>NC_044394.1:8049672-11002172 GCF_006542625.1 Nomascus leucogenys | reverse complement strand
GGATCGATATTCTGGAACCCTCACAGATAACAAAATCTACGGATGCTCAAGAAGTTAGTATTCATATAACCCATATACATCCTTCAGTATTTTTTTTTTTTTTTTTTTTTGAGACAGGGTCTTCGCCTCTGTTACCCAGGCTGGAGTGCAGTGGTGTGATCTTGGCTTACTGCAACCTGCTCCTCCCTGGCTCAAGCGATTTTTGTGCCTCAGCCTCCCAAGTAGCTGGGACTACAGGCATGCGCCACCATGCCCAGCTAACTTTTTGTTTGTGTGTATTTGTAATAGAGATTGGGTTTCACCATGGTTGGCCAGGCTGGTCTTGAACTCCTGGCCTCAAGTGATCCACCCACCTCAGCCTCCCAAAGTGTTGGGGTTACAGGCATGAGCCACTGTACCTGGCCCTTCAGTATAGTTTAAATAATCTCTAGTTTGTTTATAATACCTAATACAATGTGTTACGTAAATAGTTGTTATACCGTATTGTTTTTACAATTTATATTATTTTTTATTGTTGTACTGTTAACTTTTCATTTTTGAAAAATAATATTTTTCATCTCTGGTTGGTTGAATTTGAGGATATGGAATTCAGCCAATTCAGAGTATCAAAATATTTCATTCATTAATATTACCAGTGATCTCACCTGAAAAGTATTTAAGTATTAGAAAGCTCAAGCTCACTGTGTCAGATACAGTTTTCCAAAATTCTAAATATTGCAGTGGTACCAACTGTATTAGCAGTAGTAGTCATTGTTTAGCAGTCAAGCTCAAAATGATTAGTTCTTCCTTAAACGACAAACTCATTTTGTTCATGTTTGATAACCTAATAAACAAATCTGCCAAATGACCAAATATGGATAATCTTAGTTTATCTACCAGTCTTTGTTCTTCAAATGGTGTTTCATGAAAAAAGCTAGTTTCAGCTTGTAACTCAAACAATTCTACAAGCCCTTTTCCTCAAAATAGCCATTGTACTTCAAATCTATAGCAGAAATGCTTTATATGCACTTCCTATTTTTTTATACAGAGTGTAAAAAGATGTGTATAAGGATTGAGATTAATAAAAATTAGTTTTACTGTCTTCATGAAGGACATTCTTAAGTGATACTGTCATAGAAAATAACAAACTGAATGTGTGCTGGTGGAGAAAGCAATGACTGCTACTGCTAGTACAGTTGGTGCCACTCCCTTTGATTCATGTTCAGTTGCCAGAAGTTTTGCTGCCTATTGTTTTTTTCACCATCTTTGTAAATTTCAACATAATAAAAAAGGCAGATAGTGTCTTGGTGCTATTATGAAAATAGTTTTGAACCCCTGTAGCCCCTGAAAAGGAGGGTTCACGGACCATACTTTGAATTTAGTAGACAGTCAAATATTTGAATAATTGATGAGTTAATGATACTGTTGTTTTTTCCTTTTTATATTCTTTTTTTCAGTTTCTTCTCTTGATTTAGAAGTTTGATGTTCTATTTTTGTTCTTTTGTTAATTGAATTAATCATTTATTGTGCCTGCTTTCCTTAAAGTCTAAAGTTAGAGTCTACGTTCTTTTTATGGAATGACCAAGGACCTTGGAATACTTTAATCTTGCTCCTCAAATCTTTCATGCTATTTTTTTTTTTTTTTTAGCATTTTAGTTCTGCTCTGTTTTGTTATTAGAAGCTTCAAACAAGGACAAAAATAAGCGAATTGGGCAATGAATTCCTATTTATCAATCATTCGTATTCACTTACTGTGTTTGCTTCAACTAGACCTTTTCTCTTGCTGAAGATCTTTAAAATTTGTTTAATTTACGTTATTTATTTATTATTATTATTATTATTATTATATATTTTTTGAGGCGGAGTCTCATTCTGTCACCCAGGCTGGAGTGCAGTGGCACAATCTTGGCTCACTTGCAACCTCCACCTCCTGGGTTCAAGTGATTCTCCTGCCTCAGCCTCCTGAGTAGTTGGGATTACAGGCGCCCGCCACCACACTCGGCTAATTTTTTGTAGTTTTAGTAGAGACAGGGTTTCACTGTGTTGGCCAGGCTGATCTAGAACCCCCGACCTCAGGTGTTCTGTCCACCTTGGCCTCCCAAAGTGCTGGGATTGCAGGCATGAGCCACCATGCCCAGCCCAATATATTTTATTGAACTTGATTTATCTAAAATATTATTTTGACATACAGTAATTGTGATGAAACATTAGTGAGATATTTGGCATTCCTTTATTTTATAACATGTCTTGGAAAATTGGTATTTTTTACATCTATAGCACATCTCAATTTGGACTAGCCACTTGTCAAGTGTCTAATGGCTACATGTAACTTGTGGCTACCATTATTGGATAGTGCAGCTTTATAAATTAGGTAGAAATAGGACTGAAGGGCTGGAAGATACAGAAAAGATGAATTTCTATTCAATATTAAGAATTTACCGGCTGGGCGCGGTGGCTCAAGCCTGTAATCCCAGCACTTTGGGAGGCCGAGGCGGGCGGATCACGTGGTCAGGAGTTCGAGACCACCCTGGCTAACACGGTGAAACCGCGTCTCTACTAAAAATACAGAAAAATTAGCCGGGCGTGGTGGCGGGCACCTGTAGTCCCAGCTACTTGGGAGGCTGAGGCAGGAGAATGGCGTGAACCCGGGAGGCGGAGCTTGCAGTGAGCCGAGATCGCGCCACTGCACTCCAGCCTGGGTGACAGAGCGAGACTCCATCTCAAAAAAAAAAAAAAAAAAAAAAAAAAAAAAAAAAAAAAGAATTTACCTTGTAGCAGTTGGAGCTATTTGATGAGGGGGGATGCATCTCCTTATACAGTAGTATGGTCCTTGTCATTGAAAGTATTCAAAAAGAACCCATTCAAGCCAATGAGGTGACTGTTGCCTGTAATCCCAGCTACTTGGGAGGCTGTAGTGAGTGCTAATCACGGCACTGTGTTCCAGCCTGGGCAACAGCATGAGGAAAAAAAAAGAGAAGGGATTATTCATACATTGGGTAGGACCTGCTGGGTTGTTTTTTTGGTTTTTTTGGTTTTGGTTTTTTGTGTTTTTGAACAAATTTCTGTGTTTAAAAAAAAAAAATGCTCTTTTACAAAGTTCAGGCCAGGTGAGTGGCTCATGCCTGTAATCCCAGCACTTTGGGAAGCCAAAGTGGGTAGATCACTTGAGGTCAGGAGTTTGAGACCAGCCTAGGCAACATGGCAAAACCCCATCTCTACTAAAAAAAAAAAATATATATATATATATATATATATATATAAAATTAGACTGATGTGGTGGTGGGTGCCTGTAATCCCAGCTACTTGGATGGCTGAGGTGGGAGAATCATTTGAACCTGGGAGGCAGAGGTTACATTGAGCAGAGATCATGCCACTGCACTCCAGCCTGGGCAACAGAGCGAGACTGTCTCAAAAATTAAATAAATAAAATAAAAAGTTCAAACAGTACACAAGAATATAAAATTAAAAATTAACAGGTTCCCCTCTTATGTATGTAGGTCTGCTTGTTGCTTTCTTTCACACAAATGGAATCGTGCTGTATTTCTGCAACTTACTCTTTTTTTGATAAACAGCCTGGGTGTTTATCCATGTTGTCACTTACAGATTCATTCTTTTTAAAAAGTTCATAATACTGCATTTTATAGATATGTAATACTTTATTTGGCAAATCCCTATGCTATGCTCTTGATAAAGATTTTTAAAGCAAATCTTAAATATTACACTTCTGCGGTACTTCAGTATGCGGCTCTAAAAAATATGAATATCTTCTTGCATGAATATAATTCTACCATCATACCTAATGTTATGATACCTTGTCCAGATTTTCTCAGAAATGTCTTTTTGTAGATAGTTTATTTGACTAGGATTCAAACAAGGAGTAAACATTTGGTTGTTAACGTTTTTTAAATCTCTCCTTTTAGTTGTCTCCTGCTCCCTTTTCATGACATTGACTCGGTTGGTAAAACTAGGTCAGTTCTCCCTATAGAGTGCCCCACTTTCTGGATTTTTCATTTTACTTGTCATGTAATTTTACTTCTTTTAGTGTAATTTAATTTCTTCCTTTTTCCTTTGCATTTCTGTAAATGGAAGGTAGCTGTAGAGCTGAGCTATCCAGTACTAGCTGTGTTAGTAACTACTATTGACTATTTAAATTTACAGTAATTGGATTTAAATACAATTAAAAATTCAGTTCCTCAGCTGGGTACAGTGGTTCATGCCTGTAATCCCAGCACTTTGGGAGGCTCTCTTGAGTCCAGGAATTTGAGGTTACAGTGTGCTGTGATTGTACTGCATTCCAGCCTCAGTGACAGAACAAGACTTGTCTCCTAAAAAATTAGTTCCTCAATTGCACTAGCCACAATTCAAGTACTCAAGAGCCATATACAGGCTGGGTGCAGTGGCTAATGCCTGTAATCCCAGCATTTTGGGAGGCCGAGGTGGGTAGATCATTTGAGGTCAGGAGTTCAAGACCAGCCTGACCAACATGGTGAAACCCCATCTCTACTAAAAATACAAAAGTTAGCCCAGTGTGGTGGCGGGCACCTGTAATCCCAGCTACTCGGGAGACTGAGGCGGGAGAATCACTTGAACCCAGGAGCCAGAGGTTGTGGTGAGCTGAGATCGTGCCACTGCACTCCAGTCTGGGTGACAGAGCGAAACTGTGTCTCAAAAAAATATATATATAAAAACATATACAGAACTTCCCATCATCATAGAAAGTTCTGGACAGTGCTCAGTGCTGATCTGGGGGCTTGATTACTTGATTAGACTCAACTTCAATATTTTTGGCAAGAGTACTTCATAGATGGTGGCTGCGTTGCTTTGTATTATGTTACGTCAGAGAGACACAGTATCTGGTTGTTCCATATCTAGTAATGTTAAGATTGATTAGGTGGGGATCAGCCTAACCCTTTCATTGTATAGTTTTGTTTGTTTGTTTGTTTTTTTGTTGGGGTTGGGACAGAGTCTCGCTATGTCGCCCAGGCTGGAGTGCAGTGGTGTGATCTCAGCTTGCTGCGACCTCCACCTCCTGGGTTAAAGTCATTCTCCTGCCTCAGCCTCCTGAGTAGCTGGGATTACAGGTGCCCGCCACCACGCACAGCTAATTTTTGTGTTTTTAGTGGAGACGGCGTTTCACCATGTTGGCCAGGCTGATCTAGAACTCCTGACTTCATGATCCACCTACCTTGGCCTCCCAAAGTGCTGGGATTACAGGTGTGAGCCACTGCACCTGGCCTTATTGTATAGTTTGTAATAATGCTGACTATGAATAAAGACAATTTATCTTCTTCCTCTGAAGTCTCTGACCTCTTTCTTGCCTTATTGCATTGGGTAAAACCTTCAATAAAATGTTAAATGTTGAGAGCAAATATTCTTGCCTTGTTCTTAATCTTGAGAAATTATTCATGCTTAAACATCAAGTAAGATAGTAGTTGTAGTTTTTCATAGATACCTGTCAGATCAAGCAAATTTTCTTTTATTCCTTGGTTGCAGAGTGTATATAAATAGGGGTTGAATATATTAATAGTATTAGTAGGGTTTTTTCTATAGTTATTGAGATAATATGGTTTTCTTTTATTCTGTTAACGTGATGCATGATATTGTTTTCTTTTAAATGCTACACCTTACATTCCCAGAATTAACTTCATTTGGTCATGATGTGTTATTCTTTTATATATTTTGCTGGTTTGAGTTGCTAATATTTTGTTAATTATTTACATCTGTGTTCTTAAGAGATAATGGTCTACGGTTTTCTTTTTGTGTAATATCTTTGATTTTAATATTAGGATAATGGTGGATTTCTCCTACGTCCTTTTGAAATGAGTTTGGTTTTCTTTGATAACTTTGGTTCTTTTTTTTCTCTATGCACAATAAGATATTTCAGGCTCTGTACAAAAGGTGTCTTGGGCGGGTGCAGTGGCTCACGCCTATAATCCCAGCACTTTGGGAGGCCAGGGCGGGTGGATCACGAGGTCAAGAGATCGAGACTATCCTGGCCAACATGGTGAAACCCCGTCTCTACTAAAAATACAAAAATCAGCTAGGTGTGGTGGCGCATGCCTGTAGTCCCAGCTACTCGGGAGGCTGAGGCAGGAAAACCACTTGAACCTGGGAGGCGGAGGTTGCAGTGAGCCAAGATTGCACCACTGCACTCCAGCCTGGCAACAGAGTGAGACTCGATCTCAATAAAAAAAAAGTGTCTCAGTATGTCTTCTCAACAGAGTTTTTCAAATAAGTGCCTGTCACTGCTTTTTAATACTCTTTCTGGATAGCTCTGATTCAGCAAAAAAGTAAAATTTAAAAAGTAAAACCTAATGAATACTGAATGTGTAAACTCCATATCTTACCACATTTTAAAAGTTTCTTGGCCAGGCATGGTGGCTCATGCCTGTAATCCCAGCACTTTGGGAGGCTGAGGCAGGCGGATCTCCTGAGGTCGGGAGTTCAAGACCAGCCTGACCAACATGGAGAAACCCTGTCTCTACTAAAAATGCAAAATTAGCTGGGCGTGGTGACACATGCCTGTAATCCCATCTACTGGGGAGGCTGAGGCAGGAGAATCGCTTGAACCTGGGAGGTGGAGGTTGCGGTGAGCTGAGATTACGCCATTGCACTCCAGCCTGGGCAACAAGAGCGAAACTCCCTCTCAAAAATAAAAAAGTTTCTTAATGTAAAATAATGTTATGTGTATATATATATCTCATTGAGTTTGGAAATCTCAATACGTACTGAAAGAAATCTTTTTTTTTTTTTTTTTTGAGACGGAGTCTTGCTCTGTCACCCAGGCTGGAGTGCAGTGGCATGATCTCAGCTCACTATAACCTCCGCCTCCTGGGTTCAAGCTATTCTCCTGCCTCAGCCTCCTGAGTAGCTGGGACTACAGGCGCGTGCCACCACACCTGGCTAATTTTTTATTTTTTGTAAGGACGGGGTTTTACCATGTTGGCCAAGCTGGTCTTGAACCCCTGACATCAGGTGATCTGCCCACCTCAGCCTCCCAAAGTGCTGGAATTACAGGTGTCAGCCACTGCGCCCAGCCTAGAAATCTTAAACTTAACAAAATTATTTGATTTTTAAGTGTATCATTTAAGTTCTTCATTTTAGAATTGCTTCAAGTTATGAGGAAGAAATTATTTTAGGCATTTTCTTTCCCTTTCTAGTCAGCTTATTCTTTTTGTAGTGCTAAGTATTTGGAGAAGGTAGATATGGTGTGAGGTCCATCAATCAGTCAATTCTAGCACTTTCCAGACTGATGTAACTTCTATTCAGTAGAGTAGAATACGCTTTCTGGCCAGTTGCTGTAGGATTGTAGGTGATGACTAAGCTTAGCCAAGCCATTAATTTATAATAATTACTAACAGGAAATATCAGGTACATTTAGAAATGAGTAAATTTCAAGCCTTGTTATACCTTTTAACCTTAACTAGAATCTTACCTCTATATTTAAATTAGATATTAAAATATTTAAATCATATAAGACATAATCTTTGGCTATCTGATCACATGGCTATTAAATGAGCATGAGATAACTGGCTTTTATGAATCTTTCTGCATACCCTTATTTAGCTCACGAGCAAAGTATTTTTTCCCCTTTCAAATTCAAATTATTTTACTTTTCGTATTATGTGAAAAACAAATGATAACTGAAGTGTCTAATACTATTAACTGGTATTATGCTTTGCCATAATAGTGATACTGTAAATATGAAACCTTCATTTTAACTTTTCAGGCACAAAAATCTCAAGTCAAGAAATGCTGGACAACAAGGACAGGCACCATCTTTAGGTCAGCAACAACAAATACTTCCTAAGCACAAGACCAATGAGAAGCAAGAAAAGAGTGAAAAGCCGCAGAAACGCCCCTTGACTCCTTTTCACCATCGTGTGTCTGTTAGTGATGATGTTGGCATGGACGCAGATTCAGCCAACCAAAGACTTGTGATGTCTGCTCCAGACAGTCAAGTGAGATTTTCAAATATCCGAACTAATGATGTAGCAAAGACTCCTCAGATGCATGGCACCGAAATGGCAAATTCACCTCAACCACCCCCACTTAGTCCTCACCCTTGTGATGTGGTTGATGAAGGAGTGACTAAAACACCTTCAACTCCTCAGAGTCAACATTTTTATCAAATGCCAACACCAGATCCCTTGGTTCCTTCTAAACCAATGGAAGATAGGATAGACAGTTTGTCCCAGTCTTTCCCACCTCAATATCAGGAAGCTGTAGAACCTACGGTATATGTTGGTACAGCAGTAAACTTGGAAGAAGATGAAGCCAATATAGCCTGGAAGTATTACAAGGTCCCAAAGAAAAAAGATGTAGAGTTTTTACCACCTCAACTTCCAAGTGATAAATTCAAGGATGATCCAGTTGGACCTTTTGGACAGGAAAGTGTAACATCAGTTACAGAGT
This sequence comes from Nomascus leucogenys, assembly GCF_006542625.1. NCBI lineage: Eukaryota > Metazoa > Chordata > Mammalia > Primates > Hylobatidae > Nomascus > Nomascus leucogenys. Next base: position 10,993,778 of record NC_044394.1, on the reverse strand, counting down.
ATGTATTTTTTTTAATAGTCACCATTATCATTTAAGGGTGGAAGTGATGCAAGTGCTTAATACTAGGACTCAGTATTGGATTCAAGGTAGGATTTACAAGAATAAATTCATTGAGTATTAACTGCATTATTCCTTTACTGTGTTTTTTCCTCAGGGAACTTCTTTATTATGAAATAACTTTAGCCACAAAAGTGGAGAAAATAATATGTAAACACTTGTACATCAGCCAACTTAAGGATTTTACATACAGTTAGAATTCCCATGTACTGTTTTTCTTTTTCAAGTCTTCCTTCCACTGTCCTGAACTTGGTACCTTTCTTTTTTTTTTTTGAGACAGAGTCTCTGTCGCCCAGGCTAGAGTGTAGAGGCACAATCTAGGCCCACTGAAACTTCCGCCTCCCTCCAGGTTCAAGCAATCCTCCTGCCTCAGCCTCCTGAGTAGCTGGGATTACAGGTGTGCACCACCACACCCAGCTAATTTTTGTATTTTTAGTAGAGATGGGGTTTCACCATGTTGGCTAGGCTGGTCTTGAACTCCCGACCTCAAGTGATCCACCCACCTCAGCCTCTTGAAGTGTTGGGATTATAGGCATGAGCCACTGCACCGGGCCTGAATTTGGTACTTATTATTTCAGTACATGTTTTTATACATGTAGCTCTAGTTATTCATTTTAATTGCTTTATGGTATTTCCTTATGAATATATGGTAAATATCTAAACTCTTAAAGATGGATATGTTGGTTATTTTCAATTTTTCACCCTAACATTTTCCATTTTGTTTGATATACATTTCCTTGTTTACTTGTATAAGAATTTCTTTAGGAAATAACATCTAAAAGCCATTTTCAACATGGCTATGTCCATTTTCAGCATTAAGGGTTGTTGCCCAGTTGCAGTTCAATGACTGTTATATAGTTTTTTTTTGTTTGTTTTTTTCTTTTTTTGAGATGGAGTCTCGCTCTGTTGCCGAGGATGGAGTGCAGTGGCGCGATCTCGGCTCACTGCAAGCTCCGCCTCCCGGGCTCACGCCATTCTCCTGCCTCAGCCTACCGAGTGGCTCACGCCATTCTCCTGCCTCAGCCTACCGAGTGGCTGGGACTACAAGCGCCCGCCACCACGCCCGGCTATTTTTTTTTGCATTTTTAGTAGAGACGGGGTTTCACCGTGTTAGCCAGGATGGTCTCAATCTCCTGACCTCGTGATCCGCCTGCCTCGGCCTCCCAAAGTGCTGGGATTACAGGCATGAGCCACCGCGCCCAGCCAACTATTATATAGTTTAAACCTTCATGAACCAGCAGTGTATGAGAATGGCTGTTGCACTATATTTTCCTCTATAGTTGGTATTATGAGATTTAGTTTCACTAATCTACAGCACACAAAATGTCATCTCATTGTCTAAATATGTGTCTTCCAGATGTCTAGTGTGATTGAGCATCATTTAAAATGTTTTGGGGGTATTTAGGTTTCCTCTTCTCTGACTTGCCTAGTCGTCATATTTTTTAGTCCATTTTTCTTTTTTTTTCTGATGTATTATTTGCATGTTCTGGGTATTAATCCTGCATTAGTTTTATGTGCTATAGGTTTCTTCCTCCATCGGTGGTTTGTCTTCTTTGTCCATTGTATTAATGTTATACTTTGGGCAGAAGAAGGCTTTTTTCCAGGTATCCCTTGACTTTCTATGTTGTTATAAATACATTTATAGTCTGTCTTAATAAGCCTTTTACATATAAATTTTTCTAAAAGCTGAAAATCAACCAATAAAATACCATTATGCTCAATAGAACTGTCTACCTATTTATTAGTACAAGGCCAAGGAATGTACAAAGATTATGATTCCTTCTTTATCAGATCATTGTCAGTGAATTACCTTTTTTTCAGTGAATTCGTTTCTTATTGCTTAAATGCTACTGATAGGTTAAATAATGTCTTAGACTTTATTTGCTTAAAATGTCACATTTTCATTATCGATTTATGTTTATTTTTTAATGTAGCTTTTTTTCTCAACATCAGATTGCTCCAGATAATATAACTATTATATGGAGTTTAATACTTTCTTATTTCTGTTATAATGTGAACCAGTTGCTTTCTAGACTTGTTTTCACCTCTCTAGGATTTCATTTTGATTAGACTCAAGTTAATACCACAATTTTTTATAACTAGTGGATTCTTTTTGGTTTTGCCTTTATTTTCTTGGTGAATATCTTTAGCTCCCTCGGGGGGAGGGGGCGGAGGGGAAGAGTGGGAGATAAATTTGGCATCCTTATATTTCTGAAAATGACCTGACTTTTTTGCCCTCATGCTTGGATTGATAATTTGGCTACATGTTGGTTTCATAATTGAAAATCATTTCCCCCTTGAACTCATAGGCATTGCTTTACTGTCTTCTGGTATCTTCAGATGAAATGTGTAATAATGAGTTTCATTCTTGCTCATTTAAAAAAACGTGATCTCTTCTGTGAGGCTTTTAAGGTCTTCTCTTAGCTTTGGAAATGTCACAAGAATATGTGTAGCAGGTATAGTGACCTTTTTTCCGGTCCTTGTGCTGGGCACTTGAAAGGCTAACTCAATTTTTTTTTTTTTTTTGAGACGGAGTCTTGGTCTGTTGCCCAGGATGGAGTGCAGTGGCGCGATCTCGGCTCACTGCAAGCTCCGCTTCCTGGTCCACGCAGTTCTCCTGCCTCAGCCTCCTGAGTAGCTGGGACTACAGGCGCCCGCCACCACGCCTGGCTAATTTTTTGTATTTTTTAGTAGAGACGGGGTTTCACCGTTTGAGCCAGGATGGTCTCGATCTCCTGACCTCATGATCCACCCTTCTGGGATTACAGGCGTGAGCCACGGTGCCCGGCCTTTTTTTTTTTTTGAGACAGTCTCACTCTTTCGTCCAGGCTGGAGTACAGTGGCGTGATCTCAGCTCACTGCAAGCTCTACCTTCCGGGTTCACGCCATTTTCCTGCCTCAACCTCCCGAGTAGCTGGGACTATAGGTGCGCGCCAGCACGCTCTGCTAATTTTTTATAGTTTTTATTTTTTGAGACGTAGTCTTGTTCTCTCGCCCAGGCTGGAGTGAAGTGGCGCGATCTCAGCCCACTGCAAGCTCCGCCTTCCGGGTTCACGCCATTTTCCTGCCTCAGCCTCCCGAGTAGCTGGGACTAGAGGCGCCCACCACCACGCTGGGCTAATTTTTTGTATTTTTAGTAGAGACGGGGTTTCACCATGTTAGCCAGGATGGTCTCGATCTCCTGACCTCGTGATGTGCCTGCCTTGGCCTTCCAAAGTGCTGGGGTTACAGCCGTAATTAGCAGAGACGGGGTTTCACCGTGTTGGCCAAAATAGTCTCGATTTCCTGACCTCATGATCCACCTGCCTTGGCCTCCCAAAGTGCTGGGGTTACAGACGTGAGCCACCACGCCCAGCCAAGGTCTAACTCAGTTTGAAGGCCCTTGTTCTGCCATTTGGAAATTCTCTATTTCTTAGATAATACCATCTCCTAAAAAATTCTTTTTAAAACTTCCATGATTCAGATGGTGCTCTGTTTTCTCAGGGGATTCTCAACTTTCTTGAATTCTGAATTTTGTTTCTCATGTTTTAAAAACATTCTCAACTGATTTTTTTTTTTAAGTAACATTCCTTTGTTTGATCTGTGATTTTATTGTTCTCTAGAATTATTTTATTTTGATCTTGTTCTTTACTCGGATTCTTCTTGTCGTACTTCTGGTTGTTTTTTGTTTTTTGTTGTTGTTGTTGTTTTTGAGATGGAGTCTTGCTCTCTCGCCCAGGCTGGAGTGCAGTGGCGCTATCTCGGCTCACTGCAACCTCCGCCTCCCAGGTCCAAGCAACCCTCCTGCCTCAGCCTCCCGAGGAGCTGGGACTACAGGAACGTGCCACCACGCCTGGCTGATTTTTTGTATTTTTAGCAGAGATGGGGGTTTTACCTTGTTAGCCAGAATGGTCTTGATGTCCTGATCTCGTGATCTGCCTACCTTGACCTCCAAAAGTGCTGGGATTACAGGCATGAGCCACCACGCCCGACCTGATTGTTATTATTATTTTAATTTTATTTTTTTGAGGTGGAGTCTCATTCTGTCCCCTGGGCTGGAGTGCAATGGTGTGATCTGAGCTTACTGCAACCTCCACCTCCCAGGTTCAAGCGATTCTCCTGCCTCAGCCTCCCAAGTAGCTGGGACTACAAGTGCGTGTCACCACGCCCGGCTAATTTTTGTATTTTTAATAGAGACAGGGTTTCACCATGTTGGCCAGGCTGGTCTTGAACTCCTTACCTCAAGTGATCCACTGGCCTCGGCCTCCCAAAGTGCTGGGATTACAGGCATGAGCCACCACACCTGGCCTGTCTAGACGTATTTTAATGTGAGAGAATAGATAGGCTGATTGGAAATGTTGTATATAGGTAGAGCTCGTTGACTGGTGGGCCTTGCTCATTCAATAAATACTTCAGTATGTAATGTGTATAGGTGTCAGATAATTCGCTTTATGATAACTGGATGGGGAATTTTTGGAAGGGAAGGCAGCCATTCCTAAAATTCCAGAATGAAGAGGATGTTATACTTTTTTTGACAGGTAGTTTATTCATTTTCCTTAAAAAAGAACCTTTCTTGTTGCCCCATTTTCAGCTCTTTTTCTCATTTTTGTTTTTCTTCTGCTTCCTGTCCCCCCTTCTCCTTTTTCTTTTTCCCTCTTTTTTTTTTTTTTTTTTTTTTTTACTGCTCCTCACAGAACAGGGCTACCCCCATAGGCAGTGTGACTAGAGTAACCCCTTTTTCTCATTTCTGTCTAGAGATTTAAGTCCAGATTTTTTCTGACTTTTCCAGGCAGTTAGACTCTCCTGTTGTTTATGTAGTTGGGCTATAATCCCTTCTTTTGCATATTCTAGGCAGTGAACTTTTTCTGCTGTATTTTATCTTATTTTGAGCTTCCCTGAGACTTAGTGAAACATCTGGTCCATTTATAGCCTCTCTCTCATTTTTCCTACTGTTAGAGATTTATTCTCTTTTGAAATACCTAGCTGAGTGCTCTGGTTGTGTCAGGAGGATTGCTTGATCCCAGGAGTTCCGGGCTGCTGTGCACTATGCCAATTAAGTGTCTGCATCAAGTTCAGCATCAGTATGGTGACCTCCAGGTTGCCTGAGGACGGTTAAACCAGCCTAGGATGGAAATGGAGCAGGTCAAAACTCCTATGCTGATAGTGGTGGGATTGCACCTGTGAATAGCCACTGTACTCCAGCCTGGGCAGCAGTGAGACCCTGTCTCTTAAAAAATAATAGTAAATTAAAATGCTTTTATTGTCATTTTAGCACATAAGTCTTGTGCTTCATCTGGCCCTTTGAATCTAAAAGTATTTTAGTATGATTTTATTTTATTTTATTTTACTTTACTTTTTACTTTACTTTTACTTTTACTTTACTTTATTTTGAGACAGAGTCTTACCGTGTCACCCAGGCTGGAGCGCATTGGCGCAATCTCGGCTCACTGCAACTTCCACCTCCCAGGTTCACGCGATTCTTGTGCGTCAACCTCCAGAATAGCTGGAATTACAGGCATGCGCCACCACGACCAGATAATTTTTGTATTTTTAGTAGAGATCAGGTTTCACCATGTTGGCGAGGCTGGTCTTGAACTCCTGACCTCAAGTGATCAGTCCGTGTCAGCCTCCCAAAGTGCTGGGATTACGGACACGAGCCACTGTGCCCATCTGTGATTTTATTTTTAATTAAAATTAATCTGGATTGTTAATTAAGAGATATCAGTATACTCTTAGGGATTATGGAAGACAGTGAGCTTATTTAATAGTCAGCAGGTCTCTTGAAAGTAAATGATATCTTAGGGCTGGGCGTGGTGGGTCACGCCTGTAATCCCAGCACTTTGGGAGGCCCTGAGGGTGGATCACCTGAAGTCAGGAGTTCCAGACCAGCCTGGCCAACATGGTGAAACCCTGTCTGTACTAAAAATACAAAAATTAGCTGGGTGTGGTGGCGTGCGCCTGTAATCCCAGATACTCGGAGGCTAAGGTAGGAGAATCGCTTGAACCAGGAGGCGGAAGTTACAGTGAGTAGAGATCGCACCACTGCACTCCAGCCTGGGCGACAGAGCGAGACTCCATCTCAAAAAAAAACAAAAAAGTAAATGTTGTCTTAGAAACAAGCCTTAAAAGATCTTAATCTTATTCTTGCTAAATGTAATATAAGTCTAAGCCAGCCTCAGCTCTTGCCTGAGATTACTAGTCTCTTTGTTTCTATTCTACATGTATTCTCTACACAGCAGTGAGGGTGATCATTGCAAGTAAAATATTGTCTTACTAATTTGCTTAAATCTCTCCCATAGTTTCCCTTTACACTTAGAGTAAAATCCATACCCTTTCTCCTGATCTGTAAGATTGTATGCAATCTCTAGCCTCCCTAGTTCTTCACCCATGTTACCTACTGGTATCCTACTTGTCTCCTGATTTAGCTACACCAGCATCCTTGATAAATTATTCAAAAAGCCAAGCTCATTCCTCGTGGCCTTTTAGAATTGGATTATAAAGAGGGTGAACTGCTTATCCCTTCTTATCATTCAGTGCTGCTCAAAAGTTATCTTCTCAGGGAAGATTTTCCAGACCATTTTATCTAAACTGTGGTCTTTCTCTCCCAAATCACTGCCTATCCTGTACACTGCTTTTAATTTCTTCTTAGCATATATCTGAAATTATATTATGTATTTGCTAATGGTCTTTTCCCTATTAGAATGTAAGCTCTATGAGGGCAAGGACTCTTGTTTACTGCTGTATTCTTCTAGCATAAACACCCACACCCCCTTAGAACAATTCTAGGTACACAATAGAGATTCAGCAAATGTTTGGGTGAATGAAATGACAATGTGGCCCTAAAATACTATTTTAAAACTTGTTTTCTTTCCAGGTTATATTTTCTTATTTAATGCGTGTAAAAATGTGGTGGTATGAATTTTTTTGGTTTTAAAAACTTTAATAGTGAGTTTTTGTGGGCTCATTGTATTCATAAGATCTGTTAATTCTAGCCATAACTTTAAATAAGTGTATTGGTTGCTTGCGTACATGACTATCTATAAGTAAAATGAAGGTCTCTTAGAAGTTAATACAGTTTAACCTTAAAATCTGTTCTAAAATTATTTGACATTTTTCTCACTGAATAAGAATGAGAAGGAGGAAGCATAGTGTAGAAAAGTAGCATGCAGGGTAGAGTGGTACTGGATTATAATTATGTAAGTTAAGGAAATAACATGCTTTGCCTATTCCTTGTCACCCTTTTTTTCTGCCTTATAGACAAGGAAAAAAAAAGATTGAATAAAAGAGTTTTAATTTTAATTATATGTCTTATGTGAGTATTGTTTTGGTTATACTAGTTACTGAAATGTGTATGATGTCACAGTTCACTTTTTGCTTTTTTTTTTTTTTTTTTTTTTTTTGAGTTTTGCTGTTGTTGCTCAGGCTGGAGTGTAATGGCACAATCTTGGCTCACTGCAACCTCCGCCTCCTGGGTTCAAGCAATTCTCCTGCCTCACCCTCCCAAGTAGCTGGGATTACAGGCATGCACCATCACGCCCGACTAATTTTTTGTATTTAGTAGAGACGAGGTGTCACCATGTTGGTCAGGCTGGTCTCGAACTTCTGACCTCAGGTGATCCACCCGCTGCAGCCTCACAAAGTGCTGGGATTACAGGTGTGAGGCACTGCGCCTGGCCACAATTCGCTTTTAGATATAAGCCTTGTTTTTGTAGTATGATAATAGATTAGTTGATATGGTAAATATCCAGAAGGTGAACCATCAAAGGCTTAGCTGCTATGTTAACTAAGAAGCATTTATGGAATATAATTGTTCTATAGTTGGTAGATTAAAAGTTTGCTTTTAAAAATAATCATCTGGATGATTTTGTCCTTTTCCTGGAATTATTGTTCTGTGTAGTATTTCCCAACTGGGACAATTTTATATCCCTCCAGCCCCATCCCCAGGTAACATTTGCCAATGTCCAGAGACATTTTTGGTTATCAACTTGGGGTGTGCTACTGGCACCTAGTAGGTAGAAATTAGAGATGCTGCTAAATATCTTACAGTGCACAGGATAATCTCCCATAACAAAAAATTATCCAGCTCAAAGTGTTAAAAGTGTTAAGGTACTTTAATATAATGAATAACTTGTAACAGAAAATTGAACTCTAAAGTAATAGTTATTAGAAAGATCAGCATGTTTACTGATGGACTTCCTTGGGGAGATTCCCCATACTATTTTAGTCACTCCAAACTAGAGTGACATACTTGACATGGTCTTTTATTATGCTGAAACAAAAATGCTTTTTTTTCCCCATAGTGAAAAGGATTTTGTTGGAATAACTGGATAATTTATTACCTGCTGTTAATATTGCTTGAGATATGATGTGACAAGGATCAAAATAATAGTCATCTCCTTGTAGAAAGTGGTACAGCCAATTGACAAAGTTAGATGATGTTCCCTGTCATTAAAATAAATTCCATGAATTACTGTTATTCTCTTTTGATGGCCTTTTTTTTTTTTTTTTTTTTTTTTTTTTGAGATGGAGTTTCGCTCTTGTTGCCCAGGCTGGAGTGCAGTGGCGCAACCTCCGCCTCCCAGGTTCAAGTGATTCTCCTGCCTTGGCCTCCCGAGTAGCTGGGATTACAGGCGTGTGCCACCACACCCGGCTAATTTTTGTATTTCAGTAGAGATGGGTTTCGCCATGTTGGCCAGGCTGGTCTCAAACTCCCGACCTCAGGTGATCCGCCCGCCTCAGCCTCCTAAAGTGCTGGGATTACAGGAGTAAGTCACTGTGCCCAGCCCTCTTGATGGCATTTAAACAACCTTCTTAAATTCTTCCTGGAAGCACTTATAATTTTAAAGATGTAATATGATCGAACACCTTTTTAGTCATAGAGTAATTCATTCAGAAGCCTGGTTTGTTTATATTAGTAAATTGGTGAATTTCTGTCACCTAGTCATTGTAAATATCTATTATTATTTTTCCATTCTTTGAGTTTTGAAAGTGCATTTAAATGTTTAGCAGTTAATTTTAATAAAATTTACAGGGCTGTTGCAAGTCCTCTGCATTTTGTATCTCTTAGGAATATTATCTTTCTTTTTAAATTCATATTCTTAAAAAGTATTTTTTAAATCAGTTTCAATAATACTGAAGTTTCTCTAATGCAGGATGCTGTGGGGCACTGTTAGTGTATAAAACAAGTTTACTCTTGACCGTAAATGAAATTGTAGTCTAATGGAAAATAGCATATTATCTGATAGAGGTATAAATAAAATATAGTACAGACACAGAGTGGGGAATAATTTAATTCCATTTATGAAGATCCAGAAGCTTTATGTAGTTTGGTATGGTTATATTATAGGGGTGCTCCGTAGTAGTTTGGTGTGTCATGATGAGAAATGAGACCGGAAAAGCGTAGGACTATGGAATGGAATAGCAGAATAGTATTCATAAGTTTATATATTATCCTTGAGATGATGGAAGGACTATTGCAAGTATTGAGTGAGATAAAATGACAAGTTTTAGAAAATAATGATTTTGGAAAAACTCACCAAGTAATGTTATTGAAAGGTTGCTTGAAATGAAAAGATACGTCTGTGTGAAAGGAGATCAGTTTGGACATGTTTGAACAACTCATATAGAAAGTGATGTGAGGCCGACACTAGGAAATTAGAAGTAGCAGGGATGTATGAATGTTATAGATGCTGTGGAATATATTTTGAGGAACTGTGCAGCCAGTTGAATAGTAAAGTAGGAGAATAACAGGAGAGTTTAAAGCCAAGCATATTTAGTTCATGAGGTGGAAAGATGAGAAAGAATAGGTTTGAAGGTGTCTGTACCGTTGCATCTGTGCCATTGTTTTTACCCACTTTAGGCTAAATCTTACCAAACTTAATTTTTCTGATTTTTTTAAAGTAGCATGTCTAAGTAGAAGTACCTTGGAATAACTATTGATATACCTAGGCTGGGCGTGGTGGCCCACGCCTGTAATCCCAGCACTTTGGGAGGCCAAGGTGGGTGGATCACAAGGTCAGGAGTTTGAGACCAGCTTGGCCAACATGGTGAAACCCCGTCTCTACTAAAAATACAAAAAATTAGCTGGGCGTGGTGTCAGGTGCCTGTAATCCCAGCTACTCAGGAGGCTGAGGTAGGAGAATTGCTTAAACATGGGAGCCAGAGGTTGCAGTGAGCCAAGACCACGCCACTGCACTCCATCCTGGGCACTTAAATAAGCAAAGGAAATCTGTATAGGCTGATATGAGAAGCTCTGTATGTAGATGAGGAACAAAGTACATATGTGCATACATATATGCTGGCATATACCTAGGTTTTTTCCACCTTAATTAGATGATAGAAATAGTACTTGTTATCTTGAAGGAGAGAGATTGAGATACTTAGGCTTTTCATCTTTTTGTACTACGTGACTTTAGCTACATACATGTAATGTGAGTACATCGTAAACATGTGAATGCAGTTTAAAGTGCCTGCTGAGAGATTCCATCAGGCAGTTGGGATCATGTTTGAAACTTAATAGAGGGGACTGTTAATAACCCAGTTAGAGTAGATACACAGTGCAGAAGGACAAGAATGCATCAGTAGAAACAGAACTAGTGGATTTATAATAGTGGAACTTTTACAGGTATGTGACTTCATAGAAAATTACAGTAGGAGAAATTCAGAGCTTTGTTTTATTTATGTTAAGTGAAACTCCATTTTCTGTTCGGTATAAATAAATGTTTCCATTGATTGCTATTGAAAGGTGGCACTGTCCTTTCATAATAGTGGGTTAGTGAAAGAAATTAATACTCTTGATTTTTATTTTTTCTTTTTATGAGAGAGGATCTTGCTCTGTTACCCAGGCTATGGTGCAGTGGCATGATCATGGCTCACTGCAGCCTTGAACTCTTGAGCTCAAGCCATCCATCCTCCTTAGCTTCCCAAGAAGCTGAGACTACAGGCATGTGACAATATTGCTTGGCTAATTAAAAACTTTTTTTTTTAGAGACAGGATCTCGCTATGTTGTCCAGGCTGGTCTTGAACTCCTGGTCTCCGGTGATGCTACTACCCTGGCCTCCCAAAGCGCTGGGATTACAGGTGTGAGCCACTGCACCCAGCCCTCTTGATTTTTCTGATCAGCAGTTTTAGATGGTTATGGCTACCTAACTAGTATAGCGTATAGAATTTATCATTTCTGAGTACCTTTTTTATTCTTAGACTTTCATGTGTAGCAATTTTATGTTTAACTTTGACTGTGTTTGTAAAAGTAAAATTTCTCTAATTTGTTAGAATTTACTTGTGGGCAAGGAGAGGTTGGAGTGGAACATAGCATAACCCATATATAAGATACATGTGGCAGATATCTTTTTTTGTTTCTAATTCTTTTTAGTTTCTCTATTAGTTAATGATAGCATGTATTTCAGAATAGAGGCTAAGAACCATGTAAATTTTAAAGATAGCAAAATGGCAAGAAACATTACATCTTTTTTCGTGGGTTTAGCACTTAGTTTTAGAAGAATTTATTATTGTTTAGTCTGTTATTCTGATTCAGAGGGAAACCTGTCTAAACTCTGAGCAAAGAAAGAACTGTATTTGAGCATAGTTCTTTACATGTTTTATTCTGTAGCCAAAGTATATCAGGATATCTTAACCATGATGTTCATCAATAGAATTAACTCCTATGTTGTATTAGTGATATACCAGATTTGTATGTATATAGTTATAGAATGCATTATTTGATCTCTAAAACGTAGTTCTGAATGCCTTTGATTCACAGAAAGAAGTCTGTGATGAAATAAACTTGTTTTGATTTTTCTGTACTCTAAATCTTTTAAGTAAGTCTTCTATATTTGCTGTTTTATTTTAATGCAAATAAAGCTTTCCTTTGACAGTGACCTTGACTCAGTTTAGGGATTGATTCTGAATATAGGAAATGGTAATAAAAAAAAGTACCATTTAAAAAGTGGGAGATTTTAGGCTGGGCTCAGTAGCTCACACCTGTAATCCCAGCATTTTGGGAGGCAAACATGGGAGGATCACTTGAGCCCAGGAGTTCAAGACTAGCCTGGGCAATATAGTGAGATCCTGTCTTTACAACAAATAAAAAACTAACCAAGTGTGGTGGTACACACCTGTAGTCCCAGCTACTCAGGAGGCCAAAGAGGGAGGATACTTTGAGCTCTGGAGGTAGAGGTTGTAGTGGGCTGAGACCGCACCACTGCACTCCAGCCTGGGTGACAGCAAGACCTTTTCTCAAAAAAAAAAAAAAAAAAAAAAAAAAAAAGTGGTGGGAAGATTTTGACATTATTGCATTCATTTGTTTCTTAACTTTCCGTCTATAGCTTATCTGCTTCTATAATTGTCAAACCTTAAAAACTGTCATACCTCAACTGGAAGAATTTTTATTGAATAAAGGCATAACAGCATATGCTACCATAAGCTATGTTAAATTCCATATGAGTACATTTCAGGATAGTATGTTATTGTCATAGTAAAAAGAAAGAGTTGCAATTAATAATAATATAATGCTTTGGGCCTTGCAGCACTTCCTGTTCATGGCTGTACCTGATCTTTTTGCAGTTTGTCTGTATTTAGCTTTATGTCTAATTGAAACTGTGTCTGTAGTTAATTATTTGGCTGTATGTGAAAGTTCGTTTGAGGAAAGGAGAGGGTTATTCGTATTCTAAAAGTGTATGTGTACTATATAATTGATGTTGACAGTATGGTAATTAGAGTTTTTTATCTGGCATCTCTTAAAAGTAACAATTTTTAATTCTATTATCAGCTTTAAATATAGAATGTATAATGTAAATGAATTTATATTTTAAAATTTATTGTGTCGATATTCTTGAAATTGACTACATTTAAATTCTTTGCACATGCTAATGTCTGTGAGAATGATTCAATAAAATAACAAAAAGTCATATTTAGGTAATGCATTTGGTTTACTCATTTTTATTTTAATAGAGCCCTGTGCAGTAGAATTGGTTTTTTTAATAATGTTACTGCACAGTAGTCTAGCAACTACTTACGTAAACGGTGTGAAGGTTTTTATACTTCTGCCAGAGGACAACGTAATATGAAACACAGAGTTGTTTTATTTGTCTCTACAGAGAGTAGTAGTGTCTTTCAGGCTGGGGGAAGGGAGATTTCTTATACTTTCTTCCCTAAGAATAGTTATTTGAATATGAATACTTAAAATCTTTTCATCTCTGACTTTGCCACTATGTGACCTTAGCAAAGCCCTTGATTTTACATAATTTCCACATCAAAGTCAGGGATAATACCCTTTGCTTCTTATCTTAAAATATTATTTTAAGTATTAAATAAGAAAAGTACATATCAAAGTAGTTAGAATTACTATTTTAAAAAGATTTGCATTAGTGAATATTTGGTAGACAATTCAGCTAACCGTTATTTAGAGTCTAATGTGGTGGGGTAAAAAACTACACTTGATACTCATCTGTTTATAGAACAGAACTATTTTGGTGATTAATTATAAAACATATTCCCAATGACAGTGTGCTAGCATTATGTTCCCACAGCAGAAAGTTTTTGTATGCTTGGGATTTTAGTTTTTGCGATAAATCTGGGGCATATTTGGAATAATAATGATATGTATTTGAGCATTTGATAGCATGTTTAGAAATCAGTTTTTGTTTTGATGGCCTGCTTTGCCCTGAGTTTGTAAGAGATCAAGTGCTGCTAGTGCTAGGCATTAGTGAATAGATGAATGAGATAAGATTTCCCTGTCACTCAAAGAATGTACAGTCTGCAAATACCTTCATTGCTACCAGATCTTACATATCTTACAATTTTTGTCTTAGTACTCAGAGTAGATAAGCAGTGGCATTGGTACCTTCTAGTGTGTAAAAATTGTTTATTTCAAAGTACAAGATAGTGTATTTTAGTAGTACTAATGCAAAAACATCTCAGTCTGTGATTTTTAGATTTCACTTATTCATTAGTAAGTATTGACACCCATTATGTACCAGGTACTCTAGGCATCTGTGCTAAATTAGTGAACAAAGGTTAGACCCCTGTCCTTGTGGAGCTTTTATGTTCTAGTGTGAGTGACAGTCAACTATGAACACAATAAATTATGTAATATGTTAAAAGATAAATGCTAGGCAGGAAAATAGAGCAGGGTAAGGGGGATTATTATTGAGGCAAGTGGGCATGGGCATATTGCTATTTAAAATAAGGTAGTTATGGGCTCATAGAGAGGTGACATTTAAGCAAAGACTTGAAGGAAGTCAGTGAGTCAGCCATGCAGATATTTGGAAGGAGAATGCTCCCAATAAAACAAATAGCCAGGAATGGGTCTGGAACCCATTGAGGAACATAAAGGAAGCCCTTGGAAGCAGTATAAGAGAGGACTAGAATAGTAAAAGATGAAGTTGAAGAGGAGAAGAACAAGATGATGGGAAGTTTTCATAGGATGATATAAGGACTTTGGTTTTTTTCTCAGAGTGAAATGGTCATTGCAAGATTCTGGACATGATCTGACTACAAGCTTGGCTGCTAGCTACTGTTATGACAACCTGAGAACCTTAGCTTTGTAAACCTGAGAGAATAGGAATTTGAGAGCCTAAACATGTCTTACGCAAACCAGAAGCTAATGATTCTGTGTTCACACTCACTGAGCAGTTGGGTCTTCAGAGAGAAAAAACTCCTGATGCTTTCCAGGGTTCTTTGGTATAGATCAGTTTGCTTCTTGTTGTGGCATCCCTCTTTTATCCTTAGATTTCAGCTTTCTGTGGTCTGTCAGTTTCCACTAGCTCATCTTTCCAACTTCATTGTTGTCCTCTCTTTTATTCTGTCATCTCCTGTCATTTTATTGGTTATTTTAGGAGAATAAAGAGAAACAATTTCTTAGTCGCTGTGTTGAACCAGAAGACTAATAACTTAAAAATTGATGTGCCAGTGTGATTAGAAAAGAACTCAGATACTTGCACTGAAACTTCACTTTCCATTGTGAAACATCTTGCCAGAATTAATAGGAATAATGCTATTTTCATGAAACAGGAATCAGGCCGTCAAAAATTTAAAACTTAAAGTATATCTACTCATGGCAGTAAAAACAAAAATACATAACCACTTTCCTTGTATAAATTGTTTAAAAGTATCTTACTCACTTTTATAAAGCTCCCACTTTGAGTCACTGTACTGGAGCAGTTTAGATTTAAGAGCCCCTTTCAGGGAATGGATTTGTTCAAAATAGTGTGCTTGAGGACTTGAGAACCATGAATTACCCAAAGACAACATATTTTGGTAGAAAGATCATATAGTTAGGAAACTTGGATTTTGGCCCCATTTCTCTATGGCTAAATTTTAGACTTCAATGAATTATTTAATATTTTTATGCCTCCTCATTTGTGAAATAAGGGACTGCAGGTTAGATAATCTTTAATTCTAAAAACATTATGATACTTAACGTCATTTTGGAAATTTTTAATGCTTATGTGGATAATTAATTTTTTTTAATTTTTTTATGCAGGTTAATGGTGCAATGTAAGAAACCTTTAAAAGTTTCTGATGAATTAGTGCAGCAATATCAAATTAAAAACCAGTATCTTTCAGCAATAGCATCTGATGCAGAACAAGAACCTAAAATTGATCCATATGCATTTGTTGAAGGAGATGAGGAATTCCTTTTTCCTGATAAAAAAGATAGACAAAATAGTGAGAGAGAAGCTGGAAAAAAACACAAGGTAAGAGAAATCACAGTACACCAAAGGGTCACTGTTGATTTTGTAGCACTGCATATAGTAACACTCTTTTTTTTTTTTTTTTTTTTTTTTGAGACGGAGTCTCGCTCTGTCACCAGGCTGGAGTGCAGTGGCGCGATCTCGGCTCACTGCAGGCTCCGCCCCCCGGGGTTCACGCCATTCTCCTGCCTCAGCCTCCCGCGTAGCTGGGACTACAGGCGCCTGCCACCTCGCCCGGCTAATTTTTTGTATTTTTAGTAGAGACGGGGTCTCACCGTGTTAGCCAGGATGGTCTCGATCTCCTGACCTTGTGATCCGCCCGCCTCGGCCTCCCAAAGTGCTGGGATTACAGGCGTGAGCCACCGCGCCCGGCCAAGTAACACTCTTAGTACCACAATTATCTCACTTCTTTTGTCTTAGAATAGAAAAAGTAATCATTTATTTAGAAAAACGTATTTTTGGCCGGGTGCGGTGGCTCATGCCTGTAATCCCAGCACTTTGGGAGGCCGAGGCAGGCGGATCACGAGGTCAGGAGTTCGAGACCAGCTTGGCCAACATGGTGAAACCCTGTCTCTAATAAAAATACAAAAAGTAGCTGGTTGTGGTGGTGTGCGCCTGTAATCCCAGCTATTCAGGAGGCTGAGGCAGGAGAATCACTTGAACCCAGGAGGCAGAGGTTGCAGTGAGCCAAGATGAGGCCACTGCACTCCAGCTTGGGCGACAGAGCGAGACTCCGTCTCAAAAAGAAAAAAAAGAAAAATGCATTTTTTGAATGGGTAAATCAAGCACATGGTACCAATTATAGCTGACCTCTGATAATGAAAATATTTTGTTGTTTAAAAGTTTCTGGATTGGATAAAGGGCATATTAAATTTTGTCATAATTGAAATCAGGACATTTAGGTAGGCTATTTTGACAGTGATTTTAAAATATGTTATAAGTGAATTACCAGTTTTCAAAGATACAATAGAATATACATCACTGAGTTTAAAAAATATGTGCTATTTTTGAATATGTGATTCAGGAACTTACAGTGCACCTAAAAGTAAAAATGAAGTGCAAGATATATAGTTATTAGATTAAAAATTTAAAAATCAAATATATGAGAATTTGTTAAGATTAAGATAACTTTCCTACACAGGAATTATGTCTTAAATACAAAATATGAAAATTGGCCAGACACAATGGCCCACGCTTGTAATCCCAGCACTTTGGGAGGCTGAGGTGGGTGGATCACTAGGTCTGGAGTTCGAGAGCAGCCTGGCCAAGATGGTGAAACTCTATCTCTACTAAAATTACAAAAATTAGCTGGGTGCGATGGCAGGCGCCTATAATCCCAGCTACTCAGGAGGCTGACGCAGGAGAATCGCCTGAACCCAGGAGGCAGAGGTTGCAGTGAACCGAGATCATGCCACTGAACTTCAGCCTGGTGACAGAGCAGTACTCATCTAAAAAAAAAAAAAAAAAAAAATTGAAATCTGTAAAGTTATGAAAAGGATCCAATAATATGTATGAGGTTTTTTTTTGTTTTGTTTTTGTTTTTTTTTTTTGAGATGGAGTTTCGCTCTTGTTGCCCAGGCTGGAGTGCAATGTTACGATCTTAGCTCACTGCAACCTTCGCCTCCCTGATTGAATTACAGGCATGCACCACTACGCTCGGCTAATTTTGTGTATTTTCAGTAGAGACAAGGTTTCTCCATGTTGGTCAGGCTGGTCTTGAACTGCTGACCTCAAGTGATCCGCCCGCCTCGGCCTCCCAAAGTTCTGGGATTACAGGCGTGAGCCACCATGACTGGCCCCCAATAATATGTTTAATACAAAATTAGTTTCACAAAGTTTTACTTAGCCCTACTATATGCCAGGTACTTGAAATTTTGTCTTTTTGGAAGTATGAAAGTAGTGGTAGCTGGGAAGGCTGCAGATATAATAGAAAGAACGTGAACTGGCTGGGCGCTGTGTTTCATGCCTGTAATCCCAGCACTTTGGGCGGCCGAGGTGGGCAGATCACCTGAGGTCAGGAGAGTGAGATCAGCCTGGCCAACATGGCGAAACCCCGTCTCTGCTAAAAATACAAAAATTAGCCAGGTGTGGTGCATGTCTGTAATCTCAGCTACTTTGGAGGCTGAGGCGGGAGAATCTCTTGAACCCAGGATGGGGAGGTTGCAGTGAGCCAAGATCATGCCACTGCACTCTAGCCTGGGTGACAGAGTGAGACTCTGTCTCAAAAAAGAAAAGAAAAAAGAAAAAAAAATAACATGGACTTTGGAATTTTACAGATTTAGGATAAAATTTCAGCTCTCACTGCTTATCAGCCATATTTTCTGGGGCACATTAGAGTCTCTACTTTTGTCTATAAGATAAACATACCACAGGCCAGGCGTGGTGGCTCACACTTATAATCCCAGCACTTTGGGAGGCTGAGGTGGGCGGATCACAAGGTCAAGAGATTGAGACCATCCTGGCCAATGTGGTGAAACCACACCTCTACTAAAAATACAAAAATTAGCTGGGCGTGGTGGCACATGTCTGTAGTCCTAGCTACTCGGGAAGCTGAGGCAGGAGAATTGCTTGAACCTAGGAGGCCGAGGTTGCAGTGAGCCAAGATCGTGCCACTGTACTCCAGCCTGGTGACAGAGTGAAAGTCCATCTAAAAAAAAATTAATAATAATAAGCATGCTACTTACTTGTTAACTGTAAGAATCAGTGATAATGTATGTTAAACACTTAGCTGGATGCCTGACACATAGCTCCTCAATAATTGGTAGATTTTATTGTTGGTAAATTACATATTTCAGCCTAATATGCAATATTTGTTTGCAGGTAGAAGATGGGACATCTAGTGTAACAGTGTTATCACATGAAGAAGATGCTATGTCATTATTTAGTCCCTCTGTCAAGCAAGGTAAAACCTTTATTTCCTAATCAAAATATTGCATTCCAGGATTGTTACTACAGACTGATCTGATATTGTCGGACTTCTAATATTCCTTTTTGTATAATTCATTATGTTTCATAGAAAGGAATCTTTCTTAAATGATGGATTATTGGTTATCTTTTATTGGAAGAAGCAAGTTCAGGTGATAGAATTTGTGTTTTTGATTGTTGCAACCTCTTTCCTGTTTTTACATATAAAAACAGTTTTCTATTAAAAACTAGTTTTATGTAATAGATTTCTCACACCCTTCTACTGGGAATTATGTGAAAGGAAGTAAAAGAATGAAGGCACATGTTGACTGGAAAGTGATTGAGAAAAGGCCATTGTTACACTATGCCAAGGCTATAGTTATACTCTCCGGGAAAAACACACTTGAAAAAAATAGGAGAAAGATACCGATGTCCAATTGGTTGACAGTAGAGTGTTTCATCATCATAACTCCAAGTGTTTGCTCTCTGAAGATACTACTTTCAAGCCTGTAGCAATGGGGGTTACAATTAGAAGACTATCAGTTCTCTTCATATCTGTCTCCATTGTTTAAATTATAATTGAAAAATGGATCTGGGCACCATGGCTCATGCCCGTAATCACAGCACTTTGGGAGGCCAAGGTGGGTGGATCACTTGAGGTCAGGAGTTCAAGACCAGCCTGTCCAACATGGTGAAACACCATCCCTACTAAAAAAAATACAAAAATTAGGCCGGGCACAGTGGCTTACACCTGTAATCTCAGCACTTTGGGAGGCTATGGCGGGTGGATCACAAGGTCAAGGGATCGAGACCATCCTGGCCAACATGGTGAAACCCTGTCCCTACTAAAAAAAATACAAAAATTAGCTGGGCATGGAGGCACGCGCCTATAGTTCCAGCTACTTGGGAGGCTGAGGCAGGAGAATGCTTGAACCTGGGAGGCAGAGGTTGCAGTGTGCCGAGATCATGTCACTGCACTCCAGCCTGGTGACAGAGCGAGACTCTGTCTCAAACAAACAAAACAAAAATTAGCTGGGCGTGGTGGTGCATGCCTGTAGTCCCAGCTACTTGGGAGGCTGAGGCAGGAGAATCACATGAACCCAGGAAGTGGAGGTTGTGGTGAGCCAAGATGGGCTGGGCACAATGGCTCACACCTGTAAGGCCGAGGCAGGTAGATCACCTGAGGTCAGGAGGTCGACCAGCCTGGCCAACAAGGTGAAACCCCGTCTCTACTAAAAATACAAAAATAAGGCATGTGTGGTGCCAGGTGCCTGTAATCCCAGCTACTTGGGAGGCTGAGGCAGGAGAATCGCTTGAACCCGAGAGGCAGAGGTTGCAGTGAGCTGAGATTGTGCCACTGCACTGCAGCCTGGGTGACAGACCGAGACTCTGTCTCAAAAAATAAATAAATAAAAATTGAAAAATGATTTAGAATAAGCTGAACTATGATTGTGTTGTGACATAGAATAAATATGAGTAAAATGTTTTTAAGTTTTCACCTGTAAAATGTGGAGATAAGGTCATTGCCTAAGATCCTTCAGATCTAAAACCACAATTTCTAAATTAAACTTTGCTGGAATTTTGTTGTCATTTTCTTCCCACACACAAAAGTTAAGAGAGCTGTTCTGAGGCCACTAATTCAACAAATACTTAGGTGTAGGGGCTGTTTGGGTGTTGGGGACACAGTGGTCAAGACTCCACTTTGAATATGTCTGACTTAAACTCCTTGTGAATGGAATAGAGAGACATAGTATAGTAATTCATTTACAAAACCCATTTAACTTTTAAAATAATTTTTTTAATTGACAAGTAAAAATTGTATATACTTATGGTATACAACATGATGTTTGGGGGGGGTGTGTATATATATATACACACACAGTGCGCTGTGTGTGTGTGTGTATATACAGTGAGACCCTATATGTATACACACACACACCAAAATATATATATAAATATATATTTACATTTTTTAAAACATTTTACTCATATTCTGTGTCACAACACAGTTACAGTTTATCTTACAGTTACAGTTTATCTTATTCTAAATCATTTTTCAGTTATAATTTAAACAATGGAGACTGGTATGAGGAGAATTGTTAGTCTCCTATTGTAACCCCACAACTATAAGTTTGAAAGTACTGTCAAGCCTTCAGTGAGCAAACACTTGGAATTATTTTACATATATATGTGTGTGTATATATATATGTGTGTGTATATATATGTGTGTGTATATATATGTGTGTGTATATATGCGTGTGTGTGTATATATAGTGGAATGGGTAGATCAAGCTATTTAACATATACATTACCTTACATACCTTTTTTGTGTGTGTGGGTGAGAATACTTAAAATCTACTTTCAGCAGTTTGCAAGTATACAATATGTTGTTATTCACTATGGTGTACAGCAAAATCCATTTAACTTTTGATGTGGGCAAAGTAAGTCATCTTCTGGTGTGTCGTTTTTGATGACAAAGTTTTAATATTTGGAATAAATAGAGGGTCAGTCTGTGGATAACCAAAAATAAGAAAAAAATCTATCTGAACAATGAACAAATGGTCTAGGTAGCTTGGAAATTCAACAATTTGGATTCTTTGCCGGAGTGATCGACAGATTCAGAGCAATCCCTATCAAAATTCCAATGACACTTTTCACAGTAATAGAAAAAACAATCCTAAAATGTGTATAGGGTCACAAAAGGCCCTGAATGGCCAAAGCAGTCTTGAGCAAAAAGAACAAAGTTGGTGGCATCACTCACACTACCTGATTTGAAAGTCTGCTGCAAGGCCAGGTGTCATGGCCCATGCCTATAATCCCAGTACTTTGGGAGGCCACAGTAGGAGGATTGCTTGAGGCCAGGAGTTCAAGACCACCTTGGCCAACGTAGTGAGACCCTATCTGTGTAAAAGAAATAAATAGGCCGGGCGCAGTGGTTCATGCCTGTAATCCGAGCACTTTGGGAGGCCAAGGTGGGCAGATCACCTGAGGTCAGGAGTTTGAGACCAGCCTGGTCAACATGGCAAAACCCCGTTTCTACTAAAAATACAAAATTAGCTAGGTGTGGTGGCACGCACCTGTAATCCCATCTATTTGGGAGGCTGAGGCAGGAGAATTGCTTGAATCTAGGAGTTGGAGGTTGCAGTGAGCCAAGATTGCTCCATTGCACTCCAGCCTGGGTGACAAGAGTGAAACTCCATCTCCAATCAATCAATCAGTAAAATGTTAAATATTTAAAAAATTAAAATATATGGCTGGGCGTGGTGGCTCATGCCTGTAATCCCAGCACTTTGGGAGGCCAAGGTGGGTGGATCACGAGGTCAGGAGATCGAGACCATCCTAGCTAACACGGTGAAACCTCGTCTCTACTAAAAATACAAAAAATTAGCCAGGCGTGGTGGCACACGCCTGTAGTCCCAGCTACTCGGGAGGCTGAGGCAGGAGAATCGCTTGCATCTGGGAGACAGGTTGCAGTGAGCTGAGATTGCGCCACTGCACTCCAGCCTGGGCAACAGAGTGAGACTCTGTCTCAAAAAAAAAAAAAAAAAAAAAAAAAAAAAAAGTTGGATTCATGGAAGTAGAAAAGTGGTGATTACCAGAGACTGGGGGTGGGGGAATGGGGATGGCCAGAGGACACAAAATTTCAGTTGGGAGGAATAAGTTCAAGAGATCGATTGTAAATTGTGGTTACTACAGTTAATAATAGATTGTATATTTGAAAATTCAGAGTAGGTTTTAAGTGTTCTCAACATAAAAAAAAGTACCTGTATATAAGGTAATGAATATGTTCAGTAGCTTGATTTAGCCATTTCACAATACATACATTAAAAAAAAAGAAAAAAACAACTCAGAAACAAATTGGGTTGTTTGGCCTATTTATCTATCCTAGGATGTTCCCTGGGATATAGGAAACATGTAGGCCCCTTCTTGTGCCTGTAGTTCAGCTTTCTCAAAATGTGAAACATACGCTACATTCTGGAGTATCTCCAAGGTGGAGCTTTAAAATCTTGGTTTTTAATAAGTATCCTAGATGATTTTTACTTACTCTTAAAATTTCAAAGGCACAGCTCTAGTGAATCTTTAGAACTGACACACCAGAGGCACTGGGGAAGTGACTTTTATCTTTCTGAAAACGAGGACTGTCTCAAGTCACTTGACAGAGAATGATTTGGAAAGTTATGTATCAAATTGTTTTTCTTGTGCGGGAATATATTGGGAGTTTAATTTTCATTGTAATTGATACCATGTTTTTGTTACCCTAAAATGGGGCGAGAGGGTAGGAAAATAAAATTGTAGTACGGTAACTAAGCGGTAATATTTATCTAGTACTTAAGCACCTAGCACTGGGCAAAGCACATTACTGACATTCTATTACATTTTATTCTTGGTATTGAGGCACAGAGACATTAAGTAATTTGTCGAGGGTCATACTGTTAGTGGTGGAGCTGGGATTCAGATTAAAGTCTGTCTGGCCCAAGAGTCAGCTCTTAATCATTGTTCTGTTCTTCCTTTACATTTCAGAAAGATAGAAAAAATACAGGCCAGGTGAGGTGGCTCACACCTGTAATCCCAGCACTTCAGAAACAGAGGCGGGCAGATTGCTTGAGCCCAGGAGCTCAAGACCAGTCTGGGCAATATGGCGAAACCCCAACTCGAGGAAAAAAAAAAATTAACTGGGCATAGGGTCACGTGCCTATAGTCTCAGCTACTGGGGTGGGAGGATTGCTGGAACCCGAGAGGTCAAGGCTGTAGTAAGGTGTGATTGCACCACTGCATTCCAGCCTGGTGGTGACAGAGCGAGACCCCATCTCAAAAAAAAGAAAAAAAAAAATTACAAGTATGTGTATGTGTATTTAATTCTGTTTTTCTAATAGTATTTATATTTTTATTTGATGCATTAATTATTCATGTAGAGTACTTAGCTATTTTATGGATTACCTGACCTTATAATGAGCTTCCTGGGAAAGATATAATCATTTATTTATAACTTTTTTTTCTGTAAAAACACTTTCTCGATTTTAAACAATAAAGTACAATTTCTTGTTGCATAATCCACTTATGACCTTAAAGTTAAATGTCTAATTTAAAAAGAACAGTACTTATGTGGTCAGAAGTAGCAGTTTTTTTTTTTTTTTTTTTAAGGTGGTGTCTCGCTCTGTCTCCCAGGCTGGAGTGCAGTGGCGCTATCTCGGCTCACTGCAACCTGTGCCTCCCGGGTTCAAGCAATTCTCCGATTCATCCTCCCGAGTAGCTGGGATTACATGCGCCTGCCACCACACTCGGCTAATTTTTGTAGTTTTGGTAGAGACAGGGTTTCACCATCTTGACCAGGCTGGTCCTGAACTCCTGATCTCATGATCACCCTCCTTGGCCTCCCAAAGTGCTGGGATTACAGGCATAGTAGTAGCAGTTTTAATTTTATTTTTCTGATTGACTTTTGTAGATGCTCCACGCCCTACTAGTCATGCCCGTCCTCCATCAACAAGTTTGATTTATGACTCAGACCTGGCTGTCTCTTATACTGACCTTGATAATCTCTTCAATTCTGATGAAGATGAACTAACAGTGAGTATCTCATTAATGCATAGGATTATAATTTGTTTTCCTTGATTTTTTTATTATTTATTTTTTAGAAGTGATTTGTGAGTTTAATACTATGTTTTAGCCCTGAACAATAGGAAATATTTTATAGTAAAATCTCATTCATTGACTTCTTTTTTAAATCTCATGTTTGAGTAGTCTTGCCATAGTGTCGTCTATAAACTTTGAGGGTTTTGTTTCTCCTTTTGTTTTTGCATTTGGGGGAGACATGATTAACCTTAATTTGAGCTCTGCTGTATGTTCTATTTTGTAGTTTTAGAAAGCAGAATTATTTTCCTGTTTGATTCTGTAGTTTGAGAAATGACTCTGGAATTTACTCATTCAGAGAACACATACATAATTGACATTAAAGTTATTTGCTTTGTCAATTTATTAAGGAATACCAGTTCTTTTGAATTTGTTTTGCATCGCAGCTATTATAAGACAGATACATCATATAACAATAAAGGAGGAAAAAAATAATATTTAATCTTTAACACCCATTTGCAGAGAAAGGTGAAGATAAAAGAAATTAAAGCTTAAAATGAGATTCCCTAGAATGTCAAGTCTCTGTCAAATTAATGAATTGGGTGCTGCATTATCATAAAAGGGAATTCCTTTTCATCTGCATAAAGGTAGCTTGGAAACTTCTATGGTACATTTGATCTTTCCTTTCCTATATAATATGCATTTAGTCTTCTCTCAACATATATATCTCTATATGTGTGTATATGTGTGTGTGTACATATACATATATATATTGCAGATACATAAACTTTTACTGTATATCCCATAGTGTAGTACATTTTAGGGCACCCTTTACTAGGCGACTATATCCTTGAATGCTTTGGCACATTCATACTGTCTCTCTATTACCATTCCTGTATCAGCTGTGGTTCCTCTGAAATAAAAAGGTTGTAGTCAGAACGTGGTCTACATGTTAATATTTATCACAAACTGTCTAACAGAAGACATGGAACAAGTGTTAGCTCTGAAAACATTGGTAAGAGCTTGGAGATAGTAAAACTTGTTTGTTCAATCTACTAAAAGTTAGGAACTCTATTGCTTTGTCGTTAGATCTTCTGAACTTTGTACTTAGTTTTACTGTTACAGTATTTTTGCAGGAGTAGGGAGACTATTAAAACAAGGTAAAAGTATAAATAAGAATTTAGATAGGTGAGTGATTGATTATATAGGAAACTTCAATGTGTTCAACTTAAGGAGACAAATGCTTTGCAAAAGTATCTTTTACCAAGAAGTATTTTTACCAAGTATCTTTTACCAAGAAGCATTTCTAATGTTAATTACAACCCCTTCTTATTGCAGGTTTTCTTATTTTTATTTATTTTAAGACAGAGTCTCACTGTGTTGCCCATGCTGAAGTGCAGTGGTGCAGTCCTGGCTCACTGCAACCTCTGCCTCCCAGGCTCAAGCAATTCTTCTGCCTCAGCCTCTTGCAATTCTTGTGCCTCCGCCTCCCAAGTAGCTGGAGTTACAGGCATGCCCCACCCAGCTAATTTTTTGTATTTTTAATAGAGTGAGGTTTCACCATGTTGGCCAGGCTGGTCTTAAACTCCTGGCCTCAAATTGATCTGCCTGCCTCAGCCTCCCAAAGTGCTGGGATTACAGGTGTGAGCTACCATGTCTGGCCTCTTATTACTGGGTTTTAAGTTAAGGTTAACCTTACTTCTGTGTATTTTGAAAGTATTGGTCATTTTCTTTGGAGGAACTTTTTCCTTTTAATTTGGAGGCTTACCAAATAAATATTACCAAATAAATAAATCTGGAGTCAGTGATTAAGAAATATTTTATATCTTTCAACACTAGTATGTATTTGGCTGTATCACAGATTCAAAATACTACTTTTAATGAATGGGCTTTACTGTTAAGTTATATCTGAATGATTACTATTTTGAGATCACATTGGATGTAAAATTTTAGATAAATATGTGCTTTTTTTAAATAGCCTGGATCCAAAAAATCAGCGAATGGATCAGATGATAAAGCCAGCTGCAAGGAATCAAAGACAGGAAATCTGGACCCGTTATCTTGCATAAGTAAGCTTCCCTCATCTGTGCTCGAGATAAATTTGCAAACTTTTAATCTCAACAAAGCTCCCCACTCCTTTTGTTTTAAACACAGATTCACCTATTTTTAGTCATGTTAAAATGTATGTTTTTATTAAATATAGGCACTGCAGATCTTCATAAAATGTATCCTACACCACCATCATTGGAACAACATATTATGGGATTTTCCCCAATGAATATGAATAATAAAGAATATGGTAGTATGGATACAACACCTGGAGGAACTGTTCTAGAAGGAAATAGTTCTAGTATAGGAGCACAGTTCAAAATTGAGGTTGATGAGGGATTCTGTAGCCCCAAACCTTCTGAAATTAAAGTAAGTATGTTTTTTCTAGAAAAACAATTCACTTCCTATATTTTCTTATAGAATTAGTTTGTTGCTGTAGTCAAAAATTATTTTATAGTGGTTGCAGTTTTATAGCTGAGGACTGAATTATTGTTGTCACTATTAAGAATGCATTTGAGAAAATAATAGAATTGTATTTACATTTTATTCTGTTTAAAGAAAGGAAAAAAGGTCCAGAGCCTGTTTGAGTTGTTTATTTTTTCCCCCTAGAAGATAAGATACTGAAAACCTACCATCTTTATATTGTAGGATTTTTCTTATGTCTATAAGCCTGAAAATTGTCAAATTCTAGTGGGATGTTCCATGTTTGCACCTCTAAAAACTCTACCAAGCCAATATCTGCCCCCTATCAAATTGCCAGAAGAGTGTATTTATCGTCAGAGTTGGACTGTTGGAAAATTGGAATTGCTTTCTTCAGGGCCTGCAATGCCATTCATCAAAGAGGGGTATGATTTATGTTGTTTTAATAGTATGTGACTGCTTATACAGCTTTAATTTTTTTTTCATAGATTTACCTGGTATGCTGGAAAAAGAAAATTGGTTTTTGAAAATTCTAAAAATTATTTCTGGTTAATCAATTATAGTGATTGGCCGGGGGCAGTGAGTCACGCCTGTAATTCCCATACTTTGGGAGGCCAAGGCAGGCGTATCCCTTGAGGTCAGGAGTTTGAGATCAGCCTGGCCAACATACGAAACCCCATCTCTACTAAAAATACAAAAATTAGCCAAGCATGGTGGCACGTGCCTGTAGTCCCAGCTACTTGGGAGGCTGAGGCACAAGAATGGCTTGAACCTGGGAGGGAGATGTTGCAGTGAGCCGAGATCGCACCAGTGCACTCCAGCCTGGGCAACAGAGTGAGACTTTGTCTCAAACAAACAAACAAAAAAAAAAGGTTAATTGGGTATGGATAAACTATTAGGAAACTTAAGACTATTATGCTTGATTTGTATTCCGAAGCACCTTTTCTTTTGGGCTGCAATTTTAAATTGCTCCCATTTTTACATTTGCCATATTTTCCACACTTTTCACATTTTAACATCTCTGACTTTGTCAGTTTCAACTCAAGGCTAAAAGAAACCTGAATTTGAGATGTCTTATAAGTGGTAGCATCTTAAAATTACCGTTTTTCCCTTTTTACACATGAGCATCTCTAAAATCATTTTTCTTTTTTACAGTCAGTAGCATCGTAGAATCAAGGAAATATAAGTATTTCTAGTAAAATTTATAGATAGTAAATATGGATGTCTAGGTATGCATTAGCGTATACAGTGCTTATTAATGATTTTTGAACTTGATTGATCCTTAGTGCACAACAATCACTTAGAGTAGATATGTTAACCAGAAACAAGAATTGACTGTGCTTGTAATTCTTGCAATACTTGTCCTTTCATAATTTTCTATGTAATTGAAAAACATTTGGGACGTTTTTAGTTGTATTTCACATTACTAATATGTTCCTTTATATATATATATATATTTGATTTTCTTTTACCCTGGTGATGATAGTGATGGAAGTAATATGGATCAAGAATATGGCCCTGCTTATACACCTCAAACTCATACTTCTTTTGGGATGCCTCCTAGCAGTGCACCTCCTAGTAACAGCGGAGCAGGAATTCTTCCTTCTCCATCCACCCCTCGGTTTCCAACTCCAAGGACTCCAAGGACTCCTCGGACTCCTCGTGGAGCTGGTGGACCTGCTAGTGCTCAAGGTTCAGTCAAATACGAAAATTCAGACTTGTATTCACCAGCTTCTACCCCATCTACATGCAGACCCCTTAATTCTGTTGAACCTGCAACTGTCCCTTCCATCCCTGAAGCACACAGTCTTTATGTAAACCTCATCCTTTCAGAATCAGTTATGAATTTGTTTAAAGACTGTAACTTCGATAGTTGTTGCATCTGTGTCTGCAACATGAATATCAAGGGTGCCGATGTTGGAGTTTACATTCCAGATCCAACGCAGGAAGCACAATATAGGTGTACCTGTGGCTTCAGTGCTGTCATGAACAGAAAATTTGGAAACAATTCAGGATTATTTCTTGAAGATGAACTAGATATCATAGGACGCAATACAGACTGTGGCAAAGAAGCAGAAAAACGTTTTGAAGCTCTCAGGGCTACCTCTGCTGAACATGTTAATGGAGGACTAAAGGAATCTGAAAAATTATCTGATGATTTGATATTATTGCTACAAGATCAGTGCACTAATTTATTTTCACCCTTTGGAGCAGCAGACCAAGATCCTTTTCCTAAAAGTGGTGTAATTAGCAATTGGGTACGTGTTGAAGAGCGTGATTGTTGCAATGACTGCTACCTTGCATTAGAACATGGGCGTCAGTTCATGGATAATATGTCAGGAGGAAAAGTTGATGAAGCACTTGTGAAGAGTTCATGCTTACACCCCTGGTCCAAAAGAAACGGTAAGTATGCTAATAAAATACTTTTTTGTTTGCTTATTTCCCTTTAGTTGTATGACTTTGCTTTTCATTCTTAGGAAAAAGTAATAAAGGCAATTTCCCACTTAGCAAATAAAGACATTTAAAGTTGGACTTAAAACTCTTTATGGATGACGTTTTTAAAGGGAGAATTTCTTAGAAGTTTAGTTTAATTTCACCAATAAAAGTATGGTTATTATAAATCTGTAATTATATACTTATGTAGGAATATGAAAGGCACATTCCATGTATTTATTAGCGTAACATTGCTAGTGGTCTGCTTTATTCAACATTCTTTCACTCATTAAGTATTTACTGGGCACCTTGTATGTGCCAGGTATTAGCCTAGATTCACTGTTGAACAAAGCACACATATTCTTTGCCCTTTTTGAATCTATAATTTAGTGGAGAAAATAGGAAATAAACAAAAAAGCATATAATAGATAGTAAGAAATAATTTGAAGAAAAAGCAGAGTAAAACAGTAGAAAAAGACACGTATGTACTATTTTAGATGTATGGTCAGATAAGATACTACTGAGGAGATAGCATTTGGGCAAACTCCTACATAACATAGAATATGAGCTATGTAGTTAAATGAGGGAAGAGTGTTTCAGGCAGTGCAAAGACCCTGAGGGAGTATTTTGCTTTTACATGTTTGAGGAACATTAAGGTGACTGATGTTGCTGGAATACTTCGGGTGATAGGGAGACTGGAAGGAGATGAAATTTAGGAGGTAGCCATTCACCAGCATCATTTAGAGTCTTACAGACCATGTAAGGCCTTTGTGGTTTATACTAAATATGATGGGAAGCTATTGAACAGTTTTGACAAGGAAAGTAACATGATCCTTATTCTGATTGTTTTTTAAGAGATCTCTCAGTCTGGCACGGTGGCTCATGCCTGTAATCCCAGCACTTTGGGAGGCCGAGGTAGGCAGGTCACCTGAGGTCAGGAGTTCGAGACCAGCCTGACCAACATAGTGAAATCCTGTCTTTACTAAAAATTTAAAATTAGCTGGGCTTGGTGGTGGGTGCCTGTAATCCCAGCTACTCGGGAGGCTAAGGCAGGATAATTACTTGGACCCGGGAGGTGGAAGTTGCAGTGAGCCGAGATCGCGCTACTGCGCTCCAGCCTGGGCAACAAGAGTGAAACTCCCATCTAAAAGAAAAAAAAAATGGCCGGGTGCGGTGGCTCACGCATCTAATCCCAGCACTTTGGTACACTGAGGTGGGCAGATCATGAGGTCAGGAGTTCGAGACCAGCCTGCCCAATATGGTGAAAAATACAAAAATTAGCCAGCATGGTGGGGCGCGCCTGTGGTCCCAGCTGCTCAGGAGGCCAAGGCAGAGGAGTTGCTTGAACCTGGGAGGCGGAGGTTATGTTGAGCTGAGATAACGCCACTGCACTCCAGCCTGGGCAACAGAGCAAGACTCTCTGTTGCTATTGTGTGGAAAATAGCCTTGGGGTTTGGAAGTAGTGAAAGTGAGAACAGAAGCAGGATAAATCAGTTGGAAGGCAGTTTCAGTAGCTTAAGTGAAAGATGATGGTAGCTTAAACAAGATAAGAGGCCAGTGAGATGTAAGTCATAGGTTTTAGGTATATTTGGGAAGTAGAACCTACAGGGTTTGCCAATAGACATGTAAGAAAAGATGAGGCATCAATAATAGCTTGAGCACTTGGGTGAATGGTAGTACTAACTACAGAGGAGGGAAACACTGGGGAGTAAATCAGATACACATTTGGAGATAATATGTTTTAAACTCAGAGGAATGATTGGGTCTGGAGACTGAAAAATTTTGTGTGTGAGTTATCATTATGAAAAGCTGTGGATCTGGATGAAATAACCTATAGAGTAATTGTAGATAGAGTAGTACAAGGATGGAGCTGACATTTAGAGGTGGGGAGGGAGAAGAGGCACCAGGAAAGGAAATTGAGAAGGAGGTTGGAGGAAAACCAAGGGAGTATGTTATCCTAGAAATCAAGTATAGGGATGTTTGTTTGTTTTTGTTTTGAGACAGAGTCTCGCTCTGTCGCCAGGCTGGAGTGCAGTGGCGCGATCTTGGCTCGCTGCAACCTCCACCTCCCGGATTCAAGCAATTCTCCTGCCTCAGCCTCCCAAGTGGCTGGGACTACAGGTACACGCCATCACACCTGGCTAATTTTTTGTATTTTAGTAGAGACGAGGTTTCACTGTGTTGCCCAGGCTGGTCTCGAACTCCTGAGCTCAGGCAATCCACCTGCCTCAGCCTCCCAAAGTGCTAAGATTACAGGTGTGAGCCACCATGCCCAGCCTGGGAATATTTAGAAGAAAGTGATGATACTTCGATACATTAAGGTGAAAACCGAGACAGGCTATTGGATGTGACAACATAGAAGTTGGTGGTCACCTTGATAGGCAGTTTCAATCAATCTGATTGGAGTGGGTTCACAAAAGAACGGGATGAGAAGCAAACTTAGACAATTTTCTGGGGACTTTTGCTGTAAATAGCAGAGAAATTGCATAATAGGGTTAAAAGAGAGGTTTATTATTATTTTATTAAAGGTACGTGGGGAGTGATCCTATAGAAAGGAATTTTTTTTAATTGACAGATATGGCTTATGGCTGTAATCCCAGCATTTGGGAGGCTGAGGCAGGCAGATCATTTGAGCCCAGGAGTTCAAGACCAGCCTGGTGAACATGGCAAAACCCATCTCTACTAAAAATACAAAAATTAGCTGGGTGTGGTAGCATGCACCTGTAGTCTCAGCTACTTGGGAGGCTGAGGTGGGAGTATAGCTTGAACCTAGGAGGTGGAGGATTCAGTGAACCATGATTGTACCACTGTACTCAGCCTATTTGACAGAGTGAGACTCTTCTCAAAAAGAAAATAATGGCCATGTAATGCAGGGTTGAGTAATCATGATAGTTCAGATGGAATGTTATATGGCTTCTGAAAATGAATACAGTTATATATAACAAATAGATGAATCTTAGTGATACTACTGAGGAGAGGAAGAGGGAACAAGTCCCGGAAGATTACATATAGTCAGATATCCTTTAAAAATACCTCTTTAATGTATTGCCGTTAATGAAGTTTTGAAACAAGCACAACTAAATGTATTATTTACATGCACATAAAATCGAGGATGTTGGTTAATTCTTGAAATTTCACGTGTCCAAAAATGACCAAGAGATAGGATAGGGAGAAACATTTAATAAGATCATTTTTGGTAATGTTCTAGTTCTTGGGCAGTGAGATTACAGTTGTTCATTTTATTATTAAAGGAAATTTTTGAAATGTAAGAGGACAACACGTGGACCAGTGATTAAGTTCATTTATATGACATAGTATCAGCATTTATCCAGTTATTCTCAGGGACCAATTATTCAATTATTCTCAGGGACCAGATTTAAAAAGGGAAAGATACAAATAAATATCATAGGTATTCAAAAAAAGGAAAGATTATTTTAAGCCATATAGAGTAGTTAAGAACATAGGCTGTGGACTCAGACTGCTTGGGTTTGAAACATGACTCTAGCACTATATACTACCTGCTACCTTGGGCCAAGTTAGTTAACCTTTCTGTGCCTTGATTTCTTAAAATAGGGTCAATAATAGATTTACTTTACAGAGTATTGAGAGAATCAAATGAAATAATACATGTAAAACAGAGCAGTTGATCCGCCCACCTTGGCCCCCCACAAAGTGCTGGGATTTCAGGCATGAGCCACCCAGGAGTTTGAGACCAGCCTGACCAACATGGTGAAACCCCATCTCTACTAAAAATACAAAAATTAGCTGGGCATGGTGGCGCATGCCTATAACCCCAGCTACTCGGGAGGCTAAGGCAGGAGAATTGCTTGAACCCACGAGGTGGAGGTTGCAGTGAGCCCGAGATCCTGCCATTGCACTCCAGCCCGGGCGACAAGAGTGAAACTTGGTGTGAAAAAAAATAATAATAAAAAAAAAAAGCAGTTTTGGAGATTGCAGTGAGCCCGAGATCCTGCCATTTCACTCCAGCCCGGGCGACAAGAGTGAAACTCGGTCTGAAGGAAAAAAAAAAGAGGCAGTTTTTGGCATATAGTAAGAAGTCAGATGTTAGTAGTGGCAATGACAGCAGCAGGAGGATTAGTGGCACTCCTTATAATTATTTTGTTTTTAAGAACCAACTTGTTTGCCAAATAATGGAAAATATTGAGCTTTACCTGATATATGTTTTTTGAATAACAGTAAGCACTGATGTAAACAGAAAGCTGCAGACTTGAAAATGAATTTCTTAACAACTTGTCCAAAGAAAATAATTTAGTACAAGAAAGAGAGAAATGGGGCCGGGCACCATGGCTCACCTCTGTAATCCCAGCATTTTGGGAGGCTGAGGCGGGAGTATTGCTTGAGACCAGGAGTTTGAGAAAACAAAAGCCTTGATATTTCAATTAAAAATTTTCAGTATTAAAAACAAATAGTGGGCTGGGAACGGTGGCTCATGCCTGTAATCCCAGCACTTTGGGAGGCTGAGGCAAGTGGATCACAAGGTCAGATCAAGAACATCCTGGCTAACACGGTGAAACCCCGTCTCTACTAAAACTACACAAAATTAGCCGGGCATGGTGGGGGGGCGCCTGTAGTCCCAGCTGCTTGGGAGGCTGAGGCAGGAGAATGGTGTGAACCTGGGAGGGGGAGCTTGCAGTGAGCAGACATCGCGCCACCGCACTCCAGCCTGGGCGACAGAGACTCCGTCTCAAGAAAAAAAAAGTAATGTTGGAAAACACAAATGTGCAATATTAGAATACGTTGATTAAATTATAGCAGCATCATGAAATGGTGGCAGGCTCCTGCGTTAGAGCCCTTGGCATGTTTCCTCCCTCTTGGATACTCGTTTTCCAGATACTTATGTGGATAACTCTGTCTCCTTTAAATCTTGTCAGATATCATCTTCTCATTATAAAAATGCAAACCCTTCTTCTTGTTCTCCATCTTGCTTTCTTTCCATAGTGTTGACTATTACCTTCTAACATAATAAAATTTATTAATTGTTGTTTCTTACCCCCATTAAGTACACTCTGCAAAGTTCTGTGTAAAGGCAAAGAGTTTTGTCTATGATCTAAACAGATCTAAACACCTAGAACAGTGAACACAGTAGATGATCAGGATATTAAAATAGATGTTTGGATTTGTTTATTTAGTTTTAACATCTTGAAAGAAGGTATGTTTGAATGTATTTAAAAGTCTACAAAGTATAGTTTGTATATATATGTATTTTTTTGGGGTTTTTTGTTTATTTGTTTGTTTGTTTTTGAGACGGAGTCTCACTCTGTTGCCCAGGCTGGAGTGCAGTGGCGTGATCTCGGCTCACTGCAAGCTCCGCCTACCGGGTTCATGCCATTCTCCTGCTTTAGCCTCTCCAGTAGCTGGGACTACAGGTGCCCACCACACGCCTGGCTAATTTTTTGTATTTTTAGTAGAGACGGGATTTCACCGTGTTAGCCAGGATGGTCTCAATCTCCTGACCTCGTGATCCACCCACCTCAGCCTCCCAAAGTGCTGGGATTACAAACATGAGCCACCGCACCCAGCCAGTATAGTTTGTATATTTTAATGACAACATTAATTTTGTTGAAGATAGAAAAAGCTCTGTTCTAATTATAAAAAATACATACTTGCTGAACAAAAATTAAGAATACCACACAATTCCGCCATTTAAAATGTACAGTTGGCTGCTTTTTAGTATGCAGAGTTGGACAGTCATCAACACAGTGGGTTTTAGAACATTTTCATATTAAACCCCCTACCCATTAGCAGTCACTCCCTTTTTCCATCCAGCCTTCTTTCCTAGCTATAGATAACCACTAGTCTGCTTTCTGTCTCTCTAGATTTGCCGCTTTTGGGTATTGCATATCAATCGAATTACATACTGTATGGTCTTCAGTGACTGGCTTTTTTCACTTTCCATAATGTTTTCAAGGTTCATCTATGCTATAGCACATATTAGTACTTTATTGCCAAATAATATTCCATTGTGTGAAGATACCGTATTTTATTTATCCATTCATTAGTTGATGGATATTTAGGTTTTTTCCACTTTTTGGCTATTATGAATAATGCTCCCATGAACATTTGTGTACAAGTTTTTATATGGACATATTTTTATTACTCTTAAGTGGACTCACTGAGTCATATTTTTATTACTCTTAAGTGGACTCACTGAGTCATATTCTGTTTAATCTTTATTTTATTTTATTTTTTTGAGATGGAGTCTCGCTCTTGTTGCCCAGGCTGGGGTGCAGTGGTGCAATCTTGGCTCACTGCAACCTCCACCTCCCAGGTTCAAGCAATTCTCCCGCCTCAGCCTCCCAAGTAACTGGGATTACAGGTGCTTGCCACCACACCTGGCTAATTTTTGTATTTTTAGTAGAAACGGGGTTTCACCATGTTGGCCAGGCTGGTCTCAAACTCCTGACCTCAGGTGACCTGCCTGCCTCGGCCTCCCAGAGTGCTGGGATTACAGATATGAGCCACTGCGCTTGGCCTTTGTTTTGTTTTGAGGCAGAGTCTCGCTCTGTCATCCAGGCTGGAGTGCAGTGGGGCACGATCTTGGCTCATTGCAACCACCGACTCCCAGGTTCAAGCAATTCTTGTGCCTCAGCCTCCCCAGTAGCTGGGATTACAAGCATGCACCACCACACCTGACCTGTTTAATCTTTTGAGGAACTGCCAGATTGTTTTCCATAGGAGCTGCACCATTTTACATAACTACCAGCAATATATGAGGGTTTCACTTATACTTGTCACATTGTTTTTCTTACTATAGTCATCTTATAATCAAAATATCTCATTGTGATACTTTGTGTGAAGTAGTATCTCATTGTGGTTTCATCTGCATTTCCCTAATGACTAATAATGTTGAACATTGTTTCGTGTTCTTGTTGTCCATTTGTATATCTTCTTTGGAGAAATGACTTTTCAGATTTTTTTGCCCATTTTTAAAATTAGGTTTTTATGTATTTTTATTGTTGAATCCTAAGAGTTCTTTATATATCTTGGATACAAGGACATAAGCGCCCTTATCACATGTGCGATTTGCATATATTTTCTCCTATACTCTGGGTTGTCTTTTCATTTTTTTTTTTTTTTTTTAAGATATGGGGTCTTGCTACTTTGCCCAGGCTGGTCTCAAACTCTTGGATTCAAGCGATCTTCCCACTGCAGCCTCCCCAAGTAGCTAGGACTACAGGGGCCTACTATCACACTCAGCTTCTTTTCACTTTCCTTTTTTTCATATCTCCATAGGATGTGAAATCTTTTTACTTTCTTGATGGCATTCTTTGAAGCACAAACATTTTTAATTTTGATGAAGTCCAATTTAT
The DNA here is from genome assembly GCF_006542625.1 of Nomascus leucogenys. Lineage (NCBI taxonomy): Eukaryota > Metazoa > Chordata > Mammalia > Primates > Hylobatidae > Nomascus > Nomascus leucogenys. The sequence continues at coordinate 10,957,344 of NC_044394.1, read as the reverse complement.
TTTTTCTCTTGTTGCTTGTGCTTTTGGTGTCTAGGTCAGGACCTAACCCAAGGTCTTGAAAATTTATTCCTATTACTTTTTTGAAATAACTTTTTAGTTTTAGCTCTTATATTTAGATCTCTGATCCATTCTGAATTTTTTGTATATAGTATATGAAAGGGTTCTGACTTCATTCTTTTGCATGTGGATATCTAGTTGTCCCACAATCATCTATGGAAAAATGTTATCTTTAAGTTGTCTTGGTACCTTTGTCGAAAATCAATTTATCATAAGCATGAGGTTTGATTTCTGGATTTTCAGTTTATTTCTATTGATTGATTATCCTCCATGATCACTCCTTTTTTTTTAACTTTTAGGTTCATGGGTATATGTGCCAGGTTTGTTATATAAGTAAAAGGTAAACTGTGTGCCCTGGGGGTCAGCATGCAGATTATTTTGTCATGCAGGTAATAAGCATAGTACTTGATAGGTATTTTTTTCTGATCATATTTATTTATTTATTTATTATTTGAGAAAGGGTCTTGCTCTGTTGTCCAGGCTGAAGTGCAGTGTTATGCTATCGTGGCTCACTGTAACCTTGACCTCATGGGTTCAAGTGATCCTCCCACTTCAGTCTCCTGAGTAGCTGGAACCACAGGCATGTGGTACCATACCCAGCTAACTTTTTGTAGAGACAGGGTTTTGCTATGTTGCGCAGGCTGCCTGTGAACTCCTAAGCTCAAGCAGTCTGACTGCCTCAGTCTCCCAAAGTGCTGGAATTACAGGCATGAGCCACCACCCAAGCCCGGCCTGTTAGCATTTTCATCTACTAAATAGTATTCTATGTATACAAAAGTTTATTTAAGCATATTACATATTAAGTGTTGTATTTGGAACTTAGTTTTATCTAGTTCCATACACTTTTGTTTTTGTTTTTGAGACAGGCTCTCACTTTGTCACCCAAGCTGGAGTGCAATGCCATGATCTCAGCTCACTGCAACCCCTGCCTCCTGGGTTCAAGCGATTCTCCTGCCTTGGCCTCCCGAGTAGCTGGGATTACAGGCATGTGCCACCATGCCTGGCTAAGTTTTATATTTTTTGGTAGAGACAGGGTTTCACTGTGTTGGCCAGGCTGGTCTCAAACTCCTGACCTCAAACAGTCCACCCGCCTTGGTCTCCCAAAGTGCTGGAATTACAGGTGTGAGCCACTGGGCCCAGCCACTACGCTTTTTAGGTATAGGAAATTGGGGCCAATAACTATAAATTAGGCAAAGGTAATAAAGAATTAAAATTGAATGATTTAATATAACTGTGCTCAAACAGGTTTAGTGGTACAACTGGACCATTCTGGGGGCCACATTTATTATATCAATATCATTTAGTGATTTTTTCCTTGAGTCATTTGACATTTATGAGGAGCACCTTTCATACCCATTCTGATAGTTGGTCAGAAATGCAGGTCATAATTTGATAATCTATAAATATTTAAGATGTATAAGGTTATAAAATATTTATGAATAATATACTTTTTAGCAGTGTGAGCAAGTTACTGTATAATTTCTGTATTTTAGAATTGTTAAAGTCTACTGTTTTTTTTTCAAATTAAACTTTAATAATTATAACCAGTCTTTATTCACTTTACCATAGTAGTGCTAATTATGGGATATAATTTCAGTGTGAGGCAGACTTCTTTCTGGTAAAATACCTACAGCACCAAAACAGCCAACATAAATGCAAAAAGAAAGAAATTTATTTGATGAATTTATAAATTGATTAATCAGCTAAAGAATGACTTTTTATGGAAATAAGTTACAGTAACTTTTTATTGTGTGTCTTCTTGGTTGTAAGTATCTAGAAGAACCATTTCTACAGATCATCTTATAGAACTTAATGCAATTCTCTGCACAAGTAAGGGTTTAATCTTCTTGATGATGAAGACCTGAACTTCCCTATATGTGTTTTGTATTATCTTAAAATTTTATTTGTGTTGGCAATAGCAATTCTTAATTGCTTGTTTTTTTTTAAAATGCTTGTAGATGTGAGTATGCAGTGCTCACAGGATATACTTCGAATGCTCCTCTCTCTTCAGCCAGTTCTTCAGGATGCCATTCAGAAAAAAAGAACAGTAAGACCTTGGGGTGTTCAGGGTCCTCTCACTTGGCAACAATTTCATAAAATGGCTGGCCGAGGCTCTTATGGTAAGTAATTTATAGTGATATATAATGACTGATTTTATATCAGTCCTCAGATTTCTGTGCCCAACTAGAATAAGCGCATTAGTTTTCTTTAAATATATTTGTGGTATATTCTTAAGGCCACTGTGGTCCAATCCTAGCTTTTTTTTCCCACCATTTCCAACATTCAGCTTACTCAACTCTCCAACTCCACTTCAAAAGGAGTGGCTTCTCTTAGGACTGTTCTTACACATAAGGGGCTTTCCCTCAAGATTTTACATGAAGAAAGGGACATACTGCTAAGATTTTTTTTTTAAAGGCAAAAAAATACTTTTGTTATAAATTATTTTACAAAATTAAATGAAAAAGGGAGGTGGAGTGGGGAATGAGGGTTATACTAGTGATAAAAGGCCCTAAGGTCTTCATTTAAAAAGAATTACAACAAAGAAGAAATTTGCTGGTTGTGACCAGAGTAGCAAATGAATTCTCATAATAGGTATGTGGATTTATTGTCAGCTGTGATGAAAATACCATTCCAAATATTTGAACTATTTATTGAAGATTATCTCTGAAAGGTGGGCTGTAATTGGAGTTTTTCAAATATATTTGGAATAATACTTCTTGAAATCTTTGACTTTTGTGTATGGATTTGGAATGTATTACATATGAAAGTAGTAGACTTGCCTATGTTTTCGTTTTTTCCCCTCTTTTAATGGCTAAATAATTTAAATCTCATTACAAAACTAATATTCTGTGAAAAATGCAGGTCAATGAAAATATATTTTATTTGTTTTTTTTTTTGGAGACAGAGTCTCGCTTTGTCGCCCATGCTGGAGTGCACTGGCGCCATCTTGGCTCACCGTAACCTCTGCCTCCTGGGTTCACGCAATTCTCCTGGCTTAGCCTCCCGAATAGCTTGGAGTATGGGTGCACGCCACCACGCCTGGCTAACTTTTTGTATTTTTAGTAGAGACAGGGTTTCATCACATTGGCCGGGCTGGTCTCGAACTCCTGGCCTCAAGTGATCTGCCTGCCTCAGCCTCCCTAAGTGCTGGGATTACAGGCATGAACCACCGCACCCAGCCAGAAAATATATTTTAGTATAAACTTTTACATTATTTTAAAAACTAAGATAGTAGCCGGGTGCGGTGGCTCACGCCTGTAATCTTAGCACTTTTGAAGGCCAAGGCAGGTGCGTCACCTGAGGTCGGGAGTTCTTTGAGACCAGCCTGACCAACATGGAGAAACCCCGTCTCTACTAAAAATACAAAATAAGCCAGGCGTGGTGGTGCATGTCTGTAATCCCAGCTACTTGAGAGGCCGTGGCAGGAGAAGAAGAATCACTTGAACCCGGGAGGCGCAGGTTGCGGCCAGCCGAGGTTGCCATGAGCCGAGATCGCGCCATTGCACTCCAGCCTAGGCAACAAAAGCGAAACTCCATCCCCAAAAAAAAAAAAAAGTAGATATTTATTTATTTATTTAGTTAGTTAGTTATTTCTGTACCTTAACTGATTTTTGGAGATCATTTCTATCTGCACATACAGAGATTATCTTTTTTTATGGCTATATGTATTCCATTGTTCTTTACATATGGTAATATATTTTACCAGTGCAGTGTTTATGAACATACAGATTGTTTCCACCATTATCATTACAGCTACTTTTCAGTAATGCACAGATCCCTGGCTTTAAAGCATGGGTGTATTTTTATTTTATTTATTATTATTATTTTTGAGATATGTTCTGTCACCCTGGCTGGAGTACAGTGGCACAATCATGGCTCACTGCAGCCATAACCTCCTGGGCCCAAGTGATCCTCTCACCTCAGCCTCCCAAGTAGCTGGTACTACAGGTGCACACCACCACACCCAGCTAATTTTTGTATATTTTGTAGAGATGAGGTTTTGCCATGTTGCCCAGGCTGGTCTCCAGCTCCCGGGCCCTAGTGATCTGCCCACCTCAGCCTCCCAAAGGGCTAGGATTATAAGCACCCAGACGTGTATTTCAAGAAAAAAAAAACAAAAAAACAAACAAAACCTAAATAACTCTCTGTAATTCTGTAATGCCTTTTTTTTTTTTTTTTTTTTTTTTTTTTTTTTTTTGAGACAGTCTCACTCTCTTGCCCAGACTGGAGTGCAGTGGCATGATCTCAGCTCACTGCACCCTCCGCCTCCCAGGTTCAAGCAGTTCTCATGCATCAGCCTCGAGTAGCTGGGATTACAGGCATGCATTAACCACACTTGACTAATTTTTATATTTTTAGTAGAGATGGGATTTTGCCATGTTGCCCAGTCTGTTCTTGAACTCTTTGCCTCAAGTGATCCACCTTCCTAGGCCTCCCAAAGTGCTGAGATTACAGGCGTGAGCCACCATGCCCAGCCCCTGTAATGTCCATTTGAATTCCCACCAGTTAAAGTGCCTGTTTTCCCAAAGCCTTGCCTAGTAGGATGCTGATTGAGTGGGTGAAAAATGGTTATTTCCCATTATAGTTTGAGAGATTAAATAGTACAGACTGTGGGGATAGATTTCTTGGGTTTAAATTCCTACTCTGCTACTTCTTGTGAAATACTAGAGAAATTGTTTAACTTCCTCATTTCTGTTTTCTCATCTCTAAAATGAAGTCAATAATAGTTTCTGCCTTATGTTTTTTGTGAGGATTAAATGAGTCAGTACATGCAGAGAGCTTTGAACAGCACCTAGCACATAGAATTATCATTGTTTGCTATTACTAATTTTAAATTGCTTTTTTAATGAGAAAGAGCATCTTTTTATGTGTTAGAGATAGTTTTATTTTGTGATCTCCGTGTTCTTAACCCATTTTTCTATTAGGTTGTTGGTCATTTTCTTTTAAAATTTTTTGTATTATGATAAGAACACTCACCAGGCATGGTGACTCATGCCTGTAATCCCAGCACTTTGGGAGGCTGAGGTGGGCGGATCACTTGAAGTCAGGAGTTTGAGACCGGCCTGGCCAACATAGTGAAACTCCATCTCTACCAAAAATTCAAAAATTATCCAGGTATGGTGATGTGTGCCTATAATCCCAGCTACTCGGGAGGCTGAGGTGAGATAATTGCTTGGACCCAAGAGGTGGAGGTTGGAGTGAGTGGAGATTGCACCACTGCACTGCAGCCTAGGCAACAGAGCAAGACTCCATCTCAAAAACAAAAACAAAAACAACAACGAAAAAACCTAAAAAAAAAAACACTTAACGTGAGATCTGCACTCTTAGTAAGGTTTTTACTTTTTTCTATTTTTAAAATTGTATTATTTTTAAATGTATAAATAGGGATGGTGTCTCACTATGTTGCGTAGGCCTCAAACTCCTGGGCTCAAGTAATCCTCCCACCTCAGTCTCCCAAGGTGCTGAGATTACAGGCATGAGCCACAACACATGGCCTACAGTGTATTTTTATGCCAATTTTTTTTTTTTTTTGAGGTGGAGTTTTGCTCTTGTTGCCCAGGCTGGAGTGCACTGGCGCAATCTCGGCTCACTGCAACCTCCACCTCCTGGGTTCAAGCAATTCTCCTGCCTCAGCCTCCCGAGTAGCTGGGATTACAGGCATGCACCACCATGCCTGGCTAATTTTGTATTTTTAGTAGAGACAGGGTTTCTCCCTGTTGGTCAGGCTGGTCTTAAACTCCCAACCTCAAGTGATCTGCCCACCTCGGCCTCCCAAAGTGCTGGAATTACAGGTGTGAGCCACTGCACCCAGCCCCATGCCAAAAATTTAAATGCAGACCAGACATGGTGGCTCCCACACGTAATCCCAGCACTTTGGGAGGCTGAGGAAGGAGGATCACTTGAGCTCAGGAGTTTGAGTCCAACCTGGGCAACACAGCAAGATCCCATCTCTACAAAAACTTTAAAAATTAGCCAAGCATAGTGGCGCACACCTGTAGTCCCAGCTATTTGGGAAGCTGAAGCCAGAGGATTGCTTGAGCCCAGTGGGTTAATGCTGCAGTAAGGTGTGATTGTTCCACTGCAATCTAACTTGAGCAACAGAGCAAGACCCTGTCTCAAGAAAATAAGTAAATAAAAAGACTTCTTTAGGAAATTCCTTAACGTTGAAAAGTCTTGACCACTGGCATTAAGTATTTTTGTCTCTAATAAAATATTTTCACTAATAATGACTTCATTAACTTTTGACATTTAAATAAAAAGGAGGCCGGGCACGGTGGCTCACGCCTGTAATCCCAGCACTTTGGGAGGCCGAGGTGGGCGGATCACAAGGTCAGGAGCTCGAGACCATCCTGGCTAACACGGTGAAACCCCGTCTCCACTAAAAAATACAAAAAATTAGCTGGGCGTGGTGGCGGGCGCCTGCAGTCCCAGCTACTCAGGAGGCTGAGGCAGGAGAATGGCATGAACCCAGGAGGCGGAGCTTGCAGTGAGCCGAGATGGCGCCACTGCACTCCAGCCTGGGTGACAGAGCGAGACTCCGTCTCAAAAAATAATAATAATAATAAAATAACATAAAAAAAAATAAAAAGGAGACATGTCTTGTTTTTAAGTGTTTTCTTAAAATACATCTTTCTTATTTAGGAACTGATGAATCCCCAGAACCACTGCCAATCCCCACATTTTTGTTGGGTTATGATTATGATTATCTGGTGCTTTCTCCATTTGCTCTTCCTTATTGGGAGAGACTTATGCTGGAACCCTATGGATCTCAAAGAGATATAGCCTATGTTGTACTGTGTCCAGAAAATGAAGCCTTGTTAAATGGAGCCAAAAGCTTTTTTAGAGATCTTACTGCAATATATGAGGTAGGTGTTTAAAAAGAGATGACATTTTAAAACTACCTTACGATTTGTATTGTTGTATATACAGCATACTGGGCAGTTCAGTTGATTGGGACACAGTGATGATGTCAGATTAGATGTTTATTTCTCATACTAGCCAGTTACATTCTTTGCTGAGTTTGACCCAGTCTGTTAGATATATATGCCATGGGTCAGAGTGGCTATCCCCCTATTGGAGGAAGAAACATTGAGGGCATATAGATATATATCCCTTTTAATGTGGCCTTTTCTAAAACAAGGGGTAACAATGTTAAATAGCCAGGAAAAAAATTACATTTACAAAAATTCTAGTCTTTATTCTCTAGGATTTCAGTTAGTGACACTAGGCCTCACTTTCCTCATATGTAAAATAAATCTGTGCTAGATATCGCTAAGGTCCATTGCAGGTCTGAAATTCTTGCCTCTTCTTTTAAGTTATAATTCTCACGTGTCCATCACCAGGCGCAATAATTGTAAATTATAAGTGTTATGGGACATAAAGTCTTACTTTATTACTCCCTCCTTTTTCTACAACGGCTTGGAAATTTAGTCTTTAAATTTTGATTCCCCTATACAATCTGAATGTTAGTGTATGTTAGTTTAGCTTCCTTATAAAATTTTCCACATAATTACAAGGTATTTGCAGTGTGTTTTTAATAAATAAACATTTCCCAAAGGGTGTTATTTGGAACATTAGTCTGGTAAAATCCTCTCAGAGAAAAAGTTCCATAGTTAAATAGGCTTGGGGAAACATTGTATATTATATTACCTTTTAGAGATTCACAATTCATATTAGGTTTTTAAAGGCTTTGAAATTCTTACAGTAAAGAATACTTCTAAGTTTGCTTAATCCAATGTTTTAAATTTACTTGACATTGGGCTTCTTATAACAAAAATCAGTGACTCACAGAACTAGAGGGAGAGGGTGTATAAATATATTTGTGTACCAATTTTTATTTTGCTTTGATTTAGGGATATGTGTATTCATAATTCATGAATTGGTGTTAATGTATACCTAAAATGACTGCATTTTTATGCTCACTTATTTCTGCATTCTGCAAGCTTTCATTCAAACCAAATGGTTCTAGTGCTATTGTTATCTAGGTGTTTTTTCATTAGAGATATTTTAATTTTGAAAAAAATTTGATGAATTTCTAATGTAAAAATGAAAAAGACCTATGGCACCATTTCACCCTTGATATGTTTATTTTTTTGACCTACTTCTAAAAACACCCTTTATATTTTTATCATAACTGTTAATTGCAAATGGTTAAGCTTAAGTAGCTTTCATGCTTGGTTTTATAATCTGTATCTAAATACAATAATAAATTTACTAATTCTGCTTTCTGTATGTATATTTGTAGTCCTGTCGATTAGGTCAACATAGACCTATTTCCCGACTGTTAACAGATGGGATCATGAGAGTTGGATCTACTGCATCAAAGAAACTATCAGAAAAGTTGGTAGCAGAATGGTTTTCTCATGCAGCTGATGGTAACAATGAAGCATTTTCTAAACTCAAGCTTTATGCACAAGTCTGCAGATATGACCTAGGTATTGAATTTGTATTTATTGTATAAGGCTGGTGTTGGCAAAATGTGGCCTGCTCCACCAGCTGTTTTTGTAGATAAAATTTTATTGGAACACAGCCATCCTCATTTATTTATGTATTTTCTCTGGCTGCTTTTGTGCTACAACATTGGAGCTGAGTAGTTTTGATAGAGACCGTATGGCTGCAAAGACAAAAATATTTATTATCTGACCCTTTACAGAACAAGTTTGCTGATCCCTAATGAGGGATCCCATCAGGTAGGAAGAAATTATGGGTTATAAATAAATTTTCTGTTGCCTCTGTAGGGTCTGATGTTTTAATAACATGAAGATTCTTCATTTGTTACAGTTTAGAGATAAAATAATTTATAGTTAATCTCTACCAAACCAAGAAATAGTTCTTTGTTGTAGCTAAGAAAATGACAGCTCTTTAAGACTTGCTTGTTACATACTTTTTTTCTTTCATTCTACCCGTGCCCAACTGTATTGCTTATAAATACTCTTGAAAATAAATATCAGTGGACTTCCTTTAGACTTAATCTAAAGAGATGCAGAACCAAAATATTGAATCTCATCAGACATTCCTATAATTTGAACCCCATGATAACATTATGCCATTTTATGTTTTAATTAGCTGCCAGTGTAGTCAATATTTATTTGATTTGTGATTTAGAAACCCTTTGAATAGTTTGATGAATATTGCTAGATACCTTTTTTTTACATTTAATTATAGTTAGAAAATAGAATTTTGTTACACTTTCATAGTAATCATTTCTTTAATTTTGAGTGAAAATTCTGGCTTTTTCAATTCCATTTTAAATATGTTTCTTCAGTGTCTAGGGGAAAATAGAAAGCAAGTGTAGGTCACACCATTAGCAAGCAATTTAGGGGCTATAATTACCAAGAAAACATCAACTGGATTATGATTCTATTTACACAGTAGAATAAAAAAAAAACAGTCGGTGAAATAAAGAATTAAATTTCCTACCTGTTTTTATTCTTTAGGTCCTTATCTTGCTTCCCTGCCATTGGACAGCTCTCTACTTTCCCAGCCAAATTTAGTTGCCCCTACAAGTCAGTCTTTGATTACTCCACCTCAGATGACAAATACTGGAAATGCTAATACTCCATCTGCCACCTTAGCATCTGCAGCAAGCAGCACTATGACAATGACTTCAGGTGTTGCCATATCTACTTCAGTTGCCACAGCTAATTCAACTTTGACCACAGCTTCAACTTCATCTTCATCATCTTCCAACTTGAATAGTGGAGTATCATCAAATAAACTACCTTCATTTCCACCCTTTGGCAGTATGAACAGTAATGCTGCAGGATCCATGTCTACACAAGCAAATACAGTTCAGAGTGGTCAGCTAGGAGGGCAACAGACATCAGCTCTACAAACAGCTGGGATTTCTGGAGAATCATCTTCACTTCCCACTCAGCCGCATCCTGATGTGTCTGAAAGGTACCTTTAAAAATACTGATTTTTGCAGAAATATAAAAACTATGATGCATCTTCTTTCTTTTTTTTCTTGAGAGACAGTCTCATTCTTTTGCCCAGGCTGTACTGCAGTGGCGGGATCTCCACTCACTGCAACCTCTGCCTCCCGGGTTCAAGTGATTCTGCTCCCTTAGCCTCCCCAGGAGCTGGAATTACAGGCATGTGCCACCACGCCTGGCTAATTTTTGTATTTTTAGTAGAGGCGGGGTTTTGCCATGTTGACCAGGCTGGTCTCAAACTTCTGACCTCTGGTGATCCGCCCACCTTGGCTTCCCAAAGTGCTGGGATTACAGACATGAGCCACCACACCCAGCCATGCTGCTTTTTTTCTAAATAAGACATTTTGAATGAACATAAAGTGCTTTTTTATCTTATTCTTGAAATTTTAGTTTGTATCTTTTTTTAAGACAAGGTCTCACTCTGTCACCCAGGCTGGAGTATAGTGGCATGATCGCGGCTTACCGCAGCCTTGACCTCCTGGGCTCAGGTGATCCTCCCACCTCAGCCTCCTGAGTAGCTGGGACTTACATGCCCAGCTACTTTTTTGTAGAGACAGGGTTTCGCCATGTTGCCCTGGCTGGTCTGGAACTCTTGGACTCAACGATCTGCCTGCCTCAGCCTCCCAAAGTGCTGGGATTACAGGCATGAGCTATTGCACCCGGCCTAATGTTGAATATTTTATGTATAAAATTATAATGACTTTACTTCAAAAAGTCTTTATCATAGAATTCTAGAATCTGAGGGTGGGAATTAAGAGCTTGAAAACCATATAGTCCAGATACCCATATGACATTTGAGTCTTCTGTGGCATAATTGTCAAGTAGATTTGCCTGTGCAAATCACTCTGGTGATTGAGAAGTCACTATTGACCCAGTCAATTCAGAGGCTTTAGAGTCGCACTAAAGTTTGAATCTCAGCTCTGCCATTTACCTGCTTTGTGACTTTGGGGAAGCTCTTAACTTTCTGAGCATGTTTTCTTATCTGTAAGATGAGAGTAATATGATGTAATATACATTAAGTGCTTTACACAGTGATTCCAAGTTATTTATGGTGACAAGAATGATTATGACTGCTCTCATTCCTTTTTTGATGAAGGTTTTGATCTTCCCTTTTGATTTATAGGCTAGGTTGGCCAGAGCTTAATTATATCTGTCAGCTACCCAGGATGCAGTTGTGCCCAAAATTACACTCATATGTGGGTAAAAACAAACCATTACCGAGATTGATCCACTCATCTTGAATATATGAATAGATTTGAAGTGTAAAAAAATCAAATAACCCATTAAAGAATGAAACTTGTACACCATTGAAGCTGTAAAGTATGAAATAAATGTATATAGTCTAAAAATGGGACCAGGTGAGGTGGCTCATGCCTGTAATCCTAGCACTTTGAGAGGCTAAGGCAGGAGGATTGCTTGAGACCAAGAGTTCAAGACCAACCTGGTCAACATAGTGAGACCCCCATCTCAAAAAAAAGATATCTATATCTGTGTATATATAGATATATATATAGTCTAAAAATGTACTAGAACATTGAATAAGTCTGGAAACGTAGTTTCTTTCTGGCCTAGCTCTACCTGTAGCCAGCTTGATAAATTTGGGAAGCTATTTGAGATAGCCTCAGACAAAGAGACCTATCTTTGTCTCAGTTTTATCCCTTGAACTCTAAGCCATCTTTTGTATCTAATACCCTATGGTTTTAGGAATTCTTTTTTCTTTTTTTCTTTCTTTCTTTCTTTCTTTTTTTTTTGGTAAATTTAAGGCAAGACCTCTTAAGGCAAGTGTCTTTATATACTGTGAAATTGTATGTACAATGTTAATGGTTCACTTTGGCGAGAAAGAAATGTCCTTCATTTTCAAAGAGGCTTTCTGACAGCTTTCACCAAAAAAGAGGGAGGAGGGGGATATTAAGAACCTGTTTAGATGCTACCCCAAGCATATACAGTACAACTTTTTGTCTCATTTCTACCTTAAATTTTAGCACAATGGATCGGGATAAAGTGGGAATCCCCACAGATGGTGATTCACATGCAATCACGTATCCACCTGCAATTGTTGTTTATATAATTGATCCTTTTACATACGAAAATACAGACGAGAGTACTAACTCTTCTAGTGTGTGGACATTGGGGCTACTTCGATGCTTTCTAGAAATGGTCCAGACTCTTCCTCCTCATATCAAGAGTACTGTTTCTGTACAGGTAAGAGTGATAGGTGTTGTGAGTTAAAATTATGTAAAACAGCTTGATGTTACCAGAAGTTTCAGATACTACTTTTCTGTATTCAAATTGATTATCTAAAAGCCAAGTTTTATTATATTGATTTTACTTTAATATCATAATATAAATCTTAGAGAATTTATAAAAGATAAACTTTATAGTCATATGACAGTAATAATACAGAATAAAAAAACTCCATTAAGTACATTAAATGTTTCTGCTGTGTTACTTTTATAAGCCAATTTTTAAATTCATGAGCCTAAATAGAAAAATGTAGCATGTACCTAATAAACAAGACAGGTTGCAAGAAAAGGAGAAAGCAATTAACCGTATTAAGTTGTTAGAAGAAATTTTGAATTTATTTTATAGACTTCAACAGGACTAGTCAATGGCATTAATATAATTATTATATAGAAAATTTTACAGTTTTTTTGTTGTTTTATTTTTTGAGACGGAGTCTCGCTCTCTTGCCAGACTGGAGTGCAGTGGCGTGATTTCGGCTCACTGCAACCTCCACCTCCCAGGTTCAAGCGATTCTCCTGCCTCAGCCTCCTGAGTAGCTGGGGCTACAGGTGCCTGCCACCACACCTGGCTCGTGTTTGTATTTTTAGTAGAGACAGGGTTTCACCATGTTGGCCAGGATGGTCTCTATCTCTTGACCTCGTGATCTGCCCACCTCGGCCTCCCAAAGTGCTGGGATTACAGGTGTGAGCCACCACACGTGGCCAGAAAGTTTTATAGGTTTTAAATAGTCCTTTAGTTCAGAACCCATTGGTAAAATTGGCTACTTATTAAAAGCCTACATAATAGATAAGAAAACAATCCTTAAATTTTCATTTAAATTAGGTTTTGTTTAAATTTTCTAGTAAAAAGTTTTTAGAGTTTTAGACCCACAATTCCTGTTATTCTCTTTGGAAGTTTAACATTTGTAATATTTGCCTATACTTCTTAGATTATTCCTTGTCAGTACCTGTTGCAACCTGTGAAGCATGAAGATAGAGAAATCTATCCCCAGCATTTAAAATCCCTGGCTTTTTCGGCCTTTACCCAGTGTCGGAGGCCACTTCCAACATCAACCAATGTGAAAACATTGACTGGCTTTGGTCCAGGTTTAGCCATGGAAACTGCCCTTAGAAGTCCTGATGTAAGTATGTTTTTCATGACCAGAGTTCAATGACTGTACATCATACTTTTTTTTTTGAGATGGAACCTTGCTTTGTCACCCAGGCTGGAGTGCAGTGGGGCAATCTCAGCTCACCACAACCTCTGCCTCCTGGGTTCAGGCAATTCTCCTGCCTCAGCCTCCTGCGTAGCTGGGATTACAGGCATGCGCCACCTTGCCCAGCTATTTTTGTGTGTGGAGGGGGTTTCACCATGTTGGCCAGGCTGGTCTTGAACTCCTGACCTCAGGTGATCACCCACCTGTGCTTCCCAAAGTGCTGGGATTACAGGCACAAGCCACCCTGCCCTGCCAACATTTTTTTATAATACTATGCAAAACTAAGTGCAATTTTTGGCTTAGCTCTCCTTTTCCCATTCTCTTATAATTGGGTAGATAATAATTACATTTTAAATGCAATATTTCTCTAAGATTGTATAGTATGATAATACCTTAATTTTTTATTTTATAGAGACCAGAGTGTATTCGACTTTATGCACCTCCTTTTATTCTGGCTCCAGTGAAGGACAAACAGACAGAGCTAGGAGAAACATTTGGAGAAGCTGGACAGAAATATAATGTTCTTTTTGTGGGATACTGTTTATCACATGATCAAAGGTGGATTCTTGCATCTTGCACAGATCTATATGGAGAACTTTTAGAAACTTGTATCATTAACATCGATGTTCCAAATAGGTATTTGTATTTCCCTAAATATATCATATCATTCCATTTGTAACATTTTGTTTCATTTTTAATGAATAGAAAACCAGTTTGAAGGTTTTATATATATTAAAATATTAAGATGTGGGGTTGTGGGTGCTTTTTACTTTTTTCTGTAGTGAATGTTTATATTGTATACCTAAGATAATTAAAAATAATTATGATTAATCTATTATATGAACAAAAAAGATTAAGGTTACTAACTTCTGTGTCATAAAGCTTGAGCAATTATTTTAGCTGAACATTTTTGAAAGATGTAAAAAAAAGGTCCAGTAAAGTATCTATAGAACATTTAAAATTCTCTCATGTACCATCTAAGATATAGCCCGTAATAAACTGAGTAAGTTAACTTCATTTACTAAAATTGGCGATTTAAAATTTTATCATTTAAATGTTAGGATGTAGCCAGGTGTGGTGGTGGCTGCCTATAATCCCAGCTACTCAGGAGGCTGAGGCAGGAAAATCACTTGAATCTCTGGGAGGCGGAGGTTGCAGTGAGCTGAGATCATGCCATTGCATTCCAGCCTGGGTGACAAGAATGAGACTCTGTCTCAAAAAAAAAAAAAAAACAGTTTGGATGTCTTCAGAATATGATGGCCATTTTAGAATTCTTGGCAGTAAATATCACGTCCAGTTATTTACAAAGGATATAACTAGTAGGTCCCAACAGGTGAGCCTCATTTTGAGTTATCATTTAATAAACATTTCAAGCCTTTAGTAGAGCCTTGAAACATGTTTTCATGGCTAGTGAACGCTGTACAGGAGAACCTGAAAAGCAAATTCGTGAAATGATTTTTAGTTTTAAGATTTGGGTTCTGTGCAGGCATGGTGGCTCATGCTCGTAATCCCAGCACTTTGTGAGGCTGAGACAGGGCGGATCACTTGAGTCCAGGAGTTCGAGACCATCCTGGTCAACATGGCGAAACCTCGTCTCTACAAAAATACAAATATTAGCTGGGCATAGTGGCACACCTGTAGTCACAGCTACTCGGGAGACTGAGGCAGAAGGATCACTTGAGCCCAGGAAGTCAATGCTGCAGTGAGCTGAGATTGCGCCACTGCACTTCAATGTGGGCGACAGAGTAAGACCCTGTCTCAAAAAAAAAAAAAAAGATTTGGGTTCTATCGTTTATTTTCTTCCTTATTATATAAAAGCCTGTTCTTTTTTAGGTGAGAAGTTAAATATATGCAGAAATATCTAATGATTATTAGGTCTTAATGGTGCTGGGGAAGCAGAAGATAGAAACATTAATTTTACATTATTAGTTATAAACATTAACAAGTCTGTTAAGCTTTATATTATAAACCATAGAACAGTGCTTCATGTCTTATTTCCTTGATACAATTTTGATTTTTTTAATTGGATATTTATACTGATAAAGTGAGCTTGGGAAAGAATATGCTAATCTGTGAGGTATGAGAAAGTAGAGAAAAAAAATACTACCCTTTTCATTATCAAAATAGTATTACCATTTTACTACCTTGATAAAGTAGAAGTGAGATAATGGTTAAGAGGGGCAATGATGGGGCTGGGCACGGTGACTCATACGTGTAATCTCAGCACTTTGGAGGCCAAGGCAGGTGGATCACCTGAGGTCAGGAGTTCGAGACCAGCCTGACTGACATGGTGAAACCCTGACTCTACTAAAAATACAAAAAAATTAGCCAGGCATGGTGGCACATGCCTTTAATCCCAGCTACTTGGGAGGCTGAGGCAGGAGAATCACTTGAACCCAGGAGGTGGAGGTTGCAGTGAGCTGAGATTGCACTATTGTACTCTAGCCTGGGCATCAAGAGTGAAAATCTGTCTCTAAAAAAAAAAAAAAAAAACAAAAAACAAAAAACAGGGGCAGTGATGGAGTCAGAGAGACCTGGACTCAAATCCCAAACCTGCCACTACTGACCTTGGAAAAACTACCCTTATGCAGCTGAGTTATAGCTTACTTATCTGTAAAGTCTAGAGGATAATTTTATTTGTCTCATAGAGTTGTTAGGATGAAATGAGGTATTACATGTAAATTGATTGGGCACAATGGATGGTACATAATAAGTGCTCAGTAAGTCATAGCCACTGTTGGCCAGGCACGGTTGCTTACGCCTGTAATCCCAACACTTTGGGAGGGCAAGGTGGGCGGATCACCTGAGGTCAGGAGTTCAAGACCAGCCTGGCCAACATAGTGAAACCCCATCTATACTAAAAATACAAAAATTAGGCCTCGCGTGGTGGCTCACGCCTGTAATCCCAGCACTTTGGGAGGCCAAGGTGGGCAGATCACGAGGTCAAGAGATCAAGACCATCCTGGCCAACATGCTGAAACCCCGTCTCTACGAAAAATACAAAAATTAGCTGGGTGTGGTGGCACACGCCTGTAGTCCCAGCTACTTGGGAGGCTGAGGCAGGAGAATCGCTTGAACCCGGGAAGCGAAGGTTGCAGTGAGCCGAGATCACACCACTGCACTGGCAACAGAGCGAGACTCTGTCTCAAAAATAACCAAAAAACCAAAAAACAAAAATTAGCCGGGTGTGGTGGCACACACCTGTAGTCCCAGCTACTCAGGAGGCTGAGGCGGGAGAATCGCTTGAACCCAGGAGGTGGAAATTGCCATGAGCCAAGGCCACGCCATTGCACGTTAGCCTGGGTGACAGAGTTAGACTCCGTCTCAAAAAAATAATAATAATAAGTAATAGCCAGCTGGGCGCAGTGGCTCACGCCTGTAATCCCAGCACTTTGGAGGCCAAGGCGGGCGGATCACGAGGTAAGGAGATCGAGACCTCCTGGCTAACACTGTGAAACCCCATCTCTACTAAAAATACAAAAAATTAGCTGGGCACGGTGGCGGGCGCCTGTAGTCCCAGCTACTCGGGAGGCTGAGGCAGGAGAATGGTGTGAACTCAGGAGGCGGAACTTGCACTGAGCCGAGATTGCGCCACTGCACTCCAGCCTGGGCGACAGAGCAAGACTCCATCTCAAAAAAAAAAAAAAAAAAAAAAAAAAAAAAAAAAGAGTAATAGCCACTGTTGCTCAGCCAAAGAGTGTTTATGTTGCATATTTGGCTAGTGAAGGACATGTATGCAGAAAACATGTAACAATGTTGTTTGGACTGAGAAGTGTGGTGTTTTGGTCAGTCTTCAACTTATAGTATAGAACAGGGATTGCTTACTACAGCCCATGGACCAAATCTGGCTATTTCCATTTGAAGTATTGGCTCTTTAAGAAAAGTTTGCTGGGTCAAGCGGGGTGGCTCATGCCTGTAATCCTAGCACTT
The DNA here is from genome assembly GCF_006542625.1 of Nomascus leucogenys. NCBI lineage: Eukaryota > Metazoa > Chordata > Mammalia > Primates > Hylobatidae > Nomascus > Nomascus leucogenys. Next base: position 10,939,983 of record NC_044394.1, on the reverse strand, counting down.
TGGGAGGCCAAGGCGGGTGGATCACGAGGTCAGGAGTTCTAGATCAGCCTGGCCAAGATGGTGAAACTCCATCTCTACTAAAAATACAAAAATTAGTCGGTTGTGGTGGCAGGCGCCCGTAATCTCAGCTACTCGGGAAGCTGAGGCAGGAGAATCACTTGAACCCAGAAGGCGGAGGTTGCAGTGAGCAGAGATCACGCCACTGCACTCTAGCCTAGGCGACAGAGCAAGACTCCGTCTCAAAAAAAAAAGTTTACTGGGCCAGGTGCAGTGGCTCATGCCTGGAATCTCAACACTTTGGGATGCTGAGACAGGATCACCTGAGGTCAGGAGTTGAGACCAGCCTGGCCAACATGGTGAAACCCCCTCTCTGCTAAAAATACAAAAATTAGCTGGACGTGATGGTGTGTGCCTGTTACCCAGCTGCTGGGAAGGCTGAGGCAGGAGAATCACTTAAGCCCGGGAGGCAGAGGTTGCAGTGAGCCGAGATTGTGCCACTGCATTCCGGCCTGGGCAACAGAGTGAGACTCCATCTAAAAAAAATAAAAAAAATTAAAAAAAAATCCCTGGTGTAGAGCAGTATTGCTGATGAATTGAGGTGTTTTATAGACAAATTTTTAAAAAAATTTATATATTATAATGTGAAATAGAAAAACAAACTCACATGCCAAACCTATGATTTTATGAATATTCTCGCTTAGTACTTATGTAAAGGTGTGAAGCACTAAAATTAAGGGGATCTATTTTTCACAAATTTGAGCTCTCTTAAAATGTCGGGATGGCGCAGTGGCTCACACCTGTAATCCAGCACTTTGCGGGGACGAGGCAGGCAGATCACGAGGTCAGGAGATCGAGACCATCCTGGCTAACACGGTGAAACCCCGTCTCTATTAAAAATACAAAAAATTAGCTGGGTGTGGTGGCACGCACCTGTAGTTGTAGCTATTCATGAGGCTGAGGCAGGAGAATCGCTTAAACCTGCGAAGGTAGAGGTTGCAGTGAGCCGAGATCGCACCACTGCACTCCATCCAACCTGGGCGACAGAGTGAGACTCCATCTCAAAAAAACAACAACAGCAAAATCATATAAATTTTAGAAATATTTATGACACTCTCTTTATTCATACAATAGGGCTCGTCGGAAAAAAAGTTCTGCTAGAAAATTTGGTCTACAGAAACTTTGGGAGTGGTGCTTGGGACTTGTACAAATGAGTTCATTGCCATGGAGAGTTGTAATTGGTCGTCTAGGAAGGATTGGTCATGGAGAATTGAAAGGTAAAATTGTGCTTTTATTAGTATTTATATTTCCGTTTTATGTAAATTCACGCACTGTTCTGACCACATCAAGATATATATGTTGAATAAAATGCAAAGGTTATCAAATAAGGAACCACATATGTCTAGGCCACAAATGGTTTAATTCAAATTTTAAAAGGACATTTTACTCTTATTTTAACTTTAATATCAGTCTTATTACTACTGTTCTTACTTGTTTTCTGTTTTTTCCACTTTCTGATTGTTACTTAACTCATCCTCTGTTGAGCAGATACCAATTGAATTTGGTGTATCCTAATGTTAGGGTGATAAAGGATGTTGAGTAGCGTCAGCAGTAAGAATTTTGGCTTGATGATGACTCCTGTTGAGGAATACACTAATTTAAAAGCCATTAACTATTTTTATGTTTCAACTTTAACTTGGTTCTACAGGATATTAATAATGCTGTTACTTTGATTTTTTTTTTTTTTTTTTTTTTACTGTTGATACCCACAGATTGGAGCTGTTTGCTGAGTCGCCGAAACTTGCAGTCTCTAAGTAAAAGGCTCAAAGACATGTGTAGAATGTGTGGTATATCTGCTGCAGACTCCCCTAGCATTCTCAGTGCTTGCTTGGTGGCAATGGAGCCGCAAGGCTCTTTTGTTATTATGCCAGGTTAGCTATCTTTAGTTTGTATCAGATTTAATTCTTTATGCAGTTAAGTTTTTAAGTATTACATAAAATTTATTCTTCATTTATTAAAAGAAAAAATGTCTTTCATTTTCAGACTCTGTGTCAACTGGTTCTGTATTTGGAAGAAGCACGACTCTAAACATGCAGACATCTCAGCTAAATACCCCACAGGATACATCATGTACTCATATACTTGTGTTTCCTACTTCTGCTTCTGTGCAAGTAGCTTCAGCTACTTATACCACTGAAAATTTGGATTTAGCTTTCAATCCCAACAATGGTAGGTAATTTGTTCCATTTTGGTAGTCTGACAAATACCCCCCAAAATAAATTCATGTCCAATACCTGAAACTTGTGAATGTTACCTTATTTTACCAAAAAATGATTTTGCAGATGTGATAAGTTAAGGATCTTGAGATGGAGAGATTATCCTCAATTATGCAGGTGGGCCCTTAATGCGATAACATGTATTCTTATAAGAAGGAGGCAGAAGGAGGTTTGACTACATAGAAGAGAAGAAAGCCATGTGGTAGAAACAGCGGGAGGCAAAGTCAAAGGGAGAAGATGCTATGTTGCTGACTTTGAAGATGGTGAAAGAGCCCATGAGCCAAAGAATATAGTTCTAGACTCTGAAAAAGACAAGGAAACAGATTATCCGCCTCAGCCTTGCCAACATCCTGATTGCAGTCCAATGAAACTGATTTCAGACTTCTGGCCTCCAGAACTGTAAGAAAATAAATGTGTGTTGTTTGTAAGCCAACAGTTTGTGGTAACTTGTTAAAGTGGCAACAGGAAACTAATACAATCATTCTTTTACCTTCTTGATATCAGAACTGGTGCTGTGAATTATCCCATAAATCTTTACTTTTTAAGAATTTTTTTTTTTTTTTTTTTTGAGACGGAGTCTCGCTCTGTCGCCCAGGCTGGAGTGCAGTGGCGCAGTCTCAGCTCACTGCACGCTCCGCCTCCCGGGTTCACACCATTCTCCTGCCTCAGCCTCTCTGAGTAGCTGGGACTACAGGCGCCTGCCACCACGCCCGGCTAATTTTTTGTATTTTTTTAGTAGAGACGGGGTTTCACCGTGGTCTCGATCTCCTGACCTCGTGATCTGCCCGCCTCGGCCTCCCAAAGTGCTGGGATTACAAGCGTGAACCACCACGCCCCGCCCTACTTTTTAAGAATTTTTTGAGACAGAGTCTCACTCACTCTGTCTCCTAGGCTGGAGTGCAGTGGTATGATCTCAGCCTACTGCAGCCTTCACCTCCTGGGTTCAAGCGATGCTCGTGCCTCAGCCTCTCGAGTAGCTGGGATTACAGGTGCATGCCACCATGCCTGGCTAATTTTTGTATTTTTGGTAGAGATGGGGTTTCACCATGTTGGCCAGGCTGGTCTCAAACTCCTGACCTCAAATGATCCACCCACCTTGGCCTCCCAAAGTGCGGGGATTACAAGCGTGAGCCACCATGCCCAGCCATCTTTGCTTATTTTAAAAGGCAGTAGTTGGTCACAAAATATTCGTATAGGTTTACCCTTGTGCTTTTGAGGTACTTGTACATGAACTCATTTTATATATATCTTATGTTGATTTGCCAAAATAATATAATTTATATAAACTGCCAAAGTAGGGACGTAGCTTTTCCAGGTGAATTTATAGATTGTATTTTAGTAGAAGGGAAAATAAATAAGATTTTATTGTTATTCTGAGCTACCTTAAAAACTCTCACATCTCTAAAGTCACAAGTATGGTTATTATGCTCTCTTGTTTTAGTGTGTTATATAATAACTTGAATATTTTACTTAATAAAGAACATGATATTATTTGTAAATACAGTAATCCTCCTTTGGTTTTGCTTTACATGATTTCAGTTACCCATGGGTACAGTACAATAAGATACTTTGAAAGAGAGAGAGACCACATTCACATACCTTTTATTATAGTACCTTGCTATAATTGTTCTAATATTCTCGTTGTTAATCTCTTACTGCACCTAGTTTATAACTGAAATTCCATCGTAGGTGTGTACGTAAAGGAAAAACCAGTATATAGGATTTGGTACTATCCTTGGTTTCAGGAATCTATGTGGGTATGGGGGTGGGTCTTGGGACATATCCCCCATGGATAAGGGGGAATACTGTAGTACCACTTTAAACACATTTTCATTTCGTTTGTACTGTTTGCTTTGTATTAGTTTCCTATTGCTGCTCTAACAAAGTACTACACATTTAGTGGCTTAAAACAACACGCATTTATTTTATCTTACAATTCTGGAAGTCGGAAGTCCAAAATCAGTCTCACTGGGCCAAAGTCAAAATATCAGCAGGATTGATTACTTTCTGGAGGTCCTAAGGGAAAATGTTTCCTTGCCTTTGTCAGTTTCTACAGGCTACCTGCATTCCTTGGCTTATGGTCCCTTCCTCTATCCTGGATGCCAGCAGTATAGTGTCATCACATCTCCTTCACTGACTCTAACCCTACTGCCTCCCTCTCATTAGGACCCCTGTGATTACATTGGACCCACCTGGATAATCCAGAATCCTCTCCCCATCTCAAGATCCTTATAGCTTGATCACATCTGCAAAGTCTTTTATGGTAACATATTCTTAGATTCCTGGGATTAGGATGTGGACATCTTTGGGGGGCCATTATTCAGACTACCACATGCTTGTTTATGCATAATTATTTGTACGGCTTTTAGCACAATACTTGGCACATGGTAGACACTCCGTAAATGTTGGTTAAATTAACCCATTTTGGTTAAAATTTCATTTATTTTGACCCTTTCCTGTGAATGACCATAGGATATGGAAAATGGAGTTTTAAATTTCTTTTCTTTCTCCTGTTTAGATGGAGCAGATGGAATGGGTATCTTTGATTTGTTAGACACAGGAGATGATCTTGACCCTGATATCATTAATATCCTTCCTGCTTCTCCAACTGGTTCTCCTGTACATTCTCCAGGATCTCATTACCCCCATGGAGGTGATGCGGGCAAGGTAACTGTGTTATAAGTTTTAGTTTTTCTGGGCCGGGTGCAGTGGCTTACGCCTGAAATCCCAGCACTTTGGGGGCGGCGAAGCGGGTGGATCATGAGGTCAAGAGTTTGAGACCAGCCTGGCCAATATGGTGAAACCCCATCTCTACTAAAAATGTAAAAAATAGCCAGGTAAGGTGGCATGCACCTGTAGTCCCAGCTACTCGGGAGGATGAGGCAAGAGAATCACTTGAACCTGGGAGGCGGAGGTGGTAGTGAGCTGAGATTATCTAATTGCCATTCCTTAGCTTAGTAATAGATTAATGTATGAAATGCAATACTATTTTCCCTTGGAAATTAGCAAGAGTTGAGATTAATTAACAGTACATTCATGCATTGCTACATCATAGACATCAGTACTTTGAATTGCACATTTTTAAGAGAATCTCTAAGGCTCTACTTGCCCTGAATCCGTATTTTCTAGACCATTTGGCCTTAGTCATTTTTTTGTAGTTTTTGTGGCAGTTCACCATAGCTTTTTACTCAGATATAGGATCGCAGTATCTTTCAGAATCACTATATATAACTCTAAGAGCAGCCATTCATATCAGGGCTGTGACAAGGATTATAATAAAAATATTAATTTTTCTCATAAGACCAGATAAAACACTGACCATCTACCCCCCCTTTTTATCTTTAGCAGTTATGGAAGCAGGCTATCTTGTCCTTATATTTGAAGTAAAAACTAACTGGGCTTCAGTTAATAACACCTCTCTATTTGAAATTATGTATACTGGGCTGGGCGCGGTGGCTCACGTCTGTAATCCCAGCACTTTGGGAGGCTGAGGCAGGCGGATCACGAGGTCAGGAGATTGAGACCATCCTGGCTAACACAGTGAAACCCTGTCTCCACTAAAAATACAAAAATTAGCCAGGTGTGGCGGGTGCCTGTAGTCCCAGCTACTCAGGAGGCTGAGGCAGGAGAATGGTGTGAATCCAGGAGGTGGAGCTTGCAGTGGGCCGAGATCGCACCACTGCGTTCCAGCCTAAGTGACAGAGCGAGACTCCATCTCAAAAAAAAAAAAAAAAAAAGAGAAAAAAAGAAATTATATATACTGATGATTTGACTATTGTAGTATGCATAGGTATAAATTTTACCCTTTTAAAGTAGGGAAGGATCTTTCCAGTCTTACTTTGCATACCTTCCTCCTTTTTGTAACAGCAAAGAAATTAGATAGGAAATATGTATAACAAAAAGCACCAGTAATCCCACCACCTTAATAAAACCATTTTTACTTTTAAGCAAATTATCTTCCTTCCACATATGTTTATATTGCAATTTTCAATAAGTATAATCAGCTTTTTAATATTGCATTTTTGTTATACCATAATTTATGTCCTTCCCAAAATATTGGACATGTAAGGTTTTTTTTGTTATAGATAATGATGTAATGAACGTTTTCATGCATATTATTTTTATCTATTTCCTTAAATACCAAGAAATACATTAACTAATCCAAAAGATATGCATGTGACTTGGTAGTTGTCCCTTCATGTTGCAATAATAATTTTCACAACACTATTAACTGCATTTTGTAGATAGTGCTAGATTAACAAAGCTAAATTGAATCCACCTTTTGATTGGGGTGTGGTTTTCAGGACTTAAAGGAATATTAGCAAATAAGTTAAAGATGTCATTGAAAATTTTGTATTTTTTACTCATCTGTGAAGTTTTACACACTTTCCCGTGAGCTTGGCATAATAATACAGACTTGTTAAACAGTTGGCATATTCATTTAATGCAATCCTTAAAATATATTCTATTAATGCTTTTACTTATAATACACCTAAGTACATAGAAACTGGTTTTTTTTCAATATCCTTCAGTATTTTGTTAAATCAATGTCATAAGATAATGAGACTGATTGCTATGAGCCATTCTGTGTTTATATCTGGTACTTAGTTATACTGAGTGAACTAATATACTTTTAATTTTGTCTTCTTAAGGGTCAGAGTACTGATCGGCTACTATCAACAGAACCTCATGAGGAAGTACCTAATATTCTTCAGCAACCATTGGCCCTTGGTTACTTTGTATCAACTGCCAAAGCAGGTCCATTACCTGACTGGTTCTGGTCAGCATGTCCTCAAGCACAATATCAGTGTCCCCTTTTTCTTAAGGTATTGCCATTTCTGTCCCAGTTCCTCAATAATTCTGATTGACAGCCTAGGTCCTGAGAAATACAGAAGTGACTTTTTTAAGTCTTATAGCTTGTCTAAGTTCTTAAATGCATTGCCATATGTGACTCTTTAAACAAGATCACGAAGGCACGGTGGCTCACACCTGTAATGCCAGCACTTTGAGAGGCCGAGGCAGGCAGATTACATGAGGTCAGGAGTTTGAGACCAGCCTGGCCAACATGGCGAAACCTTGTCTCTACTAAAAATACAAGAATTAGCCAGGTGTGGTGGCGGGCGCTTGTAGTCCCAGCTACTCGGGAGGCTAAGGCAGGAGAATCACTTGAACCTGGGAGGCAGAGGTTGCAGTGAGCTGAGATCGTGCCACTTCACTCCAGCCTGGGCGACAATGTCTGAGACTCTGTCTCAAAAAAAAAAAAAAAAAAAACTAGTTTTTAAATTTATATTTTTAGAACTTTATTCCTAAGTCAAACTCCTAGGACCCTTGTTGTTAGTGTAGATTGAGTATCCGTTATTGGAAATGCTTGGGACCAGAAGTGTTTCCACTTTGGGATTTTTTCAAAATGGGGATGCTCAGTCTGTTTCGACTGTACATATGGAAACTTAGAGCTGAGAGAAACTTTGTATTACCTCTGTCTAACCTTCTCATTTTCTAGGTGAGCATATTTAAGTTCAGAAAAACTCACCTGTTTAAAGTCATAAATTGGTAATAGACTCAAGACTGAAACCTGGGTCTTTAAATGATTATTATGTTATTCTTTGAATTACATCATACTGCACTGCTGTTATGCTGCATTATTTTGGGGAATAAAAGATTTATAATCTTGAGCTGGGCGCAATGGCTCATGCCTGTAATCCCAGCACTTTGGGAAGCTGAGGCAGGTGGATCACGAAGTCAGCAGTTCGAGACCAGCCTGGCCAACATGGTGAGACCCCATTTCTACTAAAACTACAAAAAATTAGGCAGGCGTGGTGGCACGTGCCTGTAGTCCCAGCTACTTGGGAGAGTAAGACGGAAGAATCACTTGAACCTGGGAGGCAGAGGTTGCAGTGAGCCGAGATCGTGCCACTGCACTCCAGCCTGGGTGACAGAGCAAGATTCCATCTCAAAAAAAAAAAAAAAAAAAAAAAAAGATTTATAATCTTTGTGATACTTGATTTTTAGTTTCATTTACTACTTAAAAAAGTTTTTATAGCTGTGTGTAGATTGCTGTGTTAAAAAAATTGAGTGGTTTTTAAATACAGTAATGAGACTCTCAGATTCATAATGATTTATTACAACAAACTCAGGCTGGGCACAGTGATTCACCCCTATAATCCCAGCACTTTGGGTGGTCGAGGCAGGAGGATCAGTTGAGGCCAGGAGTTCGTGATCAGCCTGGACAACATAGTGAAACTTTGTATCTCTAAAAAATTTTTAGTATTAGGCATGGTGGCATGTGCCTATAGGCCTAGTAACATGAGAAGCTGAGGCAGGAGGGAGGATCACATGAGCACAGGAGGTTGAGGCTGCAGTGAGCCATGATCATGCCACTGCACTCCAGCTAGGTGACAGGAGACCCTCTCTCAAAAAAACAAAACCGAATTTTTTTAGTAAGCAATGTAACATGAAGTGGAGATAAGTCACAAAATGAGATATAAAAGCCCTATACAGAATTTATTACTGCTGCTAATATTGTTCCAGAATAACAAATTTAGATGTGACTCACTTATTCTTGTGTAAACCCACCAGAAGTTGACTGTTTTTAATCCACAAATCATGCTAATTTAAATACTTGCTGCCGGGTGTAGTGGCTCACACCTGTAAACTCAGCACTTTGGGAGGCTGAGGCAGGCAGATCACCTGAGGTCAGGGATTTTCTATATACTAGCAGTCTTTGGTGTCTCCACAAAACAAAGGATTCTTTGGTCCTTCGGGAGGGTGCTACACACGCTGTCTGTCCTCTTTCCTAGTCATAATACATGCATGCACACTAAAGTCTCTGAAAAACAGAGGTAAATAAGGTAAATAAGATAAATAAGGTAAATAAGGTAAAAACAGAGGTAAATAAGATAGTTTACCTAGCATTTCCCAAACTTATTAATACACAAGGAAAGGATTATTTAACACCTGTTAATAGTTTATTACCTTAGTGTTTCAGGGGATGTGTTCAGGAAACACAACTTTACAAAAAGTCCAAGGGACTATCTAGAGCTTTTCCTACTCAGTATTTATTTGCAGAAAGGATAGTATAAAGCGGGCAGTTACCCTTAGATACATTGTAACAAGATTAGGACTTCTGGTTATGAACTACCACCTAAGACACAATTTGCCATAATTTTTGTTCACTTTTTTTTTTCATATATCTCATTTTAGTTTTATACTGTAGGCAGTAAAGCCAACTGGTTTGTTTCTCTTTGCTTGGAAATATAGCGGGTTGTTAGCTAGATTCCTTTTTATCATAGGAATAGAGCACTGGAACTAATTTCGTTTTAAAAATTTGTAGTGATTTGCAGTGTGAGACTTGCTTATAACTCCATAAATCAAGAGTTTGTAGACAGTTCAAACATAGCTATTTTTGGTTATATTCCTAAATATACTACAGGAGTTTCTACATGTATTGTAGTTGCAGAGGAGAGAGCACCTAAATATAGAATAGTACCTTATACAGTGTACAGAATGAGATCTACCAAGAGTTACTGCAGTGAACATCACCATTGTTTTGTCATAGCTTTTTAATACTATATTGACTTATAAACAAAATGACTCATTTAATTGGAATGTGGAGTAGTTCATTCGTTTCTCCCACTATTCATTGCCATATCTAAATGAGTGTGCCAGTTTTTACCTACCCTCTATTATGAAATTGAGTGGGCAAAGCAGGCATCTGTGCACTGTATTACTTATAGAGTGTTCTCAGTTCAACCGAAGATAGCTTTGTTTAAGGTTTATTGTGCTGTAACCAAACTATTTGCTTATGCTCATTCCTGTTACTTTTTTCAGTGCTGGACTTAGGTATGTCTGCGTAGTCATAAAGGGTGTCATATGCCTTAAGGACAGACTACTCAGGTTTAACTACTCAATTTAGTGCCTCCTTAAACATTTACTTTGCACATCTGGGCAAATTAGACTTAGCAGATAATTAGAAATTCTTTTTCTAAGGATTATTGTATGGTCTCAAAAACAATAAAGCTAAAGAAAAAGAAATAGAAAGATTCAAAATAAGTTTTGCACTTAAAAATCACTTCTGGCTAAGCGCAGTGGCTCATGCGTGTAATCCCAGCACTTTGGGAGGCCAAGGCAGGAGGATTGTTTGAGGCCAGGAGTTCAAGACCAGCCTGGTCAACAGAACAAGAACCTGCCCCTACTTAAAAAAGAAAAAAAATCATTTCTATAATGAATTAGTTAAAGAGAACAAGCATTTTTATAGTGGCTTTCATTCATAACATAGGACTAAAATGTATTTCATCATTTTATAAGATATATTGGGAGAATAAGGTAAAACTAAATAGCAGATTATTTTCTGTTTGGCTGATTGATTACCTGTTACCTTCTTAGGCCTCTTTGCACCTCCACGTGCCTTCAGTGCAATCTGACGAGCTGCTTCACAGTAAACACTCCCACCCACTTGACTCAAATCAGACTTCAGATGTCCTCAGGTACAACTCTTTTACCATTAACAGTTTGTCACTGCAACTTTAAAAGAATATAATGTTGATTCTTATATATTTTTCTCATTTTTGGCAAGAATTTACAGTTGTGTACCACTGGATCTCTAGATAAGCACTGCTATTTTAACTTGAGTAATCTACTTTTGAGAATAATTTTTATGGAAATTGCTTCTTCCCCCACAAGGACTCTCCGTTACACTCTTTTTTAAGGTGACTTTGAGTCTTAAATGCCATAATCGAAAACTGCTTCCAAAATCTAGGTTGGAAATAAATACATGACTTATGCAGCAGTTTATTTACTTTTCAGGTTTGTTTTGGAACAGTACAATGCACTCTCCTGGCTAACCTGTGACCCTGCAATCCAGGACAGACGCTCATGTCTCCCAATTCATTTTGTGGTGCTGAATCAGTTATATAACTTTATTATGAATATGCTGTGATCTTCATTTGATGGAACTGTGCAAGAAAAGAACAAGGAAAAATGGATATTTCGCTGCAGGATTAAGTTACAATTATCTTCTCAGTGAAAGTCATTTGTGATGGGGTCTAATTCTTATTACTTCAACAAATATTGTTTTGACTTGGGGGGAGGGGCTATAACCCTGCTATTTTTCATTGACTCTTGAACTCTTTAGGATGATGACTGATCATACAAAACATATTATAACATTTTTGTAGCAAAATTAACCTTTTTTTTTTCAGTCACAGTATTTGTGAAAAGTAATGAGCCATAGTACCCAGTCATGTTAAATGAATATTAAAAGCATGGAGAGGAAACATGAGGAACAATGAATTTCAACATATGGCTTCAGAACATGAAGATGTTCTTGTATTGGATTATAGTATCTAGTATTCAAAAATGCCTGCATCTCTTCTCTTATTTATTGTAAGTTTTTAAATGTATAAATTGTCTTATATTTCTTAACCTCTTTTATAAAAATTTTCCTAGAAGGTTTATACTGCCTTCTTGCTTTAAAGCAATTGGTCTAAAATATATGTAATCGTCTTAATTAAAAAGTTGCAGTAGGGTTGCTTTTAGAGTATTATTTTTTTGTAAGGGGGTGGGTGGGACAGTAAATTTGTATTGTCTCGATGTACAGTTTAACGGGGATAGAGGGGGAATAATGTCCATACCATTGTGTGTGGAGGATTTACAGCTAAGCTGTAGTTGCAGAGTACATGTACAGTAATGAAGTTCACTGTGTTTATAAATTGAAAAGGTACCAGGTCTTACAGCATTTTATATATCACATCTTTACAGAATAACATGATGGCAATATACAAGTGGTATTGTTAGGTGGTTTACTTAGAATAAAATGAGAATTCTTCAGTTATATTTTGTACTATGGTTTAGGGCTATGACTAATATTTCAGGCCATTTCCGGTGAAAGAAACTTAGTTTTACAAGAAAAACCATTTGCTACTGAATGCTTAAACTAATCTTGGTGTTTAATGTTACATGCTTAAATTCTTTTCAGTTTTAACAGTGGCACATTTAGGCATGGGAATATTATTATGAAATTTATTTTCAGGATCTGCTATAAGGTTGAAATTTAGCCCAGCTCTAGGCATTTTACAAATTATTTTTCAAGCAGTCATTCTTGATTGTTTGACTTTTTTTTTAAATTAAAGATTGGGAATGTATGTGAGAGTATGCATATGTATGGGTGTGTGTGTGTGCGCGCAATCAAACTGTGGTGTAAATAGATTCTCAGTGAATTCTGGTATTCAGACTGTATTCCACTAGTGAAAGAACCATTTTCTAAACTTCCCTTGCCTTTTTTATTTATTTAATTTTCTTGGTTTGGAGATGTCAGTCCCAAACACCAGAGTCTGTACTTTTCTATAACACAGCTCAGATTAAGGTAGGGCATATGCCAAGGAGGTTCTCACCTCCCTAAAGAAGGGACTTGAATTTTAGGGACTTTAATTCACCCCTCCTTCAATACAACTTTCCCCCTTCTTGTTTGCACATGCCAAGATAACTGCTTTTATGCAGGCTGTACCCCCTTGAAAAATCCTTTCTACAGTGCTGCTCACAAAAGAGCCCAAGTTCGCCTCCTACCTGCATTGCTGACTTGAATTCACAGTCGCCCAGTCTACCTAGCTTTCTTGGAAGCAGTCTAGCAAAATTTCTATTTGTACCTTCACCAATTATCTACAAGGACAAAATCAGTTGTATTTACAAAACTCTACTTCAGTTTTTTTTGTTTGTTTTAGTTTTTTTTTTTACTGAAACTTCTTTCGTGAATACTCTATGCTTAGAATTAAATATCACTTTCTTATGAACAACATAACTTCTTCAGATTGTGTATATGAAAACATTAGCAAGTCTTGTTTTTTCTGTGAAGCAAACACAATTGGTGACAAAGGTTTTCAATCATTTCTTCAAAATTATGCAGTTCTAATGGTCAGCATATTTTGATATTAAATTTAAAGATCACCTCTCTGCATTTGTTTTTAAATTATGCTAACACACCACACATTATATTGGTATGTTTTGTTCTGTACTTTCTTTAAAAAAAAAAAAAAAAACTTGTCTGAGATATGAAGGAAAATATGCTTATTTGGAATTCCCATAAAAAGAGTATCCCTTTTATACACTTAATAGTGACTTTACAAAATAAAAGTTATATTCTCAGTTGTTTAAAATCACTAACCTATGGTAACCACACCTCAGTTTGAAAGTAGATTTAAAATTATTCCCTGACAGGTTATTTAATATGGAGCCGTAAGGAGGGAACCCAGTATACAATTATTTTTTATTTGGGAATCCGGGAATAGTTCCCAAATATACAGGATTTATTGATAAGATTTTTTTTCTTCCCTTCATATATCCATTCACACTCAATAGAAAGTTATTAAATAACCATTAGAAAAGCTCAGTAGACTTATTTGAGAAATTAAGCCTTGTGCAGGATGATGGATTTGACTTACTAATGTACTGTCACAGACAAGTATGGATAGTTTTGTTTACATAGGTAAGCAAAATATTATACTTTATAGCAGTGGATTACCAACACCTTGACTTCTTTGTTACAGTGCTAACATCTTTTTTTGTGCAGTTATCCATGATTATTAAGCAGGGTGGAAGTTCAGTATTTTGTCATTTAAAAAGATTAGTTATATAATGTCTGCTTCCAGCCAGTGAGAAACATCTAGCCATACCTTTCTTATGCAAGCCATTGAGTTATCAGGACTGTGAATTAACACTGTATGAATAAATTTCTGTACACCTTATTGTTTGGCCAGAAGGCCACCAAGTGTACTTATATGTAATCCTTAAATTTTAAAGTAGCTGTAATTTTTAAATATTTCTAAACTTTTCTTAAACCACTAAAATTAAGCTCTTACTACTTAGTCAACTATCCTCAGCTGTATTCGTACTCAATTGTCAGTATGGCACAGATTACTGTATTAAAATATTCTCCTTTCGTCTTCATATTTACCTTCTGAGGTAATTTTTTAACTTAATGTGTTACTACAAAGATTTGCAGATCTTTAATCAAGCACTATGTTAATACTGTAATATCAGAATACTATGTTGCATTATTTAAAATGTTCAAATTGAATAGATTAAAACGTTTTTAAATGCTATTGCATCATATAATTTGCTATTCATCCACTATGGCATTGCATATCAATCAGTTAATACACTTAATGTTGCATGAGTGATATTTTGGTCTGGGTTTCCTCTTAAGATTTTAGTTTGTCTGAATTAAGGAAAAGTGTTTTTAATATACATTCTTATTTTGTCCCACCCCTCCAAAAATGAGCTGGAAATCTTAACTTTTTGGGGGGGGGGGGTTTTGGTGTTTTAGTGGGCCCAGAACTGTGGTTTAAATTTTTATGTATGTATTTTCTTTTTTGTGGAGTATAAATTTAAAAACTGGATTTGGGACCTAAAATACTCCTCAGGTTGATGTATTCATGAAGTTTTAAAACAGCTTTAGTTTTCAAAGTAAACTGGATATGTGGACCTTAAGGTTATTGAGTTTAAGCTACAAATTGTAACGTCATTACTGGACATGTCAGCATCAACCCTCTCAAAATAGCTTGGTCACTTTATGAAGGGGCGTTTTAAAGTTGTTCTTTAGCAGTGACATTTAACATGGTCCAATTGCTTTTCTTTTTAACGTGACAAAAAGAGAATAAGGAACAAACACTATTGCTGCCGAATGCCATAACACTGAGTTGTACAAATTGTGATTGAGGAAATGAAAAGGTTTATACTTTTTAAAAAAAAAACAAAAACAAAAAACAAAACTTCAAATGGAATAAATTATTCATGAAGCCTTCATTGTTGTGTCTTATTCTGTTGAAAATATTTCCATGTTAAATTTGTGCAAAATTAGTAGCAATATTTTTGTGTCATTATAAATGGAAAGGGGCAGCCTAGAAACTGATTAATGGTCTTTTAATTTCTCTGAAGTATTTTATTTTAAAAAGGATTTTAATCACATACAAATGTACAGTATGTAGAATAATTGTATATTTACATACCTACCAATTCCTTGTAGGCTGGCCAGTTAGGTATTGTCTAGTCCAAACAAGCTACCTTCAAATATTTAAAGCTTAGCTGTATCCTATTTTTATTTGATCATAAGAATAATGTTCAGAAGTGAGTAATCCATCAAAAATAGCTCTGCCCATGTTCTGTAAGCACACATTTAAATATTTTTGTCCAGACTTAAGCCAAGTAAGGACATACCTCAAAATTATTGTGATCATTTTGAAATAGTTTTTGCTGCAAAAATTTTTTTAATTACCCTTTAAAAGGAGTTGTATGTTGTTTGAACTGCCTATCCTTGGTTATTTTCTGTCTGACAGATCTTTAATCAAGTACTATTATATTACCTCTGGTTTGTTTCTTTTTTTTTTTTTTTTTACTATAGTCTTATGTATAGCGAAAAGCTGCAAATCAAGCTTTTTTTTTTAAAGAGGGTATTCACTTGTAAAACTACACACATGGATATTTTTATTTTAAACTTCAAAATATATGAAAGTTTAGGAAACGGGAAAAAAATCACATAATTCAGCTACAGCCACAATGGAGCACCAATATGTATTAGTACATTGATAATTTTGATACATTTGAAAATTTGGAATACCAAACAATCATAGCTCACTGCAGCCTTGAACTCCTGGGCTCAAGCAGTCCTCCTTGCCTCAGCCTCCTGAGTAGCTGGGACTTCAGGTGCATGCCAACACGCCTGGCTAGTTTTATTTTTTGTAGAGATGGGATCTCGCTATGTTGCCCGAGTCTCAAACTCCTGGCCTCAAGCCATCCTCTCACTTCAGCCTCCCAAAGCATTGAGATTACAGTCATGAGTTCCTGCCATACCTGGCTAAATATAACCATCTCGAGTGTATTCCTGAGGTGTCTATTCTGTTATTCTGCTTTTGCCAATATCTTCCTGTCTACTGTAGGGGAGTTATCAATCCTGGACTGAAGATTAAGAACCTCTACCCTTAGTGTACTATAGCTATAACCAGAAATTCTGCTTGAGATTAATAGAAATTGATACTGTTAGAGCTGGGTTTTGTTTTGTCTTTTCTTTCTAGAGCAACCCAACAGAACTGTCAAGAATGACCTTCTGTAAAGGTTAAAGGCTAGGCTGGGCATGGTGGTTCACGCCTGTAATCCCAGCACTTTGGGAGGCTGAGGTGGGCGGATCACCTGAGGTTGGGAGTTGGAGACCATCCTGACCAATGGTGAAACCCATCTACTAAAAATACAAAAATTAGCCAGGCTGTGTTGGCATGTACCTGTAATCTCAGCTACTCGGGAGGCTGAGGCGGGAGAATCGCTTGAACCCAGGAGGCGAGGTTGCAGTGAGCCGTGATCACGCCACTGCACTCCAGCCTTGGTGAGAGAGTGAGAAGATACTGTCTCAAAAAAAAAAAAAAAAAAAAAAAAAAAAAAAAAAAAAAAAAAAAGTTTAAAGGCTGATGCTTTAAAGACTTCCTTATTTTGCTCCTACCTACTATAGAGAAAAAAAATCAAAGTGATAAATTTAAATCATGCCACGTATCCAAGCCATATAATGTCTTACAGACTTGCATTCAGAATGTGTGAGTTTAAGTCTTGGTTTTGTCATTTTCTTTTTGTTTGGAGCATATCTTACCAGTAAAACCAACAATTATCTTCTACAAAAGCTACTTGGTCCCTAGAGAACAACCACTTGTCCCTTGTCACTGTGTATGACACTACCATCTATCCTGTTGTGCAAACCATAAACTCTTCCTTGTAACCATTCATCAAAAACTGTCAGTCTTGTGTACTATCAAATATGTTCATTTCTATTTCTGCTGTCCTGATCTTAGTCTCAATTAGCATTATCCATTGCTATATAACATTAGATAAAACTACCTTATCTGAGTGGACCATTGCAATAGACAGGTACTCCTATCTGATCTCTACACTTACTGTGGTCCTTGGTAGCTGAAAACCTTTAGTAGCTGCTTCTTGCTCTAAAGATGAATACAGTCTCAAAATTGGCCTCTCTGTTTTCCTCCTTGCTTTTTAGTCATTTGAGTTCCTTGAAAGCCCCATGGGTATTTTTTGCCTTAAACCTCCATCTGATTTCCACATACACCCTTGCTTCAGATCAGGCTCCCTTGTTACACACTCTTATTGTAATACTCTAGATGGAGCCTTTGTAGTGTTTTTTTTTTTTTTTCTTTTTGAGACAGTCTCACTCTGTTGCCCAGGCTGGAGTGCAGTGGCGCGATCTCTGCTCACTGCAACCTCCGCCTCCCAGGTTCAAGCAATTATCCTGCTTCAGCCTCCCTAGTAGCTGGGACTAGGCACACGGTGCCACACCCAGCTAACTTTTTGTATTTTAGTAGAGATGGGGTTTGGCCATGTTGGCCAGGCTGGTCTTGAACTCCTGCCCTCAGGTGATCTGCCCGCCTCAGCCTAAGTGCTGGGATTACAGGCGTGAGCCACCTGCGCCTGGCCTGTAGTGTTTTTCATAGTTTACAATTGTATGATTTTTATTTTATTTATTTTTGAGACAATTTCACTCGTCGCCCAGGCTGGAGTGCAATGGCACGATCTTGGCTCACTGCAACCTCCACCTCCCGAGTTCAAGCAATTCTCCTGGCTCAGCCTCCCTGAGTAGCTGTGATTACAGGCGCCTGTCACCACTCCCTGCTAATTTTTTTGTATTTTTAGTAGAGACGGGGTTTCACCATGTTGGCCAGACTGGTCCCAAACTTCTGATCTCAGATGATCCACCTGCCTCAGCCTCCCAAAGTGCTGGGATTACAGGCGTGAGCCACCACACTCAGCCAATTGTATGATTATTTATCTTCACTAGACAACTCTATGAGGGCAGAAATTAGATCTATTTTGCTCATCATTGTATCTCCAGAGTCCAACACAATGCCCAGCATTGGAGTAAGGTATTTAAATATTTAAAAAAAAAATTTTTGAGAGACAGGGTCTCCCTCTGTCACCCAGGCTGGGGTGCAGTGGCACCCTCATGGTTCACTCTAACCTCAGCCTCCTGGGCTCAAGCAGTTAGAACTACAGGTATGTGTGGTAGCAGGAGATGGAGGTCTTGCCATGTTGCCCAGGCTGGTCTTGGACTCCTGGCCTCAAGCAGTCCTCCCATCTTGGCCTCCCAAGGTGCTGGGATTACAGGTGTGAGCCACTGTGCCTGGCCAACTTGAATATTTTTGAATTGAGTTTTTGTGATAAAACACTTCAAACTACAGAACTTTGCTGAAGTGTGTTTTGCAAATACTTCTAATGAAGTTACAAAATTCTAACTACTTTGGACTCGTTTTAACATTAGAAGTAGTTTAGGATCGGGCCAGGCGCGGTGGCTCACGCTTGTAATCCCAGCACTTTGGGAGGCCGAGGCGGGCGGATCACGAGGTCAGGAGATCGAGACCACAGTGAAACCCCGTCTCTACTAAAAATACAAAAAATTAGCCGGGCGTGGTGGCGGGCGCCTGTAGTCCCAGCTACTCGGAGAGGCTGAGGCAGGAGAATGGCGTGAACCCAGGAGGCGGAGCTTGCAGTGAGCCGAGATTGCGCCACTGCACTCGAGCCTGGGCGACAGAGCGAGACTCCGTCTCAAAAAAAAAAGTAGTAGTTTAGGATCATTGGATTAGGATTCCTCAGTTCTTAGGTTTGCCACATTTGTGAACTTGGGCAAAACACTTAACCTCTTGAAGTCACAAGTTGTTCATTTGTAAATGAACATGATAACTATATCTTTCTAATCAGCTTTGTGAACCTCAAAGGAAATTGCAAAAATTTTGAAAATTATGAAATACTAGCTGAGTGTGGTGGTGCACACCTGTAGCCCCAGTTACTCGGGGAGGCTGAGGTGGGAGCATCACTCGAGCCTAGAAAGTCGAGGGTGTACTGAGCCATGATCGTGCAACTGCACTCCAGCCTGGGCAATGGAGTGAGACCCTGTCTCAAAAAAAATTTATAAAAGTGTGAGAGATGATTGTTTAATACTTATGCTCTCTAGAAGAGCCAAATTCAGAATAAGGTTTACAAGAGAATGTCTACTTGGAAATATGTGAACATAATAGGTGGATAATTAAATGTAACAAAAAGGACTTTTAAATATATTCCAGTAAGAGTAAGAATGGGTAAGATACAAAAAGTATTTAGACTTGACTGGACTCAGTGGCTCATGCCTGTAATCCCAGCACTTTGGGAGGCCAAGGTGGGAGGATCACTTGAGGTCAGGAGTTCAAGACCAGCCTGGCCGACACGGTGAAACCCCGACTCTACTAAAAATACAAAAACATTTAGCCGGGCATGGTGGCAGGCACCTGTAGTCCCAGCTATTCTGGAAGCTATGACAAGGGAATCGCTTGTACCCAGGAGCTGGAGGTTGCAGTGAGCCAAGATTGAGCCACTGCACTCCAGCCTGGGCGACAGACCGAGACTCAAAAAAAAAAATTATTTAGATCTATTCAGATTTACCTCCTTTCTGCCGGGCACGGTGGCTCACACTTGTAATCCCAGCACTTTGGGAGGCCGAGACGCACGGATCACGAGGTCAGGAGATCGAGACCACGGTGAAACCCGTCTCTACTAAAAATACAAAAAGTTAGCCGGGGCGTGGTGGCGGGCGCCTGTAGTCCCAGCTACTCGGAGAGGCTGAGGCAGGAGAATGGCGTGAACCCGGGAGGCGGAGCTTGCAGTGAGCCGAGATTGCACCACTGCACTCCAGCCTGGGCGACAGAGCGAGACTCCGTCTCAAAAAAAAAAAAAAAAAAAAAAAAAAAGATTTACCTCCTTTCTGTCCCTAGCCCCACCCCTCCACCCCCAGCTCAGCTTGGGTCGTCAAGCTCTAAATAACATGCTTATGATAGAATTCAAAC
The DNA here is from genome assembly GCF_006542625.1 of Nomascus leucogenys. Lineage (NCBI taxonomy): Eukaryota > Metazoa > Chordata > Mammalia > Primates > Hylobatidae > Nomascus > Nomascus leucogenys. The sequence goes on along the minus strand of NC_044394.1, from coordinate 10,919,855 downwards.
CAAAGATAGTTAACAGATTTCAAGGAGCCAGTTAGTTGCTCAGGTCTCTGGATCCACAAGAATTACATCTTGGGTGCTGAAGAAACTTGCAGATATGATTTCAGAAATGGTGTGGGAAATGGAAAGGTCCTGCCAAAGTGAAAATGAGCAACTTTCTCAGTTTTAGTTTTTTTAATGTAGGTCCCAGAAATTCATTTTTTTTTTTCTTTGAGATGGAGTCTCACTCTGTTGCCCAGGCTGGAGTGCGGTGGTGCAACCTCAGCTCGCTTGCAACCTCCACCTCCCGGGTTCAAGAGATTCTCCTGCCTCAGCCTCTTGAGTAGCTGGGATTATAGGCGCCTGCCCCCATGCCCTGCTAATTTTTTTGTATTTTTAGTAGAGCCGGGGTTTCACCATGTTTGCCAGTCTGGTTTTGAACTCCTGACCTCACGTGATCTGCCCGCCTCAGCCTCCCAAAGTGCTAGGATTACAGACGTGAGCCACCGCGCCCAGCCAGTTTCCAGAAATTCTAACAAATTTACCTAACTTTACCAACAAGTTAATTAGAAACTGGCATAGCTTCACTAAAACACTGTTTGTTTGTACAATAAAATAATCTACTATACACTAGTTATGAGATACAAATCTTGAGCCAGGCGTGGTGGCTCATGCCTGTTATCCCAGCATTTTGGGAGGCTGAGGCAGGTGGATCACTTGAGGTCAGGGGATCGAGACCAGCCTGGGAAAATGACGACACCCCCTCTCTACTAAAATTACAAAAAAAATTAGCCAGGTGTGGTGACGTGTGCCTGTAATCCCAGCTTCTCAGAAGGCTGAGGCAGGAGAATCACTTGAACCCAGGGGGCAGAGGCTACTGTGAACCGAGATCATGTCACTGCATTCCAGCCTGGGTGACAGAGTGAGACCCCGTCTCAAAAAAAAAAAAAAGAAAAGAAAAGAGATACAAACCTCTGACCTTAAGCCTTCAGTATATTTGGAAACACACGTATGAACATAATTAGTTCCATAAGTCCTCTAAAGTGCTATGAATAACAATGCAGTACATACCTAAAAGAGAGTAACTGGAATCAATCTCATCTTTTATTTTATTTTACTTATTTATTATCATTATTATTATTACTTTCTAGAGACGGAGTCTCGCTCTGTCGCCCAGGCTGGAGTGAGTGGCGCAATCTCGGCTCACTGCAAGCTCCGCCTCCCGGGTTCACACCATTCTGCCTCAGCCTCTTGAGTAGCTGGGACTACAGGCGCCCGCCACCACGCCTGGCTAATTTTTTTGTATTTTTAGTAGAGACGGAGTTTCACTGGGTTAGCCAGGTTGGTCTCGATCTCCTGACCTCGTGATTGGCCCGCCTCAGCCTCCCAAAGTGCTGGGATTACAGGTGTGAGCCACCATGCCTGGCCCTCATCTTTTATTTTGACAGTATTGATAAACTAATTATGAGATTGAACATTCAGCAGGTTATTTAGTAAAATTCCATGGTATCTTTTTTTTTTAACTTTTAGGTTTAGAGGTACATGTGAAGGTTTGTTATATAAGTAAACTTGTGTCATGGAGGTTTGTTGTACAGATTATTTCATCACCCAGGTATTAAACCTAGTTTCCAATAGTTACTTTTTCTTCTCCTTACCCTCCTTCCACCCCCACCCTCCACCCTCAAGTAGACCCTATTGTCTGTTGTTCCCTTCTTTGTGTCCATGAGCTGTCATCATTCAGCTACCACTTTTAAGTGAAAACACGTGGTATTTGGTGTTCTGTTCCTGCATTAGCTTACTAAGGATAACAGCCTCCAGCTCCATCCACGTTCCTGCAGAAGACATGATCTCATTCTTTTTTATGGCTGCACAGTATTCCATGGTATATATGTACACATTTTCTTTATCCAGTCTGTCATTGGTGGGCATTTAGATTAATTCTATGTCTTTGCTACTGTGAATTGTGCTGCAATGAACATTCACGTGCGTGTGTCTTTATGGTAGAATGGTTTATATTCCTCTGGATATATAACCAGTAATGGCATTGATGGGTCAAATGGTTTTTCGAGCTCTTTGAGGAATTGCCACACTACTTTTCACATTGTTGAACTAATTTATACTTCTACCAACAGTGTGTGTTGCCTTTTCTCTGCAACCTTGCCAGCATCTGTTCTTCTTTGGCATTAAAAAAAAAAAATTGCAACCGGGCACGGTGGCTCATGCCTCTAATCCCAGCACTTTGGGAAGCCAAGGCGGGTGGGTCACTGGGAGTTCGAGACCAGCCTGGCCAACATGGTGAAACCCTGTCTTTACTAAAAATACAAAAAAAATTGGCCGGGCATGGTAGCGAGCGCCTGTAATCCCAGCTACTCAGGAGGCTGAGGCAGAAGAATTGCTTGAACCTGGGAGGTGGAGGTTGCAGCGAGCTGAGATTGCGCCACTGCACTCCAGCCTGGGCGACAGAGCGAGACTCCATCTCAAAAAAAAGAAAAAAAAAAAAAAAAAAGGCTGGGCGCGGTGGCTCACGCCTGGACTCCCAGCACTTTGGGAGGCCGAGGCGGGCGGATCACGAGGTCAGAAGATCGAGACCATCTTGGCCAACATGGTGAAACCCCGTCTCTACTAAAAATACAAAAAATTAGCCTGGCGTGGTGCAGGCGCCTGTAGTCCCAGCTACTCGGTAGGCTGAGGCAGGAGAATGGCGTGAACGCGGGAGGTGTAGCTTGCAGTGAGTCGAGATCGTGCCACTGCACTCCAGCCTGGGCGACAGAGCGAGACTCCGTCTCAAAAAAAACAATTTGATAATCTTCTTTGTATGGTTCTAATTGTAGTATACGTGCTGCCAAAGCGAGCACTATTTTTTTGACTTTTTAAAAGTACTCATTCTGACTGGTGTGAGATATCTCACTGTGGTTTTGATTTGCATTTCTCTAATGCTCAGAGATATTTACCTGTTTTTCATATGCTTGTTGGCCGCCTGTATGTCTTCTTTCGAAAAGCGGCTGTTTATGTTCTTTGCCCACTTTTTTTTTTGAGACGGAGTCTCGCTCTGTCACCCAGGGTGGAGTGCAGTGGCGTGATCTTGGCTCACTGCAACCTCCACCTCCCGGGTTCAAGCAATTTTCCTGCCTCAACCTCCTGAGTAGCTGGGATTACAGGCGCTCGCCACCATGCTATTTTTTTTTTTTTTTTTGTATTTTTAGTAGAGATGGGGTTTCACCATGGTGGCCAGGCTTGTGTCAAACTGCTGACCTTGTGATCCGCCTGCCTTGACCTCCCAAAGTGCTGGGGTTACAGGTGTGAGCCACAGTGCCCGGCCTCTTTGCCCACTTTTTAATGGGGCTGTCTTTTTCTTTGGTGGAGTTTCGCTCTTGTTGCCCAGGCTGGAGTGCAATGGCACAATCTTGGCTCACCACAACCTCTCCCTCCCGGGTTCAAGCGATTTTCCTGCCTCAGTCTCCTGAGTAGCTGGAATTACAGGCATGCGCCACTATACCCAGCTAATTTTGTATTTTTAGTAGAGACAGGATTTCTCCATGTTGGTCAGGCTGGTCTTGAACTCTAGACCTCAGGTGATCCGCCCGCCTCGGCCTCCCAAAGTGCTGGGATTACAGCCATGAGCCACCGTGCCTGGCCGGGGCTGTCTTTCTCTTCTACATTTTTTTTAAGTTTCTTATAGATGCTGGATGTTACACATTTGTCAGAAGTCACAGAAGACACAAATGGAAAAACATCCCATGCTGATGGATAGGAAGAATCAATATCATTAAAATAGCCATACTTTCCAAAGCAATTTACAGATTCAGTGCTATTCCTATCAAACTACCAATGACATTCTTCACAGAACTAGAAAAAGCTATTGTAAAATTTGTATAGAACCAAAAAAGCACCTGAATAGCTGAGGTAATCCTAAGCAAAAAGAACAAAGCTGGAGGCATCATGTTACCCGACTTCAAACTATGCTACGGGGCTACAGTAACCAAAATAGCATGGTACTGGTACAAAGACAGCCATATAGACCAATGGAACAGAATAGAGAGCCCAGAAAAAAGGGCACACATCTACAACCATCTGATCTTTAACAAAGCTGACAAAAATAAGCAATGGGGAAAAGACTCCCTATTCAATAAATGGTGCTGGGATAATTGGCTAGTCCTATGTAGAAGATTGAAGCTGGACCCATTCCTTACACCATATAAAAAATCAGCTCAAGGTGGATTAAAGACTTAAATGTAAACCCCCAAATTGTAAAAATCCTGGAACACAACCTAGGCAATACCATTCTGGATGTAGGAACAGGAAAAGATTTTATAACAAAGACACCGAAACCAATTGTAACAAAAGCAAACATTGACAAATGGGATCTAATTAAACTTAAGAGCTTCTGCACAGCAAAAGAAACTATCAACAGAGTAAACAGGCAACCTGCAGAATGGGAGAATATTTGCAAACTATGCATTATGGTATCTTTATGCATATGAATCATTAATTCAACAAAACATTGTTAAATGTCGTACTGTGCCTTTGGCAAGGAACTAAAATATGGTCCCTGCTCTCAAAATACTTTCTTTTTTTTTTTTTCTTTTGAGACGGAGTCTGGCTCTGTCCCCCAGGCTGGAGTGCAGTGGCGCGATCTCAGCTCACTGCAAGCTCCACCTCCCAGGTTCATGCCATTCTCCTGCCTCAGCCTCCTGAGTAGCTGGGACTACAGGCGCCTGCCACCTCGCCCAGCTAATTTTTTGTATTTTTAGTAGAGACGGGGTTTCACTGTGTTAGCCAGGATGGTCTTGATCTCCTGACCTTGTTATCCACCCATCTGGGCCTCCCAAAGTGCTAGGATTACAGGTGTGAACCACCGCGCCCGGCCCTCTCAAAATACTTTCTAGTGGGAAAGACAGAGAAGTTCTAACAATTACAATATAATGTGTTAAATAGTATAGCTGAAAGAAGCAAAAGGTGCCTTGAGAGCGTAGAATAGGGATACCTGATTAGTGAAAGGGTAGATGGTTTGTCAGGGAAAGGTCTCTTAGCAAGGGAACACTGGAGGTGAGACTTAAAGGACACTTAGGAGTTTGCATTAAGAAAGAGAATGAAAAGCGTTCTAGACAGGAGGAACTGTGATGAGAAGGTCCAAGAATATTCAGAAAGATTTGAGACATAAACAGTTCAAACTGACTAAAATGACACCATGGTGGGATATGGCAGGAGTCCAAGCTAGAGTTTTTAAGTCAGACCATAAAAATCTGTTTTTGGGTCAGGCGCAGTGGCTCACGCCTGTAATCTCAGCACTTTGGGAGGCTAAGGTGGGCAAATCACCTGAGGTCAAGAGTTCGAGACCAGCCTGGCCAACATGGTGAAACCCCATCTCTACTGAAAATACCCAAAAAAATTTAGCCAGGCGTGGTGGTGGGTGCCTGTTATCCCAGCTACGCAGGAGGCTGAGGCAGGAGAATCGCTTGAACCCAAGAGGCAGAGGTTGCAGTGAGCTGAGATTATGCCACTGCACTCAAGCCTGGGTGACAGAGTGAGACTCCATCTCAAAAAAAAAAAAAAAAATCTGTCTTAGGGCTTGGCACAGTGGCTCACACCTGTAATCTCAGCACTTTGGGAGGCCAAGCCGTGCAGATCACTTGAGGTCAGGAGACTGAGACCAGCCCAGCCAACATGGTGAAACCCCGTTTCTACTAAAAATACAAAAAAATTTAGCTGGGCATGGTGGCGGGCGCCTGTAATCCCAGCTACTCGGGAGGTTGAGGCAGGAGAATTGCTTGAACCCGGGAGGTGGAGGTTGCAGTGAGCCAAGATTGAGCCACTGCACTCCATCCTGGGTGACAGAGCGAGACTCTGTCTCAAAAAAATATAATCAATCGATCTGTCTTTTTAGTTCCATCCTAAGGAAATTGAACTTTATCCCAAAGCAGAGTAGTGTTTTAGTAGTTGGGCTGATTTATAAAACAGTCTCATACTTGAGCCTTGATTGGTGGAGCTATGTCAACCTGGAGGGATGTCTCTAATGCTGAACTAGAAGTCTTGGCTGGACCCAATTCTATTCAACGTTTTATTCGTAATATTAATGAAGATATGATCTGCTAAGCTAAAACAGATAGCCAGTGTAAAAGAGTCAAAGATCTTGACAGGCTGGAACATGAAAGAATATATATATTTTTTGAGATGGAGTCTCACTCTGTTGCCCAGGCTATAGTGCAGTGGCACAATCTCAGCTCAATGCAACCTCCGCCTCCCGGGTTCAAGTGATTCTCCTGCCTCAGCCTCCCAAGCAGCTGGGACTACAGGTGCACACCACCACACCCAACTAATTTTTGTATTTTTAGTAGAGACAGGGTTTCATCATATTGGCCAGGCTGGTCTAGAACTCCTGACCTCGTGATCCACCTGCCTCGGCCTCCCAAAGTGCTAGGATTACAGGCATGAGCCATCATGCCCTCCTGAAAGACATCTTACAAGATAAAATAGTCACACTATAAAGAGCATCATGTTGAGCAAAATGGAGCTAGATGTCTTCTGAGATCCTTGTGCTGCTGGAATTCTATGACTTTCTAAAGGACATTGGTCCTCACCTTTGTATAGCTAGGTCTTCTAACTGCTGGAAGCTCAATTACTCTGCAACCTACATTAAGCAACTAGTATACATGAAACATAATAGATATTCTAATGTGTTTTTCTGTTTTTCTCTTTTTTTCATTACTCTGTTTCTCTCTTCCTCCAGTCTGATTGAAAAATAAAGTAGAAGAATAAAAGTAAGCTGGTCAAGTCAGGTGCAGTGGCTTGCACCTGTAATCCTAGCACTTTGGTGGACTGAGGGGGGACGGATGGCTTGAGTCCAGGAGTTCAAGACCAGACTGGTCACATAATGAAACCCTGTCTCTACAAAAAAATAGAAAAATTAGCCAGCTGCGGTGATGCATGACCATAGTCTCAGTTACTTGGGAGGCTGAAGTGGGAGGATCACCTGAGCCCAGGAGGTTGAGGCTGTAGTAAGCCAAGATCGCGCAACTGCACTGCCGCTCTTTTCTTGAGAACTTGTTTCGAAAAGAAAAAAAAAGAGAGGCTGGGTTTGGGGACTCATGCCTGAAATCCCAGCACTTTGGGAGGCCAAGGTGGGTGGATCAGCTGAGGTCAGGAGTTCAAGACCAGCCTGGCCAACATGGTGAAATCCTGTCTCTACTAAAAATACAAAAAATTAGCCAGGCATTGTGGCAGGCGCCTGTAATCCCAGCTACTCAGCAGGCTGAGGCAGGAGAATTGCTTGACCTTGGGAGGCGGAGGTTGCAGTGAGCCAAGATCACACCACTGCACTCCAGCCTGGGTGACACAGTGAGACTCTGTCTCAAAAAAAAAAAAATTAGCCAAGTTTAGTGGTGCACACCTATTGTCCTAGCTACTCAGGAGGCTGAGGTGGGAGGATGGCTTCAGCTTGGGAGGCAGAGGTTGCAGTGAGCCGAGATCGTGCCACTGCACTCCAGCTTGGGCAACAGAACAAGACTCTGTCTCAAAAAAAAAAAAGTTTTATTGGCAAACATTACAACGTTTCAATGATTATAAAGATTTTTGCTAAATTAATACAAAGGGGAGAGACTAGAGTCTAGGATGACTTTTAGGTTTCCGGCTTGAGCAACTCAAGGTCAAGTTGGTGAACTGGAAGAGAAGGAGGGGGGCCTTGGAGGAAGTGTCAGCACTCATTATGTGACACTGCAGCCACCTCATTCAGTAATTTTCTGCTTCTCCATAGATCAAGATGGAGATACTGAATCTGCTTGTTGTTTCTCCATTAGTGAACAGAGGATCATAATTAGAGTTGGAAAGGATCTTTAAAATCACTTAGTTCATACCCACATCTTCCTCTTATTCATCCCTCAAACCAATGTTTGCATTGCCTTCACGCTTTTCCTGTGAAATGATCATCCATGGAGATGAAATTGCTTACCCTCTCTCAATTTCCACAATTGCAAAAGGCGAATAATATTACCTACCTCACAAGATTGAATCAGATAATATATATAAAGCATTTATTACAGTGCCTAGTAAGTGTTCAATAAATAAATCCCAAATATTAGCTTAAAAATGCCAGGATAGTACAGTGTGCAGCCCATTAATAGAGTGTGAAATCAGTTTTACTGTGCAGTGTGACCAGCAGTTTTTTAAAGAGAAGTAGAAACATGTAGTCTGTGTGTTATTATACGAAATATTTGTTTCCATGTAAATGTGGGTTTATATGTTATATATTTATATGTTTATATAGCATATAAATTTATACACTTACACTTATTTTTGTATGTGGACATATACATATGTTTGTTCTGGGTCACAATGTGAAATGTATTACTGTGGGTCAGGTGGAAAAATTTTGAGAAGCACTGCAACACACAATTCTTTTCTCCCTTTGCTGATCTATGTTGAAAGTCATATATATATATATTTGAGATGGAGTCTGGCTCTGCGCCCAGGCTGGAGTGCAGTGGCACGATCTCTGCTCACTGAAACATCTGCTTTCCAGGTTCAAGTGATTTTCCTGTCTCAGCCTCCCAAGTAGCTGGGACTACAGGTGCCCATCACCACGCTGGGGTAATTTTTATATTTTTTGTAGAGTTGGGGTTTAGTCATGTTGGTCAGGCTAGTCTCGAACTCCTGACCTCGGAGTTCCGCCGAGGTGATCCGCCCGCCTCGGCTTCCCAAAGCGCTGGGATTACAGGCGTGAGCCACCATGCCTGGCTCTGACTTTATTTTTAAAGAGGCTATAAAGTACTATATCTTTGTAAAATATTTATATTTCCAGCTCCTAGCACAATATCTGCTAAATAGAAGATGCCAAATAAACGTTGATCGAACTAGGAACAAGAAATAGTATGAAGACACATAGACTAACGGTTCTTCATATATAGACTAGTGGTTCTTTTCTGAGTGATCAGATTTCCTTTGATAAGTTGTTGAAAGTTTTGGACCCTCTTCCCAGAAGAAGTGCCGAGCACTCAGTTCTGAATGGATTCCAGAGAATTCCTGAATCCCCGTGCATTGCCTCTCTAAGGTTCTATGGGTCCCCCAAGTTAAGAACCTGAAAGGAAGGTGTTTAACTTCTGACAGCGGACGTGTGAGGTCAAGAGCGGAAGAAAGTTTGGGGTTAGATCACTTTTAAAATTCTCCTACAAATCCTGGGATTCTAGAATTTTGGTTCTGGGAAGGCACAGGCAGAGATTTAAAGAGTACAGTTTGGTACCACTAATGTCAAAGAATAGTGGGAACAATTTTAACATACGTTATGCCATTTGAATGCCATGGCAATCCTGTGATGATGAAATTTAAGTTCTGAGGGGCTCAGTGGCTTGTCTAAAAGGAAGGAGCTGGTAAGCTCTGGAAAACAGAGCCTACCAGAATCACATTTCTAAATTTTTGGCGAGGAAGTAGGGGCGCGCAAATAGAGTGGAGAAAGGGGCGGGGCCGCGCACGCGCACAGTTGCATTGGCGCCGACGTCTCTGCCTTTCCTCTCGCAGCCACTCTTCTCTCAGACCAGTACGGTGGCCGACGGGAGTCAGACGCTGGGGATGAATGAAGGTGCTGGGTGCAGGTTGAAAAAGTCTCCCGCTTTTCCGTTCCTACAGTCCCGGTTCTGCCTTTGTGTGGTGCCCCCATCCTCCCCACTTTGTATCGACAACCCGGTTGGTCCCGGCGTCTGAGTTCTTGGTGCCCGAGTCGACTCGAGGCACAACTAGGGTTTGGGGTTCCGGATTATCGCCTAGGCCCAACTTCGGACCGCGCTCTCGATTTCTGCCGCGTCCCGCCTCTAGGACGCGGAGTCCGTGTGGGGTTCCGTGAGGCTGGAGGGTAGATCTTAAGGTATGAAGCGTCCGCTTCTCTGGCCTCAGCGCGTTCCTAGGTCCGTGTCGGAGCCTGGCCAGACTTTGCTCAGCCTGAGGGACTTGTTGGTTCTAGTTGCGCCCGGGGCGAGACGGAGGAGCACACAGGTCTTGGCTCCTCTGCTCCAGTCAGCCCGCCCCTCTGTTAAAAGAGCAGCCCCTCCCTGAAAGCAAAGCAGTTTTTACCCACGACTTTTACCCACGCTGCTGCTAGTCGCTCGGCCTTGAGAGGGGACCGCTTTGGCTGCCTGCTCACTGCCTTTTTGTTTCTTTACTTTTTGTGCCTTGGATGATTCCTGGAGACAGAAAAGTGCGTTAATGAGACGCGTCTTTCTCTCTCACATAGCACCCATACATCTGCTTTTTACCCGGTAACACAGGAGACATGGGATAGTGTTGTGGCCTCCGGAGCCTTGAATCTGGCATTGCTTCTGCCCAGTGATTTGCTAGTTTTTCCACCGACTCATGGAGGGTGAGAAAGAGAAGCCCAATAGTTCTTGATGTATATCGGGGTAGGCATGTGAAACTATCGGGGTATGAAAGAAAGCACTTACCTATGACTGTTCACTTACTTTTGTTCACATTTTGTGGAGCTCGTATGACTGATAACAGTGGAGAAAGTCTTGGACTGGGATTTTAGCAGATGAGGATTCAGCCTTGGATTGTGCCTCTAACGAGTAATACTGCTTTGGGCGTGTTACTTCATCTCTCTGGGCTTCATATTCCTTCTTTGTAAAATATGAGTATTAGAGCAGAAGATTCCTGAGGCTGGAAGAGACATTAATATACCCTGTTTTCTTTCCCATTTTCCAGGTGACAGTATAAACCTAGGGAGACAGAGAAGCCTCGTCTTGATTGTGCCAGGAACATTGCCAACATAGGCACCTATTAAAGATACACCACATTTTTCAGGGTTTTTAGAAAGTTGGGTGTTCATACATGTGGAAATTAAACTCCTACTTTCATTTGTATTTTTACCATTAGGATCAACAAACAGTAATAATGACTGAATGTACAAGTCTTCAGTTTGTCAGCCCTTTTGCCTTTGAGGCAATGCAGAAGGTGGATGTTGTTCGCCTGGCATCTTTAAGTGATCCAGAATTAAGACTTCTCCTGCCCTGCTTGGTACGGATGGCACTTTGTGCACCTGCTGACCAGAGCCAAAGCTGGGCTCAGGATAAGAAACTCATCCTTCGCCTTCTTTCTGGAGTGGAAGCTGTCAACTCCATTGTTGCATTGTTGTCCGTGGACTTTCATGCTTTAGAACAAGATGCCAGCAAAGAACAGCAGCTTAGGTAATGTTATGTTATATTACATGTGGATTTGGATTTGACAAAGAATAGGGAATCAGATATTTTTCAGAGCTCTCCAGAAAAGAGAGAATGAGAATCTAAATTCTGGAGAGCATTTTACTTAGGTCTTTTCTATTTATAGTTATAATTCCAGAATCTTTTGACTTCCATGTTATAAAATGTTATCTAGAGAAATTTGGCAATGTGCTGTTGTATGTGGGCTAAACTCATTAGTCCAATTACTTTCAGTGGGAAGTAGGTAGGGTAACTTCCCCTAAATTAGAGGGATTTATTGGAATCACTTGGGAGGCCTTTTTTTTTTTTCTTTTTTGAGACAGAGTTTCGCTCTTGTTGCCCAGGCTGGAGTGCAATGGCGTGATCTTGGCTCACTGCAACCTCAGCCTCCCGGGTTCAAGCGATCCTCCTGCCTCAGCCTCCCGAGTAGCTGGGATTACAGGCACCTGCCACCATGCCCGGCTAATTTTTTGTATTTTTAGTAGAAACGGGGTTTCATCATGTTGGCCAGTCTGGTCTCGAACTCCTGACCTCAGGTGATCCACCTGCCTTGGCCTCCCAAAGTGCTGGGATTACAAGTGTGAGCCACTGGGCCCAGCCTCTTGGGAGGCTTTTAAAGCTTAGATATTCCCAAAGATTCTGGGCAGATCTATGTCCTTCCCTGCCCATTGTGAATCTAGTAGCAAGCCACCATTAGTGGAAGTGAGTGTTGTCAGTTGTGGTAGAGTATTTATTTATTTATTTATTTTTATTTTTTTTAGACCAAGTCTCACCCTGTTGCCCAGGCTGGAGTGCGGTGGTGTGATCTCAGCTCACTGCAACCTCCACCTCCTGGGTTCAAGTGATTTTTCTGTCTCAGTCTCCCGAGTAGCTGGGACTACAGGCACGCGCCACCATGCCTGGCTTTTTTGTATTATTAGTGGAGACAAGGTTTCACCATATTGGCCAGGCTGGTCTCGAACTCCCAACCTTGTGATCCTCCCGGCTCGGCCTCCCAAAGTACTGGGATTACCAGCGTGAGCCACCATGCCCGGCCTATGTGGTGGAGTATTTATTATATGTAGGATGTGAATCCCTGAAATACATAGGCAAACTAAGTAGCATTTCAGAAGTAACAGAACATTTTAGAACACTTTATACATCCTTTTGTAGCTTATTTCAATAAAAGATAATTTTTATGCAATTATTTCCATATCAGTGTTCTCATAATTGTGTTACGTGTTTGTACTTCATTAGGCATAAACTTGGAGGAGGCAGTGGAGAGAGCATCCTGGTATCACAGCTTCAGCATGGACTGACGTTAGAGTTTGAACACAGTGATTCACCTCGTCGATTGCGTCTTGTGCTTAGTGAACTGTTGGCAATTATGAACAAGGTGCATTTCTTTTAACCACAGCTCAAAGTGTGCATGATTTGATGTCTATGTATAGGGAGGTAGACAGAAAAAGAGACAAGAAGTCAGGCAGGTTGAATTCTCTACTCTTATTTTGTTCTTTTTTTTTGGAGACGAAGTTTCACTCTTATTGCCCAGGCTGGAATGTAGTGGCGTGATCTCGGCTCACTGTAATCTCTGCCTCCCAGATTCAAGCGGTTCTCCTGCCTCACCTTCCTGAGTAGCTGGGATTACAGGTGCCTGCCACCACGCCCGGCTAATTTTTTGTATTTTTAGTAGAGATGGGGTTTCACCATGTTGACCAGGCCGGCCAGGCTGGTCTCGAACTCCTGAACTCAGGTGATCCACCAGCCTCAGCCTCCCAAAATGTTGGGATTACAGGCATGGGTCACCGTGCCCGGCCTTCTCTACTCTTTTTTTTTTTTGAGAGTCTCGCTCTTTCACCCAGGCTGGAGTGCAGTGGTGCTATCTTGGCTCACTGCAAGCTCCGCCTCCCGGGTTCACGCCATTCTCCTGCCTCAGCCTTCCGAGTAGCTGGGACTACAGGCGCCTGCAACCACGCCCGGCTAATTTTTTTGTATTTTTAGTAGAGACGGGGTTTCACCATGTTAGCCAGGATGGTCTCGATCTCCTGACCTCGTGATCCGCCTGCCTCGGCCTCCCAAAGTGCTGGGATTACAGGTGTGAGCCACCGCACCCAGCCCTCTACTTTTATTTCTATATATTTGTTTTCCTTTCAAAGCCTGAAAGGATATTATAAGTCTGCCTTAAAGGCCTTCTCTAATTATCATTTTCTCTCATTTGTTCTGCATTTTCTATCAGAGGGATTTTTTTCCTTATGGAATCCATACACAGTGGCTTCTTGACATTTAGAAAGGGATTTATCTCAAGGCTTGTACAGATTATCAAATTTATTAGCAGATAATACCTTTATGGGATAAAATTTCTCCCATAAAGTGTAATGAAGTAACATTTTCAATAACTGAATGTGAATAACTGAAAAATGTATGTGATTCATTTAGACACTGGATAAGCAGTAACAGCCTCATATATGACAGTAGAGGGGAGTATCAGTGCTGAATTGAACGTAGGATGATTGGCTAGTCTCAATCACTAAATGACCAAAGTGCTTCTTTACACTAATGAAAGCTATTCAAGTTATCTTCTTTGCAAAATTATAGATTACTTAGGTCATAGACCTTTGGGTAATTATGGTTAATTGAAACTCTGAATTTAAAATTTTTGAATGTCATAGGTCTATCATATAAATAACTAAATTAGCTGGGCGTGGTGGCGCACGCCTGTAATCCCAGCACTTTGGGAGGCCGAGGTGGGCGGATCACCTGAGGTCGGTAGTTCAAGACCAGCCTGACTAACATGGAGAAACCCCGTTTCTACTAAAAAATACAAAACTAGCCAGGAGTGGTGGCGCATGCCTGTAAAAGAACTGCTTGAACCTGGGAGGCGGAGGTTGTGGTGAGCTGAGATCATGCCATTGCACTCCAGCCTAGGCAATGAGAGTAAAACTGCCTCAAAAACAACAACAACAACAACCACAAAAATCTACTAAATTAGATCTTTATGTTTATTTACTGTTATAATTTTGAGGAGTCAGTTAATTTATAGTAAATAAAGTTTAGTTTTATAAATTGTGGACAAAAAGGACTAAATTCTGTTTCCATAGAAAATACTGGTAGAGAGGATTGTAGTGAGTTTTAGATAGTTTTTTTTGTTTGTTTTTTTTTTTTTTTTTTGAGACGAAGTCTCACTCTGTCGCCCAGGCTGGAGTGCAGTGGCACAGTCTCGGCTCACTGCAAGCTCCGCCTCCTGGGTTCACACCATTCTCCTGTCTCAGCCTCCCAAGTAGCTGGGACTACAGGCGCCCACCACGACGCCTGGCTAATATTTTGTATGTTTAGTAGAGATGGGGTTTCACCGTGTTAGCCAGGATGGTCTCGATCTCCTGATCTCGTGATCCACCTGCCGTGGCCTCCCAAAGTGCTGGGATCACAGGCGTGAGCCACTGTGCCCGGCCGAGTTTTAGATAGTTTTTAAGGTATGTTAAAAATTTTTCTAAAATTTCCATCACCAATTATAATTTCCTTCTCTTTTTTACTATTTTGATACTTTTATTTATTTTTGTTTGTTTGTTTTTTTGAGACAGAGTTTTGCTCTTGTTGCCCAGGTTGGAGTGCAATGGCGTGATCTCACTCACTGCAACCTTTGCCTCCTGGGTTAAAGCGATTCTCCTGCCTCAGCCTCCTCAGTAGTTAGAATTACAGGCACCTGCCACCATGCCTGCTAATTTTTGTATTTTTAGTAGAGACGGGGTTTCACCATGTTGGCCAGGCTGGTCTCGAACTCCTGACCTCAGGTGATCCTCCCACCTCGGCCTCCCAAAGTTGCTGAGATTACAGGCATGAGCCACCATGCCCAGCCTATTTTGATACTTTTAAATTTCAGCCAAGAGTTTTCCTTCATCTATTCCTTAATACCTCACTTGGTGGCTCTAATAAATAAATGACCTTTCTCCTCTGGGAGATTTCCAGTTTTTTAGTTTGGCACTCTTCATTATATGGGAAATATGGTTATGAAACTATTGTGGGGAATTTTCAAAAAACTTAGTAGATTTTGTTGTCTAAACTTTAATTCTTTGTTTTTCCAACAGTTTATTCAGAATTGAACATGAATTTATTACATATATGTATTTGTATATATATTTGTTTGTTTTCTTTTTTCTTTTTCTTTTTTTTTTTTTTTTTTTTTTTTTTTTGAGATGTAGTCTCATTCTGTCTGCCAGTCTGGAGTGCAGTGGTGCTGTCTCGGCTCACTGCAGCCTCCACCTCCCGGGTTCAAGCGATTCTTCTGCCTCAGCCTCCTGAGTAGCTAAGATTACAGATGGCCACGATGCTCGGCTAATTTTTGTATTTCTAGTAGAGACAGGGTTTCACCATGTTGGCCAGGCTGGTCTCGAACTCCTGACCTCAGTTGATCCACCCACCTTGGCCTCCCAGAGTGCTGGGATTACAGGTGTGAGCCACTGCACCGGGCCATGAATTTATATTTGTTAAACTGACTGTTCTTGGCTTTTTTAAAGCAGTTTATGTAGGCTGCATTTGTAGTTCATTTCTTTGGCTTGCCTTATCCTTTAATTCCAGTTGTCTTCAAATATTTAGATAGAAATCAGTTCTTGAAGCCGGGCGCGGTGACTCAAGCCTGTAATCCCAGCACTTTGGGAGGCTGAGGCGGGCGGATCACGAGGTCAGGAGATTGAGACCATCCTGGCTAACACGGTGAAACCCCGTCTCTACTAAAAACACAAAAAATTAGCCGGGCGTGTTGGCGGGCGCCTGTATTCCCAGCTACTCGGGAGGCTGAGGCAGGAGAATGGCGTGAACCCAGGAGGTGGAGGTTGCGGTGAGCCGAGATCGCGCCACTGCACTCCAGCCTGGGGGACAGAGAGAGACTCCGTCTCAAAAAAAAAAAAAAAAAAAAAAAAAAAAAAAAAAAAAAAAAAGAAATCAGTTCTTGAGATTGACACTGCTATATCTGAATAATAATTAACATGACTGCTGTGTGTGGTTAAATTGGTTGAAATTGATCAAATACTGCATATTCTGCTGTGGTATATTAGTGATACATTAAGATACATAATCTGTGAGCTCAAGAAATAATTATAAAAATAGGGATTTAATTATCTGAAATTAATAGAGTTTATATCTTTTTTTTTTCTTTTTTAAGGTATCTGAGTCCACTGGAGAATTTTTTTTCAAGTCTTCTGAACTTTTTGAGAGTCCAGTATATTTGGAGGAAGCTGCAGATGTACTTTGTATTTTACAAGCAGGTACTGTACTGAGTGCTAAGATGGATTTCATATATAGTTTCTTGTTAAATGATACTGTGTAACTTCTTAGCCTGGTATGCAGTGTTATTTTAGGGATCATATAACAAACATGTTATGTGAGTTTAAGTCAAAAGTGACTAATAGTTGGACAATGATTAAGTAAATTATATTATTTTCATAGTGTGACATATTATGCAGACATTAACATGGTATCTTTGATTTAATGACTTTAATGCTTGTTAATGATTTTGGAAAATGTTTACAATATGTTAAGTGAAAAAAGCGAAGGGCAAAGTGTTAAGTAGAATATATCCCAGTTTTGTTAAAAGTTAAAGCAAGAACAATACCCTTGGTGAATTAAAATAAAATACTTATTTTTTTTTAGAGACAGAGTCTTGCTCTGTTGCTCAGGCTGGAGTACAGTGGCAGGATCGTAGCCCACTGCAGGCTTGAATTCCTGGACTCAAGGGATCCTCCCACTTCAGCCTTCTGAGTAGCTGGGACTACAGGCCTGTGAAAACATTTTCACCTAATGCTAAATGATGAGTTAATGGGTGCAGCAAAACAACATGGCACATGGATACATATGTAACAAACCTGCACATTGTGCACATGTACCCTAAAACCTAAAGTAGAATTAAAAAAAAAAAAAAGAAATCATTTTATATTAACTTTGAATGATGGGATTAGGGCAGATTTTAATTTTCTTCTTTGTACCTTTTTGTATTTTCCAGATTGTATATAATAGGTGTGAACCATAGAAATAAAAGAGGACAGAAAAATGTAAAGAAGGCTGTCGCTCATGCCTGTAATCCCAGCACTTTGGGAGGCCGAGGCAGGAGGATCATTTGAGCTCAAGAGTTCAAGACCAGCCTGGGCAACATAGTGAGACTTTGTCTCTACTAAAATGAAAAAAATTAGCCTGGTGTGGTGGTGTATACCTGTAGTACCAGCTGCATGGGAAGCTGAGGCAGGAGGATGGCTTGAGCCTGGGAGATTGAGGCTGTAGTGAGCCGATTGTGCCATTGCACTCTGTCCAGAGTGAGACCTTGTCTTTTTTTTTTTTTTTTTTGAGATGGAGTCTCACTCTGTCACCCAGGCTGGAGTGCAGTGGCGTGATCTCGGCTCACTGCAACCTCCACCTCTGGGGTTCAAGCGATTCTCCTGCCTTAGCCTCCCGAGTAGCTGGGATTACAGGCATGCGCCACCATGCCCAGCTAATTTTGTATTTTTAGTAGCGATGAGGTTTCACCATGTTGGCCAGGCTGGTCTCAAATTCTTAACCTTGTGATCCGCCTGCCTCAGCTTCCTAAAGTGCTGGGATTATAGGCATAAACCACTGCACCTGGCTGAGACCTTTTCTTTAAAAAAAAAAAAAAGTATAGGCCAGGCGCGGTGGCTCACGCCTGTAATCCCAGCACTTTGGGAGGCCGAGGTGGGTGGATCACCTGAGGTCAGGAGTTTGAGACCAGCCTGGTCAACATGGTGAAACCCTGTCTCTACTAAAAATACAAAAATTAGCCTGGTGCGGTGGCAGGCATCTATAATCCCAGGTACTCGGGCGGCTGAGGCAGGAGAAACGCTTGAACTCCGGAGGCGGAGGTTGCAGTGAGCCGAGATTGCGCCATTGCACTCCAGCCTGGGGGACAAGAGCGAGACTTCGTCGCAAAAAAAAAAAAAAGCAAATAAGATTTTTGTAAAAATAACTCTTTAAACCAGTTCTATAAAATAAAGTTTCCTGTACTGTTGTATGCTGTGCTGTCCAGTGTTCTTTGTGGCTATGGATTACTTGAAATGTGGCTAGTGTGATTGAGGAACTGAACTGTTTTTAAGTATCCTTATGTTGCTAGTGGGTATCCTACTGGACAGCTTAGTTCTAGACTATGAAAAGAAAGTACTTTATTTTAGATGACATTTGTGAAATGTCAAAAGATATTTAATAATACAATGAAATGTCACTTTTGGCTGGGCATGGTGGCTCACGCCTGTAATTCTAGAAGTTAAGGAGGCTGAGGCAGGGGGATTGCTTGAGCCCAGGAGGTTGAGGCTGCAGTGAGCTATAATCACACCACTGCACTCTAGCCTGGGTAACAGAGCAAGACCCTGTCTCAGAGAAAAAAAAAAAAAAAAAAGAAATATCACTCTTTAACACTGGGGCCAGGCATGGTGGCTTATGCTTGTAATCTTAGCACTTTGGGAGGCTGAGGCTGGAGGATCGCTTGAGGCCAAAGTTTGAGACCTACCTGGGCAACACAGTGAGATTCAGTCTCCACAAAATATAAAAAAAATTAGCTGGGTGTGGTGGAGTGCACCTGTTAATAAAGACTAACACTGACTTTGTTTTCTTGTAGAGCTCCCTTCCTTGCTCCCTATAGTTGATGTAGCTGAAGCTTTGCTACATGTTAGAAATGGTGCCTGGTTCTTGTGTCTCTTGGTGGCCAATGTTCCTGATAGTTTTAATGAAGGTAAATATGATTCTAATATGGGATATTGAAAAGATTTGCTTGGACATGTACAGGGCCTATTTTTTTGACCTAAGAAGAAACATTAATGGGATTTCGAGATTTTATCTTTTGAAAGTTTGTTAGTATGTGTTAAGAAATATTGAGTTCACAAATTGTATTGAGTTTAAAGATCAGGCTGGGCGCAGTGGCTCACACCTGTAATCCCAGCACTTTGGGAGGCCGAGGCAGGCAGATCACAAGGTCAGAAGTTTGAGACCAGCCTGGCCAATATGGTGAAACCCCATCTCTACTAAAAATACAAAAATTAGCTGGATGTGGTGGTGGGCGCCTGTAGTCCCAGCTACTGGGGAGGCTGAGGCAGAAGAATCGCTTGAACCTGGGAGGTGGAGGTTGCACTGAGCCAAGATCACGCCACTGCACTCCGACCTGGGTGACAGTGCGAGACTCCGTCTCAAAAAAAAAAAAAAAAAAACCCAAAAAACACCCCCAAGGAACTAGAAGATATAATATCTATAATCAGGGATCGAAGAAGATACATGTATCTGTGAAATATCAAGAGAGCAATATGGGATATGTATAATGAGAAATGCTAGGAATCAGACCTTTGTTTTTTATTTTTTAGCCCTACTGCTGTCAGTTTACAGAGAAGTATAAAGTAGAAATTGAGAAAAATCGACTGCATTTTTTTACCTCTATTTAAAACTTACAGTGATTGAAGGTTGTTGTTGGGGTATGAGTGATATAAAAATAAAAACATTTTGTTGAGCAAGGTAGTTTGTGAATTAGGAGCCTGGGAGGAAAAAGCACTGCAGTTATAATTCCTGATTTTGTCACTCACTTATTGTGTGAGCTCTATCAAAATACTTCTCATCTGGCTGGGCACGGTGGCTCGTGCCTGTAATCCCAGCACTTGGGGAGGCCGAGATGGGTGCATCATTTCAGGCCAGGAGTTCGAGACCAGCCTGGCCAACATAGTGAAACCCCGTCTCTACTAAAAATACAAAAATTAGCTGGGCGTGGTGGTGGATGCCTGTAATCTCAGCTACTCAGGAGGCTGAGACAGGAGAATTGCTTCAATCTGTGAGGTGGAAGTTGCAGCGAGCCGATATGTGCCACTGCACTCCAGCCTGGGCAACAGAGTGAGACTGTGTCTTAAACAAACAAACAAACAAACCAAAATACTTCTCATCTGTAAAATGGAGATATTGATAGTGTAATAGTTCCCTGACTTTTTTAAGAGATTTATTGAATACCAAATGACATGTAAAAGCTCTTTGTAAACTGTGTCATTGCCGATTTTTTGTCAACTTGTTCTATCAATTACTGAGAGAGGAGTTTTGATGTCTCCAGACGTAATTGTGGATTTGCCTGTTTCTTCTTTTTGTTCTGTCAGTTTTTCCTTCATGTATTTCAAAGCTCTTTTGTTGGGTTTATATGCATTTAGGATGATTATATCTTTATGATGAATTGAGCCTTTTTTCATTATAAAATATACTTTTTTCCCCAAGTCAAATTTGATTTCTTTATTCTTAGTTTTCACATTTATAGTTATATCCCCCTTTCTAAACATTATTTACATATTATTCAATTTGTCGTCACCTTTGTTTTAATTTTTCTTTTTAAAAAAATTCCAAGTTTTATTTTAGATTCAGGGGGCTACATGTGCAGGTTTGTTACATGGGTATATTGTATGACACTGAGGTTTGGAGTTTGAATGATCCCGTCACCTAGGTTATGAGCATAGTACCCAATAGGTAGTTTCTCAGCTCTTGTCCCCTTTCTTCCTCCCCACTGGTAGTCCCAGTGTCCATTGTTCCCACCTTTATGTCCATGTGTACCCAGTGTTTAGCTCCCACTTATAGTGAGAACATGTGGTATTTGGTTTTCTGTTTCTGTGTTAATTTGCCTAGGATGGGATGACTTCCATCTTCATCCTTGTTGCAGCAAAGGACATGATTTCATTCTTTTTAATGGCTGCATAGTATTTCATGGTATATATGTACATTTTATTTAATCCACTGTTGATGGGCACCTGGGTTGATTCCATGTCTTTGCTATTGTGAATAGTATTGGGATGAACATACAAGCGCATGTGTCTTTGGTAGAACAATTTGTTGTCCTTTGAGTATATATCCAGCAGTGAGATTGCTGGGTCGAATGGTAGTTCTGTTTTAAGTTCTTCGAGAAATCTCCAAACTGCTTTCCACAGTGGCTGAACTAATTTACATTCCCACCAGCAATGTGTAAGTGTTCTCTTTTCTCCACAGCCTCGCTAGCACCTATTATTTTTTGACTTTTTTATAGCCGTTGTCACTGGTGTGAGATGGCATTTCATGATTGTTCTGATTTGTGTTTCTCTGATGATTAGTGATATGGAGCATTTTTTTCATGTTTTTTGGTTGCTTGTATGTCTTCTTTTGAGAAGTATCTGTTCGTGTTCTTTCCTCACTTTTAATGGGGTGGTTTTTTGCTTGTTGAATTGTTTATGTCCTTATAGATTCTGTATATTAGGCCTTTGTCAGATGCATTTTTGTCAATGTTTTCTTCCATTCTGTAGATTGTTTGCTCTGTTGATAGTTTCTTTTCCGTGCAGAATATCTTTAATTTAAATAGGTCACACTTGTCAATTTTTGTTTTCATTGCAATTGCTTTTGAGGACTTGGTTATAAATTCTTTGCCAAGGCCAGTGTCCAGAATGGTATTTCCTAGTGTTTCTTCTAGGATTTTTATAGTTTGAGGTTTTACATCTAAATCTTTAATTCAACTTGAGTTAATTTTTGTATATGATAAAAGATAGGGTCTGGTTTCATTCTTCTGCATATGGCTAGCGAGCTATCCCAACACCATTTGTTAAATAGGGAGTCCTTTCCCTGTCATTTATTTTTGTCAGCTTTGTTGAAGATCAGATGATTGTAGGTGTGTGGCTTTATTTCTGGGTTTTTTATTCTGTTGCATTGGTCTATGTGTCTGTTTATTTTTATTATTATTTTTATTTATTTATTTTTTGAGACAGAGTCTCACTCTGTTACTCAGACTGGAGTGCAGGGGCGCGATCTTGGCTCACTGCAGCTCGGCCTGCCGGGTTCACGCCATTCTTCTGCCTCAGCCTCCTGAGTAGCTGGGACTACAGGCACCCGCCACCACGCCTGGCTAATTTTTTGTATTTTTAGTAGAGATGGGGTTTCACTGTGTTAGCCAGGATGGTCTCGATCTCCTGACCTCGTGATCTGCCCGCCTCAGCCTACCAAAGTGCTGGGATTACAGGCATGAGCCACCGTGCCCGGCCTGTGTGTCTGTTTTTATACCAGTGCCATGTTGTTTTGGTTACTGTAGCCCTGTAGTATAGTTTGAAGTTAGATAATGTGATGCTTCTGGCTTTGTTCTTTTTGTTAGGATTGCTTTGGCTATTCAGGCTCTTTTTCGCTGTGTGAACTTTAGTATCCTAAAGTTTCTAATTTTGTGGAAAATCATGTTGGTAGTTTGATATGAAGAGTGTTGAATCTGTAAATTGCTTTGGGCAATATGGCCATTTTAAAGATAATGATTCTTCCAATCCATGAGCCTGGAATGTTTTTCCATTCGTTTGTGTCTTATATGATTTCTTTCTTTTTTTTGAGATGGAGTCTTGCTCTGTTGCCCAGGCTGGAGTGCAGTGACGCAATCTTGGCTTACCGCAAGCTCTGCCTCCTGGGTTCAGCCATTCTCTTGCCTCAGCCTCCCGAGTAGCTGGGACTACAGGTGCCCTCCACCATGCCCAGCTAATTTTTTGTATATACATATATATTTTAATAGAGACGGGGTTTCACTGTGTTAGCCAGGATGGTCTTGATCTCCTGACCTCATGATCCACCTGTCTCGGCCTCCCAAAGTTCTGGGATTGCAGGCGTGAGCCACTGTGCCCAGCCTTTTTTTTTTTTTTTTGAGATTGAGTTTTACTCTGTTTCCCAGGCTGGAGTGCAGTGGTGCAATCTCAGCTCACTGCAGCCTCTGCCTCCTGGATTTAAGCGATTCTCCTACATCAGCCTCCCAAGTACATGGGATTACAGGCATGGGCCACCACGCCCAGCTTATTTATTTATTTATTTTTTTGAGACGGAGTCTCACTCTGTCACCCAGGCTGGAGTGCAGTGGAGTGATCTCGGCTCACTGCAACGTCTGCCTCCCGGATTCAAGCAATTCTCCTGCCTCAGCCTCCCAAGTAGCTGGGACTACAGGTGCCCGCTACCACACCTGGCTAATTTTTTGTGTTTTTAGTAGAGACGGGGTTTCACTGTGTTAGCAAGAATGGTCTTGATCTCCTGACCTTGTGAACCGCCTGCCTTGGCCTCCCAAAGTGCTGGGATTATAGGCGTGAGCCACCGTGCCCGGCTAAATTTTGTATTTTTAGTAGAGACGGAGTTTCACCATGTTGGCCAGGCTGGTCTTGAACTCCTGACCTCAAGTGATCTGTCCGCCTTGGCCTTCCAAGTGCTGGGATTACAGGCATGAGCCACTGTGCTTGGCCTCTTTGTAGAGATTTTTAACCTCCAAAATACGCTTTTTTTTTTTTTTTTTGAGATAGTGTCTCGCTCTGTCACGCAGGCTGGAGTGCAGTGGTGTGGTCATGATTCACTGCAGCATTGATCTCCCCAGACTCAAGTGATCCTTCTGCCTCAGCCTCTTGAGTGGGTGAGGCTACTAGCACGTACCACTGGGCCCAGCTAATTTTTTTTTTTTTTTTTTTTGAGACGGAGTCTCGCTCTGTCGCCCAGGTTGGAATGCAGTGGCACAATCTCGGCTCACTGCAAGCTCCGCCTCCTGGGTTCATGGCATTCTCCCGCTTCAGCCTCCCGAGTAGCTGGGACTACAGGCGCCTGCCACCACGCCTGGCTAATTTTTTTGTATTTTTAGTAGAGACGGGGTTTTACCGTGTTAGCCAGGATGGTCTGGATCTCCTGACCTCGTGATGCACCCTCCTCGGCCTCCCAAAGTGCTGGGATTACAGGTGTGAGCTACTGCACCTGGCGCGCCTAGCTAATTTTTTGTATTTTTGTGGATATGGGGTTTCACCGTGTTACCCATGCTGGTCTCAGACTCCTGGGCTAAAGTGGTCCGCCTGCCTCAACCTCCCAAAGTGCTGGGATTACAGGCGTGACAAAATAGACTTCTTTATTGCTGATAATATTCCTTCTTTTCAAGTCTACTTTGTCTGAATAATACAGCCATGTCATCTTTGTTATAATTAGTTTTTCCATGGTGTATGTATTTCTTCATCTCTTTAATCTGTCCATATCTTAAGGTCGATTTCTTGTGGACAGGTATAATTCGGGCTTGATTTTTTTAATCTAGTGGCAGTCTCTGTCTTTTAATTGGAGTGTTTAGACTGTATACATAGACCATTTAAATGTGATTATTATAGTGGTTAGGTTTAAATCCTCTTGTTATTTGTTTTCTATTTATTTTCTTTTTCCTCTTGTACTTTGTGCCATTGTTGTCACTTTACTTTTACATGAATTATAAACCTTAGAGCAAATTGTTATTACTTTTGTTTTAAACAGTTAATTATATTTTAAAGACTAAAAATATAGAGGAAAATACTATTTATCCACATATTTACCATTTTTGGTGCTCTTAATTCCTTTCTGTAGTTCCATATTTCCATCTGGTATAATTTCCCCTTAACTTGAAGAATTTCCCTTATTTTTTGTAGGGTGGGTTTGTTGGCAACAAATTTTACCAGCTTTTTTGGTCTGGAAAAATATATTTTCAAAGGGTATAAAATTTTAGGTTGACATAATCTTTTAGCTATTTAAAGATGTCATTCTGGCTGGGTGTGTGGCTCACACCTATAATCCCAGCACTTTGGGAGGCCAAAACAGGAGGATTGTTTGAAGCCAGGAGTTTGAGACTAGTTTGGTGGCAAAGCAAAAAAGCAAAATCCCATCTCTAGGAAAAAAGAAAACAAAAAACAAAGATGTCATTCTCTTTTCTGCAGTAAATTTTATCTTTGTTCTTCTGTAAAGTTTCTTTTTCCCTCTAGCTACTTTTTTTTTTCTTTAATTTTTTTTTTTTTTTTTTTTTTTTTTTTTTTAGACGGAGTCTCGCTCTGTCGCCCAGGCTGGAGTGCAGTGGCGCAATCTCGGCTCACTGCAAGCTCCGCCTCCTGGGTTCACGCCATTCTCCTGCCTCAGCCTCTCCAAGTAGCTGGGACTACAGGCGCCCACCACCACGCCCGGCTAATTTTTTGTATTTTTAGTAGAGACGGGGTTTCACCGTGGTCTCAATCTCCTGACCTCGTGATCCGCCCGCCTCGGCCTCCCAAAGTGCTGGGATTACAAGCGTGAGCCACCGCGCCCGGCCTTTTCTTTAATTTCTTCTGGCTCCTCTTTTTTTTTTTTTTTTTTTGGGAGACGGAGTCTTGCTCTGTCGCCCAGGCTGGAGTGCAGTGGCATGAGCTTGGCTCACTGCAACCTCCACCTCCCCTGGGGTTAAAGCAATTCTCCTGCCTCAGCCTTCTGGGTAGCTGGGACTATAGGCATGTGCCCCCATGCCTGGCTAATTTTTGTATTTTTAATAGAGATGGGGTTTCACTATGTTGGCTAGGCTGATCTTGAACTCCTGACCACAGGTGATGCGCCCATCCTCTGCTCTAGTTACTTTTTCTCTTTTTTGGAGATAGAGTCTTGCTCTGTCACCCAGGCTGAAGTGCAGTGGTGTGATCTTGGCTCACCGCAACTTCCACCTCCCGGGTTCAAGCGATTCTCCTGCCTCAGCCTCCTGAGCAGCTGGGACTATAGGTGCGCATTACCACGCCCAGCTAATTTTTATATTTTTAGTAGAGACAGGGTTTCACCATATTGGCCAGCCTGGTCTCCAGCCCTTGACCTCGTGATCCACCCACCTTAGCCTCCCAAAGTGCTGGGATTACAGGCGTGAGCCACTGCGCCCGGCCCTGGTTACTTTTAAGATTTTCTTTTTATTACTGGTTTCAGAAAGTTGATGTATGATGTTTCTTGGTATGACTTTCTTTGCATTTGTCCCACTTAGGGCTCATTGAACTGGGTTAGAGTTTTCATTTAACTTGGGAAAACTTCTTCAAATTAATTAATTTATTTATTTATTGGAGACGGAGTTTCGCTCTTGTCACCCCAGGCTGGAGTGTAATGATGCGATCTCGGCTCACTGCAACCTCCACCTCCTGGTTCAAGCGATTCTCCTGCCTCAGCCTTCTGAGTAGCTCGGATTACAGGTGCCCGCCACCGTGCCCAGCTAATTTTTATATTTTTAGTAGAGATGGGGTTTCACCGTATTGGCCAGCCTAGTCTCGAACTCCTGACTTCAGGCGACCCACCCCCCACCCCCCACCTTGGCCTCTCAGAGTTCTGGGATTACGGGTGTGAGCCACTGCCCTTGGCCCTCAAATGTATTTTTGTCGTGTACTTTCTTTGTTTCTCTGGGACCGTAATTGCAAGTGTGTTTGAATGTGTAATATTGTCCCAGAGTTTACTATTCTTTTTTAAGTCTCTTTTCATTTTTTGCTTCATTTTGGCCAATTTCTGTTGTTGTGCTTTCAAATACCCTGATCCTTTTCTTCTGTCGTGTCAAATCTTCATAAACAATTAATTCTGAAGGCTGAAGAAGATGGTTTCTATCATGTTAGTTTGTAGGGGCCTGATAAAAAATGGAGAACGACAAGATGAAGAAAGTCTTGGAGGAAGGCGCAGGACAGATGCCTTACGCTTCTTGTGTAAAATGAATCCTTCTCAGGCCCTTAAGGTCCGAGGCATGGTGGTAAGTGATCCTGTGTTTTATTAGACAAAGGCCTCTATATTAGGTCCAAGAACTCTTCTCAAGATGGTTTTAGAGTCCTGTAGAGGTTGGGAATTTTATTTATATACCGAATATGTTACCTTCCTCTCTGGGTTTTGATGTTTTGTAGGATTTCTTCCTCTAAACTTTAGATACTTTAGATTTGGAAGCATCCTTGCCCTTTTTGCTTATGATACTGAATTCAGTTTGTTTTCTTTTCTGTGCTAGGTGGAAGAATGTCACTTGCCAGGCCTTGGTGTGGCTTTGACATTGGATCATACTAAAAATGAAGCTTGTGAGGATGGAGTGAGTGACTTGGTTTGTTTTGTAAGTGGTTTGCTTCTTGGAACAAATGCGAAAGTCCGGACTTGGTTTGGAACTTTTATCCGAAATGGACAGCAGGTGAGGGTTAAATATCTGTATAGGCTAAGGATCAGAATACTTTAGCAGCTGCTAAAAGAGAAGGAAACATTTTTTGAATGATGTCATTAGACAAGTGGTTCTCATACTTTCTAGTTTCAGGGACCTCCTTATATTTTAAAAAATCACTAAGGATACCAAAGAGCTTTTGTTTATGTGACTTTTTTCTGTTGATACTTACCATATTAGAAATTAACACTTAAATATTTGAAATATTTATTTAGTTCTTTTAAAAATAGGAACAGCTGGTGTGTTGGCATGTGCCTATAGTCCCAGCTACTTAGGAGGCTGAAGCAGGAAGATTGCTTGAGCCAGGGGGTTCTAGGGTATAGTGTGTGATAATTGTGCCTGTGAATAGCGACCGTATTTTAGCCTGGGCAACATAGCGAGACCTCATCTCTAAAAAAACCCAAAACCAAACAACAATAACCCTATTAAATGTGAACATAACATATTTTAAATGAAAGCTAACTGTGTTTTCCCAAACAAAATTTAATGAGAAGAATGATAGTTTTATTTTATTATGTTTTTTTCAAATATCTTCAATGTCTGGCTTGATAGAAGCCTTTGGAAACTGCACTGTACCCTTGTGAGTGAATGAGAAAGAAAAAGACAGATAATGTCTTGAGTATTATTAACACCTTTCCGGACCCCCTGAAAGAATATATCTCCAGGGTTCTGGGCCAGACTCATGAGAACTGGTGCATTAGGTCACTGAAATAAGTTATTATATTTTTAAATTTTAATACATATGTGTATATATGTTTTTATTATGGTAAAATATATGTAAAATTTTGCCGTTTAATCATTTTTAAGTATATAATTCAGTGGCATTAAGTATATTTACAGTGTGCAACCATTATCACTCTTCGTTTCTTTTTTTTTTTTTTTTTTGAGACGGAGTCTCACTCTGTCGCCCAGGCTGGAGTGCAATGGCGCAATCTTGGCTCACTGCAAGCTCTACCTCCTGGGTTCGAGGATTCTCCTGAGTAGTTGGGATTACAGGCGCCCACCACCATGCTTGGCTGCTTTTATTTTGAGTAGAGACTGGGTTTCACCATGTTGGTCAGGCTGGTCTAGAACTCCTGACCTCAGGTGATCCACCCACCTGGGCCTCCCAAAGTACTGGGATTACAAGCATGAGCCACCACCGGGCCTGGCCCATTTCCAGAACTTTTTCATCACCCCAAACAGAAACTCTATACCCATTAAATAACTCCCCATTCCCCCTATCATCCCATCCTCTGGTAACCTCTACTCAACTTTCTGTCTCTATGAATTTACCCTTTCTGGCTACCTCAAGTAAATGGAATTACATAGTATTTCTCCTTTTGTATCTTGCTTATTTCACTTAGCATAATGTTTTCAATGTTCATCTATGTTGTAACATGTGTCAGGATTTCCTTTTTAAAGGCTGAATAATATTCCATTGTGAACTTAGAGTAGAACTACAATTCCGTCCAGCAATCCTACTGCTGGGTAGAGAAATCATTATATAAAAAATGTACCTACACTTGTATGTTTATTGCAGCACTATTCACAGTGGCAATGTTATGGAATCAACCTAAGCGTCTGTCAACGGATGGTTGCTTAAAGAAAATGTGATATATATATATATATATATATATATATATATATATATATATACCCCCACACACACACACGTATATATGTATACACACACACACACACACACACACACACACCATGGAATACAACTCAACCATAAAAAAGAATAAAATAATGTCTGACAGTAACATGGATGGAACTGGAGGCCATTATCTTAAGTGAAATAACAGAGAAACAAAGTCAAATATTGCATATTCTCACTTATGAGTGGGTGTTAATCATGTGTACGCATGGCCATAAGCGAGTGGGATAATACACATCATAGACTCCAAATGATGGGAGGGTGGGAAGGGGGTGAGGGTTGAGAAGTTACCTATATTGGGTACAGGGTATACTATCAGGGTGATGGCTACACCAACAGCCTAGATTTCTATGCAATAGATTCGTGTAACAAAACTGCACTTGTACCCCCTAAATCTATAAAAATAAAAAGTAAGGGCTGGGTGTGGTGGCTTACGCCTGTAATCCCAGCACTTTGGGAGGCTGAGGCGGGTGGATCACAAGGTCAAGAGAGCGAGACCATCCTTACCAACATGGTGAAACCCTGTCTCTACTAAAAATACAGAAATTAGCTGGGCATGATGTGCGTGCCTGTAGTCCCAGCTACTCTGGAGGCTGAGGCAGGAGAATCGCTTGAACGTGGGAGGCAGAGGTTGCAGTGAGCCGAGATCACGCCACTGCACTCCAGCCTGGTGACAGAGCCCGACTCGGTCTCAAAAAAAAGAAAAACAATATTCCATTGTATGTACATACCACATTTTATTTTATACATTCACCTGCTTATGCATATGTATTTTGCAGCAGTTATTAACTTGCAAAATATTTTAATTTTTCAAAAACTAATTTATATTAACTATGTGAATAGAGTTCCTATGAAGGAGTTAATGCAGATTGCGATTTAACTTGTTGAGGTCACTTAGCTAGACAACATGTATACTGCTTAGATCCTGTAGTCTATTTTTTAAGCTACTGAATCACAGTTTTTTAAAATATTCAAGTTCTACTTTATAGCCCGTTTGAAAACTGATTTTAAGCTCTGCTTTTTAAAACAAAGTTAACATTTATTTATTGGATGCTTCATATATGTCAGGTACTGCATTAAGCACTTGGCATGCTCATCTTGTTTGTAGTTGTCCTTTGTATGCAATAAACCTTTATTCTTTGAACTTACTGTTATTATTAAAGCAGGTCTATCTTATTTTACTTAGAGACACTCAAAAGATAATAATTAACATTTGCCTAGCCCTGTATAGTTTAGAACTGCTTTCATACGTGTATTATCTTTGTTCATTCGTCTACTTAACAGACTTTGAGTGCTTGCTGTATGTTAGGCACAATGTTAGACTGTGCAGAGCGAGAGATGACTAAGACGTTGTCCCTGCCTGAAGAACTGTAGAGGTTATAGAATTGTAAACTCTTTTGTTTTTTTTGAGACACTCTGTTGCCCAGGCTGGAGTGCAGTGGTGTGATCTTGACTCATTGTAACCTCCGCCTCCTGGGTTCAAGCAATTCTTGTGCTTCAGCCTCCCAAGTAGCTGGGATTACAGGCATGCGCCACCACACCCAGCTAATTTTTATATTTTTAGTAGAGATGGGGTTTCACCATGTTGGCCAGGCTGGTCTGGAACTCCTGACCTCAAGTGATCTGCCCGCCTTGGCCTCCCAAAGTGCTGGGACTACAGGCATGAACCACTGCATCAGGCCAAGAATTGTAAACTCTTAATTATAGGAGTTCTATAAGGTAAATATTGTTGATAAAATATTTCCTTGTCATTAAGGAAATTGGGGTTCAGAGAGGCTAACCAATGTACCTAAAGGTATATAATCGTCTAATAGTAGAGCTGGCATTTAAACCCCAAGAACTTGGGTCTTCAAAATCTGAGCATTTTCTCCTATACCACGTATCACTTTGTTAGTCCTTATGTATTTGAAAGTACTATTTAAATAATATTCCACAATTCAAATTGTCACTGATTTAGTTTTTCCTCTGCAACCAATCCAGATTATGGTGAATATTCATTCTTCAGACAAACTAGTGGATTTTGAGTTTGCTTGATTGGTTAAAATGAGATTCTGTAGTCACGACAATCTCTTCAAATAGGCCAAGTTGAAAGTGTTTAAGTGGGGAGCTGTGTTTTAGCTCACTTTTAGCTTAGTAAATGCTTCATGCTTTCTTCCTTTTGTGATCCATATTTCTTTCAGAGAAAAAGAGAGACCAGCAGTTCTGTCCTTTGGCAGATGAGAAGGCAGCTTCTTCTGGAGTTGATGGGTATTCTTCCCACAGTAAGAAGCACCCGAATTGTGGAAGAAGCTGATGTGGACATGGAGCCCAATGTGTCTGTGTATTCAGGGCTGAAAGAAGAGCATGTTGTGAAAGCCAGTGCACTCTTACGTCTGTACTGTGCTTTGATGGGGATCGCTGGACTCAAGTATTCAATATTTTGATATTTTACCTTTTTGTCATTTTACCTTCTTCTTTCTATTCTCAAGAAAGTGAGCCAAAGGCCTTTTATTCAGAGGATTAAAGTTTTCTGTTGGACTCAGGTAGTGGGCTGGCCTGTAAGAAGAATGAAATCCTGAGGCCAAGAATTCCTAGCAGAGATGTATTCATCTATTTTATTCTGATTGTAAACAGAACTATATAAATATGGGAGGAGCCAGAGCAGTTTATCAATTTCCAATCACAGTTTAAAGAAACCTGTGATTTCAACACAGCTTGACAAAACTATAGTGAATGATCTGTGAGTGATCTTTTACCATTGACTAGTTGAAGTAAATCTCTCCTTTGTTTCCTTTTACAGCTGATATCATAAATAATTGTTTAAAATTAATATGATGTGATTAATAAGTACAGTGTTTTCTTTTTTTTTTTTTTTTTTTTTGAGATGGAATCTCCATCTGTCGCCCAGGCTGGAGTGCAGTGGCGTGATCTCGGCTCACTGTAACCTCTGCCTCCCGGATTCAAGCGATTCTCCTGCCTCACCACACCCAGCTAATTTTTTTTTTTTTTTTTTTGTATTTTTTTAGTAGAGACGGGGTTTCACCATGTTGGCCAGGCTTGTCTCGAACTCCTTACCTCAGGTGTTCCGCCTGCCTCAGCCTCCCAAAGTGCTGGGATTACAGGCATGAGCCACTGTGCCTGGCCAGTACAATGTTTCTTGGTCACCATACAAAATCCTTTTGAATAATGTTCTTAATAATTGTACATACAGTCCTCATTTGCATGTCTCCAATATGCATGAGTTTCAGTTACACCAGTTTATTTAAATAATGCTGGTCTCTCAACACAGTTGACATTTCAGTTGCCATGATACATTAACCAAATAATTGTATAGAGTTTGTGAGCTCCTCAGGCCGCGTATCACTAAGTAAATAACAGATGTACATCATGATTAGTGACCAACGGCCTCACTTCTTTCAAAGTCTGTCGGTGGCTGCTTACTGCACACCTGTTATTTAATTCATGTACATATAGCAGAGGAGGTAGTTGTAAAAGTTGAATATCTCTTATCTGAAATGCTTGAGACCAGAAGTGTTTGGGATTTTAGAACTTTTCAGATTTTGGAATGTTTATATTATATTTACCGATTTAGCATCCCTAATTCAGAAATTCAAAATCCTTAATGCTCCAGTGAGCATTTCCTTTGAGCTCATTATCTCATATTGGCACTCAGAATGTTTTGGAGTTTGGGGGCATTTCAGATTTTAGATTTTTTGGATTGGGGTTACTAAACCTGTATTGCTTCCTTTCTCTCCCTAATAAACTCATGTTCCAAAACATGGAAACAGTTTTTGGAACATTATATTCCAAAAACAGATAATTGGAAGAGGCAGTTGGCCAATAAAGATGAAAGCATAGTCCAGGCGCGGTGGCTCACGCCTGTAATCCCAGCACTTTGGGGGGCCAAGGCGGACTGATCACCTGAGGTTGGGAGTTTGAGACCAGCCTGACCAACATGGAGAAACCCTGTCTCTACTAAAAATACGAAATTAGCTGGCTGTGGTGGCACATGCCTGTAATCCCAGCTACTTGGGAGGCTGAGGCAGGAGAATCACTTGAACCCAGGAGGTGGAGGTTGTAGTGAGCTGAGATTGTACCATTGCAGTCCGGCCTGGGCAATAAGAGTGAAACTCCATCTCTACAAAAACAAAAAACATAAAAAAAAGAAGGAGGCAAAGGCTGTTTAAACTACTCTTGATAAAGTCTTTACGAAGAAATAAACTTTAAGGCCGGGCATGGTGGCTCACACCTGTAATCCAAGCACTCTGGGAGGCCGAGGCTTGCGGATCAGTGAGGTCAGGAGTTCGAGGCCAACCTGTTCAAGATGGTGAAACCCTCTCTCTACTAAAAATACAAAAATTAGCTGGGAATGGTGGCGTGTGCCTGTAGTCCCAGCTACTCAGGAGTTTGAGGCAGGAGAATTGCTGGAACTCAGGAGGTAGAGGTTGCAGTGAGCTGAGATTATGCCACTGCATTCCAGTGTGGGCGACAGGGCAAGACTCTGTCTGAAAAAAAGGAAAGAAAACAGTTTAATTCCCAGTGTTTCTAATATTTTCAATTAGAGTACTGTAAAAATATTAGTTTTACCATTTAAAAAAAAATTCCTGGCTGGGTACAGTGACTCACACCTGTAATCCCAGCGTTTTAGGAGACCAAGGGAGGTGGATTTTTTGAGCCCAGGAGTCTGAGACCAGCCTGAGGAACATGGCAAAACCCTGTCTCTACTAAAAAAAATAAGCTGGGCACGGTGGCGCACACCTGTGGTCCTAGCTACATGAGGACTGAGGTAGGAGGATTACCTGAGCCTGGAAGGTCAAAGCTGAAGTGAGCTCTGATCCCGCCACTATACTGCAGCCTGGGCAACGGAGCAAGACCTTGTCTCAAAAAAAAAAAAAAAAAAAAATTCCTTGTGCATTATAATCAACAGAGTTTTTAATGTTTTGACAAAAATTTTAAAGGCTACAGTACAACCATACTTTTCACCATTGATTATTAAGATCGTGTTGCATGATTTCAGCTTGCATGGTCATTTTTATGGTCTCACACTACAGGGCAAAGGGAGGACCTGCCTGTATTTGTGTCCACAGTAAAACACTATAGTTGTAATTTCTCAACAGTTTTGCATTTGACAACTTGAGATGTTAAAGATTTTATAAATAGCAAGGTATCATTATAAAGTTTAAAATTTGTAACTAAAAGGTTAAAAATTCACTTTTTCTTCTTCTTTCCAACTAAAAATGTAAAGCCTAATGATGTATTCCTTTTTAGACCAACTGAAGAAGAAGCTGAGCAATTATTGCAGTTGATGACGAGCCGTCCGCCTGCTACGCCAGCTGGGGTTCGCTTTGTTTCGCTTTCCTTTTGTATGCTACTGGCCTTTTCTACACTTGTCAGGTACCTAACTATATAAGTTGCTCCATTTTCTCAAGGTTTACTTTTATTTACTCAATAAAATTGTATAGCATTAGATCAGAGCTTTCCACAAAAGCTGGTCTATGTATGGACAGTTGTAGTTTTTTTTTTTTTTTTTTTTTAAATTTTTAAGAGAAGGGGTCTAGCTTTGTTGCCCAGGCTGGAGTACAGTGGCTGTTCATGGGTATGATCATAGCATAGTGCAGCCTTGAACTCCTGGCCTCAAGTAATCCTCCTGACTCAGCCTCCCAAGTAGCCGGGACTACAGGTGTATGCCACTGGCCCAGCTTATTTGTATTTTTTTAAAATAGGGGTATCAGTAGCATCTGATTCATTTTATTTATCTTATATATGTACATTGTTTAAAGAAGTCAAAATAGTTCTTCAGGATTTGTTAAGGCAAATAGCAGTCCTTCCTTGCTTCTGTCCTTCCTATTTCACCTTTCTTAGAGGCAATGTCTTTCAATTCTTTTAGCTGTTTATTTTGTGTTTTACTGCTACATCTGTAATAATATGTTTGTTATTTTTTTTTTATTCTTGCTTTTAGGTATTTTTTATTGAGTTCCCAGTATGAAAGATGAGAAATTAGTTCTCTGTCTTTTTTCTCCCTGTCCTAAACACATCCATACATGTCCTTCCTATCCTCTCATTCTCCTAGTATGGTTATAATTTAGATTAGATCAATATATAGTTGTTATGATTATGTAAGCACTACTGAGAACTCAACCATGCAGTATATAATTATTTTTTACTTCCTTGTAAAACTTGGTTTCTTTTGGATTAATATTTATCCTGTGTTTTTGTTTTTTGCTTTTAACTTTCTTGGTGTTGTGTGTACCATTCATGTAACCTCAAACTCTCTGCCAGCCTAAATCTTCCCTCCAGATGTTTTGACTCATTAGACAGTCTGTGAGTTTCATCTTCTTGAGATTTCTTCAGGAGCATTTTGGTCTGGAATGGTTACCAGCTATACCTGGTAGTACAAAGCTCTCATCCTGGGATTGACCTTCACCATCATTTTGGAGACTTGCTTCATCTCTCCTTTGTTGGATCTCCTGTTTTGTATATCTCATATCATCATCTTAGCCAGGCGTGGTGGCTCACACCTGTAGTCCCAGCTACTCGGGAGGTTGAGGCGGGAGGATTGCTTGAGGCGATGAGTTCGAGGCCAGCCAGGGCAACATAGTGCGACTCCTGTCTTTGTTTAAAAAAAAAAATTAAAAAGAAAACCTATCCTTTCTTTTTTTTTTTTTTCTTTTTGAGACGGAGTCTGGCTCTGTTGCCCAGGCTGGAGCTCAGTGGTGCGATATCTTGGCTCACTGCAAGCTCCGCCTCCCAGGTTCACACCGTTCTTCTGCGTCAGCCTCTCGAGTAGCTGGGACTACAGGCGCCCACCACCATGCCTGGCTAATTTTTGTATTTTTAGTAGAGACGGGGTTTCGCCGTGTTAGCCACGATGGTCTCGATCTCCTGACCTCGTGATCCACCTGCCTCGGCCTCCCAAAGTGCTGGGATTACAGGCGTGAGCCACCGTGCCCAGCCTCTGTTTTTTTTTTTTTTTTTTTTAAGCTCTTTCACCCAGGCTTTAGTGCTATGGCACAATCATAGCTCACCGTAACCTTGAACTCTTGGGTTCAAGTGATCCTTCTGCTTGAACCTCCCAAATAGCTGGGACTAAGGCACGTTCCACTACCCCTGGAGAATTTTTTTTTTTTAAGAGACAGTGTCTCGCTGTGTTGCCCAGGCTAGTCTGAAACTCATGGCCAGAAACAGTCCTCCCACCTCAGCCTCTCAAACCACTGGGTTTACAGGTGTGAGCCACTGCACCTGGTCTTAGAATGAGCAAGTTATTTTTAGATTGCTGAACAGGTTCTAAAATTCTGTTGTGTTGGTGGTTGCATAACTCTGTATATACACTAAAAACCACTCAATTGTACACTTTGGGTAAATCTTATGGTATGTGTATTACATCTCAATAAAGCTGTTTTCTAAAAAGTAGAACAAGATGAGGGGAAGGAAAAGAGGAAAGGATAAGAAAATACGACAATCATTTCAAAATTCCAATTCCAAATAAAAAGAGGTTTTAGACAGAGAACACCCAAGAAGAAAACATTACCAACAAATTAATTCAGGAAAATTTCCTAGAACTCAGGGACATGGGTTTCCAGGTTCAAAGGGCTTACTGAATGCCTAGGACAATAGTCAAAAAGAGACTGAGACTAAGGCATATCATCCAGAAATTTCAAAACCCTAGGGATAAAAAACTAATCCTACAAGTTTCCATATTAAAAACAAATAGGCCACACAAAGAACCAGGAATCAGAATGTCAGACTTCCTAACAACACTGGAAGTTAGAAGACAATGAAGCAACACCTTCAAAGTCCTGAAAGGAAGTTTTTTCCAACTTAAAATTCCATACCCCATCAAACTATCAATCAGATGTCAAAGTAGGACAAAGATATTTTCAGAAATACCCAGTCTCAAAAAGAATTTACTTCACACATACCCCATTCTGAAGAAGCAAAATGGCCAGGCACACTGGCTCATGCCTGTAATCCCAGCACTTTGGGAGGCTGAGGCAGGCAGATCACCTGAGGTCAGGAAATGGAGACCATCCTGGCTAACACGATGAAACCCCGTCTATACTAAAAAAAAAGTAGCCGGGCATGGTGGCGGGTGCCTGTAGTCCTGTAGGCTGAGGCAGGAGAATGGTGTGAACCTGGGAGGCAAAGCTTGCAGTGAGCCGATATTGCGCCACTGCACTCCAGCCTGGGCTACAGAGCGAGACTGCATCTCAAAAAAAAAAAAAGCATTCTGCCTTTTAGGATTTGTCCTTAACTTTATCTTCAATTCCTGTTCAGTCTTTAATTTCTAAGAGCGCTTTTTTGGCTCTCTGAATGTTTCTTCTTTATAGTGTTTATTGGTTCATTATAGCATAATTTCTTTGATATTAGTCATACTGATTTTGAAGAGATTTTATTATTTGTATTGCTTCTTTCCTCTAAGTTGCTTTTTTTCCCCTTTTTTTGGTCTCTGTTTTTAAAGTTAGAAGCTTTTCTAGATACTTAATGTTTATTATTATTTTTAAATTTCTATTTATTTATTTAGAGATGGCTCTGTTGCTCAGGGCAAACGCAGTGGTACAGTCATAACTCATTGCAGCTTTGAACTTCTGGGGTCAACAGATCCTCCCACCTCAGCCTCCCAAGTGGCCAGTGTGGGCCACCACACCTGGCTTATTTTTAAAAGTTTTTTGTAGGGATGGGGTCTCACTTTTGTTACCCAGGCTGATTTTGAACTCCTGGCCTAAGGTGACCCTCCTGCCTTTGCCTCCCAGAGTGCTGTAACTACAGGTGTGAGCCACCATACCCAGCCAATATTTATTGTTCATATATATATATAATTTTTGAGACGGAGTTTCGCTCTTGTTGCCCATAGTGCAATGGTGTGATCTCGGCTCTCTCTCAATGGTGTGATCTCTCAACCTCTGCCTCCTGGGTCAAGTGATTCTCCTGTGTCAGCCTCCCGAGTAGCTGGGATTATAGGCATGCGCCACCACCCCCAGCTAAGTTTTGTATTTTTAGTGGAGATGGGGTTTCTCCATGTTGGTCAGGCTGGTCTTGAACTCCTGACCTCAGGTGATCTGCCTGCCTTGGCCTCCCAAAGTGCTGGGATTACAGGTGTGAGCCACCACACCTGGCCGATTGTTCATATTTAAGACTAGGAAATGAAAAAGCATATTAGAACCTCTAATGCATAAGTAGGTCTTTGGGAAACTCTTGGGCTGATCAGAGTTCTAAAGATTATTGTCTGGCCTGGAGAGGGAAGGCCTATACAGAAACCCATAAACAAAGTTAAAGAGTGAGGGTTAAGGGCTGGTAGATATCAGCTTGCAGTATAATCATTTACTTAATTCTCCTACTTTCAGAATGGTGCTCCAGATATACCTGGTTGTCCCTTAATTCAGACGCATGATTTCACCACCTCCAGACAATAAATCTCCAGTCTTCTGTCTGCTGAGGGAAAGGTATTCTTCTAGTTGTGCAGAATTCAGGAGGTGATTTGGAGGTCTACTACTTACATAGAATGTCAACGTCCTAATTTTAGTCTGTCTTCACTCTTAGTCCTGGAACTGCCTGGAGTAGCCTGAGCCCTTTGGGAATTCCATGGTATAAAATGGATGGGTTTTCTCTTCTACCAGTTTAGCATTTTGCTTCCTCAGGTCTGCTAAGTCCATTTCCACTTATCTATATGTTCTCTAGCTTCCAGTATTTTGTGGTGTTATCCCTCCTCAATATCTTATGCGTTTATGCCTTTTAAGAAAATCCCTTTAATGTAGCTTTAATGGAGTTTCAGGATGGTGTAAAATTAGGTACATGAATTCTTTCTTTTTACTTGAAGTACTTTCTAAACATTATCTCAAATCCTCATTACTCTTATAGGGTTATTTTTTTTTTTTTTTTTTTTTTTTTTAGATAGGATCTTGCTTTGTTTTGCAGGCTGGAGTCCAGTGGCACGATCAGGGTTTGCCGCAGCCTTGGCCTCTTGGGCTCAAGAGATCCTCCCATCTCAGCCTCCCGTGTAGCTGGGACTACAAACATGCGCCACCATGCCTGTCTAATTTTTAAATTTTTCTGTAGAGATGGGATCTCACTTTGTTGCTCAGGCTGGTCTTGAACTGCTGGGCTCAAGCTATCCTCCTGTCTTGTCCTCCCAAATTGCTGGGATTGCAGGCAAGAGCCACTGTGCCCAGCCTTATAAGGTATTTTTGTCCATATCTTATAGATAGAAGAACTAATGTTTAGAAAGATACTTAAAAGTCCTTAAGATAGGCCAGGCACAGTGGCTCATGCCTGTAGTTCCAGCACTTTGGGAGGCCAAGGTGGGTGGATCACCTAAAGGTCATGAGTTTGAGACAGCCTGGCCAACATGGTGAAACCCCGTCTCTACTAAAAATATAAAAAATTAGCCGGGTGTGGTGGTGGGCACCTGTAATCCCAGCTGCTCGGGAGGCTGAGGCAGGAGAATCTCTTGAATCGGGGAGGCGGAGGTTGCAGTGAGCCAAGATTGTGTCATTGCACTCCAGCCTGGGCAACAAGAGCAAAACTTCTTCTCAAAAACAAAAAAAAAGTTCTTAACATTTGAGAGCTACAGTGAAAAAGAAAAAGAAGGATTATTTGTATTTCTTCTTCAAGATCACACTACCAGTAATTAGCAGAGATGGGATTCTCACTCAGATGTGGTGGGCTGTAAAGGCTGTAATCTTTCTACTACATAACACTTTATTATTTGTTATATGGTTTAGGTATAGTTGAGAATGACCTTTTTTATTTTCTTAGCTTTTGGTAATAGAAGAAGCATTCTTTAAATTTGCTTTTTGTTGCATCTGTTTTTACTGCACTGAAGTGGAAAGAGATTGGTGAAAACATTTTCACAAGTCAATGTCAGCTTGTACTTTTCAATTAAAATTTAGACCGGGTGTGGTGGCTCAGGCCTGTATTCCCAGCACTTTGGGAGGCCAAGACAGATCGATCACCTGAAATCAGGAGTTCGAGACCAACCTGGCCAAGAGGGTGAAACCCCATCTGTAGTAAAAGTAGAAAAATTAGCCAGGTGTGGTGGCAGACGCCTGTAATCCCAGCTATTCGGGAGGCTGAGGCAGGAGAATCACTTGAACTCGGGAGGCGGAGGTTGCAGTGAGCTGAGATTGTGCTGCTGCACTCCAGCCTGAGCAACAAGAGTGAAACTCCATCTCAGAATTTAGGAATTCCCTTTAAAAAGTCATTGTTAGGCTAGGCATGGTGGCTCACCTCTGTAATTCCAGCACTTTGGGAGGCTTAGGCAGGAGTATCACTTGAGCTCAAGAGTTCAAGACCAGACAGGGCAACATAGTGAGACCTCCCCTCTACTAAAAATAAAAAATATTAGCTGGATGCAGTGGCGCATGTCTGTAGTCCCAGCTACTTGGGAGGCCGAGGTGGGAGGATCACTTGAGCTTGGGTGGTTGAGGCTATAGTGAGCTATGATTGCTCCACTGCACTCCAGCCTGGGTGACAGAGCAAGACATTGTCTCAAAGAAAAGTCATTATATTTTTATAGCCATTTTTCATATCTGGTAAGCCTGTGACTGCCTTTTTTTCCATGATTGGTGATCATTTGTTTCTCTGTAGCTTTGAGATCTACTCATAAGGTTTCTATAAATTAAATTTCATTTTTCCAGAAGATGGACTGCTCATTACTGTTTGGCACTCAGTTTGTGATATTTTGATGCTTCAGTGTTAACACTAGATTTTTTTCTATATGAAATAAGTATCAGCTGTTGTGTAGTTGTTTTAACAGGTTAATCCCAAGGGGCCTTTGTTTTCTGAGGAATGTGAGGAAGCTTACTCTTTCCAACCTGTGAAGGCAGTAACTAAGACTTTGAGAGGGGATCCATGAAAAAAAGCAAAGGTCCTCATTCTTGAGCTCTAGAATTACTTCATACCTCAATGACAGTTAATGGCCCAATTCGGCAAGCCTTTAATTTGACTTGATACTTGAAAATAGGGCAGGAAAAATAATTTCTACCAAAAATAACTTCAGAATGCTTTTTATTCATATACTAGTATATCTAATTTAAACCAGTGACATTCTGGTATATTTTATATAGTACACCTGAACAGGAGCAGCTGATGGTGGTGTGGCTAAGTTGGATGATAAAAGAAGAAGCGTATTTTGAGAGGTAAGATAATTTGATTTAGTTAGTTGAGAAAGCTTTTCTTCTTCTGTCTTTGGAAAATTCATATTTCCTATTTTGTTTTGACAGTACTTCAGGCGTCTCTGCTTCTTTTGGGGAGATGTTATTATTGGTGGCTATGTACTTTCACAGCAACCAGCTTAGTGCTATCATTGACTTGGTCTGTTCCACTTTGGGGATGAAGGTAATTTTCTTTTAACTTCTTTCTAAAAAAAAAAAAAAAAAAGGTGTTTCTAAGCTGGACATTTTGTTGTAGTGTAAATAGATTGTTTTCTATTTACACTACAATTACAAGTAATTTTAATTGTTTAATAGAAGTTTTATCAAGAGCACTTAGAAAAAAATGCATTTTGAAACCTTTACTAAAATAATAGATACTCATGTAAAAACCTTGGAAAGCACAGAAAAGGGAAAGATATCTTATAATTCCATGATTCAGAGATACCTAGTATACTACTATTAATATTCTGATGTCTGTTCTTTCTTTAAAGTGACATACATATTTGGTGATTTAAAAAAATAATATATGATGAGCATTTACTCATATCAATAAATATTATACAGTATAATTTTTAATGACTGCATTGTCTTATAGTCCATTGTTTGATCTTCTTAATAGGTCCCTTATTATTTCCCATGTAGATTTTCTAGTTTCTGTATAATGCTTAGAGGAATATCCTTGTTTATGTAAATACACACATAGGCACCCACATGTATCTCTTCATACACCTGTTGGATCATTTTCTTAGGATAAATTTCTAGAACGTAATTGCTAAGGAAAAGGGTATGACTGTGTTAAGGTGTTCCATGAGTTCTGTCATATTATCTTTTAGAAAGATTGTATCAGTTTAACTGTTACCATTAGTGAGTAAGAACTCCTATATTCCTAAACTTTGAACATGACTGAGCATTACTATTTTTTTTTAATCTTTGCAAATTTGATTGATGAACAGTGGTATCACTTAGTTTGAATTTCTTTGATTACTAGTGAAACTTTAGTATTTAAAATCTATGTGTTTTGGCTTGTTTATTTCTTTTGCGAAAAGCTTATCAGTATCCTAATTTTCCTGTAGGGACTTTGATTTATTTTTTTCTTTCACTGATTCAAAAGGAAAGATATGTCATTATGCCTTATACATCTTACTTCATATATTTCAAGAAATATATTTTACCCAATATTGAAATTGGGATTCATTTTACAGTTGACATGTAATATGAAAGTGGTAGTGTTCCAACTCCTACTTTTTTCTTGAAAAGCTACTGTAATATTAAATCAGTGACGTATCTTACAGTATCTTTAAAAGTGGAGAGTTCAGTATGTTATAATTGACTTTTTCCAGTCTTTTTTGCCATTTAACTTTGCCATGTGG
The DNA here is from genome assembly GCF_006542625.1 of Nomascus leucogenys. Lineage (NCBI taxonomy): Eukaryota > Metazoa > Chordata > Mammalia > Primates > Hylobatidae > Nomascus > Nomascus leucogenys. The sequence continues at coordinate 10,877,643 of NC_044394.1, read as the reverse complement.
AAATTATTATCATTATTATGTTTATGTAGTATATTAAATTTTTTTTTTTTTTTTTGAGACGGACTCTCGCTCTGTCGCCCAGGCTGGAGTGCAGTGGCGCGATCTCGGCTCACTGCAAGCTCCGTCTCCCGGGTTCACGCCATTCTCCTGCCTCAGCCTCCCCAGCAGCTGGAACTACAGGTGCATGCCGCCACGCCCAGCTAATTTTTGTATTTTTAGTAGAGATGAGGTTTCACTGTGTTAGCCAGGATGGTCTCGATCTCCTGACCTTGTGATCTGCCCGCCTCGGCCTCCCAAAGTGCTGGGATTACAGGCGTGAACCACTGCACCCGGCTGTAAATGTTCTTTTTGTGTTTTCTATTTGGCTCTTATGCTTAGAAATGTTTTCCTTTCTTGGGTTTATATAAGTGGTCACTTATATTTTCTTCTAGTTTTTTTGGTGGTTTCATGTTTTACATTTGAACATTTTAATCTACTTGGAGTTTCTTTTGGTGTATGGTGTGATATGTGCAAAAAGTGTGTATCTATATATATACATATATACATATATTTATGTGTGTATATATGTGTATATACAGACACAGATGCACACATACACACACACACACACACACATATTTCTCTTGGCCTCACAGAGGGGCAGCTATCCCAGCTCCATGTAGTAAATAATCTGTTTCCCCCAACCGACTGAAAATGGCAATAATAGTATTTATTAAATGCTTTTTATATTGGTTCTGTTTCTGAGTATTAACACTTTAATGTTGGGTTTGGGAAAGCACTTCTAAAACAGAGTAGAGTACTTGAACATTTGAACATTTATGTGTATCACAGCCATTTTAGATAGGTTCCCTAGAATAAATTGTGTTTCATACATTTTACATGCTGTTGGAATTCTTTTGGTAATTTTAGATTGTAATTAAGCCAAGCTCCTTGAGCAGGATGAAGACGATCTTCACACAGGAAATTTTTACTGAGCAGGTATTTCTTTTTATTCTTAGGTACTTATTTGACTTTCTTTTACAATATTCTTTGGGAGAAAACTTGTGTTTCTTACCTTAAGAAAATAATATGGTCTTTATTCTTTTTAAACTCATGATGATTTATTTCATCTTTGAAACTTTCTTAAAGAATAATCCATTTAAAATACACTTTTAAAACTAGTCATAACATACCAAAGCATCTTTTGAATTTATATATTTTTGGAGACTTTGAGTAGACACTTAGGAGAATACTCTTAGATGTTGCTGGTAGGGCATCCCAAGGGGCAATTGTTTTAATGTGTCTGGAGAAAGATAAAATGAAGTCCTATTTAAACCTTTAGGCTGTAAAATTCATTTCTAACTAGATTACAGGCTAGAGTCTAAATTTCTTATACTTAACATGCTCTTCTTTAGCCTTAGCACTTTTGTCCATGGATAAGCCTAAGGATTTTTTTCATTTCTTTTTTTTTTTTTATCTCACTCTTGTCACCCAGGCTAGTATACAGTGGTATGATCATAGTTTACTGCAACCTCTGCCTCCTGGGTTGGAGCAATTCTCCTGCCTCAGCCTCCCAAGTAGCTAGGATTAGAGGTGCCCACCACCATGCCTGGCTAATTTTTGTATTTTTAGTAGAGATGGGGTTTTACCATGTTGACTAGGCTGGTCTTGAACTCCTGACTTCAGGTGATCCACTCACCTCAGCCACCCAGAGTGCTGGGGTTACAGGCGTGAGCCACTGCACCCGGCCAGTTGTTGCTTTTTTATGGCTATTAATATCTTTATTTTTATATTTTACTATCCCTCCCACCCTCAACAGGCAAATGCACATATACTCCTGAATTACAAATAGTCATACAGCATGTGGGAGAATCATAAGTTATTTTTTGTCTTTAAATTTGAACCAATTGGAAGACAACTTTGAAGAGGGTCTTTAAAAGACAATTAGAGCCTATGCATGACATACTGAGAATAAATATTTCTGTTTATATTTATGTGGTGCTTTATAGTTCATATGATGGTTTTCCAAAAAGAATATTTTCCCCCCATAACAATGCTTTGAGGCAGGTATGGCAGTGTCCTGTTTTGTAGATGTGAAAAAGATTCAGAAGATAAATGACTTCTTCAAAGTCATCGAGCCCAGATTGTATGCTTCAAAATTTTATTTTATTTTTTTACTTTATCACAGCACTGTGTATGTATCTATGTTTATAAACAAAAGTTAGGGAATTATATAAATCCCTAAAGGTACAATTCCTCAGCATTCAAAGATAATTAAAACATGTAATAATTTATTTTCATCATTCATTTCTAGGGACCACACTTGTATTAGGTGTTGACAGTCTACTTACTAATCTCTCTTTCAAAGTATTATATATTTAGTTCTATTATATTACTAATACTATTTTTCCCTTTTAGGTTGTCACAGCTCATGCAGTTCGGGTCCCTGTCACCAGCAACCTGAGTGCCAACATTACTGGATTTTTGCCTATTCATTGTATTTATCAGCTTCTCAGGAGCCGTTCCTTTACCAAGCACAAAGTGTCAATAAAAGTATGCCCCTACAAATAAAACAAATAAAATAAAAGCATGCCCCTATATTTTTATATATATATATTTTTTCTTTTGAGATGGAGTCTTGCTCAGTCACCCAGGCTGGAGTGCAGTGGTGCAGTCTTGGCTCACTGTAACCTCTGCCTCCTGGGTTAAAGTGATTCTCCTGCCTCAGCCTCCCAGGTAGCTGGGACTACAGGTGTGTGCCACCATGCCTGGCTAATTTTTGTGTTTTTAGTAGAGACAGGGTTTCACCGTGTTGGCTGGCTGGTGTCGAACTCCTGACCTCAAGTGATATGCCTGTCTCAACCTCCCAAAGTGCTGGGATTACAGGCGTGAGCCACCGTGCCTGGCCTACATTTATATTTCAAAGAACAACCTAAATTAATGCTTTCTCCCCAGTTGTATTTCAGTTTGTAGGCCTTTATTGTGGGTTTTATGTAGGAAATGTGTGGTATTAAGCTAAGTTACTAGTCATTTATGTAAGTATAGTAATTAGGGATAGTAATTATAATTATATAATTATAATACAGTAATTTCAGATTTTTAAAACAATGTAAGATTTTCGAAATGCATAATACTCCATTTAAATTCTCAATAGTGGCACATGGCTATTTCATTAAAACTTAGAAACTGCCATTTTCTAATTTTTTTTTATTTTAAAGACAGGGTCTCACTCTGTCGCCCAGGCTGCCATAGCTCACTGTAACCTCAAACTCCTGGGCTCAAGCAGTCCTCCTGCCACAGCCTCCTAAGTAGTTGGGACTACAGGTGCGAGCCACCACTCCTGGCTTTTTTTTTTTTTTTTTTTTTTTTGAGACGGAGTCTTACTCTGTTGCCCAAGCTGGAGTGCAGTGGTGCTATCTCGGCTCACTGCAGCCTCTGCCTCCCAGGTTCAAGTGATTCCCCTGCTTCCACCTCCTGAGTAGCTGGTATTACAAGCTCCTGCCACCACGCCTGGCTAATTTTTTTTTTTTTTTTTTTTTTTTTTTTTTAATTTTTAGTAGAGACAGGGTTTCACCATGTTGGCCAGGCTGGTCTCAAACTCCTGACCTCACGTGATCCACCCGCCTTGGCCTCCCAAAATGCTGGGTTTACAGGCATGAGCCACCGTGCCTGGCCTCACACCCAGCTTTAAAAAGTGTTTTTTTGTAGAGACAGGGTCTCGCTATGTTGCCCAGGCTGGTCTGGTCTTGAACTCCTGGTCTCAAGCAATTCTCCTACTTCGGCGTCCCAAAGTGTTGGGATTACAGGTGTGAGCCACTGCAGTGGGCCTGGTTTTGTTTAACAAATTGGAGAAGTTGCCATGACTAGTATTTGTTGATTTGTCACAAGGACACCTCACACCTAACTTAGAATTTTGACATGTTTTGATTTGTCTTAGTTGGCTATGTCTAACAGTTAAAAGGCCCTCTAAAGAGAAGGTCTTGAGACCCAGGAGGTAAAGTAGTCTGAAACTTTTTCAGATATTTACAAAGAACAGTGAATAATATGTGCATGATATATCACTTTTAATTGTCCCTTGTTTTTTGTGATTTAGTGAGATTGTTTTCCAGCCAGATTGCATCTTCTGCTTTATATTTTTAGCAAGTAAAATAGCTAAGAATTAAGAGTTCAAATGCACACCCAACATTTTACATGTCCTCTATCCAACGATAGTTAAGTGATAGTCTCCTGTAAGTGCTTGTCAGAGACACTTTCTTAGTCTATCTGAGGGTTTGCTGTGAAGGACCTGTCTCTCTCCAAATTCCTATCTAATGTGAGCTCTCCCATGATGACACACATGGTGCTCTAAATACAGATATGGTAGGGACTTAAAATGTTTTTCCCACTACTTAAAAACGAATAGATTAAACCAAAAGGCAAGCTTCTAGTGGAAGGTGCACCTAAGATGATACAGATATAAAGGTAGTTCATACTTTAAAATCAAAGGCAGTTATGATACTAGATAATATATTTGGAACTGCCAAAAGTTAATAGTGAGTTTTACCGATTCATAATTCATGTAAAACTGTATGTACTTTTATAATTTTGCTTGGTTTTTCTTTTTGCCACAATTAATTCAGTGTCTATAACATTCTTTCTTAGGATTGGATTTATAGACAGCTGTGTGAAACCTCTACTCCACTTCATCCTCAATTACTTCCTTTGATTGATGTGTACATAAATTCTATACTTACTCCTGCGTCGAAATCTAATCCAGAAGCCACAAATCAGCCAGTCACGGAACAGGAGATACTCAATATTTTCCAAGGAGTCATTGGGGTAAAATAGTGGTTCTTTTATATCTATTAACTTATTTTTCTTTTAGTTCTTCTTATCCCATATTTTTATTTTCCTATCAGAGGACTTCTAGGTAGTTCTGAATTTAAAATTAGATTAAATTTCCTTGGATCACCTGTAAAAATTAAAAGAATGGTATTAGTTCCAAGTAGTTTGCTAAACAGACACTTGTGTAAGATTTTTTTTTTTTTTTTTGAGATGGAGTTTCACTCTTGTTGCCCAGGCTAGAGTGCAGTGGCGCCATCTCGGCTCACTGCAACCTCCTCTTCCCTGCAACCTCTGCCTCCCGGGTTCAAGTGATTCTCTTGCTTCAGCCTCTCGAGTAGCTGGGATTACAGGCGCCTGCCACAACGCCTGGCTAATGTTTTGTATTTTTGGTAGAGACAGGGTTTCACCATGTTGGCCAGGCTGATCTTGAACTCCTGACCTCAGGTGATCTACCTGCCTCAGCCTCCCAAAGTGCTGGGATTACAGGTGTGAGCCACTGTGCCTGGCCTTTTTTTTTTTTTTTTTTTTTTGAGACGAGTCTCGCTGTGACACCCAGGCTGGAGTGCAATGGGCAATCTCGGCTCACTACAACCTCCGCTTCCTGGGTTCAAGCGGTTCTCCTGCTTCAACCTCCTGAGTAGCTGGGACTACAGGCACATGCCACCACAAATGGCTAATTTTTGTATTTTTAGTAAAGATGGGATTTCATCATATTGTCCAGGCTGGTCTCCAACCCTGACCTCAAGTGATCCTCCTGCCTTGGCCTCCCAAAGTGCTGGGATTATAGGTATGAGCCACCGCTCCTGGCTCATTTAGGGAAAATTTGATGAAAGTATTTTTTCCCTAGTTTGTTAGAAGGGAAAAACAGTTGCATTTTTCACAAATATATTTAAGTATACAATGTCTTATTTAGGAGTTGCTTTCTTCATGGTAATTTCATGTAATACTTGGGACTCCTGTCTTTCAGAAGCAGCCTGATGGGTTTGCTATTAAGTAGTAGCTGAAGTCTTTTCTTTGTCTTGTCTTAAAGGCCACTTAAGCATGTTGCCATTCATCTCTCATGCCATCTCAGATTTCATGTTGTTTTTTTGAGTTTAATACGCACACAGCAACATTTCTCCTGTTTTACCTGAGTTAGGAGCAGCAATGCTGAATAGTCTATTTTGATTCTTTTACTATCAAGAAAAAAAAAAAAGCACTCATGAAATTCAAAGTATTTCAGAGTATTTGTAATATTACCTCCAGGGTGACAACATCCGCCTTAATCAGCGTTTCAGTATCACAGCACAGCTTTTGGTGCTCTACTATATACTGTCTTATGAGGAGGCTCTTCTAGCAAACACAAAGACTTTAGGTAAGTTGTACGTAGAGGAGTGGTTCTAGTGGTAGTTTATTTTATTAGCTTGTATTTTGTTACTTTCCAAACTGTTTTTTGATGAAAGAAGGGCAATATTCTAACAAACTCTAGTATCGTTTTATAATCTTTGCAATATGGGCATTGTATACTTGATACATAAATCATGCATGTTGGGGTATGTTACCACGATTTATGGCCCTGTCCTCCTTATCGGAGGCTAAATTAATAGATAACAGAATTGCCTGTATTTTAACAATTGTATAGGTCTTGTTCACTAAATATAAATTTAACACCTGATGGGGCTGTAACTGAATTTTTTTCTCTTGATTTGAGTCTTTGCCTGGTCTTCCTTCCATTAGTGTGAAGAGTAACAACCTAATCAAAAACAATAGAAAAGGCCAGATGAGGTGGCTTATGCCTGTAATCCTAGCACTTTGGGAGGCCGAGGTGGGCGGATCACCTGAGATCAGGAGTTCGAAACCAGCCTGGTCAACATGGCGAAACCCCATCTTTACTAAAAATACAAAAATTAGCCAGGCGTGGTGGCTCATGCCGGTAATCCCAGCTACTCAGGAGGTTGAGGCAGGAGAATCCCTTGAACCCAGAGGTGGAAGTTGCAGCGAGCTGAGATTGTGTCACTGCACTCCAGCCTGGTGGACAGAGTGAGACTGTGTCTCAAAAAAAAAAAAAAAGTAGAAGAGTTTCGTTTTTTTGTTTTGTTTTGTTTTTGTTTTATTTATTTATTTATCTTTTTTTATGGAGTCTTGCTCTGTTGCCCAGCCTGGAGTGCAGTGGCGTGATTTGGCTCAGTGCAAGCTCCACCTCCTGAGTTCACGCCATTCTCCTGCCTCAGCCTCCCACATAGCTGGGACTACAGGCGCCCGCCACGACGCCCGGCTAATTTTTTTGTATTTTTAGTCGAGATGGGGTTTCACCCCGTTAGCCAGGATGGTCTCAATCTCCTGAGCTCATGATCTGCCCGCCTCGGCCTCCCAAAGTGCTGGGATTACAGGCATGAGCCACCACGCCCGGCCGAAGAGTTTCGTTTTGCCATTAACATTGGGCTGGGTATGGTAGCTCATTCCCTGTAATCTCAGTACTTTGGTACTTTGGGAGGCTGAGATGGGATGGTCACTTGGGCTCAGAGTTTGACACCAGCCTGGAAAACAGCAAGATGCCCATCTCCACACACACACCACACACACACACCACACACACACACACACACACGCATGCACACGCACACAGAGAATGTCACTGAAATGGGCTTCGAAACTTAGTTACTTCACATAATATCAGAAGGTCAGATTTAGAATGCATGATATCATTATAAAATGGTATCTTTTCCTGTATTTGAAAAAAAAGGTTTACCTGTGTTTATACTTCCTACATGTGTATAGTTCATTTCATCTATTTATTTTCTGAGACAGGGTCTCACTGTGTCACCCAGGCTGGAGTACAGTGGCATGAACATGGCTCAGTGTAGCCTTGATTTCTTGGGCTCAAGGGATCCCTGCCTCAGCCTCCCATGTAGCTGGGACCACAGGTGGACGCCACCATGCCTGGCTGATTTTTTTTATTTTTTGTAGAGATGGGATTTGCCATGTTGCCAGGCTGATCTCAAACTCCTGGGCTCAAGCAGTCCTCCTGGCTTGGCCTCCCAAAGTGCTGGGTTGACAGGTGTGAGTGGTCCTCCTGATCTTTGTGTGTAGTTTTGAATTTGTTTTCCTTTTTTTTGAGACAAAATCTCACTCTGTCACCCAGGCTGGAATGCAGTGGTGTGATCTTGGCTCACTGCAACCTCCGCCTCTCGGGTTCAAACGATTCTTCTGCTTCAGCCTCCTGAATAGCTGGGATTACAGGTGCGTACCACATTCCTGGCTAATTTTTGTATTTGTAGTAGAGATGGAGTTTCATCGTGCTGGCCAGGCTGGTCTCGAACTCCTGACCTCAAGTGATCCACACACCTCAGCCTCTCAAAGTGCTGGGATTACAGGTGTGAGCCATCACACCTGGCCTGGATTTTCTTTTTTATGTTTTGACATTTTCTGTGTCTTTGATACAGTTCTTGTTTGGAATTTCTGTATATTCTCATATATTTAATCTTTTCCGTGAACTTTATAATAATTTTGTTAAATTTCACAAAGGAAAATTATATTGGGATTTTGATAAGAATTATGTTAAACGTAGATTAATTTGGAGAGAATTTACATCTTTGCAGTATTAAGTCTTCCTATCAAGGAACCTGAAATAATTTTTTGCTTTTTAATCCTACACATATAGTTTAGTTTTTTTTTTTTTTTTTTTTTTTTTGAGACAGAGTCTTGTTGTGTTGCCCAGGCTAGAGTGCAGTGGTGCGATCTCAGCTCACTGCAACCTCCGCCTCCCGGGTTCCAGTGATTCTCCTGCCTCGGACTCCCAAGTAGCTGTGATTACAGGTGCCCACTAACACACCCCGCTGAATTTTGTATTTTTAGTAGAGAATGGGTTTTACCGTGTTGGTGAGGCTGATCTCGACCTCCTGACCTCAAGTCATCCACCCACCTCAGCCTCCCAAAGTGCTGGGATTACAGGTGTGAGCCACTTTGCCTGGCCTTAGTTTAGTCTTATAGTTAGCTCATGTAAACCCTTATAACAATTCTATGAGATAGGTGGTGGTTACGTTTATTTTACAGGGGAGAACACTGAGGCACAAGGAAGTTAAGTAACTTCCCTAAGTTAGTATTAAGTATGGTAATAAGTATTGGAACCAGGATTTGTCTATTTCTGGAACCTATAACTATTGTTTTAACTGCCTTCTGATTTTTTCTTAATTCATAAAAGATTGGTATGGAAAGCTATGCTAATTTATTAACTTAAAAGGGAGATTATATCTAAATAAGAGTATATGATATATACGTAGTCTAGACAGTGATTCTCAACCTTTATTCTAACACTTGCACTTACATACTTCTTGTCCTTAATAAAAGAAAAATGGTTGAGCTTTACTGTTTGTAGTTTGTAAGAGAATAAACATATTGTATATCCTTTGTCAAACTACAAACACCCTGATCGAGATTCTCATATATTACTGTGGTGTAAAGGAAAGTACTTTGGAATGAGCTTTGGGTGCCAGGCATATAGAATACGGTAGAGATGAGACAGAGAAAGATAGTATTGACTGGCAAGGACCTTTACTCTGTGTGATCTGAGGATTCACTGAAGGTGGCCAAATCTGTATTTAAATAAGAGGACTATGGCCGCAGGTTGAAGGATGGATTAAATTGGAGGCAGGGAAAGTGGTCCTCAAATTCATATTACCTAACTTAATTTAAAAAGAGGCCAGGTATGATGGCTCATGCCTGTAATCCCAGTACTTTGGGATGCCGGGGCTGGTGGATCACCTGAGGTCAGGAGTTTGAGACCAGCCTCCAACATGGCGAAACCCCGTCTCTACTAAAAATACAAACATTAGCTAGGCGTGGTGGGCACCTGTAGTCTCAGCTACTTGGGAGGCTGAGGCACAAGAATTGTTTGCACCCAGGAGGCAGAGGTTGCAGTGAGCCAAGATTGAACCACTGCATACCAGCCTGGGTGACAGAGTGACTCATCTCAGGGAAAAAAAAAAGATTCAGTCATCACTATTGTATATAATATGATAAAATTCACTGTGGCTCACGCCTGTAATCCCAGCAGTTTGGGAGGCCAAGGCGGGTGGATCATGAGGTCAGGAGATGGAGACCATCCTGGCTAACACAGTGAAACCCCATCTCTACTAATAATACAAAAAATTAGCCGGGCATGGTGGTGCATACCTGTAATCCCAGCTACTCGGGAGGCTGAGGCAGGAGAATCACTTGAACCTGGGAGGCGGAGGTTGCAGTGAGCCAAGATCGCACCACTGCACTCCAGCCTGGTGACAGAGCGAGACTCTGTCTCAAAAAAAAAAAAAAAAAAAAAAATTGGCTGGGCCCAGTGGCTCATGCCTATAATCCCAGCACTTTGGGAGGCCGAGGCAGGCTAGATCCCCTGAGGTCAGGAGTTCGAGACCAGCCTGGCCAACATTGTGAAATGCCGTCTCTACTAAAAATACAAAAATTAACCAGGCACGGTGGTGGATGCCTGTTATCTCAGCCAGTCTGCCTGAGAGGCTGAGGCGGGAGAATCGCTTGAACCCAGGAGGCGGAGGTTGCAGTGAGCTGAGATCGTGCCACTGCACTCTAGCCTGGGCAAAAAGAGTGAGACTCCGTCTCAAAAAAAAAAAAAAAAAAGATAAAATTACAGTTTCTTTTTATAAGATACATTGGAATCATGAAGCTCTAGGCCGTATGTTCATGATCACATTTGATCTTCTCAATTAGGTTTGGGAAAATCTTGACTCACTTGTTGGTTCTCTTAGTGTAGGGCACTTTTGCACATGGCTTCTCTCATCTGTTATGAATTTTCTTCTGTCTAGTTTTAAATTTCAGGACATTTTCCAGATCTTGCTCCAGGTATGTTCTTGTTCTTCCTGTGTTGCCACGTGTTTTCGTAATGATTCTTCATCTTTTATATGCTATATTCACAGGTTAATTGCATTAAAAGTAATTTGACTTTGTTTTTGTTTCCATTTGGGTTAAAGGTTAAGATTTCTGTTGTTTCTGGACATTTTATTTATTTTACACTTTTTATCTTTGATAGCTGCCATGCAAAGAAAGCCCAAATCATATTCTTCTTCTTTAATGGATCAGATTCCTATCAAATTCCTTATTCGACAGGCTCAAGGGCTGCAGCAGGAGTTGGGAGGTATGTTTTATTTTGCTCTTTACTGCTAAAGTTTATTGTTAAAAAAATCTTTCTGTTTATAATGTTATGAAGTGTAATAGGTGCTTAATGTTAAAAATTCAAACAGTTCAAGAGTGAAATTCCTCTTTGCCTCCCTCACTAAATCTATTATTTCAGTTATTGCAAACCACCCCACCTCCTAAAACACAACCCTAGCTATTTTCAGTTGGCATATATTTTCAGGCTTTTTTCTCCTGTAGGTTGAACTGTATGAAATTGCAGATATTCAGCTAATTTAGAGCTACAGAAACAGCAGGTTCTTGTGGTTGAACCTAACAGACACTTAACAGAAGTAAAAAAAAAAAAAATTTTTTTAAACTCTGAATAGTATTGTACACTACCTCTTTTGTTTGTTTGTTTTTGTTTTTGAGACAGTGGCTCGCTCTGTCATCCAGGCTGGAATGCAGTGGCATGATCTTGGCTCACTGTAACCTCCACCTCCTGGGTTCAAGTGATTCTGATGCCTCAGCCACTCAAATAGCTGGGATTACAGGCATGCGTGCCACCACGCCTGTCTAATTTATGTATTTTTAGTAGAGACAGGGTTTCACTATGTTGCCTGGGCTGGTCTTGAACTCCTGGTCTCAAGTGATCTGCCCACCTTGGCCTCCCAAAGTGCTGGAATTACAGGAGTGAGCCACCATGCCTGGCCTCCCCTACCTCTTCTAAGGGTTGTTTTTTTTCTTGGAGTCTTGAACATCTTTACATATTGGTACAGGTAGATCTGCCTTACTGTTTCTGATTGTTTTATGATCCATAGTACGGATATATTATAATATTTTTACTATAAATCCTGTTAAGTAGAAATATTGTAGTGTTTTTTGACATTAGATATTTTTCTTTTTTTTTCTTTAGGGAAAGGGTCTCACTACGTTACCCAAGCTGGAGTGCAGTGGGTAACTGCAGCCTCAAACCCCTGGGCTCAAACATCCTCCTATCTCAGCCTGTCTAGTAGCAGGGACTACAGGCCTATGCCACCATGCCCAGCTAATTTTCTAGAGATTTTTCTTAATTAAATACCTCTTTAATGTTTGAGTGTGGGTGTTTTTCTTTCTGTTAAGTTGGAATTTTCTTTTTCTCTTGTTTTTTTTTTTTCTTGAGACAGAGTCTCGCTCTGTCGCCCAGGCTGGAGTGCAGTGGCGCAATCTCGGCTCACTGCAAGCTCTGCCTCCCGGGTTCACGCCATTCTCCTGCCTCAGCCTCTCCAAGTAGCTGGGACTACAGGTGCCCGCCACCACGCCCGGCTAATTTTTTTGAATTTTTTAGTAGAGACGAGGTTTCACCGTGGTCTCGATCTCCTGACCTCGTGATCCGCCTGCCTCGGCCTCCCAAAGTGCTGGGATTACAAGTGTGAGCCACCGCGCCCGGCCTTCTCTTTTTTTTTTTTTGAGATGGAGTTTCGCTCTTGTCTCACAGGCTGGAGTGCAATGGTGTGATCTTGGCTCACTTCAACTTTCGTCTCCCAGATTCAAGTGATTCTCCTGCCTCAGCCTCCCGAGTAGCTGGGACAACAGGCTCCTGCTACCACGCCCAGCTAATTTTTGTATTTTTAGTGGAGACCTCATTTCGCCATGTTGGCCAGGCTGGTCTCGAACTGACCTCAGGTGATCCACCCATGTCAGCCTCCCAAAGTGCTAGGATTACAGGTGTGAGCCACTGTGCCTGGCTGGAATTTTGTTTTTTTTTCTTTATTATGGTTGGTTTCAAGGAGAAACATGAGCCTTCATTGGTCATCGTTAACCAGATGTCTGCAGCATTTATTTACTTATATCTTTGTATAATCTTTTTTTTTTTTTTAAGTAGAGATGCGGTTTCATCATGTTGGTTAGGCTAGTCTCGAACTCCTGACCTCAAGTGAAGAGCCCTACTCACCCTCCCAAAATGTTAGTATTACAGGCGTGAGCCACCGTGCCTGGCTTCTTTGTATAATCTGTTTCCAGAAAATAATGTTATTTTTAACAGCATTTGGCAATTGATATACTTTATTGAAAAGAGTATGAAATGTTGATTAGTTTACACTTTTGTAAGCAGTCTTTTTTGTGATGGTTGGGTATAGTTTTAACTGTATATATACTCCTGTATGCATTTAGAAATTTAAATGTTAAAGTAATGCCATTTTGGATTGTTACAATGTCTTTTGAAACACAGAAATGTCAGTTTTAAGCTGTTTCTATGAGAAAGGAATTGGGTATTGTTTCTACTGGGATTAAGCAGTGGTATCATTTGATTTGCATAATAGGATAATTAGATCTAAAGTACTTTGGTTCCTACTACTACTGCATAGTCTTACTGTTCTGATGATGATAATAGTGTGGTAGCAACAATATTTATTAGGTACTTACGTGTGAAGCACTTAGCATAGTAGTACTTCGTTAATTCATTAACTAATTAGGCATTTTTATGGTGTCATAATTTTTTTTTGAGATAGCATCTTGCTCTGTCACCCAGGCTGGAGTGTAATGGCACGATCTTGGCTCACTGCAACCTCCACGTCCCAGGTTCAAGCAATTCTTGTGCCTCAGCCTCCCAAGTAGCCAGGATTACAGGCGTGTGCCACCACGCCTGGCTAATTTTTGTATTTTTAGTAGAGACAGGGTTTCCCCATGTTGGCCAGGCTGGTCTCCAACTCCTGGCCTCAAGTGATCCATCCCCCTCAGTCTCCCAAAGTGCTAGGATTACAGGCATGAGCCACTGCACGTGGCCTCTCATTATTAACATTATACATAATAGTCATGAATAGTCAAACTGTGGTATAGGTAAAATGTTATAAATAAGGCTTTGATTTGGTAACAAGTTTTCCCATTTCTTTTGGTTTTCTTTAATACTTCTTGAATCAAGAAAAAATGCCCCCCATTGTGGGTATCATCAGTACTGCTTCTCTTGGCTGACATACGTAGCTGTGTGACTTTAGGGTTGTTAATATTAATAAATGTCTTTCAGCATTGTTTGTTCCTTACAGTAGAATGGAGGCATTGCTTACTTTGTATGAATGTTAGGGAGAGATGAGAAAACGTACATAAAGTACCTGAGACCTTTCAGGTATTCAAAGTGGGCAACTTTAATTTTACCACATCTATAGCGATGATTCTCAACAGGGTTGGAGGAAAGGGCGTGTTCTCTACAGAAGCCTATCAGTATTTCTGAATAGGACCTTTTCCAAACCATATATGATAGTCCCCAAATGGACATTCTTTTCTCCTCCTTTTCTTTCCTCTACCCTGAACTCTTGAACAATTGCTATGTGAAACAACTTTAGGAGACTGTTACTTTGGGTGGGGTGGAAGAAAGTTGAAAGCTTTCTTTATAAGTAGTAGTTTGCAGCTCACTGTTTATCACAGTACTTCGGGATCTTCATTTAAGCAGTTTCCCTTGATCAAATGACTATTGAGAAGTTCTTAAACTGTAGTTTGCATTCACAAGAAGTGCACATTCTTAGGCCTCCATTCTAGAGCTTCTGATCTAGTCACCTGGGATGGTATTCATTATTCTGCACATGAAACAAGCTTCCCAAGCTTATGATGCTGGTGGTGCTCTAATCATTCTTTTTTTATTTTTGAGATGGAGTTTTGCTCTTGTTGCCTAGGCTGGAGTGCAATGTTGCGATCTTGGCTCACTGCAACTTCTACCTCCCAGGTTCAAGCGATTCTCCTGCCTTAGCCTCCTGAGTAGCTGGGATTACAGGCACCCAACACCACGCCTGGCTAATATTTGTATTTTTAGTAGATACGGGGTTTCGCCACGTTGGCCAGGCTGGTCTTGAACTCCTGACCTCGGGTGATCCACCCGCCTTGGCTTCCCAAATTGCTGGGATTACAGGCGTGAGCCACTGCACCTGGCCATCTAATCATTCTTTGAGAAACACTGACTTAGAGCATAACCCTCTTTCCTTGTGGGCTGATGGCTTGATAAAAATGAGAGGGGTGGGGAAGCTGCTGGTGTTTGAGCATGAAGAATCCAATTGATTTTCTGTAAATTTTCAAGGGTTGCATTCAGCTTTACTACGTCTCCTTGCTACTAACTACCCACATTTATGTATTGTGGATGACTGGATTTGTGAAGAAGAAATCACAGGGACTGATGCCCTGCTACGGCGAATGCTCCTGACTAATAATGCTAAAAATCATTCCCCCAAACAACTCCAAGAAGGTATAGTAAATTATTGATACTCCTTTAACCCCTTTTGTAGTACAAGGAGATGCTAGGCTAATTGAAATCTTATAATCATACAGAATTTTTCCGTGGATATAACAATGTTTTGGTGAATGTATTTTAAGTATATAAAATACTCTTTGCGTTTAAGGAATTTTATGCTCCCTTCCCCTCCCCCCTTTCCTCCTTTCCCCTTTCCTCCTTTCCCCTTTTCCCCTTTTACTCCTTTCCTCCTTTCCCCCTTTTCCCTTTCCCCTTTCCTCCTTCCCTTTCCTTTCCTTTTCTTTTGTGTTTGTGTGTGTCTTTCTCTCTGTCACCCAGGCTGGAATGCAGTGGTGTGATCTCAGCTCACTGCAGCCTCCACCTGCTGGGCTTAAGCAGTCCTCCTACCTGAGTCCCACAAGTAGCTGGGACTACAGGTGTGAGCCACCAGGCCTGGCTGATTTTTTTAGTTTTTGTAGAGATGGGGTTTCACCATGTTGCCCAGGCTGGTCTCGAACTTGTAAGTTTGAGTGATCCTTCTGCCTCAGCCTCCCAGAGTGCTAGGATTAAGGCGTGAGCCACTGTGCCTGGCCAGGAATTTTTACCATTTCTTTCTGATGTGCCTGTATCTTTTCTCTCATAGGTCCTATATTACATCACTAAAAAGGTGGTGTGGTTTTAGAAAGGTTCTAAACTGGTTAGAAATAAGTGCAGTGTAGGCCGGGCATGGTGGCTCACACCTATAATCCCAGCACTTGGAAGGCCGAGGCGGGCGGATCATGAGGTCAGGAGATCGAGACCATCCTGCCTAACACGGTGAAACCCTGTCTCTACTAAAAATACAAAAAAAATTTAGCTGGGCCTGGTCGAGGGTGCCTGTTGTCCCAGCTGCTCGGGAGTCTGAGGCAGGACAATGGTGTGAACCCGGGAGGTGGAGGTTGCAGTGAGCCGAGGTCGCGCCACTGCACTCCAGCCTGGGCGACAGAGCGAGACTCCATCTCAAAAAAAGAAATATGTGCAGTGGAATAGGACTGTATAATGGAGAATGTTCTTCTAGATCAGCACTGTTAAATAGAAATATAATGTGAGCTATAACACCTATATATAGTGTAAGCTATAACACCTATAAACTTTCCAGTAAAAAGAAACAGGCAACACTAATTTAAATCACTTTATTTGACCAAATATGGCCAATATTTTTTCTTTTATTTTATTTATTTATTTATTTTTGAGACAGAGCCTTGTCCTGTTGCCCACTCTGGACTGCAGTGGTGCAATCTTGGCTCATTGCCTCTCAGGCTCTAGCAATCCTCCTGCCTCAGCTTCCCCAGTACCTGAGACTACAGGTACATGCCACTACACCCAGCTACTTTTTGTATTTTTTGTAGAGAAGGGGTTGCCATGTTGCCCAGGCTGGTCTCAAACTGGGCTCAAGCAGTCTGCCTGCCTTGACCTCCCAAAGTGCTGGAATTACAAGCATGAACCACCGTGCCTGGCCTGCCAATATTATTTCACCATGTAATCAATATTAAAATTTTAATGAGATATTTTACCCCCACCTAAGGCTCCTGCACTTAGTCTTTGCAGTCTGTTGTGTATTTTACACTTATAACGCACCTCAATTTGGACTAGTTATTTCAGATGCTCAATAGCCAGATGTGGTTAGTGATTATTGGAGAGCATAGTTCTAGATATTTTTTAGTAACAGCAATCTTCTGGGTGCTTACATCCTATAAGGGGACCACCTGGAGGAAAGTTTCAAGAAGTTTGAGCTTTTCAAATGAATGTTAGCTATCAAAAGCAATACTTCAGCATATTTTCCTCGTTCAGTCCTGTTTTTAAAATCAGTCTGGGCTGGACACAGTGACTCACACCTGTTATCTCAGCACCTTGGAAGGCCAAAGCAGGAGGATCACTTGAGGCTGGGAATTCAAAACCATCCTGGGCTCTTGATTGGTAAAGGCAAGAGGGAAAAAAAAAAAAAAAAAAAAGACCAGCCTGGGCAACATAGCAAGACTCCCATCTCTAAAATTTAAAAATAAATTAAAAAATAAGATCAATCTGAATCACCAAGAAAATAAGATTAGTCTTTGGGTCAGTAAAGTGAGTTTTTTTTGGAGACAGGGTCTGTTGCCCAGGCTCAAGGTTGGAGTGCAGTGCCAGGAACACAGCTCACTGCAAACTCTGTCTCCTGGGCATAAGGGATCTTCCTGTATCAGCCTCTCGAGTACCTGGTATTACAGGTACACCACCACATCCAGCTAATTATTTTACTTTTTGTAGAGATGTAGTCTCGCCATGTTGCCCAGACTGGTCTTGAACCTCTGGACTCAAGCAATCCTCCTGCCTCAGCCTCCCAAAGTGCTGAGATTACAGGTGTGAGCCACCATGCCTATCCCATTAATGTGATTTTTAAAAAAAGATATTTTTGTTCTTTATGAAAGAATAACTACACTTGCATGAATTTTTCTTAGGGCCCTTATTTTTTTATTTTTTTGAGATGGAGTCTTGCTCTGTCACCCAGGCTGGAGTGCGCTGGTGCAATCTCAGCTCTCTGCAACCTCCACCTCCTGGGTTCAAGTGATTCTCCTGTCTCAGTCTCCTAAGTAGCTGGGATTACAGGTGCCTGCCACCACGCCTGGCTCATTTTTGTATTTTTAGTGGAGAGGGGGTTTCACCATGTTGGCCAGGCTGATCTGGAACTCCTGACCTCAAGTGATCCACCCACCTTGGCCTCCCAAAGTGCTGGGATTACGGGTGTGAGTCACCGCATCCAGCTGGCCCTTATTTTAATAAGTTTAGTTGAAATTGTACCTAGGTTTACTGTAGGAAACAATAGCAAGTAACTATAGTTACTTTTTAGCCACATTGTTTTCTTGATTTGTTTGGTCTATAGGCTGAGAGAACAATACTACTTCCTGCTTAATAAACTGTACAGAATTTAGGTTATGATTGCTAAATTTTCTTTTTAGCATTTTCAGCTGTCCCAGTAAATCACACACAAGTGATGCAGATTATAGAACACTTGACTTTACTCTCTGCCAGTGAACTTATACCATATGCAGAAGTGTTAACATCCAATATGAGTCAGCTGTTGAATTCAGGGGTTCCACGGAGAATTCTGCAAACAGTCAATAAACTATGGATGGTTCTTAATACTGTGATGCCTAGAAGGTAAATTCAGTGTATTGTTACATGTAATAGATAATTATATAGCAGTGATAATATACAATAACCTAAATTTAATTGTTTAAAAAATTTTTCACAAAGACCACTCATAGCAGTATTTCTTGACTATATGACAATATATCTCCTTTCTTTACTAAATAGTTGTTATAACTTTAAGTAAAGCAAACTTTATTGAAATAGAAACCTTACAGTATTTCTAACTTTAGGAAGTTCTTGAAAATTGGGTTATCATGTATAGTTATTTGTGGCTAATTATGATTTAGATCACTGTTATATCTTGGATCTTTGCAGTTGTTTCAAGTTTTGCTGCACATTAAAATCACCTGGAGAGTTTTTACCACTCCTGATCCCCAGGTTGGAACCCATGCCAATTAAATCAGACTGTTTGTGGATGGGAGTCAGGCATCAGTACTTTTTAAGATTCCCCAGGTGATTTCAGTGTGCAGCAAAGTTTGTCTTTAGTCATTGGGTCTCTGCTGGTTCATAGATTGGATCCTTAACACCTGGACAGGTCTAGAAAACAGAATACTGGGCTATAAATAGTATACAAGTTAAGTAGTATATAAGGTATGCCTCACACCTTTGTATCTTAGACTTTAGGTCCCCAGAGACAACTATTTTCATCTCTTTTATCTTTTTATTCTCGTATTTATGTCCTCCCCATATATCTCTTATAATGACTGTAATTTCCTGATTTTCCAATTTAGAAATTATCTGTTGATTTTCTACTCTACAAGGTGAAGGTTAGCTCTCTTACTTGCTTCCCCTCCTGTGAGTCCCACTTCTTCTAATACACATTGCCCCTTTTCCTGTTTCTCACAACACAGGTATATTAAAATTTTTGTTAAAGCACTATTTCAAATGCATATTATTATGACTACAGAAGTGATTTCATAATTGAGCTATGTGATAATCCTTTAATTACAATTTCATTCTTTTGCAAGTGCCCTCCCCCTTACTCAACATATACGTTGGGTTAGTTAATACCTTTTTTCCATTTGCTCAGTTTTTTAAATTGGTATCAATAACTGATAACTAATTCATCCCCAAGCTTCATTATTGGGGGGAAATTTACTTCACACTTAATCATAACACATCAGATAATGTATCATTAACATTTTTTTGGCTAGGTGCTGTAATTGGCCCACACCTGTAATCTTAGCACTTTGGGAGGCTGAGGTGGACGGATCACTTGAGCTCAGGAGTTCAAGACCAGCCTGGGCAACATGGTGAAACCCCGTCTCTACAAAAAATACAAAAATTAGCAGGGCATGGTGGTGCATGCCTGTATTCCCAGCTACTTGGTGAGCTGAGGCAGGACGATCGCTTGAGCCCAGGAGATCGAGGCTTCAGTGAGGTGAGATCGTGCCACTGAGACCCTGTCTCAAAAAAAAAAACGAAAGACTATTTTTTTTTCTTGGAGACATTCCTTTCAGAGCTTTCCGTCTTCATGTTCCCATCTGGGACAAATTGCTATTGTCACTTTTCTTTGTTGAATTCCATATTTTTCTTTTTCTTGGTTTATATCCTCGTTTTAGTGAATGGAACACACACTCATCTTGCTTCCTGAGAAAGAGAGTGTGGTAAACTTAACTTTTTTGAGATGCTGAATTATTCTCATATGTGACTGATATTTAGCCTAAGTGTAGAATTCTAGTTCATTTTTTAAAAAATTATTTTTTATTTTTACTTTTTAGAGACAGGGTCTTGCTTTGTCACCCAGGCTGGACTGCAGTGGCACAATCATAGTTCACTGTAACCTCAAACTCATGGGCTCAAACGATCCTTCTGCCTCAGCCTCTCAAATAGCTGGACTACAGGTGCACACCCCCGTGCCTGCCTAATTTTTTTAGTTTTTGTAGAGATGGTGTCTCACTATGCTGCCCAGGCTAGTCTTGAACTCCTGGGCTCAAGCGATCCTTCTGCCTCAGCCTCCCAAAGTGCTGGGATTTCACAGGTGTGAGCCACTGTGTCAGGCCCTGTTCTTAATTCTAAGAGCTGTTTGTTATCTGAATATTCTTAAATGCCTCTTGTTCTTGTTTCATGTATAAAATACTTTATTCTTTTAGGATATTAATAGTTCGAAATTTTTTTTTCTCCTTATCCCTACATTTTCTGTTTGGAGTTCCTTTTTTTCTGTTTGCATATTTTAATCTTTTTCAAAGTAAAAGCTTTCTTTAAGTGTCTGATGATCCTTGTTTATACAGTCATATTTAAGAGGGAGAAGTTCTCTGGTGGATTCCTGGGCTTCACTATAAGATCAAGTACCTTCTGTATTTGCATAACCCTTAGTAATTATGATGTGCAGTCATTTTAGTAACCACTTATAATCTATTAATGTCTAATCTCAAAGTGGCATCTCACTTGGAGACTTTATGATGATAAATCCAGAATAGTGACTTGTATTTATGGAACTAGATACAGAATGTTTTAGCAAGTCTTATTTCATTTATGGGTATTATGTCATTTCTATTTTACAGATGAGGAAACAGTTTAGAGAGCCTCAGTGACTTACACAGAGTCATATAGCAAGTATGGTATAACTAAGGTTTTAACTCAGGTTTTAATTTTATATGCCATGATTATTCCATTACTACTGTGAACGTTTCTGAAACTTTGTGTTTACTGTTTTATCTCTGTTTTTTTTTAAAGAGATTTTATAATAGGTTAGATGTCTGTAGCTTAAATTTTTTCAAAGTTCATTCATACGTATTTTCTAATTATTTACTGAATATAACTTTCTAAGATAGAAAGGACTGGATGGCTACAGATTTTAATTACATAAAAAACTGTTTTAAACATGTGATTATTTTCTCATCAGGCTATGGGTAATGACGGTTAATGCACTTCAGCCTTCAATAAAGTTTGTACGACAACAGAAGTATACTCAGAATGACCTGATGATAGATCCTCTCATTGTCCTAAGGTGTGATCAGAGGGTTCACAGGTACATGTCATTTGAGTTTCATTTTTATTATAGAGCTGTACTTTGGAGAGTCAAAAGAAATTGACGAAATTCAGTTTAAACTTATATTTTAATTTTTCTTGCAGATAAGTAGGCAGTGTGACTTGTGCAGTTTTTTTGTCTTTTTTTTTTAGTCGTGTTTATTAATGAAATGTATATTCATTTTAATATTTAGTATGTGATTAATAAAACCTAGCTTTAGAGAAATGCCATTCTTGGTTTTGGTGCCACCAATAGTGGTTTTTCTCTCTCACAATTTAGACCAGTAAAGAATAACTATTTCTATTCTCACGTTAAAAAGGTTTTTAAAAAACTAGTTTCTTGTGAACCATTACCTGCATTAAAACTGTGACCTTTTTGGCATGCACAATAGTGATGTTAGCTTCATTGATTCCACATTTGGCTCTAAATCCTTACCAATTGCTAAACTTAAGCATTGCTTTCAAGTGGCTTCATCTCAAAAGTTAGAATTTAGTTAATTCCAACATTAATCTTTGAGTCACAGTTGTTATGATAAGTACTATCAAAAGTATATAAGTTGAGGGGCTTTAAAGTGATTATCATCTGCATGGGACATAAGATAGATACATGATAAGTTACATAATATGGTCATGTGGATGAATGGTGTGGTAAATGAATGTTCTTAAAAGTTCAGGAAAGAGGCAGAGGAGATGGGATATGGGTAATGTTTTAAAGAGTGGAGTTAGGGCTGGTTCGAGTGCAGTGGTGTTTACAACTGATTGATCATAATCAGGTACGGATTTCTTTGTTCCCTCTTCACTCCCACTGCTTTATTTAAACTTAAAAAAAGAAGAGTGGACATAGGGTTTAGGTGAATATTTGTTCATCTAATGGTATAAAGATGGGGGTCAGGGAGTCAAGGAAGGTACTTTGAGAAAATGAATAATATGAGCAGAAGTTTAGAAGCAAGAATGAGAAAGGCGTGAAGAGGGTTATTTTTGAAAAGAACATTTTACAGTTGGAAAGTTAAGTTGGGGTCAGGCTATCGAGGGCCTTGAATATTAGGCTAATGTAGTTTGGGTTATAACTTAGGAAAAGATGCTTTGTGCTAGATGGATTAGAGGAGAGAGAAACTAGTAAGGAAGACTAAATAGGATGCACTTGATATTTAAATTTGTCTGTCATCAACCAAGGGATGACATTCTCGAAGTGACAAAATCTGCAAAATTAGCTAAATATGGTTTGGTAAGATTAAGTTCTCATAGGAAATAGGAATCAGAAGAACAAACTATATGTAAATGATGTTAAGTATCTAATAAAAGGAAAACCACAATAAATAACACTTCTAGAAAAGAGCTGTTTCTCAAAAAAATGATTTATCATTGTTAAAAATCCACTGAAATAGGTGAGCTTACACCTCAATCACCTCAGGTGATTCAGTTTTTAAGGAAGTTGTTAAATTCTGCAATCAAATTGTATCTAATGTTTTTGTAGCTTGGATTTTTCACTTAACAACTTGTGAACCTTTTTTCATGTTAATATTCTTATTTCAAATTTTTTTTATTTTTTGAGTTGGGGGTCTTGCTATGTCGTCCAGGCTGGTCTTGAACTCCTGGGCTTAAGCAATCCTCTTGCCTCAGCCTCCTGAGTAGCTGGGATTATAGTTGTGTGCCACTGTGCCTAGTTTATATTCTTATCTTAATTGGCTACATGGTATTCCATTTTATAGAGCTATGCTTAACCCAATCCCCTAGGATATTTTATTTCTACTTTTTGCTATTATCAATAGTGCTTTGGTGATTATGTGCATTTCTCCATGCTGAGTATTTCATTAGAACATGGAAAAATGGAATTATTGGGGCAAAAGTGTTGTGCTCATTTTCAAGACTTTTAATTCATATTTTCATTCTACTATGTAGAAAGGCTGAACTGGTTTACATTCCATAGCAGTGTTTGATATTATATACTTTCCTGCACTATCTTATATAATGTTTTCCAATTTGATAGGTGAAAATAGATTCCCATTTTAATTTATATTCTTGTTAGATTGGACATTTAACAGTATTTACTGGCCATTTTATTCCTTCTTTATATTTTAGCCTATATTTTTTATTGAACTTAAAGAGCTCTTTATCTATAAAGGATATTAGCTTTTTGTACGTATATTACAGTTTTTTTAATGCATTATTGTTTTGCCTGCACCCAGTCATCTTTTCTTTAGAATTTACATTATACATATTTGACTTTAGCTGATAAGATGAAACAAGTAATACTATTTATATAATCTTGAAATACAGAGAATAAGAAACATATATTAAACTTTTGTAAATAGTTTAGTGGGAAAAGTTACTATGTACTACTCAGGTTTTTCTCAGCATTTAAACTAAATTGATCATGTTCTGGCTAATTTATAAATTTATATTCTTTCTGATATATTTTTCTTCTCTGCTTTCCTTGTTTAGATGCCCCCCACTGATGGATATTACCCTACACATGTTGAGTGGGTATCTTCTTGCATCTAAAGCCTACCTTAGTGCTCATCTGAAGGAAACAGAGCAAGATAGGCCTTCCCAGAATAATACAATCGGTTTAGTTGGACAAACTGATGCTCCGGAAGTTACCAGAGAAGAATTGAAAAATGCATTACTGGCCGCTCAGGTAAATTTTGCTAAAGTAAAATTTAGTCAAAAAGAGCAAGGGCTTCTCTACTAGTGTAATCAGTTGAATAGATGGCACATTGTGCCCTCCATGTACATTGGTGACATATTGTGCATTTCTTTTATTATAGAACCTATTACAATGATGTTACCTTTGCTTCTGAATATCAGATATGTTGTATTTCTGAAATCAGGAATAATCTTCATGATATGAATGAAATAATCATTTAAATAAGATTCATATTTTAATAAAATTTAAGTGTTTACCTATTCTGAGTTTAGAGTTATATGTTTATTCATTCAGCACATTTTTTTTGTTTTTTTGTTTTTTGAGACAGAGTTTTGCCCTGTCACCCAGGTTGGAGTGCAGAGGTGTGATCTTGGCTCACGGCAACATCCGCCTCCCGGGTTCAAGCAGTTCTCCTGCCTCAGCCTCCTGAGTAGTTGGGACTACAGGCACACGCCACCACACCTGGCTAATTTTTATATTTTTAGTAGAGACAGGGTTTTGCTGTGTTTGCCAGGCTGGTCTCGAACTCCTGACTTGAGGTGATCCACCCGCCTCAGCTTCCCAAAGTGCTGGGATTACAGGCATGAGCCACGGCACCCGGCCTCATTCAACAAATATTTATTGGGACACCTACTGTGTGCCAAGTATTGTTCCAGGAACTGGGAATATAGTGGTGAAGAAGACAAAATCCTTGGTTATTTATTTCTTAAGATCAAATGTCAAATTATGGAGACAGACAACAGAAAAACAAGTGCACGTATAATAAAATGTCAGGCAGTGATAAACACCATGACAATATAAGCAGTTCAACTGTATATTTAGAAAAGTTTTTTGGCCGGGCATGGTTGCTCATGCCTATAATCCCAGCACTTTGGGTGGCTGAGGTGGGTGGATCACCTGAGGTCAGGAGTTTGAGACCAGCCTGGCCAACATGGTGAAACCCCATCTCTACTAAAAATACAAAAAGTAGCTGGGTGTGATGGCCCACACCTATAGTCCCAGCTACTTGGGAGACTGAGGCAGGAGAATGGCTTGAACCCGGGAGGCGGAGGTTGCAGTGAGCTGAGATCGTGCCTCTGCACTCCAGCCTGGGCGAGAGAGCGAGACTCCATCTCAACAACAACAACAAAAATAAATAAAATAAATCAATAAAATAAATCTGTTCCTAGGAGTTTCAGATAAGGGACTGAAGATCGTAAAAGCTAACATCTGTGTAATGCTTACCATATGGTAGGTGCTAGCCTAAGTTCTTTAAATATATTAGCTCATTTAATTTTTATAACCTACCTATGAGGTATAGAGTATTATCTCCATTTTTACAGAGTAGGAAAATGTGACCCAGAGAAGTTAAGTGACTTGCCCATGGTTACACATTTAATAAATGTCAGAACCAGGATTCACTCCTAGGCACTCTGGCTCCTGAGTCAACAACAACAAAACAAAACAATAACAATAACCAAAAACTCCTTTCCCCAAGCACCATGATTATAAAGTAGTCTAACCTCACTTTATAATAAGTTCTTAATCACTTAGCTCAAGTAATTGTTTTCTCTACCTTAGGCAGTAGCTGTCTATCAGAGGTGGATGTCATGTGTTCATTTTTATTTTTCACTTCTTTCTGCTAGATGAGAGTGATTTTAGCTCTCCTTTATATATAGGGGCCTCAAGTATATTGCTATTACCCCTCAAGCTACTGCTCTATGCAATGATGCTCAAGCCTGTAGACTGAGCAATGAGTTGTGCAAGTGGAATGGATGGTAAGGTAGACTCTTTCCTTGTGAAACCAGAGCCTTAAACAGGTTGAAAAAAAGGGAAATGAGGATAGCATCCTGGGAAAAGTGGGAGATTAAGAGGAAGGAAAGGACATTCTGGTAGAAGTCATTTTTGCCTGGGGCCTGTTTTGGATGTAACTGAATTCATAATACTCTTCTAGTAGATATTCTTAAACTGGAGTCCATGGATCTGTTTTAGAGATATGTGATATCATTTTGTAATGATGTTTGTTTATGTACGTTAATTTTTATGGGGAGAGGGTACATTGTTTTCTTTAGATTCCTAAGGCGTTCATAATCCTAAAAAGGTGAGAACCACTGTTCTACAGATTGCTCACTTCTGCTCTTAGAAGTACCTCTTTGTGTATGTGTGTTTAAGAAATTAGTTATTTTATCATATCTGTTCATGTGAAAATAAAATCTGATTTGTTTTTGTAACTTCTTAGAAACTTCTTACTTTTACTATGTTTTGTTTGCTTATAGGATAGTGCAGCTGTCCAGATTCTCTTAGAGATTTGCCAACCTACTGAAGAGGAAAAAGCAAATGGTGTCAATCCAGATAGCTTGTTAAGAAATGTTCAAAGTGTTATTACCACCAGCGCTCCAAATAAGGGAATGGAGGAAAGGGAAGACAATTTGCTCTGTAACCTTCGAGAAGTTCAGTGCCTTATCTGTTGTCTCTTGCACCAAATGTACATTGCAGATCCCAACATTGCTAAGCTTGTTCACTTTCAGGTCGGTTTCCAAAGAATGATGCTTTGTGTTTGAACTTTATTTTTCTTGGGAGCTTTGAATACTATATTAACAGGGATCATTTAGAAACCAGAGAAAACACAAATGATCCATGGGCCTTTGCGATATGGAGAAAAATCCAGATTTTTAGTTGTTTTTTTTTTTAACCTAATGAAATGTTCGATAGTTTAATCTCTATTCTAGTGCATCAGAAAAGTGAAATGCCAGGTTACATATAGGGCACTATAGCCTTCTGAGCAACTTTTACAGAAAGGAAATGAAATCTTTCATTTGTATTTTTATCTGTACTTTTATAGTTATTTTATTTCTGACTTTTTTCCCGTTTCTTGTTGAGATAGGGTTATCCATGTGAACTTTTGCCTCTGACGGTCGCAGGTATTCCATCTATGCACATCTGTCTAGATTTCATACCTGAGCTTATTGCACAGCCAGAACTTGAAAAACAGGTAATGAGCATTTTGGAGCTTTAGGACAATTGATCTCTCTCTCCAGTCTTACTAGTTACACAAAACATTTTATAATTTTTAATACCTAAAGATGTTCTTGAGAAACATGTAATAACTGGATTTTGTATTGCAGATATTTGCTATCCAGTTGCTTTCTCACTTGTGTATCCAATATGCATTACCAAAGTCACTTAGTGTGGCTCGTTTAGCTGTCAATGTCATGGGAACTTTGTTAACAGGTATGTAGGCAATCAACATCAACAAACATCTGACATAAATTATTATAGTTCCTATATTTTCTGCATTAGTGATGCAATATGTTTTTTCTGTCACTCTGAGACAGTATGATACAATATGTGTTCAATACTAGTTTAACTTATGCCATCTTTTGAATTCTTCTTTTGAAAACTTCTGTTTACAAATGTGATTTATAGTGTAGTGGGAATGAATAGGTAGGCAAATTGTATTTTTCATTTTGTGAATGAGTATATCTAGATTTGTAAATATAAGCTTTCTGAATTTTATAAATGGAAAACAAATACACTTTCAGAATGTAATTGTATCAGTAGATAACAAATGTTCATTTATTACAAATGCTCAGAGTTCCAGAAAAATATCATCATATGTATAAATGAAAGATAAATGTATTTGTATTAGATGTCTTCATAAGTTCTAAAACATATTCTGGTATTTTAACCACCTTCTGGTTTGTAGAATAAAATGGTCTGCAAATAAACTACTTTAAAATATATGAACTATAATTCAACCCTTTTTTTTTTTTTAAGAAGGAGTCTTGCTCTTTCGCCTGGGCTGGAGTGCAGTGGCGCAATCTCGGCTCACTGCAGGCTCCGCCGCCTGGGGTTCACGCCATTCTCCTGCCTCAGCCTCCGCATAGCTGGGACTACAGGTGCCCACCACCTCGCCTGGATAATTTTTTGTATTTTTAGTAGAGACGGGGTTTCACCGTGTTAGCCAGGATGGTCTCGATCTCCTGACCTCGTGATCCGCCCGCCTCCGCCGCCCAAAGTGCTGAGATTACAGGCGTGAGCCACCGCGCCCAGCCTAATTCAACCTTTAATGTTATGGCATAGTTAACTTAGTATTCTTTCTCATTATAATATTTCCATAATACCCTATTGTTTTTCTTTTCATTGTATTTACGTCCTGTTATAATTATTTGTAGTGATTAAGAGTTTACACTGCCTGAATTCAATCTCAGCCCCACCACTAACTGGCTTGTGATCTTTAACAAGTTTCTTAACCTCTCTAACTCTTTTTTAAGAGTTTTCTCATATATAAAATGAGTCATAATAGTACGTTGGTCATTCATAAGATTGTAGGAATTCAATGAAATAACATGTAATGTACTTATCGCAAAACTTGTGCATAATAATTTGTATCTTGGATAAAGACTGAGACTACTGGATTGTGAGCTTTCTGAAGACGGGTTGGCTGTGTTTAGAGAACTTCATATCTCCAGCACAAAGCATAGTTCCCCTTAGTATGTTGTATAAGCTGTGTTGAATTTATATTTGTAAACTAAAACATTGTTTCATTTCTTTCCAACAGTTTTAACACAGGCTAAGCGGTATGCTTTTTTTATGCCAACTCTGCCAAGTTTGGTCTCTTTTTGTCGAGCATTTCCTCCATTGTATGAGGATATTATGTCTTTGCTGATCCAAATAGGGCAAGTTTGTGCCTCTGATGTTGCCACTCAGACAAGAGACATTGATCCAATTATTACACGTAAGTGGTAACTTATTTTCAAGGGTTATCTTAATATCTCAAACAAAAAGGCCAAATTCCTTTCCAAATTTCTTGGCCTTAATGTTTTTTTTCCCTTATGTTGTAGGTCTTCAACAAATAAAGGAGAAACCAAGTGGATGGTCTCAAATCTGTAAAGATTCATCTTATAAAAATGGATCCAGGGACACTGGAAGCATGGATCCTGATGTACAGCTCTGTCACTGTATTGAAAGAACAGTAATTGAAATAATAAATATGAGTGTTAGTGGAATTTAAAACAACAACAAAAAAGAAGCTGTTTGCTGCATATACCCAATATGAATCTGCATATTAGTAACAACTCTAAACTGAATGGGAACAGTAAAGTATTATCTTGGAATCACTAAAACAATTCAACTCAACACGAGTATAGTTTAGAACTTTATGACAATTATACTTGCTTGTTTCTGATTGGCACGTCTTTGGATCTACTTTGCTGGTATGTTTCTATTGTAGCAGCTGAGCTTTTTTTTTTTTCCACTGGGAACACATGTAAGAAACTCATTATTGGAAAGGGAATTTGGCCTTGTATTTAGCTTTTGAAGTGAAGACTGCCATGCCTTTAATTTCTTATAAAAATGAGTCTGTGGGTAGCCCTAGTGTTTATTTTAACTGTGAGCTTGTAACAGAATGTGACAAAGATGCAAAGATGGGAGAGGAAAAAAGGGTAAAGGGAAAGGAGGATTAAGGAAATATTAGGAGTTAAAAACCCAAGTAGAAATCTCAAAGATTTGCAATGCAAGTAATAGTAAGGCAAGTTGGAATTCTAGTTCTCAAGGAAGAGTATTGAGAAGACTTTTAATAAGGCAAGTAGCTTTTGTAAATGATTTCTGTGGAATTACAGATGAGGATTTAAATATTTCACATATTTGCTTCAATTTTTATTAATATATGAAGCCATATGTTTAAAGAGATACTTGAATAATTTGGAATTTTAGGATACTGGTGTAAAAGTGTTTACAGAAACATCTTTGTTCAAAGAAGAACCTGAGAGGAGATCTCATTTAGTTTTATGTTTTAAATTTATTTTTATAATACTTTATTAACTTACCTAATGCTCAGATGGGGGGAAATATGTATCAAATTAAATGAAGGTAGAGCAATAAAACCCACTGGATTAAAGAGCTCTTGGTTTGTCATCAGGATTATAATTCATATCTTACTTTGAGAAGATCTTTGAGTAAGAAAATGCAGTGTTTGAACTTGAGGAAAAGTTAAAATGTAGAAAATACTGTCTTGCTGAAGGATTTTGCAGTCCTCTGTCAGTAACTTCCATTGATTAGGCAGACACATTCAGGTAAACCCTAATCATTTAAAAAAAAAAATTATCAATGTAGAAAGTAATTCCCTTTTCTCTCTCTGAGATATACCTCAATCACACACTTCCCCATCCCCACTTGAAACAGACCTCTTCACTTATGTTTTTTTTTTTTTTTTCTGAGGTGGAGTCTCGCCCTGTTGCCCAGGCTGGAGTGCAGTGGGATGATCTTGGCTCACTGCAACCTCTGCCACCTGGGTTCAAGGGATTCTCGTGCCTCAACCTCCTGAGTAGCTGGGACTGCAGGCACGCGCCATCTGTATTTTTGTATTTTTAGTAGAGACGGGGGTTTGCCATGTTGCCCAGGCTGGTCTTGAACTCCTGGCCTCAGGTGATCTGCCCACCTTGGCCTCCCAAAGTGCTGGGATTACAGGTGTGAGCCACCGCACCCAGCCAGACCGCTTCACTTGTAAAAGAAATTAGGCTAATAAGAAGGTGTAGTTTTTGAGAAATGAAATTTAACTTTAGCCTTTTCACTAGTAAATAGTCACATCTCATTTTCTTTCTTTGTAAAATGGGGTTACTACTGGCCCTACCTCATATTCTATGAGAACGAGTTTGTAGCTGTTTCAAATCATGAATTGCATAGTATCACATGTGATAGAATATTTATAACTTTTTATTAGATGCTTAATGTTCAATTAAGTAATTTTGATGTGAAAAATAAAAGTATATGCTTAAAAATAGCATAAGAATTTTCATATTTTTAAACAAGGCAGTTTTGTAGTCCCTTAAGATTAAATACAACTGCTCCTTTTTTTTTTTTTTTTAAACTGAGGCCTTGCGATATTTTGTGTGAATAGATATGCCCTAGGAGTTCAGAAAAAGTTAAAGTATGTTTTCTAACTAAATGCAGTGCACATTCCTGGATCAATATTCAAAGACTGGTCATAACCTGCTGTGTTAAAATAATCACGTATACTCTTTTTCATCAGATTTGTTGATGATGTAAATAAAATGTGTAAATATATTAGTAAATGTTAATATTCATGTATTTTAAGTTAAGGTTATAAAATTTGTCACAATGTGTTTTTTTATTCAAGTGAAAACAGATGTGTGCAGCTATTTTGAATATTGGTTTATAAACATTCATATTCTTTATCATACGAACCTGTAGTTTTTGTGTTTCATTCCACTAGAGTTAACCTGAAGGGAACAGTTCAAGGGACTGTATTCGAGGTATTTATGGCTCCAGGGCCTACGTGTATCCCTTTCTGTTATGCCACATACATTAAATGGCAATGCAAGGTGAGAGCCAGTAGAAACCCTTAGTAATTTAGGAGAGGAAAATGAGAGTAGTTATCCTAGAGCAGTTACTCAAAAGAGTTGATTTTTTTTTTTTTTTTTTTTTTTTGAGATGGAGTCTCGCTCTGTCTCCCAGGCTGGAGTGCAGTGGCGCCATCTCCGCTCACTGCAAGCTCCGCCTCCCGGGTTCACGCGATCCTCCTGCCTCAGCCTCCCGAGTAGCTGGGACTACAGGCGCCCGCCAACACGCCCGGCTAATTTTTTTTATTTTTATTTTTTATTTTTTTTTATTTTTTATTTTTATTATACTTTAGGGTTTTAGGGTACATGTGCACAATGTGCAGGTTTGTTACATATGTATCCATGTGCCATGTTGATTTCCTGCACCCATTAACTCGTTATTTAGCATTAGGTGTATCTCCTAATGCTGTCCCTCCCCCCTCCCCCCACCCCACAACAGTCCCCGGAGTGTGATGTTCCCCTTCCTGTGTCCATGAGTTCTCATTGTTCAATTCCCACCTATGAGAGAGAACATGCGGTGTTTGGTTTTTTGTCCTTGCGATAGTTTACTGAGAATGATGTTTTCCAGTTTCATCCATGTCCCTACAAAGGACACGAACTCATCATTTTTTATGGCTGCATAGTATTCCATGGTGTATATGTGCCACATTTTCTTAATCCAGTCTATCGTTGTTGGACATTTGGGTTGGTTCCAACTCTTTGCTATTGTGAATAGTGCCGCAATAAACATACGTGTGCATGTGTCTTTATAGCAGCATGATTTATTGTCCTTTGGGTATATACCCAGTAATGGGATGGCTGGGTCAAATGGTATTTCTAGTTCTAGATCCCTGAGGAATCGCCACACTGACTTCCACAATGGTTGAACTAGTTTACAGTCCCACCAACAGTGTAAAAGTGTTCCTATTTCTCCACATCCTCTCCAGCACCTGTTGTTTCCTGATTTTTTAATGATGGCCATTCTAACTGGTGTGAGATGGTATCTCACTGTGGTTTTGATTTGCATTTCTCTGATGGCCAGTGATGATGAGCAATTTTTTGTATTTTTAGTAGAGACGGGGTTTCACCGTGGTCTCGATCTCCCGACCTCGTGATCCGCCCGCCTCGGCCTCCCAAAGTGCTGGGATTACAGGCGTGAGCCACTGCGCCCGGCCAAGAGTTGATGTTTTAAAAATTATAAAAGAGAAATAACAATTTGAAGGTATTTTTAAGGATTTAAAACATTATCCTTCCTTTCATTGTCTTAACAGTAAATTACTCCATATATTTTCACATTACTGAATCCTTAACACCCAGTTTGGGGTTTGCTTTGCCTTTTTTCACTTAACCTTATATGGGATTTTTTCTCGCAAGTTTAATTTTTATAATTTTATTGGCTTCATAATGTATTGAATTCATCTATCATAACTACCTCCATATTACTAGACTGGGAAGTTCATAATTTTTTTCAGTATTACCAATAGGTATTATTGTCAATTGCGGTATCACATTTTCTTTCGTTTAGATTACGTTTTTAGGATAAATATCTGGAGCTCAGATTACTAGGTCAAAGGGTAGAGTTTATTTTTATGACTACAAGTTTTGTCATTTTTGGTAAGATATATCACAATTGACAATGAGGCAAACAAATCACCTAGCCCCTCCTGCTCTTTCTTCCCAGCAAACTCCTTCCCCAAACTAGTTACTTGAATTTGAGAAACAATATCAGGTTCTGCCTTTTGGGGACATTATTATTTGAGCCAAGTTTAGGTTATACAGATTTTTTTTAAAAAAACATGATTTGGCAAGATCATGATGAACCTCCTTTTCTTTGAGTAAAAGTACTATTGGCAAATAATAAACTGGTCTTAGGAGGGATGGAAGGCGGATAAGCCTTAATGGAAGTAGAAGTGATCTGATACTGGAAACCCTGAGAGCTTGTCTCTGTCTTATTTTAGTATCTGGGAAAGCCTTGAATATATGAAAGATAGATTGTACCCCGATGTCACAGAGCCTTCTTACTTAAGTTTGGCTCAGCAGCCTGGCAATTCCCGCCTCAGTCTTCGCTATCCTGGCTACTGCAAAGCTGGGTAATTTAAACTGAGTGGCACTGATAAATGCTCAAAGAACTTGGCAAAGCTTAAAGATATTTCCTTTCCGCTGGTCTACGGACGTGAAGAATGAGACTTCCAGTTTCCAAGGAATTTGCTGCATAGACTCTCGCTGGTTTCAAAAGTCAAACCGAGACGACTTTCTACTTTAAACAAACACTAGGCATTTGCTGGAGTGGCAACAGCCTTCCGGTGCCGTCGCGTACCTTGAGCCTGTGTGTTTTTTTTTTTTTTTTTTTCCGGAGACTTCCATTGGATGCCGAAGTCCTCGCCCCCTCACCTCGCGCCGAGATTGGTTGATTCCTGGCCTTGGCGGGTGATTGGTCGAGCTCGCTGGGCTATTGGGCGCTAGGAGTCGAGGGGGCGGGAGGCGGGAATTCGTCTCGGGCTGTGTGGTTGAAGGGTCTGGTGAGTGCTGGAGTCGAGGAAAGATACGGCGGCCTCAAGCCTGCACACCAGGCCGGGGAAGTAGCAGCCCCGCCAGGAAGAGGGAGGAGGAAGGGCTCGTGCCCTTTCTTCTCTTCCAGGGCTCCGCTTTATTTGCTCTCAGAAGTCGGTTTCCTTTTCTTCAGTGAATCGGAGCTCAGAGCGTTGCTTCGGTTTCCCTCCAGACAGGCAAGTCGGAGGGAAGTCAACGGAAAGGGCTTGATTCCTTCTGCACCGCCTGCAGGCCCATCGGTGGTGACTGGATCACCAGGGCCTCGGGGATCTCAACTGGCTCGGGGAGGAGGGAGATACGGGGCAGAAAACCTGAGGAGGGAGCCTATCCTTACCTCCTTTGAACGCAGGCCTGTTCTTAGCCCGGGCGCTGCGTTAATTCTTGGCGGGAGGCAGAGGGGTGTGTTTATCCTTTATGCAATGTTTGGGGGAAGCTACCCCATTTTGACACTATTGTTGCCACAGCCGGGGTACAGGACGGGCTAATTTCTAGATTATATCTGAGTAACTAGGCCAGCGTTGAGTTGCTGATTCATATTAAAAGGTTAGATTCCACCATACCTCATTCTCAGAGCTTTACAGATAGAATCGCAAAATGTTAAGAGCTGGAAAATACCCTAGAATAATGGTTCTTCTTTTGGAACACACAAGCAGTGGTGAATGTTATTATTGGCTTCATAATCTACTGAATTGCTATTTTAACCATCTCTTCGTCCCCAGATTGAATTTACAATTTTTTCCCACGACCGCAAATAATTCCGTATTTAATAACAATGCATGTAATTTCCCCCGCTATTTTGATTTCCTTGAGATATATTTACGGGAAGAGAAATCTATGGACGTTTTCTTCAGAAAAATGCAACCATGTACAGAAACTTATGCTTGCAATTTCAAGAGGTCATTGTCTCTGAATTACATCCGTGGATCCTAGGTTAAGAAAAGTGGTTTAGAAGAGGTGAGGATTAAAGTGATCCTCATCTGTGTCAGATCCTGGGTTAGGTACATTCTGCCCTGGCTAATTTTCATAAAAACCCTGTCAGGTAAGTAGTATTTCAATTCCATATGTGGAGAAACAAGCTCTGAGAAGTTAAGTGATTCACACAGTGGAATTCAAACTTAGGATTGCCTTACTCCAAAGCCCATCCTGTTTCTGTAATACTCTACTGACCTTCAAATAACATTTTTGAGTGCCTACTATGTGCCAAGGCATTCTCTTTCTTACAACAGCCTTTAAATTAAATTAGGGGTTATCACAGGTAAGGATCTTAGACTAGAGAAGTAAAAAGATATGTCAAAGATAACATATCTGAGTCAAAGATAACATACCAGGCACTGTACCAAAACCTGGTATAGAACCTGTGCTTCCTGACTTCTGGTCCACAGCTTTTTTCTTCTAACTGGAGGACTGCAGAAAGGGGTAACACAAAGGGGAAGAACGGGAGAAAGAGTGGTGCTACGGAGTTGTACAGAGGGAGTCCTCAGGAACTTACTTGTTTCTGTAGGTTGATTACATCTGATCTAACTGTTACAAGATCTCATGTTTAATCTGGTATGTACTTTATCATATTTGCACATTATTTCACTTAATCATTACCACAATCCTATGGGGTACATGCAGTCACTGTGGCTTAGAGAAGGTAACTAACTTTACCAAAGTCACACAACTAATACCTGGCAGAGTGAAGGATACAAATCTAGATTTGTTAGACTCTAAGACATGCTCTTGACCACTGTGATTTATGAGACTAGGACATTATTTTGTTTCCATTTGTTTTGTTTATACTTTTATTAATTCCAGTTTTTATTTCCAGATTTCTTAGTTTTGTTCCCTGCTTTTCTTTGAAAGGCGTGTCTCAATATTTGCCATTTTCATTTCTGTTGTAGTTAGGAATCTGAAATAAGCAGGAAAGCACTATGTCTTCAGTGTGGTCTGAATATACAATTGGTGGGGTGAAGATTTACTTTCCTTATAAAGCTTACCCGTCACAGCTTGCTATGATGAATTCTGTAAGTATTTTTATTAAGCTATAGATACTTATGACCCATAAAGTACATTGAGTATGTGACTGCATTCATATTCTCAGTAAATGGAGAATCTTTTCTGGGTTCACTTGGAAGAACATCTAACCTCTGGGAAACTACTGATTGCAGCTAAACTGTATATATCTGTGGTTAAGGCAAAGAAGAACATTCTGAAAAATGTTCTCAGCTCATTTGGAATTTCTGTACTTTTAATGAAAAACTGCTTTCTATAGAGTATTTACTATCTTTTACACAGAATACTCACCATTGTTTTGTTTGGATCATGTAGAAAATTAATATACAAATTTGAGTAAACCAGCTTTCCAGTTTTGTTAAATCTATTTTGCCATATGTACTTCATATCTTACTTACTGGTAACAAGATTATTAGTATCCTGAATTTGTTCTTTTCCTTTCCTAGCCATGTTTTTATACTTTTATTATATATCTATGTCTCCATAAACAATATAGAATATTATTTTACATATTTTAAACTGTGCATTGATGTGATACTGTACCTTGTCTTTCATGCAGAACTTGAGTTTTTTAACTTAGCATTATTTTTAATGTATAGTCCTGTTGATTCTTTTTTTTTTTTTTTTTTTTTTGAGACAGAGTCTCGCTCTGTCACCCAGGCTGGAGTGCAGTGGCACGATCTTGGCTCACTGCAATCTCCGCCTCCCGGGTTCACGCCGTTCTCCTGCCTCAGCCTCCCGAGTAGCTGGGACTACAGGCGCCGGCCACCATGGCCAGCAAATTTTTTTGTATTTTTAGTAGAGACGGAGTTTCACCGTGTTAGCCAGGATGGTCTCGATCTCCTGACCTCGTGATCTGCCTGCCTCAGCCTCCCAAAGTGCTGGGATTACAGGCGTGAGCCACCGCCCCCAGCCAGCCCTGTTGATTCTTAATCCATTTTAATTGTTGTATAAATTCCATTGGATGAATATACCAGAATTTATCTGTCCATTTTCTTATTGGTGGACATTTAGGTTGTTTACATTCTTTTGCAATTACAAACAATGCTGCTGTGAACTTTCTTTTTTCTTCTTTTTTTGAGACAGCGTCTCACTCTGTCGCCCAGATTGGAGTGCAGCGGCGTGATCTTGGCTCACTGCAACCCCTGCCTCCCAGGCTGAAGCTATTCTCCTGCCTCAGCCTCCCCAGTAGCTGGGATTACAGGGATGCGCCACTACGCCCAGCTAATTTTTGTATTTTTAGTAGAGATGGGTTTTCACCGTGTTGGCCAGGCTGGTCTCGAACTCCTGACCTCAAATGATCCACCTGCCTTGACCTCCCAAAGTGCTGGGATTACAAGTGTGAGCCACTGCGCCTGGCTGCTGCTGTGAACTTTCTTATGCATGTTTCCTTGTGTTCATGTGGGAAAGGTTTTGGGTGTACAGATAGAACTGGACTTGCTGGACCTGGGCATCTTCACTTTATAAGAAATTGTTTATTTCTCTACCAAGTAATTGTAACAATTTGTACTCTCACTAGCAGTATCCTTCATTAAGTTTTCATCAAAGATATTGATAGGTAGTAATGTATTCTGGTTTTACAGAAATCATTGATTCTTGCACGATTCTGGCACAGATTGCTCTTTTCTTCTCTTGTGCTTGATATTTTGTTAAGATAATCTTAGGGAGAGGTGTAAAGGGATACAGTTTGGATTTAACTAAATACGTGTTCCTTCTGCTATTGTTGTGTTCCCTGGAGTGCAATCTCACTTCTCCTTGCTGTTCTATTTATACTTCAGATGGAGAGAGACCTTTATAAAGTTAATATGTTTATTAATCTTTTTCATTGGTTTCTGTGTTCATAGATTCTCAGAGGATTAAATAGTAAGCAACATTGTTTGTTGGAGAGTCCCACAGGAAGTGGAAAAAGCTTAGCCTTACTTTGTTCTGCTTTAGCATGGCAACAATCTCTTAGTGGTAAGTAGTTGCTTGATATCTTCAGGTTGCTTACTGGGATCTGAAAAAATACAATACAGTATTCTTTATCCAGACTGGTTCAGCCATGCTGTCACTAACTTAAATATTCGTTTAAAGATGTTTCTTTAAAATAAGTTATACATCTTCCAAAAGAGTTTCAATATAGCAAAACGTGTTTAAGTAATGCTAAAATAGTATTGAACATAATTTAGTCTTTTGATGAGTCGGAAAGTACATAAAGACTTGGCAGCCTGGGCAACATAGTGATGCCCCATCTCTACAAAAATTGACAATCAATTAGCCAGGCATGGTGATGTACACTTGTAGTCCCAGCTACTTGGGAGACTGAGGTGGTAGGATCGCTTGAGCCCAGGAGGTCGAGGTTGCAGAGAGCTGTGATTGTGCACTCCAGCCTGGGTGACAGAAAACAAACAAACAAAGTTTTGGATGCTTAGAGTTATCATTATGAAAATAATTAGATGATAATTTGTATGTAAAAGATGCAAGAGATGGGCTGTCATGATGCTATAACACATACTAATTGCTTTTTTGGGGGGGGGAATTCTTTAATATATTTGCTTACCTGTTCCTTTCTCATAACATTAGCACATGGAATATATAAAAAAGAATACATTCTAGTTGATCTTTCTACTTGTTTAAATGCCAGATAAACACAAATTTAGTATAATATTGTTTGTATGAATTTATATTACTTCCCACTACTTTTCCTTTTTTTTTTTTTTTTTTTTGAGTGGAGTCACCCAGGATGGAGCATAGTGATGTGATCATAGCTCACTGTAACCTCAAACTCCCGGGCTCAAGTGATTCTCCTGCTTCAGCCTCTTAAGTAGTTGGGATTACAGGCATGAGCCACCAGGCCAAGCTATTTTTACTTTGTTTGCTAACAAATGCCTATTAATATTTACTTTCATGAAAGACTATATAAACTACATAATGAATCAGAAATATAATATTGGATACATTTTAGTTACATTAGATGGCTTTAACCTAAAGGTATTAGGAGAATTTGAGGTTAAACATGGTATGTGTATGTATGTATGTATGTATGTGTATATAGGTGTATATATATATATAATATACATTTTTAAAATGAAATGTTTGTTACTAATAAGAGTATATTAAGGCTGGGCACAGTGGCTCACGCCTGTAATCCCAGCACTTTGGGAGGCCAAGGCAGGTGGATCACTTGAGGTTGGAAGTTTGAGACCAGCCGGACCAACGTGGAGAAACTCCATCTCTACTAAAAATACAAAATTAGCCAGGCGAGGTAGCCTGTGCCTGTAATCCCAGCTACTCGAGAGGCTGAGGCAGGAGAATCACTTGAACCTGGGAGGTGGATGTTGCAGTGAGCCGAGATTGCGCCACTGCACTTCAGCCTGGGCAACAGGAGCGAAACTCTGTCTCAAAAAAAAAAAAAAAAGAAAAGTAAATATTTCATAAGCTTTTGGTTCATTTTGATTCTCACTGATGTTAATTTTGGGAAAAATGAGTTTATCGGTACTAACTTCAGGTCTTAATGGCAGATGTCTGGAAAACAGAATTAGGAATATTTATATGGTACAAATGGGAAAACAATGTCAATACTGATTATTTTTAAAAATAAATTATTTAACTTTTTTGGGGGTATATGAATTGTACATTTGTATACAATGTAGGCACACAATGTAAACTTATTACAATTTGGTATTATATTTAGGCACTAAAATTACCTATTTTGTTGATTTGAATATTGACCTTAAAATGTATTTTGATGCAAGTATCAGAATTAATACATCAAAAAACATGTTTCTATTTGAAATATAAGTATAATGTGGGGAATGATTTAACCCTTATGTGTTAGATTATTATTTAATATACTGAACTTTCAAATTCTTCATTTAGGGAAAGAGTAGTAATTAAGAATATACTTTAGGTCCTTGTTTCAATCCGTTCTTGAATTTTAGATAAATCTTAATATAAATGAATACTTGAGTAGTTGTACTTTTATTACATTATTAATCTTAGATTATTAGATTTTTACAGATTACATAAATGGGTGATAATTTCCCTATAAATGTTTTTGTTTTTGTTTTTGAAACAGAGTCTTGCTTTGTTGCCTAGGCTGGAGTGCAGTGGCACGATCTCGGCTCATTGCTACCTCTGCCTCCCAGGTTCATGCGATTCTTCTGCCTCAGCCTCCTGAGTAGCTGGTATTACAGGCGTGCACCACCACGCCTGGCTAATTTTTGTGTTTTTAGTAGAGACAGGGTTTTACCATACTGGCCAGGCTGGTCTCGAACTCCTGACTTCAACTGATGTGCCCGCCTTGGCCTCCCAAAGTGCTAGGATAACAGGCGTGAGCCACTGTGTCTGACAAAACATTTTTGGCTTATTTCTCTCCTGTCCTAATTTGATGCTGCAGATAAAGTGACCAGCTTGTCCAGGTTTTCCAGGTACCTTCCTGGTGTTAGCCCTAAAAATCTTGTATCTTAGGAAACCTCCCAATCCTGGGTGAACAGGGCTGGTTACTTACCCTAGCTGCAGAGAATGATTAATATTTATTTAATTAGATATATTATAAATAGAGGTTCTTTCATTTTTAGGGAAGGTGGCAGATGAGGGCGTAAGTGAAAAAGCTGAAGTACCATTGTCATGTTGTTGTACATGCCATTCAAAGGATTTTACAAACAATGACATGAACCAAGGAACTTCACGTCATTTCAACTATCCAAGCACACCACCTTCTGAAAGAAATGGCACTTCATCAGCTTGTCAAGGTAATTTATATTTTGCCTGGGTCAGTTGATATCTGTAATAAGAGTCTTAATTATCACTGTTGTAAGCCCTAATTTATATAAGTTTGGTTAGCATAACTGAGTATATATCTCTATCTAGTTTCTATGGAATTATTTTAAAATAACACAGAGTGGTCAAAAATCCTTAGACGTTTTTAAATTCTTGGTTTGACTTTTAATTTATTGAGACATTTTGTTGGCCTAAATAATTTTTTAACGAAGGCAAGGCATAATAAATGATTTTCCAAAATTGATGTTATTTGTAGCCAGTATTGTTAACTGTATGTTAGAATTCTATAAAACAATGTTTGTATCCTGAGATAAAATCTAATTAGCCTCATTGATTCATTCTTGATAAGTTTGCCTGGCCTTCTGAGGCCAGTATCCTACATGAGAATCAGGTATGTTTATGTGCGATCTTTAAATAATTTTTACTAATTTTAGATAAATATATTAAGAGTAATGTAAGATTATTAATAATATATTTAAAAAATATTTCTCCTGCTTTTGGCTGTATAGAAAGGATAGACTATTATTTACCTAAGAAACCTAGAGAACATCCTGGACACTTTGCTCTTTCTTATTTCTTGATGTACATCTCCATATCCATTGGTACCTCCATAGTCCAAACTACCATTTCTTGTTTAGAGCATCCATTAACCCTTTCTTCTGCTTTTACTCATTTTATTCCTTTACCAGTCACCAGCAGGGAGACAGAGGTTGCCATGTTTGACTTAAGTCAAAACAAACAGTATCCATTTCCTAAAATCAAGGATGGAGTCAGCTTCCTCTGAAGCACATAACTATACAGAGGAGGGTAGATGATTGAACTTCTGGTAGAAATGAGGAAAGAGAAGTGGAATAGTTGTTAAATAGGTGACCAATAGTGTTGTCTACATTGTTTCGATTTTGGTCTTTTGGATTTCTTTCCTTTCCTTCAATTATTTATGCTTTCTCCTTCCTCAGAGCCTTTGCTTCTATTAGTGTCTCTTCTGAGCAAAGTTCCATCTTCAACTTATTATCCTTTTCTTCCTCAGTTTACATGTGACTTCCTTGGGGTATCCATCACTGATTTTTCTGTCAGAGTAGATTTGATTTCCCTATTATAGTCTGTCTTCTCATTGTGTACCTTTCCTTTATAGCACTTTTACATTTTGTATTACATGTGTCTGTCTAAATCTTTTATTAATCTCTGCTTCCTTGGCAGACTATACTTCGTGAGGTTAGGAATGTTGTCAATTTGCTTACCATTGTATCCCTAGAACTCTAGCAGGGTGCCTGGCATATGGTAGACGCTAGATAAATATTTGTTGTTAGGAATGAATGGGATTAATTTTCAGCTAATTATAGGAATTCTGGTATATAATATTTATATACAACCTTTTAAAAACAGCTTTATTGAGGTTTACTTGACATAACAAATTGCATATATTTAAATGTTACACTTTTTTTTTTTTTTTTGAGACAGAATCTCGCTCTGTTGCCCAGGCTGGAGTGCAGTGGTATGATCTCGGCTCACTGCAACCTTCACCTCCTGGTTTCGAGCAATTCCTCTGCCTCGGCCTCCCAAGTAATTGGGATTACAGGCGCCTGTCACCACGCCCAGCTAATTTTTTGTATTTTTAGTAGGGACAGGGTTTTACCATGTTGGCCAGGCTGGTCTTGACCTCCTGACCTCAAGTGACCCACCCGCCTCGGCCTCCCAGAGTGCTGGGATTATAGGCGTGAGCCACCGCGCCCATCCTAAATGGTACACTTTGATACATTTTGACATATGTACCTCCATGAAACTTTCACCAGGATCAAGATAGTGAACATACACACCAAACCCATATTCACTTTCTCCAAAGGTTTTTAAACATGCTCACTTTCCCCAAAAGTTTTCTTATGGACCTTTGTTATCCCTCCTTCCCACCCCTCCATAACTCACCTCCCCAACCAACCACCTATCTGCTTTTTGTTACTATAGATTAGTTTGCGTTTTCTGTAGTTTATATAAATGGATTCATACAGGATGTGTACTTATTTTGTCTGGCTTCTTTCACTTACGACAATTATTTTGAGATTCCTCTATGTTGTTGCATATATTAATAGTTTGTTTCTTTATATTTCTGAGTAATAGTGCATGGATATACTACAAATTGGTTATCTAATTAGCTGTTTATGTATATTTGGGTTATTGCTAGTTCTGGGCTATTACAAAGACAGATACTAGGAACATTTGCGTCTACACCTTTGTATGGATGTATGTTTTCATTTCTCTTGGGTGAATACTAGGAGCAGAATGACCAGATTGCTTTGTAGGTGTGTATGTTTTAACTTTTTTTTTTGAGACAGAGTCATTCTTGCCCAGGCTGGAGTTCAGTGGTGTGATCTCGGCTCACTGCAAACTCTGCCTCTTGGGTTCAAGCGATTCTCCTGCCTCAGCCTCCCAAGTAGCTGAGATTACAGGAATGTGCCACCACACCTGGCTAATTTTTGTATTTTTAGTAGAGATGGGGTTTCACCACGTTGGTCAGGCTGGTCCCGAACTCCTGACCTCAAGTAA
The DNA here is from genome assembly GCF_006542625.1 of Nomascus leucogenys. Taxonomy (NCBI): domain Eukaryota; kingdom Metazoa; phylum Chordata; class Mammalia; order Primates; family Hylobatidae; genus Nomascus; species Nomascus leucogenys. Next base: position 10,834,604 of record NC_044394.1, on the reverse strand, counting down.
TCTGCCCATCTGGGCCTCACAAGGTGTTGGGATTACAGGCGTGAGCCACCGTGCCCGGACACCTTTTTAAGAAATTTCCTAACTGTTTCATGAAGTGGTCATACCATTTTACATTCCCATCAGCAGTTATGAGAGTTCCAGTTTCTTCACTTCCTTGTGAACACTTAGTATTGTCAGTCCTTTTAATTTTAGCCATTCTTTTTTTTTTTTTTTTTTTTTGGAGATAGGGTTTCATTCTGTTGCCCAGACTGGGTGCAGTACTATGATCTTGGCTCACTTGGCTCATTGCAACCCCTGCCTCCCAGGGTCCAGTGATCCTCACACTTCAGACTCCTGAGTAGCTGGGACTACAGGCATGCACTGCCACACCTGGCTAATTTTTGTAGTTTTTGTTGGTTTTACCATGTCCCCCAGGCTTGTCTTGAAGTCCTGGGCTCAAGTTATCTGCCTTCTTTGGCCTCCCAAAGCACTGGGATTATAGGCATGAGCCACCATACCTGGCCTTAATTTTAGCTACTCTAATAGGCATGTGGCGGTATCTCATTGTGGTTTTAATTTCATTTCCCATATTTTCATGTTCTTATTAGCTATCCATGTATCTTGTTTGATGATATGTCTGTTCAAATAATTGCCTATTTTTTATTAGTTTGTTTTCTTATTGTTAAATTTTGAGACTTCTTTAAACATTTTTAATACAAGTCTTTGATCAGATAGAATTTTAGGTTTACATTTAGGTCTAAGATCCGTTTTGAGTTAATGTGTGTATATGGTGCAAGGTATGGATTCAAGTTCATTTTTTTGCATGTGGATATCCAGTTGTTCAGCACCATATATGAAAAATGATTATCCATATGTACACAACTTGATTTTGACATTACTGTGAGTCAGTGTTATTTAGAATAGTCTAAATGGGAAAAATCAAGGTTGTATTCTGCTACCCTCTTTATATTTGTAAGTAAATCCTTTAATCTGTAACCTAAATATAGAAAAATGCAAATCCTGATGAGTTTTGCCTTTTTATAGAAATAGAGTGAAACTCTGTCTCAAAAAAAAAAAAGAAATGGAATTATATATGTAATCTTGTATCTGTCTTTTGCTTAATATTGTATTTGTGAGATTCATTCATGCTGATGCATATAGTAGTACTTCTTGTTTCTGTGTATTATTTCCTTGTATGAATATACCACAGTTTATTAATCTGTTCTACAGTTGTTAGGCATTGGGTTGTTTTCAGTATTGTTTAATAGTGCTGTTATGAACATTCTTGTTCAAAGGCTGCAAATAGGTAAGTATTGTCTATAGACACATACCTGGTCATAGTATATACGTATGTTCAGCTACAGTAGATACTGACAACATTTTCTAAAGTGGTTGAATCAATTTATGCATCCCCGGTCAGATCCCTCCAACCCCTGCAGCAGTATATGAAAGTTGTTCACCATTTTTGTTAATACTTGATATTTATAGTTTAAAAAAAATGTTAGTCATTCTTGTGTACGTGTGGTATTCTCATTGGGTTTTAGTTAGTATTTCTCTGGTGACTTCATCTGTTTATTGGTCATTTGGATACCCTCTTTAGTGAATTGCCTAATCAAGTTGTTTGCCATTTTTCTTTTGTTTTTTATTTGAGGTGGGGTCTCACTCTGTCGCTCAGGCTGGAGTGCAGTGGTGCGATCTCAACTCACTGCACCTGCCACCTCCCAGGCTCAAGCAATTCTCCTGCCTCAACCTCCTGAGTAGCTGGGATTACAGGCACCTGCCGCCACGCCCGGCTGATCTTTGTATTTTTAGTAGAAATGAGGTTTCACCATGTTGGCCAGGCTGATCTCGAACTCCTGGCCTCAAATGATCACTCACCTCAGCCTCCCAAAGTGCTTGGATTACAGGTGTGAGCCACCGTGCCCAGCCTCCATTTTTCTATTGGGTATTTTTTAGGTTTCTTGAAGATTTTAAAAAACATAATCAGGAGATATCTTCTTTCTTTTTAACTTTGTGTCTTAAAGATTTTACCCCTTTGATGAACTGCCTTCAAACTCCATTGCTATCAAGACCAGGAAGATAAGCCTTTTTGTATGTGATGATAATATGATTTTTATTTTTATGAATTGGGGTTACCCTTATTTGGCACATGGCAGTTCAGTTTTCTAAAACTAAATGATCATTTTGGGTGGACATTCCCTACCCTCTTAATAGGCCCATGTCAGTTTGCCCCTTATTTATTTGGGACAGAGTTTCTCCACAGTGGCACTATTAACATTTGTTGTAGGAGCTCTCCCTTGTGAGATTTAGCAATACCCCTGGCCTTTATGCACTGGATGCTAGTAGTATTTCCACCTCTGCTCTTTTTGTGACAACCAAAAATGTCTCCAGACATTGCCCAGTATGCCTGGGATGAGAAGTGGTGGTGTTAAAATTGGCCCGGTTGAGAATCACTGATCTAGGTTTATTTTGTGGCTATTTTACTGTTTGCATGGACATGCAGAGCTCAAAATTAACTGTCTTATCTAAAATATATTTGGAAATGCAAAGGACTAAGGATAGCCAGGATGCTTTTGAAGAAGCAGGTCAAGGTGAGAGATTTGATCCACCAAATATACTGATTTATTGTATGAAAATATAGAGTAATTAAGACAGACTGAGGTTAGCACAGTGATAGACCCATATGAAAGTATAGAGAACCCTAATTCGGTCCCACATGTATCCAGAAACTTGATATTTTTATAGAAGTGCCCCTACAGCTTGTAGGGGAAAGGAAGAACTTGAGTGGTGCTGGGCCTATTAGATGTCTATATGGAAAAAATTGAAATTGGAGCCCTACTTTATACCATATACAAAAACCCATTCAAGGTAGATTAAAGACCTACTTCTGAAAGGCAAAACTGTTAGGATTTTTAGAGTATAGTGGTTTTCAAACTGTGTTTCTAAGAACCTTATAAAGAAAACATGACTCATAAGGGAAGGGGGAAAGTGGCTCAGGGAAGTTCTGGGTCTTTCATCCCTATTTTGGAAATTTTAAGCAACATTTCTTTTTTTTTTTTCTTTTTTTGAGGTGGAGTCTCGTTCTGTCACCTAGGCTGGAGTGCAGTGGCGCGATCTTGGCTCACTGCAACCTCTGCCTCCCGGGTTCAAGTGATCTCCTGCCTCAGCCTCCCAAGTAGCTGGGATTACAGGCATGCACCACCATGCTAGCTAATTTTTGTATTTTTAGTAGAGATGGGCTTTCGTCACGTTGGCCAGGCTGGTCTCAAACTCCTGGCCTCAGGTGATCCACCTGCCTCGGCCTCCCAAAGTGCTGGAATTACAGGTGTGAGCCACCATGCCCAGCTGCAACATTTCTTTAAAAAGAAAATAGTCCTACACTTTAGAAAAAACTTGAAAATCAGTGCTATGTGGCATAGGTTCATTTCTGAGTTTATGTAATCTCAAGCTTTCTTTTTTTTTTTTGGAGACAGAGTCTTGTTCTGTTGCCTGGGCTGGAGTGCATGGCACGATCTCAGCTCACTGCAACCTCTGCCTCCCAGGTTCAAGAGATTCTCATGCCTCAACCTCCCGAGTAGCTGGGATTATAGGCCTGCACTACCATGCACAGCTAATTTTCGTATTTTTAATAGAGATGGGATTTTGCCATGTTGCCCAGGCAGGTCTTGAACTCCTAGGCTCCTCAGCCTTCCAAAGTGCTGGGATTAAAGACGTGAGCCACTGGGGCCGGCCTCAAATTTGTGTTTTGAAAACAGTATTGGACCTGCTCATGTAGGTCTTTCTCTGCTGTAAATCCTTTAGGGCCAAGGGTTCTCTTTTTCACTGTTTTTCCATGGTCTCTGGCCGTGGGATAGACTCAATGTAATAAATGATTGTTGGCTGGGTGTGGTGGCTCATGCCTGTAATCCCAGCACTTTGGTAGGCTAGGCGGGTGGATCACCTGAGGTCAGGAGTTCGAGACCAGCCTGAGCAACATGGAGAAACCCGGTCTCTACTAAAAATACAAAATTAGCCAGGCGTGGTGGCGCATGCCTGTAATCCCAGCTACTCAAGTGGCTGAGGCAGGAGAATCGCTTGAACCCAGGAGGTGGAGGTTGTGGTGAGCTGAGATCACACCATTGCACTTCAGCCCCGGCAACAAGAGGAAAACTCCATCTCAAAAAAAAAAAAAAGATTTTTTTTTTTTTTTTTTCCTTGAGACGGAGTCTCGCTCTGTCGCCCAGGCTGGAGCGCAGTGGCGCGATCTCGGCTCACTGCAAGCTCTGCCTCCCGGGTTCACGCCATTCTCCTGCCTCAGCCTCTCCGAGTAGCTGGGACTACAGGCGCCCGCCACCACGCCCAGCTAACTTTTTGTATTTTTAGTAGAGACGGGGTTTCACCGTGGTCTCGATCTCCTGACCTCGTGATCCGCCCGCCTCGGCCTCCCAAAGTGCTGGGATTACAAGCGTGAGCCACCGCGCCCGGCCTAAAAAGATTGTTAAAAAAGATTGTTAAATTAATTCAAGCCATGGAAGTGGAGAGAATGCTTAGAGAGAAGCAAAGAGGAAGGAGGGTACCTTTAAGAATATTTATATTTAGGAAAAGGGAGAAATCAATGTATGAGAATAGTTAAGAGCAGTGTTACAGACATTAAGGAAGAAACAAATGTGTTTGCTGTGTTCCAAGAAGACAGTGTTGGCTGTATGCCTAAGAGGTTACATGTATGGACGTTGGAGTCACACAGCAGGATTCAGTCACATCCAAGCTCTAGCATTTAATAACTATATGATACTAGGCAAGCTACCGGACTTTTAAAAACCTAGTGTTCACATTTGTAAGATTGGGATAATTAATGTTATTTGGTGATTAAGAGGTCCTTGATGACCTTGAGAAGGAGCTTTCAGGATTATGGGATTAAAAGACAGACTATATGAGCTTGATTCTGTAATCAATGGTTTTGCTCTAAAGAACGTGGAGAAACAGTAGGAAAGTTTCTCTTTAAAGAAACTGTAAAGAAAGATTTTTACAGACATGAAATATATTTTCTTCAGAGATCCTTGCAGTTATACATTTTAAATCATGTTATTGGGAGTAGTCTACAAGTACATAAAGTGATTTAAAAAATCAAATTGGACTCTTCCTGTTGAAAGCATATTTCTCAAAATCTTTGGTAAAGTAAACTGGATGGTAGAGAAGTGCTTTTTAAACATGTTTAAGTTTCATGTTTTAGATTATGGTATGAAATTTCTAGAAATAAACCTTACATCCTGGTTCCAGTTTTCTTCTAGAAAAATTGCCTACATGTAAGTTATTTATGCTATTTTTTTTTATTACTTATATAAGAGTCCCCTGAAAAAACCACTCTGGCTGCAAAGTTATCTGCTAAGAAACAGGCATCCATATACAGAGATGAAAATGATGATTTTCAAGTAGAGAAGAAAAGAATTCGACCCTTAGAAACTACACAGCAGGTAAACAGAGTTTATTGGCAGTAAATAACCCAGTTAGTTACAGCTGAACATGGTAGTCAAGTATCAAGTTTTTAATGCACTCGTGGAGATTAGTTGGGTCATGTGACAGCCATAAATTAAATGGTAATTTGTTGTAATTTCATTTTGCAGAGTTACTTGTTACAAAGGAGTTTGTTATTATAGCAGATTATTCACAGTAACATGTTGTTCAAGTGAAACTGCATGGTGTTTCTTATATACGAGGAATTTGATAGTAAAATATTTACTTAAGGCATATCTTAGTGATATACTACTTTGTACTTTTTAACTCCTCCATTGTTTTTATCTTAAAATAGCATTTTCTTTTGGCTAAAATACCTTTGATATGATTATTCATGTTATGGATATCTTGGAATTGATAGTTTTAATGTAATGACAAGATGTATTCTTACTGAGTTTTTAAGATTGATACATGATAAAATATGTATATTTATTTCTAAAAATTACTAAAAGGCTTGAATTACCAGATATTTTAAATGAAATTTGGATGCAGATGAACACAATATTTTCTCAGAATTCATGGCAGTGAGATAGGAAGGCTGGGATTTTAATAGATTTAGTTACAAATAAAAAAGATAATTACTAGGCTGAATACAGTGGCTCACGACTGTAATCCTAGCACTCTGGGAGGCTGAGGTGGGAGGATCTCTTGAGTCCAGCAGTTTGAGACCAGCCTGGGTGACATAGCAAGGCTCCTGTCTCCACAAAAAAAGTAAAAAAAAAGAGCAGGATGTGGTGGCATGAGCCCTACAGGCTCATCAGACACGTAGCCCTACAGACTACTTTCCAGCTACTTGGGAGGCTGAGGTAGGAGGATTGCTCAAGCCTAGGAGTTCAAGGCTGTGGTGAGCTAAGATCATGCAATTATGCTTCAACCTTGGTGACAGAGCAAGACCCTGTCTCTTAAAAATAAATAAATAAAAATATAAAATAAAAAAATTATTAATTAGGATGTTATTTGTAGGTAAGTAACTGGTACTTTTAACTGAGTATACTCAAGGTTCTTGCATTCTTATGTAGTTTAACTGTTCCACTCACAATCTTTATAAATTTCTATAATTCAGCCTTGTTTTTAGAAATAGAATGAACTAGTTTATTTTTATCAAAGTACCAATGACAAATGAAGTGTGAACCTATAGAGATTTCCCCCTGACAAAATGTGTATGTAGAGTTGCATGTCATCAGGTAGGGCTCAACATAAAACATTTATTCCCTCACTTCACTGGTTCTCATTTCATTTTTGGCGGGAATGAGATTATCAATAGAAATGCTTTTCTCCCCAATTATGTAGTGAATAGATCTTTCACAAGTAGGAAAAGCATGGATACAGTTTGGAAAGAAAACTTAGTGGTATTTGTAAAAGAAATTTCATCAAAGAACTTGGTTTATCAAATATCTAGTAAGTAACAGTGATAATAGTAATCGAGTAATTTATTCCATCTTGTAGGAAATCATGACTGTTTACATTAAAAGTTTTATTCTGAGTTCTTTTCAATGTAGAATTATGCTTAAATTTTGATTTACTTTTATTTTCCAATTAGATATATGATTGGACTTTCCAATATTACTATATTTGATGTCCATATGATGGGACTATTTTATGAGAAGTTCATTTTACAGTACTCTAATTTTGGTACATTGCTAATTAAAGATAGTTTGGCTAAGATTCATGAGTCATTACTATGTTCTATTTCCTTTAAGTGTTGTGATGAGGTGCTTATTTGCGTTTTTAAAATTTGTTTTATTATTGCCTGTTAGAAATAGTCTTTTTTTGGATGCAGAAAAAAATACATAGAGCTGTTTTGGCCTTTGAGAACAACTAGCCAGTTAAACTTCTAGTTCACCTTAAACTTCATTTTGGTTCTGTGTTTACAGATTAGAAAACGTCATTGCTTTGGAACAGAAGTACACAATTTGGATGCAAAAGTTGATTCAGGAAATACTGTAAAACTCAACTCTCCACTGGGAAAGATAAACTCCTTTTCGCCACAGAAAGTATGTATTAGTGCCATTGTTCAGTTTTAAAGAAGGAAAATATGGAATTTTCTAAACCAATTTTGACAAAAGAGGAAGAATAGTATAATACAAAGGACAGTAGAAACCAACTCAGAAGTCCTCAATGCTGTCACATCTCTGTTACTAATGTGTGAGATGGCAAAGCCTATTCTCTCTATGCCTCGTTTCCTTATTTATAAAATAAGAGAATTGAACAAGAGAGAGATCTGAAAGTCATTTTTTCTGTTCTGTATTTTAATGTTTGTAAATTCTCCAACTCCTTAAAGTTCTTTCAGGATTCTTAGGGCAACAGTTCTCAAGGAGTAGTCCAAGGAGTTCTACATATTGAGATTTTTTGGGGGGGTGGTCTGTGAGGTGAAAATTATTTTTGTAATAATATTAAGATGTTGTAGGCTAGGCGTGGTGGCTCACGCCTGTAATCCCAGCACTTTGGGAGGCCAAGGCGGGTGGATCACTTGAGTTCACGAGTTTGAGACCAGCCTGGGCAACATGGCGAAACCCTGATTCTACAAAAAATACAAAAATTAGCTGGGTGTTGTGGTGCACACTTGTAGTCCCAGCTACTCGGGAGGCTGAGGTGGGAGGATGGCTTGAGCCCAGGAGGCAAAGGTTGCACTGAGCCAAGATTGCACCACTGCACTCCAGCCTGGATGGATGACAGAGTGAGACCCCGTCTCAAAAAAAAAAAAAAAAAAAGGAAAAAATATGTTATTGCCTTTTGGATTGTCTTGACATTTGTACTGGTGGTGCAAAAGCAAGAATGGGTAAAACTGTTGGTACCTTAGCAGAAATCAAGGTATTGGCTCCAATCTCTCTCTCTCTCTCTCTCTCTCTCTCTCTCTCTCTATATATATATATATATATATGTAAAATTTTTATTTATTTATTTATTTATTTATTTATTTTTATTTTTATTTTTTTGAGACAGAGTATCGCTCTGTTGCCGAGGCTGGAAGTGTGGTGGCGTGATCTCCGCCCACTGCAAGCTCCGCCTCCCGGGTTCATGCCATTCTCCTGCTTCAACCTCCCGAGTAGTTGGGACTACAGGCACCTGCCACCGCGCCTGGCTAATTTTTTGTATTTTTAGTAGAGACAGGGTTTCACCATGTTAGCCAGGATGGTCTCGATCTTCTGACCTCGTGATCCGCCCACCTTGGCCTCAACCCAACCTATATTAATAATAGTTTTCTTCAGCATCATTAGATCACAGTTTTGAAAAAAACCAGTTTCATTTAAGAATGTCTTTGATGAAGCAGTAAAAATTACTAATTTTATTTAATCTCAGCTCTTTAGGTTTTTAACATTCTGTGTGAAGAAATGAATAGAACTCATAAAACACTTTTGCATACAGAAGCAGGATGGATGTCCTGGGGAGAAGCACCTGTAGGATAGTTTGGATTGTGAGCTGACTAGCCACTTTTTGTCATGGAACATCATTTTTGCTTGAAAAAGAGTGAATGATATACTAACCATGGTAATTCTTTATGATAAAATGAGCCAGATAAAATTTGAGCTTTCAAGTGAAAATCAGAATTTTAAAAAATTTGTATATACTCTGAGCTTGGCAGCTTTGTGATAGCTAGAGACTTTTCTGATGAAATTGGTGATATTATAGAATATGACTTTTTATATTTATATAATGAAATGTGTCAACATTTGTAAGATCTGTGAAACTCAGTGAACTTAAACTCAGCGAACTAAATATTATTTAAATGACCAGTGCATGATATTGCAAAATGATGCCTAGAAAAGGTCCATCCTAAGTGCAAGATAGACTGATGGACCTTTTTTCTGCCCTGTCCCCCCATTCCCAGGCAACCACAGATTTGTTTTCAGTTACTGTACATTTAATTTGCGTTTTTTTGGTGATCTTCACTGAAGCTTTATATTAATAGTTGGAGAAATTATCTAGAAGCTTCTTCTGTTAAATTGCAATAATCATTAACATCATTATAATGTAAGCTATATGTTGGGCTCTGCCACAATGTTTTCTCATTCATTTTCTTTCCTTTCCTTCATGGGCTTACTATTATCTGAAATTACTTGATTACTTGTTTATTATTTGTCTCTCCTATTATGATGTAATGTCAGTCTTTTTCATGTGTGTCCCTCATGCCTAGAACAGCATATGGTGCATATTAGTTGTCTAATAAATATTTATTTGTCGAATGTTACTGAGTTCTTACAATGATTATGAAGCAGGTATATTGGTATTCCCATTGTACAGATGAGGAAACTCTGAGAAGGAAGAAACTGGCCTAAGATCACAAAGCTAGTAAATAGTAGAGCTAAATCCTGCCTAGGCATTCTCATGTTCTGGCAAATGCCCTAATCACTTTATTTTATGTTCTCTCTAAAATGCCTCTCTGCAGTCCTGGAGCCACCTAAATAGGGTTCTAACACCAAGATAAGGAAAGAAATATGTAGAAGTTCACGGATAAACAAATCAAGTATAGAGTTAGCCATGATTACGATGTTTTTTTTCTTGGGAATTGTTTTTGTTTGCTTTATTTGTAGACACAGGGTCTCAATGTGTTGCCCATGTTGTAATGCAGTGGTGTGATCATAGCTCACTGTAACCTCAAAATCCCAGGCTCAAGTGATCCTCCAACCCCAGCCTCCTGAGTAGCAAGGACTACAGATGTGCAACACCATGCCCAGCTAAATTTTTATTTTTATTTTTTGTAGAGATGAGGTCTCACTGTGTTGCCCACGTTGGTCTCAAACTCATGGCCTCCAGTGATCCTCTTGCCTAGGCCTCCCAGAGTTTTGGGATTATAGGCATGAATCACTACACCTGGCTTGTTTTGTTTTTATTGGTTAAGAGAATGGACTTTGGACACATACTGCCTGAGTTTAATTTTTAAATAAAGATTGGGCCAGGCATCATGGCTCATGCCTATAATCTCAGCACTTTGGGAGGCCAAGGTGAGAGGATTGCTTGAGGTCAGGAGTTCAAGACCAACCTGGGCAGCATAACGAGACCCTGTCTCTACAAAGAATAGAAAAAAAAAATAGCTGTGTGTGGTGGTGTGTACTTGTAGTCCTAGCTACTCAGGAGGCTGAGGCAGGGGGATCCCTTGAGCCAGAAGATTGAGGCTGTATTGAACTATGATTGAACCACTGTACTCCAGTCTGTGTGACAGAGAGACCCTGTCTCTAAAAAAAAATTAAAAATAAATACATAAAATAAAAATTGTATATATTTGAGGTGTACAACATGATGTTTTAATATATATATACATAGTGAAATTATTACTACAGCCAAGCTGTGATAGTCTGTTTGAATTGCTGTAAAGGAATACCAGAGGCTGGGCAATTTATAAAGAAAAGAGGTTTATTTTCACTCACAGTTCTGTAGGCTGTGCAGGAAGCATGGTGTCAGCATCTGCTTCTGGTGAAGGCCTCAAGAAGCTTACAAGCATGCCAGAAGACAAAGAGAGAGCAAACTTGTCACATGGAAAGAGAGGACGGAAGAGAGAGCAGAGGAGGTTCCACACTCTTTTAAATAACCAGATCTCGTGTGACCTCAGAGCAAGAACTCAACTCATTACTGTGAGGGTAGGGCACCAGCCATTGATGACCCAAGCACTTTACACTACGCCCCACCTCCAACTTCGGGGATCACATTTCAACATGAGATTTGGAGGGGACACACTTCCAAATCATATCACAAGCTAATTAACATTCATCTCCTTACATAGTTACCTTTTGTGTGTGTGTGTGTGTGTGTGTGTGTGTTGAGAACATCTGAAATTTTTAAAGCCAATATCAAAATATCCAGCCTAGAATATAGTATTATTAACTGTTGTCATGATGCTGTTCATTAGATCTCTAGACTTGATTCATCCTATGTAAATTCAACTTTTTACTCTTTGATCAACATCTCCTCAAATCCCCCACCTCCCTGCCCTGGTAACCATTGTTCTGATTTCTGTTTCTATGTATTTGACTTTTTTAGATTCCACGTATAAGTGAGGTCATGTAGTATTTTTCCTTCTACATCTGGCATATTTCACTTTGCATAATGTCCTCCTTCTAGGTTCATCCATGTTGTCACAAATAGCAGGATCTTTTTTAGGGTTAATATTCCATTGACATACACATACACACCACAATTTCTTTATTCATCCATTGACAGACACTTAGGTTATTTTCATATCTTGAGACTGCTTGGATTTTAATCATAGCTCTACTCTTTATTAACTGTATAACCTTGATTTTTTAAACCCTTGGTATTATGTTTAGCTATTTGTTAAATGGGGTTAGTAATAGTACCTATCTCACGGGGCCATTAGGAGGATCAAACAAGTTAATACCTATACAGTGCTGACAGTATCTGGCATACCTTAGAGTTTAAGTGTCAAGTGGTAGTAGAAGTAGCAGCAGTAGTAGTAATAGTAACAGCAGCAAATGGATAAATATTTGTAGTTCTTACCTTTAGCTGCTGCTGATAAAAGATTCTATATAATACTGACTAATAATATTACATATTTGTAGTTCTTATCTTTATTTTGTGTTTATTTTTATTGACACATAATAATTATACATACTTATGGGATTCAGTGTGATAATTTTCATACATGTATGTGATGTGTAATGATCAAATCAGTAATTAGCATATCCATCGCCTCAAACATTTGTCATTTCTTTGTGTTGCGAATATTCAGAATTCTCTCTTACAGCTTTTTGAAAATATGTAAGAAATTATTGTTAACCGTATTTACCCTAGAGTGCTATAGAATACCAGAACTTATTCCTTCTGTTTCTCCAATCTAGCTGTAGTTATGAATTTGTAAACCTACCTCTCCTTATCCTCCCCTCCCCTCACCCCTTCCTAACCTCTGATAACCACAATTTACTCTACTTCTATGAGCTCATTTTTTTTAGCTCCTACATATGAGTAAGAACATACAGTACTTACCTGCCTATGCCTGACTTATTTCACTTAATATCTTCCAGGCTTACCCATGTTGCTACAAATAACAAGGTTGCAATCTTTTTTTATGGCTGAATAATATTCCATTGTGTATATGTGTCACATTTTCTTTATCCATTCATCTGTTGATGGACATTTAGGTTGATGCCAACTCCTTATCTTGTCTATTATGAATAGTGCTGCAATAAACATGGTGTTGGCTGGGTGTGGTGGCTCACACCTGTAATCCCAACACTTTGGAAGGCTCAGGTAGGAGAATCACTCAGGCCAGGAGTTTGAGACCAGCCCCGGCAACATAGCGAGAACCCCATCTGTACAAAAGTTTTAAAAAAATTAGCCAGGCATGGTGGTACGTGCCTGCAGTCCTAGCTACTTGGGAGGCTGAGGCATGGGGGAATCACTTGACTCTAGGAGTTTTAGACTGTGGTGAGATATGATCGTGCCACTGTCCTCTAGATTTTCTTGCCTTTGGATAAATAGTAGTAGGATTGCTGGATTATTTGATTATATGGTAGTAATATTTTTAGGTTTTTGAGAAGCCTCCATTACTGCTTTCCATAATGTCTGTACTAATTTACATTTCCACTAACAGTGTATGAGTTTCTTTTTCTCCACATCGTCACTAACATTTGTTATTTTTTTGTCTTTTCGATAGTAAGCCATTCTAACTGGGTGAGATGATATCTTATTGTGCTTTTGATTTATATTTCTCTGATGATTATTGATGTTCAGCATTTTTTCATGTTCTTGTAGGCTTTATGTATCTTTTGAGAAATGTTTATTCACACCCTTTGCCTATTTTAATATCAGATTATTTGTTTTTTTGCTGTTGAGTTCCTTGTATATTCTGGATAGTAGTAGTCCCTTCTCAGATGAATAGTTTGGAAAAATTTTCTCCCATTCTACAGGTTGTCTCTATACTCTGTTGTTTCCTTTGCTGTGCAGAAGCTTTTTAGTTTGATACAGTCCTATTTGTCTATTTTTATTTTTGTTGCCTGTACTTTTGAATTCTTTTTTTTTTTTTTTTTTTTGAGACGGAGTCTCTCTTTGTCCCCCAGGCTGGAGTGCAGTGGTGCGATCTCGGCTCACTTGCAAGTTCCGCCTCCCAGGTTCACGCTATTCTCCTGCCTCAGCCTCCCGAGTAGCTGGGACTACAGGTGCCCGCCAACACGCCCAGCTAATTTTTTGTATTTTTAGTAAAGACGGGGTTTCACCATGTTAGCCAGGATGGTCTCGATCTCCTGACCTCGTGATCCGCCCGCCTTGGCCTCCCAAAGTGCTAGAATTACAGGCTTGAGCCACCGCGCCTGGCACTTTTGAATTCTTACCCGTAAAATCTGCCTAGATGAGTGTCCTGAAGCTTTTCCCCTATGTTTTCTTCTAGTAGTTTTATAGTTTTGGATCTTATGTTTAAGTCTTTAATCTATTTTCAGTTGGTTTTTGTGGATGGTGAGAGGGATCTAGTTTTTTCCTTTTGCATATGGACATCCAGTGTTCTCAGCACCATTTATTGAAGAGGGGGTCCTTTCACCGATATGTGTTCTTGGCATCTTTGTTGAGAATCAGTCAACCATAAATACCTGGATTTACTTCTCGGTTCTCTATTCTGTTCCATTGGTCTATGTGTCTATTTTTATACTAATACCATTCTGTTTTGGTTACTATAGCTTTGTGTAGTACATAGTGTGGTGCCTACAGTTTTCTTTTTGCATACTATTACTTTGGCTATTCAGGCTCTTTGTGGTTCCATATGAATCTTAGGATTGTTCTTTCTATTCCTGTAAAGAATGTTATTGGTATTTTGATAGGGATTACATTGAATCTGTAGGTTGCTTGGAGTAATATGTAGTTCTTGTTTTTATTTTATTTATTTAGTTAACTTTTTTAGAGACAAGGTTTCACTATGTTGCCTAAGCTGCTCTCAAACTCCTGGGCTTAAGTGATCCACCTGCCATGGCCTCCCAAAGTGCTAGGATTATAGGTGTGAGCTACTGCACCTGGCCTTGTAGTTCTTATTTTTAAATGCTGCTAAAAGGTATTATTAATGTATTATTAATGTTATTGTTGATAATAAATTTTGAGGAGTTAGGTTTAGAGTTTAGTAGAAAATTCCTTTTTTTTTTTTTTTTTTTGAGACGGAGTCTTCCCCTGTCACCCAGGATGGAGTGCAGTGGGGCAATCTCGGCTCACTGCGACTTCTGCCTCCTGGGTTCAAGCGATTCTCCTGTATCAGCCTCCCGAGTAGCTGTGATTACAGGCACCCGACACCATGCCCAGCGCATTTTTGTATTTTTAGTAAAGATGAGACTTCGCCATGTTGGCCAGGTTGGCCTCGAACTCCTGACCTCAGGTGATCTGTTTGCCTTGGCCTCCCAAAGTGCTGGGATTACAGGCGGGAGCCATGGAACCTGGCCAGAAATTCTTTTGATATCTGTTGAAGATGTTTACGGCTGAAACCTGTTGAGTCTAAACCACTTGACCATATAAGCACAGCTACTGTGCCCTTGGTTGAGTACCTTAATTTTAAGCCTAATGCTTTGATTGATTTCTCCTTTTGGTTATGTAGTATGCTGATATTTGTTGATCATTGATTATGGTCTTCTCGTTGGTAAAATATAGCTGTATTGATAATTGTATATCTGTATCTTTATATCTATTTTATTTTTAAACCAGAAATTGCACATTTTCTTCCTTGGCTTTAGGTGGTATAACTACACATCTCTAGAAATGGAATAATTTTTCATAAGTGGGTGATTTATTACTCATAACATTAAGATATAGGCCTCTGATAATTTCTCATAAGTCTGAAAATTTCATGAACAAATTAAATCTCTCAATTAAATCTAGTCCCTCAAATGATAACATTTCACTAGTGTGACACTGAATTTTTGTTTGCAAGAAGATGTAAGAGAGATATGCCATACTAATTAAACATTCACAAAGTAAATTTAACAGACATCAAAGCACTTTTGCAGTGCAAGGAACATATGATTGAGCTCTAATATTAGTTTCTTTTCTTGGTAGTCTATGATGAAAAACATGACTGTATAAAGTAATTTTATGTGCTTTCTGAAAGGTTATGGGAAAAAAAAAACCAAAAATACATAGGTAAAATGAATTGTATTTTCAATTTTATTTTTTTCTTCCTAACATAAAAATAGAATAAGTAGTTATAATAGAAATATAATCATAACAAAATGTATAGTTTTAGTGAGTATGAATGTTTCTCCTTTTTGTATGTTAAGTAAATTTTTAGTAAATTTCTCATGGATTTCTAGCATTAAATAATACATCTAGGTTTTCAGAGAACAAGGACTAATTATTTCCGTGAACGTACTATAAGAAAAAATAATGGGGATATGAGTAGAGGTAATTTATTTAAAAAATGGGATTTTTGGGTGTCATAGGGGAGTAAATATTTTTCCTTGTAGGAACTTACTTTGATTTCTGCTGTAACATTTCTTAGTCTTTGCAAAGTGACTTATTATAAATCATAAAAGTATTTTCTGTAGATTTTGGGATAGGTGGTTTCATAAAAAGTAGAAGAAAAATAGTTTCATGTGTGTTAATGTCATAAGTTTTAATATTTATTACACAGCAGCTTTTGAAATGAGTTTATTGCCAAAACTTTTAGATAAAGTAATTGGAAAAAAAAGTAGTCCATATATTAGAACTTTTCTTATGCTGACAGATCATATGCCTCACTTTTTTTTATACTTTATTTTTATTTTTGCTTTTTTCTTCAGACCAAAATGCCTCACATTTTATCTGTTGTATTTTAATCTAGACCTTGTAATAATCTTGAATAAGGTAAATTGAGAGACCTGGGTAAGTAACTTTTTTGTCAAAACCAGTTCCTTCATATGGAAGGAAAAAGAATGTGGGACTAGATTTAATGATACTTTATTTATTTATTTATTTATTTATTTATTTATTTATTTATTTGAGACGGAGTCTCGCTCTGTCGCCCAGGCTGGAGTGCAGTGGCGCGATCTTGGCTCACCGCAAGCTCTACCTCCCGGGTTCACATCATTCTCCTGCCTCAGCCTCCCAAGTAGCTGGGATTACAGGCACCCGCCACCACGCCCGGCTAATTTTTTATATTTTTAGTAGAGACAGGGTTTCACCGTGTTAGCCAGGACGGTGGCTCACTCCTGTAAACCCAGCACTTTGGGAGGCTGAGGCGGGCGGATCACGAGGTCAGGAGATACGTTATATCTAATTGAATTCTAACACCTTTAAATTCTAAGGACGCTTTTCCTGTCTTGCTTTTTATTATATGATACTAGGGAGTACAGTATTTTTGTAAATAGAAATATTTATTTGGATTCATAAATTAATGGTTTAGTTCTCTTATCCCTGCAAAGGTGTAAGTCTTAGAGTCTTCACGTTTTTCAAATCTGCAGTTGCATTACTTTTGACAAACCTTCTTCCATAAATTAAATGATAAATTAGTTTGACGATTTCTGTTTTCCCCTGAATTTGACATCAAACTTTTTAGGTTCTTCAAATTTCCTTAGTTTTTATGAAAATAATTTGGTTTCCACCCAGTGGATTGGAGAATTAGATTGTTGTCTCTTTATTTTTCTATCATTTCTAGGCTCCTAACTCTCTTTTCAAGTCGGAAAATAGTGTCAGTACCTTTTCTTTCTTTCTTTTTTTTTTTTTTTTTTTTAAAGGTTTTGTACTTTCTTTTAATGCAATTCTTTGAGACACAATCAGCTGTCTTCCTCTCAGAGGAGGAAATTAAGTGTAATACCCCTAAGTCTCTCCAGTACCTTTTCTTATATAATTAACTTTCTGGTGTCCACTGCTTGATCCCTTTCCTTACAGTTTAGATTTATTTTCTTAATCTGACAATTCATATGTCAAAGATCTAGTGAGGCATCTGTCTCCAAATGGTCAAAATATAGTTAAGAAAAACATCGTTTTTTAGAATAGTATGTTAACGTTTTGATATTACTTTGTTCTATCATTCGTAATCATTTTCTCTAGATTTATTTATATTCTGTTCATTTTTTTAGTAAATACTCACAATAGCCAGGGTTGTCTTCAGATACATTCTTATGCTTATACCTGCTTTTTATTTATGCATTAAATAAATGCTAACATTCGTTATATACTTTAATTAAAGTAATTATATTTGATTTAATGCAGCAGTAGCATATTATTTTAATTCATAACTTGCGCCTGGTGTGTGGAAGACACTTGGGTCCAGCAGAGTGCGCTGTTGACCTTCTTACAAAGTGTTAACACTGGGGCGATCATCAGGCTATTGTTTTTTCCTTTTTCTTCCTCCCATACCCCATTTTTATTTCCTTCCTTCCTACCCTTCTTTCTTTTACTTTATACTTTTAATTTTCTTTTATTTTAAATAGCTATTTAACATAACCGCATATATATGGTGATACTGGTGCTTACTGTGTTATGTGCCAGACACTCTTCTAAGCAATTTAGAAATATTAATTCACCTGGCAAATACAGGTTCATGTGAGTTGATGCTTATTGTCATGTTCTTTTAACTTCTCTTGGGGTTTGACAGTTTTCAAAATAAAAGAATTTTACTCAATATTTATAACAACCCTATCAGGAAGATATTAATATTTTCCCCAATTATATCTGAGGAAACTGAGGCACAGAGTATTTGAATAACTTGTTCATGTCACAAACCTGGTGAGTAGAAGCTGGATTAAAACCCAGGCAGTCTGACTCTGGAGTTGATCCTCTAAACCACCTCACTATTCTGTCTCTGAATAAACTCTTCCAGATGACTTTTTGATGACAGTTCATTTTTATACTATTACAGGTCATATTATATGCATTACCGTGCAGGTAATTTTTTCAAGATTCGTCCCTCTTTTAGTGTCTCAACACCAAATGTAAGCATTTACAATGCTTACCCAAATTTATAATTATTTATTTATTTGTAGGTTTAACTGTTTTGTTTTGTTTGCCTCATTACCAGACTGACCATAAGGACAAGTGTAATGTCTCTTTTTCTCAGTTTTTTATAACCAGCCTCTGGCACAGAGCCTGCACCTAGTAGCTACTCGTATTATTTGTTGAATAAATGAATGAAAAAAATGGCCATAGTTAAGTAGATGCATGATTCACCACTGTTTCTTGTAGCTTACAATTTTTACTCAGATCCTTATACTTAAGAGGGTATGACAGTATTGTTAAATATAGGTGACTTAATGCAGATTTAAAAATTGCTTTTGGCCAAGCATGGTGGCTTATGCCTGTAATCCCAGCACTTGAGGAGGCTGAGGTAGGTGGTTCACTTGAGCCCAGGAGTTTGAGATCAGCCTGGGCAAAATAGCGAGACCCTGTCTCTACAAAAAACACACAAACAAAATTAGCTTGGTGTGGTGGCTCATGCCTATGGTCCCAGCTACTCAGGAGGCTGAGGCAGGAGGATTGCTTGAGCCCGGGAGGTGGAGATTGCAGTGAGCTGTGATCATGCCACTGCATCCCAGCTTGGGTGACAGAGCAAAACCCTGTCTCAAAAAAAAAAAAAAAAAAAAAGTAATAACATTTTTTGAAAAACCTTTAACATTATAAAAACCAATACAGAATAAAAATTAAAATGTTCTCCCTTATATTAATCCCATCCCCCTCTCTGCTTCCCAGAAGCAAGCACCATGAACACTTTCATGAGGATCTTTCTAAATCCTTTTCTATAAATTTATAGGGATATTTTTAATAGTTCTTTTATAGTTTTGTTTGTGCATTTAACTCTCTTGTTTATGGGATTTATTTTCATGCATGTATGAGGTCAGGCTCTAATTGCATATTTTCCCAAATAGTTGATCAGTTGTCCCAGTGTCACTTAATAATTTTTCCTGTTTTGAAGTTTTGCTGTTATCATGTACTAAATTGTTATATGTACTTGGATTGGTTCCTGGACTTTTTTTTCCTCTTTAAATTTTATTTTTTTTTTAACAGTATGTGTGAAAAAATATGTCAAAGAATTCCACTTGGCTTCAAACAGAAAAGCAGTAGACCCCTGCCCTAATTCTATTATTCACCAATTCCCACTATCTGAAGTAAATAATTTTCAATTATTTTTCTTTTTTATTCTGATAGTTTTTGAAGTAGCATGCATATTTTGCTTTTCTCTCTAGTTTTCGGTTTTAGATACTTTCTGTTGTCTTTCTCCTATCCTTTTCTCCTTTCTCATTACTTCTCCCCTTTAGCCTGCCAGCATTTGGTATTTGTATTATTATAATTCTGTAAATATTTAAACTGATTACAGTTCTTTCCCCAAACCAGTATTTTTTTTTTTTTTTTGGTGCTAGTAGTTGTCTTGTCCTTTGCTTGGTTTTCTATGTACCTGTAACTATTTATCTCCAAACTCTCTGTTAGAACGTAAAATCTATCAATTCATTTAAATACATCAGGTCAAGATGTCCGTATTTTTAGACTCTCAATATTTAGTGGAAATAATGAAAAATACTCTTTTATATTGAACTAAATTTTATATTTCTAAATAACTTTTTTCTGAATATAAAAGCATCATCTAAGAGAAAATCTGGGAACCACCAAAATGTGTACTTAAATTATTAACATTAATCCTTAAACTGTCTCCTCAGTATCAACCCCTGATATTCTGCCTGCTGTCTATTCTTAAGTGTGCACATGTGCGTGCACACACACATGCAATGTTATCTGTTGCTGTAACAAACCAACCATTTATTTAGCATACTGTTGTGGGGGTCAGCAATTTAGGCTGGGCTCAGCTGGGCATTTCTTCTACTGATCTCAGGTGGCCTACTCATGTGTCTGTGGTCAACTGCAGGTCAGCTGTAAGTCAGCAAGGCAGCCCTGCTTCAGGGAGTTGATTGGTAGTCAGCTGGGACCATGAGGTGGGTCTCTCTCATCATCTAGCAGGCTAATTCTGGTTTATGTATATGGTGGCCTCAGGGTTCCAAGAGCAGCAAGAGAAAAAGCCCCAGTGTGCAAATGCCTTTTGAGTCTGTGTTTGTGTCAGATTTGCTGATGTTCCAGTCACCAAAAGCAAATCACATGACCAAATCCAGACTCAAGGGGTAAAGCTCACATCTTGATGGGAAGAGCTGCAAAGTAACCTTGAAAGGTGGCTTATACACAAAGATAAGTAGAATTTGTTGCCATTTTTGTTATGTAGTGTATATTACATATATACTCAGTATCAACTGGATATATATGTAAACATTTCCACCATCGAGAACACTAGTATGTTTTCTCCAAGCTCTCAAAAAAATCGTAATTATTGGGCTGAGCGTGGTGGCTCACTCCTGCAATCAGGTGTTGTAAAGGGGTTGATACTGTAGTATATATTACATATATTTGTTATGTAGTATATATGACATATATCACACATATGTTACATATATACTCCCTCCCCACACACAAAATTAGGATTATAGTATATAGCTTTTATTTTTCACCTAATATATCACAGTCATAGTAAAATTTAGCAGGTCTATTTTGATGTATACTTTTTTGTCGTAATCTTTTTTCCTATGCCAGTGGTTGGCAAACTATGACCCATGGGCAGAATACAGCCTGCTGCCTGTTTTTATAAATAAAGTTTTTATGAACGCATTTTACATTTGTTTATACATATTGTCTGTGGAACTTCTGCATTGTAACAGTAAAGTTGAGTAGTTGTGACAGAGACCATATGGCTCACAAAACCTAAAATATTTACTCTCTGTCTATTTATTTATTTTTCTTTTCTTTCTTTTCATGTTCAGCCAGCAGGAAAATCTCTGGCCTTTTAGAGAAAAAGTTTGCCAACCCCTGTTCAATACTATTTTAATCTTGGTTAAGTTAGGCCAGAGGTTAGTGGAGTTAGTGTGAATCTCCTGCCTTGTCTGCAAATTTGCCTAGGGGTAGGATGATAGAATGGATGACTAATTGCTTGAGTGTTTCCTTCAGCTCCAATAATTATGGCTTTTTTTTTTTTTTTTGAGGTGGAGTCTTGCTCCATCACCCAGGCTGGAGTGCAGTGGTGCAGTCTTGGCTCACTGCAACCTCCACCTCCTGGGTTCAAGCAATTCTCCTGCCTCAGCCTCTCGAGTAGCTGGGATTACAGGTGCCTGCCACCATGCCTGGCTAATTTCTTTTTATTGTTAGTAGAGACAGGGTTTCGCCTTGTTGGCCAGGCATGTTTCAAACTCCCAACCTCGAATGATCCGCCCGCCTCGGCCTCCCAAAGTGCTGGGATTACAGGAGTGAGCCACTGCGCCCGTCCCAATAATTACAATTTTTTGAGAGCTTGGAGAAAACGTAGTATGCTTTATGGTGGAAATGTTTAATTCTCAAAAATTTCAAATCTTCTTTATCATATTGAGTGAACTTGGTGAATATTTCAGAGAAAGTTGACAAAATTCAGCCATTCTTCCAAGTTTTCTTGATGTGTAGATACATTAATGAAATAAATATGTATAGCAACCCAGCCAACATGAGTGTAGCTATTCAGTGGTAATAATATCTACAATTGTCATGTAGAACGTTTTCATTCATGGATACTGGGTGTGGAAAGATAACTTTACCTTTGAAAACTACTTTGGTGATTGACCAACTATCTGCCCAGTAAATTTATCTTTTGGTTATTTTAGCTTTTTAAAAGTTTGGCTGTCGCAAAATTATAGAGAAATTGGAAGTACAATACAAATATTTTTTTTTATTGAGCCATTTAAGAGTATGTTGTTGCCCTGATGTTCCCTCACCCTGAAATACTTTAGTGTCTATGTCTTATAAGCAAAGACATTCTTATACATAATCACAATATAACCATAAGAATCAGGAAGTTAAAATTGATTCATTGTTGCCATGTAATACTCAGAACCGGTTTAAATTTTAGCAATTGTCTTAATAACGCTTTTATAAAAGCAAAAGAATCCAGTCAGAACCATGCATTGCATTTAGTTGTCACTTTAGTAACTTCTTCAGTCTGGAACACTTCTTCAGTCTTTCCTTGACTGTCGTGATTTTGACACTTCAGAATATTACAGCTTATCTAGAATGTCTCTTAATTTGGGTTTTCTCCTCATTAGACTGAGGTTATTTATCTTTGGCAGGAATGTCACAGAAGTGATGCCTTCTGCTCATTGCATCTTATGAGGTGGCACACAGTTTCATTTTCTCTCATTATTAATGATTGATAAGTTGATTAATATGATATCTGCTAGGTAAAAAATATAACTTTACAGTTATCTTTTTGCCTTTATAAAAGAGGACTTTATGGGGGAAGAACTCTGAAATTATATAAATAACAGGTCCTTATAAAAAATTCAGTTTACTCATTTTATTTATATCTTTATGGACTTGTGATTTTCCATTTTATTCAGTGAGTTATAATTATTGTATGATTTGTTTTGGTACTCAAGTGGGAAACCAGTTAAGTTGCTTGTGTCTTTCTGACATATACCAATCATTCTTGGAACACTTCGTATTTTTTGGCACAAGATAGTGTTCCAGGCTTACCTTATATTTTCCCTGCCCTAGTCTTGGATTCAGCCATTTCTCCAAGGAACCCTGGTTCCATTTAGTGAAAAATAACATTTGAACGCTGTGTTCTGGGAATTAGCTTTGCTCATTGCTGTTGGAGTTGCTGCTCCAGGCCCTTTCAGCAGACAGCTAGAGAATATACACAATGTATTGTATACACAAACCCAGACTCATAGACGTATACATTTATATCTATATTTTTTCTGTTTCTGTCTGTCTGTACACTGAAAATTATGAGTGTTTATACCAATACATCCAGTTCCATTCCAGTACCAGAGGGCCCATTCTAATTTTCTTCCTTTCTGTATGTTTAACTGAAAAACCTTGTTCCTGATTCCTCTGAAAGTTAAAAACACAATTACCATATGGTCCAGAAATAACATATCTAGGCAAATATCCAAAATAATTGAAAGCAAGTACTCAGATACTTGTACACCAATGTTCATAGGAGTGTTATTCACAATAGCCAAAAAGTGGAAACAACCAAAATGTCCATTGATAAATAAACGGATAAACAAAATGTGGTATATACATACAATGGAATATTATTGAGCCTTAAAAAGGAAGGAAATTCTGACATATACTACAGCATAGATGAAACTTGAAGACATTATGTGAAGTAAAATAAGCCAGTCATAAAAGGACAGATATTGTATGATTCCACTTATAATTTCCTTCCAGTTATTCATTACTATTATAGAATTCATTTTTGTATATTTACCCTGTAACCTGCAACTTGTTAAATCTCTTATTGGTTCTACTTGATATTTTTGGAGTTTCTTCAGGACTTTCTAAGTACACAAAGTTGCATGTTTCATTCTCTAGTAAATACTGTTTTACTTCTTCCTTTACAGTGTTTACCTTTTATGCAGTACAAG
This sequence comes from Nomascus leucogenys, assembly GCF_006542625.1. NCBI lineage: Eukaryota > Metazoa > Chordata > Mammalia > Primates > Hylobatidae > Nomascus > Nomascus leucogenys. The sequence continues at coordinate 10,810,803 of NC_044394.1, read as the reverse complement.
GCTGAATTAGAGTGATGAGAGTGGATACCCTTGCCTTGTTCACAACCTTGTGGTGGAAAACATTCTGGTGCCTCACTGTTCCATATGACATTTGTGCTAGGTGTTCTGTCTATGCCCTTTGTCAGGCTAAATAAGTTTCCTTCTATCGCTAGTTGGCTGAACATTTTTATAATGAGCGGATGTTGGATTTTACATTTAAAATTTTACCGCATTCCTTGGTAGGATTATATGTTTTTTCTCCTATATTCTGTTGATGTGGTAAATTACACTGATTAGTTTTTGAATGTTGGCCTGACTGTAAATTAGTGGAATAAAACCCACTTGATCATGGTGCAGGACCCATTTTATACAATTGTTAGATTTGATTTGCTAAATTTTGTTAAGGATTCTTTGCATCTATGTTCATAAGAATATTGGTCTATAGTTTTCTGTCATGTCTTTATCTGGCTTTTATATCAAGGTAATGTTGGCTTTATAAAAAGAGTTGGGAAGTATTGGTATTACTTCTTCCTTAAATTTTTGATAGAATTCACCAGGGAAGCCATCTTGCCCTTATATGTTATTTTTGGGAAGATTTTTACTTTTAAATTTAATTTTTAAAATGAATATAGGACTATTCACATTTTCTGTTTCTGAGTCAGTTTTAGTAATTAGTATCTTTCAATAAATTTGTCCATTCAAGTTTTTGAATTTATTGGCATAATTTTCAAAATATTCTCTTATTTCTTTAAATGTCTAGGATTTGTAGTGATATGGCCTCTTTCATTTCTGATATTCATAATTTGTGTCTATCTCTTTTTTTTTTGCTCAATCTAGAATTCATTTTGCTCAATCTATAATAGGTAGTAGAGATTTATCCATTTTATTGATCTTTTAAAAAGTTTTTGTTGACTTTCTGTTTTTCCATTTTCTATTTTATTGGTTTCTGCTTTTTTTGTTTTTTAATTACCATTGTTTTACTTTCTTTGGATGTAATTTGCTCTTCTGCTAGCTTCATAAGATTGAAACTTGGCCAGGCATGGTGGCTTACCCCTGTAATCCCAGCACTTTGGGAGGCTGAGGCGGGCATATCACCTGAGGCCAGGAGTTCGAGACCAGGCTGGCCAACATGGCAAAACCCTGTCTCTATTGAAAATACAAACAATTAGCCAGGCGTGGTGGCGGGCGCCTGTAATCCCAGCTACTCAGGAGGCTGAGGCAGGAGAATTGCTTGAAGCCGGGAGGCGGAGCCTGCAGTGAGCCGAGATCGTGCCATTGCACTCCAGCCTGGGCAACAAGAGCGAAACTGCGTCTCAAAAAAAAAAGAAAAAATAAAAAAGATTGAAACTTAAATAGTTGATAACTGATTTTGGACCTTTTCTTTTTTTTCCTAAATAAAACACCAATGAAAGCTATACATTTCCCTCTAAGCACTTCTTTATCTGCATCCCACAAATTGTGATGTTGTTACATTTTTTTCTGATTTCCCTTGTGATTTCTTCTCTGACCCAAGATTTATTTATAAGTCTAAATAAACACTAACTAGGTGTTTTTTCCTGGCTATTTTTCTCTTATTGAGTTCTAATTTATTTTTGTGTGGTTAGAGAATAGATTCTATATGATTTCAGTTCTTTTAAATTTGATGATCTGTCTTGGCGAATGCTCTATGAGTTTTTGGAAAGTATGGGTATTCATTTATAAAAATCAGTTAGGTCAAGTTTGTTGATTTTCTTGCTAAGATCTTCTGTATCCTTGCTGATTTTTTTTTTTGGTCTACTTATAAATTAATTAGAGAATACTATAAGGGTCCTATAATTGTGGATTTGCCTTTTCTTTCAGTTCTACCAGTTTTTGCTTCATGGGTTTTTATGCTCTGTTATTAGCTGTATACACATTTAAGATTATTATGTCTTCTTGATGTATTAACCCATCTGTCATTATGAAATGTCTTTGTTCTGAGATCCATTTTGGCTAACATTGATATAGCCACTACAGCTTTCTTAGGATTAATGTTTCCATAGTATATATTTTTCATCCTTTTATTTTTAACCTATTTGTGTCTTTAGATTTAAGATAGGTTTCTTATAAATAATTGTCTTCTTTATTTATCCAATCTGACAACCTCTTCTTTTTAATTGGAAGACTTAACACTATTTACATTCAGTGTAATTATCACTGTGGTTACTATTTGTTCTGTTTGTTCCAACTTTTTTTTATTCCCCTTTTCTGTCTTCTTTGAATTAATTAAACATGTTTTAGGATTCTATTTTACCTTCACCATTGTCTTAAGTATACCTCTTAGTTTTATTTTTGGGAGTTGCTTCATACTTTGCATCGTTAACTTATCACAGTGTACCTTCAAATAATATTTCAACTCACAAATAATGTGTAAGAACCTTCTGCCAATATACTTCCATGTCCGCTCTCCCATGTTTTGTGCCATTTTTGTCAAATATTTTACTTCTACATTTATCAAAGCCCTCACAGTGTTTTGTTATTTTTGCTTTAAATCATCAGCTATGTACAAATTTACAAATGAGGAAAATTATTTCTTTCTTAACCCTCCAGTTTTTCACTTCTGGTGCCCTTCATTGTGTAGATCCAAGTTTCTGTATTGTGTAACTTTTCTATTAGCTTGAAGAGCTTTATTTAACATTTGCACTGCAAAGATTTTTTCAGCTTTTTTCTTACCTTCATGTTTTTAATGGTAAAATATATATAACATAAAAGTTACCATTTAGCTGTTTTTAAGTGTAAATTCAGTGGTATTATGCATATTCATATACTATTATCCAGTGCCAAAACCTTTTCATCTTTCCAAACTGAAACACCATACCCATGAAACAATATCTCTGTATTTCCCTATTGTCCAGCCCCTGGAAAAATGCCATTCTCCTTTCTGTCTCTATGAATTTGACTACTGTAGGTACCTCATGTAAGTGGAATCATACAATATTTGTCCTTTTGTGTCTGGCTTATTTTACTTAGCATAATGTTTTCAAAGTTCATCCACCATGTCGTATGTGTCAGAATTTTATTTCTTTTTATGGCTGAATAATATTCCATTTGTATGGATATACCACAGTTTGTCCATTCATCTGCCAGTGGACATCTGGGTTGTTTCCATCTTTTTGCTATTTTGAATAATGCTGCTGTGAACATTGGTGTACACATCTGTTTGAGTCCCTGTCTTCAATTCCTTTGGGTATACACGTAAGAGTGGAATTTCTGGACCATATGGTAATTCTATATTCAATTTTTTGAGGAACTGCCAAACTGTTTTTCACAGTGGCTGTACCATTTTACAGTTCCATCAACAATGCACAAGGGTTCCAATTTCTCCACATCTTTGCCAACCTCATTATCTGTTTTGTTGTACTTTTTAAAGAATAGCCATTTTTATGGGTGTGAAATGGTATCTTGTGTTTTTGGTTTGCATTTCCCTAATGATTAGTGATGTTGAGCATCTTTTTTTCTGCTTATTGGCCATTTGTCTATTTTCTTTGGAGAAATGTGTATTCAAGTCCTTTGCCCTTTTTTGAGACAGGGCTTCACTCTGTCGCCCAGACTGGAGTGCAGTGGCACTATCTCAGCTCACTGCAACCTCCACCTCCTAGGATCAAGCAGTCTTCCCACCTCAGCCTCCCGAATAGCTGGGATTACAGGTGTGTGCCAACACGCCTGGCTAATTTTTTGTATTTTTTAGTAGAGACGGGGTTTCACCATGTTGGCCAGGCTAGCCTTGAACTTCTGGTCTCAAGTGATCCTCCTGCCTCGCCTCTCAAAGTGCTGAGATTACAGGTGTGAGCCACCACATTTTTTTTAAATTTAGTTTTTATTTTAAGTTCAGGGGTACATGTGCAGGTTTGTTATATAGGTAAACTTGTGTGGTAGGGGTTTGTTGTACAGATTATTTTGTCACCCAGGTATTAAGCCTAGTACCCATTAGTTATTTTTCTGATCCTCTCCCTCCTCCCACCCTCTACCCTCTGATAGGCCCCACTGTGTGTTGTTCCCCTCTATGTGTCCATGTGATCTCATGATTTAGCTCCTACTTATAAGTGAGAACCTGCAGTATTTGGTTTTCTGTTCCTGCATTAGTTTGCTAAGGATAATGGTCTCCAGTTCCATCTAAGTTTCTGCAAAGGACACAATCTCATTTTTTAATGGCTACATAGTATTCCACAGTGTATATGTACTATATTTTTTAAATCTAGTGTACCATTGATTGGCATTTAGGTTGATTCCATGTCTTTGCTATTATGAATAGTGCTTCAATGAACATACGTGTGCATGTGTCTTTATAACAGAACAATTTATATTTGTTTTGGTATATACCCAGTAATGGGATTGCTGGGTCAAATGGTGTTTCTGTTTTTAGGTATTTGAGGAATTGCCACACTGTCTTCCACAATGGTTGAACTAATTTACATTCTTACCAATAGTGTGCAAATGTTCCTTTTTCTCCGCAACCTCACCAGCATCTGTTTTTTTTTTTTTTTTTTGACTTTTTAATAATAGCCATTCTGACTGGTGTGAGATGGTATCTCATTGTGGTGGTTTTGATTTGCATTTCTCTAATGATCAGTAATGTTAGCTTTTTTCCATAGAATGGTTGGCTGCATATATATCTTCTTTTGAAAAGTGTCCATTTATGTCCTTTGCCCACTTTTTAATGAGGTTATTTGTTTTTCTTTTGTAAATTTAAGTTCCTTATAGAGCTGGATATTAGATCTTTGTCAGATGCATAGTTTGCAAAAAATTTTCTCCCATTCTGTAGGTTGTCTGTTTACTCTGTTGATAGTTTCCTTTGCTGTGCATTAACTCTTTAGTTTTATTAGGTATCATTTGTCAGTTTTTGCTTTTGTTGCAATTGCTTTTGATGTCTTCATCATGAAATCTTTGCCTGTTCCTATGTCCGGAATGGTATTTCCTAGGTTGTCTTCCAGGGTTTTTATAGTTTTTGTTTTACATTTAAATCTTTATCTAAGTTAATTTTTGAATATGGTGTAAGGAAGGGGTCCAGTTTCAATCTTCTACATATGCCTAGCGAGTTATCCCAGCACCATTTACTGAATAGGGAATCCTTTCCCCATTGCTTGTGTTTGGTAGGTTTGTTCAAGATCAGATAGTTGTAGGTGTGACCTTATTTCTGGGCTCTCTATTCTGTTTCATTGGTCTATGTGTCTGTTTTTGTACCAGTACTATGATGTTTTGATTATTGTAGCCATGTAGTATAGTTTGAAGTTCGGTAGTGTGATGCCTCCAGCTTTGTTCTTTTTGCTTAGGGTTGCCTTGGCTTTTTGGGCTCTTTTTTGGTTCCATATGAGTTTTAAAATAGTTTTTCCTAGTTCTCTGAAGAATGTCAGTGGTAGTTTAATAGGAATAGCATTGAATCTGTAAATTGCTTTGGGCAGTATGACCTTTTTAATGATATTGATTATTCCTATCCATGAGCATGGAATGTTTTTTCATTTGTTTGTAAAAAATCTGATTTCTTTAAGCAGTGCTTTGTAGTTTCCTCTGTAGAGATCTTTCACCTGCCTGGTTAGTTGTATTCCTAGTTATTTTACTTATTTATTTATTTATTTATTTATTTTATTTTATTTTTTGTGGCAATTGTGAATGGGACTGCATTCCTGGTTTGGCTCTTGGCTTGACTGTTGATGGTGAATTGGAATGCTAGTAATTTTTGCACATTGATTTAGTATCCTGACAAGTTGTTTATCAGCTTAAGGAGCTTTTGGGCTGAGACTGTGGGGTTTTCTAGATATAGGATCATGTTGTCTGCAAACAGGGATAGTTTGACTTCCTCTCTTCCTATTTGGATGCCTTTGTTTCTTTCTCTTGTCAGATTGCCCTGGCCAGGACTTCCAATACCACGTTTAATAGGAGTGGTGAGACAGGGCTTTCTTTTCTTTTCTTTTCTTTTTTTTTTTTGTATTTTTAGTAGAGACGGGGTTTCACCGTGTTAGCCAGGATGGTCTCGATCTCCTGACCTCGTGATCCGCCCGCCTCGGCCTCCCAAAGTGCTGGGATTACAGGCTTGAGCCACCGCGCCCGGCCCTTTTTTTTTTTTTTTTTTTTTTGAGACAGAGTCTTGCTCTGTCGCCCAGGCTGGAGTGCAGTGGCACAATCTCGGCTCACTGCAAGCCCCGCCTCCCGGGTTCACGCCATTCTCCTGCCTCATCCTCCCAAGTAGCTGGTACTACAGGTGCCCGCCATCTCACCTGGCTAATTTTTTGTATTTTTAGTAGAGACGGGGTTTCACCATGTTAGCCAGGATGGTCTATATCTCCTGACCTCGTGATCCGCCCGCTTTGGCCTCCCAAAGTTCTGGGATTACAGGCGTGAGCCACTGCACCCGGCCAGGCTTCCTTTTCTTGTGCTGGTTTTCAGGGGAGATGCTTCTAGCTTTTGCCCATTCGGTATGATGTTGCCTTTGTCTGTTTTGGAATTGGATTGCTTTTGTTGTTGTTGAGTTGTGGAATTTCTTTATGTATTCCAGATATTAACACGTTATCAGATACATGATTTGTAAATATTTTCTCCCATTTGGTGTGTTGCCTTTTTACTCTGTTGATGGTGGTCTATGTTTGTTTTTAATTTTCATGAGTCCAGTTTATCTCATGAAGTCCATTTTTATCGCCAGTGCTTTTGGAAAAGTTTTATGGTTTTAGCTTTTATATTTAAGGTTTTGATCCATTTAGAGTTAATTTTTGCATATGTTATAACAGTGCAACTTCATTGTTTGTGTGTAGATATCCAGGTTTCCCTGCACCATTTGTTGAAAAAACTGTTCTTTTCCCATTGAATGGTCTTGATAGGCTGGCTGAAAATTATTTGACCATATATGTGGGGGTTTGCTTCTGGAATTTCTATTCCATTCCATTGGTCTATATTTCTGTTTTTATGCCAGTACCATGCTGTTTTGCTTACTGTAGCTTTGTTGTAAGGTTAGAAATCAGGAAATGTGAGACCTCCAGTTTTGTTCTTTTTCAAGATTATTGTGGTTATTCGGGGTTCCTTGAGAATCCATATGAATTTTAGGATGGATTTTTCTATTTCTGCAAGAAACTTCATTGGGTTATTGATAGGAACTGTCGCTTTGTTTTGAAACACATTTTCACTGGGTATTGAAGTTTAGGTTCACATTTTCTTTCTTTCAGCACTTAAAAGATATTTTGCCCTTGGCTTGTCTTACATAGTTTCTATAGAGTAATCTGTGGCTGCTTTAAAAACTCTATCTTAGGCTGGGCGCAGTGGCTCATGCCTGTAATCGCAGCACTTTGGGAGGCTGAGGCGGGTGGATCACCTGAGGTCAGGAGTTTGAGACCAGCCTGGCCAACATGGTGAAACCCTGTGTCTACTAAAAATGCAAAAAATTAGGCAGGTGCAGTGGCACATGCCTGTAATCTCAGCTACTCAGGAGGCTGAGGCAGGAGAATCACTTGAACCCAGGAGGCAGAGGTTGCAGTGAGCTGAGATCACTCTGGGTAACAACAGCGAAACTCCATCTCAAAAAAAAAAAAAATTCTATCTTTATCTCTGCTTTCAGCAATTCAACTAAGGGGTGTGTGTGTGTGTCTGTGTGTGTCTGTGTGTGTGTGTGTGTGTGTGTGTGTGTGTGTTGTGTGCTTGGGGCTCATTGAGCTTTTTGGATCTATGGTTTTATAGTTTTCATCAAATTATGAACAATTTGAGCCATTTAAAAATGTTTTCTTAAGTACTCATTTTTTCCCTTTCAGACTTCAATTATGTGTATATTAGACAGCTTGATATTATACATCACTGACTATATGTTCATTTTTTAAGCTATTTTTTCTTCTTTGTGCTTCATTTTGTCTGTCTTCTATTGCTGATTTGTCAAGCTCTTTGATCTCTTCTTCTGCTATTTCTAATTTGGTGTTAATCTTACTAGTGGATTTTTCTTTTCAGTTACTGTGTTTTCATCTGTAAAAGTAAAGTAATGTAGTTATCACCTCTTTGTTTCCTTCTCTCTGAGATCACAATTCAGTGTCTGAAAACTATTGTTTCATATATCTTGTCCAAATTGTTAGTAGTTTATGGTGCAAGGATAAGATTTCTGTTTTTTCTTACAGCTAAAAGCAGAAGTCCATACATTCATATTTTTAAGGACATTTATTGTTTCTTTAAATGTTGGCCTTTTGGAAAACTTAAACAAATATATGCATTGTTCTAAGTGAAAACTACTATAAGCCAGATGTTGCATTACTTGTGCAAGGTTACCGTTTCATTCAGAAGATAATTGATATTGACAACAGCATTGGAAACGTGTATGCATCTTTTAAAGATAGATGCTTTTGAGGTTTAGTGAAGTAGGCACACATGAGGGCAGTAAAAATGTCAGATTCCCCTTGTTACTCAGTGAATCTGGAGTAGGAGAAGCAGTCACCATCCTGGGGTACTTCATGATCTGTGTTGATGATCTCCTATTTTGACCATAGTTCCTCAACCTTCTTGAAACTTACGACCTAATTTAGCCATTAATTCAACAGCACCACTACACGTGGGACTTCGTTGTCATTTGGAACCGTCCCACCTTTAAACTGAAAACTTGTTGGTCCCCACATTAGTCGTACAGTGCCTTTTTTTTTAAACACATACTTTTCCCCATTCACATCCCACTGCACATTTACACGTCACTGGATGTTTGTCAATTATTTTTCCTCCTTTCTGTTGATTCTTTTCCTTAGCTATAACCATGTTATGTTTTCTGCTGTCCTTCCACAAGGAAACCTTGTCTCAGCTCTTTCCTTAATCTAATATTCTGAACGATAGTAGATGTGAGAGCAGTCTGTTTTTCTATTCAGTCATCTCATTAACCTGTATGATTGATTTGACTGGCCTTACTGGATAGTCCATCCAGTTCCCTTTCTTCCTTGGTGCTTTTTGGTGCATTTTTCCCAGAGGGCACATACTGGATCTATTAGTAAGATGAAAATCTTATCAAATTGAGTAAAATGATTCTGCAAGCCCTGAAAAACTAGTTACTTCTCCTTTTGGTAATATCTCTACCCTGTATATTGTTTTCTTTTCCGTGTATGTTTTTAAAAAATGTAATTGGTTTTATAAAAGTGATATTTGCTTATAAAAATTCTAGTGACATAAAAGATTTTACAGAAAAAAATTTGAGAATCCCATTATCAGTCTATTTGTCAAATAGCTTTTCTTCTTTTATTGTCTTTTTTATCATTTACTAATTTTATGTAACATTTATAGGGAAGACATTTCATTCATTAATTTATATTTTTCACATCAAAAACCAGTCACACCAGGTTTTTATTGATTATGTCTTCTGTCATTTAGTTCTTTTACTGGTGGCTATTATTGATTCTTCTGATAATTTTTAGTCAATAACAAATGTTTTCATGTGCAGTTTTAGTTAATGTGAGATTTATTTATTTTAATGCTTATTTCTACCGGTAATGTTCATTGAGCCTTCAATATCTGCTGAGAATGAAATGGTGGCCGGATGTGGTGATATGCACCTGTAGCCCCAGCTACTTGGGAGGCTGAGACGGAAGGGTCACTTGAGCCAGGGAGGTTGAGGGTTGAGGATGAAGTGAGTCATAATTGTGCCATTAAACTCCAGCATGGGCAAGAGAGAGAGACCCTGTATCTTAAGAAAAATTTTTAAAAGACAAAAAACGCAAAAAGTAGCCAGGCGTGGTAGCATGTGCCTATAGTCCCAGCTACTCGGGAAGCTGAGGCAGGAGGATTGCTTAAACCTGGGAGTTCAACGTTGCAGTGAACTATGATTACATCACTGTACTCCAGCCTGGGCAACAGAATGAGACCCTGTCTGTAAAAAAAAAAAAAAAAAAAATTAAAAATAAAAAGGTAAAAAATACAAGAAAAAAAAGAGAATGAAACTGAGGCAGGAGAATAGGGTCTGGAGGCAGGGAACCTAAGGCCGATTCACACTGACTTCCTAAAACTGAATCAAAAAGAAAAACTCACCTCTGCACGCCCAAGTAATAAAAGGATCAGAGGCTACTCTGTTTGCAACACGCCGCCTTTCTACTGAATGGCAGATGAAAGAATGGCAAGTACCTCTCCTTCCCACAACCGGTCTTCATGTGCATAGGGTGTAACTTTGTAACTTCACTTCAGCCTCTGATTGGTCCCCTCTCACAACCAATCAGACTGGTCATGGGCCATGTCTTCATTTGCATAGGATGTAACTGTAGCTTCCCTTCAGCTTCTGATTGGTCACCTCCCACAACCAATCAGACTGGTCACAGGCCACATGTTCATTTACATAGTGTGCAACAAAATAACCAATGGGAAACCTCTAGAGAGTATTTAAACTCCAGAAAATTTTGTAACCAGTGCTCTTGAACCTCTTGCTCAAGCCCCCTTCCACTCTGTGGAGTGTACTTTCTTTTTTAAGACAGAGTCTCGCTTCGTTGCCCAGGCTGGAGTGCAATGGTGGGATCTCATCTCATTGCATCCTTGGCTTCCCCGGCTCAAGCAATTCCCCTGCCCCAGCCTCTCAAGTAGTTGGGATTACAGGTGCATGCCACCATGGCTGGCTAATTTTTGTATTTTTGGTAGGGACAGGGTTTCACCATGTTGGCTAGGCTGATTTTGAACTCCTGACCTCAGGTGATCCACTCCCATCAGCCTCCCAAAGTGCTGGGATTACAGGTGTGAGCCACTGTGCCCAGCCCTTTTTACACTTCTGTAACCAGGGTTCGCAACTTAAATGAGTACCAGATGGGTAGCATGAATGAAAGAAGGGGTCTAAGTATTAAAGTGCATGCGATTATATTCTTTAAGTGGCAGGGACTGTGATACCTTGAGAGTATATGTCTCATCCAAATGTGGCAATCTAGTCAATGTTAGTGGATTGCTGTCCTCTAAGAATACAGGCCTAATGTGGCCAGTCAACCAGTTTTTCTAGAAGAAACCAACACTATGGATTTTCATCTCATAATTTTTAAGTGGTTCAAATTTATAAAACTGTGTAGCCATTCAAAACATGATTGTGAACCAGGTATGATTTGTGGACCTCCAGTTTGCAACTTCAGCTACTAAGTAAGTTTATTTTAGTGGTGTTTTAGGTGGGAAGGAGGGCAAATGTGTGTACCTAATCTGCCATATTAGACTGGAAGTCTCATGGTTTCAGTTCTTACATACTGATCTTTAATTCAACTGTAAATTATTTTGATGTAAGGTGAGAGATAGGATCTAATTTTTTCCCCCAAATAGTCATTCATCTAAATATTAGTTGAATAATTTCCTCCACAGATTTGAAATGCCACCTGATTTAAACAGGGTGGTTAGCTTTTTTTTTTTTAATTTTGGTGGGTACATAGTAGGTGTATATATTTATGAAGTATATGAGACCTTTTGATACAGGCATGCAATGTATAATAATCATATTAGGGTAAATGAGGTATCCATCACCTCAAGCATTTATCCTTTGTGTTACAAATAGTCCAATTATACTCTTAGTTATTTTGAAATGTACAATTACATTACTTTTTACTATATTCCCCCTTTTGTGCTAGCAAATATTAGGTCTTATTTATTCTAACTACTTTTTTGTTCCCATTAGCAACTCTACTCTCTCCCCTCCCTAGACTACCTTGCTCAGCCTCTGATAACCACCCTTTTACTCTGTCTCCCATGAGTTCACCTGTTTTAATTTTTAGCTCTCACAAATGAGTGAGAGCTAAAAGTTTGTCTTTCTGTACCTGGCTTATTTTACTTAACATAATGACCTCCAGTTCCATTTATGTTGTTGAAAATGACAGGATCTCATTCTTTTTATGGCTAAATAGTACTTCATTGTGTATGTGCCACATTTTCTTTATTCATTCATCTGTTGATGGACACTTAGGTTGCTTCCAAATCTTGGCTATTGTGAATAATGCTGCAATAAACATGAGAGTGCAGATATCTCCTCGATATACTGATTTTCTTTCTTTTGGAAATATACCTAGCAGTGGGATTGTTGGATCATATGGTAATTCGATTTTTAGTTTTTTGAGGAATTTCCAAATTGTTCTCGATAGTGGTTTTACTAATCTACATTCTCACCAACGGTGTACTAGAGTTCCCTTTTCTCCACATCCTCGCCAGCATTTGTTATTGCTTGTGTTTTGGATAAAAGCCTTTTTTTTTTTTTTTTTTTTTGAGACAGAGTCTCACTCTGTTGCCCAGGCTGGAGTGCAGTGGCATGATCTTGGCTTGCTGCAACCTCCACCTCCTGGGTTCAGGCGATTCTCCTGCCTCAGCCTCCTGAGTAGCTGGGATTACAGGCATGCGCCACCATGCCGGGCTGATTTTTGTATTTTTGGTAGAGATGGGGTTTCACCAAGTTGGCCAGGCTGGTCTCGAACTACTGACCTCAGGTGATCCACTCACCTCGGCCTCCCAAAGTGCTGGGATTACAGGTGTGAGCCACTGCGCCCAGCCAATAAAAGCCATTTTATATGGGATGAAATTATATCTCATTGTAGTTTGGATTTGCATTTCTCTGATGATCAGTGATGTTGAGCACCTTTTCATATGTCTGTTTGCCATTTGTATATCTTTTGAGAAATGCCTCTTTAAATTTTTGGCCCATTTTTAAATTGGATTTTTAAGGGAGTGATCTGCTTTTTAAGAAATAGAAACCCACTAAAAGAAAGATCATGCAGGAGATATAATTCCCCTCATTGGAACTGAAAAGTTTTTAGGCAGCTTCTCTGTTCTCTTTGGGGCCTCTAGTATGACATCTGCATTTCTCAGCAAAGTTTTCTCATTATTTTTTGTAGATTGGTTTTTCTGGATACTACACTCTTTCATATGACCTTACCATGGCATCTCAAAGTGGAAGCCTAAAATCTACCAAATGATGTGGCATATTCTCTGTAATTAATCAACTCATTCTAAATGCCCCAAATACAAGTTCTTGGGAAAGTGAAACTAATTGATCTTGCTATGCCTGAGAGTGTCTTTGGACATGTGTTATTAATGTGGATATTAGGTTCAGCCTTTCAGCAGGGGATATAGATGATTTCAGAGTAAACAGGTGAACACATGTCGATAGAGGTGCCTAATACAGCATCTTTATCATATATTTGAAATTCTTACATCTGTAGAAATATATACCATACTTGCCCATCTTTTTTTTTTTTTTTTTTTTAGAGATGAGTTCTTGTCATGTTGCCCAGGCTGGTCTCGAACTCCCGAGCACAAGTGATATGCCTGCCTTGGCCTCCCAAAGTGCTGGGATTACAGGTGTGAGCCATCATGCCTGGCCCCATCTTATTTTTCCAAAAAGTTTTGGTTATCCTCATTTATTTTCAGATTAAATTTAGAGACATATTTTAAATTACCAAAAAAAAAAATCTTGCTAGGATTTTGATTGGAATTCAGACAAAGATTAGAACAAAAAAGATTAAGAAAAGTAGTTTACTAACCTACAAAAATTGTGGGCCCAGTTTTCATGAGCTGCAGCCTGCAGAACCCATTTTTACCTATGAGCACACAATTTTTACAGTGTACTTTTACTTTTTCCTTTCTAACTTGAATTTACGAAGAGAATTTCTCACACATACATGCACCTGCAATAACCATTGGTTTTCTAGAATCTCTGATAATACTTTAAATGTATTCCATCCACTAGCCACATGTATTTATGTTTTTTGATTAATTAAAATTAAAATTCAGTTAGTTGTACTAATTACATTTCAAGTGCCCATGCGGCTAATGCCAAATATATTGAATAGTGCAGATATCAAATACGCTGTCATCACAGAAAATCCTATTGGGTAGTGCTGCTTTAGAGACTTGTATGTTAATAATAACGAGTTTAGGCCGGGCGCGGTGGCTCAGGCCTGTAATCCCAGCACTTTGGGAGGCTGAGGCGGGTGGATCACGAGGTCATGAAATCGAGACCATCCTGGCTAACATGGTGAAACCCCGTCTCTACTAACAATACAAAAAATTAGCTGAGCGTGGTGACGGGCGCCTGTGGTCCCAGCTACTCGGGAGGCTGAGGCAGGAGAATGGCGTGAACCCGGGAGGCGGAGCTTGCAATGAGCCGAGATCGCGCCACTGCACTCCAGCCTGGGAGGCAGACAGAGGGAGACTCCGTCTCAAAAAAAAAAAAAAATAATAATAATAATACCGAATTTAATTTTTAAAGCCCATAGAAGCAAAAATCTCTATTTCATATGTTTTGTTTATAGCATTTTGGTTAACATGTGGAAAATGACATGATAGGATGGCATTGTTTTCTCATTTTAAAAGGTTCATTGAAGAAAGTTTGAAAAATACCATAAAGGAGAAGGCAAAAATTACCTGCAATCCCAAGGGATAGGATTTTTTAAAAGCCTTTTTGAAATACAATCTACAAGTGTACATATCATAAATTACAATTGGATTTTCACCAACTAAATAATACATATATGTCTTTTTACCAATTTCTCTATTCCCAAGTTCTTTTTGATTCATGTCTTGATTGTTTGGATTTAATAATCATGTAGTTTTATTGAAGATGGGCACTTGAATATGTTTCTTATATCAGGAGGCATATGAAGCCAGTTAGTCTCAATACCAGTGATGCTGAATTTCACCACTTAGTTAGAGTGTCACCGTCAGGTCTCTTCATTGTAAAGGTACATTTTCCTTTTGTAATTAATAAATAATCTGTGGGGTGATATTTTGAGACTTTGTCAATATTCTGTTCCCTAATAACTTCACTGAAAGATTTCAGCATCCATTTATGTAACTTGCCTGAATCAGTTAGTACATGAAAATGGTGATTTTTAAAATTCTATCATTTTATTTACAATTCTTAGCTGGCATTCTTATTTAAAGAAGAGATTTTCCCCCTACCCGCCCACTTCCCCATTTTTCTCGTTTGAGTCTTCTTTTCCCCTTTTTATTTTTTATAAACACCTGGGTTTTTCTCATGAAGTTGATCAGTGTGACTCATCACTGCTTTGAGACTCATTGCTATAATCACATCTATGTAAAGTTCTATTATACCAGGATAATTTTTGCTTTATAGCAGGTCAGTCATCTTTATGATATGCTTGTTCTTAAACTGAAAATTCTTATTGATTTACTCTATTGAAACACAGACTTTTCAGAAACTGGAGCAACTGTGTTAAGGAATTCCCATTTACACTAGGCAAGAAAGTAAACAGTAAGTGGAGAGTAGGGTAACAAACACTTACGGTATCAAAAAACAACTGTGAAAAGGATCTGTCTTAATGTGCTAGCCCATTGCAGTTTAACATATTGCTTACAACCTTCACAATAGAATTTGAGTGACTTCAGTTACACATTCCAGGAGACTGGCAGTCTGTTACAATCAGAGTCTGAACTTTAGAGCAGGCTAATTTACAGCGATGGGATGAAGAAAGTTGTGGATTTGTATTACACACTCTCACCTGACACTGTATCTGATCCCTTACCTGCTGATTGACATCTTGAATGAGCTCTTTGAAGCAAGTTCCAACTTAATTAAAACGTTTGCTTGGTTAGCAGTGATCTGTGAAAGCCTGTGATAAATATTGAATCAGGTTCACCTGCTGGTTGCTGTGAGTGGATAAACAGCTGCTTTGTGCGGTATAATCATGAAACGGTGGCAGTAGGGTACTACTACTGTTTGAATTTTTTAAAAAAGAATAGTTGAAAAGGTATAGTTATGTTACTTTTGCTATCTTACTAGAGTATGTGCTAATGTGAGATTTTGCACAATGGGCATCCAGTACCTGTTTAGATGGCTTGGACAACAGCAAATGGTTGATAAAAGATTAACAAACCCTTTTTTATGTCTCAAAGATTGTAGTATAATTCTATGTTCATAGGCCTTTTACCACTAGCTCTTCATGTGCATGACTTTTTGAAATAAAGGGCAGTGTTTTGCTTTTTTGCTTAAGTGGTAGATGAAAACAATCCTGTTAAAGCTTCACTTTAAGATTTAAGATTATGAATTTCAATTTCTCCACAAATTTATTGTGTATTTTGTGGGAATTTGAATTCTTCTGAATTTCCTTTTTTATCTGTAAAATGAAGTTAGAAATATACATTAGTGAACTAAGTATTTTAGCCTTATGTTAATATTAGGTAATTAACAAACATTAAAATAGAAATGAGTTCAGAAGCAGTGGAGGAACCTTTATGAAGTTCTCTTGACTGTTGTTTATTCCTTTACAGAATAACTATGTCTGGCTAATTTGGTTGTAAAGAAAATGTTTCCATTTGATTTTCATTAAAAAACCAGATATAAATTCTGGAATAAAGCCCTCACCCAAATCAGTCACAATCTCCTTTGAGCACTTGATTAAAGTTATGGGTTCACTTTCTAAAAATGCGCACAAAATTGTGCCTGTAGTTTCTGGGTGATCTGTAATAGCCGATGGACCCTAACTTGAGAACCCATTTCCTAATAAATTAGGTTGAAAACTTTTGGGGAGGAGGTGTTAAGATGAAAGCTATTCTGCCGGGTATGAAACAACTGAGGAGAAACCAGAACAGAATATATTTACTGTGTTTTTTGTTTTTTTTTTTCCAGCACTTCTAGCATTTTTCAGGTATGTTTTTCACGACAATTGTTAGCTTTAAAGATTATCTTCCATAGTCGTGATTCCTCACTCTCTACCTGAAGTTTTATATTTTTATTTCTATCATCAACTTATTTAGAATTTTATGGGGAAAATACAATTTTGTTTAAGCCAAACTCAGCCTGTTTCAACTGCTTGTTCATGTTTATCGATGTCGATGCATACAACTGTCATTCATATTTTTTCATTATATTATTCCATTGATTGGAAAAAGCCCCACAATTTACTTATCCATTCCTTCTGTTGATACATATAGCTTGTTTTTCTCACTATTAAAACAATGCTGCAATTAATATTCCTCTTGTATCTGTGTTAATGTGCAAGAGTTTTTCTAGCATGTATACCTAACGGTGTCATGCTGGGTCAAAGGGTATATGTATCTTTGATTTCACTAGATCACCAATTTGCTCTCAAGTAGTTGTGCCAATTTATACTTAGATCAGCAGTGAATAAGAGTTTCTTCATATCCTCTCCAATACCCAATCTGGTGGATAGGAAATGGAATCTAATTATGGTTTTAATTTGCATTTTCCTAATTACTAGTGAAGTTGTACATTAGATGGCACATCTTTTCAGATATTTATTAGCCTTTCAGCTTTTCTCTTCTGTGATTTGCCTGTTTTTGGTTTTCTGTAGGGTTTGTCTTTTAAAAATAGATTTATTGGAATTGTTTATATGTTATAGATGCTGATCCTCACTTGATTGTATGCATTGCAAATATCTTCTGTCAGCCTGTGCCCCCTTTTTACCTATTTTTCTTTCCTTCTTTAAGGAATATGTATTTTTAAATAGAAGTTTAACATGTTAATGAAGCTGTGTTTTCAGTCATTTGTGCTTTTGGTTTATTGTTTTAGGAAATCCTTCTCTACATTTGGATCATAAAAGATATCTTCCTGTGGAAGAAGAGACCATGTAGCCTTTGAAGCTTAAAACGTTTACTCTCTGGCTCTTTTGCTGACTCTTGCTCTAAAGAGTCTATTAATTGAAAGTTTTTGTTTTTTATTTTTCCATTGGGGGACATAACATGGATCTTGTTACAACATATTTGATTTAAATGTCAACTAATAAGTTAAAACAATTTTTATGAAGATTGTACTTAGGAATATTTTGTAATTGCATTCATAAAATAATAGAACTAACTTTAAACAATTCCTTAGTTTATGAGTGAAAATGGTTTGATAAACTCCAAGAACTACACTTTGTAGAACAATTTAAGAATGAAGCTCTCTTTGTCAGTAAGATGAGGTGATCCTTGTCATTGTCTTCTCCGTGGCTTGATATATAGGGATTCTAATGTCTCTTGAGTCAATGAATGAATGAAATGGGATATTAGATGAAAAATGTTTAGCACAAGGACAGCCTTAAAAATGGCAGTATTATTACTAATGAAAATATTGGGATATATGTTTGTCACGACTAAAATACTAGCGTAACATGATTTTTCTTTTTGTCCTTGAAAAATAGTAATTGTCCTGTACTTTTTCCTTTAAAAGCTAATCTGGATTTTGAAGTATCTTTTTGATATGTGCAGCACTTCAGATCAGGACATCATTTAAGCATCTGTCAGATTTAATTGTAATGCATGGGTACAGTATTTGGTTCAGGGACATTTAGTCATAATTCATCAGTTTAAAAAAAGCTAAGTTACACTTATGTGCAAAATACCACTCTCAATGAATGAGCTATATAAACAAATGTAAGACATAGTTTCTGTCTTCAAGGAATTTGCAGTATGGTTAGAAAGACAATACATGCAGATATGGAAAGTTATGGAAGAATACAAGTTTTTGTATTTTTTTTTTACTGTTTCATTGACCTAGTTTTCCTTTTATTTCATTCAAACAGGTTTCTCTTCAGTCTCTTTTTCTCTCTACTTCTTTATATACTTAGTTTTCGTACTCCTGCCTGCTTTTGGAATTCAATTTGTAGTCTCCTTTGAGAATCTCTCCTGATTTACAGTTAGCAAAGTAACTTCTTCTTTGGCAATGAAATTGGTTCCTATTTCTTTATCATTTTCCATTTCTAAAAATATTTAATCACTGTACTCATTTTTCAGGTATTTAGGCATAATATTTTTTTGTGTGAGTGGTAGGGAAAGTTTGGAGAAAGTTATAAAACTTTAGAAGTTGACATTGTGGTATGTTACCATTTGAACTTATAATTATAGCTTGTGAAAGGAATAGTGGCAAGGACTCAGCAATTCACCTTTCTTTCAAGATCAAATCTTCGAATCCTTCATCTTTGAAAGAATTTAGACATGTCTATATAATACAACAAGAGAGGGAATGTAATTTATTAAACACAAGAAAAATTTTCTGAAAATCCTTGGTTGCTGATGTTCTAAGAACAGTTTTGGTAATTGTAGATTTGAAATGTATTTTTAAACAATTGGCTACTGCACATGGAAATATTATAGCTGTCACATCCACATGTATCTCTTGTGTTTTTTTTTTTAATGATAGTATATTTTTGCAGTTACTTGGGTTGGGTTTTCTTGCCTTTTCTTGAAGTAAAAGGACTCTGAACAGTTTCTAGCTTGGAGAAGAAGCCATTTCTTAAAGAGTTTGGTTCTGGCACTGTGTAGCCACTTACAGGTCTTAGAGGTTACAGATTTTGGGAAGCCCATGTCTTATGTATTGATTTTCAGATATATTGGATGAGAGTGAATATTATAAAATTTATTCTCTAGTTTCCTGGAGAGAAGGAAATCGCTGTCAATTTAAACAGCAAAGGGAAAATAAAAAAGTCTTTGTGAAAGATAAACATGATCATTTGTTAGCAGGAAAAATACTCAATAAGAGATACAAAATTATTTAATTTTATTCATCTAATTATTTTAAGACCCCTGGGTCAAAGGGTTTCAGAGAGAGGCCATAAAGTATTAGTCTGGTAATTTGACTGGGGGGTATTCTGACCTCCTGACACTGCTGGCATCAGGATCCTTCCTCTGGTTTTCTTAGAGCATCGAAAGTTGCTGATTTTGGTACAGGTAATTATCTTTTATTATAAAATAAGTGACTTTTTGAAGCCTTTGTTATATTACTACAATCAGTTTTTCTGTCTTCAAATATGATTGTACCAAATCTTTTATTATTTATTTATTTTTTGAGATGGAATCTTGCTCTGTCGCCCAGGCTGGAGTGCAGTGGCGTGGTCTTGGCTCACTGTAACCTCTGTCTCCCTGGCCTCCTGAGTATCTGGGACTAGAGGCACATGCCACCATGCCTGGCTAATTTTTGTTTTTTCAGTAGAGACAGGGTTTCACCACGTTGGCCAGGCTAGTCTTGAACTCCTGACCCCAAGCAATCCACCTGCCTTGGCCTCCCAGAGTGCTGGGATTACAGACGTCAGCCACTGTGCCCGGCCTGTACCAAATCTTTTAAATGGAAACTTTAATAGAAGATCGCTTCTGAAGAAATAATTCCTGTTTAATAATGCAAAGGAAAAAGAATTAACTTTTAATTTCCACCTTATACCTACCTTACTTGCCTAAGTACCTATTGAAAACCATCTTCTTGGCCGGGCGTGGTGGCTTACACCTGTAATCCCAGCACTTCGGGAGGCCAACACAGGCAGATCACCTGATATCGGTAGCTCGAGACCAGTTTGACCAACGTGGAGAAACCCTGTCTCTAATAAAAACACAAAATTAGCCAGGCGTGGTGGTGGACGCCTGTAATCCCAGCTACTTAGGAGGCTGAGGCAGGAGACTCACTGGAACCTGGGAGACGGAGGTTGTGGTAAACCAAGATCATGCCATTGCACTCCAGCCTGGGCAAAAAGAGTGAAAGTCTGTCTCAAAAAAAAAAAAAAAAAAAAAAAGAAAACCATCTTCTTGAGGAGTCTACTCAAGTTCATAGATGTTATAATTCATTCATATTACTTTACAATTTAAAAAAAACAAACAACGTTTAATATAAAGTTAGCTGTGGTTTATAATATTCTGAATTATGGAGTGAAAAAACAGATTTAAAGTCCTAACTAAAGTCACTCTAGTGAGAAAAGTTTTCTGATACTAGTTCTTGATCTTTTGCTTTTGTTAGTACCACTACTAGTGTAACATTTAAAGATAAGTAGAACATTAAATTATTCGTGCCAAATTCACCCCTTTTAAAAATTAAAAACTTTGAAAACAAAGTATCTAGTTGTAAAACTGTATAATAGCATCCCTTTCTATTTGAAAAAAAGATATGAAAGATATGTATATATGAAGGTCAGTAAGTTATACACTAAATTATTCGTGATAGGATAGTTGATTTTTAAAAAATATTTCTGTATTGTTTGAATTTTTTTGACCAAGAGAAAAGGTGAAATTAAAGGGAGTAGATGGTAAAGCTTTAAGTGGAATTGATGTTGAAAAGTGTAACATCAAAAAGTAAGTTTTCCCAGCCTTGAGAAAAAGCAACTTTATTGGATTACTTTTATGCTTAGATATAATGTATCTATATAGTACATAACAATGCATTGGGCCATAGCATTCTAGTATTCACATGAATTTAACTGTATCATAAGGAAGAGAAATAGTATAATTGAGCAAAAAGATTGATGGTATGAAAAAATAAATTAATTCTAATTGAGTTACCTTAATTCTTTTTGTATGTTAATTGATTAATGTGATCATTGCAAAAGCTAAAAAAGAGTTCAGTCAGAAATATCATGATATAATTTGCATTCCATTTTCTCTGTGACCATAAATTGTTGGATATTGCAACATATGTAACATAAACCACATGTCAGCTGTTTCCTGCCTCACTGTTGACAAGAGCCCCATTCATAACTCTTCTTTTTATCCTTTTAGTGAATAAGTAATTATTCAATATAGAAGGCAGGATATTTGGAACTGGCTATTTAATGTGGCAGCACTCTGTAATGAAATCTGCTGTTACTGGCAACCTGAGAGGAGAATGTAACAATTCCAGCATGGCTGTAACTTTATCTGCTTTGACTGACTGTTTATTTGGCACATCAGTGAACCTTTTATCCCAGTGAGTGACAGCTCCAGAAGGGTCACATTTACATCCATTCTATCATGTATTGTAATATTTAATGGCGGACAAGGTTGAGTGAGACTGGGAGTAATTTGAACTTGCTTTTCCACTGAGTTGAGGCTAAAAGACAGCTTGATCCCCAGTATTGTGGTGTAACATGCTATGACTTAGCATTTGTTTATGAAGGCTAATCTTACTGATTATAATAATAAAAAAAACAGTCAAGTAGAGTGTTTGTTCTGCTATATTAAAACTCTTTAGCACACAGTCTTTTAAGTTACAATGCTATTTATCTTTTTTCCCTCCCCATCAATGACCACTTCTATAAATTAACCATTTTACACTATTTCTCTAAAATGAGACTTTGTTCTGTGTCATTTGGTGTAATAATTGATACTTAGAAGGAAGTAGTTATTAAGAACCTGTGAGTTCTAATATATAGCATTAAACTTCTTTTTTTTTTAGTATTTGAGAATTTGGAAACAGAAGAGAAAAATCAGGTAAATTAAGTAGACTATATTCCTGATGTTCCATACGGTTTGTTTAAAGAGACATTTATATAACTATTTCAGTTATGAAGCTGAGTTACAAGTGAAATTGTCCAGGAAAAACTATCCTGGATGATAATTTTACTGATGGGTTTACACTCCATGACAGGTAATTGAATTTCAGATATACTTGTTCCACACAAGCAACCTGCTTTCATTATTAAATATTAATATTTTGCATTTATTTTTGTACCTTTGCTAAAGAAGAATTTTCTCTTCTTGAAGTTGTTAAGTGATCCTTTAGATTCAACTTAATAATTCGATTCTTTTGTAAACTATATTTAAAAGTGCTTCAAAAGCATTGGTGTATTAAGGAATTTTTGAATGAACTGTGCTGTGAACAAAAGTATTAACTCTAAACTATAATATCACAAGTTCATATGAAACCTAAGAAAAAATTAAAATTGTTCCTACTTTGTTTTATCATTTTTATAATTTATGAAAGAGGAGAGTTAAAATGTACTCAAAACATTTGGAATTAGAGAGTTAGAGTGGTATGTTAGAAAGAATGCGAATGTGGAAATATCATTCATAACTTTTAAAAGAAATAATGAGGACCAATTTTAAATTGTATTTGTAGTTTTTTCTTTAATGGCAAGTTTTAGATACTATAATTTCTTGTAATTTCTCTTTATTTGACCATTGTGATTCATTACTTACAGGTTCTGATTCCATGTGAAGTTTGATAACATTTTTTATGGTAGTTTAGATATTAGTTATCGTTTCTTTCCTTTCTTACAGCCCCCTGGCCACTGTTCTAGGTGCTGTTGTTCTACTAAGCAAGGAAACAGTCAAGAGTCATTGAATACCATTAAGAAGGATCATACGGGGAAATCCAAGATACCCAAAATATATTTTGGGACACGCACACACAAGCAGATTGCTCAGATTACTAGAGAGCTCCGGAGGACGGCATATTCAGGGGTCCCAATGACTATTCTTTCCAGCAGGGATCATACTTGTGTCCATCCTGAGGTAGTCGGTAACTTCAACAGAAATGAGAAGTGCATGGAATTGCGAGATGGGAAAAACGTGAGTAAAGTTATTTTGTGTTCGAGAAAAAATAAGGCTGAAAATATTTAAATTACTCAGTATGTGTTTTATATGTATGTTTTAGTGATAATCAACTTCGGAAAATCAAATTAACTGCTAGTATTGATATCTTGTAAAAAATAATTTTCCCATAACAAAATCTTTAGTCAAGTTTTAAAGTATGGGATTTGGTCTTAAAGCTTGGGGATATTTAATTCCTTGAAATTAATTTCTGTTGTAGTCAGATATCTTAGTTTCTTCTTTTAAATCCTGCTACCAAAAATAGTCAAACTTGGATGATGTCATATGAGGAGATGGAAGTGTTTAAATGATTTAGTCTAATTAGATCTAAATAATATACTTTACATACTTAAAAACTTCAAAAGCAGATAGTTTATTTAGGCTCTCTGAGCAAAGTTTGAATTTTTTTAATTGAATGAGAAATATAATGATTATCCCACCTCATAATTCTAATAAATACAAACCCCTCTTTTAAAAGTTATACTAAATTATTAACTTTCAAAAGATGTCACTGGTGGTTTTGAAATTTTCCAAGGAAATTAGAATAATATGAATTTGGGCTTGGTGGAAATAGAGGTCTTTCTTACTAAAGACATATGACTTTCAAATAATTTTTTTTTTGGCAGTATTAGTTTGGGCGCCTATGTTCTGGTGTGATAATTAGTTTACTCTAAAATTGAAGTTGCAAGTATGAAATTATACCCCAAAATCAGTGAACCATAAATTGATAACTATGAAGTAACCAATGATATTTTAATATATTTTTAGAGTTGTTTTGTTTTTCACTAATATCTTATTAGAGTTGGTTCTACACAAAAAACTGTGAGCTATAGCCCCCAGAGTTTCATTTCATTGATATATCACCCCTTACCATATAATGTGAATTAGTTATTTTGTTTTATGCTTTTCTTCCTTCTCTCTTTTATTAGATGAAAATTTATTTAAGCTTCATTTAGGGATAGTCAAAAGATACTTTAACAGATATTCAAACGAGATTATAAAGTATAAGTAGTAAGGTGTTCCAATGGCAAAACTTGAGTGACTTGTTCAGAGCCAGGAGAGAATACAGAATTACTGAATCAAAGCCATTGTTGAAATTCTACACTCATATTTATTTCCAAAGAGTTATTTCTGACTAACTTAGGAATTGTGAAACCCTTTACTTTGTATATTAAAAAACTTCTCTTCAAGGAGAGATGAAAGTATTAAGTGTCAAGTGTTGAAAAATAATAAAATAAAGCTCTTTATGGTAAAACTCCATGAATTTCATGCATAAGTAGACTGCTTTTCATAGTGACTAAGTGATCTGCTGAATTCCTCAAATGCTTGAAATTTATTTTTTGGCTGTATAGCCTATGCAAGAAGACTTGCTGGCATTGTCACCATATTTTTATCTTTTTTTGTTTTACTTGTTATTGGGGAAATTATTATGTATTTGTAAAAAATATATTGGCTGGGCCTGATGGCTCATGCCTGTAATCCCAGCACTTTGGGAGGCCGAGGCGGGCACTTGAGGTCAGGAGTTCGAGACTGGCCTGGCGAACATGGCAAAACCTGTCGCTACTAAAAATACCAAAAATTAGCTGGGCGTGGTGGTGCATGCTTGTAATCCCAGCTACTTGGGAGGCTGAGGCATGAGAATCGCTTGAATCCAGGAGGCAGAGGTTGCAGTGAGCCAAGATCGTGCCACTGCACTGCAGCCTGGGCAACAGAGGAAGACTCTTCTCTCAAAAACAACCAACCAAAAACATACATTGGTAAAATACATTGGTAAAAGCAATGATAAAGTCTAAGATTGTGTATTGAAGGCAGACAGTTTCATTTTGTGTAACCCAGAATCCTACAGTGCTGGTTACGTTTTTATTGATCTTTACTCAAAAGTTTGAATCATGTAAAAATAAAAAGTAATTCAGTCGACTTCAATGTTCCAAATTTTTCATTGGCTTTTAGTTTGTCTTAAAGTGAACAGGTATTTTATTTTTTAATATTAGTAATATGAATAATTGAAGATATCTGCTTGTGGTTTGCCTTGACCTAATTCTGCCTCAGAATGCTTACCTCACGGGCATACATGAACATCCTCTTTCTTATTCTCAAGCCCTCTTAGTAATTTGGTATTGTAATGAGGGGCAATTACAAAGTCACCATAGGTGTCTGTGTTTACTATGACTGAATTACCAAAGCGAAATGATAAATAGATAACTGACAATTTGAATGGAAGTGTTTATAGTGTGATAACACTTCAATTGACAGACTTCCTCAGGGTTGTGTTACACCGCTAAAATGGATGAGCTTTTCTGGTTTTGCTATCAGCCTGCAGAGGGGTGTCATTCTAACTGCCCTTAAAGTGTAAACCTTCTGATTTTTTGGCTTGATCCAAGGCACATGTGTTTTTGTTCATTGTTTCTTTTACGTAAAGTGCCCTTATACTGGAAAAGTATGCACTTATCTGTTAAAAGTTCATTTTTGTTTCAGTTAAGAAAAAATAATTTTAACTAGAGTCAGGAATGACAATTCTGAAATATTACTTTAGATACATATCTTTTTTTTGTTAAAATGAGACTTAATAGCTCATAGTCATAGATTCTAAAGGCACTTTAGTGATCATTTTGTATAAAGATAAGCTTTCAGAATTGTATGGAAGAAGCTTGGAATGAAGAAATGGTGAATGTCCTATTATTAAACTCAGTCTGTATCAAACTGAGTATGAAAGATGATTGACACATTTTTACCTGAATCACAGAATTTTAGAGCTGGAAGGAATTTTAGAGATGATATAGTCAGTGAGTCAGAAGGGATCTTACAAGCTTTCTGGTTCCAATATTCTTTTGATGCTTAGTCACATGAGAAAAATGGGCCCTGGAGTTTGCTCAGTCAGACAAGTAATTAGCAAGGAGGGACCAGAACCCAAATTTTCTGATTCCTCATCCATTGCTATTTTGATTACACTAGAAACAAAATCCAAAGATGGCATTGAGGTAGGGAGAAGTTGACACAGTATGAAGAATAAGAACAGTAGAGGTTAGAGAAAGTGAGTGAAAATAATGTAGAAAATGGCCTAAATAAATATAGTTAGATGAGTCCTTTCCTCCTAATTTTTATTTTTAATACTTTGGAGGACTAACAGGTATCATCCTTTAACGTGGCTGAATACAAAGCTTTAGGAGAACTGGTCCTCGGCTATTCATGTCTTGTCCTTTGATTTGCTGACATTCTTTTACAGGTTATGAATCTCTTATGGTTTACTTTGTTTCTAGCAATATCTAGATACATTTGTGTATGTACTGATGTATGTATGTTTTGAAAACATGGATTCTCCTTTTGGATAATTCATAGATAAAAATACATATAATATAAAGATTATATATGTGTGTGTGTATGTATACAATTTAATTTATTATACAGACTTATAGAAATAAAATTTAATTTTATACACACACACACACACACACACACACACACACACACACACACACAGAGAGAGAGAGAAAGCGAGAGACATTTCATCCCGCCTTGGCTTCTCAAAGTGTTAGGATTATAAGCATGAGCCAGTGTGCTCAGCCTGTAATGAAATCTTTTATTTCCAGTAATACAATGGCAAAAGACATTAGTAGATAACCTAAAAGAAAAAATTCAAATTATTGCTGAACCTTGTTAGACTAATTATTTTTATATTTTATAATTTTAATAATAATTACTAGACAAAAATATTTTGAATATATATATGGGGAAAGTATTATGTATTTGTAAAAAATATATTGGCCGGGCATGATGGCTCATGCCTGTAATCCCAGCAGTTTGGGAGGCTGAGGTGGGCACTTGAGGTCAGGAGTTCGAGACTGGCCTGTTCAACATGGCAAAACCTGTCTCTACTAAAAATACAAAAAATTAGCCGGGCGTGGTGACACATGCTTGTAATCCCAGCTACTTGGGAGGCTAAGGCATGAGAATTGCTTGAACCCATATGTATATATGTGTGTGTATATACACACACATATACACACACACACACACACATATGTATATGGCTACCTCAAAGTCTTTTATCCCTAATATAATTTATATATTTTATATATGGTTGTTTTTTGTTAAGGATAGCAAACTAGGAAAAATAAATATTTTTATTTCAAAATCATTTTAAAATAAATAGTAGAATTAATTAAAATAAAAGTGGCCCATTATTCTACCACTTAGTTCCAATGACAATTGAAAAAGAAAAGTAGTACATGTATGTGGTTAGAAAATGAAAAGAGAGGCTTTTTCTAGATCCTCCATCTCCTTAACCCTTTAAGGTAACTACTATAAAATTTTCTATATCTATTCTACCAGAATGTTTAAAAAATGTATTTGCTATAATGTATGTGTATATATTTTTTAAAAAAGCAATTTACATGAATTTAATCATTCTATACACATTATTCAACATGTTTTTCTCACTTAACACAGAGAGCCTAATCAACACATAGACAAATCTAAATCATTTTTAAGGGCTAAAATTTTTGTATTAATTTATCATAATGTATTTAACATGTCCCTTATGGGTAGACATTTGGTTTATTTTCAATTTTTTGGCTATTTAACAGTACAGGGTACATCTATTCACATTAATGGTAAAATTTTAAATTTTGGTAGTTTTTTGACAAATTGCCTATGTAATTCTACTACTAGAATTTTATACTTCTACTAAAAATATGTATACTTTTCTAATTTTATACATTTTTAATAGTATATGAGACACTCTTGTTAGGGCTGGGTTTTATCAAACATTTTATTTTTTTATTAATGCATGTAATGAGTATTTTTTTTTTGAGACAGGATCTCACTCTGTTGCCCAGGCTGGAGTGCAGTGGTGTGGTCACTGCTCACTGCAGTTTAATTTTTTTTGTTGTTTTTTTGTAGAGATTGAGTCTCCCTATGCTGCCCAGCTGGTCTTGAACTCCTGGGCTCATGCAGTCCTCCGGCCTTGGCCTCTCAAAATGTTGGGATTATAGGCATGAGCCACTGTGCCCAGCCTGTGATGAAATTTTTTTATTTCCAGTGATAGAATGGGGTGGAGTGCAGTGGCTCATGCCTGTAATCCCAGCACTTTGGGAGGCCGAGGCGGGCGGATCGCTTGAGCTCAGGAGTTCAAGATCAGCCTGAGCAACATGACGAAACCCTGTCTCTACAAAAAAGGAGTCATATGTGGTGATGCACTTGTGGTTCCAGCTACTTGGTGGCTGAGGCACAAGAATCGCTTGAACCTGGGAGGTGGAGGTTGCAGTGAACCCAGATTGGATGGCGCCACTGCACTCCAGCCTGAGTGACAGCGTAAGACTCCCATCTCTGGAAAAAAAAAAAAAGATAATAGAATGGCAAAGGGCATTAGTAGATAACATAAAAGAAGAAACGCAAACTACTGTTGAACCTTGTTAGACTATTCATACAACACTATGTTAAACTTTGCTAGAAACTATAAAAAATACAAATCAAAACAAGATTCTATTTTTTACTTTTAAGATAGAGATAACAAAAGATAGCATCAGTGTTGATAACGATGTGGGAAAAGGGTAAAGCAAAACAATATATACTTTCTGGAGGATAATTTCACTATATGTTTTCAAGAAACTTAAAAATACTTTGTAGCGTCTGATCCCATAATGCCATTTCTAAAAATATAGACTAAGAAAATATTTAGAAACCAGCATAAGAATGCTCACTGCAGCCTTATGTATAAAGCAGAAATTGGTAACAGTCTATAAGCCCAGTAATAAGAAAACTGGTTCATCAGCTATGGCACATTAATTCAATGTACATATATGAGCAGCAATGAAAAGATGCTTAGTGATGTCAGAAGATTTTCCTGGTATGATTTTTAACACGCTAGACAGAAGAAAACAAAGGGAATACAGTTTTACAAAAATTTTTATTTATTGTGGCTGAATTGTTAATAATCCTGAATTCCTGGGGAACATTTGCTTTGTTCTTGTTTTTATTACTATTTAGAGACAGGGCTTTGTTTTGTCACCCAGGCCGGAGTGCAGTGGCTTGATCATAGCTCACTGCATCCTCGAACTCCTGGGCTGAAGTGATCCTCCTGCCTCAGCCTCCTGAGTAGCTAGGACCATTGATGTACACCACCAATCCTGGCAAATTTTTTATTTTTTGTAGAGACAGGGTTTTGCTACATTGCCTAGGCTAGTATCAAACTCCTCACCTAAAGCAATCCTTTTGCATAAGCCTCCCAAAGTGCTCACACCTGTCATCGTGCCTTGCTTGTTCTTGTTATTTTAATATTGGGTCACATTGTAGAGATATCCTTATATGCACATGTATAGAAGAAATATGAAATGAAATACACCAAAATGTTTCTAGTGCATACTTTGTGTAATAGAATTATGGATAATTTAGGCTTTTTTTGGTACTCCTGAATTTTTTGTAGTGAATAGTCTTACTTTCTTTTTTTCCCCTTAGGACATTCCAACCTACCTACTTACCGTCCTTCCTTCTTATTTATATTTGAATAAGAAATACTATCACATGGCTCAAAGTTGAAAAGGTACAAAAGGGTCTACAGAGAAAAATCTCTCACTCCTGTGCCCAGTCACTTAATTCTCATCCTTGGAAGCAACCAGTGATACCATTGTTTTGTGAATCCTTTCAGAAATATTTCATGCCTAGCATCAGTTTAATCAGAAAAAAAAGGCGTAACAAACATATTTAAAATAAATTTTTTTTCAAGTTAATTTAGGGTATTTGGAGCTCTTCTGATTCTAAGTCTGAGTCAACCAGACGTCGTTGTGATTGTAGCTATGGTATTGTCTCAAAAAAGACAAAAAATTAGCCGGTGTGGTGGCGTAGCTAGTAAAATCTTAGCCTTGTGGCTTTAATGATGTTCCTCAAATTCTGAGATAAGCTTATTTTATTCCTTCTATTCTAATATTGGTTCACATTTCAGTTATGCATATTTGTTTCTAGGGAAAATCCTGCTATTTTTATCATGGAGTTCATAAAATTAGTGATCAGCACACATTACAGACTTTCCAAGGGATGTGCAAAGCCTGGGATATAGAAGAACTTGTCAGCCTGGGGAAGAAACTAAAGGCCTGTCCATATTACACAGCCCGAGAACTAATACAAGATGCTGACATCATATTTTGTCCCTACAACTATCTTCTAGATGCACAAATAAGGGAAAGTGTGAGTATATGTGTAAAAATGAGAACCTTCTTCCTACTCATGGGGATATAAATGTTGAATGTAAAAGCTTTTAGATGTTTTAATGTGGTTTTTTTTGCTTTAATTTATGTAAACAAATTTGTGTAAACATATTAGAGTACTGAAAACATATCCTAACGTGTGTTAAAATCAACCCACTCATTTTAATTTCCAAAATAACAAGCAGTTTTAACGAACATAGTGACTGAGGTAGGATTACAGCAGGATTTCTCTTTGCATTTAGGAATATTCAAAAATAATTATTTAAAAACATTTCTCTGAAAAAACTATGTTTTGAAGAACTTATGTTGGGGGAATAAAATTATGCCTTGTGAGCTTTGAGAAGTGAACTTCAAATAATGGCATTTGTGTTTATTTGCCTGGTTCTTTTTAGAGACATGCAATTGTTAACAGCATAAGACAAAAAGTGAATAACTTGGCATAGTCAATTGTTATTCCTGTCTTCAGGTCTGACTGCACAATTCATCTCAGCTTTCTATTTCTTTAAGATCCAAATTCACAGGCATTATGTTTACTACCCCTTCTATCCTACCTCTTATTTGGTTATCTCTTAACTAGATCTCTTCCTTTTGAGACACTGTGCATATCAATGCCAGGTCCGTTTTCCAAATATTGCTTTTATTACATCCTTTTATCTGCTTAAAAATCTATTGCTTCCTTTGCTCATGAGATAAAGTTCATCTTTCTTAAGCTTACACTCAAGATGCTCAATAATCTGACCTGGATCTGCCCAATTTGAATCCTTCAAAAATTACCTCATACTCCCTTGAGGATACCTTGTTCTTTACTCTATCTTTGCTTTTGATGACACCACTTTGGAATGCCCTGCCCACTCTTTGTCTGTCCAAATCCAAATCCTACTTATCTTTTAAACCCCAATATATTTCCTACTCTTCCATGGTTTTTTCTCAACTTTTCAGCCATCTGTGTATTCTTACTTCCTCAAAATAACTCATTGACAATTGCTTTGTGACAGTTCCTTGTATTAGTCAGTACTCTTTCTATTGCAAGTGACACAAACCTACCCTAAAAAAAGCTTAAGAAAAAATACTTGATTCTCTTTATTGTGATGGCTTTATTCTCAGGCAAGTTCTCACTCTTGCTTATGGAATAAAGATAACCATAAGCAGCTAGCTCACCTGGAGAAAAGAGCATGGCCACATATTAGTCTCTCCAAATTACTCTGGTTGGCCTACTGTGGATCACATGTCTATTCCTGAACCTGAACCAGTCACTGTGACCATAGAAGGATGGAATACTCTATTTAACTGACAATCCTGGGCCTTACCCACGTTGTGAAAGTGGTGATGTCCTTTGATTCACAGGTTAATAGTCCTGCCAGCATCACATGGGAGTTGGAGAAGAACAATTCTCCAACTCCCATGTTGGAGAAGGATTGCAGGACAGATTAAAACAAAACATGTATGTTATATTATGTTAGTATTTTAAGAGTCATTTTAATCTTGTATTGTTATTTTACTTTTAAAGGTTTCATGCTTTTAATCTTGTATTGTTATTTTACTTTTAAAGGTCTTATGCTATTAATCTTGTATTATTTTACTTTTAAAGGTCTTATAATTAGTTTGTAAAATTATGTTGGAAACATTTTCATAGTGGGATTTTATACCCTTCTGTGTAGCCTGTGGTACCTTGATCCAGACTCACTGACATATTTTTGTTGCTGTCAATAGGTTTGCAAAGTATTTTAAGAGTAAAAAGATGGCAAACACAGTAATGTAGAGCTGATACTTGGTTGGCCATAGTGCTTCATAAGTTTTATTTAAGACCTAGAATCTGTTGCTTATGTAATTGCATTTGCAATATTCACCTATAGTGTGAATTTTAAAATGAAATATCTTGCCTGCTGTTGTTAAATCTATTTTGCCAAATGTTTTACAAGAAAATTCTTTTATCTTATAGATGGATTTAAATTTGAAAGAACAGGTTGTCATTTTAGATGAAGCTCATAACATCGAGGACTGTGCTCGGGAATCAGCAAGTTACAGTGTAACAGAAGTTCAGCTTCGGTTTGCTCGGGATGAACTAGATAGTATGGTCAACAATAATATAAGGAAGAAAGATCATGAACCCCTACGGGCTGTGTGCTATAGCCTCATTAAGTAAGAAGATTTGTCTATTAGTGTATTTGTGCTGCCTTTATATGAAAAATATGTTTGATTATGCCAGAGTATTTTAAAGTTAGTAAACTTTGGTTAACTAGGCTTCTTGGGAAATGAATTGCTCCTTGCCAATTAAGCTTTAAAAACAAGGCTAGTCCAACCTTTTGTCTTGCTCACAAGAATATAATGAACATAAGTGATTTTTAAAAATGAATAATTGTGAATCTTATTCCTAATTTGGCAGGATAATGTAATAGCCTGAAGGATGTGTCTAGGATATTGAACCAGAAACTAAACATGCTTTTAATTAATATATTTTAAAATTCTGGATCATGGCTTTAATTTATTGCTTTATTCTCCAATTTAAATAGGATTCTAGTTTCATGGGTTTTAATTAATCAAGATTTCAATACTCTAAAATAATATATTTAGTACTAGCTTTATGATAATTTACACTAGATAATTTTTCTTTTATTAGACATTAAGTTGTTGATCTAGAATCTTGTTACCATAGGAAAAAACTTCCCAACTCTGAATCCCATTTCATTTATTGTAGCATTTTTCTGTTTCCTTCACATTATACTTTACAAAAATTTGAATGTTATACAGTCACATGGTTTGAAGATAAAATATATACAAATTTGTATAGTAAAAACCTCCTTCCAGTTCTATCCCTGATCTGTTTAATGTCTGTGTTCTCCTAAACAAGTTTATCATTCAATGCATATTACTCATTTATGAACCAATATTAGATATATTTTCTTGTCCCTCATTTTTGTCCAAATGATGGCATAATATACATACATTTTTCTGCAACTTGCTTTTTTCAGTTCACAGTGTATTTTGGAGATGTTTCCATGTTAAAACCTAGAAAGCTTTCTCAGTTTAAAAAAAAAATAGATATCTAGAATTCCACTAGATAGATATGCAATAGTTTATTTAACCAGCCTCTGATTAATAGAAGAGGTTGTTCCTAGTCTTTTGTTCTTAAACTGCTGTAATGAATAACTTTGAACATACATAATTTCATTTGTATGCAAATATATCTATAGGAAACTTTTTAGAAGTGGAATTGTTGGGTGAAAGCATAGACATTTGTAATTTCAATTGATATTGCTAACATTTACACAATAGGTGGATGACAGGGGGGCTAATGTATGCTTCCACCAGCAATGTATAAGAGTATGGAAATTGTTTTTTTCTAGCCTGCTAGGTGAAAAGTGGTATCCCAATGTAGTTTTAATATTCATTTTCCTTAATATGTGTGAAATTAAGCATCTTTAAAGGCCATTTATATTTCCTTTTGTGTCAACTGCCTGTTGACATCTCTGTCCTCTTTTTGTTTTTATTGTGGTTCTTTTTCTTAATGATTTATAGAACCCCATTCGTATATTAGGGAATTAAAATCTTTGCCTGCAATAAGAGTTGTAAATACTTTACACCCCATTCTGCCATTTGTGTCTTTTCTGGTGGTGTTTTGCCCTGCAGATTTTTGTGGTTTTTATTTTACAGCATAGTTTGTTGAAAGAGTTGTCTATAGTTGCTAATTCTATTTTCTCACTTGACATTCTTCCCTCATCGATCCTAGCAGTGTTTCTCTCTGGACAATTCTACACAAATTATTTTTATCAAGATCACTAGTGATCTCTGTATAGCTCTTTTTGGATATCAAATAGACATTTCAACTTTACATCTAAAACAGAATTCCTTCCCTTCCCCTGTGTTCTGTTTTCTCCCCAGTCTTCCTCATCTAAGCAAACAGTATGTACCAGTTCCTCAAATAAAAAAGTTAAATACTATCCTTGATAATATCCTTACTGCCTCACCTCATCCAATTAATGAGTAAGTCTTATAGATGCCACCTGCACAGTATATCCCCAATTCCTCAATGTCATTGATTGTTCATATCTATCATCCTACAATCTTCTCTCAACAAGGATATTATAACAACCTCCTAACAGGTCTCTACTTTCACTCCTCTTTCTCCAGTAATCAATTCTAGCTTGGTAGCTAGAATCATTTTTAAACATGTAAAATAGATAGACTCTCTTTTATTTAAAACCCTGTATTTAAAACCTTCCCACCAAAACAGCACGGTACTGGCATAAAAACAGACACACAGATCAATGGAACAGAATAGAGAACTCAGAAACAAATCCACACACCTACAGTGAACTCAATTTTGACATAGGTGCCACAGACATACACTGAGGGAAAGACAGTCTCTTCAATAAATGGTGCCAGGAAAACTGGATATCCATATGTAGGAGAATAAAACAAGACCCCTATCTTTCACCATTAAGAAAAATCAAATCAAAATAGATTAAAGACTTAAATCTACAACCTCAAACTATGCAACTACTACCAGAAAACACTGGAAAAACTCTCCAGGACATCGGTCTGGGGAACAACTTCTTGAGCAATACCCCACAAGCACAGGTAACCAAAGCAAAAATGGACAGATGAGATCACAAGTTAAAAAGCTGCTGCACAGCAAAGGAAACAATCAACAAAGTGAAGAGGCAACCCACAGAATGGGAGAAAATATTTGCAAACTACCCACCTGACAAGGGATTTATAACCAGAATATATAAGGAGCTCAAACAACTCTGTAGGAAAAAATCTAATAATCTAATTAAAAATGGACAAAAGATTTGAATAGACATTTCTCTAAAGAAGACATACAAATGGCAATCAGACATATGAAAAGGTGCTCAACATCATTGATCAGCATTTCTCTGCTGATCAAAACTACAATGAGATATCACCTCACCCCAGTTAAAATGACTTTTATGCAAAAGACAGGCAATAACAAATGCTGGCGAGGATGTGGAGAAAAGACAACTTTTGTATACTGTTGGTGGGAATGTAAATTAGGACAACCACTATGAAGAACAATTTAGAAGTTCCTCAAAAAACTAAAAATAGAGCTACCAAACGATCCAGCAATCCCACTGCTAGATATATACCCAAAATAAAGGAAATCAGTATATCAAAGGTATATCTGGACTCCCATGTTTGCTGCAGCACTATTCACAATAGTCAAGATTTGAAAGCAGCCTAAATGTCCATCAACAGATGAATGGATAAAGAAAATGTGGTACATATACACAATGGAGTACCATTCAGCCATAACACAGAAGGAGATCCTGTCATTTGCAACAACATGGATAAAATTGGAAGTCACTATGTTAAGTGAAATAAGCCAGGCACAGAAAGACAAAAATCACATATTGTCACTTATTTGTGGGATCTAAAAATGAAAACAATTTAATCCATTGAGATAGAGAGTAGAAGGATGGTTTACCAGAGGCTGGCAAGGGCAGTAGGTGGGGATCACAGGGGAGGAGGGGTTGGTTAATGAGTACAAAAAAAAAGAAAAATAGAATGAATGAATAAAGCCTAGTATTTGATAGCACAACAGTGTGACTATAGTCAATAATGATTTAACTGTACATTTAAAAATAACTAAAAGAATATCATTGGATTATTTGTAACACAAAAGATTAATACTTGAGAGGATGGATACCCCATCTTCCATGATGTGATTATTACATATTGCATGCCTGTATCAAAACATGTACCCCATAAATATATGCACTTACTATGTACCCATGAAAATTAAAAATTAAAACCCAAGCCTTCCCATTGCACTTTGAATAAATTCAGATTTCTTATCGTGACTCAAGATGACTTGATTTCTGCTTCTCACTCTGACACTGTTCATACCATTATTCATTTTTGCCCATTGTGCTGCAAATCATATTGGCTTTCTTTCAGATCCTCAAACAAGCAAAATTTGCTAACCACCTCAGGACCTTTGTCCTAGCTATTCCTTCTGCTTGGATATTTCTTTCTTTCTGATTCTCCCATGACTGGATACTTTTTGCATTCAGTTGTTAGAATAAATGTCACCTCAGGGAGAGCATTCTTGACATTGAAATTAAAGAAGCAACTAGGTGATATTAAACTATTTTCATAATTTATTTGTATATCATTACCTGATTTTTTTTTTCATTTTATTAGAACTTTTTTTTTAACTTTTAAGTTCAGGGGTACATGTGCAGGTTTGTTATATGGGTAAACATGTTATGGGGGTTTGTTGTACATATTATTTCATCACCCAGGTATTAAGCCTTATAACTCATTAGTTATTTTTCCTGATCTTCTCCCTTCTCCAACCCTACACCATCTGATAGGCCCCAGTATGTGCTGTTCCCCTCTTGTCCATGTGGTCTCATCATTTAGCTCTCACTTATAACTGAGAACATGCAGTATTTTATTTTCTGTTCCTGTGTTAGTTTGCTAAGGATAATGATCTCCAGCTCCATCCATGTTCCCGTAAAGGACATGTTCTCGTTCTTTTTTATGGCTGTATAGTATCCCATGACTACCTGATAATTTCTTGTTTATGTATTTGTTTTTATGTTTATTCCTGTCTCCCTTTAGTAGAATGTAATTTCCATGAGAGTAAGGACCTTGCATATTTTATTTAACTGCTGTTATTTTCACTACCCAGAACAATGTCTGGAATAAAATAGGCATTCAAACACTTAATGTATGAATGTGTATATATATCAGTGAATGTATTTGTTTATTTTCTAGTAATTCTCTTTTTGTGTTAATATGTAACACTTTAATTTCTTTATTAGGTTGTTTTGCATTTCCTTTTATATATATTTGGGATAAGTACCTAAGACCTGGCTCTCAGTTGAAGAGACGTTAGCTAAGTAAAGCAATGTGAATCCACAAAAGAAGTGGGAAATCATATGCATGTTTGTTTCTTCTGAATAAAAGCTTTCTTTTTAGTTATATAAGGTTTATTTTGCAATATGAGACATGAATGCTTTTTAAAAGGTGTCTTAATTAATCCACATTCGTGTCCTAAGAATGTCAAGATATACAGATCAACGCATGAAAATAATGATGATTCTCTTGTTCTGTTGTAATAGTGGATATAAAGATGATACTAGTTGACACAATTGTTTTATTTTATTTCAGTTGGTTAGAAGCAAACTCTGAATATCTTGTAGAAAGAGATTATGAATCAGCTTGCAAAATATGGAGTGGAAATGAAATGCTCTTAAACTTACACAAAATGGGCATCACCACTGCTACTTTTCCCATTTTGCAGGTAAGATTTTTTTTCTACCTGTGAAATGTATTTAGTGAATTAGAAGTGATTTAGTCGTGACTAAATCCAGATTAAATCTAGTGAGTAACCCAGAATTTTTAAATATAGCAATTTAATTTTTAAAAAATTTTATTATCTAAATTTGATTATCTTTAAGTGATGGTAAATTGTGGGTGAAAATATAGCATTATTTAGTTTGAAGGAAATTAGTGTTTAAAGGGATTAATTGCTTTGTTTAAAGCTAAAAGGAGTCAATATTTTTAGGTTGTAGATTTACTTAGTCAATTGTAAAAGTTAAAATTTTAGAAAATAAAAAGAGAAATTACTATTTTGTTCATCTTAATTTAGAAATTATAAACATGATATTCATGGAGAGATCATGAGTAGCCTTGGAAGACTATGAAACTTATGAAGCTATATGCAAATTTTTATGAGTATATACTTTTGTACATTTTTCTAAATAGAGGCTGCATAAATTTCATTATATTTTCTAATGTTTTTTGCCAATAAGAATATATTTTCTTTTTTTGTTGCTATTTACTTATTTAAATTAGTAGATTATGTATTTTAGAATGGTTGTTTTAGGTTTAGAGAAAAATTACACAGAAGGTCCAGAATTCTCATATATTCCCACTCCCAGCTACACACCTATACACATACACAATACACACCAACTCCATAGTTTCCCCATTATTGATCTCTTACAATGGTGTAGTATATTTGTTATAATTGATGAACCATTATTGCTACATTATTGTTCATTGAAGTCCATAGTTTACCTTAAGGTTTACCCCTTGTGTTGTAGAGTTCAATTAGGTTTTGCCTAGGAATCCATCACTACAGTATCATACAGAGTGTGTTCACTGTCCTAAAAATCTTCTGTGTTACACCTATTCATCCCTCCACCACACCACGCCCACACCCACCAAACCCTTGGCAACCACAGATTTTTTTTTTACTAACTCCATTGTTTTGCCTTTTCTGGAATGCCATATAGTTGAAATTGTGCAGTATGTAATCTTTTCAGACTGGCTTCTTTCTTAGCAATATGCATTTAAGATTTCTCCATGTATTTTTTTTGCCTTGATAGCTCATTTCTTCTTATACCTGAATAATATTTCATTATTTGGATGTACCACAGTTTATCCATTCACCTACTGAAAGAAACATTGATGGTTTCCAGTTTTTGGCAATTGTGAATAAAGCTATTATAAACATTTCTATTAGTGACAAGCTTTCTACTCATTTGGATAAATACTTAGGAACACAGTTGTTGTATTATATGGTAAGACTGTGTTTAGCTTTGCAAGAAACTGCTAACCAGTCTTCAAAAGTGGCTGTAACTGCCGGGTATGGTGGTATGCGCCTGTAGTCTCAGCTACTTGGGAGGCTGAGGCAGGAAGATTGCTTGAACCCAGGAATTTGAGGCTGCAGTGCACTATAATTGCGTGCTTGTGAATAGCCACTGCTCTCCAGCCTGAGCAACATAGCAAGACTTTGTCTCTTGACAAAAAGTGGCTGTACCATTTTGCATTCCCACCAGCAATGAACAAAAGTTCCTGTTGTTCTACATCTTCGCCAGTGAACTTTGGGGCTGAGGACTCTGCTTCTACGAGTACAACTTTTTTAGATTACACATATGAGTGATAGCATTCAGTATTTGTCTTTCTATCAGGCTTATTTGAGATAGCATAATACTTCGTTTTATCCATGTTGTGGCAAATGGCAAAATTTTCTTCTTTTTTAAGACTGAATAGTATTTCATTTTATATATATATGTGCCACATTTTCTTTATTTCATTAATCACTCACTATATTCTCACTTTTCCCCATGGGAAGAATTGTGGGCTAATGGAGGCTCTCTTGGCACTGAGCTGTACTTCCGTGGGGCAGGGGTGATGTAGGTAATATGAAACTATACTTTTTGCCCTCTTCAATGCATCTGTTCTTGGGTTTTTTGCTCCAATGGGGTCCTGGAACTTCTCTGCTACACTCTTAGACTCTCAACAAAGGTACTCTCATATGTGAGTGGTTGTCAGAATTGGTTCATTGTTGGGAGATGACAATGGAAAACTCAAATTCTTTTTCTTTTTTTTTTTTTTGAGAAGAAATCTCACTCTGTTGCCCAGGCTGGAGGGCAGTGGCGTGATCTCGGCTCACTGCAACCTCTGCCTCTCGTGTTCAAGCGATCCTCATGCCTAAGCCTCCCGAGTTGCTGGGACTACAGGCATGCCCCACCATGCCTGGCTAATATTTGTATTTTTGGTAGAGACGGGGTTTCACCATGTTGGCCAGGCTGGTGTCAAACTCCTGACCTCAAGTGATCCGCCTGCCTTGGCCTCCCAAAGTGCTGGGCTTACTGGCGTGAGCCACTGTGCCTGGCTAGAAAACTCAAATTCTTCCATCTTGCTGATGTTATTTCTCAAAGAGGTTTTTGAACAAAAAAATGATGAAAATAATTGCCAACATGATCACAATAGCATTCTGGGCGTGTGACTATTAAAACATATATTTTAATCAGGATATACTTAAATTTTTGCCCTGCATTTATAAAATGCAACGTGGTATCTATTATAAGATTTTTTCCATATTGTGACACCTTTCATAATATTTTTTGCATAAATTGTTTGCATTTTGAAAGCTACTTATGTAACAATAAAATGGGGCTGAGGGTGGTGGCGCATGCCAGTAATCCTACACTTTGACAGGCTGAGGCTGGCGGATTGCTTCAGCCCAGGAGTTCAAGACCAGCCTGGGCAACACAGTGAGACCCTGTGTCTACAAAAAAATACAAAAAATTAGCCAGTGTGGTGGCATGTGCTGTAGTCCCAGCTACTTGGGAGGCTGAGGCAGGAGGATCACCTG
Organism: Nomascus leucogenys; assembly: GCF_006542625.1. Lineage (NCBI taxonomy): Eukaryota > Metazoa > Chordata > Mammalia > Primates > Hylobatidae > Nomascus > Nomascus leucogenys. Next base: position 10,770,303 of record NC_044394.1, on the reverse strand, counting down.
AACCTAGGACGTCGAGGCTACAGTGAACCATGATTGTACCACTACACTCCAGCCTGGGGCACAGAGCAAGACCCTGTTTAAAAAAAAAAGGATAAATTGTAGCATATTCGTATAGTGGAATACTACATAGCAATAAAAATTGAACTACTTCCAACACAACCATATAGATATATATATATATTTTTTTGAGATGGAGTTTCGCCCTTGTTGCCCAGTCTGGAGTGCAATGGTGTGATCTCAGCTCACCGCAACCTCCGTCTCCCGGGTTCAAGTGATTCTCCTGCCTCAGACTCCCAAGTAGCTGGGATTACAGGCATGCGCCACCACGCCTGGCTAATTTTTTGTATTTTTAGTAGAGATGGAGTTTCTCCATGCTGGTCAGGCTGGCCTCAAACTCCTGACCTCAGGTGATCTGCCCACCATGGCCTCCCAAAGTGCTAGGATTACAGGTGTGAGCCACCGTGCCTGGCCCTAGATGAATCTTAAATATTATGTTAGGTGAAGGAAACCAGATTCAAAAGGGTATAAACTGTATAAATCTATTTTTATGAAGTTGAAGCACAGACAAACCTGATTATGGTGACAGAAGTTGAAGTACTGGTTACAACTATGTGGGTGTTTGAAGCAGTTTGGGCTGAGAAGGGGCACAAAGGAACATCTGGGATTCTAGGAATGTTTTATATCCTGGTCGGGTGTTAGCTACATGGGGAGGTGTATGTATTTGGTGAGGTGTAGATGTAAGATTAGTTCATTCTACTGTATATGTTACATGTCAGTTATAAAATGTACAAATAAAGTGTATGTCAAAGGAAAAAAACTGGAAAATACAGAATGGCACAAAGAAAAATGACTCATAAACTCGAAGATGAACATTATGATCATTGGGATTTATGTCTACTTATGCCTTCTATGCCCATATTTGCTTATTATAAATATATTTCTGATGACACATTTGTTTTAGCCTCTTTAACAATATATTATGTATACTTTCCTATTTAAGTAAAGATTCCTTCACATAATTTTTAATTGCAGTGTAGCATTTTTATGAGTGTACTTATTCTAAATTGATTAATCTGATAAGTTGAAATATAGGTTATTTCCAGTTTCCCAGTATAATAAACAGTTCTGATATGAGCATCCCTTATGAATTGTGGTCTTTGAATTTACTTTAAGCAGTCTTTTCTTATCCTATGTTATATTTCTCCTAAAAATTTTAAGGTATTTATTGTTTATAAAGGATGGGATTTATAAATACTTTTACAAAGCCTTGGATTCATTTTGTTTATGTTGTGAATTTATGAATCAATTTTTTTCCTGTATAGATAGAGAATTGTCCTAGCACTGTTTCCTAAATAGTGTATATTAATTTCCCTCTAATTTGTAATGCTACCTCTGCTATTTAATTTTCTTTTTTTAATTAAAATTTTTTTAACTTTTTTTTGTTTTTAAGAGACAGGGTCTTGCTGTGTTGCCCAGAATGAAGTGCAATGGTGCATTCATAGCTCACTGTAACCTTGGATTTCTGGTCTTAAGGGATCCTCCTGCCACAGCCTCCTCAGTAGCTGGGACTACAGGCATGCATCATCACACCTGGCTAATTACTTATTTTTTTATTTGTTTTGAGACAGCATCTCACTCTGTTACCCAGGCTGGAGTGCAGTGGTGTGATCTCAGCTCACTGCAACCTCCACCTCCCAGGTTCAGGCAATTCTTGTGCCTCAGCCCCCCCAAGTACCTGGGACCACAAGCGTGCCACCACACCTGGCTCATTTTTTGTATTTTTTTGTAGAGACAGGCTTTTGTCATGTTGCCCAGGCTGGTCTCCAGCTCCTGAGCTCAAGTGATCCACTCGCCTCCGTCTTTCAAAGTGCTAGGATTACAAACATGAGCCACCTGTGCCTGGCCTAATTTTTTTTATGTTTTGTAGAGACAGGGTCTCACTATGTTGCCTAGGCTGGTCTTGAACTCCTGGCCTCAGGCGATCCTCCCACCTCGGCCTCCTGAAGCACTGGATTACAAGAGTGAACCACTACACCCAGCCCCTCTAATTTTCATATATGTGTGAATTTATATCTGGACTTGTGTTCCACCATTCTGTTTCTCTAATTTGTCACATTTGTTAATTAATGATTTAAGAAAAGTGCTTATATATAGTAGGGCATATCCCTCAATTTATTATTTTCCTTTGGAATTGTATCAGCTGTCCTTTGTTTTATTCTGCCATTTGAATTTTATAATTAGCTTATAATCACTAGGAAAAGTTCTGTTAGAATTTTTATTGTAATTGCACTGTATAGATTGCTTTGGAAAGCATTCATGTATTTACATTATGAAGTTTTCCCATTCATGATAAGATATAGTTCTTCATTTATTATTTTTTTCTATCTTTCAATAAAATTTTATAATTTTATTTTTAAAAGATTAGATGCTTTTGGTTAGATTTATTCATGGGTAGCTTCAAGTTTCTGTTTCCATTACAAATGATATATTTTTTAAATTACATTTTTAATTGTTATTGCTATATAAAACTGGTGCTTGATTTTTATTTATCTTATAATTGTCTTATTAACCACCTTGTTGATTTATTTTACAGGTTTGCCCACAGATTATCTTAAATTTTCCATGTAGATAACCATATTGTCTGAATAATGACCGGTTTTTTTCTTTCTCATTTCTTTCTATTTCTTCATGTTTTTATTTCTTACTATGCTGGCTCAGACTTCCAGTGCGTTGTTTATCACGGGCAATGAAAAAGACATCCTGGGCCAGGCGCAGTGGCTCACGCCTGTAATCCCAGCACTTTGGGAGGCCGAGGCGGGCGGATCACGTAGTCAGGAGATCGAGACCATCCTGGCTAACATGGTGAAACCCCGTCTCTACTAAAAATACAAAAAAATTAGCCGGGCATGGTGGCGGGCGCCTGTGGTCCCAGCTACTCGGGAGGCTGGGGCAGGAGAATGGCGTGAACCTGGGAGGTGGAGCTTGCAGTGAGCCGAGATCGTGCCACTGCACTCTAGCCTGGGTGACAGAGCTAGACTCCATCTCAAAAAAAAAAAAGAATAAAAAAAAGAAAAATACATCTTGGTTTTGTTGCTTAAAGGAGCAATTACTAGTATTGCACCCTTTATTGAGACATTTGCTGTGATTAAAAATTCTTTTTTAATTAACAGCTCTATTGAGCTATAATTCACATGCTTAAAATTTACCTTTTTAAAGTGAGTTCTGTGGGTTATTTTTATATTATATATTTTATATATTATATGTTTTTATATAATATAGTATACATTATATGTTTTTATATAATATAGTATACATTATGTTTTTATATAATATAGTATACATTATATGTTTTTATATAATATAGTATATGTTATGTTTTTATATAATATAGTATATGTTATGTTTTTATATAATATAGTATATGTTATATTTTTTATATAAATATTTTATATAAATATATATAAAATATATAGTATATATATTTTATATTAATATATTTTACATATTATATATATTTTATATTTTATATATTATATGATATATTTTATATATTATATATTTTATATATTATATAATATATTTTATATTTTATATATTATATATTTATATAAATATGTATATAAAATATAAAATATATACTATATGATATATAAACATATCATATACAAAATATGTAATATAAAAATAACCCATAGAACTCACTTTAAAAAGGTAAACTTTAAGCATGTGAATTATAGCTCAATAAAGCTGTTAATTAAATTTAAATTAATTAAATTAAATTAATTAAATTAATTAAATTAAAATGAATCAATTAAATTTAAAAAATAAATTTAATTAGAGCTGTTAAATAAAATAATATATAATATGTTATATATTTTTATTATATATTTGTATAGTTATTTTTATTGGATTAAGGAAATTTGCCCTAATTCTAGTTGGCTAAGAAATTCATCATTATGATTATCAACATTTTTAGGAATTTTTACCAAAGTAGTATACCTATAGAATTTAAAGAGTCAATTAGTTCTGTTGAGAAAAGCATTCCTCTGATCCACTCCTCAATCCCAATTCTCACTTTGGAGTGCACTTTTATCTCTTGTAGTGGTTTCTTCTGATATTTAACCACATTTAAAAAAATAACGTGGGTTCTACTTCTTTTGAGTTTTCAATTTTAGATGTTCTCTGTTGACTTTCTGTTAAGTATAATGATGATTTAGCTCCTTTAGACGTGCAGACACACACACTCCTCTCTCACACACACACACACACGCTCACTCATGCGCTCTCTCTTCCTCCTTTACTTCCTGCTTTTCTGCCCTTCTTTCTTCTCTCTCTTCACTCTCTATTCTGCCAGTATAGTTATATTGATATTCAGCGTGGATATCATCACGTGTGTGTATTATTATAGCCCATGATAGTAATGTCATGTAGCTTACTTGATTATATTTTTGTACAGCTTTATGTATGTTTCCTAAGGAACCATAATTAACTTTTTATTTATTTTTCCATTGCTTAGGTTTCTATTTTTCTACCCCCCCAACCCAGCTGCCAATGTGTAGGTAACCTAACTGGAATTGAGCTCGGAGTACTCTAATGATTGAATGTGTAGGATTTCATTTAGCCCTTCTGTTTTTAGTACAGCACCTCACCTTTAGTAGTTTATATTTTCTATATTTTATCAGAGTAAATTGCCAGTGTTGGAGAAGTATATTAAGCATTGATGTAAGGTGTTGCTGAGGGGACTTCATTTTTCAAAAAGAATAATTTGATATTTGTATTTCATTGCAGGGCTGAATATTTTTCCAAGTTCATGTTGTCTTTCTTGTTTGTTCTTTGTTGGTTTTTTTTTTAAGTCTTTAGTATTCTTTAATGTTTTGTTCAGTGAAGGCTGATTTTTACTCTTACAGATTTGTGTTGTTTCATGATATATCGGAATATTAAAATGTATCTTTCTTATTTATCCTATTTCCCCATTTTATTTTCATTGAACACATTTTATTGTCAGACATCAGAGTTGTCACCAATATCTTTTATTGCTTCAGTATTCAAAATTTTCTCTTTTACAATGTGGGGAACATACTCTTCTGTTTTCTTATAATTTTGTTTTAACGTCCACACTTTCGTCCATATTAAAACTTACGAGCCATGTAAAGACCAAAGAGCCAGTTAACATACATTTTGTTATTTAGCATGTATTGTTTCCTTAAGTCATTTAGTTTTGCTTGTGATGTAGTCATATTATTCTCAGCATCAGAATTACTTTCTGGAAATAATTCATGGATTTAAGGCAACATATCAACTCTTTAAAGCCTTTTGGAGAAGCCATTTGCTACATTTGTATTTAATTCCTTACATCTGAAAGGCACCAAATAATACCCTGATTGAATCTTCTAAATACCTAACTTATTATTAAAGAGTCTTTGACTCCGAGGAGAATTTTGCTAATATGGCAATCTAAAATATATTGTTAGCATTGTGCTGTTAATAATTGTCTTTGTTTGTGTCGCTATAAATACCTGAGGCTGGGTAACTTATAAAGAAAGGAGGTTTATTTGGTTCGCAGTTCTGCAGCTTGTACAAGAAGCATGGTACCAGCATCTGCTTTTGAGGACCTTAGCCTGCTTCCATTCATGGCAAAAGGTGAAGGGGAGCTGGTTTGTACAGATCATATGGCAAGAGAAGAAGCGAGAGAGAGAAGGGAGGGAGGTGTCAGGCTCTTTTTAACAACCAGCTCTCATGGGAACTAACAGAGCACTAACTCACCTCCTCTCTACTTAGGGAGGGTGTTAATCTATTCATGAGGTATCTACCCCCATGATCCCAAACCTCCTGATATGCCTCACTTCCATTACTGGGGATGAAATTTCAATATGAGATTTGGAGAAGTCAGACTATCAAACTATAGCAGTTCTGTTCACCTAAAATTTCAATGCTTGTTTTGTTGGGTTTCATTATATTTTTGAGAAGTTTCTTTTTCCAATTCCCTCCCAACCCCTCTATACTTAATATGGTAATTTCTTATAGGGACATTTTTCTGCTGTTCTTCAAAAAGAGGAAAAAATCTCACCAATTTATGGTAAAGAGGAGGCAAGAGAAGTACCTATTATTAGTGCATCAACTCAAATAATGCTTAAAGGACTTTTTATGGTACTTGACTATCTTTTTAGGCAAAATAACAGGTAAGTGAAGATAACTAGTATGTATTTTCCTTTTAAAAATAGCCTAATTTGGATGCTAGCATGTGTTTAATACATACCAACTTTGGATGAGTAAATAGGAGAATTGAAAACAAGTGTTACAGATATTATTATATATTTGCTCTTATTGACACAGACTTAGAGGAATTGAAATTAGTCTGATGCTTTTTTGAGACAGGGACTTGCTCTGTCACCCAGACTGAAGTGCAGTTGCATGATCACAGCTCACTGCAGCCTTGACCTCCTGGGCTTAAGCAATCCTCCCACCTGTTTCCTGAGTAGCTGGGATTACAGGTGTGCACCACCCACACCCAGCTAATTTTTTAATTTTTATTTTTTTTGTAGGGATGAGATCTCACTATGTTGACCAGGATGGTCTTGAACTCCTGGCCTCAAGTGATCCTCCCACCTCAGCCTCCCAAAGTGCTAGGATTGTAAGTGTGAGCCCACGCCTGGCCAAAATTAGTCTTTTATATTAATGAATATTGAAATCATTAAATAAATATATTTAATTAATTCATATTAAATTGTTATCTTCTATTGCTAAAGTTTTGTTATGTTCCTACAGTGTCAGTCCCTTTTTTATTGTACAAACTGTGGAAAATGAAAAACAAGCAACTCCTCTCATCCTGTAACTTAAGTTATAGTAGTACCTGGTTCTGGTATTTTTTTTTATTATGGTAAAATATACATAAAATACACCATTTTAACCATTTTACGTATACAACTCAGTGCCATTAAGTACAGTATATTTGCAAAGTACATTGTACTCATTTCCAGAGATCTCCAGAAATTTTTTATCATTCCAAATAGGAATTCTGTACCCATGAAATAATAACCCCTAGAGTCTTTCCCTTCATCACCTGCTAACCTGTATTCTATTTTTCTTATGAAGTCCTTTCTAGGTATTTCACATAAGAGCAATCATACAATGTTTGTCTTTTTGTGTCTGGCTTATTTCAATTCACCTGGCACAGTGTTTTCAGAGTTCATTTATGTAGTAGCATATATCAGAATTTCATTCCTTTCTATGGCTGAATAATACTCCATTGTATGTATACACCACAATTTGTTAATTTATTCTTATGTTAACGGACATTTGGGTTGTTTTCATCTTTTGCCTATTGTAAACAATGCTACTATGAACGTTGGTGTACAAATATCTGAGTTCTCCTTTCAGTTCTTCTGGGTGTATATAAGTACCTAGCAGTGGAATTGCAGAATCATATGGTAATGCTGCATTTAACTTTTTGAGGACTCACCATACTGTTTCTCACAGCAACTGCATTATTTTCCATTCCCATTATCAGTGCACAAGGGTTCCAATTTCTACACATCCTTGCCAAAAGTTTATGTAGCAGCATATATCAGAATTGTTTTTGCTGACACTCGTTATTTTATTTTTTGTATAATAGCCATCCTAATAGGTATCAAGTGATATCAGCTGGTTTTTATTTGTATTTCCTAATGACTAGAGATGTTGAGAATCTTTTCATGTGCTTATTGGCCAATTGTCTGTCTTTTTTGGAGAAATATCTGTTGAAGTCTTTTGCCCACTTTTGAATTATTGGTTTTGTTGTTGTTGTTGTTGAGTTGTAGTTATTTAGATATTCTGGATGTCAGTCCTGTAAGAGATATATACTTTACAAATATTTTCTCCCATTCTGTGGGTTGTTTTTTTTTTTTTTTTTTTTTTTTTTTGAGACAGGAATCTCGCTCTGTTGCTCAGGTTGGAGTGCAGTGGCGCGATCTCGGCTCACTGCAAGCTCAGCCTCCCGGGTTCACGCCATTCTCCTGCCTCAGCCTCCCGAGTAGCTGGGACTACAGGCGCCCGCCACCACGCCCGGCTAATTTTTTGTGTTTTTTAGTAGAGATGGGGTTTCACCGTGTTAGCCAGAATGGTATCGATCTCCTGACCTCCTGATCTGCCCGCCTCAGCCTCCCAAAGTGCTGGGATTACAGGCGTGAGCCATCGCGCCTGGTCTCCCCTTTGTTTTAAGAGTTTTACAGTTTTTGGCTCCCAGTATTTTTATAAGATTCTCTCCACAGTTGTTAAGTTCCCAACTTTAATTTTGAGATCTAATCTCTCTAGGAGTGAAATGAATAATGAAATACTATAGTGAAGACATGGTAGAGAATACCACATTTTACTCCCTTTTTTTTTTTTTTTTGAGAGCTCTGTTGCCCAGGCTAGAGTGCAGTGGCGCTATCTCAGCTCACTGCAACCTCCACCTCCCGGGTTCAAGTGATTCTCCTGCCTCAGCCTCCTGAGTAGCTGGGGTTACAGGCGACTGCCACCACACCTGGCTAATTTTTGTATTTTTAGTAGAGACAGGGTTTCACCATGTTGGCCAGGCTGGTCTCGAACTCCTGACTTCGTGATCCACCCACCTCAGCCTCCCAAAGTGCTGGGATTACAGGTGTGAACTGCTGCACCTGGCCACATTTTATTATTTTTAAGCTTAACCATTTTCTAGATTCTTATTGAAAGTAGTTATAAACTGGATGGGATCACAGATATCATCTGGTTCAGCACCTTCATTAAAAGTAGATGAAGGCTGAGACTCAGGTTTCAAAGGAATGTAAGAATTTTGTAACTTGTTGCTAATAGTTTAAAAACTTTCAGTAAAAATTATCTTTCTATTTTCTCATTTAATAAAAAAGTATAACCCAACCTTTTAGTCTCTTTAACCATAATACTGTTTTCTGTTTTGTAACTCATCATGGAGTAGAGCATGCAGAGAGCTCTGGACTGGGAGTTAGGAGGCCTGGATTTTAATTCTGCTTCTGCCATGACATATGTAATGTTTGAAAATGAGGTTAGGAAGTAACTGATAAAAGATAGATGGTTAGATGATTTCTAATATTCCCTCTGAGAATCAGTTGATTCTATGATTAATGGCTTTATTAATATCAGAATTACTGAATTTAATTAATGGTAAGGAGAATGTTATTTTTGAATGGGAAGGTACCAGCTCTTTCAAATGAGTTTTAATCAGTTTTTATATTGTATGTAGCTGGGTCATAGGTTTTAACGGTTTTGCCACTTAATTAGCATTTTCTTTGCATCTAGATTTGCAGATGATTATAAAATTGCGATTCAACAGACTTACTCCTGGACAAATCAGATTGATATTTCAGACAAAAATGGGTTGTTGGTTCTACCAAAAAATAAGAAACGTTCACGACAGAAAACTGCAGTTCATGTGCTAAACTTTTGGTGCTTAAATCCAGCTGTGGTAAGCTCATCATGTAAATGGAAATTTTGTCTTCTTGCTCAGTACCAGCATTTTAATAAATGTAGTTGACTCTTAAAGATAGTTGTTTGTTGTTGTTGTTGTTTTGAGGCAGGGTCTTGGTCTTCACCCAGGCTGGAGTGCAGTGGTGCAATCTCAGCTCACTGTAGCCTTGACCTTCCGGGCTCAAGCAATCCTCCCACCTTAGCTTCCCGAGTAGCTGGGAGTATAGGCATGCGTCACCATGCCCGGCTAATTTTTGTATTTTTTGTAGAGACGGGGTTTCACCATATTGCCCAGGCTGGTCTCAGACTCCTAGACTCAAGCCATCTTCCTGCTTTAGCTTCCCAAAGTGCTGGGATTACAGGTGTGAGCCACTTTGCCCAGCCTCTTTTAAAGATAATTTTATTTATCTAATGTTGTTTTCTTTTAGGCCTTTTCAGATATTAATGGCAAAGTTCAGACAATTGTTTTGACATCTGGTACATTATCACCAATGAAATCCTTTTCATCAGAACTTGGTGTTACATTTACTATCCAGCTGGAGGCTAATCATGTCATTAAAGATTCACAGGTTAGTTGTTTTTTTTTTTTTTTTCGGAAGGCCTTCAGTGTTTCTACTTCAATATAACTCTATATAAACAAGTTAGAAGATACCTGAAGTGCCAGCAAGTAAATCGTGGTAGGAAATTCAACATTCCAGTTTTACAATAAAAGAAAATCTGTCAGCTACTTAATGGTGTGTCAACAGAAGGAAATAATCCAGTCACTTGGGATGCAAAAGGCTGTATTTCAGCTTCTTCTTTTAAGTAAGTTTTAGTTTTGTAATGAAAACAAAATTTGATTTCTTTAATTCTCATTGTATAATTATTTGTGTTTTATTTATTTATTTATTTATTTATTTATTTATTTATTTATTTTTGAGATGGAGTCTCGCTCTGTTGCCTAGGCTGGAGTGCAGTGGTGTGATCTTGGCTCACTCGGGTTTAAGCAATTCTCCTGCGTCAGCCTCTCAAGTTGCTGAGATTACAGGTGTGCGCCGCACGCCTGGCTAATTTTTTATTTTTAGTAGAGATGGGGTTTCAGCATGTTGTCCAGGCTGGTCTTGAACTCCTGCCCTCAAATGATGCACCTGCCTCAGCCTCCCAAAGTGCTGGGATTACAGACGTGAGCCACTGTGCCCAGCCTATTTATATTTTATTTATCTCTGTATTTTTATTTTTACTTTTATTTTTTGAGACAAGGTTTTGCTCTGTCACCCAGACTGGAGTGCAGTGGTGCGATCTTGGCTCCCTGCAGCCTTCGCCTCCTGGGTTCCAGCGATTCTCCTGCCTCAACCTTCTGAGTAGCTGGGATTATGGGTGTATGCCACCATGCCCGGCACATTTTTGTATTTTTAGTAGAGATGGGGTTTTGCCATGTTGGCCAGACTTTATCTTTTTAGAGACAAGGTCGCTCGCTATGTTGCCCAGGCGGCTTCAAACTCCCAGGCTCAGGCAGTCCACCTGCCTCAGCCTCCTGAGTAGCTGGGACTACAGGCATGTACTACCATGCCCAGCTTGTATAATTATTTATGCTTCTCTTTTCCATTAGACTATAGTGTATCCTGATTCTTCCCTTTACATCCACGTTCTTCCTCTGTGCCTAGATTAATAGCTGGTATTTAGCAAGTGTTCAGCGCGTTTGAATATCTGAAATGAATTAAAAGTACTCTTATGAGTCCTATGATTTAAGATTTTAATGTTTTATAACGATGCCTACTAAATGTTATTTTAATTTTTGTAGAAATGTATAGATTGTCATTTTTCATTATGCCTTCTGGTTTCTTTTTATGAAGTATTTTAAAGCGGTTAGGCACACAGGTGATATTAAGCTGTGGTTAATGCTAAAGTGGTTAAGTTAACATCACCTGTGTGCCTAACACAATGCTAGTTCTTTATTAAGCTATATACACAGGTTTACAGGTGGGAACATTTTTGGTCCTCACAATTACTTGGGAGCAACTACGGCATTTGGTAGTTGGGAACCTAGAATGCTAAACTCCTATGTAACTAAGAATTGTGCTTTCCAAATGCCAGAGTGTTCCTGTTGAGAAATGTGACTATGAACAGCAGTGAAGGAAGAATACATGTTCCACATTTTCAAGTTGCTTTCTTTAGAGACACAGATAAATATGGGAAGTTGGTAAATTCAGCATACGTTTTCTCATAAGAATGTTATTACAGGCTCTGTTCTCAGCCTACTGCACAAAAGTCCATTTAACCTATAATGCCGCTGAATTATAATAATGTAGTTGTGCAGCTGGATTCTGTTATACTGTAATATTTTCCTTCAACTTAAAATTTTAAAAAATTTTAATTGTGGTAGAATATACATAAAATTTACCATCTTAACCATTTTTGAGTATACAGCTCAGTCTTATTAAGTATGTATATATTGTTGTGCAACCAATCTCAAGACTTTCTCCTCTTGAAAAACTGAAACTCTGTTCCCATTAAACAACAGCTCTCTATTCTCCCCCTCTCCCCAGCTCCTGGTAACTACCATTCTGCTTTCCGTTTCTATGAATCTGATTACTATAAATACTTCATATAAGTGGAATCATAAAGTATTTGTCGTTTTTGTGACTGGCTTATTTTACTTAGTATAATGTCCTCAAGGTTTGTCCATGTTGCAGATAATGTCTTCAAAGTTCATCTATGTTGTAGCATGTGCCACAGTTTCCTCTTTAAAGGTGAATAATGTTTCGTGTGTGTATATGCCTGTGATTTATAATATATATATTTGGTCTTCCACTCCATTTCCTGGCATACAACTCCTAAAATCCTTAGAATCCCCAAGTGACATTTTGTATGCTAATGAGATGACTAATGGTAGGGGGCTCCTAGTAGCATCGGGATCAGGGCTGGCCTCTGGGAAGACCAAGACATGATAGGAGAGTTGGGATTTTCACCCCCATTCCTCAACCTCTGGGGAGGGCTTGGGGGAGATGATGCTAAAGGTTAAGTTTATCTTAACGGCCAGTGGTTTAATCAATAAGGCCTACATAATGAAGCCTCCATAAAAACCTAGAAGGACAGGGTTCAGAGAGCTTCCAGATAGCTGAACACTTGGAGGTTCCTGGAGGGTGATGTGCCTGGGAATTGAAGCTCTGAGCCCCTTCCCACATACATCTCTTTATCTGTATCCTTTGTAATATCTTTTCTAATAAATCAGTAAGTGTAGGTAAAGGTGTCCCTGGGTTCTGTGAGCAGCTCTACCAAATTAATTGAACCCAAGCAGAGGGTTGTGGGATGCCCGATTTCTAGCTGATCAGTCAGAAGCACAAGTAAAAACAACTGTGACTGGCAACAGAAATCGGGGCAGTCTTGGGGACTGAGCCCTCAACCTCTGGGATCTGAAGTTATCTCCCAGTAGATAGTATCAGAATTGAATTGAATTAGAGGACACCCAGTTGATGTCTGTTGCAGAGCTGATTGCTTGGTATGTGGAAAAAACCTCCCACATATTTGGTCACAGAAGTTTTCTGTGTTGATTGCTGTGATGTGAGAGCAAAGGAAAAAGTTTGTTTTTTTCTACTCAATGCTACATTTTGATAATTCATTCATCCATTGATTCTTTCAACTGTATTTCAAAAAATTAGAAATTTCAGAAAAGTTGGAAAGATAATATTAATATTGTGAATATCTTTATATCCTTCACCTAGATTCATCACTTGTTAACATTTTGCAAAATTTCTTCTCTCTCCCCCTCTCGCTACATATAAGGGAGATAGAATTTCAAATAACTGTAAAATGTGGTGGGTGTGATTTTTTTCTATGACTAAGGATCTTTGAGCACCAATGAATTTTTGAAAGAGTAGTTCCTGTCATTTTTGATACTTGCCTATGGCAAATTATACTGGCCTTCATCCCCAGTATTTTGGAATTATCTGATTCTGCTATCGGTATATATTCATCATTTCACTTGTTCATTTATTCACCTAACAAAAATTTGTTACATGCTTAAATTTTGCAAAGCTATTAAGTAAACAGAGACAGGTACAATCTGTTTCGCTTTCAAAGAATTTTCACTCCAAGAGAATTTAGTGATCTGCCTAAAGCAAAACATTTATAAATTAAATCTGTATACAATTAATTAAAGGTAATAGAAAACCCCTGACAATTTAAAAATAAATTTTTGTTAAACTTGTTGCTTGATCTTTTATGTAAATACTTCCAAGTAAATACTAATTTCCATGCCTTTTTCAGGCGTAACTCTAATAATGACATATTCATATTCTAGGTTTGGGTTGGTACCATTGGGTCAGGCCCCAAGGGTCGGAATCTCTGTGCTACCTTCCAGAATACTGAAACATTTGAGTTCCAAGATGAAGTAGGAGCACTTTTGTTATCTGTGTGCCAGACTGTGAGCCAAGGAATTTTGTGTTTCTTGCCATCTTACAAGGTAAGGGAATATTTATTGTTTCTTTTGCCTTTAAATAATCATTTACATTTTAAACATTGTCATGCTAATTTTAAAATTACCACAGTAAGCTTCCTAGGGTAGAGGCAACAAGGTAATAACTGTAGTTTTCTAAACATCACATATTATTTTACTTATTTTTTGATTAAGATACTGCCTGATTGTCCTACCTCTGTTTTACTTAAAAGTCTGAAAGAACAAGGCTGGACGTGGTGGCTCATGCTTGTAATCCCAGCAGTTTGGGAGGCTGAGCTGGGAGGATCACTTGAGCCCAGGAGTTCGAGACCAGCCTGGAGAACATGGTGAAACTCTGCCTCTACAAAATACAAAAATTAGGTGGGCGTGGTGGCACACACTGATAGTCCCAGCTACTTGCGAGGCTGGGGTGGGAGGATTGCTTGAGCCCAGGAGGTTGAGGTTACAGTGAGCTATGATTGCACCCCTGCACTCCAGTGTGGGCAACACAATAAGACTCTCTCTAAAATAAAATAAAATAATCTGAAAGAATAAAAGTCTTCAAGCAATGTTAATTATATAGGAGAAGTGTTTATGTGTACATTATTTTTATCCTTAGGGACAAGTTGATATTTTCAGAGTAGAAAGAAAGGGAGCATTCTTTTTTATTTTCATAAATTACATTTCTGAATGTTTCGTTAAAGTTAATCTAAGCCAGACTTTCTTTGTTGCCCTCATTTTACTTCATGTATCTGGCCAGAAGAATTTTGTTGTTGTTTTTAGAGTCGCTGATTTTTAATAATTTTTTTTTAGTTAATTTGAGATTATTTAGTATGTTTTGGTCCTCCTAATATTCAGAGCATTGAAACCACATATAATTCCTGAAAGTAACACCACATTGTATCAAAATCTAACCTAAATCCAATGTAGAGAAGTGGCATTCCCTTCTCTTTTTTCCACAGGAAGTTATACCTCTGAGGACAGAAGCATTTGGAAGTAATATATTTGAATGACAATATTGATACTTTTGACTCTTCTACTGTCTTTTTATATATATGTACTTTGATAGCTAGGGATACACTAAAGCAATTAGTCTCTTGCAGATAAATTAAAGAATTTGTTTTCATATGTAACAAACCTGCACATTGTGCACATGTACCCTAAAACCTAAAGTATAATAATAATAAAAAAGAATTTGTTTTCAAAAAAATATTTAATTAGATAATTTTTTACAAGAATATCTAAAAATAAAATGGACTTAAACATTTTTTAAAATTCTTAATGGAAAACAAGATTTATTCCAGTGTGAACATCTACACCACACAGTTATATTTAGAAAAACTAGTAATTAAGCTTGATACTAAGTCATACAATAAAACGTGTAGGGAGTTGGTCTTACCTAATAAAATTTGTAGAACTTTTAATTCTTAAATATGGAGACAAATATCTTCTGGGAAATTAGAAGAAAAGTTATTTATGGGATTATGGAAACTGTACTCACTCCACAGTTATGTAAGAGATAAAAGCAAAATCTTATTTCATTGCTAAAACCTTTTTATATTTTCCAGTCATAGTCACAAAAAGGGAGATAGGAGATGTCTGGGTGACATTTTTCTGCTAGGCTTGGAATACATATAGCAGACAGTATGAATTTTAGTTACAGACATTTATAATTGGGTGACTAGAGACTATAACACTGAAATAACTTTTTAGTGACTGTATATATATTAGCAAAATAAATAGATTATTTTTCTGCTTCTACCTTTTCAATTAAAAATAAAGACACAGGAAATCCTTTGAATATACTTTGTTCCAATTGAGTTTATTTCTTTGATTGCAAAATTAATTGTTCTGCAGGTTTTTGTTTAATTTTTTTGTGGCTTAACACAGTAAACATTTATTATCTCATAGTTTCTTTTTTTATTATTATACTTTAAGTTTTAGGGTACATGTGCACAACGTACAGGTTTGTTACATACGTATACATGTGCCATGTTGGTTTGCTGCACCCATCAACTCGTCATTTACATTAGGTATTTCTCCTAATGCTATCCCTCCCCCAGGCCCCCACCCCAGAACAGGCCCCGATGTGTGATGTTCCCCACCCTGCGTCCAAGTGTTCTCATTGTTCAATTCCCACCTATGAGTAAGAACATGTGGTGTTTGGTTTTCTGTCCTTGTGATAGTTTGCTGAGAATGATGGTTTCCAGCTTCATCCATGTCCCTGCAAAGGACATGAACTCATCCTTTTTTATGGCTGCATAGTATTCTATGGTGTATATGTGCCACATTTTCTTAATCCAGTCTATCATTGATGGACATTTGGGTTGGTTCCAAGTCTTTGCTATTGTGAATAGTGCTGCAATAAATATACATATGCATGTGTCTTTATAGTAGCATGATTTATAATCCTTTGGGTATATACCCAGTAATGGGATGGCTGGGTCAAATGGTATTTCTAGTTCTAGATCCTTGAGGAATCGCCACACTGTCTTCCACAATGGTTAAACTAATTTATACTCCCACTAACAGTGTAAAAGCATTCCTGTTTCTCCACATCCTCTCCAGCATCTGTTGTTTCCTGACTTTTTAATGATCACCATTCTAACTGGCGTGAAATGGTATCTCATTGTGGTTTTGATTTGCATTTGTCTGATGACCAGTGATGATGAGCATTTTTTCATGTGTCTGTTGGCTGCATAAATGTCTTCTTTTGAGAAGTGTCTGTTCATATCCTTTGCCCACTTTTTGATGGGGTTGTTTTTTTTCTTGTAAATTTGTTTAAGTTCTTTGTAGATTCTAGATATTAGCCCTTTGTCAGATGGGTAGATCACAAAAATTTTCTCCCATTCTGTAGGGATGGGAGCCTACAGAATGTTCTGTAGGCTGTTCACTATGATGGTAGTTTCTTTTGCCGTACCGAAGCTCTTTAATTAGATACCGTTTGTCAATTTTGGCTTTTGTTGCCATTGATTTTGGGGTTTTAGTCATGAAGTCCTTGCCCATGCCTATGTCCTGAATGGTATTGCCTAGGTTTTCTTCTAGGTTTTTTAAGGTTTTAGGTCTAAGATTTAAGTCTTTAATCCATCTTGAATTAATTTTTATATAAGGTGTAAGGAAGGGATCCAGTTTCAGCTTTCTACATATGGCTAGCCAGTTTTCCAAGCACCACTTATTAAATAGGGAATTCTTTCCCCATTGCTTGTTTTTATCAAGTTTGTCAGGTTTTGTCAGGCTTTGTTTTTGTCAGGTTTGTCAATTAGTTGTTCTGCAGGTTTTTGTTTAATTCTTTTAAAATTTTTGTTTATTGTCTGCTTGTGTTGGTTGTATTTGTCTTTTTAATTGATTTGTATGGGCTTTTAAATATATAGTATGCATAGTAATCCTTTATAATACATATCATTAAAACTTTGTTGTTTGTCATTAAATTCTTTTTTTTTTTTCTTATTTTTTTTTTATTATTATACTTTAGGTTTTAGGGTACATGTGCACAATGTGCAGGTTTGTTACATATGTATCCATGTGCCATGTTGTTTTGCTGCACCCATTAACTCATCATTTAGCATTAGGTATATCTCCTAATGCTGTCCCTCCCCCCTCCCCCCAACCCACAACAGTCCCCGGAGGTGTGATGTTCCCCTTCCTGTGTCCATGAGTTCTCATTGTTCAATTCCCACCTATGAGTGAGAACATGCGGTGTTTGGTTTTTTGTCCTTGCGATAGTTTCCTGAGAATGATGTTTTCCAGTTTCATCCATGTCCCTACAAAGGACATGAACTCATCATTTTTTATGGCTGCATAGTATTCCATGATGTATATGTGCCACATTTTCTTAATCCAGTCTATCGTTGTTGGACATTTGGGTTGGTTCCAACTCTTTGCTATTGTGAATAGTGCTGCAATAAACATACGTGTGCATATGTCTTTATAGCAGCATGATTTATAGTCCTTTGGGTATATACCCAGTAATGGGATGGCTGGGTCAAATGGTATTTCTAGTTCTAGATCCCTGAGGAATCGCCACACTGACTTCCACAATGGTTGAACTAGTTTACAGTCCCACCAACAGTGTAAAAGTGTTCCTATTTCTCCACATCCTCTCCAGCACCTGTTGTTTCCTGACTTTTTAAATTCTTTATTTTAATTTCTTTTTTAGCTTTAAATATCTTAATTTATCAAAATAATTCTTATGCATAATTAAATAATGTTAGAATGGTTATAATGAAAAAACAACAGCTCCGTTCACTATACTATTCTTCCTTTCTTCCCAGTCCCACATCCCCAGAGGTTTCACAGGTCTTTGATTTATTTTTCTGATATTTATTGTCATTTCTAATTGTGGTGAAATATGCATAACAAAATTTAGTTTTTTTTTGTTTTTTTTGTTTTGTTTTTTGAGATGGAGTTTTGCCCTTGTTGCCCAGTCTGGAGTGCAATGGCGTGATCTCGGCTCACTGCAACCTCTGCCTCCCGGGTTCAAGTGATTCTCCTGCCTCAGCCTCCTGAGTAGCTGGGATTGCAGACATGTGCCACCACACCCGGCTAATTTTGTATTTTTAGTAGAGATGGGGTTTCTCCAGGTTGGTCAGGCTGGTCTTGAACTCCTGACCTCAGATGATCTACCCACCTCGGCCTCTCAAAGTGTTGGGATTACAGGCGTGAGCCACTGTGTTTGGCCTTAGCATTTTTTGTGTGTGTACAATTAAGTACATTCACAATGTTAGACAACCATGACCACTATCTATTTCCAGAACCTTTCATCATACCAAATAAGAACTCTGTTCCCACAAAATAACTCCTCAGATTCCTTTTCCCCATTTCCTGTTACCCTCTAGTATTCTTTCTGTCTCCATGAATTTGGCTATTGTAGCTACTTCATATAAGTGGAATCATACGGTATTTGTCCTTTGTTTCTGATTTATTTCATTAACCATAATGTTTTCAGGGTTCGTCCATCTTGTAGCATACATCAGAATCCTTTTTATGGCAGAATAATATTTCATTATATATATATATCTATATCTATATATATATCTCACATTTGCTTATCCATTCATCTGTCGATGGGTATTTGGATTGTTTCTACCTTTTGCCTGTTGTGAATAATGCTGCTATGAACACTGGTGTACAAATATCTATTTGTGACCTTGCTTTCAATTCATTTGGATATATACCTAGAAATGATAATTCGAAATGTAACTTCTTTTTTTGAGATGGAGTCTCACTCTGTCACCCAGGCTGGAGTGCAGTGGCACCATCTCGGCTCATTGCAACCTCCGCCTTCCAGGTTCCAGTGATTCTCCTGCCTCAGCCTCCCGAGTAGCTGGGATTACAGGTGTGTGCCAACATGTCTGGCTAACTTTTGTGTATTTTTAGTAGAGACAGGGTTTCACCATGTTGGCCAGGCTGGTCTTGAACTCCTGACCTCAGGTGATTTGCCCGCCTCGGCTTCCCAAGGTGCTGGGATCACAGGCGTGAACCACCATGCCCAGCCTAAATTTAACTTTTTGAAGAACCACCAAACTCTTTTTTTTTTTTTATAGTCAATGCATAATTTAGATTCCCATCAGCAGTGCACAAGGTTTCCAATTTTTCCACATTTTTGCCAATACTTGTTATTTTATGTTTTTTTGATAATAGCCTTTCGAATGGGTATAAAGTGTAGTAGCTCCTTGTGGTTTTGATTTGCATTTCCCTGATGACTAGTGATGTTAAGTATATTTTCATGTGCTTATTAGTAATTCAGACATCTTCTTTAGAGAAATGCCTATTCAAATTCTTTGCCCATTTTTGCATTGAGTCATTTTTAGTATATTCACAAAGTTGTGTAATCATCACCACTGTCTAATTCCAGAAGATTTTTCTGACCCCAAAAAGAAACTCCTTACTCATTAACAGTCACTGCCTACTCTTACCTGCTATTCCCTGTATCCACTAATCTGCTATTTCTATAGATTTGCCTTTTCTGAACATTTCATCTAAATTGAATCATACAATATGTGACTTTTTGTGTCTGGATTTTTCACATAGTGTAATGTTTCCATGTTCAGCATTATAGGATGAATTAATACTTTATTCCTTTTTATGGCTGAATAACATTCCTTTTACTTTCAACCTATTTGTGTCTAAATTTAAAGTGTGTCTCTTATAGACAGCATATAGTTGGGAGCATTTAAAAAATTCATTCTGCTTATCTCTGCCTTTTAACTTAAGTGTTTACTCCATTTATGTTTAATGTAATTAGTGATAAGGTAGAGTTTACGAATGCCACTTTGCTGTTTGTTTTCTGTATATCTGGTGCCTTTTCCCCCTCTATTTCTCTATCATTGCCTTTTGAATCTAACAGATAGATATTTTCTAGTGTGTCATTTAAATTTTTCTAATGTGTCACTTTAATTCCCTTGGCTTTTCTTTTACTGTATATTTTTTAGTTATTTTCTTAGTGGTTGTCCTGGGAATTATATTTAACATCTTATGCAGTTTGGATTAATACTAATTTAATTTTCAATAGAATGCAGAAGCTTTAATCCTATGTAGCTGTTTTTTTTATCCTACCTTCTTTGTGTCATTATTATAAAAATTACATCTTTACACATTGTATGTCTTTCAACACAGATTTACAATTATTACCTTTTGCAACTGACTTTCAAATCAGATAGAAAAAAATTAAAAACAAAGAATACATTTTATATTGTCTTTTATATCTATGTTAAGACACATTTTATACTGTCTTTTATAACTACCTTGTAGTTATCTTGACCAGTGCTTTAATTAATTCTTAATGTGGACTTGAGTTACTCTCCAATGTCCCTAAAAACTTATTCTTAAATAGAATCTGAGCCTTGCAGCTGTCTCTCTCTGTTGTAATCCTCTGCTGTTATTCTGGAGCCCTGTTGATGTGGTGGTAAGGTATGGGGAACGAGAAGCATCTTCTAATCCTACGATTATGTCTCAGTCTTTTAGCATGACTGTGTCCCTTGCCTGTGACCTTCACAAGTGTTTCTGAGCTCTTCATTCATATAAGATTAGATGGCAAGGAGCTGCAGTTTAGGAAATGATCCCTTCCCTCATGTTGGATAAGGATCTGGTAAAATCTTCCTTACTGGCAGACTGGCCTTTGTCTTAGAGAATGCGTTGAACATATTTCAAAATGCTTGTTTTTTTCCTCCTTCTGCCTGAAACAGTAGGGTTTTTCTTGGCTCTTTACTGTGGGAACCTGGTGGGATTTTTAGAGGTAATGTCTTAAAAATTGTGGGCCCCCTGGCAAGACTGCAGCCCCTAGGAGTTTCTCACTTATAAACTAGTTCACATTTTATCTCCAGCAATTCATCAATATTATCTTTTAACTATTTCTGTCAACTTATGTTTTAGTGGCCACTGTCCCAGTAAGCATATCTTGATTCTCTGTATTTACCTGTCTCTCCAGATTTCAGGGTGGCAGTTTGCCTTGTGACCTCAGTTCTCAGACGGATCCCAGAAAAGTAATTGACTTTTAGTTTGTTTAACTTTTTTCTGTTGTAAAACAGGTGTGAAGACTTCCAGTTCTTTACATATTTTAGCTGAAATCAGAAGTCCAATAATATTGGCAAAAATAAATTTGCTACTGAGTTTCAGAATCTAGATATAACAGCAAACTAGCACATTATTATAATCTTTTGTCAGTACCGTTGTCAATTCTCACATAGTACAGTGACTGCAGTTATTAAATGTATTAATATTATGCCATCTAGTTTTCATTTCAGAGGGGTTTGACATTGACCATGCAGAAGACAGAAAGCCTACATTAGAATTTATTTCAGGGGGACATTAGGAACCAGGATTGAAATATAATTAGATGGGTTGTATTAGTTCTATGTTGTTGCATAACAAATTACCACAAAATTAGCACCATAAAACAATACACATTTATCATCTTACTCTTTCTGTGGGTCAGGAGTCTGGGCATGGCTTAGCTGGGTTTTTCTTCTTAGTGTATTACAAGGCTCCCAGCAGAGTCAACTGGGGTTGTGGTCTCACTAAAGGCTTGACTGGGGAAAGATTAGCTTCCAGGGTCCCTCAGTTTGTTTGCAGGATTTATCCCTTGTAGTCGCAGGACTGAGTGAGATACCCAGTCTTTTGCGGGCTGTTGGCTAAGGATGACTCTTAGGTCTTAAAGGTTGCATTCAGGTCCTAGTCATATTGCCCTCTCAACAACATGGCAGCTTATTACTACTACTACTTTTTTTTTTCTTCTTTAAAGCCAACAAAGGTGTCTCTTCTGTAGGGGGGTATTGTATCTTTTAAGGACTTTTACCTGATTAAGTCAGGCCCACCCAAGATAATCTCCCTTTTGATTAACTCAGAATCAATTGAGGTAGACCTAAATTACATTCATAAAATCCCTTCATCATTACTACATAATATAATCTAATCATGGAAGTAAAGTCTTATTTTTATCTCACAACGGGAAGAAGTTTATGCAGGTTGTATATAGGGATTAGGAATCTTAGGGGCTATCATAAACTTTTTATCACAAGGGTTAATTTATCAGGGTAAAAAAAAGGTTAGGAAGAACCATTAGAATAAAGATTTGTGACTATGGCATATGAAAATATTAATAAAAGTGAAATGATATTTATGAAATTTAGGTAGCAAAGTCATCATAACTGCACATAATAAGCTTTCCATAAATGCTTGATGAATAAACACACAAATAGATGGAGACTAACTCTTATTGTTCCAGGTCTTTCTTACTGCCTTTGAAGTTAGAGGTATTTTAGAACTACAAACTAAAATTCGTGTGATTTGCCTGTAGAGCAATACAGCCTAATTCCACATACTAATACTTATTTTGTATTGAGAAAGAATTTTAAATATCTTTAGTTGAATTTCTTTAAAATATCAAAATATTTATATTGAGAGCCTTGCTTATATTATATTTAAGATCTTCCTGAGAGATCTCATAACTTTACTTCACATTTATTTTTATTTACTTAATCCATTGAAGAAATCATTATTGAGTGCATACATACTTTGTGCAGAGGGCTGCACTAAGTCCTGTTAAAGATTCAAAAATGAACAAGTTACTGTCTCTTCAAGAAGATTTCAGTTTGGGTGGTGGTATAAAATAAGTGTACACATCCTTGCATTATTTGACAAAATTTATAATCATTAGAGAGATTAAGAAGAATGATAATGGAATTAGGAGTAGGAAGAGATCACATGTGATTGAATGAAGCAGAGGAGCTTCCTAGAGGAGGTGGTTGATATTTCAGTGGATATTAAAGAAAGGTGGGTAGATTTCTACTGGTAGATGTGGGAGTGAGGAATATAATATTCTGGATCAAGGAGACATGTATTAGCAAAGGCACAGAAAATATTTTCATAATCACAGAGTTTAGCTTCGCTTGTGTGAAAATGTAATGTAAAGACTGGTTGCAGTTTCATAAAAGAAACATAGGATAAGGGCCAGGTGTGGTGACTCACACCTGTAATCCCAGCACTTTGGGAGGCCACGGTGGGTGGATTGCCTGAGCTCAGGAGTTTGACACCGGGTTGGGCAACATGGTGAAACCCCGTCTCTACTAAAAATCAAAAAGAAACAAAGAAAGAAACATACAATAGAAGTCTAGGCCCAGTGCAGAAGCCTATAATCCCAGCACTTTGGGAGGCTGAGGTAGGAGGATCACTTGAGGCCAGATGTTCAAGACCAGCCTGGGTAACATAGACCCAGTGTTTAAAAAAACAAAACCAAAAATATCAGCCAGGTGTGGTGTTGTGAGTCCCAGCTACTTAGGAGGCTGAGATGGGAGGATCACGTGAGCCCAGAAGTTTGAGGCTGCAGTGAGCTGTGATCACACCACTGCACTCCAGCTTGGCCAATAGCAAGACCCTATCTCTAAAAAAGAAAAATATATGTCTAAAGCTTTTCAAACCATACATTTTAGTGGTCATTTTTTCCCCCTTATATTTAATGGCCAGTTTTTCTTCCTGTACTAGATAATTGGAATGGGTGATTTACTCAAAACTTTACTCTTTCACTGAGTGAAAACTAATATTCTTTCGATGTAAACTGCAGCATTTGTTTAAGGGTAAGAGTGAGAATGTTGTTCATCTAGTTTTTTTCCCCACATTCTTTCAGGCCAATAGTTTATGGTAACTAGGAGGAATGCCATTCTTCCACTAAGATAAATTTGCTTTTGACTCTGTTGTTATTTAAGTAGTAGCAGCATTGCTTTAGAACTCTCTGAAAGTTCATTTTTATGGGTAGAAGAGTTTCTAAACTCTTTATATGGACAGAGAAGTTTCTGTCCATATAAAGAGAATAGAAACTTTTCTATTAAATCATTTTGAAAAGAGACTCTCCGGTGCCAAAGTAACAAGTTGGATCTTTTTATTCATACAATACAGACTTCGACTTAAAAAAAATACATCTTTATGAGTAATATGTATAAACCATTTTCCCTGAGGGAGTATTTTACATTCATCACTGAATGTCAGATGAGGAATAAAATGCAAACATTCCTGTTCACTCTCTAGCTGTAGTTTTTTAAAGTATTGTTCAGCATTAAATTTGTATGTTAAGAAATTTGCAGTGCTACTAGTTTGTTATGGTTCTCATTTTTAAAGCTATACCGCACTTAATCTAAAGGAGAAACTAAATTGCTACATTAAAAAGTGTTTTTTTTTCCCCTCGTGTAGAAGGCTGAAATTTCTATAGATATAAATTTGCTTTAAGTGATCAACTGAGCCTTTTCAAGAAATATTTTTTTCTACAGTGTTAAATAGAAAGAATCATTATGCCATTGAGGCTTTGGGGATGTGGTAGAGAGGTTGTATATCTCTCAGGTTAGATGTAGTTCTTGAGAACTTCTGCTCTTGGTTATTAAACAATAAGTATTCATTTGTTTGTTCCTTTGTTTATTCATTTGACAAACATTTACTGGGCACATACTATATTCTGAGTAGACAATTCATATGGCTAAGTCATACATTTAATTAGTGAAAGCATTTGCCTTAGAACTCCTGATTTTCTAGTTCAATGCTATCCTCGTAATAGTATTCTAGTGTTTGAAATATAGTTGACCTGATAAATATTAATTTCACCTATTGTTTTTATTTAGAACAATATGCATTTATATAAAAATACCTACATATTGGTATACCTGTATTTATGTTTGCTTTTCACATTCGTTTTTGCTTATGAGCTAAACTGTTAGGAAGATAGATGTAAGAGCTACTCTGAAAGAGGATGTTAAAAAGCTGCTTTAACAATTGAATGAAAATAGTAGGGCAGTTGGAAAGTAACAATTTAATAACCAAGTTGTTTTTTGCTGTGTGTGTGTGTGTGTGCATATATATAGTCATTTATGTACTATCTATAAATAACATGAATATATTTGTACCACATCTGGTTTCAAAAAAGCTTTATAAAAATATATTGACTAGTCTGGGCATGCTGGCTCACGCCTGTAATCCCAGCACTTTGGGAGGCCAAGGAGGGTGGATCACCTGAGGTCAGGAGTTCAAGACCAGCCTGGCCAACATGGTGAAACTCCATCTCTACTAAAAATTCAAAATTAACCGGACATGGTAGCACATGCCTGTAATCCCTGCAAACTGGGAGGCTAAGGCAGGAGAATTGCTTGAATCCAGGAGGTGGAGGTTGCAGTGAGCCAAGATCACGCCATGCACTCCAGCCTGGGCAATAAGAGTGAAACTCCATCTCAAAAAAAAAAAAAAAAAAAAAAAGTATATATATATATATATATATGTGTGTGTGTGTGTGTGTGTGTGTGTGTGTATGTGTGTGTTTATGTATGTATATGTATTATAATTTTTAAGTGAAAAATCTAGGGAGAATAAAGGCAGAGAAGTTAAGATTAAACTAGAGTCAAGGATGTCCAGGTAACTTAGTTTGAGAAGGCAGTGTCTTGGTCAATTTTTTGATGCTGTAACAGAATACCACAGACTGGATAGAAAGAAAATAAATTTATTTCTCACAATTCTGGAGACTAAGAAGTCCAAGTATCAAGGTGCCAGCATCTAGTAAGGGCCTTCTTGCTGCATCATCTGGAGGTGAAAGGTGAAAGGGCAAGTTGACACAGAAAGAAAAAGCTCCCTTATTTTTTAAAGGCATTAAACCCATCCATGAGGACAGAACCTTTCTGGCCTAATGGTCTCTTAAATGCTGCACCTGTTAATACTGTTACAATGACAATTACATTTTAACATAACTTTGGGAGGGGACATTCAAACCATAGCAGGCAGGGATCAAGTAGCAAATTTAGAAGCTAAATTCATCCTAACTCCCTGTGCTCCCCCCACCCCCTTAGTTCTAAACTATTTTTCATGGATATAAGGATAAATATAGAAAGCACTTTAGGGAAATGACAGACAAATTAGTTAAATATAACTTATGATTAATTTACTGTACATTTTACATATTAAAGCAATTTTTGAGCTTGATATGGACTAGAAAAACTTGGAGGTTCTAGTTGTTTCATCTTGGTTACAATCTTTAATATCTACCCAGTTGATCTTCATAATAGCAACCAATTGATTTTCCTTTTTGGCTGACAATTTCATATTGGCACCTTCTGAATTTAAATGATTTGGGTGGTGTCAGGAGGGACGTTAACTTGATGCAGTGGTAGTCTCCAAATATACTTATCCCAGAGGTCATGGGACAAAAAAGTGACACCACATTAGGATGCTTGAATCATATAGTTTAGTAAAGACATTTAAAACACACAGTGGGAGGCAAGGGGAAAGAGTTGAGGGTAGGTTAACATGTGAATACAATGTAAGTGGGTGGAAGGACCACACTGCCTAAATCCTGGGCTGTGCAATGTTTATGTCTTGTCTTTCTCTTTTCCACATCAGCTCTCCTTTGCTGATGGTGTGCTTACAGAGACTAGAAATGAGGTTTACGCAAGGGGACCCAACAGATGCACAATTGACACACTTTATTAGAGTAAGGCCAGAGCAAATGCACTTGGTCACAGCTGTAGTCCATCAGTTTGCCTGCTGAGCTACAATGTATTTTATTTGCCTTTCTTGGGCAGAGGATACATGGAGCCAGAATGGGTGTCACCAATGGGTGGCTGAATAAGATTTTATGGATATTGGGTAGTATTTTATATGCCTCAGATATATTTAATGTATCTTGGATATTTGACACCTCATGTATATATAGTGTATCTTGAATATCTAGTGTCTTTCCATCCCTTTTCATCTATATTCATAGAGAAATGCTGTACTTACTTTATCTCTTTAATATGGCTTACACAGGTTTCTAACTTCTAGCTATGATTTTAACATTTTAAGAGTTTTACCCATCTATTTGGGTTCTTGTATTTTATATATTCTCAAATATACAGCAGATGCAAATTATAAAAGCAAACTCTCCCAATCTCTAGCCTTCGATTTTAAGATATCAAGTTAACTCCAGGGTTATCGCATTTTTGGAATAAAGATACATCAGTCTCTACAGGACATAGTGAATGAATGTTTAGAGCTCATACCAGTGCATTGGTTGTTTGCCTTTGTACAAAGTACTATTTCTGAGGAGTTTTTAGAAATAAGATTCACCTTGCTTGCCTAGTGTAGATAATGTTAGCTTGAAGTCATGCTAACATGAGAGATCATAAAGGAAAAAAGTCATCAAGGAAAAGATTCTACAGATAGCAGCTCAACGTAGAGAAGACCGTAGGTCACATGGTATTTTTAAAAAATAGATCGTATTTTTTACACCAGTTTTAGGTTCACAGCAAAATTGAGTGGACAGTATAGACAGCTCTCATATACCCCTTTCCCTGACACATGCACAACCTTCCCCACATTCCCATACCAGCTGCCCTGTGTCTGGACTTCTGACCTACAGAGACTGTGAGATAATAAATGGGTATTTTTTTTCATGCTACAACATGGATGAACCTGGAGGACATTAGACTAAGTGAAATAAGCCAGTCATAAAAACGGCAAATACACTATTACACTTATATGAAGTACTTAGTCAAATTCAGAGACAGAAAGTAGAAGGGTGGTTGCCCCAGACTCTGGTAACTACCATTTTACTGTCACTTCTATGAGTTCAGTTGTTTTATTTTTTTTTATTTTTTTATTTTTTTTTTGAGACGGAGTCTCGCTCTGTCTCCCAGGCTGGAGTGCAGTGGCGCGATCCCGGCTCACTGCAAGCTCCGCCTCCCGGGTTCGCGCCATTCTCTTGCCTCAGCCTCTCCGAGTAGCTGGGACTACAGGCGCCCGCCACCACGCCCGGCTAGTTTTTTGTATTGTTAGTAGAGACGGGGTTTCACCGTGGTCTCGATCTCCTGACCTCGTGATCCGCCCGCCTCGGCCTCCCAAAGTGCTGGGATTACAAGCGTGAGCCACCACGCCCGGCCGTGAGTTCAGTTGTTTTAGATGCCACGTAAAATAAGGGCATGAGACATTTATCTTTCTCTGCCTGGCTTATTTCACTTAGCATAATGTTCTCCAATTCCAGCCAAATGAATAACGCTACAGTGAACGAGGGCGTGTAGATATTTCTTCTGCAAATTGACTTCAAATTTTAGGGGTAAATACTCAGAAGTGAGATTGCTAGATCATAAGGTAATTCTGTTTTGAGTGTTTTGAGTAACGTCCGTTCAGTTTTTTATAATGGCTGTACTAATTTACATTCTTACCAACAGTGTGCAAGGCTTCCCTTTTCTCCACATCCTCGCCAACACTTTGTTATCTTTCATTTTTTTGACAGTAGCCATTGTTACAGGCGTAAGGTAATGTTTCATCCTGGTTTTAATTTGCATTTCCCTAATGATTAGTGATTTTGAGCATTTTTTCATGTATCTGTTGGTCATTTGTATGTCTTCTTTTAGAAATGTCTATTCAAGTCCCTTGCCGATTTTTAAATTGATTTATTTGTGTTCTTGCTAATGAGTTGTTTGAGTTTCTTATATATTTTGGATATTAACTCCTTATTGGATATATAGCTTGTAAATATTTTCTCCCAATCTGTAGGTTGCCACTTTGTTCATTGTTTTCTGTTTGTTGTAATTCCATTGGCCTATTTTTGCTTTTGTTGCCTGTGCTTTTGGGATCAAATCCAAAAAATCATTGCCTAGACCAATGTTACGTAGTTTTCCCCCTCTGTTTTCTTCTAGTAGTTTTACAGTTTCAGGTCTTGGGTTTAAATCTTTAATTCATTTTGAGTTGATTTTTTTATATATTGTGAGATAAGGGTCCATTTTCATTCTTCTGCATGTGGATGTCTAATTTTCTTAGCACCATTTTTAGAGAGTCTTTTTTTCCCATTGTGTATACTTGGCACCTTTGTTGACAATCAGTTGAGCACATACATGGGTTTCTTTTTGTGCTCTTTGTTTCACTGGTCACTGTGGCTGTTTTTTATGCCAATACCATGCTGTTTTAATTACTATAGCTTTGCAGTGTGGTTTGGAATCAGGTCGTGTGATGCTTCCATCTTTGTTCTTTTTACTCATGACTGCCATGGCTATTCAGAGCTTCTTGTGGCTCTATATGAATTTTAGGATTCTTTTTTCTATTTCTATGAAAAATGACATTGGAATTTTGATAGAGATTACATTGAATCAGTATGTCACTTTGGGTATTATGAACATTTTAACAATATTCTTCCAGTCTATAAGCACAAAATATCATGCTATTTACTTGTATCTTCTACAATTTCTCTGATCAACATTTTATAGATTTCAGTGTACAAGCCTTTCTTCACCTCAGTTAAATTTCTTTCTTTCTCTCTTTTTTTGGTAGCTATTGTAAAAGGAGTTCTCGGCTGGGTGCGGTGGCTCACGCCTGTAATCCCAGCACTTTGGGAGGCCAAGGCGGGTGGATCACGAGGTCAGGAGATCGAGACGACGGTGAAAACCCGTCTCTACTAAAAATACAAAAAATTAGCTGGGTGCGGTGGCGGGCGCCTGTAGTCCCAGCTACTCGGGAGGCTGAGGCAGGAGAATGGCGTGAACCCGGTAGGCGGAGCTTGCAGTGAGCCAGAGCTTGCAGTGAGCCGAGATCATGCCACTGCACTCCAGCCAGGGCAACAGCAAGACTCCGTCTCAAAAAAAAAAAAAAAAAAAGGAGTTCTCTTAATTTCTTTTGTGGATAGTCTGTTATTAGTATATAGAAGTGCTACTGATTTTTTGTGTGTTGATTTTGTATCCTGCAAGTTTACTGTATTTATTCATTTATTAGTTCTAACAGTTTTTTGGTGTAGTCTTTAGGGGTTTCTATATATAAGATTATCTCTTCAGCAAACAGGGGCAGTTTCACTTTTTTCTTTTCTATTTGGATGCTTTTTATTTCTTTCTCTTTCTAAATTTTTCTGGCAAGGACTTCAGTACTATGTTAAATGGACATAGTGAAAGTGGGCATCCTTGTCTTATTCCAGATCTTAGAGGTAAGGCTTTCAATTTTTCACCATTGAATATAACGTTAAGTGTGGGCTTATCATATTTGGCCTTTATTGGCCAAATATGCAGTACATTTCTTCTATACCTAATTTAGTAGAAGTTTTTCTCAGGAAAGGATGTTGAATTTTGTCAAATGATTTTTCTACATCTAATGAGATGATCATATGGTTTTTGTCCTTCATTCTATTAATGTGCTGTATACAATTATTTATTTACATATGTTGAACCATCTTTCCATCCAGTGATAAATCCCATTTGATCATGTTGAATTGTTCTTTTAATATGTTGTTGAATCTGGTTTGCTAGTATTTTATGGAGGATTTTTGCTTTTCTATTTATCAAGGATACTGGCCTATAGTTTTCTTTTCTTGTATTGTCCTTATCTGGCTTTGGTATCAGGGTAATAATGCTGGTCATGTAAAAAGAATTTAGAAGTATATCCTCCTTTTCAGCTTCTTTGAAAGCATTTGAGAAACATTGGTATTAGTTCTTTAACTGTTAGGTGGAGTTCAGCAGTGAGCCAACGGGTCTTGGGCTTTTCTTTGATTGCAAAGAACTCATTATTGGTCTGTTTAAATTTTCTATTTCTTTATGATTCAGTCTTGGTAGGTTGTATGTGTCTAGGAATTTATCCATTTCTTCCACGTATCCAGTTTGTTTTGTTGGCATATAATTGTAATAGTCACTTTGATCCTTTGTATTTCTGTGGTATCAGTTGTAATATCTCCTCATTTGTTTCTCATTTATTTGAATATTCTTTTTTCTTGTTAATCTAGCTGAAGGTTTGTTGATTTCATTTATCTTTTCAAAAACCAATTCATAGTTTTGTTGATCTTTGTGTTGCTTTCCTAGTCTCTACTTTATTTATTTATTCTCTGATCTTTATTATTTCTTTCCTTCTGTTAATTTTGGGCTTAGTTCTTCTTTTTCTAGATCCTTGAGGAGTAATGTTATTTATTTGGGATCTTCTTTTTTGATGTAGGTATTTTTTACTGTAAACTTTCCTCTTACGACTGCTTTTGCTGCGTCCCTTAAGTTTTGGTATGTTGTGTTTCCATTTTTGTTTGTCTCAATATATTTTTTTAAATTTCCCTTTTAATTTCTTCATTGCCCCCTTGGTTGTTCGGTTGTTCAGGAACATGTCGTTTAATTTCCATATATTTGTGAATTTTCCCAAATTTTCCTGTTACTCATTTCTAGTTTTATACCATTGTGGCCAGCAAAGATACTTGATACGATAACAAACTTAAATTTGTTAAAACTTGTTTTGTGGCCTAATATATAATCTATCCTGGAGACTATTTTATGGTATTTGAGAAGAATGTGTATTCTGTTGCTCTTGAATGGGATATTCTGTACAGGAATACCTTATTTTATGGTGCTTTGCTTTATTGCACTTTGCAAATATTCTGGTTTTGTTTTTTTTTTCCTAAATTAAAGGTTTGTGGCAACCCTGTGTCAAGCAAGTCTGTTGTCACCATTTTTCCAATACTATGTACTCACTTCATGTCTCTGTGTCAGCATTTTTTAGCAATAAAGTATTTTAAAATTAAGGTATGTATATTTTTAGACATAATGCCACTTGTACACATAATAGATTGTAGTATAGTATAAACATAACTGTTTATATATGCTGGGTAACAAAAATGTATGACTCACTTTATTGTGATATTTGCTTTATTGTGGTGGTCTGAAACTGAACCTACAATATCTCCAAGGTATGCCTGTAAATGCCTGTTAGGTCCATTTGGTCTAAATTTATTCAAGTCCAGTGTTTTTAAATATATTTTCTGTCTGGATGATTCGTTCATTGTTGAAAGTGGGGTATTGATGTCTCCTACTATTATTGTATTAGAATCTATCTCTCTTTTCAGATCCTTTAATACTTGCTTTATATATTTAGGTAATTTGATGTTAGGTGCATATGTATTTACAATTGTTATATCCTCTTGATGAATTGACCTTTTTTTGTTAAATAATGTTCTTCTTTGTTTCTTTTTACAGTATTTGACTTAGTCTATTTTGTCTTATGTAAGTATAGATAACCCTGCTCTCTTTTGGTTTCCATTTTGTTGAATAGCTTTTTTCAGCTGCTTACTTTCAGCCTGTGTGCATCCTTAAAAGCAAATCTCTTCCAGGTAGCATATAGTTGGATCTTCCTTTCTTACTCTTTCAAAATTGCTCTGGCAATTAAGACTCTATGTCTTTTTCCTAGAGTGTAATTCATTTACATTCAAGGTAGGTATTGAAAGGTAAAGAGTTATTACTGCTATTTATTTATTTATTTATTTATTTATTTATTTATTTATGACAGGGTCTTGCTCTGTCACCCAGGTCAGAGTGCAGGGGTGTGATCATAGGTCACTATAACCTTGAACTCCTGGGTTGAAGGGATCAACCTCAGCCTCCTGAGTAGCTGGTACTACAGGCATGTGCCACCACACCCAGATACATTTTTAAAAAACTTTTTTTTTTTTAGAGACAGGGTCTTGTGTTTTGCCCACACTGGTCTCAAACTCCTGGCTTCAAGCAATCCTTTGGCCTCAAGCAATCCTTCTGCCTCAGCCTCCCAAAGTGCTGGAATTACAGGCATGAGTGATCACGCCCACCCAGCTTCGTCAATTATTTTCTAGTTGTTGTGTAGGTACTTTATTTCTTTATTTCTCTTGCTGTCTTCCTTTGTGATTTGATGGTTTCCTGTAGTGGTATGCCTTGAGGACTTTCTATGTTTGTTATGCACTGCACTGTAATTTAAATATTTTTCTTTTGCATCTTATTCACTAGATTGTGAAGCGATGCTTTCTCCAAAACATTTCTTTTCAAGTTTTAGAGCAACAAATTTACAGCAGATTCAGATGGCAATACTTGAAAGTAGTAGCTTTTAGGTAACATTATAGTGGTTGCTTCTTACTCATCTGCTTCCCTCAGCCTGGATTCTAATAGTGCAAGAGCACTGACCTCATTATAGTTTAATTATTAGCCCATTTACAGAAGTATAGAAAACGAGTTGCCTTTTTCCGCCTACAGTTAATCTATTCAGGAAAAGAATGAAACATATAGTTGAATTTGTGTGAATAAGTTTATACATTCAGATTTTAGCCAACATTATTAACTCAGTCAACAGTTCTTCATTCTAAAAAAGCAAAACAAGTCAGATTATATACATTTTAACTAAATGGTTACTTTAGACATTGATGAATTAACTGTTGATAAAACAACAGTAATTCAGAATTTATGTTTCAAAGAGTTAAGAATTTGTTCCATACATAACATAGTATTGAGTTCTTATTGTTTTCTTTTTTCTCTTTTTTTTTTTTTTTTTTTTTAAAGACAGTGTCTCATTCTGTCGCCCAGGCTAGAATGTAGTGGTACAATCACTGGCTCACTGTAGTCTTTAGCTCCCTGGCTCAGGTGATCCTCCCACTTCAGCCTCCTGGGTAACTGGGACTACAGGAACATACCACCATGCCCAGTTAATTTTTTTGTAGAGATGGGGTTTAGCCATGTTGCCCCAGGCTGGTCTCAAAATCCTGAGTTCAAGTGATCTGTCTGCATTGGCCTCCCAAAGTGCTGGGATTACAGGTGTGAGCCACTGCGTCTGGCTTTTATTGTTTTCTTTCCACATGATTTCAGGAAAGTAGATTTTCATGTGTAAATATATTAGTTGTTTTACAAATGTCATTTTCTGAAGTTTTTTGCACTGTATATTTTTATCAGAATGTATCAAGAAGTAACTGTAAATCAAGGTGTCATTAGTGCAGTAATGCACTAGTAGTGCAGCTCTGACATTTTCAGAGTCCTCAATATTTTAACTAATTTATGAGAGGGAGTGTTCCTTTTCAGAGAGGGCTGTAGGATCTTTATTTCCAGTTAGATTGCTAACAGAGGTCTTACTTTCACTTTAGGGCAGTATTTGTCTATATTATTCCTCCAAGTGCACCTCTGACTGCACCTGTGTTCATTGAAAGTTTGATTCTGAAATATAACCCAGCCTCTTGAGGTGAAGGTGCTCAGTAAAATATCACCAAACAGGAAGTTGTTTCAACAGAAATTCATATTCTTGGTTTTCTTATATTTTCAGTTTGTATTTAGCAAAAATTAAGGACATTGATTTTTACTGTAACTAAAAAAGTTATTTAAAAAACACTACTACTTTTTAATTTTTATTAGTATTTAAAAGGAACTCTTTTTTATTTCTAACATATGCCACTTATGGGTACATATCAACGAATAAAAGAAAGTAAACATTTAAAACATATGAGTACCTCCTGAAATGAATAATGAAGAATCATCTTTAGATGGAAAAATATACCAGGTTCTACTTATGAAATAAATTATGTGAGTAAGATTACAAAAGATGGTAGTCTGTTTAGGCAGGCCTATTAAAAGCATTAAGACTTGAGTACTGGCTATTAAAGTGAGTAAATGGCAATATTATAAAGTTAAACACATGCCAAAAAACATTTTCCAGAGGACTGGGATTGTAACAATACCATTAATGAGGGCAAAGAGGTCTTAATGCAATTTGCACTTTCTAAAGTTTCAAAAAGAGGCTTTGAGTTAGTGTATTATTAATGTACTGAGCATCTGGAACTGTGTAAAAGCTATGGACATTGAGCAAATGCAGGATTTCCCCACTAGGTTGCATTCTAACTTATTGCCTCCCTAGTGAAATACTAGTTTTAAAGAAGTTTGACAAAGTAAAATGACAATATCCAGATAAGACATGGACATTCCAAAGTGTCTTTTAGTTTGTGAGATCTGACTTTTAAAAAAATTGCCTCTGAGGTTAACAAATTGAAGTGATGTGAACACCAATTAGTAAATTAAATCATCTCTATCACTATATGTTGGCTGGTCTCCCTATATGAATAGTATTTACCCTTTATGAGCTATTAAGTAAGATATTTTCAACAAAGATACCTCACATTTTTCATATATGTAAGCCATAAGACCTGAGAGACAGCTCTGTGTCACTGTACTTTCCTTTAAGTTATTTTTTAGGTGCCTAGTTAGGATACCTAAGAGAATTTAACAGTTGAGTTATTTTTGTGTTTATTTATGAGATTTATCTGGCAAGACGGAAATAGTTAAACTGTCTAAATGTGTAATTCAGGTGTCACCTGCAATGAGAATACAAAAGCTGTAGACCTAAATATTTTGTTATCTGAAACTGAAAATTTGCTGTAGGCCATTTTCACTAAAATAACCAGTATGTTTTTGCCATAGAATTGTACTCCAAATTTGCATGTAGCCCCTGTGTAATTTCACAAAAGGTTTTAAGGTACTTTAAAAAAAAACTCCGCTGAAGAAATTAAAATAAACACACTGTGTTCTGTGGAAATGTGTCATAGTCACCAAATTCTCCCTTTTATGAAGCGTTCCTCATAGCTCTTTGCCCGAACTAAAA
Organism: Nomascus leucogenys; assembly: GCF_006542625.1. Lineage (NCBI taxonomy): Eukaryota > Metazoa > Chordata > Mammalia > Primates > Hylobatidae > Nomascus > Nomascus leucogenys. Next base: position 10,734,614 of record NC_044394.1, on the reverse strand, counting down.
TCCGGATAGTCCCAGAGAACATACCACTTCGTCAGACCTTCCAAATTATGACCATCCTTTCCTCTCCTAACTTGTAGTATCTCAGACTCAGTATCCTATTTACTCTCCATTGTTCTTTCTAAATCTTTACCTGTCTGTTTTCTTCCAGAAGGGAGGGGAGAAGAAAGGAAGGGAGGAAGGAATGAATGAACAAACTCTCACCAACAAAAAACTAGTCTAGTCTAGCTAGTCTCTTTGCTCATGTCTTTTAGTCATGCCCCCTTTCCCCTTCACCTTTGTCATCTTACAAAGCATCTGGATACTCTTATTTTTAATATTTTATTTTTATTTGTTTTTTCAGATAGGGTGTCACTCTATTGCCCAGGCTGGAGTACGGTGGCATGATCACAGCTCAGTGCAGCCTTAACCTCCAGGGCTCACGCAGTCCTCCCACCTCAGCCTCCTGAGTAACTGGGATCACAGGCACACACCACCACACCCAGCTAATTTTTGTACTTTTTGTAGATACAGGGGATTTTTGCCAAGTTGCCCAGGCTGGTCTCGAACTCCTGGGCTCAAGTGATCCTCCAGCCTCAGCCTCTCAAAGTGCTGGGATTACAGGTGTGAGCCACTGCACACAGCCAACTCTTCTTTTATTAAGGACTTTGGCACCTGGTTTTACAGTTATGTTTTACCCCTCCCTACTCTCCTCCCTGACCTTCCATTGTTTTGGACCTTCATTTTTCATTCATTTATAAAATTCATTCAACAAGTATTTACTGACCACTTTCTATATGTAAGGTACTGTTCTATGCACTGGGCAATCAGCAGTAAGTAAAACAGACAAAAATCATTGTCCTTTTGTATTCCAGGGTGAGAGACAGAAAATAAATGAGAGACACAGAAAGCTACTAATATGTTAGATGATATTATGGACTGAATGTTTGTATCCCACCAAATTTTTTATGTTGAAGCCCTAACCCCCAGTGTGGTTATATTTGGAGATGGGGCCTCTAAGGAAGTAATTGAGGTTAAATGAGGTTGTAAGGATGGGGGCCTTATCTGATAGGATTAGTGTTCTTATAAGAAGAGACACCAGAAAACTCCGTTGCTCTCTCTCCCTGTCCCTCTCTGAATAGAGAGGAAAGGCCATGTGAGGACACAGAGGGAAGGTGGCTGTCTGCAAGCCAAGAAGAGAGCCCTCACCAGAAATCAAGTTAACAGGCACCTTGATCTTGGACTTCATAGCCAAGAAGTAAATAAATTTCTCTTGTTTAAGCCACTCAGTCTGTGGCTTAAACTAATAACTGTAAGAAATAAATTTCTTTTGTTTAAGCCATTCAGTCTGATATTTTTGTGTGGTAGCCTGAGGGGACTAATATAGATGGTGATAAGTGCAATGTAGAAAGCTAAAGCAAGGAAAGGGGAAAAAGAGGATCTTGGGGTTGGAATTTTGGTGGGGGGGTGCTGGAGGGTTGTCATTTATAATTTAATTGGATGGTTTGGGAAGGCCTATCTGAGAAGGTGACAGTGAGTGAAAGTGTAAAGGAAGACAGGAAGCAAACCATTCTGATTTGGGGGGAAGAATGTTCAGATAGTGGGAATCTTGAGATAGGAGAGTACCTAGTTTGAGCAAAAGGAAGCCAGTGTAGCAGAGTAGGACTGAAGTATGGGGAACTGAAGGAGATAAGGTCAAAGAAATAGCTGGGTAAAATCACACCACAGTAAGAATTTAGATTTTGTTCTAAATGCAATAGGAAGCCATTGGAGGGTTTAAACTTAGTTTTAAAAGGATTATGTTGGCTGCTGTATGGAAAATGGACTGTAGAGAGCATAGGCTGAAGCAAGGTGACTGTTAAGGAGTCTGCTATAATCTAGATGATAGATGGTGGTGTCTTGGACCGCTGTGGTAGCAGTAAAGATAGTGAGAAATGTTTAGAGTCTAGATAAATTTAAAAGTAGTGCTGGCAGGGCCGGGCGCGGTGGCTCACGCTTGTAATCCCAGCACTTTGGGAGGCCAAGGCGGGCGGATCACGAGGTCAGGAGATCGAGACCATGGTGAAACCCCGTCTCCACTAAAAATACAAAAAATTAGCCAGGAGTGGTGGTGGGCGCCTGTAGTCCCAGCTACTCGGAGAGGCTGAGGCAGGAGAATGGCGTGAACCCGGGAGGCGGAGAGCTTGCAGTGAGCCGAGATCGCGCCACTGCACTCCAGCCTGGGTGAGAGAGCGAGACTCCGTCTCAAAAAAAAAAAAAAAAAAAAAAAAAAAGTAGTGCTGGCAGGATTTGCTGATGAATTGGATGAGCAGTAATAGAGATGAGGGGCTGGGTGTGGTGGCTCATGCATATAATCCCTTTGGGAAGCCAAGGTGGAGGATTGCTTGAGTCCAGGAGTTCGAGACCAGCCTTGGCAACACAGCAAGACCCTGTCTGGTTTTTTTTTGTTTTTTTTTTTTGTCGTTGTTGTTGTTTTCAAGCCAGACATGGCAGTGCATACCTGTAGTTCCAGCTACTTGAGAGGTTGAGGTGGGAGGATCGCTTGAGCCCAGGAATGTGAGGCTACAGTGAGCTATGATCACACCATTGCACTTCAGACTGAGCAACAGAGTGAGACCCCATCTCTAAAAAAAAAAAAAAGAGAGGAAATAAGGTTTTCTTGCTGGTCCCCCCTTTTAAATCTGTACTGTCCCGCTAGGCAATGTCATCTCTATGCATTCTTTTTTAGTTTTATCTTTTTTTCATGCTTTCCTAATATATAATTAAATTCTGACTTCTACCTTAAGTACAATGCCCATATATCCAACTGCCATATCAACATTTCCATTTGGATATCTTAAAGGCAACAAACTTTTATTCTTCCTTCCAGTCTTGGTCCTTTGCCAGTGTTGCCTGTGTGAATGAATGGTACTGTCTTAGTTCATTTTCTGTTGCTTGTAACAGACTACCTGAAACTGGGTGATTTATTTTTTAAAAGGAATTTATTTCTTGCAGTTACAGAGGCTGAGAAGTTCAAGACTGAGAGGCTGCATCTGGTGTGGGGCCTTCTTGCTGGTGGGAACTCTCTGCTGAGTCCCAGGGTGGCTCAGAGTATCACAGGGCAAGGAGGCTGAGTATACAAGCTCGAGTCTCTACTCCTTTTTGTATAAAGCCACTAGTCCCACTCCCATGATAAACCATTAATACATGACTGGACAAATCCATTCATGAGGGCGGCACTCTTGTTACCCTGTCACCTCTTAAAGTCCCCCACCTCTCAATGCTGCCACGTTAGAGATTAAATTTCAACATTTTGGAGAGGACAAATGTTCAAAACATAGCAGGTACTGTAATCATATTTGGGCTAATCATATACCTACAGAGCACCTGTGAACCTTTTTCTCCCTTCCCTGTCATGTCCCATCCAACCCCATACCTTATTCATTTTAACTTTAAGTATTTTTATAATCTGTTCACTTTTCTTTCTCTACAGTTAATTTTCAAAAAGGTAAAGTCATAGCTCACATATAAAGTTAGCACCTATCACAGATTTTATTAAATTCACTGATTAATGAAGAAAAAGTATGATGTTTGGCCTATTCAGAGAGCATTTAAGGATTTATGTACTTGTAGGCAATTTAATAAGGAATAGACTATAAGAAAACTGGTTGATGTACTACAGGGCAATAAATAGTAACCTTTAGGGTTATCTTTTCTCCTGGACAGAAATGATTTGTATTTGTATTAGACAAAAATCTCTAAGTTGAAATATAATTTGCTAAGTCTGGAACCTTAATTAATAGTGAACAGTGAGTTCAACAAAGTGTATCTCCCTAGATAATCTTCTAGTGGGCCTTTGCCTCCATTTGAAATGGAAAGTTTGTACTGTTTCTTTTTTATCTTATTTTCAAGGTTTGCATATTTTTTCTTAACTCATTCTAATTCAAGCCACTGCCATCTCTGGATTACTATATTAGTAGCCTAAATGTACCTGTTATAACTCCTCCTCTAACTCATCATATTAGTAATCAGACTAATGTTTTTATATTTTATATTTGTGAAATATGTGTGTATATAAGTCTACAAAGCTAATATGTACATTTTAAATAATAATAAAATAGAGATCTGAGTATCCATCACCCAGCTTAAGAAATAGAACATTATTTCTACATTAGAAGCTTCCATCTGGCCAGGTGCAGTGGGTCATGCCTGTGATCCTAGCACTTTGGGAGGCTGAGGGGTGGATCACCTGAGGTCAGGAGTTCAAGACCAGCCTGACCAATATGGTGAAACCCCGTCTCTACTAAAAATACAAAAATAAGCCAGGTGTGGTGGTGTTCACCTGTAGTCCCAGCTACTCAGGAGGCTGGGACAGGAGAATTGCTTGAACTCAGGAGGCGGAGATTTCAGTGAGCCGAGATCACGCCACTGCACTCTAGCCTGGGTGACAGAGCGAGATTCCGTCTCAAAAAAAAAATCCTCCATTTGTTCCTTCCCAATTGTATCCCCCTAAAGCTAAAGGTATTAGTTTCGTGAGTTTTTTAAAGTTATATATATTTTTCTCAAAGAACATATTGTTTTTGAACTTCATATAAATGCAATCATATTTGTTATCTACCTGTATTTGCATTTTTTACTCAACATCTAAAAGTTTGTGATTCATCCTTGTTAATATGTGAGAAACTAGTTCATTTATTTATGTTACTACATAGTATTCATTTGTGTGTTCTTTTCAATTTTTAAAATTGTGGTAAAATACACATAACATAAAATTTACCTTTTAAGCATTTTTAAGTGTACAATTTAGTGCCATCGAGTACATTCATGATGTTGTACAACCATCACCAGTATCCCTTTCCAAAACTTTTCAATCATCCCAGTCAGAAACTGTACTGATGGAACAATGACTCTTGTTTAGCCCCTTCCCTCAGGCCCTGGTAACCTCTCTTCTACTTCGCATCTCTAAGAATTTGTCTATTCTAGGTACCTCATATAAGTGGAATCATATAATATTTGTACTTTGTGTACAAAAATACAGTGGCTTTTTTCACTTACTACAACATTTTCAAGGTTTATCCATATTCAAGCATTTGTCAGAATTTCATTCCTTTTATAGTTGAATAATTTTCCATTGCATGTAGGTCATACATTTTGTTTATTCATCTGTTGATCAACACTTGAGTTGTTTCCACTATTTGGTTATTGGGAATAATGCTTCTATAAACATCAGCATACAGCTGTTTGTTTGGATCCTAGTACTTTCAGATATTTGGGGTTATATACTTAGGAGTGGAATTGCTGGATCATATGGTAATTCTATGCTTATGAACTTTTGAGGAACTGCCAGACTGTTTTCCACAGCAATTGTACCATTTTACATTGCCACCAGCAATGTGTGACAGTTACAGTTTCTGCATGTCCTTGCAACACTTACTTATTTGGACAGTAGTTATCCTAATGGGTGTGAAGTGGGACTTCATTGTGGTTTTGACTTGCAGTTTCCTAATGACTAAGGATGTTGAGCATCTTTTCATGTCCTTTGGGCCTTTTTTTTTTTTAATCTTTCAAGAAATGTCTATTAAAGTCCTTTGCCTATATTTGAATCTGTTTGGTTTTTTTGTTGTTGAGTTGTAGGAGTTCTTTATATCTTCTGGATATTAATCTTTTATCAGCCATATGCTTTGCATTCTGTGTACTATCATTTTAACTTTCTTGACAGTATCCAAAAAAGTTTTATAATTTTTTATGAAATCTGAGTTTATCTATATTTTTCATTTGTTACTTATGCTTTTGATGTCATAGCCAACAAATCATTGCCAAATCCAAGGTCATAAAGCCTTCTATTTTTTTTCTTTTAGAGTTTTATATTTTTTAGCTCTTACAGTAATGTCTTTGACCAATGTTGAGTTAATTTTTGTTTATTATGTAGGCAAGGTGTTACTTCATTCTTTTTACATGTGGTGATCCAGTTTTCTCAACACCATCTGCTGAAAAGAATCTTCATGCATTGTTTCAATAATGCAATTTGACAAAATGCAACACACTTTCATGATACAAATTCTCAACAAGGTAGGAATAGAAGGGAATTTAATATAATAAAGGTCATATGTAAGAAGCTCATAGCATACTCAGTGGTGCAAACTGAAAGGTTTTCCTCTAAGATCAGAAACAGGGCAAGGATGCCCACTCTTGCCACTTCTGTATAACATAGTACTAGAATTCCTAGCCAGAGCAATTAGGCAAGAAAAAGGAATAAAAGTCTTCCAAATGGGAAAGGAAAAAGTAAAATTGTCCTTGTTTACAGACATGATCTTTCCTGAAGATCTTATTTTTAAAAAAACTGTTAGGACTAATAAATTGAGTAAAGTTGCAATATGCAAAATTAACATACAAAAATGAGTTGTATTTCTATACACTGACAACAAACTGTCTGAAAAGGAAATTAGGAAAACATTTCCATTTGTAGTAGTACCGAAACAAATAGAATACTTAGGAATAAACTTAAGGAGGTAAAAGACTTGTATATTGAAACCCATAAAACATTTCTGTATATACCGTTTTATTTTGATTCTTATTTCCTTTTCTGTTTTCCACAGCGGCTACACTGTTTTATATTCCCACCAGCAATACACAAGGATTCTAATATCACAACATCTTCACTAATAGTTGTTATTTTATTTATTTATTTTTTTAAATAATGGCCTTCCTAACAGCTGTGAACTAATATCTCATCGTGGTTTTGATTTGCATTTCCCTGATAATTACTGATGTTGAGCATCTTTCCATATACCTGTTAACCATTTGTATATCTTCTTTGGAGAACTGTCTATTCATGTCCTTTGCCTGTTTTTCAATTTTTTTTAATATTGAGTTTCTTAATATATTTTGGATATTAACCCCTTATCAGATATATGGTTTGCAGATATTTTTTCTCATGCTTTAGATTGCCTTTCCACTCTTTTTTTTCCCTTTACTGTGCAGAAACCTTTTAGTTTGTTGTGGTCCCAATCGTATGTTTTACTTTTGTTGCCTGTACTTTTATGTCATATGCATAAAATCATTGTTAAATCTAATGTTACAAAAATTTTCTCCTGTGTTTTTTTCTAAGAGTTTTGCAGTTTCAAGTCTTTTTTTTTTTTTTTAGACTGAGTCTCACTCTGTTGCCAGGCTGGAGTGCAGTGGCGTGATCTTGGCTCACTGCAACCTCCACCTCCCAGGTTCAAGCGATTCTCTTGCCTCAGCCTCCTGAGTAGCTGGGACTACAGGCGCGTGCCACTCTGCCCGGCTAATTTTTTGTATTTTTAGTAGAGATGGGGTTTCACCGTGTTAGCCAGGATGGTCTCAATCTCCTGACCTCGTGATCTGCCTGCCTTGGCCTCCCAAAGTGCTGAGATTACAGGCATGAGCCACTGCGCCTAGCCAACAGTTTGAAATCTTACATTTAAGTCTTTAATCCATTTTGAGTGAACTTTTGTGTATTGTGTAAGATAAAGGTCCAGTTTTATTCTTTTGCATGTGGATATTGTTTGCCCTGAATTATTTGTTGAAGAGACTGTCTTTTCCCCATTATGTATTTTTGGCACCCTTGTTGAAGATCAGTTGATCATACCTGTGTGGATTTATTTCCAGGCTCTCTGTTCTCTTCCAATGGTCTATATGTCTGTCTTTATGGCAATGCAATTACTATTTTGATTATGGTGGGTTTGTAAGATGTAAATGTCATGAAGCACGATGCCTCTAGCTTTGTTGTTCTTTCTCAAGATTGTTTTGATTATCCCAAGTCCTTTGTGGTTGCATATTAATTTTTGTATTTTTTTCTGTTTCTGTAAAAAATGTCATTGGGATTTTGATAGGAATTACATTGAATCTACATTTATATTAGTCTTTAAAATCAATGTTCCCCAACCTTCTTAGCACCAGGGACTGGTTTTGTGGAAGACAGCTTTTCCACAGACCTGGGTTGGGGGTGGGGGTGATGGTTTCGGGATGAAACTGTTCCACCTCAGATCATCAGGCATTAGATTCTCATAAGGAGTATATAACCTAGATCCCTTGCAAGCACAGTTCACAGTAGGATTTGCACCCCTATGAGAATATAATGCTGCTGCTGATCTGACAGGAGAGGGAGCTCAGGCAGTAATGCTCACTCACCTGCCACTCACCTCCTGCTGTGCAGCCTGGATTCTACCAGTACTGGTCTGTGGCCTGGGGGTTGGGGACCCCTGTTTTAAATGTTTCATAGAGGACTGTGCATAGTGGCTCACACATGTAATCCCAGCACTTTGGGAGGCCAAGGCAGGAGGAGCACTTGAGGCCAGGAGTTCAAGACCAACCTGGGCAATATAGTAAGACTCCATACCTACGAAAAAAAAAATTACCAGGGCATGGTGGCTCATGCCTGTAGTCCTAGCTACTTGGGAGGCTGAAGTAGGAAGATTGCTTGAGCCCAGGAGTTTGAGGTTACAGTGAACTATGATCACACTACTACACTCCAGCCTGGGTGACAGAGCAAGACTGTATCTCAAAAATAATAAATTAATTAGCAAAGAAATGAAAATAAAAAATTAATAAAATTAAATAAATAAAAATGTTTTGTAGAATTGGTATTGAGGCCATTTAGGTCCTTAGCTTTTCTTTGATGGGAGACTTTTTGTTACTGATTCAGTCTCCTTACTAGTCTGTTCAGATTTTCTCTTTCTTCATTATTCAGTCTTGGTAGGTTGTATATTACTAGGAATTTGTCCATTTCATCTAGTTTATCCAATTTATTGGCATATAATTTTTCAGAGTAGTCTTTTATTATATCAGTGGCATCAGTGTCTCTTCTTTCATTTCTGATTTCATTTCTCTTTTTTTCTTAACCAATTTAGGTAAAGACTTGTCAATTCTGTTGATGTTTTCAAAAACCAACTGTTTTTTTAATTGTTTTTCTGTTCCCTATTTTATTTCTGCTCTAATCTTAATATTTCTTTCCTTCTGCAAACTTTGAGTTTACTTTGTTCTTTTTCTAGTTCCCTGAAGTGTAGAATTGGGTTACTTGAGATCTTTCTTTTTTAATGTTGGCATTACCGCTATAAACTTTCCTCTTTAGTACTGCTTTTGGTGTATCTCTTACTTTTAGTATGTTGTGTTTTTTTTTTCCATTGGTCTCAAGATAATTTCATAACTTTCCTTTTGATTTCTTTTTTGACCCATTCATTGGTTGTTCAAAAGTGTGTTAATTTTCATATTTTTGTAAATTTGCTGGTTTTCTTTCTGATGCTGAATTTTAGTTTGATTCTGTTGTGGTTGCAAAAGATACCTGGTATTAATTTTTATCTTACATTTGTTAAGACTTGCTTTGTTACCTAACACGTGATCTGTCCTAGAGAATGTTCCATGTACAGTTGTGAAGAATATGTATTTCGCTGCTGTTGGGTAAAGTGTTCTATATATGTCTGTTAGGTCCATCTGGTCTCTAATATTGTTCAAGTTCTGTTTCCTTATTGATCTTCTGTTTGGATGTTTTATTCATTACTGAAGGTGAGATATTCGACTTTCCTACTCTTCTTATGTTGCTGTTTATTTCTCTCTTCAGTACAATCACTATTTGCTTGCTATATTTGGGTGCTCTGATGTTGGTTGTGTATATATTTATAGTTGTTAAATATTCCCAGTGAATTGACCCATTTATCATTATATAATGTCCTTTTTTTTGTCTCGTGACAATTTTTGACTTAGAATCTGTTTAGTATCCTAGAATTGCCACCTATGCTGTCTTTAGTTGCCATTTATAAGTAATATCTTTTTCTATCCCTTCACTTTCAGCCTATGGGTATCCTTAAATTTAAAGTGAGTCACTTGCAGGCAGTGTTTTTATCTATCCAGCTACATTATATCTTTTGATTAGAAAATTTAATCCATTTACATTTAAAGTAATGACTGATAGGGAAAGACTTACTATTGTCATTTCAATAATTGTTTTCTGTCTAACTATAGCTTTTTTGTTCCTCTTTTCCTCCCTTGATGTCTTTTTCTGGAGAATAAAAAGTAATATAATAACTTCTTAGCTGTGTTTATAGAATTAAAGTAGTTCTTCCTATTTAATTAAAGCATATTGTACAGCAGTTAACTATTTTACTAATGTTTTGTTTTATAGTCTTATTAAGAAGTTTATTTCTGGCCGGGCACGGTGGCTCACGCCTGTAATCCCAGCACTTTGGGAGTCCGAGGCAGGCGGATCACTAGGTCAGGAGATCGAGACCATCCTGGCTATCACAGTGAAACCCCATCTCTACTAAAAATACAAAAAACTAGCCGGGCGAGGTGGCGGGCGCCTGTAGTCCCAGCTACTCAGGAGGCTGAGGCAGGAGAATGGCGTGAACCCCGGGGGGCAGAGCCTGCAGTGAGCCGAGATCGTGCCACTGCACTCCAGCCTGGGCGACAGCAAGACTCTGTCTCAAAAAAAAAGAAGTTTATTTCTAAAAATAGTTAAAGGTAAAATTGAGGAAATAAACTATCTTATAAAAATTGATCAGTTGCTGTTTTCCAGAGAATTTGGGGTGGTTTCTTGTAATAACTTGTCCAAATTGTGTAGAACTCATAGTATATAACAAGTGGATAAAACAGTTCAATTTAAATAATAATCTCTAATATTAGCTTTTGTCTTTTTCATTTATTCAGCTTTATTATTAACTTCTTTCTTTGCATTTGCTATATTTCATTTTCTAGCTTCTTGGAAAGAATGCTTGATTCTTTTATTTTAACATTTTAAAAATAAATATATTTCAAGCTATAAATGTATTTCCAAGTATTGCCATTGCTGTATGCCACATGTTTCGAATTGTGAGTGCTTTTCTTATTCATAACTAAATATTTCATGAATTCTACTGTGTTTTTCTATTTAATTCATATGGTTTTTAAGAATATGAGTTTTACAGCCACGTGTGTTGGTCCACACCTGTAATTTCAGCACTTTAGAAGGCTGAGTCTGGAGGATCCCTTGAGACCAGAAGTTTGAGACTAGCCTGGGCAACAAAGCAGGATCTCATCTCTACAAAAAATATAAAAATTAGCTGGGTGTAGTGGCATGCACCTGTAGTCCCAGCTACTCAGGAGGCTAAGGTGGAAGGATTGCCTGAGCCTAGTAGTTCGAGGCTGCACTGAGCTATGATCTCACCACTGCACTCCAGCCTGGGTGACAGAGACCCTGTCTCTGAAATCAATCAGTCAATCAAGATGAGTTTTTGTTTTGGGCTTGACTTTTAATCTACCATGACTTTATATTATCGACTTTTAATCTACCATGGCATAATTGTTGAAATATGTGATCAATATGATAAGGATTGCTTAAAATTTGTTGAACGTCCTTTTGTAATCTAGCCCATGGCTGTAAATGTTCCATTTGTGCCCATATATTTTCTACTTCTTGGCTGAGTCTTTATTTATATCTTTTTTCAATGCAGGTTATTAATGATGATCAAATATTCAAATAATGAGTTTATCTGCCTATACACTTAGTAAAATGATCTTAAATCATCTTCATTTGAAGACTATTTAAGAATATTAAGAAACTTCACCTTAAGTTTAAAGAGAGAACTTAAAGTTTGTTAACTTTGACAGAGGTTTTTTGATTTTTGCTTTTGCTTTTGAAATTGCCAAGATAGTAGTAGTAATAGTAGTGGTGGTGGTGGTGGTGGTGGTGGTGGTGGTAGAAATTGCCAAGATAATAGTAGAAGTAGAAGCAGTAGTAGTAGTAGTAGCAGTAGCAGTAGCAGTAGTAGTGGTAGAAATTGCCAAGATAGTAGTAGTAATAGTGGTGGTGGTGGTGGTGGTGGTGGTGGTGGTGGTGGTGGTGGTGGTAGAAATTGCCAAGATAATAGTAGTAGTAGTAGCAGTAGTAGTAGTAGTAGCAGTAGCAGTAGTAGTGGTAGAAATTGCCAAGATAGTAGTAGTAATAGTAGTGGTGGTGGTGGTGGTGGTGGTGGTGGTGGTAGAAATTGCCAAGATAATAGTAGAAGTAGAAGCAGTAGTAGTAGTAGTAGCAGTAGCAGTAGTAGTGGTAGAAATTGCCAAGATAGTAGTAGTAATAGTAGTGGTGGTGGTGGTGGTGGTGGTGGTGGTGGTGGTGGTGGTAGAAATTGCCAAGATAATAGTAGAAGTAGAAGCAGTAGTAGTAGCAGTAGCAGTAGTAGTGGTAGAAATTGCCAAGATAGTAGCAGCAGCAGCAGCAGCAGCAGCAATGTTGGTGGTAATTGTAACAGCAACAGTAGCAGCAGCAGCTAACTGTGCTAGCACCATTCAGATCTCTCTAAATCTGTTAATAAATTTAACCCCATAACAGCTCTATGAGATAATATTGTTTTCCTCATTTTATAGATGAGAAAAGACACAGAGAGATTAATATACTTGCGGTAGTCACATTGTAGTCACATTGGCTTAAACAAATGAGGTTAAGTTTGTTTAGCTAGACACACACAAAATAATTTTTTTCTCTCCTCTCTTTAGTTATTAGAAAAATTAAAAGAACGTTGGTTCTCTACTGGTTTATGGCATAATCTGGAGTTGGTGAAGACAGTCATTGTAGAACCACAGGGAGGAGAAAAAACGAATTTTGATGAATTACTGCAGGTGTACTATGACGCAATCAAATACAAAGGAGAGAAAGGTAACTGGAAATTATTTCATGGTCGGTGAAAAAATATTTTTTATTACAAAGTAAGAAGATACAATTATAATTTTATATTTTTAAATGAATTACACTTAAGAGAAAAATTATAATCCTGAGTGAAAAAAAAATAAATTGGGTATTTAATTGTACTTGTTCTCCTATGAATATTTTCACTTGGGTATGCTGATTCAACTTTAAGAAAAACGATGCCATCATCTCACAGTCTTCAGTGCACTACCTGAAATAGTTTGTGCAAAAAGGCAGTTAGGATATATATAAATATATTCCTTATAGCCAAATGAGACCTATATTTTGATGCATTTAGTACACTTGGTGCTTATATTCTTTTTTTTTTTGAGACGGAGTCTCGCTCTGTCACCCAGGCTGGAGTGCAGTGGCACAATCTCGGCTCACTGCAAGCTCCGCCTCCCGGGTTCACACCATTCTCCTGCCTCAGCCTCTCCAAGTAGCTGGGACTACATTCTATTACATAAGGTAAACTTGAATTTTCAAAACATAACTGAAAACTCAATTCCAAGTTAGAGCATATCCATGAAAAGTTTGATGTGAGGCCGGGCGTGGTGGCTCTTGCCTGTAATCCTAGCACTTTGGGAGGCTGAGGCGGGTGGATCACTTGAGCCCAGGAGTTCGAGACCAACCTGCGCAACATGGTGAAATCCTGTCTCTACAAAAAATACAAACGTTAGCAGGGTGTGGTGCGTGTGCCTATAGTTCCAACTACTTGGGAGGCCGAGGTGGGAGGATCACCTGAGCCCAGGAGGTCAAGGCTGCAGTGAGCTGTGATTGTGCCACTGCACTCCAGCCTGGCTGACAGAGTGAGACCCTGTCTCACACACACAAAATAATAAAATAAAAAAGTTTGAAGTGAAGGGATAGTAATAGTTTATGAACAATGCAAGAAAGAGGTAATATAACACGTCAGTATCTTTTTAGGGTGTATATATTATGGTGTTCTCTGTGTCTGTTTTAAATACTTTTAAATATATTGATTCCATATGCTATGTATTATCAATTAAAATTATTTCAATTATTCTGAGAATTTTACTTTCAGGTGGTAAAGGTAATAATGCAACTTCAATTTTTATTAAATAAACCTGTTTATAATCGCACAGTTCATATGCAAGTTGCTATTCTGACATGTTTTTACTGTATAAGTTATCTGGAAGATGCACAGTTTGTAAATTGGTTTGCTACCCTTTTGCATATAAATGTAATTTTGTTCCCCTTATTTACTTAAAGACATTGAACTTTTAAAACTTTATCTCATAATAGTGTTTTATTTTGATTATTTTAAATTTGCTACTATAATTACTATAATTATAAATCAGGTATTTTCAAAATGACAAGAATAAGCAATTTCTGAGAATTTTGGATATGCTTTTTTCTGTTGTCTAAGATGGAGCTCTCCTGGTAGCAGTTTGTCGTGGTAAAGTGAGTGAGGGTCTGGATTTCTCAGATGACAATGCCCGTGCTGTCATAACAATAGGAATTCCTTTTCCAAATGTGAAAGATCTACAGGTAGGCCATCAAAACCTTAAGTTTTATTATTACAGGAGTCATTGGTTTTGTATAAAGTTAATTGCAGGGATCCCTCATTTTATTGTGCTTTGCTTTACAGTGCTTTTTTACAAATTGAAGGTTTGTGGTAACCCTGCATTGTGCAAGTCTTTCGGCACCATTTTTCCAACAGCATGTGGTCACTTGTTTCTGTGTCACATTTTGGTTAATTCTCACAATATTTCAAACCTTTTCATTATTATTATATCTGTTAGGGTGATCTGTGATAAGTGATCTTTGATGTTACTATTGTAATTGTTTTGGGGGACCTCATACTGTACCCACATAAGAGAGCAAACGTAATTGATAAGTGATGTATGTATTCTAACCGCTCCACTGACCACCCTTCCCCCATTTCTCTCTCCTTGGGACTCTCCATTCCCTGAGACACAACAATACTGAAATTGGGCCAGTTAATAACAATGGCCCCTAAGTGTTCAAGTGAAAGGAAGTGTTGCATGCTTCCTACTTTAAATCAAAGGCGAGACATGATTAAGCTTAGTGAGCAAGGCATATTGAAAGCCGAGACAAGACAAAAGCTAGGCCTCTAGCACCAACCAATTAGCCATATTGTGAATGCAAAGGAAAAGTCCTTCAAGGGAATTAGAAGTGTTACTCCAGTGAATGTACAAATAATAAGCAAACAGCCTTATTACTGATATAGTGAAAGGTTTAGTGTCTGGAAAGAAGATCAAACTGTCCATAACATTCTCTTAAGCCAAAACTTAATTCAGAGCAAGGCCCTAACTCTTTTCAATTCTGTGAAAGCTGAGAGAGATGAGGAGGCTGCAGAAGAAAAGTCTGAACCTAGCAGAGGTTGTTTCATGAGGTTTAAGGAAACAGCCATCTCCATAACTTAAAAGTGCAAGGTAATGCAGCAGGTGCTGATGGAGAAGCTACAGCAAGTTATCCAGAAGATCTGGCCAAGATAATTGATGAAGGTGGCTATGCAAAACAACAGATTTTCAGTGTAGAAGAATCAGCCTTCTATTGAAAGAAGATGCCACCTAGGACATTCATAGCTAGAGAGGAGAAGTCAATGCCTGACCTCAAAGCTTCAGAGAATAGGCTGACTCTCTTGTGATGGGCTAATGCAGCTGGTGACTGTAAGTTGAAGCCAATGCTCATTTAACATTTTAAAAATCCTAGAGCCTTTAAGAATTATACTAAATCTACTCTGCCTGTACTCTATAGGTGGAACAACAAAGCCTGCATGACAGCACATCTGTTTACAGCATGGTTTACTGAATATTTTAAGTCCATTATTGAGATCTACTCCTCAGAAAAATCAGTTCCTTTCAAAATATTACTGCTCATTAACCACACACGTGGTCACTCAAGAACTCTATGGAGATGTACAAGGAGATTAATGTTGTTTTCATGCTTGCTAACAAAACATCCATTCTGCAGCCAATGAATAAAGGAGTAATTTCTACTTCCAAGTCTCATTACTTAAGAAGTACATTTCACAAGGCTATAACTGCTGTAGATAGCGAGTCCTCTGATGCATCTGGACAAAGTTGATTAAAAACCTTCTGGAAAGGATTCACCGTTCTAGATGCCATTAAGAACATTCATGATTCATGGGAGGAGGTCATAATATCAACACTAACAGGAGTTTGGAAATCATTGATTCCATCCCTCATTGGATGACTCTGAGGGAGTTAAGAGTTCAGTGGAGGAAGTAACTATAGCTGTGGTGGAAATAATAAGAGAACTAAATTAGAAGTGGAGCCTAAGACGTGACTAAATTGCTGCAATCTCATGAGGAAACTTGAACGGATGAGGAGTTGCATTTTATGGATGAGCAAAGAAAGTGGTTTCTTGAGATAGGAACTATTCTTAGTAAAGATGCTGTGAACATTGTTGAAATGACAACAAAGGAGTTAGAATATTAAATAAACTTAGTGCATGAAGCAGCGGCAGAGTTTGAAAGGCTTGACCCCAATTTTGAAAGAAGTTTTATGTTGGGTAAAATGCTATCAAAGAGCATCTTATGCTACAGAGAAATCTGTTGTGAAAGGAAGAGTCACGTGATAGAGCAAACTTCATGGTCGTCTTATTTTAAAAAATTGCCACAGCCACTCCAACCTTAGCAACCACCACCCTGATCAGTCAGCAGCCATCATTGAGGCAAGACCCTCTACCAGCAAAGAGAGTGACTCACTGAAGGCTCAGATGATCATTCGCCTTTTTTAGCAATAAAATATTTTCAAGTTAAGGTATATACATTGGCTTTTGAGACATAATGCTGTTGCCCACTCGATAGACTGCAGTATAGTGTAAACGTAGCTTTTATATGTGTTGGGAAACCAAAAAATTCATGTGACTGACTTTGTTATGATATTCTCCTTATTGGGGTGGGCTGGAACCAAACTTGCAATGTCTCTCAGGGATGCCTGTATATATTTTCCTGTATCCTTAGACATTTTTAAATCTTTGGTGAATCTGAATGAGTGAGAAAAATTTAGTAGATATAGATTTTATTTTATTCTCAACTTATACTGTCTTTGGTCAACAAGAGTTATTTTCAAAGTCTGGTCCTGGGCCAGGTGCATTGGTATCACCGGGGAACTTAATAGAAATAAAGACTTTCAGCCTCATCCAGATCTGCCGAATCAGAAACTGTGGAAGTGAAGCCCAGCAATTTGTGTTTTATCAGTCTTTTAACCACAGACTCATGGGTTCCTCCGGGGAATCCTGGGGTCTTTTGTCCATCTGGCTCCCTTCTCTCCAGTGTCCTGCCTTGCAGATTTTGTGATTTAGTCACTCCATATTCTGATCTCTTCCACCTCAGCTCAACAGGACCACTGCGCTCTGCTTGTACTTTAATGCTCTGTGCTGTGGTCAGGAAATTATACTCAAGCAGAGAACTGGGATAATGGAGTTCACCTAATGAATTCCACTTAGCTCCAGAATTACTGTCTTGTGCTGTTTGGTGTCTACTACCTGAAAACAATTGCTCCATTTTGCCTGGTTATGCGATTACTTACAATGGAAGAAATATTCTTAAACCAGTTACTCAATCTTGGCCAGAAACAGTTGTATCTCATTATCACTGACTGTTTCCTAAACAATATATTTGAAAAACTATAGTAATAATTTGAGCCTAAGTTGAACTTACTGTTCCTCAAGGAGGATTTTCTTTTACTTCCTACAGGCATTTGAAAGTGCTGGCAATCTGAGAAAACTTGAGATTTTCTGACCACTGAGCTGACTTATTGATTATTTCCTATATCCCTCCTCCTAGGATACAATCAGTTAGGGTCTCATACCAAAGCAGGAGTTCTTTCATTAGAATAGTTATCTTTTTAATTGTTAATACTTTACTAGGTACTGTGAATTAGATAATTTTACTTTTATTTTTCTAGTCCATAGCAGTCTTTAGGTAACATTAACAGTAATAAGCAGTATTTCTTTTGGTAGCCCTTACTCTTCCGTAACCTCTAGACCTCTTCAAAATTTCTGAAAGTCCTCAGCGGGTATCTCACTTGATGATTCAGAATCTAATACTTTTTCAGCCTCCAGTAACTTTGGTGGTTTCCACTACCTTTCTTCAGTTAACCAGTGCTACTGCTGAGGGCACTAATGGCTATGCCCAAGGCTGGGTCTCCTATTCTAAAACGGCTGATGCTGCCTTGACTACAGCTACTGATGAAACAGTTGACATCTACCCAAGAAAACTACTGTCACCATCAACAGCATTAATGCTGTATTCCACTGAAGCAGAGTGCTATTGATGGCACTGCTATTGACACTGGTATTGTCTCCTTTTAATGTCTTATCATTTTACTCTAGCTCTACATTATTGCACTAAGGCTGCTTTGTTAAAGTGGAAAGAATCCTTTTCCCTTCTTTAGACCACATCTTCTTCCAATATCTTAATAAAATACAGTTTTTTCCCCTAAAAGTAATTATTTCCATTTTTGCCTATGTCCTCTCTCTTCCTTGGACCCTACATATGAGTTCTTGAGAGCTGGAAAAGAAGAAAAACTTTATGGCTAATACTAGGTTGTACTAAATATTATATGTACAAAGTAACAAGGCCTAAAAGGATCATCAAGATTATAATTCTGATTACATATGAGGAGAAGAGAAGGGAATGATATTCAGAGTAGTTATCAAAAGAATTTTAACTTTTTCCATAATTTTTAGTAAAAGAAAATAAGCTGCAAGAAAATATGATGAGAATACAGGTATTTATTATGTTATTCTTCACTGTTTTCCAAAAATTCTTAAAATAAAAAATATACATTTGTGAGGAAAGGAAATTCCATTTCTCTTTTCTCCACCTTTGCCTCAACAGCTATGATTTTGAACATTGTTATTATACCAATCTGGGGTTCTTAATGCTTTTTTCCTCAGGATAAATTCTTCCTAGACAATATCTCAGTCTGTCCTGCAAAAAAGACACCTGATGGCCTACTCTGACATTCCTCAGTCATGATCCTATTTGTCATAGTTCTGCTTATGTGCATAAAACAGCAAAATAACAGAAGCATCAATGGGTTCTAGGTACAGGGGAGGAAGGTGGTTCTAAAGGGTTATCCCTAGTGGTTCCCAAAAGGTACAAGTAGAGTGGACACAAGAATAGTTCAAGCTGCAGGGACAAGGGATAGAAAAAGTGAAATTATTTACCAGCACTACTAGATGTACTGGGAAGTGTATTTCTTATTGCCATATGTCTGGATCAGTTCTTCTTCTGTAACAACTCCAAAACTTAGTGACTTAAAACAGCAATCATTTACTACAGGTCATACATCTATGGAGTGATTAGGTGGCAGATGATCTAGGCTTGGGCTTGGTTGGTTGTCTCTTTCGATTTTAGCTGGGCTCAGCTACTCTGCCCTAGTTGGCTGATCTGTGTTGAAGTCAACTGAGTCGGCTCTGTTCCACCTGTATTTCATTCTTTGTGGACCAACAGACTAGCCAAGGCATGTTATCATTGCAATGGCAGTAGTACAAGAGGGCAGGCTTAACTGTGTAAGCAGTTAAGTCAAATACCTGTTTACATCACGTCTGCTAACCTCCTCTTGCCCAAAACATGTCCATGCACAATCTCAGAGTCAAGGAAGGGGAGAAAAGGGATAATTTCTACCACACATGGCAAAGGACTTAGAATCATGACTTCAAAAAGGAGTCCTCAACTATCGCATTTTTTCATAACTAAAAGGTATTTGTTAGTTATCCATTTATAAGACTGGTGTGTTATAAGCTTTAAGAGTATAAGCATGCAGTTTTTATAATGATTAAGAAGGCTTTTGATTATTTGGAAATGCCCAGAATATAGCAGTCAATTCCTAAAATACTTGAAATATGTCAGAGCATCATTATGGGTGATTTCTTAAAATTTTTATAAATGGTTAAACAAGTATTTGAAAATATTTATATGCCTCTACGGAATATAAAAGTTAAGTTTAAAATTCTAATGCAGTCCAGTTTATCTGTTTTTTTGTTTGTTTGTTTGTTGCCTGTGCTTTGGTGTCATATTTAGGAAAATATTGGCAAATCCAACATCATGCATATTTGCCCGTAATGTTTTCCTTGAAAAGTTTTATAGTTGTAACTCTTTAATTTAGATATTTGATTTCTCTTGAGTGAATTTTTCTATGTGACATATGGTGAGGTCCAACTTCCTTATATCTAAAGTGAATCTTTTATTGACAGTGTATAGTTGGATCAGGTTTTTAAAAATCCATTTGACCAATCTCTGCCTTTCAATTGGAGAGTTTAAACCATTTACATTTAAAGTAATTCCTTATTTAGTGTTTATAAAGATGTTTTATAATCTGTTACATGGTGTACCTTGAGGATAGGGATAATTTCTTAAGCATCTTTGTGTCTCTACAACTAAGATATTACCTAAAAACATAGTGTTGAATAAATGTTTTAGTTAATGATTGAATAGGGTTTTAATAGAAGTTATTAAAATTGTATTTGAATTTGTTATTTGTTTTTAAAAACAACAGCAACCACCCTCCATTCCTGGAGACTTTAAGGATGGAAATGATAGTAATCATTTGATGATAATGAACAGGATGGTAGTAAACAGTGATATGACTCATAAGGAGGCAATACAGGGTAGTTATAGTAGTAAATCATTAGAGGATATGTATGTAGAAGGGAGTGCTCAATCCTCAACAGCATTTTACACTTTATCTAATACATAGTAGAACATAATAAGTGGAGGGAGTATCTTATATTGACTATATTGGCTATCCCTCTTTTATTATTTATTTATTTATTTAAATATTTTTATTTTATTTTATAGACAAGGTCTTGTTCTGTCGCCCATGTTGGAGTGCAGTGGCACAATCATAGCTCACTGCAGCCTTGAGCTCATGGGCTCAATTGATCCTCCCGCCTCGGTCTCCTGGGTAGCTAGGACTGTAGGCATGTGCCACCACACCTGGCTAAATTTTTTTTTTTTGGAGAGGTGAGGTCTTGCTATGTTGTACAAGCTGGCCTTGAACTCCTGGCCTTAAGGGATGCTCACACCTCAGCCTCCCAAAGTTCTCAGATTATAGGTGTGAGCCATCATGCCCAGCCTGTATTAGTTGTTTATTGCTGTGTAACAAATTATCACATAGTGGCTTAACACACATTTATTATCTCAGTTTCCATTGGTCACAAGTGTGGACATGGCTTAGCTGGGTCAGGGTTCCACAAAACTGCTGCAATCAGAATGTTGGCCAGGTTGTGTTGTCATCTGGCACTTGGGGTCCTTTTGTGGTTGTAGGACTGAGGTTCTTCCTAATCCATCCAAGAAGCAGTATTTTTTTAATTTTTTTGAAAACAGGGTCTCACTCCATTGCCCAGGCTGGAGTGCAGTGGTGCAATCATGGCTCACTGCAGCCTTGGCCTCTTGGGCTCAGGTGATCCTCCCACCTCAGCCTCCTGGGTAGCTGGCATTACAGGCACATGCCACCACGCCCAGCTAATTTTTAAACGTGTTTTTTTTTGTAGAGGCAGGATCTTGCCATGTTGCCCAGGCTGGTCTCGAACTCCTGAGCTCAAGTAATCCACCTGCCTCAGCCTCCCAAAGTGCTGGGATTACAAGTGCGAGCCACCGTGCCTAGCCCTAAGGGGTACTCTTGGCTTCAAGAAGCTATTCACAGTTTCTTGCCATGTGGCCTTTTCACAAGTCCCCTCGTATCATGACAGTTTACTTCCAGAGGCCAATAGGAAGCTCTCTAGCCAATACAGAGTCTTACACAACTTAATAAAATTGTGAGGAAAAAAATAAAATTAAAAAATCATGGGAATAACTTCCCATCATTTTTGCTACATAATATAACCTAATTAAGAGTGACTATCGCAGAACCCTTTCCATATTCTGTTGGCTAGAAGCAAATCACTGGTTCTGCCCTCACTTAATGGGAGGGCATTACAAAGTTGTGACTCTCTGTATATCACCTTAGGGTGTGTCTGCCATACTCCTATTCCCTATGAAAAGAGATGATGATCTAAATGACCTCCATAGATGGCTCTTCCAAAACTAAAACTATGCTTCAAATTATAGGACCTTAAATTAGAACTTTATAGTTTTGTTTTACATTAATAGTCTAATAAGTAGAAGTTATTTATTAAATAAAAATTTAAATATTCTACCTTATAGAAATGAAACAACCTATTTCTGCATTATTTTGTCTATTTCATTTGAATTCATATTTAAAAAGGTTAAGATCATTGAGTCAGAAAAGTGATTTGAGTGGGAAAAAGAAGGCAGTGACATTAATTTTATGATACTAAAATTTTTTCTTAAATTTGAGTAAGATTATGGAAGTAAAAGTTAAAATACAGTTTAAAATACTAATATAAGACTTTGCAGTCTCAATAGCAGGGTTTAGGTTTTTGAGAAGAAGGAAAATGTATGTTAGAGCCAAAAATATGACTCTTTTGGCTGTGACCAGGATTTCCTCTTCCCACCTTGGGGACTAGAAAGTAGAGGTAGGAAAATTTCATTTTGGAGCCAAGTGTGACTTGTTTAGTTCAAGTCATAATTTATTGCACATACTTGAGGGACCTGAAAATAAAGAAACCCACTATGAAATGTTGATAATGGGCTACTCTGAAGGTAAGCATTAAGCTAACTTTCCCAGTGAGGATTTTTCTTCACTTCCACCTTTCCCAGATGCTTCTGATCATTCATAAGGATATACTTAATCGTATAATAGTTAAAAAGAAAACTTTCTGTGCACTAAACCAAAGCATTTGAGGGGCATGAGAATGAACCAAGGCTTTTATATGACTAGATGTCGATGGAAAAGTATAACTAAAATAAAAGTTGTTTCTTTTTCATGTAATTAAATCACAGTATAACAAGGCTGCCTTTTTAATGGATATCTAAAGCAAATCCTCTGGCCAATTACTATGATCTAACAACCACAGGAGTATTCAACTTTATAATTGAGGCATCCACCTCTCCAGTTGGTGACATGGACATAGTTTGTGAGACATGATAAGGTACAAATATATTTAGGTTTTAAAATTGCATTTTATTTGTATTGCCTAGCATAGTATAGTATAACAGTATATAGAAAAGTTCTCCTTCGTAGGTATTGTTCCTTTACTTCTCTGAAGAAAAATTTATAAAACCATGGCATATGGCTAAAAATGTTTATATTTTTTAAATGTTGAAGTAGTGTGTTAGATTTTTATAATTGGTTTAATAAAATTTGATGGTACTTTTCGTTGTCAGAAGTGCCCTTACAATGATTAAAATAATTTATCATGCTAATAAGTTTTATATTTGTGGGTTTTTTTGGTAATATAGTATGTTGAGTTACCAAACTAGATTTTATTTGGAAACTATTTAAAATTCACATAGTGATCTGAATGTCTATCTTACTATTAGCATACAATAACCATTATGAGTTCCTTTTTTTGTTTAGGAAACTTAGCTTTGAATGTACCAAACTATTTGGGTATATATTATTTTAATCAATTTTTAAAAATTACATTTATGATTGAAAAATTCAGATATCTATTTTAGTTATATTAGTTATTGACTTTATAACAAGCACACACAAAAAAATTGATAGGCTTCCATGCATTGTTGGCATTTTATAAACCACAGAAAAAGGGTGCTTTCCCTAAAGGATAACAGCATTAATAGAGTAATAAAGCACATTAAACCATGTTAAACCAGTGCTTTCAACTGTCACAATATTATCAGATGATGGTAGTATTGGAATTAAGAAAAATTTTTTTTTGAGACAGAGTCTCACTGTATTGCCCAGGCTGGTCCTGGGCTCAAGTCATCCTCCTGCCTCAGCTGCCGAGCAGCTGGGATTACAGACTCGTGCCAATTGCACCTGGCTGTATTAGAATTCTTAAATCTAACAGATTTCTTTTTAAGGAGAATGATATTGTTCCATTGTTATTCCTTTTGCTTTGACAGCAATATGAATATTCACGAGAAAATGAATGAGGGCAGGAATGCAAAGGACTGTAGTATATCAAGAGGAACTGGATTTCAGAAACCCTTTAGGTAGATGCATCTGTTCCTTTTGAATAGATTTATAAATCCCTTTTGAATTACTCTTCTATCAAAATTATGTTAATGACGGCCGTGTGCAGTGGCTCATGCCTGTTATCCCAGCACTTTGGGAGCCCAAGGTGGGCAGATCATTTGAGGTCAGGAGTTCAGCACCAGCCTGGCCAACATGGTGAAACCCAGTCTCTACTAAAAACACAAAAAATTAGCCCCGGTGTGGTGGCACGCGTCTGTAATCCCAGCTACTTGGGAGTCTGAGGCAGGAGAATCACTTGTACCTAAGGGGCGAAGGTTGCAGTGAGCTGAAATTGCACCACTGCACTCCAGTCTGGGTGACAGAGCAAGGCACTGTCTCAAAAAAAAAAAAATTATGTTAATGATATTGAATGTTTTGTCATGCTCTTATTCATTTAACAAACTTTTTTTAAGAGCTTAATTTGTACAAAATGTAGTAGGTGTAAAAATGAACAAGATGCTGTCTCTACACTAGTAATGTCAATAATTTAAGGAAGAACAGGAACATATAACAAGATGCTTTGGTGGAATAGAAACCAGGTGCTCAGATGCTTAGGAAGGCTGAAGTTGACCAACACCTTTCACCTCCCTTGCACATACCAATTTACTTTAACTTGCCTAAAAGGGATGGAGGAGCCAGAGAGATGAGATTTGAATCTTCTCTACAGTGCGATTCAAATATACAGACATTTGATAAAGTGGAATGGCCTCATCAGAGGTTAGATTACAACAAAACTATTCAGATTATAAAACTATTCAGAATAGGCTGGGTGCAGTGGCTCACACCTATAATCCCATCACTGGGAGGCCGAGGTAGGCAGATCACTTGAGGTCAGGAGTTGGAGAACAACCTGGCCAACATGATGAAACTCTCTCTACTAAAAATACACAAATTAGCTGGGTGTGATGGCACAATCCCAGCTATTTGGGAGGCTGAGACACTAGACACTAGAGTTGCTTGAACTTGGGAGGCGGAGCTTGCAGTGAGCCAAGATTGCTCCACTGCACTCCAGCCTGGGTGACAGAGAGAGACTCTGTCTCAAAAAAAAAAAAAAAAAAAAAGAAAGAAAGAAAAGAAAAAAAGCAACTATTCAGAATAATAAAGCAACCTTTTTTTTAATATATGGCTACAGCACCAAGTATTATAGTAGACTCAGGGGACACAGTGATACACAACACAGTTTTTAGCCCCCCGTCTCATGTTGCTTATAGTCTAGCAAGGAGTATTGACATTAACGTAATGAAGAAACAATCACAGTTGTGATGAAGGCTATAAGAAAAACTCACAGGAACCCTGAGAACGTTATAGCAGGTCTTTGGGGATCAAGAAAGGCTTCCTGAGGAAGTGATATTTAATCTGACACTGGAAAGAAAACTAGGAGTTATGAATGTGTACAGAATGGATAAGAGTATTCTCAACAGAGAGAGCAGCATGTGCTAAGGTTCTAAGGTGGAAAGAGGATAGCAGTTTCCAAGAACTGAAAGAAGCTGAAGTTGTGAGTCTGAGAGAATGGCATGTGAATAGAGCCTGGGAGAGGTATTTAGGAGCCAAATCACTTAGGACTCTGTATGCCATTTTCAGGATTTGGGACATTCTAAGTTGTGGGAAACCAGATCCAGGAACACAGCCTGAGGTCAGAGTGGAGTGGAGTTCTGGTTATAGTGTTGCATCTGATACAGAGACCCACCTGGATATAGCTCCGATAATAATACATGGTTACCCAGGGGAAATGGATGTGAATATAAACTTAAAGTGCTGTAATACCTAACTCTTTAACATTTAGGAGTTCAGCAACTTGCTCTTGGAATTTTTGGAAATACTTAGGTTCCATCACAGATATAGAAGAAAAAACCTTGTCACTGCTAAAAGTCTAGAGTGAGTATATTCTCAATTACTTAAACCTTTTTTTCCTCCTCAGAGTACATTTTTTCCCCCAGCTTTTTTTTTTTTTTTTTAAAGATAGTTTGGCCAAAAGTATTTTAAAAGCAGTTTCTAAGTATACCTTGAAATTCCAAAATTAAAACCTAGTTTAAATCTAAGTAAGCTGTCTAGGTTAATAAATTGTATATTTACCTTGGCCAGTAAAAAATGAGTTAATGAAACCCCTCTGTTTCCATCCCTTCTGAAAAACAAATGAACAAACAAAAAAACACAAAACAAATGGATGAATTGCTGAGGTTAATTTTTTAAATTCTCCATATTTTTAAAAGATATTTTGGGATCAAGGATGGAAATATTTAAAATCCCAAAATTTTAAGCAAGTTTGGTTGATAACCTTTTTCTCCTAATACTCATGTCGTTGTATTTCCTTAGCAAAAAATAAATAAATAAATAAAGCCATGCCTGAAAACATTGCTGGAAATTTCTCTGGGTAATTAATAAACAAAAACTTTTGGTTTTGATTTTTGAACAATTCTGAAGTTATTTTCTTGTGTTCATCTTATTTTTGGTGAGAAAAGGAACTTTGACCTTTATATATTAATTTTGCTCTCAAACTAGGTTGGAGGATTTAAAAGTGAAATTATCACCCTGAGGACTTGTAAGGTTGATTGACACTTACCTACTTACGTTGGCACGGAGCATAATCAGCAGCTCTACCTTAAGGGCAGTGGTGGGATTGTTTTTTAGCTTCTCTGAAAATAACTGATTCTTTTCTTTAGAGGAGAATTTTAGTTGTGAATTTTAATCAGTTTATTCAGTCAAATTCTCTCAATGCCTACAGATTGTAGACATGTAGAGGGGCTTCAGGTGACTATGTCACTTTTTTTCTAACTGTAAAGCTTTAAGGTCTCAAATAACATAAGCTGTAGTAGATATTGCTGTTCCATGTTTACAACATCACTCTTTCCTGTTTTTCCCTAGGATTAAAGGCTTGAAAGCCTGGGAATGAGTTCAGTTTATACTTTCTAACTGTAGGACACATCACCCCAGTGCATCAGTGACTATAGTAAGCTATACAAATAACTCAGTGTATTTTCCTACTGCATCAAGTATACCAGATTTGTGGCTTGAAATTACTTTCAAGCTGTGTTTCTCAAACTTGGCACTATTGACATTTTGGACTGGGTAATTCTTTGTTCTGAGGAGTGTCCTGTGCATTCCAGGATGTTTAACAGCATCTCAAGCATTTACCCACTACATACCAGTAGTGGGATCTAGACACCCCCCACGGTCACCCTGCCACCAGTTGTGACAACCCAAAATATCTCTAGACATTGCCATTATCTTCTGGTAGGCAAAATTGCTCTCGGTTGAGCACCACTGTTTTACATAGTGAGGCATACAAATGTATACAATAAATTAAAATTAATAATCTGCATTTGTTTTTAAATTATGATTTATCAAGTTGAAAAACGTCCAATAAAGCACTTACCAAGAGTCCAATATACACTAAATACAGTAGATAGCTTTTTCTTGTAACAGTCTTTTGGCCTCCACCCCACTCCTAGCCCCTGCTTCTGACAGGCAGTGACTTTCACTTCTTTAGCTATTTTATCTGGTATTTACCTCCATATTTTATCTTTACGTAATCAGTTTTAGACATGAACTATTAAATTCCTATTTGAGACAGGATTTTACGTCACTTACTCTGCTTTTTCCTTCTTATAGCCTCCCAATATAGTTATATTACAATTTTTAATTAAATCTATAGTTATCATGTACATTATCATGACTATGAAAATACTGTTCACTGTAATCAAATGATTTCCTTTGTTTGTTTGTTTGTTTGTTTGTTTTGTTTTGTTTTTGAGATGGAGTTTGCTCTTGTTTCCCAGGCTGGAGTGCAATGGCGCGATCTTGGCTCACCACAACCTCCACCTCCTGGGTTCAAGTGATTCTCCTGCCTCAGCCTCCCAAGTAGCTGGGATTACAGGCATGCGCCACCACGCCCAGCTAATTTGTATTTTTAGTAGAGATGGGGTGTCTCCATGTTGGTCAGGCTGGTCTCGAACTCCCGACCTCAGATGATCCACCCGCCTTGGCCTCCCAAAGTGCTGGGATTACAGCCACCCGTCCTTCCTGTTTTGAACTTTAGGGTTGATAGAATCCTCCTCTCTTCCACTTCCTTTTTCTCTTTTTAAAAGATCTTTATCTAAATAAATTTGTCACCTTCCAATAGTTGTATGCCATGCCTCTCAATACAGTTTTTCTATCAGACCTGTCAGATGACAGGCCAGTTCCTTTTTTCTCCTGGAGACATCATTTCTGGAGCCTCCTGATCTTCTACTTCGGTCAGGGCTAAGTTGCTCATCAAGCCCAGATAACTGCCAATATCCTGCTATCATCCGATAACTGCTATCATCCTAGAAATTTGATTTGTCTGTCTTCTGTGATGGATTGCCAGTTTCCTGGGTCTCAGATCTTCCTCTTGTTTCTTGCTTACTGTTTCATCTTTGTGGTACACATCCTCCCTACAGTTTCCTTATACCTCCATTTCCTGAGACTTTCTGAACTCCTGCAGGTCAAACTGGCTTATGTCCCAGCAGTAGCTCTGTGGATACGTTGGTTTGAACTTTCTCTTTTCTGCTTAGTCATTTAACATTTGTCCATCTACCTTTTATGTTCATATATTGGGGCTTGGAATCAGATGTCTCTTAGCTTTATTGAAGTTGGAGACTGTGTTTCTCTTTCCTATTTGTCTTTTAATTTGAAGGCAGTTTCTCTGACAGGCAAGGGAAAAAGAAATGTCTGAGGTTTTTTTTTTTTTTTTGACTTATTGAAATCAGAAGTCTGCATTACTTTCTAAGATAAAGCATGGGTTATCAAAGTGCTATGATTCCATATGTCTTACTCCAAAACTCACATTCACATTTGAAAAGCTCTGAATCAAATATTCTTGGCAATAATATTTCAAAGGTAGAAAGTGATCATATATTTTAAAAATCAAACCTTTGTGGCCAGGCGCAGTGGCTCACGCCTGTAATCCCAGCACTTTCAGAGGCTGAGGCGGGTGGATCACTTGAGGTCAGGAGCTCGAGACCAGCCTGACCAACATGGCAAAACCCCGTGTCTACTAAAAATACAAAATTTAGCCGGGCGTCATAGCACACACCTGTAATCCCAGCTACTAGAGAGGCTGAGGCACAAGAATTGCTTGAACTGAGGGGGCAGAGGTTGCAGTGGCCAAGATCGCGCTACTGTACTCCAGCCTGGGCAACACAGCAAGACTGTCTCAGAAAAAATAATCAAACCTTTGCTCATGTTTGAAAGATTTTATATATATATATATATATATATATATATATATATATATATACACACACATATATATACATATATATATATATATATATATAGAGAGAGAGAGAGAGAGAGAGGGAGAGAGGGAGAGAAAGAGAGACAGAGTCTCTGTTGCCCACGATGAAATGCAGTGGTGTGATCGTGGCTAACTGCAGCCTCAAACTCCTGGGCTCAAATGATCCTCCTGCCTTAGCCTCCTAAGTAGCTGGGACTACAGACTCCTACCACTATGCCCAGCTAATTTTTATTTCGTAGAGACAGGGTCTTGCTATGTTGCCCTGGCTGGTCCTGAACTCCTGGCCTCAAGTGATCCTCCTGCCACATCCTCCCAAAGTGCTGGGATTATAAACGTGAGCCACCACACCTGGCCCTGAAATATAATTTGAATGTAATAATAAAAATCTAGATAGCAAAAGTGTTATACTTCATCTTTTGGACTGTGGCGGTAATAAAGTTTTAAGGTTTTAAGTATATTTTCAGTATTTTCCAGTACTCATTTAATCTTTTTTCTTATGTACATGCTTGCTGTTGCTTAGGTTTGTTTTTAGATGTTAGGGTTTAATCATATGAAAGCTGAGTCTGAGCCTCCTCTCACTGGGATTAACTTTTACTTTTTATGCTACCATTGCCAGGAACCTTTATATAATTCCGTGAGTGCCATTATGCATCATATTACATCTTCTGGCATCCAAAAGCCTCTTCCATGAGCAATCTTGCCTTTTTCCAGTGTTATATAAGGTAGACGTAGGTCTCTGTCACCTGCTGAATGCACCACTACTCAGCCCCCTTATTAAATCCTCTTAATATTGGCTCATTCCTTTAAGAACCTCTATTTACTGCTTTCTTACATAAGATAATATTTTATTTTGTTAGTTGTTATTGCTAGCAAAAGTTTATTCAGTTATTGGGCTCTCATATGTGACTTTAACAAGAAAAACTCTAGATTGTAAGATATTTGAATAAAATAATATTTAGACTAATATGGTACCAATCATGCACTCATTCTCATAGATTATACCACTAGCATATTTTATATAGTTATGCTTTCAAAAACACCTCATAGGTTGAAAAGTGACCAAAAAGTATTATGGAGGATATTAAAGAGTGCTAATGTTAGCTAAAATTTCTTAGAAAATTTAAGATCAATTGTAGAAGTTATTTTTTAAAAGATTTGTTTCAAAACTGTTTGAACACTGTTCTGTATGTATTCTGCCAATGTATATATTTTCATTGACACTTGATGAAAAAGTAGCCACTCCAAGAACCCAAGAAACTTACTTTTTAAGTCACCTAAAGTTATGTGCCAAACATTGAATAATGTAGTCAGAGCTCTTTCAGAAGGAATTGGTCCAGGTGGTAAAATGATTTGGGGTGAACTGACTAAGGTAATGACTATATGACCTCCACAGCCTTATGGCTTATTTCACATACCATGCAGCAATATATTACGACAGCATTTAAAGTCCACCGAAACCTACACTGAGTTTCAGAAATATGGGGTAAGTAATGACTTTCCTGTCCACTTACCTCTAATATCTGATGCTTTACTGTTTCATGCATATTGTCATTTATTTCTTCAACCAGTTCTATAAGGTAAGGTTGGCACACAGTCTCCAACTTCAATAAAGCTAATGGACTTCTAATTCTAAGCCCCTTCTTACAGAAGAAGAAATTGAGAAAGGAAATTATAAAGGGGTACTGTGACTTGCCCAAGGTCAAACAACCTAAGTGTCAAAGGCTTGATTCCAAGCCGTGTGCTTCTTCTTTTTTTCCATTATACCTTCTTCCTCAAAATAAACTATAACATGAATGGTGGCATGTTCTAGAGATGATAATTTAAACATTTGCAGGTTTGTTTGAGTAATATTTTAACACAGATAACCTAACTAAATTGACACAAAGGTCATTACTCTTAAAAGTAATTTTTTAGGCCAGGCATGGTGGATAACACCTTAATCCCAGAGCTTTGGGAGGCCAAGACAGGAGGATTGCTTGAGGCCAGGAGTTCAAGACCAGCCTGGGCAATGTAGTGAGACTGCATCTCTAAAATAATTTTTTTTTTTTAATTAGCCAGGTGTGGTGGCACGTGTCTGTAAGTCCTAGCTACTGAGGAGGCTGAAGCAGAATGATTGCTTGAACCCAGGAATTGGAAGTTGCAGTGACCTATGACCATGCCACTGCACTCCATTCTGGGTGACAGAGCAAGACCTTATTTCTAAAAAATAAAAATAAAAACTTTAACTTAGCTTTTACTGAATAAGCATGCTAAGATTTCTTGCATGTCTTAGAGTATTAACTTTCTAATAGGAAAAACTGGTTATATTTTTATAACCAGTTGAGGCTGAATATGTTGAGAAGAGGAGATACCTGATTTCAGAGGGATATATTTTGTTCTATTTCTTAAATTTGAAATATCCAGGTTATTTTAGTCAACACTGACAATTGGTGATACTAAGTTTAATATAGATTTCTCTACCAAAGAAAGCACCTTATCCAAAACAGTCTTAAAGCATATATGAAATATATTGCTGTTACTATGTCTTGATAGATTACTGTGGTCAAGTTGTAACGTAACAGGGAAAGTAAGTAACAACTAAAAACCATTTCTAATGTGCTTTTATCATTATTATTCTTATTTAAAAGGGAGCCTGGTTTCTTAACTCTTGGCAGAAACTAACTCATTTTCCCCATTTAAAAAAAGTGTATACACACACACACACACACACACACACACACACACTATTTGGTTAACTGTGTCAGAAATCTTGAAAATATGCCAGATGAAATAAAACCAGCTATATTCTTTTTAATCTAGCTAAATTATATCACATACAAGATCTTATGCTGAGTTTATAATTCTAACCATTGGAATTTATATTGTGATACCCTGATAGGAGTGTTTACACTATGATGATACAGAGCAGCAAATGTCTCTAATGCACAGTCTCTGTCTTCCAGATTTGGTTTGCTGTAAATGTTTAGGCTTTAGGCCCTGCACCTTGGCTAAAGATAAAACTGTTCTACTCGAGTGTTTGCTAGACAAATGTGTTTATTTTTCTGAAGCAAAGTTTTCTTAATATTTTTAATTATGTAGTTTAGCTGATTATTTGTCCTTAGTCTCATTTGGAGGCTTGAACTTTTGTCTTCAAGCTTACATACAAGAAAAAAATTACATTCTTCTATTGATTGCTTTCAGGAAGGCATTTATTACTGAAATCATAATATGTATTGGTATGAGTTGGGATAAAATCCACCATCTTTCATGTGAAGCAGCAGTAAAATGAAGAGATGCATTTATAGTTCCAGCTCATATTTATCACACCATTTATTTTTTCAGAAGCTACTGATTTTTTCAGAAGCTACTGATAAACTTTAAAAAGGCTACTTTTGTACAAAGCTATTTAAGACCAACATTGTTGAGTTTGACTGAAAGTTGAAAAAGTCTCATGTTAATAATTGTGACCTTAATTTCTTGTTGACATATGCAGTATAATCCTTTTGATTATTTCATATTGTCTATTGCTGCTATAAGTGCTCTGCTACTTATACTGTTTCCAATAAAACCAAGGCATGAAGAACTTAAGAAACTTTCTGTTCGATCTCAAGTACATTATGATATAATGGTAAAAATCAGAATCCAAAATCATATAACTTCTGCTTGAATGCCATCTGTCTATTGGGTATTTTTACCCAATTCTAAACCGCCTCATTCTTAATTATCAATGCCTTTGCTATTGAGGATCTTATTTCTACTTATGTCAGTTAGGTTAGATTTTGATGCAGATATATATTTATTTGTCTAAAAACTGTCATAGTAAGGGTGCTTTACATTTGGTACAAACTTGACCTTCAGTTATGAAATGATAAATTTTTGTGAATCTATGCAGCATCTGAACCAATGGGTTGCAAACTCAAGCAGCTACATGAATTAAACAGGTTATTTAAATGAGTGGGTTAGTTGAGGACAGTGGTGAGACAGCCAAAGTTTTAGATGGTAGCAAATACATTTTAATTATTTTAAGCCACAGTAAGGGCCACACAAAACACAACTATGGGCCTTCAGTTTGCAACCGTTAATAAAATAGTTTGTCTTTTTCCTGCTCTTCACGCCCCTCCAAAATTACACATACACTAATTTATTGGGGATGGGGAGCAAGTGGTTTAAACTGTTTCGAGAAAGTACAATTAAGTATAGCTTTCTATTTTGGGAAAGGCTTGTAAAATGTATTTGAAAAGTAATGTTAACTGATCTAAGAGATCATCTTCCCAAACCACACTTCAGCTCGGTTTATGGTGTTTACTTTCTGTCAAAACTTAGAAAAAACATTCACAGTTAACTTCCATAATGTAAAATGTCTGTCTCATTAGGCATTAAGGAAGCATTGGTCAACAGGTAAAATGTTAGATTATAAGGTAATGTGAATGTGGGCATGACCTCCCAAATAGATCAAAGACTAATCTCTTTGACAGTTACAAGATGGCAGAGC
Organism: Nomascus leucogenys; assembly: GCF_006542625.1. Taxonomy (NCBI): domain Eukaryota; kingdom Metazoa; phylum Chordata; class Mammalia; order Primates; family Hylobatidae; genus Nomascus; species Nomascus leucogenys. The sequence goes on along the minus strand of NC_044394.1, from coordinate 10,701,189 downwards.
TTGCCTTGGGCCTTTTGCTGGTGCACATTGAAACTATTGTTTGGAAAGCAAGCCTGAGAGATAAGAATGTGTTTATAAGGATGAGCAGGTAAAAGTAAAAGGTTGTCTTTTGACATTTCAACTAATCCCTTCCAGCCTTTGGTTTACTTAACATTTAGGCTATTTGCTGGCAGGAGAAACTGGCTTTTTCACATATGCTGTATGTCATTTTAAATTGGGCATTGATTTTCATGCTTGATAATCCCTAAGTGTACAATGAAATAGATTCTGATGTCATTAAAATGAGGTGTACTCACTTTCTACCTTTTCTTAACCCTTAGTTTTGCTTTTTCCAATTAACTGTGATCTCACAAAGTAATTTTTACTATTGATTAATTTTAAAAATCTGTTTATGTAATAAGAACTATTTCAAAGTTAACCTTTATACACAGTTCATTTCAGGTTTTGTTTTTTGTTTGGGAGTTTTTTGTTTTTTCGTAGCATATCTGTCATCTCAAACATTTATCATTTCTTTGTGTAGGGAACATGTAATCTCCTCCTTCTAGTTATTTGAAACAATGTAATATTGTTAACTATAGTCATCCTACTGTGGTATAAAAGATTAGAACTTATTCCTTCTATCTAGCTGTAACTTTATATCCTTTAACAAATCTCGGCCAGGCGCAGTGGCTCATGCCTGTATTCCTAGCACTTTGGGAGGCCAAGGTGGGAGGTTTTCTTGAGCTTATGAGTTGGAGACCATCATAGGCAACATAGCAAGAACCCATCTCTATAAAAATTAAAAAAGAAAAAAATTGGCCAGGCATGGCAGCACACACCTGTAGTCCAACCTACTTGGGAGGCTGAGGTGGGAGAATCACTTGAGCCCAGGAGGTCAGGCTGAAGTAAGCCATGATCGCACCACTGCCGTCCAGTCTGGGTGACAGACTGAGGCCCTGTCTCTCAAAAAAACAAGACAAAAAACAAATATCTCCCCATCCCTCTCTTCCTTCTCCCCTTCCCATCTGCTAGTATCCTCTGTTCTACTTTTTATTTTTATGAGATTAACCTTTTTTTTTTTTTTGAGACAGAGTCTCGCTCTCTCGCCCAGACTGGAGTGCAGTGGTGCGATCTCGGCTCACTGCAACTTCTGCCTCCCGGGTTCATGCCATTCTTCTGCCTCAGCCTCCTGAGTAGCTGGGACTACAGGCTCCCACCACCACGCCCAGCTAATTTTTTGTATTTTTTTTCTTTTTGGTCCCTGTACGTTTATTGTCTTTTTTTTTTTTTTATATACTTTAGGTTTTAGGGTACATGTGCACAATGTGCAGGTTTGTTACATATGTATCCATGTGCCATGTTGTTTTGCTGCACCCATTAACTCATCATTTAGCATTAGGTATATCTCCTAATGCTGTCCCTCCCCCATCCCCCCACCCCACAACAGTCCCCGGAGTGTGATGTTCCCCTTCCTGTGTCCATGAGTTCTCATTGTTCAATTCCCACCTATGAGTGAGAACATGCAGTGTTTGGTTTTTGGCCTTGCGATAGTTTACTGAGAATGATGTTTTCCAGTTTCATCCATGTCCCTACAAAGGACATGAACTCATCATTTTTTATGGCTGCATAGTATTCCATGGTGTATATGTGCCACATTTTCTTAATCCAGTCTATCGTTGTAGGACATTTGGGTTGGTTCCAACTCTTTGCTATTGTGAATAGTGCCGCAATAAACATACGTATGCATGTGTCTTTATAGCAGCATGATTTATAGTCCTTTGGGTATATACCAGTAATGGGATGGCTGGGTCAATTTCTAGTTCTAGATCCCTGAGGAATCGCCACACTGACTTCCACAATGGTTGAACTAGTTTACAGTCCCACCAACAGTGTAAAAGTGTTCCTATTTCTCCACATCCACTCCAGTGCCTGTTGTTTCCTGACTTTTTAATGATGGCCATTCTAACTGGCGTGAGATGGTATCTCACTGTGGTTTTGATTTGCATTTCTCTGATGGTCAGTGATGATGAGCATTTTTTCATGTGTTTTTTGGCTGTATAAATGTCTTCTTTTGAGAAGTGTCTGTTCATGTCCTTAGCCCACTTTTTGATAGGGTTGTTTGTTTTTTTCTTGTAAATTTGTTTGAGTTCATTGTAGATTCTGGATATTAGCCCTTTGTCAGATGAGTAGGTTGCAAACATTTTCTCCCATTCTGTAGGTTGCCTGTTCACTCTGATGGTAGTTTCTTTTGCTGTGCAGAAGCTCGTTAGTTTAATTAGATCCCATTTGCCAATTTTGGCTTTTGTTGCCATTGCTTTTGGTGTTTTAGACATGAAGTCCTTGCCCATGCCTATGTCCTGAATGGTATTGCCTAGGTTTTCTTGTAGGATTTTAATGGTTTTAGGTCTAACATTTAAGTCTTTAATCCATCTTGAATTAATTTTTGTATAAGGTGTAAGGAAGGGATCCAGTTTCAGCTTTCTACATATGGCTAGCCAGTTTTCCCAGCACCATTTATTAAATAGGGAATCCTTTCCCCATTTCTTGTTTTTGTCAGGTTTGTCAAAGATCAGATAGTTGTAGATATGCGGCATCATTTCTGAGGGCTCTGTTCTGTTCCATTGATCTATGTCTCTGTTGTGGTACCAGTACCATGCTGTTTTGGTTACTGTAGCCTTGTAGTATAGTTTGAAGTCAGGTAGCGTGATGCCTCCAGCTTTGTTCTTTTGGCTTAGGATTGACTTGGCAATGCGGGCCCTTTTTTGGTTCCATATGAACTTTAAAGTAGTTTTTTCCAATTCTGTGAAGAAAGTCATTGGTAGCTTGATGGGGATGGCATTGAATCTATAAATTACCTTGGGCAGTATGGCCATTTTCATGATATTGATTCTTCCAACCCATGAGCATGGAATGTTCTTCCATTTGTTTGTATCCTCTTTTATTTCATTGAGCAGTGGTTTGTGTTCTCCTTGAAGAGGTCCTTCACATCCCTTGTAAGTTGGATTCCCAGGTATTTTATTCTCTTTGAAGCAATTGTGAATGGGAGTTCACTCATGATTTGGCTCTCTGTTTGTCTGTGATTGGTGTACAAGAATGCTTGTGATTTTTGTACATTGATTTTGTATCCTGAGACTTTGCTGAAGTTGCTAATCAGCTTAAGGAGATTTTGGGCTGAGACAATGGGGTTTTCTAGATATACAATCATGTCATCTGCAAACAGGGACAATTTGACTTCCTCTTTTCCTAATTGAATACCCTTTATTTCCTTCTCCTGCCTGATTGCTCTGGCCAGAACTTCCAGCACTATGTTGAATAGGAGTGGTGAGAGAGGGCATCCCTGTCTTGTGCCAGTTTTCAAAGGGAATGCTTCCAGTTTTTGCCCATTCAGTATGATATTGGCTGTGGGTTTGTCATAGATAGCTCTTATTATTTTGAGATACGTCCCATCAATACCTAATTTATTGAGAGTTTTTAGCATGAAGGGTTGTTGAATTTTGTCAAAGGCCTTTTCTGCATCTATTGAGATAATCATGTGGTTTTTGTCTTTGGTTCTGTTTATATGCTGGATTACATTTATTGATTTGTGTATGTTAAACCAGCCTTGCATCCCAGGGATGAAGCCCACTTGATCATGGTGGATAAGCTTTTTGATGTGCTGCTGGATTCGGTTTGCCAGTATTTTATTGAGGATTTTTGCATCAATGTTCATCAAGGATATTGGTCTGAAATTCTCTTTTTTGGTTATGTCTCTGCCAGGCTTTGGTATCAGGACGATGCTGGCTTCGTAAAATGTGTTAGGGAGGATTCCCTCTTTTTCTATCGATTGGAATAGTTTCAGAAGGAATGGTACCAGTTCCTCCTTGTACCTCTGGTAGAATTCGGCTGTGAATCCATCAGGTCCTGGACTCTTTTTGGTTGGTAAGCTATTGATTATTGCCACAATTTCAGAACCTGTTATTGGTCTATTCAGAGATTCAACTTCTTCCTGGTTTAGTCTTGGGAGGGTGTATTTGTCAAGGAATTTATCCATTTCTTCTAGATTTTCTAGTTTATTTGCACAGAGGTGTTTGTAGTATTCTCTGATGGTAGATTGTATTTCTGTGGGATCGGTGGTGATATCCCCTTTTTCATTTTTTATTGCATCTATTTGATTCTTCTCTCTTTTCTTCCTTATTAGTCTTGCTAGCGGTCTATCACTTTTGTTGGTCTTTTCAAAAAACCAGCTCCTGGATTCATTAATTTTTTGAAGGGTTTTTTGTGTCTCTATTTCCTTCAGTTCTGCTCTGATTTTAGTTATTTCTAGCCTTCTGCTAGCTTTTGAATGTGTTTGCTCTTGCTTTTCTAGTTCTTTTAATTGTGATGTTAGGGTGTCAATTTTGGATCTTTCCTGCTTTCTCTTGTGGGCATTTAGTGCTATAAATTTCCCTCTACACACTGCTTTGAATGTGTCCCAGAGATTCTGGTTATGTTGTGTCTTTGTTCTCGCTGGTTTCAAAGAACATCTTTATTTCTGCCTTCATTTCATTATGTACCTAATAGTCATTCAGGAGCAGGTTGTTCAGTTTCCATGTAGTTGAGCGGTTTTGAGTGAGTTTCTTAATCCTGAGTTCTAGTTTGATTGCACTGTGGTCTGAGAGACAGTTTGTTATAATTTCTGTTATTTTACATTTGCTGAGGAGAGCTTTACTTCCAACTATGTAGTCAATTTTGGAATAGGTGTGGTGTGGTGCTGAAAAAAATGTATATTCTGTTGATTTGGGGTGGAGAGTTCTGTAGATGTCTATTAGCTCCACTTTGTGCAGAGCTGAGTTCAATTCCTGGATATCCTTGTTAACTTTCTGTCTCGTTGATGTGTCTAATGTTGACAGTGGGGTGTTAAAATCTCCCATTATTATTGTGTGGGACTTTAAATCCCTTTGTAGGTCACTCAGGACCTGCTTTATGAATCTGGGTGCTCCTGTGTTGGGTGCATATATATTTAGGATAGTTAGCTCTTCTTGTTGAATTGATCCCTTTACCATTATGTAATGGCCTTCTTTGTCTCTTTTGATCTTTGTTGGTTTAAAGTCTATTTTATCAGAGACTAGGATTGCAACCCCTGCCTTTTTTGTTTTCCATTTGCTTGATAGATCTTCCTCCATCTCTTTATTTTGAGTCTATGTGTGTCTCTGCACGTGAGATGGGTTTCCTGAATACAGCACACTGATGGGTCCTGACTCCTTATCCAGTTTGCCAGTCTGTGTCTTTTAATTGGAGCATTTAGCCCATTTACATTTAAAGTTAATATTTTTATGTGTGAATCTGATCCTGTCATTATGATGTTAGTTGGTTATTTTGCCCATTAGTTGATGCAGTTTCTTCCTAGCCTCGATGGTCTTTACAATTTGGCATGTTTTTGCAGGGGCTGGTACTGATTGTTCCTTTCCATGTTTAGTGCTTCCTTCAGGAGCTCTTTTAGGGCAGGCCTGGTGGTGACAAAATCACTCAGCGTTTGCTTGTCTGTAAAGTATTTTATTTCTCCTTCACTTATGAAGCTTAGTTTGGCTGGATATGAAATTCTGGGTTGAAAATTCTTTTCTTTAAAAATGTTGAATATCGGCCCCCACTCTCTTCTGGCTTGTAGAGTTTCTGCCAAGAGATCAGCTGTTAGTCTGATGGGCTTCCCTTTGTGGGTAACCCGACCTTTCTCTCTGGCCACCCTTAACATTTTTTCCTTCATTTCAACTTTGGTGAATCTGACAATTATGTGTCTTGGAGTTGCTCTTCTCGAGGAGTATCTTTGTGGCATTCTCTGTATTTCCTGAATCTGAATGTTGGCCTGCCTTGCTAGATTGGGGAAGTTCTCCTGGATAATATCTTGCAGAGTGTTTTCCAACTTGGTTCCATTCTCCCCGTCATTTTCAGGTACACCAATCAGACGTAGGTTTGGTCTTTTCACATAGTCCCAAATTTCTTGGAGGCTTTGTTCATTTCTTTTTATTCTTTTTTCTCTAAACTTCCCTTCTCGCTTCATTTCATTCATTTCATCTTCCATCACTGATACCCTTTCTTCCAGTTGATCGCATCTGCTACCGAGGCTTCTGCAATCTTCGCGTAGTTCTCGATACTTGGCTTTCAGCTCCATTAGCTCCTTTAAGCCCTTCTCTCCATTGGTTATTCTAGTTATCCATTCGTCTAATTTTTTTTCAAAGTTTTTAACTTCTTTGCTATTGTTTTGAATTTCCTCCCGTAGCTCAGACTAGTTTGATCGTCTGAAGCCTTCTTCTCTCAACTCATCAAAGTCATCCTCCGTCCAGCTTTGTTCCGTTGCTGGTGAGGAACTGCGTTCCTTTGGAGGAGGAGAGGTGCTCTGCTTTTTAGAGTTTCCAGTTTTTCTGCTCTGTTTTTTCCCCATCTTTGTGGTTTTATCTACTTTTGGTCTTTGATGATGGTGATGTACAGATGGGTTTTTGGTGTGGATGTCCTTTCTGTTTGTTAGTTTTCTTTCTACCAGACAGGACCCTCAGCTGCAGGTCTGTTGGAGTTTACTAGAGGTCCACTCCAGACCCTGTTTGGCTGGGTGTCAGCAGCGGTGGCTGCAGAACAGCGGATTTTCGTGAGACCACAAATTCAGCTGTCTGATAGTTCCTCTGGAAGTTTTGTCTCAGAGGAGTACCCGGCCAAGTGAGGTGTCAGTCTGTCCCTACTGGGGGGTCTCTCCCAGTTAGGCTGCTCGGGGGTGAGGGACCCACTTTAGGAGGCAGTCTGTCCGTTCTCAGATCTCCAGCTGCGTGCTGGGAGAACCACTACTCTCTTCAAAGCTCAAACAGAAATGCAGAAATCACCCATCTTCTGTGTCGCTCAGGCTGGGAGCTGTAGACCGGAGCTGTTCCTATTCGGCCATCTTGGCTCCACCCTCCTAATTTTTTGTATTTTTAGTAGAGATGGGATTTCACCGTGTTAGCCAGGATGGTCTCAATCTCCTGACCTCATGATCCGCCCGCCTTGGCCTCCCAAAGTGCTGGGATTACAGGCGTGAGCCACCGCGCCTGGCCGAGATTAACTATTTTTTTTTTTTTTTTGAGACAGAGTCTTGCTCTGTCGCCCAGGCTGGAGTGCAGTGGCGCAATCTCGGCTCACTGCAAGCTCCGCCTCTCGGGTTCACGCCATTCTCCTGCCTCAGCCTCTCTGAGTAGCTGGGACTACAGGCCCCCGCCACCACGCCCAGCTAATTTTTTGTAATTTTAGTAGAGACGGGGTTTCACCGTGGTCTCGATCTCCTGACCTTGTGATCCACCTGCCTCGGCCTCCCAAAGTGCTGGGATTACAAGTGTGAGCCACTGCGCCCGGCCTGAGATTAACATTTTTAAGCTTCCACATATGATCAAGAACATGTGGTGTTTAACTTAATGTTTTTTATTTATTTCACTTAAGGTAGTGTCCTCAGTTCCATCCATGTTGCCGTGAATAATAGGATTTCATTCTTTTTTATGACTGTTGAGTATTCTATTATGTATATATACCACATTTTCTTTACCCAGTTATCTGTTGTTGGATACCTAGGTTGATTCCATATCTTGGTTATTGATAAACATAGGGGGGCCAATGTCTCTTCAATATAATGATTTCCTTCAAGAAAGTAACTCCACATATCTTTATTTAGGCTTCTACTGCAAAAATACACAATTGGCCCTCTGTATTTATGGGTTCTGCATCTGTGGATTCACCTAAGTGTGAATCAAAACTATTTGAAAACAATTGCTTCTGTACTGAACATGTACGGATTTTTTTCCTGTCATGATTCCCTAACCACTACAATGTAACAACTGTTTGCATAGCTTTACATCATATTAGCTATTAAAGTGATCCAGAGATTATTTAAAGTATAAAGGAGGATATGCATAGGTTATGCAAATACTAAGTCATTTTATATCAAGGACTTGAGCATCCATGGATTTTGGTATCTGAGGGAAGTTCTGAAACCAATCACCCATGGATACCAAGGGACAACTGTACCATTTGATATACTTGTCCTGGAATACTACAGTTGCACCAGATTATTACCTGGAGACAATTACTAGGCCACAGTGCAGGGAGAATAAACTCAAACAGAGCTCAGTGGTCACACTGAGTTAAAGAGATAAAGTTTAGGGAAAGTCTGTGGCAGCTAGAATTTGCAAGGCAGAGTACTAGAGAGGATGGAGCTACATAGAGAGAAAGCTCCAGGTATCTGCATAGGCATCCCCTTGAGTTTTTGGTCGAGTACTGATTGGCATATACATGAGAGGAAGCTATGTGAGGCCAGGGGAATAAGTAGGCAGAAAAATTCCTAGAGCTCACAAAGTCTGGGAATAGTTTGAGTTCCCAGCAGCCAGAAGAGAAAAACTTCATAACACATGGGGTACTTGATACAATCATCAGTAGAGTTTCACCTTTCTATGGGGGATAAATTAGCCCTAGACTAAAGGCTGCTCTTGACTTTCCCTAACAAAGCCGCCAAAGAATGAACTGGTTCCAAGTACCCTAACTGCATTCACAACAAAATCCATTAACCACTGACTTAATGCCCACAATGTCTAGTATCCAATCAAAAATTAGCAGGCATGCAAAGAAGAGAATTTAACCCGTAACACAGAGGAAAATCAATCAATAGAAACAAAACCAGAAATGACAGAGATGTTAGAACTGGCTAGCAGACAAGGATTTTTTAAATATCTTAGGTTTTATGCTCTGTAAGTTCAAAGAAGATAGAAGAAAACATGAGCATACTGAAAAGAGAAACAGAAGCTATTTTTAAAATACCTATGTGAAATCTCTCGATATGAAACAAAAAATACTCTGGATGGATTAGACACTGCAGAAGGAAAATTTGGTGAACTTGAAATCTTATAAATAAAAATTATCCAGAATGAACTGTAGGCCAGTGACATGTGGAGTAATATAGTCTAATATAGTTGTAATTGGAGTCTAAGAAGAAGAAGAAAGTGTTTCGAGGCAGAAGAATATATATATTTAGAGAAATAATGGCTGAAAAATTTTCAAGTTTGATAGAAACTATAAGCCCACAGGTCCAAGAAGCTTAATAAAACTTAAGCAAAATACACACAACAGCACATTGTAATCCAATCCAAAGTTGCTAAAAGAAAGGGGAACATTACAGAGATAGGACAATAGCATATTTTTTCTTCAGAACTATGCAAATCAGAAAATAATGAAAAGACGTCTTTAACAAAGAAAAAACCTGTCAATTTAGAATTCTTGATCAAGTGGGACAATCTCTTAAAAATGAAGATAGTGAAGGCTTTTCAGAAAAAAAAACAAAAGCTGAAAGAACTCATTGCTAGCAAACCTGCACTACTAATATTAAAGAAAGTTCTTCAGGTAGAAGGAAAATGATACCAGATGGAAATTTAAATCTATGTAAGAAAATAAAGAGTGCCAGAAATGGTAAATCTGTGGGTAAATACAGTATCTTTTAAAAGATAATCTTTTGGGACAAAACAGAAATCTGAATAAAATACATAGATTATTTAATACTAATGTACTAATGTTAATTTCTTAATTTGACATGAGCTATAGTAATACAAGATGTTAACATTAGGGGAAATTGGGTAAAGGGTATAAGGAATCTCTGTAATATCTTTGGAACTTTTCTGTAAATCTAAACTTATTTCAAAATTATAAACTTATTTAAAATTAAAAGATAATGTACTGTTTAAAGCATAATCAAAATGTTTTATGGGTTTATAGCATGTATAAAACTAAAATGTATGGCAGCAATAGCATAAAGGACAACAAAAGGAAATGGAAGTATATTGTGGTACTGTTTTTACATCATACGTGAAGTGGTAAAATAATATTTTAAGGTAGACTAATAAGGATGTATATCATAAACCCTAGAGGAATCACACACACACAAAGACATAGCTAATAATCCAGTAGTGGAAATAATATGGAAGCATTAGTGGGGGGAGGGGGGAAACTTGATTGATCCAAAAGATAAAAACAAAATGGTACAGATTGGGGGGTGGGGGGGGGAAGCAAGGTAGTAGTCTTAAACCCAATCATAACAATAACTGCATTAAATGTAAATGGTCTAAACATTGCAATTAAAAAGCAGAGATTACCAGACTGGATAAATGTAAAAGAATGAACTACTCATAAACCTTTCAACATGAATGAATTCTAAAAGTATATTAAATGAAAAAAGTCACAAGTCATTACATAGTATATGATAATATTTATATGAAATTCTATAAAGGGCAAAACAGAAAGCAGATCAGTGGTTGCCAGAGCCAGCAGTGGAAGAAAGAAACTTACTATAAAGGGATAAGAGGGAACTTTTAGGGGTGATGAAAATGTTCTATATTATGATGGTGGTTACATTACTATATATATCAAAACTAATCTACTTGTGTACTGAAAATTGTGTGGATTTAATGAATGTAAGTTCAATAAAACTGCTTGAGATCACAGCTGATTAGTTATATGCATTAGGTAATTTAAGGAATGTGAAGCTAAATAAAACTATTTCATATGAAATGAAAAAAATCAGTACTGAAAAACAAAATCTCTACCCCAAAAATATGTATATTCAAACTGTTAGAAGTTAATATGATGTTTAAAATGAGCTTTAATTATCTACTAATTTTTTAAATATATTTTAAAATTATTAGGTTGAACTAAAACGACAATACAATGACCACCATTCAAAATTGAGAGGTCTTCTACCTGGCCGTCAGTGGTATGAAATTCAAGCATACAGGGCCTTAAACCAGGCCCTTGGTAGGTAAGTGGAGTGAAATTTAATATAATATTATCTGTGACAGGGCTATATATATAAAGCTAGTCTTGCTACTTTACTCTTTATAATAAACTTGGTAAAATTTTATTTAACTGGAACCGTAGGAACTGGTATGTATTCAATGATAGCTGTCACAAGTAGAATTTGAAAAGAGTAAATAAGAATAAGTTATTCCCAAAACAAAACTCACAATTTGCTAAAGTTTAAAGAAATTTTGTGATTGGTGTAACAATGAATAGCACACAAAGATAATCAGTAAATATTTATTAAAGAAAGCTTATTAAATCAAAAATTTTGTCTTGTGAACATCAAAGCTCAGATAACAATTTTATAGCTAAACAGACCTCTCTTCTCATCTCCCCCAAAATGTCAGGGATGAAAATTGATATACCAGCCAATGTGAGGAGATATTATATTTGAAAGTGTACTTTCAGTATGGAATCTGTGTATCTGTTAAAATATCATCAATAGAAACAAAATCTATTTTACTGCCCAGTGAGCTTTTTGTAGTTGCACAATTTTTCATTCTGCTTCTATGTAAAGAAGACATCTGACAGAAAAAAAAAATCATTTTCATTTTAATGTTATTTGTAAGGTTTAGATAACAATGTGATTACAATCTATACTTTCTTGTGTCTTTTATGTATGGTGATAATGTTGAAGGATAACATTGAAACTGAAGGATATTTAATAATTAAAGAAAAAATAAAATAATTACTTTTTATTATTATTATTATTGTTTTAGACAGTCTCACTCTGTCACCCAGGCTGGAGTGCAGTGGCGTGATCTCGGCTCTCTGCATCCTCCACCGCCCGGGTTCAAGCAATTCTCCTGCCTCAGCCTCCTGAGTAGCTGGGATTACAGGCGTGCACCAACATGCCCAGCTAGTTTTTGTATTTTTAGTAGAGATGGGGTTTCACTATGTTGGCCAGGCTGGTCTGGAACTCCTGGCTTCAAGTGATCCACCCACCTCAGCCTCCCAAAGTGCTGGGATTACAGATGTGAGCTACTCGGGAGGCTGAGGTAGGAGGATCACTTGAGCCTGGGAGGTGAGCGTTTCAGTGAGCTGAAATCATGCCACTGCATTCCAGCCTGGGCAACAGAGCCAGACCCTGTCTCAAAAAAAAAAAAAAAATTAGCAAATCATTGAAGAAGGGTTAAAACAAGCTATAGTCGTGATCCTAAAGAATTAACACCAACTAAACATTTAATCATGATACTCCTACTTCTAAAGATTCTTGCCCATTAAGATTTGTGCTTTGTGAAACTCATTTTTAAATCATCATTTTATACAGTCATGCATCACTTAATGACAGGGATATATTCTGAGAAGTGAGTTGTTAGGCAATTGTATTGTTGTGGGAACATTATAAAATGTACTTACACAAATCTAGACAGTATAGTCTACTACACATATAGGCTATATGGTATAGCCTATTGTTCCTAGATCACAAACCTATACAGCATGTTACTGTACTGTAGACAATTGTAACACAAGGATAAGTAATTGAATGTATAAATGTAGAAAAGGTACAGTAAAGATATGGTATAGAAATACAGTATATTAAAAATAGTACAAATGTATATGGCACTTACCACGAATAGAGCTTACAGGACTATAAGTTGCTCTGAGTGAGTTGACCGAGTAGTGACATTACTGTACACTAACTGTAGGCTTTATAAACACTGTACACTTAGGCTATACTAAATTTATTTATTTTTATTTTTTCCATAATAAATTACCCTGAGCTTATTCTGACTTTTTCTTTTTGAGAGATGGGGTATCACTATGTTGCCCAGGCTGGTCTCGAACACCTGGGTTCAAGCAGTCCTCTCACCTTAGCCTCCCAAGTAGCTGGAACTCCAGGCACACGCCACTGTGCCCAGCTTACTGTAACTTTTTTACTTTATAAACTTTTCATCTTTTTATCTTTTTTTTTACCTTTTTGACTCTTTTACAACACTTAGCTTAAAACACAAATTATACAGCTGTACAAAAATAATTTTTATATCCTTATTCTATAAGCTTTTTCTATTTTTGAAATTTTTATTTTTTATTTTTTTACTATTTAAACTTTTCTGTTAAAAATGAAGACATGGGGAGCGCAATGGCTGAAGCCTGTAATCCCAGCACTTTGGGAGGCCAAGGTGGGCAGATCACTTAAGGTCAGGAGTTCGATACCAGCCTGGCCAACGTAGTGAAACCCCATCTCTACTAAAAATACAAAAATTAGTTGGATGTGGTGGCAGGTGCCTATAATCCCAGCTACTTGGGAGGCTGAGGCAGGAGAATGGCGTGAACCCAGGAGGCGGAGCTTGCAGTGAGCCAAGATCATGCCACTGCACTCCAGCTTGGCTGACAGAGCGAGACTCTGTCTAAAAAAAAAAATGCTGTAAACATCTGTATTTTAAAAGAACAAACATCTGGAATCAATAATCTAACCTTCCTCCTTAAGGAATTAGGAAAAAAAGAGCAAACTAAACCCAAAGCAAGGCAATTAAAGGAAATACTAGAGATTAAAAAGGAAATAAATGAAATAGAGAATTCAAAGAACAGTAGAGAATAACCAAGGTAACAAAAGTTGATTTGTTGAAAAGATCAACAAAATTGACAGACCTGTACCAAGACTAACCAAAGAAAATACACAGAACTTCTAATTTACTAAAATTAGAAATGAAAGAGGGGATGTTACTACCTTACAGAAATATAAAGGATTATAAGAGAATACCTTCAAAAATTGTGTGATGACAAATAACTTAGACTAAATGGACAAATTCATAGATAGACACAAAATACTGAGAATATAACAAGAAGAAATAGAATATCTTTTTTTTTTTTTTTGAGACAGAGTCTCACACTGGGTTGGAGTGCAATGGCATGATCTCGGCTCACTGCAACCTCCGCCACCCAGGTTCAAGCAATTCTCCTACCTCAGCCTCCTGAGTAGCTAGGATTACAGGTGCCTGCCACCATGCCTGGCTGTATTTTTAGTAGAGAGGGGGTTTCACTGTGTTGGCCAGGCTGATCTTGAACTCCTGACCTCGTGATCCACCTCCCAAACTGCTGGGATTACAGGCGTGAGCCACCGCAACTAGCTGAAATAGAATATCTGAATAGATGTATAATAAGTAAAGATAGAATTTGTCATCAAAACACTTCCCCTTTTTTTTTTTTTTTTTTTTGAGACAGAGTCTCTATCTGTTGCCCAGGCTGGAGTGCAGTGGTGCAATCTTGGCTTACTGCAAGCTCCGCCTCCTGGGTTCACGCCATTCTCCTGCCTCAGCCTCCCAAGTAGCTGGGACTACAGGTACCCGCCACCACACCTGGCTAATTTTTTGTATATTTAGTAGAGATAGGGTTTCACCGTGTTAGCCAGGATGGTTTCGATCTCCTGATCTCGTGATCCACCCGCCTTGGCCTCCCAAAGTGCTGGGATTACAGGCATGAGCCACTGTGCCCAGCCTTTTTTTTTGTTTTTTTTTTTTTTTGTGTGTGTGTGTGAGACAAAGTCTCACTCTGTCACTCAGGCTGGAATGCAGTGGCGTGATCTCAGCTCACTGCAACCTCTACCTCCCAGGTTCAAGTGATTCTTCTGCCTCAGCCTCATGATCAAATGGCTTCACTGGTGAATTCTACCAAAAATTTACAGAAGAATTAGCATTAATCTTTCATTAACTCTAGCAAAAAATAGAAGAGAAATATTTACCAACTCATTCTATGTGGCCAGTATTACCTGATACTAAAACAAGTAAAATACATTACAAGAAAAGAAGATTGTACAGCAATATTTCATATGACTATAGAAATAAAAGCCATTGACAGAACCAGCAACATACGAAAAGGATTGTACATCATGACCAAGTAAGATTTATCCCAGCAATCCAACATTGGTTCAACATGCTTTATAAAATCAATTAATGTAATACACCATATTAAAAGAAGACCAAAACCACACGATCTTCTCAAGATACAAAAAAGAAAAAAAAGCATAAAACAGTATTCAACACATTTTCATGATGAAAATACTCAACGAAGTGGGAATATAAGGTTACTTACTTAGCTTTAATGAGGTCATCTATTAAAAGCTCACAGCTAACATCACACTTAATCTTAAAAGACTGAAATGTTTTTCCTAAGTTCAAGATCATGACAGTGATTTTCACTCTTACCACTTCTATTCAATATTGTATTGGAGGTTCTAACCAGGGCAGTGAGACAAGAAGAAGAAAGAAAGGTATACAGATTGGAAAGGAAGAAGCAGAACTATTTTTATTTGCAAATGATATATTACATTCTAAGAAAATTCTAAGAAATCCATTTTTAAAATAACAGAACTGATAGGTTCAGCAAGGTTTCAGGTTACAAGACCAATATTAAAAAATCAATATATTTTTATTCATTAGCAGCCAAAAATCTAAAAATGAACTTTAAAAATTCCATTTAAAATAACATCAGAAAGAAGAAAATACTTAGAAATATACTTAACTAAGGAGATGAAAGATCTGTATACTGAAAACTGCAAACATTATTGAAAGAAAATTCTAAATAAATGGAAAGAATCCCATGTTCATGGATTAGAAGACTTATTGTTAGGATATCAACACTCCCCTATATTGATATAGAGGTTAAATACAATACTAATCAAAATCCCAGCTGACTTTCTGGCAGGAATTGAGAAGCTGATTCTAAAATTATTATGGAAAAGCGAGGAACCCAGAATAGTCAAAACAGTCTTGAAAAAGAAGAACATACTAGGATAACAAACAGTTTTCTATTTCAAACTTACTAAAAAGCTACAATAATCAAGACTATATTGTATTGGCATAAAGACAGAGGTATAGATCAATGGGTAGAATTGAGGGTCCATAAACAAATTCATACATCTACAGTGAACTGGTTTTTGACAAGAGTGCCAAGACAACTCAAAGAAAGAATAGTCTTTTCAACAGATGGTGTTGGGACAACTGGATATCTATGTGCAAATAATGAAATTAGAGTCCTACCTCACACCATATACAAAAGTTAACTCAAAGTGGATCAAAGACAGAAAAAGGCAAAAACAGAGGTATAAATTTTCTTGACCTTGTATTAGGCAATAGTTTCTTAGATCTGCTGTCAGAAACACAAGCAACCAAAGAAAAAGTAGGTAAATTGGACTTTGTTATAGTTCAAATTTTTATTCTTCAAAGGACAGTATCAATAAATGGAAAAGACAACTCACATATGGAGAAAATATTTGTAAATCATGTGTAGCAGGATCTAGTATCCAGAATATACAAAGAACTCTTACAACTTAATAATAAAAAGGCAAAATGGGCCATTAAAAATGGACCAATAATTTGAACAGACTTCTCCAAAAAAGGATACACAAATGGCCAGTAAGCACATAAAAAATGATGTTTAACGTCATTGGTTGTTAGGCAAATGCAAATCAACGCCATAATGAAATATCATTTCACACTTCCTAGGGTAGATATATTTTTAGAAGGGTATACAATAACAAATGATGGTGAGGATGTGGAGATTTTGGAACCCTTGTACGTATGTGGTGGGAATGTAAAATGTGCAGCTGCTTTGGAAAACAGTATGGCAGTGTTTGAAAAAGTTAAACATAGAATTACCATATGACTCACCAATTCCACTTCTAGGTGTATGCCCAAGAGAATAAAAAACATGTATTCATATAAAAACTTGTACCCCAATGTTTATAGCAGCATTATTCATAGTAGCCAAAAAGTGGAAACATTAACTTATAAATGAAGTACTGAGAAATGATACAATATGAGTGAATCTTGAAAACATCATGTTCAGTGAAATATGCCAGATACAAAATGCTACATATTGTCTGATTCCAGTTAAATGAAATGTCCAGAACTGGCAACTCTCTAAGGACAGAAAGATTAGTGGTTGCCAGAGGTAATGGGGAATAATTGGGATAATTTGGAATAACAGCTAGTGGGCACAGGGTTTCTTTTTGGGGTGGTGAAAATGTTCTGGGATAGATAAGTGGTATAGGTTATACAGCCTTGTAAATATACCAAAAACCATTGCATTGTACACTTTAAAATTGTTTAATCATTATTAAAAAGTATGTTTTTATTTTTAATGTATTTTTTTAAACTAGCAAATTGAATCCAACAATCTATAAAAGGAATAATACACCATGACTAGGAATGCAAGGATGATTCAGTGTTTGAAAATGAACCAGTGTAATCTCCCATATTAACAGTCAAAAGAAGAAAAACTACATGTTACGTCAATTGAATTTTAGAATATTTTTGACAAAATTAAATGTTTATTCATGATTAAAAACTCTCATCAAACTAGTAAAAAGGACCTTTACATAAAACCTACAATTATTTATAATACTTAAGGTAAAAAAAAAAAAAAGGGTCTGTGTAGCTAAGAAAGATCTTGGAAAATATTTTCTATAATTTTCTTGAGTGCCAAATAAAATACAACATCTTGGATGCAAGTTATCCGTATTTGGAAAAAGTAGGGTATTTTTAATACATCTACTTTGTTACATTGTATTGGATAGCTTCTATAACTTTTCTGATAATAACAAATTGCTTAAAGGAATCTATAAAATTGATTTTTTCCAATTTTCTGTCTGTCCCACTGGAAAACTGGATTTATTTCCAATGTTATAATTATTTGATTTTTTCCCTATTTTTTCTAGATGTATTCGACACAGAAATGATTGGGGAGCTCTTATTCTAGTGGATGATCGCTTTAGGAATAACCCAAGTCGCTATATATCTGGTAAGATCTCAGCTGGGCTTAGAGTAAAAACTAGTAACAATCTTCATATTTTTATTGTGGTGAAAAACACATAACATGAGCTCTACCATCTTATTAAGTGCACAGTACAATATTGTTAACTATAAGCACAGTATTTCACAGCAGATATCTAGAACTTTTAAATCTTACATAACTGAAACTTAACACCAGCTGAACAGCAATGCCCCATTTCCCTCTCCCCCACATCCACTGACAACCACAGCTATACTTTCTGCTTCTATTAGTTTGACTGTTTTAGATACCTCATATAAATTGAATTATGCAGTATTTGTCCTTCTGTAACTGGCTCATTCAGTTAGCATAATGTCCTCAAGGTTCATTTATGTTGCAGGATTTCCTTTTTTTCAATGACTGCTTAATATTTTATTTTATGTATACATTATACCGTATTTTCTTTATCCATTCATCTGTCAGTAGACATTTAGGTTGTTTCCCCCTCATGGATATTGGGAACAATGCTGCAATGGACATGGGAACGCAGATATCTATTCAAGATAATGATTTCAATTTTTTTGAATAAATACCAAGTGTAGGATTGGCGAATCATCATAGTTCTAAGTTTAATTTTTTGATTTGATACTGTTCTTCATAGCAACTGCACCATTTAACATTCCCACCAATAGCACACAAGTGTTCCAGTTTCTCCATATCCTCCCTAATGCTTATTTCCTTTTTTCTTCATTCTCTTTTTTAAATTTCATAATGGCTCTCCTACCAGGTATAATGTGATAGCACATTGTGGATTTGATTTGCATTTCTCTGATGAATAGAGATGTTAAGCATCTTTTCTGTAACTGTTGGCCGAATCATATGTCTTCTTTGGAGAAACATCTTTTCATTTGCTCATTTTTTAATTGGGTTATTTGGATTTCTTTGCGTATCTGTTTTTTTGGTTTGGTTTTTGGTGTGTTTTTTTGTTTGTTTTTTGCTATTGAGATATAGGAGTTTCTTATATATTTTGGGGATTAACTCTTTATCAGATATATGCGTTGCAAATATTTTCTCCCATTCTGTAGGCTGCCTTTTGACTCTGCTGATTATTTACTTTGCTGCGCAGAAGTATTTTAGTTTAACATGGTCCTCCTTGTCTAATTTTGCTTTTATTGCCTGTGTTTTTGGTGTCATATCCCAACAATCATTGCCAACACCAAGACTGGATAATTTATAAAGATAAGAGATTTATTTGGCTTATGGTTCTGCAGGCTGCACAAGAATCATGGCACCAGCATCTGCTTCTAATGGGGGCCTCAGAAAGTCTACAATGATAGCACCAAGCCTTTCATGAGGGTTCTGTCCCCATGACCCACACACCTCCCACTAGGCTCCACCTATGACATTGGGGAACACATTTCAACATGAGCTTTGGAGGAAACAAATAACCAAAGCATATCAATCCCCAATGACACCCTGTTGAAGATCCGCTGACCATGTATGTGTGGATCTGCTTCTGAGCTCTCTATTATGTTCCATTGGCTTATATGGTTTTCTTTATGCCAGTACCATACTTTTTTGACTACTACAGCTGTGTGATGTATTTTAGAATCAGGAGGTATGATGCCTGCAGCTTTTATCTTTTTTCTCAAGATTCTTTTGCCTATTTGTGGTCCTTTGTGGTTCCATATGAATTTAGATTGCAGCCGGGCATGGTGGCTCACGCCTGTAATCCCAGCATTTTGGGAGGCCAAGGCAGGTGGATCACGAGGTCAGGAGTTCGAGACCAGCCTGGCCAACATGTTGAAACCCCATCTCTATTAAAAATACAAAAATTAGCCGGGTGCGGTGGCGGGTGCCTGTAATCCCAACTATTCAGGAGGCTGAGGCAGGAGAATGGCTTGAACCTGGAAGGTGGAGGTTACAAGTGAGCCTAGACCGCGCCACTGCACTCTAGCCTGGGTGACAGAGCAAGATTCTGTCTCAAAAAAAAAGATTGCTTTCAGTAGTATGGACATTCTGACAATATTAGGTGTTCCAATCTGTGAACATGGGATATCTTTCCATTTATTTGTGTTGTCTTTACTATTTTTCAGCAATGTTTTATAATTTTCAGTGTACAGGTTTTTTTTGCCTCCTTAGTTGTTTATTCCTAGGTATTTTATTATTTTTGATGCTTTTTTTTTTTCCCCTGGTTTGAGATTTTTTTTAATTTTTATTTGTTTTTATTATTATACTTTAAGTTCTAGGGTACATGTGCACAACGTGCAGGTTTGTTACATATGTATACATGTGCCATGTTGGTGTGCTGCACCCATTAACTCGTCATTTACATTAGGTATATCTCCTAATGCTATCCCTCCCCCATTCCCCCTCCCCCCATCCCACAACAGGACCCGGTGTGTGTGATGTCCCCCTTCCTGTGTCCAAGTGTTCTCATTGTTCAGTTCCCACCTATGAGTGAGAACATGCGATGTTTGGTTTTCTGTCCTTGCAATAGTTTGCTGAGAATGACCGTTTCCAGCTTCATTCATACTATTATAAATGGGATTGTTTTCTTAAATTCCTCTTTTGGTTGTTTTTAGTGTATAGAATTGCAAGTGATTATTGTACATTGATTTTTGTATTCTGCAACTTTACTGGATTTGTTCATTAGTCCTAACAGGTTTTTTTCAATCTTTAGGGTTTTCCACATAAAAGATCATGTCATCTGCAAAGAGAGATCGTTTTACTTTATTCTTTTTCAATTTGGATTCCTTTTATTTCATTTTCTTGCCTAATAGTCTGGCTAGGACTCTTAGTACTAAGCTAAATAGAAGTAATGAGAATGAACATCCTTGCTTTGTTGCTGGTCTTAAAAGCTTTTCATTTTTTAATTTTTTGAAGAAAAATGCTTTGATTCCTTTCTCATTTTTCTTTTGTATACCTTCTATAGATATTTCCTTTGTGGTTACATGGGTCTTACATAAAACATAGTTATAACAATATTTTCAGCTAACAAATTAATTTCAGTTGTATAAACTCTACACTTTTACTTTTCCCCATCACATTTTATTATTAAAGTCACAAATTATACCCTTTTATATAGTGTATCCACTAACATACTATTTTAGTTATTTTCATACTTTGTCTTTTAACTTCTGTATAGAATTAAACATTATTTATGTATCACTGTTATATTGAAGTATTCTGTATTTGTGTACACTGTTAACTTCACGAGCAAACTTTATGCTTTTGTGTTGCTGTTTAGCAGGCTTTCTTTAGCATATCTTGTAAGGCACGTTTAGTGGTGAAGTCCCTCAGCTTTTGCTTATCTGGAAAAGTTTTTACTTTTTATTTATTTTGATAGATGGCTTTACCAGATATAATATCCTTCACTGGCAGGTTTTTTTCTTTCAGCACTTCAAACATGTCATCCCACTTCCTTAACGGCATGCAAGGTGTCGCCTGAGAAGTCTTTCTCTTTTTTTGGAGACAGGGTGTTACTCTGCCACCCAGGCAGGAGTGCAGTGGCGTGATCATGACTCACTGCAGCCTCAGCCTCCCAGGCTCAAGTGATCCTCCCACCTCAGCCTCAGCTGGGACTACAGGCATGCACCACCAGACCTGGCTAATTTTTAATTTTTTTTTGTAGAGATGGGGTCTCACTATGTTGCCCAGGCTAATCTCAAACTCCTTGGCTTAAGCAATTCTCCTACCTCTGCTCCCAAAGTGTTGGGATTACAGGCACGAGCCTTCATGCCCGACCTCGTGACTGTCTTATGGGACTTCATTTGTATATGACAAGTTGCTTTTCTCTTGCTGTTTTCAAATTTCTATTTTTTTCTTTGACTTTTGACACTTTGATTATAAAGTGTCTTGGTACAGACTTTTGGGTTCATCCTGTTCAGGTTCGCTGGGCGTCGTGTATTTGGATGTCATTTTCCTCCCCCCAGGTTTATTAAGTTTTCGGTCATTATTTCTATAAATAAGCTTTCTGCTCCTTTCTGTCTTTCTCTTTCTAGGACTCCCTGAATGTGTATATTGGTCAGCTTGACGGTGCCCCATAAGTCAAGTCATAAGTGAAGTCATAAGCCTTCACTTTTTTTTTTCCATTTTGTTTTTTCCTTTTTGCTTCCCTGACTGGATGATTTCAAATGACTTGCCTTCAAATTTCCTGATTCTGAGCACTTTGGGAGGCTGAAGCCGGTGGATCACTTGAGGTCAGGAGTTCGAGACCAGCCTGGCCAACATGGTGAAACCCCACCTCTACTAAAAATATGAAAATTAGCTGGGTGTGGTGGTACCTGCCTGTAGTCCCAGCTACTCAAGAGGCTGAGGCAGGAGAATCGCTTGAATCCGGGAGGCAGAGGTTTCAGTGAGCCGAGATGGCGCCATTGCACTCCAGCCTGGGCGACAGAGCGAGACTGTCTCAAAAAAATAAAATAAATAAAATAAAATAAAATAAAATAAAAATTAAAAAAATATTTAAAAATACAAATTTCCTGATTCTTCCTTCTGCTTGATCAAGTCTGCTGATGAACCCCTGTAGTGAATTTTTCAGTCCAGTTATTGCATTTTTTAGCTCCAAAATCTGTTTAGTTCTTTTTTGTATTCTTTATCTTTGTTGAAATTCTCCTTTTTTTCTATATTATTTTCTTGAACTTGTGAGCATCATGTTGACAGTTATTTTAAATTCCTTGCCAGGTAATTCATATAGCTCTTTTTTTTTAGGGTTGGTTTCTGGAGACTTATTTTGTTCCTTTGACAGGGTTATTTTTTCCTGTTTCTTTATGTTTCTTGTAACCTTGTATGGTATCCACACATTTGAAAAAACAGCCACCTCTCACAGTGTTTACTGACTGGTTTTGTACAGGGAAAGACCTTCACTCATCAGCCCACGTAGGCATTCTGGGAGCCTCTCAAACCTTTTCCATGGATCTGGCTTCTTTGGACTTGTCTGTAAATTCCTTATTAGAAATATTTGCTGGGTTTTTTGTTTGTTTGTTTTTGTTTGTTTGTTTGTTTTGGTCAGGGTCTCCACTCTGTCGCCCATGTTGGAATGCAGTGGTACAATCTCAGCTCACTGCAGCCTCGGCCTCCTGGGTTCAAGGGATCCTCCCACCTCAGTCTCCCAAGTAACTGGGACCACAGGTGTACACCACTATACCCAGCTAATTCTTGTATTTTTTGTAGAGACAGGGTTTCACCATGTTGTCCACGCTGGTCTCAAACTCCTGGGCTCAAGTCATCTGCCTGCCTCGGCCTCCCAAAGTGCTGGGATTACAGGCATGAGCCATCACGCCTGACTCTCTTTTGTTCCTAGTAGATTCCAGGCATATAGAGTATGCTAGGTCCAGTCAGTACTCTATGACAAGCAAGACAGAAACTAGTCCCTAGACAGCTCCTTGAAAAGCCAAGATGTTGGATGCACACTCCAGGCTTTTCTGTCCCCCTGAGGGAGTGGCCATCAAACTGTATAGGCCTCTGTTGCACTGTGGTTCCTGTGGAGCAGAAACTTGCTGCACAGCGCTTTTGTTCTTAGTGGCCCCTGGGCATGTAGGGCATGCCAGCTCATGTCAGCTCTTCAGTACAGGTAAGATAGAAGCCAGTCCCTGGGGCAGCCTCCCAGAAAAAGACATAAGGTCCAGTTTTCTCTTTTCTCCCCAGGAAGAAGCAGCTAGGTACTATTCTGAAGTGGGGATCATGACAAGAGGGTGCCACAAATTTTCCTACCGCTTTGATGCAGCCAGTAGTATCATTTTTTTCTCACTCGATGGTTTCATCCAACAGTAAACAGTTTTCAGAGTCAATACCAGGAGTTATTATTAAAGAGCCATGGGATACATGCGTATCTTTATTGTTACCTTTTAGCTAAAAAAAATACATTTTATTATAATAAAGAGATGTTAAGTTTTGTTTTAGATTAGCCTTGTGTGGGTGTAGACTCTACCTTTTCAATTTCAGAGCTTAATTACTGTATTTGGTTTGATATTAAAACATAGAGCAGAAAATATTGCTTTATTTGTTTCATCTTCTCTTTCCACGTAAAGTGTGCAGTAGCCTAGGTCAAACAATAACTAAAGGCAAAAATGCTAAGTGCTGGTGTCTAGTCAGCACGTAGAGCTCAGATTCTTTCAAGTTTTCAAAAGCAGACAATGATATTTTACATTGAAAAGGCTTTCTTTGATTATAAAAAGGTTGAAATGAAGAGGTAAATGTAGTACTAAAATTCTTATTTTTATTTACTTATTTCTTTTTTAGAGACAGGTCTTACGCTGTTGCCCAGGCTGGAGTGCAGTGACGTAATCATAGTTCACTGCAAACTTGAACTCCTGGCCTCAAGCAATCATCCCACCTCAGCCTCCCAAAATGCTGGGATTATACATGTGAGCCACCATACTCAGCCTAAAAATTTTCAATTTTAGAGAATTTCACATATTTTTATGGTCTAATCATATTCCCCAAATGAACAAAATGAAAGACTTCAAGGGAAATGGCTTATTTAAAGTTTTTTTAGTTTTAAAATCTAGAACTTAAATTTTTACCCTATAGTGACTTTTAAAACTTATTCCTCCAAAAGATGATGCTAGTTTTAGTAGTATTAGCAGGGAATATTTATTTTGTAAAAGTTCAAATATCAGATTTTGCATTTCATTTGGAAGTACACCATACTAGAAAGCACCTTAAACTCTTAGGTTTCGTTTTTATGCAGTTTTTATATGTCACAGGTCAAATCATATCCTTTATAACTTGATTATACATTAAAAATAATTATATCATAAAAATTCAGAATGGATGTGGTTTGCCCATAAGACAGTGTTATTTATTTCACCTCCAGAATAATTTTAATTTAAGATGTATTTGGAATTGGTGGAGGAAGGGAACAAAAAAACTTGAGACTAGAATCTTGAAATTATTTTTGCAAATGGAGTAAAATTTAGAATATTAGAATGGAAAGTTACATTGTTTACAACTTCTAGTTTCCCTACCAAAAAAAATAGGCAATTTTTCTGGGGAATTATGATGAAATTAAATTTGCCATATTCACCAGTTATTCTTAACCAGAGAATATGTTTTCCCATCTCTGCCCTACTTCCACTGCCTCTTTTCTCTCTCCATTTGACAATTACTGTATATAAAGAGAATGTTACTCATATGTTACTGATATATGAATGTTACTTCATATGTTACTGATACATATGTAGTAAAATTGCTGAATTGCAGAAAAAACATATGGAGAACCATTCTGTATATTCAAAATACAAATTAGATTACTTCACCAGAAAAAGCAAGTGTATTACCTTAGCATGTAATATTTTAATAACTAAGTAACCAAATTTTCCCCTGGGTTTACCTTTTTCTTTAGGACTTTCTAAATGGGTACGGCAGCAGATTCAGCACCATTCAACCTTTGAAAGTGCACTGGAGTCCTTAGCTGAATTTTCCAAAAAGCATCAAAAAGTTCTTAATGTATCCTTAAAGGACAGAACCAATATGCAGGACAATGAGTCTACACTTGAAGTGACCTCTTTAAAGTACAGTACCCCACCTTATTTACTGGAAGCAGCAAGTCATCTATCACCAGAAAATTTTGTGGAAGATGAAGCAAAGATGTGTGTCCAGGAACTACAGTGTCCTAAAATTATTACCAAAAATTCACCTCTACCAAGTGGCATTATCTCCAGAAAGGAGAAAAGTATGAAAAGTTCTTCCCATTTACCTTTGATAGAGAAGTCTTTCATTATATTTAGTGAAATGATATTTATTTGGGTATAGATTAATTTCCTTAAATATGGTGGTTTGTAATATAAGGTGTTATCATAAAGTAGTGAAACAGTATGGTGTATTGTAATGGGAACAAACTTTTGTCAGGAGACCAGAGCATATTTTCTGGTTTTCCACTAACTGGCTTTGCCACTTACTAGCTTTGTGATCATGAGCAAGTCATTTGACCTTTTTGAGTCATAATAGGAAAAAAAAAAAAATGCCTGCCTAGCTATCCCTTCAGATTGGGTTGTAAAGGTCAAAATTATAAATATCACAGCATTGTAA
The DNA here is from genome assembly GCF_006542625.1 of Nomascus leucogenys. Taxonomy (NCBI): domain Eukaryota; kingdom Metazoa; phylum Chordata; class Mammalia; order Primates; family Hylobatidae; genus Nomascus; species Nomascus leucogenys. The sequence goes on along the minus strand of NC_044394.1, from coordinate 10,675,656 downwards.
AGTACCATATAAGTGGTAGATGTTATTCTAAGGGCTATATAAAAATTTGGCCTAATTTTTTATGTAGATACTTCTATATGAACTTCTTTTCCTATATAGACAGTTCTCGTGAACTTATTTATTTGTAGGAGGTGAGAGATATTTATTTTAAGTGATGAAAAATAATATTTTAAAATATTTTGAAATAACCATCTGTATCAGATTGGCAAACTGTGGCCCATGGGCCAAATTTGGCCTGCTGCCTGTTTTTGTAAATAAAGTTTAATGAAATGTAGTCACACCCATTTATTTACATATTACAAACAACAGCAGAGTTGAGTATTTGTGTGTATAGCATAACTGAGTAGTCACAACAGATACATTATGCCCCACAAAGCCTAAATATTTCCTATCTGGCCTATAATAGAAAAGGTTTGCCAAACTCTGCTCTATACCATTGGATATAATTTCAGTTGTTTTAATTCATATATCCAAGGCAGGTGGATCATCTGAGGTCAGGAGTCCGAGACCAGCCTGACCCGTGTAGTGAAACACCGTCTCTACTAAACAAATACAAAAATCAGCTGGGTGTGGAGGCAGCTGCCTGTAATCACAGCTACTCAGGAGGCTGAGGCAGGAGAATCGCTTGAACCGGGAGGTGGCGGTTGCAGTGAGCCGGGATTGCACCATTGCACTCCAGCCTGGGCAATAAAAGCAAGACTCGGTCTCAAAAAAAAGAAAAAAATCAATTTTTAAACATTTATTTTGTAGTATATAAATACTACAAAGTAGTAATACAATTTTGTATATAAATACTACAATTTTGTATATAAATACTACAAAATAGTAATACAAAATTCACTATAAATAGTGAATTCAAGCCGATTAACTTGGTAATCAGGAAACCTAGGTTCTAGTCTTGGTCTTCTTACTAACCAGTTTTATAACTTTGAGCAAATAACTTAGCCTTCTGTCACTTTCCTTATTTATTAAATAAAATAATTAGTCTAGGTAAGTTTTTCTCAGTCACTGGTTAGTGGATTTTTAAGGCAAATGTTTACAGCCTGTTCCCTCCTTTACTCAGCTCCCTTCCTCTTCCCTTTTACCCCTTCTTTCCTCATTCATTCTTGAGCTCCCTGCTGTGGAATTTGATCGTTTACCAGACAGCATTATAACTTGGGCTAGGAAACACTAGAGACCTAAGATTTCTTTCAGAGTTAATATTCTGTTCCAAGATGAAAATCCACTAGTATTCGTTGGGGGCTCTAAGTTATGTATCCTATACAGTTATTTAGGTATTTCTAATAAATAATTATTTTAACCTAACAATTATGTTAGCTAGGAGCAGAAAGTTAAATCTCTTAAATTCTTGTATTCTTAGATGATCCAGTATTCCTGGAAGAAGCAGGGAAAGCAGAAAAAATTGTGATTTCCAGATCCACAAGCCCAACTTTCAACAAACAAACAAAGAGAGTTAGCTGGTCAAGCTTTAATTCTTTGGGACAGTATTTTACTGGTAAAATACCGAAGGCAACACCTGAGCTCGGGTCATCAGAGAATAGTGCCTCTAGTCCTCCCTGTTTCGAAACAGAAAAGATGGAAAGTAAAACTGTTTTGCCCTTCACTGATAAATGTGAATCCTCAAATCTGACAGTAAACACATCGTTTGGATCATGTCCTCAATCAGAAACCATTATTTCATCATTAAAGATTGATGCCACCCTTACTAGAAAAAATCATTCTGAACATCCGCTCTGTTCTGAAGAAGCCCTGGATCCAGACATTGAATTGTCTCTAGTAAGTGAAGAAGATAAACAGTCCACTTCAAATAGAGATTTTGAAACAGAAGCAGAAGATGAATCTATCTATTTTACACCTGAACTTTATGATCCTGAAGATACAGATGAAGAAAAAAATGACCTAGCCGAAACTGATAGAGGAAATAGATTGGCTAACAATTCAGACTGCATTTTAGCTAAAGACCTTTTTGAAATTAGAACTATAAAAGAAGTAGATTCAGCCAGAGAAGTGAAAGCTGAGGATTGCACAGATACAAAGTTGAATGGAATTCTGCATACCGAAGAAAGTAAAATTGATGACATGGATGGTAATATAAAAACAACTTGGATAAATGAACTGGAACTGGGAAAAACTCATGAAATAGAAATAAAGAGCTTTAAACCATCTCCTTCCAAAAATAAAGGCGTGTTTCCTGGTTTTAAGTAATGATACTTAACTCTCAAGCTAAGTAAAAATATGTCATCATGCTTATGTTAAACTCTATTTTAAGTCATAATTTGTACATTGAATAAGTGGCATACTTTTTAAAAAACTATTTTACGTTCAGAAATGTAAATGTTATTATTCTTGAGTTTTTGGGTTTTTTTTTTTTTGAGACAGAGTCTTGGTCTGTTGCCCAGGCTGGAATGCAGTGGTGTGCTCTTGGCTCACTGCAACCTTCACCTCCAGGTCCAAGCGATTCTCCTGCCTCAGCCTTCTGAGTAGCTGGGACTACAGGTGTGCACCACCATGCCCAGCTACTTTTTGTATTTTTAGGAGAGATGGGGTTTCACCATGTTGGCCAGGCTGGTCTCGAACTCCTGGCCTTGTGATCTGCCCTTCTCTGCCTCCCTAAGTTGCTGGGATTACAGGTGTGAGCCACTGTGCCTGGCCTATTCTTGAGTTTTGATAAAGTAATTCATACAAAATATTGTCCTCAAATAAGTCTTCCTTAGCTAAATGCAATTTAAAATTATTCAAAGATCCTAGGGCACTTCTAGTTTCACGTAAATATTCATATTAGGTGTTTCTCTTCATCCATTTGTTTTCATACTGATACATAAAAATTAATAGCAGTCTAATCTAGTCACACCTCAGTCATATTTCACTATAGATTTTACCACAAATCAGTCCGAGACTTTTTTAGAGATCACCATTTGTCTTGAAAGGTTTATTTCGTTATTAAACTGCCTACTTATAAGTAATTAAGAGAAATTAAGAAAGTAGTATGCGTTTTTAATTGAAATTGTTTTACATTCTTTGTATAATAAACCTAAAATCAAACATGTCATAAACAAATTGATGTAAAGATATAAAATGCCAAATGAAGTATTCTAAATTTTCTATTCTAATTATTTATCTTCACCATCATTGTGGAAAAAAATACTAGATCCTGCTTGGTGTTATATATTTTTCCTAGTGGATCAGTGAGTAATAAGTACCAAACACTAGACTAGAAGGTAATTTCTACATTGTTTAGAAAGGGTGAAACAATTTATCCCCTCTGGTATTGGTCTAGTATAAGCTTTAGTTATACAATGATTAAGATAGAAAACTTCATATATAAATTTGATAAGCAAACCCACACTTATAGCTGCAGCTCAAATATGTTTCCTTAGAGTACAGTAATCCTTTCTGTGAATTTTGACCTTGTTTGTGTTTTTATGAATGAAGCTATATGTCTAATCAAAAATGATTATAAAAGATGCTCATCTCTGACATCATTCCAAAAATACATTCATTGATTTTTTTTAAAAAACATCTGTTATTCACTGGGCATTGGGACTTTTTGTGAGTAATTTGAATTGAAATTTTATGAGCTATCCAAGAATTCTGTATGGTCTATTATTTTCAAGTCAAAATTTCCAGTAAGGATTTATTTTACATTTCATTTGGATAAATGAATTATTATATAGGTATGTCTTTGCTTCCATTTTGAGACATTTAGATTTTTACAGCTTGTTTCTATAGCATTTGATGTTACAACTCTAAGCGTAGTTCAAAGACAGTTAAATTGACAATTTACCAGTTAAAGAATTTAGAATATATTAGATCCCATCTAGTATTATATATTTTTTCTAGTTGATCAGTAAGTACCAAATACTAGATTAGAAGGTAATTTTTACGTTGTTTTGAAAGGGCGAAACAATTTATCTCCTCTGGTATTATTCTTAAACCACAGATAGGGATAGTAGGGTAGTGAAACGAATAAATACCTGGTAAAAGACAAGAGACTTGGGCTCTACACCTGGCTCTGCCACTAATTTGCTAAGTCATATTGGCAATCACCACACCCTTCGGGGAATTAGTTTCATCTGTAAAATGCAGCGGTTAGTACTATAAAATCATACAAATTTCTTTGTGCTTTAAGAATCTATAAAGGAATGTCTGTTGATATTCTGAGTCGATTTTCATTTGCTTTTGTTCCAGAACGGTTAAAATAAAGCATGTTATTTCATTAAAAAAGTAAAGCGGCTCTTACTCATTTTACATTTAGGGAACGATGGTGATGTGGTTTGGCTATGTCCCCACCCAGATCTCATCTTGAATTGTAGTTCCCGTAATCCCGCCGTGTTGTGGGAAGGACCCAGTGGGAGGTAATTGAATCGGTGGGCGGGGTGGGGGGCGGTTACCCTCATGCCGTTCTCGTGATACTGAGTTCTTATGAGACCTGCTGATTTTATAAGGAGCTTTTCCCAGCTTCACTCTCATTCTCTCCTGCTGCCTTGTGAAAAGGTGCCTTCCACCATGATTTTAAGTTTCTTGAGGGCTCCCCAGTCATGCAGAACGGTAAGTCAATTAAACCTCTTTCCTTTATAAATTACCCAGTCTTGGGTATGACTTTATTAGCAGCATGAGAACAGACTGACACAGATGGTATGAATATGTGCATAGTAACTTGGAAAGCTAGATATTTATTTTCACAATGCTACAATTAAAACACATTTTGAGGACTTTTGAAATTACCTTTAGGGCCGGGCGCAGTGGCTCACGCCTGTAATCCCAGCACTTTGGGAGGCCAAGGCGGGTGGATCACGAGGTCAGGAGATCCAGACCATCCTGGCTAACATGGTGAAACCCCGTCTCTACTAAAAATACAAAAAATTAGCCAGGCGTGGTGGCGGGCACCTGTAGTCCCAGCTACTCGGGAGACTGAGGCAAGAGAATGGCGTGAACCCGGGAGGCGGAGCTTGCAGTGAGCCGAGATTGCACCACTGCACTCCAGCCTGGGCGACAGAGCGGGACTCCGTCTCAAAAAAAAAAAAAAAAAAAAAGGAAATTACCTTTAGAATTGGTAAACTACATGAGAAAATTAAGCATATTATTCATATCTTAGTGTTATTACCCAACTTCATCTCAAATACTTTCCCCTTTCCCTAGCTAGATATGTTTTTGTTTGTTTTAGGCAGTCTTGCTCTGTCGCTCAGGCTGGAGTGCAAAGGCACGATCTTGGCTCACTGCAACCTCTGCCTCACAGGTTAAAGCAATTCTCGTGTCTCAGCCTCCTCAGTAGCTGGGATTACAGGTGTACACCACTGCACTCGGCTAATTTTTTTCTTTTTTCTTTTTTTTTTTTTTTAAGTATAGACAGGGTTTCACCATGTTGGCCAGGCTTGTCTCAAACTCCTGACCTCAAGTGATCTGCCCACCTCGGCCTCCCAAAGTGTTGGGATTACAGGCGTGAGCCACCATGCCTGGCCTAGATATTTTTTATTCTTTCCAAAATTTAATTCTCCCTGAAGCTAAAAATTTTCATTACTGAGAATGTACATAGAGATGTGTCACAACCCTTTAGTAATTCCAAAAGGTGTTTCAAAAATTTTATACAATGATAATCACTGTTGAAACAGGTGTATATTCTCCTCAGATCATGACTTTGACCAAGATGATATTCCAAGAAGTAAACTACTGGCCTTTACAGAGTAGGATGTAGGCCATTTTCATTACTGATAACACACTTTTAAAAGAAATGTTTAGAGTTAAATAAGTTAAAACATCTAAATGCTTTTAAAAGAGCACCTGGCACATTGCAAGTTATTCATTATTAATTAGTAGATGAATCATATATCTGGAGTGCACCCTTGTTCTATATGAAGCCTTCCCTAACTATAGATATATAGGCGATAGACTGACAATAAAGATTTGAGGAAAGAAAAATTATTTGGCTGGCTTATTTTTTAAGCTTTTGAGATGTATAAGGTAGAGATTCTTTATCAAATAATTTATGTGACACATTCAATGCATATGAAATAAGTATCTAATACTGAATTTATTCAAGGACTGAAAGTATATAGAGCACACAGGCTGCAAACCAGGAAAACTACCAGTTAGAGAAAGGGCTTTATTCATGGAAGAAAGGTACAATGTAAAGAATAGATGTTTCATCACTTGATTAAATTATTTAAAACTGTCTAGAATTGTGTTATAAAACTATTACTATGTTTCTATGCACTTAGTTATTACATGGTTTTAAATTTGGCACTGTTTCTAAGTTTCTGTAAGGCTTTGTTGTTATTCTTAAGATCTTTCTATTCAAAACATTAATTTTAACAAAAAGCTTTTCCCCGTTATTTTTCTGCAACTGGACTTTTTTGTATTACTTTCCTATATTAAAACATATTTAAAATATTTAATTCTTTAGGGCTGCTTGTAAAATTTCATGAAATCAAAGCACCTGTTGTAAAATCACTTGAAAGACTGGTTATCATGGTCGTCTCTAAGTGATGGCATTCTTTTTGTATTTGATTACCACACAATTATTCTTGCATATGCTCTTTTAAACTCAGATTTCTCAATGAGTTACACAAGAATTTAACCTTTATGAATTCTTGGTGGTTTATTATCTATTTCCATAGGTAAATGCAGTTAATCTTTTATAAATAGATAGTATTGATGAAAATTTTGATAATCAAAAAAAATTTTAAGACAAGATCAAACAATGAATGTAAGAAAGCTAAAACCTTAACGTAAAATAACTGCAGAGCTATGAAAAATACAATAAAGAACATCACTTCAGGAAATAAAAATTTGGAAAAGTGACCAAGGCTTATGATCCTCTAGCCTTAAACAATTTTCATGTCTCAAAAAAAAAAAAGAATTTTGTTTCTTAAGTTTCATTTGATAGAACCATTAGCTGCCTAGCTTCCTGTACTCCACAATGGAGCCTTGTTATAATATACATGGGATCTGAGCCAGTGGATCACCTTATTGGTAAGACTACCTTATAATGAGGTGCTTTCAGTAACTAAACCCTCTTGGACCAGGTCCAAAACAGCCCATCTTACACCAAATTCCACTCTGTAATAAACAAGCTTCAATGTATTGGAAAGAAAACAAAAGCTATATGAAATTTACTGTTCCCAGAAATTAACCTTTGAAAACCCAATGGTAAATACTGATTAAAAGGAATGTGTAACAAGGCATAATTAGGTAGATATTTTAGTACATTTTATAATAACTTTGTATTTTCTTGGCTCAGTCTTCCTTTTTTTGGGAATTTATATTATTTTGATTATCTTAATGCTTTCCCCAAAATTTCATCATTTCACATGAAAATATTTTACATTAATATTTATAGAATTCAATATTAAAGTTTGATTTGGCTCCTTGCTATTATAAAACACAAAATTGTACGAGTGGCATACCATTTCTGTAAACTAGGTGCCATTGTCTTTTATATATGATTCACATATAGTTGAAAAGTTTTAAAAGTATTTAGTACTGGTTTGTTATTATTTTAGATGCAGTATTGTCTTGGTATATTTTCCCTGTTTTTCTTTTTTTTCCTGTATTTTTATTTTTAAATTTATTTATTTTTATTATACTTTAAGTTCTAGGGTATACATGCATAACGTGCAGGTTTGTTACATAGGTATACATGTGCCATGTTGGTTTGCTGCACCCATCAACTCATCATTTACATCAGGTATTACTCCTAAGCTATCCCTCCCCCAGACCCCCACCCCCAGACAGGCCCCAGTGTGTGATGTTCCCCACTCTGTGTCCAAGTGTTCTCATTGTTCAATTCCCACCTATGAGTGAGAACACATGGTGTCTGGTGTTCTGTCCTTGTGACAGTTTGCTTAGAACAATGGTTTCCAGTTTCATCCATGTCCCTGCAAAGGACATGAACTCATCCTTTTTTATAGCTGCATAGTATTCCATGGTGTATATGTGCCACATTTTCTTAAACCAGTCTATCATTGATGGAAATTTGGGTTGGTTCCAAGTCTTTGCTATTGTGAATAGTGCTGAAATAAACATATGTGTGCATGTGTCTTTATAGTAGCATGATTTATAATCTTTTAGGTATATACCCAGTAATGGGATCACTGCGTCAAATGGTATTTTTAGTTCTAGATCCTTGAGGAATTGCCACACTGTCATCTACAATGGTTGAACTAATTTATACTCCCACCAACAGTGTGAAAGCGTTCCTGTTTCTCCACATCCTCTCCAGCATCTGTTGTTTCCTGACTTTTTAATGATCGCCATTCTAACTGGCGTGAGATGGTATCTCATTGTGGTTTTGATTTGCATTTCTCTGATGACCAGTGATGACGAGCATTTTTTCATGTGTTTGATGGCTGCATAAATGTCTTTTGAGAAGTGTCTCTTCATATCCTTCACCCACTTTTTGATGGGGTTTTTTCTTGTAAATTTAAGTTCTTTGTAGATTCTGGATATTAGCCCTTTATCAGATGGGTAGATTGCAAAAATTTTCTCCCATTCTGTAGGTTGCCTGTTCACTCTGATGGTAGTTTCTTTTGCTGTGCAGAAGTTCTTCAGTTTAATTAGATCCCATTTATCAATTTTGGCTTTTGTTGCCATTGCTTTTGGTGTTTTGGTCATGAAGTCTTTGCCCATGCCTATGTCCTGAATGGTATTGCCTAGGTTTTCTTCTAGGGTTTTTATGGTTGTAGGTCTAATATTTAAGTCTTCAATCCATCTTGAATTAATTTTGGTATAAGGTATAAGGAAGGGATCCAGTTTCAGCTTTCTACATATGGCTAGCCAGTTTTCCCAGCACCATTTATTAAATAGGGAAAATTCCTATTTAATATTGGTCTATAATTCTCTTTTTTGGTTGTGTCTCTGCCAGCCTTTGGTATCAGGATGATGCTGGCCTCATAAAATGAATTGGGGAGGATTCCCTCTTTTTCTATTGATTGGAATAGTTTGAGAAGAAATGGTACCAGCTCCTCTTTGTACCTCTGGTAGAATTCGGCTGTGAATCTCTCTGGTCTTGGACTTTTTTTGGTTGGTAAGCTATTAATTATTGCCTCAATTTCAGAACCTGTTATTGGTTTGTTCAGAGATTCACCTTCCTGGTTTAGTGTTGGGAGGGTGTATGTGTCAAGGAATTTATCCATTTCTTCTAGATTTTCTAGTTTATTTGCATAGAGGTGTTTATAGTATTCTCTGATGGTAGTTTGTATTTCTGTGGGATCAGTGGTGAAATCCCCTTTTTCATTTTTTATTGCATCTATTTGATTCTTCTTTCTTTTCTTGTTTATTAGTCTTGCTAGTGGTCTATCAATTTTGTTGATCTTTTCAAAAAACCAGCTCTGGATTCACTGATTTTTTTTGAAGGGTTTTTTGTGTCTCTATCTCCTTTAGTTCTGCTCTGATCTTAGTTATTTCTTGCCTTCTGCTAGCTTTTGAATGTGTTTGCTCTTGCTTCTCTAGTTCTTTTAATTGTGATGTTAGGGTGTCAATTTTAGATCTTTCCTGCTTTCTCTTATGGGCATTTAGTGCTATAAATTTCCCTTTACACACTGAGAGATTCTGGTACGTGGTGTCTTTGTTCTCATTGGTTTCAAAGAACACCTTTATTCCTGCCTTTGTTTTGTTATTTACCCAGTAGTCATTCAGGAGCAGGTTGTTCAGTCTCCATGTAGTTGTGTGGTTTTGAGTGAGTTTCTTAATCCTGAGTTCTAATTTGATTGCACTGTGGTCTGAGAGACAGTTTGTTGTGATTTCTGTTCTTTCACATTTGCTGAGGAGTGCTTTACTTCCAATTATGTGGTCAATTTCAGAATAAGTGCAATGTGGTGCTGAGAAGAATGTATATTTTGTTGATTTGGGGTGGAGAGTTCTGTAGATGTCTATTAGGTCCACTTGGTGCAGAGCTGAGTTCAAGTCCTGGATATCCTTGTTAACCTGTCTTGCTGATTTGTCTAATATTGACAGCGGGGTGTTAAAGTCTCCCATTTTATTGTGTAGGAGTCTAAGTCTCTTTGTAAGTCTCTAAGGACTTGCTTTGTGAATCTGGGTGCTCCTGTATTGGGTGCATATATATTTAGGATAGTTAGCTCTTCTTGTTGAATTGATCCCTTTACCAGTATGTAATGATCTTGTCTCTTTTGATCTTTGTCACAGCACACTGATGGGTCTTGACTCTTTATCCAATTTGCCAGTCTGTGTCTTTTAATTGGGGCATTTAGCTCATTTACATTTAAGGTTAATATTATTATGTGTGAATTTGATCCTGTCATTATGATGTTAGCTGGTTATTTTGCCCACTAATTGTTGCAGTTTCTTCATAGCATCGATGGTCTTTACAATTTGGCATGTTTTTGCAGTGGCTGGTACTGGTTGTACCATGTTTAGTGCTTCCTTCAGGAGCTCTTGTAAGGCAGGCCTAGTGGTGACAGAATCTCTCAGCATTTGCTTGTCTGTAAAGGATTTTATTTCTCCTTCACTTATGAAGCTTAGTTTGACTGGATATGAAATTCTGGGTTGAAAATTCTTTTCTTTAAGAATGTTGCATATTGGCTTCCACTCTCTTCTGACTTGTAGGGTTTCTGCCGAGAGATCTGCTGTTAGTCTGATGGGCTTCCCTTTGTGGGTAACCTGACCTTTCTCTCTGGCTGCCCTTAACATCTTTTCCTTCATTTCAACCTTGGTGAATCTGAAAATTATGTGTCTTGGGGTTGCTTTCCTCAAGGAATTATCTTTGTGGTGTTCTCTGTATTTCCTGAATTTGAATGTTGGCCTGCCTTGCTAGGTTGGGGAAGTTCTCCTGGATAATATCCTGAAGAGGGTTTTCCAACTTGGTTCCATTTTCCCTGTCACTTTCATGTACACCAGTCAGACAGAGATTTGGTCTTTTCACATAGTCCCATATTTCTTGGAGGCTTTGTTCATTTCTTTTTACTCTTTTTTCTCTAATATTGTCTTCTTGCTTTATTTCATTAATTTGATCTTCAATCACTGATACCCTTTCTTCCACTTGATCAAATCAGCTGTTGGAGCTTGTGCATGTGTCACGAAGTTCTCATGCCATGGTTTTCAGCTCCGTCAGGTCATTTAAGGTCTTCTCTACACTGTTTATTCTAGTTAGCCATTCGTCTAACTCTTTTTCAAGGTTTTTAGCTTTCTTGTGATGGGTTAGAACATGCTCCTTTAGCTCAGAGAAGTTTGTTATTACTGACCTTCTGAAGCCTATTTCTGTCAACTCATCAAAGTCATTCCCCGTCCAGCTTTGTTCCATTGCTGGTGAGGAGCTGCGATCTTTTGGAGGAGAAGCAGCAGTCTGGTTTTTAGAATATTCAGCTTTTCTGCTCTGGTTTCTCCCCATATTTGTGGTTTTATCTATCTTTGGTCTTTGATGCTGGTGACCTACAGATGGGCTTTTGGTGTGGATGTCCTTTTTGTTGATGTTGATGCTATTCCTTTATGTTTGTTAGTTTTCCTTCTAACAGTCAGGTCCGTCAGCTGCAGGTCTGTTGGAGTTTGCTGGAGGTCCACTCCAGACCCTGTTTGCCTGGGCATCACCAGCGGAAGCTGCAGAATAGCAAATATTGCAGAACAGCAAATATTGCTGCTTGATCCTTCCTCTGGAAGCTTCGTCCCAGAGGGGCACCTGCCTGTATGAGGTGTCTGTCGGCCCCTACTGGGAGGTGTCTCCCAGTTAGGCTACACGGAGGTGAGGGACCCATTTGAGGAAGCAGTCTGTCCGTTCTCAGAGCTCAAAGGCTGTGCTGGGAGAAACACTGCTCTCTTCAGAGCTGTCAGACAGGGATGTTTAAGTCTGCAGAAGTTTCTGCTGCCTTTTGTTCAGCTATGCCCTACCCACAGAGGTGGAGTCTATAGAGGCAGTAGGCCTTGCTGGGCTGCAGTGGGCTCTGCCCAGTTTGAGCTTCCTGGCCACTTTGTTTACCTACTCAAGCCTCAGCAATGGCAGATGCCCCTCCCCTAGCCAGACTGCAGCCTCACAGGTTGATCTCAGACTGCTGCTGTAGCAGTGAGCAAGGCTCCGTGGGCATGGGACCTGCCAAGCCAGGCACGGGAGATAATCTCCTGGTCTGCCGGTTGCTAAGACTGTGGGAAAAGCACAGTATTTGGGTGGGAGTGTCCTGTTTTTTCCAGGTACTGTCTGTCACGGCTTCCCTTGGCTAGGAAAGTGAAATCTCCCAACCCCTTGTGCTTCCTGGATGAGGCAATGCCCCACCCTGCTTCGGCTCACCCTCTGTGAGCTGTACCCACTGTGCAACCAGTCCAAATGAGATGAACCAGGTACCTCAGTTGGAAATGCAGAAATCACCCGTCTTTTCCATTGATCACTCTGGGAGCTGCAGACCAGAGCTGTTCCTATTCAGCCATCTTCTTCCCTGTTTGTCTAACTGATGTTATGGTATTCATATTTAAAGTTAACCTTTCAAAATGTTAATCTTTTTTATCTGTTGTGAAAGGACCCACGGACCTGCCTTGCTAGTCAGGACTTTATGGTATTGCTTATGGAGTTGAATTATTTCCTAAAGCAGGAGCAAGTAGGAACTATAAAAGCTTATTTTGTACCATTTTTTAGTATCATTGTTGGAGATAGGCATAACCTTAAACTAAGGAATTATTTAGATTATAAGCTCACCTAATATACATTACAATAAAGTAAAGCTGGGCACAGTGGCGCACACCTGTAGTCCCAGTTACTTAGGAGGCTGAGGCATGAGGATCGCCTGAGTTCCAGGAGATCGAGGGTGCACTGCACTATCTGGGCAACATAGCGAGATCCCATCTCTTTAAAACATTTTTAAAATAAAAATTACAATAAAGTAAGTTGATATTAATATTTCTATATTTGTCTTTAAAGTTGATTGGCAATATACATGAATTTTGTTACCATTAGACATGGAAATATGTTCCAACTCCACCTGCCAACTTACTTTGGGCAAGTTATTTAATCTCCCTGAACTTCCATTTTTTCTTCTTAAAATGGGGATAATAAGAAGTAGATCAAACATGAGAATCAAGTGCAGAAGAGTATATGGAAGCTCTTTTGGACTAGCTGGTCAAGGGAATGAGTTTGAGTTTTGCCCTGCAAAACTTGGTCATTTTACTTTACCTCATTGAGCCTCAGCTTTGTTTTCTACCAAAAAAAAAAAAGTGTGCAAAAATAAATAAATAAAAAGATTGTTATTGAGGATTAAATGGGGTAACATTCAATATGTAAAAGTGCTTTATAAATTCTGAAGCTCTGTTCAATTATTAATTGTTAGGAACCTGAAACAACAGTATAATTGATATCTTGGTATCCCAAAATTGCACCTTCAAAGGGCTAATAAACCTGTTAGAATTTGGTCCATGTGCTGAAAAACACATTGAGCTTTTTATTTTTAAAAATCTAGGTCGGGTGCGGTGGCTCACACCTATAATCTCGGCACTTTGGGAGGCCGAGGTGCGTGGATCATTTGAGACCAGGAGTTCAAGACCAGCCTGGCCAACATGGTGAAACCCCGCCTCTACTAAAAAAAGACGAAAAAACTAGTGGGTGTGGTGGTGGGTGCCTGTAATCCCAGCTACTCAGGAGGCTGAGTCAGGAAAATCGCTTGAACCTGGGAGGCAGAGGTTGCAGTGAGCCGAGATTGCACCACTGCACTCCAGCCTGGATGGCGAAGCAAGACTCTGTCTCAAAAAAAAAAAAAAAATCTAATTATTCCTTTATTAGTAAGACTTAAATATTATGACTACTTTCTATTTTTACATATCATATTTTATATCTTGAAAGTTGTACGTATTGCAAACAAGAAAATATCAAGGGAACATTGAAATCCATGGATTCCAATTAGAAAAATTCTATGTAAGATCTATAAGGGCAGGGATTTTTTTTTTTTTTGTCTGCATTTGTTTTTGTACTCCCAACACTATATTTGCTGACCAAATTAATCGAATTGAGTATTTTATTAATGTGTTTACTTCTCAGCCCTCACATATGCCTATTTCATTTGACCAGTTTCTAGACTCTAGCAACCTTCCTCTATTCCAAACTTTTTATTCCTATTACCTGAACCACATTAAATCCCCCATCCTTTCTCCATTCCTGTTTACTAAACCTTTATTCCATCAACTGTGGGCCATAGATTGTCTTTTCTCTTCCTTTTATTCTACAGGGTGTTCCTTTGCCAACTTTACCTACAAAAAGAATGTTGGACTTTTGCAATTTTGTTTGAGATTCTCGTGAAGATAATTATTGTAACACAATTATATTCTAAAATATGAATTTGACTTCACATCAGCTAATTAATTAGCCTAAATGTCAGCCTATTTGTAAAAGCCTTTTAGTCCCATTATCACCCTGGATAAAATTAATTTTTCCTGCCTATGTCCCAAGGTAATATGTATTGTATGATATTGCTATTAATTGTGTGCAAGTCTGTCTGTCCTGCACACTGTGACCTCCTAAGGATAAGAACAGCTTTCCATATTAGCTGGTATTCATTAATCCATTCATTCATCTGACATACTTTGAGAGTCTGCTTTGCATCAAGAACTGTGCTATGTTCTAGGGATACCAAAGTTGAATAAGAAAGGAATCGTATTCATCAGGAATTCATAGCCTAATCTGCATACAAGTAAACGCTTGTGCAGTAGGGTACAGTATGATGAGAGCTGTAATAAAAGAAAGGCACCCAACAGAGCTTTGTTGGGTATACACATTCTGGTAGGTACAAATTATAGTTGTGGCAGAGGATCTGTAAGTTAACAGCGGAAGTCATTTAACACAGGAAACATCCTCACAGACTTTCTTTAATTTTTTCTTTAAAAAAAAAGCTTGCAATTTATATATATATATATATATATATATATATATATATATATATATATATATAATGATCGCCATTCTAACTGGTGTGAGATGGTATCTCATTGTGGTTTTGATTTGCATTTCTTTTTTTTTTTTTTTTTTGACGGAGTCTCGCTCTGTCATCCAGGCTGGAGTGCACTGGTGTGATCTTGGCTCACTGCAAGCTTCCCATCCTGGGTTCACGCCATTCTCCTGCCTCAGCCTTCCAAGTAGCTGGGACTATAGGCGCCCACCACCACGCCCGGCTAATTTTTTGTATTTTTAGTAGAGATGGGGTTTCACTGTGTTAGCCGGGATGGTCTCAATCTCCTGACCTCATGATCTGCCTGCCTCAGCCTCCCAAAGTACTGGGATTACAGGCATGAGCCACCACACCCAGCCTGATTTGCATTTCTCTAACAACCAATGATGATGAGCTTTTTTTCATATGTTTATTGGCCACATAAATGTCTTCTTTTGAGAAGTGTCTGTTCATATCCTTCACCCACTTTTTGATGGGGTTGTTTTTTTCTTGTAAATTTGTTTAAGTTTCTTGTAGATTCTGGATATTAGCCCTTTGTCCAATGGACAGACTGCAAAAATTTTCTCCCATTCTGTAGGTCGCCTGTTCACTCGGGTGATAGTTTCTTTTGCTGTACAGAAGCGCTTTAGTTTAATTGGATCCTGTTTGTCAATTTTGGCTTTTCCTGCCATTGCTTTTGGTGTTTCAGTCATGAAGAGGAGCTGATACCACTCCTTCTGAAACTATTCCAAACACTAGAAAAAGAGGGACTCCTCCCTAACTCATTTTATGCGGCCAGCATCATCCTGATACCAACACCAAAAAAAGAAAATTTCAGGCCGATATCCCTGATGAATATCGATGCAAAAATCCTCTATAAAATACTGGCAAACTGAATCCAGCAGCACATTAAAAAGCATATCCACCACAATCAAGTTGGCTTCATCCCTGGGAAGCAAGGCTGGTTCAACATATGCAAATCAATAAATGTAATCCATCACACAAACAGAACCAATGACAAAAACCACGATTATCTCAATAGATGCAGAAAAGGCCTTCGATATAATTCAACACTGCCTCCTGCTAGAAACTCTCAATAAACTAGGTATTGATGGAACATATCTCAAAATAATAAGAGCTATTTACGACAAACCCACAGCCAGTATCATACTGAAAGGGCAAAAGCTGGAAGCATTCCCTTTGAAAACCGGCACAAGATAAGGATGCCCTCTCTCACCACTCCTATTCAACACAGTATTGGAAGTTCTGGCCAGGGCAATCAGGTAAGAGAAAGAAATAAAGGGTATTCAATTAGCAAAACAGGAAGTCAAATTTTTTCTGTTTGCAGATGACATGATTGTATATTTAGAAAACCCCATTGTCTCAGCCCAAAATCTCCTTAAGCTGATAAGCAACTTCAGCAAAGTCCCAGGATACAAAATCAATATGCAAAAATCACAAGCATTCCTATACACCAATAACAGACAAACAGAGAGCCAAATCATGAGTGAACTCCCATTCACAATTGCTACAAAGAGAATAAAATACCTAGGAATACAACTTACGAGGGATGTGAAGGACCTCTTCAAGGAGAACTACAAACCACTGCTCAAGGAAATAAAAGAGGACACAAACAAATGGAAAAACATTCCATGCTCATGGATAGGAAGAATCAATATTGTCAAAATGGCCATACTGCCCAAAGTAATTTATAGATTCAATGTTATCCCCATCAAGCTACCATTGAGTTTCTTCACAGAATTAGAAAAAACTACTTTAAATTTCATATGGAACCAAAAAAGAGCTCGTATAGCCAAGACAATTCTAAGCCAAAAGAACAAAGCTGGAGGCATCACGCTAC
This sequence comes from Nomascus leucogenys, assembly GCF_006542625.1. Taxonomy (NCBI): domain Eukaryota; kingdom Metazoa; phylum Chordata; class Mammalia; order Primates; family Hylobatidae; genus Nomascus; species Nomascus leucogenys. The sequence goes on along the minus strand of NC_044394.1, from coordinate 10,658,949 downwards.
CTGACTTCAAACTATACTACAAGGCTACAGTAACCAAAACAGCATGGTACTGGTACCAAAACAGATATATAGACCAATGGAACAGAACAGAGGCCTCAGAAATTACGCCACACATCTACACCCATCTGATCTTTGCCAAACCTGATAAAAACAAGCAATAGAGAAGAGATTCCTTATTTAACAAATGGTGTTGGGAAAACTGGCTAGCCATATGCAGAAAACTGAAACTGGACCTCTTCCTTATACCTTCTATAAAAATTAACTCAATATGAATTAAAGACTTAAATGTAAAACCTAAAACCATAAAAACCCTAGAAGAAACCTAGGCAATACTATTCAGGACACAGGCATGGGTGATATGCCTTTTTTAAGTATTTTCCTCCTTATTTTACTCTTAAAAATATTTATAAAAGCTTTTTCCAAGAAAAAGGGCCGATAAAAATCCAAAAAATCTTGCTGAATGTTAAATTGCACAAAATCCTTTTGCCACTGCTTAAATGAGTCGGAGTACAGATCCTAAGAAGAAATGTTATTTTATGTTATCACTGGCAATGCCGTTTAATGTCGCCCTTAACTATTTGAAAACCACATTAATGGTTTATCAGACTTCAGTGAAGAATGAAGGTAAATGTATTGAATGGTTACATTGCCTCCTTGTCACTTTCTAAAGTCTTCAAATGTAAATAAGGTAACTATTTTTAAATGAGTTTGGAAATGAAAAGTTAACTTATAAATCACTTTAAAAAATATGTTCCTCTAAAGAACTGCAAAGGAAAAAAATCTCAAACTTAACTTGTACAAAACAAAGAAATGTACAAATAACAAACATCACGTTAGATACAGGAGGCATTGCTTCATCTGTTTCCGATAATGACTCCCCAAAAAACATTTCCATGGCGTACAAGTCCAGATTGATGCTTTGGCAGGCTCAGTTTTGTATAGGATGAGCAGCAACGCATGCAGGCAACTTACAGGATAAAAGAAACTGGGTTCCACCAGCTGTTCCTAAAAAACAGTGAGATGGGTGCTTACATACAAACAAATGGCCCATAACCCCAACTCCTTTTTCCTGTGTATAAATGTCTCCGGTTGCCTCATGCCCTTTTACAGTTTCCGAACCACTTTCAAGTCTGTTCATCATGTTCATTTTTGTCATGCTAATACCTGTTTCTAACGTTGAATAGAAGGGACTAAGCTTTACATTATGATTTATCCCAAGCCCTGCACTCATCTAAAAATAATCCTATAACAAACTCCACTCATTCCTAAAAGTGATATGGCCAAGGAGAAGCATATTACTTATATTCCAGAATACTGACTTCAAATCACCCACATCTGTTATTTCCCCATTTTTGAAATCAGTGGATTCATTTAAACTCTCTTTTCTGCCTGTTTAAAATCTGTGGGTAACAAGTTCTATGATAATATCTATTCATTCAACACTTAAGTATAAAAGACACTTAAAACTATAACTTGGGATTTTCCCTGCCACTACCCACTCAAAGGTGGACCATTCATGCTTTGGTTACAAATGTTTGCAGAAACATATGGTCAGATCATATGGTTCTAATAATGTTCCTTTTAGTACTTTGTAGCTTTGACCAATTTCAATATTTTTTCTGGAATTGGAAATTCTTTCTTGTGGTAATGTACTCATTTATCAAAAAATGAATATGTGGTTGTGAAGAATTTTTTGGCTTATTGCAATGTGGAAGACTCTAAGTAAAGTTTTTCTGAGAACTACAACGTTACATAGATTGATAGTCATATATTACACAAATTCTTCCTGTTTTCAATGTATAACCATGAGTTTGAAGTGGAAGGTCGTGTTGTTACTATTTTTCTGAGCTACCTCATCCAATGTCTCCTCCATTCTGAGTTTCCACTCCTCTGTCTATTCAATGGATAGTGATTTCCATGCACAAATGTAATTCCAGCCCAAATAAGACTGGGTGAGTGGGGGTGCGTAAGAGAGGTTCCCTCTTGCTCTATTGTCTTCTCCCTGCCATAAGTACCTCTGTTGTACAGCACCATTAATTTCTACAAAAAGTAGCAAATGCTCACTTACGAATCACTACAAATCATTCAACGCCTGGGGCTCTCAGTGCCTCCAGGAAAACTTGTAGTTTTGCTCACTTTATTCAAATGGCAGTCCAGCATAAGGGAGGTTGTCCTTGGAATTTTAAAATATGGATTGTTTGATCGATTGTTCAACTGAAGAATATATGGAAACTTTTTGTCTTGAAACTAGATGTACAGCAGTGACACCTATTAGCATTGTGAATGTACTGTCAAAGGAACAATGCTACTCCCACAGACGTGGAAGCCTGGGAAAAATTACTTTGTTCTTTCTACATGCTGAGGAAATATTTGCATTTTTAAAGTTTCTTTTAAAATAGCCTTCTCTTAGAATACGAATCTTCAGGATCTGTGTTTTTTCTATTATAGCCTCTATCATGGGAAATATTGCATTCTCATATTTTATAGAATAATCGAAGCTCTGTTTTAAGATGAACTGGTGTTAAAATTTTGAAAGGCATCATTTCACATTTAATTAATGTGGGCGGATTTTCTTCAGATAACCCACAGAATTTTAGAATGTGGAGATTTGTTAATAGTATTCCCAGTTCTACATAGTTTTATTTGAAAATAAGGAATTATGTTTTCTTTTGAAAATGTTTTGATTCTTAAGGAGGCATTAAACCAAAAGGATCTGAGCCTCAGTTTTGGATTTGAACATTTTAAACCCCAGCCTACTGCTTTCTAACTTTAACTTATGCTCCCTAAAAGTTTCCTCATCCAGACAATGAGGACAGTAATACCTCATGAGGTCTATGAGGGTAAAATTAAATAATGAATTTACATCATAAGCATTCGCAAATGTAAGCTGTTACTCTGTTTTTTTTCTTTTTTTACTTATTTTCTGTACTCTTCTATACTATGTTAGACTAAAGATTCTTACATTTTCCCTTTGAATATGTTAAGCTAATGGTTTTTAAAAACACGATCCAGTCTTAACATCCAATCCACTTTCTATTAGACCTTTACAAGTGAAATTGAGATGTTAAATCTGGTAGTTTAGGGTTTATGAAAGGCTTTTAAAAATTTTTGTAAGCATGGAGATAAGTTTATCTTTAAATACCATCTGGAATATGAAATAATGTTCTTTCAGCTACTTACAGTGTAGAATAGATCAACCAGTCTCTTTAATATTGCTGAATCAAGGGTAAGTTTATGTTTGTTCTGAAATTTAAGATAAGGCTGTGCATGCATAACTATCCTCACGTGATAATGAAGATATATGAAGTATTGCTATGCTATAGATAAATACAATTAATAAGGCCCATTTCTCATATTGATTAAAAAAATAGTATGGTATGCTATTAAAGATGAACTATTCCCAAATGTAATATTTTCGTATGCTCGGCATTAAACCATAAGTATCAAAGCCAAAGCTGAAAAGGCATTTAGTATGGCAGCATAAATATTTGGACACGTTATGCTTCCATGTTATACGTTAAAACTTGCATTGTTAAAGTAAGCCAGTCTTATCTCTTTGTGTGTTTTTAATCTGCTCATTTAAGCCTAATCAGGATTGAATATACATTGGAGACAAAGACATGACCCAAAGATTAGTCTTGTAAAATAAGGATCGGATTTCCAACTCAATGTAAACTCCTATTGCACATCCCTAAACCAAGCAGATTGAAAGTTATAGTAGTAATGTAAACAATTCCATCAGAGGATGGTAGTACTTTCAGCAAATATTCATTCTATGGGTAAGACGAGGTATGTTCTTCAAGTGCTGTGAATAACATCACTTTAAAAAACAAATCTCAGGTAACTAAGTGTAGTTAAGATTTTTAAAAATGTTTTCTCAGTGTAATAGAGTGCAGTGGTTAAGGACGTAAACAGTGCAATGAGACCACTTGGATATCAAATTCAACTTCTGCCTTTTTAGAAATTCTACGATTTTGAGAAAGTTACTTAACTTCTCTGTGCTTTAGTTTATTTTTGTGCAAAATGGGGAAATAATACCTAACTCATGGGGTTAGGGGTTAGTGGGTTAAATGAGTTAATTCACATAAACCACTTAGAATAGTGCCTGGCATGATGTAGTAGCTTCCTAAGTATTAACTAACAACAATAATCATAATGATGATAAGGAAATATTATTAATGTAGATACTACTTTAAAATTAGTCCTTTATAAGAAAGTGCAGGATCATGCATTATTCCACCATTCATTAATGTAATTAGATGTTGAACATTTTCCCATTTCATTGTTTAAATTGTCCGATGACAGCGAGGCATATGAAATTTAAACTATAGTATTCCTATTTTAGCATCATGAAATACTGTGGTATCATAGTCCCTTAGGAACAAGAAATGCTGCCCTGCTATGGATTTTATAAGGTGAGTTTCAATGTATATTCAGAGGAAATGCCATTTATAAGCATATAGTTAATGGAGGGCTCACAGGAAGAACATAGTTAAGTATTATTTCTTTGTGGGCTGGTGAATTACACCTTACAATTAATACTTCTCTATGGGGAAAAAATTGAGCTTATCTTTCTTCCAAGGAAGGTAAAATTGGCAGTATGGGAACACTGAAAAGTTCTGGCAGGGATGTATATTTTATTCTTTAAAATTTACTTTTCCCAGTTGGAAATGTAATAAGTATTTTGTAACAAGGTTTTGTTCCATTGTCTTGACTGATGAGAAATTTAGACAAGAGAGTGAGCATAATTTTATTTTGGTAGTGGAGACCAGATGATTTGAATTATTTTTCAAATATGTTTTTCTCTTTTATGGTTATGCCCTATCATATCCATTCATATTATACTCTTATATTAGTAAGTTAGGAAATTACCTTATCACTTATTATTTGTGTTAATTGAATGTAACCATCACCCACATTCCTCAAAAATAGCTCACTTTCATTCTTTTGTTCATTCTTATATAATATTCGCACACCAAAAATCAGATATTATTTTAAAACTTATTTAATGAAATGATTCTCTTAAACTATGAAGATGTTTGAGAATCTGAAGTCTGAAATGATTGTATGTGCAAATGTGCTGTGTGCCAAATGGATTGTTTCTGATGTTTCTGGATTTACTGAACGTGGTTTTGATAACTATTGTTGGCAGTCTTATTGATGAAAATGAGATATGTTCTAGAGATATTTTTAATCCAGATATATCACTTGTACCTGAGTAATCAACATCCCACAGCACAGTCAATACTTTGTTCCAACCTGCAGCTACCTGGAAAATCTCTATTCCCAGGGTGTTGTAGCTATTTGATTTAACTGAGAGTTGAGGGGTGGGGCAGAGCAGGGGCAGTGGGCCTCCAGGACCCTATTGAAGCACTACTGGGTCTTCTGGCAACATCACAGCCACCTAAGGCTGTGCTTTCAGATGGGACAAACAAGAGTCTGGCTAGGAACTTAACAGGAAACCCTGGAGAAGTAGAAAAGCATAGGGAACTTTGAAAAGCTCTCATACATTCCTGGGGAATCTAAAAGGCTGCATGCGTGAATAAGTTGCTACACATGCTCACAGAAGATAGGGAAGGAAGAAGGCCCCAGCCAATCACTCCAGCTGACTTTGAGGTCCTACAGAAGTAAAAAGTAAAAGGTAAGGCTGTCTTACGAACTGCTTAAAGTTTGAAGGTGGGCCTTCAAAGATATCCTTGAAAAATAATAGAAAAGCATTTTAGGAAATCTGATGGTCTTTAGCTGATCACTAAATTATAGTGACCCAGAGGGGACCACCAGAAACCCATGCTTAAAAACAAAAACAAGAAAACACACACACACACACACACACACACACACATTCAGGAGAACTCAGTGGCAGGGAATAGAGAATCTATACAATTACAAGAAAACCTTGGGGAGAGATGGGCCAAATACTGGAGTTGTTACAATGTATTCTCTAAAATACCCAGTTTTCAACAAAAAAAAAATTACTAGATATGCAAATAAACAGCAAAGTGTGCAAAATACACAGGGTAAAAAGCAGCCAAAGAAAATGTCTATGAGCTGGCCCACATTTTTTATTTAATAGAACATAGTATTTCCAGGGATTAAGGAGGGCGTACAGGTAGAAGGGAGAGGGTGTGGCTATAAAAGGGCAACATGAGAGATCTATGGGGTGATGGAAATGTTCAGCTTTTTTACTGTATCGCTGTTAACAGCCTGGTTGTGATATCATACTACAGTTTTGCAAGATATTACATTGGGGGAAACAAAAACAGATGCTAATTGTCATCTCCAGAGCAATCACTAAAAAATTTAAAAGTATGGTAAAAGAAAGAACAAAGGAATTTGCATGGTACACTAGAAAATACCTAGGATGAAGAAAGATCATAATTGATAAATGGAAGAACAAAAGATACTTAAGTCATAGAATATAAATAGCAAAATGAGACACATAAATCCTACTTTATCAGTAACTACATAAAATGTAAATGGACTAAATATACCAATCAAGAAACAGATATTAGCAGAATAGATTTTTACAAAACAATCACACATGCCTTCTACAAGAAACACAGTTTAGATTCAAAAACACAAATATATTGAAAGTAACAGGATGGAAAAGGTAAGCTATGCAATTAGTAACCAAAAGAGTTCTTTCAAAACTTCAACAAAAGTTGACATTTAGCTATTATGATTAAAACAAACAAAGAGTCAAATTATTACCATCCTTAAAGACACAAAAATGATTATTACTGTGAATAACTATATGACAAAAAAATAGACAGATGAGGTGGACAAAGTCCTTGAAAGACACAAACTACTGAAACAGACTCAAGAAGAAATAGATAAGCAGAATAGGCCTATAACAAGTGAAGAGACTGAATTAAGAAGTTAGAACCTTCCCTCAAAGAAAAGCCCAGGACCAGATGGTTTCACTGGTGAATTCTACGTATAGTTAAAGAAGAATTAATATCAATCCTTGTCAAACTCTGCCAAAACACAGAAAAGAAGGAAACATTTCCTGACTCATTCTAAGAGGACAGTATTACTCTGATCCCAAAATCAGGCAAAGATAACACAAGAAAACTATAGACCAATATCTCTTATAAATTTAGACACAAAAATCTTCAACAAATACTAGGAAATTGAATCCAGCAACATAAAAAAGATTATATCCTATGACCAAGTGAGATTTATTCCAGGAATGCAAGCTTGAAATAATTTAATTCAGTAATCAATTAATGTAATACACCACATCAAAAGAATAAAGATTAAAACTACATGATTATTTCCATAGATGCGGAATAAACATTTGACAAAATCTAGTATCTTTTTATGAAAAAACAATAAACTAGAACTAAAAGGAAACTTCCTCAAGCTGATAAAATGCATCTATGAAAACCACACAGTTTACATCATACTTAATGGAGAAAACTGAATGCTTTCCCCCTTAATATCAGGAACAAGATAAGGATGTCTGCTCTTGAAACTTTTATTCGACATTACTGGGGATTCTAACCAAGGCAACTAAGCAAGACAAATAAATAAATCATTGAGATCAGAAAAGAAGAAGTGAGCCAAGCTTGGTGGTTAATACCTGTAATCTTAGCACTTTGGGAGGCTGAGGAGAGAGGATTGCTTGAGGCCAGGAGTTAGAGACCAGCCTTAGCAACATAGTGAGATCCCCATCTCTAAAAAAATTTTTTTTAGAAGTGGGCAAAACCAAATAAATTTTTTTTTAAGTAGCCAAGCATGCTGGTGTGGCCCATAGTCCCAGCTACTTGGGAGGCTGAGACAGAAGGATTACTTGAGTCCAGGAGTTCAAGGCTGCAGTGAGTGAGGATCATGCCACTCACTCCAGCATCTCTAAAAATAACAATAAACAAACAAGTAAATAAGTAAATAAATAAATGAAGTAAAACTTGCAGGTGACATGATCTTATATTTAGAAAATCCTAAAGAATCCACTAAAAAATTTAAAACCAATAAATTCATCAGTATGGAATATACAAGATCAATATACAAAATTCAGTTGTATTTCTATAGAGTACCAATGAACAATTCAAAAATGAAATTGAGAAAACAGTTTAATTTGCAATAGCATCAAAAAGTATAAAATACCTAGAAATGAATTTAACAAAAACATCCCATGTTTATGGATCAAAAGATTTAAGATTATTATTATTATTATTATTATTATATACTTTTTTGTGTGTGTGAGACAGAGTTTTGTTCTTGTTGCCCAGGCTGGAGTGCAGTGACGCAATCTCGGCTCACCACAACCTCTGCCTCCTGGGTTCAAGTGATTCTCCTGTCTCAGCTTCCCAAGTAGCTGGGATTACAGGCATGCGCCACCATGCCCAGCAAATTTTGTATTTTTAGTAGAGATGGGGTTTCTCCATGTTGGTCAGGCTGGTCATGAACTCCCGACCTCAGGTGATCCACCCGCCTCGGCCTCCCAAAGTGCTCGGATTACAGGCGTGAGCCACCACGCCCAGCCTAGATTTAATATTATTAAGATGGCTGCACTCCTCAAATTGATTTATAGATTCAACACAATTATCGCACCTTCCATTTCTAAACTTACTACACAACTACAGTAATCAAGACAGTATTATACTGCCATAAGGATAGATATATAGACAATGGAATAGAGTCAAGAGTCCAGAAATAAACCCATACATTTATGGTCATTTAATTTTTGACAAGAGTGAATGACAATTCATTGGGGGAAATAGTTCAACAAATGGTACTGGGACAACAAGATATTCACATGCAAAATGAGGAAGTTAGACTCCTACCTTATATAAAAGTGAACTCAAAATGGATTCGAGATTGAATTTAGGAGTTAAAACTCTTAGAAGAAAACAGAGGTAAATTTTCTTGACTTTGGATTAGGCAATGGTTTTTAAAATATAAATTTTATTTTTTTTTTAGAGCAGTTTTATGTTCACAGCAAAATTGAGAGAAAAGTACAGAGAGTTCTCATATACTCCCTCCCATACACATGCAGTCTCCACTATCAATATCCCACAGCAGGGTGGTACATTGTTACAATCAACAAATCAACATTGACATCATTATCAACCAAAGTCTATAGTTTCCATTAGGGTTCACTCTAGATGTTGTATGTTCTATGAGTTTGGACAAATATATAGTTGCATATATCCATCATTATAGAATCATACAGAATAGTTTTACTGTCCTAAAAATCCTCTGTGCTCCACCTGTTTGTACCTCCTTCCCTTATATTTACAACTAGTTTACATCCTCTTTCAAAAAACTATACCACTTCATGGGTAGTGCAAATATATAGCAACAGAGTATTCCCAATTTATCCCTCCCACCACTTGTAACATTGCTGTCATTCATTTCACTTATCCACAAACTATAATCACTAAATATATTGCTGCTATTATTATTTTGAACAAGCATATGTTGGATCAATTAAGAAAAATAAAGATAAAAGATTGTGTTTTAACTTCATTTATTCCTTCTCTAATGCTTTTCCTTTTTTTTGACTTTTCTTTTTATTATTATTATTGTTATTATTATACTTTAAGTTTTAGGGTACATGTGCACAATGTGCAGGTTTGTTACCTATGTATCCATGTGCCATGTTGGTGTGCTGCACCCATTAACACGTCATTTAGCACTAGGTATATCTCCTAATGCTGTCCCTCCCCCCTCCCCACAGCCCACAACAGTCCCCGGAGTGTGATGTTCCCCTTCCTGTGTCCATCTGTTCTCATTGTTCAGTTCTCACCTATGAGTGAGAACATGCAGTGTTTGGTTTTTTGTCTTTGCGATAGTTTACTGAGAATGATGGTTTCCAGTTTCATCCATGTCCCTACAAAGGACATGAACTCATCATTTTTTATGGCTGCATAGTATTCCATGGTGTATACGTGCCACATTTTCTTAATCCAGTCTATCATTGTTGGACATTTGGGTTCGTTCCAAGTCTTTGCTATTGTGAATAGTGCCGCAATAAACATACGTGTGCATGTGTCTTTATAGCAGCATGATTTATAGTCCTTTGGGTATATACCCAGTAATGGGATGGCTGGGTCAAATGGTATTTCTAATTCTAGATCCCTGAGGAATCGCCACACTGACTTCCACAATGAATGAACTAGTTTACAGTCCCACCAACAGTGTAAAAGTGTTCCTATTTCTCCACATCCTCTCCAGCACCTGTTGTTTCCTGACTTTTTAATGATCGCCATTCTAACTGGTGTGAGATGGTATCTCATTGTGGTTTTGATTTGCATTTCCTTTCTTTATGTAGATCTGAGTTTCTGGCAGTTTGCTAGGGCTGTTAAAACAAAATACCACATACTGAATGGCTTAAGCAACCAGAATTTATTTTCTCACACTTCTGGGAGCTAAAAGTCCATGATCAGAGTGTTAGCAGGTTTGATTTCTCTCTCCTTGGCTCGTAGATGGTAGCTTTCTCCCTGTGTCTTTACATGGTCATCCCTTGATTTAAGTGTGCACGTGCTTGGGATCTCTGTCTATATCTTAATTTCTTCTTCTTATAAGACTACTTGTCACAATCCATTAGGGTCCAAACTAATGACCCAATTTTAACTTCATTACCACTTTAAAGGCCCTACAAAGAATTTTGAAAAAAAAACAAAAAACAAACAAACAAAAAAAAACAGTTTAGCCCACAACACTGATCTATATCATTTTCTGGAGAATTTCTTCTAATATTTTTTTTTATTTTTATTTTTGAGACGAAGTCTAATTGTCACCCAGGCTGGAGTGCAGTGGCACAATCTCGGCTCACTGCAACCTCCGCCTTGTGGATTCAAGTGATTCTCCTGCCTCAGCCTCCCAAGTAGCTGGGATTACAGGCACACACCACCATGCCCAGCTAATTTTTGTATTTTAGTAGAGACAGGGTTTCACCATGTTGGCCAGGCTGGTCTCAAACTCCTGACCTCAAGTGATCACCCGCCTCAGCCTCCCAAAGTGCTGGGATTATAGGCATGAGCCACCGTGCCTAGCCAATATTTCTTGGAAAGTAGGTCTACTGTAAGTGACAAATTTTCTCAATTTTTGTTTGTCTGAGAAAATCTTTATTTCTCCTTCACAAGAAGCATAACTTAGCCGGATACAGAATTCTGGGTTGGTGGTTTTTTCTTTCAATACTTTAAATATTTCACTTCACTGTCTTTTTGCTTGCATGTTTTCTGAGAAGTGCAGTGTAATTCTTATCCATGCTTCTCTATAGGTAACATGACTTTTCCCTCTGGCTTTCAAGATTTTCTCTTTGTCTTTGATTTTCTGAAATTTGAATATGGTAGGTATGCCTAGGTGTAGATCTTCCCAGGCTGGAGTGCAGTGGCATGATTCTGGCTCACTGCAACCTCCACCCCCTGGGTTCAAGCAATTCTTGTGCTTCAGCCTCCTGAGTAGCTGGGATTGCAGGCATGCCCCACCATGCCTAGCTAATTTATTGTATTTTAGTAGATATGGGGTTTCACCATGTTGCCCAAGCTGGTCTGTAATTCCTGAGCTTAGGCAATCTGCCCGCCTCAGCCTTCCAAAGTGCTAGGATTACAGGCATGAGCCACCATGCTGAGCCCTAGGTATAGATCTTTTGGTATATATTCTGCTTGGTGTTCTCTGAGTTTTCTGGATCGTGGTTTGTTGTCTATCATTAATTTTGGGAAATTATCAGTCATTATTGCTTCAAATATTTCTTCTGGTTCTTTCTCTCTTCTCCTGGTATTCCCCATTACATATATGTTATACCTTTTGTAATTGCCCCACAGTTCTTGGATATTATATTCTGTCTCTTTTTGTAATTTTTTTCTTTGCATTTCAGTTTTGGAGATTTCTATTGACATTTCTTCAAGTCCACTTATTCTTTCTTCAGCTGTTTGTTCAGTATATTAATGAGTTTACCAAAGGCATTTTTCATTTCTGATACAGTGTTCTTGATTTCTAGCATTTTCTTTCAGTTCTTTCTTAGGGTTTCCATCTCTATTTACATGGTCCACCTATTCTTGCACATTGTACACTTTTTCTACTAGATTCTTTAGCATATTAATTATAGTTGTTTTAAGTTCCCAGTCTGATAATTCTAATATCTCTGCCATATTTGAATCCTCTTCTGATGCTCGCTCTATGTTTTCAAATTTTATTTTGTCTTTTAATATGCCTTATAATTTTTTGTTAAAAGTTGGACATGATGTACTTGGTAAAAGGAACTGAATAAATAGCTTTATTGTGAGGTTTTATGTTTATCTGTCTAGAAGTTAGTTTGTGTTTACTATTTGCTGTACCTGCAGGTGTTGGGGGCTACAATTTCCTTTGGTATCCTTGCTTTTGCCTACTCTGCTATTTTTCTTAAATAACGTCTGAGATGTGCAGTTCTTTAAGTTATATTCCCCTGTTATTATGTAGGAGCCCTATTGATGTGGTAAGGTTTGGTGGGAGGGAAAGCATTCTATGGTCTTATGATTTGGTCTCAATTTTTTAGTGAGCCTATGTACCTGGCTCCTCAAATTCTTCTCAGTTTTATTTTGTTTTGTTTTCCCTGTTAGGTGAACCAGGAAGGATTGAGGGGGCTATGGTTGGACATTTCCTCCCCCCCACGTGAAAGGCTAGAGGGAGCCGAATTTGGGTATTTCTCTTCCCACAAATTGGTTGGGCTCTAATAAAATCCCAGTTGGTTGAGCTCTGATAAAGTAGTTTCTCTTGAGGGCAGGCCTTGTTAAGAACAGAATGTTCTGGACATATTTTAAATTGGCTACTTTCCCCCTCCATCACCTGGAAGCACAAGGGGATATTTTTGTGATTTTAACAATGATAACCTAGTAGGGCTCTTGGAGGTAAAACTCACAAAAGTGTGGGGATCCTCCTGCAACTGGGTCCCCGTGAAGTCTCTAACTCTCAAACTCATCTACACTGTGCCTCTGGCAATTTATCAGTAACAGTTCAAGTTTTCTCACCCCAATTTGGTTCCCACAGAGATTTCTGCTGTCGTAAGTTTTGATTCTCTATAACTGCCCATCTCTCTCTCCAATTTTGGGGGCAACAGTTTGCCTTATGATCTCAATTCTCTGGAGGATCTAAGAAAAGTTGTTGATTTTCAGTTTTGTCAGCGTTCCTTGTTGTCAGGATGGGAAAGATGACTTCCAAGATCTTTGGAGACAGCAGATCTGCTGTCTCTTTGGACACCAGATCTCACTTTCACTTTTGAATGAAATTTTCACTGGATATAAAATACTAGGCTGGCAAGATTTTCCCCCCAAGAACTTTGAAGATGTTGTCTTCTGGCATCTGTTGTTATTAAACAAAGGTCTGCCATCATTCTCATCATTCCCCTGTATATAACTTTTTGCTCTTACTGCTAAGACTTTTTCTCTTTACCTCTAGTTTTTATCAGTTTAACTATGATGTTCCTAGGTATGATTTTCTTTGTAGTTATTTTTCTTGGTTTTGGCTGAGCTTCTTAAGTCTGAGGGTAGATCTTTTAAATAAAATGGAAACCATTTTAGCCAATATTTCTTCAAACTTCACCCTATTTTCTCTCTCTCCAGTTGACACCCCAGTTACATATATGTTCGACCACTTGATATTGTCTCACAGGTCACTGAGGTTCTACTCATTTTTCCTCAATGATTTTTTTCTTTGTACTTTAGTTCATATAGTTTCCATTATTGTATCTTCAAATTTATTGATTGCTGTTTTTAATCTGCTGTCAAGCTCATCCAGTAAACATTTTATTTCAAGTATTGTATTCAGCTCTAAGAGTTCTGGTTTTGTTGCAGTTTTCAAATATCTGTTAAAATTCTCCCATCTCTTATCTTTTCCTATAAAATCTTTAACATGTTTATAATAGTTTATTTAATGTTCTTGCCCAATTCCAACATTTGGTTGTCTCAGGATCTCTTTCAATTGACTGTTTTTTCTCTTTAAGTCTCATTTTTATTTTTTTTTATATATCTCGTTTTTATTATATACTGAAAATTGTGAATAACATATTCTTGATTCTGTTATATTCCTCTGAAGAATTTTGAATTTTATTCTGGAAGGCAGTTAAATTACTGGAAAATAGCTCTAATCTTGTGAAGTCTAGATTTTCAACTTTGTTAGAATGGGTCTATTCTGATTTTGCTCTTAGTCCTGTGATATAGTCCTTATGTGTAGAGTAGCCTTCCTGGGGTTTAATAGGAAAGCCCTAGTGTTCCTCTAACTTAGTAGAACTTGAACTCCAAACTCTATTTTCCCAGAAATAAGCAGCTGCTGAAGTCTTCTCAGCTCTTTCTACCTTACAGCTACAGCTTTCCACTGGGCAGTTGGAGACATGCCTTACACATGTACAGTTGTTCAAGAGTCAACCAAGGATTGGAAGGATATTTATACTTACATTTTGGGGTTCCCTTCTTTGTGGCACAATCATGCCCAAGATTTCTTCCCTTAATTTCTAGTCATTCTAGCAGTCTCAGATTCAACCTGTGTTTCCTCATTCTCATAAGACTGAAACTTTCTGCTTGAGCTTTCTTCCCTGACACATGAAGTGGGGCATTCACTGAAGGGAAAACTAATTAAAGAAAGTTCTCTCCAAATGTGTTTCACAACTTTCAAGGATTGTGTCTCCTGAAGTTTCTGTTTTTGGTCACTCTCTAGTACTTCAAAAATGGTTTTATTTAAAAAATTCAAAATTTATAATTGTTACTGGTAGGAGGAGTGATCTAATAGAAGCTACTTCACCATTATCAGAAATTGTCTTTTCATAAATAGTATAAAATATTTAAGGTTTTAAAAAGTTTTAAATTAGGATTCTAATAAGGTGCCTACATTGAGATTTGTTGATGTGTCTTTTTTTTTTTTTGAGACAGAATCTCACTTTTGTCACCCAGACTGGAGTACAATGGTGTGATCTTGGCCCACTGCAACCTCTGCCTCCCAGGTTCAAGCAATTCTCCTGCCTCAGCCTCCCGAGTAGCTGGGATTACAGATGCCCGCCACAACACCCAGCTAATTTTTTTGTATTTTTAGTAGAGACAGGGTTTCACCATGTTGGCCAGGCTGGTCTCGAACTCCTGACCTCAGGTGATCTGCCTGCCTCGGCCTCCTAAAGTGCTGGGATTACAGGTGTGAGCCACCATGCCTGGCCTTGATGTATCTTTTAAGTCTCTTTTAATCTATAGGTTCCCTCTCCATCATCTGTTTTATTTATTTATTTTTTGCAATTTATTTATTTGATAAAAGCCAATCAAGGTATTTGTACTGTAGAGTTTTCCACAATCTGGATTGGGCTGTTTGTTGTCCTATGGTAAAGTTTAACGTACTCCTCTGACCTGTATTCTCCATAAATTGATAGTTGCATCTAGAGGGTCGTCTAGATTCAGGTTTGACTTTGGCAAGACTACTTCATAGGTTGTGTTCTTCCATCAGGAAGCATTAAAGAGCATCTCTTTTTTCATGATGTTAACAGCCATTGATTCTCAACGCCTATGGCCATTAATCCATCAGAGTTGCAAAATAGTGATATTTTAATTCTGTCATCCCTTATGTAGTCATACAGAGTACTCCTAGAAGAGATTTTCCCTTATCTACTATTTGGTTCCTCAGAGGTACAGTATAAATAGGAAAATCAGGATAAATTCTTGATACCGTCCTTTAACATAATTATTGTCATGAATTTCTTCACTAGCTTGCATAATAATAATGTTTTTGTTGTTTTTTATTTCTTAGTTTCACCATAAGCTCAGAAACTTAAACATTTAGATGCTCCTCAACTTATGATGGAGTCACATTCTGATAAACCCATCATAAGTTGAAAATATCATAAATAGAAAATTCACTGAATACACCTAACCTACAAAACACCATAGCTTAGCCTAGCTTACCTTAAGCTCAGAACACTTACGTTAGCCTACAGTTGGGCAAAATCATCTAACACAAAGCCTATTTTAGAATAAAGTGTTGACTATCTAATGTAATTTATTAAATACAGTATTGAAAGTGAAAAACAGAATGGTATGTGGGCACTCAAAGTACAGTTTCTACTGAATGCTTTCACACCATCATAAAGTTGAAAATTTCACACCATCATAAAGTCATCACTGTCACACCATCATAAAGTTGAAAATTTGTAAGTCAAACTACTGTAAGTCAGGGACCATCTGTATTTCAGTTTATGTCAGATTTCTAAAAATGGAATAAAAGCTCAGATTTTATTTACTTGCTGGTTAATATAACCACATTCAGAAGACATTACAGTTTGGCATGGAATACAAAACTGTATTGGACCAAAGGCATGAATGGAACTTCACACAGAAAGGTGTTCAAATGGCCAATAAATGTGTGAACAGGCGCTCAACCTCAGTAGTTATCAGGAAAGTGCAAATTAAAACCATAGTACAACACCACTATACACCCACCAGAATGGCTAAAATGAAAACAGAAAATGTTAAAGATGTAGAACAGCCAGAATTCTCATTACACTGTTAATGGAAATATGGGTTGGTATAACCATTTTGGAATACTGTTTCATAGTAGCTACTAAAATTTAACATACATATGTCCTATGCCGAGCAATATTCCTGGGTGTATACCCAACAGAAATGCATACATATGTTCACCAGAAGACATACAAATTGTTTGTAGCAGCACAATTCATAGTAGCTATAAAATAGAAACAGTCATAGAAAGGATAAATAATCCCAAATCTACCACTAGCAGTGATTGAGTTTTGAGTAGATAGACTTAGATGGTTACCTTTCATATTTCCTGACCAGTGAGTTTTAGGGAAGGATATTTATGATTTTATATTTTTCCAAGGTACTGGATCCTCTCAAATTCATACATTTAATGTTATACTATGGATGACCTATTGTCAAGCATTTTATAAATACTTATTATAGGTTGTAAAAACTATTTCTATAATATGAATATTTATATAGACAGAGATAATAAATGTTCGTCAAGTAAATGATACATCCTCCACAGCCATGAATGAAAATGAACTCCAACTACACTCAAAAATATTGAAGAATCTCACAAACATGTTGAAAGAAAAAAGTGAGGCACAAGTTCAAAAACTAGCAAAAGGCTGGACGCGGTGGCTCACATCTGTAATCCCAGCACTTTGGGAGGCCAAGGCAGGTGGATCACGAGGTGAGGAGTTCGAGACCAGTCTGGCCAACATGGTGAAACCCCGTCTCTACTAAAAATACAAAAATTAGCCAGGCATGGTGGCACGAGCCTATAATCCCAGCTACACGGGAGGCTGAGGCAGGAGAATTGTTTGAACCCGGGAGACGGAGGTTGCAGTGAGCCAAGATCATGCCACTGCATTCCAGCCTGGGCGACAGAACAAGACTCCGCAAAAAACAAACAAACAAAAAACAAAAAAACTAGCAAAGTTAACGTTTGGTCTTTATAGTCAAGTTAGTGAGCTGGTAGGGAGGCATCTAGTGACTGCACTTCCAGGATGCTATTTCTTGATGTTCAGTTTTTTTCAATCTGGCTACAGGTTAATTGGTATGTTCATTTAGTGAAAATCTATTGAGATTTTAACTTACTAATTTGTGTACTTCTCTGTATGTTTGCTATACTTCAATAAAATGTCTTAAATATACAATATGTGGGCTCGGCGTTGTGGCTCATACCTGTAATCCTGCACTTTGGGAAGCCGACGAGGGCGATCACTTGAGGTAGGGAGTTCAAGACCAGCCTGGCCAACATGGTGAAACCCCATCTCTACTTTAAAATACAAAAATTAGCCAGGCATGGTGCCGGGTGTCTGTAATACCAGCTACTAAGGAGGCTGAGGCAGGAGAATCGCTTGAATCTGGGAGGCAGAGTTTGCAGTGAGCTGAGATCGTGCCTCTGCACTCCAGCCTGGGCAACAGAGCAAGACTCTGTCTCAAATAAAATAAAATAAAATACAATAAAATATGATATGATATGTGATATCCTTTTCTAACTGTTTCCATACTTTATTAAGTAATGCTTATTTATATAAGTAACAATTTTTGGACTCCATTGGATCCAAGGCATTTTAGGAACATAAGTAAAACAGATTCCTTTCGAGTTGCTCACATTGGTTCATTGGTAGAAAAATTGAAGCAATGAAACTGAACTCCTAAGTCTCCTGTGGCCCAATTTTATCAATTCCCAGTGTTTGGAGATCAAAGCAAATTAATTTAAAACCATTCTAAAAATTTAAACACATGCAACCCATGAAAAAGTTTAGTCTATTTTTTCATAACTGATCAGACAAGTCAGCTGTTGCAAAGGTAGCCTTTGTATAATAGGGATTTTGTGGGTTTTTTAGGGGGATTCATGTTAACACATTTGATAAACTTTTATCTTAATGCGCCTTTCTGGAATACCAGTCTGACCTCAATCTGAACAAAGCCTTAGTTGATGATGTTTGCAGGAGGTAGCTTGGTCATTTTCTCAGCCTGTATGTTTATTATTGAATGTTAATCAGATTCATCATTAAAGATTTCATCTGCCACACAAATGCATAATTGGCTATGTCTGAGTGGCTACCTTTTGTCTTGAGCAGATTGCTAAAACTGCATTAAGCATCATTAGACCAAAATGATGACCTTATTAATTTGCCCTTTACTTGTTTTCCAACAGATTGGGCCTTATTATTATGCAAACACACTGTAAAGAACAGTGTTAGAAAAAGCTCATGAATTTCTCTTAGTTCATAACAGGCTTTTATGCCTGAAGGATGCATGAAATGATTGCCAATCATGTTTATTAAGCTGTTTTTTGGATGTCTATTGTAGAGCACCATTCAGAAGCTGTGACTTGAAACTATTACAAAGGTGACAAAATTATAAATTAAGAATTGCTCTTCTACCTTGATTTATTTTATCTTCCACTTTTGTTAATAAAATGGTGCAGAGGAAATAAAGATTAAATATACTATTTAAAC
Organism: Nomascus leucogenys; assembly: GCF_006542625.1. Taxonomy (NCBI): domain Eukaryota; kingdom Metazoa; phylum Chordata; class Mammalia; order Primates; family Hylobatidae; genus Nomascus; species Nomascus leucogenys. The sequence goes on along the minus strand of NC_044394.1, from coordinate 10,640,036 downwards.
TTGCATGTTAGTTTTTAAAAAAATGAATCAATGAGAGAGATAAACAGAAAATAATCGTGAAAGTATAATTTTTAAGCAATATATATATTACATCCACATTTTTACTACAACATATTTTTTCTTAAACTCACATTTGTTGAGCTTTTCTGTATGTGACTCACAGAATGTTATTTGTAGAATATCCATCTACGTTTAAATATTCCAAAAGAATGATATGTAATGACATCTTTCACGTTCTGCTATTATTGTTATTATTAGGTGAACTTGATGGAAATGAAATGCATGAAATTGGCTGTCAGCTGCAATTTGACAATTTCAGCATAATTGGTTTAAGCAGGATGTGCTTCATACTGATCTCCAGAATGTCTTTGGTAATCTGTCTGCTCTTGGAGTTGAGACTTGGCCATAAATGAAGTTATTGCAGCCTTAGAATGAAATCCTCACCCATTAAGGGTTCAGGTGGACTTAGCTTTATAATCTGGTTTAAAAGTTTTGAGTAGATATATTTAGATGGTTACCTTTCATATTTCCTGACCAATGAGTTTTAGGGAAGGGTATTTATGATTTTATATTTTATCAGGAACTGGAGCCTCTCAAATTCACACGTTACACATTATATTAGGGATGAGTTATTGTTAAGCATTTTATAAATGCTTATAATAGATTGTAAAAACTATTTCTATAGTATCTATTTAAGAGTGAAAATATTTGCCCTTTAATGGAAATATTTTTATAGTATCTGAACCAAACTTTTATACAGCACTATAAAACAGACTGGCTTATGGTGTAGGTGAGTGGTACTCTAAGTGGACTTACGTTACTGTAGTGCCAAAATAATTCTTATGAGTTGACAAACGGCACAATGTAAATGTAATGAAATACCATTCATTTATAAAAGGCAGCAAATATTCGTCAATATAGCTTAAACAAAACACTGCTTTAATAAAGATGATCAGTTGGCCAGTTTTGTTTCAATGCTAGATTTTTTGCAGAAGTTGTTCCTTGACCTTAAAACACTTCTTTCCATCACTTTGACTCTCTTGCCTTTCCTATTTAGGACTCATCTCCATTGTGAAACCTTCCTTTAACCTTGTGGCCACATGAATCCCTCACTTTTCTGATAATGCTTCCTGTCTATTGTATACATTTAACCACTCAATCATAAATAGCTTTTGATATCTGACTGGTGTTGGTCTTCTATTCCCCTTGAGATATGTTCTTCACAAATAGCAACTCTAACCTGGAAGGAAAGAAGGAAGGAAGGAAGGAAGGAAGGAGGGAGGGAGGGAGGGAGAGAGGGAAAGAAAGAAGGAAAAGAAAGAAAAGGAAGGAAGGAAGGAAGGAAAAGAAAGAAAGGGAAAGAAAGATGCTCAATAAATGTCAAAGTGAACAATTTCTTTTTCTTCAACATCTCTAAGTCACACTTCTAGTCATTCCTCTCATTCCTGGTCTTACTACTTTTTTCTGCTTTTTAAAATAATTTTCTAATTATAAATATGTATCAGGTGTAGGTGGGAATGTGTATGTACTATGTATACAGTGTATTCATATAATTTGAATCGGTCCTAACAATAGTGTAATTTTGTCAAAAGGCAAAGACTCCTTATATAACATTTAGCAGACAATTGGTAGGTGTTAAGAGAGTCTGATTTTTTTTTCTTTTTTTGGTGGAGACAGGACATCAGCCCATCACGTTATTTTCATCATTAGTGTAGTGATTATTTTTACAACATCATCTAAATCTTCTTAGAACTCAGTGGATCTTAACTCCTGGCCTGTATGTCCTTGTAACGCTGAGTTAATACTCCGTTCGGGCATTAGAAAGAATACTGGATTAGGAATTTTAAAACCTGAGTACTAGTCTTAGCTTTACCTCTGTAATTCCCTTAAAATCTAAATAAGAACAGCATGTGAAAGACTAATTCCTTTACCCAAGATTTCTGTGAATCTGGAGGGCGGGATTGGTATGTTTTCTTCTTTACCATGAAGTTCAAGCTTATGCTTCTGTTGATTTTATTCAGGTACAAATTATTTCTTCTTTCTCCAAATGCTGTCCCTGTCTCACACTGGGCTAACCCAGATATGGAATTGAATAAATATTCCTTTTTTAAAAAAGAGAAGGAGAAAGAGAGAGGAAAAAGGAAAAGGAACGAAGAAGGAGAAGAAAAAGAATGAATAAAAAGAAACTTACTTGAATTTATGTCTGTAGATACATAAACTACAAGGTTGACTGCACATTTGGAAAGAGGGAGATTTAAATGCAAAGAATTACACATCACAGTGTATATTACCTACTCCTATGCTTTTTTTTTTTCCTTTGAGACAGGGTCTCGCTCTGTTACCCAGGCTGGAGTGCAGTGGCATGATCTCAGCTCACTGCAGCCTTGACCTCCAAGGCTCAAGCGATTCTCCCACCTTAGCGTGCTGAGTAGCTGGGACCACAGGTATGTGCTACCACACTCAGCTTATTTTTTATTTTTTTTGTAGAGACGAGGTTTCGCCATGTTGCACAGGCTGGTCTCAAACTCCTGGGCTCAAGGGATCCTCCCGCCTCAGCCTCCCAAAGTGCTGGGATTATAGGCATGAGCCACTGCACCTAGCCAAATACTCCTCCCATTCTTTAAAGGTACTTCGGTGACCCCAAAGATTGCTAACCATCCTTTTCCTTCCTCATTTTGTTCTATTTTTAATTCTACACTATGCTAATGCCCTAATTCCCGGTTGTTTCGAATGTGGAGAAGTTTACCTAGCTCTTACTTCCTGTCTCCAGCTGTCCATGTTCTCAGAATCTCATTTTTTATACCCCACGGTCACATCGAAGTGTTTTTCTTTCTTTTTTTTTAATTATACTTTAGGTTTTAGGGTACATGTGCACAATGTGCAGGTTTGTTACATATGTATCCATGTGCCATGTTGTTTTGCTGCACCCATTAACTCGTCATTTAGCATTAGGTATATCTCCTAATGCTGTCCCTCCCCCCTCCCCCCACCCCACAACAGTCCCCGGAGTGTGATGTTCCCCTTCCTGTGTCCATGAGTTCTCATTGTTCAATTCCCACCTATGAGTGAGAACATGCGGTGTTTGGTTTTTTGTCCTTGCGGTAGTTTACTGAGAATGATGTTTTCCAGTTTCATCCATGTCCCTACAAAGGACATGAACTCATCATTTTTTATGGCTGCATAGTATTCCATGGTGTATATGTGCCACATTTTCTTAATCCAGTCTATCGTTGTTGGACATTTGGGTTGGTTCCAAGTCTTTGCTATTGTGAATAGTGCCGCAATAAACATACGTGTGCATGTGTCTTTATAGCAGCATGATTTATAGTCCTTTGGGTATATACCCAGTAATGGGATGGCTGGGTCAAATGGTATTTCTAGTTCTAGATCCCTGAGGAATCGCCACACTGACTTCCACAATGGTTGAACTAGTTTACAGTCCCACCAACAGTGTAAAAGTGTTCCTATTTCTCCACATCCTCTCCAGCACCTGTTGTTTCCTGCTTTTTTAATGATGGCCATTCTAACTGGTGTGAGATGGTATCTCACTGTGGTTTTGATTTGCATTTCTCTGATGGCCAGTGATGATGAGCATTTCTTCATGTGTTTTTTGGCTGCATAAATGTCTTCTTTTGAGAAGTGTCTGTTCATGTCCTCTGCCCACTTTTTGATGGGGTTGTTTGTTTTTTTCTTGTAAATTTGTTTGAGTTCATTGTAGATTCTGGATATTAGCCCTTTGTCAGATGAGTAGGTTGCAAACATTTTCTCCCATTCTGTAGGTTGCCTGTTCACTCTGATGGTAGTTTCTTTTGCTGTGCAGAAGCTCTTTAGTTTAATTAGATCCCATTTGTCAATTTTGGCTTTTGTTGCCATTGCTTTTGGTGTTTTAGACATGAAGTCCTTGCCCATGCCTATGTCCTGAATGGTATTGCCTAGGTTTTCTTGTAGGATTTTAATGGTTTTAGGTCTAACATTTAAGTCTTTAATCCCGAAGTGTTTTTCTAAGCAAAATATTTTTCTGTTACCTCCCTAATAGAAAATAATTTTTTCTGATAACAGTAAAGACAATGATTTTGCTACAACAGGATGAATTTAGGCAAACTGCTGATACTCTCTAAACCTTAATTTTGTCATCTGTAATTGGAGGTGTTCTCTCTGCTCTTCCTGTGGCTCAAAGTAATAAGTATAAACATATATATATATATATATACACACACACACACACACACATCAAAGTGTTATGTGAACTGTAAAGTTTGATGCACATTTAAGAGCAATCATGTGGGAGAAAGCATGGTGTAAGTAACACTGAATTTCAATTGGAAAGGATATGTGCTTATTCTGTACATTATTTAATTTATTCCTGACAATAGTGAATAATCAGTACCAAAATTATTACATATAAAGAAACTGAGACACAGAAATGCCAAGTAATTTGCCCACTGTCAAATAGTTATTGAGTAGGAGAGCTAGAATTTAAATCCAAGTCTAATTGCTTACAAAGCCTGTGGACCTGTTTGTTTGTTTTTCATTATGTCTTACTGATGAATTTCAGTTACTACATGTACACTCTTTGAAATGGTCTATATATTTTTTTGCCTTTTAAGAAGCTCAAAGCTTTTCCAGATTTAGAGAAGGATGTCTCTCACTATATAGGTAACATCAACAGTAACTTAAAGGATTAGAAATCGATATAGCAAATGCTTACAATTATTAATGATATATATTGTACATTCTAAACATCAATGGTATATTTTAGTCAACATTCTAAATTCTAGCAAGGCTTTTTAATATTAAATCAATTCTGATATGTTACCAATTTGTTTGAGATCTGTAGGTAAGCAGATGAGTATTAAATAAATTTTATAAACATAAATGTATGTGCAATTTTTCTTTGGTTGTTATATTCTGACAAATTTACAAGAGTGTGCATACATTTTTTATTAGCTAATGTATACATAGTTGTATTTTGTGCTACTGGTGGGCTTCAGCCATCATAAATTTATTTATAAATAAATTTTCTGTAAACTGTATGAAAATAAAGATCATAAATCTTGCCATATAGTAATACCTTTTTAATTTTTTTTAAAATTTTTGGAGGTGGGGTCTTGCTCTGCTGCCCAGGCTGGAGTGCAGTGGCATGATCATAGCTCACTGCAGCCTCAAACTCCTGGGCTCACATGGTCCTCTTGCCTCAGCCTCCCAAGTTAGCTAGGACTACAGACATGCACCACTGTGCCCGGCTATACCTACTTTAGTTATGGTATGATGCAGTTTTTAAGGAAAAAACTCATTTAGTTTTGAAAATTTGTCATGTGAGATTTGAAGGTTGCATGCATACTGTAAGAGTGTCCTAAAAGTTTTTTTTTTTTGCATACTGTCATTTTGTAAATTAATGTGTCTCTGCCTTCCTGAATTGAAACTTTAAGATTGTATAGTCTTAAGCAGGAAATCAGAAGATAGCAAGAACAGCTGGTAAAAACAGGAATTACAGATTGGATGTTGCATATTCTAATAGAGTCATTAAAGTAGGATTGTATTTTATGCTGATTGTGCTGCCACTGACCTTTCTTTTAGGAGTTACCAAACATAAATCACATCTTTGTTATTGGCATGTTATTTGACTTTAGAGGAGTGAATTCAAAATATCAATCAAAAAAGAGAAAAGATTATTTTCAATATTGTACAGCTTTTATAAATGATATAATTTAGTTGTTTGATTTTTCTGTGATCGGTTTTTCAAATATCAGGGGGATTAAATAAGCTTTTAGGATTTTTTAAGTTGCAGATAGATTTGTCCCAAGAATGTTAATTATAGAGTATATCAGATAAATGAATAGCTTTAACAATAATTTGATTTACTAAATAAAACTCAATGTATAAATATATAATAATATAGGCCGGGTGTGGTGGCTCACGCTTGTAATCCCAGCACTTTGGGAGGCCGAGGCGGGCGAATCACGAGGTCAGGAGATCGAGACCACGGTGAAACCCCGTCTCTAGTAAAAATACAAAAAAATTAGCCGGGCGTGGTGGCGGGCGCCTGTAGTCCCAGCTACTCGGAGAGGCTGAGGCAGGAGAATGGCGTGAACCCGGGAGGCGGAGCTTGCAGTGAGCCGAGACTGCGCCACGGCACTCCAGCCTGGGTGACAGAGCGAGACTCCGTCTCAAAAAAAAAAAAAGTATTAAGAAAATTATAAAGTTATATGAAACTTGCTTACTTTTTAAACTTTAAAATACTTTAATGACTTTTAAGTTCCTCCTTTAAGGTGGGCTGAGCATTTTCTGAGTAGTGGTGTATGAGCACATCATCATTTTATCTCCTTTAAAGGAGGGTGTATTAATTTGTTCTTGCGGCCGGGCGCGGTGGCTCACGCTTGTAATCCCAGCACTTTGGGAGGCCGAGGCGGGCGGATCACGAGGTCAGGAGATGGAGACCATGGTGAAACCCCGTCTCTACTAAAAAAATACAAAAACTTAGCCGGGCGTGGTGGCGGGCGCCTGTAGTCCCAGCTACTCAGAGAGGCTGAGGCAGGAGAATGGTGTGAACCCGGGAGGCGGAGCTTGCAGTGAGCCGAGACTGCGCCACTGCACTCCAGCCTGGGCGACAGAGCGAGGCTCCGTCTCAAAAAAAAAAAAAAAAAAAAAAATTTGTTTTTGCATTGCTATAAAGAAATACCTGAGGCTGGGTAATTTATAAAGAAAAGAGGTCTAATTGGCTCACGGTTCTGCAGGCTGTACAGGAAGCACGATGCTGGCATCTGCTTGGCTTCTAGAAAGGCCTCAGGAAACTGACAATCATGGTAAAAGGCGAAGGGGGAGCTGGCGCACATTACATGGCCAGAGCAAGAGCAAGAGAGAGACAGGGGGAGATGCCAAACACTTTTAAACAACCACATCTCGTGAGAACTCACTTACTAACTTAAGGACAGTACCAAGGGGACAGTACTAAACCACTCATGAGAAATCCACCCCCATGATCCAATCATCTCCCATGAGGCCCCACCTCCAACATTGGGGATCACAAATGAACATGAGATTCGGATACAAACACAGATTCAAACCATATCTGAGGGTTTAGAGCTTTATTCTTTTTTTTAAGCTGTATCTTTAAAAAATGTTTTTCTGTGGGTACATAGTAGATGTATATATACGTGTGTGTGTGTGTGTGTGTGTGTGTGTATAGATAGATAGATAGATAGATAGATAGATAGATAGATAGATAGATTTTTTTTTTTTTTTTTTGAGATGGAGTCTCACTCTTGTCTCCCAGGCTGGAGTGGAATAACATGATCTCGGCTCACTGCAACCTCTGCCTCCCAGGTTCAAGTGATTCTCCTGCCTCAGCCTCCTGAGTAGTTGGGATTACAGGTGTGCACCACTACTCCTGGCTAATTTTTGTATTTTTAGTAGAGATGGGGTTTCACCATGTTGGGCAGGCTGGTCACGAACTCCTGACCTCAGGTGATCCGCCCATCTCAGCTTCTCAAAGTGCTGGGATTACAGGTGTGAGCCACCGCACCCAGCCATTAGATGTATGTATTTATAGGGCACATGAGATATTCTGCTACAGACATACACTGCATAATAATCACATCGGGGTAAATGAGGTATCTGTCACCTTAAGCATTTATCCTTACTTTGTGTTACAAACAATCCAATTACACTCTTAGCTATTTTAAATGTACAATAAATTACTGTTGACTGCAGTCACCCTGTTGTAACGATCAAATACTACACTTCATTCATTCTATCTAATTATATTTTGTACCCATAAGGCCATCCCAACTCCCCTCCGCTCTCCCCTCCAAGCCCCTCTACCCTTCCCAGCCTCTGGTAATCATCTGTCTACTCTCTATCTGTATGACTTCAATTGTTTATTTTTTTTAGCTCTCATAAATAAATGAGAACATGAGAGGTTTGTCTTTCTGTGTTTGACTTATTTTCACCTAACATAAAGACCTCCAGTTCCATCCATGTTGTTGCAAATGACAAGATCTCATTCTTTTTTATGGCTGAATAGTACTCCACTGTGTGTACGTACCACATTTTCTTGATCCATTAGTCTGCTGTTGGACACTTAGGTTGCTTCCAAATCTCGGCTCTAGTGAATAGTGCTGCAATAAACATGGGGCTGCAGATGTCCCTCTGGTATATTGATTACCTTTCTTTTGGGTGTATATTTAGCAGTAGGGTTGCTGGATCATATGGCAGTTCTATTTTTAGTTTGTTGAGGAACCTCCAAACTGTTCTTTATTGTGGTTGTACTAATTTACATTCCCACCAACAGCGTATGAGTGTTCCCTTTTCTCCACATCCTTGCCAGGATTTGTTATTGCCTGTCTTTTGGATATGTCATTTTAACTGGGGTAAGATGATATCTCATTGTAGTTTTGATTTGTATTTCTCTGATGATCAATGATGTTGAGCCCCTTTTCATATGCCTGTTTGCCATTTGTATGTCTTCTTTTGAGAAATGTCTATTCAGGTATTTTGCCTATTTTTTAATCCAATTATTAGATTTTTTTTCCTATTGAGTTATTTGAGCTCCTTATATATTCTTGTTACTAATCCCATGTCAGATGGGTAGTCTGCAAATATTTTCTCCATTCTGTGGGTTGCCTCTTCACTTTGTTGACTGTTTCCTTCGCTGTGCAGAAAGTTTTTAACTTGGTGTGATCCCATTAGTCCATTTTTGCTTTGGTTACCTGTGCTTGTGGGATATTACTCAAGAAATCTTTGCCCAGTCCAATGTTCTACAGAGTTTCCCCAATGTTTTCTTGTAGTAGTTTCATAGTTTGAGGTCATAGATTAAAGCCTTTGATCCATTTTGATTTGATTTTTCTATATGGCAAGAGATAGAAGTTTAGTTTCATTCTTCTGCATATGGATATCTAGATTTCCCAGCATCACTTACTGAAGAAACTAACCTTTCCCCAGTATATGTTCTTAGCACTTTTGTCAAATATGAGTTCACTGCAGGTGTATGGATTTATTTCTGGGTCCTCTGTTCTGCTCCATTGGTCTATGTGTCCATTTTTATGTCAGTACCACGCTGTTTCAGTTACTATAGTTCTGTAGTATAATTTGAAGTCAGGTAATGTGATTCTTCCAGTTTGTTCATTTTGCTCAGGATACTTTGGGCTATCCTGGATATTTTGTGGTTCCAAATACATTTTAGGATTGTTTTTCTATTTCTGCAAAGAATGTCATTGGTATTTTGATGAAGATTGCACTGTATCTGTAGATTGCTTTGGGTAATACAGACATTTTAACAATATTGATTCTTCCAATCCATGAACCTGGAATATCTTTCCATTTTTTATTTGCCCTCCTCAATTTCTTTCATCAATGTTTTATAGTTTTCCTTGTAGAGATTTTTCACATCTGTAGTTAAGTTTATTCCTAGGTATTTTATTTCATTTGTAGCTATTATAAATGGTATTACTTTCCTGATTTCTTTTTTAGATTGTTTATTGTTGGCATATACAAATGCCACAGATTTTTATGTTGATTTTGTATCTTGCAACTGTACTACATTTATTAGTTCTAATAGCTTTTTTGTGGAGTCTTTAGGCTTTTCCAAATATAAGATCATATCATCTGCAAAGAGGGATTATTTTCTTTCTTTCTTTCCAATTTGAATGCCCTTTTTTTCTTTCTCTTGTCTGATTTCTCTGGCTAGGATTTCCAGTCCTATGTTGAACAACAGTGGTAAACATGGGTATCCTTGTCTTGTTTGAGATCTTAGAGGAAAGGCTTTCAGTCTTTCCCCATTCAGTATGATACTAGTTGTAGGTCTGCCATATATGGCTTTTATTGTGTTGAAGTATCTTCCTTCTATACCCAGTTTTTTGAGGGTTTCTATTACGAAAGGATGTTGAATTTTGTCCAGTGCTTTTTCAGCATCAATTGAAATGACCATATGATTTTTGTCCTTCATTCTGTTAATATGATGTATCACACTGATTGATGTGCATCTGTTGAACTATCTGTGCATCTTTTGAATGAATCCCACTTGATCATGGCTAATGATCTTTTTAGTCTGTTTTTGAATTTGGTTTGCAGGTATTTTGTTGAGGATTTTTGCATCAATGTTCATCAGGGATATTGGCCTATAGTTCTCTTTTTTTTATTAGTCTTTGTCTGGTTTTGGTATCAGAGTAATACTGGCCTCATAGAATAAGTTCCTCTATTTTTGGAATAGTTTGAGTAGGATTGATATTAGTTCTTCTTTAAATGTTTGGTAAAATTCAGCAGTGAAGCCATTGGGTCCTCAGCTTTTCTTTGCTGGGAGACTTTTTAATACAGCTTTTATCTCATTACTTGTTTTTCTGTTTTTTTTGGTTTGTTTTGTTTGTTTGTTTGTTTTTGAGACACAGTCTCACCCTGTCACCCAGGCTGGAGTGCAGTGGCGTGATCTCAGCTCCCTGCAAACTCCACCTCCTGGGTTCAAGCAAGTCTTGTGCCTCAGCCTCCCAAGTAGCTGGGACTACAGGCATGTGCTACCACACCAGGCTGATTTTTGTATTTTTAGTAGAGGTGGGGTTTCACCATATTGGCCAGGCTGGTTTCAAACTCCTGACATCAAGTGATCCACCCACCTTGGCCTCTCAAAGTGCTGGGAATACAGGTGTGACCCACCGTGCCTGGCCTGATCTCATTACTTGTTACGGGTCGGTTCAGGTTTTGGATTTCTTTATGGTCGAATCTTAGGTTGTATGTGTCTAGGAATTTATCCATTTCTTCTGAGTTTTCCAATTTATTGGCATATAGTTGTTTATAGTAGTCTCTAATGATCCTTTGAATTTCTGCAGTATCAGTTGTAATGTTTCCTTTTTCATCTCTCGATTTATTTATTTGGATCTTCTCTCCTTTTTTCTTAGGCTAAAGGTCTTTCTATTTTGCTTATCTTTTTAGAAAAAACAAATTTTTGTTTCATTGATCTTTTGTATTTTTTATTTAGATTTTATTTATTTATACTCTGATTTTTATTATTTTATTTCTTCTAATTTTGGCTTGTTTGCTCTTGCTTTTCTGGTTCTTTAAGATGCATTGTTAGGTTGTTTATTTGAAGTTTTTATACCTTTTTGATATAGGAGCTTACTGCTATAAACTTTCCTCTTATTACTACTTTTGTTGTATCCCATAGGTTTTGGTATGTTGTGTTTTCATTTCCACTTGTGAAACTTGCTAATTTTTAAATTGGTTAATTCAACAAATAGTTATTAAGTATACAGTCTATAGCAAGGACTGTACTAGGTCCTGGAAATATAAGGGAGAACAAAGCCAGACACTAGAGATCATAGTCCAGTGAAAGGAGCAGAGAAATTTTTAAATTATGCAAATGGTTAATTAAAAAAGTAATGTAATCAAGGAAATGAAATATCTGTACACTGAAAACTATTAAACATTGATGAAAGAAATTGAAGAAGTCACAAATAAATGAAAAGAAATCTTATGTTCATGGACTGGAAGAATTAATATTGTTAAAACGTTCATACTAGCCAAAGAATCTACAGATTCAATGCAATCCCTATTAAAAATTCAAAGACTTTTTTCACAGGACTAGAAAAAAAAAATACTAAACTTTGGAACCACAGAAGACCCATAATAACCAAAGCAATTTTGAGAAAGGAAAACAAACTGAAGACATCACACCCCCTGATTTCAAACTATATTGCAAAGCTACAGTAATTCAAACATTATGAAATGGCATTAAAAACACATCAACTAATGGAACAGAATAGAGAGCAAAAATAAAAAATGCATTTATGGTTAACAGACTTTTGGTAAAGATGCCAGTAATACAAAATGAGGAAAAGACAGTCCCTTCAATAATTGATGCTAGAAAAATTGTATGTTGACATGTGGAAGAATGAAATTAGAATAATGAACGTTTGTGAGAGTCAAGACAACCCTGGGCTTAAGGCGCCATCTAGTGCTGAAAATGAGGCAGCAATCTAGGAGTAAAGGGATTCAACAAACAACTGTAAAAGACCTCTTAGGAAACATAACCTAGAAAGGCCAAAACAAGAGATCAAGTGAAGATAGGTGTAAGTAACTAATCCTTGAAGCATAGGAACTAATCCTATGAAGCTATAGATGTACATCCACAAGAAACAACAGCAAACAGAACTATGATCTCCCCAAGTCAACAAAGCAAGGAGGCAGTGATCAATCCTACCATAATGGCAATGTGTGAGCTCTCAGATCAAGCATTAAAAATAGCAGTTTTAAGGAAACTCAGAAAACTCCAGGGTAACATGAAAAAGCAATTCACAAATTTATCAGAAAAATATAACAGAGATTGAACTAATAAAAACAATCAAATGGAAATCCTGGAACTGATAAATACATTTGCTGAGCTGAAAAAATACAATAGAGGCTCTCAACAGCAGAATGAATTGAGCCAAAAAAAAAAAGAATCAGGAAGCTTAAATATGGACTATTTGAAAATACACAGAGGAGAAAAAAGAAAAAAGAGTAAAAAAGAATGATGAATACCTACAGGATACACAAAATAACCTCAAAAGAGCAAGTCTAGGAGTTGTTGGTGTTCAAGAGGGAGTTGAGAAGGAGCAAGGTGTAGAAAGCATGTTCAAAGTAATAATAATAACAGAAAACTTTCCAAACCTAGAGAAGGATACAAATATCCAGGTACAAGAAGTTCAGTGATCACCAAACAGATTCAATCCAAATAAGACTGCCCCAAGGCATATAACATTCAAACTCAAAGATCAAGGACAAAGAGAAGATCCTAAGAGCAGCAAAAGAAGCAAATAACATGTAAAGGAGCTCTGATTCATCTAGCAACAGATCTCTCAGCAGAAACCATACAAGTCAGGAGGGAGTGGATGACATATTCAACATGCTGAAGAAAAAAAACTGTCAACTGAGAGCACTGTACCCAGCAAAGCTTTCCTTCAAACATAAAGAAGAAAGTCTTTTCTAGATAAGCAAAAGCTGAGAGAATTTATCACCACTAGACCTATCTTACAAGAAGTGCTAAAAGGAGTTTTCAATATAACAGAAAGTGATCCTAATATGCAAAAAGAAAACATTTGAAAGGATAAAATTCACTGGTAAAAGTCAGTATATAGACAAATTTGGGATACTGTAATATTGTTAGAGTTGAAAGAGTTGAAAAAAGATATCCTATGGAAACCATAAAAGAGCAGAAGTAGCTAAGCAGAAGTAGCTATACTTACATTAGTTAAAACAGATTTCAAGTCAAAGACAGTAAAATAAACAGGGTATATATAGTGATAAAAGGATCAATTCGGCAAGAGGATTCAGTAAATATATATGTACCCAACACAGGAGCACCCAAATATATAAAACAAACATTAATAGATCTAAAGGGAGAGATAAGACTATAATACAATAATAGTAGGGGACTTCAACACCTCACTCTCAAGAATGAACAGATCATCCATACAGAAAATCAATAAAGAAACACTGGATTTACACTACATTCTAGACTAAAGGGACCTAACTGACATTTACAGAACATTTCATCTAACTGCTACAGATTACACATTCTTCTCATCAGCACATGGAATATTCTCTAGAATAGGCCATCTATGAGGTTACAAAACAAGTCTTAACAAATTCAAAAGAATCAAAATCCTATCAAGTATTTTTTCTGACCCCAGTGGAATAAAACTAGAACTTAGTAACAAGAGGAACTGTGGAAAATATATAAACATATGGAAATTAAACAACATGCTTCTGAATGACCAATGGGTCAGTGAATAAATTAAGAAGGAAATTAAAAAATTTCTTGAAACAAATGCAAATGGAAATGCAACATATCAAAATCTATAGGATACAGCAAATGCAATACTAAGAGGAAAGTTTACAGCAACAAGCACCTGCATCAAAAGAGTAGAAAGCTTTCAAATAAACAGCCTAATGATGCACCTCAAGAAACAAGAAAAGCAAGAACAAACCAAACACAAAATTAGTAGAAGGAAAGAAATATTAAAAATCAGAGTAGAAATAAAATTGAGACTAAAAAATATTAGAAAAATCAACAAAACAAAAAGCTGGTTTTTTTGAGAAGATAAACAAAATAGACAAAGCTTTTGCTGAATAGAAAAAAAAAGAGAAAATCCGAGTAATCAGAAACAAGAAAGAAGACATAAAAATTGATGCCACAGAAATACAAAGGATCTTTAGAGACAATTATGAATGACTATATGCCAAAAAATTGAAAAACCTAGAAGAAATTGATAAATGACTGGATACATACAAGCAACCAAGATTGAACTATGAAGAAATAGAAAATCAAAGAAAAGCCTGGGCCCAGATAGCTTCACTGCTGAATTCTACCTAACATTTAAAGAAGAACGAATACTAATTCTACTCAAACTACTCCAAAACATTAAAGAGGAGGGAGTACTTCCAAACTCATTCTACGAAGCCAGTGTTACACTGATACCAAAACTAGATAGATAAGAGCAAAACTAAAAAAGAAATCTGCAGGCCGATATCCCTGATAAAAATAGATGCAAAAATCCTCAACAAAATAACAGAATACAACAACACTTTAAAAAGATCATCCAACATGATCAAGTGAGGTTCATCCCAAGATTGCAAGGATGGTTCAACATATGTCAATCAATAAATGCAGTACATCACATTAAGAGGATAAAGGACAATGACCATATGATCATTGTAATAGATGCTGAAAAAACATTCAACAAAATTCAACATCCCTTTATGATTTAAAAAAAAAAACTCTCAACAAACTGGGTTCAGAAGGAACATATCTCAAAACAATAAAGGCTGCATATGACAAAGCCACAGCTAACATTGTGCTAAATGAAGAAAAACAGAGAGTCCTCTAAGATATGGAACAAGACAAGAATGTCCACTTTCACCAGTTTTATTCAACATAGTGCTGGAAGTCCTAGCCAGAGAAATTAGGCAAGAGAAAGAAGTAAAGAACATTCAGTTGGAAAGGAAGAAGTCAAATTTCTTGTTTGCAGATTACATACTAGTACATTTGGAAAACCCTAAAGACTCCATCAAAAAAATGTTTAGATTTGTTAAATGAATTCAATAAAGTTACTGGATAGGAAATCAACACACAAAAATTAGTAGCATTTATGTACACCAACAAAGAACAATATGAAAAAGAAGTCAACAAAGCAATCCCATTTACAATAACTACAAAAAAAAATCCAAGAATAAATTTTAGTGTGGAGCCAAGATGGCCAAATAGGAACAGCTCTGGTCTACAGCTCCCAGCGTGAGCGACGCAGAAGATGGGTGATTTCTGCATTTGTGTGTGAGGTACCGGGTTCATCTCACTAGGGAGTGCCAGACAGTGGGCGCAGGACAGTGGGTGCAGCTCACTGTGCACGTGACAAAGCAGGGCGAGGCATTGCCTCACTCACAAAGCGCAAGGGGTCATGGAGTTCCCTTTCCTAGTCAAAGAAAGGGGTGACAGACGGCACCTGGAAAATCGGGTCACTCCCACCCTAATACTGCACTTTTCCGACGGGCTTAAAAAACGGCACACCAGGAGATTATATCCCGCACCTGCTCGGAGGGTCCTATGCCCACAGAGTCTCACTGATTGCTAGCACAGCAGTCTGAGATCAAACTGCAAGGCTTGGAGAGGGGCGCCCACCATTGCCTAGGCTTGCTTAGGTAAACAAAGCAGCCGGGAAGCTTGAACTGGGTGGAGCCCACCACAGCTCAAGGAGGCCTGCTTGCCTCTGTAGGCTCCACCTCTGGGGCCTACAAAAAGACAGCAGTAACCTCTGCAGACTTAAAGTCCCTGTCTGACAGCTTTGAAGAGAGTAGTGGTTCTCCCAGCACGCAGCTGGAGATCTGAGAATGGGCAGACTGCCTCCTCAAGTGGGTCCCTGACCCCCGAGCAGCCTAACTGGGAGGCACCCCCAAGTAGGGGCAGACTGACACCTCACACGGCCGAGTACCCCTCTGAGACAAAATTTCCAGAGGAACGATCAGGCAGCGGCATTCGTGGTTGACGAAAATCCGCTGTTCTGTGGCCACTGCTGCTGACACCCAGGCAAACAGGGTCTAGAGTGGACCTCTAGCAAACTCCAACAGACCTGCAGCTGAGGGTCCTGTCTGGTAGAAGGAAAACTAACAAACAGAAAGGACATCCACACCAAAAACCCATCTGTACATCACCATCATCAAGGACCAAAAGTAGATAAAACCACAAAGATGGGGAAAAAACAGAGCAGAAAAACTGGAAACTCTAAAAAGCAGAGCGCCTCTCCTCCTCCAAAGGAATGCAGTTCCTCACCAGCAATGGAACAAAGCTGGATGGAGAATGACTTTGATGAGTTGAGAGAAGAAGGCTTCAGATGATCAAACTACTCCGAGCTACAGGAGGAAATTCAAACCAATGGCAAAGAAGTTTAAAAACTTTGAGAAAAAATTAGACAAATGTATAACTAGAATAACCAATACAGAGAAGTGCTTAAAGGAGCTGATGGAGCTGAAAGCCAAGGCTCGAGAACTACGTGAAGAATGCAGAAGCCTCAGGAGCTGATGCAATCAACTGGAAGAAAGGGTATCAGTGATGGAAGATGAAATGAATAAAATGAAGTGAGAAGGGAAGTCTAGAGAAAAAAGCATAAAAATAAACAAACAAAGCCTCCAAGAAATATGGGACTATGTGAAAAGACCAAATCTACATCTGATTGGTGTACCTGAAAGTGATGGAGAGAATGGAACCAAGTTGGAAAACACTCTGCAAGATATTATCCAGGAGAACTTCCCCAATCTAGCAAGGCAGGCCAACATTCAGATTCAGGAAATACAGAGAATGCCACAAAGATAATTCCTTGAGAAAAGCAACCCCAAGACACATAATTGTCAGTTTCACCAAAGTTGAAATGAAGGAAAAAATGTTAAGAGCAGCCAGAGAGAAAGGTCGGGTTACCCACAAAGGGAAGTCCATCAGACTAACAGCAGATCTCTCGGCAGAAACTCTACAAGCCAGAAGAGAGTGGGGGCCAATATTCAACATTCTTAAGGAAAAGAATTTTCAACCCAGAATTTCATATCCAGCTAAACTAAGCTTCATTAGTGAAGGAGAAATAAAATACTTTACAGACAAGCAAATGCTGAGAGATTTTGTCACCACCAGGCCTGTCCTAAAAGAGCTCCTGAAGGAAGCACTAAACGTGGAAAGGAACAATGGGTACCAGCCACGGCAAAATCATGCCAAATTGTAAAGACCATCGAGGCTAGGAAGAAACCGCATCAACTAACGAGCAAAATAACCAGCTAACATCATAATGACAGGATCAAATTCACACATAACAATATTAACTTTAAATGTAAGTGGACTAAATGCTCCAATTAAAAGACACAGACTGGCAAATTGGATAAAGAGTCAAGACCCATCAGTGTGCTGTATTCAGGAAACCTATCTCACATGCAGAGACACACATAGGCTCAAAATAAAAGGATGGAGGAAGATCTACCAAGCAAATGGAAAACAAAAAAAGGCAGGGGTTGCAATCTTAGTCTCTCATAAAACAGACTTTAAACCAACAAAGATCAAAAGAGACAAAGAAGGCCACTACATAATGGTAAAGGGATCAATTCAACAAGAAGAGCTAACTATCCTAAATATATATGCACCCAATACAGGAGCACCCAGATTCATAAAGTAAGTCCTGAGTGACCTACAAAGAGACTTAGACTCCCACATAATAATAATGGGAGACTTTAACACCCCACTGTCAACATTAGACAGATCAACGAGACAGAAATTGAATTGAACTCAGCTCTGCACCAAGCGGACCTAATAGACATCTACAGAACTCTCCACCCCAAATCAAAAGAATATACATTATTTTCAGCACCACACCACACCTATTCCAAAATTGACCACACAGTTGGAAGTAAAGCTCTCCTCAGCAAATGTAAAAGAACAGAAATTATAACAAACTGTCTCTCAGACCACAGTGCAATCAAACTAGAACTCAGGATTAAGAAACTCACTCAAAACTGCTCAACTACATGGAAACTGAACAACCTGCTCCTGAATGACTACTGCCTACATAACAAAATGAAGGCAGAAATAAAGATGTTCTTTGAAAGCAGTGAGAACAAAGACACAACATACCAGAATCTCTGGGACACATTCAAAGCAGTGTGTAGAGGGAATTTTTTTTTTTTTTTTTTTGAGATGGAGTCTCGCTCTGTCACCGAGGCTGGAGTGCAGTGGCACGATCTCGGCTCACTGCAAGCTCTGCCTCCTGGGTTCATGCCATTCTCCTGCCTCAGCCTCTCCGAGTAGCTGGGACTACAGGCGCCTGCCACCACGCCTGGCTAATTTTTTTGTATTTTTAGTAGAGACGGGGTTTCACCGTGGTCTCGATCTCCTGACCTCGTGGTCTGCCCGCCTCGGCCTCCCAAAGTGCTGGGATTACAAGCGTGAGCCACCACGCCCGGCTTAGTGGGAAATTTATAGCACTAAATGCCCACGAGAGAAAGCAGGAAAGATCCAAAATTGACACCCTAACATCACAATTAAAAGAACTAGAAAAGCAAGAGCAAACACATTCAAAAGCTAGCAGAAGGCAAGAAATAACTAAAATCAGAGCAGAACTGAAGGAAATAGAGACACAAAAAACTCTTCAAAAAATTAATGAATCCAGGAGCTGGCTTTTTGAAAAGATCAACAAAATTGATAGACCACTAGCAAGACTAATAAAGAAGAAAAGAGAGAAGAATCAAATAGATGCAATAAAAAATGATAAAGGGGTATCACCACCGATCCCACAGAAATACAATCTACTATCAGAGAATACTACAAACACCTCTACGCAAATAAACTAGAAAATCTAGAAGAAATGGATAAATTCCTCGACACATACACCCTCCCAAGACTAAACCAGGAAGAAGTTGAATCTCTGAATAGACCAATAACAGGCTCTGAAATTGTGGCAATAATCAATAGCTTACCAACAAAAAAGAGTCCAGGACCAGATGGATTCATAGCTGAATTCTACCAGAGGTACAAGGAGAAACTGGTACCATTCCTTCTGAAACTATTCCAATCAATGGAAAAAGAGGGAATCCTTCCTAACTCATTTTATGAGGCCAGCATCATCCTGATACCAAAGTCGGGCAGAGACACAACCAAAAAAGAGAATTTTAGACCAATATCCTTGATGAACATTGGTGCAAAAATCCTCAATAAAATACTGGCAAACCGAATCCAGCAACAGCAACACATCAAAAAGCTTATCCACCATGATCAAGTGGGCTTCATCCCTGGGATGCAAGGCTGGTTCAACATACACAAATCAATAAATGTAATCCAGCATATGAACAGAACCAAAGACAAAAACCACATGATTATCTCAATAGATGCAGAAAAGGCCTTTGACAAAATTCAACAACCCTTCATGCTAAAAACTCTCAATAAATTAGGTATTGATGGGACGTATCTCAAAATAATAAGAGCTATCTATGACAAACCCACAGCCAATATCATACTGAATGGGCAAAAACTGGAAGCATTCCCTTTGAAAACTGGCACAAGACAGGGATGCCCTCTCTCACCACTCCTATTCAACATAGTGTTGGAAGTTCTGGCCAGGGCAATCAGGCAGGAGAAGGAAATAAAGGGTATTCAATTAGGAAAGGAGGAAGTCAAATTGTCCCTGTTTGCAGATGACATGATTGTATATCTAGAAAACCCCATTGTCTCAGCTCAAAATCTCCTTAAGCTGATAAGCAACTTCAGCAAAGTCTCAGGATACAAAATCAATGTACAAAAATCACAAGCATTCTTGTACACCAATCACAGACAAACAGAGAGCCAAATCATGAGTGAGCTCCCATTCACAATTGCTTCAAAGAGAATAAGATACCTAGGAATCCAACTTACAAGGGACATGAAGGACCTCTTCAAGGAGAACTACAAATCACTGCTCAATGAAATAAAAGAGGATACAAACAAATGGAAGAACATTCCATGCTCATGGGTTGGAAGAATCAATATCATGAAAATGGCCATACTGCCCAAGGTAATTTATAGATTCAATGCCATCCCCATCAAGCTACCAATGACTTTCTTCACAGAATTGGAAAAAACTACTTTAAAGTTCACATGGAACCAAAAAAGAGCCCGCATCACCAAGTCAATCCTAAGCCAAAAGAACAAAGCTGGAGGCATCATGCTACCTGACTTCAAACTATACTACAAGGCTACAGTAACCAAAACAGCAGGGTACTTATACCAAAACAGAGATATAGATCAATGGAACAGAACAGAGCCCTCAGAAATAACGCCGCATATCTACAACTATCTGATCTTTGACAAACCTGACAAAAACAAGCAATGGGGAAAGGATTCCCTATTTAATAAATGGTGCTGGGAAAACTGGCTAGCCATATGTAGAAAGCTGAAACTGGATCCCTTCCTTACACCTTATACAAAAATTAATTCAAGATGGATTAAAGACTTAAATATTAGACCTAAAACCATAAAAACCCTAGAAGAAAACCTAGGCAATACTATTCAAGACATAGGCATGGGCAAGGACTTCATGTCTAAAACACCAAAAGAAATGGCAACAAAAGCCAAAATTGACAAATGGGATCTAATTAAACTAAAGAGCTTCTGCACAGCAAAAGAAACTATCATCAGAATGAACAGGCAACCGACAAAATGGGAGAAAATTTTTGCAACCTACTCATCTGACAAAGGGCTAATATCCAGAATCTACAATGAACTCAAACAAATTTACAAGAAAAAAACAAATAACCCCATCAAAAAGTGGGCTAAGGACATGAACAGACACTTCTCAAAAGAAGACATTTATACAGCCAAAAAACACATGAAAAAATGCTCATCATCACTGGCCATCAGAGAAATGCAAATCAAAACCACAATGAGATACCATCTCACACCAGTTAGAAAGGCGATCATTAAAAAGTCAGGAAACAACAGGTGCTGGAGAGGATGTGGAGAAATAGGAACACTTTTACACTGTTGGTGGGACTGTAAACTAGTTCAACCATTGTGGAAGTCAGTGTGGCGATTCCTCAGGGATCTAGAACTAGAAATACCATTTGACCCAGCCATCCCATTACTGGGTATACACCCAAAGGACTATAAATCATGCTGCTATAAAGACACATGCACACGTATGTTTATTGCAGCACTATTCACAATAGCAAAGACTCGGAACCAACCCAAATGTTCAACAGCGATAGACTGGATTGAGAAAATGTGGCACATATATACACCATGGAATGCTATGCAGCCACAAAAAATGATGAGTTCATGTCCTTTGTAGGGACATGGATGAAACTGGAAACCATCATTCTCAGCAAACTATCGCAAGGACAAAAAACCAAACACTGCATGTTCTCACTCATAGGTGGGAATTGAACAATGAGAACACATGGACACAGGAAGGGGAACATCACACTCCGGGGACTGTTGTGGGGTGGGGGGAGGGGGGACGGATAGCATTAGGAGATATACCTAATGCTAAATGACGAGTTAATGGGTGCAGCACACCAACATGGCACATGGATACATATGTAACAAACCTGCACATTGTGCACATGTACCCTAAAACTTGAAGTATTAAAGAAAAATGTAATCTTCAGCAGAGAACCGGTCTTAAAACCAAAAGTCTACTGTATACACAGGTTGAGCCGAAGGTGTTTCCTGTGAAATATAAGCTTTAATTTAATGTATTTACTATTGGTTGGCCTGTGCCTGCTTTTGTAAATAAAGTTCTATTGGAAGAAACAAACAAACAAACAAAAGAATAAATTTAAAGAAGTGAAAGATCTCCACAAGGAAAACTATAAACCATTGATGAGGCCATGCATGGTCTCATGCCTATAATCCCAGTACTTTGGGAGGCCAAGGATTGCTCAAAGCCAAGAGTTCAAGACCAGCCTGGTCAACACGGTCAGACACTGTCTCTACAAATAATAATAATAACAAAAATAAGTTAACTAAGCATGGTGGCTCATGTCTGTAGTCCCAGCAACTTGAAAGGCTGAAGCAGAAGGATCACTTGAGCCCAGGTGTTTGAGGCTGCAGTGACCTATGATCATGCCACTACATTCCAGCTTAGGTGACAGAACAGGATCCCATCTTAAAAACAAACCAACAAAAAACACTGTGGATAGAAATTGAACAGGACACAAAAAATGGAAAGATATCCCATGCTTATGAGTTGGAAGAATTAATATTGGTAAAATGTCAATGCTCCCCAAACTAATCTACAGATTCAATGTAATCTCTATCAAAATACCAATAACATTCTTCACAGAAAGAAAAAAAACTCCTAAAATTTGTATGAAACCACAAAAGACTTCAAGTAGCCAAAGCAATCTTCAGCAAAAAGAATAAAGCTGGAGGCATCATACTAACAAACTTTGAAATATACTACAAAGCCATAGTAACCAAAACAGCTTGGTACAAGTGTAAAATAAACACATGGGTCAATGGAACAGAGTAGAGAACACAGAAATAAAACTGCATTTGTGGCCAATTCATTTTCAATTGAGGCATTAAGAGCAGACATTGGGAAAAGGTATCTCTTCAATAAATGGTGCTGGGAAAACTGGATAACCATTTGCAGAAAAATTGAGCTAGACCGCTATCTCTCAGCATATACAAAATCAAATCAAAATGTACTAAAGACTTAAATCTAAGACCTGAAACTATGAAACTAGCAGAAGAAAAACATGGAGGAAATGCTTCAGGACATTGGTCTGGCAAAGACTTTTTTGTGTAAGATTTAAAAACACATGAAACAAAAGCAAAAATAGACAAATGGCATTACATCAAGCTAAAAAACTTCTGCGCAGCAAAGGAAACAATCACCAAAGTGAAGAGATGACCTGCAGAATGGAGAAAATATTTGCAAACTATCCAGTTGACTAGAGACTACCTGTAAGGAACTCAACAGCAAGAACAAAACAAAACAAAATTGGAAAAATCCCTAAAACTCCCAAATAATCCAATTAAAAAATGGGGAAAAGATCTGGGTAGACATTTTTCAAAAGAAGGCATACAAATTGCCTAATGCTCAACAGCACTGATCATCAGGAAAATGTGAATCAAAGCCACAGTGAGCTATTGTCTCACTCCAGTTAAAAAGGCTTTTATCAAAAAGATAAAAAATAACAAATGCTGGTGAGCATAAAGAGAAAGCCGAACACCTCTACAATGTTGGTGGGAATGTAAATTAGTATAGCCATAGAAGACAGTATGGAGGTTCCTCAAAAACTAAAAATAGAAATACTATATGATCCAGCAATCCCACTGCTGGGTATACATGCAAAAGAAAGAAAATTAGTATGTTGAAGAGATATCTGCGCTCCCATTTTTATTTCAACATTATTCACAATAGTCAAGACATATAATCAACTTAAGTGTCTATCAATGGATGAATGGATAAAGAAAATGTGATGCAAATACACAATGGAATATTATTTGGCCATAAAAATGAAACCCTGTCATCTGTAGCAACACAGATGG
Source organism: Nomascus leucogenys (assembly GCF_006542625.1). Lineage (NCBI taxonomy): Eukaryota > Metazoa > Chordata > Mammalia > Primates > Hylobatidae > Nomascus > Nomascus leucogenys. Next base: position 10,616,512 of record NC_044394.1, on the reverse strand, counting down.
AATTGGAGGTCATCATGTTAAGTGAAATAAACCAGGTGCAGAAACACAAATAGTCCATGCTGTCACTCATATGTGGGAGCTAAAGTGGCAAATCTCATGGAGGTAGAGAGATGATTGGTGGTTACCAGAGACTGGAAGATGTTGGAGGAGGTGGGATGTAAAGAGAGGTTGTTTAGTGTGTAAAACAAACAGCTAGAAGGAAAAAGATCTAGTGTTTGGTAGCACAGCAGGTTGACTATAGTTCACAATAATTTGTTTTATAGTTCCAAATAGCTGGAGGAGAGGAACTGGAACGTTCCCAACATAAAGAAGGAGTGAATGTTTGCGGTGATAGATATCCCAATTGCTCTGGTTTGATCTTTACAATTATATGCATGAATCACAATACCGCATGTATTACCAAAATACATACAACTATTATGTAGCTATTAAAAGTTGTAAAAAAATTAGTAGGAGGTAGAAAAATATACCATGTTTTGCTTGAGATGGGAAAAACCAAATTTTTTTTCACTCTTACCCTCATCACAGTACAGAAAATTTCTGTGATCAAAATATGTGGGGATTTCTCCCCACAGCAAACAAGTCTCCAGCAGACATTAACTGGGTGTCCCATAATTCAATTTACTTCTGACACCATCTACCTGCAGTTAGAGTCAGGTCCAACAGGCTAATGGTTCCGTTCCACAAGACTGCTCCTCACTTGAAATAGCAATTGCAAGCAGTAGGTTGTCACCGATACTTCTGACTGACTAGCTATAAGCTGCAGTTCCCAAAACCCCCTGCTCAGATTTGATTAATTTGCTAAAATGGCTCACAGACCTCAGAAAAACACATTTACCAGTTTATTTTATTAATAAGAGATATGATAAAGGATACAGATGAACAGCCAGATGAAGAGATATACAGGACGAATTCTAGAAGGGTTCCTAGTGCAGGAGCTTCTGTCCCCATGGAGTTGGGGTGCACCACCCCTCCTGGCACATGGATGTGTTCACAACTGGGAAGCCCCTTGAACCTGTAGTTCAGGGATTTTTATGGTGGCTTCATCATGTAGACATGACTGATTATTAACTCAATCTCCAGCCTTTCTCCTATCCTAGGGAATGGGGGCTGAAAGTTTCAAGCTTCTAATCATGGCTTGGTCTTTTGGGCATCCGCCCCCATCCAGCAGCCCACCAAGAGTTGCCTCATTAGAACAAAAGATGCTCCTGTCATCTGGGCAATTACAGGAGTTCTAGGAACTCTGTGTCAGGAACTAGGGACAAATATGAAAATATATATTTTCTTATTATAAATCACAGTATAATACTTGCTAATAATAACCAAACAAACCTGAAATGTTATATTAATTCTAAATGAAGTAGATATCAGTGCAAAGGATATTACCATGATAAATATGGTATTTTCATAATAATAAAGGGATCAATTCATCAAGAAGATGTAATAATCCTAAATGTTTCGACTCCTAGTAACAAGGTTTTCAAAATACATAAAGCAGAAACTGAAAGAACTTCAAGCAGAAATGGATAAGTTCACAATTATATTTGAAAACTTCAATACCTCATTTTCATTAATTTATAGAACAATTGGACAAAAAAAAAGCAAGATTTTAGAAGAATTGACTAATACTATCAGCCAACTTGACCTAATTTAATTTATTTAAAGAACTCCAAGCTTTAGACAAAGGCACACAATAATTAATTGGAAAAGAATAGTATTTTCAACAAGTGGTGCCATGGCAACTGAGTATCTAATTTTTGGTTGGACTCCTACTTCAGACTGTATGGAAAACATAATTCAAAATGGTTTGTACACCTAAATATAAAAGATTAAATTATAAAACTCTTAGAATAAAGTTATGGAGTTAATTTTCATAGCTTTGGATTAGGCAAAAACTTTGTAAATACAACACCAAAAGCATAAGCAACATGAGAAAAATAAGTTGGTCTACATCACAATGAAAAACTTCTGTGCTGTCTGGGCACAATGGCTCACGCCTGTAATTCCTGCATGAGGCAGGTGGATCACCTGAGGTCAGGAGTTCGAGACCAGCCTGGTCAACATGGTGAAATCCCATCTCTACTAAAACTACAAAAATTAGCTGGGTGTGATGGTGGGCGCCTATAATCTCAGCTACTCGGGAAGCTGAGGCAGGAGAATTGCTTGAACTGGCCGGGCACGGTGGCTCACATCTGTAATCCCAGCACTTTGGGAGGCCGAGGTGGGTAGATCACAAGGTCAGGAGTTCAAGACCAGCCTGGACAAGATGATGAAACCCCGTCTCTACTAAAGATACAAAAATTAGCCAGATGTGGTGGTAGGCACCTGTAATCCCAGCTACTCAGGAGGCTGAGGCAGAGAATTGCTTGAACCCGGGAGGTGGAGGCTGCAGTGAGCTGAAATCGTGCTACTGCACTCCAGCCTGGGTGGCAGAGCAAGACTCTGTCTCAAAAAAAAAAAAAAAAAAAAAAAAAAAACCACAACGAAAAAAAACACAGCCCACTTTTTGCTACAAATGGTTGGGCACAGTGGCTCACACCTGTAATCCCAGCACTTTGGGAGGCCAAGGCAGGCGGATCACTTGAGGTCAGGAGTTTGAGACCAGTTTGTCCAACATGATGAAACCTTGTCTCTACTAAAAATACAAAACTTAGCCAGGCGTGGTGGCACATGCCTATAATCCCAGCTACTTGGGAGGTTGAGGCAGAAGAATCATTTGAGCTTGGGAAGCAGAGGCTGCAGTGAGCCAAGATCACACCACTACACTCCAGCCTGGGTGACACAGCAAGACTCCATCTCAAAAACAAAAAAGAAAACCCCCCAAACTTTTGTGCTGCAAACAATATCATCAAGAAATTTTAAAAGGCAACCCACAGAATACAATCAAATATTTGCTAATATATATCTATTAAGAAATTCATATTCTGAATGTATAAAGAATTCTTACAATGTAATAATAAAAAAAGCAAATAACCCAATTTTAAATGGGTTAAATGATCCAAATGGACAGTTCTCCAGAGGAAATGTAAAAGTAGCCAATAAGCACATGGGAAGATGCTAACATTACTATTTATTAGGGAAATGCAAAACCACAATGAGAACACTTCATACCCACTGGGATGGCTGTAACTAAAAAGACAAACAAGTGTTGGTGAGGATGCAGAGTGATTGGAAACCTCCTACATTGTTGGTGGGAATGTAAATGGTGCAGCTGCTGTGGAACACAGTTTGGCAGTTCTCAAAAAAGTTAAACATAGAGTTCCTATACGACTCAGCAATTCTATTCGTAGGTCAATACTCAGAAGAGATAAAAACATATGTCCACACAGAAACTTGTACATAAATGTTCATAACAACATTATGCATAATAGCAAAAAATGGAAACAACTTAAATCTCCATCAACTAAAGAATATATAAATAAAATGTACATGCATGTAATGGACTATTACTCAGCAATAAAAGGAAATAAAGTATTGATACATGCTACAACACAGATGTTCCTTAAAAACATTATGCTAAGTGAAAAAGCCAGTTACAAAAGACCACATATTGTATTCCATTTATATGAAATGTCCAAAATAGGCAAATCCATAAAAACAAAAAGTAGTGACTGCCTAGGGCTGGGAGGATTAGAAGGAAATGGGAAGTGGCTGCAAGTGGCTATGGGGTTTCTTTTTGGGGTGATGAAAATATTCTGAAATTAGATAGTGGTGACAGTTGCACCACCTTGTGAATGTATTAAAAACCACCAAATTGTATACTTTCAATGGGTAAATTTTGTTTTTGCATAATATGTGAATTATATCTCAATTTTTAAACTGTAGAAACAGAAAGAAGTTAAAATAATGGTTGCTTAGGACTGGGATAGCCAAGGGAATTGGATGATAATGGGTATGGGATGTTGTTTAGAGGGGAATTAAAATATTCTAAAATTAAATTGTGGTGATGGTTACACAATTCTGTGAATATAAACATTAGACTCTAAATGTGTGACTTTTATTGTTTATGACTTATATCTTAATAAAGGTATTTTAAAAAAACACTCACCAAGCAACAGCAGGATACACTTTTTTTTCTTTTTCAATTTTACATGGAATATTCACCACAGTAGACCATATTCTGGGCCATAAACAAATCTCAATAAATTTAAAAGATTTCAAATAAGTTTGTCCTTTGACTATAATGGAATTCTATTAGAAATTGTTAGGCCGGGCGCAGTGGCTCACGCTTGTAATCCCAGCACTTCGGGAGGCCGAGGCGGGCGGATCACGAGGTCAGGAGATCGAGACCACGGTGAAACCCCGTCTCTACTAAAAATACAAAAAATTAGCCGGGCGTGGTGGCGGGCGCCTGTAGTCCCAGCTACTCGGAGAGGCTGAGGCAGGAGAATGGCGTGAACCCGGGAGGTGGAGCTTGCAGTGAGCCGAGATCGCGCCACTGCACTCCAGCCTGGGTGAAAGAGCAAGACTCCGTCTCAAAAAAAAAAAAAAAAAAAAAAAAAAGAAATTGTTTTAAAAGATACTTTTATAATTCCCAAATGAAGCACCTTACTGAAAATGTATTCTACAAAATAATGGCTGAAGAATTTCCAAATTTAGCAAAAGACATATACATTCATGTTCAAGAAGCAGTGACCCTCAAGCAGGATAAACCAAAGATCCATGAAGACATCATAGTCAAACTTCTGAAAACTAAAGAAAAAAAGAATGAAATGTGTAAGAAATTACATTTACTCGATAAGAAAAGCAATTCAAGTGAGAACAGATTTCTTATCAGAAATTACGAGGCTAGGAGAAAGTGGAACAATATTTTTCAAGTACTGAAAGAAAAGAACTGTTGATTCAGAATTCTATATCCAGGACAATATTATTCAGGAAAGAAGGGCAGCAGAAAAAAATATAGTAATGTGCTATCAGACAAAGTAGACTTTAGAATAAATGAAATTACCAGGAAAAAAAGAGGAAATTACACAATAATAAAAGGGTCAACCCACCAAGAAGACAGAGCAGTTCTAAATATGTATGCACAAAGCTACTGAAGGGCAAAATGTGTGAAGACAAAACTAATAGAACTAAAAGGAAAAATAGCACACAGTTATTGGTGATTTCAACATTACACTCAGCAGTTGATAGAATACCTAGACAGAAAATCAGCAAGGATATAGAAGAGCTCAAAAAACCATGAACCAGCAGAAAAAGCATTTGCTCAACACCCAACAACAACAGAGTATACATTTTTTTCTTTTTTGTTTTTTTTTTCTTTTTTCTTTTTTGAGATGGAGTTTCACTCTTGTTGCCCAGGCTGGAGTGCAGTGGCGTGATATTGGCTCACTGCAACCTCGGCTTCCTGGGTTCAAGTGATTCTTCTGCCTCAGCCTCCCAACTAGCTGGGATTACAGGCACCCGCCACCACGCCCAGCTAATTTTTTTTGTATTTTTAGTAGAGATGGGGTTTCACCATGTTGGCCAGGCTGGTCTCAAACGCCTGAACTCAGATGATCCACATACCTTGGCCTCCCAAAGTGCTGGGATTACAGGTGTGAGCCACCGTGCCTGGCCTATACATTCTTTTCAAGCAGCCACAGATCATATACCAAGATAGACTATATCCTGGACTATTTTTAAAAGTCAATAAATTTAAAAGAATTGAAACCACATGATGATTGACCAAAATGGAATCAAACTAGAAACCAATGGCAACAAATAGCAGAAAGAGAAAGGAAATAATGGTAATCTTTAAGCACTGGAAACTAAGCAACAGACTCTAAATACTATAATCTGTGGGTCAATGAGGAAGGCTCAATGGAAATATATATATATACACATATAGCAGTGAATGAACATGATGAAAATGAAAATACAATATACCATAATTTATGGGACTCAACTAAAGCAGCTCTGAAAGGGAAATTTATAGCACTTAATGTTTACATCAGAAAAGAAGTCTCAAATCAGTAATCAAACTTCCCACCTTAGGAAACTAGAAAAGAAGGAACAAAATAAACCCAAAGCAAGCATAAGAAAATATATAATAAACACAAGAAATCAATGAAATTAAAAAAAAAAATAGCTGGGTGGATACTACCATGGCTCATGCCTGTGATCCCAGCACTTCGGGAGGCCAAGGTGGGAGGATTGCTTGAGCCAAGGAGTTCAAGTTACCAGCCTGGGCAACATAGTAAGCCTGCCTCTCTACAAAAAAATTAAAAATTAGCTGGGTGTAGTGGCATGTGCCTGAAATTCCTGCTACCTGGGAGGTTGAGATGGGAGGATTGCTTGAGCCTGAGAGGTTGAGGCTGCAGTGAGCTGTGACTGCACTGCACTCCAGCCTGGACAACAGAGCAAGACTCTGTCTCAAAAAAAAGAAAAGAAAAAGAAAAAAACTAAAGCAAAAGAAAATAAAATTAAAAATTAAAAAAATCAATGAAGGAAAAGTTTTTTAAGAAAGATCAATAAAATTGACAAAACTCTGGCAAGACTAACAGAGAAAGAGAAGACACAGGTTACCAATGTCAATAACGAAACAGAGAGATCGCTACAGAGCCTGCAGGTGAAAATAAGAGAATACTAAAAACAACTCTACATATAAATTTGACAGATTAAAAGGACCAATTCTTTGAAAGGCGCAAATTACTGCAACTCATCTAATATGGAATAAATAATCTGAATAGCATTGTAAATATTAAGGAAATGGAATTTATAATTCTAAGACATCAGAAAAAGAAATCTTCAGGCCCAGATGGTTTCACTGGAGAGTTTTGCCAAATGGTTTAAGAATTAACGTCGATTCTACACAATCTTTTCCAGAAAACAGAAGAGAAATGAACACTTCTCAATTCATTTTATAGGGTTAATATACCCACTATCAAAACCACACAGTCTGTTAAAAAAAAGAGAAAATGACACATTAATATCTCTTATAAATATAGATGCAAAAATACTCAACAAAATATCAGTAAGTCAAATCTAACAATATGTAAAAAGTGTTAACACCATAACTATGCAAGCCTGGTTCAATGTTTGAAAATCAATGTAATCCACAATATCAACAATCTAAAGAAGAAAAATCATTGAGTCATGTCAATTGGTGCATAAAAAAGATGTGATAAAATTTTATACATATTCCATGATAAAAATTCTCTGTAAACTCCTCAACTTGATAAAGAACATCTAGAAAAAAAACCCTACAGCTAGTATCATACCTAATCATGAGGAAACTAGATACCTTTTCTCTGAAGACTGGAAGAAAGGTAAGGATATTTTCTCTTGCCATTTTATTCAAGTTCATACTGGACATTCTAGCTCTATAATAAGATAAGGAAATAAAATCAACCTGCATACCTTTTTATTAGAAAGGAAGAAAGAAAACTGTCTTTATTAGCTAATGACATGAATGTATAGCTATGTAGAAAGTCCCAAGAATTGAAAAACATCTGCTGGAACTGATAAGTGAATATAGCAAAGTTGAAGGATTCAAAGTTAATGTACAATAGTTGATTGCTTTCCTATTGCCAGCAATGTACAATTGGAATTTGAAATTTTAAAAAACATTTATAATAGTATCAATATAATGAATTACATAAGTCTAACAATGTATGTATAAAATATAATGTGGAAAACAACAGAACTCTGATAAAAGAAATTAAAAATCTAAATAAATGGAGAGTTAGTCCATATTCATGGATTGAAAGAGTCATACTGTTAAGATGTCAGATCTTCCCAGCATAATCTATAGATTAAGGTGAAATCCCAGTCAATATCTCAGCAGCTATTTTGTGGTAACCAACAAACTGATTCTACAGTTTGTGTGGAAAATACAACACCATTTAAAATCACCTTAACAATGAAATACTTAGATGCAAATTTAATAAAACATGTATAGGACTTGTATGTCAAAAACTACAAAATACTGATGAAATAAATCAAAGAAGATCTAAATAAATGGTGAGACACATGTTCACAAGATAGGAAGACTAACCATAGTAAAGATGTCAGTTCTCCTCAAATTGATATATAAATTTACTGTGAATCCAGCAAGAGTTGTCATATAGACAAAATTCTTCAAAAAGGCAACAGACTAGTAGCTTGACAAGAGAATAAAATGGGAGGAATCACTTTACCATACATTAAGACTTATTATATAACAATAATAAGGCAAGACAATATCTCTCATCTCAGCAAGACAGAGAGATATTGCTGGAGGGATAGACACATAGATCAATAAAACAGAATGGAGAATTCAAAAATATATCCACAGAAATATATTTAACTGATATTTGACAAAGGTGTTATAGCAATTCAATGGAGGAAAGATAATCTCTTCAACAAATGATGCTGGAGCAATGAACATCCTTAGGTAAAAATATAAATCTTGACCTAAATCTCATACAAAAATTGTACAAAATTAACTCAGAGTGAATCATGAACTTAAATGTAAAATAAAAAGCTATAAAACTTTAACAAAAAAAATAGGAGAAAATTTGGGATCCAGAGCTAGACAAAGAGTTATCTGACACCAAAACCAAATTCCATAGTAAAAAAAAAATCAATAAATTGTTTCTCTAAATTTGATTTCAATTAAAATAAGACTTTTGTTCTTTGAAAGCTCATATGAAGAGGATGGAAGAATTAGCTACAGCATACAGGGTTGGGGGATATTTGCAAACCATGTGTCTTATAGAGGACTGGTATCTAGAATAAATAAAGAATTCTCAAAACTCAACAGTTAAAAAAATTGAACAATCCAATTAAAAAATGTGAAAAAGCCGTGAAGAGACATGTCACCAAAGAAGATGTACAGATGGCAAATATGCACATGAAAAGATAGTCACCATCATGAGCCATTAGGGAAATGCAAATTAAACCACAATGAGATATCACTACACACCTATCAAAATGACTACATTAAAAAAATGACAATATCAAGTGTTAGCAAGAATGCAGAGAAACTGAATCTATTATAAATTGATGGAGAGGATGTAAAATGTTACAGCTACTTTGGCAAATATTTTGGCAATTTCTTAATAAACCAAACATGTACGTACCATGCAGCCCAACAATTGCACTCCTGGGACTTAGCTCAGAAAAATGATAACCTATGTCCACACAAAAATGTATACACGATTGTTCATAACAGCTTTGTGTGTAATAGCCAGAAACTAGAAGCAACCACAATGTTCTACAATAGGTAAATGGTTAAACAATGTGTGCTACCTACATACCATGGAATACTACTCAGCAATAAAAAGGAATGAACTATTGATACATACCCAATTTGGATGGATCTCAATGGCATATGCTGAGTGAAAAAAAAAAGCCAATGTCAAAAGGTCACATACTTTGATGATTAATTTTGAGTGTCAACTTAACTGAGTTAAGGGATACCCAGATAGCTGGTAAAGCATTATGTATTCTCAGTGCTTCAGTAGGCACTGAGCCCATCTCTCTTCTGCTGAAAAGGAAACTAGGGTGGTTTTGCCTTTAATTAGAATGATTGGGCTGATCCAAGTGTGTCTGTGAGGTGTTTCCAAAAGAGACTGGCATGTGAGCTGGTGGACTGAGTGAGAAAGGTCTGCTCTTACTGTGGGTGGGCATAATTCAATCAGCCAGGCGCCGAGATGGAACAAAAAGGTGGAAGATTTCAGCAAATTTCCTCTCTCTCTCTCTCTCTCTTCTGGAGCCAAGATTCCCTTTTTCTCCTGCACCTGGACATCAGAACTCCAGGTTGTCTGGCTATTGGACTCTGGGACTCACACCAGTCCCTCCCCCCAGGCTCTTGGGCCTTTGGCGTCGGACTGAGAGTTACACTATTGGCTTATTTTGTTCTGAGGCTTTTAGATTTGGACTGAGCTGTGCTAACAGCTTTCCTGCTGCTTCAGCTTGCAAACAGCATATTGTGGGATTTCTCGGCCTCCATAGTCAAGCAAGCCAATACCCTTAATAAATTTCTTTTTATATCTCTCTCTTTATATCCTATCACTTCTGTCTCTCTGGAGAACACATACTATGTGATGCCATTATATAACACTCTTCAAATGACAAAATTATAAAGATAAAAAACAATCAGTGGTCTCCAGAAGTTAGAAATGGTGGCAGGGAGGGAAATGGGTATAAAGAGGTAGCATGAGGAAGATCTTTTCAGTGATGGAATTGGAATCATTCTGTATCTTTATTGCAGTGGTGGTTACATGAATCTACGTATGTTATAAAATGGCACAGAACTGTACACACACTTCATGTCAATGTCAGTGTTCTGGTTTTGGTATTTTACTATAATTATATAGGATGTAACTGGGAATCAGTTTGTTGGTAACCACAAAATAGCTGCTGAGATATTGACTGGGATTTCATCTTAATCAATAGATTATGCTGGGAAGATCTGACATCTTAACAGTATAACTCTTTCAATCCATGAACATGGACTATCTCTTCACTTATTTAGATCTTTGATTTCTTTTATCAGAGTTCTGTGGTTTTCCACATTTCATATTACAGATGAAACTGTAATAGAGGAAAGTGGGATATACAGGACCTCTGTGTACTATCTTTGCAACTTTCTATGAATCTGTGAGTTTTAAAAAATAATCTATGATTATTTAAAAGGCAATCAATGTAATCATCCTATAAATAGTCTAAAAAAGAAAAATCATGCATCTATCTCCATAGATGCAGAAAAAGCACTCGGGCCAGGTACGGTGGCTCACGCCTGTAATCCCAGCACTTTGGGAGGCCGAGGCAGGCAGATCATCTGAGGTCAGGAGTTCGAGACCAGCCTGGCCAACACAGTGAAACCCCACGTCTACTAAAATCACAAAATTAGCTGGGCATGGTAGCATGTGCCTGTAATCCCAGCTAGTTGGGAGGTCAAGGCAGGAGAATTGCTTGAACTGGGAGGTGGAGGTTGCAGTGAGCCGAGATCATGACACTGCACTTTAGCCTGGGTGACAGAGCAAGACTCTGTCTCCAAAAAACAAAACAAAACAAAACAAAACAAAAGGCCAGGCATGGTGGCTCATGCCTGTAATCCCAGCACTTTGGGAGGCCAAGGCAGGTGGATCACGAGGTCAGGAGATTGAGACCATCCTGGCTAATATGGTGAAACCCCATCTCTACTAAAAATACAAAAAATTAGCCGGGTGTGGTGGCAGGTGCCTGTAGTCCCAGCTACTTGGGAGGCTGAGGCAGGAGAATGGCATGAACCCGGGAGAGGGAGCTTGCAGTGAGCTGAGATGGTGCCACTGCACTCCAGCCTGGGCAACAGAGCAAGACTCCATCTCAAACAAAGAAAAAAAAAGCACTTGGAAAATTTACCATCCATTTACTGAAATGGGATTTATGAAAAACCTATAGCCACTAGCATGCTTAATTATGGTGAAAGATTGAATGCTTTCCCCTTATATCAGAAACAAAGTAAGATATCTGCCATCATCACTTCTATTTAACATTGTACTGGAAGCCATAGCCAGTGCAACAAAGGAAGGGAAAAAAAGTCATACAGATTGGAAAGCAATAAGTAAATCTGTTTTTATTCATAGACAACATCATCACCTATGTAAAAAAATCCTGAGGAATCTGCCAAAAAGCTACTAGAACTAATCAGTGGGTTTAATAAGGGTTCATGATACACAGTCAATGTACAAAAATTAATTATATTTTTTATATAGTAGTATTTATTTTAGTGTTGGACTGTGGTAATCAATTCTTCCAGTGTTTGTCTGAAAATATTCTTTCACATTCATTTTCGAAAGATATTTTCACTGAGGATAGAATTCTAGGTTGAAGTTACTATCTTTAAGCACTTTGAAAATAACAGTCTATTGTCTTCTGACTTCCATTGTTTACAATGAAATGTCATGTGTCCTTTCCTCTGACTACTTTTAGGATTTTCTCTTTGCCTTTGATTTTTAACACTTTACTATGATTTTACTAGTGTATGATTTTTTATGTTTATTGTTCCTGGGGTATGTAGCAGTTCCAGAATATGTGGCTTAATATATTTTCTGCATTTCTAAAATTCTCAGGCATTGTCTCTTCAAATATTGTTTTGGCCCATTCTTTCTCTCCTCTCCTTCTGGGACTCCAAAATGAGTCTGCAAACCTGTGTACCTGACTTATTCTTGTTCACTGGAAGAAAGTGACTCCAAACACCCTTATCTCTCTATATTAATATTTTGTAGACTTTTATGCCATAAATGTGCTACATATTATAAAGAAAATAACTCCTTTCTTGAGGTTGGGCACTAAAGTTTCTGAATAGCTTTCAAAGAAGAAGTATAACATTTCTTTATTTGATTTTTACCTTCTTGTGAATTAAACAAATGCTTTTGCTTTAAAAGAAAAAGCATCAATCTCAAATGCTGTTTTGGTACTTAAAACTGTATTTTATAAGCATTAACTTCTATTCACCCACACTTACGGAAAAAGTCTGTATCCTTCATTTATTACTAACAGCCAGAGATATATGGTTGTGGATGCATATTTCTGTTTCAACTTTTGTTTGAGCAGCTTCCAAAACATCATCCTATAGGTTTTTGGAATCTGTGCCAAGTTCAGTTCAGATTAAGTTTCTTTGTTAGAATTGCTTTTTAAAGCATCTGGATCAGAAATCATATACTTCTGCTGCATAGCAAAGAAACATTTGGAAATCATCAGGGACATTATAATAGAGGATGAATAGTATTGTATGTTTTTTCTCAGGGTAGGTAAAGGCTACAACAAAAAAGAATTTTATTAAGAATTTAGAAAATGCTAGGTTGATATTGTTAAAATATTTTAAGCAGCTGATAGTTCACTTTCAAAATGATAATATTGTACATATTATTTTTCCTAAAGCTACTATGGAATATTTCTGAGTAAAGGCAGTAATTTCTTCCTTTTACCTATTTTCAATGCTACAGACACATACACATACACACACACACACACACACACACACACACACACACACAGAGAGAGAGAGATTAAGAAGGTATGCAGGTTAAACATTTTTAGCTTAACATTATAATTTTGCTTTTGTTTTTGTTTTTCCCCAAATTTGAAGCAGAGACCTAAATGATTCTTTGTATCATTTCAACAAACAGCATTTGTTTGAGTAAAGAGGTTGTCTTAGGTTTGGTTTATATTTCACTGGACAACAATAATCTATCTACTCCCCTAAATAGAAAGACCTACCTTAAAAAAAAAATCTCCAAGAGAAACCTTCAGTTTCTAAAATAGTAGTACATTGTGTCATATTCATAAGTAGGCCAGAATTTCAAACTGAATCTCAGAACTGCTGTACTTATTAAATAAATCTGAATGTAATGGTTTTTAGGCTCTCTAATAGTTTCCAAAATGATTGATAGGTTTTGGAGGGATCATTTGATTATGCCATATATAGCCATGAGAAGGTACATTCAGGTTGTGGTCTAGAAATCCAAATGATTTAGTAAGCTCCGGACTGTAGAACTAGAAGAAAATATTTCTTTTTCTGATTGGAGGGTAACCTTTGTCATGCTCCCTTCTGTGTTAATTTTAGAAATAGCTTTCTCCTCCATGTTCACCTCAAAAGGATGGTGTGAGCCTATGAAATCATCACAGTACAACACAACCTAAATGTACCTTCTCTTGCCTATACATGGGATAATAAAATGATCTCTCCAAATTTCATCCATTATAAAATCATATATTAATCATTTGGGTGCTAATTAAAATGTTTGTAGCTTTTGTAAACCAGATCCTTCATATTGGTAGAGCTGTTTTTCCAAAATCTCTAATACATATTTATTTCTCATTATCTCTCTAATAAGAAGATAGTAGAGGAATGGTGGACAGATTCTTCGAGGAGTAAGAAAATGCACTTTTGCTTCTTTATAGCCTATCTTATCTGCACGTTAAAGTCAGAGCTAAAATGTGGTGTCTGAAATATATGTAGCAATGAAGTTTTTATTGATTGATATAAATATGTATGGCTTTGTGCAGCTGAATACTGCTGGTAGGAGTTACTGGCGTATGTAATACATTATCTTATTACACTCATTTTATGGAAGCTGATCCTGATGGGACAGTGGAAGGAGAGCTTACTCTGGCTTTCTGGAAAAGCAATTAATCCTACTGCTTATGTAGTAACCATGTCTTGGATCGCACTGGTGTGCTGGCACCCTTTCTCCTTTTATTAAAACAAAAATGCAGCTGCTGACCAGAAGTGCGGCTCTCCAAGTGGGGCTTTCATCATGTTGGTAAGAGATTCATATCCAGGGTTGACATCATTTCAGTTATGGCCTTTTCATTATTAAAGTTTGGAATTTCAAGTTTGTTTATTAAAGATTTAAAGCTATAGGTTAAATCACCAAATTGAAATCCACTTATTTTCCTATACTATGATAAGTGGATAAGGTGTGCTGGAAAATATATTTTTCAGATTTTACCACCAGATGAATTATTTAAATTGTGAAATGCATTGTATCAGAAAGGAACTGACCTTTTTTTTTTCCTGAATCTTCAGCATTTCTTTTTTATAAGTAACTCTCACATCCCTCAGTTTCTAGTACGTACATTTAGCAAATGTTTTAGAACTGTTGACTATTAAGTGTTAGTAAAAATAGTGGTGAGGACTTTTACTTAATCCTTGTGGCAACTTTACTGTACGTTTCATCTGTTTCTCATCCATCTTTAAAATTGATAATTCTTTGAGACATGTGGAATTTACCAATGTTTCTGATGATTTTTAACTCTCAGTACAGTCTTGTGCTCAAAAGCTCTCTGAATTCATAATCCAAACTTTTTCATGCTGGCACTGCATCTTTTACTGCAAAAACAAAAATTAGCAGAATGCTTTTTATCTAGAGTTTAATGTAACTTCTATTTTAAATAGCAGAATTCACATTGTATAGTTGACAAAGACAATTTTATAAAGACATTCATGAAACAGAAAGTTCATATTCTAAAATTTCTAGTGTTTTGAGTTCTTGGCATTTTAGCTCTTGCTTTCCCATTAAATCATATTCTGTTTGGTTTCACTTTTGACCTCTATAAAAATTATTGTAATGAAGACCTTTGAATAGATACACAATGGCTTTTATTTTCATGCCCTGTGCATTCTGCATATGTATTATTAGTAGGTAATAATTTGGGTTTTTAAAAATTTGTTTTGTTAAAATGAAAGTAACTTTAGAAAAAGCAATTGGTGTAATGGCTGTGACATCACTGACATCTTTTCTTTAAAAACTATTTAAATTGTTTAGTTACACATTGCAGGAAGCAGAGTAGAAATAAATCCAAAAGTTTACAATTCTTGAAATAAAAGTGTTTGTTGCTGTGTTTCAACACCCAGTTACCTGATGTCAAACAGGTGTCCTCCAGTTCAATTCAATTCTAACACCAACTACCCAGAGTCACCATCAGACACCACAGGCTTAGGACAAAGTCCTTCACCGCCTGCACTTCAGGTTCCAGTCACAAGTTTTGGGTGTTACCAAAACGCCCACACTTCTGCCCAGCCAGCTACACACTGAGGCTTCCCACGGCTCCCTTGTGTTTTGTGGTTTGCCAGAATGACTCACAGAACTCAGGAGAGCACCATACTTGAAATAATTGTTTGACTATAAAGGATCTAAATGAACAGTTAGATGAAGAGATAACTAGAACAAGGTCTGGAAGGATCCCAGGCACAGGAGCCTCTGTCTCTGTGGAGTCAGGATGTGCCACTAGTACATGGATACGTTCACCAGCCAGGAAGCTCCCCTGAGCCGTGGTGTCCTTACATTGGCAAGATTGATTAAATCAGCCACCTGATTGAACTCTCCAGCCTCCTCCCCTCTCTGACGGTTGGGCTGGTCAATGCGCCAATCATTTTTTTTTGTTTTTTTTTTGAGACGAGTCTTGCTCTGTCGCGCAGGCTGGAGTGCAGTAGTGCTCACTGCAAGCTCTGCCTCCCGGGTTAACGCCATTCTCCTGCCTCAGCCTCCCAAGTAGCTGGGACTACAGGCACCTGCCACCACGCCCGGCTAATTTTTTTGTACTTTTTAGTAGAGATGGGGTTTCACCGTGTTAACCAGGATGGTCTCAATCATCTGACCTCATGATCCACCTGCCTCAGCCTCCCAAAGTGCTGGGATTACAGGTGTGAGCCCCCCGGCCTAATGCACCCGGCCTAATGCGCCAATCTTTTAATCATGTTGTTATTCTTTCTGATGACCAGCCCTCCTTTTGAAACTATTTAGGGGCTTTGCCCAGTCATTTCATTAGCATAATAAAGATACTCCTATCACTCAGGAAATTCCATGGGTTTTTATCTGCGCCAGGAATCCAGGACAAAGGTCAGATACACATTTTTTATTGTATCACAGTTGCCTGTTACAATGGTTACAATGACAAATACTTGTCATTGGAAAAAAAAAAAACCAAAGAGATAGAAAGACAATTCTGATGGAATTTCACATACAGTGGTAATCACTAGATTAATGACAGTCACTCTGGATAAATCTCATGGGGGAGTTACTTTTTCTTTTCTTTCTGCACCTACACTTAAGGTAAGTTTAAAGATTCGTAATAGCTAGTTACTTATTTGATACAGAATCATGGAAAGAATGTTCTGGGCTATTCTGGGCACACTGCCTATGGGGTAGTCCTGCTCCACAAGGAGCAGTTAAAAAAAAATAAAAAATAAAAAATAATGTCCTGGGCCAGGCATGGTGGTTCACACCTGTATTACCAGTACTTTGGGAGGCTGAGGCAGGAGGACGGCTTGACCCCAGGAGTTTGGGACCAACCTGGGCAACATGGTGAAACCCTGTCTCTAGAAAAAATACAAAAATTAGCTTGGTGTGATGGTGCGTTGCCTGTGGTCCAAGCTACTCGGGAGGCTGAGGTGGGAGGATCTCTGGAGCCCAGGAGGTTGAGGCTGCAGTGAGCTGTGATCATGCCACTGCACTTCAGCCTGGGTGACAGAGTGAGACCCTGTGTCAAAAGTAATAAATAATAATATTCTATTCCAGTTTTAGATTTTTTTAAAACCTTATACTTCACAAAGGCAATAAACACCATTCAGGGTACTTGAAATAGGCAGTTTTTACCCATAGAAAACTGTTACCATTAGCCAACTTGTATTTAAAATACCTATGTTACTGCAATTTACTAACACACAGATTAATTTGTTTCTTCAGCCACACATTGTTAATGCCAAAATCTCAAATCTGAATATTGACTTTCCATAAGCCTTTGCCCAAAGTACCTATCTATAGTATAGTTCAAATTACAGAATAAAATTTTCTCTGAAATATTTTGATGTTCAAATGGTAGTATAATAATTGCATTACATATATCATATTACTAGATATTTTTTACCTTTTGTTAATATTACACTAACTGGCACAATACATTTCTTTATGAATAATGAATGAATGACACAGTTCAGATCTTAAAGATATGGAAACTAGACCACCATTCTGTTTTTATTATGAGGGTATGAATTGAATTTAGGTTTCCTACTAAATTCTATATGTAGTATCAATTACTATACTAGATGTACTTCTCTGTGTATCAATTACTATAGTAGATGTACTTCTCCCAAAATAATCAGAAATCTCAAAGCTTCATAACCTAGGAATGACTGAGCATTGAGTGGAGATAGGATTGCTACCACCACTATAAAAAATCAAGAATGATTTTTAAAAATCCTCTTTTGTCAGTAACAACCACTTTTTTCCAATGGAACTGGCAAATGCTGCAAAATACAGTTTTCAAGAAATTAGTAAAATTAAATATTTTAAGTAGAGAATGCGATACTTGATTGAAATTATTGCTGTATTTTGGGATAATGTAGACAAACCACTAGAAGAAACGATCAGTTATTTTAGGGAGAAAAATCAATTTAAGATAACCTAAAAAATCTTTATTTAGTTTTCTAGCTTTCTCTTTTCTTTTTTTTTGAGACAAGGTCTCACTCGGTTGCCCAGGCTGGAGTGCAGTGGCGCAATCTTGGCTTACTGCGCCCTCGACCTCCTGGGTTCAAGCAATCCTCCCACCTCAGCCTCCTGAGTAGCTGGGATTATAGGTGTGCGCCACCGCCGCCCCACTAATTTTTGTATTTTTAGTAGAGACAGGGTTTCACCATGTTGGCCGGGCTGGTCTCTAACTCCTGACCTCAAATGATCCACCCTCCTTGGCCTCCCAAAGGGCTGGGATTACAGGCGTGAGCCACTGTACCCAGCCTGTTTTCTAGCTTTCTTTTAAACCAGTAAGATAGGAACAAAGTATACTTACTGTTTATATATAAAACTCTAAATTATCAATGTATAAAATTATAATATTACATAATTTTTAAAAGTATGTTGCATATTTACGATTGTGTGTGTATATATATGTACTCATATATACGTACTTGGAAAAATATATGTACTTGGATATATATGTGTGTGTGTGCGCGTGTGCGTGTGTATATATATATATATATGTACTTGGACAGATAGTATCTCCTGGGAGTGGGAAGAGAAAGAAAAAGAGAAGTTCAGGGCAGTGGGGTGAGTAACAGATAAAATGAAGAAAAAAATGAGACTCAGAATAAGTCATAAACAGAAAAGGCAGACAGACAGCTAATAAAATTGGGTTATGAGGGCAAAACAAATACAGCTAGATTTTGCTAGATTTTTTTTCTCCTTTTGAGATGGAATATTTGCTCTTGTCCCCCAGGCTGGAGTGCAATGGCACAATCTTGACTCACTGCGACCTCTGCCTCCCAGGTTCAAGTGATTCTCCTGCCTCAGCCTTCTGAGTAGCTGGGACCACAGTCTCCTGCCATCATGCCCGACTAATTTTTGTATTTTTAGTAGAGACGGGATTTCACCATGTTGGCCAGGCTGATCTCGAACTCCAAACCTCAGGTGATCCACCTGCCTCAGCCCCCCAAAGGGCTGGGATTATGGGCGTGAGCCACCACGCCTGGCCCAATACAGCTAGATTTTTAAAAACAGATAAACATTGCTAGAATTTCACAATCAGGTATTTTTTGAGTACATACTATTTGCTTAGCACTATGCTAATAAGAGAATAAAGAGGAAGTTTAAGCCATGGCCCCTGGTTTCAAGGAATATAAAATCCAGTTGGGATGACCAAATTAACATACATAAAAAGCCTGGAGAAATAAGTTATATGGTATTGGTGTGGAATGAGTTAGCTCTTCAAAGGAAGTAGAATTCACAAAAAGCATGTAAATTCCTTCCTAAAGTTTCATACAATCATTCCTGAAATCAGGTCTTTCTTGTTTCCACTAGGAAATTATAACTTATTAGCTAAAAAGCATATAAGAAGCAGGTCAATTTAATGTTATAACATCACTGTTTTATGTTTTTCTAGAATGTAGCTACTAAAGATTTAAAGCCACGTTTTTGCAACCCTTGCAGTTACTGCTCCAAGAGCCAGATAAAGTTAACCTGATGTTTTGACTCCAACCCTGATATCAGGCTGGAAGTTTTCTTTCTTCTTTTGTTCCTACCCTTTATGTACTAGGTAAAGAAAAAAATCTTAACAGAAATGACCTGCAGAATACCTTATCAGTGAGGATAAATTTGCAAGACATAATTTTCTCGTGTTATTTCAGTACTATTAAAATTATTTCAGATACAACAAAATTTGGTAAAGAATTTAAACTAAAATGAACCTGCATTTGGTAAATGGTGTTGTTATTGGCATTGTATAGAGCAAGATTTTTTTACAATAGAGAAGTCCTTTGTGGTCAGTGGGGTATAAAATATGGCTTTAAATGCCAAAGTGTAATGAAATTAAATTTATGCCACTCTATTTTTGCTTTCTCTTCTGTGAAGTAATCATGAATCTACTGTGTCACTTGAGTTTGCTTAACAGCTGGTGTTGATGAAAAGATACTGGTCTTAATATATAGTAAGGATGGCTATAGTAAACCCAGTACAATATGCTGAAAATTTTTATGAGTCAATTCGTAATGTACAAGCGAACTTGTCAGAAAAAATCAATACCTTAGTGAACAATAAAGTTGAGGGGGCAGATTCTGAGATCAGAGTTTTTAGACTATTTACCATTTGTCTTTAAGTTTGTAAAAGGTAGCTATATTAAAATTATACGTGAATTGCATTTGCATATTTTAGCTAGCTATTTCGCCCCTGAAACAAATCAAAGATTTGTTTACTAATTTTTTTTCCAATCTGATAGCTTCTAGCTGTTAAGAAAAATTGGATACGATGATATTAATTTGCTGTTAACTAATGTTGTACAACATTGCCAAATGACAGTCCATCTGTCAAATTAACGTCATGACATCCCACTTGTTATTTTAATATGTTATGAAGATGAAATGTGTTTTTTAGATATGTTTTACATTTGTACTAAGTAATGGAAAGTACGATATATTATGTGCCTGTGCCCTGAGGAAAGTTTTGAACAAAAATAATTGAAGGTAATAAATCTTACCCCCTTTCCCTCCTTGTTGCCCCTTTCCTGGTATACCTGCTGTATGACTGTATCTCCTGTGTGTAGCAAGCCTTCTAGATAGCAGCAAAGACTGAGACCTATTGTGTGCATTATAGAATAAAACCCAGCCTATTTCCCCAAAGTTTGCTTTGCCCTGGAACATAGACTTAATAAACATTCTCTGTGATCAGTTTAATGACTGGATTCCCTTTCCTAAGATTGAACTGTGCTCTTGAATGATGTTGCTATTGAACGTCAGACAAGTTTTTTGAATAATTAGGAACATCTACAAGCTAATAAATCTCTTCTACAGTTTTAATTTGATTGTATACTTGGTAGATGTTTTTGCTTAAGAGGGTGTGTGGGGGGGTGCATGATTTATAATGTGTTTGGGTGTTTTGTTGAAATTGTCATAGGCAGCTGTGTGGTAAAATTTGGTGCAGAGAAATGATGCAGTTCGCATTTGACATATAACTTATTATTATCTTTAATAATGTCTTGATCTTGCCAACATTCCCCAGTGTGAATTTTTACAATTTGAAGATGATTTGCTTTGAGACACATCACTCTAACAACTAGTATCCCTTATAGTGCTTTGTTTTCATGTGTAAATATACAGCACAATTAATTATTATACAGTATCCTTTCAAAAATGATTACAGAGTTTCACAACTTTTGTGTAACATTATCCAGAGTATGTTCAGTGTATGTTTAGACATGACAATATCTCGTGAAAGCAAATTTTTAAACTATTTAAGTGGAATACTTTTCAACAAGAAATAATGATGTGAATATAAACTAATCCAATACATATGAATGTAGCCCAGGCTTGCAATATTGGTTTATCCATTAATTTTCTTAGCCCAGGTGTTTGTTTAGTGGGAAGTCATCTCATGAAGTGATGATAGATGTATTTTACTCAGGGCTGGTTATACAAGCTCTTGTACTTTTCATGCTCAAAACTCTTTGGTTAGGAACCACTGCCTAGAAAGAGGGAAAAAAAATCACCATTCAGGAAAATTATTCCTGATTTTTCAATAGAAGCAGCACTTTCTAGAAGCTTTAATGAACAAATTAGAACATTTAAAAACCCAGGTAGAAACGAGTTTTATTAAGAATTTTATTACAAAATTCTTTTTTTTTTTTTTGAGATGAAGTTTCACTCTTGTTGCCCAGGCTGGAGTGCAGTGGTGCAATCTCGGCTCACTGCATCCTCCTCCTCCCGGGTTCAAGCGATTCTCCTGCCTCAGCCTCCCAAGTAGCTAGGATTATAGGCACCCGCCACCATGCCTGGCTAATTTTTGTATTTTTAGTAGAGACAGGGTTTCACCATGTTGGCCAGGCTATTCTCGAACTCCTGACCTCAGGTGATCGACCCCCCTTGGCCTCCCAAAGTGTTGGGATTACAGTTGTGAGCCACCACGCCCAGCCATAAAATTCTTATTGAATAACTTGAGATCAGATTTTTTTTTTTTTCTAAAATGCGGATCTTTCACTATATGGATTTTTTTCTTTTTTTTTTTTTTTTTTTTTTGAGACGCAGTCTCTTTCTGTCGCCCAGGCTGGAGTGCAGTGGAGTGAGATCTGGGCTTACTGCAACCTCCTCCTCCTGGGTTCAAGCGATTCTCCTGCCTCAGCCTCCTGAGTAGCTAACATTACAGGTGGCCAGACCACGTCCAGCTAATTTTTAGTAGAGATAGGGTTTCACCATGTTGGCCAGGCTGGTCTCGAACTCCTAAGCTAAAGTGATCCACCCGCCTTGGCCTCCCAAAGTGTTGGGATTATAGGCGTGAGTCACCATACCCAGAGAAAACCATTGTTATTAATAACACTCTGCTGTATATCCTTCCAGGATATTTTTTACAAACTACTTTTTAAATTTAGTTATACTTATGCATAGTACTTTGCAAACCATCTTTTTTTTCACTTAATAGATATCTTTCCAGGTCAATAATATAGCTCTTTGTAATTTTTAAGATGACATGGTATTTTGGTCATAGTGAAACAACACAAAGGTAAACCACAATTTCTTTAGTGAGACTCTCTGTGGATGAACATTTCAGTTGTTTCCAATTTGGAGTGATTATAAACAAAATGGTGATTTTTTTGGAGTAAATTCCTAAAAATGCAAATTATTGGATTTAAGTGTTGAGATATTTTATAATTTTATGTATCTTGCCAAATTGCTGTGAGAGTAATACCAATCAGTATGCAAATTTCCACTGCTAACAACAGTGTGCGAGAGTACTCCACACTTTTCACTTGCTCTGTGGATAATGTTTCCAATACCTGCCACTTAGATAAAATACAAATCCTATTTTATTGTTATAAGTTAAAAATCTTACGCCGGGCATGGTGGCTCACGCCTGTAATCCCAGCACTTTGGGAGGCCGAGGTGGGTGGATCACCTGAGGTTAGGAATTTGAGACCAGCCTGGCCAACATGGTGAAACCCCATCTCTACTAAAAATAACAAAAATTAGCCGGGTGTGGTGGCGAGTGCCTGTAGTCTCAACTACTTGGGAGTTGCCCAGGCTGTAGTGGCGTGATCTCAGCTCACTGCAACCTCCATCTCCTGGGTTCAAGCGATTCTACTGCCTCAGCCTCCTGAGTAGCTGGGACTATAGGTGCACACCACCATGCCTGGCTAATTTTTGTATTTTTAGTAGAGATGGGGTTTCACCATGTTGGCCAGGCTGGTCTTGAACTCCTGGCCTCAAGTGATCTGCCCACCTTGGCCTCCCAAAGTGCTGGGATTACAGGCATGAGCCACCGCACCTGACCTGATATATAACTAACATACATTAAACTGTACATATTTAAACTATATAATCTGACAAGTTTTGACATATTTGTAACCCATGAGGCCATTCATCATCTCAAAAAGTTGTCTCATGCCTCTTTGTAGGTCCCGCTCCCACCTCTTTTTCTGCAACCCCTTACCCCTAGGTCCCCAAACAACCACTGGTCAGCTTTCTGTCACCATAGATTAGTTTGCATATTCTAGGATTTTATATGAATGGAGTCATACAGTCATACAGTATGTATTCCTTTTTGTCTAGCTTCTTTCACTCAGCATAATTATTTTGAAATTTCATCCATGTTGTTGCATGTAACAATAGTTTACTTTCTTTTATTGCTCAGTACTATTCCATTGTATGGATATGCAAAATTTGTTTATTTGTCCACATGTTCATGGACACTTGGGTAATTTCCAGTTATTTGTTATAACAAACAAAGCTGCTATGAATGATCACGTACAAATCTTTGTAGGGATGGAACCTTTCATTTCCCTTTGGTAAATACCTAGGAGTGAAATGGCTGAATCATATGGTAGGTGTATGTTTGACCCTTTTAGAAACTGTCAAACTGTTTTCCAAAGTGATTGTACCATTTTACATTCCTGTCAGCGAAGATATAAAAGTTTAAGTTCCTCCACATTTTTATTTTTATTTTTACTTTTTCGAGACAGAGTCTCACTGTCGCCCAGGCTGGAGTGCAGTGGCGCAATCTCGGCTCACTGCAGGCTTTGCCCAATGGGGGTTCACGCCATTCTCCTGCCTCAGCCTCCTGAGTAGCTGGGACTACAGGCGCCCGCCACCACGCCTGCCTAATTTTTTGTATTTTTAGTCGAGACGGGGTTTCACTGTGTTAGCCAGGATGGTCTCGATCTCCTGACCTCGTGATCCGCCCGCCTCGGCCTCCCAAAGTGCTGGGATTACAGGCCTGAGCCACCACGCCTGGCCAAGTTCCTCCACATTTTTGTCGATGCTTGGTATGCACAGTCTTTTTGATTTTAGCCATTCTAGTGGGTATGTAGTAACATTTTATTGTGATTTTAATTTGCATTTCTCTAATGACTATGATATTGAGCATCTTTTCACGTGTTTATAGATCATCCATAGATCTTATTTGGTGAAGGGTCTGTTCAAATCTCGTGCTCATTTAAAAAACTGGTTTGTTTGTTTGTTGTTGAGTTTTAAGAGTGCTTTATATATTCTGGATTCAAGTTCTTTATCAGATATATGACTTGTATATATTTTCTTCCGGTCTGTGACCTTTCATTCTATTAACAATGGCTTTCGAAGAACAGAAAATTTTAAGTTTGATGAATCAAATTTGTCAATATGGATCATACTTTTGGTATCATATCTAAGACATTTTTGCTTCACTCTAGGTTACAGATATTTTTCTCCTGTATTTTCTTCTAGAAGTCTTATAATTTAAAGTCTATGATGCACTTTGGGGTAACTTTTGCATGTGATATGAGGTATGAGTCCAATTTTATTTTTTTTGAATCCAATTATTCCAGCAACATTTATTGAAATTAGTATCTTTTCTCCACTGGATTGGTTTTGTGCCTTTGTCAAGAATAAGATGTCCAGGCTAGGCATGGTGGCTCATGCCTTTAATCTCAGCACTTTGGGAGGCTGAGGCAGGAGCGTCGCTTGAGCCTAGGAGTTTGAGACCAGCCTGAGCAACATGGTGAAACTCTGTCTCTACAAAAAATACAAAAAGTTAGCCAGGTATGGTGGTATGTGCCTTGTAGTTCCAGCTACTTGGTAGGCTGAGGTAGGACAATTACTTGAGCTCAGGAGGTCAAGGCTGCAGAGTGAGACTTTGTCTCAAGAAAAAAAAAAGGTTGTCCATATATGTGTGGGTCTATTTCTGACTCTATATCCTGTTCCACTTACTTGTCTATACTTACAATACCACACTATCTTGACTGTTATATCTTTTTAAGTCTTGAAATCAGATAGTGTTAATCCTCCAACTTTGTTCTTCTTTATAAAAATTGCATTGACCATTCTAGGTCCTTGACATTTCCATATGAATTTTAGAATTTGTTTGTCTATTAATGAACACTAAAAAGCTCATGGTAATTTTGATTAAGATCACTTTGGGAAGATTGATATCTTTAAAATATTGGGTCATCCAATGTATGAACAAAGTATATCTCTCCATTATTTGGGTCTTAATTTCTGTCAGCAATGTTTATTTTTATTTTTTTGAGACAGGGGCTCACTCTGTTGCCCAGGCTGGAGTACAGTGGCATGAAGATGGCTCACTGCAGCCTCCATCTCCCAGGCTCAAGCAATCCTCCCACTTCAGCCTCCCAAGTAGCTGGGACTACAGGTATGCACCACCACACCTGGCTTTTTATTTATTTATTTATTTTTATTTTTAGTAGAGACGAGGTCTTGCTATGTTGTCCAGGCTGGTCTTGTATTTCTGGGCTCAAGCAATCCTCCCAGCTTAGCTTCCCAAAGTGCTGGGATTACAGGTGTGGGCCGCTGCACCCAGCCCTCTCAAAAATATTTTGTAGTTTTAATAGTACAGGCCTTTTACATTTTTGTAAATCTTTCATCAAATTTATTCTTAAATGTTCCATATTTTTATAAGTATATTGTGTTTGTGTTGCAAATATGTTGTTTTTTATCACAATTTCTGATTGTTATTAGTATATAGAAATATCGTTGATTTTTGTATATTGCTCTTGTGTCCTGTCACCTTGATAGACTCATGTTAGTTCTAGTAGAACTGTGTATATTGCATTGGATATTCTACATGGATGATCACATCATCTGTGAACTTCCCTTCTAACCGGATGCTTTTTATTTCCTTTTCTTGTTTATTGCACTGGCTAAAACCACTAGTACAATGTTAAATAGGCATGGTGATAGGAGACAAACTTGTCTGGTTTTTAATTCTAGGGAGAAAGCATTCCATCATTCCTCATTAAGTATGATGTTAGAAGGATATTTTTGTGAATGCCTTTTACTAAATTGAAGAAATTTTCTTCTATTCTCATCTGCTGAGTTTTTTTTTTTAAATCAGGAATATGTGTTGGATTTTGTCAATTGCTTTTTCTGTGTCTATGAGATGATCTATGGTTCTTTTTCAGTTTGTTAATATGATGATTCACATCAATTTTTTTTAATATTAAACCATTCTTGCATTCCTGGGATAAACCCAACTTTATTATGATGTATTCTTCTTACATTGATGGATTTGACTTCCTAATACTTTATTTAGAATTTTTACAACTTTGTTCATGAGGAATATTGGTCTGTAGTTTTCTTTTCTTGTGATATCTTTGATGGTTTTCATATCAAGGTAACACTAGCTTCATAGAATGAGCTGGGAAATGTTCCCACTCTTCACTTTCCTGAAGGAGTATGTATAGAATTGATATTATTTCTTCCTTAAATGTTAAGTAGTATTTGCAGTGGAGTTTTCTTATGAAATTATTTTTAACAGCTTCAGTTTTGTGGATAGATACAGGGCTATTCAGATTATCTGTTTCTTCTTGAATGAGCTTTTATTGTTTGAGTCTTTCAAGGGATTTTTTCACTTAATTTAAGCTGTCAAATTTATGGGCATAAAGTTGCTCATAATATTCCCTTATTATTCTTCCAATGTCTGTAGGATCTTTAGTAATGTATTCTCTTTTATTCCTGATTTTGGCAATTTGTGTCTTTTATTTTCTTGATTAGAGTGGCTACAGGTTAATCAATCATGTTGATTTTCATAAAGTATAAGCTTTTGGTTTTATGGATTTTCTTCATTACTCTCTTTCATTTTATTGATTTCTATTCTCTTATTGTTTCCTGTCTTCTTCTTCCTTTGCGTTTGATCTTACTCTTCCAGTTTCTTAAGGTATGAGCTGAAGTCAATAATTTGAGACCTTTCTTCTTTCCTAATATAGGCTATTAGTCCTAAAAATTTCTCTGTAGTCAAAATAATTTCTAATTTCCTTTGTGATTTCTTCTTTGATTCATTGGTTATTTAGAACAATGTTGCTTAATTTCCAAGTACCTAGGCGTTTTTAAATACCTTTTTCTATTACTGACTTCTAATTAAACTGCACTGTGGTCAGAAAACTTACCTTGTATGACTTAAATCATTTAAAATTTATTGAGACTTGTTTTATGGGCCAGAATATGGTCTCTCTTGGTAAATGTTTCATGAGCACTTGAAAAGAATATTTATCCTGCTGTTGTTAGTTGGACTGTCCAAGTTGGTTGACAACATTATTTCAGTCTTGAGTGCCTTTCCTGCTTTTCTGTCAACTTGTCATATCGGTTATTGAGAGAGGGGTTTTGAAATATCTTATATAATTGTGGGTTTGTTTATTTCTCTTTTCAGTTTTATCAGGTTTTGCTTCATGTATTTTGAAGCTCTGTTATTAAAGGTATAAATTTTTAAGATTTTTATGTCTTCTTGATGAATGGAAATAATTTGGGCATTGAAGAGTAAGAAGTCAGATAAGCAGGTGAAATCATGTGCTCACTGAGGTTAGGTTTATTCAGACACATTTGTTTTCCCCTCTACTTCATTCCAAAAAGATTTAAGATGGGCAGTTATTTAGCTCCTTCTATATTCTAGATATTAGAATAATGTTCCTCAGAAAATAAATTTTTACTGTAATCTTATGGCAAGAAATACATTGTACATAGATCGCACCACTGCACTCCAGCCTGGGTGACAGAGCGAGACTCCGTCTCAAAAAAAGAAAAAAAGAAAAAAAAGTTTCACAGACACGCACACACACACACACACACACAAAATTACCCTTACTATATGTGGTATAGTCTGATACTTTCTATTCTCTTCCACATAATTTTTAAAAACTAATACTAGCCATAACCCACTAATTTGATTTAATGACCAACAACTAGATTGCAATTTGCAGGTTGAAAAAGGCCCTACAAGGATAATAGAAATATGAATAACACATAGTTCATGTCCTCAAGGAACTTTCATTGTAATGATGGAGGCAGATACATAAACAGATGAAGTTCAACACAACATAATAAACTGTGCTAGGACACGGGGCGCTGTGGGATGTTAGAGTTGGTGAGGTGAAGAACAGTGTCACCAGTGTCGTAGGCCAAGAGAACTGCAAGGGAAAAGAAAGAGAGCACAAGTTAAAGAGAGTAGTAAGGGAAAGAAGCTAGAGCTATATAGAGAACCAAGTCATTTAGGGCTTTGTATGAGGAATTTGGCCTTCATTCTGCAGATGATGAGAAGCTATCAAAGCACTGTAAGTGAAGAGGTGATACGATCAGATTTGTGATTTTGGGAGCTCACTCCAGCTGCAGTGTGAAAGGTGAGAGAAGGACAAGACTGGGGACAAGACGACTAGTTAGGAAGTTATTGCAAAGGCCGGAGGAGAAATGATAAGAGTCTGAACTAAACTGTAGCAATGATAAGAGAGGCTTACTTTAGAGACTGAATGAAAGACTTGTTGATTGAGTAATTGATTTAGTATAGGAAGTAATGGTGAGGGTAGGAGAAGAAATTATGATGTGATGACTCCTATCCATTCATTCAGCCATCTCAATTGAGATGCTTCTTAAAGGACTTTTATTAAGTCAGGCATGCTACTGGGTGCTAGCAATCCACCCAGTATGGAGTGGTGAGCAAAGCAGACGTTGATTCCCATTCTCTTGAAGCTAACAAGCATTGTGACATCGCTTGTACCTTGTCATGTACATGGACAGACATTATCTGAATAATTTTAAAAATAGGTATGTAAAGATTATAACTATTCGGAAGGAAAAGAGTAGTGCTTAGATTAGGAGATAAGAAAAGGCCTCTCTTTTTTTTTTCTTTTGAGCCAGAGTCTCGCTCTGTTGCCCAGGCTGGAATGCAGTGGCTCGATCTTGGTTCACTGCAACTTCTACCTCCTGGGTTCAAGTGATTCTTCTGCCTCAGCCCCCCAAGTAACTGGGACTACAGTGTCCACCACCACACCCAGCTAATTTTTGTATTTTTAGTAGAGATGGGGTTTTGCCATGTTGGCCAGGCTGGTCTCGAACTCTTGACCTCAAGTGAGTTGCCCACCTCAGCCTCCCAAAGTGCTGAGATTACAGGCATGAGCCACTGTGCCAGGCCAAAAAGGTCTCCCTTAGCGATACTTTAGGTGAGACGGGAAGAGTAGACAGGCAGGCAGATAATTGATAGGGTAGAAGTAGCCTGGGTGGAGGGAGCTGCATTTTTGAGGGCCCTGAGATAGGAAAAAGCTTAGTGTGTTCAAGAAATGAAAAGAGGCCGGGCACAGTAGCTCATGCCTGTAATCCCAGCACTTTGGGAGGCCGAGGTGGATGGATCACAAGGTCAGGAGTTCCAGACCAGCCTGACCAATATGGTGAAACTCTGTCGCCTACTAAAAATACAAAAATTAGCCAGGTGTGGTGGCACGCACCTGTAATCCCAGCTACTCAGGAGGCTGAGGCAGGAGAATCGCTTGAACCCAGGAGGTGCAGGTTGCAGTGAGCTGAGATTGTGCCACCGCACTCCAGCCTGGGCAACAGAGTGAGACTCCATCTCAAAAAAAAGAGAGAAATGAAAAGGAGGCCAGAGTTGCTGGAGCTCAGTGAGCAGGCAGGGAGAATATAGTAAAACAAGGCTGGAGGGGTCACCAGGGCCAGATTATGAATCGTGTTACAGGCCTTCTTAAGGATTTTCAATTTTCTTCTAAGAGCAGTGGGAAGCAAGAGTTTTAGACTGAAGAATATCATGATTAGATTTGAATTTTAAAAGATCAATGTGCTTGCAATATGGAAAATGGATTAGATTTGAAGATGACAACAGTGGAAGCATGAATGCTCTTGCAGTGGTCTGGGTAAGAAAAGATTGCATATCAAAAAAAAGCTTGGCCAGGTGCAGTGGCTCATGCCTGCTGTAATCCAGTACTTTGAGAAGCTGAGGCAGGAGGACCATTTGAGCCCAGGAGTTTAAGACCAGCTTGGACAACATAGTGAGATCCCGTATCTAAAACAAAACAAAACAAGAAACAAAAAACTAGTCAGGTTTGGTGACGCATGCCTATGGTCCCAGCTGCTCATGAGGTTGAGGTGCGAAGATTGCTTAAGCCCAGGAGTTGGAGGCTCCGGTGAGCTATGATCACGCCACTGCACTCTAGCCTGGGTGACAGACTTCTCAGAAAAAAAAAAAGCTTCGCTTAGAGGTGATGTCAAAGTAGCTGTATAAAAAGTAAATAGAGTCAAGATCTGTTCTGGAATTAAAATAAACAGGACTGAGTGAAGAGGAAAATGTGTGGGAAAAGGGATATTGAATTAGAGTTCTTTGGTTGCTAATAATAAAGATCAAATCTGACTGACTTAAACAAAAAGGGAATTTTAAAAATAAGGATATTGGGCAACTAAAAAAATTGATCGAAAGGGTAGAGAACTGGGCTTAGAAATGACAGGGGCCAAGTCAGTAGGAGCTAATTGACAGTTTCACTGGGCTACTGCCACCGGAATGAAAGAGGGCCTACTGATTTTTCCTGTCTCACTGCACTTGTGACTCGAGTGGGAGGGAGGAAGGACCTTGTGTAGGAAGGAAAGAAGTTTAATATTGAGTTTGGTGGGGCAGAAAACAGGAAAATGCTGTCTAGACTTAGAGGTCACTGGGAAGCTGAAGTCAATTGCTTTGATAGTAGGAGAACTAAAGAGAAGTCCCAGAAAAGGCACTCCCAGCTAGCTGAGCTTAAGCCATAGGGTTGGCTTTTGATAACCAAGACAATAAGAGTTACAGATCTTATGGAAGGAGCATATAATTGCATCTGAGAGCCCCATCAGCTTTCACGGAGCAAGGACAAGGTATCTCGATTTATAGTACTCAAAATTTAGTAAAGAAAATCCTCACCCCCCAAATGTTAGGGTGATGTTAGGGAGGAAGATTGAATTTCAGACAGCCAAAGAAACATCAGATGTCACTACAGAGGGGGAAGCCTAGGATGACTCCCTTTCTCAGACAATAGAGTTCTTGGACTTTACAAACACAAATATCTGGTTAACCCTCTTTAGGAATTAAGAGTCCAAATGAGAGAAACATAAAAAACATCTTTACTCAAGGACCTGAGCTCTTTGCAGAC
This sequence comes from Nomascus leucogenys, assembly GCF_006542625.1. Classification (NCBI taxonomy): domain Eukaryota; kingdom Metazoa; phylum Chordata; class Mammalia; order Primates; family Hylobatidae; genus Nomascus; species Nomascus leucogenys. The sequence continues at coordinate 10,585,207 of NC_044394.1, read as the reverse complement.
TTTCTAGCTGAAAACAATTCAATTGTTGGGGGTCACACCCTTCTACAAACGAAAAATCAATTTTGGGACAAGATAAAGTATAGTCCCACGTGCATACTAATGGGTTGGCAGCCAAGTACTTCTAACCTTCTGCACTTAGAGCCCTCTTTAACTCTCTTAAAGACTGAAATACATCTTCTTTAGTTCTCCTATTATCAAAACTATTAAATTCAGCTTCTCAGAGACCTCTAAGTCTAGACAGCATTTTCTGTTGTCTGCCCCACGAAACTCATTATTAAACTTTCCTTCCTACACAATGTCCTCCCTCTCTCCCTTCCTTTTCTTCCTTCTCTGATCCAAGTGAGCAATACTGTGGAATTTGAGGTCAGAAGCATGTGGTATTGCATAGGGGTACACCATTGAGAGAGATAACTTTTAGACTTAAGGACCTTCCATCTGCAACCAAACAACATCTAGAGAGTTGCGCATCTAATGTTCCACTTAGTGAGCATTAAGGGTGAATGCTATTGGTACTCTGGTCAAAAGCCCAGCCATTAGGAGTTCCAGAGAACAAATTCAACGTGGAAAATCCTGTACTATTTAGAAAATCGGAATTGGTTCTCTAATTAAGTGATGATTAAATCTGTGATCCCCTTTGAAGACATAGCACTACTATCTGGACACAGCTCTGGAAGGTACATTTGTGAAGATGAGCCTGGATAAATGGGAACTACTCTAATAAGCTGAGCTCTTTTAACAAACATCTTGGGGACAAAACGAATGTGGAAAGACTTATCCTTCCTAGTTAGGAGACTATGATCTTTTGACCTCCAATCCCACAGACACCTGTCAATGCAACACTTAGAAGCCATTTCAGATACCTTCTTAAGATTGCAGCTATCTGTGGATGGGGTCTGAACCATGCTTCAGCTTGCCCTATTCCCTTATCTAGTATCGATCCTTGTCCCTAATTTTGAGCATCAGTCTGCCTGCTGCTTTAGTGAGTTCCAATCTAAATTAATCCCGTTGTTTGTGCAATTTTTGATTGCTGTTTTGCAATTACCTTTTTTCTGGTCCCTGCCATTTGACCGTGCCACTTGCTTAATTTTATCACAACCCCAATTTACACCATAGAGAAACCAATTTAACGTCGCTTAGTATTTGTAGGCAGGTCTAAGAGCGAAGCCTACACTGGTTAATAACTTCCCACCAGTTTTGAAGATCATCAGTGCAACTAAACCAATTAACACTTTTTAAAGGATGTCATGCCTGAAAGTAGTATGTTTGGCACTGAAGAGGAAGACAATACAAAGAGAAGTCATGGTTCTTGCCTTCAAATAGCTTACTGTCTAGTGAGGGAGACAGCAATAGAAGCAATTAAATACAATGTAAGTTTAAAATGGAAAATAAGTCCAAGAAGCACCTGATTATACAGAGAGAGGAGTGGGCAGATGAGAACAAGGAAGACTTCACAAAGGAGTTGGAATGAGAGGCCAAGGCAGGAGGATTGCTTGAAGCCAGGAGTTCAAGACCAGCCTGGACAACACAGTGAGACCCAGTTTCTTAAAACAAAAAACAAACTCGAAATAAGAGCAAATGTTTATACAGTATCATGTACCAGGTACAGGTACTGCTCTGAATGCTTTACATATATTAACTCACTTTAAATTATTTTGATAGGATTTTAATATATAACTATAGAGGGAAGAGCATAAGTCAAACACAAAAGCCTAACTCATAAATTCTTTCTCATCTGTAAAAGGGGTTAGACTAATATTATCTCCTTCTCAAAACTGAACAGAAAACTATCTAGATTAGACTGATTGGAGAAGTAAGCTAGGTGGCCGAATAGAGATACCCAGAAACAAGATCTTTCACTATGTTTATTCTCTGTACTACAAAAAGCTAGATTATGGAGCCACTTTACCTACCTATAATTGTGGCCTTATATTATTTTTTACGTATAAATCTCAACAAGTAGTACAGGATTTTTTTTCCCATTCAAACCAGATAAGTATTTGAGGGTGTGTTGCTATAGACACAAGGGAAGTACAAGAGAAAGAAAGGGCTACTTTCCCCAGCCACGAGCACAGGAAAAAGCCCTAAGCCCTTGGGTAGAGGCAACAAAAGCAGGAGTTTAGTATTTCATCACAGAACCCAAGAGAATAATCTCCAATTATACAGGTAGGGAAGAAAAGACACTTAGACCATTTGTCTAATGCTATGGAAGGAGCTGGTGTTGAGCAATGGATTAAATCTAATTCAGCTAATATATTTGATCAGATGCAGTTAGAATAACCCTTCAGGTTTACACTGAGGGACTCAGGTTGCTAAATAAGCAGGAGGTAGAACGCATGACTCTGATAACTGTGGCTAATTTTGAACTACCATATCCTGACTGTAACCAAGCAAGCTGTCATTTTGAGACCAGGGCCAGCCCTTCATTTCCATTTACAGTCCTGTGAACCCCTGAGGCATACAAATTAAAGCTGGCCACTTATGGAGATCTCTTTGGGACCACTTATATGAAATGATGAATAGGGTTAAATTCTAAAAAATTAAATCCAAAGAGATTTCCCAGAAGTTACGCATAAACCGTCATTAGGTACATTTTCCATTTTGAATTCTTGTGGATAGGGGCCAATAGGATGGTGAGGCCAGCATCACATACTGCAATATGCTCAGTACTTAAATGCTTTGTATTTGAATCTTTCATATTTTTGGCTGGGCATAAAGCAGCATCTTTCAAGCCAAGTAAGAATAATGAAAGAGAGAAACCTTAGGTTAAAAAAAACCCAAAAAAACAATAAAAACAAAAAATGATTTTTTTTATTATTTCTTTAATTTTAGTAAAATCTTTAATTTCAAATTAGAGACATTTTCTAGACAACATGAAGGTTTAGCAATTTTCTAATGGAAATCAGAAATTCATTTGGGATCACTGAAACTTTAAAAAAAATTCACCTAATGTTGAGGAAGGTGAAATATGACAATTTCAAATGAAACAATTCTGTCTCTTAACATATGCTAAATGCCAATGAACCAGTTCTATGGAAGTCTACTTGTTGGACTTTATTTTGTTAAAAGTTAGTTAGAACCTTCCTCTGATTGTAGTTCTAAACAATTTTTAACATAATTATCTGAAATTGAGTAAAGCATAGAGCTTTTGAGATCTTTTTTCCCTGATGTTGTTGACTCTTAACAGATTATAAAACATTTTCAAAAAAAGTCTAAACAAAATAATCAAAGTGGAATTCTCCTATAAACCAATTCAGTAGCCTTTGCCACCAGCTTTAAGTGTATATCTCTTCTTCCAGGTAGACATAGTTGGCATTGAGAATGAAGAGAAATGCTACTGTCTATTCATGGAACTCCCGGGATCTAGAAAAATACCAATTTTAATAAGACACTAGAATCATGTGAAACTTTGACACCTCTCCCCAATATTTTATTGCTTGAGAAGAAAACATATGTATCTTTTGCTTTGGAAGAAATATATATATTCCTATGTTTTTGTTTTCAAGTCTTCGGACCTAAGCAGTTTTGCAAAGAGAGACGATATTAATACATACTTGCAATAGCTTAAAAGCCAGTTGAGAAACAAAGTAATATAAATTGGAAGGGATGGAAGCCTGATGTGCCTTTTTTCTATGTTGCTTTGCTGTTGCTCACTCTGAGAAAGTGAGACCTATATAATGTCCTTGGAAGGGTGATGAATTGAGAAAATTGTCTTCTGGTAGAATTCTGAGTTTCAGTGTAATCATGGTGGAGTGGTGGGGAAGCTTCTCATCAGCAGTTACTTTACAGACCCAGTAAGTTATCAGGACACAGACTCTGGCATCTCCTTAGACAGACATCCAGGAAACAAACAAGTGATAAAGAAAAGCTCACAAGCAAGCACTTCGGATACCAGGTGCCCCAGTCCAGCCCTTATTCTATTCCTCCTCACTGGTTACGTTAAAGGAAAAATCGGATACCATTAGAAAACAAAATCCTCATGACCTTCATATATTCAGATTTTATAAACGGAGGTGGGGATTTCAGAGCAATGACAGGAGTTTTAATAAAGGAAAACAGAATACCAAACCAGGAATTTTAAAATCGAGGAAATGCTCGGTGTTGATGAAAGGTACGGCTGTGGAGATTTAAGGAACTGGAGGGAACTGATTTCCCATGGAGAGTCCTCGAGCCTCTGGAAGCATTCTTTCCCTGGCACTGATGTTGAACACGATTCCATTCTTTTTTTCCTTTCTTGAAATTCCTGGCAGATTTTCTGATTTGGCAATCGAGGCTAATTACATTCTCTTGTTCATTGCAATTCAAAAACTGCGTTTCATTTTAAAACACAAAACTTATGCCTATCCAGAATTACTGTATTCCCGCTATGAACCAATTTGCTGTCATTATGTTTAAATCAAAAGATATCTGAGTCATATAATTTTAGTTCAAATAGAAATTCCATGACTAGAGTTTAATTTCTCAAAAGATGATGATGCCAATCAGTTCTCAGCACCTAGAATTCAAGAGACAGAAAATTCACTCGGCCTGGCTACAGCTCACTGGAAAACGCACAGGGATTTTGATTCGTTTTGTTTTCTTTACTTTGACATTTGCCCAGGTCAAGTTAGGCAACAGAGGGTAGGAAGAAGAGAAAACAGGGAGTCAGGGAAATGTGGGTTCTCTTCCAAAGTTTGTCACTTAGTCGAGTGATATTGGACAAATTATTTAACCTTACTGAGCCTCAGTTTTGAAGTTCATATAATGGAGATAATAATACCTATTCTACATTCTTCATAGGCTAATTGTGAGAATCAAAACAAATCATGTGATGGAAAGTTCTATGTAAAGAATAAAGAAGAGTCAGGCTGGGCATAGTAGCTCACGCCTGTAATCCCAGCACTTTGGGAAGCCAAGTCAGGAAGATCACTTGAGCTCGGGAGTTTGAGACCAGTCTGGACAGCAAAGTGAGACCTCCTAGCTACTAAAAAAAAAAAAAAAAAAAAAAAAAAGCCACCGTGCGTGGTGGCTTGTGCCTGTAGTCCCAGCTTCTCAGGAGGCGGGGGCAGGAGGATTGCTTGAGCCTAGGAGATTGAGGCTGCTGTGGGCCAAGATCAGTCCACTGTACTCCAGCCTGGGTAACAGAGTGAGATTCTGTCTCAAAAAGAAAAAAAAAAAAAAAAAATAAAGATTCCAGGTAAAAAGTCTACTCGCAGACGCAAAGGTATGGCTATTAAATAATCACTGCCAGGAAAACAATCTGTTAGTGCTGTTTCTTAACTTATTAATTTCCAATGACTTCTTCTTGACTAGAGGATAAGTTGGAAACACTTTATCAGGGCATAAAAAATCTTCAATAAATTTTATAGCTTATCTTTCACCTTTTTCACCATCTCCTACACACACATTCATCAATCTTCTTAATCTTCCGCAAGCAAACCACACTCATTCATGTTGCCAAGTCTTTGCTCATGCCGTTCCTTCTGCCTGCCAGGTATATTATTGCCTGTGAAGACTCAAATGGAAGACTGGGTAAGAAAAGATGGTATTTTAAAAAGCCTGGCCAGGCACAACGGCTCATGCTTGTAACCCCAGCACTTTAGGAGGCCAAAGCGGGAGGATCGCTTGAGCCCAGGAGTTCAAGACCAGCCTGGGTAACACAGTGGGACCCCATCTCTACAAAAACAAAATACAAAACATTAATTGGGCATGGTGGCAAGGGCTGGTAGTCCTAGCTACTTGAGAGGCTGAGGTGAGAGGATTGCTTGAGCCTGAGAAGTCAAGGCTGCAGTGAGTCATAATGGCACCACCGCACTCCAGCCTGGGTGACAGAGTGAGATTCTGTCTCAAAAAAAAAAGAGACTCAAATGGAAGGCCATAAAGAATAGTGGGTCCATGTGGCTGGAGTAAACTAGAGGCATTTCAAATTTCTGATCTGTTTCTTGTTAGATTGGGTAAGTTTATTTATCTGGACCTCAGTTTCTTTATCTGAAAAATTGGAAGTATAATGTCTAGCTCATAGGATTGTTGTAAAAATTATATGAAATGATATAAGAGCATATTATAATGTCCAATACATAGTAAGTGGTCAATAAATGGTAGCTATTTTTATTACTATATTGAAATGTCTCCTTTTCTATGAAAAGTTTCCTGATGCCCCCAGGCAGAGCTGTCTCTTTAGCTTCATAGCACTTTTTAAAAACATACTCTAGTAACATTATGGGAACATATCATACATGGCCCTTGAAATGCCATGCCTGTTCTTTGACTGATTGATTAACTGAAAGTCTTTTTATAAATTATAATAATGTCAGAACTGTAAATGCACATTATCATGGATAATTACAAAGTGAAACTCATGTAACCACCTGTGCTGGATCATTTTATTTCAAACTGATTAACCTGGGAACTGTGTTTCCCAGAGTCCCCTTCTGTGCATGGCCAAAAGAGTAGCTTGTGTGAGATTTGGGAGACAGAGGTGAAGCAGCAGCCCTTCTATCTGCAAGTTGCTGTGGTGGGTGTGGATACAGACAGACGCAGAGGTCTCACAGGGTCCAGGTGTCCTTGCTCTTCTCTGTGCCACACGCAACTCTCCTCCCCAACAGCGGTCCCATGCTCATGATCAGGTGTTTGGCTGCAGACCCAAACAAGCAACAGCTTCCCACAGACTCCTTCGCTAGCCAAAGGAGTCTGTGCAGTCTCATTTTGGCAGCTGGATGCGCTTGGTTTCTCAGCTGGATCAGTTGGTGACTCCACTGGTCCTCCAACTTCCTCTTGAGATGTTACTTCCCCAGCTCCTCCCACAGTCGTGTAAGGTCTAATTCCTATAATAAATCCCTTATCCCATGACCCAAAGAGGTTCTGCTTCCCTGATTGAGCTGCAACTAAATACACCATTATCCAGGTCAAAAACTAGAACATCACTGGCACCCCAAAAGTACTCTTTATGTCCCTTTCTGATCACACTCCTCTCTTTTCTCCTAGAGGTAATCATGATCTGACTTTTATGATAATCATTCTCACTTTTTCCTTCTTCCTTTTTTTTTTTTTCGAGACAGAGTCTCGCTCTGTCCCCCAGGCTGGAATGCAGTGGCGTGATCTCAGCTCACTGCAACCTCTACCTCCCGGGTTCAAGCAATTATCCTGCCTTACCCTCTTGAGTAGCTGGGATTACAGGCATGCCACCACACTCGGCTAATTTTTGTACTTTTTTAGTAGAGGTGGGGTTTCACCATGTTGGTCAGGCTGGTCTCGAGTTCCTGACCTTGTGATCCTCCTGCCTTGGCCTCCCAAAGTGCTGGGATTACAGGCGTGAGCCACCACGCCCGGCCAATATTAAGTTTTCTAAGATTTATTAATGTGGTTGTGTGCCACCTAGTTTACTAATTTTCACAATATGCCACAATTTATATCTTCTATTCTTTTTAAGTGGTTTGTTTATATGTCTCTCTTTCTCATTTGATGAACAGAAACTGTGTCTTACCTATCTTTGCATGTTCCTCCCATTTAACCTGCTCAACCCAGCATATAGCACAGTATTTGCCTATCTCAGCTAGGACCTCAATACTGAATTACTATCCTGTTGTCTTTCTTTAGTGATCATTTTCTTCCTTCTATGCAGCACCTATTCCAAATCTTTTCCATCATACATAAACCTTTAACTCTCTTGCCTTCCCCTCACTCTCTCAGCAGACGGCTCCTCTAACCTCTTAGAAAAAAAATAAATGTTATCAGATAGGAACTCCTTTGACTTTGTGCTACCAAACCTAAAAATCTACTTGCACCCAAATCCATATTTTTCTTCTTTCCTCCTATTACAATGAAAAGGATGCCTTTCCTGCTATTCAAGATTAGTCGTTCTATATGTGCCATGCATTTCATTCCTGCCTCCTCAGAACCTTCACTGATCAACTTCCCTCTTTCATTTGTATTTAACTACTCCTTTTAGAATTTAAACACGCTCAGGTCTCTTCTTAGGAAGAATATGTGTTTGTTTACCTATCTGCCAACTATAATTATGTCTTCAGCTACTGCACCGTCTCCTCCCGCACAGTTAAACTTCTTGTAAGAGTACTCTGATCTAATCCAATCTTTCCATTTCTTCTATTCCTACTTCTCAGCCCACTGCAATCTAACTGCCTTCTGAACTATCCCCTGTAACTAAAGCAAAAACGATCTTAACATATATTTAGCCAACATAATGCAAATTGACTGATACTCTCTGTTGCCTTTATGAAACATATTGGTGGAAGCCGACAGCACACTCCATAGCTAACGTGCTACTGCCTAGTACATACACGGATTTTTGTTTTTTGGTTTTCTTTTCTATGGATTTTTTGTTTTCTCTATACAGTTATAGGCTTACCAAGAATCAGTTGTGCTTATTTAACCTATTTATGCTGGGTATTCTTATTACTATAATTATGTAATTTAACTGATTATTACGTAATCTCATTATATAACTGTTATATGAACTATAAATAGAAAAAATAAAAGTTGTTTCTGTGCAAATTAAATTGAATGGTTTGGAAACATTTACAATTTTCCATTCAATTGGGGGAGCAAGAAAAGATAGAGGGAAACCATAAATATCTAGGATTCTGCGTTCAGATTGCTTCAGGAGCACCTTTGAATTCTTGGTCTATTTTAAATAAACTAAAACAGGGAATGATAGACAATACCTTTATGGATATGATTTACGTGAGAAAACCGAGGCTGGATTCCAATAAACAGATAATACTCAAAAAAAGGTTTACGGCTCCTATCAAAAGATTGGCAAATAAAAGTACTGTGATATGTTTTCAGTTAAAAGAGCACGTTAAATAATGTAAATTTTAAAAAATGATTCCCCAATTTAGTCACTTTTTCAAGGAACTGACCATTAACCAATTCCCAAGTGCCACTCACACCGCACCACTCAGATGGCGTAACTTACAGTTTCTAAATCCAATAGATCCTTTTCCATTCCAACTTGAGATGGAGTCTCGCTCTGTCACCCAGGCTGGAGTGCGGTGGTGCAGTCTCGGCTCACTGCAAGCTTCGCCTCCCGGGTTCACGCCATTCTCCTGCCTCAGCTTCTCCGAGTAGCTGGGACTACAGGCGCCCGCCACCACGCCCGGCTAATTTTTTTTTTGTATTTTTAGTAGAGACGGGGTTTCACCGTGGTCTCGACCTCCTGACCTCGTGATCCGCCCGCCTCGGCCTCCCAAAGTGCTGGGATTACAAGCGTGAGCCACCGCGCCCGGCCGACAAATGTCTTTTTAAATACTTTCTTTTTGCTTCCCCCTGCAACAGGCGTGGGTCACGCTCTCGCTCGCGCTCTTTCTGCCGCCATCTTGTTTCCGCGTTCCCTGCACAAAATGCCCGGCGAAGCCACAGAAACCGTCCGTCCCACAGAGCAGGAGTTGCCGCAGTCCCAGGCTGAGACAGGGTCTGGAACAGCATCTGATAGTGGTGAATCAGTACCAGGGCTTGAAGAACAGGATTCCACCCAGACCACCACACAAAAAGCCCGGCTGGTGGCGGTAAGTAAATGTTACTTATCATCCTCATTATTGTAAATACTTACAATAATATGCAAATTATTGATCATCATAATTTGGCCACAGGTCGCCACAAAACAAAGTTACTTTAGACCACTTACTTCGAATACTTCCAACAAAATGTTATGAAATGTAGATAATCCTTTCCCAACTAAGATAGTTCTCCAGGGTACCCACCACTGTGAGACTGGGTTGGCTCTGTTCACTGAAGTTAATGAGTGAGTCCAAGGTTCATGGCACAGATGGTGCCTTCACGCTCTGGTCAGATGCCTCGAAATATGTATTAATGGTCACAAGGGAAATCATGGGCAAGAACAGAACTACAGAAATAAATCTATTAAAAGCAGCAATAATAGATCTTGCTTAGGTCCCCCAAAATGTGCTAGAAATTATGCTAAGCTAAGCACTTAATATGCAGGTGTTACTTTTCATTTTAGAACACAAAGCTAAGAGAGGTTGATGATACTCATTATCATACATCTCTCAATTAGAAGAGCTAGATTGAGAACTCGTGGTCTACATGATTCCAAAGCCCATGTTCTTTCCACTTCACTCAAATTAGGTAATGAACTGGAACAAGGCTACTCTCATATGCAAAAATGGTACATTTTTAGATCCCAACTCTACCACTGTAATTCTTTTTGTGCCCATTTTTTCAGCAGTGTCTCAGTCTTGTGGCAGCTTTACCTTCTTCAAAATGAGCATCAAAGTTTTCTGTTGGGTACATTTCCCTCAACTTTTTACTATAATGTTGAGCATTTTCTGGCCACATTCTTGACATTCCTTGAAGAGCTGTGCCAACCTTCTAACTTCATTGCCCCAAAATTGTTACTGCCCATCCTTCTCAGATGATCTTCCCCGTGGAAACTAATTTTCCATGATTTTTACTTCTTGTAGAATGGCAGGCACGTTCTTGAAGGAAGGCACCAAGCTTCCCTATGGAGAATTTTTCTTGCCACTTGATAATTGAAGTCTGTTATGGGGAAGGGTGGGGTGGGGATGAGGGTCGATGGAATATTTCTAGTTACTAAATCTGATATATGTATCTTGTTAAGGTACAGACTCCAATGTGGATCTGGACCTTGCTGCTGGACTCTGTCAGTCTCTAGGGAATGCATCAGCTGTCATAGTATTTATATCATTTCTTCATCTTGATTATGCCATTATGTAGATGGAACCAAATTCAGTTACCACTTTTAACTTGGTGCCCTTGATGAGGTTCTTGGAGAGAAATATGATTCATCTTGTGTAGGTAGGCTGGCACATTATCTCTGTTTTCTGGCTTAATAGTAGCAAAAAGACTATGATGCAAGAGTCTTTAGTGCCCAGTGATAGGGAACATCGAGCTAAAGAAATTAGTAAAGCCTTGTGTCATGAAAATCTGTGAATCCATTTTTTCTACCTGTTTACAAGTTAGTATGCTTTAACGTCATCTCCTTGTGTGTTGGACTTTATGAAGAGTTTATTTTAAGGTCAGTAGAGTCTGTTTCTAGCTCATCATTAATTTTAATTCTTTGTCTATCCCTTGCCATTCATCATGATTTATTTAATTAGTATTATAAGCATCTCTTGAGTCACCTCTGCTCATAGAGATCTTTTCTGGGCCTGAAAAATAATATAGAATTTTATAAGCCATCCTCTATTCTTAAAGATCCTCTTATATTGTAATGAGGAGGGTAAACACATGAAAAAAAAATCTTACCTAAGATAAATATTTCAAAGGATATAAGAAATAATTAGAAAGCAAACGTCCAGGTGTGGTGGCTCACATCTCTAATTCCAGCTCTTTGAGAGGCCTAGGTGGGAGGATCAGTTGAGCCCAGGAGTTTGAGACAAGCCTGGGCAACATGGCAAAACCCCATCTCTACAAAAAAATGTAAAAATTGGCTGGGGGTGGTGGCATGCACCTGTAGTCCCAGCTACTCGGGAGGCTGAGATGGGAGGATTGCTTGAGGCTGGGAGGACGAGGCTGCAGTGAGCTGTGATTGCACCACTGCACTCCAGCCTGAGTGACAGAGCGAGACCTTGTTTTTAAAAAAAAAAAGTAAAAATAAAAATAAAGAAAACATGTAAAGAGGAGAATTATTAGGAGCCTCAACGTGCTATTTTAGCAGGCCTCTTTTTATCCATGTATTTATCCAACATTTTGCTCAGAGCAGCTTACAATATGATTAGTCTACTAGTACTAATTTTCCAAGGTTTCTGCAAAGTGGTTTAGTAGCAGGAATAATTATTCTCACCAAATACACCAGGGAAATAATCAGAACAGGACTTGTACAGGTCTCATGACAATTATAGAAAAGATATTTAGATGTCTTGACTCCTAGAGATTTACTAAAAATAAGTTGATTTCTAGGGAGATTTGGCCACATATTTCTTCGTTATCTGTTAGTCTACATATTTCTTCCTTACATCTGTAAAGCTTTAAGTGTGGAAAATAAATTCCGGGATGTGATAATTAGTGATAAAAGAGCTAAGGATTATCAAGAAAGAAACCCAAGAAGAGAAACATGCACAAAATGTTGAAGAAAACTAGCAATGATTTTTGTACTTGTTTTACTCTAAATCATCGTTTTTTGAACTTTTAACCATGATTCACATTAAGAAATACATTTGATCTTAAGACCCAAAGTTGCTATCTTCACTGTGAAATGTACCTTTGCTGTTATATCTATTTCAATTTTTAAAATTCTGGTCAGAACCCAATGAATGAGTCAAAATCCATAGATTGAAAATTCTTGCTTTAAATTGTCCACAGCTTAAAAAAAAAACTACGAGTTAAATGACAACATAGGTTAGTCCAAGTCAACTTTAGTAACTTGATATGATCATTTCTTTTCCTCACTGACAAATATGTACTTTAAAAAAAAAGAGAAACCTAGTGTGCTTAAATTAATATTTTCTTTTTTCTTTCTTTTTTTTTTTTTTGAAACGGAGTTTCACTCTTGTTGCCCAAGCTGGAGTGCAATGGCGTGATCTTGGCTCACCGCAACCTCTGCCTCCTGGGTTCAAGCAGTTCTCCTGCCTCAGCCTCCCAAGTAACTGGGATTACAGGCATGCGCCACCACACCAAGCTAATTTTTTATTTTTAGTAGAGATGGGGTTTCTCCATGTTGGTCAGGCTGGTCTTGAACTCCAGACCTCAGGTGATCTGCCCGGCTCAGCCTCCCAAAGTGCTGGGATTACAGGCATAAGCCACAGCACCTGGCCTAATATTTTCTTATAAGACTCATCTGGGAATGTAGAACATTTTGTTTGCCATCTATGAATCATTACAATAAATGCTTTTTCTGAATTTCGCACCCATTTTTTAAATAAAGGAAATGATACAAATGGTATTCTAATTCCATTTAAAAAACTTTCAAAAGAAGGAAGTTATTAATAAATGTGCTCAACGTTACATATTTTTAGGATACTGACGAGTTTTTGCTTAGGTTGCCTGTTCTTATTTTAATGTAATAGTCCAAAAAGGATAGACAGATGTATTTGTTGTTTTTGTTTTAAATCAACTAGTGTGAACTTTCAATAGCAGATTTCTGCGTTCTCAAATAAATCATTTGTATCAGATTCATCTGTTCCTTTTCATATGGTTTATCACAAGTGGGTTGCAGCTGGCAGCCTTACAAACTGGAATTTGGGTTCTATTAACAGCTCCAGTGAACGATTTCTCTCTCGTATCTGGGCTTCTTCATTGCTACACACGCTGAACATGGCTTTAGCACATTACTTAAAGCTCCCTCAATTAGAAATTGCAAGATAGCTGTCATCAAACTCATCTAATGTGGACCAGCCAAGTGTCTGGCAGAATTCGTATGTGCAACAGATTAAATACATACATCGTTTTCTCATCTTGAAGCAAATACATTGCTTTTATAGCTGATGGAAAAATCAGAAGTGTTTCCATTATCTTAGTTTTAAAAATATATATACAACAAAGCAAATCTCAAAGTAAAATGCATGTTTTTTAAATATCACATTTAGGAAGTGGATACAATAGCTTTATTTTCATCAGAGTGAAACTTTAGCATCATTTTTAAGATGTGAAATATAAAAATAATGAGGGATTGGTAGCTTTTGAGTAAGTAGCATAGTTGCTAAACATAATGAATTTTACTGTCTGGAAAGTTCATTTAAAATTCACTCTACTTCTAAGCAATATTGTGTCATACAGTAGAAAATGCACTAGGCTGTATAGAAGGCCTGGGATCTGGGCTTAACCATTTACTGATAGTGTAATTTTAGATGATTTGCTTAACCTTTCTAGGCCTCAATTTCCTAATTTTAAAAATGAAGGTGTTGAACCACATGGTTTCTAAACTCTATAGTATCTTGGGAATAGTTAGGGTTGAGTTATGTATTTAGTATACGAACATTAACAGAAAAGAATTACGACTCTTTTCTTTCCACATTAATTAGTTGGTACCTAACGTCACACATGCAGGAAGTAAAAACCAGTCAGTAAAGCAAACTTTGTTTGAATGTCATAAAGTTTAATAAACATTAAAAAAAAATCTCTGACCTCTCTTGGAAACTAATAGAAAAGAGGTTTCTTTTTTTTAAAAATTTTATTATTATTATACTTTAAGTTTTAGGGTACATGTGCACAACGTGCAGGTTTGTTACATACGTATACATGTGCCATGTTGGTGTGCTGAACCCATTAACGCGTCATTTAGCATTAGGTATATCTCCTAATGCTATCTCTCCCCCCTCCCCCCACCCCACAACAGTCCCCGGTGTGTGATGTTCCCCTTCCTGTGTCCATGTGTTCTCATTGTTCAATTCCCACCTATGAGTGAGAACATGCGGTGTTTGGTTTTTTGTCCTTGCGATGGTTTACTGAGAATGATGGTTTCCAGTTTCATCCATGTCCCTACAAAGGACATGAACTCATCATTTTTTATGGCTGCATAGTATTCCATGGTGTATATATGTGCCACATTTTCTTAATCCAGTCTATCGTTGTTGAACATTTGGGTTAGTTCCGAGTCTTTGCTATTGTGAATAGTGCTGCAATAAACATACGTGTGCATGTGTCTTTACAGCAGCATGATTTATAGTCCTTTGGGTATATACCCAGTAATGGGATGGCTGGGTCAAATGGTATTTCTAGTTCTAGATCCCTGAGGAATCGCCACACTGACTTCCACAATGGTTGAACTAGTTTACAGTCCCACCAACAGTGTAAAAGTGTTCCTATTTCTCCACATCCTCTCCAGCACCTGTTGTTTCCTGACTTTTTAATGATCGCCTTTCTAACTGGTATGAGATGGTATCTCATTGTGGTTTTGATTTGCATTTCTCTGATGGCCAGTGATGATGAGCATTTTTTCATGTGTTTTTTGGCTGCATAAATGTCTTCTTTTGAGAAGTGTCTGTTCATATCCTTCACCCACTTTTTGATGGGGTTGTTTGTTTTTTTCTTGTAAATTTGTTTGAGTTTGTTATAGATTCTGGATATTAGCCCTTTGTCAGATGGGTAGGTTGTGAAAATTGTCTCCCATTTTGTAGGTTGCCTGTTCACTCTGATGGTAGTTTCTTTTGCTGTGCAGAAGCTCTTTAGTTTAATTAGATCCCATTTGTCAATTTTGGCTTTTGTTGCCATTGCTTTTGGTGTTTTAGACATGAAGTCCTTGCCCATGCCTATGTCCTGAATGGTATTGCCTAGGTTTTCTTCTAGGGTTTTTATGGTTTTAGGTCTAACATGTAAGTCTTTAATCCATCCTGAATTAATTTTGGTATAAGGTGTAAGGAAGGGACCCAGTTTCAGCTTTCTACATATGGCTAGCCAGTTTTCCCAGCACCGTTTATTAAATAGGGAATCCTTTCCCCATTGCTTGTTTAGAAAAGAGGTTTCTAAAAGTCTATTCTGGGCCATGCACAGTGGCTCAAGCCTGTAATCCCAGCACTTTGTGAGGCTGAGGCATGGGGATCACTTGAGGCCAGGAGTTCAAGAGCAGCCTGGGCAAAATAGCAAGACTCCACTGTTACAAAAAATAAAAATAAAAAATTATCTGGGTGATATGGTTTGGATGTTTGTCCCTTCCAGATCTCATGTTGAAGTGTATTCCCCATTGCTGGAGATGGGGACTGGTAGCACGTGCCTGTACTCCCAGCTGCTTGGGAGGCTTAGGCAGGAGGATCGCTTGAGCCCAGGAGTTCAACGTTGCAATGAGCTCTGAACATGTCACTGCACTCCAGCCTGGGCTCTGTCTAAAGAACCTGTCTCTCTCTAAAAAAAAATTTGAAAGCCTATTCTTATTATCTAGGCAAAGCTAGTGATTACTATACTAAAACAATAAATTCTATAGAAAAACCATTAATGAAGGCTGAGAGGGTAATAAAACAGTGTGCTCATCCACTCATATCAGTGAAAAAAGGCAGTGTGTTTTTATACAATTGAATTCAACAAAAATTATACTTACTTATGAATACCAGGGCTACCAGAGACAGGGAATGGTGACCATCTGGAGCTAAGAAGTTTCTTCTTCATGTAATCACAGTGATGACATCATTCATAAGTGGCAGAACATAGTAAAGCATTTATCTTTCATTCCACAAGGTGGTGTGTTTTCTGTTTAAACTAGCTGGGTGTAGTATTTGTATTCTGAATCTAATGATGTGCTTTTTAAACTGTTTTCTTATTTTTGCCTTGTTTGTAGTACATCATTTAGAATCTTGCCTCTGGGTCTAACAAATTGCTCGATGTCAATGCAGATACATATAGTTGTTCCCAAATGGATAACATATGCCAATATTTTCTGTATTGCCCTCAGTGAACACACTTCTGGGCATATTCTTGACCCTGATCCCAATGAGAAGTCCAAATGTATTCTCTCTCAGTAAGATCAGCTTCCCTTGTGGTTTTTCCCCTGTGGCTATTATTTTAAAAATTAAGTACACTTTAGAGAAATAATATGATCCTTTACCTGTATATATTAATTGCATAAATATAGACCTGAATGAAGTTTGTGAAATAATATTAGAAGTTATTCAGAACAAAAAGTTAAAGATTATTGGCAATAAAGTCCACCAACTTTAACCTGTCTAAGGATCTACTTAGAGACGTCCAAATACCTGGGATTCTGCCTTTTTCTCTCTTCCACAATAACTTCTTCAACTGAGCCTGCTCTCAAATACTTACTCTCAAATGAATTCTAAGGTTAGTTTCAAGGAATCCAGGTTAAAGATATTTGGTTTCTGATTATTTGTTTGCCTTCTAGATATTTGTTTCAAATACATCTGTAAACTGAACATCAGTGGTAAGCAAATGTTGGGCATTTAGCCATTCATTCATTTATTCTCTGACTCATTTGTTAAATATTTATTGAGTGCCTTTGTTGCTGTAGGCATTGTGTTAAACATTGAGGATGCAAAAATGAAATGAACTGTCCCCTAAGAGTAATGTTAATGATAGTATTCAGCAAAGTAAATGAAATTTAATAACTTTTTATTTAAAAAATTATCCTTTATTTCAAATGATTTTTTCGATTGTTTTCTATTATTGATTTGAAGTTATTATTTTACTTATTTGTTGCTTTCTTGTCTTCAAAACGGTTTAGGCTAAGAGTTATTTGTGGCTTTAACACCACATCTTGCCAGAAAAAAAATGATTAGTAAATGCATTTAAACATTTTATGAATTTTGGCTGGCTTCTAATTATTATTTTATTTTAATTTTTGCTTTAAAACAAATTTATATTTTCACTGTATGCTTGGGTCCTGGAATGTTAGAAAAATGGTGGGAAATCTCTCCCAGCAGGTCTTTGGGGAATGATCTCAAAGGTTATGTATTTAAAGAAGATTATAATGGTCTGAGCTCAGAGATCAAGAGCCAGTACACACCACAAAAGCAAATATAATTATTAATAGGACACAAAATGGAAAGTTTAACTATGTATAAGAGAAATCAATAGTCTCTTTCCACTCTAGGAGGGGCTGTCATGTTAAAGAGTGTCCTGGTTCAAATGCAAAACAAAACTCGTGATCAAATGCCTTCCTAAACTAGAGGATAAGTTCAGGTGTTTACCTTTAATAGTCTTTCCGCTCAGGGCATTAAAAATGGTGGATTAAAATGAAAAACATTCTGTGTACTGAAAGAAAATAATGCTGCTAAATGGTAAGGTAATTCTTACTCAAACTAAAAACGTCCCTTTTTCTTTCACTCAAATTGAGTCATCAGAATGTGTAGTATTATGCTTAAGCCAATAAAAGGAAGAAAGAATAAAATACTCAGAAGTAAAACATGTCCATACTTACACAGTTTCAAGTTAGAAGTGGTTGGCTAATTATCTTACTAAGTTGCTATCCAACTACAATGCTTGGGGCTTTAAATTTCTGAAGTGCTGCACAAATATTAATGAACTGATTCTTCCAGCACTTTTTAAAATGTGTGTGTTGTCACTGAGATTTCTAAGACAAAGAGAGAAATTTCAAGTCATTTTAATGAGGGTACACTGGGTTGGAGGGACTGTGGCAAGTTTAAGATATCCTTAAATAAGTTAGTCCTGTTCCAGAGGCAAGAGAGATACTTCTGGAACAATTAGGGAAGAATTCAAGATTGGATGTGATTACAGGCCAAAAAAACTAATAATTGCTACAGATCAGAGTAGAGAGGCAGAAAGCCAGATCAATCTTAGAGCAATGGGCTATTTTGCTTGTTAAGTAATGGGAGGCCTAACAGACTACGATTTCATCTTGCATCCATACGACCTCAGCACTGTAGCTGGTTTGAGACTAGGGGAGGGAGTTGCTCTTCCTTAGCTAACTCTGAACACATATGTGACATTAACTATCTCTGCACTCAAAGGCCGTTTCGTTAGCATGTAAGATGGGTGCAATCTTGCTTGTCAAATATTCCCAAAACAAGAGACAATAAAAGCCAGGCATTCCCCAGGAGCAAATCTTAGAGAATGACCAGAAATGTGGAGGGGGGGCAAACATGATGCAGTTTTCTACATGAGTTCTCCCTACCCTGCTTTTTTTTTTTTTTTTAAATAAATGAGCTAATTCATAAGATTTCCAAATGCATTCTTTTGACATATGGTAAGAGTGTAAACATACTGAATTTATTTCAGAGGAAGAAGTAACCTGATTGATTTAAACAGTACCTCGGGATTTATTCAGTAATGTCAAAAGTCACAACTTCTTTTTATCACTTTGGATTCACAAAATTGCATCAGAGGAAGATGTATGCTTGAGTGTGATTGCTCCCAGACATGCATTTTTCTTCCATCGAGGATCTGAAATAATACTAAAAGACCAACTTGTACTCGTGTGGGTTTTAGTGGCACCCCTCCAGCATGACTTCCCCCTGAACACTATGCCAAAACCTGTAAAACCATGAGGTTATATCCTGACACCAGTCATTTTCTCTCTGGCATTTAAATTTGGACTCTTCTGTTGATATAAGTGTACTCCAGGTTTAACTAGCTATCTTGTATTGCTTTTTTGAGGGGAGGGCAGGAGTGATGAGTGGGCCAGTATGGAAGCGAACATGTGAAACATCAAAAGGATATGAGAAGCTGCTAAATAATAGAAGAGCTCTAAAACCAGAGATAATGATATTCTTACACTTAGAAATGAGCAATGTGAAATTCAAAGCCCATTTTAATTGAATGTAGAGAAAGCACACACTGGAATGAAGTCAAGTCTGGCGGAGGATTAAGTCTTCATTCCTTTTCAGGAGAGAGAGCCCCTCCCATGCACGCGTGTCACAACGCTAACAGGCGGCAGGAGACACTGTTGCACTGTGCTCTCTTCCCCAAGCGAGAGGCCTGGGGATGAAATCAGAGATCACTCGCTTGTGAATATGGGGGAAAGAACCCATTTTTACCGCAAGGATTTAATGTGATGTTGATGGTAAGTGACATGATCACTGAAAACAGATGCCATATGGAGTCTTACTGATTGATGTGCAGATCTCTGACAGCAGAAGCACAGGTTGTCAGTTTGCCTTCATGGTTGTCTTCCTGAGATCTAGTCAGGAAAGGCTCATCTTCATTTCAGATGCTAGAACGTGAATCATGCTGACCGAGGAAGACAGGATTCTTCTAGCTGGCCTTTTTATTTCAAAGTATAAGCAACAGGGGGAAATTTCTCTAAAGGTGAGACTCAGGAATTTTGAAATCCCCCTTCACAAAGTCTCATCTTTAAATGAAAATTTCCTCTTAATAGTTCACTAGGACCTGGTTTTTTATTTTTGTTTTGTTTCATTTTGCTCAAAACAATGTTTTATTATCCTTTTAGACAGTTGCTATTATCTTTAAAGAGTTAGCCATCTTTCCAGATCTATGTGTGACAACTTTGGTTAACTTGGGGTTTTGTGGAATGAGGGATTACAGCCCCTCGTACTTCTGTGTGAGTTTAGATGATGGTATGGTCCAAAGAGATAACACGACTTTACCATTTGTAGTAAAACAGGGACTGACTTAAATTAGGAAACCTCACAGGAGGCAGCTAGAGGAGCCCCTTCCCCTGAACTGAGTTTGGGAGACGTATGCAGTTTGCTTTTAATTGGTGTGGTCTGATCAAGCAAATCAATTGAATGAAATATTTACAAGCTCTAGAGTGAATGATATTCTTTAGACTCTCAAAGAACGACATATATATTGTTAGCTACTAATTATGTGTGATTCTGTAAAAAAAAAAAAAAAAAAAAGCACTTGGCAATAACATCAGAAATTATGGCACTGGATAACATGATGTAGTGTTAGGGCATCGGAAGCCAAACCCCTTATGTACTTTATTCCAATGGTCGATTCTAATTATATATTCTGGATTTGTTTTTGATCAATTAGCTCATATTATGTTTGTTTTAACAGTATTTATTATTTTTAATAATATTTATTAGAGATTTTTCTACTATAAAAGCAATACATATTTTTTCATTAAAAACATGGATAATATAAGAAAAACCACCCATATTTTTATGCCCCAAAGACAACCAACATATTTTTCTGTGCACGGGTTTTTATGTTTTTTAAAAACATACCATATATACAATTCTATATTCTGCTTTTTAAACTTCACATTGTCACATAAAAAGTATTTTGTGTTAAATTCTTCTCAATTTCCTTTTATTAGCCTACAGTGGTAATTATCAAATGAATATACTATGGTATTGTTAGCTATTCCCTCATTGATGTTTATCACTTTATCATGAGTACTACTGCAATGAACATTTCTCTGCAAACTTGTATCTCCGCATCGTGGTTTACATTTATATAATTGGCTACCAGACATAGAATTATTAGATTATTTTATAAGAACATTTTAAAGGCTCTTGATAGAAATTGTGCGTTTTCCAGGATGATTGTTTCAGCTTACACTCTCTAACAGAGCACGATCGTGTTCATTTCATGGCTCAATCACATGGCTGATTTCTGAAACTCTCTTGAGATTTCATGAGGCACAGTGGAATTTGGAAGGAGATGTGGCTGCTCTTTGACCCTTTCCATAACTCCCCTTAACACCTCCCTGTCCAATTTTCTTCATTATGAGATTAATTACAAAATATCTCGCAAAACCGTTGTGTAAAAAAACCCAGTAAAAATAGATGGAAGATAATTCATAATTTTAAAATACTTCTTAAGTACCTGCTGTATGTGGGATTATGATGAATACAATTTTTTTCAATGGGGGACACCCAACAAATTTTAATTTTCCCCAGATGATAGTTGTTTAGGGAATGAGAGGATGAAAAGCTTTGGTTAGGGAATTAGGAGACGCATTCTCAATCTGGCTCTTTCACTAACTTGCTGTGTGACCTTGGGTAAATTATTTAACCTCGTTGGGTCTCTATTACTTCATCAAGGACGGCATTGGATTTAACCAGATTATCACTAAAGTGCTTCTGACTCTAAGATTCTTTGATACGATTAGAACCATTTTCTCAGAAAAGAATGAGTCTTCTAACTATTCCTCCTTTCAAAATCCAAATGGAGAGTGCATACAATATTTATTTCCGAAAATTTTCAGTGAGTGCAAATCTGTATTGCTGTACTGGGGTAACTTTCATGTTTTATCCAGACTTTTCTTTAAAGAAATATCATGACCTTTGCCTGATCTTTTTGTCAGTTAAACAAAAACAGATGAAAGTTGTAACAAAGAATCCTTTAAAAATACAAATATACTGCAGAATGTGCCAAATTATACCCTAAGCTATGTAGTGTAATGGCACTGGTTTCAGTGGGAATTTCACACAAATCTTTGAAATCAGAATTTGAGGCTTGTAAATACAGCACAAAAGATATTCTACTCTGGACAGATAGCATCACTTTATCTGGGCTGCAACGAACACTTTGTTTATTTCACTTTTGTATCTACTCTAAAATACTGTGCTAGCAAGGAAAAAAATTATGTATTATTTCCTACAGAATATTTAGCTAGACGTGTTCTTTAAAATAAGCTTTGTGGTCAGGTGCAATGGCTCACACCTGTAATCCCAGCACTTTGGGAGGTCGAGGCGGGCGGATCACGAGGTCAGGAGATCAAGACCATCCTGGCTAACATGGTGAAACCCTGTCTCTACTAAAAATACAAAAAATTAGTTGGGCGTGGTGGCAGGCGCCTGTAGTTCCAGCTACTTGGGAGGCTGAGGCAGGAGGCTTGAACCCGGGAGGCAGAGGTTGCGTGAGCGGAGATCACGCCACAGCACTCCAGCCTGGATGACAGAGCAAGACTCTGTCTCAAAAAATAAATAAATAAATAAAATAAGTTTTATTGAGATATAACCCATATACCATAAAATTCACTCTTTTTAAGGTATACAGTTCAGTGGTTTTTAGCATATTCAGGGTTCTACCACCATTACTAGAGATATGTGTTAAATACGTAAAATGAAAATATCTGGACAGTGTAACTAGTGCTTGTTTCTGTTTTTGGATCTGGTATTATATATAGGCCCTTTTTTTTCTATTCAAGACCTTGTTTGATTGTAAAAATTGAAACCATTCAGAGTTAATAAACAATTGGATATATGTTATGGGCACAGTTTTTGTTTAATTTGAAATCTACCATCTACCAAATCCTACTTGGAAATATTTTGTTTACATAACAAAAATAATTTAAAAACGTGTGTTTGGTAGTTTTAGAATACAATGAAAGATGAGTAAGATGCTTGCAAAAGTTTATATGTTTCTGAATGTATTTTAGGTATTTAGAGTTATTTGAAATTTACGCTTCCCTCTATAGACATAATTCTAATAGATGATTAAAAATATCATGCCCAGAGAAAAATACCTGAAGATGATAGAAGGATAATAGTTGTCTTTTGTCTTCAAGGCAAGGAAAACAGCCTGCTTATATCTTGAGAAAGCATAGCTATGATTCAAAGCAATAAGTAATAATTATTAAGATATTTCTATTTTATCCTGAGTATTTCAAAGGATTGATTATGAGCTAACTAGATTTTTCTACTTAACCTTTTGCTTTGCAATAAAATTGCTACCAATTTTTTCTTAACTATTTTATAAACAAGCTGAATAACTTGCTTCTGTACTGAATGACTTTCTAGTAATATGTACTACCAAAGCTATAAAAACATAAATCTACCATTTTAAATTTAGATTTTCTTCTTAATACTAAATAAGCTTTCCAACTTGACATCTCGTTTTTCTTCTCTAGTCCATCTCTTAGGAGCTAAATGGGTTGTCACGAATTATTCTCCTACTATTCGATTTGAGAAATTGATACCCATTTTACAGATAAAAATTTGAAGTAAACCTCTCACTAGAGAGGTAAAAAGAGGAGACTAACGTTCTTGCAGGGACCTCAGTACAGATCTGAACAATAAGAATCTCTAAGTGTCTGCACAGATTACTTGAGATGACTTTGAATAAGTCACTTAACCCTTACATAACCTATTTTTCTCATCTGCCAAACGAGAGAAAAGAGTGGTTTAGTTATATGGCTTATGATGACCAAAAGTAGTTGTATAACATCACGTCATTGTGTATGTTCTGTTGCTGGGAAGGATATCAACACACTAATTTTTTTAATATAACCTATAAATTTCCTGGGGTATTTTTATTCACATTTGGGAAACTAGTCAAACTCAATGTAAAATACACTGAGATGCTATGAAGGTATAAATAAGGTAATTCAGATGATGACATTTTAAGATTATGAACATTGATTTTTATTATTTTGTTCTTTGATGAGCATTGAGCTCAATATAGGAGGAGCAAACTTAGCTTGCGGAACGTAAGATGACTCATAATGAGACAAGAAAAATTTTTTTAAAAATGTGGGACAGAAGAGATCAAATACTTAGCTGAAAGAAAACAAACCTGGAAACAAGTTAAAGATGGAAATGGTAGACATGCGTTTCATTTTTGTGAAATTGGTTGGTTATTTCTGGAAGGGTTGTGTGTTTTATAAGTGCAGTTTATATATTAGTTGGATGCTAATTGTCCAACCAGAAAAAAAAATTGTCTTCTAGAAAAAAGACTGCTGCCCTCTGCTATTATCTTATTTCCTTCTGCCTCTGTCAGAACAGAGGGAAAGGGCAAAACCCAAGGCAAAGTGGTCAGGGAGCAATCCTGTGAGTGACATTTGAAGCCAGCACCCCGGGGGCAGAATTACCTGCCTACGAATGACTGTGCCACAGCTTCACCTAACCGCCCTCTGAAGTGAATTCGTAGCATCATCCAAGTACACCAACATCATTCTTTTGAAAAAGTTCCTGTAATAATACCATCTTATAGAAATGTGTGCCATGGAACTTCAGGAAAACTCGTATCAGGTGGAAGCATCTTCTGTATGAAATTTCTCTTGAACTGAAACTAAAATCGGTTCCTTTGGTAACCGGGAGAAATGTCGGCCAAAAATTCTTTTGGAACTAACGAGTACATCCCTACTCAGGGAAGCAACTTGAAAGACCATTTAAAACGTGTGCTGGCTGGCTGGGCCTAGGATCAGTATTTGTTCAGGTTATCAAAGCATATGGAAAGTCCTGGCTGCAGATGGCAGCATCACACTAATGCATCCTTTCCAAAGCCTCCCGGGGCTGATGTGTGAGAAAGAGCCATAAAAGCTCTTCGGTGCCCGGAGGACTACAGTTCACTCACTTTAAAAAACAGCCAGAATTTTTCTTTGTTGGGAGTGAAAACTTGCCTTGACTCTGCAAGCATCCATTTCTAAAGTCACTGTGACCAGACTTATTTGTGGGGCTTGGGAGACAGACACGATGAATGTGTATTTTATTAAAGCTTCGGAAAATACCAATTGTAGGGCCCTTGAAAACACAGATTTGTCAGCATTTCACATTAATAGGCTTTTTATTTGTTTGTTTTTCTCCCTGATTTATAGACAGCACCCCATTATAGAGGCAATATATCTTCATTTAAATAACTTTCAAGTTATTTATGACTGGCAAGGACTTTGAGGCTGGGGTGTTTTACTTTGTTTTATTTTTATTAAGAAGTTCATTCTGGTTCTAGGGATAACAGTAGAAATAAAAGCAGTTTAACAGAGTTCCCTGGATGATTGGAATAATCTGAGTTAATTGCACGACGGATCCAAATTTTTCAGGAGAATGTTTTCATTTTCAGCTATATTCTAACTTAAATTTATAATGAAAATGATACGTATCAATAAATGATGAAAGCTCATTATGTGACAGATACTATGTAAGACTCTTTTATGTCCTATTTCATTTAACTCTTGCTACAAATCCATAATTCTTCTCACTTTGCATCTGAGGAAGCAAGGGCAAAGAGAATCAGTGACTTGCCCAAGATCTCACAGCTCGTGATGGTGGAGCCAGGCTGAAACACAGGAGTTTTCATAAGATCAGTTCCTTCAGAGCCATGCCAGCTTCTTCTCTGAGGAGAAAGACAGGCTAGTAAGTAGGGCAGGAGAGCTTCAAGATGGGAAAGTGGATGTGACTTGTAAGCACTTGAAATGGGTGGTGGGTGATTTTTAAAATTTGTTTGTTTCTTTTTTCAACAGATATTTATCGAGTGTTTTATATGTACCAGGCCCAGGATAGGAATGGAGGAAACACCAAGATCATCTATAATACACAGTTCTTGATCCTTTGTCATCCACAAGGGGAACCCAGTACACACACAGATCATTGAAATATGGTGCACTCTGTCACTGCATTTAGTGCATTGTATTATACAACAACACGGGGACCCAGAGAAGGCAGACCTTACCTGGGGTAGAGGAGAAAAGCTTCCTGAAGGAGATGAGGCTTCATTTGAGCCTAGTGAGCTAACCTGGCCTATTGGAAGGGATGGAGGAAGGGCATTCCAAACAGAGGGGCAGCAGAAACTGAAGACAGCATGGCATGCACCTTAAATGTCAACCAGCTGCCACACTAAAGTGCACAATTTAGAAAAGAATTGTGTCAAGTTCAAAGGGAAGCATCAGAGTCACTATTCTCATCAACCCCTTAATTAACCTAAAAACTGTTATAATAATGCTAAGTCTCAAGGTCAATTATACAGCACCCTCAACCACCAAAAGTATAGTGAAGAATCTGGGAGGGGGAGAAAAATACAAAAACTAACATTTATTGAATACCATTCATATTATCTCAGTCACTGATTCCCATTAACCCTGTGATATTAATATTAATGTACCTTGGCCGGGTGCAGTAGCTTACACCTGAAATCCCAGCACTTTGCAAGGCTGAAACGGGTGGATCACTTGAGGTCAGGAGTTCGAGACCAGCCTGGCCAACATGGTGAAAACCCATCTCTACTAAAAATACAAAAATTAGCTGGGGGTGGTGGCACACACCTGTAATCCCAGCTACTTGGGAGGATGAGGGAGGAGAATTGCAAGAACCTAGGAGGCAGAAGTTGCAATGTACCTGTTCTATGATATGTCTTTACAATGCTAAGGAACTTGCTTATAGTGAAGCAACTAAGAAACGGCAGGGTCAGGGTTGAGACCCTGGTGACTCTAAAGCTCTTTTAATGGTTTCTTTCCCCATAGGACCCCCAAGAGGAGCATCTCAAAATCTGTGTACTATGACTTTCTTATGCACTTTACCCATCAGAAAGTGCCTCAAACTCTAACTCAGGTGGTTGACTTTTATAAATCACAAA
Organism: Nomascus leucogenys; assembly: GCF_006542625.1. Lineage (NCBI taxonomy): Eukaryota > Metazoa > Chordata > Mammalia > Primates > Hylobatidae > Nomascus > Nomascus leucogenys. The sequence continues at coordinate 10,558,627 of NC_044394.1, read as the reverse complement.
ACTATTCCCATTGCCAAGCCCTCACCATCTCACATATTGATTAAAAATCAACCTCCCAGCTGGATGCATGGCTCATGCTTATAATCCCAGCACTTTGGAAGGCCCAGGCAGGCAGATCGCTTGAACCCAGGAGTTCGAGACCAGCCTGGCAAACATTGTAGAAACCCTGTCTCTACAAAAAACACAAAAATGAGCCAGGCGTGGTGGCACGTGCCTGTGATCCCAGCTACCTGGGAGGCTGAGGTGGGAGGATTGCAGTGGGAGGATTGCTGGAGCCTGGGAGGTTGAGGTTGCAGTGATCTGTGATCACACCACTGCACTCCAGCCTGGGTGATAGAGTGAGACCCTGTCTCAAAAAAAAGAAAAAAATTAACCTTTTAACTCCCTCTGGCCTCAGTCTCACCACTACCAGTTCAGTTTTTTCCTAAAATAGAACTAATCACATCATTTTCCAAACAAAAATCTTTACTGCCTTCCAGTTGCCATCATAATAAAGCTCAAACTTCTTAGCATAGTACTGTGTTCATGGCTGTTCTCTTAACCCTGCGCTCATCTGTCTGTTTCTCTCCTTTTCATTTTTTTTATTTTTTATTTTTCGAGACCAAGTCTTGCTTTGTCACCCAGGCTGGAGTGCAGTGGTGTGATCTTGGCTCATTGCAACCTCTGCCTCCCAGGTTCAAGCGATTCTCCTGCCTCAGCTTCCTGAGTAGCAGGGATTACAGGTGTGTGCCACCAGGCCCGGCTAATTTTTGTAATTTTAGCAGAGACAGGGTTTCACCATGTTGGCCAGGCTGATCTGGAACTCCTGAGCTCAAGCAATCCACCCGCCTCGGCCTCCCAAAATACTGGGATTATAGGCTGAGCCACAGCGCCTGTTCATCCCACTGCCTTTTACCATGACTGTAATGACACTGGACCACTTACTGTTGCCTGAATATGGTATGTTCTGTTTTCCTAAAATGTACTTCCTATCCTTCTTAATCTGACAGGATCTGACAAAGTTCAATTAATCTTTCAAGGCCTAGTTTAAATGTCACATCCTCTATGAAACCTTCTCCTATCTCTTTGCATTAAATGAATGCTTCCTTCTTTATACTCCCATGACATGATTCCCACCTTTATTAGCGTATTTATCATTTTGTTTTACAATGAGCTGTGTATGTGTACACCTGTTGAATTGAGAGCGCTGTCATACTCACCATCCCGTATGAAAGTCACTTGCAATTCCTCATAAGCCAAAATAGTAGACACTCAAAGTGCTTATTGAATGAATAAAACCCACTTATCTGAATTCACAGAGGCATTAAAGATAATGAATTAGGAAGGGAAAAATGAGATTGCAAGTATGGCAGGCATGCTGATTGTAGGGCAACATACAACTCTTAGCAAGAGAAGGATAGCCACATAAAACATAAATAATCAAAAATACCAGTTTGGGATTATTTGCTTTGAAGTTAAATAACCCATTTATTTCGGTAGACCTTGAGGTGGCATTGTTACTGCACAATACAATTGATACTAACAGTAATGACCCAGTATCACTATGAAAGCATTTACAATTTGTTGTACAGAGTGTGTACATCCTTATTCATGGTGGCATGAGGATTATAGCTCAATGTAATACAATTGAGAGTACAGAGATAAGCCCATGTGTCTATAGTCAGTGGGCTTTTGAAAAAGGTGCCAAGACCATTCCAATGGGGAAAGAATAATCTTTGCAATAAATGATGCTGCGACAACTGGATATCCATATGCCAGAGAAGTTGGGTCCCTACTTCACACCATATATTGAAACAAACTTAAAATCGATCAAAGACCTAATTGTAGGATCTAAAACTATAAAACTCTTAGAAGAAAACTTAGGTGTCAATCTTTATGGCCTTGGATTTGGCAATGGGTTCTTAGATATGACACCAAAAGCACAAGCAACAAACAAACAAAAAATAGATAAACTGGACTTTATCAAAGTTAAAAAACTTTCTACATCAAAGGACACTATTAAGAAAGTGAAAAGGCTGGGCACAGTGGCTTATGCTTGTAATCCCAACACTTTGGGAGGCCATAGCCTGGGCAACATAGGGAGCCCCCGTTTCTACAAAAAACAAGAAATAAATTAGCTGGGTGTCATGGTAACACATGCCTGCAGTTCTAGCTACTTGGGAGGCTGAGGCGGGAGGATCACTTGAGCCAGGTAGGTTGAGGCTGCAGTGAGCCATGATCACACCACTGCATTCCAGCCTGAGCAATCGAGCAAGACCTTGTCTCTCACACACAAAGCAACAACAACAACAACAAAAGAGAGAGAGAAAAAAAGAAAGAAAAAAAGAAAAAAGTGAAAAGGCAACCTAAAGAATGAAAGGAAATATTCACAAATCATTTATCTGTTAAGGATCTAGTATTTAGAATATATATTTTAAAAAGTCTTACCTTTCAACAACAACAACAAACCCAATTAAAAAATAGGCAAAGGACTTGAATAGACAGTAGCCAATAAGCACATGGAAAATACTCAGCATCACTTTTCACTATGGAAACGCAAAGCAAAACCACAAGGAGGTACCACTTCACACCCACTGGGATGGGTATAATTTTTAAAAAACAGAAAATACAAGGGCTAGTGAGGGTGTGGAGAAGTTGGAACTCTTGTGTATTGCTGCTGGGAATATAAAAGGGTGCAGCTGCTGGGGAAAGCAGTTTGGCAGTTCCTTAGAAAGTTATAGAATTTCCATGTGATCCAGCAATTCCGCTCCTAGGTCCCTACCCAAGAGAATTGAAAATATGTAATCAAACAAAAAAGTTGTACACAAAAGTTCATAGCAGCATTATTCATAATAGCCAAAAGATGGAAACAACTCAACTGTCAATCAACCAATGAGTGGATTTTACAGATGTTAACATTTTGGTATACTGGCTTCAGCGAATTTGGTGTGTATGAATCTGTCCCATTTATTTTTATCTATTTATAACATATTTGAACTTATAAACAATATGTAATATTGCTTTACATAGTTTTAAAATTTTTGGCCGAGTGCAGTGGCTCATGCCTGTAATCCCAGCACTTTGGGAGACCGAGGCAGGCTGATCACCTGAGGTCAGGAGTTTGAGACCAGCCTGGGCAACATAGTGAAACTCCATCTTTACAAAAAATACAAAAATTAGCCGGGTGTGGTGGCTCATTCCTGTGATCCTGGCTACTCAGGAGGCTGAGGTAGGAGGATCACTGGAGCCCAGGAAGTCGAGGATGCAGTGGGCCATGATTGCACCACTGCATTCCAGACTGGGTGACAGAATAAGACCCTGTCTCAAACAAACAAACAAAAAAATTGTATAAAAGACATCATACCTATCTCACTGTATTTTGCTTTCTTCCCTCAATATTTTAAATATATTGTAAAATTGCTATGTAATTGTAAGCCATCAAAAGTCTTTCACAAATGTCTCATAACTTGGTCTCCCTCCCTTGATTGTCCTGCCATCTCCAGTACAGCCCCGTTTAATTATTTGAGCAGTTGAAAATTCTAATAATCAAGGTCATATATGATGTAGTCATAATGCCTTCTACATGTTTTTCTGTTACAACCAGGATTATAGAATTTAAGCTGTAAGACACCAAGCATTAAAAAGTATTGGAAGGATCATAAACATATTTAGTATGTACACACTAAATCTGTAGATATTTAGTATCATTAGGTCAGAACTTACAACAGTTGTATTCTCAGACCAGTCCTTAGCCTTCAACAATATTTGCTTGAGAAACTAATTTTATCAAGGGTAAGCGTAGGTGTTTGACAGTTTTATACATCCTTCAGTTACCCCCATTCCCCACCCCAGTATAGCTACTTTTCATAACCTGTGGACTTCACAAAGTCAACCTCTCTTTTGATGCAGGATGGACTTCGTTCTGGCCTCGAGCGTGATGCATGTCCCTGATCCTCTCCTTTGCTACATTCCTACTTCTAGTGCTCGACGTTGTGTTACAAGGCCTCAAAATTGACTTGAGGTCTGGCTCCAATTAGTATTCGCTGGCACCTGAGCCATTAGGTTAGCAATGCGTTTATGCATCTTTCAGGCTAAATGCACTTCCTGACCTCACTCGTAACAGTATTTCCCCGGGTGGTATTTCTGTTGTTGATCTTTATGCTTAAATATGGGTTATTATTTTTCTCTGTGAATCACTATGTCCACATAGGTGTGGTTGGTTAGGTAAACACAGAGGAGATACATGAGCTAAAGCTGAACCTGTAGAAACATTCTATTTTCAGTGGTTGTAGTAATGACTTGCACATTTGTAATATCTCTTTCTGGCATCTTTTTGTCGTGGGTATTGAGTCTGGAAGTAAAAAAAAAAAAAAAAAAAAATACGGAGATAGGTGGAGGTTGGTGAGGAACACTTCCCACCAACAGATCAAGACATCTAAAGGCCTGGCATGGTGGCTCAGCCCTGTCTTCCTAGCTGTTTGGGAGGTCCAGACAGGAAGATTGGTTGAGCCTAGGAATTCGAGACCAGCCTGGGCAACATAGTGAGACCCCATCTCTACCAAAAAAAAAAAAAATTAACGGGGTATGGTGGCATGTGCTTGTAGTCCCAGCTACTTGGGAGGCTGGGGCGGGAGGATGGCTTGAGCCCAGGAGTTTAAGGCTGCAGCGAGCGGTGATGGCGCCCTGCACTCCAGCCTGGACAACAGAGCCAGACCCTGTCTTTTTCTTTTTTTTTTTTTTAAAGACATCTCAAGTATAGGTTTGCTTTTGAGTAACAAAAATGCACATGAGACACTTAAAAGAAAACAAAGTTACCTCTCAAAGATAGTTCTCAGGTAGATTCGTAACCATAACTTTGTAATACCTTCCAAATGTGTTTCTTCTTTGAACTTCTAATTGAAATAAAACCTGGGTTAATTAGCACGTGGCTTCTTTCTCAGAGATCAACACGTTTAAAAACCAGGTAGAGAAGTAAATTTCGATGTTAATCTAGGGTGTTTGAAATTCCTTTAAGCTTTAAAATGTTTCAAAGTATCCAACCTATCAGATCTGTAGAAAAACAGATGTTTGTTAAGGAACTTTTCAGCTTGTTTTCACTTCATTTTCATTTTTAGTTTGCATAGACAAAATAGTTCCTAGTGATAATTGTTTCCAGTGAAAAGAAGTTCAAGGCAAATTGAAAATATTTTTTGAATGAGCTCAAGCGATTTACAATTTATATCGAATGCAGTATTGTTCATTCTGTACTCTTACTCATAAGTGATATTGTTTGATCATTGTTAGCATGTTGGGTACAAGATCAATGATTTTTGCTTGATAATACCTTGTACTTAAAAGTGTTTTTAGTGTTTATTTATCATCTGGTTTTAATGTGGTGGAGTCACAATACATAAAAGAGAATATTCACTAGGCCTATCTTTTGGGTTACACCCATTAACACAAAAGTTGTAATGTTTTCTAAAATGCCTTCATTTAATTGCCAGCTATGCTGAACTTTTCACAAGTCGCATTAATAGTGAGTCACTTAAATAAAAATTCACCAGTGTGTACAATAGAACAAAAGAAAGACGCAAAAGAAGTTTCAGTCTCTAGACAGATGTAGAATTTTCAAAAGGCACAAAGAGATAACTTTTTGTCGACTTCTCATCCTATAGAAGAGCTGTAAGAAAAATACTAAAGAGTCTAATACCGTGTAAACATTAATAGAAAACTAATATTTCAGCAGGTGTGCGTGTTGCTTTTTAAACTGAACACGGTAATCCTTTGATCATGTCTCTGAAAAGGTTTTCTTTCCCAGATATGTTGCAGCAACTTTTCTTAAAGGTATAGCTTCAGTTTCTGGAAATTTCTTGATATCTTTATTAGTTTTTACTTTTTAAAAAAATTCCGTAAAAGTAATTTGGAAAGTAATTATTTGCCACTGTGAGAATAATTGTTTTGCTTTTAGAATTTCTCCTGTTTAGATAAATTTACTAACATCTGTCAACTATATCATACACTAAGTTTAAGCTTTATTATAGTCAAAATTATACTTTTTCTTTTTTTGTAAATGTTCTCAGTTTCACTTTTATTTATCATTTATTTAACATATAACCGTTTAAATTTTTTTAAATTCTATTATTATTATACTTTAAGTTTTAGGGTACATGTGCACAACATGCAGGTTTGTTACATATGTATACATGTGCCATGTTGGTGTGCTGCACCCATTAACTCGTCATTTACATTAGGTATATCTCCTAATGCTGTCCCTCCCCCCTCCCCCCACCCCACAACAATCCCCGGAGTGTGATGTTCCCCTTCCTGTGTCCATGTGTTCTCATTGTTCAATTCCCACCTATGAGTGAGAACATGCAGTGTTTGGTTTTTTTGTCCTCTGCTGAGAATGATGGTTTCCAGCTTCATCCATGTCCCTACAAAGGACATAAACTCATCCTTTTTATGGCTGCATAGTATTCCATGGTGTATATGTGCCACATTTTCTTAATCCAGTCTATCATTGTTGAACATTTGAGTTGGTTCCAACTCTCTGCTATTGTGAATAGTGCCGTAATAAACATACGTGTGCATGTGTCTTTATAGCAGCATGATTTATAGTCCTTTGGGTATATACCCAGTAATGGGATGGCTGGGTCAAATGGTATTTCTAGTTCTAGATCCCTTAGGAATCGCCACACTGACTTCCACAATGGTTGAACTAGTTTACAGTCCCACCAACAGTGTAAAAGTGTTCCTATTTCTCCACATCCTCTCCAGCACCTGTTGTTTCCTGACTTTTTAATGATCACCATTCTAACTGGTATGAGATGGTATCTCATTGTGGTTTTGATTTGCATTTCTCTGATGGCCAGTGATGATGAGCATTTTTTCATGTGTTTTTTGGCTGCATAAATGTCTTCTTATAAGATATTAATATAATAATTAAGCTTCACTAATCAACAAGTATTTATAGTATGCCTATTACATACTCAAGACTGGGCCATGTACTGTGTTACATAAATATAAGAAAAGGTACTGCCTTCAAGGAGCTTACAGTTGATTTGAGTTAATATTTGCATCTATTAATATAGTATTAGGATTATACATGTGTTTGATGTCAAAATAGTAGCCAGGTAAATTGTCTACAATTGAAAAAGTTATTTTTGTTTTAAAAAAGCTATTAAATTGGTGATATATTACTGTGTATTATCATTGCAAACTGTATATATATTTAATTTTACTTTAAGTTCTGGGACACATGTGCAAAAAGTGCAGGTTTGTTACATACATATACATGTGCCATGGTGGTTTGCTGCACTTATTGACCCGTCATCTAGGTTTTAAGCCTTGCATGCGTGCATTAGGTATTTGTCCTGATGGTCTCCCTCGCCTTTCCCCCAACTGCCTGACAGGCCCTGGTGTGTGTTGTTCCCCTCCCTGTGTCCATGTACTCTTATTGTTCAACTCCCACTTATGAGTGAGAACATGCGGTGTTTGGTTTTCTGTTTCTGTGTTAGTTTGCTGAGAATGATGGCTTCCAGCTTCATCTATGTCCCTGCGAAGGACATGCCGCACATATACACCATGGAATACTATGCGAACTGTTTTTAATAGTTTCACTTTTCACCAGGTTTCGTCAATGCCCTACAGACATAGCCTAAGGGCAAACCTCACCATCCCTTCTACTAATGCTAATTCAAACGTCTACTCTAGTTTGCTTCCCAGCTGGGCTTCCTGCCCGTCTCTAACCTTGCCTTCTCTTACCTCTGTTATCCACACTGCCCCGGAAACAATCTGCCTAACACTTCCTGCTCAAAAGTCTTGGTGGCTTTTCATTACCAACTGAATAAAGTCCAAGCTCTTTAATATGCATGTAAGAGGTCTTCCCCTCCCACCCCTATGCCTTGCTCAATGTTATCTTCTGCATCTCTCCATCTGCTATAGAATTTGATGCTCTAGCAATATTGGATTTTTTTAAAAAAAAGACGGTTACATACACACAACATGCTGTTTCATACCTTTGGTATCTTTTTTTCTCATTGTGTTCCCTCTGCCAGTGTGGCCCTTCCCATCTTTGCCTGGATAATTCTTCCTCATTCTTCAGGACCAATTCAGGCACCATTTTCTCTAGAGGTTCTAGGTTGAAGTTAAAAGTCCCGGCCAGGCGTGGTGGCTCACGCCTGTAATCCCAGCCCTTTGGGAGGCCAAGGCGGGTGGATCACTTGAGGTCAGGATTTAGAGACCAGCCTGGCCATCATGATGAAACCCTGTCTCTACTAAAAATACAAAAAATCAGCCGGGCGTGGTGGTGGGCACCTGTAATCCCAGCTACTCAGGAGGCTGAGGCAGGAGAATCACTTGAATCTGGGAAGGCGGAGGTTGCAGTGAGCCGAGATTGTGCCATTGCACTCCAGCCTGGGCAACAAGAGTGAGACTCTGTCTCCAAAAAACCTCTCTATTCAGCATATTATATTGAGATTATGCATGTATATAGAGAGGACATATCTTCATTTTTGTGTCATCAGTGTAACTGAACAGAATGTATGTATTGGTATGTCTTTTTGAGTAAACATACATAGTTCATTAGGTATATTTTCCTGTTTACAACTTTACTACTTTTTAGCAGAATGCCATTGGGCAAATCTTTGAAACTGTTTTTTAAATCTTTTTTCTTTCTTTCTTTCTTTTTTTTTTTTTTAGATGGAGTCTCACTCTGTCACCCGGGCTGGAGTGCAGTGGTGCAATCTTGGCTCACTGCAACCTCTGCCTCCCGGGTTCAAGCAATTCTCCTCCTGCCTCAGCCTCCCAAGTAGCTGGGATTACAGGCACCCGCCACCATGCCCAGCTAATTTGTGTATTTTAGTAGAGATGGGGTTTCACCATGTTGGCCAGGCTGGTTTTGAACTCCTGACCTCAAGTGATCCGCCTGCCTTGGCCTCCCAAATTGCTGGGATTACAGGCGTGAGCCACTACGCTCGGCCTTTTTTCATCTTTAAAATGAAGGTAATGGCTCATAGTACTGCTATAGTACAAGTATTCTTCTAAGTACTTTGCATGTGCATGCAGCAATGCTCTGAATGTTTACACCAGCATTATTCATAAGTGCCAAAAATTGAAAGTAAGCAAGACTTTCAGTGGGTGAATGGATAAACTGGTACATCCGTACAGAGGAATATTATTCAGCAATTACTGAAAAAGAACCAGGAGATATATGTATCTTCCACCCAATCTTACTGTGAAACTAAAACTACTGTAAAAAACTCTGTTAAAAAAGAAAAAAAAAAGAGCTATCAAGCCACCAAAAGACTTAGAGGTATCTTAAATGCGTATTGCTAAGTGAAAAAAGCCAGCTGAATGTACTCATTGACTCAGCCAGCTGTATGATTCCAACTGTATCACATCTGGGAAGGCAAAACTGTAAGATGGTAAAAAGATCATTGGTTTCACTGGAAGGAGGAAGGGGTTCACAGATGGAACACAGAGGATGTTTAGGGCAGTGAAACTATTGTGTGTGTGATACTGTAATGGTAAATGCATGACACTACGCATTTGTCAAAACCCAGAGAACTGTACAACAGAAAGAGTGAGCCCTAATGCAAACTATGAATTTTGGTAATAATTGGTCACTATTGATTCATCAGTTGTAACAATGTATCACACTGGGTGCAAAATGTTAATAATAGGAGAAACTTTGTGCACCTGAGGCAAGTGGTATACGGCACTCTGCACAATTTTTCTACAAACCTAACCGTGATGCTATGCTGCCTCTCAAATATTACCATGCATGGCCAGGTACAGTGGCTCATGCCTGTAATCCCAGCACTTTGGGAGGCCGAGGCGGGCAGATCACGAGGTCAAGAGTTCGAGACCAGCCTGGCCAACGTGATGAAACCCTGCCTCTACTAAAAACACAAAAATTAGCCAGGCGTGGTGGTGGGCGCCTGTAATTCCAGCTACTCAGGAGGCTGAGGCAGGAGAATCCCTTGAACCTGGGAGGCGGAAGTTGCAGTGAGCCGAGATTGTGCCACTGCACTCCAGCCTGGGTGACAGAGCAATACTCCGTCTCAAAACAAACAAACAAACAAATATTGTCTCTGTGTCCTCGCTAGAGGTGAATTTTGTCACGGAAACCTTCCCACTTACATCGTTTGTGTCTGAAACTATATTTGCCTTAATCAAAGTGGGTTTATTGGCTGGGGATGGTGGCTCATAACTGTAATCCCAGCACTTTGGGAGGCTGAGGCAAGAGGATCACTTGACCCCAGAAGTTCAAGAACAGCCTGGGCAACATAGGGAGACCCCATTTTTACAAAAAGTAAATCATCAGCTGGGCATGGTGGCATGTGCCTGTGGTCCCAGCTACTCAGGAGGCTGAGGTAGAAAGGCTCACTTGAGGCTGGCAGAACGAGGCTGCAGTAACTTATCATTACACGCCTGTACTTCAGCCTGGGCAACACAGCAAGACCTGTCTCAAAAAGAGAGAGGGAGAGAGAAGAAACTCCTCCCACCACAAAAACAAACAAAAACAAAGTGGGTTTATTCTAGTTGGAACCAAAGGAAAGTGTTACAGAACAAAATATACCTGTCATGCAAGTGAGGACGTTCAGGATTGGCACCTATAAATAACTTGGTAGCCTCCTTAATATGCATGTGTTTAACAATAGAAGCACACACATATACTGAAGGTACATGTGTACATATACGAATGCTGTAATCACTATAAGAAACCAGTGAAAAAATTGATTGTGATTTAGAAGTTGAAGCATCCAGTTTCTTATTAATTCATTACTTTTTAAACAAGAAATTCCAGAATTACATCCTCTTCTGAAGAATTACAGCATGCGAATTACAGCCAGAGATATTTTTTAAAATCTTAAATTGGGAACCACAGCTTAGCGGAAATAGGGAGATATGAGTTCCAAATGCCCTGACTGTGGTGAGGTTAGGTGAGAAAATAGAATGATTTCATTTTAGTGCTGCTTTGTAACATTTCATTTCCTTTTATAAAAGTAGTTTGACCTTTGTGGAACACGGGAAATGTAAGGGGACTGAAAAAAAGACCCAGGGGTTCTTTCCCACCCTTCCAGAACCGTCTTCTCCAAAGGTCCTTAGACCAGACCACCTGTTTTAGCATTACTCAGATGGATGGACTTATATCTTCTAACAGCAAAAATGCTAAATGAGGGAACTACAGGATAATCGTGTCCTTAGCGGCTATGTACTTGGCATAATCTGGCATGTTTACCTAACAGCTTGCTGTGTGCTTAATATGTGAAGTTCCTTTCCATGGCTGTTTGTTTCTGTTGGACTGTATGTGTTAAAAATAATATAAGGTCAAATTCCATAGGAAAGCATGGTTCTGATTGAATTTCCAGTCCCCAAATCTGGACCTAAGCCAGTAGGATCTGGGAATGTGGCAAGGATGGTATGCCCTACATTGCAGCACTCAAAAGTGACTACTTAGGGTGATTCACTAGTGGCGAGGATAGGTTTGGAGAGGTATTTCAACCAGACTGATTAGCAAGTGGTCAGATAGGACAGGAACGCGGGTAAAATACATGCCCCCTCTCTAGAAGGGAGCTAGAAGAATGCCCTGGAAAAAGATGAAAAAATAAGTCAATATGTGTTCTTAAAAGTTATTTGAGTTAAAAAGTCCAAGCCTTAAATGTAAGTATTTAGCCATATAATTTTGGGGCGATTTATTATAGGTAATGTTGCCTTTAAGCCCATTTTGACTACAAACTAAGAATTAAAATCTGTTGGTTTTTTTTTTAAAAAAGCTCTATAATGTCCCTAATACTACATTAGTCTAAATTTAAGCTCTGAAAGGATCAGTTTTGTATCTTTTTAATTTCCTTTGTAAAATACCCCACAAAACACACGTCTGCATGCTGACACTTTTGGAATTAGTTATTGTGCAAACAATCTGTCCAAGAAGATCACTCTTAAAAAATACATTGTGACTGTTGTTTTTGTTTTGTATTGTTTTGTTTTGTTTTTGAGATGGAGTCACGAGCTGTCACCCAGGCTGGAGTGCAGGGGCGCGATCTCGGCTCACTGCAAGCTCCGCCTCCCAGGTTTGCACCATTCTCCTGCCTCAGCCTCCCGAGTAGCTGGCAGGACAGGCGTCCGCCACCACGCCCGGCTAACTTTTTTGTATTTTTAGTACAGACAGGGTTTCACTGTGTTAGCCAGGATGGTCTCGATCTCCTGATCTGGTGATCCGCCCGCCTTGGCCTCCCAAAGTGCTGGGATTGCAGGCATGAGCCAGTGCGCCCGCCCACACTGTGATTGTTAATGTGATTGTGAAGATGGTGATTTCTCAAACAATCAACATTTTAACCATTGCTCAGTCACCCTCCTACTCAATTTTTATCTCTGGGATTTTGGTAATCACTTGTATTTCTATTCTCGAACACTTTCTTTCAGTCTTCTGCCTGGAGGCTTTTCTTGCCTTTTGAGCTAAATGAGATCTTACTCATTTTTTAAGGTGCAGCTTACAAAAGATCTCCTACCAGAAATCTTCTCCATTCTCCATCCTCCATTCTTCCCAAGCAAAATTCTTCCCCCTATTTCATGGTTCTACAGGACCTAGTACTGTGTCTACTAACCATACTTGTCACATTATGTCATGGTTAGCATGTTTTTATGATTCTCTCAAATTAATTGTAAGTTTCTTGAGGACAAGAATCATCTTCTTTTTCCTGGAACACCTAATCCCCATGCTCAAGAAATCAGCATAAATGCCGAGTACAGTGGCTCACATCTATAATCCCAGCATTTCGGGAGGCCCCAGGAGGGCGAATCACTTGAAGCCAGGAGTTCAAGACCAGCGTGGTCAACATGGCGAAACCCTGTCTCTCCAAAAATATACAAAAATTAGCTGGACGTGGTGGTGCAAGCCTGTAGTAGTCTCAGCTACTCTGGTGGCTGAGGTGGGAGGATCGCTTGAACCCGGGAGGTGGAGGTTTCAGTGAGCTGAGATCGTGCCTCTGCACTCCAGCCTGGGTGACAGAGACAGACCCTGTCTCAAAAAAAAAAAAAAAAAAAAAAAAAAAAAAAAAGAAAGAAATTAACATAAAGTCTTACACATGGTTGGCACTTAAATTTTTTTTTTTTTTTTGAAACCAAAGAATCAAAAATAGAAATTTTTCTCTGAGGGGAAGAAGCATTTTTCCACACATTCTCTTGCTCTGTTATTCAACTGGGCTTTCTATTTGCCCATGTTCCCCAACAGTGTGGATATGAGCTTCCCCCCTTCATATCTGCAAATCTGTTTATCAGTTTTCTCATTGTGGAATTGGACGTGTTCCTTCAAATCCATTTACTTATTAAAAAAGTATGTGTTGACCATCTACTACGGCGTGCTGAAATTTTCATCAACATTAACTCTTCATTTTCTTAAAATGTTGATAAATAATGTCTACTACTACCATCAATTGCATAGCATTTTATAGCTTACAAAACACTTTCAGCCAGACGTGGTGGCTCATGCATATAATCCCAGCACTTTGGGAGGCTGAGGTGGGCCGACCTCTTGAGTTCAGGGGTTCAAGACCAGCCTGGGCAACATGGCGAAACCCTGTCTTTACTAAAAAAGTACAAAAATGAGCCAGGTATGGTGGCACGTGCCTGTAGTCCCAGCTACTTGGGAGGCTGAGGTGGGAGGATCACTTGAGCCTGGGAGGCCGAGGCTGCCACGAGCTGTGATCTCTCCACTGCACTCCGGCTTGGGTGATGGAGTGAGACCCTGTCTCAAAAAAACAAAACAACAAAACCACTTTCACAGCCATCATTTCATCAAATCTTTTCAATATATATGAAGTGAATATTATTATTATGTCAACTTTTAAGGCATTTCTTAGATTCTCAGCTAACTTTACTGAAAAATGCTTTCATTTCACCATATTGAGTCATAAAATATAAGATCTCTAAGGGACTTGAAGATCATTGAGTCCTATGCCTTCCTTTTACAGATAAATAAACGGAGATAGTCTCACCTTAACAGATGACAAAAATGAGATCTGGACTGGCAAAGTGACTTAAGCTGCGACATATTCTTAATAAATATCAGAGTTTAAGTTGTAATAGAATCTGCCTTCTGAGTCCTATTTTGATATTCTAGCCACTACCCATAGTGCCTCTAGGACAAGAAGTTTGAGTAACCGTCACCCTCATTTTTGAGGAATTGTGTTTATTCACTTTTCAGAAGGGTCAATTCTGACATCGTTTTGCAAATCTCTTGTTCTTGTCATTGTCTTCTTCCTGATTTGTATTCTTTTTTTTCTCCTTTGCTTTCACTATCTGTTGTAAAACTTACACATACCTACACCATGCACACAACTTTTCCCACGTAATTTTTTCTTTCTGGAAGGTTTCATCTATCTAGCTCACTAACCTTCATTTTTTCAAATCTTTCAATTTCTTAACCTTTAGTTCTTGTTTTGAATATTCAGAGTTAGTTGGATAATTTAATAACATTTACCCAGAGGTCTAATGAGAGTCCTGGGTAATATGATCATGTGGGCTTTGTCGTCCAGTATTCCTCCTTTCTGGAGGATTCAGAGAATTTCAAACTGGAATGAATTCTTAAAGATACATGGTCTAATTCCATTGTCTTACAGATGAGGAAAATGATCTCCAGTGAAAAGAAACTTGCCTAAAGTGATTCGTATTCTGGATCCAAATCCAGGATTCTAACCAAGGTCTTTCCACTACATTGTACTTGCCTGGAAATGAGATCTCTGGACAAGGGCAAGGGCATTGGCTGCGTACGGAAAAGGGAAGCCAAAGCATTTAGCTTGATATAATAATAATATCCACTTCATACATATTGAGAAGATTTGATGAAATGGTGGCTGTGAAAGTGGTTTTGTTGTTGTTGTTGTTTTGAGACCGAGTCTCACTCTGTCACCCAGGTTGGAGTGCAGTGGCATAATCTTGGCTCTCTGCAACCTTTGCCTCCCGGCTTCAAGCAATTCTCCTGCCTCAGCCTCCCGAGTAGCTGGGATTACAGGTGCATGCCACATCGCCCAGCTAACTTTTGTATTTTTAGTAGAGATGGGGTTTCACCATGTTGGCCAGACTGGTCTCGAACTCCTGACTTCAGGAAGGCGATCTGCCTGCCACAGTCTCCTACAGTGCTGGGATTACAGGCATGAGCCACCGTGCCCGGCCTGTTTTGTTTTTTTGAGACAGAGTCTCACTCTGTCACCCAGGCTAGAGTGCAGTGATGAGGTCCCCAAATCAGACACTCCTAAACTGGTCAAAATTTTAAATAATTTGAAATTTCTGTTTATAAAAATTGACCTTAATTTGTAGCTAAACCTAGAGAAGTCTTCTGAGCAGCCTGGGAAACCTTATCTCCCTATTCCAATTTATCAAACTATTAGAAATATATTATTTTCTGAATGAAAAATGATCATTATGTGACAATTTTCTAGCACTCTATGCTATTCTATCTCTAAATGCAAGCCCTATTATTCAGTTCTTGGAACATTATAAGGAAATACTGATAGTGCCTCAGCTGAAACTAGCTGAACTTAAAACATAGTATGTGAACCCTTTATAATTTATTAACGAGATTTGAGCATAGAGCCTGATTTTTGTAAAATTTCGTCCTGTGAGACAGAGTCTTTTGCGTTGATTTACAAGATATCTAGATTCAGACTGAAACTTTCCAGACTTGAGAGTGTTCACATTTTCGTAGCTCAATTGTAAATCATCTTTCATTTAGAAGATTTAAAGACAGACTCAAGATCTAAATCTTTTCAGTCACCTTCCTAACTAGGAACAGCCTCTAGATGAGCCTTATTATGGTTTTTCCTAATGGATTAGAACAAACAGTTTGATAATGTTCAAATAGAACAAATACTATCACAAGGAAAACAACATTTTCCTCCAAGAGTTAAATGTAAAATTAGTTGTCACTATAGGGCATTTGGAAGATGTTTGAAAGCGTCTAGCCCGAGCAGGCCAAACCGCTCCACTGTAATGGGCGGCAAATCAAAACCAGAGTGGTAGGTTTGTTGTTCCTGTGTTTGTTTTGCTTCATCCTGCTTGATTATTTTGGCAAAGTCCAGCTGAAACGGCAATGCTCTGAAGTTCTGTAAATTTAAGCTTTTAATTAGGTAAAAGATTCTTTTGCAGCTCTTGTTGGGTGCTCATTTTGTGCTTGGAATGCTTTATTCTCCATACGTTGGTATGTTTTGAAAAGAGTTGTGGAGCTCCAAAATCCACAAAAACCCTCCTCCACGGAGCTTTCCTGAGTTTCACCCGCTTGGAGGTTGCTCTTGTAGGTGCCTGATGCATTTGCACATCTCTGGAATTTTCTGTATAGTTGCACTGTGAAAGCGAAACTCAACTCTGTTCCTTTGCTTAAAGTCAAATCTGATGAAAAGTTTTCTATTTAAAAATTATTTTAAAATTAAAAAACATTTTAAAATTAGCACTACCCGTAAATAGGTTTTTCCCAGAAGAGGGTCTTTTCTTCTTTCCTTTTTCACTAACATTTTCTCAAATGTTTAACTGATTTGCACATGTTTTTGTATCTGTGGTTTTAACTAAATGGAACAGAGGAGAAAAATAGTTATCGAATGATGGTACAAGACTTTGGCTACCTTTTTTTTCTTTTAAGCAAAGCAAATTTTACAGTCTTTAAGCTGATATTTTTCATTTAGATAAAACAATCTTGAAATAATATTCTCACATACTAGGATTTTTAAAAGGTTAGAATCTGCCTTACAAACTATTCATTTAAACAATGTAGGTCCAGTCCAAGTGATATAGAAATTAAAAAATTTTTAAAAACCAATATATGGTTTGAGAGGGAAGCCTTGATTAGAATCAAATTGGACAAGTGTGTGTAAGGAAATATATGTCATTTTTAGCATTTTTGGGTACAGTTAAGGGAAATTCCTAAGCCAGTTTCTTCCCGAAATAGTAAATATATTGTGTATAAATTAGTAATCACATTTAGAGGATACTCTATTTGTTTTCAATTAGAATTGGGTCTGCTTTTAATCTGGAATATCACATTCATCTACATTATACAAAAAGCAGCCACTTTTATGAAAATGAATCCTAAAGTATGTGTGTCAATATTCAACTATTAAGGATGTCTACATGTTTTACTATCTGTGTTTTTAACTAAAAAAAAAGGAACAGGGAGAATAATAGTTATCAAGTGATGGTACAGAAAAAAAATTGCCACCCACAGATGATCTTATCGCACTGATTCTTGTGAAACAGGTGTCTGAACTGATTTGGGAGCTTTGGTTTTATTTTTGTCAGTATTTAATTTCCTGCCATGCAGCTGCAGTTGGTGTTATGAGATTTATGCGATTAAGTGTGCAAAATGACAAACAAGGCTGTCTGGTGCTCGTCTTCCCTCTTTAGTCAACTAATCACCTTTGGATTCTGGGCTCTGTCAATGAGTGAGTCTCTCACACCAGTAAGCCGCATTTATCAATCTAAACATTTGATCTGCATTGACCGCATTAGTTGGAGGAGAGGTCTAAGATCAAAGTTGCCGCTTGGATTTAGGTGGGCATTTTATAATCCCAGGTTGGAAGTAGGTTCCTTGGTTAAAGTAAGCATCTTTCTTTCTGGTTACGATGACACCACAGTCCTGCACATGCGCTTCGGTTTAGATGGGAATCACAGCAGTGCTGCCAAGATTTAAAGGCTCAAGAGTGGTGAATTGGTCAAGACCATCTCATCTCGCAGTAATGAGGTTACTTGGAATTCAGAATCATTTATTCTTGGAAGCAAAATGTTCACAGCAAAGGCTCAAGGCTTATACAAAATCACTCTGAGGTGATTTTGGGTGCAGTGGATCACACCTGTAATCCCAGCACTTGGGGAGACCAAGGCAGGTGGATCGCTTGAGGTCAGGGGGAGTTGAAGACCAGTCTTGCCAACATGATGAAACTCTGTCTCTACAAAAAATACAAACATTAGGTGGGCATGGTGGCACGTGTCTGTAATCCCAGCTACTTGGGAGGCTGAGGCGGGAGGATTGCTTGAACCCAGGAGGCAGAGGTTGCAGTGAGCCGAGATTGCTCCACTGCACTCCAGCCTGGGGGACAGAGTGAGACTCCATGTCAAACACACAAAACCATGCTGACACCAGTACGACAGTTTGCATCTTTCCCTTGCCCTTTACTTGACACACTTGAGGGATTTCAGGTGATTAACAGCTCTCTGTGTTCAAGGTGATGCATGCCTTCCTGCAGGTACTATCATCTTAGTGTATTAGTGTGGTAATGACTGGGATTTAGGTAACACTGTCTTAAGGAAGATTGCAAAGTATTTTATGCTTATTATCTCCTCCCCTTGAAGCACAAGCCAGCATTGTTCTTTAGAGCATTCTGGTGGGGAAACTGAAACACTATTTAGAGGAGAGGACTTGACCTCAGTCCCACAGATACACAGCGGGAGGTATTTTGGGTCTCCGATCTCCCAATTGCTAACCTGCTATTTCTTCAACTCGATTATCATTTCCTCTTCATTTTTCACAGTGAATAGGAGCCATTAGCTTTTACATTTCACTCCAAGATTTTGTTTTTTGCAACAGCAAAATCTCTGGATGGTGGGAAAATACATTCATGTGTACCGGCTTGCATTTGTATCATAGCATATGGGTCTCTGCATATGGTTTGCCTTTTTTTTTTCTTTTGAGACAGAGTCTTTCTCTGTCACCCAGGCTGGAGTGTAGTGGTGCAATCTCGGCTCACTGCAACCTCCACCTCCCGAGTTCAAGCAATTCTCCTGCTTCAGCCTCCAGAGTAGCTTGGATTACAGGTGCCCACCACCGGGCCCGGCTAATTTTTATATTTTTAGTAGAGATGGGGTTTCGCCATGTTGGCCAGGCTGGTCTTGAAATCCTGACCTCAAGTGATCCACTCGCCTCAGCCTCCGAAAGTGCTGGGATTATAGGCGTGAGCCACCGCTCCTTGCCAGTTTGATATATCTTTTTAACAAAACAGCGTGTGACAGGGTGGCCTCACTCTGAGTCCTGGAAGGCGAGGCACAGGAGCTGATGAATTTTCTTTGTATGGAGGCCCAAATGCACAATGCTGCCATGTTGTGAATGTAATTTGATAGTGTAGAGATGATGTAGGCCTTCTTTATATTTGGGGCTTCGCTTTCTCTTGTTGTCAGCTTTCATAGGATCCTTCCCTTCACTTGCCCCCGCACCAAACCTCACAATTCACATATGACTGTGGGAGTTGACTAAACTCTTTGTAATTCTATAGAATTCCTTATACAAAGCAGATTACAGCTTTGGTGCTTTGTGTACGACCAAGCCCTCTAACACCCAATTTCTTTTGTCAACATAAATCCTAATTTGAGAAACTTTCTTGTAGTAAAAACAATCCGATGAAGACACGAATTTGGTTTGACTCACATTTGGCTTGGAAATATGTTGTTGATAAAGGATCCCCCTTAAGCATATTTTTCAACACAGATATTTCTCACTCTGAATTGATTTTTTATAAAGGGATGGGAAAGGGAGAGAAGGGACATTAGGAATATTGAACATTCATTTTGTATCCATCTCTGTCTTACATGTTTTCACAAATCTAACTTGATCAAACATTTTTAAAAAAATGTTTTATTTCTCCCATTTGAACAGAGGAGAAAATTGAGTGAGAGGTTAAGTAACTTGAACAAGTTCCTTGGTAATAAACTAATAAATAGCAGGACCGAAATTCAAATCCTAGCATGTGGGACAGTTACTGGCCAAACTATACCAGAGAGGTGCTTGGGTCAATTCAAACACTAATAATGAGTGTCATGGAAATACAGGAATTAAATCTCACTTAAAGATCAAGTGCACTGGCCTGGTGCGGTGGCTCACGCCTGTAATCTCAGCACTTTGGGAGGCCAAGGTGGGCAGATCACGAGGTCAGGAGATCAAGACCATCCTGGCTAACACAGTGAAACCCCGTCTCTACTAAAAAAATACAAAAAAGCCAGGCATGGTGGCGGGCACCTGTAGTCCCAGCTACTCAAAAGGCTGAGGCAGGAGAATGGCATGAACCCGGGAGGCAGAGGCTGCAGTGAGTCAAGATTGGGCCACTGCACTCCAGCCTGGGGAGAGAGAGAGACTCCGTAAAAAAAAAAAAAAAAAAAAAAAAAAGACCAGGCATGGTGCCTCATGTCTGTAATCCCAGCACTTTGGGAGGCCAAGGTGGGTGGATCACGAGGTCAAGAGATCAAGACCATCTTGGCCAACATGGTGAAACCCCGTCTGTACTAAAAATAAAAAAAAATTAGCTAGGGCATGGTGATACACGTCTGTAGTCCCAGCTACTCGGGAGGCTGAAGCAGGAGAATCGCTTGAACCTGGGAGGCGGAGGTTGCAGTGAGCCGAGATCGCACCACTGCACTCCAGCCTGGTGACAGAGAGAGACTCTGTCTCAAAAAAAAGAAAAAAAAAGAAAGAAAGACAGGGAGAGAGGGAGGGAGGGAAAAAGAAAGAAGAATGTAGGGAGGAAGAAAGAAAGAAAAAGAAAGAGAAAGAAAAAAGAGACAGGGAAAGAAAGAAGAAGGAAGGAAGGAAGGAAAGATAAGAAAAGAAAAGAAAAAAGAACGGAACAAGAACAAAAAAAACCTGTAGTAATCAGGCCCAACACAGACTCCAGCCAGAAGACAGCACTAGACCCTGGGCACACGGAGGTAGAGAAGTCCAGAAGGGAGAGGAGACCTAAATTCTACCTCATATGCATTTCTGCGTAGGTTCCAGTGACACAACTATCCGTGTGCCTCTGAAAATAATTTCTGTACTTTGGGCAGACTGTAGATTGCCTATGCCTGGTTGATGTTTTTCTCCCTGAAAATTTAATCCTAGCAGTGAAGCCATTCATATACTCAACAGTAGAGGTCCTCAGTACCATAGTTCTTCAGCAAAGATGCTGAAAAAAAAATTCTCCCAACCTTGAATTATTTGGCGTTTATGGTTGCTTATGCAACTTAAGTCATTTTATGGATACAATTGTCTATTTTTTATGTCATTAATAAACAAAAAAATTTAGTCCTCATGGTCTGATCTTGGCTTAAATTTCACAGTCTTTTGTAACAGCTGAAATAATGTGTCAAAAATCAGTTAACTCAACAGTGAAATAATTTGAAAAAAATATATATAAAGCATTCTCTTAAAGCTTTGGGATAAAAAGACCATGAGAAAATGTTGAGAGAAGATGTTGAAATTTGTTGTGATGAAGGTAAACAGTGATTTTTGGGGAAAGATGGGAAGTGTTGGTTCTGTTTTTCTAAAAACTATCAATTTATGTCTTGTCTATTGTGTTTAGAACTATAGAGCTATAAGATACTTAGGGTTTTTTTGTTTGTTTTCTTTGTTTTTTGTTTTTGTCCCAGGGATATTTATTTGAATTTTCTGCCTGTAAACACAATTTGCTAAGAACAGTTCCATTTACCCTTTCTTTTCACCAAAATTTGACATTGTCCTTAATCCTCCCAATTCTTTATTCTCCATATAACAATCAGGAAATTTTATCATTTCTACCTCCTATATATTGCGTGCCCCATTTTCCATCTCTCTGGCCCCCATTGCCCTAGTTTGGGTCCGTAACTTGGTTGTTATAATTTTCTTCTATCCAGTCTTCCTATTTCTAGTTTCATATCTTTTTAAACCATTCATTGCATATTTATAAAACCATCTTTCTAAAATGCCATTTCCCTGCTTAACACTTCCAGTGGTTTTCCATCACTGCTGAACAAAGCACAAATTTCCTAGCATAGCCTGCCTGTTCCTTTATAATCTTGTCCCTAACTACCTCTCCAGCTTTATTGTTTTCTTCCCTTTTTACCATAGCCGTCAGATCTATATTCCAACCACACACTGAACTGAACTACTAAGAGTTTCTCAGATGCATCAAACTGTTTCAACCTTTCTGTCTTCGCATGCTGTTTTTCTCCTGAATATTACTATTCTTTCTTCCCTCATTCCTTGTTTACCTGACCAGTACCTAATTCTTCCTTTAAGATCCAGGCCAAGTTATCTTTTGCATTGTAAAACATTTCCTGAACCTCAGGCAGGGTTAACGGTTACCTTCTTTGTGCCAACATTCTATATATTCTTCCACTGCCATAGACCCAGTAGTATACTAGCTATTTCTCCTGCTAAACCAATGATTCTCAGTGGTGACAGAGAGTGTGCTGGAGGCAGTGCAATTTTGCCCATCAGAGGACATTTGGCAATGACTGGATCCATTTTTTTATTGTCATAGCAATGGGATAGTGGTGGTGCTACTGGCATCTATTGGGTAGAGGCCAGAGCTGCTGCTAAACATCTTCTCATGGCCAGGACAACCTCCCACAGCAAAGAATTATCCAGTCAAATGTGGGTAGTGCCAAGCTTGAGAAACTCTGTGTCAGACTGTAAAACTGTATCTTTTTAAGAATCTTTGAATCCTTAGAACCTAGAACAATGCCAAGCAAAAATTAGGCACTAAATAAATATTGGATGAAGGGGTCAAAAATTCCATAGGGTTATCTAAAGGGAATCCCTTCAAGGATTTTAAAAAATATATTATTTGGAAACATTACCAGAGCTCAAATTCAATCATTCAAGAGTATAATTTGACATTTATCTTAAAATTTCCTTAATAATGCCTAGAAAGACTAGATTAAAAGTTTGAACTGATTATATGCCTGTTTCTCCCAAAAAAAGTCATAAAATGTCAAAGAACAAGAAAAAGTCCATCAGATTACATATTTTGAAGAACTCCTGGAAGAGACCATAGCCAATGGAAGGGAGGAAATAATCAAAGAAATAATAGAAGAAAATTTCCCACGTCTGAAGGCGGATTGAAAGGGCCTGCATCATGGGCTTACATCAAAATACCAAGAATAAAGATAGGAAAAACCATCTACAAAAGGGTAGATTTTACACTGGCATTTCATGTCTAATTACTAGGACTAGATACCAAAATTATATTGAGATGAAATAATATCTCAATATAATGAGGGAACATTATTTTAAAACTAAAATATTATTCCTAGTTAATTAATATTTACATAGTGGGACAAAAATTAAGACATTTTCAGACACAGTAAGACTTAGAAGTTTATCACCCACAAATTTTCTTTTTAGAGAATTACTAAAAGACATAAGCCAACCCAACCCCTGCCAAAAAAGGAATTCAGAGGACTATAAGAGATATCGGAAACAAACAGTAAACAAAGAAGTAAAACCTAAAATAAGTGTGATGATATTCAAGCATAATGAAAAATAGTTAACAACAACCTGGAACTAAAGTACCAGATGACTTCAACGTGTGAGGTAGAAGAAGAAAGACAAAAGTACAAGAAAGAAGATGAATGTTTGCTAAGACTCATGTTGGGGCCAAGAGGTGCCTAGATATATACACAAATGATTTTAAAAAAAGAAAAATTAGAAAGCTTAATGTGAAATGTAAAAGAATCCATTAGGAAAATGGAATATATAGTTTCCAAAACAATAAATAAAGGGAAAAAGAAGAAATAAATAAATCCAACAGCAGACAATAAAAAAGAAACAATAGTAAATAGAAAACATAAAGTGAGGTAGCAAGATTAAGTCAAAATATACCAGTATTCTTAATAAATGTAAACCGCAAGATTAAGTCAAAATATACCAGTATTCTTAAAAAATGTAAACCGGTTAAATTTTCCAATTAAAGGACAAAAAATCCAATTAGGTTTTTAAAAAATCTTGTCATATGTTATTTACAAGATTCATATATAATATAAAACGATGAAGAAAAGTTTAAAGTGAAGAAATGGAAAAATCTATCCAGGTAAATGTTAAAATAAGGAAGCAGACACAGTAATATTAATTTCAGACAAAATACTAGTTTTAGCGTAAAAGATGAAAAATGACAAAAGGGACAAAGATTTTTCATTTTGATAAAAATATAATCCATCAAGAAGAAATAAGAATTTTGAACTTTTATGAACAAGAACATAGCTTTAAAATATACATTATTCAGTAACAATTGGTAGAAATGCAAGAAGAAATTCACAAATCCACAATTAAAGTGGAAGAGTCTAACAGCTCTCTCTGAGAAATCAGATGATCATGTACACACACAAAATAAAGACATAAGGATTTAAACTAACAATCAAACAAACAAATCTAAACAATACACACAGAACATTATACCCAGGAAAAGCATAATACATTTATCTTCAAACATCCATGGAAGATTCTCAAAATTCAGCCATGTATTAAATTATAAGGGAAATTTTAACAAATACCAGAAAAACAGAAATCTTATGTGACATGAATTTCCAATCACAATTCAATAAAATTAGTGATTAGTAATTAATAAAGGATATTTCCCCAAAAAATCTCTCTACAAGAAAAAAATTAAACATCTTTAATGTTATTCCATCAAATTACAAACTATGTGGAAATAAAAATCAAGAAAAGCACAATATACCAAAATCTACTGGATGCAAACAAAGTGATATTTGGAGGATACTTTTAGAGTATTAGTAGAATGTAGAAAGATTCAAATGACTTAATTAAGCATTTGACTCAAAGAATTAGGGAAAAAAACAATAAAATAAGTCCCCCAAAGGAGTAATGAATTAATCAAGATGAAAGCAGAAATTAATGCAAAACTCAAACTATTGGAACCAATGAATAATACAAAAAGTTGAAGTTAAAACAATCAGTAAAATATACAAAGTTCTTGCAAATCTGATCAAGAACAAAGAAAGCACAAATAAATACATTTAAAGTTTGTCTACATACCAATAAATTTTAAAATCTAAATAAAACGGAAGACTTTCTAGAAAAATGTAACTTAACAAAATCTGTTCCATAAGTTAAACAACTGAATATATTTAAAAATATGTTAAGTGAGAAGTCTTTCTCTACAAAATCTACAAAATCTCAAGGAATAATTGTTTCTTTTAATAGATAAAATGCTCTAGAACACAGTGAGCTAAAACTTTCTATCTCAGCCTCATAGGCAGAAACCAAATCTAGACAAGGGCAGCCTACACTTAGATATAGACCAATGTCATTTATGAAAGAGCAAAAATTTAAATAATATGTTCACAAATCAAGTCCAGTGATATTTTAAATAAATACATTATGTCAAACCAGGATATATGTCAGAAATGCAAAGATGATTTAATAGTCTATAAATTATTTAATTAACAGAAAAAGATAATCTCAATAGCCCCGACTTTTTAAAAAATTTGATAAAACTCAGCACCCATTCCTTATTAAATAAACAGACAACCATTTTTAGTTGTAAATTAGAGATAAAGGTAAACTTCCTTAACTTGACAAAATTTATCTATTAGAAATCTAATCAAATATATAAGCATTTCCTTAAAAATCTGGAACCAGATAGGATGTCCTTTATAACTACTGTTTAACGTTATACTGAAAGCCAATGCAATGTGATAAGAAAAGTAAATGAGAATAATAAATATTGGAAACAGACAAAAGTGTCATTGTTTGCAAACCATGTGCTAATTAGAAAAATCAACAGCTCTAAGAACTAATAAGAGAATGTGCAAAGTAACTAACTAAAGATCAGTGTAGAAACATCAATAGATTTCTTATAGCCCAGCAATTACAGGAAATAAATAAATTCCTAGGAATAAACTTAACAAGAAATGTGTATGAACTACATAAAATAAACTACTGAACCTCAGTGAAAGCTACAAAAGAAGAATGAATGGAGATAAATACCATGTTATTGGATTGGAAGACTCAATATTGTAAAGATGACAGTTCTTCTCAAATTGTTCATAAGTTTCATGCAATCTCAAACAAAATCCTGATAAGTATTTCCATGGAACTTGACAAGCTGATTCTCAATTATTTACTAAAAGGAAACTGAATAAGACCATAACAGAACCACTTGATAAAGAACAATGAGGGAGCAATTACCTTACCATATCCAAAACCTGCTATAAAGATATAATAATTAAAGCATTGTTTAAAAGAATAGAAATCATGCAATGTCTGCTTTAAGACCTCAACAGAATTAAACAAGAAATCAGTAACAGAAAGGTAGCTGGAAAATACCAAAATACTTGGAGATTAAACTATACACTTCTAAATAACATATATGTCAAAGAAGAAATCTCAAGGGAAAATTTAAAATATTTTTGAATTAAATTAAAAACACAACTTATCAAAATTTGTGGGATGTGGCAAAACCAGTGCTTAGGGGAAAATCTATAACGTTGAATGCATACATTAGAAAACAAAGATCTAAAATCAGTCATCTAAGTTTCCACTTTAGGAAGTTAAAAGAAGAAGAGCAAATTAAATCTGAAGTAAGTTGAAGAAAAGAAACAATAAAATCTGGAACAGAAATCAATGAAATTGAAAATAGGAATTCAATAGAGAAAAATCAATGAAACCAAAAGCTGGTTCTTTGATAAGCCCCTGACCAAGCTAATCAACAAAAAAGAGAAAGGACACAAATTACTAATATTAGAAATGAAAGAGGAAGCATCACTACAGACCCTATGGACATTACAAAGCTAATACAGGAATACTATAAGCTATTTTGTGCCCACAAATTTGATAACCTAGATGGAATGGACCAATTCCTTGAAAGACACAATCTGCCAAAAGTCACATAAGAAGAAATGCTCTGGCCTATACCTATTAAAGAAATTGAATTAGTAATGAATGACCTTACAAAATAGAAAGCACCAAGCCCAAGTGGGTTCATAGGTCAATTCTACCATATTTACTTTCAGAAGATAAAAGCATTACCCTAATGTCAACGCCAGACAAAGACATTATAAAGAAAGAAAACTGCAGACAAATATTGTTCATGAAAACAGATATAAAAATCTTGAGCAAAATATTAGCAAATTGAATCCAAGAATGTATAAAAAACTCTACACCATTACCAAGTGAGATTTATCTCAGGTATGCAAAGCTGATTCATCATTTAAAAGTCAATTAATGTAATTCATCACATCAAAAGAAGGCTAAAGAAGAAAAATCACTTTATCATATCAATAAATGCACAAAACAACATTTGACAAAATGTAATGTCCATTAATGATAAAAACTCTCAGTAAATTAGAAACAGAGGGGAGCTTCTTCAATTTAATAAAGAACTTCTACAAAAACCTACAGCTAATATCATACTTAATGGTGAGGAATTCAAAGCTTTCTCACTAAGATTGGGAACAAGGCAAGGATGTTCCCTCTCACTGCTGCTTTTTAGCATCAGACTAGAAGTCTTATTTAATGCAACAAGACAATAAAAGGAAATAAGAGAGGTATACAAACCATGAAGAAAGAAATAAAACTGTCTTTGTTTGCAGATGATGTGATCATCTACGTAGAAAATCTGAAAGAATCGACAAAAAAAGCTCCCAACACTAATAAGCAATTACAGCAAGTTTGCAGCATATAAGGTTAACATACAAAAGTTAATCACTTCTCTATATACCAGCAATAAAAAAGGAGAATTTGAAATGAAAATTATACTTGTTTATTTTATTTAGCACCCCCCAAAAATGAATTGCTTAAGTATAAATTTAACAAAATATTTACTGATTTCCAAAACTCCAATGAAAGAAATCAAATAACTAAATAAATGGAGAGAGATTCCATGTTTATGGATAGGAAGATCAATATTGTCAAGAAGTCAGTTCTTCCCTCATGACCTACAGATTCAATGCAATTCCAATCAAAATCCCAGCAAGTTATTTTGTGGATTTCTACAAACTGATTCTAAAGTTTACATGGAGAGGCAAAAGACCCAGAATAGCAAACACAATATTGAAGAAGAGCAAAGTTAAAGGACTTCCACCGTGCAATTTCAAGACTTACTACAAAGCTATAGTAATCAAGACATGGTATTGACAGTATTTGGTGAAAGAATAGACAAATAGATCAATGGAACAGAATAGAGAGCCTAGAAATAGACCCACATAAACATACTCAACTGATCTTTGACAAAGGAACAAAGACAATACAGTAGAGAAAAGACAGTCTTTTCAACAAATGGTCCTGGAACAACTGGACATGCAGAAAAATACATCTAGATATAAGCCTTTCACTCTTCACAAAAATTAACTCAAACTTTATCGCAGACCTAAATGTAAAACACAAAACTATAAAACTCCTAGAAGATAATATAGGGGAAAATTCGATGACCTTTGATTTGGCGAAGATTTTAAATATGACACCACTGCAGGAGTCTAAGGTAGGAGGATTGATTGCTTGAGCCCAGGAGTTTGAGAGTTTGAGACCAGCCTGAGGAACATAGTAAAATCCCGTGTCTACAAAAAACACAAAAGCAATTAGCCAAGTGTGGTGGCACATGCCTGTAGTCCCAGCTACTCAGAAGGCTGAGGCAGGAGGATCACTTGAGCCTGGGAGGCGCAGGTTGCAGTGAGCTGAGACCGTGCCACTGCATTCCAGCCTTGGCGTCAGAGTGAGACCCTGTCTCAATAAATAAATAAATACATAAATAAATAAATAAATAAATAAATAGGCCGGGCGCGGCAGCTCATGCCTGTAATCCCAGCACTTTGGGAGGCCGAGACTGGCGGATCACGAAGTCAGGAGCTCCAGACCGTCCTGGCTAACACGGTGAAACCCCGTCTCTACTAAAAATACAAAAAATTAGCCGGGCGTGATGGCAGGCGCCTGTAGTCCCAGCTACTCCGGAGGCTGAGGCAGGAGAATGGCGAGAACCTGGGAGGTGGAGCTTGCAGTGAGCGGAGATCACGCCCCCGCACTCCAGCCTGGGCAACAGAGCAAGACTCCATCTCATAAATAAATAAATACACCAAAAGCATGGTCCATGAAAGAAAGAACTGATAAGCTGGACTTCATTAAAGTTAGATTATTCTGTGAAGGACACTGTAAAAAAACAAAAAAAAGGCAAGCCACAGACTGGGAGAAAATAGTTGCAAAAGACATATCTGATAAAGTACTGTTTTCTAAACTATACGAAGAACTGAAGAACTCTTAAAGCTCAAAAATAAGAAAAACAACTAGTTTTTCTTTTTTTTTTTTTTTGAGACAGAGTCTCACTCTTGTCGCCCAGGATGGAGTACAATGGTGTGATCTTGGCTCACTACAACCTCTGCCTTCCGGGTTCAAGCGATTCTCCTGCCTCAACCTCCCAAGTAGCTGAGATTACAGGCACCCACCATCACGCCCAGCTAATTTTTGTATTTTTAGTAGATATGAGATTTCACCATGTCAGGCTGGTCTTGAACTCCTGACCTCAGGTGATCTGCCTGCCTTGTCCTCCCAAATTGCTGGGATTACAAGCATGAGCCACTGCACCTGGCTAAATTTTTAAAAAAGAACCAAAGACCTTAACAGACACCTCCCCAAAGAAGATATGCAGATGGAAAATGAGCATATGAAGAGACGCTCCACATAATATGTAATTGGGGAAATGCAAATTAAAACAGCAATGAGATACCACTGCAATTATTAGAATGGCCAAAGTCCAGAACACAGACAGCACCAAGTACTGACAAGGATGAAGCAATAGGAATTCTCATTCATTGCTGGTGGAAATGCAAAATGGTATAGCCACTTTGGGAGACAGTTCGGCAGTTTCTTACAAAATTAAGCAAATGCTTACCGTGCAATCCAGCAATTGCTCCTTGGTATTTACCTAAATTATTGAAAACTTATGTTCACACAAAAACCTACACACAGATATTTATGGCAATTTTATTCAAAGTGCCCAAACTTGGAAAATCAAAATGTCCTTCAGTAGGTGAATAAAACAAACTGGTACATCCATACAATAAAATATTATTCAGTGCTAAAAATAAGTGAGCTATCAAGCCATGAACAGACATGGAAGAAACTTAGATGCATATTACTAAGTGAGAAAACCTAGTCTGTAAAGGCTGCATACTATAGACATACCCCAGAGAGATTGTGGGTTTAGTTCCAGACTACCACAATAAAACAAGCATCACAATAAAGTGGGTCACACAAATGTTTTGGTTTCTCAATGCATATAAAAGTTACATTTGCTCTGTATTATAGTCTCTTACGTGTGCAATAGCATTATGTCTGAAAAACAATGTACACACCTTAATTAAAAATATTTTATTGCTGGCCAGGTGCAGTGGCTTGTGCTTATAATCCCAGCAGTTTGGGAGACTGAGGTGGGCAGATCACTTGAGGCCAGGAGTCTGAGACCAGCCTGTCCAACATGGCGAAACCCTGTCTCTACAAAAATTATCCATGGTCCCAGCCACTCGGGAGGCTGAGACGCGAGAATTGCTTGAGCCCAGGAGGCAGAGGTTGCAGTGAGCAGAGATCAAGCCGCTGCACTCCAGCCTGGGTGACAGAGCAAGACTCTGAGAAAAAAAACCCAAAAAACTTTAATGCTAAAAATGCTAATAATTATCCAAGACTTCTGCAAGTCATCCAGTGAGGGTTGAAATCAACTTCTTCCGAACTCCTGTTAATATTGATATTTTTATTTCCTCCCATGAACCACAAATGTGATTGCATCTAGAAGGGTGGGTCCTTTCCAGAAAGTTTTCAATGTACTGTGCTCAGATCCATCACAGAAATCACTATCTATAGCAGCCATAGACTTACAAAATTTACTTCTTAAAAAATGATTTGAAAGTTGAAATTATTCCTTGTCCATGAAGTATAGAATGGATGTTGTTTTAGCAGGCATAAAAATAACAATAATCTCCTTGTACATCTCTATCAGAGTTCTTGATGACTAGGTTAATTGTCAATGAGCAGTAATATTTTGAAAGGAATTTTTTTAATGAGCAGTAGGTCTCAACAGTGGGCTTAAAACATCCAATAAACCATGTATAAAAGTGAGTAGCATTTCTATACACCAATAATATTCAAGCTTAGAGCCAAATCAAGAATGCAATCCCATTTACAATAGACACACACATGCACACACCCAGGAATACATAAAACCAAGGAGATGAAAGATTTCTACAAGAAGAACTACAAAACACTGCTGAAAGAAATCAAAGATGACACAAACAAACAGAAAAACATTTTATGCTCATGGATTAGAAGAATCAATATTGTTAAAATGGCCATACTGCCCAGAGCAATCCACAGATTCAACTCTATTCCTATTAAACTACCTATGTCATTTTTCAGAGAATTAGAAAAAACTATTCTAAACTTCACATGGAACCAAAAAAGAAACTGAATAACCAACACTTTTTGCTATCCTAAGCAAAAAGAACAAAGCTAAAAGCATCACATTACCTGTCTTCAAATTATACTGTAAAGCTATAGTAACCAAAACAGCATGGTACTGGTGCAAAAATAGACACATAGACGAATGAATCAGAATAGAGAACCCAGTGTATAGTCACACACCTACAACCATCATATCTTTGATAAAGCTGTCAAAAATAAGCAATGGGGAAAGGACTCCCTAGTCAATAAATGGTGCTGGGGTAACTGGCTAGCTATGTGCAGAAGAATAAATCTAGACCCCTACCTTTTACCATATACAAAAATTAACTCAAGATGCATTAAAGATATAAGTGTAAGACCTCAAACTCTAAAAATCCTAGAAGAAAACCTAGGAAATACCATTTTAGACATCAGTCTTGCCAAAGAATTCATGACTAAGTCCTCAAAAGCAATGACAACGAAAATTGACAAGTGGGACCTAATTAAACTAGAGAGCTCCTGCACAGCAAAATAAACTATCAACAGAGCAAGCAGACAACCTACAGAATGGGAGAAAATATTTGCAAACTATGCATTCAACAAAGGTCTAATATTGAGAATATGTAAGGAACTTAAAACAATTCAACAAGCAAAAAACCAAATAGCTCCATTAACAAGTGAGCAAAGGACAGACACTTCTCAAAAGAAGACATACATGCAGCCAACAAGCATATGAAAAAAGGCTCAACATCACTAATCATCAGGGAAATGCAAATCAGAAACACAATAGGATACCATCTCACAGCAGTCAGAATGGCTATTGTTAAAAAGTCAAAAATAACAAATGCTGGCAAGGCTACAAAGAAAAGGGAACACTTATACACTGTTAGTGGGAATGTAAATTAGTGCAACCACTGTGGAAAGCAGCTTGGAGATTTCTCAAAGAACTTAAAACAGAACTACCATTCAACCCAGCAATCCCATTACTGGGCAAAGGAAAATATCCAAAGGAAAATAAATCATTCTACCAAAAAGACACATGCACTTGTATTTTCATCACAGTCTATTCACAATAGCAAAGATGTGGAATCAATCTAGGTGCCCATCACCAGTGGACTGGGTAAAGAAAATGTGTTACATATACATCATGGAATACTATGCAGCCATAAAAAAGAATGAAATCAGGTCCTTTGCATCAACATGGATGGAGTTGGAGGCTATTATCCTAAGTGAATTAATGCAGGAACAGAAAACCAAATACCACCACATGTTCTCATTTATAAGTGGGGGCTAAATACTGGGTCCACATGGATATAAAGATGGGAACAATAGACGCTGGACACTGCTGGTGAGGGAGAGAGTTGAGAGGAAAGGGCTGAAAAACTACCTATTGGGTACTATGCTCACTACCTGGGTGATGGGATCATTCATACCCCAAACCTGTGTTATGCAATATACCCATGTAACAAACCTGCACATGTATGTACCCCCAAATCTACAATAAAAGTTGAAATTATTTTAAAAAAAAATTCGGCCAGGCACAGTGGCGCACGCCTGTAATCCCAGCACTTTGGGAGGCCAAGGCGGGTGGATCGCCTGAGGTCAGGAGTTTGAGGCCAGCTTGGCCAACATGGCGAAACCCTATCTCTACTAAAAATGCAAAATTAGCCAGGTGTGGTGGCACATGCCCGTAATCCCAGCTCGGGAGGCTGAGGCAGGATAATTGCTTGAACCTGGGAGGCGGAGGTTGCAGTGAGCCGAGATGGCGCCACTGCACTCCAGCCTGGGCAACAAGAAAGAAATTCTGTCTCAAAAAAAAAAAAAAATTTCACTAAACAATGTTGTAAATAGATGTGTGCTTTATTATTCCATCTACAGTACACAGGCAGGGTCGATTAAGCACAGTTCTTAAGGGCCCTAGGATTTCCAGAATGGTAAATGAGCATTGGCCTCAACTTAAAATCACCAGCCGGCAGGGCGCGGTGGCTCACGCCTGTAATCCCAGCACTTTGGGAGGCCGAGGTGGGTGGATCATCTGAGGTCAGGAGTTCGAGACCAGCCTGACTAACATCGTGAAACCCTGTCTCTACTAAAAATACAAAAATTAGCTGGGCATAGTGGCGGGCGCCTGTAATCCCAGCTACTCGGGAGGCTGAAGCAGGAGAATGGCTTGAACCCGGAGGCAGAGGTTGCAGTGAGCCAATCGTGCCGTTGCACTCTAGCCTGGGCGACAGAGCAAGACTCCTTCTAAAAAAAAAAAAAGAAAAAAAAATCACCAGCGACATTAGCTCGTAACAAGAGAGTCAGCCTGTGAAGCTGTAGTGCAGGCATTGACTCTCCTCTCTAGCCATGAAAGTCAGGTGGCATCTTCTTCCGATAGAAGGCTGTTTTGTCTACATTGAAAATCTGTTGTTTAGTGTAGCCACTTGCATCAATGATCTCAGCTAGACTTCCAGATAACTTGCTGTAGCTT
Organism: Nomascus leucogenys; assembly: GCF_006542625.1. Lineage (NCBI taxonomy): Eukaryota > Metazoa > Chordata > Mammalia > Primates > Hylobatidae > Nomascus > Nomascus leucogenys. The sequence continues at coordinate 10,525,040 of NC_044394.1, read as the reverse complement.
CTACATCAGCACTTGCTGCTTCACTTGCACTTTTATGTTACAGAGACTTCTTCTCTCTTTAAACTTCATGAACCAACCTCTTACAGCTTCAAACTTTTCTTCTGCAGCTTCTTCACCTCCCTCAGCCTTCATAAAAGAGAATTAGGGCTTTGCTCTGGATTAGGCTTTGGCTTAAAGGAATGTTGTGGCTGGTTTGATCTTCTGTCCAGACCATTAAAACTTTCTCCATATCGGTAATGAGGGTGCTTTGCTTTTTTCTTTTAATTTTTTTTTTTTTTTTTTTGAGACAGAGTCTCACTCTGTCACCGAGGGTGGAGTGCAGTGGCGTGATCTCAGCTCACTGCAACCTCCGCCTCCCTGGTTCAAGCCTCCTGCCTCAGCCTCTTGAGTAGCTGGGATTACAGGCCCCCACCACCATGCCCAGCTAATTTTTGTATTTTTAGTAGAGATGGGGTTTCACCATGTTGGCCAGGCTGGTCTCGAACTCCTGACCTCAGGCGATCCACCCGCCTCGGCCTCCCACTTTCTTATTATTCATGCATTTTCAGGAGTAGCACTTTTAATTATCTTCAAAAATTTTCCTTTGCCTGAGGAGAAGGAGAGAGGGGAATGGCTGGTCAGTGGAGCAATCAGAACACATACAACATTTATTGATTAAATTTGCTGTATTAAATGGACATGGTTTTGGTGCCCCAAAACAATTACAATAGTAACATCAAAGAACACTGATCACAGATCACCATAACTATTATTATCATATAATAATAAGGCAAAAGTTAGAAATATTGTGAGAATTACCAAAATGTGACCCAGAGATACAAAGCGAGCACACGCTGTTGGAAAGATGGTGCCAACAGACTTACGTGATGCAGGGTTGCCACAAACCTTCCATTTCTAAAAAACGCAATATCGGTGAAGTGTAACTAAAAGAAGTATGCCTGTATTGATTTTAATCATACGACATTCTGCAAAAGGCAAAACTACGGAGAGAGTAAATCGATAAGTGGTTGCCAGGAGTTGAGGGGGTGGGGGGAACAAATAGGTAGGGCACAGGGGAATTTGGGGGCAGGGAAACTACTCTGTATGGTACTATAATGGTGGACACATGTCCTTATGTTTGTCCAGATGCATAGAACGCACAACACCAGGAGTGAACACTAATGTAAACTATGGACTCTAGGCGTAATGATGTGTCAGTGTGGGCTCATCAATTATAGTAAATGTGCCATGGAGGCAGGGGATGTTAAAAGACTTTTTGAAAGGCAATTTGAAATGCCCACTCTCATCAACCTATTACTTAAGTCTCTTGGGTTTTATCCTAGATAAATACTTACACCTGTATACACCGACATTCATATGAAGATGTTTACTCCAGCATTGTTTATAATAGCAAAAAAAAGATAAATAACATAAATATTCATAGAGCTAACTATATAACTATGATTCTATAGATTCACAGAATATGATCCCATTTATGAACAACATTTTAAAATCAAAATTGACATATATTTACGTGTACATATATATACAAGATATACAGAAAAATTATCAGAAAGGATAAACCAAACTATTAATAGTAGTCACATCTTGGAAAGGATGTGGAATTGGGAATAGAGATAGGAAGGAAGTACTTTCAATATTTATGCTCCCTACTTAGATATTTTTTAAAACTTGGAAAATATATTTCTTGTATAAATAATTCAAAATTGCACAAGTGTTTGAAATTATACCCTTATTACGAAAGCAATACATGTTTATTTTAGAAAATTTAGAAAATTCAGAGATGAAAATATGAAAATAAACATCAGCCCGTAACCCAGAAATAGCCACTATTAGCATTTTGATGTACAGATGGTCCCTGACTTATAAAAGCTGGACTTTTGATATTTCACCTTTACGATGGTGCGAAAGCGATACCCCTTCAGTAGAAACCATAGTTCGAATTTTGAATTTGGATCTCTCCCCAGGGTAGGGATATGTAGTATGATACTCTCTCGTGATGCTGGGCAGCGGCAGGGAAAGTGAACAACCAACACACCCACTCTAGCTTTCACTTTCAGTACCGTATTCAGTAAACTGCATGAGATATTCAGCACTTAATTAGAACATAGGCTTTGCGTTAGATGATTTTGCCCAACAATAGGCTAATGTCAATGTTCTGAGCATGTTTAAGGTAGGCTAAGGCTAAGCTATGATGTTCATAAATCAAGGGGTATCTGTATAGCCTACCAATTTTTTTCCACATCTTTGCATTTTAAAAATAAAAGTAGTGGCCAGGAGCGGTGGCTCACGCCTGTAATATCCCAGCACTTTGGGAGGTGGAGGTGGGTGGATCACTTGAGGTCATGAGTTCGAGACCAGCCTGGCCAACATGGTGAAACCCCATTTCTACTAAAAATGCAAAAATTAGCTGGGCATGGTGGCGGGCACCTGTAATCCCAGCTACTCGGGAGGCGGAGGCAGGAGAATCACTTGAACCTGGGAGGCAGAGTTTGCAGTGAGCTGTGATCGCACCACTACCCTCCAACCTGGGTGGCAAAGCAAGACTCCATCTCAAAAATAAATAAATAAATAAATAAATAAAGTTAAAAAAATAAAAACAGGCCCGGTGCAGTGGCTCACGCCTGTAATCCCAGTACTTTGGGAGGCCAAGGTGGGCGGATCACGAGGTCAGGAGATCCAGACCATCCCAGCTAACACAGTGAAACCCTGTCTCTACTAAAAATACAAAAAATTAGCCGGGCATGATGGTGGGTGCCTGTAGTCCCAGCTACTTGGGAGGCTGAGGCAGGAGAATGGCATGAACCCAGGAGGCTGAGCTTGCAGTGGGCCGAGATTGTGCCACTGCATTCCAGCCTGGGCGACAGAGCAAGCTCCATCTCAAAAAAAAAAAAAAAAAAATAGTATTATATATTATGACCATTTCCCCTAACACATTTGATTATAAGTAAATTTTAAATTAGGGATATTAACTCATTGACCATATGTTTCAAATATACGTAACAGAATATTTGTGTACACCATCCTTTTAAAAGGGATATAGATATTTCTTCATTTGTTCAATAGGTACGAGGGATACAATTTTGAGTACAAGTACAGTGTATATAACCAATCCTTTGTTGAGGTACTTTTAGTTTTTTCCCAATATTTCACTGTTAGAATCAGTGTTGAAATATCTCCATAACTAAATTCTTACTATGATTGTTTCCTGAGACTAGATTCCTAAATTGCTGGAATTGTTATTGCTGGATCAGAGGTAATGTGCATTTTCTAGGCTTTTGACATATCTTTCCAAAAGCCCTTCAGAGAACTAGTATTTAATACCCACTGGCAGTGCATGAGAGTACCAGTTTCCCAGTGCCCTGACCAATATTAGATATTATAATTATTTAAAGTTTGAATTTGATAAGTAAAACCTGGCATTTTGCTTTTATTTCTATGTATCAATTCTTAGATTCTAAATAAAGTTTAAATGAGGGATATTAACCCTTTGACAATATGTTTCAAATATATGTAAACTTTTTAGCCTCCAAACCATAAACTGAGATTACTTTTGATTGTCTTTAGAGGTCTCAGTTGCTTAGTTGCTTAGACATGCTATTAAGCATATAGTTTATATTTTGTGTGTGTGTCTGAAAAGCATCACGCTACATACCAAAAATAACATTATGATTTTGGCTTGTAATAGACTCTCATATTTCCTTATAGAAAAATAAATTTATCTTCAATCAACTAATGATGTTTTAAAAATTAAAATGTTTTCTGGAAAAGTCCATTCTTTGGGAGAAAGCTTTCTTTATGCAAGATTAAAATCTGCTTTAGAGTTTTATGTGGATTAAGTTTTAAATTAACATAGAAGAATAACAATATGAATCAATTTGATCAAAGAAAAAGTGTCACTAATTATTTAAACAAGACACTTACAACAGGGATTTAAAGGCAAAGAAGCGGATTTCCCTTGCATGTGGATCAAATCAGAAGTATCCCATAATTGACTCTTTACAAGACCCTGCTTTAGTGTAATGGACTAGATATTAAAGCTCTAAGTATTTAAAGCTAGTTTCCGTCTTTCTCTAAATGGAGGCCCGCCACTAAGAGCTATTTTACAAGTCTGACACATTAGTTGCATCACGAGGAAAGACCCTGGTTCTGCTCCTATGGTCCGGAATTTCAAGTGCTTTCAATAGTTAAATGGTGTGAAATGGGTAACATTGAACCTGTGAGAAGCAATGAGCGTCTTAAAAAATAAATTCCAGATGGGAAGGGATATAGATACTGTAATGGTTCTTTTCAATGAATTAATTCCAAAAAGAGCTCATACATCTTTTGAATTTTTAGCCAACTTATTTGTGAATAACTTTGGGGGAAAAATAGTAATTTTCCCCTTCCATTATTTAACATTGTCTGGGACAAAGGGGGTTTTGTAAACTTTTACCGTCAGATCAAACACGGTAGTAGAAGAAGAGGAGTCAGATACTGAATGTTTTATAACTTTCTTACAGCAAAAGGTCAGGTCAAGACCACGGATCTTCTTTACAGTGCTATATTACACTAAATAACCTTTTCATATTTTAGCATTCCCACTGCAAAATGGAGTTCTGGTACCCACCACTATATAATACATCATTCAGGGAGACATAATGCGTTTTAACATACCCAAATGTTTTGATTTCACAGCATCTTTAGTAGTTCACATACAAGATAACTCTGAAACAGCGTTACAGTGTATTGAAAAGGGTTTTGTTGTTTGACTAGATGTGGACTCAAGTCCCAGATCTGCCACTTAGTAAAAGTGTGACCTGAATCAGGTTACTAAACCTCTCAGGGCCTCAGTTTCCTCATTTATAAAACAAGGATAATAGTCATATCTTTAGGAATATTAACAGGATTACACAATTCAATGTCTGAAAAGTCCTTGGCAGAAGGCTAACTTGTAAGCCCTCAAAAATCATAGTTATTATTATTCATAGTGAATGCTCGTCGAATTAAGTTTCTTGTAATTTTTCTTCCCCATAATCAAAATATAGTACTAGACTAACACTGGCCATTCTTTCTTCTGTATGGAATACAGACTATTGAAAAATACATGTCTGCTTCTACCATTCAATATAACACATGGAATAGAGCCAAAGCGATACCCTCAGAGTGGGCCTCTGAAGTTCTAGCTTCATATCTTCCCAGCACAACTGCACCAACCAGCAGCTCCCAGGCACTACCACGTCCCATTAGGGTGAGAGTCACATCAGCCCATATGAAGGGGGACTCACTCTGCAACTTGCCAGTGCTCCATTTGGCAGTAACTTCTCGTAAGTAGAAGGTGCTGGAAGAGACAGAATGGCAATCTGGCCCTGACTCTAGTTAAAGTTCTCCGTGTTTTCATTACCAACTCCATTTTTATGGTTTAGGCCTTGGCTATAGTAAACTCTAGATTGAATAGATGCCTCAAATATACATCTGAGACTAGCATTTCGCCTTAAATAGCAGTCAAGTTGCCTGCAGATGCATTGTTTTTTGAAATGGAGCATAGAAAGGGTTTAAAAAAAAAATGTCAGGCGTCAAGCAGCCTCACAAATCATTTTTATGTGGCTTCCTGGACCTTTGTTTTTAGCAAATCCCTTAACGGGGGATTGACTCATTTGTGTACTTCTTCAAAGGAAGGATTTTGCAGGTAGCTCTTCATGAGGCCTGCTGCCTTCTAGGATTTGGGAGAAATAGTTTTAAAAGAGCAGATATGTTTATTTTTGAGAGGTCATTGTTTGGTACCTGCCGCCATTAGCTTGGTGACTAAAGCGCTGGCAATCTCTGGGGTAAACGGATCTGTGTACTCCTGTAACTCAGCACCACAGGTCTGAGATCCCAGGGCCGACCTGGAGGCCAAACTGTGATGTTTCAGGATCTCATTAGCACAATTAATAAATAGACTTGATTGTATGCTAACCTAAGAACTGATTGGTTCTTATTTTATAAATAGAAATTCTATCATAGGATGTCTGTTTTTGAAAGCAAAACCACTTAAACGTTATAAAATTGTTTTTTGTCCCTTTGTGTTGTGCTTTTGAAATGAAAATAAATATGTAATTTAGATGGCGTGTGCCTCTAACAAAGTTAAAACATAAGCAAATCTACTTAGCCAAAAAACCAAATTTATTCTCATTTTATTAGGCAGGTGGTGTACATATTAGATGATTTCCCTCTCGGGTTTTACATTTATTTCATGTGTTTTTCTCCAAAGAACAGGAGTTATTCTGTCAAAAGTGGGGAGGTGAAACCTCGGTTAAGGGGATACTGCAAATTCTATGCTTTCAGCAGAAGTAATTTATAGTTTCATAATATTCCAGAGTTTCTCTTTGTCTTTTACATGACAATTTATGACCAAGGTATTTTCGTGTTTCCCTTACTCCTTGCGACAAGCCTGAACAAATAAACTGTGGGCATACAGGGCCTGTTTCCCCATGCTATTTTCCAGATAGGGTTATTTCTTTTTTGTTCCCTTGACCCCATGTGACATAAGCTAAATTCTGCACTGCATTATTTTAATCCAGAAGGCAGATACTGTGAAACTTAACTGGTGAGAATGAGTTTTTGTGTTATTTTGTCTGAAACTATGCCTTAAAGTAATCCAACTGATTTAAAAAAATCAATATTCTGATAAAAAACCAATAGAAGAAAAAGGTTTGGCTGCCCAGAGAAGATATATATCCTTAAGATGCCTAAAAAAATGTTTTTCAGACATTTGCCCTTGGGTTTAAAAAACATTATGTCATAAAAAATGTGTAAAAAATAGTGTGGCAAACGCCTCTCTACCCACAGCCTAACTTAAGAAATTAAACATTAGCAATAAAATTGAAGCTGTCTGTGTGTCGCCTTCCCTAGCTGCAGCTGCCTTCCAATCCGCTAGATGAGGGAATCTAGCATTTTATCATTTCCAGGCACTTCTGTATATTTTACTATATATGTATTGTATCTTTAAACAATATATAGTATTAATATACATTTTTAAACACCTTATAGAAATGTTGTCTGTGTGTATGCCTATGAAAATTGCTTTTTTTCCGTCAACATTTTGTGTCTTACAGCAATCCACATAGATACCTGGAGCTCTCACTTACTAATTTTCACTCCTCTACGTTCTTGTATTGCATGGTTATACCACCATCTACTTTTGAATTTCCTGTGAACGGACATTTAGCCTACCTATTATTTTTTACTATTATTAACGTTGCTAGTGTGAACATTCTCGTGCATATCTTTTTGTGCACATGAACAGGCACTTCTCTAGAGCATATCCCCAAAGTGGAACTGGTGAGTCGTGGCATGAATGCATAATCGCTTCTTCTATTTATTATCAGTTTATTTTCCAAAATCATTGAGTCTAATGACATTCCCACCAGCAGGGTCTGTTTCATTTCTCCCAACAGTTAGCATTAAAAGACTTTTTAATTTTTGTTAATCTGATGGATGTGAAATATCTCATTTCTCTCCCTACTTAGTGAGGTTTAATATCTATTTATTTACCACCCATGCATGTTTCAGCTTCTGTGAAATATAATTTTCTCTTTCATCCCTTTTTGAGGGATTATTTGTCTTTTTCATATAGATTTGTAGAAATTCTTTGTGTATCCTGGGCACTTATGCTTTGTGGATTCTCTAGATTTCAAGTATCTTTTTCTAGCCTGTGTCTTGTCTTTCATTTTTTCTGTGGTATGTCATTTGATAAACTTAAGTTTTAACTTCCAAAATAGTCAAATTCACCAATCTTTTCCTTTTTAGTTTATGATTTTTGTGTCTTAAGCATTATAACTTTACAGTATCAAATGTCAAAATGTTAGATTTTTTTTGCCAGGCGCAGTGGCTCACACCTGTAATCCCAGCACTTGGGGAGGCCAAGGCAGGAGGATCACTTGAGCCCAGGAGTTCGAGACCAGCCTGGGAAATATAGTGAAACTCCTGTCTCTGCAAAAAAAAAAAAGGCCGGGCGCGGTGGTTCATGCTTGTAATCTCAGCACTTTGGGAGGCTGAGGCAGGCAGATCATGAGGTCAGGAGATCAAGACCATCCTGGCTAACACGGTGAAACCCTATCTCTACTAAAAATACAAAAAATTAGCCGGGCGTGGTGGCGGGCATCTGTAGTCCCAGCTACTCAGGAGGCTGAGGCAGGAGAATGGCATGAACCTGGGAGGCAGAGCTTGCAGTGAGCCGAGATTGTGCCACTGCACTCCAGCCTGGGCAACAGAGCAAGACTCCGTCTCAAAAAAAAAAAAATTAATCAGCACGTATGTGTGGTGGCACGTGCCTGTAGTCCAAGCTACTTGGGAGGCTGAGGTGGGAGGTTCACCTGAGCCCAGGAGGCAGAGGTTGCAGTGAGCCGAGATTGTGCCACTGCACTACAATCTGGGTGACAGAGTGAGACCCTGTCTCAAAAAAACAAAACAATTAGATTTTTGGCAGGACGAAGTTCCCCACCTTGTTTTATTTTGTTTTTCAAAATTATGCCCTGTATGCTTACTCTTCTTTTCTAATAGTATAACTTTGAATATCAATTTCTAGCCATCTGATGATTTCCATTAATGGGCTGAATATATCTTTTCAGAGTTCATACCATCACAGCCTCCTCACCCCTCTCTTTGCTCCTCCCCAGCCCATCTCTGTCATAGCTTCTCTTCAGCCCTCTCTGATTTGCAGAGAAGTGTAAAAAATTATGGTTATCAATCTCGATATAGATTGCGGAATAATTGGTCAGTAGCTCAATAAAGAGCCAAGAATCAGAGATCATTGACCTAAACCCCTTTATAAATTTGAAGATAAGAGAAATTATAACTAAATCAAATTTCCCTAAGCAATTGAAAACGAACCCATGATTGAGTACAAAGAGCTTTAGATTCAAACAGGTCTTACGACCTACATGTTTCACCCTCTCTAAACTATAAAATTAATTTGCACAGTTTTTGTAAGCATTAAATGTTAAGTATCCAGCATAATGCCTGAAATACAGTAGGCACTAAATGTTTTTCTCCTCTCCCTGCTCTCCTAACCCCTGCCCATGATGATAAGCACAATGCAATGGGAATTTAGTCTTAGGGGATTTGAGAACGCTTCCCAGAAGAATGCATAGAATTAGGAGTAGGAGATGGCCAAGGAACATCCTAGGCCCGAGGAAAAATATGCATTCGGGAGCAGTTCACAGAATCTAGGTTATTCTATCGTAGGCCACAGATATCTTTTCATAATTAATAAAGAAAAAGGCTTCCTTGCAGGTTAATACTGTGGTGATGAGTTGGAATGAAAGAGTTGTCCCTCTTAATGAGTTTTAGGCTTGAGTTTCTTGTTAAGCATTTCAGCTGGTTCTGAGCGTGTTAGAGCAAAGGTGGTATAGAGCAGTGGATCTTAAAGTGGGGTCCACAGACTATTGAGAGCTCCCAAGATCCTTTCAGGGGGTCCAAAGGGCAAAACTGTTTTCTTAATAATCCTAAGGCATAATTTGTCTTTTGCACTATGTTGACATTTGCACTGATGGTTGAAAAGTAATGCTTGTAAAACTACTATCACCAAACTGTACTAGTTAGTAGTCACTGCATTCTTCATCACAATGCACTCACATTAAAAACAGAAACCAAACAACAAGTAAAAATAGCCAGTTTCAGGCCAGGCATGGTGGGATTACAAAGTGCTTGTAATCCCAGCACTTTGGTAGGCCGAGGCAGGCGGATCACAAGGTCACTGGTTCAAGACCAGCCTGGCCAACATGGTGAAACCCCCATCTCTACTAAACATACAAAAATTAGCCGGGTATAGTGGGCACCTGTAATCCCAGCTACTTGGGAGAATTGCTTGTACCTGGGAGGTGGAGGTTGCAGTGAGCCAAGATCGCGCCAGTGCACTCCAGCCTGAGCCACAGAGCGATACTCCGTCTTGAAAAAAAAAAAAAAAAAAAGCCAGTTTCATTTGAAAATATCCTTGATGAAGTAACATTTATTTTTCTAAATCTCAACTCTTGGTACAGGACTTTTTAAGGGTCAGTGTGGCAAAATGAGAAGCACACATAGGCACTTCCGCTGCATACCAAAGGACAATGACCATTTCAAGGAAAACTATCTTGTAATCATTTGAGTGGCAAATTGAGTTCACTGCTTTTTTTCATGGCACCTTATTTTTACTTGAAAAATGACTGACAAACAAGTTTTGGTTACTCAGCTCTGGTAGACGTTATCTGGATGATGAGAAAACAAGCCTGCCACTTCAACAAAGCATATAGTATTTGTTGCCAACAATAAAATTCCAACTTCCAAACAAAAACAGAATTTCAGAAAACTTTCAGTCATTTTTGATCACGTGAATGATGACATTAACAAATATCACAAATATTAACAAATGTGATTTGTTGATAATGTATAAGGAAATGTGCCAACATTTGGAAGATCTGCATGACTTAGTGAACTAATGTTTTCCAAGTTGCCAGTGAATTATGTGACAAAATCATTCATGGGGAAGTAATCCACTCAAAGTATATGAGAGGCCAATGATGTTAATGTAAAGGAATACAAAATTTTATTAATAAGGTTTTGCATTCTGCACTGCAACTAATCATTAAGAAACTATCAATTTCTTTAAAGAAGTATCAATTTTTGAAAGAAATATCAATTTTTTGGTGTGACATTTAAAAATAGTCACAATGATCTCCAAAGGTTACTTGAAACACTCCTTCCTTTTTCAATCACATGTCTGTTTGAGGCTACTTTTTCTTTTTCTTTTTTTTTTTTTTTTTTGAGACAGAGTCTTGCTCTGTTGCCCAGGCTGGAGTGCAATGGCACGATCTCAGCTCACTGCAACCTCTGTCTCTCTGGCTCAAGCAATTCTCCTGCCTCAGCCTCCTGAGTAGCTGAGCTTACGGACACCCACCATAGCACCTGGCTAATTTTTGTATTTTTAGTAGAGCTGGGGTTTCATCATGTTGGCCAGGCTGGTCTCGAACTCCTGATCTGCCCACCTCAGCCTCCCAAAGTGCCGGGATTACAGGCATGAACCACGGCACCTGGCCGAGGCTACTTTTTCTTCATACACTTCAACCAAAACAACATTTCACAACAGATCAAATGTAGAAGCAGATATCAGAATCCCCTGTCTTCTATTAAGCCAGACAATGAAGAGATTTTGCAAAAATAATAGATAATACCCATTACTACTCTTCTTGATATTTTTGTTTTGGAAAATATAGTTTAAAAAATTAAATTTGTTATTTTGTTAACATATAATGGGCTTATTTTTTCATGAATTAATATGAATATATTTAAATTTTTTCTCAATTTTAGTTTCTAGTACACTAAATACTGATAGATATAATTCACATACATAAAGAACTCTTTGGGGTCATCAATATTTTTTAAGAATAAAGGGTCCTGAGGCTAAAAAGTTTGATAACTGCCAGTATAGAGGGAGAATAAACTTTGGGATCGAAAGAGGAAAGTATCAGAATTAGGAACAATGAAATTAGAATTAGAGGTAGGCAGGTGATTGTAGATACCCAAGCTGTGAATTAGCATGGGTGATGAATTATATTGAATTAGAGCAGGACTATGATGCATTAAAAGGTAGCACAGTGTAGTAAAAAAAATTTACTGGACTCGGAACTGATTTCTCCTTCTAATTTTACTATTAAGCACAGTTACTTCAAGTCAAGTAACTAGAAGTCACTTCCTTTTAGAGTTGCCAGACTCGGCAAATAAAAATACAGGACGCCCCGTTAAATTTGAATTTGAGATAAACAACGAATTATTAGGGAGCATAAGTATGTCCAGAATATTGCATGGGATTCAAATTTAATAGGGTGTCCTGTGTTTTATCTGGCAGCCCTACTTCCTTTTCCAGGTCTTAATTTTCTCATAAGTAAAATAAAGGTGTAGGCCAAATTCCTATATGTCTGCCCTTCTACTGAAGCTGGTCTATGATGATAAAAAGAGAAAAACTAGGGAAACATAGTGTGTTTGTGTTTTTGTGTGTGTTGATACAAAGTTGCAAATGGTCCTTTATTGAGAAGGACTACCGTGTATTTTGAGGTTGTTCTTCTTACCTCTTTGGCCTTGTAATATCCCTGCTCTCGTGGGATGACAAGTATTGTTTTTCTAGTGTTCTTTTGGCCAAATATATAGCTGATCCTTAAAACTGTTTTGAAATTTTACTTGTATATGAAACCACTGCACTAGATGGTATCTAAGTTTTCTCCCAGCTTTCACATTCCATGGATTTTGGTTTAGCAAAGGCAAAAAAGCACACAACTCTTTCACCTAACATCTGATGTGACTCTAACATCATTTCTTTTCTAGGACACTTTTCCTCAATAAGCAATATGTAGAGAATAGCTCTGCTCTTCTCTCCCACACTGTTAGTTGCAAGGGAGAGTAAATGAAGTCATGTCTGGAAAGTGCCCCGAGCTCTTCAGAGAAGAACCTAGAAGGGGAGGGAAGTGCCATTGTCCTAAATTTGGAGCAATCGTTGCATTTTTAGAATGGACTGAAAAGCTGAGAGTGTGTTTAAAGTATTGTTTTTGATTTGCACATCTTCAGTTTGATCCTTAACAGCATGTTTGCTATGATTCCAGGAATTTTGTAATCTTAGTTCAGTGTTGACATTTTACATCCTCCCCAGGACTCTAAGTACTCTTTAAAGAATGTGTGGTTAATGTAGTAGCGAGAAAAATCCAAAATCACACTGCATGTGAGAGCCAAGAAGTCCAGCCTTTTTACTGGCCACCAATACTGGCCTTAAATAAACATGACTCGTTTTTCTGGAAACACCTGTTAACCTAAAACATGCAAGGACAAAGCTAGAATCTTCCAGGCTCACTGAATAGCTAAGTCAGACATCATTTCTGTTCTCCAAAGATTGTGATTGTTTGCCTATTTTTTCATACAATTTCTTAGACTAGGCTTTCACCAAAAATAAAAGCTAAATATGATGCACCACGGGCAGAGAATTCTTAATCCAAAGCCCCAGAGATTACCTGACTTGATTATTCCACACTGTATTCTCAACCAAAATAGACTTCTTTTAAAAGAGAATCCAATTTCCAATGGGTTTAACCTAGAAAAACAGCAAAAAGCTAATAAAAGCTCGGAGGCTCTTCCAAGGAAAGCACTGTGGCTGCTACACGTTTGGAGTCCTGGTCTAGTGTAGAGGTTTGGAAAAGCTGCCAATTCCTGTAGTGAATTTGCTGTTCTGGGATGTGGGATGGGGCACCTGGTAGACTCCTAGTAAATTCTTGACCAGGAATAAATTATCCTTGACTGCATTCCTGTATTGCCAAAACCTGGCCTAATAGAGATAGTGGAGTTGTTAACAGACCTAATCTTTGGAAAGAAAGAGTGTGTGAGTGTGCAGACAACTTCTCCAGCTTCCTCCCACTCACTCTTCACCACTCTTTGTGTTCCTATTTTGTGGCACAACTGAGAACTAACTTTCTTCAAATAAACATAGCTTAAATGCCCAAAGTAATGCCTGCCATTTTCCCATTCATTCAGGTCTTTACCCTACAATCACTATTCACACCTGAGTTGATTCTTCAGGCATCAGTAGCTGGATAACCTCAGCAAGCATCAGATGACCTTCCTTTCCTTTTTCCCCCCAAAAAATGACCTTTCCTTTCCTCTCCCGTATGTATAATATCTACAAATTTGGTGCCGTGAGTTCTATTCTCAGATTCAGCCCCTCCTATTTCCAGATATTGCATGGTCTTGATGGAGGACAGGCAAGCCCCCAAATCAAGGTTTAGCCTGGGAGGGTCCTTGGCTTCACCCAGTAAAGAATTCAAGCGCGAGCTGGTGGTGTTAAACAGCAACTTTTACTGAAGCTGCAGTGTACGTGTCCTTGCAGAGCAGGGCTACTCCATAGGCAATGTGCCCAGAGTAGCAGCTCGGAGGCAGGGCTGTACTATATTTATACCCACTTTTTAATTATATGCAAATTAAGGGGCAGCTTATGCAGAAATTTCTAGGATGAGGGTGGTAACTTCCAGGTTGTTGGGTGGTTGCCAGGGAAAGGGGTGGTAACTTCTGGGTGTTGCCATGGCAATGATAAACTGACATGGCACACTAGTGGGCATGTCTTATGGGAAGGTGCTTCTGCCCTGGATGTTTTAGCTAGTCCTCAATTTGGTCCAGTGTCCAAGCCCCACCTCCAGAGTAGAGTTCCACCTCCTACATCAGTCTGATAGAATTTCTTCTTTCTTCTTCCCTGCTGGGTTTCAAAATCGATCTTGTTTTCTTTATGTTCAGGTGGAGTGACTAAAGACAAGGAGCTCAAAGAAATTAAAATGAGAGGGTTTATGGGGCTGGATTTTTAGGACATACCACGTCCTAATGCTTCCCTGAGATCCAGGTTTCTCTGGCGGCTTCTCCACATCTTAGAAAACTTGATTACACACCCTGTAGGTGAGAAGTTCTACCTAGTATAGAATTATAAAGCAAACAGTTATGAAATACCATCATCTCTAAAGAGGAAAGTAGACATCAAGTACAAAACAGAAAATGTCACTTATGTAAAAAGCCTCATGGAGGCTCAGATTGATGCTACGATGAAATGCCTCATTCTAGTATATTATATACATGGGATCCTAAAAGTGGACCATAAAAGTGGGCCAGCACAAGCCACATCAGCTGGTGGCTTTGGGGAGCAAATGCCAAACAGATAAGTTTTTGTCTGAGGTGAACTTAGCCTGTTGTGTTATGGTGGACCATAGGACAAATAGACAATTTTCGTCATTAAAACAACAACAACAAAGCTCATTTATTGAAGGGCTACCATATGCCAGTAATTGTGCATATGTTATTCTATTCTCAAAACAACTCAGGAAATTTAGGTATTATTATCCTAATTTTAGAGATAAGGAAACTTTGCTTCAGAGAGATTAAAGGATTTATTCAGACTAGTGAGAGAATTGGATTTTTTTTTTTTGAAATGGAGTCTTGCTCTGTCGCCCAACCTGGAGTGCAGTGGCATGATCTCGGCTCACTGCAACCTCTGCCTCCCGGCTTCAAGTGATTATCCTGCCTCAGCCTCCCAAGTAGCTGGTAGCTGGGATTAGAGGGCTCGCCACCAAGCCCACTAACTTTTATATTTTTAATAGAGGCGGGGTTTCACCACGTTGGCCAGGCTGGTCTCGAAATCCTGACCTTAAGTGATCTGCCAGCCTTGGCCTCACAAAGTGCCTGGGATTACAGGTGTGAGCCACCACACCCAGCTAAGAATTGGAATTTAAAACCAGTCCTTTAGCCTTAGAAGTCTTCTAGTCTAAACTGGTCTTCTTTATACAAAGAGGGACACTGAATCCCAGAGAGGGAAAATGGACATTCCAAGGCCATATTGTTGCTAAACAGAAAAGCTGGAGTTAAAACCCAGTTTGATGGTGCTTCTTTCTATCATATTCAGGCTCTTCATGATCTAAGGAATACACAGCTATAGCTTAAGAAAAGTGGACCAGCACAAACCATATGCTAGACCAGGATAAACCATATGCTAGACCGTAAAATAAGTCTCAAAAAAATAAAAGGATAAAAATAACACCAAGTTTGTTCTCTTACTACAATGAAATAAAATTAGAAATCAATAACACAAAGAACTTTAGAAAACTCACAAGTATGGGGAAATTAACACACTCTTAAATAACCAATGGGCCAAGGAAGAAATCAAAAGGGAAATTAGAAAATGCTTTGAGATGGTCAGGCATGGTGGCTCATGCCTGTAATCCCAGCAATTTTGGAGGCCGAGGTGGGCGAATCACGAGGTCAGGAGTTCGAGAGCAGCCTGGCCAACATGGTGAAACCCTGTTTCTACTAAAAATACAAAAAAAAAAAAAAAAAAAAAAAAAAATTAGCCGGGCGTAGTGGTGGGTGCCTGTTATCCCAGCTACTTGGGAGGCTGAGGCAGGAGAATCGCTTGATTCTCCAACCCGGGAGGTGGAAGTTGAAGTGAGGTGAGATCGTGCCATTGCACTCCAGTGAGACTCCATCTCAAAAAAAAAAAAAAAAGAAAAGAAAATTAAGACATGACATACCAAAACTTATAGGATGCAGCTAGAATAATGTTTAGAGGGAAATTTATAGCTATAAATGCTTATATTAAAAAAAAAGAAATCTCAAGTTCATAAGCTAACCTTCCACTTTAAGACATTGGAAAAAGAAGAACAAATTAAGCCTTAAGCAAGCAGAAGGAAGGAAATAAAAAGATCAAAGCAAAATTCATGAAATAAAGAACAGAAAAACAACAGTGAAAATAAAACAAAAAAACCTGGTTTTTGAAAAGATTAACAAAATTAGCAAACATTTGGCTAGACTGACCAAAGAAGAAAGAGAGAAGACTCAGATTACTAGGATTGGAAATGAAAGTGGGGATTATAAAGGAATACTATGAACAATTGTATGCCACTACATTAGATAGCCTAAATAAAATGGAAAAATTCCTAGAAACACAAAAATTATTAAAACTGACAAGAAAAAATAGACAATCTGAGTAAAGTGATAACAAGTAGAGATTGGATGAGTAATAAAAAAAAAAAAACTACCCACAAAGAAAAGCCCAGAAAGATGTCTTCATTGGTGAATTCTACCAAACATATAAAGAAAAATTAATACCCATTCTTGATCAACTCTTCCAAAAAAAAGAGATGAAAGAACTAAATCTGTCCATATTTGCTGATGATATGATCTATGTAGAACATTCTAAGAAATCCACTAATTATTAGAACTAATAAATGAGTTTAGCAGGGTTTCAGGATACACAATTAACATATAAAAATGCATTTTTTCTTTTTTTTGAGACAGAGTCTCGTTCTGTCATCCAGGCTGGAGTGCAATGGGGAAATCTCGGCTCACTACAACCTCCGCCTCCTGGGTTCAAGCAATTCTCCTTCCTCAGCCTCCGGAGTAGCTGGGACCACAGGCACATGCCGCCACGCCCAGCTAATTTTTTGTATTTTAGTAGAGATGGGGTTTCACCGTGTTGCCCAGGCTGATCTTGAACTCCTGAGCTCAGACAATCTGCCTGCCTGGGCCCGCTGGGATTTCAGGCATGAGCCACTGTGCCCAGCCTAAAAATGTATTTCTATGAACATTTCTTGCAATGAACAATTTGACTAAAATTTAAAAAGAATTCCATTCACAATAGCATAAAAAAATTCATATTTAGGAATGAATTAACAAAGAAGTATAAAACCATACTCTAGAAACTACAAAAATTTTTTGAAAGAAAAATTTAAAGATCTAAATAAATGAAAAAGCATCTCATATTTGTGGACCAGAAGACATGTAGCTAAGATGGCAAGATGCAGCACAATCCCTATCAGAATCTCAGCTAGTTTCTTGGTAGAAATTGACAAACTGATTCTAAAATTCATATAGAAAGTTGATGGACCCTGGAATAACCAAAACAATCTTGAAAAAGAAGAACAAAGTTGAAGGAGTCACACTTCCCAATTCCAAAACTTATTACAAGGCAACATTAATCTAGACAGTGTGGTACTGACAACATTAATCCAGACAGTGTGGTACTGGCATAAAGATACATTAGGCTTCATAGGATTTCTAGATTTTCAGTTCTATTCTATATATATATATTCATAATGTAAATATTGATGTAAAATATTGTGTTGTTTTATTCTCCCACAGAATGGGATAATATACTTGCAATCATATTTCTGATTAGGGACATATATCACAATAATAAAAAGATAACTCAATTTAAAAAATGGGAAAAGAAGGCGGGGCACAGTGGCTCACACCTGTAATCCCAGCACGTTGAGAGGCTGAGGCGGGCGGATCACAAGGTCAGGAGTTCAAGACTAGCCTGGCCAACATGGTGAAACCCCATCTCTACTAAAAATACAAAAATTAGCTGGGCATGGTGGCACATTCCTGTAATCCCTGCTACTCGGGGGGCTAAGGCAGGAGAATTGCTTGAACCGAGACCCAGGAGGCGGAGGTTGCAGCGACCCAAGATTGTGCCACTGGACTCCAGCCTGGGCTACAGAGCAAGACTGCGTCTAAAAAAAAAAAAAAAAGGAGGAAAAAGGGACGTTTCTACAAAGAAGATATACAAATGGCCAATAAGAACATGAAAAGATACTCAACATCAATAGTCATCAGGGAAATGCAAATCAAAACCACAATGAGATATCACTTTACATCTACTAGGATGGCTAGAATCAAAAAAGACCCATGAGTGGAATTGCTGGGCCATTTGTTAACTATGATGACTGAGGAACTTCTGGACACTTTGCCAAAGCAGCTGCACCATTTTACATTCCAAACAGCAGTGTGTGAGGGTTCTAATTTCTCCACATCTTCAACAACCCAGTACTTGTTATTGAATGTTTGTATCTGGTTTGCACTTGAATGTCTGTAACAATATTATTCATTATACCCCAAAAGCAGAAACAATGCAAATGTCCATTAACTGATGAATGTTTAAACAAAAGTAGTCTGTGCATACAATGGAATAGTATTTGGGCATAAAAAGGATGAAGCACTGATACATAGTACACCATGAACAAACCTGGAAAACATTATGCTAAGTGAAAAGAGCCCGTCACAAATCACATATTGTGTGATTGCATTTATATGGAATGTCCAAAATAGGCAAATTTATAGAGACAGGAAGTAGATTAGTGATTGCCTAGGGCTAGGAAGTGTGAGGGGAAAAGGGAGTGGGAGAGAGAGCTAAAGGGTATGGGGTTTATTTTTGAGGTGATAAAAATGCTGTAAAATTGATTGTGATTATAGTTGCACAGCTCTGTGAGTACACTAAAAATCACTGAGTTGTACACTTTAAGTGGATGAATTGTGTGGTATGTGAATTATATCTCAATAAAGCTGTTAAAAATGCATTAGTGACAGGCAGTATTATAATTAAAGCAATTACTCCTGTTGTTACAAAGCTAAACAAGGAAGCATCAGATAAAAGTTCTCCAAAGGTTTAAAAAAGAAAAAGAGAGAGAGAGAAAAGACAAAGCTTAAACCTAAAAAAAAAAAAAAAAAAAAAAAAAAAGTAAAGTAAGGTGCAAATCTGAAAGCTCACTAAATCAAATCAAGGATGGCTGAAATCAAATCACCTAACATAGGTTCTCATTCCCTTTGTTGAGACCTTTGTATATATCATAGGGGCTTCCTTTGTCAGTTTCAAGTCCTGTGTTTCTTCATACTGTAAACGTTTTTGACCAAGAGTTAAGGAGTTTAGTTAATAAAAACAATGAGAGAAGAGGGTGAATATCTTCTCTGTATAGTGGCAGAAAGCAGAAAGGGCAGTTAAAATCCACAAAGGTTTACCAAAAGCCGACTATGTGTTCTTGTACTCGGCTTTGTAGGGAAAATAGGGATGTATAAAATATGATATCTTTGCTCATAAGGAGCTTACAGACTCTCTGAGAAATTGAGAGAGTAAGTGAACAAGCTATTTTGGTTGGAGAGATGGAGAGAGGAGAGAAGAATATCTACCTTGCAGCCTCCTGGCAAGTTTGCATGTTTCACAAGATTAAAAATATTGGAAAATACTAACTTAACTAGTTAGGTTCACGACACTGTGTGACAGATGACCCCTCTTCACTTCTCTGGTCAGGTCAATCTATACTTTTAGTATTTAGACTAGTCTTATAGAAGATGACTAGTTACTACTTACCTCTCAACTTTTAAGGGATTTGAAGAATAATTTATAACTACTTTCTCCTCTGATAAGATCATTAGAAAGATGTCATGAAAGATACTGCTTCTGCAGCGCACAGATTATTATTCATAACATGTGCTTTTATGAATAGTACTTCATAAATTATGTGTATGTGCAGATTCTACTAATGAATTGGTGGTTCAATAAAGCCATTGCCATGAAGGTGTGACAACGCACATTCCAATTGAAAATTGTACCATTCTCTTCTCTCTCATCTCCAACAAATGCAAAAATCTGTCTACACGATGTGGTTTCTCCTTATCCCCCTCCCTTTTATTCTGCATTTTGTGGTGATCTCCCCACATCTAAAATGGAGGGCTCAGAGCAGAGTTCTTCCTGAGCTTGATGCTATCCAGCCCTGTTTCCTAGGACAATCACAGTCTACTCATGGAAGCCCCAAATTGGCCACTTGTTGCATACAAGGTTTCTGTTGAATTTTTTTTTAATAGAGCCATTAATGTTCTGGATGAATCTGAGCTTAAGTCTGGTCTGACCCTGCACCTCAGTGGTTTTATTAGCTGTGGGTTTGGCTCTGGGACCCTCTCTCTAGCTATTGTCATTATTGAGACTACTTGTGTCTCCAGAGAATCTCTCCTAAATCCCTGGCTGTTATCTGGCCTGGGTATGTGTGTCTACGAACTGAGTGCATTCTTGTCTGCAGTATGTCCTGACTGTCTCTGATAGTAGCCATTGCTGACCTAACTTTACTAGGTACTCAGATTGATATGATTAAGATTAATGAGGCCCACTCTCAGTCATGAACCTATCCAAGGATAAACTTGTAAATCCAATGAGTTCTGAAGATGACTAGTTACTACTTACCTCTCAACCTTTAAGGGATTTGAAGGATGATTTATAACTACTTTCCCCTCTGACAAGATCATTAGAAAGATGTCATGAAAGATATTGCTTCTGCAGCCCACAGATTATTATTCATAACATGTGCTTTTATGAATAGTACTTCATAAATTATGTGTATGTGCAGATTCTATTAATGAATGGTGGTTCAATAAAGTCATTGCCATGAAGGTGTGACAACGCACATTCCAATTGAAAATTGTATCATTCTCATGCTTACTATGTAAGTACATCTTCAAGAAAGAGACATGAAAATTACAAAATTACACTCATATAAAGGTAAACTTGGGAAAGGTGTAGCTCCCCTGTTATTATGTATCTGGACATTCCAAAGAGCTCAGTTTCCCAGGTGGCTGGGTGCTTGCCATTTATGTACAGTTTTCCACCAGTTTAAGCAATGTAATTTCCCTGGCTTCTTAAACGGCTATAAGTTAACCTTTTTTAATGACTCAGCGCCATCCCTATAAATGTGGAGGCAGCATGACAGTGGAAAGAACACAGACTCCAAAGTCAGCAGACCTGTGCTGGAATATTGGCTCATGCTGTTAATAGCTATGCGACCTTGGGCAAATTTCTTAATGTTTTTCAGCTCCCATTTCTCATCTGTAAAATGGGAGTACTAGAATCAAACTTCATAATGATGATTTGAGAATTATGTGATAAAAGGTAGTTTTTTTAAGTACTGTTCACCCCAAAATTTGTTTTACATGTGAAATTAATGCAGAGGCCCATTGTGAACAAATAAAAGTGGAAATGCTCTGAGTTTTAAACATCATTGCATCTAGCACAGAGCCTGACACTTAGTAGGTACTATTTAAATGATAGCAGTTTTTAGTATGAATATCACTTAATGTGAAGCTTTTGTTAATTTTTATATGCTTTTATTCTTATATCTGTTTTCTTGTTTTTGTTTTTGTTTTTGTTTTGGAAACAGGGTCTCACTCTGTCACCCAGGCTGGAGTGCAAAGGCGTGATCACGGCTCACTGCAGCCTCGACTTCCCCGGGTTCAAGTGATCCTCCCACCTCAGCCTCCCTAGTAGCTGAGACCACAGGGGCATGCCACCATGCCCAGCTAATTTTTGTATTTTTTTTTTTGTAGAGACAAGGTTTTACCATGTTGTCCAGGCTGGTCTGCAACTCCTGGGCTCAAGCAATCTGCTCACCTTGGCCTCCCAAAGGGCTGGGATTACAGATGTGAGCCACCATGCCCAGCATATCTGCTTTTGAATGTGGTTTTTTTCTTACTATCAAGCTGCCATCTACCTCTTCTCTGTAGTCAGTGCACTTGCTCACAAAATCCTCCCTCATCTTTTAATTTGCTACTTCTTTCTAATTAGCTCTAGGCTTAGGAACCAGACAACTGTGACTCACAAGTTCTATGTGAGGGTTTTAGACTAGCTATGTGAGTAAAATACATCATCATATACCTTGGGCTCATACTTCACAACACAAGTCTTGATTATTCCGAGAAAGTTTTGGAAAGCAGTGTGGTGCGGTGGAAAGAACATAAGTTTTGGAATCAGACAGACCCAAATCTGCATCTGAATTCCTCTACTTGTTAGCTGTGTCATCTTGGGCAAGTTGTTCAATCTCTCTGAACCTCAGATTCATCATCTGATAGAGTAAATAAGACTGATACCATACAGTTACAAAGATTAAATGAGGAAATATATATAAAGTATATAACGGAGTTCTAGACACATAGCAGGTGATACATAAAGCTTCATTCTCTCTCTTAACCCTTAATTTTCCCTTTCTTCCTGGTTTATAGCTGTGTTTCTGGAGAGAATGAGCTCTGACTGGCTCAGGGGAGATATATGGCCTAAAATATGGAATGTATTAGGAAAGGAATAATGGTGAGACCATAGGAGTCTGAGATCATGAGAAGCTGAGAGACGGAGTATGGCTATAATTTCTTACCAGTAAAAGAAAGAGGGGCCGGGCATGGTGGTTCATGCCTGAAATCCCAGCACTTTGGAAGGCCAAGGCGGGAGGATCACCTGAGGTCAGGAGCTCGAAACCAGCCTGGCCAATATGGCGAAACCCCGTCTCTATTAAAAATGCAAAAATTAGCCTGGCGCGGTGGTGGGTGCCTGTAATCCCAGCTACTTGGGAGGCTGAGGCAGGAGAATTGCTTGAACCCGAGAGGCAGAGGTTGCAGTGAGCCGAGATCACGCCATTGCACTCCAGCCTGGGTCACAGAGTGAGACTCCGTCTTAAAAAAAAAAAAAAGAGGAAAAATCCCAAGATGAGAGAGAAATTTTGTGAATGCCACAGCATAAAGAGTCATTAACACAAACCTGACCACATATAAGCAGTTGCAAGTGTGGTTCACCTTCATCAGGCACTATTCTCAGCTGTTTTGTGTTTCCTGCCAATTTTTGGCATCAAAATCCCAGCTGTAGTTGGGAGCTGGAATCTACTTGGTTCGAGTATCATGAACAGTTAAAGGATTTTGTCTGTTCGAACTCAAGACTTCATAAAGACTTTTATTTATTTATTTATTTATTTATTTATTTATTTTTGTTTTTTTGGAGTGCAGTGGCACAACCTCAGCCCACTGCAACCTCCTAGGCTGGAGTGCAGTGGCGCGATCTCGGCTCACTGCAACCTCCGCCTCCCGGGTTCAAGCAATTCTCATGCCTCAGCTTCCCGAGTAGCTGGGACTACAGGCGTGCGCCACCATGCCCAGCTAATTTTTTATTTTTACTAGAGACGGGGTTTCACTATGTTGGCCAGGCTGGTCTCGAACTCCTGGCCTCAAGTGATCTGCCTGCCTTGACCTCCCAAAGTGCTGGGATTACAGGCATGGGTCACCGTGCCCGGCCAAGGACTCCACTATTACTCCCACTCCTTCTAGTTTCATGAAATCTATGAAACAGAAGAAATCTATGAAGTCATGGAAAGAGCGCCAAACTTAGAATCAGGACCTGGTTCGAGCCCTGGCTTTTCATTTACTCCCTGCATGACCTTGTCCAAGACGCTTAACCTCTCTGAGCCACAGTCTATAAAACTGAGATCATCTTCCTTAGAGGGGTGCTCTGATGAAATTATGAGATTATACACTAGGAGGCACTGCTCAAATACAATTTTATTTTGAAGTCATCAATTTCCATTCTTCTCTCCCTTAGGTTCATTCATGCGCGGGCCTCTCAGAACCAGTCCTCTCAGTTCCATACCCTGTCTCTTGCTTCAAGATAGAAGACCACTACCTTCACTCAATACTTGCCTAGGGCGTGTCACACACTTTGCGTATATCACTTTTATTTATTTATTTATTTTGAAACAGAATCTTGCTCTGTCACCCAGGCTGGAGTGCAGCGGCATGATCTCGGCTCACTGGCTCACTGCAACCTCCACCTCCTGGGTTCAAGCGATTCTTGCACCTCAGCCTCCTGAGTAGCTGGGATTACAGGCGTCTGCCACCACACCTGGCTAATTTTTGTGTTTTTAGTAGAGACAGGGTTTCACCATGTTGGCCGGGCTGGTCTCAAATTCCTGATCTCAGGAGATCTGCCTGCTTTGGCCTCCCAAAGTGCTGGGATTGCAGGTGTGAGCCACCACTCCCAACCAACCTCATTTAATCTTCAAAACAATCCTGTGAGGTAGGTATTTGGAAGATTTGAATCCAGGCAGTCAGACTCAAAGTCTGTAAGCTTGAAGCCAAGCTGATCTAGGGTAACTTTCAGACAGCAATCACCATCTGTCACTTTACTGCCATGAAGGAAAAAGTTTTTAATAGAGGTTTTCCTTTCAGGAGGATATAAACTCAGCACTCAGCAAAAGCCACTAGTAAATCCAGCGGGAGCCCTGGATGCCTCAGGAATGGTTCCATTCTTCAGTCATAGAAGGGTTCACAGGAAGCTGGTGGCTAGCCCTAGAAGGAACATAGCCCCAAGCAGTGCCTTTCAGGGGCACTTGGAAGGTTTGAGGCCAGGAGGTCCTGGCCAGCAGTCCAAGGCAGCACCAGAGAGCTTGAAACCAGTAAGGCTTCCCCAGGCTGGACTCCACAGCCAGCTCAGAGCCTGACCCTGAACATCTGCAGATGGGCTGATATCTGAGCTGCGTTTTCTAGCCAGGCCAGAGGGAGGCTTGGAGAAGTCTAGAAGAGAACCAGAGGCCCCAAAGTGAAGAAAGCTGGACAGGAAGTTTCCTAGCCCAGCAGGGGCCAGCAGCAGTGAGCAGAGAGCACTACCCCCACCAGCACTTGATGTTCTATGAAGTGCAAAGATTGTGTCAGCATTTCCATTTTAAACCCCTAATTTCGTAGGTTTACAGTGCAAGTCATAAAAATTCACTCTGGGCTGAAGTTTGGCATCCAGTCTCTTAGCTTTTTTAAAGCTATGTGCTCAAAAATGGAGACATGTCTAGTTTCAGACATTTTGGGGACCCCTATAAACACCCCCAAAGCCTTGTTTGGTAAAAATGGACTTCTAAACTGTGATTCTATGATGCAGCAAAGCCCTGCCTCTGTGAATTTGCAGAAAATGTGTTATGAAAAAGTAATATTGTTCCTCCAGAAATACAGATTCCCTACACACTGAACTAGGGCAGTGAAAATAAGTAGAATCTAATGTTGTTGCATCTTCAGAGCAACATGTCCCATGACCTTTACCGTTACCACCGGGGCCGGAAGCTGTTCTTGCTTGAAAAGATTTCAATTTCCAACTGGAGGCAGCTTCCTAGAGGATTGGAGTCAGCAGCTGATTCAGGTTTTTACAGGTTCTGTGACCTTGACCAATATGTATTTAAACCTCCATTTCTTGTGTTAGTAAATTGGAGATAATTATACTCTCCGTTCAGGTTTTCTGTAAACAGGAAAGATCATATATGTCAACACATGTAATAGACTGACTTTTATTGGTAGCAACGTATAGGTAATTCAGAGAAGTGAAGGTATCTACAGTGATTATTAGTGGAAAGCTCTCTAGCCTCTTCATTTTCAGATTTCCACTCATTCCACATCCTCTAATACCTCTCACTGGCCACTGAGGCTGGTAAAGACATTCAAAATATGAGCTACATTAAAGAATAAATCCCCAGGAGAAAGCTCCCAAGAGTGACGTTATCAATCCCAATGTTTGAGGAATCTGACGTGGCAAGAAGCTAATATTTCATAATTCTGCAAGTATGGCAGGGGACCCTGAGAGTTGTGAGAGCTTGAATCACATGACTTACTCGGGTAATTAATACTCAGGCAACTTGGCATTCATACTACTCTGCTTGATCTGCAAGAAGTTCAAAGAGCCTCATCTTCCCAAGTGTTGGGGCTTTGATAATTTCAGGAAGAGAAGTGACAACAGTAGCTCGGGCGTATGTCCCCCTGAAGGAAAGGCAGAGCAGCAGCAGGGCAACCACCCTATGGGACCTCCCTGTTCCCGAGCAAGAGGTTGTCCCTAGATCCCAGATAGGCCGAGAGACTGGGGGAGTCGAGGCTTATCTCAGGGGAGCAAGGGAATGTCTGGCTACAGTGCCTGGTTTGGAAACAGGGAGAGGAATCCATGGCTCTGAGCCCAACCCCAGGCCACCAACATGATTTCTATCTCTGGAAACAAGGATTCTGTTAACAGAGGGATTTTTGGAAACATCTTCATTAATACTGGTACCAGCGAAATGCCCATGGAACACAGGGGTCAGTCAAACCTGAGGTTTAACTTTTCCTTTTTAAATGTCAACAGCAAACTGCTGATCTACCAACAGTTAACAATTTTACCTGCTGCTGTCTAATCCTTTAATCACCACAAATCCATTCCAAAGGGAGTCAATAAGGCAACATAAAAGTGTTCAATGCATATTAACTGATTAGGGGGAGAAGTTAGTGAAGTTCCTCTTAAAGCCAGTACATTTCCAAGCTCTTAGTACTGTTTCGTTCTCCATGTTTTAAAATTATACAAAGTATATATTAGGCAAAAGAACAGTAAGATAAACACTTACGCACCCAAAACACAGGCTAGGAAAAAAGTCACTCACACCGCCAAATAATCTTATGCATTCCTCCCCAACTTCAAATTCTCCTCCTACACCTTGCAGGCTGCACTATCCTTACTGGCATGTTTATTACATGTGGCTCACCTATGTAAGTCTACGTAAGTACGTAAACCTAAACTACACTGTTCAGTTTTTTGTTTTGAGCTTCAGAAAAACGGTATCATAGGCCGGGTGCGGTGGCTCACGCTTGTAATCCCAGCACTTTGGGAGGCCGAGGAGGGTGGATCACCTGAGGTCAGGAGTTCAAGACCAGCCTGGCCAACATGGTGAAACCTCGTCTCTACTAAAAATACAAAAATTAGCTGGGCATGGTGGCAGGCACATGTAATCCCAGCAACTCAAGAGGCTGAGGCAAAATGATCACTTGAACCCGGGAAGCAGAGGTTGCAATGAGCCAAGATCATGCCATTGCACTCCAGCCCGGGTGACAGTGCTAGACTCCGTCTGTCTCAAAAAAAAAAAAAAAAAAAAAAAATGGTATCATACTGTATGTACCCTTCTACAACTTCTTTCATTCAACATGTTTGTAACATTCACTCATGTTTAATATTCCATTGCTCGACTATACTAAAATGTGTTTAATAAGTCTCCTCTTGATAGATACTTGGATTGATTCCAGTGTTTTGCTATTGCAAACAATACTGCTTTGAACGTTACCGTACCTGCCCCTGGGCAACATGGCAAGAATTTCTCCAGGGATTTCTTTCTGTTGGATTGTAGAGTTTGTACGTCTTCAACTTCCCAAATAATGCCAGATTGTTTTCCAAATGGTCGTACACAACCACCAACAGTGTGTATTTGTTTCAGTTGCTCTATGTTCTTTTAATTTTTGGTTTTATTTGACTTTTTACATTTTGACAATCTAGTAAATGTGAAATGGTAACTCTTTGTGATTTTAATTTGCATTTTCCTGATTTTCAATGAGATTGAGCATCTTTTTCATACATTTATCAGTCAGTCCTATTTGTTCTTTTGTGAAGTACATGTTTGATATGGTTTGGCTCTGTGTCCCCACCCAAATCTCATCTAGAATTGTAATCCCCATGTGTTGAGGGAGGGACCTGGTAGAAGGTGATTGGATCCTGGGGTGGTTTCTCCCATGCTGTTCTTGGGATAGTGAGTGAGTTCTCATGAGATCTGATGCTTTAAAAGTGACAGTTTCCCCACCCTCCCTCTCTCCTGCCACTATGTAAGACATGCCTTGCTTCCTCTTTGCCTTCTGCCATGATTGTAAGTTTCCTGAGGCCTCTCAGCCATGCAGAACTGTGAGTCAATTAAACCTCTTTTGTTTATAAATTACCCAGTTTCAGGTAGTGTCTTTATAGCAGTG
Source organism: Nomascus leucogenys (assembly GCF_006542625.1). Taxonomy (NCBI): domain Eukaryota; kingdom Metazoa; phylum Chordata; class Mammalia; order Primates; family Hylobatidae; genus Nomascus; species Nomascus leucogenys. The sequence goes on along the minus strand of NC_044394.1, from coordinate 10,497,161 downwards.
TGAAAACAGATTAATACAATGTTCAAGCCTTTTGCCCAACTATTTTTTTTTAAGAGACAGTGTCTTGTTTTGCTTCCCAGGCTGAAGTGCAGTGCTATGACAGGCACGATCACAGCACACGGCAGCCTCAAGCTCCTGGGTTCAAATGAGACTCCCACCTCAATATCTTGAGTAGCCAGGGCTGCAGGTGCATGCCACAGTGCTCATCTTTTACTGGTTTTCTGTGGAATTGTTTGTCTTTTTGTTATTAATGTATAGACATTCTTTACATGTGGTATATCTTTGTTAGCTAATGTGTTGCAAATGTATTACCAACTTGTCTTTTCACTTACTTATGCTGGCTTTTGATAAGCAAAAGTTTTAATATAGTTTGTAATTACTATCTTCATTCTTTTCTTGCATAATTGCTTCTTATAGGAGGAAAAATAAGCTGGGATTTAGTTCACCCTTAGTGAGTGCCTCCCCCAGTGCCTCTTGGGTAGTGCTGGTTGGGAGGAATCTGGAGTTGATTCAGTTTATTTCACACACATTTTTTTTCAAAGCAGGAGTCTGTCTCTAGAGGCCCCCAAAAAGCACAGGCTTTGGTTGATAACTTTCACCTGTTCTAGGGGAATTTTGCTTAGTGTCAAACAGCTATCAGAGTCACAAAAAGATTATTTATTCCTGAGAGTCAATATGAAATTGTAAAAAGAAATCCTTACCCTTACTTAGGGTTCACTATGGAGCTGAACAAAGCTGGTATCTAAACCAAGTTCCAATCCTTATCCACTATGTAAGTTCTCAGACCCTCAGTCTCCTGTCTGCTAAAGGAAGATAATTGCACCTGCCTCAGTTGCTTGTGAGAATCTATAAGATGATCCAGATCAACTACCTACGTGGCACACAGCTCTCAGCAAATGTTCCCTTTGCCTTAGGAAGCATAGCCCTTCGCCAGCAGTCACACTGCTCAGCCCATCTGTGATCTCTGCCACAAACCTGTCCTCCGCCAGTCTCCCCCAACTCACATCCACACATTTGGCCCATGTGAAGACTGTAGCAGAGAAATAATTGTTGGCCTGGAGTCTGATTCTTTTCTTTAAATACTCAGGAATATTAGCACCATGTGTTTAACTATTCTAACTCAACTCACCACATCCCACGTATTTGTCAAATGAAAAGCCAATATTATTATTTATAAGAACAAAATTTTAGGCCAGGGTTGTACAAAGTACAGTTGGGCATTCCAATTTTTATTTTGTTAATCACAAAGTTTCTCTCAAAAATGTCCCCTAGACCTTCTTTCATATTATCCTCCCCCATCCCTGTTACAGCACACAGACCCAAACCCCAAACACACGTGTGAACCCACGCACAAACACACACACACACCCTTCTGCACAGGTTTTTCTCTGTTACTTTACTATACTCGGAGTAGCCACCTATGATCAGAATGAATCAGGAGGCAGTTGCAGTGGTGTTTGGATTCAAACTCTCCAGTTCTGTCTTTACTGCTCTTTAGTGCAGAATTTAAGAATCTTTCTACGGTTTTTCCCCCTCGATTGATCTTTTCATCAATTGACCTTGGCCTGGCTAGTGCCAGGTACATGATGTTGGTAAAGTAATTAGATGCCCTAGTGTTTATGCGGCTTGTTTCTTCGTTAGCCAAATTTATTTTTCAGTACACATACCAATTCAAGATCTCAAATATTCCTGTAAGCCATTCATTCCTTTATTTTACAATCTTTCCCACTTGATCAGCTACACTGGTTCATTTATCACCTTCCCATTCTGAATTACTTTAAACAGATTCTTCATTCATGCATTTAATCAGCAAATATTGAGTGTCGTGTTACTTTTTAAAATGTGCTCTTAAACCTGCCAAAGCCATCGTTATAGTGTTTAGTAACTCATAGCCCATTGATCTGCGTTTGTGTTGTTGGTGTGCACGTTGCTTTTGTTATTTATATTCAGATTTTATTTTATTTTATTTTATTTTTTAGAGATGGGGTCTCGCCCTGTCACTCAGGCTGGAGTGCAGTGGTGTAATCATAGCTCACGGCAGCCTTGAACTCTTGGGCTCAAATGATCTTCCTCCCTCAGCCTCCTGAGTAGGTGAGATTACAAGTGTGAGCCACTGCACCTGGCATTATTCAGATACTTCTATCTCACTCCATTTTCATTAATATCAAAGGCCTCCCCAGACCTGGTGATTTTCAGTGTTTCTGTTTTCCTCTAATGAACTCCAACTGTCTTTTGCATGTACCACTCTATGGCACCTAGCTGACACTGCTTTGTAACACAAAGTGCACTAGAGTGAAAGTGCAATCCAAGTGTCTGACTGCCCCCTTTCAAATGTCACTCTTTTCCTGGTATCCTTGAGGAAAGGGGGTTTGTTTCAAGGGCACAATCCTAAACCGTCCTTCCTCCATGCGGTGCTGCAACCAGCCACACTGGCCTCAGGGAGGGGTGATGTGGAGGAGGCTGTACTTCTTTTTATTACCCTCACCCTTCGTTTCCTTCAACACCATCTACACAGGCTGTTAGGGATAGTATATTTTTATGGGAGTCATAGAAGGGCTAACAAGGTGGTAGAGCAAACAACTTGGGAGTGAACACGAGACAGTAAGGTCCGAAAGTTCCCAGGCCCTCCCCATGACAGAGAATTTTTCCAAGAAAGAAAGAGAGAGAGAGAGAGAAAGAAGAAAGAAAGAAAGAAAGAAAGAAAGAAAGAAAGAAAGAAGAAAGAGAGAGAGAAAGAAAGAAAGAAAGAAAGAAAGAAAGAAAGAAAGAAAGAAAGAAAGAAATTCTTCTATCCTTTGGTTCTGGCTTACTGCTGTCTTTTTAAGCCGTCTTTTCAAGCCATCTTTTCTCCCTAATTCCTTCTCATATATCCTTACATCTCTGTGGTCTCTGATTGTCACCCATCCCCTTCACACTGATTCTCTGCAGAAACTCAAGTCTTCTCACTTTATTCCACAGGGATGTTCAGCTCTCTTTCTGTCTACCACATCTCAGCTGTGCCTTTCTCAGCCAAAAAGTTCCATCAGGTGTTTTCCTAAACAATAATGTTATTTACCCTGAAAATCAGTTTTGTAACTTTTCTATAGGAGAACTGTCTGCTATCAATTTTTGTTTGAAATAGCAGTTTCATTTCTTACTACTACAAATGTGGGACCATATCTTATTTCACATCATTCATAGCAACTTGCACATGAAAGCTTCTAATTTGCTGTTCCACTCTTTGGACATTGTTCAACAAAAACACTTGCATTCCAATCATACGTGAAAAGGAGAGGCAGGAAAAAGATGAAGGCAACATTGACTCTGAGGTTTCTCGCTTAGATGACCAGGTGAATCATCAACCTCTGCTTAGGACACACAGGAGGAGGAGTTTTTTGTTTGTTTGTTTGTTTGTTTGTTTTGGAAAAGAAAAGAGTTCAGTTTTGAACGCATCAAGCTTGAGTTATCTAGAGGACATCAAATAACAATACCCAGAAGGTAATAGGAATACAGAGGTTGGTACTGGAGAGACAGAGAGAGGTGGTTTGTCTCTTGATTTGTACATCCTTAGTGTCTAGGTTAACCTAAAAGAGAAATCACTCAGAATGCCAAAGGAAAAAAAATTAGGAATAAGATGATAAATGTAGAAATCAGTAAATAAATAATGTTCTTGAAGATCAAATGGAAACAGATACAATCATCAAACATATAATGAAAGAAAATATAATAATAAAACACTAGAAGAACTTCAATAAAACAGTCAAGACAAGAAGGTCAACTATCATTGCATTTATTTATCATTAGCATTAAAGTAAGTTTCATCCAACAAAAAGATAGAAAGGAACAATGGAATGAGGAGAGGAAGAGAGGAAGGAAGGAAGCAGAGAGGTTGAAATATCAATACAGTTGACATTTCAGTCAACGACCTACTACATATGCTACAAGGTGGTCCCATGAGATTGTAACAGTGCTGCGAAATTCTGTGTTAGGTAGCCACCCTAATGTCTGAGTGCAACACATTACTCGGGTGTTTGTGGTGATGCTGGTGTAAATAAGCCCACTGTGGGGCCAGTCATATAAAAGTACAGCACATGCCATTATTCACAGTACATAATATTTGATAATGAGCCACTATGCTATTGGTTTATGCATTTACTATACTTTTTATCATTATTTTACAGTGTACTCCTTCTACTTATTAAAAAAAGTTAATTATGGAATAGCAGGCCCTTCAGAGTTATTCCAGAAGGCATTGTTATCGTAGGAGATAGACCCTGTGTGTTATTGCCCCTGAAGAACTTTCAGTGGGACAAGACATGAAGGTGGAAGACAGTGATATTGATAATCCTGACCCTGTGTAGGCCTAGGCTAAGGTGTGTGTTTGTGCCTTCATTTTTAACCAAAAATGTTTTAAAAGCAAAATAAATAAATAATTTTAAAAATAGAACAAACTTATAAAGATAGAATGAAAGAAAATTTTTTTTTTTTTTTTGAGACGGAGTCTCGCTCTGTCGCCCAGGCTGGAGTGCGGTGGCGCAATCTCGGCTCACTGCAAGCTCCGCCTCCCGGGTTCACGCCATTCTCCTGCCTCAGCCTCTCCGAGTAGCTGGGACGAAAGAAAATATTTTTGTACGGTTGTACAATGGGTTTGTGTTTTAAGCTAAGTATTATTTATTACAAAAGAGTCAAAAAGTTGAAATAATTAAAAATTAAAACATTTACAAAATAAAAACCTATAGTCAACTAAGGTTAATTTATTATTAAAGCTGGGCATGGTGGCCCACGCCTGCAATCCCAGCACTTTGGGAGGCCGAGGCAGGCAGATCACTGGAGCCCAGGAATTCAAGACCAGCCTGGGCAACATGGCAAAACCCTGTCTCTACAAAAAATAACAAAAATTAGCCGGGTGTGGTGGCACATCCCTGTAGTCCCACCTACCCAGGAGGCTGAAGTGGGAAGATCAACTGAGCCTGGGATGTCAAGGCTGCAGTGAGCAATGATCTTGCCACTGCACTCCAGCCTGGGTGACAAAGCGAGACCCTGTCTCAAAAAACAAAATTATTATTAAAAAATAAATTTAAAAAATAAATTTAATGTTGCCTAAGTGTACAGCATTTATAAAGTCTACAGTAGTGTATAGTAATGTCCTAGGCCTTCACATTCACTCACCACTCACTCACCCAGAGCAATTTCCCGTCCTGCAAGATCCATTCATGGTAAGTGCCCTACACAGGTGTACCATTTTGTAAAATTTTTCATACTATATTTTTACTGCACCATTTCTATGTTTAAGTATGTTTAGATCCACAAATATTTACCATTATATTCCAATTGCTTATATTATACAGTACAGTAACATGCTATATGTGTTTGTAGCCTAGGAGCTACAGGCTGTTCCATATAACCTAAGTGTGTAGTAGGCTATTCCATCTAGGTTTGTGTGAATACACTCTATGGTGTTTGCATAACAACACCTTTCTCAGAACGTATTCCATTGTTAAGTGACATGTGACTGTAATTTGAAAATGACAAGATTAACTAGAAAATCTAAAGGAAACAAATAAAAACTTCCAGACTCAAGAGAGTCATAGTGTCCTTTACAAAATAAAAACCATTTTCCTACTACATCTCAGAAATAACCACTTACAAAATACAGTGGAAAAGTATTAAAATAAATACCACACACAATAAAAACAAACAAAGAATGAACTAAGTTTGGAGAGTACAACATGGGTTGTACAAACTTGTACAATAAGTTTGCAGAGGAAGGAAGTTAGGGGAATTTCTTTCATACGGCCAATGTTGTGGGTGGTAATTATACCCCTCATTGTTGCCATTACTGCACACGTGCCACTTCTGAGTCCGCAGTTAAAGAATATGGTCCCAGACTACAGGACCATGTCCACCTTCTGTTTCCCATATGAAATATGCTAGAGAGCTCAGCACAGAGGCAGAGGACTGAAACTACCTGATTCATCCTGTTTTTGGACATTTTTCTCAATTTGACTAAAACTTTAAATAGAGACTCAACAGAAAGAAATAATCACTTTGTGAACTAATGAGAAAGTATCTCTATATCAATATTAATCTAACCCTCTCCCTGCCAACCTGAAGACTAACAGTTCCAGATTTAGTGTCCGTATGCCTATTAAATTTCTTTGCTCCATCTCAGCACATTTTATCGTCAGACCTTTCAAAAATGAATCTGAACCAGCATTCTCAAACACACTAGGGCCAAAGGAAAGAGAAAGCAAACTCTTTCAAATCAGAGTCCCCTCTCTCCTGTCATTACTCTCTCCCCACCTTTTTGCTGACAGATAGGTTACCCGGTACAACAAGGAAGGCACTTGGCTCATCTGTGAGTCCTGGGTGACATTTAAAGAATCATTTGTGAACTGAAGAGTATTCTAAATCATCAGTGTCTTTTGCCTCATGGTTGACTCAGCTTAGATCCCTGTTTCAGTTAGAACAGAGCCATTTGGGAAGTAAAAATGCTTACGGAAATTTTAAAAAACAGGGGCATAATGGTATCCATTGTGGCTATAATTTGTATTTCCCTGATGACTGCTGAAGTTGAGCACCTTTTCATAGAAGACTTCTGATTTTGGCAATATTTTGACTCAGATAACCTGAAAATACTCCTGCTCAGAAACCTCTTGGAAAATGGATAAAAATATAGCAGCGTTCACTTAAATACACAACTGAACTTGCAGGAAAGTAAAAGAAACCCTCAAAGACCAAAAATGTACAAACTAAAGGAGTTTAAGCTAATGCTGGGACTACCTGGGGTTAGAGAACCTGTGTTATTAATAAAAAGGCTTAAATTTTGTTTTTCTGTTAATAATTGGTTAAGGATTCTGGTTATTATTATTGTTGTTATTTAGAGACAGGGTCTTGCTCTGTCACTCAAGTTGGAGTGCAGTGGTGCAACCATAGCTCAGTACAGCCTTGTACTCCTGGGCTCAAATGATTCTCCCACCTCAGCCTAGGACTATAGGTGTGTGCCACTCCGACTGGCTATTTCTTAAAAAGTTTTAGGAGACGTGGGGTATCTCTGTGTTACCCAGGCTGGTCTCGAACACCTGGGCTTAAGTGATCCTCCCGCCTAGGCCTCTCAAAGTGCTGGGTTTACAGGGGTGAGCCACACCACCCAGAAGATTACCTTTTAAAAATAAACTTAGTTTGAGTAAAGTTTTTTTAAGTGTAACAGGCATTCAAAAATTTGCTCAAGTTAAAGTTGTACACCTGGATGTATTTTCACAAGGTGAACACAACCATGTAACTAGTACCCACACCAAGAAACAGACTTTTACCACCACTCCAGAGGCCCCGCCTTGTAACCTATTCAGTCACTACTCATCCCTCCAAGGAAATCTCTATTCTAACTTCTAACAACATTGAAGGAGTTCTGCCTGTTTGGAGTTTGTGTAATGAAAACATGAGGTGTGTACTCATTTAAGCCTGGCTTCTTTCGCATAACATGATGTTCATAAGATTTAGCTATGCTTTTGCATTTAGTTGTAACTGATTCATTCCCACTGCTGTATGAATTCCACAATTTATTTATTCTTTCTACTGCAGATAAACATTTGGGTTGTTCCCACTTTTGTATTATAATGAATAACGCACTGTTAGTATGCCATACGTGCCTTTTGTAAAGAACGTGTATGCATTTCTTTTGGGTGTAACTAAGAGGGAAGTTGCTTGGCCATAGGGTATGTTCCTACTAAACATAGTTATAGGATCCTGACAGTTTAGTAGATACTGACAAACAATTTTCCAAAGTGGTTGTACCGATTTACATTCCCACCAGCTGTGGATGAAAATTCCACTAACACTCAGTATTACCTTCTTTTATTAGCTATTCTGGTGGGAGTATAGCAGTATTGCAGTCATAATTTGCAATTTCCTGATGGCTATTGAAGTTGAGCACCTTTTCATATGTTTCTTGGCAAGTTGAGTATCCTCTTTTGCAAACAGCCCTTACAAGTCTTTTGCCCATTTTTCTATTGGGTTGTCTGCATTTTTCTTATTGATTTACAGAAGCTTTTAAAAATACGTTCTGGATTTGAGTCTTCAGTATCTTCTATTCTGTACTTGTGTGTTTTTTTTTTTGTTATCTCAGTGGATCTTTTGATACACATACATTTTTATTTCAATATAGACCAATCTGTCAGTTTTCAATTATGGCAGTGTTTTTTGTGTCCTCTTTAAGAAATCTCTGCTTAGCCTAAGGTCATGGAGATATTATTTTATGTTTTCTTTTAAATATTTTATTGTTTTCAGTTCATATATAGATCACAATCTGAAAGTTATTTTTTGTGTATGGTATGAGTCAGGACTCAAACTTCATTTTGTTCCATAGGGATATCCGCTTGGCCCAGCACCACCCTTTTCCACTGCAATGCCACCCTTTTCCTAATTCAGGTATCATATATGTGTGCATCTGTTTCTGGACTTTCTGTTCTGTTCAGTGGCCCATTCATCTACCTTTGCACCAGCCTTAACTGCTATGGCTTTATGATAAGTCCTCTTGTAGTGTAAGACCCCCCCCAGTTTTATTCTTCAAGACAGCCAGGAGCTTGAGTTTTAACTGACATATGGCGACAAGAAATTAAAGGAGTCGATACTGAGACTTATGAATAGCTGAAACCCCCCAAAACTCCCATGCCAGCCAGGAGCAGTGGTTCACGCCTATAATCCCAGCACTTCGGGAGGCCAAGGCAGGTGGGTCACTTATCAGGAGTTCAAGACCAGCGTGGGTGACATGTGGTAAAACCCTGTCTCTACTAAAAATACAAAAATTAGCTGGGCATGGTGGTGCGAGCCTCTAGTACCACCTACTTGGGAGGCTGAGGTACGAGAATCGCTTGAACCCAGGAGGCAGAGATTGCAGTGAGCCGAGATGGTGCCACTGCACTCGAGCCTGGGCAACAGTGTGAGACTGTCTCATATAAAAATAAAAAATAAAAATAAAAAAAACCCCTCACTCAGCATAAGACAAAGAAATTTTGTCCTCTGTTGGCTTTGGCGTCTGAATTTATACTTCCTGCATAGTCTAACAATCTCCAAACTAAAAATCAACATAAAAGGTTAATCTTCAAAAGCAAACAAAACTTTTCTGAAGGAATCTGACAGGAGATAAAGCCTAGCTTAGGACGAATTCTCACAAAATTATAAAACAATAAAAAATAAATATCTGTTGTGAAACATCAGTAGACCCAATAAATGGCAGTTAGATTAGTCACCCCCTCCCCACAAGAACCTCAGATAACAGAATTATCATCTAGAGATTATTTTAAAATTGTTTAAGGTAATTCAATACAAAAAAGAAGAGACTGTGAACATCAGAAAAAGCAATACTTTTTAAGACTAAGCTGACTTGAAAAAGAATCAAATAGAGTTTCAAGGAATGAAACATACAATTGTCCTTGAAATTCAGAGTATTCATTGATTCCATGAAAGTGGAAAGTCTTAGTTAAATAAATGACTGGTTCTAACCATAGAAGCATAAACATGACCCCTGGTTAATTGTCCTTTTGTACTGCAGCCATCAGACAACCCTCCATCTTTGGTTGTGACGTGCTTAACACCAGCAGACATGGAATAAGCAGGAATGTTCTGAATGAGCTGGACATCCCTACGAGCTCCTTCCCAGGATATTTGTCTGTCTGTCTTAAATACTAAATGTGGCATTTTTAGTGAAATACCACCAAAAGGGTAATGCTGAAAAATGACCTAGCAAAATATAAATTCAGAGGGAGCTTCCTGGTGGCTACACAGTTACCATTGGAGGGGTTTTTTAAGGCCACCTACGCAAAATGAGCCCCATCGGGCCTGGTTCAGGCTTAGGCTGTGTTGCAGGCAGCTGACATAATTCCCCATGTTTAATTTCAACACTTTCCCCAATCTGCATAGTGGAACCAGCCCTTGCAGATCTTGGAGTCAGATTGGAATTTAATTTCTAGTTTCACCTCCTACCGCTGTATCTGGCCCAGAGTTGACACTCAGTCTCTGAGACCTCCTTTCCTCTCCCACCTCCAGAATCCTTATCAAAGGCTCAGGACACACATTGGCTGTGCTTCTGCTCATCTGAGTCCTAAGGACCCTCAGGAAATGGAGATAGTAGCTACTATTTACAATTACTCTTGCCAGTCATTGCCCTCGGTGCTTTATATACGTTACTTCATTTCTTTTTCTTTTTCTTTTTTTTTTTTTTCTGAGACGGAGTCTCGCTCTGTTGCCCAGGCTAGAGTGCAGTGGCACAATCTCGGCTCACTGCAGCCTCCGTCTCCCAGGTTCAAGTGATTCTCCTGCCTCAGCCTCCCAAGTAGCTGGGATTACAGGCGGCCACCACCAAGCCCACCGCCAAGCCCAGCTAATTTTTGTATTTTTAGTAGAGATGGGGTTTCACCATGTTGGCCAGGCTGGTCTCGAACTCCTGACCTCAGGCGATCCACCTGCCTTGGACTTTCAAAGTGCCGGGATTACAGGCATGAGCCACCACGCCCAGCCACGTTACTTCATTTCGATTCTTGCAACCACCCTGAGACATAAACATATATAATTTCCCCCATTTTTTAAAATAAAGAACCTGGTACTATTTTTTATTTTTATTTTGCCCAAGAACACACCCTACAGCATGTCAGAAACGAGATTTGAACCCATGTCTGTTCTAGGTTTTCTCCATAACACTAAGTAGCCTGACTTGTGGCTTATGATAATATTTTCTAAATCCAGCTTCTTTCCGAAAAGACAATTCATTTTCACAAAGATTTAAATACTTGCAAGTAAACAAAAGGGGTGGGTTCTGTGGTCTTCACGACAGCCATGCTCCCGCTACAGGCCTGGCTGCTCCCTCAGCTGGGAGCTGCTGCCCACTCTTATGGAAACTGCATCCAGGACAGGCTTTATTGATGCTGCCTTCAAAGCCAGGGCGGCCATCTGAGAGGATGGAAGAAACCAGTAAAGTATGGGACTCTGGTAGGCCATCCCAGGTACAGTTGTGTTTTTATGCACCAGCACATTTGTGGAGCAAATTTGGTGTCCTCATAACGGCAGTTCATGAGTACAAGTGAGGTTCAGTTCTTTGTGTAAACAGGGGAGAAATCCCGTGTCTGAATATAATTCCGACTGCATCAAGGTCATTTTAGAGCTGGTGGAGCTCTATTTGTCTTAAGAAATCTCGAAAACTTTTATAGGGAATTCGGAAAATATTTTCGGCCAGCAGGAAAGATAAAATCCCTGCACACAAAGTGCAGGCATGGGCCCAGAGACTGAACAGACAGACTGCTGTAAAACCCCTGTTTAATAAGGCATTAAAATGCCATCGACCTGGACACGTTAAAAAAAAAAAAAAGAGCTATGAAAACAAATACCATTCAAATAATTAGGATCTTATGCCTGAGGCCAGCCTTGATGCCAAGCAGGGACTTCCCTGCAGGAATCGGAGCTGAGCCTGATTCCCAAAAGGAGGGATCAGCCAAGACAAAGGCAGCTCTGGGCCTGGGTTTTTTCCCAGCCCCCTTCCACTGCCTGCCTCTCGATGCTGAAGGCAGGGTGTCTGCAGTCTTTTCCCTCCCCACGTCTTGGGTAACTTTCTAGTCCAGTAGCTCCAGTGGGGGTCGTGTGCCCCCTGAGGCTGACTGACCTGCCTTCAGGAAGGCCCGCAGGGAAGGCCTTGAAGGCTGAGCCCTTGTACCTTTCTGCTCCATAAAGGACAAGGAGGCATTTGAAGGCCTGCTCTATTGGGAACTATGTGCCAAATGGGAGTGAAGATTGGATAGTGAACATTTGTTTATGAACGTAGCTGTGAGGGGGAAAAAAGATGTCTTTTCATTAGCTCCTGCAAACACGGAAGCTGCCGCTGAGCTATTTCCTGCCACCGTAGCTTCTGAATAGTTGAAGGCCAGGTGCCCAGTGGCACATTGCTTTACCACCCCTAATACCGCCCACCCCCAGGGTAGTTTCCAAAGGCTCAGCCTCAGAAATCTGAAAAAGAAAGAACGTGTCATTTTATTATTTCTGCAATGTTTGTTTGTTTGTTTGTTTGGGGGCACCAGTATCGCACAAGATTGATGCTTAGCAGGTCTAATTGAAGGAGCTTTCATAAAATTGAATGTTAAATCCTATTGTGTCTCTGGTACAATTTGAGAGGACCTCTTTATCTGTTTGCCTTCTCATTCTCTCCTTTAAAAAATTCTCATATGAACTTGTATCAGTGATGAGTAACTCTGCTTAAGGAGTCCCATAGAGAAAGTTGTAACTATCTGAATATATTTCTTATGTTTGATTTCTTCTTCCTCCTGTACATTTCCTTTTCTTCCAAGAGATTGTAATCACAGCAAAATTTCAAAATGAGAGAGCAGAGAAAGAGAGAGAGAAGAAAGGGGGGGGGAAAGAAAGAAATATAAAGCCCTCACATTTTCTGGGGTTAATTTGAATTGAACCAGTTGGTTTCATTTTGCGATACAAAAGAAAAATTCAGGCCTTAGGGCCTAAGACTTTCATTAAATTCAGCTTTGGCAAGTTCTAATAATACAGGGGTTTATTAAAAGCGTGAAAAATGTCATTGCCGAAGCCCTTCCTAAGCCGCGGCCTCAACTCTCGAGTATGACTCACGCTTCCTCCATGGCCGCCTGAGCTGTAAAGTTGGGGACAGGATATTTGAGGTCCAGGGAACCGGTTCCTTGAATCTCTCTTGCCATTTGGGCAGGATCACGTCCCAATTAGCGACCTCGCCATACAGAGCAGTAGCTGGACAGCAAAAGTGAGAGAGGGGCTGAGTGCTCGGGGCTGTTGTAAATGATTAGTCCAAAAGAGTAGCGCGAAACTTAGAACCGCTGTCCCCGGCAGGAGGAAATGAAAGGATCAACACGAGGGGAGCACTGCGGCCAATTGTTCCCGGCCACAGCCACAGGCTTTTCTGTGTGTGCCGGAAATTGACCTCCCCAAAAGCTGAGGATGCAGGCAGGGCAGGGAGATTGATAAGGCAGCTGATATTAAATCATCCCCCTCTCAGAGCTAATGGGATTGGTCAGTGCCTTGCCAATCATTCCCCCTCCTTACCCTAAAAAAAGCAGTGGGTCTTTTCATGAAGAAATGAGCATGGACTGGCACTGACTGGACCAACAAGAAGCTTACTCATCGCAATCCATTTCATTTCTTACTAGGTATTTTCATTCAGAAGCATCTCATTTGGCCTGTGAACCAAGGCCAGGAGGTTGGCAACACAGATATTACTCATCCCTTTTTATACCAGAGGATATTGAAGCCAAAAAAGATAGAGGGACTTGCCCAAGGCCTCCAAAAGACAGCAACAAAGCTGGGACTTTCTTTTGACAATAGATGTATCCCAGTGTCACGGAGTGTGGCAACAGACTCGGAATGAGGGAGCAAAGCACAAGCCGTCCCTTCCTGGGGGCACTGGTGAGGATGGCTGGCTGACCTGCTGGAGGCATATTCTTTTTTAAGTGTCCTTGAATGCTGTCCTGCGTCCTGGATGAGCCCCAAATCCCTGGCAGTGGGGGGCGCTCAGAGTGCTGGGAGGACCAGGCAGGATTCCCCCAGGGTCACTCCCCTGCTGCTGGCCTTGTGCACCTAACCGCATGTAGTTCTGGACTTTGGCGTCTGGTAAAGGAGGCTTAACTGTGAGACAGGAGACGCAATAAAGTCAATAAACAGAATTTCCCAGAAAAGAAAAATCTTACTCTTTTAGACATCTAAAATGAGTCCGGTGCAGACAGGCAAATTATGTGGGGGGAAGGGGAACAACTTGAACTGAGCACACGTTTCATCTCTATCATCTCATTTAATATTTTCTATAACGTTGAAAGATAAGGAGTATTTTATTGCCCCTAATTAACGTGGAAAGACAGGCTCACAGAGATTAGGCAGGCATCTAATGAGGAGTGAAGCTCCAGGCCTCTTCTCTTTCCACTCCTGGGCCTGGCCTCTCCACCCAGAGCTCTGGTGATCCACCTCTGCTCTCTCCACCCAGAGCATGACAGGAGTGGCAGAGGTCCCAGCCTGTGAGCAGACCCTCATGGTGACTTCCCCATCCCCCTGTGGTCTCCACACTTTTTTTAATCTCACCTCCCTTCAGCAAAAAACCTTAAGGCTGGATGAAGTAGCTCACACCTATAATCCCAGGACTTTGGGAGGCCAAGGCAGGTGGATCATGTGAGGCCAGGAGTTCGAGACCAGCCTGGCCAACATGGTGAAATCTCATCTCTACTAAAAATTTAAAAATTCACCGGGCATGGTGGTGCGCACCTGTAGTCCCAGCTACCCAGGAGGCTAAGGCATGAGACTCACTGGAACCTGGGAGGCAGTGGTTGCAGTGAGCCGAGATGGTACCACTGCACTCCAGCCTGGGCAACAGAGCAAGACTCCATCTCAAACAAAGAAACCTTAAAGCACAAGCTACCAATATCTTATTTACAAATTATACATATGTACTACTATACAAATACAGACATTCGATATTTGAAAAGTATTAGAATAAATTTAAAATGTAAGATAAATAGAAAAAGAAGTTCTGGCTCCTCCGTCCCTAACTTTGCTTGGGAGAGGTCTGCTATAGATTCAGGCAGAGCCCTGCCATGGCTGAGAAATTCGTGATTGCAAACATGATTTGGGAATCATCATCCTTTAGTGCTGCAAGGATTGTGAGGAGCTGTGTGGAAGAGGAAAAGGAGGCTCAGAGAGAGGGGAGACACGGCCAGCATGTGACAGATGCGACTAGGACCACATCTCCTCATGCTGAATCCCAAGCTCCATGCTCTCCTCTACACTGATAGAAAAAGAAGCCAAAGTTTCATTTTCTTGGGCCAGAAAATTACATTTGGGTCTTTCATGGGACAGGCTGGAGCTTAATGCCTGAACCTCCTATGTTGTGTCCTGCGTACATTCAGGTCCATGGCCTCCCTGAAGAGACAGCCACTGGCTTTTCAGTCTGGGCCACAGAGCATGTGGGCCAGGCTACCAGCACGTGGGGGCTAGGGAGAAGGAGGACTGTGCTGTGCCATGTTTGATGCTATTAAAAGCAGCTCGCATAGTTTCCATCATTCCTCATGGAGCTGCGTCATTTCACAGACCCAGCCCTTGCTTCAGGCACCCTAGTTAGGAATTCTGGAAGTTAAAGAAAAGTGATTCCCAAACAAGTCTCTTCTAAGTCATCCCAAGGAAGCATATTTTGACCAAGAGTTGGAAAGGCAAGGAAAGGACACCCTAGCTTTGCTACCCAAGCCAAGTGGGGCTTGGGGACATCCCCAAAACACTTTATTTTCCCCCAAACACTTTAAACAGTTGTTTTCTTTTTTTTTTTTTTTATTATACTTTAGGGTTTTAGGGTACATGTGCACAATGTGCAGGTTTGTTACATATGTATCCATGTGCCATGTTGATTTCCTGCACCCATTAACTCGTCATTTAGCATTAGGTGTATCTCCTAATGCTGTCCCTCCCCCCTCCCCCCACCCCACAACAGTCCCCGGAGTGTGATGTTCCCCTTCCTGTGTCCATGAGTTCTCATTGTTCAATTCCCACCTATGAGAACATGCGGTGTTTGGTTTTTTGTCCTTGCGATAGTTTACTGAGAATGATGTTTTCCAGTTTCATCCATGTCCCTACAAAGGACACGAACTCATCATTTTTTATGGCTGCATAGTATTCCATGGTGTATATGTGCCACATTTTCTTAATCCAGTCTATTGTTGTTGGACATTTGGGTTGGTTCCAACTCTTTGCTATTGTGAATAGTGCCGCAATAAACATACGTGTGCATGTGTCTTTATAGCAGCATGATTTATAGTCCTTTGGGTATATACCCAGTAATGGGATGGCTGGGTCAAATGGTATTTCTAGTTCGAGATCCCTGAGGAATCGCCACACTGACTTCCACAGTGGTTGAACTAGTTTACAGTCCCACCAACAGTGTAAAAGTGTTCCTATTTCTCCACATCCTCTCCAGCACCTGTTGTTTCCTGATTTTTTAATGATGGCCATTCTAACTGGTGTGAGATGGTATCTCACTGTGGTTTTGATTTGCATTTCTCTGATGGCCAGTGATGATGAGCATTTCTTCATGTGTTTTCTGGCTGCATAAATGTCTTCTTTTGAGAAGTGTCTGTTCATGTCCTCTGCCCACTTTTTGATGGGGTTGTTTGTTTTTTTCTTGTAAATTTGTTTGAGTTCATTGTAGATTCTGGATATTAGCCCTTTGTCAGATGAGTAGGTTGCAAAAATTTTCTCCCATTCTGTAGGTTGCCTGTTCATTCTGATGATAGTTTCTTTTGCTGTGCAGAAGCTCTTTAGTTTAATGAGATCCCATTTGTTGATTTTGGCTTTTGTTGCCATTGCTTTTGGTGTTTTAGACATGAAGTCCTTGCCCACGCCTATGTCCTGAATGGTATTGCCTAGGTTTTCTTGTAGGATTTTAATGGTTTTAGGTCTAACATATAAGTCTTTAATCCATCTTGAATTAATTTTTGTATAAGGTGTAAGGAAGGGATCCAGTTTCAGCTTTCTACATATGGCTAGCCAGTTTTCCCAGCACCATTTATTAAATAGGGAATCCTTTCCCCATTTCTTGTTTTTGTCAGGTTTGTCAAAGATCAGATAGTTGTAGCTATGCGGCATCATTTCTGAGGGCTCTGTTCTGTTCCATTGATCTATGTCTCTGTTGTGGTACCAGTACCATGCTGTTTTGGTTACTGTAGCCTTGTAGTATAGTTTAAAGTCAGGTAGCGTGATGCCTCCAGCTTTGTTCTTTTGGCTTAGGATTGACTTGGCGATGCGGGCTCTTTTTTGGTTCCATATGAAGTTTAAAGTAGTTTTTTCCAATTCTGTGAAGAAAGTCATTGGTAGCTTGATGGGGATGGCATTGAATCTATAAATTACCTTGGGCAGTATGGCCATTTTCACGATATTGATTCTTCCAACCCATGAGCATGGAATGTTCTTCCATTTGTTTGTATCCTCTTTTATTTCATTGAGCAGTGGTTTGTAGTTCTCCTTGAAGAGGTCCTTCACATCCCTTGTAAGTTGGATTCCTAGGTATTTTATTCTCTTTGAAGCAATTGTGAATGGGAGTTCACTCATGATTTGGCTCTCTGTTTGTCTGTGATTGGTGTACAAGAATGCTTGTGATTTTTGTACATTAATTTTGTATCCTGAGACTTCGCTGAAGTTGCTAATCAGCTTAAGGAGATTTTGGGCTGAGACAATGGGGTTTTCTAGATATACAATCATGTCATCTGCAAACAGGGACAATTTGACTTCCTCTTTTCCTAATTGAATACCTTTTATTTCCTTCTCCTGCCTGATTGCTCTGGCCAGAACTTCCAGCACTATGTTGAATAGGAGCGGTGAGAGAGGGCATCCCTGTCTTGTGCCAGTTTTCAGAGGGAATGCTTCCAGTTTTTGCCCATTCAGTATGATATTGGCTGTGGGTTTGTCGTAGATAGCTCTTATTATTTTGAGATACGTCCCATCAATACCTAATTTATTGAGAGTTTTTAGCATGAAGGGTTGTTGAATTTTGTCAAAGGCCTTTTCTGCATCTATTGAGATAATCATGTGGTTTTTGTCTTTGGTTCTGTTTATATGCTGGATTACATTTATTGATTTGCGTATGTTGAACCAGCCTTGCATCCCAGGGATGAAGCCCACTTGATCATGGTGGATAAGCTTTTTGATGTGCTGCTGGATTCGGTTTGCCAGTATTTTATTGAGGATTTTTGCATCAATGTTCATCAAGGATATTGGTCTGAAATTCTCTTTTTTGGTTATGTCTCTGCCAGGTTTTGGTATCAGGACGATGCTGGCTTCATAAAATGTGTTAGGGAGGATTCCCTCTTTTTCTATCGATTGGAATAGTTTCAGAAGGAATGGTACCAGTTCCTCCTTGTACCTCTGGTAGAATTCAGCTGTGAATCCATCAGGTCCTGGACTCTTTTTGGTTGGTAAGCTATTGATTATTGCCACAATTTCAGAACCTGTTATTGGTCTATTCAGAGATTCAACTTCTTCCTGGTTTAGTCTTGGGAGGGTGTATTTGTGGAGGAATTTATCCATTTCTTCTAGATTTTCTAGTTTATTTGCATAGAGGTGTTTGTAGTATTCTCTGATGGTAGATTGTATTTCTGTGGGATCAGTGGTGATATCCCCTTTTTCGTTTTTTATTGCATCTATTTGATTCTTCTCTCTTTTCTTCTTTATTAGTCTTGCTAGCGGTCCATCAATTTTGTTGATCTTTTCAAAAAACCAGCTCCTGGATTCATTAATTTTTTGAAGGGTTTTTTGTGTCTCTATTTCCTTCAGTTCTGCTCTGATTTTAGTTATTTCTAGCCTTCTGCTAGCTTTTGAATGTGTTTGCTCTTGCTTTTCTAGTTCTTTTAATTGTGATGTTAGGGAGTCAATTTTGGATCTTTCCTGCTTTCTCTTGTGGGCATTTAGTGCTATAAATTTCCCTCTACACACTGCTTTGAATGTGTCCCAGAGATTCTGGTATGTTGTGTCTTTGTTCTCGTTGGTTTCAAAGAACATCTTTATTTCTGCCTTCATTTCATTATGTACCCAGTAGTCATTCAGGAGCAGGTTGTTCAGTTTCCATGTAGTAGAGCGGTTTTGAGTGAGTTTCTTAATCCTGAGTTCTAGTTTGATTGCACTGTGGTCTGAGAGACAGTTTGTTATACTTTCTGTTCTTTTACATTTGCTGAGGAGAGCTTTACTTCCAACTATGTGGTCAATTTTGGAATAGGTGTGGTGTGGTGCTGAAAAAAATGTATATTCTTGCATCTGCTGCTTGGGCAGTTCCCTGGCTCCACATGTCAGAAAACCATCACTCCATGAATGACAGCTTAGAGCCCAGGAGGACCATTCACAGCAGCCCCAAGCTCCATAGCCTTACACAGCTGACATCTTGGCCTGCCCAGACCCAGAAATTTGCCGTTATAGCAAACACTGCCAGGTCTGCTGGAAGAGAGGAAACGTGTGGAGATGTAGAAGATCTTTAGGAGGTAGAATCTGCAGTTTGGTGAGCATTCGGGGTGGGCAGGTAGGGAGAGGAGGGAGTTGGCACTGAAGCCCAGGCTTCTGACTTGAGCAACTGGATGCTGGCTGGTGGTGCCATTGCCAAAACGGAGGATGTGAGGGAGGCCTGGAGGGAGAGTCTGGGTTCCCGTCTGAATTGGAGGACTTAACATCTCTTTCTGGCAGAAATGTCCAGAAGATGGTATCGGGACAGAGAACTGAGATTGGTTTTGAGGTTCATTGGCATATGTTGGTGAGAGAAGCCGTGGGAACAGCTGTCGTCACCCAGGGAGAGGACTTAGGGAGGAGCGGAAAATGCTAAAGCCCCAGCCTGAACTACAGCAGCATTGCAGGCCTGGGCAGGAGCAAGGTGTCTGAGGGGGACAGCCAGGGAGGGGAGGAAAACAAACACGGGGAGGAGGCCCAGAAGTCAACCTTCGTCCACCCGGGCAGCGATTCAGCAGATCCACCAGATCCACCACTTCCTGAAGTTACTGCCATTAGCACTGGGCACAGTTTCTTTCAGCCTTTCTTCTTTTTCTTTTCTTTGGGTACTTCTACAATCACAAGGGTTTTTTTTAATTTAATTAAATCTTTTAATTGCAGAAATAATACGTGCCCATTGTAACAAGTTAAACAAAACAGAGATCTATGAGGGAATCATCATAAGCAATTTCTTCTAAATCATGTCTGTGTCCCTAACACACACACACAAATACACATACACCATACATGCATACATCATATACACATAAATGCACCCCATCTCCTGGACATTTCTGCTTAATCGATGTTAGGACCTCCAGAGTGGTTTTTTGTTTTGTATTGCACGCACACGGGAGACCATATGTCAGGAACTATTTTTCACATAGTATTTCATGCATATACAGATATAGTTCATCCCCTTGTTAACTGCTATCTAATGGTCTATAGTTTGGCTACACACCAATCTTTTTGTTTTCACTTCAAATGTTCTTGAAATCGTACTCTACATTAGGATCCTCTTTTTTCACTTAGTTTTAAATCAAGTCTCATATCATTAAGAGTCCTTTGTAAACATGATTTCAATGACAGCATCATATTCCAGAATGTGAGTATCTCATAATTTACCAATTTACTTTCAGCCAGTTTGGGGCTGTTAAAAAGTAAAACCACAATGAATATCATACAGTATTAAACTATGTCCGCATTCCTGGTTATTTTCTTTAGGGAATGAACACTTTTAGAGTCTTTGTCCATGCTACCAAATTGCTTGTTCCAGAAAAACCATATCAATCTGTACGCCCACTAGCAATGACTGAGAGAGGCTCCCAACACCTTTTCTTAAATGTTCACTAATCTGATAGATGAAAGTGGCATGTTATCACTTCAATTTGCATTTTAGATGACTAGTGGGGTTAATTCTCCATTTGCGATTCTTCTAAGAATTATCTGAATGTGCATCCATTGCTCTAGTTTTCTAAAGAGGAGGTGGTCAACCTTCCTCCCTCACCACGGGCCCAGTCCCAGCCCTGAGCCCTCCTGCCCCAGAGGTTTGGACCCACCCTTGGCTCCAAAATGGCCCTTTTCCTCCTGCTTCTGCATCCCTTGCCATCTGCTCTCAAGCCTCTTCCATCCCCTCCACATCCCCATGGCTGGCCTCTCTCTCTCGGCTTCTGTGCCTGTGGGTGCCCCTTGGTCTGCACCCCGAAACCCTTGCACAGAACAACCAAACACAAGCCTAGAATGTTCAAGCAGGCTGCCAGGGCCTGCCATCAGACTGGGATCAGTGCTGACAGGACAGCAGACACAGCAGGGACCCCTGCTGCCCCAACCTGGGCCAGGAAGAAATGGGGGGCCACCACTGGGGCCTCCCCTGCAGGGACCGTGCACAATCCCCTCATCTTTTCCTTTCCCGTTTTTCCTCCTCTCCCCATTATTCTGACTCAGGCTTTAACTTTCACAAATGATGCAGTGTGCTGGTTTGGGGTTTCTGCAGGAGAATTTCTGCACTCCTCGGGGCACTGGGGCCTGTTCACCCTTGTTACAGAAGAGGAACCCTCGATGCTCTGCAGACCCCGTCAGGCTGCTGTGATAAGCAGGGCTATTTGAGCTGCATCATGTAAACCTGGCCCTTCCGAGTGAGACTTCGCAGAAATCCCACCGGAGATTCTTCCGCCCCTGCGCTGTCTACTTTCCTTCATAATGATAAATGGCTGAAAAGAAAACTATCTAATCTCCAAACTGCTTGCTTTTTTTTTTCTCCTCTTTCTTCAAGGAGAGGAGGAAGAACATAGTCACATAAAACAGAGTCCTTCATCGCCTGCTTCTCAGGAGACGGTTCTTTCCCTTTTCATCCCGGGCCTGTTTCTGATCTGTGATGGGCTCGCATTGAAAGCTCCAGCCCGGCCCTCCCTAATCAGCTGCGACAGCCGCTGCGGTTGCTCGGGTTGCCCATCGAAATTGAATTGATTACCCGGCCGCTTTGCCATTTTGTTCGGCGCACAATTGCTTAATAGCTGTCACCTTGGCTTTCGGTCCAGGCCGGCTTCGGGCTGACTGGTTCCCATTACTCGGGATGGCCAGTGCAAGTTCATCACCTTGACAGGATGTCCCTGATTGGTTCCGTATGCCTTGGAGACCTGTCATAGATTTGCGTGGGGGGAGAGAGGGCTTGCCGGGGGATGGCATGGAAATCTCTTGGCTGCAGGAGCAGTCAGGTTTCACTGCAAGACTCACCACGTTTGAATCATTACCAGGTCTTCTTGTCAGGAGTGTGGCCTCTGCTGACATAGCTGCTGATGAATTTGTAAATTTTTAAAAAATACAAAACAACCCAGCCTGTTCTAACCTTTGCTGTCGCCACCTGCCTCCTGGGTGGGGGTGGCAAGCAAACAGTGGCTGCCCCGCCTCCCCCAACCCCACCAACCCCTTTCCCCTGCTGGCTGAGCTGGAGACCCGGGCTGGGACAGAGACATCTTTCAAGTGAAATCCTTTGCGCTGGGAACTACTTCAATTAGACAGCAGGGGGAATGTTAACATGCCCTCCGGCCTTTTAAGTGGGTTTTAATTTTATGTTGTAAGATAAGACACTGCGAGGCTGGGCTGCTACTCCTCCAGCAGGCTCCATTAGTGGGGCGAGCCGAGGCCTCTTGACCCCCTGAGGCCCAGCCAAGGCTGGAAGTTGGTTTGGTTTTTTAACAATTTGTCAGTCTGACCCAGCTTCTCTTTCCCTTCTCCCTTTTGTTATTCCAGGCCCTTCTGTGGTTGAGGGCCAACTGTCTGTGGCTGAGTTGCTGCTGAGAGGCCTGCCCCGGCTTCCCCCAAGGGGCCTGGCCCTGAGCTGGAGAGCACAGCCCCCAAGGCCACCTTCCCGTGGACACGCGGCTGAACGTTAATTGGCTTTTGTCCCCTTCCCAGGCAGGGCATAGCAGAAGCAGACCCTTTTCATGTGGCAGGTTTCTGGCCGATGATGTATGACCTGTTGCTGCTCCTGAATGGTGCCCTTTGTTTCAGGATATCCCATGTGCCCCCTTTTTATTGAGCTGTTGATTCAGAGGGGCAGGAAAGTTCCACAAATCCCACTGCAGGCCAGGCTCTGGCCATGCCCAGGTGGGGAAGCCCAGGGACCTCACGCTTCCCAGCAAGCTGGCAGGAAGCCGTGGGCTGCCTTGAGGCAAAATACCCCTTTAAGAAGCGGCTTTCTTCATGTCAGACTCAGCCAACCATGTGTTTGGAGAGAACCTGGGAACATCCGCGTTGCCCCCAGCCCTCTGCCTGGGCTCTAGAAGGTGTGGAGTGTCCCAGATGTGCTGTCTTCACCCAGAAAGAAAAGAGCACAGCAGGTGGGAGTTAGGAAGAGCCCCCCGCCCTTCCCTGTCCCCTGAGCCAAGCTCAGTTAACATCTTTCTCCATGACCAAGAAGCCCAAGGTGTGCGCCAACAGCTAAGGGAGGATGGAGCTTGGCTTCCTGCTCTGCAGGAAGAAGTCCAGCCAGAGAGCAGCCTAGAGCCACAAAAGGACTCTGGAGAAACAGGAGACAAAGTTGAGTCTTTACCCAGCAGGAAATCTCATCTCAGTCCTGACAGGGCAAGGATTCAAGGGCACACCTCCCTTGCCTTCTCTTTTCCTAGGTTCCTAGACCAGCCTGCAGTGGAGATGGTGGATGCGGGTAAGCAGCTTTGGGGAAGGAGCCATCAGGGGCAGGGCAGGTGGCAAGGCTGTAAGGAGGGAGACCCAGCAGCACCTTCCTATGCCTGCCTCTTCCAATCTAGGGTGAACCTGGGCTGGATTTCACCTCCTTTTTCCTCTCTCCATCTTGTGGCCGAGCTTCAGGGACCTGGCAAAGATGCAGGCGAATGGGGACTTTGCCAGGCCTTGACTCACCCTCTCTGGGGTGACGGTGGTGATGAGCTCACGCCCCTGACTGCTCCAGGAAGCCCCCGGCGCTGACTCGAAACTGCTCTTCAGCTCCTTTTCTGAAGCAGCTGCATAAATTCCACCAGGAATTCCCTACTTATGAGACCACTTCCCCCAAATGGCCAGCTTATGTTTTGACTGCTGAAAGGAGACAGATTCTTGCTTTACTGCCTGCCCTGCCCTTCTGGGGTCTTTGTGGACCCTGAAGTCCAGATTCATAACCCAAGGAGTAGCATGAGATCAAAGGTACAATTGCTCTGTTGGTCCTAAGTGACTTCACTCTGAGCTCAGAGGCTCCACAGTACAAATGTTCAGAGGCACTGAGGGCCTCACCTGACACTTGAGAAAAAAAATACCAGCAAAAAAGAGGCAGAGGCCATTGCAGAGCCAAGAAATGACAAGTCAGTAATAAAGAGCATCCACACACTTCACAGTTGTAAATGGCTTTATGTTCTGATATGCAAAATAAAACGTCCATGCTATATAACAAAACACTTGAAGTTCCATATCACCTGTTAGCTAATGTGTTTTCTAAAAAAGCTTTATCTGTAGTGTGTGTGTGTTTATATATAATTTATTTATATGTTTTATCTAAACCATTCTTAGTTTTTAATATCAAACATGTAATAAAAATTTAAATAGATGTCTTTCCAAATACCCCCTCCAATGTTTATTTTTATTAAGTAAGTTCATTCATTTGTAAAAAGCAAAGCTGAATTTGACATGTGGCCTGCATTTGTGAGAGAGAGATATATATAATATATATTTATTTATTTATATAATATATAAATAGCTATTCAGCATGCAAAGAGTTTAGTGATTTCCCAAGTTTGATGGAGAGCTCACCCCAGCCACACTGATGGCCTGGTGGTGTTCAATGCTAAAACGCAGGACTGAGGACTGTGTGAGTGCCACACTGGAGAATTCTCTTTGCTCCTCTGAGCTCACCGGCTGAATTTACTGGAAGAAACAAATTTTTTTCAATTATCTTTATTTCTGTTGGGCTTTCTCGCTCCAGAAGCATAGATTTTCTGAGAGCAGAACAGGCCCTGGAGATGCCAGACATCAGCTCCAGTGTGGCCTCCTGGGGCTGATGCCAGCGGAGGCGTGTTTCATAATTGCCCGTCATAGGATGCAGATGGTATGGTGCCTGGGAGGCCGACTCTCCACACACCAGAGTGAGAGACTGTATGTTGGGGACCTAAGGGGAAGGGCTCTGTACTTTATTACAAAACCTGAATGATGACAGAGATGCTACTAGTTGCATTTTCCCTCCTCTTGAAGGAAAAAAAAACCTTTAAAAATACCCCTCAGGTGACATTTAGCACATGACCCTTTCCGAATGTCATCCCTCAGACCTCAGAGCTCCAGTCATCGACGTCTAGGCCAGTAATTGAGCAGCCAGCTGTACTATCAAAGTCCACGTTGTGGCTTAGCTGAGCCCACCTCTCGGGCCGTCTCACAGACTCTCCAGAAGCCAAAAGAGTGGGCCTCCTGCTACCAAAACCAGACTCTCAGCTCCCATTGCAAAAGGAAGGCCAGGAGCTCCAAGGTATGTACAGAGCCCTCACACCCCAGCAGCGAGAATCTTCCCGCCCCAGCAATGAGAATCTTTCCCCATGGGAGAGAACTCCCCCACCTGGCCCCTGAGTAAATCAACCATTATAAAACCCTCTCAATAACTCATATGAACCCTCCACTCCCATCCCACCCACGAGCATGTCAAGAGATGTCAGATAACAATAGACCCAGGTCCTGCAGCCAAAATCACTTCTTAGATAAATGTGGTGTTTTTTTTTCCTTGTCATGACCTCAGTTGTATGTCAGAAGATGGATGCTCTCCAAATACATACATGCTCGCGTGCACACACACACACACACACACACACACACACGCACACTCTGGAATACCTTCCTGTGTTTCTTGGTAGAGTGCAGGCCACCCACAGAGCTTTATACTGGAGCAACACGGTCCCGGGGCTGTGGAGGAGACGTGAGAGTCATCCGTCGGTCCAGTTCTCCACAGTCCCCATTCCTGAATGGTACTGTAAGGAAGATTCTCGGGACAAGGAGAAGGTTTGAGAGTAGAGAAACTCATTGGCAGCATTTAGATGTGGCGAGGGTGGCTTCCTCTCGCACCCCGGGGGGAGGCCACGCTCTCTTGGGAATGAGGCGCTGGGCCCCCGCTCTCGGACCTGAGACTGGGAGAGCTGATTGTAGACACCGAAGTGGGCATTTCCTGGTGGCTGGGAGCTCTGAGCGGAGAGGGTGGGCAGCCGAGGCATCATGGTGGTGGCGGTGAAGTGCGTGGGGAAGGGCTGGTACGGCACAGTCTCCATCGTCTGCACGCTATAGCTGGTGTACGGCGACACTGAAGTCCACATGTTACAGCTCAGCGGAGGTGGGGGCAGGTCGTCCACCCCGGACACCCCGGCAATCTCGGGCCCTGAACCTGAGTACATACATGCTTCTCTGGGGGTCACCTCACTGCAGTAGGAGGGGCTCAGCATTTGCTGGTCATAGGGAGGGGGGGAACGGAAATAGTGATCCTCCCCCACTGAAGAGGGGGCTTCCAGATAGGATCGCTTGCAAGGTAAGTCCAGGTGGCGGGCACCGTCTGCTGAAAGACAAAGTAACAGGAAGAACCATTTCCACCAGCCCAGGCCCCAGAGCACCCTGCTGGATGCTGGGACAGCCTGTCCTTGTCCCTCCGTGCCTGTCCTCCCCATGTTGCCATGGCACTCCCAGAGCCATTTCAATCAGCCACAGCTTTTATAGGGTGGCAGCTGCCAAGAAGTGGTCAGATTACGGACCCTACTCAGAGGCCATGGGGGACACCACATCACCGGACACTGAGGGCCAGGCTTAGCCAGGCAGCACTTGGCTTTGATCCTTCGCCAGCCTGATTCTTGGGAGAGTGAGAGGCCTTGGTGTGCAGTTGGCATTCTCAGGCTAGGCCTTCCCTGGCCAAGGAAAGTGGAGGCACTTGCCAGGCCAGCCCAGGCCCAGAGGCCACATCTGTCTGAGGTAGCCAGAAAATTAACGCCATGAGGTTTCTGCCTCCATCCTCAGCTCCCAGGAAGACCTCAGGGAGCCAAAGCCACTTGTAGGCATGTTTCTGTTGCTTTTAGAAGATGAACTAACCTCACATGTGTTTAAAGAAGAGCCATCAGATTTTTACTACACAGATTCCAACACCACAGTGTCTACAAAATTAAGAAATAGAACTGATAATAAGTGAAAAAGGTGACATACTTTTCAGGCTAAGCAGGTACTCTGGGGGAAGATGACATCAGATGCCACAAATCATGTATGTGTGCCTTTCAACATCCTCCACCAGGAGGGCCTAACTATCTGGAGTGGCATGACCTCCCCTGGGATTCAGGGCTGACCCAGGCCTGAGGGTTTGGGGAGCAGCCCACTGAGCCAATTTAAGAACACTCATCCGGGCTGGGTGCAGTGGCTCACACCTGTAATCCCAGCACGTTGGGAGGCCAAGGTGGGCGGATCACCTGAGGTCAGGAGTTCAAGACCAGCCTGACCAACATGGTGAAACCCCATCTCTACTAAAAATACAAAAATTAGCTGGGCATGGTGGCATACACCTGTAATCTCAGCTACTGGGGAGGCTGAGGCAGGAGAATCAGTTGAATTCGGGAGGCAGAGGTTGCAGTGAGCCCAGATTGCACCATTGCACTCCAGCCTGGGAGACAGAGTGAGACTCCGTCTCAAAAAAAAAAAAAAACAAAAAACAACAACAACAACAAAAACCCCACTCATCCATGGCTCATCTTGGCCTCCTTCCTCCTGTTTTGTCCAAGGATTCATTCGGGGAGCTCTGTGTGTGCGCCCACAGGGCTGGAGGCAGAGGGGCTAAGTGGGTGTGAAGGCCTGTGCTCACCTCTCTCTTCTGCCCCTGCTGGTGGCATCTGCCCTGCCCAGGGAGACCTGCTCCTCTCCCTTGCCCAGCTCTCTCCTTTGCCCCTCACTCAGCCCAATTCTCCGTCTTCTCTCCAAATCCCTCTCTTCTCCCTGCGCTAAGCTCTTGATCCTGGCAGGTGACCTACTCATTCTAGGTCAAGACTGGGCAAACTTTTTCTGCAAAGGGCCAGATAGTAAATATCTTAGGCTTTGTGGGCTGCAGGGTATCTGTTGCAACTACGAAACTCTGCTGTTGTCCCACGA
The DNA here is from genome assembly GCF_006542625.1 of Nomascus leucogenys. Lineage (NCBI taxonomy): Eukaryota > Metazoa > Chordata > Mammalia > Primates > Hylobatidae > Nomascus > Nomascus leucogenys. The sequence goes on along the minus strand of NC_044394.1, from coordinate 10,469,564 downwards.
AAGCAGCCACAGACAACCTGTAAGTAAATGAGTGTGGCTATGTTCCAATCAAACTTTATGGACACTAAAACTTTAATTTCACATAATGCTCACATCTCATGAAATATTCTTCTTTTGATTTTTTTCAATTGTTTTGAAATGTAAAAACTATTTTGTACAGGTAGCAGGCTGGGTTAGGTCCAAAGGCCAGAGTTTGCCAACCCATACTCTAGGTCATTGAGTTCTAATGAGACTTGTACAGGGGATCTCGGAGCTCTGCTGGGCTAGTCCCTAGGACCAGGGCTGAGGGAACATTCTGGATAGCAAGCAAAAGTCCCCAGGCTCATTCCGAAGGGAATTTCAGCAGCCCCATGAGGTCTTCTGGTGGAGTAACACGAGTCATTGCAATTCTATCCATGGAGGAATCAAGACCTGGCACAGAGCACAGATGTGATGGTGCCCAGCCCCAGGCTCCTACTCTTTATGAAGAGGCCTGGCACAGAGGGTGTCTTCCCAGCCCCCACCTACGTCCACAATAGCTCATCTCAACTCTCAAGCAGCCTCTGCAGATCCTGGAAGGAATGATTAGGTGGAAGGCCCTGCACGTGAGACACCAAGTCCTCCCTGTTCTGGAATTGAGGTTGCTTTGACAAATAACAGCCCCAATCGCAAAACCTCTGGACTGGGAAGTGTCAGCCTCTTCCTGCACTTCCAGGCAGAGCCCAGCTCACCCCATGAGGCTCTCAGAGCAGTGACTGCAAAGCAACACTTGGAAAGGTGTCTGGGAACACCAGGGCTACAAGCTGTCTGTGAGGGTTCCAAAGGCAGCATGAGAGATGAGAACCAGCATCCCTGCACTGGAAAAGATGGCCCTGTGCCCAGCTGTGATCCCTAACCCTTCAGGCTCACTCTCCCAGGCCACACAAGCACCAGATGAGTGTGTGTGTGTTGGGGGGTGGGGGGGGCTGCAGAGTGGTTTCGGGGAGAACCTCACCCCTCCTCTGACCCTCTAGGGCTTCTAGACCAGGAGAGCACTACCTCGTCTTTTCAGGCAGTGATAGAAGAGGCTTGAGTCCCTCTGGGTGGGAAAGGTGCTGAGGGGCAGGTCCTGCGGCTCTGCGAGCTGTGAGTGTGCCCCGTTCTCGTGCTGGTAGTGCTGGAGCGCCTGGTGGGTGCCAAGCAGGGGGCCCATGTCCGGTGTGGCCGAGAGCTGGGGGGAGATGAGCCTCTGCCTCATGATGCTTTTGGAAATCACGGGGTATTCTTTGCTGAAGGGGTGGGAAGGACAGGAGGAGGGACAGGAAGAGAGTGAAGATACATTGAGGGTCACAGAGGCCACGTGCCTGAATCCCGTCTGCCCGCCCCACCCCCGGGCTGCGCAGCCCCACCTCTGCAGTCGGGCCACACGCAGGTCACTGTCATCACTGCCCCGGAATCCCTTGGCAAAAGGGTTGTTCTCAATTTTCAGCTGGGTGATCTGTGGGGAGAAGACACATAGGGTCACCAGTGTGAGGCACACAAATGTGTCTCAGTTTCCACATTTGTAAATGGGATCATAACACGTAACCTCCCTCCCTCAGGGGTTGCCCTCCAGCCTCACCTCTTCTCAAAACCTTCTTAGGGAGGAGGGTGGGACTGGGCTCGCCTCTGGCCCTCCCTCCTCCCCAACCCCAGGCACAGGCGGAACTGGGGCAGGTCTGGGGAAGTGGGCCTTGCCATTCACACCCGGTGTGTCCCTGGCTCCCTACTCCTTGCTCTCCACCCTCCGATTCTTTCTCCTGCTCCCCAGCCCTCTGCACTGCCGGGCTTCTGTCCCCATGGGTCTCTCCTGGGGACCTATAACATCTTCCCAGTGAGCGTCCTGGGCCTGCTGCCTGAGTCTGTGCAACTATCACATCAGACTCTGAGTGACCGTTCTAGATGCAGTTCCGACTCTGTCACTCTTCTGCCTAAAATCCACCACAGCCACGGCCCTTCCCCAGTGACCCCTGCCCACCTTGCCAGTCCCCGTGTGCATACTGTGGAAAGCAGATGGGCGGCAGGGCACAGCTGTCAGTGACTGGGATGAAGTGGGGGTGGCCGGGCTGGGCAGGGCAGTAGCGAGGGTGGGAGGTGGCTGGGGCACCTCCGACCACAGCCTGGGAAGGGCCTCCGCACAGGCTCTGCTTCCACACCCCCGCTGACAGCACCCCAGGGCTCCTATCCCCATTCCCTACCCCTCTCTCTGAAGGCACCAGGAGATGAACCAGGAGAAAGAACATTGTGGAATGAAAGGGCCCAACGCTCAAACCACAAGGCAGGCTCCAAGCTCCTGGTTTTTACAGTTGCCAATTTTCTCCATTCCCCAAAACACAGAGACCGTAATTCCTCTGCGCTGGAGATGGACATATCTAGAGTCCTTTTCTGTTCATCATTCGATTTGCTCACGGCTCCGAGGGACTCTAGGCTTCTGAGATCCCTGCGCTGGGCCTGCCCAAGCCCTGCTGGGACTCTGGCTTCACACTCTGCCTCTCTGCATGGTGGAAGAGAATGAAGGGTGGTGTTAAGTGGGGGCTGTGGGGCTGTGGGGCAGTGGCTGTACCTTGTGATTCTGGTAGGAGGTCACAGAGATGAAGGAGGTCTCTGGGAACACGTGGGTGCAGAAAGCAGTGTTTTTGGAGCCGAAAGCATTGTTCTCATCAGCCTTAACGATGTGGAGCCGTGGCTGGTACTTGTGCATAGAGTTGAGGATGATCTGGAAGAGAAGGGTCTCATGCTGAGCTCCAGGTCCCCATCCGCAAGCCCCAGGCCCTTGACCTCATTCATCTGGCCCTGGCCTGGTTTTTCTCATTCTCCTCAAAGCCCAGGATCCGGGGCCTACCGACCGGGACTGGAGCTCCCAAGTGAAGAACCAGGCCCCTGGGCCCCAAACTCTCCCCACTCCAGCCCCACTTAGCCTGTCTGCACCAGCACTAACGCCCAGCCCCAGGCCCTCCTTGATGTGACCAATTGATTCACTGTGGTAACGGAGAACTTGAGTAAGCCCTTAACAGTGTAAAAGCCCACTGTGAACTCAGCACAGTGTAGCAGGTGGAATTCTGAGCTGTCAGCAAAAGTCCAGGGTGCCACCGAGTCACTGTTTGACCTCAGACAAGTCACTGGGCTTCTCTGTGCCTCAGTTTCCACATTTGTAAATGGGATCATAACGCGTAACCTCCCTCCCTCAGGGGTCCCCCTCCAGCCTCACCTCTTCTCAATACCCTTCTTACACATGACCTGCCTCTTCTAGAAATACTTGGGTTTTGCAGGATGAGAAAGAGGGAGGAAGCTGAGGAAAATGTCTCACTGTAACTTTTTTTTGTCACACTGCTCATTTGTTTATGCATTTCTTTTCTCTTTCTTTCTTTTCTTTCTTTTCTTTTCTTTCTTTCTTTCTTTCTTTCTTTCTTTTTTCTTTCTTTCTTTCATCTTTCTGTCTTTCTTCCTTTTTTTGAGATGGAATCTCACTCTTGTTGCCCAGGCTGGACTGCAGTGCCGCAATCTTGGCTCACTGCAACCTCCACCTCCTGGGTTCAAGTGATTCTCATACCTCAGCCTTCCAAGTAGCTGAAATTACAGGTGTGCTCCACCATCCCCAGCTAATTTTTATATTTTTAGAAGAGACAGGGTTTCACCATGTTGGCCAGGCTGCTCTCGAACTCCTGACCTCCAGTGATCCGCCCACCTCGGCCTCCCAAAGTGCTGGGATTACAGGTGTGAGCCACCGCACTTAGCCTTGTTTATGCATTTCTCCATGTTCACAGAGGCCTGCTGATGGTGTGCTGGGGAGACCCAAATGCATCCTGCCTTCAGACCTGCCCAAGGCCACTCCCAGCCCTCAGAGAAGCTGTTCAAGCGTTCAAGGTGCCAAGGTAGGAGACGGCACAGTTTCTAAAATAGTGCCATAGAAGGCAAGAGGCCCCCGATCCCAAGGGCCCTTGAGAATGCCATGGGCTGGGGGAGGCGGGTTGCTGCGGCTGGACAAAGCTTAGCAAAGCGCCCTGGAGGCGCGGCCGCCAGAGCCCCCGGGGGCTGCTCACAGTAGTTGCTGCTCCAAACCTGCTTCATTTGGCTGCGCCCCACGGTAGCAGCTGCATCATGTGCCATTAAAATGTATTTTTTATCGTTGACATTTGCCAGACGCCCTCCCCATTGAAGGCAGGACCAGGAATTTGGGGCATTTTATCAGCCCTGCGGCTTCTGTTAACCCTTTGGTTTCTGTCCTGGCCGGGCCAGGCGGGCCTTCGGGTCCCCTTCCCCTCTGAGCTCCCCTCTCTGTAGCTGGCAGTGCCCTTTCCTTGGGTTGGTCATTGGGCTGCCGCCCTTCTAGGTTTCCAGGGATGGGACCTGGTACTGACACTTAATGAAAGGTTTAACCCATTAGTGACCAGAGTGCCAAGAGAAAGGCCAGAGTCAGTCTCTTCTATGGCAAGCCTTGGCCAAAGTCTCAGTCTGGGAAGACTCTGCTTTTATCATGCCCTGGGGCACAGGGATAGCCTAGAGAGCCAGCCCAGCTGAGGAACGGGTGGGCCAGGACCTGGGCTGTGGGTACTGGCCTTTCCTGGGCTCCTCGGTTGAGCTAGGTGACTCCATCCAGCAGGAACCACACTTTCTGCCTTCTGCACTGGCCACTCCCCCCTCAGCCCTCAGTGACAAACCTCCAGATCCTCACGAGGCAAGTACATAACCCCCAAACCCCAAACCAGGTCCTGCAGCTGGGGACCTGCTGCCCCACCGGGGGCCTGCCAGGTGAGGAATGCAGAGTGAGGCTACAGGACACAGGTCCCGCTCAGAGAGGCCTCGATGTTTGTCCCTTTCCAGGACACTGGGGATGCTCCTTTGGCGAGAGGAACTGGGCCTGGAAAACACCTCCCGGTCCCTTTAGATGACCCCATCACCGTGCACTATTCACAGAGCTGCAGGCGTCCACAAAGGACCCACATTCCTGGAAGATCCAGCAATGAAATACCTGGGAGGTGGCCCGATAGCTCCAGGAATGCCCAGTTCCTACCTGCGCACCTTTGCACGTGCGGGTCCCTCTGCTGTCTTGATCTTCCTTTCCCATTCTTTTCTCACCTTCTGGGCCTAACATCTCTTCTAGGAAGACCCAGCTCTTCCAGGAAGTCTCAGGTACAAGGGCCTGCTCTGAACGCCCCTGAAACTTACTTCTCATGCGTTATCTACCTGGCTGTCATTCTGTATCCTAGTGGCTTCCTATTTCTTCTTGTCCCTTCAATTAAACTCTAAACTCCTCAGGAGAAAGGGCTATACCTTTTATCCTTTTGTACCTCCAGGCTCCTTTGCCCCCAGACAGGATCTAGTGAGTGCAAGGTCGGGTTTGAGAGTGGGGAGATCTGGGCCACGACCACAAACCCTCCGTGGGAACGTGGGCAAGTCCTCTCTTCTCTGGTCTTTGCTTGCTCACTAAAGACGAGATCATCTCTAAGGCATTTTCCAGGTCAAAAGTGGTGATGAAACATGTGCAGAGATGATCTCCCATGAGCTCCCCGATGGTCCAGCTCCTTGGCCTGAAGGCCTCCCCCGGTCACTCTAGCTCTCCAAAGGTGGCAGCACAAAGGGAGAACAGAGACTGTGGGCTGAGAGAACCCAGGACAGAGCCATAGGCACCAGCACCTCATGAAGGCTGTGCAGGACACTAGGACACATGGCAGCAGCCACCCTGCTCCTGTGACACCTGGGCAGTCACAAGCAGTTGTGGGCTGGTCAAAGCCCTGGGTATCATCATCAACTCCCCTTCTCCTCACTGTCATCCACCTCCAGGTCCACTCAGTGACCAATTCCTGTGGCTCTATCTATAAAACAAAAGCCCCTCCATTCCCTTTGCACACCCCTGCTTCAGGCCCCACCATCTCTGCCTGGGCGGCTAGGACAGCCTCCCCCTAGCTCCATCTACTTTCTCTCCATTTCCTCTTGAAACGCATCCCATCAGTTCACTCCCTTGCTCAGAACCTTCTGGGAAATTCAGGAAGATGTGCATTGCTTAAGAGCAGGGCCTTTTGTATTTCCTCCTCTTTCCCCCACATGCCCTCCTACCACTGCTGCCAGTATATAGGGCTCAATAAATGCCTTATATCCACAATCCACCTTTGATTGTTCCCTCTTGACCCTTGGAATAAAGGCCAAACTCCTTAGCCCATCAGACAAAGTCCCTGATGACTAGGGTGGAGAGACTGCCCAACACATCTTCCGAGGCAGGGAACCAGCCAGGCTCACAGGGAAACCTGCAAAGAGGGAAGCTGCCAGTCCTACAGGGGCAGGTGGGAGCCACTAGGTGAGGGTAACCCCAGTCACAGAGAAGTCAAGAAGGGTGCAGACGCCTTCATGATCTCTGTTCACCAGCGTCAAGTCCTAAGCAAGCTCTTCTTCTCCAACCATTGGGGTCCCCATCTATAAAGTGGGGCCTTTGACTAAGTGGTCCCAAACACCCCTTCTGACTCTGACAGTCTAGAACCTGGACAGGTATCTGGAAGAAAGTCCCACCCATTGAGCCAAGACAAGTATAAAGTTGAGCCTTAGTCCCATCAGCCGGGAGAATGTGAAACCAACTCAGTGACTCACACACCTGGCTTTGCTCGGAAGTTCCTCAGGCGCCACATTAAACTACTTTGCCAGAGTTTCACATTTATATTTGCTGCAGAGGATATGGGGCCAAATGGGCCAGCCACGTCAACAACCCCACTACATGACTGGTTCCGTCATCATCATCGTTTCACAGAAATGGGATTCATTATGTTCTGGCCACAATTCAGAAGCCTGTTCTATTTTAACAACTGCAATTGCGCCAAACGTCCCTCTCCTCAAGAGATCGCCATAGGGTGCTTAGCCAATAAAGCCCAGATCTATCTACATTGGAATCACAGAACATTAGGGCATGGAAAGGCAGGCCATTGAGATCATTCGTGTCCAGCTCTCTAATTTTACAGATGAGGAACAGAATGCTGGTAGTGGAGACATGACTCGCCCACGAACACACAGCTGGTTGGAGACACAGTCTGGAGCAGGATCCAGATGGCCTGTGAGAGAGCACACACTGCTCTCAACAAGCTCAGAGTTAATGAGAAAGTGTCAATTAAACACTGTAAGGGACTTGGGTCAGCAGGCCCTACAGAACACAGAACACATGCTGTCTGGATGCTAGCCCCTCAACAGTGTGGCTAATGTCTGTTTTGTCAGATACTAAAACCAGATTTACCCTGTAGCATAATTTTACTTTCTGTGACTACCTTCTCCATCATCCTTCTGATCCTCCCCAGCCCTGCAAAGAGGTTAGGACAGTGACAGGATCTCAGCTTAAACACCAAAGAAGAAAAGAAAGAAAACTGCGACCCAGAATGATAAGAGGTGCATCCAAGGAAAATTCAAACTAGAACTAAGTCAGGGAGCCCATCAGCCCACTCAAGAGGCGTTGCCCAGGGAACCTTAGGCCTCACTCCCACGGGAGCAACACTGGGGTGGTACCGTGGGGCCTCCAAACCTTCCTGCCTTCTGCCACAGCAACAGCAGTAACAGCTGGCACTTACTGAGCATAGCTTATGTGCCAGGCCCTGTGATAAGTCATTTACATCCACCATAAAATTAATCTGTACAGTATCCGTATAAAGTAGGCATTAATTATTATTGCGCTTATTTTAACGGGCGAGGGACTGAGGGTCAGGGAGGTGCGGGCATTTGCCCAGCATCAGACAGCCGATTTCAGGGACAGCCAGAATTGGTACTAGTTTCCAAGCCTGAGTTCATACCTTAACCTGACTGGGGAGGGTGGGACCTGATCTGGAGTTTAGGGCTTGCCACATTGTCAGGGATCAGCAAATGTGGGAGGAAAGGAGGAAAGAGGGAGATAAATAGCTCTGGGTCCCCACTGGCAAATTAGCAGCATAAGCTTTGGGGGGACATCTGCCCCTGGCAGGGGAAGTGGCTTTGCTGTCTAATTACCAGCCCCTTCAGGAGTTTCTCATGCACTTACCATCCACCAGCACCCACTGGCTTGCCAGACACAGTGGCTAGGCACCAGCATGTCACAGTGACTGGAAACCTCATGGTTTACTATCTAGTGGGGAAGTCACACAGTAACCCCGAAACTGAGCAGAAATAAGTGGTGAGAAAATGTAGTGAAAGAAAGGCTGTATTTATCATGGTAACAAATCGGGTGACACACCTAACAAGAAACGTGCAGGGCCATTTCAAGGAAACCTGAATATGCTTTGAAGGACCAGAAAACCTTCAGCAAATAGAAAAGCCTTCCTATCAGTCTTCTCTAGGTAAATTTATAATTTAAAGCAAATCCAATAAAAATATAAATAAGCTCCTTTTTTTAACACTACAAGCTTATTCTAAAGTTTATGTGAAAAAATAGACAAGACTAGCCAAGAAAACTCTGAAGAAGATCAAGAAGGCCCAGTCCTGCCAAACACTAAAACCTATTATCCAGTCTCAACAGTTAAAATACCGGCGTGTGAACAGGCACACATTCACATGGGGATTTAGTATTCAGAAATAAGGCACCTCAACCAGGGGAGGAAAGGGGACGACTCAATTAGTGATGCTGGGACAACTGGATAGCTCTGTAGAAAAAAAAAAAATTGGATTCACACCTCAAATCAATGCCAGGATAAATTTCAAAAGGATCAATGGTTTAAATGTAAAAATAAATCCATAAAATACTAAAAGAAAAGTCCCTTATAAGTAAGGAGGGGATTAGGGCTTTCAATAACTCAAAATCCAAAATCTATAAGGAAAAGACTGGTCAATTCAATCAAAAGCATCGGCGTGGGAATATCACTACAGGCAAAACCAAATGACAAATGATAACCTGGACAGGTGTAACTCATCACAGATAAGAGCTACATCCTCCTAATTTATAAGAGTTCCTAGAAATTGATATCGAAAACCTACAAGAAAAATGAGCAAAGGATGAGAACAGCAGTTCACAGGAGAGGAAATTTATTAAAAGAAGATGCTTAACCTTACTCATAATAAAGGAAATGCAAATTAAAGCTGAAACTGATATCCACATTTCACCTGTCAAACTGACAAAAATCCACAAGTTTGTTCTCCCACCCTTGTTGGTAAGGCCGTAGCAGTGGTGGAAATATATACATCAGTACAGCTCCCATGGAGGGGAATTTGGTGATATTTTCAAAGTTACAAATCCATGTACCCTTTGAACAGGCCATTTATCTCACAGATATACTTGGCACAGCATAAAATGGCATATGTACAAGCTTAATCAGAAGAGCAAAAAATAAAAAAACATCTAATTCCTTCAACAAGAACTGGCTACATGATTTCTGAAACAATCATTTTGATAAAATTCTATGCAGCTGCAGGCCAGGTGTGGTGGCACATGCTTGCAATCCCAGCACTTTGGGAGGCCGAGGCAGGTGGATCACCTGAGGTCAGAGTTTGAGACTAGTCTGATCAACATGGTGAAAACCTGTCTCTACTAAAAAAAAAAAAAAAAATTAGATGGGCGTAGTGGCAGTCGCCTGTAATCCCAGCTAGTCAGGAGGCTGAGGCAGGAGAATTGATTGAACCCGGGAGGTGGAGGCTGCAGTGAGCCAAGATCGCACCATTGTACTCCAGCCTGGGCAACAAGAGTGAAACTCCATCTCAAAAAAAATTAATAATTCTGTGCAGCTGCAAAAGGGATGAGGAAGCTCTCTCTAAATGGACTATTCTCCAAGAGATATTATTAAGTTTACAGAGCAAATGCAAAAAATGTTTCTATAGTATGCTACCTTTTGTGTGTAAAAGAGGGGATTCCGGAAAAGAAATTGGTAGCTGTGGTTGCCTGTACTGGGGGTTGAAAGAAACAGTGGATCAGGAACAAGTAGAGAGAGATGTCGTATTGTAGACATTTTAATTTATTCAATGATTTATGTTTAAAGCTTGTGAAAGTATTTCCTATTCATAAATAAAATTTTAAGATGCAAATAGGTATAAAATTATAACTTTGGCAAGTACTAGCATGAAAAGGTGCATAGTGCTCTGACAGCATGGAATGAGGACCCCAACCTTTCTCTCTGAAGAAGGTGCATTTGAGCTGGGATCCCGCAGCTCAGGAGTAGCTACCTAGGCGAAGAAGGTGGGAAAATGGTCTCAGGCCTAAGGGTGTGGCAGTCAGGCCTATGCCAGTTATGAAGCCCAGTGGCTAGAGGGAAGTCGCATATTAAGGGGACTAATGCGTGCTACTTTGTGACTGAGGAACTGCAGTCCACACCTCTAGCCCAGGGGCTAATGTAGCCCCTCCAACAGTTGGACTCACTGTGTCAGAAATCATAAACTGGCCCTCCTTCCTCAGCAATCTGGGATACCTGCATGCCACCATTTCCTCATCGTGCTATAGGATACAGGTCCCACCTATGCCCCAGTGAGGCCCTCCCCAACTTCCTGAAGCCCAGGTATTGCTAGAAGCTTATTCAGAAGAGGAGAAGAGGAAGAAAGCCGAGGGAAGCAGCTTCCTTTCCCATCTCATAGTCGCCTGGCACAGGACCCTGCCAGGTGTGGGAGGTAGTGGCAGGCAGGAGGGACAGGGGGGCAGGGAGGCAGCTTCTGTGGCCAGCAGAACAGCAGAAGCAAAGCCGAATTCAGGCCACTTGGAGGCAGCTCATCCAGCCCCAGCCCCATGGTCCTTTCTGCTCCTGCCTGGACCAACCGCAGGACTGGAGCTGACTCCCAGGTCTAAATCTGCCCTCCTGAACCTGACTTCCAAGGTTCGGACTGGAAAATTCCTTGTGGGTTTCCGCTGTGAAGGCTTTCCTAATCCCAGAGCAAAAACCCACAAGGAGTGTTCTAGTGAGAGCTCAGTCCTTTTAGGAGGTTCTGGCCATGTGGTCTGAGAGGTTCCTATTCCAGGGCTCCATCTGCCATACAGGACAGGCTACCAGGCCCAAGACTTCAACCTAAGGTCCTCAAACTTCAGAGAAGAGCAGCATTCATGGAAGAAAGGAATCTTGAATGATAGGAAAACCCGGATTATCCCAAAATAGCTGTTCCATACCTCCGCCCCCGACAGTCAGGGCTTCCTGCTCTTTGAAGCCTTAAGGCACCAGCAAGCAGACACACGGGCTCTCAGCCACCCTGCTCATCTCCTGGGATGAGGAAACGGGATGGCTTGGGCCCAGGGATCTCCAAGCTAGAAGGACACTGAGTCCACCTGTTGGACCCCAAGATGATACCACAGCCACTCTCACGAGCTCTCAACATGCCCTTTCACGAGGAGAGAGCCCACCCTTTGGGGCAGGAGTTGGGGGTGAGGGCTGCCAATAGGAGGCAGCTGCTCAAGCTCCTGGGATACCATGAGGATCCCCAAGAAAAGTCCAAGCCCACGTGGCTGGAGAAAGTCCCTTGAGGCCTGGAAGCTTTCAGGGCAAGCTGAAAATGTAGAAGTGGTTGTGCAGAAGGAAGGGCAATTCCCAATACAACGTAGCTTTTCCCCAGCCTCTTGCACTGAGAAGCCAAGAAGGGTGACTCCTTCATCCTTCAATAGGCGCTCACCACTCTCACGGGCGCGGGCCAAGGGGCAGAAGAAAATCAATGTCCAAATGGGTTGCTGTGCCCTGATATGTACCTCCACAGCCCTTGTCTGAATGGCCAGAGGCTGCTCCCTCTTCAAGGGTGCTCTAAATAGGTGAAGATACCGCAGCAAGAGCCCTGGGTACAGAAAGGCAGTGGAGAAGCCCAGAGACACTGGACCGGGAAGCAGAAGGCCTGGGTCTGAGATGATACCTGGGCCCTGCCACACCCACAGGGCTGTTGTAGCCAATAAACTGCAAGTACTGGGTAAGTGTGGGGATGAAGGGAGAAGGAAGATGCTCTGCGTCCCACTTGTCCAGGGAGAAAGCTGAGTTCCTGTGGATAGTATCCCTATCGTCAAGGCAAGGGAAGCCCCAGGCAGGCATGACAGGTGTAGCCAGGGGCACCCCCAGCATCACAAGCCCATCAAGCAGCCTCACTGGCCCTGACTTCTATGCAGGTTATCACAAACCACTCACAGACCCAGGGAGAGCCACTGAAGAGGTTAGCCAGGCTGTGAAAAGCTACTGCTGGGCTGTGAAGGCCAGAGCACTCTCTCCCACTTCCTAAAGAAGGCCCAGCTTTCCATGCCTTAACTCCCTCCGCTCTCACTTTCTAGAGGTCGGGGAAGCATAGGTGTCCTCTGAGACATCCCTGCAGCTGGTAGCCCTGACAACAAGCTGGCGCATCCAAAATCCTCTCCAGGTTTGGATCCTTAGGGACAAATGGCCACCCAAAGATGCAGCTCCCCACAAGCTCTGTATTCGCCCCCCATGGGGTCTGTGTGTGTGTGCAGTCGTGGGCCAGGTTCCCTAGCCTCCCAACACAGAGACCCTCCCTACCCTTTGAGGCTGGTGCCACAGCCTGGCCAAGCATAGGAAGTTGGGTAGGAGTTGACTGGGAACGAAGTCTTGACCAGGATGGTGCCCAGGGAGACCCAGGAAGCCCCTCTGCCTCTCAGCTGAAATGCCCTGGGGCTCGGGGAGGTGGGAACTTGGCTGATCCTCCCCTTTGGGAATCTGCCTGCCCTGTATGGGAAACCCAGTATAGGGACTGACAAACCAGATAAGATAAGTCAGGAGTTGACTGCGTTAATTAAGCATTCTCCTAGCTGCTTGTTTATAGCTCACCAATGACTCAGAAGCGAACTGAACAGATTCTGAGAAATTAAAACTAGAAGCTCATTGCCAGTTACATACCCATCAATCAGAAAAGAAGCATGGCTGGAGTTTTCCATAGGAACTATGCTTCAGAGCTCGGGCGTAAAAGCGGGACATACCTGCACATCTTGTAACCCCAACAGCCACACCTGCATCTCGAAGCCTCCACTGCCCCTGCCCTGCCCTTCCCCAGTAACCATGGGCAGTCTCAAGGGGTGGGGCCTGTGCCCTGGCAGATAGTACCAGGTCCCTAGACTTCTGTTTGCCACACACTTGAGCTAAAAATTTCCACATAAAAATCTCTTTTTTGTGGACTTGCCAGGGCCAGATGGGGAAAGAATGAGCTTGGGCAGCCTGGATGGGGCGTCAGCAGCATCCCTGGGGCTTCAGAATCTCTTCTGTAAGGACCAGGCCAAACCCAGCAGGAGCTAACATGTGAGCCAGAGCAAGGTCTTTCCTTCCAGAAGCAGGCGGCTCTCAGGCCAGGCAGACGGTACACACCAAAGAGGGGCTTTGGAACACATCCGTGACTCTTGCTCGAAAAGGCTTACCCCTCTTGTATTATGTTCCAGCAAGGCAAGATTTTGGGGAACTGAAGCTAAGATCTGACCCGTCACCTTTATCATCATAGCTGCCATTTATTTAGCACCTCCTACATGCAAAGTGCTTCCTGTATACCCTCTCATTTAAGTCTCACAACCATGAAAGATACATATGGTCATCTCCATTTTCTAGACAAGGAAAGTGAGGCTCAAAAAGGCTGGGACAATTGTCCAGAGTTACCCAGCCAGTAAGTGGCCGGGAAGGAAGTCCAGCTCTCTGCAGGCCTCAGAGGCTTGAGCTCTTTCCCTAAACTGGTCAGTGAGTGCCAAAGCCTGGAGCTGGATCCCGGAGTGGATTCTCCTTATCCCCATCCTGGCCTGTCCCACCCCTAAACCTGCCCCAGACTTGCCCCCTGAGGCCAGGCAGCCCCCATGCTTACATGGCCAAAGGGGTCCAGGTGGTTGTTTGTCAGCTTCAGCTTCTGGAAGGAGACCAGCTGCCGCATCCAGTGGGCCCCTGTGGCAGGAGAATCCGGGTGGACATACAGCCTTCCTGGCATGGCCGGCTCAGCCTTCCCTGCCACCATCCTGCCAACAGAGCAGATAAGAGCAGGCGATTACTCCAGGGGCTGGTGAGGCCAGATTCCCTGTCCCCTCTTGGAGCAAACCCCCACTGACCAGAGAAAAAAATAGCTTCTGGTCCCACCACATTGTCAAATTAGTACTTCAAGGGTAGGAGTGTGAGGGACAGAGGAGAATATGCTGAGGAGCAGAGAGCAGTTCTGAATCTCCTTTATTTTAGTGCGGTAGAAAAAAAAAAGGGAGGTTACAGGGAAATGGGATCATTTAATTGAAGGACTGGGGCTAATCACAAAGATATTGTGGGGAGATTTAGGCACTTCTATGTATATTTACACTTATGATTTAATTTTTTTTTTCTTTTTAAGAGATAGGTTCTCCCTCTGTCACTCATGCTAGTGGCATGATCATAGCTCCCTGCAGCCTCCAATTCCTGGGCTCAAGCAATCCTTCTGCCTCAGCCTCCCAGGTAGCTGTGACTACAGGCAGGTACCTCCATGCCCAGTTAACTTTTTACATTTTTTTGTAGAGACAAGGATCTTACTATATTACTCAGGCTGGTCTCAAACTCCTGACCTTCAAGTCATCCTCCTGCCTCTGCCTCCAGAGTAGCTGGGATTACAGACATGAGCCACTACACCTGGTATGATTATGATTGTCACATGTTATAAATTATATTATTTAGAGGGAGCTTCTCAGAGGACCTAGACAACTCTCAAATGGCTTGTCCCCAAAACAATGGTAAGAAATTCATTGGTAGCTCTCCCCGCAGCCAGAGCCTGCTCTGAGTTCTAGCCCGGAGAGGGAGAAGAAACAGAAACATGGCCCTTGCCAGGACGTGGCCACCAATCCTGCCTCCTCGGCCCAATCGCCCCAGCTCTGTGGCTCACTTGCCACGGAGCCCAGTGTCCTGGCTGGCTCCTCGCTCCTGGAGCGCTGTTCCGAGCTCCCAGGCAGTCAGGGACTAAGGAGTTGGCCTCACGAAAGGTAGCCCAGCCTTTATTTACCTGGCCCCTTTTGGTTTTGTCCCTTTACCTCTCTATGTCTCCCAGCCCCTTGCCAAAGGGTCCTATCTACCAACCCCCTGGTGGAGCCTCACTTCGTCCGGATGGCTGGAGAGGCCTGAAGCCAAGGAGAACATGGAGAAACAGGAGAGTGCCCCCACACAGCAGGTAATGGCCTTGCTCTTAAAGTCCCCAAGAGAACCGCTCCCATCTTCCCCACAGTGAAGCACTGACAGAGTCTAAATCTGGCCAGTGTTAATGATTTGTCTGTCACCTGACAGCATAGTCACCAAGTCCTGACTATCCATGGCCATAAGGAGAGTACAGACCCTTGCAATCCACCAAACTCCCACACATGCAGCTGGTTTTCAGCCCAACCCCAGCCCCACCTGAAGCAGGGTTGCAGACATTCGCTGACCACCTCAGCCTCTGCACAGCCAGTTCCAGGCAGTGGACTCCAGCCTGCAGACCCGGGCAGCCACTCAGGTAGCTAAGAAATCCCCCAGACAAAACACTAGGTGGGGGCGTGGCAAGTGGGCAGTTGAGGGAAGGTGGGTGATGCGGTCAGGGTCCACTTACCATTTGTTGTCACAGAACTTGTAGCGATGGTCATCGGCAGGGACGATGTCAATCAGCAGGATGTACTTGGTCTTGGGGTTCATGCCTGTGACTTTTACCTTGTAGCTGGGGAACATCCTCCTGGGGGAGCCGAGGGGTGAGGCGGAGCGTGTGGACAGAGCACCAGGAGAGATGGAACAGAGTGAGCAAGGGGGGGGGGGGGGAGGGGGCGGGGCAGAAGGCCGCTAACAGGTGCTGCCCTTTTGGCCAGCAATCCTGGCATTGGTCACAGCTGTGTGACCTGCACAACTCGCTTCCCCCTCTGCCCGCGCTGCACAGGGAAAACATGGCACTGGCTGCTGTCTCTGAGCCTCTGCAGCCATCAGTCTGTGTCTAGGAGGAGAGTTTACACCATTTCCCAAATTCACTTATCCCCTCCCCCATAATCCCCTAAGACTTGGGGCTAGTGCTTGCAAGCAGCTGAAGCACAGAGACCCCAGTCAGGATTGTGGGAGCAGATTCTGACACCAACCTTGCTGCCTTAATTTCCCTCCTGTCCTTTGCCAGCCCCCACACAACTGAAGTTCTGGGGTGCAGTTATAGGGGGCCGGAAACCCCCGTCAGCTGCTTCCATAAATAATGAGCTGCCTCCTCTGGGTCATGCCTCTGTGGAAACCCTTAAGCCTAAAACCAGCTTGCAGGAAGACAGGAGATTGCTGTCCAAAACCCTGCTAGGTTTGAGTTCTTCCAGTGTGTCTATCAGGGGTATTTCTCCCTGTGAACACCTCACCTGGACCTGTGCACCCTGAGTATCAGGGGAAAGTCGGTCCAGGAGCCTCATGGATAAGAGAGGGCATGGATTCTGAAACCACCTGCCATGGGCACGGCCTGGACCCCACTGACAAGCCTTAGGCAACTTGCTTGAACCTCTCTGTGCCTTGGTTTCCTTATCTCTAAAATGAGGATAACATTACCACCTATCTCATAGATTGCTGCGTGAATTACCAGGGACCCCTGCTGCATTCCACCCTCAGCAAAGTAAATGGAGAAGTGGTATGACCTACTGCTGCGAAAATGGATTCACCAAAACCCAGAAAGTTTGTCATTTCCTGCAGCCCATGCTGAGGCTGTCCAGGGCCCTGAGGTTCAGGGCACATTCTAGAGGGGGCTTCTGCACACCCCTCAGCACCTATGCACACACAACAGCACAACGCATACACACACGCTCTGGACACAGCTCCCTCCCCTAGTCACTAAGTCCCTGACTTCACCAGAGGGAAGAACGGAACTTCCTCACAATCCTCCTCAGACTCCATCCCCCACCCCAGCTGATCTTCCACAAAGGTGTCCCCCAAGAGAAACAGGATCCAAACCTAGCTGAAGACACAGTGAAGACACTAAGCCCCACTGAGCTGTGCCACTGCCCGGCTGGTCCACTCTGGGACAACCATCAGGTGGTTCTCTGCCTCTCACTAACCCAAGACAGTACGGGACCCTGGAGAAGCTGTCCGAGATGCCACAAACAGCTGATCAGAGGCCCCTATTTTGTCACCAGGGGCACCAGCTTACCTGGACAGGACGGGGCTTCCAGAAAGGATCAAGACCTCTATAAGCTGGCAGGCCCTAAGCCCAGGCCAGGACCCCGACCGAGGTGGAGGGTTCACTTCCTTGCCAAGCCACGCCCCACCCAGCCCCGCCTGTGCCCCTCTGTTGCTGGAGGAGAGGCCTGTTCCAGCACCGCAGGGCCGGGACGGGGGGATGTGGGGTGTGTGTGCCCAGGCGCATGTGAGCGGTGTGCAAGTGCGCATGTGTGGATGTGTGCGTGCCTGGAGGGAGGAGGGAAGTTCTAGCTGCAAGTCTAGGGACTTATAAACCTTGTGGAAGAATTTGTCTCAGATGTCAATTGAAAGCATTTTCAAATGTCCACCCGGCCCCCTCTCCAGGAATGGGGGAAGTGAGGGGCTCAGGAACCCAACCCTGCCTCCTGCTTACCAGCCCTCCTATGGGGCCTGGGGGCACAGCTGGAGCTTGCACCACCCTTTCCCGGCCCTGCCTTTCTCCTGGTGGGCCAACAGCTGAAGCAGGGAGGGCAGCAGCTGCCTCGCCTCCCCCTTTCCTGGGGTAAGGCCAAGAATCCTGCCCCCTCCAGGCCACCATTTTGTAATTGCCACAGAAACAGCCACAAAATGGGGCAGCCCTGGCCATACTTGGGCTGGCCTGGCACCGGGGGCCTGCACTCAGCTTGTTTCCTGTCATCATTCCAGGTGGCAACAGCACAGGGCAGCCATGGCTTCCCTCCAGGGCCAGTGTCCACACAGGGGGCCAGGAGCGAAGGGCTCACTGCCACTTTGGCAAGTGTCATAGCCCAGGCTGAGAGGAGGCTAAGGGGCCCTGGCCTTCCCCTCTCCTTCTCCCTGCTGGGCTTCATTTCCACAGCCCAGGAGGCCAGGCTGACACTGACTAAGTGCTTTCTGGAAGGCCTTTGAGGATCCTGTTCTCTGCAGCCCCAGCTGGTGTCTTGGGACCTGGCCCCTCCGGGAAGCTGATCATAGGCCAGATTCCTGACTGATAAGGAGATGTGGGCATCGGCACAGGGAAGGGGAGTACCTCCCAGCCTCACCTCCCCGGCCCACCAATTCCCCTCTACCTAAGGCAGCAGCGCTCAGAAGCGGAGGGACAGGGAAGTAGGATGTCTGGTCTGAATGGGGAGTTCAAAAGCCTTCTGCTGGGGCCTGAACTGCCTCAGAGAGTTCCATTGCCTTCAATGCAACAGATGTCTAGGTCTTGGCAGGGTCCAGTTGGGGGACTGCTTCTGAGCCATGCAGAACCCACTCTGGGGTGGGGTGGGGGGCCCTAAGCACTATCGTTTCCCTGCCTAGGTGGCTCCAGAAGGAGGAAGGGTCCACCCAGGGTTGGGGAAGGGCTGCCTGTGAAAGTGAGGTCCCCTCTGTCCCCTCCATTGGCTTCCTGCCCAGGTCGAGGGGAGAATTCAAGGCCCCTTGGGCATCTGCCCTTGGGTTCTTGAAGGGACTAAAGTTGGTGCCTAGACGCCTGACTTGGGGGTGTTCCCCAGCGTGGCATGCCTCAGGCGACAGAGGCCAGGCTGGGTTTGGGAGCTGTGACTTCCTATGAGCTTTGCCTCTCTAATGAAAGGTTTGAAATGATGGAGTGAGATGTAAATTGTTTCTGTGATTTATGACATAGAATGTACCTGAAAACCAACACCCTACGGTGGAAAGCAACGCCTCCCTGTTTGCGTGTTGGGGTGGGGGAGGTGACCAAGAAGGAAGACACTGCGGGTGCCGCCTGTGTCCACGCAGGCCCTGCCACCAGCGCTGGCGGTGAAGCCCGCCTGTCCCAGGCACTCTGCGCTCTACCTCTGAGTCCGCCCCAGCGAGCCCCCTCCTTGAGCGCTCCCCCGCTCCCCTCCCTGCACGCTCTCCCAACGCTCCCTACCCTCTCCTTGCTCCCACCCCGTCCTCCTGTCCCTCCCTCTTCCCAGCCCCTCGGCACGCTTTCCACGTGCCCCGCACCTTCTCTCCGCGCCCCAAGCGCCCCCTCCATGCTACCCCAGTTCCCCGCGACCCGTCGGGCTCCCGCGCCCCCAGACAGATGGGGGCTCCCCCCGGCACACGCGGAAACGGCTCCGCCAGGGGAATAAACAAGCCGCCTGCTCGCCGGCCCGGGAGCAGATGAAAGCCCGGGGCTTCTCCTCTGATCATGAAACAGGCTCTGAAAGGGTGCGGGGCTGGAGTCTTTATCTATTCATACTCGGAAATGGCTTTAGAATGAACTGCTAAGATAAGCTTCCTCGGACGTTTCTTGGTGTTGGAGGCGCGCGGGGAGCGGGGCGCGGGGCAAGGGTTTGGGGCTTTTTTTATTCTGGCAACAAACTCGTAACTGCGAACTCACTGCTGAGGGAACACGCAAGTTCTAGCTGCGCTCCCAGAGCCGCGGGAGCTCCCTGGCCAAAGCGGTGGCCACATTCAAGGCGCTTACTGTCAGCCCCTTTCCTGGGGAAAGGGACAGAGACTAGGGGATACCGCTAGATTCTCTCCACCTGGAGGGTCCTCCAAGCCCCAACCCCACTGCAGCCCCGACTTTCTCGGAGGTCCCTGGGGACCCTCCCTTAATGTAGGGGAACACCAGCCAGAAGGGGTCAGAAGTCTAGAGAGCGGTTTCAAAGGTGGGGATGGCTCTGACTGGGTAGGCACACAAGAAGGATTCTGGGGCGGTGGTGGTTATGATCTATTTCTTTATCTGGATGAAGGTTACACGAGTGTGTTTATTTTGTGCAAGTCTGTAAAGCTGCACCCTTAAGACGTGTGGACTCTTCTGTAGGAATGTTCCACTTCAATACATTTAGGTTAAAAATTATATATGTGTGTACACATACACAGGCGCCTTGGAGCTCAGAGTCTGAAAAGAACCCTACAGCAGTAAAATGGCAGGGGTCCCCTGAAAACCCTTTGTTTCTCCAACCCTGATGTCGGTGGGGGCTTTTCAGGAGGAATCCTGGGTGTGCGGAGAAGAGGCCAGGGCCCAGCATCCAAGGCTGGGGTTAGGAGTGGGGCTGCTGGTGCCACCTACACTGAGACCAAGCCTTTTGTAGCCAAGTGAGTTCTGATTTTGTAGCTAATAAATCGATTTCCACGTTTCACACACATACACAGAGGCATACACACACGGTTTTCTAATTCACCCAAAGCATATTTAAGAAATCTTTTCCCTGAGGGAGGGGCAGGGGTGAGAGTGTGTGGAATGGATGTTGTTTTGGAAGATCAGTTGCTTCTCTTAGATTTTTTTAAAGGCACTTCCTTCTGATAGACTTTTGCTTTCAGAAAATACTTTAAAAAGAGATCAAAGCACTCTCTCCCCAACCCACTTTCCCAGTGTCTTCAACCCTTACTTCTCTTATCATCCACGCCACTGGGCTCTGACGCTCTGTATACAGAGTGAGGGCAATTGGCTTTGAAGCCCCGGATTAAGCCGGGCCAAATCCTTGCCTCAGAATAACAAACAATACAGGTTCAACAGGAGTTCTCATCGGTAGTTCATTTTTCAAACGCAAATTCACTGTCACTAACACAAGCAACATTGAACTCAACAGGCTATGAAGGCTGATAGTGGAGATTTATCTGGTGGCAAAACCATGACCTAGGAGTAGGGCAGTGAGACAGTTAGGCAATTTTCATTTTGGGGAGGTTTATATTTAAATTTTTTTGTGGAGCTCACTTTTATCTATGTTTGGGAGAAAATGCAGTTTCTCACATGTATCAAGCTTGGCAGGGATGTGGGGAGGCCAAGAGAGGGATCTGCTGTCTGCAGCTATCAGCACGAACCCTCAGGCACAGAGACCCAAGAGGCTGAGATGGGCTGCGGAGGGCTGTGGCCCCCATTTCACACCTGACATGGAGGTTGCTGGGTATTCAGAAACTGGTGGCTCCCACTGTGGTTGGCATTTTATCCACCGGGCCAAATTGTTTGGCAGTTCACAGTCACTATCCAGTGAAAGGGATTCTTCTCTCTGTTGACCTTCAAGACTCTCAAGGACCCAAAGGGCTAAGGTAGGAAGGAAACTTGTGATCCGAGAACTCAACCTGGCTTGAGAACATTCTGGCTCGCCTTCTCCAGGGCCTGCTTCTGCCCAGCCAGATGGCAGTTAGTGTCCCTAATCAGCCAAGGTCTCTAGGGCAGAGCCACAATCCACACTGAATAGGACCCCATAAGAAAGCAATCAAGGGAACTTATCAAAGTAGGGGTTGTGTTCTGGGGGTGGGGTGTCTCATCTGTTTTCCTGTGTGGACCTGGTAACTACCTAACTTCCCTTCTCTGGGGCTTGGTTTATGTTCTCTTGGTTCTCCTCCAGCTCTAGCCATCTAGGAAGCTATGATTCCAGGTTTAGCAGCAAGGCCCGGACTGACAAATGGAAGTGTACCAAGAAGGGTTCCAGTAGAGGCACACAGTATTTGGGGAGCAGGGAGAGGCGCTGGACAGGATGTTGAAGAACCACAGCCTGAGTAAAGTAGATCAGAGCAATACAGTGGTTGCTGAAGGAGGGGGGCAGCTATGAAGGAGGAAATGGGGTCTGTGAGGGGTGAGGGGTTGGAGGCATGAGACTAGTGATTTTCTTAAGAACCAGACCCGGTGCAAGGATAACTTTCTGCCAGAGAAGTGAAAGGCTGTGATGGATCCATAATTGGCCAACATCATCACAGCCATTTAAAAAATATTATCATAATTCCCTAAGGTCCATCTCTAAGCCTCAACTAGGATCAAGCACAAACATCTGCCTGAAGCTGGCCACCTATGGAAGTGTGTGTATAAGTGTATGTGTTGGGAGAGGGAGGAGGAGGACCCATGCAGATGCAGGAAACACCACTGAGGAAAACAAACAAAAAAAATGACTTTTGTTTAAAATGCCAGAGGCCAGACATGCCCAGAGAACATGCTGGCCAGTTATTTTCAAGAGACAAGGTTATTTCTGCTGCCTAAAAATGGAAGTTCTGAAACTTTCTCTTTCTTACCTTCTTTCCACACCAGCAGGCACAAGAAATAGCCTCATTCCCCTTCGCACTTGATCAAGTGGATTATCCATTTACCAACCATCATCCACGTGATTCCCTGGTTTGCGTTTCACAGTGATAGAAAAGGAAGGGACAGCAGATAGGTCTACGGTCACTATTTCCCTGACACCGCTGAGCTACAAGGAGACTGTGACTTGCCCAAGTGCACTCAGCCAGAAAGAGGCAGGGCCTGTGACACCTGGCTTCCACTGTCCTCAGTGCCTGCTCCATGTGGCACCCTCTGCCAGCCCCTTCATGCGTTTTCCTTCCCTATCTCCATCCCCAAAATACAGCAAGCTCAAGCCCTAAAATAAACCTACTTTCTCTCCTGATAGAGGCCCTGAGTGGTGATGCCACCTCCCTGGCTAAGACCTGAGGGTGGCCAAGTGCCCAGACCTCCACCCTCAACAAAATAAAGGAAACTTTATGAGGCCTGCCAGTGAGCAGAGACAGGAAGGACCACAGCACCCCATACACTGCACACAGCAAAGCAGCCGGCTTTTTGTTTCCTTCGAATAGTCTATCGTTCACTAAGTGGTTCAGCAGAGCTGAGTTCTCTAAAAAGTAGAAGAAAATACTGAGTGGGATGCCAGACACTTCTCTAATTGTTGCTAATATTATTCGCTAGCACTTCTTGTGTGCTTGGATGTGACAGGAACTCGGTGCTTTACATACAATGTATGAGGCAAGACCTGTTCTTTTACAGATGGAGTGGGGAGGGAGCACAGACCCTTGAGTACCTTGTCGAGGTTGCACAGATGAAAGTAGCTGAGCTGGAACTGGATCCCTCACCCACCATGGTCTGACTCCAAATTCCTGGCACTTGAGGCTTCATCATCTTATTCCTTCAAATCCCAATTATGAGACACATCCAGGCAAAGGGACATTTTCACACCTAATCTGTCCTCAGGGACCAAAATCAAGTGTGTGTGTATGTGGAGGGGATAGAGTGGGTGGGGAGGGAGTTCCTGAACCTGAACTTGCCAGCGTCTCTGTCTACAGCAATCCGCCTTCACCTGATAACCGTTCTCCTCCACTCTCCTGCCCCCACCCCCACCCCACCAGCCCCAGCGAATCTCTCACTCACCCCACCCCCCTGTGAGTCTTCCTCCTCTCATCCTCTCCTCCCTGTTCGCTCCCACAGACACCAGCGCATTTTAAAGATGTTTCCACTTTATAAATCATCCTTTTCTGGCAGCCACCGAGAGCCGCTCCCCCAACAACACACACGGAGCCCAACGTAGTGCTTTCCCGTTGGCCAGAGATGGGGATGGAAACAGAAGAGCGGCGCCCCGGGATGAAAAATTTGGGGTTCGAGTCACTCACGAAAATGTATGAAAACTGAACAGCATAGTCTACTTCCGTCTCCCCATCTGCTGAGAGGCATCTCTGGGTCCCCAATCAATGCATTCCTGAGAAACCTCCTCAGGTCCTCAAAGACAGGAGGGCAAAGCAGCCCCCCAGGGGGCCAAAAGTGCTGGAGCTGGGACTTTGGGCGTCGCGATCCCTGTTTGGATTCATTTGCATAGCGCTGCCCCCTCCCCTCGGTCTTTCCCGCAAGCCCCGCGCGGCTGCGGTGGCCCCTGCGGGCTTTGGCGGCCCAGTCCCAAGCTGCGAAGGGAGGTGGCACTGAGGCCCGAGGAGGCAGAGAGGACTCCCACAGGCCACCAGGCCGGGGCCGAGAGGACTTCTAAGGGACCCCCCCTGGCCCCCATTGCTCCCCACCGCCATCCCCAGAAGTAAGTCTCCCAGCGCTGACCTGCCAGCCTTAGTGATGATCATCTCGGTGCCCGCCTCGTGGAACTTCTTCCAGAGCTCCTTCTCATGCAGCCCCACCTTGATGTTCTCGATGGGCTGGGGATGGGAGGGAGAGAAACTTGTGTCTGCCTGGCCCAGGGCTCCACGCGGAGCCTGAGGAAAGAAGAACCAGACCCGAAGAGCTGTGCGGAACCCTGCCCGCCCGGAGCCCACGGCTCCAGATTTCGTTTCACAGAACGATTTTGAACTATTCGTGAATATAAAAGAATTAATCGGTGGCTAAAACTTCCTCCTTTGAAGCTGCACCTACGGAGGAACCCGCAGAGGACACACATAGTGCAGCGCAGGTTACACGATACTCCTGCTCACTCATGAACACTTCCGTGGGGGGCCATCGCCACAGGCTCCCGGGGCAGACACAGACAGGGAGAGGCGCACGCACCCTCGGCCAGGCGCGCGCCTGCAGGTAGTGCACACAGGTCCCCAGGCGGCATCCCGTGCGCTGTGATCGTCCGATTATCACTGTGAAGCCCTGGGCGACGTCCCAGAGGCCTTGGAGCCCCGCAGCGGCTCCCGTGCGCACCGGCGGGGTGGCCTCCTGCTCCCCCCGTCGTTCGGTTCCAGGCCCTCTACGGGTTGTTGGAGTTGGACACTTGGTCCAGACTCGCTCAGATGCTCCCGGGGTCTCCCTCTCTCTTACCGCCCTCTTCTCTATCTCTAGCTCTAGCTCTTGCTTGTCCCAGAGTAGCGCCGAGGGCTCAAAGTGGAGAAGGACCCAGAAGGCAGAGAAAGCGAGCCCTGTCCAGTGGAGAACGAACGGGCAGACCGTCCTGAATGCAGCCAGGTCCTCCTGAAAGCGAGTCCTGCCGACAATCGGACGGAAAGACGGACACAGGCGGCCCCGCAGGCAGGCCGACGCCCGACTTCTACCCGACGGCTGGCGCAGCCCTACCTGCTCCGCGGCGGCGGCGGCGGCGGCGGCGTCGGCCCCGGGTCCCGGGGGGC
This sequence comes from Nomascus leucogenys, assembly GCF_006542625.1. Lineage (NCBI taxonomy): Eukaryota > Metazoa > Chordata > Mammalia > Primates > Hylobatidae > Nomascus > Nomascus leucogenys. Next base: position 10,444,860 of record NC_044394.1, on the reverse strand, counting down.
TGCCTAGCACGGCTCCGCTGAGGCCCGGCGCTGCCAGCGCGGGCTCGGGGGCGTTGGCTGCGCTGGCCTCGCCGAGCGCTGGGCCCGGGGCCCGGAAGGCCTCCTCGCTCTCGGACAGGCCCTTATCCTGCAGCATCTCCTGCGGGCACAGCACACAACGAGTCACTCGCCCAGGTCCACACTTGCCAGAGGCCCCCTGGCCCTCTCCAGCCGATTCCGGGACTTCGTGCGGGGCGCGGAGGCAGCCCTGGAGCACGTGGACCCCGCCCCCTCCTGAGCTGGAGGAGGGAGCCCTCAAGGAAGGCAGGTCCCTCGCCTCCTCCCTTCAGGCTGTGGACCTGGGGGGGTCTGCGGCAGTTCAATGTCTGCCTGCCCCTGGGTGTGGGGTTCTGTGATGAGTAGGTCTAGGAGAGGCACCGCCCTCTCGGCATTGCCACAGCTGCACCCCGAGTCCCTCCCTCCTACTGGGCTCCGGAGCCTGAGGCCTGCGTCTTCTCGGCTGTTCCCCAATAACTGGGGTCCAGGCCTCTCTGTGGGCCCAGGACAGCCAGGACACTTCCTGGCCATGCAGGAAAGGAGAGCCAGGCTGGAGGGCAGGGCCCAGGCTCCTGCAGCTCCACATCTGTGTGCAGAGAGGGCCTCAGAACCCCAGGCCCAGCTCACCCATCTGCCCTCATCCAATCCCTCAGACAGCACTGAGGTAGAGACTTCCCGAACCGAAGGCTTTCACTCCAACACACTCCCCGTCCACACACATCCTTTTCCCGTTCTGGCACAGACATCCTCACACCCAAACACAGCCCCTCACACGGCAACCCACTAGCCTGCGCAGCCACACTCTCCTGGGTGACTGATCCAGGCTCTGCCCTCAGCCCAAGCCTCCCCTGCCTGGTGCTCGAGTTCGAACCTACAGGCTCACTCAGGCACACTTTAGCGCCACAGGGCTCTGCTTTGGGCCTAAAGACCCACACCCTTCCCAGCGAAGGACCAGGCCAGTAGGCTGGGCCCATTCACAGGAACCGCTTAGCCCTGCCTGACACAGCTACATTTTTTCGGGTGTCTTGGCTGATTCCCTCGCCTACTCAGGTGCCTGCTCCCTGCCCGAAGCAGGTCCTGGGGCGTCGGGATGAGAGCACAGCCTGAGAGGCCAGCCTGCCCGCATCCCTTAAGGGTGTGCCCTGCTTGCTCCGCTTCCCCTTTCCACCTCCCTGCTCTTCCCCATCCTGCTGGACCTGGGCGCTCCAGCGGGGCTTTCTATAGGTCTGACGGCCCCTCTTGAGGCGGAATGCCCCGCCTTTCTCTTCCTACCTTCTTCCCGCTCTCCCCGGGCCCTCCCGGAGCATCCCCGGGCTCAGGCCTCTCGCCCATCCTGTTCAGAGGCCTCCTCATCCCGGGCTTAGACTTCGACTCCCAGGGCCTCGCAAAGTAAACAAGCCAAGTGCAACCCAGGAGATAAAAAGGGGCCGGGGCCAGTCTGGGTTGGGAAAAACCCATAAAGATAAGGCTGACAGGCGGACCGGTCTTTGGCCACAGCCCGCAGGGAGGCTCGCTGGACATGGCCAGCGCCAGCACCCGCCTCGGGCCATGTGCGAACGCAGGGCCGAGCCTCGGAAACCTAGGAGTCCCCACACAGGGGACCGCTCCCCCAGTAGGGTAGCTGCCCGCTCCGGCCAGCGCGCTGGGTCCAACTATGTCTAGGGCCCCGGCGGGATCGGCTCCAGCGACCAAGCGATCGGCTGGTCCCAGATGTGGCGGCCTGCAGGGTCGCAAGGAGGGGCTGTCTCGCGCTTGGCCCGCATGGCCATGGGGTCCTCTGCTGGGCTCTCGTCACACCCGGAGCCGTGCAGCGGAGCCCTGCGGCTCGCGCCCTGCGCTCTCAGTCCTACGCGCTCAGTCCTGCCCTGTGAGGAGCTGGGTCACCGCCCGCGTCCACTGACGCGGGTCCCGCAGCTCGGACTGGGGACGAGGCCTGCGAGGTGCTCTCCTTCCCGGGCTCAGGGTTTGCCTCTTCCTTTTCTCTCCGCCACGAAGCCACATCCTGACCTCGCGACAGCTTGCCCCCTTCCCAGCAATTTCCTTTTTTCCACGCCCGGCTGGCCCGGGGCGGCCGTCCCTGCGGTCCTCTCGGACCTCGAACTTGGGCGCGCTCGGCCGCCGCCGGCACCGCGGGGTCCCGCACTCAGCACCGCATAGCGGTCCGCGCTCGTCCTTTACATCCACTCCTCCGCGAGTGCGGCCCGCAGACTCCGCTGCCTTTGCAATGGGGTCTGTTGCTTTCAGCTGTCTCGTTTTCCAAAGACGACAGCATTTTTCTTTTCACTTTTAGGTTACTGGGGATATGTTTCTTGCACTAGGGGAACTGTTAATATTTCGTACTGTTTTTTAATATTTTAATTGTCCTTATTATCAGAGTAGTATTTTGGTCAGTTCGGGAACTTTGAGAATATCCTATCGCGTGGATTATTATTACTTTGTATCTTTAATACTGTATGGTTAAAGCCCTGCTTTGATTCTTTAGCTTACTGTTACTAAATTTGTTGTTTCCCTGTCACTGTTCCATCATTTCAGGGCCGCCTGGCACATTCAAAATACTATTACCAATAAATATCGAGGTGACATAGTGAACAACAGGTCACGTTAATCTATTGTTATTTTTTATTTTTGCTTTGTATCCCTAATACGTTTCCGTTGCTTGCTCTTCATTTTGCTTATACTTAGTCACTCTGTTTCTATAACTTCTTGTTTACCATAACTTGTTATATAATTGTTCTCAAAATTCATGTGAATTTTCTTCACATCCTGATAATACTTCTTGTTATCTAACCACAATTTGTTTTGTTAGACTTGCTCATAACACTCCAGGTATTATTCTTCAACACACCCTGACAGTATCTTGTTACTTTGTCATTATTTGTAATGTTACGGATCTTAACTCGCTAGTTATTTTTCATCACATCATTACTTCTTGTTATTTTGTCATACTTTGTAATATTGTTGTAGCTCTTAATACTCTGATTATTTTTCATCACATTGGTACAATACTTCTTATTACTCAACCATTATTTATAATGTTCTTGTGACTATTAATACATTGGTCATAAATTGTCATATTACTCCAGCAATTCTTGTTAATATGTCTTTATTTATATTACTATTGCTCCTAAGATTTTAGTTAATATTTGTTTTAATAGTTCACTATAGTATCAATAATACATTATATTATTATATCACTACCACTAATAGTATTTCCCTTAATAGTATTTTCATTGTTCATCTTTCTCCTACAGTTCGTTTCCTAGTTTCCTACAGTTTGGTAATTTGTTACACTATTACTATATGTTATATTAGTGCAATTGGTTTTAATACAACGGTCCTTACATTGTTCCTGTATTTAGAATTACTTTGTCTTTAATCCTTTTAAAAATTGTGATTACTATTTTCACTTGATTCTGAAAGTGACTATGATTGTATTATTTGAAAGTTCACGTGTTGTATCAGTTATGCCGATTAGCCCTGTCTTTGGTAATTGTTCACATTCTAATAATCTTTAATCATCCATCATTATTTATATATAATGTTTCTTGCTTTAATTTTGACTAGTCTGTTGGATCAAAGGCTCTCAGTCTAGTGTTCTGATCACTCACATTTCTACACGGATTTTCGCTCCAGTACCAGGGCCCTCTTCCTTGGCCTTGCATATTCTGCAAACACCAATTTCCAGGCCACCGCTCCGCCTGTCACGGCCTTGTTCTTAGGGTGCTGGCGCTGTCGATAGTTCTATGCTCTTGGGTCTCTAGACCCAATTCATCGCGTTACTCAGAGAGGAGGGCTCGTGCCCCAACTACTGGGTGTCGGGCCGAGGCGGCGGCCCGACCCAAGGCACTTCGCGCCGCCTTCCTGCAACTTTGACCGCCCCTGAAGTTCTTCCCTGGGTCGCGTGACTCGCTCCTTTCCAGCTCATCCTCCTATCCGACCCCGCAGCCTAACCCTGAGCCCCTGTGGCCCCAGCCCCGCACGCCCAGCTCGTCCCCACTCGGCTGGATCCGACACTCACCCTAATTGCGGTGCCGCATGCGGAGGCGCCAGCGGCCCGAGGTCCCCTGCAGGTTCGGGTCCGAGGAGCGCGGGACGGCCGGGGCTCCGACTCCGCGCCGCTGGGTCAGGGTCCAGCTGCCCGCCGTGCCCTCGGGGCTGGACACATCCCGGCTCTGGAGCGGGCCCTTGATCTCCAAGGCTGCACTTTGGGGCCTCAACTCCCTCCTCCTCCCTCCCTCCCTCTGGGGCCGCCCCCCCCTCCGCGCTGACGTCGCCGCTGTCAATCAGTCCGCGCCCGCTGTCCCCCGGGGAGGGGGGCTCCAGGGTTCCCCGGCGTCGCGGTCCCCAAGACCCCGAGCCCCACGCGAGCCGCCGGCTCCTCCACCGCGCGGCCCAGTGCCCTCCTCTTGGCCCTCGGGCCCCGCGAGCCGGGTAGCGGCTGGGAGCCCCGCATGGTTTAGATTAGAGAGGCGGGAAGGAAGGGCGAGCAGCCCGGCTCTCAGCCGAGGCTCGACAACCAGGAGGGCTCGCCCGGCCCCGCCGTGCCCGAAGCCTAGGACGCTCCAGGACCGGGCCTGGCCACCCGCTGCCGGCGCCCGCTTCCAGACAGCCGCCTCTACGGATCCCCGGCGGCGGGCTCCCCGCCCGCAGAGCCGCGGTCCCCAAGCCCCGCTCCCAGCAGTGCGCGCTGTTCATTTGGGAGCCCCGGTCCCGAGGTCGCAGGCGCACACGCGCCTCACAGGCCCACGCTCCGCTTCCCTACCATGCCTACCACGCGGCCTCGCACTTCCAGGCCCTGGGCACGGCCCCTCTGCTCACCCGCCCTCCTTGTCCCGGCCCAGGGGGCCGCGGGCGCCGGACCCGGCCTGGCACGCCTCGAAGTCGGCTGCGGAGGTCAGGGGTGAGGACAGGGAGGAAGCCCCGTGGCCGGGTGCGGGGCGGCGGCGGCAGGGAAGTGCTGGGCCGGCCTCTGAGTGGAGCCGAGTCCAGCTCGGGCCTTGACAGAGCCCAGGCCGGGCTGCAAGGTGCCAGGCTTGGCAAAGCCTCCTGGGGAAACTGCGGCCCAGGGCCAGGATTCCGCGGCAGCTCCTTGAGATCCTGGAGAGCTGAAGAGGAAGCCCAATACCTGCCCTAGTCTAGGAAGTGGAGACTGGGGAGCGTCCTGCTCCCAGCCACCCGGTCCTTCCCGCCTCAGAAAGGGAGGCCCGCTCAGCACCTAGACCTCCCTGCCCAGCTTCTGAGCTCTCTGTCACCACTTACCTCTGTTTCTCTCTGTCTGTCTGTACCTCCCACAGGACCCTGCCTTTCCACTGGCAGACAGACCCATGTGGACCCAAGCCTGTGCCCCAGCCTCCCCGCCTGTCACATGCCCAGAATCCTGGGGCAGGAATAGGCCTGCCCACCCATCTGCAAAGACAGCAGAATCCTCATCAATAAGGATCCCCAGAGTGGTCCCTTAGTGCTTAGCATGCGCTGCATCCCTCCCTCCACCAGTGTCCTCAGCCAGCCTCTGTCCCTTTCCAGATTCTGACCACAAAATCAGCTTGAAGGGAAGAGGACAGGGAAATTCTTTTCCTGGGTGGGTCTGTCCCTGTTCTAATGCTAGGAAATGGAAAGCCAGCATCAATGCCTCCTTTACCACCCTGCACTCAAAGGCGGAAGCAAAACACCAACTCAGAAAAGCCAGTCGCTGCTGCTGTCAGGAGCCTGAAATCCAGCTCAACAGTGGGCCGCTGCTCAAGTCCCTATCACCATTGCAGTACCAGATCCCACCACCCCATCACCATTCCTCTCATGGAGTCTCAAACCAGGGAGGGTAAATAATATCTAAGAGGAGTGGAGAGGCGGAATCCTTCCCCAATCCTGCAGACTCCTGGAATGGAGAAAGGGAAGGCCCTGGCGTTTCAGGAGATGCCTGGGGAGTCGTGTTTCCTGTGTTAGGGAAACCTGGATGACATGCCTCAGCTTCTGCTCGCAAGCCCCCTCCCATGACCTCTACAACAGCCTGTAGGGAAATCCCTTGCAAATAAATAGTATACAGACTAAGCAACCAACTACTGTGTGGAATGGTGAACAGGATGGGCAGTGAATCACAAGGTACTGTGGGAAGACTAGAGCTAGGCCAGACTCTGGAAAGAATTTGTTGACAGTCACTGGAGGAAGTTCATACTGAGACCATATAGTATAGTTCTTTAATAAAAACAAACAAACAAACAAACAATAACAACAACAAAAAAACTAGACTGGAACCTTCCTGTAAGTGCAAGACTTTCTGGAGACTCATGGCAGACAGTCTAAATTAATATCAACAGGTTCATGACGACATGGAGAAATGAGATATGGAAGGGACAGGTAAGCTTTTGGCAGTAAAAAGGAAGGGGCAAACCAGCCAGCAAGTGAGTAAACGAGAGAGGTTCTGTACGCACATTCCCCATTATTAGAATGGAATACCTCATTTAACTGACTCTAAGACACACATTTTTCACATTCTGGTATCTCTGAAACTGAGATGCATCTGATAGCTAGTGGTGTGCCATAGCTCAATTAGCAGCGTTTTTTCTTCTTAGTCGTATGTAAAATAATAGAAAAGCTTATAATGGATGCTGCATAGTATTTGCTGAAAAAGAGCCTGTGTAGAAGAGGAAAAGACCAATTTTTTTTTTTCTCCAAAACTACTTTGAGGAGTTCAAAATATGAAAACCCTCCTCAACTAGCTAAACGAATAACTGGCTGTGCCACACATCGGTCACACTGATTTGGGTTGGCTTGGGGGAAAGTGCTCAGGTTTGGTAGCAGGCTTACCTTGGTTTTGAAACCTAGCTGTGATTCCTAGCTCACCATTTTGCAGCTATGTGACCTTGGGCAAGTCCATTAATGCTCACATAAAATGGGGATAATTACACCAACCTCGCTACCTGACTTTAAACTATACTACAAGGCTACAGTAACCAAAACAGCATGGTACTGGTACCACAACAGAGACATAGATCAATGGAACAGAACAGAGCCCTCAGAAATGATGCCGCATAGCTACAACTATCTGATCTTTGACAAACCTGACAAAAACAAGAAATGGGGAAAGGATTCCCTATTTAATAAATGGTGCTGGGAAAACTGGCTAGCCGTATGTAGAAAGCTGAAACTGGATCCCTTCCTTACACCTTATACAAAAATTAATTCAAGATGGATTAAAGACTTATATGTTAGACCTAAAACCATTAAAATCCTACAAGAAAACCTAGGCAATACCATTCAGGACATAGGCGTGGGCAAGGACTTCATGTCTAAAACACCAAAAGCAATGGCAACAAAAGCCAAAATCGACAAATGGGATCTCATTAAACTAAAGAGCTTCTGCACAGCAAAAGAAACTATCATCAGAATGAACAGGCAACCTACAGAATGGGAGAAAATTTTTGCAACCTACTCATCTGACAAAGGGCTAATATCCAGAATCTACAATGAACTCAAACAAATTTACAAGAAAAAAACAAACAACCCCATCAAAAAGTGGGCAGAGGACATGAACAAACACTTCTCAAAAGAAGACATTTATGCAGCCAGAAAACACATGAAGAAATGCTCATCATCACTGGCCATCAGAGAAATGCAAATCAAAACCACAGTGAGATACCATCTCACACCAGTTAGAATGGCCATCATTAAAAAATCAGGAAACAACAGGTGCTGGAGAGGATGTGGAGAAATAGGAACACTTTTACACTGTTGGTGGGACTGTAAACTAGTTCAACCATTGTGGAAGTCAGTGTGGCGATTCCTCAGGGATCTCGAACTAGAAATACCATTTGACCCAGCCATCCCATTACTGGGTATATACCCAAAGGACTATAAATCATGCTGCTATAAAGACACATGCACACGTATGTTTATTGCGGCACTATTCACAATAGCAAAGACTTGGAACCAACCCAAATGTCCAACAACGATAGACTGGATTAAGAAAATGTGGCACATATACACCATGGAATACTATGCAGCCATAAAAAATGATGAGTTCGTGTCCTTTGTAGGGACATGGATGAAACTGGAAAACATCATTCTCAGTAAACTATCGCAAGGACAAAAAACCAAACACCGCATGTTCTCTCTCATAGGTGGGAATTGAACAATGAGAACTCATGGACACAGGAAGGGGAACATCACACTCCGGGGACTGTTGTGGGGTGGGGGGAGGGGGGAGGGACAGCATTAGGAGATATACCTAATGCTAAATGACGAATTAATGGGTGCAGGAAATCAACATGGCACATGGATACATATGTAACAAACCTGCACATTGTGCACATGTACCCTAAAACCCTAAAGTATAATAAAAAAAAAAAAATTACACCAACCTACTAGCTTACTGTGAGGATTGCCTATATTAATGCATGGTTGATAAAGTCTAGCTCCCAAGTATTTAAAAAATGTATTCTACTTTTCTCTTTTCTGCAAAAGGCTTGAGGTGGTTTATAACCAGAATTAGCTAATAAAAACACAAGTAGAAAAACACATTAGGATCAAGGAAAAAGGAGTAAGCATATATATGCTATCACTAAGTGCTGACAAAGTTGCTATAATTGAGAATAAAATCTGGCTTATGAGCAGCAGAGCAACGTGGTAGTTCTCTATATCAGAAATGTGGAAACAGTAACTCTTTGGTGAATGGTGAAGGAACAGACTTTGTCTTGGCCCTAAATTTTAAAAAGTAGTTTCTCGACTGGTCGCAGTGGCTCATGCTTATTCCCAGGACTTTGGGAGGCCTAGGCAGGCGGATCATTTGAGGCCTGGAGTTCAAGACCAGCCTGGCCAACATGGTGAAACCCTGTCTCTACTAAAAATACAAAAATTAGCCAGACATGGTGGCGCATGCCTGTAGTCCCAGCTACTCTGGAGGCTGAGGCAGGGGAATCACTTGAACCTGGGAGGCAGAGGTTTCAGTGAGCCGACATAGTGCCATTGCACTCCAGCCTGGGTGGCAGAGTGAGAGTCTGTCTCAAAAATAATAATAATAAATAAAATTTAAAAATGAAAAAATAAAAGTAGTTTCTAATATAAATGTTTATTGTTACATCTGTACAGTGTTTTACCATTTACAAAGTGGTTTCACAGCTGCCATCTCATGTGATACTGTATTAACTCCATTTTTTTTCTCTATTTTATGGATTCATCCATCCAAAGAAATATCAAATGCTTACTATGTGTTAGACACACAAACAGGAGGAAAGGCCAACTGACCATTCTGTTAGTTACCCAACTGCTTGACTAACCCGTCACTAACTGCAAATTCATTAATAAATGACCTGCAAACTGAGTAATTAATCACCTAAATATTCAATCTCAGAGACAGCAGGGGCTACAGAATAAGTGGGGGATGCCAGTCAGCACAGTAGGGTGGCTCCCTAGAGCCTGGGGTGGCTTTGGTTGAGGATGAACTTGTGGTGGAGGATAAGCTGGCACCATAGTGTAGTGAAAAGCAATTACAATTTAAAAAAAAAAAATTAGGTTTTTGGAGCACTTAATAAATACCAATGCCAAGCTCTAACCCAGACCAACTGAGTCAGAATCTCTGTGAGTAGAGCCAAAGCCAGACATGGTGGCACCGCTTGGAGTCCTAGCTACTCAGGGGGCCAAGGCAGGAGGACAGCTTGAGCCCAGGAGTTCCAGGCAAGGCTGAGAACCACTGGTCTATGAAAATCCTGTTCTCTGCTCTCCTAGTCTCTCTTGTAGCTAGAGACGGCCACGTAATCCAGTGTTGGCCAATAAGACCTAAACGGAAGACTGGCGGGGAGAAAGGTTGTGGGAAATATTTTGCTTTCTTGATAAAGGGGAAGATGTGATCTTCCTTTCCCCTGCAGATGAAGTCCTTGAAGTTCTCACCCTCTAGAGACTTTAAGGCAAGAAGGATGAAAGTCAGTATGTTAAGGATATCCAAGGAAAAACAGAAAGGGCCTGAGTTCCTTATGGCATCATTGAGCAGGTAAACCAGTGCCAGCCTGCTTCTTATAAATAAGAAAAATAAACCTTATTTCTTTTCATCATTGTTAGTCTGGATGGATCTCTGTTACTTACAGCTAAATATACTCCTGAAGCATATGTAAAAGTTCCCAGCTCAGTGTTCCTTTTTTCTTTTCTTTTTTTTTTTCTTTTTAAGAAACAGGGTCTCCCTCTGTTGCCCAGGCTGGCATGCAATCATAGCTCACTGCAGCCTCAAAGACTCCTGGGCTCAAGCCATCCTCTTGCTCCACCAGCTCAGTGCTGAGTGCCTTCCTCCATAATGAAAGATACTTACCTGAGTGCGCATGTGCTCGTGCCTTCCCATTCAAAACCAGGAAACAAAATCCCTCCTCACTTCTTTCCCACCTATGTTTTTCTGTGTATGCTGTGGTCTAAGGCCTGGGATCCCTATTAAGCTCTAAAAGGGAAAGGAAAGGATGGATGAGGCACCAGGGAATCGATCTGTCCCCTGTAGCTTTATTGTCACCCAGTAGCCCCAAGTCTTGGCTCCAGATTCCTCAGCCCACATCCCATTCGGATTAGCAAGCTCAGGAAAGCTGTGGGGCAGGAGCTTGAGCTCCCTCTGGGAGGCTGGAGAAGGACCGAGCAGGGGATGGGTAGAGGTGGCAGCTGCTGCTGCTGCAGGTGCTTCCCCTCACACCACAGATGCAGGTCTGCTCACCTGACCTCTCACCCTGCTCTCCCAGGCCTTCTCCCATCAGGGAGAACCAGAAACTTCCAGGTAGAAGGAACTGAGGACTGGGCTGCCTTGATCTCTGAGCTGGGTGAGGCAGAGTGGTCTGAGCCCCTTTGGGACTGAGGGCAGAGACAGTGATTCACCAACAGCACAGATGGATCCCTCCTTTAACTCTCATTTGAGACACTACAGAGGTAAGGAATGAATGATCAAGTCTGGGTTTTGCATAGCCTGAGCAATCTAGACCTCCTGATCCAGAGACCTTTTTCTTTGGTGGATTTTCTGTAGAAGGTCAGCTTTCCCCTCCCCCGTCCTTACACTACATGCTCCTGAATCCTCACTTCCTTCCATTTCCTCCAGTAAGACTTCTCTGAAATATATGCTTATTTCACTACCAGAGGAAGGTATATCTCCTAGGGTTGTGCTAGGTGAAAAAAATTCCTAAATCAGAGATATTATTTAATTGTTCAACGCTTCCCTTTTTTCCCTTTCTCCTTTGCATTCTTCCTAAGCACAGATAATCCAAATTTGGCTTTAAATTTGGCTCCTTGGGGATATTTCCGAATGAGGGGCTAAAATAAATTAGAATTCAAGAATGGGAGAGTATCAGAAAACGCTTGGAATTTGAAGTTTAAAGGCCTGAATTCAGGTCTACGGCATGTTCTAGGTCAGAGTTTTAAGGCTAGAGCAGAGTTTTAAGGCTCTGCTTCCTCATCTATAAATGAATTTAATACCAACAGCTACCTCACAGGGTAGTAGAAAGGATGAAGTGATAGCACACAGATAAAAGTGCTTTGAGGGCTCACAATTATAGCTAACATTTATCAAACACCTACAATGTGCCTGGCAGAATTCTAAGAACTTTATGCACATTATCTCATTTCAGCCTCACTACCTTATCAGGTGGTTACTATCATAAACCCAATTTTACAGATGAAGAAATTGAGGTCACATAATTTGCCCAATGTCATACAACCAGGAAATGAAGTCAAGATTTAAAGCCAAACTAGTTTGAATCTTTACTGCCTATGCTTTTAAGTAAACTGCTCTCCAGTCTCTTAACCTAAGCAGGTTTTATTTGTTAAACAGGGATAACACGGCCTCCTTCACTTTGTTGGTGTTAAGAGTAACATGTATAGTGCCTGGCACATGGTAACACTCAAATACAGGTATCATTATAAATAGGACTTGACCAAGGTCTCACAGTAAGTAAAGAGGTTATTGGACCTATAGTGCTCAAGAACCCAAGATCGTAACCTATTCATTATTATTATTGTTCATTTGCTAAAAAATAAAATAGTCACCCAGGGACCAAAAACTTAATCATCTCTCTCTTCAGATTTCCAAGAGAGGGCACTTCCAGTATCCTTGATGTTCCTAAGAACATCGTTCTCTGTCTCCTGCAGACTCCTACCACGTTAGCTGCTGGAAGAAAGCCAGCAGGACCCCAGGAGTAGGGTGCTCATTCACCAGGACACATTGCTAACGGAATGAAGAGCGTTGTACACACAGACTCTGCTGCAAGCTTTTCATGTGCAAAGATGGTGTTGATGGCCCTTTCTAGCTGAGAACACAGCCTTGGACAAAAAAGGCAAATTAGGCCAGCACAATGGCTCAGGCCTGTAATCCCAGCACTTTGGGAGGCTGAGGTGGGAGAATTGCTTGAGCCCAGGAGTTCAAGACCAGCCTGAGCAATATATTTAATAGCAAGACCCTATCTCCACCGGGCGCAGTGGCTAACACCTGTAATACCAACACTTTGGGAGGCTGAAGCAGGTGGATCACTTGAGGTCAGGATTTGGAGACCAGCCTTGCCAACATGGTGAAACCCTGTGTCTACTGAAAATATAAAAATTGGCCGGGTATGGTGGTGCACGCCTGTAATCCCAGCTACTTGGGAGCTGAGGCAGGAGTATCGCTTAAACCCGGGAGGCAGAGGTTGCAGTGAGCTGAGATTGCGCCACTGCACTCCAGCCTGGGTGACAGAGTGAGACTCCGTCTCAAAAAACAAACGAACAAACAACAAACAACAACAACAAAAAGACCCTATCTCTATAAAATACAAATTTTTAAAAAGGGAAATTCTTGACTACATCAGAAACAAGTGACGATAAGGAAAATTGTACTTTCATCTGGACTAAAATCCTTTATAACAGGCCACCAGGCAAAGAACCCTCTGCTCCTACCCCACACCCCACTTACTTGGCCACAGACCTACTGCCCCAGAGGCAATCCAGCCCTGGGTATGGAGGGACACACCACAGGGTTGCACCAGGGGCTCAGAACACCATTCTCTCTCCTTCCTTGAGTCTGATTTATTACTATGAAGGCACTATATAAACACAAAGCCAAATGACTCATGGCAACAAAGCTGAATGAAACTCCAACAAAAGGCACGTCCTTGGTGCCTTCCGCTCCTTCCCCACATCACAGGGCCATTCTAGCAGTCTGTACCAAGCTCAAGCCTCTTTTCCAATTGCCGTCCCAAGGAGCGTGTCCTGGAGCTTCCTGAGTGCCCCCATCCCATGTCACCAAGGCCCTCTTCTCCCTGCTGCCCTCTTCCTCAAACATCCCCCATCTGCCTCCGGCCCCACTCACCCAGAGCTGCTCTCTGTGCTTGGGTTTTTCAATCCCCAATTCTAAAGGGGCAGGCACAGTAGAAAACGGAATGGAAGGAGGCTTGATGTGGGCATCAGTGGGAAGATTTGGAAGAAATTGGAGAAGGGACTTTGCTTACTGCTCAGTCACCAAAACCGTTCTCTAGCAGATTTCATGAAGAAAAGACATTCAGCTGAAGGCCTACGGGAAACTTCCTTGCCTCCAAGGCCCATAAGCTCTGTCCATCAATCTGGGAAGTGCCTCCTCACATCTAGCTTCAACCCCTCTTGCTGCAGTTGGTCCTTTCTCTAAGGAGTCAGAGGCACGCTGGGGCTCTGTTAACTGGTCAGGCCTCCACAGTAAGACTTTCCATTCCCTCGTTCCGTCTCCAAAGCCGGGGGGATGCAGCTGTCCAAGGAGTGCTGTGCCCTGGAGCTATGCCAACACTGGCACGGAACAGGGTGCAGACCCGAGTCTGCAGGTTGCGAAAGGCAGGCCCGGGGCTGTGGCTCTTCTGGGAGATTCAACAGGCCCCCGACGAGAGGACAGGAAGGAGTCCCTAGGCCCGACCACCACCCCCCACCTCCGGCGTCCTTGCATTTTCTGAAGTTTCTCCTTTGAACACGTTCCTTTATTTACTGGGCCTCGTTTAACCTCAGCCATGTCCTCCCAAGATCATTTATTTGGTAACTGTCACTCAGCCTGCTCTGGCATTAACCTCGTAATCCTATTGATTTCCTCCAAGGTAGTTGGAGGTTTTCCCGTCTTCTTGCCGTGCAGGTAGGGACTGATTCTCAGTTCCATTATCGAGGAAGACGCCCCAGGCTGGTAAGGGGACTGCCCAGAGGCCGTCTGGAGCTTCCTCGTTCTCACTGTGGCTCTCGCCAGCCTGCGGGAGACCGATTCCTGAGGTCACCTCGGCTGTTTTAAGTGCGAGGTAAGGTGGCTGAGCGCCCACCAGCATCACTAGCAGGAGCTTCCTGAGTGGCCACTGAGGCTGTCCTTCAGCTTAAAGGGCCTGCATTCCACCAATTGAAGCTCCGATTGCCCTGGAAGCCCGCCCCCCTGCACCATCTTGGATTCCGGAGGGGGAAGGGGCCCAATCAACGAGGGGGAAGCGGGTGAGGGTGGGGCCGAGGCCCAAGCTCGCGCCCACGTGGCCACCAGGCCTGCGCCTTCCCGCCACCTGTGGCCGGCAGCCTGGCCCCTGTTGAGCTGCAGCTGCAGCTCCCAGACATCAGCCCAGTCCGTCGCCAGGGGATTAGTGTCTGTCTGTCGGTTGGGACAGCCTCAGTGGGGGTTGTCCCAGCCCAGACAAGGGCCTCCACCTCGCCTTTCCCCAGGACCACCCCCCCGAGTCCAGCATGGGCAGAAGGAATTGTTTTGGGGGGTCTGACTGCCTGGAGTGCTGATCTCTCCCAGAGCTGAGGTGTGGGGTGACCAGAGTCCCCCTCCTTGCCAAGGCTGAGCCACATGTGCTGGGAAGTTCATTTCCCCTTGTTTTCCAGAACGGGCTCCGGGATTGACCCCAGGAGTGACCCCAGTGTCAGGAGGCATTAATGATCTCCATAAGGGCAATAAACAGGCAGACCGGCTGGCTGGGTGTGGAGGTGCCCTGGAATGGGGCCGCCTTATTAGCCTCACATTCACTCGTGGGTAGAGGCTTAATTAGGAAGGGCTCCCTCCTCTGTCTCCCCCTCCCCCAAGCATCCTTGACCTCCCTGGGAACTGAAGTCTTCTCAGTGGTTCCTCGGCCCTTCAAGGGCTTCCTCAAGAGGCAGCTTCTTCAGACGTCAGCTCAGCCATTTGTCCGCCTCTAACAGGACTTTCGACTCAGCCCTGATAATAAGGTCTATCTTGTTTGTAAAAGCCTCCAGAGGCAAAAAGTTCACAAACGTTCTGAGTCAGCTCACTTTTTTGTCTACCAGACCCAGGAACAAGAAGGTCTTTCTCTTCTTTAACTTAAATCCCTCTTGACCATTTGAGTTTGAGCCTGTTAAGCCTTATTTTCTCAAAGTGCAACGGGAGATAGCTGGTGACCACCCTTTACTTCCAGTCTTTAGCAATTGCCTAGATGATTACAAAGCCCAATCTGATTGATCACAACTATCTCTCCAACTTGATTGCCATTAGGGAGGTTGCTCATTCTAAGTGTGCAACTTGTTCTCTTTGGGCTTCAGTTTCCTCATCTGTACAGCTCACTTAAAATTCACCAAACACCACATGCTAGGCACAATGCTAAGCACTAGGGCAATAAAGCCGAGGAAAGCTCAGGGCCTACTTTAGAGGAGCTCCCAGTCCAGTGAAGAAGACAGACTTGTAAACAAACGCCATAATAAAATGTGCTCAGGGCTATAATCTTAAGTCCTTACTGAGTGTGAAGAGAGTACAAAAGAAGGATCAACCAACTCATCCTGGCTTGTTTGAGGAAGTCTCCATGAGAGGTGAGATCTGATGCTATCTATGAAAGACGAATATGGATGGGATCCTTCAGACAGAGAATGTGGGAAAGGCATCCAGGAGAAAGGAAGAATACAGACATAGGCATAGAGAGGCCTGTTTGAGGAGTAGTGGTGCTGGAGTGGTAAGTGAAGCCTTGTGGAAAGATAAGGCTTGGGAAGGACCTTGTAAACCATATTAAAAACTTCAGCTAATGGCAATGGGGAACCATAAAGGGTTCTTTTTGGGGGCGGGGGGAGGGAAGGAGGAGCTTGGACTGATCAGATTTTATTTTATTTTATTTTATTTTATTTTATTTTATTTATTTTTGAGATGCAGTCTCCCTCTGTTGCCCAGGCTGGAGTGCAGTGGCGCAATCTTGGCTCACTGCAACCTCTGTCTCCTGGGTTCAAGTGATTCTCCTGCCTCAGCCTCCTGAGTAGCTGGGATTACAGGTGTCCACCACCACGTCCAGCTAATTTTTATATTTTTCATAGAGACGGGGTTTTACCATGTTGGCCAGGCTGGTCTCAAACTCCTGACCTCAAATGATCCACCTACCTTGGCCTTCCAGTGTGCTGGGATTACAGGCGTGAGCCACTGCGCCCTGCCCAGAATGTATTGTAGAAGATGACTGGTAGTGGGGCAAATAGATTTGCAGGTAGAGACTGCAAAGTACATTCACATTGTTATGCAACTATCACCACAATCTATTTCCGAAACTTCTTACCATTTCAAATGGAAACTCTGTACTCATTAAGCAGTAACTCCTCATTACCCTCTCCTCCCAGCCCCTGGTAACCTCTACTCTCCTTTCCGTTTCTATGACTTTTCCTATTGTAGATATTTCAGCAAAGCACAATCATACAATATTTGTCCCTTTATGTCTAGCTTATTTCACTTTACCATCATGATTTCAAGTTTTCTCTATATTTTATAGCATGTATATACAATATACAGCAAATAGCATGTATCAGAACTTCACTCATTTGTATGGCTGAATAATATTCCATTGAATGTATATACCACATTTTGTTTATCCATTCATCTGTTAACAGACATTGAGATTGTATTCAACTTTCAGCTACTGTGGATAATGCTGCAGTATATACTGGTGTACAAGTATCTGCTTGAGTGTCCGTTTTCAATGCCTTTGGGTGTATACCTAAGAGTGCAATTGCTGGACCATGTGGTAACTCTATGTTTAGCTTTTTGGAGAACCACCATACTGTTTTCCACAGAAACTTCACCATTTTACATTTTCAACAGAATGTACATGAGTTCCAATCGCTCCACATCCAGGGATGGTGTGGTGGATCATACCTGTAACCCCAGCATGTTGCAAGGCTGAGACAAGAGGATCACTTGAGTTCAGGAGTTTGAGATCAGCCTGGGCAACATAGTGAGACCTCGTCTACAAAAAATCCAAAATTAGCCAGGAGTGGTAGTACACATCTATAAAGCCAGCTACCTGGGAGGCTGAAGCAGAGAGTCACTTGAGTCCAGGAGATTATGGCTGTAGTGAGGTATAATTGCGCCACTGCCCTCCTGCCTGGGCGACAGAGTGAGACCTTGTCTCAAAAAAAAAATTTTTTTTTCCTTCACATCCTTGCCAATTTGTTTGGACTTTCTTTCCTCCTTCCCTTCTCTTCCCTCCCTTTCCCTCTTCCCTCCATCCTTCTTCCCTCCCTCCCTCTCTCTCTCTCTTTCTCTTTCTTTCTTCTTTCTAGTACAGATGGTAGTCTCACTATCTTTCCCAGGCTAGATTATAAATCCTGGGCTTAAGTGATTTTCCCTCCTCAGCCTCCCAAGTAGATTGGATGACAGTTGTGTGCTGCCATTCCTGGCTCGCTCTCTCTTTTTTTAAATTCTAGCCATCCTGGTAAGTGTGGAGTGATATCTCGTGGTTTTGATTTGCAATTCCTTAATGACTAATGATGTTGAGCACCTTTTCATGTTCTTACTGGTCACTTGTATGTCCTCTTTGGAAAAAGTGTCTATTCAAAGTCCTTTGCCCATTTTGTAATTGAGTTATTTTTCTTTTTGTTGTTAAGTTGTAGAAATTATATATTTTTAATATTAAATTCTTATCAGATATATTACTTACAAATCCTTTTTTCCATTCTGTGAGTTGCATTTCTACTTTCTTGATAGTGTCTTTGGGTGCACAAAAGTAATTAAATTTTGTGAAGTTCAATTTATCTGTTTTTTCTTTTGTCATCTATGCTTTTAGAGTCATATTTTTTAAACCATTGCCAAATTCAAGGTCATGAAGATTTCCTCCTGTGATTTCTTCTGAGAGTTTTATAGCTTTTGCTCTTAAGTTTAGGTCTTTGATGCATTTGGGGGTTAATTTTGTATATCACGTAAGGTAAGGGTTCAACTTCATTCTTTTGCATGTGGACACCCAGTTTTTCCCACACCATTTGTTGAAAAGACTATCCTTCCCACACTGAATGATCTTGGCACCCTTGCCAAAAATCAAACCTTGTTTGGATTGATGACACCTGGAGTCAATGACCAGAGACTCTTTCAACCACGGAGAGCTGGTAAAGGATCTTGTCTGAGAGTGCGGCCGACCCCACCTCCCAAGCAATCCTCTCTGTGGCAGTTGCTGCAAGGGGTACTGGGAATGATATGGCTGTCAACAGGAATCTACTTCTTCAAGGGATGTTTTAACTCAGCACTTTAAAAGGAGGCAGGGTGGTTTTCTGGGAAGAGATGACAGACGTGCATTTGAATCCTGACTGACTCCAGCTCTATGGTACTGGAAGTTACCTTATGTCTCCAAGCCTCATCTGTGCAATGGGAAGGTCATATAGCTGGCCACATCCAATCAGTCTGCCCTGTCATTACTCCAGTGGCATTACTCCTCACAGCTCTGTCTCATCCTCTTGCTGCAGGACTGGGCACATGACCTGACCTGGCCAAATATGGTTATCGTTGTCCTGTGCCCTGAGTAGATATTGGACCCTCATGGGAGCCAACCAGTCCCCCAAGATAGTTTGCTCTATGCACAGAAAGCAGTCTCCCTTTTCCCCTGGGAATAACGGCTCTAAGACCATCTGAGCCTAGGCTGCCCTAGTCATTTTTTCTTGCTGCTTGGGTAGGATGTACCTGAGAGCTGAGCCAATAGAGAGGGAAGTCTGGCTAAGAGCTGGAGCCAAGAAGAGCCCAGGCTTACTTGACTCCCTGGAACCAGCTATGCCTGAAGTCTGCTCCTGCTTTTATCAATTATGTAGAGTAATACATTCCCTTTTCGGCTTAACCTATTTTGAGTTGGGCTTTTGTCAGTAGGAGCTAAAAGAGCCCTGACCAGTATATATTTCTCCAGAGCAGTTGTGTGGATTAAGAGAAATGAGGCCAGGCGCAGTGGCTTATGGCTGTAATCCCAGCACTTTGGGAGGCCCAGGCAGGAAGATTGCTTAAGCCGAAGAGTTCGAGGCTAGCCTAGGAAACATGGCGAAAGTCCAGTCTCTACAAAATTAAAAAAAAAAAAAAATAGCTGGGCATAGTGGAGTGTGCCTGTAGTCCCAGCTACTTGGGAGGCTGAGGTGGGAGGATCACCTGAGCCCAGGAGGTTGAGGCTATGATGAGCTGTGATCATGCCACTGCACTCCAGTCTGGATGACAGATTGAGACAGACCCTGTCTCAAAGAAAAAAAAAGAGAGAGACAGAGAGATTGCGAAGTTCTTGGCAGTCTGCATGCATTTTGAAAGACAGAGAGACCAGCAAGCCTGGTTTTCTGGTGTAGCCACAACTGACAATAGTGGCAAAGGAGAATGGGTTGTTTGTATGGGTGGAGGAGAGAGGTGGGCATATGATCCCAGGGGGCCAATCCGAGTGTTTCCCTGTGATTGTTCTAAGTAGAACAGCAGAGCCATTTCCTTTCCTTTTAAGCCACTAAGCTGGATTTCTGTAACCCACAGCTGCCTGCAGCCAAGCCCCCTGCCACATGAAGAAGCCCATCTGTGGTAGGAGAGAGTGATGCCAACACACAGAGAAAACAAATGAGAGAGAAAGCAGAGAGAGAGAGAGACAGAGAGAGCGAGCATTCTGAAGGCCAGCTGCCCCTCCCCTGCGCTTCCCAAGTCCTGTGCTTGCCAATAAACTGCCCTTTTTCTTCAGCTTGAGTTGGATTTCTGTCCGTATGACTGAAGGATTCCTGACTAATATGTCCAGAGGCCAGCTGAGGTGAAGCCATAAAAGACCCGCTGGATTGGCTGGACAGCCAAGACTGTGACCCTCACTCCTGGCATGGGAAAAGGCCAACATCCTTCCCTGCCGAGCAGCTCTCACCTCTGGGTCTCCAAGGCAGACTGAGACCTGGATGGGGACAGACAAGGCTGACGCAGGGCACTGACACACTTGAATACCCTCTCCAATTGCCACCCTTCAAATCCTTTCACTCAGTGATTGCACTGTCTACAGTGTGCCAGCCAGTAGACAGAACTGTCATGACGACTATGTGGCTAACTAACCTGTTTCCCCACCTCTTGCCTAGTTTGAGGGAGGAGGCCCAGTTCTTCTTCTCTGCTGGTCTGATGAGGGTGAGAGCATGAGTGGTCCTGAACCCCCATGGCCGACTCAGTAGGTGAAGAAATGTCCAGGCAGGAGGCCTCAGTGACACTCGGTTTACCTCCCTGTGGCCTCGGTAGCACTTGGTCCATTTCCATGAGATCTTACCATGCTATGCCCTGTGTACCCAGCATGGCACCCTACATTTCTTCACTCATGTTACTCAACAAACATTGATTGAGCACCTATATGTGCCAGGCATATTCTAGGATCAATGATAGAACAATGAACAAAGCTCCATTCTAGTGAGGGGAAGCAATAAACAAAATAAGTAAGTAAAATAGTCTCAGCACGTCCAGTATCAACAACCAAACAGAGGAAGGGAGGAAGGGAGTGGAGGGAGTGAAAGTAGGCTCCTGTTTTACATCAGATGGCCAACGATGGCCTCTCCAAGAAAGAAGTCTGGGACCAAGGAGGAGTGTGTCTGGCACACTCAAGAAATGGCAAGGAATTGCTGGTGGGAGGGGACCATGGTACAGGCACTTTGATAAACAGCTTGGTGGCTCCTAAAAAAGTTACCATTAACTGCTTTGGATGCTGGTGGGGAAAAATGTTAAGAGTTATTATTTGGTCCAGCAATTCCACTCCTAGACATACCCAAGAGAAATGAAAACATATGTTCACACAAAGACTTGTACATCAATGTCCATAGCAGCATTATTCATAATAGTCAAATGTGGAAACAACCCAAATGCCCATCAACTGATGGTGAATAAATAAAACGTGGTATCACCAGGTAATGGAATATGATTCAGCTGTACAGAGAATGAAAGTATCAATATGTGTTACAACATGGGTAAGCCTTGAAAACATTAGGCTAAGTGGAAGAAGCCAGTCACAAAAAAAAAACACAGAGTATATGATTCCATTGATATAAAATGTCCAGAATGGGCAAATCCACAGATACAGAGAGTGGATTGGTGGTTGTCAAGGGCTGGGGAGTGACAGTGGTGACTGTTGCACAGTCTTGTAAATAAAGTAAAAAGCCAACGAATTGTACCCTTTAATAGTACATTTTATGCAAATAATATCCTTAAAAAAATTTTTTTTGAGACAGAGTTTCACTCTAGCTGCCCAGGCTGGAGTGCAATGGTGCAATCTCGGCTCACTGTGACCTCCGCCTCCTGGGTTAAAGCGATTCTCCTGCCTCAGCCTCCCGAGTAGCTGGGATTACATGCACATGATACCATGCCCGGCTAATTTTTGTATTTTTAATACAGACAGGGTTTCATCATATTGGTCAGGCTGGTCTCGAATTCCTGACCTCAGGTGATCCGCCTGCCTCGGCCTCCCAAAGTGCTGAGATTACAGGCATGAGCCACCATGCCCGGTCTCAATTTTTAAAAAGAAAGAAAAAATGGCAAGGAGTCCAGAGCATGTGAGAGAAAGAGGGGGGATGCGGAGCACATGACACTGCAGCCATTGCTCAACACATACTTGTTGTCGTGATGTGAAGGCAAGAAGAGTTAACCACTTCTTAACCTCTGTCTTTCCACCCTGGGGAAGAGACCTCTGGCTCCCAAAGGGGTGAGAGTCAGGGAGGGCAGCTCCCTCTGGGCGCGGCAGTTTCTGGTGTCTGAACCGATGGGGACTGTCATACAAATCCCTCCTATGTCAGGGGAAAGATCAGCGAGGCATGGGAGAAGGGGACACCTGAGCCAACATGACCAAGGCCAAGACTGGTGACTTAGAAGGAACAACCCCAACCTCCATGTTCCCTTTCCCTGGGCCAAACCTTCCCTTTTCCCCACTGATAGAACCTGTCCTGGGTTCTCTGAACCTCAGTTTTCCTGCCTGTGATTGGGGGAGAAGGGAAATTATCCCTCGGCCTTGGCCCAGAGCCTGATAGAGGAAGAAGAGGCAGGGCCCTTGTGTGATGGGCATGGGGGGTGGGGACAACTGCGCCTCTGCAATGGTGCCCCTGGGACCCAGGCCAGATGGGTCCCCCACTCTGGCTCAGATGGAAGTTGCAAGCACAGCACCTGGAAAGGCAGTGCATTAAGTCAGATGGGCCCCTCTCTCCCAGCAAGGTCCCCAGGGAGAGAGCCCCGGAACAGGTAAGTTTCTATGAGTGAGAAAGGAGCATGAGGAAGTCTTGGAACATAGGCGCTGTCCAGGTTAGCTGTCCTATGGGAGGGATCAGATGACACAGAACACTGTCCATTCCCCCCACTCCGGGTGGCGATCAGGGCAGCCACATTTCCTCTTGCCCTTTGCAGAATAAGTAGACGAGTCTACTTTAGAGATGAGAAAAGTGGAGGCCCAACGAGCCAAATCCCCAGAACTAAAGGTGTAGCTGGGATTTGAACCCAGGCCTCTCTGGCTGCACAATCCGTGTTCTCATTCATTTCCCTCAATGTTATTCCTTGGCAGCGGGACCTAGCGAGAAATGAGAGTGGAGGCACAAGGCGCGGGCCCAGTGTCTGGGAGGCAGCAGTCAGGCAGGCTGGGAAATCCTGGCTGGCAGCAGGAGGGCGAGGGACTCCAGGCCTGAACCCAAGCCCCGGACTCCTGGTTTGAACGACTCCAGATCCCCACCTAGTGGTAGGAGGGAGCCACTGCCCGGACAGCGCAGGCAGTCCACAGATGACAGTAATCCGGCCGGGTCACCAGCAACCGTCCTGCGGCAAGAAACGCCCCTCCCCTGGCCGCGCTTCCCTGGGAGAGGGAGGAGGTGTCACCAGCGCGCGTGCGCACGGAGGCTGATTGGCCTCAGGATTTCGTCGCCTTTCATCTGCAGACACCCAGCACGCACCCCTCTAGTCTAAACCCCCCAGGTTTAGGGCACATTAAGGCAGGGTCTCCTCGGCCCGCGCCTGGCCTCCAGGAGGGGAAGGGGGCAGGCCCAACCCTGGCCGCCGCGCTGGGCTGAGGGGAATGTCCCCACTAGCAGAGAGCCCCCAGGCCCCATCCTCAGCCGCCCTTACGGTCCCCCAAAGGGACGGGAACCATCACTCACTGGTCCAGGCTCCTGGCCGGCCCCACTATGAACCACCATGAGCAGATGCTGGTATCCCCACTTTGCAGCGGTGATGGAGGAGGGGTAACTTGCCCAAGTCCATACATTCGTTGACTACCAACACGAAACAGGGCGTGAGTGGGCACCCAACTCAGGAGGAAGAAGGCAGAGAAGCAGCTCCCTGGAGAAGGAGCTAGTGGGCTGAGTTTTTCGGAGGAAGGCAGGAAGAGCACTCCAACCCCAGGAAAAAGCATGTGCATATGCAGAGGCCAAGATAAGGCCAGCAAGATTAGCCTAGAGGTGGGCAGTGGGGGTGGAGTCCTGGGAAGGGGGGCTAGTAGGCAGGACTCACACAGGCCCCAGTGCCAGGCTAAGGAGGCTGGGCTTGACCCCAAGAGCAAGGGAAGGCTTTGGGAGGCTTTAACCAGGGCAGTGACTTCATCTCAGCTGCATTTCAGGAAAGCTGTCTGCGCCACAAGAAAGATTGTGGGGGCAAACATGCTAAGAGCTTCCCCAAGGGACTCAGATAGAGAGGTCTGCCCTGGCCTTGGGGAAAAAGGTTGTTGCTCCAGAATCCAGAAGT
Source organism: Nomascus leucogenys (assembly GCF_006542625.1). Lineage (NCBI taxonomy): Eukaryota > Metazoa > Chordata > Mammalia > Primates > Hylobatidae > Nomascus > Nomascus leucogenys. The sequence continues at coordinate 10,420,973 of NC_044394.1, read as the reverse complement.
TTCCAGACCCTTAGGGAGCAGAGAATCACTGGCACAGCTGGAAAGCAAGGTTTGAGGGCTGGGAGTGTCTGTGGATGGCCTGGAACTTTCTCCTGCAGAGGCAAGTCCTCAGGCAAAACATACACACTCCCTGGGCCTCAGTTCCCCAGGAGACAGAGGAGGCCTGGTTGGGGAGACCCGAAGCCCTCTGGAGCTCTCCGCAGGGGACTGAAGTGTACTTGGAGGAGGGGCCTCTGGCCCAGAACCTGGGGGTGGGGGGCTATCCTGGAGGGACCAGGTGCACTTCATTCACTCATCCAGCAAGGGCTTTCGGCACTCCTGCCACGTGTTATGCACATACACATGCACCTACCACACAGACACACACACACACGAACACACAGAGATATGCCCATGTGAAGATGCTTGGTGGGGTAGTTTCCTTGGAGAAACCAGGCCAGTTGCCGGCTCCCCAGCCTCTCTGAGGCTCTGCGGCTCCGCTCTGCCCCCAGTTTGCTGGGGCTAAGCCTTTTCCCACCCCACCCCTATGCACTGCCGTGTCTTCTCTTGGGAAGGGATATATTCCTTGAATGTCTCTATCTTCTACCAGATCATTGGCTCCCTCAATGGGGGCGCTGGTGTCTGTTTCACCCATTGGTGGGTCTCCTGGCCCAGTGTAGGGGTATGTGTGTGGGGTTGGCAGGGTGACCTATTGGGTGACTTGCTCAGAACTGAGGGTCTCCCAGAACTCAGAATGCCAGTACTCAAACCAGAACTGTCATGGGCAAACGGGGACAGTTATGGGCAGCCAAAGCATGGCAGTGTTGGACAGCCCCCCAAGAAAGAAATAAATAAGACCCAGAGTGGGAGCTGGATGAATGAACTGACCAGCCAGTCCAGGGCTAAACGTAAACCAGTCCCAGGACAGCCCGCCACAGGGCTGAGCCAAAAGCCAGGGGGATTTTGTGGCCCAGGGGTGTGGAGCAGGAACGCCAGGCTCCAGGAAAGGACACAGGCCTGGGGTCAGCCAGAGCCTGGTGTGGCCCTGTGACCTGCTTCTTAGACACTCTATGACCTTGGGCCATTTTCTCCTCTGTAAAATGGAGATAATCATACCAGCCACGCAGTGCTGAGAATTCAATCAAATGTCTGCGTGTATGTTAAGCACACAGTGGCTGTTCCACAGCTGCTTCTGTCGGGCTGAGGAGTAGGCACCATGGAGCTGGAGGACATCCTGCTTGTTCTCTTTGGCAGAGAAATAAATAATATTGACAGCGAACATGAGCCACGCCCTCAGCTAAGCACAGGACGCACCCCCCTCTCGGGTAATCCTCTCAACGCCCCTGTTAGGGTTTTACGCTGAGAAGCCCCTGCCCCGACCAGGGGTCCTTGCAGGCCCAGCTGGGCTGACTGGAGCCATGAGGCCACCCTCCCCCCGGCCTGCTGGACTTGGGCTCTGAGCCAGGCTGCTTCTCCCACGGACACACCTCCTGGCCAGGACATCCGGGCACTCCCTCCCCTGCCCCGTTTGCCCTTTTCCTGCTGCAAGCCTGACTCTCACCCATCATCACTTCATCAGCGAAAGTTTCCAAGGGCCAGGCCCAAGGGATTGTGAAAGAGCTCCATCCTTTATTTACTGGATGGCCTTGGGCACCTCGCTTCATTTCTCTGAACCCCAATGTCACGTCTGTGAAACGGGGACTCATAGTCTCCACCCAGCCAGTGAGGGTCCGGGAGAGGCCACATGTGAAAGCGCATTAACTGCCATGAAGGCTTCCTCGCAAGTAAGAAATTAGCCTGAGGGACCCCCTTAAACATGGGTGCCTGAATGGCCTTCATTGGTATCCCTTTCTCTCTTTGGAGTCTCTCTTTGGAGAGAAGTCACACACAGTCAACAAATTGTAGTGCTGGGCACCAAAGTCACCCCCGCCCCCCGCCCACAACCCCCTAGTCTGCGTCTCTCCAAAAGCAGCTTGTTCGAGGTGGAAGGCTAAGCTGTGACTGACAACTTCACCCCACAGGGAACGGAGGCAGCCGGGACCTAGAATGCAATTTCCTAATTGGGAATTCATCGAGGCCACCAACCCAGTCTCCCACCCCAAGAATCTTGGCCAAGGTCCTCAAGGTCTGTGATTCCGCCTATCCTTCTGGCTCAGGTTCCTCAAGCATTAAATGGGAACGCGGCTCTTCTCTGAAGCAGTTGAGGCTGGGGGCGGGACGGAGGGGAAACTGGACCCAGGTCAATTGGCCATTTGCAGATCAACTTGATTTTAGTCCAAACTACTTATTTTGCAGATGAGGCTTCTGCAGCCCAGAGAATAAAGTCACATTTTCGAAGAGCACTCACAGCTCTAGCGGCAGAGTTCGACCTTGTACCTACCTACCTCCTGTCCAGTTTCCTACCAAGCAGCTGCTTCAGCCATAGATAAGCATGTAGATAATTATTAAATCACCAAAGATTTGGTCCTATTCTCTGCTACACTGTACTTTGAAAGAGAAAAGAGCTGAGAGCCCAGTGCAGGGACAACATCTGGCCTGGGTCCCATCACCCAACCGGTGACTGTATCGCAGTGGAAATGATCCTCGACTGGTGTTAACCGGGCTGCTTTCTAGCCGTGTGCCCTTAGGAGACGTGTGTAGGGTTAATCTCTGAGGGTGCCAGAGCTCATCTGGGGACATAAAGGGTCAGCTGGAAACAGGCTTCTAAGTCCCACCCCCTCCAACTCCGGCATTCCCCAGCCAACGGGTCTTACATCCCCAGCCTCCTCCTATTCAGACCTGACCCAGAGCACTGGTGGCTTTTAAACCAAGGGCGAGATTCTCAGGCTGACCCCTGGGCCCTCCCCAGTCCCCACCACCTCCCGCTGGAATAACGCAGCTCAAAGCCTCCCCTACGGAGGCAGGAACTTAGGTGAGCAGCTCCACAGGGCACATCCTGCCCTCAACCCTGAAGACCCCGCCCTGAAGAGCCGGGTGAGGGTGGTGAGGAGGGCGGGTCGGAGCCGAGGGGGCCCTCTCCTCTGGAGGAGCGCTGGATCGCCGCCGATCCTTCCCCTATCCCGCCCCTAAGTCCTCACCGTCGAGTGGGCCCCGCGCTCCTAGGGCCGTGCGCCCCGCGCGCTGCGGATCCCAGCCACAGCCCCCTCCTGGAGAGGCCCAGGAGGCCGGCGGCTCACTTCCCGCAGAGAGAACGCGAGGGCCCAGCCCCGCGGGCGCGCAGAAGAGGACAGGTTGCGGTCTGCAGCAGCCTGGAAGATCGCCGAGCTGGCGCTGCCGGGCGGTTCCGGCAGCAGGGTAGAAGGCCCCACCCCGAGCCTCAAGCCCACCGCTCAGTGTGTCCGCAGCCCCGGAGTCCCTCGGTCCCTCGGCGGCCTGTGCCGGGCTCCGGACCCGGCTCTGCATGTGTGGGTGGCTGTGCCTCCGTTCCCGGCTTGCCGGGGTCCGCAGTCTGTCTCCCGCCCTCGCCCTAGGCGGCTGTGAGGCCGCGGCCCGGGCCCTGGCCTGCAGCGCCATCTCGTGGGCCTGTGGGGAGTTGCCGAGGCCCGAGGCCTGGGCGGGGTCTGGGTTCGCTCCCACTCGTGCTCCCGGCGGGGAGCTGCGGGAGCTGCCAAGAGGACTCACTGGGAAACCAGGCGCGGCCGTCAGCTCTGGAAATCGGTGCTTCCGGAGTGGGTTCGGGGTCCCCGGCCCCATCCAATAGGAGGAACAGATATGCGCCTCCGGAGAGCCCAAAAGGAAGTCCAAGTGCAAAACCGCCCCGGGCGTGCTCGGACACATTCAGCGCCCGGCGACCAGCCTCCACCCCGAAGGCGCTCCCGGGAGGGTGCCCAGGAGACCCGGAGCCCGGGCTCCCTCCCAAGAGGGCGGGGGCTCCCTCCGCTGCCGCCCAGTCCTGCGAGCATGGAGCACTCGGCCTCCTGCGGGATCCCGCCTGACCGCCGGTGCTCCGCACCTCGGGGCCAAGGACAGCGAAGGAGTGGGAGGAAGAGGGACTGAATTTTGGGTCCTTCCCAGAGCGGAGGAAGGCAGGCTGGGGAGGCGGGCCCGGGAGCTGCGCCCTTCGGGAGGGCAGGGCCAGGCCACACCGGTGGCTCCGGTTCTCCACAGCAGCGGCGGGGGAGTGGAGGAGGAAGGGCTTGAGGGCTCGGAAGATTCCGATTAACCCGAGAGGAAATGAGGTCCCCCGGGCCTTGGGATCTGTGCGGCTTAGCCGCTAGGGGTCTCTCGGAGCCCCCGCACTCACACCCTCCATCTCCGAGTTCCTCCGGGAATCGCACGCGCCACCCCACACCGACACGCACAATTCCCTCTTAGACCTCACACGCCCCACACGCGAGGGCCCGAGGCGACAGTCTAGGCCGCCAGCAGGTATCGCCATCGTCCCAGCACAGGCCCTCCTGCCACGCGTGTGCCGGCGGCTCTGCCGTCCAAGGAACCCGGGCCAGGCTCTGAAGGGTTAAGGAGGCCTTGCGGCACCGGAGCGGCGGGTACGAGGGGCGCCTAGGCTAATTGGCGACCCCGGGGACAATGAGGGCTGGGAGGCCTGGGAGGAGGGTGGCTTAATTGGATATGGGAGTGGCCTAGCCTTTGTCTGGGACAAGGCCCAGCCGCCGGGCGCGGGTTCCCGCAGTCGCACTCAGGCTACCAGCTGGGGCCCCGCGGAGCGCCGGGTGGGCGACTCGGAGGGGGACATGTGCGGTGGGAGGTGGCGGCGAGAGTGGGGTGGGGGATCTCGAGGCCCTGGAGTCCCATCCCACCCCACCCGGGTTGCTGCAGCAACGATGCGGCCTAAAAACGGCCGCGACTGGGCCGCCCCGCCTGGCCTTCGCAGGCACCCGCCTCCCCCACGCCCATGCCCGCACCCGCACCCGCACCCGTCCTGCGACCCTAGGTCGGTGCTGCCCCCTGGTGTCCGCAGTCCTGTACGTAGGCCGCCGCGGGCCTGCAGCCGACTCTTCGTCTCCCTCCTGATGTCCTGCTGAAATTGAGAAGCCGCGGGACGCAAACTCGCCCCTCCTCTAGGAGTATGAGAGGCGTTTCAGCCCAAAGCGACCTCCAACAAACGTGCTGCCCACGGGCTTCTATTTAGGCTGGAAAACGGGCTTCTGTGTCCCCGTCGGGTTGGTCTGAGGCAGGGAAGCCAGAACCCACCCTCTGGGGTTGGGATACGTTCTACTGCAACCTCCCACTCGTGCACTGGCTGAGTCCCCTCCCCGCTCCAGCCGCATTCGGCGTGGCCTGGGGGCAGCCCCCTCCTGAAGAGGCGGGCCTGGTTCTCTCTCTCTCTCGCTCGCTCGCTCGCGCCTTGCAAATGTATCGGCCCACAAAGGCGTCCTGGGCGTCTGGGGGCCCAACTGTCCATTCCACCTTCACCATCACCCTTCCTCCATCTCAACGTCCCTGGTGTTTTGGAAGCCAGCACCCTCCCCAAGCCCCACCCTGTGCAGTGCCCAAGGTGGGCAGCCCGTTGGGGCAGGGCGTTCAGGGTCCCCAAGGCTTAAAGAGGAGAGAACTGGGAAGGAGATGGCGTGCTCGGTTACCGACCAGACCCAGGGCTGAAGGAGTGCCCGCCCAGCTCCCACCCCTTCCCCACACCCCCTGCTAGAAGTGGGGGCTGGAGACACCTGCTAGCTGGGCAAGGAGGATGCGGCTCTGAGGAGCTCACCGGCGCGGGGCGGGAGGCAGCTGTCCTTGCAGGAGTGGGTCTCGGGAAAGGACCAGCCTAATGGAGACTGACACAGCTGGACCCCGGAGAGACCCCAGCCAAGCCCATTATTATACAGGGGAAACTGAGGCAGGAATGGAAATAGCCCACTGACCCCACTCCCCACTCTCCCAAGAGGGATTTAGATAGAAGAGTTAAAGTAGGAACTTTTAGTCCAGATTTTGCCACTCTAGCCAACAGCCCTGACGCGGAGGAAATGTTTGTCTTCGAGGTTCAGGAGGCAGAGAGAGGGGAAAGAATTCTAGGCTCAACGATATTTGGCGGGGTGTGGGGGGGTGGGACACAGCCGAATCCCTCCGAAGGGAGAGGTTGGACACGGAACACCCACCCTCCCAGCCCACCCACCCAGAAGCATTGAAAGGAGATGCGTTTCCAGTGTGGTTTCCCGGAAAGGGAGTCAGAAGCCAGGAGTCCAGGCCGCTCGGCTGCTCTCCTCCCGGCCCGGGTGGGTGCCCAGACCCGTGGCGCGGAGCGGCCAGAGCGGCCGGCAGGGGGAGCCCAGCCCCGGCCTGGGACGCAGCCCGGCCTCGCGGCTCCGCCAGCGCCCGAGCCGCCCTGCCGCCGTGCCGCCCTGACGTCCCCGGAGTGCAGCTGCCGCCGGGCGAGGGGCGCGCAGCCTTTTGTCCCCACCTCTCCCTCCTTGAGCGCGTGCAGCGCCCCAGCCCCGCGCGACCCACAGAGCGCACAGCGCCGTTCACTTCGCTTTGTAGCGTTTTATTGTTTTCTCGCGTTTTTGTCGTTTCGTTCTCGCTCCGGGGCGAAAAGTGAAAACCTGAGGTGGAGCCCGCGGGCCGGGGGAGCCAAACCCGGGCGGAGGGGCCGAGGGGTCGGGGGGCCGGCGGGGTGGTGGCTCCTCCAGGGTTCTGGGCCTTCTCCCGCAGCCAAGGGCCCCCCAAGCCCTGTACAATATAGATGCTCATGTAAAATGAAAAAAATTTTAAAATGTATGAGTTAATCTCTAAATATATGTACACAGCAATGTACACCTTTGAATAAATTAATACCAATTTGCATATTCTGGGAACCTTAAAGCTTATTTACACAAATTACCATTTATTTCATAAATATCTTTTTTTTTCCCCCTGGGGACTCAAGGTAGAGAAGTGCCATTCCCTCCGTTGACCAGGGCTGGGAGGGGGGCCTGTCTCTTCAGGGAAGAGGTGGGGAGACTTAACAGGTTCCCTCCCAGCTCAGGTCTACACTGACTTCAGTCGTAACTGGTTCCAGCATCCCTCAACCCAGTTTTCTCACGCGGTCTAGGCCCAAGGTCCAGGGCTCTGGGACTCCCTCCGATGCTCCCACCCCTGGCCCCTGCACCTTCTGGCTTCTGCAGGGACCGCCGGGCCCTGGATGAGGCCTCTCCCACCTCGCTGGAAGACCAGAGACACCTTCGGATGCCACCTTGACGCTGGAGCGGATCTGGACCTAGCCCAGCAGCCCCCAAGTGACTGTGTTTCCGGCAGCCTGATCCTTGTTGAGGCCCAGGGAAGTGTCCCAGGCCCCGACTTGCCAGACGAGGCTCTATTCCGGCTGCCGCAGCCCACTTTTCTCCTTTATTTAAATAAATACCCATTCTATGCTGTACACGTCCCAAGCAGCAGGGGCAGGCAGCCCGGGTGGCCTGCGTGGCAGGGGAGCAGCTGGGCAGCCCCTCACTTGGGCGACTCCCGACCTGGGGAGAGGGCTCGCTGGCTCTCCAGCCCACTCACCAGTCTCTGGATACTCTGCAGTTCATTGGCTGCCTCCTTGGCCGAGCCACTGGGCGACAGGGCACCGCGGGATGAGGCCCCTACTTTGCGGAGAGCCAGCTCGGGCAGGGGGCTAGGCTCCCGGCTGTTTCCGCCAGCAGCCTTGGAGCCGTCGGAGGCCAGCCCAGTGGCGAGGAGGCTAGTGCTAGGCGGGATGGTGACCGGTATCTGATAGGGGCTGAAACGCAGTCGGGGCCGGGCACTGCCCAGGAAGGGGCTCCGGGACAGGGAGCCGGCGGCTGCGGCGGCGGCAGCGGCAGCACTAGTGGCAGGCAAAGCCGAGGCGGCTGCGGCTGCTGCTGCCATGTAGGTGTAGGGGTAGGGGAAGAGGCCTCCGAAAGTGGGCATTGGAATTCCCTGGAAGAAACAGAACAAGACAAGGGTTAGACATCTTGCCTGAAGTCTTTCTGAAGGTGGGCTGGGTGCTGGGGTAGTGCTATCCCCTGGACACCGTGCCCTGCTGTTTTAGGGTTGTAAAACCACAACTTGCATAACTGTAACCACAGGCAGCACAGGTAAGCATGAGCCAGTGTGCCTGTGGCCAAACCCAGTTAGAAGAGTGAGATCGCTTCAGGCTACCATGCAAAGGCCTGCCATCGAGTTCTGTGCTGGGCATTACAGCAGGGGTAATGGAAAGGATATTCCAGGTGACTGCACTAGCATGGGTGAAGGCCTTGAGGGAGAAAACGGGGCAGGCATAGGGCTAGGTGGCAAACAGGCAGCTTTGGGTGTCTTGGAGGTTCGGTACTGTTCATTGAGAACAGTGTCCTCGCCACCCCCTCCTATCTGCAGGCTCTGAAGGGCAGAGGGCACACACGCTGGGGAAGGCACTTTGCAAAGTCTCCTTCTGCCTGCTTATGGTTCTCCTGCCTGGGCCAGGAGGAGGACACAGGTGCCAACCAGTTCATAAACTGGCCTGAAAGTTCTACAGCAAATGCCTGGCAGCACCTCACTGGCAGCTGAGGAAGGAATGCAGTCTTTGCCTGTGAAGGGCACAGCAGACAGGAACTCCTAGACAAGCATCTTCCTGAGTTCATGAGGTCTGGCTGGTGCACGGCCTGACCTTTGAGATAATGGCTTACTCCCCAGAGCCAGTGGGTATGGGGAGGAGGGCAGCGGGCTGATGATTGCGGTGGGCTCCCAGGGAGCCTCAGGCCTGGCTCAAGCAGGAAGAAGAAAAGAGGCAGCTTCCTCAGGCCTGAGAAAATACCCCCTCCTGAGAGAGTCAGGTCCCACTGGGCATTTCGGACCTGGCATCCCAGGTTGGGAGGAAGGAGGAAGGCTTCAGTTCTCCTGGGATTTGGCTCTATCTGATGTCTGGGATGGGCTGCACTGGCCTGGGAATGTAACCACCAGCAGCCCTACCAACGGATGCCTCCCAGGTGCTGGCATTCTCACCCGGGCCATGCACCTGTTGGCCAGGCTGTGTCTAGAAGCCCTGACTTCCTCATGACCTCTGTGATGCCGGTGATCAATACCAGTTTGTCTGGGGAGGAGGCATTCACATACACAAATAATCAGGGGTGCAGATTAAACCTCTGGGCCCTGAACTTTCTCCAGAGGCTTCCCTTCCAGCCCAGAGCCCCAGATGAGTGATGGTGATACCTCAAACACTCCACACACCCAAACACCGAGCTGTGTGTAAAACTCATTTCGGAATCGCCTGCCTCCCAACCCCCTCCCAACCCAACTTTTAAAATATTTGCTGCTGAAGCAAAGGAGCTTTCTCAGACCTGAACTGCTATTTTCCTTCCCTTGAGATAAGATCTCAGGGGTTCAATTTGCCAGAAACCTCAGAGGGAAGAAAATGAATGAAGAGATTCCAAATCTTTCCACGGGGAATATTCCACCCAAGCAACCAAAGAGGCCACTGTCCCCATCGGATCTCCTTACTGCGCCCCAGCCACATTTTCATCAACACTCCCCTGGGAGCTCGGAATTTCAATGGGGCCTGAGGAGCTGAGTTCTCATCCCTGATGTGTGGCTGGGGGTGCTGGGAACTCAAGGTAGGGGAAAGACCAGCCTTGTCCTTCGCCAGGACAGAGGATTTCATAGAAGGCCTGGGAGGGGCCAGAGACCTCTGGGAGGGCTGGTGGTCAACTGTCCAGAAAATAATGCAAATGTTCCTCCTCCCTTTGTCTGTCTGGCCACCTTAGTCTTTCAGAATGGACAGGAAGCCAAAGGTCTTTTTTCTCAAGAAAAATGTCCTGAGGCCAGGAGAGAAGACTTCACAAGCCAGGGGTGGCCCTGGTCTGTGAGGGTCAGAAGAGTCTCCATGGGCACCGCACTCCTCGCTGGGGCTATAGGGAAGGAAGCAGGCCCAGAGAGGGTCAGGGACTTGCCAAAGGTCACACGGGAGTCAGAAGCGGCGCCCTGGCCAGCCCCTGGACTTACAACACAGTCCTCGTCTCTCAGAACCCAGGTGTCCTAAAGGGCATCCCCGGGCCTCCCCTGGATGGAGTTCTTGCCTGCCAGAGGCTCCCAGCGACCCTGGCACCCCTCGGGCCCTCCGCTGGCCTTGCCGCCAGCTCCTTGGGCCTTCTCCCTCGCTGGCGCTGCCGCGAGGTCACAGGCCTTACCTGAGATGCCAGCATGTGCTGGGAGAGGTGGAACGGGAAGGGCGCGGCGGTGCTCGCTGCGCTGGCCGCGGGACCCAGCCCGCCTGCGTCCAGCCCCGCGGCGGTCCCAGGCCCGCCGCCTCCGCCGTTGCCGCCGCCTGCCACCGAGGCCAGCAGGTGACCCATGCCCATGGCGGAGAAGGCGCCAGGGCCCATGGTGAACTGTCCAGGGTGCAGGAAGAGCGGCTGGCCGGCTCCCAGCGGCCCAAAGAACTGCTGCCCGTGCAAGTGGCTGGAAAAGGCCAGGCCGGGCAGGTGTCCGGCGCCCAGGGGGGACGCACTGTCTGTCTGCACCACCAGCGGCGCCAGGCCCTGCTCCTTGCCCTCGGCCGCCTCCTTGCGTCCGTCGTCCTTCCTCCGAGTTTCGGCGCGCTCCTTCTCCAGGCTCCGCAGGCCGAACGGGCCGTCCCCGCCGCTCTCGGCCGGCTCCTTGCCCCTCTCGGGACTGCGCCGCTCCCGGGCGCGCTCGGGTTCGGTCAAGCGAGTGGGGCTGGCGCTGTCTGGAGCCGGGCTGCGGCCTAGCGGCGCCCCCGCACGCTCCTCGCTCAAACGCTCAGGCTCCGGGTCGCTGTCCGCGGCGCACGACTTCTCCTCAGCTGCGGGGAGAGGGCGCGCGGATTACAGGGGCCTGGGCGGAGGCCGACGAGCAGCATCAGGGACACTCGGGAAGGGCTGCTCTCGGAGAGGCCGAGTCGGAGGAGCTGCTGGAGTCGGGCAAGGGGCAGCTGCAGGTCACCTAATCCAAGACCCCAGATTTACAGTGGAAGGAACCCAGCCCTTGAGAGGAAACCCTACAGCCACAGAATTACACGGCGCCCAAGGGGCCAGGCTCGGAGTCCGGCCGGATCTTCTGGCTACCGGGGACCGCCCTCGTAGGGGAGTCCCGGGACGGAAACCCCACCCCAGACACTCGCTGACGTTTCCTTCCTGGCCTTTCAGATTAGCGGGTGGCTCAGCAAAAGACCAGCCCAGCGACCTGAGGACCACCCCCCCTCCCAACTCCCTCTCCCTCCTCCGGTCCGACCCTCACCTCGGGCCCGGTGCAGGCGCAGGGGACTGGGCGCTGCGCCCGGGGAGGTGGGTGGTTCCCGCGCGGGGGGAGGGTCGCACGACGAGGCGTCCGACTCCGCGCCATCGCGCTCGGGTTTGCAGTGCTCCTCGTACAAGCGCAGAGACGGCAGCGTCAGCTGCTTCCTGGGGATGAGCGGAGGAACCAGGTCAGCTGGGAGCCCATCCCTCCATCCCTCCTGCTCGCTGCTCCCGCGGGCACCCGCCACAGGGCTGCTGTCCTCGCCCCCTCACCTTTTCTCCCGCCGGCCGTTCCCGGTGTCCCGGAAGCCCTTGGCAAACGGGTTGTTGTCGATCTTCAGCTGTGTGATCTGCGGGGACCAAGGGGGCGGCGCTAAGTCAGGCCTTGGCTCTTCCAGCCTGGTCGGGGGCACCCCGAGGTCAGCGGCTGCTGGCCGCAGAGGGAAGACCCGGGGAGCGTCCACTTGGTACCCACCGGCCTGGGATGGGACGCCCCGAGCTGAGGCCGGTGGGAGGGCCTCGCGGAAAGCGACGGGGTCTGTCCTCCAAAAACTTCATTCGAGGAATTATCCCTAGACAGGCCCACACAGGCCTAAAGCAGTGCCGCAGTGTCGGAACCAGCCCAAGCATCCACACCCGCCCGCGGGCGTGCGCAAGTTAAACGACTCCGCACCCGAGCAGGCGCGCACTGAGACTACAGTTCACACGCAAGGCTGCAGGTACACCCAAAGCCAAATCACATTCACGGGCCCGCACACACGCAAGTGTGCACAGACAGAACAAGCGCCTACAGAACCAAACGAATTCACACGCCTCCACAGGTATCCAACACACCCCAAACGGAGCACGCACAGCCCAGCGTACACCTTGGTTCACAAAGCCACGACGACCGGCACGGACACTCGTACCCTCTCTTTCACTCGACAGTGGCGCACAAGGGCACAGGCCTAGAGGGTTGATGCTCTGCCCCACTAGAACAAGGGTGGAGAAGCCGCAAGCAGAAAAAGCCCTTTGATTGTAAGGAAATTCTCTAAGCGCCTCCCAAAGGGTCTGGAGCCTGGACTGACCCAGAGCACTAGCCAGGGGTGCTTTGGGGGGCTGTGTCACCTGTCCCACCCTCTGGCTCCCCCCGAGAGAGTGAAAACCGGGCCCCGGGTTCTGAGCATCGGTACAGCCTGGGCAGATTGCCTCGGGCGCCCTCTCTTCGTTTACATTCTCATTCCTGAGCCAAGAAATAAACGAATAAAATGTAAAAATGTCAGCGCGGGCCCGGAGACTCAGCTAATTGCTAAGTAAACATCTCCACCCGAACGAGGGCCCAGCTGTTCGCTCGCCCCAGGGGAGCCTGTGTGTGCGCGCGGTGGGCTTGAGAGGGCGCCTTGAGGACTTCCACGGGTGCTGCGCGTACGGATGCGAGGCTCGGTGCTAGGGGGCGGGCCGCAAGCGCGCAGATCCCGTGCGGGGGGCTTCAGGGGCGATGAACGGACGGTTGGGCCTGCACGTGTTGAGGGGCGTCAGTGCAGGGGCTGAGCCCACCGCCCGCCGCGCGCACCTTGTCATTCTGGTAGGCAGTGACGGCGATGAAGTCGGTCTCCGGGAACACGTAGGTGCGGAAGGTGCTGTACGGCAGCTTCAGGATGTCGTTGGCTCGCACTATGTGGAAGCGCGGCTGGTACTTGTGCATGGAGTTTAGGATGGTCTGCGGGGAGGGTGGGGGTCAGCCGGCAGCCGCCAGCCTCGGCCTCAGCTTTTCTATTCTTTGGGTACCTGACCTCTTCCTCTCCACTTCTCTGTCTCTGTCTCCCTTTGTCTCTCTCTCTCTCTCTCCCTCTGTCTCTCTCTCTCGGTTCTTCCTCTTCCCCATTTTCTCCCCTCTCTGCTCTTTTCTCACCCTTATTTCTTTTTCTTCTACTTTTCCTCTCGCTTTTTTTTTTTCACAGCTTCTCTTTCTCTTGCCATTAAAAAAATATTTCCCGGTTGGAAACAGAAATGAGACAGAGTAAAAACGAAACGAAACAAAACAAAACAAAAACAAGGACCCCTCCCCCCAAAGAAAATCCAAACAAAATAAAACAAAACAGAGCCCTACAATTCCACTCTTAACACTCTCTTCCTTTCTGGCACTGGTAAGCCCCCTAACCCCACAGAGAGGAGATTCCAACCTTCGGGGGCTCACCAACTGCCCTACCTCAGAATGGGCAGTTCCTTTTGCCCTATGAAACACCACCCCCCCGTTCGCTGGGGCCTTGCTCAGGCATAAATGGAGAGAACCCCCAAACCCTCTCCTTCTAGTTGGGCATCTGCCTGTGGGCGGAGGGAAAGGTCTTAGGGAGGCTGGGGGGTGGGTGGGGAGGGTGGTTTAACTTTTAAATCCCCTAGTCTTGGGGGAGGGCCAGGGACGCGGGTCTTGGCGGAAGGGTGATGGACAAGTTGAGGTCATGGGCAGGTCTTCCAAGCTCGGCACCTACAGGCCAAGAGCAGGGTGACCTCCGTGGCCCAGCACTGCAGACCCAGTCCTGGCAGCACCTGCCTCCCTCTTGACCATAGGAGGGGCCCTCCAAGGCCTGACGAACTGAGATTGTGAGCTGCCAGCCACCGACCCCACCATTTCCCAGGCTTGCAGAGGAGAGCCCTGGGGCCCAGGCCCAGCCCACGTAGGCCACAGGGCAGTGACCCGGGCAGGGGCACTCTGGGGGTTTGCCCAGCGCTTCCCCCTGGGAGATCCTGCCGCCCTGCTTTCCTGCTCAGCTGCAGTGCTGGGTCAACAATCTCTTGCACCGTCCCCACCCTGCCCCAACACTCACGAAGCCGTGCTTGTCAGAGATGTTGTTGGTCAGCTTCAGCTTGTGGAAGGCCACAGGCTTGGCCATCCACTGCTCCCCCGTGGCCGGGCTGTCTGGGTGGATGTACATGCGTTTGGGCATCTCAGGGTCAGCCTTGCCCGCCACCATCCAGCGCGAGTTGTGGAACTTATAGCGGCAATCGTCAGCGGCCACAATGTCCATCAGCAGGATGTACTTGGCCTTCTTGTCCAGGCCGCTGACTCGCACCTTGAAGGGGGGGAACATCCGCCTGGGAGGGAGGGAAGGGAGGAGATGCCATTGTAACCGGCTGTTCTAGGTCCCAGGACCCCTCTCCTCTTTATCCCTCCTCGTTGCGCACACCGCTGCCGCCTGGCTGTTTCCCCTGTGGTCGGCTGCTCTGCCCTCTCATCACTGCCCGGAAGCCCCCACCTGTGGTTGTTGCTCCCAGGAGATGCCATTTCTGCCTGTCAGACCCTCTCTTAAACGGCCTCCCTTAGGCCTTGTGCTCAGATCTGGGGACCCTCTTTTTCCCTGATCTGAGATGAAAGCTGATGCTCAGGAGAGAAGTCTAGGCCCTCTAGAAATATTCTCGCTTCTCCTGAATCTCCCCGAAATTCGTTCAGGGGAAATACCCACTTGGGACGGAAGCTCCCAGAAATAAATTTGGAGGGTGTTTGTATTGGGAACTGGGCCACAGAGCCTGATAAGACATCCTGGCCGTGCAGTTCGGGGGAAGAGGGTGAACCCGAGGCCTGGATTCTCGGTGGCTGAGTCGAAGGGTGGAGGGGCCGGGGCTGTGGCTTTCTTCAGGCTTTAAGGCCTGGGGCGGCAGATGAGTCCAGGGCTCGGATGCCCGCGGTTGAGAAAGGGCTCCCAGCCCGGTGAGGCGGAGGGCTCGGCTGACCCGGGGCTCGCTGCCAGGAACCGAGCGACCGGCCTGGGGCTAGCTGGGCGCAGGTCCCACTAGGGGCTTCGGGGGTCGGAGCAGAGTCTGGGAAAGGCTGAATTTCCCCCGAGCTCGGAGACGGACCCGGACGCAGAAGAGCGAGAGCGCGGGGCGGAGGAGACCGCCAGGGTCAAGCCGCGGGGCCTCCTCTGCGCTGGGACTCAGAACCATTGGGGCTATTCTTTAGCAGTATGTTTTCGTTTTATTTCATTCGGAGGATTTTAGCGTTTTCGTTTAAAAAAAAATCGCTCCCGTGCCAAACGAGAAAAGTCAACTTGGTTGTCCGTGGAAGCGAAGCGTGGCGTCAGGGCCAGAACCTGGAGCCGGGAGCCAGGAGCCGGGAGTACCCGGCTCTGCTCTGATCCGTGCGGTCCCGTGCCCCAGCCCGCCCGCCCGCCCGCCCGCGCGCCCCTCCAGCCCGCCGGCAGCCCTACCTCCCGGACTTGGTGATGACCATCTCCGTGCCTAGCTTGTGGAACTGGTCCCACAGCTCCTTGGCCTCCAGCGTCACCTTGGGGTCGTCCTCCACCTCGTCTTCTGGCTCCAGGCTCTTGAGCGAGCGCAGATGCGCGGCGGGCGGGTGCGGGCCCAGTGCCGAGACGTGCAGCCCCGCCTCGGCCGCTGCTGCTGCCGCCGCCGCCGCGGCCGCCGCCCCCGCCAGGCCTGGGTCGGGCAGCGGCTTGGCCAGCGCGCCGGGCGGCAGCGCGAGTGCCGGGAAGAAGGAGGGCTGCGCCGCCGCCAGGAAGGCGGACATGGGGAAGTCGGCGGGCCGTGGCGCGTGGAACGGGTGGTAAGCCATGGCGCTGGCCGTCAGCGCCGGCTCTCTCATCGGGACATCCGGCCCAGGCGCCCGGGGGCCGGGGCCGGGGGCGCGCGGCTCGGACCCCCGGCCCGGGCGGCGGCGCGCGCGGAGGACGGACGACCCGGGTGGCGGGCGCAGCAGCTGCTCCTCCGGGCTCCCGGTCCGGCGCACCGCAAGGGGCACCGGGCTCTGTGCGCGGGGGCGGCGGGGGCTCTGCGCGCGGCCGGGCTGGGCTGGGCTGGGCTGGCCCGCTCCGGCGCCGGGGACCACGCGCGACTGGTTAGATCTTGTCGTGATCTCTGGAAAACTGTGACTATCTCACATGTCCTGCCCAGCTCGGATCCCCTGCGCTAACGAGCCAGGCCCCCCTTGATTGCTGATTTTACGCTTTTTGGACCAATTGTGGGTCTCCGGGGGCGGGGTTTTGACAGCTCAGGCCAAGCTCCGGCCGGGAGGGGGGGGCCTGGGAGAAGGTGTCGGAAGCCTCAGCAGTAAGAAAACATGTCAACAGAATAAAATCTTAACCAATGACCGGCCGCCGGGCCCCGAGACCCCTCCTCCTGCCCCGGCCCCCACCGCCCGCCCGCGCCTGCGGCTGCCTGCGCGGGACTGGAGAGCGCGGAGGGCCGACCTGACCCGCCGAAAGGGCCTGAGGCGAGGGGAGCCTGGGTCCCGGGGCCTTGGGGAAGGACCCGCAGCCGCACGGCGGCCCCAAGTGCAAAGCATTGACACGACCCCGAGAGGAGAGGGGGCGCCCTCCTTCTCCCGCGCCTGGAGGCCCGGCCGCTCTGGGTCCGAGCCCCAGCCTGGCCTCCGACCCAGCTCCCGGTCGTGGCGCCGCCTGGGGGTCCCTGCGCCCCGGAAAGAGACAGCAGGCACTGGAAAGCGAGGCCGGTGGGCGGGCGAGTCGGGAGGCTCGGGCGGCCGAGGTCCGGGAGCGGATCCCAGGTGGCGGGAGCTGGTGAGTGGAGCCATGGCCGAGCCCTGCTGGGGCCGGCGCGGGAGGGAGCGGGACGCGGCCTTGCGCTGAGGAAACGTGGGGACCCCCTACCCGCGCCCGCCTTCACCGGAAGACTCGGAAGGAACCTGGAGTTCTCCGCAGGCCCGGGCCCCGCCCTGAGCTTTCCAGCGGCCGGGAGGAGCGGGTCCTCGGGGCTAGGAAGGTGAGCGCACCTTTCGCTGAGCACAGGGCGGCACCGCGCGGGCGGACCCCGGATTCTCCACCCGCGACCCGACGAATTTTCGCCCTATCCGGTACCGGAGACGAAAGTCTCCTTCATCCGAAATACCGGCTTCCTCTCTTCGCCCTGCCAACCACTTTTTTAGTTTGTTCTCATCTCTCGGAAGCGCACGTCTCCTAAGTTAAGGAGTGCTGAGTAACGCGTGCGGAAGTTGGGGTGTCTGCGAGCACCTGTGATTGAAGCCCCCTGTTCCGTGATCAGTCTTCGTCTTCTGTCTTCCGGCAGCCCCAGTTCCCCCCACATGAAGTGATGGTGTGTGTGTGTGTGTGTGTGTGTGTGTGTTTCGGGCCCCGTGTGGTGCCCTCTGTGCGCAGCGAGAGCTGTAACTCAAGGTGTGCACGGGGAGAGTGAAGCGACCACGCACCTGCTTCCAATCGGGCTCGGGCTCGGGCGCGAAAACTCACGCTGATTCCTGAAGGTCGTGTTCTGAAGGAAAAGACAGAGCATGCACTAGCCACGGGTGACATTCCCACCCGTACAACAGCGTGGTGGGCGCGTACATCCCACATCCAACACTGACCCATGCAGGCGCCCGCCCGCTGCGTACACCGGTCGCAGGGCACCTCGTTGTTGAACGTTGGGAGCAGCGTTTGAAGGCCGGATCTCTCCTGGCAGCGCGGATTCGGGACCGGCGGAAGCAGTTTGGCTCTGCGACCGTTTTCCCTACTTTTCGGGACCGACCCCAGGGCCCTCACAACTCCTCATCACCGCACATGTGAGCGCCGCCCCCACAGGGTTTTCTCCACGACCTCGTTCTTGGCTGGGTCGCACCTCTCTTAGTACCTCCTCTCTGGCCAGAACGAATCTTTGACTCCGCGCTGCGCAGTCTACGCAGACGGGGCAGGATCCATTGCAGTTTTCCACAGGCAAATACCTGCTGGCTCCACCTTAGGCGAGATGTGGCCCCTCGGGGAGGGACCCGTTGGGGACACGTTTGCGCAGCCGGTGAGGTGACCAGATAATAACCAGCGCAGCTTTCCTTAGCCGGTAACCCAGGTACCGGCCTAGGAATCCGTGAATACATTTGCAAAGTCGTGCGTGTGTGTATGTGTGTGTGTGTGTGTGTGTATAGACACATACTTTTGTCCTTGTAAGAGTATGTGTACATCTAAATGTGTGCGTTTTAGACGTTAGTCCATTTCATTAGTCCATCCATAGCTGGTCCAGGGGTCTGAGGCCTGAAGAGTTTGAAACACTCAGGCCTGGGTTATTTGACCGAGAAACCTGGCGGCGACAGTGCGGCGGCTGCATCTGGGGACGGCGACCCCACCTACAGTGGCATCGACCTTCCCTCTGGCTTTCCGGGGCTCTGTCCGGGCCAGGATCCCACCACTCGCCCCGCCCCGCGGTCCCGCAATCACCCCGAGGTCCTTCTGCAGCCGCTCTGAAGAGTCTGTAGCGACCCCCAGCCAAACTCTCCAGCTAGGAATGCCCGAGGCTCATCGAAAGCTGGCGCTGGGGAGGCCTGGGCGGCCCTGGAGCGGCGCCGTGCGGCCTCCGCTGGGCCCCTCCCCCGCCTAGGCCGGCCCCCTCCCCCTTCCCAGGAACCCGCGCCCCTGGCTGAGTCCCCGGGGCCGAGTGTGCGTGTTCCTTTAAGAGGCCCCGGGGGGCGCCTCGCGGGCCGCCCGGGGCTGGAGGGGGAGGGCGCGGGCGGGGGCGGCTGGCGCCAGGCGGCCGAGGCTCCACAACAAAGCTCCGGCCCCTGTCACTTCGCATCGGCCGGGTCCCGCAGACAGGCGGGGGACGCGCGCTCGGCCGCCCCTCCCTCTCGCAGGCCGTCTCTGGCCAGGGCGTCGGGCGGGCTTGGGCTGGTGGCGCGCGGTCTGTGCCCCCCGCGCTTCCCGCAACAGTGAAAGGGGGTGGGAGCGGGGACGGCCTGGGCCGGGTGGGGCCGCGGTCCTGAGCCTGGCGTGGCTGCCCTTCCGTCCTCTGGCCCCGTTGCCTCTCGCAGGGTTAAGGGGCACTGCTGGGACCTTCCCCGGGTTGAGCCTCGGGGGTGGCAGGGGGTCCCCGCCGCTTCCTCCTCTGTGTGCAGGGCCGGGGTTACGTGAGCCCGCGGGCAGTGGACAGCAGGAAGCTCGGGCTGTGCGGCCGCGTGGCAGAGCGGACGACGGACGTGCGTCCGAGTGACCGGGCCCGGGCTGCAGATTGGCTTAAGCCCTCGGTGGCAGACGAATGTGCCCAGGCTAAGCTCAGGGGACGTGTGTGGCCCCGTGCTATGGGCCCGCTGTGAGGGTGCCGCCGGGCCGTCGGTCACTGCCTGGACGTGGGGAGTGTGGGGGTGAAGGACACTCCCTGGACACAGTCGCTTCCCATCACGGCTTCCCCGCCGGACCGCACCTCCCGGAGCCCTGGCGCCAGCCAGCCCGGTTTAGCGGCCGGGCCGGGCTCCCCCGCGGTCCCAGGTCTGGTTGGGGTGGGGGCCGCGGCCTCGGTGACCCCAGCCCGCAGCGGCCCGGTCCGTCCCGTCCACTTAAACAAATTGCCGCTGACAGGCGCGCAGTCTCTCTGGAGCCGCCGCCCGCCCGTCGCCTCCCTCCCGTCCCAATTATCCCGCGCAGTATCGGGCCAACTGGCTGGGATGGGGCGGGGGACGCGGGGAGAGCGTGTGGCTCGACTCCCTCCTGGTCGCGGGGTGGCCCCGGGAAGCGTCTCCGCAGCCACGGCCTGTGTGGCCCCGTCCCTGGTCTTCCCGGCGGATGCGAGGGCAAGGCCCAGCCTGGCAGCTGTGGGCCCGGGAAGGGCGTCGTTCTGCACCTAAGGGCGAGATCACGCGGCCGAGAACCAAGGCCGCATCCCCGATGGACTTAAGGTGACTTTCCCAGAGTTCTGGGGAATCCCGTAACCCGGGGAGCTGCAGACGACTCACTGGCCCGGGGCCGCGGTTCCGCGGGTGGCGGCTGTACGCTTGAGACACCTGGTCCGCAGAAGTGAGGTGCGCATCTGTGAACCTTCGTGCGTTGGATGTGCATGGAGGCGAGATCATGGTTATGGATGTCTGGGATCACGGGAGCGTGAACGGGACGATCGACTGAGTGGCTTGAGAGACGGGGTAGAGCGCAGGAAGGACCCCTAGGACGGGCCCACCTGCGACGGGCGGGGAGGGGGGCTTGCCGGCGCGCTCACAGGCTCTGGGTTCGCGTTCGGAAACGCTTTCGCAGGGAGCGGGTTGGGATTCCCCGGAGCAGCGCAGTGACGGCGTGTCACAATCCGGGCTCCAGCTGTGCCGCCTCCGCCCTCCCCATTCCTGCTAAGGGGCACCTGGCCTGGCTGTCAACTTCCCCTCGAACCACGGGTTTGCCTTGTGGATCCGCAGCTTCCCCTCTGCCTGCTTCTGCTCTGTCGCGCCTTCGGGAAGGGCATGCTGCTCTCTCCCCACCACTCCCTCCTATACACATGAGGACCCTGAATCCCAGACATGCAGTCATGTACCCAAGGCCACGTACCTGCTGGTGGCAGAGCTGGGATGGGACCCTGGGACCTTAAAGAGAGCAAGTCCAAACCCACTCGTAAGAAGCCGGTGCTGCTGAGCTGCCTACCCCTGCTCCTACAGCAAGGTGATCCTGAGATGCCAGGGCTGCCACCCTCCCCTGGGCTCTTGCTCTGAATTCGAGACATACAGGATGCACTGTCCCTTTCCCTCTAGAGCCTCCAGTTCTAGGTCTGCAGTGGGAGGGCTGCCTTCCAGCAACACAGGGGCAAGGCAGCAGCTGCAAATTCAGTCTCTCAGCCCGGGCAGGAAGCCTGATGGAGTCCGGATGGGGATCAGCGGGGTCAGCGTCCTGGATGGGATAGGGGCACAGGACAGGGAGGTCAGTTCGCATTTGGGTCCCTGTAAGGGAACTGGCCAGGGTGTGAAGCAGCCAGGTGCAGACAGGGATTGGCTCACTAGGCGTGTGACTTTGTGACCCTGGGCAAGGCCCTGCCCTTCTCTGGGGTTCAGGCTTGCTTGTCATCTGCAAAAAAATGAGGATCGAACAGAACTCTCAGGTACTTTCTAGTTTCATGAGTCCCTGAATTGTGAAAATAAAAAATTACCACTGAGAAACCATATCCACTTCCAGACTGGTGGCTGCCTGGCCTGGCCTCTGCTGCTTTACAGAGGGGCTGGCCCTGGTGTTTGAGCTTGTGTGCTTGAAGTGGCCTCAGGCCCACCAGGCCTTTTCTCATCTTAGACGGTACTCTTGCTCCTTCAGTTGCCACGCTGGCTCCCACCGGCCTCTTTCCAGATCATGAAGATATTTTTCCTTCATCAAATTGAGAGGAAGTCTGTAGTAAAGCTGCCCGTTGACCAGGTAGTGCTGAGAGAATCGGGAGGTCACATGGATTCCTAAAGGTCCCCTGATCAGCCACAGTTCGATTCCTGTTCTGACGCCTCCCAGGTGATGCCACCATTAGGTCTGCTGGGGCTGGGGGTGAGTCCCAGATTGCCCTGGATGTTATCTGTAGAGGATAGGAAGCGGCTGCTCTGGGGCCAGTGGCCAGTAAGGTCCCCAACCCTGGGGCCCAGCTCTCACTTCCAGCTGATTACAGGCTATGGCAGGCTCCATAACCTCCCCAATTAGCCGGAGGCCAGGCCCAAGGCCTTTCTGATAACCTGAGCTCCAGTGGCAGCCGCTGTGGGGCCAGCTTATCTGGTCTCTCTTATCCTCACCCTTCCCCCACATACTCAAAGAGTTGCCCTGACTTCAAGCAGATGAATAACCAGATTGTCCTGCAAGCTCAGCCGGCAAGTCCAGCCCTACACCCACTACTTTCCCTGCCTGGGGGAGGCCACAGCTGTTTTGCCCCCACTGGAGGAGAAGGGCCGGGCCAGGGAGGACTCCTGACTCTGTAAGCTGCCAGCCAGTTCCCTGAATGGCTGAGAGAGCCCCTGGTAGCAAGGTCTCTGCCACATCCACGTGTCCTGGTGTGGTTTCAGAGGGGCTCATGCTTCCTAGGGCAGCTGAACCCATCCCCAGGAAGACAGGCCATGGGCAGCACGCACACGTAGCCTGGTAGCGCTCTGCTCCTTGTCCCTTTTTGACTGAAACATGGCTGTAGCTGGGGGTAGGGGCAGTGCCAGGCCCATCAATAATTCAGCAAGATGGGGAAAAGCTGCAGCTCCTCCAGCACCCCCTACTGCTGGGGCCAGGCTAGTGTTCCCAAGCATGCCTCAGTCTGGCATGTGACTTCTCGCCCTGCAGGTGCTCAGGCAGGAGGGACTGGCTTACGCCACCCT
This sequence comes from Nomascus leucogenys, assembly GCF_006542625.1. Classification (NCBI taxonomy): domain Eukaryota; kingdom Metazoa; phylum Chordata; class Mammalia; order Primates; family Hylobatidae; genus Nomascus; species Nomascus leucogenys. The sequence continues at coordinate 10,398,860 of NC_044394.1, read as the reverse complement.
GTGCAGGATCATCTTCTTAGCTTACAGATCCTGGTGTGATTCAACAACCCTCCAGCTCTGTCCCCAACTGATCTGGTGGAGGGAACTGAAGATGAAGGCCTCTCAGGCACCATGGATGGGATGGGTGTGTGTGAAGGGGGCAGGGTCCCAGGAGCTGCCCCAGGTCTGGCTGGACAGTTGCATGGGAAGGCCTGTTTGTGAACTAAACTTTAATGGCTGTTCCATTAAACTTTACCCCAAAGCACACTGGCTCTGTGGGTTTCCTTCCATTCTCCAAGGCCTCCCTGGGGTCTCTGGGAAGTGTGGGCCAGGGAAGGGGGCAAAGGACTAGCATTCGTCTCCTTCCTGCTCAACGCACCATTTTTTCTCTCGGTTCCCGTCTCTTTGTTGCCACTTACTTTAGGTCCAGAAGTGGTGGTGGTGGGGCGGGGGGACAAAATCAGGAACTTGTCATCTGAAGTTTCCAGCCAGGTTTCATGAGATACCCACCTTCACCTGACCACCCTTCCATCTTCCGAGTTTAAAAAGAGAGGCAATTACAACAAGGTGCCCCCCAGATAAGGCTTTGCCAGACTCTCCTCCTGACAGCAACCCACCAGCACATGGCAAGCCCTGTTCCCCAGGGAGGAGGGTCCAACCCCGTGGTACCCCAAGAACTCATTGCCTCTGGTAACAGTCAAGATGCTTACAGAATGGGCTTAAATCAAGATGCATGCAGAATGGGCTTAAATCAGGCCCCGTCCAAATTCCAGGACAAAAGTTCTTCCCATTCCAATCCTCCACTGACTCCTTCTGCCCCCAAGTTGCACATGAAAGGGGGTGTTGGGATCCGGGGCACTCAGGCCATAGGACTCTGCTCAGCGTTTGGAGAGGACCCTGACCCCAGCAACTCAGGGATGGACACCAATTGCAGCGTGATTTATTGGACAAGACGTGCACTTTTCGACAGGGCCTCAGTAACCACGGTTTCCTTCACTGATCAGTACAGGACCAGGGTAAAGGGGCTTAAAGATAAGAAAGACAAACTTCCCATGAACAGATGGGGAAAGAAAGGAGGAAAAAGAGGCATCTCCCCCCCTTCCTCCTTCCCTAGTACTCTGGGCCTCTGTTCACCCCGTGCTGGAGTGGGGCTGACCAAGGGAAGCTGGGGGCAGTGTGTGTCACAGCCAGACAGGAGCTGAGGCTGTGACTGTCCACTCAGGGTCAAGATGGCCGGGTGGACCATCAATTCTGTCCCCACTCAGGCCCCCAGATGTGGTCACTGTTCCAGGCCCCCCCCACCCACCCCACCGTGGGTATGGTTAAAAAATACAAAAGCGGATCCAATGCAGGATGTCATATGCAAACATACACAGGGACCGAGCTTCTGCAGTCTCTCCTGGCCACAGCCTCCACCGACAGGTGTGGCAGAGGGCAGGTGCGCTGAGGTGCTTGGAGAAGGGTCTCTTCTCCATCCAGGTAGGACGGGCGGCTGCTGTCACTAAGCTTGGGGAAGGTGGTTGATGAAGGAAGAGCAGAGACTGAAGGGTAGGACCAGAGCGGGACTTCTCCCCTCCTCCAGCAGGGGAGGGGGCTGGCCAGTCAGAAGCAGGTTGCTGGTACCTACGGGAAGCCAGTCGGGAAGAGGCTGAGGGGCTGGCTCTCATTGGTGGGCAGCGGAGATCGGTAGCCATCAAAGTTTCTTGGTATGCTGCCGCTGGTGGAGCCTGAGCTGTTACTCAGAGTCTCGATGCTTCCCTCTCGCTGAAGTTCTGCAAGACACAGGAGAGGGCCAGGCCTGGTTAGAGTTGGGTCTGGGGAGTGGGGGCACCATCTGGGCCAGGCTGCCTGCCTTGAGGCACCATTCTGGGTTCACTTGTGTCCTTCCGCAGGGGGATCCCCGCCTGCTCCCTGGATGGGCAGGGGGCAGCTCAGGTCACAGGAAGGCTCAGCCAGGGGAGGGAAAGCCCCCTGGCTGGCAGACTTTGGTGTGAGAGCACGGTCTCCCTGTTGCAGGAAGCCCCTTAGGCCCGAAGCACAGCCACCCCGAGGATGTGTGTGGACGACACAGCTCTTCACGAGCCCGTACCCACGCCTGCACACACTCATGCTCAGCCAGCATGCCCCCAACTCCACAGTGCCTTCTGTCCGGGCTCTACAGGGGAGGCAGGTGGGGAGAAGCCAGGACACAGGAGGGCCTGCAGCATCCCGGCCTGATCTGTCCCCACCTCTCTCCTGCCCTGCCTGTGCCTGGAGCTTCTGCCTGGCTTTGCCACTCACTCATTCACTCATGCTCACCCACACAGTCCGTCTGCTGGCCAGGTCTTGGCTCATCTTTGGCACCTCCTGGCAAGTGTCCTGTTTCCCTGGGAGGGGATGCCTGGTTTGAGAGGGGCCTGTTCCAAGGAAGAGAGGGTCCCTGTTTGCCTGAAGCGCCTCCTTTCTCCTTTCCTCTTAGGCCCCAAGTCTCCTGGAGGCCCCTCAGCATCAACCTGAAGGGCAGGCAGGGAGTCCCGCCCTCCTCCTCCTCTGCCTCCCTGGCCCTGCACATCCATGTTGCCATCTCAGATATGGCAGCTTGATCCATCTCATTCAGCTATGGGCCCCTCAATTGTCCTACCATCTCTTAACCCAAGTCAGGTCCTGGGGTAGGTGGGTTGGGAACAGAATTCCCTGCTTGCTGAGTGCAAGGAAGAACCAATTACTTCTTGGCTTTTTGAAGGTGGTCAGCTTCGATTCCCTTTCACTCTCTCCAGGGGGCTTTGACATATGGTCACACACACACTGGGCAGTCTCTGGAGTCTGCCCCAAGCCAAGATATGTAGACCTGCAACCTTTCCTTCTCCAAGGGATGCCTGCCTGTGACTGAAGGAGTCTGGCCTGTCCACCCAGGAGTGCAGGACCTCAAAGCAGTCACTTGAAACAGCAAGATGTGCAAAAACGTTGCACTCGTCTGTTCTGGCTTGAGACCTTGGTCTTCACCCTGCAACCGCTCCCAGGCCCCCTGCCACCACACGTGCAGTACAGCTGGCTCTGGTTAGGGAATGAAGGGGTCATGGCCTTCATTCCTGGGCTGGCCAACACCAGCCAGCCAGGAACGAGCCACTGACCCCCACCCGCTGCAGGCCTGCAGCAGCCACAGAGTGGTGTGGGGAGGAGGCGGGCACCTGGACCTGGGGAGGGGAGGGGCCCTGGGGATCCATCAGCCGAGCCTGTCGCCCGGGTCTCGGTGGGACAGTTCACTGGGACACCAGGGCCTCTTGACGAATTGGGGAAAGTAGGGGGATGGGACTGTGGACAGGGACCGAGGGCCTGACTATGGTCCCTGACCTCCAAGGGACATTGGCTGCCTGGGAAAGTCAAGAGCTATCTGGATACGGATAGAAAACAAGGCAGGTAGGCTCTTTTTTTCCTGCTCCTCCTTCAGTATCACCCTAATCTGGGGGGACAGGCCATTGTGCCGTGAGATGGAGAGGGTGGTAAAGCCAAGGGTAGACCCTGGGGATTCTACGTGGAAGCTCCAGACTCCAAGAGACCCCTCTGTTGCCTTCTTTCCCCACAAGCAAGCCGAGGAGTTGTGGGCGTTCTGTCCCACGGCCCTCATGCGCGGCCGGCCCGGCACTAGGGGGCGCTGACAGCAGGGCCAGGTGGGCGGGAGAAGAGCACCGGCAGGAGCAAGAAAAGCAGGGGCTTCCTTAGGATCGGGCCGCCAGACCTAAGGAAGAAGGCCCCTGAGGAAGGAGCAGGCAGGGCCACCAGGATGGGGAAGGCTGGCCCCTTTTTACAGCTCAGGGGCAGCTTTAATAGCCTTGATGCAAAATGCCTCCACATCCACACTGCCAAGGAAGCCAGGAAACGGGAGCCCGGGCCCAGGCATGGCACCCCCACCGTCCCTTGGCATAGGCCCCCAGCAAATACCCCAGCAGCCTCGGTGGTCCCACCAATGAGTCTTCATGGATGCACTCCAGCCCACCACACCACAGTGCAGGGAAAGCCCCCCAGGGGCTTACAAGACGAACGTCCCGTTCTTGGGGGGCCAGGGACAACCTGAGCCCCTTGCTCGCATTTTCCCTTTGCCAGTTAGGCCCGGGTAAGATGGATGGGGGCAGCGTTCTCCGTCGCCCCCGCATCCCAGGGTAAGGTAACCAAGGCTCTGCTGAACTTCTCCCTCCTCTGCCTCTGCCCTGGCTAAGCCTGCACTGTTTGCCTCGGTCTCCTGACTCCAGGTCACCCACCCTATGCCAAAGCCAGAGTGGGCTGTCTACAGCACAGCCCTCATCTTGCTTTTCCTCTGCGTAAAAGCCTTCAGCCACTCCTAACAGTTCCCAGGGCAAGGTCTGAACTCCCCAGCACTATGAAATGGCCTTCCATGACCTGCCACCAACCCCTCACTAGTGGTACCCGTTATTATGTCTGAGACACAAAAGTGATGAAGCTGTGTGGTGTTTGGACCCATCCAGGTGGTTCTAGGCCTCTGGGCCTGTGCTCATGTAACTTGCTCTGAAAAGCCCTTCACTGGCTCCCTGGGCCCCAGAACACCTACTCATCTTCCAAAGCTTAGCACAAGTGTCCACTCCTCTGTGAGCCCGTCCTGTCCCCCGAGCAGAGCCCGCCAGACCCTACCCTGCGCTGTGCTGACTCCTAGCCCAGGCCCCCTCATCCTCCCACGTGTCTCATCTAGGGGAGACCCAGGGGGGTTCTGTGCCTTATCTCTGTATCCCTAGTGGCCTGGAAAATCATGGGTGCCCTAAACATTTCTAGCATGAATGAATGAATGAATGAATGATGTGGTAAGGGGAGGTAGGGGCCCATTCTTCAACACAGATTAACAGTGAAAGAAACGGGGGCCTGCTGGCCCTGGGGCAGCTTTGTGGGCGCTTTTCTCCACGCCTCCTGTCAGACCCCTTCTGTTCCTCCCCCTGCAGGCAGGGGTGTGTGTGGGAAGTGGAGGGGAGGAGGGCTGCTCAGATTCCCCCCTCCAAGTCATCCCGGCCGCCCAGCCCTAGGAGCAAGCGGCAAATGGAAATGTGTGGCCTTACCTTCCTCCATCCCGAACGCATGCTTTGTTACTGTTGGGTTGCTCACGGACGCTGGGCTGTTGGCATTGTTTTTTTTTTCCTTTTTTTTTCCCTTTTGAAAAGAAAAGCATTGAGGAATCTTTTTGGAAAAGATATGGACAACGATTGAGAAGTACACTGATCTCTGCAAGCAGGTGGAGAGGTGTCAGGAGGCGCAGGGGCACACCGTGAGGAGGGGGAGCTTGCAGTCAAGGAGGACAGTGACATGCATGTGTAGGGGCTGGGGACCAATCTGTCTTGGGGGTCCCAGAGATGGATCTGCTGTGACAGAGGGGGCCAAGACCTCGTTCAGAGTGGGGGAGGGGGAGAGGAGTCACAGGTTCAACATGAAGAACAGTTTTAGGAAGTGGGAGGGGTAGGGACCTACGGCCCATGCAGTGCCAGATGGGACCCCATGCGGGTGGGTTGCCAGAAGAGGACAGGGAAACAGACTGCAGTTTTCAGGGATGCCCTTGGACCTTCTGACTCAGTGGCCCAACTCCTGGCTGCTGCCCTCCTCCCCAACTCCCAAGACCCCCAGGTCTGGGCAGCTGTCCTGTGGTTGAGGTGGACCTGTGGGGGAAGTCCATCAGGAACCTGCCAGGGCCCGGAAGAGAGTGCTGGGGGCTCTGTGGCAGGAACTGAGGGAAGTGTCCCCAGCCGCCTCCCCCCTTAGAGGTGTGGAGATTCTGGTCAGTGGGAAAAGCTTTAAAAGAGCTTGTTCTCCAGGCCCCAAAGTAGGGCAGGAGAGGAGGAGTGGCTTCCAGGCAAGTGGCTAGACCCAGTCACCTCATTGTGACCTTGCATTCTCCAGGGATGTGGTCCCCTGGGTGGTGGGAGCTACATACCCACATTGCAGAGAGCAAAACCAAGGAAGAGGAAGCAACCACTTGCCCTGGTTCTTCACCTCCCACCCCCACCCCCCAAGAAAGAATGGGTGCTGGTGCGGGCCACAGGGTGCTGGCAGCTCCGGCATCACTAAGACCAGCCCCCATGCCCATGCTGGAGAGCCATTCCCTGTTGGCTCATATTGGAAATGGGCCTGTTACCCGCAGCTGCCCCTCTATGCCTTGGGCCAGGATGGACAGCCCCCAGGGGTAGGGGGGTGATGAATGAGTAGCAACTGAAGGAAAGGTGCCTCCGCTCTCATGAAACAAGTGAAGGATGAGACAGCTTGATCCTTGGCACTACTGTTCTCAGGGTGAAAAAAAAAAAAGCAAGGTGGATGCTCATGCTGTCCCACTCCATATGAAGCCCATCCAAACTCAGAGGTGTCAGAGGGGGCTGGCGTTTTTAGAGAGAAGCAACCCTGGTCACTTGGGAGCGTGTACCCAGGGAGATGGGGTGGGGTGGGGTCGCTCTCTGTCTGTGAGGAGGCAAGGGCATGGCTGCCCACACCTCGCCCTACTCCTGAGCTGGGCCGTGCAGCATGGCCCCATGCCCCTCCACCCACAGTGCAGTGTTGTGGCCCCTTTGCCAGGCTGTGAGTTGATGGGCAGCAGACTCCCCGGGAGGGGTGAAATGTGGAGGGCACAGGGCCTGTGTGAGATGCAGGGAAAGCTGGAGAGGCCAAACCAGGGGCCCCAGCAGCAGGTCGGAGGTGAAGTCAAGCCAGGTGCAGTGGCTCACACCTGTAATCTCACACTTTGGGAAGCCAAGGCAAGGGGATCACTTGAAGCCAAGAGTTCAAGACCATCTTGGGCAATACAGGAAAACCGTGTCCAAAAATTAAAAGATTAGCTAGGCGTGGTAGCACGTGTCTGTAGTCCCAGCTACTCAGGAGGCTGAGGCAGGAAGATCCCTTGAGCCCAGGTGCTCCAGGCTGCAGTGGGCTATGATTGTGCCACTACATTCCAGCCTGGCATCTCAAAAACAAAAAACAAAAAACAGTGAGGAAGTCCTGCTTTGGGCTTGGTGTTCTCTGGGTCTCTTCCAAGCTGGACGTCTGGCCAAAGGCCCTGAGAAAAGCTCCTCTGGCTTCGGAAGGGGGGGCATTGAGCCCTAGTCTCAGGGACCTGAGAGGGGCCAGGGAGGACAGTGCTCTGTGTGTGTTTAGGAAGAGGCTGCCTGGGGCCCCTGGTTCAGCCTTTGGGCAGCTCTGGCACTTCTGTCACCACAAAAGGAGCAGCGTCCATGGCTCTGTAGATGAGCATTGATGCTGCCCACTGAAGGGACTGGCAGAGCACTGTGACTGGGCCCTGGCTGCATTTCTCCACCCACGCTGACTGGTGGGAGTAGGATGAGATCTTACGGTCCAGTCTGACCCTGCACCCACAGCTCTGCCTGTTTCCAGCAATGAGCAGGAGGATGAGGATGTTTCCCCTGGCCGGTCCATCCCCCAGCCTCAGAGAACCCCAGAAGGCAGAGGGGCAGTGTCTGCCCAGGTTGGTGGAGGCGTTTAGGGAAGTGGTTAAGGGCACAGCCCCCGGCCACTTGCTACCTGGGAGACTTTGGGAAAGTTACTCGAATCTTTGTGCCTCAGGTTCCCGAACATGAGGTTAACAATGTCTGTGTCGTGGCCTGGTTCTGAGAATGAAATTAAATAATGCATGTAGAGTGCATCACCAAGTGCTTAACGCTTCCAGTCAGCAAATGTGACTTACTATTATTGCTGCGATCGGATTAGTCACTGTGATGATCCACAGGACTACAGGGTCCCTCTCCAGCCTCCCTCCCCAGCAGGTGTCTCTGCCAGCCAGGCCCTCACCAGCTTGCCTTCCACTGGAGCTTGGGAAGGATTCTTTCTTTTTAATCAAGAGATGGCCCAGGGAGGAAGATGGCAGATGTGTGTTTACAGCTTTTCATTTCCCTCCTCGCCTCTTTGCAAATACCCTCTTCCAAGATGGAAAATAAATTTCCAAGCCTGTTGACATGCATCGATTTTTCCCTCCTGCATCCACCTCTCAGCTCTCCCACATCGGCAGGGACTGTGGTTAAGACCCTTGCTGGGGCCAGGGGAGCGGATGGCTTCGCAGCACACAGCAGCCAGCAGAGCTGCCCACGCTTGCCCAGTGCCTGGCTTTGAGAAGGTTTGCAACCAACAGCTTCAGTACCTTCTGCCTGGGGGTTCCTGAACGGGGAGTGAGGTACGTAGTGGGGGAGGTCATCTCATCAGAAGGTCAGGCATTTTCTGCATTCTCCCTTGATGGGACATGTGAAGAGGTGACCAGCGGGTCACGTGACTGCTCTAAGTTCAGGAAATGAACCATATGGGGTCTGCCCCAAGCGATCAACTTGGTCAGCAACGGGCCTGCACACAGGGCCCTTATGTCCTGCAAACAGGACCAGCTATGCAAAATGGGGCTTGGAGAGAGAGAGAGAGACTAAGTGGAGGGAAGACTTGAGCAAATTGTGTGGGGCTGAGCAGGGCTGGCAGCCTCCTGGTGCTGGTGCTGGCGCTGGCACTGGCACCTGGAGAGGTGGTGGCCCAGGCAGACGTGGCTCCGGGCTGCTTGTCTTACACCTGTCCTGTGCCTGAAAACAACTGCTGTCTCTTCCAGAGCGTGGTTGAGGGGGCGGGGGCCTGCTCTGTGAGACAGAGATGGAGTTGGCTGAGATTGGCTCTAAACCCCTGACAGCCTTGTCAGAGACCACACTCTGGGATGGAGCCAGCCTCAGCCCCCAGGGCACTTTTTAGGAGGTGAAAAGTGCAGCAGTTAAAGGCAGCCCTGCTTCCCACCGCACTGAGCATACCCACCTCCCAGGCTGCCTGGCTTCCCTGTGCTTTCCCTCTTCCCCACCACCCGCCCGCCAGGCTTCACCCTGCAGTGTGGGGCTCCCCTCCCCACCAGGTTCCTCCCTCAGGCTTCAGAGCTCGCTGCCATGCCCACAGACCAGGGGTCCTCTTTGCCTACCAGCAGTGAGTGCTTGGGAGGACGGGGGGCTGGGGCTAGCAGGGACTGAGAAGGGAGTCCCCTTTCTCCTCTGGCAGCAGAGTACATGCGGTCACCAGTGCTGACCCAGCTCCTATGTCGCTGGTTTGGATGTATCTGAGGACTGGCTGGAGCCATGCTCAGGATCGGCCAGATGTGGGAGAAGCCCTGCCCTGCCACTCCCTGTGGACGGCCCAGGGAGGAGGAGGACTGTGCTTGGAGGCCGAGACTTCGCTGTGGCCTCGGTTCTGTCACAGATGTGCCAAATGACCTCGGCAAGTCACTTCACTTCTCATCTGCGTCAGCATCTGTGGCACAGGAGGGGGAGGGTCTGCTCTAGTGACCTCACCGGGTGTGTACGGCTCTAATGAGAAAAGCATGTGGCGGGCTTTAAGAAGCAGAACCCGCACTGGACACGCACGTGAAACTGGGTAAAAAACACGCTTTGCTGCCTCTGCTGTCTTTAGCAGCGGAGGGCCCCCCAGGAGAGGTGTTGAAATGCCTCTCCTAGCTCCAGCTACTCCGTGCCAACCTGGGGGGCAGAGCCTTGGCTGATGCCATTTAGGGTGGACTCAGTGCTGAGGGGCATGGCAGGTGGGCGTGGGGGATGGAGAATGCCCGGCCAGGTGCTGCCACGCCACTCTGTGTGGATGCCAATGAGGGGCCTGGAGGAGTCTCAGGCACCGGCACACAGGCCTGCTCTGCCCGGCTATGAAGAGCGGACAGGGCTTGGCGACTCGTCCTTGGCACCAGGTGCTGGCAGCTGGCCTTGACCTGCCTGTGTCCTGAAGTCCAGCCCTGAAGCTTGGAAGACCCACCCTAGTTCCCAGGAAGGGGTCTCCCTGAACTGCCCTCCAGCGTGACGAGATAGCACTGAGCCCTGCAGACCACAGGAGAGCGGCTGTCCTTTGAGAGCTGCTGGCCGGCGGGCCAGAGCCACATCTGCTTCTCATTCAAACGTCCAAATGTAATTAAATTCCCTACGACGCAGCGGAAGAGTTTGGTAAGATGTGGCTTTCCCCTTTTCCATCAAGGTTAAGAAATCACAGTCTCTCATTCCACAGGCAGACGCGCGTTCCTCCCTGCCACTGGTCCGTCCTATTCTGCAAAGGCAAAGGCCTGTGCTCTTATCTGTTTTCTAGAGCTTATGGGGCTGGGGCCAGCATGGGATACACGGATCTCCCCCACCCACGTGTTCCATTTACCCACCTGAGAAGATTAACAGCTGAGGCCAAAGCTTCGGGCTTGCGGCTGAGCAAGACAGTGCGCTGGAGGTTCAGGGGTAGGGGTGGTGAGTTAGTGCCCCTCCTCCTTCTGAAAGGGTCTCCCCGACCCTGAGGAGACAGCACTGTGCCCAGGCTCACCTCAGTGACACACCAGTGTCCTTCCACTGCTGGGATGTGGGGGTGTCATAATACCCTGCTGAGGGGACCCCGGCTTGCTTTGTAGCTCCTCACAGTAGGAAGTGCTTGAGGGTTATGATTCTGGAGTCTTTGGGACAAGGACCTCCCTGTACCTGGCCTGGCCCTACAGCCCAGGGCAGGGTGAGGCCCTTCCCCACCTCTTACTTCTCACCTTGGGGCCCTGGGACTGCTGCAAGGAGGCGCCCCTCTCCCCGCCCCCTCCCTGTACACAAAAGAGGAGAGGTATGGGAGATGGTGGAGGAATCCGTCTAATAGACAAGGCCCAGAGTGGTGCCTGACCCTCTCCAGGAATCTCCAGGACCTCCATGTCTCTCAGGACTGTTTGCCACTTCTGGCCTGGAAGGGCTCTGGACAGCTGAAGGGACAGCAGGGTCCAAGGTGCAGTCCTCTGTGAGAGGGGGTGCCCTCTTTCAGGCTTCAGTGCCTCTGCCCCTCGGCCTCCTGCCCAGGACTTCCCCATATCCAAATCCAGGCAGAATGGTCCCTGGAGGGCTGCTTTTCCCGGCTTCCCTTCCCACTGGAGGATCTTCTGTTCATGGCTTCTTTCAATTCATGGCATTTATGACTTTCATGGTCATGGTTCCATTTTCCTTCCCCTATGCCAATTTTTCTAATCATTGTGGTACAGGCTTTATGAGAGTTTCTTTCTTTCTTTTTTTTTGGAGACAGGGTCTTGCTCTTTCACCCAGGCTGGAGTGCAGTGGTGCAATCTCAGCTCACTGCAACCTCCGCCTTCTGGGTTCAAACAATTCTCCTGGCCAGGCGCAGTGCCTCACGCCTGTAATCTCAACACTTTGGGAGGCCAAGGCGGGTGGATCACCTGAGGTCAGGAGTTCGAGACCAGCCTGACCAACATGGTGAAACGCCGTCTCTACTAAAAATGCAAAAAATTAGCTGGGTGTGGTGGCGGGTGACTGTAATCCCAGCTACTGGGGAGGCTGAGGCAGGAGAATCCCTTGAACCTGGGAGGCGAACATTGCAGTGAGCTGAGGTCGCGCCATTGCACTCCAGCCTGGGCAACAAGAGTGAAACTCTGTCTCAAAAAAAAAAAAAAAAAAAAAAAGCCAAAAAACAAAAACTGATTCTCCTGCCTCAGCCTCCCAAGTAGCTGGGATTACAGGCACGTGCCACCATGTCTGGCTGATTTTTGTATTTTTAGTAGAGATGGGGTTTCACCATGTTGGCCAGGCTGGTCTCAAACTCCTGACCTCAGGTGATCCACCCTCCTCAGCCTCTCAAAGTCCTGGGATTACAAGCGTGAGGCACCGCGCCCGGCCCCAGGCTTTAGGAGAGTTTCTTAATAAGTGGGGGTATTTTTCATTTTGAAACAAGGTGTCCTGAAAGTTAATGACTTATTGCAGCTGTGGCTGCTACCCAGAGACCAATGGGGGTTGGGAGAGGATGACCAGGCTGGGGATAGGAGAGAATTTTCTAGATTAATAATGCTGTACTGAGGTTGAGGTCCCTTTAAGACTCCTGGCCAGCTCCCGTGTTAGAGTCCCACATGCTGCTCACAGCAACCCTACCAGAGAACCAGAACCACGTACAGGCACCCATGGCATCTGTGTGCTGAAGAATGCTGGCCCTGGGGACAGGCGCACACACGCGAGTTGGTGTGAACCAACCAATCCCAGTGTCACTGACCTGGCTCTAAAGAGGAAGAGCTTTTTAGGTTTGTTTCCAAATGGTAAACCTGAGTTTAGTAATAGATTTAACTTCTCGGTGGCATTTGGCATCTGGTAGCCCTGACATCAGTGAACAAGGTTTGAAGTTAAATAACCCAGTTCTTGGTCTAGTGTTCTAGGCCAAGCCTAGCCAAAGGAATGGTGTTGGGGCACGGCCTCTGTTGCCCTCTTTGGGGTCCCAGCCTGTGTCTCAAGCCCACACGCCGTGGCTGGGAAAGGATCACAGTCTCAGCTAATTGTGGTGGTGCTGCCGCCCGTCCAGATGGAAAAGGCCTGGCTGATGCCCGTCTGCCTTTGTGCTGTGCTCGCAGACTGGCTGCTGGTGCCGGGGCTCTATTCATTATTCAATTCAGCTGGCTCAGGCGAGCCTTTCCATTTGCTCCTCCAGGAGGAATAACAAATCTAGAAATGCAATTCCACTTTGGTGTATTAAGATATTGATTTGCCTGTCGGGTAGAAGTGCATTTGTTCTGTCAGCCCTCCCGTGGGTAGGAAGGGGTTAACCAAATGTTTATCACAAGGCTGGCTTCAGAGTTGAAAGTAATGTGATCAGTAATGAATTTTGTGTTACATTAGGTTGTATAAATGGACAGACAAGCGCAGACAACAAGTGGCCAGGAGTCGGGGCTAATCTAATGATGTAAAAATAGAGACAGCACCAATTATACTAGGGGCCAGCTCCAGGCTCCTGCAGGGACTGCAAATGAATAGGTACAAATCAAATTACTCACTAATAGACGCACTACAAGAGGGGCAGTCAATGGTAAATGCATTAGAGCCTAGTGACCTCCCTGCTCTGCACAGCAGAGTCCGAAAATTTGACTTCCATCTTCAAAGTGGGGGGCAGGGAGTGGCGTTCTCAAAGAAACTCTTGTTGGGTGAAGGATGGCAACCACTCCCCATCCCAAACCAGTCCCCTTCCAGAAGGGACCTCCCGTCTGAGCTGACCCCTGCCCTCCCTAGAGTGCTCCTGGGCCTGGGCACGGCGGGGTAGGAGGGCACCCTCTTGAGGGACAAAAGAAGCAATGGGACAACCCCTTCCACATAGGCAAAGATAGGACGTTACATACCAAAACACTTCACAGCCACGTGTCTCTCGGGGGGGAAGGTTTTTACTGCTACGTCAAGGGCTGTGTCTGTATTGAAAATAAAATATTCCTTTAAAGAGGATCACAGACTGGACCTTTAAGAGAGCAGGAAGAGCTGAGATCAAAGTGAGTCGATACCCAAATCTGGTTTGACCACTGAGAGCTTTGCGGGGGTGTTCATGGTCTGTTCCCAGGCACAGCACATCTAGGGTTTTACGGATTTCTCACTAGCCTAAACTGGTATCATCCTTCCCTCTCTCCCTCCTCCCCAGTCCAGCTGCCTGAGTTCCTACACTCCTGCCTGCTGCACAGGGCTGGGGTAGGGAAGGATGTAAAGAGAAAGCCGGCATCCTGGGTAACCCCTCAGATTTTCTTCCTCCTCTCAGCATCCATGGATTTAGAAACCAGGTCTGAAGTTCAAAGCTGCATGGCAGTGTGTGGTTGGGCCGCTTAGAGAAAGGTCACAAAGACCAGCTCAAGGGCACTAACCACGGGACCCTACTCAGCTCTCAGTGGTCAGGGATGGATAACGCATGAAACCAAGAAACTCCAGGCCTTATAAGGACCCAGCTCAGGCTCACACTCCTCCAACCCACCCCTCGGGTCAGCACCAAACAGTCACACACAACAGCGTGGAGATGGCACGCTGGCCCTGGCCAACTGGAGCCGGGAGATGATGGGAACATTCCAGGAAAAAGAACACAGCGGGCACGGAATGGAAAAGTCATCCTGAACACATGACACGACTGGATGGCGCTTCTCCCAAAACTCAATGAAGGGTGCAGAGGGGTAGAACTGCAAGCTAGCGGGCTACACCCCATAAAACATATGTGGGTAACGGGAGGGCTGCGAAGCCTGGTGCTGGGGGATTTTGCCAGCAAATTTAAAAATGTCTTATGCAGTGGGCCGGCAGGTCCCTGGGGGCAGGGGTGAGGTGGGAGGAGGAGTGGGCAGGAAGAAATAAGGAAAAGGCCAAGGCTGGAAAGCTGTTTCCGGGATGGGTGCTCCCAAATGCCTTCTTCTACTAGGGAACTTCACTTCTCTGTCAAGTTCAATCGGATTGGCTTGGCTTGGCCTTCTTGGTACAGTGCTCTGTGGCTTCTAGGAGCCAAGACTCTGGATTCCTAAAGGGTCAGAGGGTCATTGCCAACTTTCATTTTCTGTGAGCAAGTGTGTCTCCCTCTTTCAGCAGCCACCACATCCAGGGGGTGGCCTCCACATCTCGGGCCATGTTTTGAGAAGGCAGAGGGGCAGAAGCAGGGGCAGAAGCAGGGGCAGAAGGGAAAGGTGGGAATTTAACCATCCATGACTGCGTTCAACTTTGTTCAGAATCTCACACCTCACAGAAAGGTCAGTGGTTAAAAGTCAATACTGTGGCAGAGGAGGAGGAACAGGGAGAAATCCTCCCTTTCGTTAACCATTTACCTACGTTAATGCTTCCAGAGGAGAGCCTGTGCTCTGGGGGTCCAACAGCCCTCCCCCAGCCCCTCGGTCCAAGCCTGTGCCTTTCCACCGTAATTCCTGCCTTCATGTTGGGGCAGCACCTGGAGAGGGGACTCTGAAGGGTCACAGAGGTCACAGTGGCACTTCCTCCTTGTTGATAGGAATCACTGTGCCTTGGTGAAAGAGTTGAAAAGTGACTTTAGACAACTAAGAAATATGCAGAGGAGAGTCTCAGCCCAAACTGCCATTACAGCTCTGGCCCTGGCGGGGCTTCCAGTAGCCTTAGTGACGAAGGTGGGGTGGGGGAAATGATCTACTCAGAATCAGATTTGAGACCTGGCCAGAAACTAACAAGTGTGACTTTTAATCAATAACTATTCCCATTGCTTTGACTGGCTTTCATTTACCTCTCGGGGGCCACAAAAACCCATCCAGTCACTCAACAAACATTAACTGAGGCTCAGCCTGGCTCTCCTGCCAGTGCTGGTTGCTGGGCAGGGAGAAGGCTGGTGGTTGGGGATAACAAAGATGATTCAGACTCGGTTCAAAGAACCAGTAGTGGGTCAAGACATTCGTGGGAGTATGGGTGAGGGAGGGGCTGAAGGGACCACCAGGGCCGGCCCTTTTCCAACGGCAAAATGAAGGGAATTGGTGAGCAAGTTAATGGAAAAGGCAGCATACACTCTTTGCCCAGGGCCAAGTATCCAGCAAGCAGGTGGTGCAGAAATTCAGAGACAGAGAGAGCTGCACACATTTGGCTTCACGGTCAGGGAAAGCAACACAGAGGAGGTGAGATTTGAGCTTGGCCTAAGACGACGACTGGGCAGGATGGGAGGGCAGCGGTCTCCTGAGAGGTGACCAACATGTACCAGGGCCAGGTAACAGGGTGCATGCTGGGGATGCTGGGATCCTATATTGACAAGAAGGTGGAGGAGGTGAAATATGCAGAGGTTACTGCAGAAGGGGAGGTGGGAG
Source organism: Nomascus leucogenys (assembly GCF_006542625.1). NCBI lineage: Eukaryota > Metazoa > Chordata > Mammalia > Primates > Hylobatidae > Nomascus > Nomascus leucogenys. Next base: position 10,383,337 of record NC_044394.1, on the reverse strand, counting down.
GTCAGGCTGGAGGGAAGGTGGGGAAGGCCTGTAAGAGACAAAAACATGATAGCAAGGAGCCTGGGTGCAATGTGCGGGCCTGGGCACTTTCTGAGCAGGGAAGTGCGACGGCAGTCAAGGCAGGCCCTGCTACTGACAGTCCCCTTCCTCTGCTGGATCCCTGCTTATTCTGAATAAAAGGTGAGAATAACTGATAAAACTCCAACTCTTCAGACTAGGTGAGACCGGCAGGATCTTAATAACTGGAACCGCTTCTCAGCTATCTTATTTTAATCCCACATCTTTTAGTTATACTCTCACTTCAAATCTTTCGTTTCCTCCTTTGTAAACCGGAGAGGGGAAGGTCTACCTGGCAGTGCTCTGACAATTAGAGGACATTTCTGTGGCAGGCAGAGTCTGAGGCGTACAAGTCCCATGGGAGGTGTGGCCACTGCTACCGTGGAGAGGAGTAAATGAGAGACCGAGTGCTCCCTGCAGCGGCCAGGACATCAGAGTTATAGGAGGCCAACGATTACTGCATTTACTAGCTCCTCCTCCCCACACTGTGTCACAGAGGAAGAAACTGGCCCAGAGAGGGAAAGACACTTCCCCAGGGTCACAGGCTTCCCCCATTTCTTGATGAGGGCTTCATATCCCATTGGAAAGGGAAAAAACACCACATTCTTCCCAATAGCGGGGGCTTGGTGCTGGGAACTGAACGGACTCTCAGATTTGGCCTCTCCTGCCAGTGGAAAATAGCTAGGAATAGGCAATGCGACACCGAACTGAGACACAAATAGCAACACCAACAACACCACCCCTGCCGAGGCCACCGGCTGTCCCACAGTCTCGCTGGTGCAGCTGCTCCCTCTTGTCCCGAGTAGGGACGCTTGTGACCTGCTGGTGGGACTGGGCCCTCTATCTGGTGGCCCTGTGCCTCTGGGGACACTTTCTTCTCTCACCCTCAGCAATCAGGGCATTAGGCGCTGGGGAGTTCCAGCTTTGCCTCTGCATCCTAGAAAGACCATTCCCTGTGGGCAGGGGAGCACTCCTGACTTCCACTTGGTGCAGCTCAGCTAGGGAGGCCCAGTGGGAAGCCGGGGGTAGAAGTCAGAGAGAAACAGACCCACCGTTCAGTATTGTGGCCTCCTCTGGGGCTTTAATCTCTTTGAGGGTAGGAAACTTGTCTCTCTTATTTTTCTCCAGTCTATTGGGGAAGAAACTGGCGGATACCGATAGAGAACCTGCCTGCCCCAACCACAGAAAGAACAAGTTGGACCACTGATGAGGTCATTAAGAGAAGATACTGAGAGAACTTTTGTAGATGCTGTAGAAGGAGGAAAACTCCAGGGCCCAATTAGATAAGGCAGAGGAAAAGCCCTAGGTTCTGGCTAAGTTGCTTGGGTGATAGCATTTGCTGAGGAACTTGGTGCTGCAGCGACAGGGGCAATTTTAGGAGCAGTGGGCAATCAGGGATATTACCCAGAGAAGCCTAGAGACTTTGGCGAGAGCCAGACCAAGCCAGAAGCTATGGCTTGCACAGATGAATCACCCTTGCCCATCTTGAGAAGGGGACCCAGGAAGTTAGAGAGGTAAGGCTCGGAGGAAAAAATTAAAGACTGAAGACTGGGTCTCATGGGCGGCCACACTGGGGATCCTGGAGAAGAGAGCGATTCCTACTTTCAGGAGGCCAAAAGACTAACCCTTCCCAGGTATCCGGGGTAAATACCAGGTTGCCTGATAGAGTGGCTGTAGGAAGAGGAGAGAAGATTCTATGGAAAGATCAAAGCAGCTTGGTGGTTGTGTGTGGTAGGGAAGCAGGGAATGTGACCTACGGGGCTATAAGCCACGATGGCCCTGTGAAGGCAGCATCTTCAGCTCACACGACCTCCGGGTTTGCTTAGGACAGGAACAGCGTGGCTAACCCAGGACCCATAAAGGAGGCTCACCTTTCACTTAGAATCAGAGAATCTCAGGTTTGGGAAAGGGACTTGAGAGGCCTACATAACACATGTAAGTGTCACTTCTCCAGCTTCCTGGGGCAACACTGTCAGTTCCTATTTCCATGGCCTTGCAATGAGTTGGGCCCATAGGACGCATCTATCTACCCCTAGGGCTGGACTGGGTAAAGTTCTCTCTAAATTGCAGATTTTAAAAATATGTGGGATGCAGAAAATTCTAACCACCACCACATCTTCTGAAATGTCTGCAAAGTCCAATGTGGTCAACTACTTTCTATAGTGAATACTGATAAATCAATTATCTGCTTTTAAAATGAGACTGACCAGAGAGTAGGGATGGCTAAAAGATAAGATAATTGGCCCGGTGTGGTGGCTCATGCATGTAATCCCAGCACTTTGGGAGGCCAAGGTGGGTGGATCACCTGAGGTCAGGAGTTTGAGATCAGCCTTGCCAACATGGTGAAACCCCGTCTCTACTAAAAATTCAAAAATTAGCTGGGCGTGGTGGTGCATGCCTGTAATCCATGCTACCCAGGAGGCTGAAGCAGGAGAATCACTGGAACATGGGAGGTGGAGGCTACAGTGAGCTGAGATTGTGCCATTGCACTCTAGTCTGGGTGACAGAGTGAGACTCCATCTCAAAAAAAAAAAAAAAAAAAGATAATTAACGCATGGCACTGGTGCCTACAATTCTTGTCATCTGATCATGTGGCACCCTGGGATGGGATGGGGCTAATATGTCCCCTATTGGAAATGTAGCCTTAGAATGAAAAAGTTCCCAGCCCTCCGTACTGACCCAGGCAGGAGTTCCAAGGCCCTTTGGAAGAGCTGATTCTAGAGGCAGGAGAGGGGTCCAATACACTGAGATATTTGGATTCGTTATTTGGTACATATCTGATTGACTCCAGTAAAAACAGCTCACATTTGTGGAGAGCTTACTTTTTACGGTCTTAAAATGAAAGACTTTGTTAGTACACATGCATGTGTGCACAGACACACACACACACACACACACACACACACACACGCATAGTGCTTTTAGGTCATCTTTTGCAAAACATAGCAATCAACAAATATTTGTTATTAACTTGCTGAAACCATCCCGTGATCACTTAAAAACTGCCTAATGTTCAAAGTGTGCTTTTTATGTTAACAAGAGAAAAAGGAAGGTGCAGCCCTTTCAGTACATAAAAGTAGCTTCTGACAGAAATCTTTGGAAGAGCTTTAGTTGAGCATAATCTTTAAGCCTTTTCTGCAGAGTAATTAATACATAAATGGGAAAACTCAGAGGATTTAGGTGAATAAGCTAGAGCGTTGACTTTCAAAGCACAGATTGCCATTCACCAATGTATTGTGAAATCACTTTAGTGGGTCATGAGGGCATTTTTAAAAAAATGAAATAAAATAGAAAGGACAAGATAATTCTTAGAATAATAGAAGAAAAGGAAGTACTAGAATGCACTGGCTGTAATACTGTTTTGTGAAGGGTTATAGATGTGGGTGAACTAGCTCAGGAAGTAAAATATGTATATGACAGAAGGTAAGAGGCAAAGATTGAGCCCACTACGTGATCCCCAAGAATAACTACTTCTGGCTAGAGCAGAGACTGTTAAAGAGACGGCAGACAGGAAAAGATGAAGCCTTTTCGTATCTTTAATGCTGTCACTGTAAAGAAGAATCAGTGAGCCCGGGGCCGCAGGAGGAACAGTCACGGGGAACAGACAGTCTCCCAGACCCTGAGAGCTGACTCTGTGAGCACTTAAGAGTCAACAGCAGGCCGGGCACAGTGGCTCATGCCTGTAATCCCAACAGTTTGGGAAGCTGAGGCAGGCAGATCACTTGAGGTCAGGAGTTTGAGACCAGCCTGGCCAACATGGTGAAACCCTGTCTCCACTAAAAATACAAAAATTAGCCGAGCATGGTGGCATACGCCTGTAGTCCTAGCCACTTGGGAAGCTGAGGCAGGAGAATTGCTTGAACCCTGGAGGCAGAGGTTGCAGTGAGCCGAGATTGTGCCACTGCACTCCAGCCTGGGTGACAGAGAAAAAAAAGAAAAAAAAGAAGTTAACAGCAGCAAACAGATACTCAGATACTCCTGCAACAGAGATGCATCAAGAATACTTTAAATGGGGGCCAGGAACCGTGGTTCATGCTTTTAATCCCAGCACTTTGGGAGGCTGAGGTGGGCAGATCACTTGAGGCCAGGAGTTCGAGACCAGCCTGGCCAACATGGTGAAACCTTCTCTCTACTAAAAATACAAAAATTAGCTGGGCGTGGTGGCGCATGCCTATAGTCCTAGCCACTCAGGAAAGGGCCTGAGGAGAAGAGGCTGAGGCATGAGAATCGCCTGAACCCATGAGGCGGAGGTTGCAGTGAGCCGAGATCACGCCACTGCACTCCAGCCTGGACAACAGAGCGAAACGCCGTCTCAGAAAAAAAAAAAAAAAAAAAAAAAGGAATACTTTACACACGGATCTGGACCCATGCATAAGGCCTGGGCTTTTGATATCAGATGTGTGAGAGCACTAAAAAGAAAGACAAGGTGCAGCTACAGTTATTGAAAGAGTTAAAGTCGAAAGAGAAAATGTACTTAATAGGTACACAGGTGTTTATTTAAAAAGATTTTTTTACTGGTATTAAGTTATATCTTTACCTAGACACAAAACAGTTGGACTAAGTCAATGTTTTGTTTACTTTAAAAATTCTATTTTTTCTAGAAAAGGCAATATTGAAAGGAATGTCTGCTAAGCAGGAATTAGTCAAGTTATTTTGAGGGGGGCAACAGAGAGAGGAGGGGGCTTTGAGAGACAGCATTCCAGGCAAAAGGAAAAGTATGCACAGAAGCCTGGCGGGCAAGAGACTGAGTGTGCTCGGGGACCCTCTGGGAGTTTAGCTTGGCTGGAGCTGGCCCAGGGCAGCAAGAGATGAGTCTGGAGCGAGGGCAGTGGCTGGTCTCAAAGGGCTTTGGACACCAGGATGGGGGAACTCGAGAGAAGGAAAAGGCCCGAAGAGAGGAATTCAGTTCATAGACATGTGGATATGTCAGTAGGTAGCTGAATAGATGGTTCTGGAGATCAGGAGAGAAAGCCAACTTGGAAATTATTTGGAAATCATCAGTTTATGGATAGTAATTGGAGACATGGAAGCAGAGATTGCCAGGTACTGACAGAGAAGAGACCAGGGCCAAGACAAGGCCTTGAGAAATACGCCTAAGGACGACAGAAGAAAAGGACTGAGAAATAGCCAGAGGCTGACTAAGAATTCATCGTCTCTGTGTCTCTATTGTAGACACTGCGCTAGGCACTGGCTTCTGCTAAAAAAGATGAGTGCAAACTGAGAATGGGGGCGGGGCTACGAGGAAAATACAGAGCAGGCTCCAGTGGGGCCTGGGGGCTCCATGGATCTGTAGAGGCACCAGTTGGAATAATATGTGCTCTTTCTTCAGGAACCCACGTGTAAGAGCAGAGTTGGATTGAGCTCGAATTGGAGTTTGCCGAATGGAAAGATGGAAGGGTGACAGGGGCAAGGGGCAGAAAGATATTAGCAAAAATGCAATTCAGCCAGTTATCTTAGAACTGGACTTGCAAATCACATAGGTGATGGAATTCAACTATTTGGTCAGCAGCCATCACGGACCAAAGAACTGCCATCTGTCTTATAAGTTAACCATAATTTAAAACTGACCTTCTCAAACTTCAGCATGCACAGGGATCCTGCTGAAATGCAGACCTCAGCTGAGCAGGGCTGGGCGTGGCCTGAGGCTCTGCATTTCTCACCAGCGCCTGGCTACGGATGCTGTTGTGGGTCTGAAGACCACGCTTTTTTTTTTTTAGATTATTTTTTAATTGACAAATAAAAATTATACATATTTATCATGTACAACATGGTGTTTTGAAATATGTATACATTTGGAATGGCTAAATCGAGCTAATTAACATGCATTACCTCACATACTTAACATTTTTTGTGTCGAGGACACTTCAAATCTACTCGCTGAGTGATTTTCAAGAATACATTGTTATTAACTAGAGTCACCATGCTGGACAATACATCTCTTGAACTTACTCTTCTCATCTAACTGAAACTGTGTATCCTTTGACCAAAGCTATCCTTCAACCCCCAGACCACTCTGAATAGTGAGGTTTGAAAAGGTTTTGCTTTACTTTGAGGGGAGCTGACCTGCCCTAGGGTACAGCTTACCAGCCAGGTGCTGGAGTGCACAGACTGTTACATATCCAGAACCTCTGTTAGCTGGCTGACACCGTGTGACAGGTTGAAATTGATCATAATAGGAGTTTTTACACTATAGAAATCCACAAATCAAGGCTGGCTACACCTATGTAACAGTGAGGCATGCTATAGAATAGGCTTCTGTGTCAGGGATCATGAGAGCAAGTTTTCAGTTGGTATCTGTGCTTCATTCATACTTTGATAAAGAGGCTATCGGTCCCAATTGTCGTGCCACATGTGGTGCCTGCTGCAAAGCGTTAAGGGAACTGACTTAGCTCTGGTGCATCAGACGACTTATCAGAGGCAAATACTTGCTGATACCTCGTTTGTCCTATGAGCCACCTAGAGAAGTAGAGTTGTGGGAAGAAAGAGGGGGACTGAGAGGTTGCTATGGGAAAAGAGTGGCTTGCTGGAAATTCTCACCCACGTTGCACTGTATTTCCCCAACTACCTCCTGGCAGTAGGCTGACCCGGGCATGGGTGTACCAGGGTGCCCTTTCGAAGTCCTGGGCTGCACTACCAGGCTGATGTTTTAACTCTAGTTGAAAATGTGAAAAGTGATTCTCAACCATGGAAACTGGGTAACTTCCATAATATCTGCTTCACTTACTGGCTTTTAAAATGAGGGTAGTTTTAGGCTGGGCATGGTGGCTCACGCCTGTAATCCCAGCTCTCTGGGAGGCCGAGGCAGGCGGATCATGAGGTCAGGAGTTCAAGACCAGCCTGGCCAACATGGTGAAACCCCATCTCTATCAAAAATGCAAAAATTAGCTGGGCGTGGTAGCGGGAGCCTGTAATCACAGCTACTCAGGAGGCTGGGGCAGGAGAATTGCTTGAACCCAGGACGTAGAGGTCGTAGTGAGCCAAGATTGTGCCATAGCACTCCAGCCTGGGTGACGGAGCAAGACTCCGCCTTAAAAAAACAAAAAAAGAAAAAGTTTTTTCTTAAAAATAAAACATACATCGAATATGGTCAGAGAAAACCAACTGAATTCCTTTTGGTGACAGTTTGGGGAGGACAATGAAATCCCTCTGCTAAAAAAAAAAGGGGAGTCTCCTATTTTCTGACCTGTGGGTCATGCAGTTTTAATTTCCTCTGCCTTTCTTTCTTTCTCTTTTTTTATTCTTTTTAACTTCATGAACCTGCTTAAGGCCACAAAGCCTCTCCTGAATCCCTCAGCTGTCTGGCAGATGCATTGCTGCCAGGGCTGTGCAGGTTACTATGCCAGGCTGAAGTTCCACAGCTGTGACTCAATGCACCTTCAAATCCTCTTGCCAGATGACAGTGAGATGCTCCAAGGGGCTCCTGAGAAGGCGGTGGGAGAGAAGAGCCACCCAGGAGCTCCTCCAGGCCTCGGAAGAGGGAGGCTGCCAGGGAGTGAGTCCAGTGGCACTGGGCTCTGGTTTATGTGAGCCGAGGCTGGCTAGGGACCCCAGAGATGTAGACAAAAGGCTGTGCCGTAAGCCACATTCCTCACTTAGGCCCCCTTCCAGGGGAAGCGAAGTCAAGCCCTGGTAAATGCTTCTCATCTCTGGGTCCAGCTGGGAGAACAATGGCATGATGACATGCTACCCATGTAGCCAGGCTCCTCCTCTTCCTCCCTTGCACCCATGGTTTCCATCCTGTTCATTTGCCAGTTATTACAGGAGCACCATGGGCAGGCCACACAGCTAGTGCTGTGGAGATGACACGTCTTAGTGAAGCAACAGAGGGACTGGCATGGGGATGGGCGAGGGAAACGCCTGACTATAAACCTAAACATCTAAAGATCTGGAGGACCCATGGGGAAGTGGGACTGTGTGATGATGTCAGACATTTCAAGCCCTGCCTCAATGCTCTGACTCTAAATCTTGCTGGTCCTGATCAGCGCCTGCCCCAGGGTTGTAAGTTTCTCCTTACTGGGGTTCTCTTTCCAGGGAGGCATGTGGAGCGGGAACAGAGCAGTGCACAGCAGAGTGACAGAGTCTTGAGAGGACTCAGGCAAGCTGGAGAGAAAAGGCCTCCAGCCAGAGTCAGCTGCACCCAGTAGAAAGTTCCCTCTGAAAGCTGGGAAGAGGCCTGCTGGGGCGGCCTCTGTCAGCACAAAAGCAGGGCTAGGGCAGTCACTAATAGCACAGATATCTAGAACAAAGAAGGGTTTTGGAAAGGAGAGGCAGGCTGTATTACAGCTGTACTGGAGATGGATGATTGGGGGCTTTCCTGAGTGCATGTTGTGTGTGTGTGTGTGTGTGTGTGTGTGTGTGTGTGTGTGCACATGAACATGTGCTTGCCTGGGCCAGGGCTCACTCATCATTTAAGGATGTCTTCTGATTGCTCTGGGATGCAGGAAGCCACCCAGACCCTAGTTGCTGGACTCGTTCAGAGGCAAGAATGCAAGGCCAAAGGCAGCATAAGGAAAAGCTGATGGGGGCTGAAACCAGCCCAGCCTGCTTCATGCTTACTCCGCTCAGGTTGGCAGGCCCTACTGAGACTTGCCAATCTCTAAGTCTCCAGCGTGTCTGAAGAGGTACAGCCTGAGGACTCAGTGCCTGAGCGCTGCCAGAAGACGTGGGGACACCCCCAAAGGAGGAAAGTGTCCTTCGGGGAGCCACCCGCACAGTGGTGTTGATCATGGCAGTCCTGCATGTGGTATTCCACGTGGGAGGGGCAGTTCCACTGGGAGCTCCCCTTTACACAGGGTTTCCCAACACCAGAGCTCCTCAAACGGACAGCCACCGGAGTGCTAACTAAAGAAACCAACGGCAAAAACAAACAGATGCCTACAAACGATTCCAAAGAAGCTCTGCACCAACAGGTGCTGATCCTGACCAAGTCAGGCGAGAAGTCTGATGACACCTTTACCTGTTCCGGATCCCACGACGTCCCGGCTGGGTGACTCGGCCATGGCGTCGGCAAGTCGCTCCCGGAGGCCCTCCTCTGTGTGCTCCATGGAGGACATATGCCGCAGCCCGAAGCCCTCAGGCCAGCTCCCGCACACCTCCAGCAGGGTCACGCTGCGGTCAAAGGTACCTGCGGCACACACGGGACATCTGACGTTGAGTGCACACCTTCAGGGAGCAGGCGGTTCTTGTCTACCTCCCACCCGCTCCTCTCCATACCCAGGGTCCATTTTAGCCTTCCCGTAGGATGGAAGCACGCGGCGAACAGACTGTGTAATGCAGGAGAAACAGCTCATGCCGCTGAGAGAGTGCAGACCTCTGGAGTGACTTCCGTGACACTGAGGCCGGTGGTTTTACAACTGTTTCTGAGGAGCTACAGGGTTCCCCTGGTCTTCAGGGACCACCTTAAGAAGTGGCAACCCCCTTCCCAAGTTGAACCCAAACGGATCCCTACTTTCCTCTTTTTGATACAACGGGACTCCATCTAAAATTTCATTTAGGGCGGGGAGTGGTGCCTTACACCTGCAATCCCAACACTTTGAGAGGCCAACGTGGGAAGATTGCTTGAGGCCACGAGTTTGAGACCTGCCTGGGCAACAGAGCAAGACCCTGTCTCTACAGACAAATAAATAAATAAATAAATATTCATTTAAAGAAGGGGTTATATAGCCTAATGTTTTTAAAGCTTTCTTAACCATTATATTCTATAACCTATAACCAACCTCCTTATTTTATAGTTGGAGCTCACAGAAGTTATGGCCCAAGACAGAACAGCAAGTCTGTGGCAGATGAGGTCCAAGAACTCACTCTCCTGATGCCTCAGCTGAGAACACGTTCTACTTCACCACCTGGTCTCCCAGCTACCCAACGGCATATGAACAACCAGGGAATTATTTTGGGGGATACCCCCAAAGAGGTGGGTGATAGCATCTTTGGCAAGTATCTGTCCTTAAGCCAAAGCTGCTCCCCAGTTCCAAAAAGTCTGTGGTGTTCTGCTGAACGCTAAGATTAGATTTTACGTGCGAGATCATTTCAAAGTCCGAATTTGAATTATTCTACTTTATTATACAGCAAGTCTTCTGTGAAAGCTTATTTCATCCACTCTCTCTTGGAAGGAGATTATAGTCATGCTCTGTTGCTTTAAGCACATACCATTTCCCCAGCGATTAGGTAACTGAATCCACTGCATTTATTGCGCTTGGTTCCTGCCAGCATCGGGAAGATGGGGAAAAAATGCAAATGCCAACGTTTCCCAAAGTTAAAAGTACACGAAACACGCACTCTTTATCAGGCCTTGCTTCTCCTCTTTGATCAGCCGTCAGAAACTATCTTCCCCAGGCAGTGAGGGCTGGGCAGTGTCAGCACACACTCCCTGCCAATGACAGGTGGTAATAGAGAGGGTGCGAGGCCCAGCCTCGGCAGGCGGCCCTGCGTCTGATAATGGCCACAGCACTGAGGTGATAACCGTTAGTAAACACTCCGACAGCCGGTGACTCCATACATCAGAAAAGAGGGCCAGATAATCCTGAACTCTCCTGGCCAGACAAAGGCCCTTGGCCAGCCTGCTGCGATTTATACGTGTGGCAAGGGTCACTACTGGCTCCTGAATTTCATCAGCCAAGTTTGGCTTTGATTTATCTCGTACCTAACTGTAGGGAAGATTCCTGGCACTGGGAGAATGGGCAGCATCTATAAGGGCATCTCCCCAAGAAGACGCCCACCTTAGGTGTGGGTTGCTTGGGATCAGCTTGTCAGGTAGGACTTGAGAATGGGGAGCTCCCTCTGCCACCTCTCTCTATCAAGTAGGGTCAGGCTGTAGATCTGGTAAGCTAGGCTCTGGAAATTGGGGGTGCGGGGCTAGGCGTCAGATAATTCTCCCAAGGCCTGAACTGTGCTAGAGCTGTGCACTGGCAGTGCCAAGCTCAGAGCCAACACTCAACCACCCTTGGCAACAACTCCCAGGTGCCTAGCTCCCCAGGGACACACAGGACTGCTGATGTCCACTAAGCTTCTGATTCTGCTGCCCACTCGCTGTGTGATGCGCGGCCAGTCCTTCTAGCTCCTTTTCCATCTCTAAACTAGAATGAATAACCCTTTGCCCTGTCTCACAGGAGTGAAGAGATTAAGCAAAGTCCCCACTTCCAGCACTTCCCCCACTAGACCTTATTTGACAAGATCTAGTGCTACGGTGCTAAAGCATCATCATTTTTCTGAAGGGTCTGCATGCGACGCGAGGACTTAATGATAACAAGAAAATGTGGGCCCTCCTCCTCCCTGTTTGCTCAGCTTTTTTTTTTTTTTTTTTTTTTGAGACAGTGTCACTCTGTCGCCCAGGCTGGAGTGCAGTGGTATGATCTTGGCTCACTGCAACCTCTGCCTCCTGTGTCTAGGCGATTCTTGTGTCTCAACCTCCCGAGTAGCTGGCACTACAAGCATGTGCCATCATGCCTGGCTAATTTTTGTGTTTTTGGTAGAGACAGGGTTTCACCATGTTGGCCAGGCTGGTCTTGAACTTCTGATCTCAAACGATCCACCTATCTTGGCCTCCCAAAGTGCTGGGATTCCAAGTGTGAGCCACTGCACCTGGCTGCTATACACTCAGGTTTCTTATGGACAGAGACGTTTCAGAGCCTGGAAAATTGGGAAGAGAATGACCATTTGTTTTCTCACTTCACAAGAGCAGGAGGTCTGCCTCTAGAAAGCAGCTCAGTTACTGTCTGCATTACTGTGTTCAGAGGTCAAGGCAGGTGGGCTGACAGTGGGACCAAGAGGAATGTCAAAAGCCAAAGCAGGAAGAAAACAAACAAAAGAAATTGGGCCAGGCATGGTGGCTCACGCCTGTAATCCCAGCACTTTGGGAGGCCGAGGTGAGCAGATCACTTGAGGCCAAGAGTTTGAGACCAGCCTGGACAACATGGTGAAACGCCATCTTGACTAAAAATACAAAAGTTAGCTGGGCATGGTGGCAGGCACCTGCAATCCCAGCTACTTGAGAGGCTGAGGCAGGAGAACCATTTGAACCTGGGAGGCAGAGGTTGCAGTGAGCCAAGATTGAGCCACTGCACTCCAGCTTGGGTGACAGAGTGAGACTCTCAGTCAATCAATCAATCAGTCAATCAATCAATCAATGTTATAGCAAGAAAGGTTAGGGTAAGAGGGTGGGACCAGTCCATAAGAGATGGTAAAGGCCAGAGGGGTATGTAATGTTTTAAGGGATAAAGTAACAGTACACAGGAGAAAAGAATCATGAGCTAGTGTCATAGTGGCGGATGGAAATAGGCCTGGACTTCAGGAAAGACTAACACGTGAGCTGTATGATTCCAGGCATGCGTCTCTGATTCCTTATCCATAAAAATGGAAAAACAATACAACCACATAGGACTGTTGTGAGGACTGCAGTAGATAAATGTAAGAGACCTGACACAGAGGGAGTGTTCTGTATGTAATAGGTGTATTCATGTATATGTTCTTAATGACAAATATGTATGCCTTTATACCACTTGAGGCATCATCATAAATTTTGACTATCATAATGATCCTGAGAGGTCGTAGAGGTACTATCCCCCATTTATGGTGGTGAAACTGGAAGCTCTGAGAAGTTAAGTGACATGTTCAAAGTCTCTGAGCAACAGATTTGGAACAAGGGTTTCTAATTCTTAGCTTGGAGCTCATTCTATCAGCTCACACACTGTTTCTCTCAGCAACACCTGCAGTGGAGAACTGTTTTGTTTTGTTTTGTTTTGTTTTGTTTTGAGACAGGGTCTCACTCTTTTGCCCAGACTGAAGTGCAGTGGTGCAATCACGGCTCACTGCAGCCACAACCTCCTGGGTTGAAGTGATCCTCCCACCTCAGCCTCCTGAGTAGCTGGGACTACAGGTGCGCACCACCATGCCCAGCTAATTTTTTGTCAAGATGGGGTTTCATCGTGCTGCCCAGGCTGGTCTCAAACTCCTGTGCTCAAGTGATCCACCCACCTTCGCCTCCCAAAGTGCTGGGATTACAGGCATGAGCCACTGCGCCCGGCCAAGAAACATTATATGTGTAAACCACTTCTATCTTTCCTACCATTTTGAGAACTCCTGTCACCTTCAACCAATGACATTTAAAAATCCTTCCCACTCCCAACCAGCCCAAGTTGCTTGGAGTTTGGTGGTGATGACAATGAGTCATCTTGTTTATGGGATGGCACACGGGAGAAACAAAATTTGATAGTGGGTCTCTTTTCTCTTAGCATGGGCACAGCTAGGAAGTTGAGGAGAGAAGATGGGAGATACCAGAAGTGTTCAGCAAAGAAGCACCTGATCATTTCTACCATCCTGAGACATCATAGCGAGGATACAATCAGTGGTCCTGCTTATCCTGCTAGGAGTCCCATCAGAGGCTCTGCCATACCCGCTGTCTCTTTCCCTCCCACCCCTCGTAGCCTCTTTGCTGAGGACAGCAAAGGTGTTCCTGGAATCTCCCTGTCCCAGAGTGAGAGCAAGGCTGCAGGTGTGTTTCAGCAGGCACTGGGGTGAAGAGGCCAAGCCCTTGGAGGGTGAGGTCATCTCTGGGCTCTTAGGAAACTGCACATCTTGTCCATGTTGACAGCACAGCTATCATTCATCTGACCAGCCCAGGGACACTCCATCAGATGAGCTGGCCCTTTGAGTCCCATTACAGGGGAAAGGGTCAGTTTTCAAGTGCGGAGAAGATGCTCACTTGGCGCAGGCTGTTTGCAAAGGACAAAATACACACGCTTGGCAACAGAGATCTTTTGTTGAAGCAGTGCTCTGGCTATTTACAAAGCCCTCTCACATTTGTTATTTTGGTTAACTCACACATATATCCAATATTTGTTAGTGTCCACTATGATATGAGTTGAGCACTGTACAAGGTTCAGAGTGAGTTAAAAAAAAAAAAAGAAAGAAAGAAAGAGGAGCTTATGTGACTTCACCAAACTATGGGAAGCAGCAATGATCACCATTGTATGGGTTCCCATCTTACTGAGTTTCAGAGACATGAGGCATCTGGTTGTAAGTGCAACAGTCTTCGCAGGCTATCTCCTGGGGATTCTTGCCTTCGGGGCTGCCTCCTGCCCTGAATACCATTTTCTAAGAATGAGTTCAAGTCTTACCTGCTCAACTATTGAACGTATAAAGACTACTCTTGCTCAAACTCTAACGGCACAAAAGGTGCTCTATCTTTCCAGGTGAAGTTGATGAAAGCTAAGCACTTACTCAAAAAATGTGTGATTGCATACACAAAATTATGCAGGCAATTTTGGGGCATCTGTGGATGCCTCTGAAACCCACCCGTGGACCCCAGGTTAATTAGATCATTCCTGTGGCCTTATTTCCGTACTGCCTTACACTGTTCACACGAACTGTTTTTCTAACTAGTTTAGAAGCTCCCGAGGGCATGAATTCCTCCATAATGAAAATAGGCACAGAACTTTGTACATCATGCTTGCTCAAAACAGGTTCGTTTATTGACTGATTATGAAATTTGACAGTCAGTTTGCAGTCAACACCCTTTGGGCGGGGTACCAGAGCCTGAATATCTAGGGTCAGAGTAGGCAGAAAGTGGAGTTAAAATTAAAAGAGAGGAAGGAAGAAGATAAGTGAGCAGAAAACAATGTCACAATTTTACTCTACTGCCTTCTGTGCACTTATTTTAGATTTGGAGATCCTGGAAACTGGAAAAAACAAAACAATCTGTCTAGGACGGCAGAGAGAGCTGGTCTCATCCAGGTGAGCGTCCCGAATCCTGCTTCCCAGCTTGGCATCCTGTGTTATACTCCTTCCCCAGAGGAGAAATGGGTCAGGTTCTTGGGTTTCACAAACCCATTAAAGGCATGCTGTGACAGCTGGCAAGCTGGTAGCTCCTGGGGAGGCTGGGAGAACACATGCTTTGCCTTTGTATACCATTGTTAAAGGGGCAAGGAAGCCTAGGGACTGCAGGTGGAGGGGGACAGGTAGGATGCTCCTCTAAGCTGATAGTGTCTAATCACACTCTAGCTATTTAAGAGACTGTGGCACAGCCTCCGCTTTGCATTAATGAGGTTCTGCCCAGGTTTGGATTTTGCTGAGAGCCTGTTGATCAGATTTCTAACCACCAGGGAGGCCAGATACCAAAAGCAAAACCTGCATTAAGCAGTGCTTTGCAAGATGTAAGCCCTCCTTGGTGAGAGGTTGTGATGATGACGTCTACAATAACTAAGAAATGATCCCAGGCATGATGAGGGGAACCAGTGTAGACGGGAGCCTCCTTGGCAAGCTTACCAAACTGCTCACCAAACGGAGCTTAAGAGTGCTGCTGCGGGGAGCACCCCTTTCTCCACGCTACAAGTTGGTTCCTATAAGCACAGGCTGAGGACATTAGGTCTTCTTGGTGCAATGGTCAATTTCATGTATCAACTTGACTGGGCTAAGGGATGCCCCGATAGCCAGCAAGGCTTATTTCTCGGTGTGTCTGGGAGGGTGTTTCTGGAAGAGATTAGCACTCGAGTTGGTAGCCTGAGGAAAGAAGATTGCCCTCACCATTGTGGGTAAGCATCATTCAACTGAGGGCCTAAATATATTAAAAAGGTGGAGGAAAGGCAAATTTGTTCTCAGAGTTAGGACACTAATTCCTGCCCTCGGACACTGCTACTCCTGGTTCTCAGGCCTTTGAACTTGGACTAGGACTTACACCACCAGCTTTCTTGGTTCTTCACCTTCAGAGAGCAGACAGTGGGACTTCTTGACCTCCATTTCCAATTCCCAAAGTAAATCTTCTTATATCTATGCATCTCTATAGATATCTCTTTTATTAGTTGTTTCCTTAGAGAACCCTGGCTCATATAATTGGCCATCAGATGTGTCCACAGGCATATTATATATACCACAGCTATATTATATATTATACCTGTGGACACATCTGATGGCCAATTATATGAGCCAGGGTTCTCCCACAGTGAGACAGATATAGATACAGATATAGATCAGATATTATATTATGTTATATATTATGTGTATCATATCGCATGGTCCTGAGCCAGGGAAGAGGAGTTCAACAGCAATTGGACTAAGAATTTCTTTGCAATCTAACATAGTTATTTTGACAAGGAGACCATTTTCACAATTGCAAAATATGCAATTGCATAATGCACACTTTAAAGCTTAGAACATAGATTACGTCTGAGTCATAACTGGAATTCTCCCATTAACTTTTCTAGTTACTCTGGGCAAGTCGCTACTCCCTCTGGGTCTTTTTTTTTTTTTTTTTTTTAATTCCTTTTCTCTCTCAGCAGAATCATCCCTCTAGGTCTTAATTTCCCCATTTATGACACAGAAAATAAAGTAAATGATGCCTATTTAAGGGGTTCACACTGGCACTAATAGTTTCAATGTCATTAACAATAATATACTTCCAGAAAATGGTGTCTGATATTTGAGGTATCCTAGGGTAAAAGCTACCAATTTCATTTTCTACAAACCAGATAACAATCAGCAGTTATACCATAAGAGTCTTGTTTTTACCCAATTAAAGGCATATGTTAAGCAGAAGAGCTGGGTTCAAATGCCAGCTCTTGTTACTTTCTCACTGCATGACGTTGGGAGAGTCATTTCCCCTCTTGAACCTTGCTCTCCTTATCCACTGCAATGGGTAGAATGGTGTTCCACCCCACCGCACCTCCCGAAAGATACGTCCAGCAGGAGCCTCAGAATGTGGCCTTATTTGGAAATGGGTCCTTGCAGATGTAATTAAGGATCTCAAGTTGAGATCATCCTGGATTTAGGGTGGGTCCTAAATCCAATGACTGGCATCCTTAAAAAAGAAAAGAGGGGATCAGAGACACAGAAGGAAGAAGCCCATGTGAAGACAAAGACAGATGTGAGTTATCCTGCCTAAGCCAAGGAATGCCAGGAGTGGTGAGAAGCCAGAAGAAGCAAGGAAGGACAGCATGGCCCTGCTCACACCCTGATTTTAGAATGCTGGCCTCCAGAAATACAAGAGAATACATCTGTTGTTTTAAGTCACCAAGTTTATGGTAATTCCTTAAAGCAGCCTAGGAAAATAATAAACCTATAAAACAGGGAAACAAATATTTGGCTTCCAGGGCTGTTGTGAGCATCAGATCAGACGGTATTATGAAAGACTGTATTAAACAAAAGTTGGCTGGGCATGGTGGCTCGCACCTGTAATTCCAACACTTTGGGAGGCCAAGGCAGGTGGATCACCTGAGGTCAGTAGTTTGAGACCAGCCTGACCAATATGGTGAAACCCCATCTCTACTAAAAAACATAAAAATTAGTTGGGTGTGGTGGCGTGCATCTGTAGTCCCAGCTACTTGGGAGGCTGGGACAGGAGATTTCTTGAACCCAGGAGGCGAAGGTTGCAGTGAGCCGAGGCTGTGCTACTGCACTGCAGCCTGGGTGAGAGTGAGACTCTGTCTCACAAAAAAAAAAAAAAAAAAAAAAAAAGACAACTTATGGGAGGCCACTGTTTTGAACTCAGCTCCTGCACTAGGCCCCACAGACCAGACCAAAATGAAATGGAATCACCCATGCTAAATGCCACATAATCAAACTGAAACTTTAAGGAAGCAGATAGCTCCCAAAACAGACCAGCTGTTACTGAAAATGGGAGATTTCAGTCTAACTGAGTCAGGGTAGCCTTTAATCCTTTACAAAAAAGGAACCTGGCCAGGTGCAGTGGCTCATGCCTATAATCCTAGCACTTTGGGAGGCCAAGGTGGGCGGATCACCTCAAGTCAGGAGTTTGAGACCAGCCTGGCCAACATGGCAAAACCCCGTCTTTACTAAAAATACAAAAATTAGCTGGGCATGGTGGCGCACGCCTGTAATTCCAGCTACTCAGGAGGCTGAAGCAGGAAAACCACTTGAATTTGGTGGGCAGAGGTTGCAATGAGATCTGCGGCACCGCACTCCAGCCTGGGCAACAGACAGTCCGTCTCAAAACAAACAAACAAACAAAAAACCTTGAAGTAACCTGATGTTAACCAATGAGCTTTTTCTTTTCTATTGTTTCCTTGATCTCACCTTGTAAAATGCGCTGTTCTACCATTGCCCAGTGGGAGCTCTCATTCTATTTTGTAGAATGGAGGCTGCCCAGATTCATGAATCACAAATAAAAGCCAGTTAGATCTATAATGAAGTTTGTTATAATTTTGTCTTTTGACAAGTGCTTTGTAAGCTACACAGGCCCATTCAAAATTAGAGGATTACCCCAGGGCTCTGTAAGCAGCTCTTCTTTGGGGCAGTGGGATTCTATGAAAGGCTAAGAGAGTGACTGAGGGAACACTGGGCCAGAGGCAAGCAGCCAGAGGAGCAATACTGGAGCCCGGGCAACGCCACCGGTAAGGCTGACTGGTTATGCGTCAATGACATGGCAAGGGCCTTTGGTGGGGAGTGAAAGCATATGGTGAGTGTGTGCACCCCACTTTCTCTGAGGATGCCTGCAGGGGGCACAGGAGAGTAGGAGAAGCAACCTCTTAGCAATGATCTCCCCACATCTGAGGGTGGAGATAGAACTTTTTAGCTCCCTAAATTCTTCAATAAACAAGCAGAATTATACTCAACACGGGTAAGAACGGAATGAGATTGACTGTTTCGGGCAGGAATATCACTAGTATGGGCTATCTGAAGGGCGATTTGGCAATATGTATTAAGAATCAAGGCCAGACACGGTGGCTCACACCTGTAATCCCAGCACTTTGGGAGGCTGAGGCAGGCGGATCACCTGAGGCCGGAAGTTTAAAACCAGCCTGGCCAACATGGGAAAACTCTACTAAAAATACAAAAATTAGCTGGGCGTGGTGGTGCATGCCTGTAATCCCAGCTACTCAGGAGGCTGAGGCAGGAGAATCACTTGAACCCAGGAGGTGGAAGTTGCAGTCTGCCAAGATCGTGGCACCGCACTCCAGCCTGGGTGATGGAGGGAAACACTGTCTCAAAAAAAAAAAAAAAAAAAAAAAAAAAGGAATTAAAAACGTGCCCAACTACTGACCTAGGCAGGGATGCCACTTCCAGAAATCTAGCCAAAATAAATAACCTAGGAAGCAACAACCGTCATGCATAAATACGCTCATTGCCATTTTAACACAGCCCTACAATATGGTACTTGTAAAGAAAATTATACTTCATTCTTGCAGTAGAATGTTAGGTAGTCATAAACATGATGTTTATAATTAGAAATTCTTTAAGATACAATGTTAAATTTAAAAAGACAAAAGTATACAGTTATTATTATTGAACAATGTAAAAGAAACATGGAAAAACATTCTAAATGATTCACGACAAAATGTTAACCACGCTGTTTCTAGATAGTCAGGCTATAGGGGACTCTTCTGTTACTTTATACTTTTCCATATGTTTCCTACAATTTTTTTTTTTTTTGAGATGGAGTCTCACTCTGTTGCCCAGGCTGGAGGGCAGTGGCATGCTCTCAGCTCACTGTAACCTCTGCCCCCTGGGCTCAAGTGATTCTTGTGCCTTAGCATCCCAAGGAGCTGGGATTACAGACATGTGCCACCATGCCCAGCTAATTTTTGTATTTTTAGTAGAACTGAGGTTTCAACATGTTGGCCAGGCTGGTCTGGAACTCTTGACCTCAAGTGATCCACCTGTCTCGGCCTCCCAAAGTTCTGGGATTACAGGCTTGAGCCACTGTGCCCAGCTGTTTCCTAAATTTTTTTTGTATTTTATTTATACTTTTTATCATTATTTATTATTTAAAAAAAAATTTTGGCCGGGCATGGTGGCTCACGCCTGTAATCCCAGTATTTGGGAGGCTGAGGGGGGTGGATAATGAGGTCAGGAGTTCAAGACCAGCCTGGCCAAGATGGTGAAACCCCATCTCTACTCAAAATACAAACATTAGCCGGGTGTGGTGACAGGCACCTATAACCCCAGCTACTCGGGAGGCTGAGGCAGAGAACTGCTTGAACCCAGGAGGCAGAGGCTGCAGTGAGCCGAGATCACGCCACTGCACTCCAGCCTGGGTGACAGAGTGAGACCCGTCTCTAAAAAAAAAAATTTTTTTTTTTTTTTTTTTTTTGGAGACGAGTCTCACTCTGTCACCCAGGCTGGAGTGCAGTGGTGCAATCATAGCTCACTGCAGCCTTGAACTCTTGGGCTCAAGCAATCCTCCCACCTCTCCCAAGTAGCTGGAACCATAGGCACCTGTTATTTTATTTATTTATTTATTTATTTATTTTTTGTAGATATGGAGTCTTGTTCGTTGCTCAGGCTGGATCTCAAACTGTTGGCTTCAAGTGATGCTCCTGCCTTGGCCACCTCAAGTGCTGGGATTACAGGCATGAGCCACTGCACTTGGCCTACAGTTTTTGTAATCAGTTTTTTAAGAAAAAAAAAAAAAAAAAGAAAAAGTTGAGTGAGAAAAATGCCTCCTGGGAGAACCACTCATGCTGGGACCAAGTGGTGGGCCCATAAGAAGCATGGGAGGCGCCTGACCTTGCTGTGATGCCTCCTCTGTCAAGTCCTGTGCTCGGTCCTGACTCAGCCGGGGGCAGGTGAGCCTGCAGCTCCATGGCCCATGTCTGACTCTTCTCCCAGTGGCCATGGCTGGCTGCATGCAATGTTGACTCATCCCTGTGTACACATGTCATATTTATTTTTAATTCATATTAGGAATGTGCACCAACTTGTGTGTGAAAAGTGGCAGAAATGATTCCACCTCTGTACAAATTTCATACATCAGATCAGAAAGCGCTAGAAGAACAACTCTGGAAGGAGTTGATTTTAAAATCAAGTCCCTTTACCTGTCCTCTTTGTCTCCCCTCCCTACAACTAACCTCTGGATAGACAGGCCTGGCTTCCCAGGAGACACCTTTTCATGACTGTCAAGAAATGGCTGAGGCCCTCACACATCATGAGGTCACTGCGCAGGGCTGTGAGCCCAAGAGATCAGTCATCAGTGTAGGTCCCAGTAAGGAGAATCTTGACTGGCTCCACATTCAGAACAAACATGAAGGTGCCTCAGGGAATACGAGAACTTTCCAAGTCAGGCTGAAACTGGCATTCCCAGACTGGATGCCAGACACCCTTTACTCTTCTGTTTTAAACTTGGCACACTCATGATTTCTCCCCTTCCAGGTGGGAAGAGAAGAATCATTTTGTAGCTGGGCTGCAATGACAATGTTTCCTAGCCAGGTGCAGTGGCTCACGCCTGTAATCCCAGCACTTTGGGAGGCCGAGGCGTGTGGATCACCTGAGGTCAGGAGTTCAAGACCAGCCTGGCCAACATGGTGAAACCCCATCTCTACAAAAATACAAAAATCAGCTGGGCATGATGGCAGGTGCCTGTAATCCCAGCTACTTGGGAGGCTGAGGCAGGAGAATTGCTTGAACCCAGGAGGAGAAGGTTGCAGTGAGCCGAGATTGCACTGTTGTACTCCAGCCTGGGCCACAGAGTAAGACTCAGTCTCAAAAAAAAAAAAAAAAAAAAAAAAAGAAAAAGAAAAAGAAAATGTTTCCTGTAGGCTGCTCTGGCCTGCTTCTTCGGGTGGATAGAAAACATACACACAGCACTGTGATAGAATTCCTATGGCAGGGCTCAGAATACACTGCAAGACAAACTATCCTCGGAAACCTAGCAATTCCTTCAATGGAAAAACAAGGAACTGAATCTCTCAAGACA
The DNA here is from genome assembly GCF_006542625.1 of Nomascus leucogenys. Lineage (NCBI taxonomy): Eukaryota > Metazoa > Chordata > Mammalia > Primates > Hylobatidae > Nomascus > Nomascus leucogenys. The sequence continues at coordinate 10,361,640 of NC_044394.1, read as the reverse complement.
GCAAGCATACAAACTGGGTTTTCTAGGACAGTCCTCATTCCAAATAATTAGTCTGTGCTCAGGTATCAGGAAAGGTAAGATAACTAACATTTGTCAGGTGTCCATTTTGCATCAGGCATAGCTACTTTATACATACTACTGCATTGGAATCATCCCAATAACTTTAAGAGGTGGATGTTATTGTTCCCATTTTTACAGTTCAAGGAACTGTGGCAGAGAGAAGTAAAATTGTTGCTGAAGATGACAAGGTCAAGGGTACAGTCAGGATTGGGATCCTAGGTTCATTTGGCTCCAAAGCCTGTCATTTCTCCACTAAAACTACCATGCTGAATTTTTATTTTGAAAATATGGCTGCAGTGCCAGCGAGGGGGTTTTCAGCTCAGTCTTTCTATTTGAGAATTTTTAAGTGTTCTTGCAGTTGGGTGGTAGGGGGTGGAGGGAGCAACCCAGCAACATTTTGTGATTTCTGTGCTCCACAAATAAGTCAAACACGAGGCTCTCAACTGAGAACTTTGAAGTCTGAAATCTGGGGCCAAGAAGTCTTCTGTTTTTATTAGTCAAATAAGAGGTTTCAAAAACCAGATTTATCATGACTGGATTTCAGATGTGAAACCCAATATACACACAGACACGAGTGGCTTGTCCTCTTGGATTATTTCTGACCTTTTACTCTCCTCTGAGGATCTGTGTTTTCTCAGAGTGTGAACTCTCTGCCTCCCCAGCTGGCGGAGGTATCTGGAGGCCCAGCTTTGCAGGCCTGGGCCCCTGCTGGCCTTGGGAATTTCAAAGAGCAGGGAGGGATGGGTGGGCACACTGGCTCCGATCTGGAGCCAGCAGCTATTTGTTCCTCTAAGGCCCTGGGACAGTAGCTGCGGGGAAAGGAAAGGAGTAGTCCACCTGCCCTGAAGGGGAGGGTCCCGGATGTGCCTGCTGGCACTGGAGTTGACTAGTTTGATGCCTGACCCATTTTTAGCTTTGTTATTTTGGTAGTCTCCTATGTGGGCTTTAAAATGGTCTTCCCAGCTTGGGCAATAAACATGTGTATTTGGAGTGTGAGGTCAACCTTCCACCTCTCTCGACCACCTCAACCCAAGAGCTCTCACTCCAAAGGACAAACCTGTACCGGATTTTCAGGTGCAGGGGCCTTGGGATGAAGATCTGGGCGTGGCCCGCCATTCTGACGGGGGGCAAAGTACATTACAGAATCCCGACTTCCCAGGCCCTTACACTGAAGCTGTTCAACAAAGACTCGGCCTGAGAAGAGCAGGCTAAGCAGCAGCACTGTTTTGGACAATGGAGGGGCCACTTGCTGGAGTGGCTGGGGATGGTTTCCATTAGGCCTTGAGGCTTCAGGTGGGCAGAGGACCTTGCACCTTGCACAAAGGGGTGATGGGCTGAGCGTGAGTGTGAAGTCCTGGGTGTTCCCCACTCAAGGGTGGTGGAAGAGTCCACTGGAACAGGAAGTCTCTCATGAATATCTCACATATTTTCACAGAATAAGTACATATTTTCTCATAATTCTTTCTTTCCTTTTGGTTGTGGGATCACAGCAATTTTTACCACAGGAAGGACAGATGCTGTCAACTCCATTTCATAGATGAGGAAGCCGAGGCTCAGGGTGGTTCAATGACTTGCCTCAGTCACCTTAGTTTCTCACCGTCCAGGGTGGTTGTGTGACCCTCTGTGAAGGTCTCAGTGAACAAACTGGCATGCTGCAGAAGCATCATGGCTGCCAGAGGTGGGTGCGGAAGTGGAACCAGCGGGGTGGCCTGGTGAGTGACCTTGCTACAATCTGGCCAGTGCTTGCTCAGGGCCCTCATCTCGCAGGGACTTCTCTAATTTTCAACCTCATGTCCTGGTCTTGCAGCCTATGGGGGTGGAGGTAGAGCTCAGCTTGTTGTTACTAGAATTTATCACACAAAGTGTGTTCGGAGCCTGTTCCACGCCTGAAACAGAGGGCTGTCTGGGAACTGTCATTTCCTGCCTCGACATGTCAGAGTATTTGTTCAGCCCTCGCCAGCCTTGGCTGGTCCCCCTGACGCAGCAGCCCAGGCGTGGCAACCAGGGAGAAAGGAGGGAAAAGTTGAGAAGCTGCAGGAACACACAGGGTGAGCAACGAGGCGTAGACGTCTTACCAATGATAATAATCCCTCCCGCCGCACACTGCTCTACCCTTTACAAGGTGCTTTCGCAGCCATTTGCTCCCTTAATCCTCACAACACCCCTAGAGAGGAAGACAAGGCAGCGATTACTATTCCCCGTTTCACAGTTGAGGAAATCAGGGCAGGGAAGTGAAGTGCGGGGCAGAACCTAAGACTGGAGAACCTAATTTTGCACTCAATACTTTTGCTGTTCAAAGTGTGCTCCACCCACCAGCAGCAGCGGCGTCACCTGGAAGCCTGTGAGAAAGGCAGCTGCTCAGACCCCTCCCTAGACCTCCTGCATCACCAGCTGCATTTTAATAAGACCCCCAGGGGATCTGTGTGCACTGAAGCTGCAGAATCACTGCCCACACCCTACTCCCCTCCCCCCTGGCCTGTCCCCAAAAGCATTTTTTGGCTGTTGGTCCCCTTAGAGTATATCTGGTTCTATCTCCTCTTTTAAACACAAGGAAATGGAGGCCCAGGGAGGGGAGGGGACAGGACATGGCCTGTGACAGAAGCAGGAGCAGACAGAACCTTGGTCTTGCACATCGGTCTTGGGCCCATTACATCCGGCTTGTTTATCCAGCAGACATTCAACTGGTGTCTCCCTTTCCCCTCCTCGCTCTCCCCACCCCATGAGGTCAATCCTCAAATTGCCTTCAGCTGCCAGTCCCTTGGCCTCTCCCTGCAGTCCCAGCCTTGTGTTAGGCATTAACATGAGTTCCAGCGACGGGGGTTAACACTCCATTAAAGCAAACAAGAGAAATTCATACCTCCCACTAGCAGCCTAGGAGCCGAGCAGGAGTGTGGCGGCACCAGGCCTTCTCTGCACAGCTGCAGAGGGCAAGCAAGGCTTGGGTCCATCTCTGCCCTTTTCTCTTACAGGCCTTACTGCCTACAGGAGAGTGGTGGGGAGTTCAGGCTTAGCCTGCAGAGAAGGCTCCGCTTAGGCCTTGTCAAAAGCCCACTTCGTTAGTGTGAAAAAATGCCCAAATCACTGTGTTAATCTGGTTATGATTTCCCCTCAACTCACAGTCTCATTGTGTGCCAAGTGTGGCGCCTACGGGTAAAGAGATTCCGAGGCTGCGGCTCGAGTGCGGGGTCAGGATCACCCCTCCTTCCCTCCACTTCTACTCCACCGAGGCCAGCCAGGATGTTATTCATTCCCCTAGCTGAGAAGTAAGTTCAAAAAGGCCAGTAGAGCCTCCTCTCACCCCTTCCTTGTGGAAGAAATGCCAATTCCTCCCTTGAGGGGAAAGCAACATATTTTGTTTCTCAGGCAAGGAGCAGATTTATAGTCAGCCCAGGGTGTGTTTGTGTGTGCAAAGAAACCTATCTTTTTATCTTTGGGCCTAAGGTACATACTGGATTAGAAGATTGGATTCATCCATAAGGAGGGAAAAAAGAAAAAAGGCAAAGCACCAAGGGGCTCCCAGGAGGGGCCCAGAGACCTCTTGTTACTATGTCAGCCGGACATGGACCTGTCATCTAACTCTGAATTAGGACTAACAGCTGAACGAAGGAATTAACTTCCCACTGTTTCATTTTAGTTTTAGAAATGCCTTTAGGGTTGAAAAACTACTAGAACAGTTTTCTTATATCCCTCAGATTGGGGGAAAAAATAGGTAAAGAAGTAAAAGCAGTGTTTGTTGTAGAAATACCTAACAAACAGCTCAACGAGCTGGCAAAAAGTCAGTAGTCCTTTCCAGGCCTCCCTCTAAAGGGAAGAGGCCTAGAGATGAGCTGTATGTCCTCTGATGTAGGAGGTGGCTCTCCAGTTCTGAATATCTGAAATGGGTGGTGGAGGATGAACCAGCCCATCTCCTTCCACCCCTGCCCTTGGAGCTACCCTCAAGCAGCAGTTGCTTTTGCCTTTTCACCTAGCTGCAATCTCTTCTCTTCATTTAGCACCTCCGTACATCCTCCTGGTTAAGCCATTCTGAGATGGGGAAGGGGGAGAGATGAGGTGGTTATACGGCCATTGAGCTCTGTCGGCAAAAAGAGCACTCAATCGAGAGTGGGAAACTAGTGCTCGATCTAGCCCTAGTGTGTCCTAACCACATGACCTTGTGCAAAGCACTTAACCTCCCGGAACTTCAGCTTTCTCCACTGTATAAGAGGAATAATACTGCTAGTTATTATTGCTAATTGTAAGTTTCAAAATTGTGCTAAGATTCAAATAATAGGCTATATGACAGACCATTCAAGAATCGAACGTGGAATCTGAATGTCAAGTACTGCTTTTACTCCCAGAAGCCAGCTGGCCTTCGATTGGTGCTTTCACCACTTTACACCAGGTACTTTGAGATGTAAGGATAATTCCCATGCTGTTTGGCTTCTTGAGGAAGGGAAACAATAGTTCAGGATGCAGCTAAACTGGAAATGGGAAGTCACCAGCAATGCCTTTACAATAGCTTTAATATTGCACGAGATACTCAATTCCTGTCCTCCAGGATCAAACTGAGCTCACCCTGAAGTTATTTTGATGTCTCAAAGATATCTAAGGACAAAGAAAGTGCCCAGCACAGATCTTGCCACATAACAGGTGCCCAATAATTGTTTACTGAATGAATGTAGGAAAGAACAAGCCTTCGCTATATTTAGATCTGAAGTACGTATGATGGGTCTGAAAGGGACCACCAGACAGCACCATCCTTCAATCTCTCATTCTAAAATAACTCCAAGTTGTTGCAAATGGCAGGATCTCCTTTTTTTAAGATTGAAGGCTGGGCATGGTCGCTCACACCTGCAATCCTAGCACTTTGGGAGGCTGAGGCAGGAGAAGCGTTTGAGCTTGGGAGTTCAAGACCAGCCTTAGCAACATAGTGAGGCCTCATCTCTACTAAAAATAGAAAAAAGTAGCCAGGTGTGGTGGCACATGCTTGTAGTCCCAGCTACTCAGGAGGCTGAGATGGGAGGATCGCTTGAGCCTGGGAGGTTGAGGCTGCAGTGAGCCATGACTGTACCACTACACTGCCACCATGGTAACAGAGCAAGACTCTGTCTCAAAAAAAAAAAAAAAAAAAAGACTGAATAATATTCCATTGTATACATACACCACAGTTTCTTTATCCATTCACCCACTGACAGATTGTTTCCATATCTTGGCTTTGTGAATAATGCTGCAGGAACATGGACACACAGGTATCTTTATGAAGTGATGATTTAATTCCCTTTGGGCATACCTTAAATATATACAATAAAGTTTATTTATTTATTTATTTATTTATTTATTTTTTGAGACAGAGTCTCGCTCTGTCGCCCAGGCTGGAATGCAGTGGCATGATCTTGGCTAGTGAGCAACCTCCGCCTCCTGGGTTCAAGTGATTCTCCTGCCTTAGCCTCCTGAGTAGCTGGGATTACAGGTGTGCGCCACCATGCCCGGCTAATTCTTGTATTTTTAGTAGAGATGGGGTTTCACCATGTTGGCCAGGCTGGTCTCAAACTCCTGACCTCAGAGTGGAGGGGATTACAGCACTCCGTAATGCCATGAGCCATGGCACCCAGACAAAATTTATATATTTTTTAATGAAATAAAAGAACCCCAAAAAAGGAGAGGTCCCTAAGTTCCTTAAAGGCACATTCCTGAGTTTTCTACTCAGTAGGTCCCTTCTCTCTGCAATATTTAAATGAGTATAATTTATGTTTCTATTTTTCGTAGAAAGACAATGTCCCAAAGCCAATTGTTCAGGAGAGATTATTGATCTCAACTATTCAGAAATGAATGACAATGTTTGAATTTCACAAATTTGCAATTTCACACAAACGGCACTGGCCTTCTGAACTGCTTCTATGCCTAATACCTTTGGTAGAGACGAAGGCCTTATGTACAAAATTACTCCTGAGAGCAGACGTATTAAACATGCTTCATGAATTGCACTGCTGGGGACATGAAGCAGTGTTAGGTCTTAAACATATAAAAAAGTAGAGCCAGCTCTTTCCATGGCAATTGCCCAAAAACGTCTTCTTTGTCTACATATGGTACCTCTTCCACACTTCTTTAATAGTCAGCTTTGAAACATATGCTAGCTTTAAAAAACATGTTGGATTACAGTCAGGTCCATTATTCCACAAAATGGAGTAGGCAATCAGACTGTCTACACCATGGGGGCAGTGAGGGGCTCTGGTCTAAAAGCTTTCGGAGAAGCAGAGCTGGACCAATAATCTAAGTGCAGAATTTCCACTGGAGTCCCTACTCAGTTGTTCAGAAACTCTGTTCGGTCAGTGGGTTAGCATTTCCATCCCACACACAGCTGAGGGATTCATGACATGGTTCCATGAGTAACAGTGGCTCATGATCATGAGGATTCTCAAGAACTTTAGGTTGGAGGGTGTTAGTGTGTAGGGTGGGAGAGTGGGGGTGTGATTTGTGCAGTTGGAAAGAACCTATGGTCTGGAGTCATTCCCAGACTTCCCTCATGAGAAGAATCACCTGGAATGCTTATTGAGCAAATGAATTCGCAGGCCCTTCTGGATATTCCAGCACAGTGATTCTAGGGTAGAACTGGATTCTTATCCAGGGATTTTGGGAACCACTGCTCCAAAGCACAGGTCCTCAAATCCAGCCTTAAGAATCTCTGCCAAAGAGGGCCAGGCACGGTGGCTCACGCCTGTAATCCCAGCACTTTGGGAGGCTGAGGTGGGTGGATCACGATGTCAGGAGATCAAGACCATCCTGGCTAACACAGTGAAACCCCGTCTCTACCAAAAATACAAAAAATTAGCCGGGCATGGCGGCAGGCACCTGTAGTCCCAGCTACTCAGGAGGCTGAGGCAGGAGAATGGCATTAATCCGGGAGGCGGAGCTTGCAGTGAGCCGAGATCGCGTCACTGCACTCCAGCCTCGGCAACAGAGTAAGACTGTCTCAAAAAAAAAAAAAAAAAAAAAAGAATCTCTGCCCAAGAGGTTGCAAAAAGCACGTGACTGTCCTCCCATGATCATGGCAGCTTAGGTACAATGATGTGGTCCCTTGTGGGCAACCCAGATTCTATAAAGCAAGCTGACTTCATTGGGAAATTGCTGACTACTCCCATCCTTAGCTTCCTCAGTTTTCCTCTTCCCTCCCTGACCGCTCCCAAGTCTCTCCCCAGGCCTCGCTTTATCCTCTCTGCAACTCAAATTTTGGTGCCCTCAGTCCTCTTCTCTTCTTTCTCTGTAAACTATTCTTGGGTGAGCTCAGCTACTGTAACAGTTACAAATACCCAATACTACCTATATGCTACTGACTTCCAAAACTGCACCTCTAACTCAGGTCTCTCCTGGGCTCCAAAACCATCTGCGTAAGACCAGACACCCTCACTTGGATGTTCCACAGGCACCTCCAACTCAACACCTCCCAAACAAATTCATGACCTAACTTCTCCAGCCCTTGCTCTTCCTTCTCCATCCCTACTTAGGTAGGCGGCAACACCATTTTCTCATTGGCCCAAACATCGCCCCTCCATCCAGCTGACCAGTAACTCCTGTGGATTTTACTTCCCAAGCCCTCTTGAATTTGTCTCCTACTTTTCTTAGCCACCGGGCTTAGGCTCTTACTAGTTCTCATTGGGATGATTCTAGCAATCTTTAAACTGGTCTTTCTGCCTATTAATGTGGCTTCCCTTCAATTCATTCTTCCTAGTGCCACCTGAGTGACCTTTCCTACAATGTGAATCTGAACATTTTACTCATCTGCCCTCAGGATTAAGCCCAATCTTCTTAGCACAACTGTCTATCATCTGGCCTCTAGCAGCTTTCCAGACTCTGAACGCTACACCCCACGTTGCACCTTGCCCCTGTGTCTGTGCATCTGCTGCTCCCTCTGCCTGGAATGCCTTCCCTGGTGAAGTCTTATTCATCTTTGAGGACTTAGGTCAGCCGGAGAAGTCTACCACTCACCTTCTGGGTCTGACTTAGGTCTTCCAACTGGCCCCCACAACACCCTAGGCTTACCTTCACATAGCACCTAGAGTCACCAATTCCACAACAGACAAAATAGATGTCTATTGTGCGATAGCCGCTATGCTGGGTGATGGGAAATTTGGTAAAGGAGACAGACAAAAGCAATAAAATATTTTATGGCCCTATTCTTCCCACTAGACTGTAAGTTCCTGATGGGCAGCATCTGGCTTTTCATTTTTTAGATCTCTGTCCCCAATACACAGCACAGTGCCTCAGTTCCTGACACCTAGCAGGAAGAAGGGAAGGAAGAAATCAAGGTTGTTTAACTTGGGGAAGACAATATGAAAGCTACAATTTCACTATTCAAATATCTGAAGAGTGATTCTGGCCGGGTGCGGTGGCTCATGCCTATAATCCCAGCACTTTGGGAGGCTAAGGTGGGTGGATCGCCTGAGGTCAGCACATAGAGACCAGCCTGGCCAACATGGTGTAACCCCGTCTCTACTAAAAATATAAAAATTAGCCGGGTGTGGTGGTGCATGCCTGTAATCCCAGCTACTCGGGAGGCTGAGGCAGGAGGCAGGAGAATCGCTTGAACCCTGGAGGCGGAGGTTGCGGTGAGCTGAGATTGCACCACTGCACTCCAGCCTGGGTGACAGAGCAAGACTCTGCCTTAAAAAAAAAAAAAAATTATTAAAACAAAAATTAAATATTTAAACAGTGATTTTATAGAAAACGGAATCAATTTTTCTGTGTCCCCAAGGGGCAAAACAGGACACAGGGAGAGGACAGTGATCTGGCATATTGCGGACCGACATGAGAAGAGGTGCCAAGTGACCAAGTGACATGACGAACGGCCTTCTGCAGATTTGAGACTTAGCCCAAGTGCAAGCTCCTCTGGGAAGCCTTCCTGGAGTCACCCTGGACGAGGAACCAGTCCCTCTACCACATCCCCACAGCACATGCTAACCCTCTAACACAGCGTAGATGAGACTGTGGTGAAGTGGCTTGCCTTCATGCCTTCTCCTACACTGGGCACTGATTGCTTTATCTTATTTTTAGATTTGCAGAGCCTAACAGAGGCAGTATAGGAAATGGTTAAAGGCTCAGGCTTCAAGGCCCTTGTTCTGTCATTTAATAGTTATATAGCCCTGGGTAAATTATTTACCTCTCTCGGCTCAATTTATACAGCTATAAAATGGGAATACCAAAAATAGTAAGACTTCAATGAATGTGCTCAGCACAGCACCTGATACACAGTCAGTGCTTGAATGTGCTGCTATCCCACGGAGCCTCACAACAGCCCCATGCAGCTCTTCTGTTTCAGAAAGAAGCTGAGGTATAAAGTGACTTTGTATTAGGCCACAGAGCTGGAACCAGAGGCCAGAACTTTAGACATCTCATATAACATTCCTTTCAGGCATTTAAAAAAGTTTTCTCCTGATTTTTCAATCATGCTAAAATGACCTGACAATAAAAGAAGTACTTCTTCTCCAAAGGAATACAAATGCTCTTTGTGGATGACATCACCTCTTCCAAAGGAATGATCTTCCAGTCAGGAGAGAAGCTCAGAGCTCACAAAATCTGTCCCAAACATCCTTGTCACTGGACTCTGCAAGCCTTCTAAGTCAACTCCACGACTTCAACAAGGATTATGGCACCTACCCCGCTGTTACCTTCTCAACCACTCCTGCCAAACACTGAAAGTATGATGTCAGGTGCATGACCAAGCCAACACCCTTGGCCTTAAATTCACCGACCTCCAGTCCGCACACCAACGACCTTCACCTTCACTCCAGCAACTCACTCAGCTGGCTCACGGCATCGTCTACAATTGGCCCTTCTAGGATTTTAAGCTTAGAAAGCCCACATATTCATCATGAAACTTCCTATTTGTCTCTCCCACTCACTTCCTTATTCTAATCATGCTCTTTGACCTCAAGGAGCCTGCTTGCCCCTGGAGTCCTCCCTATCATCCCAATCCACTGGCTTCCTCCTGGTGCCACTCCTTCACTGCCCATCCCTGTGTTTGGGGCTCATAGGTCCTCTAACACTCTCACTAAGTCCACCCTAAAGTCCCCACCTCTGCTCCTCCTAGCCTATCTGCCACTTCCACTTTGCCAAACCCATCAAGATGAACCATCCAGGCTGCTGGGCTGTGCTACACAAAAAGCACATGCTGTGTCAAATGGTACCATGACAAATTTATCAGCTAGGCGCTCCCTGCTCCTCAGCCTACCCTCCTTCCTTCCCTTCCTCCCTCTCTCCCTCCTTCATTTTTCCATGGGTTCCTGGCTACTTCCCTCCTGTATTTCTTCCTCTCCTCAAGCTCCCCAAGCCTGTCACAACTCTTTCCTCATTCTTGGCAAACAACCTGCCAACTAATTGCCTCTGAGATTCCCTTGCTCATTCTTTCCTTTAAAAGATTCAGCAGTCCACATATCTTAAAAGTGACCCGGGGCAGGAGTGACAAGCACAAAACACAGCCCCCAAAGAATCGCCCAGCCAGCCAGTCAGGCATAGCGGAAGCGGAGTCTCCTCTGATGAGAGCGGGCAGGAGTGTGAGTGTTGGCTGGGAACAAGAGAACAGCTCTTCCCGGCTTTAGTTTCCCACTGAATACATTCTGGAGAGTTTTTGATTTTGCCCTTGTCACTTCTATTCTTCATCAGAGAGCTGGTGCTGTGTGAGGCTGAGTGGCATCCCGAGGTGGAGGAAGATGATGACAGCAGGCGAGCTCTGCCTCAGGCGGATGGTTTATAATCCAGATTACCCTGTGCTTCCTCCACATGAGAAGGGACAGAGTGGCTATTTTTCTGTGAGAGGTGTGTGTGTGTGTGTGTGTGTGTGTGTGTGTGTGTGTGTATTTCAGATCCAGGAATCATAAAATACCTGTCCATGGTTGCAATCAAGGGGCTGGAATGACATTGAAACTCCTCGCCATGGTTGTCTCTTACTTAATGACCTGGGCCCTGCTGGCGTCCCATAGCTCATCTCTCCCACTCCCTTCCATGATGAACCTCCTTCAGTCCCTCCAACAACCTCCTTCCTTTCACCCCAGGGCCTTTACATCTTCTCCTTGTTCATCCCTCAACTGCAGCTTAAATCGAACTTCTGGGAAGCCTTTTCTGATCCTCTCCTAGGTTAGGTCAGTTGCCCCGAACCTGCCCTATCAGCATGTAACACGCTATTGCCACTGCTGGCTGTTTCCTCTTCTAGAATATAAGCCCCATGGGGGCAGAGGTATCATCTGCTTTGCTCTCCATGGTACGCTCAAAACTTAGGACCCACCTTCTTTAAAGTCTCTATAGTGGTCTCAGAGAATCAAGGACTTTAAATGACAACGGGACACTAACATCAGTGCACAGATGGAAGAAAGTCCCCATGAAGATGAAGCTGGGCCTAAAAGGAAATTAGTCTTGACAAGAAGACCCAGAGACTTGGTTGAAGAGGCCCATGTCTCTGACAAAAGAGAAGCAACTGGTAAGAGGTTGGCTCTTTAAAAGCAAGGGGATTTCTTTTTTAATGTCAAAGGATGATTTTGGCAGGTGAACTCAGGTTCCTCTAAGCAAAGAGGGTTTGCATATTCCACCTCCTTATGGGTATCAGTGAAGCCTCTTTTAGACTCAGCTGCATGCTCTCTGGGATTGGGGGCCAGCCAGCATCCTTCGCCTGTCCCACGCTCCTGGCCCTAGTCTTCTACTCTCTGATCTTATTACTGACTCTCGCCTGTCTCAGCACACTCAGGACCTTCTTGCCAACCACATTTCATCTGGCCAACTCTACCCAAGCCCACATGCAGCCAGGTCCCCAGTCCTGCTGGGATGCAGGTACCTAACAAAGCACTGGACTGTGTGGAAGGAAGTGAAAGGGGAGGAGGTGGTCCAAAGAGAGAGGGTGTCACCATGGGGGCTGCAGAGAAGAACTGAGCAAAGAACGCTGACACAGATTTGCTTCTCTCTCTCCGGGCAAAATGCCCAACTGGCACTGTTTTTAGAGGAATTAAGCTGCTTTTGACTTAGACAGAGGATAATCACAAGTTCCTGGAGGATAATATTGGGAAGGGAATCTGACAGGAGAGACGTGTGATCACACGCAGAGGTGGCAGAGGAACGGCAGTGGGATGTCTGTTGCCTTGCCATCCAGTTGTTTGGCTCAAACCTCTGCATACGCTTCCTCAATCAGTACTTCTCCAAGGGGCCTCACATCAACAAGTGAGTTTTTCAAATGCATGGAGCTACAAGGTCCACTCCAGACTATGGTCAGAATTTCTGGGGCAAAAGTTTGGGGCCTGGGCATCTGTATCTTTAAAAAGCTCATCAGGTGGTTCTGAGGCACTCCCTGTTGCTATAAATCATGGCCGGATCGCTGCTCCTGCCTGGGTCGGTGTGACTGCCTGACCATTGGTACTTAGAGTACAGGAGGCAGACCTGTGTAATTCTCTCCATTCAGAAGCTGCTCTGGCACCATACACAACGGTGCACAATGGAAGGGCTTGTTCTGCTCCTCCACATGGCACCTTTAGAAGCGTTACTTTCCCACTTTGTGTGGCAACAGCCTTGGCCAACGTGCTTATGAAGAGCCATGGCAGAGAGGGATGATAGAGGCATTTGGTGCCATCCCTCCACGAATTGACCCTCCTCGGTGGCCCGGGAGGCTGGGAAAATAGGATAAGGTGGCCAAGAAGTTACTCTCTCACCTTCCTTTAAAAGAAAATCTCGGCCGGGCGCAGTGGCTCACGCCTGTAATCTCAGCACTCTGGGAGGCCGAGGTGGGTGGATCACCTGAGATTAGGAGTTCAAGACCAGCCTGGCCAACCTGGTGAAACCCTGTCTCTACTAAAAATACAAAAATATTAGCTGGATGTGTTGGCACATGCCTATAATCCCAGCTACTTCGGAGGCTGAGGCAGGAGAATCTCTTGAACCCAGGAGGCGGGGGTTACAGAATCGAGATTCCACCACTATAGTCCAGCCTGGGCTACAGAGGGAGACTTTATCTCAAAAAAAAAAAAAAAAAAAAAAAGAAAAGAAAATCTCTTCACACGGTACAGATAGAAATCTCTAGCCCTTTACTGTGTTTATTTCTGTAGTGTGGTGCACATCTCTGTCTGCCCAGGACTGTAACAGGGGGTCAGCACATGCCTGCTGCATGACTGAGCAACTGAGGCTGCTGGCCTGGGCTTGGGCTCTCTACCTGTGTAAGCATCTGCCCCAGCAAGGAAGGAGAGAGGATGTGCTCGGCGTTGGGAGGTCCTGGACTGCCACACTGCCTCACTCACTGGGCCTGAGGATCAAGAAGGGAATGGCATTCTTAAGAACCAGGCCCTAGGCTGGGCACGGTGGCTCATGCCTGTAATCCCAGCACTTTGGGAGGCTGATGTGGGTGGATCACCTGAGGTCAGGAGTTCAAGACCAGCCTGGCCAACATAGTGAAACCTTGTCTCTACTAAAAATACAAAAATTAGCCAGGTGTGGTGGTGCATGCCTGTAGTCCCAGCTACTCAGGAGGCTGAGGCAGGAGAATTGCTTGAACCCTGGGGGGTGGAGGTTGCAGTGAGCTGAGATCGCACCACTGTACTCCAGCCTGGGCCAAAGACTGAGACTCCGCCTCAAAAGAACCAAGCCCTAAACCACTGCCCTAAGTTCATTATCGCCCCCATTGCCTGTCCACGTCTCATAATCACTTTTCTGTCAATCATATCTAGAAAGTTGTGGCCTCGGAACTTTCTTAAAACTATGATTTCCATTCAAAAATTGTTATCCAAATCATCTCTGAAAGGGAATACCCACTTGTATCCTAGTACTGGCTACTAAGTTTAAGATATTTTGGGTATCGCAGAGAAAAGGCCAGATGATTGCCACTCCCTGAACCCATCTTTGGGGGCTGAATCTCACGTTATGGAAGCAGCATGATAACAACCATTGCGGCTTTGGACTGGGTGTGCTTTTCAGTTGCAACTGTGAATCAAGTGTGATTTTATGGGTTCTGTGGAGGGACTGCTGGCCTCCTAAAGGCAGGCAGTATGATGCTGTGGAAAGAGCACTGAACTTGGAGTCAGAAGACCAGGAACCATCAGCAGCTGGCTGAGTGCCACTGCACAAGTGTTCCGGCTCCACCAGCTTCAGTGTCTTTATGTGCATAACGGGGATAACGTACCTGCCTCTGCACTTGAAGGGTTACTGAAAGGATCAAATAGAACAGGAAGTGTCCATACGCTCGCTCTCTCTGTAAATTCTAAACTGCCGTATTTGGGGAAATACCAGGCTCTCTGAGGATACTGCCTGCCCCGGAGTCCTCTCTTGTGGTGGCTGACTTCTCTCTCTCATCCCTTAGACTGGGGTGGGAGCTGATGTTCTTTTTGCTCCTCGTAGATGCAGACTTTTCTTTCTTTCATAACCCCCCCAACTCCGACTGTGTCGTAAGATTATTCCACCCACTGCCCTTTCTTGTTACAGTCTGTTCCTGTGCCCACCCATGCCCCCAGCACATTGACACTCCCTATTCCTTAACGATTCCAGCTTCTGCTTCACTGCCACTCTAACAGTGTCACAACACTAACCCGATCATAGTCACACAGATGACCCTGTCAACAACCTGGCCTCTCAGGCCCTGACCCTTCTCCCTTCCAGCACCCTTCTCCTTCCCCTCTGCCGCTCACTGCCATGACTCTTCCTTTGATGGAATTAACAATAACTGCAAATCTCATCATAATCCTAATCGCAAATATCCCACACTGACTGCCGTCTCTTCTCTTTCTGGTTGTCTGCCTCTGCTAACCCAATTCCAAGCAGCCTTCAACCTCACCAGGGTCTATAGTACATTGATCCTGCCTGCTTTTCACTGTCCTCCCACCCCATGTCCTCTTTTCCCACCACAGCCAGTTGTTAGACTCAGTCCCTTGCACACACTCTCAGCTTCTGCATCCCTCTTTCCCTTGGCCATACTGGCCTGGCGAAACCACGACCTTGTTAAATCCAACTTCTACCCACTCCCCATCCCCTGCGACTCACAGCAGGGAGGAAAGCACACCATGCTAACGGGTCTGAGCCTGACCTGATGATCACTCACACCAGACGGACCTTTAATGCTGCCCTCCAGTGCTATTTCCTGAGCGCATTCACTCTTCCACCCTCCTAAATGATTACTTCATCGTTTCTCCTCTACCCTCCAACTGCCAATATCTTCTCCACCATTCTCACTTTCAGTGGAGGGCTTAGATGATGGCTTCATCAAGAAAATGGAAGCCATCAGAAAGGGATTTAAAGTCCTGTCCTGGCATCCACCCACCCCCTGCATCTGTGTATACACAGTCGCCCTTCCTTCCACGAAGGTCAATCCCTCCATCTATGCACCAGCCCCCACCCCCTCTTGCCATCACTATGCTAGTATTTCTTCCATTAAAAAGAAAAAAAGAAAGACCTTCTTGACCTCATTTCCTCTTCTAGTTACCGCCCCATTTCTCTCCTTCCCTTAATCAAAACTCCTTGAAAGAGATGTCTGGACTTGCTGTCTACAACTGCTTTCCTCCCTTTCTGTCTTTGAACACACTCCAATGAGGCTTTGCCCCCCTCTCTGTACTGAAACTGCTCTTCCAAAGTTAATGACATCCCCATTTCTTTTTCAACAAATCAATTAATGCAGAGACTTCCACATTATTGAATCCCACAGCCATTTCTCAGTTATCATCTGGCCTCATCTTTCGCAGGTCAAGTGTGCTTTTGACAGACATAGTTGATCCCTCTCTCTACTTGGCTTTCTGGACAGCACACTCACCTGGTTTTCCTCCCATCTTTCTGGCCGCTACTTTGCAGTCTCTTTTACTGGCTCTTCCACTCATCTCCTTGGTCTTTTTTTTTTTTTTAGATGGGGTCTTGCTCCGTCACCCAGACTGGAGTACAGTGGTGCGATCTCAGCTCACTGCAACCGCCACCTCCCAGGTTCGAGAGATTCTCCTGCCTCGGCCTCCCGAGTAGCTGGGATTACAGACGTGCACCACCACACCTGGCTAATGTTTGTATTTTTAGTAGAGATGGGGCTTCCCCACATTGGCTAGGCTGGTCTCAAACTCCTGACCTCAGGTGATCCGCTCACCTTGGCCTCCCAACTGCTGGGATTACAGGCGTGAGCCACTGTGCCCGGCCTTCTCAGTCTTTAGATGCTGAGATTCCCTAGTTTACCTGCAAAGCCCTGGTCTGGTCAAGAAAGGAATAGAATGCCAAGGGAAGTCCTAGTTTGAGCTCCTTTGGGCAGTTCCATGGGTCTTCCCACTGTATCCTTATCCCCTGGATACTAGGGAGCCAGTGCCTCAGGGCTCTCACTCACCAAATCAAAACCATTTCTTCATTGGCTTTTGGGTGTGACCTGGGATGAAGGAGAGGTGGGCACTAGGGGCAGGGAGTAAAACAGACCAAGGGCAAGTGGCACCTGCCACTGTCAGAATCAGGGTTGAAGCTGAGAGCTGGGAAGATGACTGCCAATTATCAGTTTCTGCATCCTCCACAGAACAACCTTCCCAGGGGGTCACATGTCACCGATTGAGTAATAGAGTCCAAAAGAACATGAGAAAATGGGAGAAGCAGATGGGTCTTTGCGAATTTTTTTTTCCTGAAACCAAGATGTTAAACTTTGGCTCACTAAGAAATGGGGTATGAAGAGGGACGTGACTGCCATGAAGAGGGAGAAAGAAGAGTTCATTTTATTTGCTATTTTTCCTTTCTGTTTTTTTTTTTTTTTTCGGTAAGGGCACCAGATAGGCTTCCCATTTGAGGACTGATAAGAATTTGCCTTGGGACACTGAAAAAAATAACTTTTCAGTGTCACAGGGGAAAATGTATTCTTCCTAGGAAATGGAAAAGGCATTAGTCAGAGTGAGGACACGAGGAGCTATGACTCCACACGGGCCTGCGCTGCCAGATCCAACAGTGATGGGCAGCCTCCCACCCCTGGGACAGCCTTCTTCTTCCAGGCTGGCTTTGGCCTGACTCACAGCTCCAAAAGCCCCTACCTCCGCTCGGCCAACAAAGCCAGAACAACATCTGCTACCCCTAACCTTCTACTTCCCAAAAGAAATGATTAAAAAGTTAAAGAAACACTTCCATATGGAAGAATCCAATCCCAACAGGTCACCACAAAGATACTTCAAACACAATAAAACAGGAAGAGCTAAAAAAAGCAGAGAAGTTCACAGAACCCACACAATCTTTTATATAAGAAAAAAAAGCGACTCTGGTAACTTTACACAGTTCAGAACACCATTTGGCAGTGAAGTATGTCCTTAATCTGCTGAATTTGCTTATTATAGTAAAGGTTTAGAAGAATTTGAGAGTGGTGGCCAAAAATACTGCAATAATCTCTACTCCTAAAGTAAACTTACAAACTGAATTAACTTCTTCAACTGAAATATTTCAAAGTTGAAAGTGTTTGTCCCCTACCGCCCCCGCCAGAGACTGGCCACAGGGATGACACAGTCACTTAAAATCAGAACCACTTGAGTGGATTTATGGTTATTCATCCAACAAATATTTATGGGGCACCTAACATAACATAAGCTGGGCCCAGGGTTAGTCACTGAGATACAACATTAAGCGTGACATTCGACCTACCTTTGAGGTGCTCACGACACAGAATGGACGCTGCAGTTTCTAAGTCAAAACCCAGACTAACAATGCCCCAGAGCTGTGGGGTGCTGGATGAGGTGCTTTACCTCACCGAGCCTTGGTTTCCTCAACTATAAAATGGGATAGAACTATCTTCCTTGCAGGACTGGTGGAAATATTCACAGGCACACCACAAATTCTCCATGCCAAGGAGGCTTTCTCTGTCTCTACCATCTTGTGAAACGCTGAAAGGTTTCAGCCAAGAACCTGGTGGACACTTTAAGGCTAGAGGAGAGGGAGTAAATCAAAAAACAACCTTTAAGGGGTGAGCGCAAAAAGAAAAAGGAAAAAAAAAAAAACAATAAAAACAATCCCACCAACATTCAGTTTAGGTGTACTAGAAACTGTAATTTTCTTTGGAGAGTAACAGACGCAGAGGCCGTTCACGTGGAGTTTGGCAAATCAAAGGCAAGGGAAGCCTGGCAGGATCTTGGCAGGAGGATCCCTGGGAGCATTTTGTTGCTCCAAGAGGAAGACCTGGGGCCAAGGGCTGTGGGCAAAGCCAAGCGTCTCCTCCTAGAGGCTGCAAGCTGACTTCTTTGGCCACCTCCCTTGGGCCTTAAATTGCTTCCTGAGGTGAGGCCCCCAGCTAATGGTTTATTTACAACAGGAAGCAGCACTGACCTGGGAGAACACTGAGTCACAGACCCCACATTAGTCAGGAACACCACTGCTCTCCACCAGTAACTCCCCAAGATACGAGAACCCACAACCGCCTCTATTTACAGACACTGATGTGGCTCACATCTCTGTTCCACTCAGGTGAGGTGATTTTAAATAAAGTATAAAAGGGGAGCCTGGGCAGAAATATCAGGCTCGGAGTTCGGAAAGGATAAAGTTTGTTGTTGTTGTTCTTTTTTTTTTTTGAGATGGAGTCTTGCTCTGTCACCCAGGCTGGAGTGCAATGATGCAATCTCGGCTCACTGCAACCTCCACCTCCCGGGTTCAAGTGATTCTCCTGCCTCAGCCTCCTGCGTAGCTGGGATTACAGGCATGCGCCACCATGCCCGGCTAATTTTTGTATTTTTAGTAGAGACAGGGGTTCACCATGTTGGCCAGGCTGGTCTCGAACTCCTGACCTCAGGTGATCTGCCTGCCTTGGCCTCCCAAAATGCTGGGATTACAGGTGTGAGCCACCATGCCCGGCCAGAAAGGATAAAGTTCTGCTGCTGCCTTTTCTGTGTAACCTTGGGCAAGACTTTTCCTCTCTGGGCAAAATGACCTGACACATTCATGCCCCCAAATCTAGCTTTCTGCAAACAAAGTTGTCAGTAACATTAAGACAAACAAACAAAAAATGGATACAGCACCCCTGTGGATGAATGAAATGGAGCCCCAGTACAAAGTACAAAGGATTGTGACTGCGGGGAAGCCAGGCTTGGCATGAACACAGTGCACCTTCCAAACTAGAAAGCCTGTTATGTAAAAACTGGCAAGGCTGCTGCCAGCATAGCTGGGCTAGAGGTGGGCATAGGTGGTAAGGTTTCTAGAAAGACCCACAGAGAACAGGAGGAAAGCTCGACGCTCTCCGTGGGAGAAGGCTGACAAAGACCAGGGGAAAGAAGCCTAAGAGAATGCAGGCTGTCTGTTCTGATATTTAATATCTAAGAACTAAAGGCAGAAGAGGTGCAAAAAGCTTAATAGTATTTGTAGTTCAAATTAAAGTGTTCAAAGCCCCGTTATAGAGCAGGGTAATGTATGCAATGACATCTGGGACCGTAATCAGCAAAGCGCTTTCAAGAGCTGCCAAAGCAAACAGCCAAATAACAAATCCACTTTACAGATCATCAATCCGGTCCTGGACTTGCCAAGGTAAATAGTAAAAGGCTGAAGTTTGCTTTGCAAACCAGGGAGCTGGGAGTTTAGCGAGGCCTTGATCCAGAGCAGCACCACTGGGGCAGGGCCTCTGGAGCTGGAGGCACGAAAGGAAAGCCGACACGCCCTGTATCTGAAAAGTACAGAAAGGGGGCCGGGAGTGAGGGCTCCCCGAGGTGGGGGGCTGGCAGCCCCTTGGGGTGAGGTCTAAAGACAGCTGTCAATCTGGCAGGCAGCCACAGCTGCCAGGCTGGGCGGTACCCTCTCAGGTGCCCACTCTCCAGCTCAGACTCTGGCACTTTGCATTTCTGGCCAGATTGGAGTTTATAGATTTCTGAGAAGAAAATACAATCAGAAGCTGCTTTTTCTCCCTTGCTTCCAGTTTCTGTGAAAGGCAATTAATTCTCAAAGCCAGAAAGGCATTTCTTTTTTTCTGATTTTTTTCTAGAGATGGGGTCTTGCTTTGTTGCCCAGGCTGGTCTTGAACTTCTGGCCTCTAGCGATCCTCCTGCCTCAGCCTCCCATAGTGCTAGGATGAGCCATTGCACCTGGCCCAGAAGAGCATTTCTCAGAGAAGTCAGTCAGCACCCAGAGGAGAAGGCACAGTCCTAGGGAGTGGACGCTCTCCTGCAAAGCCTGACTCACAGGGACCCTGACTCCCCAAGCTCTGAGCTGAGGCAGCTGTAGAAGAGCAGTGGCCAAAGGGCATCTTGGTGTCATTGCTGAGAGTCTTACAACTGGAAAAAAGGCCCAGACCCTTTGATGAGACCCAACAGGCAGAAAATAGTAGTTCTGAGTGAGAGGGGAAGAAGAGGTGGTCTTGCAACATTAGGGACCTTGACTATAGACACATTGCGAGTGTGCCCTGGAAAGGAGGATTCAGCATGTTAGGCCAGAGGGGAAAGTCCCCCTCCTAGCCCTGGGAAGGAATCGCTGCTGTGAACATACAGAGCACATGCAAGGCCTGCGGACTTTAGTGGAAGCAGACTTGCCTAAAATGAGGCTCCCTAAGGGAAGTTTGCTGAGTCAACTTGGTGAGAAAAAGAAATGGGGTGAAAATGACACCAGGCTGAAAGCTGGGACAGTAATGTGCCTGAGGAAGAACTCTGGTCTGTTCTGGGTGCCCCTGGGATGACCACAGTGCCAGGGAACTGAGGTCTTGTGCTCAGGTTCAGGGCCTCAGTCAGGTTCAGGCTCTCCCCATCCACAGACCAACTTCTGCTAAGGCCAGGTGCAGTAAAGGCCTCTCAGCCTTAGCTACTGGGCCAAGGCCTATCAGTGGCTCAAGCATTTACTGGGCACTAAGAAATACTAGTTGCTGTTACAGTGAGCTCTTCCTGTGACACTTAGGTTTCCCAAAAATACAATTCAACATTTGTTGTGGCTCCTTTGCCCTCTTAGGATCTATTATGTATAAGACATTGGCTTAATGACTGGATACATCATTTTTTTTTTTTTGAGATGGAGTTTTGCTGTTGTTGCCTAGGCTGGAGTGCAATGGTGCGATCTCGGCTCACCGCACCCTCCACCTCCCAGGTTCAAGCGATTATCCTGCCTCAGCCTCCTGAGTGGCTGGGAGTACAGGCAGGGCCACTACGCCCGGCTAATTTTGTATTTTTAGTAGAGACCAAGTTTCTCCATGTTGGTCAGGCTGGTCTTGAACTCCTGACTCAGGTGATCCATCCGTCTTGGCCCCCCAAAGTGCTGGGATTACAGGCGTGAGCCACTGCGCCCGGCCCATTATTCTTACAACATAACTCTGCAACATAGGTTTTATCATCCTATCTTATAGATGAGAGAATTGAAACTCAGAGAAGTTACATAACTTGCCCAAGGTCATCCAGCTCACCCTTGTCTCCTATGTGCTTTTTCCATGACTTCTAAGGAAGTAACGATTGATGCCCACATCCTCCCTCTCTCATCGTGTTCAAGGGAGATGGCTTTGACATGAGCTCGGAAGCTCTTTATTGACACTCCTACCGTATTGTGATCATCTGTCTACACATCTGTCTCCCTTGCTAGGCTGTGAAGACCTGCGGGGCTGAGATTGTGTCTGATTACCTTTCTGAGTCTCTAGGGCTCTCTTAGGGACTCATCAAATTATATGTCAAATTAATATCTGAATGAATGAATGAATGAATGAATACATGAATGCTGACTCATCTTTCAGTCAGTGAAGCAAATGACCAGAAAGGTTCGAGAACTTGGCAGGGTACTGTGGCTCACGCCTGTAATCCCAGTACTCTGGGAGGCCGAGATGGGCGGATCACTTGAGGTAAGGAGTTTGAGACCAGCTTGGCCAACATGGTAAAACCCCATCTTACTGAAAATATTAAAATGAGCTGGGCATGGTGGTAGGCCCCTGTAATCCCAGCTACTCGGGAGGCTGAGGCAGGAGAATCGCTTGAACCTGGGAGGCAGAGGTTGCAGTGAGCCAAGATCGCGCCACTACACTCCAGCCTAGGCGACACAGTTGAGACTGTCTCAAAAAAAAAGAAAAAAAAAGAAAGGTTCAAGAACTTGATAAAGCTCTAGTGCTAGTTTAATGGGCAAGAAAAGGGCTGTTTGGCTCAAGATGGCAGTAAGCGCCGGCAGACATTGTGTGGTTTGCACGGGATTGGCAAGGGTCAGGGGCCCCAGGATGTGAGCAGACAGGAAGGTGAGCTATTGGTGATGCTGAGACAGAGGCCTGCCTGCCTCACAGAATGTCTCCACTTTGTCCTAGGCCTGGCTTGAGGTCATAGACAGCTATTGTCTGGTAAGAACTGGTGCCCTCTGAAGATTATAGGCAGAGATCAGCTGCTGGGCACAAACCCCTCTGAAGATGGAGCTTTTCCAAGACTGACAACCACCACGGAGGTGGCTGGCAAGGTCTGAGGGACCAGCTGCTCCCTGCGCATAACCGCACTTGCTCCTCTCACCAGACTTCGTTTCTCTGATCACACAGGTGTCCTCTCTGACCCACCTGCCAATAAAGGTGGTGTGAGTGGGGTCCAGGGAGAAAGCACCTTGCTGGGGTCTATGAGAAAGGGCTTGTGGAACCTCCAGGCTGCAGCAGTGTAGGTTTAGGGAGGGCAGTATTCTAGAAAGGTTACTGAACTCAGAGTCAGGAAGCCAGAATATAGTCCCACCTCTGCCCTAGCCTTGTAACATGACTTCTCTGAGGCTTAGCTGCCTCCTTTTTAAGATGGGGATAAGCCGGGTGTTGTGGCTTATGCCTGTAATCCCAGCACTTTGGGAGGCCAAGGCGGGCAGATCACCTGAGGTCAGGAGTTCGAGACTAGCCTGGCCAACATGGTGAAACCCCGTCTCTCCTAAAAATACAAGAATTAGCCAGGCGTGGTGGCAGATGCCTATAATCCCAGCTATTCGGGAGGGTGAGGCAGGAGAATGGCTTGAACCTGGGAGGTGGAGGCTGCTGTGAGCCGAGATCATGCCATTGTACTCCAGCCTGGGTGACAGAGCAAGACTCTGTCTCAAAAAATAAAAAAATAAAAAATAATAAAAAGATGGGAATAATAATTCCTATGTCACAGGGTAGTATAGAGATTAATAGATTGGAAAGAACTCTGTAAAACTGCAACAGTCTCTGCACAGGAGACTCTTTTCTTGCTGTCAAATTGTTTTCCTCCTTTCAATACGGAGCCCTAAGCCCTACCAACCAGTGAACTGTCTGCCCCTCACAAACATGGCAAGCAGGGGCTCCCATGGTGAAGGAAGCTGACCTCTCGGATGATGGAGGGAGGGGAGGGGATGCTGTAGTCAGAGCAGGATGTTCAGGGCCTGGAGGACTAGGTGTCTGAGTGCTGGGCATACCTTAGGCCTGCTGTCCTAGTAAGACTGTTTTAGGTGGGTCACCAGGCAGTATCTGTTCTAAGAATGCCTTCTTCTCATGTCCTCGAAACATAGAAGAGAAGCCATCCGGGTGTCTCTCTGCAGAGCC
Organism: Nomascus leucogenys; assembly: GCF_006542625.1. Classification (NCBI taxonomy): domain Eukaryota; kingdom Metazoa; phylum Chordata; class Mammalia; order Primates; family Hylobatidae; genus Nomascus; species Nomascus leucogenys. The sequence continues at coordinate 10,338,200 of NC_044394.1, read as the reverse complement.
TTTCCAGAGAGAGAAGTCCGTGGCCCAGCTCCAGAGCCCGGCGGGCTGGGTGGCAACTCTGTGCACTGGTCTGAGGCAGCCTCGCCCTGCTCATGGGAGGTCGAGACCCACATGCCAAACCAGACACACATATGGAGAAGATTAGCCCAAACATGCAGAAGAGACAGACCAGCACAGGATGATACAGGGAAAAAGGCTGCTTTGGTACAAACCCCAAAAAAGCATGCCACTCGAGCCCATCATGGGCTCAGTTATGGGCAGATAAAGCTCTTGCCAGCCCTGGTGACTGGCTGAGGATTCAGGCAGGTCATCATCTCAGGCCAACAATCACACCTGCCACGTGCTGAGTACACACTGAGGAGCCACGCTAGACTGGAGTGACACAGACCTGTTCTGTGTTCATGAATTCTCATCACAAGAATTCTCCTTTCACATTCCCGCACCACTAGGAGTGGGATGTAGGAAGGATTATATTATTTGAACCTTGTTCTTTTCTTCCTTCCATTAAAAAAAATTAAAAATAAAAACTTAAAAATAGAGATGGGGTCTCACCCTGTTGTCCAGGGGGGTCTTGAACTCCTCTGCTCAAGCGATCCTCCCACTTCAGCCTCCCAAAGTGCTGAGATTACAGGCATGAGCCACTGTGCCTGACCTGGACCTTTTTCTTGAGGCTAAAGTTGTTTTGAACTGGTTCTGGGCTTGAACCTGGTGACCTCCTCCTGTGCCAAATAAAGGGATAGGGGCATCTGGCTGCTTGCCAACCCTCTCCCCACTCCCAAAGAAATTTCGGAAGCTCCAGTGATCATACCCTGTCAGAAACAGATCCAGAGAACAGAATGTCCTAGAATGAAACAAGGCAAAGCACTTGTCACATGCTTTGTGAGAGGAAAAACTCTGAAGATCAGCAGGAACCTTTGGCAACTGTCCAGCCAAAGAGCCCCCCTCCCATTCCAGCCCCCATCTTCTCCATCCCCTACCCCTGTGTGCTGAGGGTTCTACGGCTGCTACTGTTTCATCTGTTTCATGTGTATTTCTCTGACCTTTCTGGAAAAATTGGAAGCTCCTGGAATGCAGGACACGGTCTTATATGCTTTTCTCACCTCTACAGAAAGCACCTATAGTAGTTTTCAACAAGGAGTTGCATTTGTGCAACAGCTTCCCTGGCACTGTGCTAGTGCACACTCACCACCCAGAGAGGCCCTTTGGGAGGTGGTTTCACCTGACCCAGTAGGGAGGTGGCAGAACTGTCACACAATGATTGCAGGATCAATGCTGGCAGAGACCATTCACCACCATTGGCTGATTTTGCAAATGAGGAAACTGAAGCCCAGGGAAAGAAAGTTACTTGTTCCCAGTCATGCTATGGAGTACAGTGATAGTACTGGGATTAGAACTCAGGTCTCCTCATACCCTGGCCATTGCTGCCGGGGTCCTCTGTGCACTTGAGGTGTCCCCTGTGTGCTCACTGGCGTGTGTTTCTGAGGAATAGCCAGATGGGTAGGGGGACTCCTGGGGGCCTGTGGCTGTGGAGGTCTGAGAAGCTATGGAGTCTATAGAGCAGGAATGTGAGTCTCAGCTTCATCATGGACTTAGCCAATTGGCCGCAGAGGCACATGCTGACCTCTTTCATAAAACCTTCCACTGAGAAGAATGGCCTGCTGCCCAGGGAATGAAGGCCTGCATTTGGAGGCCCAGGCCAATTCAGAGTGAACACTTGGGAAAGTGAGAAACTACTGGCTGGGCATGGTGGCTCATGCCTGTAATCCCAGTGGTTTGGGAGGCTGAGGCCAGAGGATCACTTAAGGCCAGGAGTCTGAGCCTGCAGTGAGCCGTGATTGCGCCACTGTACTCCAGCCTGGGTGACAGAGCAAGACCTGGTCTCAAGAGACAAAGAGAGGGAGGGAGGGGAGAGAAGGGAAGGGAAGGAAGGTAGGAAGAAATGAAGAAATAAAAAACCTACTCTTAGCCCTTCTCTCAGCCTATGGAAAGAACTAGAAATTTCAGAGACCATCTTCAGTGAATTGAAGGCTTTTCAACTCAGAAGAGACCTCCAGGCATCTAGACTAAATTCTGTACTGCAACATTGGTTTACTTGGCAATTTCTCCCCCTCAACAATAAGTTCTGTTAGGGCAGGGACGGTGTCTTCTTCATTTTTGTATTTCTAGCGCCTAACAGTGTCTGCTAAAAGGAAATTTTCACTAAATGCTTGTTAAACAGCCACTCTGAACTTGATAATCAGGGACAGCTGCTCGAAGAGTGAGCATGTAAGCAGCGTGTTGAGGTCTTCATGGATAAGTGCAGCAAGGCCCTGCAGGTAAGCTTGGAGGAGGTGGCGAGGGTGAGCGCCGAGGACGAACATAGGTTGGAACCCCTTTTCCTCCTCCTCACCCCCACCCGGAGCTATTCTATAGTCAGTCGCCATTCCTGCCCTCTCACTTCTGTTCTCTTCAAAAGTCTTTACTGTTATTTCTGATCAGAAAAATAATAACATGGGCCAGGCACGGTGGCTCACGCCTGTAATCCCAGCACTTTGGGAGGCCGAGGCGGGTGGATCACAAGGTCAGGAGATCGAGACCATCCTGGCTAACACAGTGAAACCCCATCTCTACTAAAAAATACAAAAAATTAGCCGGGCGTGGTGGCGGGCGCCTGTAGTCCCAGTTACTTGGGAGGCTGAGGCAGGAGAATGGCGTGAACTTGGGAGGCAGAGCTTGCAGTGAGCTGAGATCACACCACTGCACTCCAGCCCAGGCCACAGAGCGAGACTCCATCTCAGAAAAAAAAATAATAATAATAATAACATGGCCTGGATGTTTGTGTCCTCCCAAAGTTTATATTAACCCTAACCCCTGATGTTTTGGTATTTGGTGATGGAGCACATTTGATCACAAGGGTGGAGTACTCATGATAGGATCAGTGCCCTTAGAAAAAGAGCCTGCTTCGGCCAGGCGCCTGTAATCCCAGCACTTTGGGAGGCCTAGGCAGGCCGATCACCTGAGGTCAGGAGTTCAAGACCAGCCTGGCCAACATGGTGAAACCCCGTCTCTACTAAAAATACAAAAAACTAGCCGGGCCTGGTGGCGGGTGCCTGTAGTCCCAGCTATTCGGGAGGCTGAGGCAGGAGAATTGCTTGAACCTGGGAGGCGGTGGTTGCAGTGAGCCGAGATTGCACCACTGCACTCCAGCCTGGGCGACAGAGTGAGACTCCATCTCAAAAAAAAAAAAAAAAAAAGAGCCTGCTTCTTCATGCTCTGCCATGTGAAGACACAGAAAGATGATGGTTACCTGCAAACCAGGGAGTGGGTCCTCAGCACACACCAGATGTGCCGGCATTTTGTTTTTTGTTGTCTTGTTTTTTGAGACAGGATCTCACTGTCATCCAGGCTGGGGTGCAGCAGCACAATCAGGGCTCACTGCAGCCTTGACCACCCCCGGCTCAGGTGATCCTCCCACTTCAGCCTCCTGAGTAGCTGGGATTACAGGTGCACACCACCACACCTGGCTAATTTTATATTTTTTGTAGAGATGGAGTTTCGCCATGTTGCCAGGCTGGCCTTGAACTCCAGGGCTCAAGTGATCCGCCAGCCTCGGCCTCACAAAGCATTGGGATTACAGGTGTGAGCCACTGTGCCCAGGCTTGCTGGCACTTTGATCTTGGACTTTGGCTTCCAGAACTGTGAGAAATAAACTTCCTGTTGTTTAAGCCACCTAGTCTATGGTATTCTGTTATAGCAGCCCGAATTAACTGACAATGGTAATTGTAAACTATTTTAACTATATAAAACCACCAAACAGAGTGAGAATTCCCTGTTCGTTTTTGTTGTTTACTTCCCCAGAGACAAGCACTGTTAATGGAGCTTTATGCTTCTACTAGTTTTTTTTTTCTCTATAGGATCATATTATACACATTGTTTTTCACCTGCTTTTTTAAAACTTAAAAATGTTCTTAAGGTTTTTTTTTTAAAGCTATAGGTTATTCCATAATATATGCACACCAAAATTTATTGTTACTCTCTCTACAGACCAGTAATTAAATTATTTCATTTTTTTTCTTTGCCATTACAACAGTGCTTTTGTCCATACCTTAATAATTTTACCTATATTTTTGTAGAATAAATTCCTAGAAGATAAATTGCTGGGTGAAAGAGAATAAACTATTAATGTATAATGGTTACTACCAAACTGCCTTCCAAAAAGGGTGCACCAATTTACACAATTTACACCAACAGCGTCTGATCAACCATTCCAAACCTTAAAGTCATGCCTACCACAAAGTTCCTTGAACTGGATGTCACCTTTGTGTTATTCAGTCAGATCTTGGGCAGGGTACAGTGGCTCATGCCTGTCATTCCACCACTTTGGGAGGCTGAGGCAGCTGGACCACTTGAGGCCAGAAGTTCGAGACCTGCCTGGCCAACATGGTGAAACCCCATCTCCACCAAAAATACAAAAATTAGCGTGGTTTGGTGGTACATGCCTGTGATCCCAGCTACTCGGAAGGCTGAGGCAGGACAATGTCTTGAACCCAGGAGGCAGAGGTTGCAGTGAGCCAAGACTGTGACACTACACTACTCTCCAGCCTGGGTGACAGAGTGAGACTCCATCTAAAAAAAAAAAAAATTTTGCTTCAGTTTCTATTCGCTCCCTCGTCTCCACATACTTGCCTGTTATCTAACCCTTAATATAGTCTCATTACACGTCTATGACATCACAAACATTTACATTTATTGTATTAACTTGTAAATGTCTCCTTGACTCTGTAGTCCAATTGCCTCTAAAATTGATTTTTTTTTTAAAATTTTATTTTTATTTTTATTTTATTTTATTTTTGAGATGGAGTTTCACTCTGTTGCCAGGCTGGAGTGCAATGGCACAATCTTGGCTCACTGCAACCTCTGCCTCCTGAGTTCAAGTGATCTCCTGCCTCAGCCTTCCTAGTAGCTGGGACTACAGGCGCCCACCACCACACCCAGCTAATTTTTGTATTTTTAGTAGAGATGAGGTTTCACCATGTTGGCCAGATGGTCTCAATCTCTTGACCTCGTGATCTGCCCACCTCGGCCTCCCAAAATCTGGGATTACAGGTGTGAACCACCACACCTGGCCCGTTTTGTTTTTTAATTAAAAATTTTATTGCCCTTTTATATTTCCTTTAAAAATATTCTTCCTTCTACTATTTGTTATTTCTTTTTTCTTTTCTTCCTCTAACAACAAATACAAATAGATTTTGAGCTGCCTAAAGGGAGAGATGGTGTCCAGTCCATCTTTTTATCACCTCCCATTCTTCTCTCCCCATTCTTTCCTAAGGAAACACCTAGACCAAACACCTCCTCTGTGCTGAAGACCCATAGATCCGACTGTGGATTTAACATCTTCAAATCTCCACTGGAAATGTAACGTATCCAAGCCTCCTCCTCCATGTGACTAGGAGCTCTTACTGAATGACATCAAATGAGTGAAATAAGCCAGAAAACTGGGGAGCATCCTTAACATCTCTTCCTCTCCACCCACCCATGTCCACTCCGTAACAAAGCCCTGTGGAATCTACCTCCTAAATAACACTCAGTACTGTCCACTTCTATTTGCTACTGGGCCAGCCTAATCCATTCCATCATCTTCTACTCGACTTATCTAACAGTCTCCTGTCTTCCACAGTGAGGCCAGAGTATCTTTTCAAAACTCACCCTCTGCTGAAAACATGCTTCTCATTTAGGATAAAAGTAAAGCCCACATGAGCAGCAAGACCCCACAGTCACCCCAGGCTACTGTCCCGCTTAGGTGCTGAGCTCCAGCTACCCAGGCTTTCTTTCAACTCCTTAAGCATTTCTTTTTCCTCTTCCCCTCTTACTTCCTTTGCTGATTTATCTCACCCATTAGAGCCAAGCTTAAATGGGACCTCCTTAGGGAAACTCTCCCTGCATACCCTTTTCAGATGCTCTCATACCACATGGAATTTTTCCTTCATTATACTTCACACAATTTGTAATTATGTTAATTTGTGAGATTATCTGATTAATGTCTTTTCCCCTCCTAGACGACAAACTTCACAAGCTCCACTGTGTCCGGGCAGAGTGCATTTAATAGCACACACAGTTAGCATTTATAGAGGTTTGGTGGATGCCAAACAAGTGAATGGTGGGTGCTTAGTAATGTATGACAACATGATTTTTCACTGTTTTCCCTGCGAGGCTTCGCTGCGGTATATATTAGCCAGGTTTAATCTGGATACAGATACTGTGAGTCTCTAGTGAGAGACACATTCGGCATGACTGGGTCCCAGATGACGGTCCCCCAGGGACCACCCTATCCTCTTTATCTTGCCACCAAGACCAGGAAAAATGGAGACACTCATTTCAAAAACACCTCCCTAAAAAAGCCCCTGCTTTGTGGAGTTGGCCCATCTCTCTCCTGCTGGTCATCATCAGGCCTGTTACTCCTGGAAGCCAGCCAGTTATTCTTTGAAAACGGGGCCCTGTCACTTTAAGATTTTAGTCCCTTGCTTGGGCCATATATCAATGCTCCCTGCAGCAGTGGCTGTGCTGCCTGCTGTTCAAATTTGTCCAATTAGACACAGCCCCATGGGGTGGAATTCAGTGTGAAATGTGCCTGCCACTGACCAAGCATGAATTGGTATGGAAAGCCCTCGGGGAGAGCCAGTGCAGGTCTTCCCAGGAAAGGCTCACCACCCTCCGGGCAGTGCCCATATCCCTGGGGAAGAGGGTCACCCTGCAAGCCCTGTGAGCCCTAATAACTGTTCAGGGCAGGGCAGGGAGAGTCCACCCTGAGTATGTGCAGGACAGGGTGGAGGTTGAGAATCTGCCTCCACAGATGTGAAAAGGTCAGGGTGCTATTTGTACGGTTGTTAGTTACTTGCAGTGGTCTCTATCAGCCACACAAATGCGATTCTGTCACTTCATAATGTAAGTTAAATGCCAACTGTGTAACAGCCTGTGGTCCTGTTGTGGTCCACAGAGACACAGAGTCAAACATTCAAAAAATTCCCATCAGCAACTCATTTGGCAGTGGAGGGAGGGGGGCTTTAAAGCCCAGGCTCACTGTGCACGGTGGGATGGCCTCTAGTGGAAATGGTTTTAAGAGAAGAATTTTCAGTGTCTCTAACAAAAAAAATCTCCTTTGCAAGAACTCTCTAACTTAATTGTTAAACTGTTTCCTCTTTCTCCTCTAGCAGCTCAAACTTTTCTTCTAAAACTCTTAGAAGTCTTAGAAGGTTAGACTTTTGAACATGGAGAAATTTCACAGATCACACAGTCTACATCTTCTTTTTTGTTTCTTCTTCTTTTTTTTTTTTTTTTTTTTTTTCATAGAGATGAGGTCTCACTAGGTTGTCCAGGCTGGTCTTGAACTCCTGAGCTCAACTGATCCTCCTGCCTTCTGAGATTATAGGAGTGAGCTACCGGGCCTGCCTGGATACCATTTTATAAACAAGGCAAATGAGATGAGGGAGAGGAAATGACTCAGCCAAGGTTAAACAGCCAGTGGCTGGCAGGGCTCGAAGCCCGGCTGCTGACCCCAGGCCCAGCTCTTACTTTACTGTCATTCAGTGCTGCCTTCCTTTTGGAGGCGATTTCAGTTTGATTTTTTAACACACAGCCAACCCGGGGTCAGGATATATATAGATATACCATAGTCAGGATATACTAGAACTGGGATTAAACACACACAAATATTACATGTACATATATTAATACTACCACACATACTCGGGGCAGCCTCTCCCTGCCCTGCCCTGACAGTGATCAGCCTTGCAGGGGTCAAACGGGTGAATCTCTGCCTTAGTCTAATCCTAGCTCTAGCATCCTCTGTGTGATCACCTCATATATTAGCTCTAGGCTTCAGTTTCATCAATGTGTATGATAAAGAAGGTAGGGCCTCTCCCGCTTCTAATTCACTCACTGATTGAAACATTTCTCGAGTGCTTAGCATATGTCTGGCACTGGGGATACAGAGAATCAGAAGGATGGGGTCCCTGCCTCTGGAGGAGTTCGCAGCCTGATGGCAAGAGTCCCAGTATGTCCCATGTACTAAGTGATCTAGCAGAGAGTTACAAGAGCACACTGAGAATACAGAGGAAGGCAGCTCCAGCCAAAGAAGTGTGATGATTCCAGCTGGAAATCCCCAAACATCTCACAGACACTAACAGTTCTTACCTCGTCTCCCACCCAACCTTTGACAATGAGCTATCATTTTCCTCCAGGAAGAATGTGCAAACAAGAAGGGAAGAAGCGTCTGGGAAAGACGAGAAACACGGAGCCAAGGAACCCACACGGGGGCCGGGGGCCGTGGATAAGCGAGGGCTGCCTGCTTCTGCTGGATCACTTACCAGCAGCTGAGCACCACAGCAGGCCACTGACCTCCTGGGGACTAGGCACCACGGTGATGAATGGTCCCTGAATCCTTGGAGGGAAGTGGCCTATTAAGGAAACAGAGGCTCAGCTTTTGACAGAGATGCCATATGGAGGAAGGAACTGGAGACCTTGGTCACTAATTTCTCCCCAAATTCACCAACCCCCTGCACACCCCCAAGTTTATAATTTTGAGAACAGCTAAGATATTTCTCGAAGCATTTTTACATTATCAACAACTTTTCTCTTCCAAATCAATCCTCCCAGGTAGGAGGAATTAGCTTCAGTTCACAGAGTAGAAAACCAAATCCTAAGTCAGTTCAGGGCCACTCCTGTGATTATACAGCTTACCAGGGAGGGTCAAAGCTGAGACAAGAACCCAGGGCTGGAACTCCCTTATGTTAATTGCTCACTGCACTACTTATTTCCATGTTGTAGCTGAGTGCTCCACATAAATTCATATTTAACCAGTGAGATTTAAGAGGAGAATAATAATCAGAATGGGTTATAAATGAGTCCTTCCCCCTGGGGAAGTTTGGGCTCTAGACAAAAGTCTTCTCATTTTTAAAAGGCTCCCCTTTGTGAAATGAACAATCTGGCCCGTGGTCATCAGCTGCCTAAAAGACGGCTGGGTTACAGTGAATTCCCCATGTGATGCTAAATCCATGTGACCATTCTCCTTTTTCTTTCTTTCCTTTTTTTTTTTTTTTTTTTTTTTTTTTTTTTTTTTAAACCAACTGCTTAGCAGCTCAATCAAATTAATTGTGGCACTTTCAAAAGGCATCAAAATAGCCACAACACGCCTTTAAAAAAAAGGAAGGCGCCTTGTTTTCAGAAAAAGATGTAAAGTCCTCACCCCAGGGTACTCAAACAGATATTTATTCCATGACAATTTGCCCCTTTCTCCCAGAGGACCCCCCCTCACCACCTCTCTCTCTCTCTCTCTGTCTCTCTCTCTCAAGAGAGGCTTAAAAATATCAACACCAATGAGACTATACTTTCGGCTTACTTCTGCCAAATTTTATTTTCAGCTTCGGGTAACTGGGAGTTCTTTATGGTCAAGGACAAAAAAAACAAGAGGCTGGAAAAACCTCATTAAAAAACCAACTAACACAACTCACTTGTTTGAAATGAAGTGAAGGCAGGAGAAAGGGAGGAAAAAGGAAAGAAGGGTGGGAGGGAGAGTGAGGCCACGTTCTTGGCTGTGCTTCAGATGTGAAGAAATGTCACAGCCGAATAGTGGCTGAGTTATAATCTCACTCCTTAGAGGAGGGCGGAAGGCTTGGAGGGATGAGTGTAACCCTGGCAGGCAATGCTGGTCCTCACCAAGGGTGAGGAGAGAAAACAATTCTTTCTGATCTTAAAAACTGCTCAGTTTGACAGGTCCCCTAAAACAGTCTCCCAGAGCCTAGCCCCTTCCTTCAGAGTGGGTCCCTTGCATTTGAGCAAAGCACCTTTACACATGAGCTCACTCAAGCCTCCCAAAACTAATCTGAGGAAATAAGTGGGGCTGGGTGTGGTGGCTCACACCTGTAATCTCAGCACTTTGGGAGGCCGAGGCAGGCAGATCACCTGAGGTTGGGAGTTCGAGACCAGCCTGACCAACATGGAGAAACCCTCTCTCTACTAAAAACACAAAAAGTAGCCAGGTGTGGTGGCTTGAGCCTGTAATCCCAGCTACTCGGGAGGCTGAGGCAGGAGAATCGCTTGAACCTGGGAGGCGGAAGTTGCAGCGAGCTGAGACTGTGCCACTGCACTCCAGCCTGGGCAACAAGAGGGAAACTCCGTCTCAAAAAAAAAAAAAAAGTGGGGATAGGTGTTAGTATCCACAATTTACTTAAAAAGGAACTAAGCTGAAGCTCAGAGATCAGTAACTTGCCCAAGTTCATACAGACTGCAAGGATTAAAATCCAGCCCTCCAGCGTTCTCCCCACTATCCCCTCATTTCCCAGCGGAAGCATGGCCAGATCGGAGAGCACTGGGTCAGTCTTGTTCTCAGAGACTAGAACGATTTGCTGGCTCGCCTTCCTAGGGCTTGCACTATCGTGAAGAATCCCTGATGATAAAGACCAAATGCCAACCCAACTGTCAGTCAACAAAGCAAGGTTCCCTGAGGGTGAAGGGATAAGGGCACAAGCAGCCTGGCATCCTGCAGGGGCATCCAGATGGCCCAGGGAGGAAAGTGCTTCCTGACCACAGCCTCTTACCACCTGACATCAAATGGCCTCTTCTGAGGTCATCAGCCACTCACCATTGCTGCTTTTGCTCATGCATTTCCTCATAGCCCAGGACTACAATCAAGCTCTTTGAAACAGGTCATGAGCTTTCCCAAGAAGCCACAGTATGAATGGTGAAGGGAGATGGGAGGTGGGGTAGGAGAAATGTGAGTCTCTCAGTCAAATATAATCAGGATCTTTCTTCTTTTGCTAATGCTCTGTCCTTACTTGGGTTAAAAAGGTGCTACCATTTTATTTCATGCCACATCTATTCAGAGGATGGGATGTTATGGCAAAATGAAGAATCTGCCTTAAACAAATGAAGAGGTAAGGGAAGCTGGAGATTTATTTTTAGTTATGTTTGTAAAGCTCATTAGAAAAAAAGAAGGCCAAAAGACACTAGATTAAGGATTCGGAAGACATCAGTTCTAGTCTCAGCTTTATTATTTCTTAGCTGGATGATATGGAAAATCTTAAGTTCTCTGAGTCTTTTTAAAAAGAATCCATTAAATGAACTAATAGTAATAATCCATGCCTATATCGCAGCATGCTTTAATGCTCATCTGAGATAATGTACATGAAAGCCCTTTGTAAAACATTACACATGTGCTATATTATTATTGTGACTGAAGAGCTGATTACATGTGTTTCGGGCAGACTGAAGAAACCCTCTACACTACTTAAGGATACATATGAAACATACATCCAAAGCAAGTATTAGAAAAGGTTTAATTATACCCTCTGGGTAAAGTAGATAAATGTTTTGTGACTCAAGCAGAAGAGAAATAGGCTGAGAAAATTTGTAGTTGAATGTATTCTTTTTTTTTGAGGCAAGAGTCTTGCTCTGTTGGCCAGGCTGGAGTGCAGTGATGCGATCTCGGTTCACTGCAAGCTCCATCTACCCGGTTCATGCCATTCTCCTGCCTTAGCCTCCTAAGTAGCTGGGACTACAGGTGCCCACCACCACACCTGGCTAATTTTTTTGTATTTTTAGTAGAAATGGGGTTTTACCGTGTTAGCCAGGATGGTCTCGATCTCCTGACCTCGTAATCTGTCTGCCTCGACCTTCCAAAGTGCTGGAATTACAGGCGTGAGCCACCATGCCCAGCCTTCAGTTGAATATATTCTTTCACCATATTCCTTAGCTAAGAGTCCAGGAGATGAGTGAGGAACCCAGGTCTTTTGGTTCATAGTGCCACTGTCTAGGAATGGACCGTCTGATGCAGAAGAAAAAACTGGGCTTTGGAGTAAAAGAGACTTGAGTTCAAATTCCACTGGAAAAGTTCTCATAATAAACGCATAGAAAAAAGACTATTCTGGCCAGGCGCCGTGGCTCACACCTGTAATCCCAGCACTTTGGGAGGCCGAGGCGGGAGGATCACCTGAGGGCAGGACTTCGAGACTAGCCTGGCAAACATAGCAAAACCTCGTCTCTACTGAAAATAGAAAAATTAGCTGGGTGTGGTGGCATGAGCCTGTAATCCCAGCTACTCGGGAGGCTGAGGCAGGAAAATGCTTGAACCCAGGAGGCAGAGGTTGCAGTGAGCCGAGAATGTGCCACTACACTCCAGCCTGGGCGACAGAGCAAGACTCTATCTCAAAAAAAAAAAAAAAAAAAAAAAGAAGAAGAAAGAACGAAAGAAAGAAAGAAAAAGAAAAAAGACTATTCTATGAAAATTGTGAGTTTATGCATAAAGGAAATTTAAAGCCTACCCTCAAAGATACATACTACTTCTTATTCTAATGTCGTGATAGCTACTGAGTCTGACTAAAGGCTGAAAGAGATACAGGTCTACACTAAGAAGAAAAGAAATTACTTTAGTTGATGTCAAAATGACAAGCCATCAAAAAATTGTGGTTTATTCAGGAAAAAAAAAATCTCTCAAACAGACCTAGATGGCCTGGCAAACTTTTGAATTTAATCTTGTGATATATTGAAAAAAAAAAAAGCCTCTATAGCATATCAAGCAAATGTATAAAAATATGATCAATACATTTGACATATTATTTAATTATAATCTTCAGTGACAGAGACAATATGAAAATCTAGAGTCAACATTCTGACAGTGGAATAAATAGATATAATTATTCCTCATAGTAATCCCAGCAGAATTATAAATTATCAAGCTAGATTGTACATCCGAGTTCTAAGGTTTCCTTAATATAATGGAGTTTAATGTAGGGGGTGTCATATCACCAAGATTATGCCCTTTTATTAGAACAGAAAGCTCTCTGAGGATTTCAAGTTCAAAGGGTCAGAATGATCCTGAGCTCTCTACATATTGTTAGTATTCCCTGACCCTGGCTACCCACTGGGATCAGCATGTGGAGAAGCACTGTAGCGAGGGGCGTAGGCCCGGGGTGGAGGGAGAAAAAGGAGTTGCGAGTAACTGCATTCTCCCAATCTTGGAATCACAGACTTAGAAGTGGAAGGGCTTTAGAAATCCTGTAGCCCTTACCCAGAATTGTACAGAGCAGAAAAATGAGGATCAGAAAAGAGAATGAGCTTGCTCAAGATCACATGGCTTCCCGGCAGAACCAGGTCAAAACCCAAGTTTCACGATGCACAGTACAAAGCTCCTTCTATGTCACTCCGGGAGTGAAAGCAATTGCTGAGGTGGTCAGCTAGCACATGGCCAATATAGCTGCGGCGATTATCATACCAACGGGAAGGAAAGCACTCTCCAGCAAGGACCAAGAGAAATTAGTTAACATTTAACATGATGGGACCAACTTCAAAGACACTCCAGCTGGACTCTTAATAATGGGAGATGAAACTGCTAACCCTAGCAGAAAGTTGCAGGTGGACAACTCTGGCTGAAAATAGCACATGTCCTCAGAGCAGGAGTGCTCTTCAGAAACCCCAACACGAGGCTGCTGCCTCACTGCAGGGTGGGGAGGAACATGGGAAATAACCCTTCATCTGTTGGCAGTTCCACCCGTGATTAAGCGGTGCATCCCTTGTTAATGCCATTAAGACACTTCGAAATGCCCACATTTGTCAATTGGGAGGAGGGGGAGGAGGGGCTGCTGATGTCACTGGGAGAGGGAGATGGTGCTGTCTTCAAGAAAGAATACATTTGCTTCTAACAGTAGGCAGGGAAGACAGGAGAGGGCTGCTGCTCCATCGCCACCAAGGAGTGCAGACAGGACACTGCAGATTCTGGAGCCTGAGAAGAAAGTCTCCAATTGAGAAAAGTCAGTTAATTCTGGAACTTCTATTCCTGCCTAGATGGACATCACCTGTAGAACCCTCAGTAACTTCTGGCCACAGCTTCCATCTTAAATGAAGAGCTGATTCTACCTTGCAGAGAACAATCCAGCCATTTTTCGTGTTTAGTGCTCCAGGCCTGCTGGTGGGGGGGGGGGGGGGCAGTAGCAGCAGAGCGCCTCCCTCCTCCCCTTCCCCCCCATTTTCTTCTTTCCTTTTCCTTCCCCCCTTCCTTTCTTCCTTCCCCCCCCTCCAGCCTTGTTTCTTAGTGTAAAGATTACATCCTGTGCCTTGCTGTTTTTTTTTTTTTTCCTATCAGTCCCATCGGTTTGACCTCCATGGCTTAGTTCTTAGGAACAACCGTGCCCTACTTACCCTGCCAACTACTACTCTCCCGCCCCACCCAAAGGGGTCTCATCTCACTGAATTCTCAAGGCGCTATTGAGGCCTCACTGCCAGTTGCCCCTGATGGTACTACTACCCCACTGACCCAAGTCTCTACGCCAAGCCCTCTCCTAGAGTGACCTCACCCCACCGTCAATGAAGCCCTCCATGTTGCCATGAGCTGCACTTTCCTGGTCCATGCCCCAAACACCAGGAACTGTCTGGTTCTCCCGGCTTGACTCAGCCCAGCCCTGCAAAGCAGGTGTTTGGGAAAGGCTTGTTTCCCAGTAAAGGCAATGCACTACCAGTAGATGAAACAATTACAGCATATGACCTGTTATTTAAGAAGCATGCCTTTACATTGTTTTATCCTATCATACTGTATATTGTGCATCCCGGGTGGGCTCTGGAGGAGTCTTCTCTCTCTCTGCCTTTCTACTTTATCTCAAGCTAGTGAGTGTTCTAGTCGCCTCCCAAGGCCCTGACTCCTGGTGTGATGCTGGCGGGGAGGAGTCTCCACGCCTCCCGAACTCTAGTAGTACCATCAGTGTCTGAGGTGAGAGGGAATTCTGGATCATATAGTAGCCATTTTACAGAAGGGCTGGCAATGGCTGGAGTTAGCTTCTTGCACAAATCGATCAAATACACGAGGAATTCCTTAGTGGGGAAACAGCTAAACATAATTTAAACTGAAACTGTTAATTTAATAAACCTACATGGCAGGAATTATTGTACATGACCCCGAGGAATCTAGCATAGCACATACAGTCGAGTAGATGTCTGACGAAAAAGAGAAGGAGCCACATCATTCTGAGGGCATGGATTTCTTTTCCAAAGAACACACCTCTTCTTTTCCTTTTATTTTATCCTTCTCCTTCCCTCTCTCCCTCCCTCTAGCCTTTCTTTTATTTTATCAGATACCAGCTGTGGGCCCCTCTGAGCCTGCCTAGCAGCGAAGAGGAAAGCTGTGCAGAGGTGTGCTACTGCAGGGGAGCCGTGGAGGGGATGCAGCGGCATGTGGAGGCAAATAGGAGGGCAGAGGTGCTGGGTGAGGGGCATGTCAGGAGACATCTCAGGGACCAGTACCAACAAAGGCATGGGGTGTGGAAATCATCTCTTCTGCTGCTCTAAGAATGACATCTTAGGCTTTCCTTAAAAAATACCTCTTTCACATTCAGCACACATTTACTAAGTACCTGCTATATTACTATTACTATTATTATTATTGAGATGGAGTCTCACTCTATCACCCAGGCTGGAGTGCAGTGGTGTGATCCCGGCTCACTGCAGCCTCCGCCTCTGGACTCAGGTGATTCTCCTGCCACAGCCTCCTGAGTAGCTGGGATCACAGGCATGCGCCACCATGCCTGGCTAATTTTGTAATTTTTAGTAGAGATGGGGTTTCGCCATGTTGGCCAGGCTGGTTTCGAACTCCTGACCTCAGGTGATCCACCTGCCTCGACCTCCCAAAATGCTGGGATTAAAGGCGTGAGCCACCACACCTGGCCAGCACCTGCTATAGATGGTCACTATCCTAGACACTGGAAAACACAAATGAAAAGGGAAAATCCTGGTCCTAAAGAGGTTCAGTGAGATAGAGAAGTAGGTAGGTGGACAACGGAGGTGACTTTAAGGTGTCAGCTGCGGGTCCCTCTGAGCCTGGCTAGGAGTAAAGAGGAAAGCTGTGCAGAAGTGTGCTACTGCAGGGGAGCCGTGGAGGGAAAGCAGCGGCATGTGGAGGCAGATGGGAGGGCAGAGGTGCTGGATCAGGGGCATGTCAGGGGACATCTCAGGGACCAGTACCAGCAAAGGCATGGGGCATGAAACGGGGGGTCAGTCAGCCTGGTCAGATTCCAGGACCCACATGGGGAAGCATTGATGGGTGAAGCTGAGGCTGCAGAGTCCTCGGGGACAGGAAGAGGCACCCCAGCATCACTGGGGTTCACTGGCCCATACCTGGGCTCTGCCTTTAACCAGCGACGCTGTGCAACCTCTTCCATGGGCTTCTTTGCTCTAGGAAGCCTGAGGCGAGAGCAATGACACCGCTGACAGCTAGCGTCCGCTCTGAGACTGCTCTGCATGCCCTCCCGTGTCTCAGAACAGGAGTGCGTTGGCTGGGCGTGGTGGCTCACACCTGTAATCCCAGCACTTTGGGAGGCTGAGGCAGGCGGATCACCTGAGGTCAGGAGTTCGAGACCATCCGGGCCAACATGGTGAAACCCTGTCTCTACTAAAAATACAAAAATTAGCCAGGCGCGGTGGTGGGCGCCTGTAATCCCAGCTACTTGGGAGGCTGAGGCACGAGAATCACTTTAACCTGGAAGTGGAGGTTGCAGTGAGCCGAGATCACGCCACTGCACTCCAGCCTAGGTGACAGAGCCTAGGTGTCACAGCCTAGGTGACAGAGCGAGAATCCATCTCGAAAAAAAAAAATAAAATACAAGGGAGTGCATGCTGAGCAGTGTGGCGTGCTGAGGAGCCTGCCCCTGGAATGGTGGGGAGAGGATGCAAGGCTTTTCCAGGCACACTGTTCCTCGGAGGGGTGAAGAGGAGTTCCAACATCAGACAAGCGCGGTGACTGCTAACAGCATTCAAATTTGGAATTCCCTCTGGTGGCTGAAATCGACATTTCTCACAAAGGAAACCTGGACAAGTCTGATCTGTAAAGAGGATTATCCACTCCCTGTGTATAGTTTATTGGCCCAGAATATCAGGTTAGCAAGCTGAAGTAATTAAACATCAAGCCAGCTGTTTTAGACAATTAGGTAACATTTTTCATTTAGGAGACCACACAACAGAGGGGAGAGAATAGGGAGATAAGACCTGTGTTTTGATTTACTGAAGTCTCTGCTGCAGATAAAGCCCAGCTTTTTGGAACCCTTCAGGCAATTACTATTTCAGGCTTGGCAAGCACTTGAGTCTGAAAGTAACTATTGGGCTTGTCTTGGCAAGACTCAAAGTCACTGTAGCTGTAAGGTTGTCCCAGGCAGCGGTGGAGGGGAAAGTCAGTGGCAAGAGGAAGCCAGGAACTGTAGAGTCATTAGGAGGGCTGTTGCAAGCTTAGAGCTCAAAGCAGGCCAAATTCAGTCCTCCCACAACATGTTCTTAGAGAGGGAATGCGGTCAGATGGTGAAGGCCCAGGCCTGCCGGGCGGGATTCTGCGGTTCCCTTTCTGGCATCTGTACTTGTCAGCTCTGTGGGCACTGTTTACACTCCCTGCCTCAGTATCTTTTCCTGTAAAAGAGGAGAAGGACTGAGGGCTTTTAGGTTTGTGGGAGCAAAGGGAAGAGGTGCAACTGGCAGGCTAATGGTGCCAACTTAGTACAAAGGGAGAAGAGAATGTGGACATTAGAAGATCAAAACGTGAATCTCCTCCCTGCCACGAACTGACAAGGTGTCTCTGCTCAAGTCACTTCCCCTGTGTGTGCCTCGGTTTCTAAAGCATCAAACCAGGGAGCTGGACTAGGCTAGATGATCCCTAAGGCCCTTCCAGTTCTGGCATTCTACTATCCTAAGATGCCAAGCAAGATAAACTGTTGGGCAGAAGGCAAGTAAGATTTTCTTTGAATGGAAAAGAGGAACCGCCTGTGTGCTGCCAGCCGGCTTCCCCCATGAGACTCTGAAGCCAGCACTAAGTATGGGGCCGGGCGAGTGGGGCTGGTGGAGGAGACAGCAGGCCCGCGTGTGGTCACTGGCTCCGCGGCATTGAAACATCTCTTGCTTGAGCTCTTCCACTTAATTGGGAGCTTGCCTTTCCAGTTGTGTATTTTTATCCTGTGCCCTGGAACCCAAACCATTAGCTTTGTAGCCAAAGGCTGCTGCTTGTTTAATCGTTAACTGCCTCGGCCCTGAGGAGCTGTACCCTGGCCAGAAAGTCCTCCTCCAGATGCTGTACCTCTTCAGCGAGCAGGACCTGAGGGAGGACGCCGAGCTGGACCCGAGTCCAAGCTCTGTCCTCCAGCCTTGGAAATAAATCCCCTACATTGTCTGGCCCACACAAATCCCAGTTCAGCCAGGCCTCTCCTGTGGGGTTATTCTGGTAACAAAATGCTTGAGATCAGCACTTCTTTTCTACTCTTACCCGCTCTCAGAGAGGAGCCAACTGGGCTATTCCTTAGGCTCCACTTTCTGTGTCTGAAATGTGGTTGAAAACTAATATTCCAGATGTTTCCTCATATTTTAAGTAGAACCACAGATTAAGCTTCCTATAGGAAGGTAGTAGGGCATGGTGGAGGGAAGACAGTCTTTGGAGTAGAATCATGGTGTTATAATCGTGGCCACACCCTTTACCAGTTGTATGGCATTGAGAAAGTATTGGTTCTTTGAACCTTAGTTTCCTCTTAGAGCAAAATAACAGCATTCGCTTTCTCTACCTGGCAGTAATCGCCAGGAATCCAAAGACCGTTTTGGTCATCACTGTGGAGTCTAAGCCTGACAGGGAGTAGATTTCTCAGTGAATTGCCGCTGAGTCAGTGATTAAAAACCTCACGGGATTTTGAGGTGATCAACGAGGTGAAAGACAGGAAGTGTCTAACTTTGTACCTGGCACTTGGGAAGTGCTTATTCACAGGCTGGCAGTGCTTGGAGGCACATTTCTTCTACCTGAGTGAGGTGGATGCTCAAAGGGGAATGCAAGTCTTCAGTTATGCCCACTTAAGTTGTGAAGAGGCCATCTTGTGGGAGAAAGGGCAGGCACTTAGAAAGCTCTTTGATTGTAACCAGTCCTGACCCCGAGGCTACTGCTGAAGCTCACGCTCTGACAATCAGATACAGAGCCACTGATGTCCCCGATGGTGGTAGGAGGCCCTGCAGAAATACCGATGGCTTCCTGGCCTTTAGGGTCTTCCAAGGAGATTCATAAAACTAGACCAGGGCATGGAAACCAGCATCCCGAGGGCCCCTGGTACACTAGACTATTGTTCCAGGACAGAAGGAACTCAGATCAAAATGGTGAGTGGGATTTTCCTTGCATTGGCCACAATACATATGTTTGTTCAAGAAAAAAAAGTTGGAGCAAGAAGACATGAACGTCTGCTGCTAAAGAAAAGCCTGTTTGTGCCAGCCACAGTGGCAAGATTGTTCGGGGAGTCCATCCTGAAAGTCCAGTTACCCCAACAGCATGGCCAAGGTCAGTGTCAATTTGCGGTGTGCCAACTGCTCTAGCCACTTCAGTAGCAGATGTGAATCACACAGGGGACCTGTCTTTTGGGAGAACTGGCATCTACTGGACTTGCTAGCCCCTCTGAGCTGATACTTCCCCTACTCCTTGCTCCCTTCCCCCTCCTTGGAGAGACCTGTCTAACAGACCCCCTACAGACAGCAAATAAGCACAACATGCAGAATCCCAGACTTGCTTATGGAAAGTTGGATCCACTGTCACCTAGGGGGTGAATGAGGGAGAACACTGGGGCTCGGCAAGGGCCAGTACCTCTTACTGACAGCCTAGGGCCCACATTTTAGGAGCAAGAGATCAAACGATTCTCCCCTCCTGCTTTGTTTCTAACAGGACACCCAGAAGCCACAACAATCTGCAGAAGTACAGCCTGATGAGGTTGAGATGTGGCGTGACCTACTTACCTTACACTTGACTTAAAAACGTATCTCTTCAACACAGGGTGCCAAAATCCCTTCTGCCCTATATATATGTGTGTGTGTGTGTGTATATATATGTGTGTGTGTATATATATATGTGTATATATATGTGTGTATATATGTGTATATATATGTGTGTGTGTGTATGTGTGTGTATATATATATATATATACACACACATACACACACACACTTATTTTTTGAGATGGAGTCTTGCTCTGTCGCCCAGGCTGGAGTGCAGTGGCGTGATCTCAACTCACTGCAACCTCTGCCTCCCAGGTTCAAGAGATTCTCCTGCCTCAGCCTCCTGAGTAGCTGGGACTATAGGCGCCCACCACCATGCCTGTATTTTTTGTATTTCTAGTACAGACAGGGTTTCACTGTGTTGGCCAGGATGGTCTCGATCTCCTGACCTCATGATCTGCCCGCCTTGGCCTCCCAAAGTGCTGGGATTACAGGCGTGAGCCACCGCGCCTGGCCTCTGCCCTATATTTTAAGGGGATTTAAGAGCAACAATTTACCCCCCAAGTTCTTCAAGCAGCCTGGAAATTAGTACATACTAATTTCTCCAAACACTGAATAACATGTCCTAATATGGATTTAAAAAACAAATATCCAAATCTTTCACAGACCAAACAGCCTGACTGGAGATCTCTAATTTGGACCGTGCTGTGAAGGATGTAACTCCATCAACCACAGCAAGATCCAATCTTGGAGGGGTGCCCTCACATAGAATCTCCAATCTCTGATGAGAGGGGAAAGTTTTTCAAAAGAAAGTTGGTTTTGAATTAATGTGTTAAGGTACATCTGCATGTGCTGACATGGAAAGTAAGTTGGGCTCTCTGTATAGTATGATCTCAAATTTTTAAAAGGAAAAAATATATACATATCACATTTAGGCATGTCCACATAAGATATGTGAAAATAATAATAATTTTAAAGTAACATCTACATAGCATTTACTGCCAAGCAGTAATTTTAGGGGCAGGCAGTATTTTAAGTGTTCCACACATATTAACTTACTGAATTCTCATAGGAACCTGAGGATGTAGGTATACTATTTTACACATGAAGAAACCGAGGCACAGAGAGGTAAGTAACTTGCTCAAAGTGACACGGCTATTAAGAGACAGGTCTGGGATTTAAAACTGAAGTGAACTGCTCCAGCTCCAAATTCTTATCTCCTGAGCTCAACAGCCACTCATGTCATAGAAGATCCTCATTGGCATTCTACCTGCCTCCCAGAGCCTCCCCTACACACACAGGCCAAAAGAACTGGTCATCCTTTTTCTATCACGGTTTTTATCACTATGATAATCTGTTTACACATCAGTCTCTAGCACTAGATGGTGAGCTCTTGGAGGGCGGGGCACAGAGGCCTGCCCCCCTTCATGTCTCTCATACCTCTAATTTTTGGTTCACAGCTCGGCTTAATACTTGGGCGCAGGGGGACAGATTAGTTTCTGGGAGATGATTCGCATGCAGGCTAGAGACAGATTTGAGAGTTATTTTTTTCTTTCCTTTTTTTTTTTTTTGAGACAGAGTCTCACTCTGTCGCCCAGGCTAGAGTGCAATGGCACGATCTCAGCTCACTGCAACCTCTGCCTCTTGGGTTCAAGGGATTCTCCTGCCTCAGCCTCCCAAGTAACTGGGATTACAGGCATGCACTACCACACCTGGCTAATTTTTGTATTTTTAGTAGAGACGGGGGTTTCTCCATGTTGGCCAGGCTGGTCTTGAACTCCTGACCTCAGGTGATCCACCTGCCGTGGCCTCCCAGAGTGCTGGGATTACAAGAGTGAGCCACTGTACCCGGCCAGAGAGTTCTTTAGATGGTCTCCTTCCAGATTATTCAAAGGATCTTTGGGGTTAGTGGGCCAGAGATGAAAGCTCACACGCATAAAAGCATAGCAGGAGGAAAGGACTGGAAAGATGGAAGCAGGGAGAAAGAAGGGATCGCCTTTGATTCATTCACCCAGCAAACCCATAGCAACTCCCACTGATTCATTAGCCTCTAAATTCTTACATTTATTATTACTAACCATATGGAAGGCAATGACTAATTCTTGCCACATGGCTGGGATATGGCTTCCTATTAAGGAAACACAACCTGGTAGCCTAAATGCTGTAGTTTTTCAAAGGAAAACTGCTTTAAGCATAAGCATTTCCCTTCATTTTACCCCTTCATCTTTAACTACATTTGCTAGTTCATGGCTTCCTTAAACAAGCTGTCATTTGACTTCATGGGCTTCTTCTCACAAGGGTGCAGACAGATTCACGGGAGGCTCTCGGGCTCCCTCTTGTCACCCTGTCCTGCCTCCTCAACCCATAAACAGGCCACTACTTTTCCACAGCAGCTGTTCCGCAATCCCAAAGACCCTGGGTCATCTCTCCAGTTCCAGGCTTTGCTCACAGTGCCTTCTGGATGTGTGTGTTTTCCTTGGGAAGGAGAACACGCTTCAGGAAAGGAGGCAATACTGGAGATAGAAACTGTTCTTTCTCAGGGAACACAAACAAATCAAAATATTCTTCCCAGCTATGGTGCGGCTGGGAAGCAGAAGGCAAGTGAGGCAGGGAAGGATCAGGGCCGCATTGCCACGACCCCCCTGATGTCCACTTTAGGTCCACAGTTATGCCCCTGTCGGTGGCTTCCTGCTTCCTCTTCTACAGAATGGCAACATGGGGAGGGACACTGTAGCGTTCAGTACTCAGGCATGCTCATCTGCCCATACCAGTTCCGTCCAAAAAATGGACACCGCCTCTCCACCAGCCCTTATTACCCTCGAATGAATGGAGAGGACGAAAGGGGACTCTGGGTCTCTTTTCCATCTTGACAATTTTGAGGTGTTTGCAAATCAGTGGAGAGTTATCTAATTCCCTTATACATATCCTCACATGAGCTAACGTTTTTTTTTCCCTGTCACTAAACCCAAGGCTGAAAGAAGTATTACTCCTTGAGGGGCATGGGGGTAGGGAACTAACCCTTGTTTCAGTCAAGAATCACGGACTCCTGAAAGAAAGAGGATTCCATGCCGAAGACACTCAGAGGAGGGGACAGATAGGTCCTCAGAGCCTCTGCTGGGGGAGGCCACATGGCTGGAGAGAGGAGACACATATAATATTCTCCCAACCTACTTATACTTTGGTACATAAACTTTGTAAGTATAATGTTGGCAGATTCCAGTGCATAAAAAAGTAGCTGAAAAAACTCAAACCATAAATAATGCCAAGTAATAAAGAAGGTGAATGTTTCTGTTATGAGATTCTTTCATTGTATAAATCTGTTTAATAAGCTGGCTAGGAATCACTGATAGAAAACAGACTTAGTATGGTGTTACAGACCAATCCGTCCTAAAAGGCCAGTATGGGAACTCATGCCAAGTTATATTTTTCTGTTCTTAACCAATGCAACTTAATATGTAATTGTTGTCTTCCTCCTGCCTTCCCTTAACCACCCCCACCCCCCTGCCTCTGCAGACTCATCGTTTCAAGGCACTTTACCATATTTATAGATCACGCTGCCTTTTGTCTTACTCACCGAGAAGGGCTGGGGTCTGTGTATGACTCCTGCTTTTTTAGAGTGCTATTTCTCAACATTTATATGTATGTGTTTAGAAAAATTCCTCCAAATATCCTCCTTTGACCCAAGACCGATGGCAACCACTTTAGCTGCAGAAATTCACTGAACACTAGAGGGGGCGGTGAGGGGGATGGGGTGGGAGTGGGATGGGGGTTGGGGGGGTGGAATGGAGGTCGCTGGGGTCACATTCATCTTCCAACACTATGGCTGCTAATGCTTGTTGATGTTTTTCTGGGGTTGGTTACTATCATCATGATGGGCTGTAAAATGAAATGCTGTAAACTAGCTGAAGGCTTGGGTAGAAATATTTGCCAGACGCCATAAACAACAACACCAGGAGTCCCCACACACTTGGCCGCACTTCCAGGGCTTGGCCATTTGTGCCCACACTGTTGTTTACAGCGCTGGGATGCATGAACTCCATCGCCTGGCTGGTCTAGTTTCTGACCCGAATTCCCAGGTCCCTTTTTAGGAGGTCCACATATAGCTCTCTCTGATAAAGATTTGCTAAATACATAAAACGAAAGGTTATCGGATGAAATAGATTATTTCTCTGCTCAATTTAATGAGTGCTTGGAGAATCTTGAGTCTCCACATTGTCAAGGTGCACTGTTTGGGGTTGCTCACGTAACATGATTTGTGTCAGATCTGTAACCATAGATCAGATGTTTTGCTGTGCATTTGACACAGGTCATATGGAAGTGTCTAACAGAGGGCATTACCAAAAAATGAATTAAAAGTATGAATTAAATGCACTTAACTTGATTATTTCTTGAACTGGCCATTAAGACTCTACTCAGGAATGTAACCCTTTCTAGAACACTTGGGAAAAAGTAATTTTATGCAGAGCACTTGGACATAAAATTAGTTAGAGCCCTCTTTACAGTTTCTCAGATTTATATAGCTCCTTTTATTTACGAACACTAATTTATTTTGGTAAAATCTCATTGAGAAGATTGGGATTATTCCTATTTTACACAGGTAGACACCAAACACAGAAGACAGAGTTTAAAGGGGAGTGCTTACATGTTGGCTAAAAGCTAGAGAAAGTTAATTCAACATTTATTATCGTTGTAACTGTAGTAAATGCAATGGGAAAAAGAAAACGGGTTCGATTCTCTGAGATTACGCTCAAGGAACTTGAGGAAAACTCTAGTAAACTCTAGTAAAAGTAGAGAGGAAAAATTACAGGTAGTTTTTTTCATTCCCCAAAAAGTAAATTAAAACTGGCAGAAAAATCTCCTTCTGGGGAACAGTCCCAGAGGAACCCACAGCTGAGGTGTAACTGTGGGGTATTCTGGGGCCACAGGGCTGGAAACCAATGTTCAGCAAGTCCCAACTTGGGCTGGCACTAGGCTACACTCTTCACTTCAATCATCCTTTTCTCATTCTACGGTTTGTGGGGAAGCAGTAAAAGAAGACTTGAAGGACTCAGTGGGAATGACTCTCTGATCAATACTGAAAGACCTTTGAGAGAATCACAGAAGCTGGGGACAAAGGCCCAGAGCACTGATGCCAAATTGGCCAAGAGACCCAGAGCTGTTCCTGGAAAGATCTGAAGCCAGGAAAATCACAAAGAATTAGAAATAACCAGTGTACTTAAGCCTGGGGAAAAATCCAAAGTTCTATTAAGAAATGATTAATAATAGTGATCAAAAGGTAATAGTACCTCTAGGCTTAGTTTCAAAGAAATATTTTAAAGAAAAGAGCTTTTTTTTTTCCTTTTGAGACAGTCTCACTCTGTCACCCATGCTGGAGTGCAGTGGTGCAATCATAGCTCACAGCAGCCTTGAGCTCCTGGGCTCAAGCGATCCTCCTGCCTCAGCCTCCAGAGTAGGATCTACAAATGTGTACCACCATGCCCAGCTAATTTATTACTTTTTGTAGAGACTGGGTTTCTTCACATTGCCGAGACTCATCTTGAACTCTTGCACTAATGCAATCCTCCCACCTCAGCCTCCCAAAGTGCTGGGATTACAGGCATGAGCTTGGTGTGCCCAGCCAGGCTTCTTGAATTATATTTAAAAATTAATATTTGGTGCTATTGAGTACTTTCCACTTCTTAAGGGGAATTGTTTTTTCATTTAAAAACAAAACAAAGTGTGCTATTCTCTAACTGCTATACTTAAGTCTGCAGTCTAGGTAATAAATAGTAATAACCAAATCACCATTATAGTACCAAAGTACTTTAATTTGTAAGCAAAGTGTTGACGAAGAAATACAAATAGCTCATGGGATCTTTACAGCTCAGATGCAGAGATTCAAAGGAATGTACCCAAGATCACACTGTTGCCAGCAAATGACTCAGGTGTACACCATTCTTCACACTGCACTGCTTTTCCTCATATAGAATTTGGGGCTTTATCATGTTTTCCTCAACTGTTGGAAAACTGGAAACATACTAGGGTGTTTGAGGCTTCCTAAGTCAGAAGTGTTCCAGAACTCTGGTTAAGGGCATTCAGGTAGACTTGGGGCCAAATTCAGTGAAACAAGAAGGAAGCACACAGGATTATCTCTTGTTTCTACTGCACAATGACCACCCACCAGGGGATCAAGACAGGGGGAACAACAACAAATGCAGCCATCATTATTATTATTTGAGACAGAGTCTTGCTCTGTTGCCCAGGCTGGAGTGCAGTGGCATGATCTCAGCTCACTGCACCCTCCACCTACCAGGTTCAAGTGATTCTCATGCCTCAGCCTCCTGAGTAGCTGGGATTATAGGTATCTGCCACCACACCCAGCTAATTTTTGTATTTTTAGTAGAGATGGGGTTTCACCATGTTGCCCAGTCTGGTCTCGAACTCCTGACCTCAGGTGATCCATCCACCTCAGCCTCCCAGAGTGCTGGGATTATAGGCGTGAGCCACTGCACCCGGCCACAGCCATCATTATTGATCACTTTCCATGAGCCAGTGGCTCTTCTGAGCAGACAACATATATGACCTCATTTAATCCTTACCACAATTCAGTGTAAATGATTATGCACATTTAACAGATGAGGACAGAGCTTAATGAACTTGCTCAAGTTCACACAGTGAAGAGGCAAACAGTGGATTTGAACCCAGGCTGACCAATCTTTCAAAGGCCATGCTCTTTCTAGTATGCCAGGCTTTTCTTCTGACTGGGCTCACTACTGCTTTGGGCTCACTGGGCAGGCTGTGAGTGGTACTCTGCTGCCTTCCCCACTCCTCACACCATACTGGTGGAAAGGAAACTGTTAACCCAACTAAGCAGCTGAATCAGAGGTTTGGCTGATTGCCTACGCACCAGGGTCATCTGGCAACCCCAAGAGATGTTGCTTCATTCATTGACTAAGGCCAGTATTCTATCTTCAGAGGGATAGAGCCCTATACAAATGGTAATCCTCCTAAAAAAGGTCACATTTACTTGTTAGTTCTATCCCAATATGAATAAACACTTTAGAAAAGGATTGGGGGCCAGGCACGGTGGCTCATGCCTGTAATCCCAGCACATTGGGAGGCCGAGGCGGGTGGATCACCTGAGGTCAGGAATTAAAGACCAGCCTGGCCAACATGGTGAAACTCCGTCTCTACTAATAATACAAAAAAAATTAGCCGGGCGTGGTGGTGCATACCTGTAATCCCAGCTACTCAGGAGGCTGAGGCAGGAGAATCCCTTGAACCTGGGAGGTGGAGGTTGCAATGAGCTGAGATTGTGTCACTGCACTCCAACCTGGGCAAGAAGAGCGAAACTCCGCCTCAAAAAAAAAGGATTGGGAAGGAAAATAGAATTCAAGGGTATTAGGGAACTGCAAAGGCATGTTGGATGTTCAATTCACTATGGAGGTGACTACCTGTGTCAGGGACGTTGAGGTGTGTACAGAGCTCTATGAAAGTCCAAAGGAGATGTACCTTAACCCTTCCTCTTTGCTCCCTCCTTCCTTTCATGGGGGAAATAAGGTTAGACGGGGCTTCCCAGATGAGGTGACGTATGTGCTGAGTCTCAGTGAGTATGAATGGGAATGGAAAAAACAAGAGCAAGAAGGACACTCTAGGGACGAAATAGTATATGACTAATATGGGTAACTACAAGAAATCTGGTGGCACTGGAACATAAAACTCAGGGCAGCAAGTGGTCAGAGCTGTGGATACAGGGGCAGGCAGAAGCCTGACCAAGGAAAGGCTTTGCAGGCCTTGCTAAGAAGCTTGAGTTTCTTACTGTGGGCAAATACAGCCTCTCAACAACTTTAGATGGGTAGTGACATGGCCAGAGCAGTGGTGTCACCGGACAGATGAGTGGAGGCCAAAGTAAAGATGTGAAGACCAGATAATTAAATTACAACAGTGAGGCAATGAACTTGGGGGTGGTAATAGGGATGAAAAGGATAAAGAGCAAATTTGAGAACTATTTGGAGAGAAACAATCAGCAGGAACTGGTGACTGGTGTGTATGAAGTGAGGAAGGAGACAGTGTAAGGATGATTCCCCCATTTCTAGTTTTGTTGATAGGGTGGATGGTGGTGGTACAGACTGGGATTCAGAAAATAATGACAAATGGCACTGCTGGGAGTGGAGGATGATTGGGATGGGTTAGACTAGGAACAATACGCCTACTCTTCATCTATCTCTCCAACAATTGCTGCTGAACACCTACTAAGTGCCAGGCACAAGACTTGGTGCTGGGGTCACAGAGATGCATTTGCAGCCTCTGCTTTTCAGGACTTCACAGTCCAGAAAGAGGTCAGAAATGTAAGCAGAAAACCACAGTCCAGCATGGTAAGTGCTTGCTGTAAGGGAACAAAAGGGATCGGGAAATATCAACTCTGCCTCAAGCCATGCAGAGCCAGAAATAGGCAAAAGAAGAGAGGGTGCACACTGCCGTGTACCTGTGTCCTCTTCCTGGGGGCTGGTCACTCCCCACTGTACCCACTCTTCTAGAAAGAAGTCAAGGGCAGTAATGAGAAATGACAGCAGGAGGAGAAAGTGCCAAAGTCCAATGAACAACAGGTGGTAATACTGTCAGTTCAAATCACCATCCCGGAAGCTGAGTGGCGATGGAGCTGAATCTAGATCAGTACTCAAACTCTATTAAACCTACAGCACTAATTGCTCAGTGAAGCTCATGTGTTCCTTCCCACCCACTGGATTTTTCTCTGGCCGTTCAGAAGTTCCAGGCCGCTGCTGTATCCCCAAACACGGGTGCTTTTTTACATTTTTCCCCACACTTATAGATGAGGGACTATTTTATTCTTGTTTTAGGCAGCTCAGAAGATGCCCACAGACTGGGCCTCCTGCAGCAGTGTGTGGCTCTGGCTCCCCATAAATCCTCTTCATTCTGTCTCAATAAGATGACATGCTCATATTATCTGGAAAATCAATACTATCACCCAGCTTTGCTATATCAGCAGAGCTGCTCAGCACACAGGGCAAGGGCTGAAGTGCTTCGGATCCATCTCAGAGGTCCCATTGTCAGGCAGGCCTTTCCCTTTCATGGCCAGCCTGAAAGGCAGACAGGGGAGCTCATCAAAAGTTGAGCTGCCTCAACTATCCTTTGCTTTGAATATCCTAGAGCCATGGATGGTCAGATGGCACTGGAAGGGATCTTAGAGATAGATGGTCTTCTCTCTGAAAGTCCGTATTTCGTGGAAAAGAAATTTAGAAAGTGATCTAGACCCTACATCTCCTATGGCCAGAACTGTTCCGTCTCACTGCCTTTCTCTACAGTCTGAACTACTGTAGGATTCTCTTAGATAAAAACACATCCAGAGGCTGTAGCTGATATTGTAAGTGAAGGATCAGATAAAGTGGGGTTGTCTGTTCTTTCAAAGCTGAAAAAAAAATATGAATTCTAGAATTCTGTCACTCATCAATGTAACCTAAATCTTAGTTTTCTTAGCAAGAAAATGGGAGTAATAATGATATGCACCTTGTAATTATATTGTCAGTATTAAACAAGATAGCCTAGGACTCCAGATAAGGAGACTGTCTAAAAATAGTGTAAGAATACTCCACATCTTAATTTCCAGTTCTTAATTCATAATAAAGAGGATATTTCATTCCTCAAGAATCTAAAAATGACCATAGTAAAAGGCAGGAAAATTTGCATTTCATTATTGGAATAGTGTGGTTAGCATGTTGAAGATTCTATTAGATGGTACCAATTTTCACAATAAGTGGACATGAGTTATTGCTGAATACTTGAAGTTGTCTCTGGAGAATAAGACATCATAGCCACATAAATGGCAAAGTCAGATCCCGTGGTACATTCTGATGTGACATTAAGAGACAAGATGAGGAAAGTCAAGTAATACACCAGAGAGAACAGGAGAACCCTGGGAGCTGGGGGAGGGGGGAATTTTTGGCTCTTTCTCCTGGCATCGCAAGAGTGGGATAGGGAGGAGGTAATGAGCTGACTGTATGTGTAGAGAATCAACTTTTTCTTAGGACTAGCTGACAGAACTAGCCTTTCCTCAGCAAGCCACTGGGTCTCTGCAGAATGGGAATAAGCGTTCAAAGTGGTTGTGCTTCACCTAATTCTAGAGATGATCTGATGTCTTTTTCATTGATATGACAATATGCAGACATTTGTGAAGGGGCGGAAAGGGTGCAGATTCTTTGCACTGTACAGAAAGTATTTATTCGTGCTGAAAGGCTCTTTTAACTGTAATCCCATTTGGTGATTACTAACCTGGGGTCCACAGGCCTCCATGGGATCCATGAATAGAATTCAGGTGGTCCATGAATTTGGATTGTGGAAAAAATCACTCCTACGTTTTTGTTAACTTCTAACTGAAATTTAGCATTTATATCAATTATAATGTAGGCAGAAAACAGTAGTTAGCAACCTGTGGCTGTAACCAAGAGAAATCAGTCTTTTTTTTTTTGAGACAGAGTCTCTCACTGTCATCCGGCTGCAATGGTGCGATCTCGGCTCATTGCAACCTCCACCTCCCAGGTTCAAGTGATTCTCCTGACTCAGCCTCCTCAGTAGCTGGGATTACAGGCACCTGCCACCACGCCCGGCTAATGTTTTGTATTTTTTTTCAGTAGAGATGGGGTTTCAGTATGTTGGCCAGGCTGGTCTCGAACTCCTGACCTCGTGATCCACCCGCCTCGGCCTCCCAAAGTGCTGGGATTACAGGCGTGAGTCACCGTGCCCGGCCGAAATCAGTCTTTTCATTGCACATTACTACTGTTGCAATTTACACCAGGGATTGGTGTAAAGGGGCCAGATGGCAAATATTTTAGACTTTGAGGGCCATATGACATGAGGCCAGCTATTCAATTCTGCTGCTGTAGTGTGAAAGCAGGTATGGACAATATGTACATGAATGAGCATGGCTATGTTCCGATAAAACTTTATTTACAAAACAGTCTGTGGGCTGCAGTTTGCTGACCCCTGGTGCACACACATTTTGACTTTGAAAGTATAGCAGTGACGAATTCTGTTTAGTTAATATGTTAAAAATAAGTACATATATTACTATATCATAAATGTGTGGGCATTTAAAATATTTTGGTAATTATGTTCCTACATACTTTATTTATTTAAAAATATTCTGAGAAAGGGTCTGCAGGCTTGACCAGATTGCCAGTGGTCTGTGGCACAAAGATGAAGATGTCTTGTCACAAATATATGTGTTTGCCTACAAATGATTCCTGGGCAGAGGCTAGAAGAGAGGGAGGGGGAAAGCTGGTGAAACAAAATCAGAGTGTAGAAAACATTGTCAATTGAAGCTAATCAGATATGAAATCAAAACTTCTCTGAACTTTCTGTGGTAGGTGATGAGGAAAAAAAAGGTATTCTTTTCCCTATTTTCAGTGAATGCATAGAGTTCCACATTTTGTACATTTCTTCTCACTGTTTGAGTGTTCACTATTCCCAGCTTGCCCTCCCATGGCATTACTTACTGCCATACATTTTTCTTTTTTTTTTTTTGGCCAGAAACACTGTGTTGAGATGCCGTACATTTTTTCTAAAGAGTCTGCAATGAAATCTGGTACTTAAGCACAATGGGTTTAAATGCCCTAAATTAAAACTTGCCCTACTGACGATTTCCTTCCCCGAATGTCACCTGAGTAATGCCTTCTGGGAGCTTACGGAGCAAGTTTTCTCTTTAGAAAACTGAAGTTGAAGGGGCAGGCGAGGAGTTAAAGGGGAGGAGGGCGGGCATGGGGACCAGACACTTCTCTGTGCTTCATCAAGGTCAAAGCTCTACGAAAACGTCCTTAGGGTCTCGGGACAGTGAAACCAACTGGGACTATATGTGGCAAGTGACATCTTTCTCATAGAAGACCGGCTGTTTTGTCCTTTCAGTATAAGCTGTATTTACTTCTAATGATGCAACAGCAAAATGTAACGTGAGGAGAAAGCACCTTCTGCCTAGTACTGTACTAAACAGCTCTGGGTTACATTTACAATTTTAATAAACTGATTTGTCAAACCTGTCAGAATCAAGGGAGATCATCTGGATACCAGATGAACGAAAATATCTGTAATTATAAGTTGTCCATTTTTCTCTTTCATCTTCTATACATGTATCTGTGAGCAGCCACATATTTTCATGCACATACACACACATAAATTTGAAATCATTTTTTAAAACCTGTCATAATAGAATTCAGGAAAGTAGAAAATACAGTTCTCCTGGGATAACAATGGGACTCGAACGCTAAGCTGCACTCCCTGTCCTAGGACCAGCATCCTTTTGCTGAACTATGCTGTCAGAGCCAAAACATTTCAGTTTCATTACCACCTGGATTGTTCCTAATCCTGGCTCATCACTCACTTGCTGTGTGACCACAGGTAAGCAACTAAACCTCTCTGGCTAATAGCTGTGTGTGAAGCAAACATTTTGATACTCATTAACTGCCCCACATTAATAGCACAAATATTAATGAGATTCTTTGGGCAATGAACGCCAAACCCTCTAAAGAATGCTATGAAATGGCTATGAGTTGGCATGAATTTATTTAAACACCTTATCCCAAGTTTATTCAGAATCCCATCTTTTTTTTTAATTTTTTTTTTTGAGACAGAGTCTCGCTCTGTCGCCCAGGCTGGAGTGCAATGGTGCGATCTCAGGTCCCTGCAAGCTCTGCCTCCCAGGTTCACGCCATTCTCCTGCCTCAGACTCCCAAGTAGCTGGGACTACAGGTGCCCACCACCATGCCAGGCTAATTTTTTGTATTTTTAGTAGAGACAGAGTTTCACCATGTCAGCCAGAATGGTCTCGATCTCCTGACCTCTTGATCCACCCACCTCAGCCTCCCAAAGTGCTGGGATTACAGGTGTCAGCCACTGCGCCCAGCCCTCAGAATCTCATCTTTTGCTACCTACATTTAAATTATAGGCCAGGCACGGTGGCTCACGCCTGTAATCCCAGCACTTTGGGAGGCTGAGGTGGGAGGATCACCTAAGGTCAGGAGTTCGAGACCAACCTGGCCACCATGGCAAAATCCCAACTCTACTAAAAATACCAAAAGTAGCCGGGTATGGTGGAGGGTGCCTCTCATCCCAGCCACTCGGGAGCCTGAGGCAGGAGAATTGCTTGAACTGAGGAGGCGGAGATTGCAGTGAGCCGAGATCACGCCACTGCACTCCAGCCTGGGTAACAGGGTGAGACTCCGTCTCAAATAATAATGATAATAAATAAATAAATAAATTATGGCATGTGACTACTTTGAACTGGAAGGCAGCCCACACTTGAGGGCACTGAACTCTCTGTTGCCAGAGAAGGGTGAGAAGGATGACTGGAAAGGTGGAGGATGCAGGGTGTGGGACATCCCCTTTGGGGGCTTGGATTCTGGCTCCCTTTTGGAAGTAGATTGGAAAGGCAGTGGGCCTTCCTGAGGATCTCTCTCATCATTGTTCTCAGGGCAGAGAACGTGAGCTAGAGGATCAACTCACACGGAGGGTGATGACGCTCGAGAGAGCCAGCCTTCACACGGTCACCAAGACCAGGGCATTTGGAAGAGTTTCCACATACTAGAGCCAACGTCCTTTTCATTTTATTTCCTTTTTTAAGATCAATGAGAAATACAGTCTCTAGATGAGGCTAGCTAGGGAGCTGACTTTGGGTGGGGAGGGGCCTGGGGGGACAGCTGATTTTTAAACCTGACATTCTAAATGACCCCTAATGAGTTAAGGGCTGCAGTGAGTGTCTCTGTGGCAGTTTTCCAGCCCTGTTACACGCTAGGCATAAAGTGTGCTGGGAACTACAATTTACTGAAGTGTTTTGCTGATGTCCAGGCCTGTGTCTTGGTGAGTGAGAAGAAGCTGCCATTCTAAGTGAGACTTGTGGCCTCTTCAAACCAGTAATGAACACAGATACAGAAGGATCATGCTGAAAGTGACTGTAGAAACCTGCTAGGATAGGTTCCTTAACTTTATGGGGAAGAAAGCCAAGGTCCAGAGAGAAACCTATGACCTGCCCAAGGCCCCGCAGAAAGCTACTGATGAAGCTGAAGGGAGACCCAAGTTAGCTGCTCAGCTGCTAGTTCATTTTGCTACAACAAAATACTAATTGGTAGTCCTTTGCTACTATTGGAAACAGTCTTTTTAAGGGACGACATCCCTTAGAGAAAGAAAAATACTTGGCTATAGAGAAAAGTAGAATGTGCTACCAACAGTGGATGGAATAAAAACATCGTTGCGAGCACAGCTGTCAGGTGGAAGTTATTCTCACAGTGAACACCAACACCTGTACTTTTCCTAGATTTCTGATTTCACCCTCTCCACCAGACTCAGCTTGCTTCATTTTGACTCTGCCCATCAACAACTGAGTACCTCCATCACGCTGACCTCTCTTCAACAAGAACACCTGGGCTTGACTTTCTCTGCAGTTTGTTCCTTTGCTTATTTCCACAGGGGTCTAGGTCCCCGCTGACTGCTGCTTTAATCATTTGTTAATTTGCTTAAACATCTGGTCAAATTTTGGAAATAATCTCAACAGAAGGGTTTAGGTGAACTTCTCTTGGATGCTGAGAGTTTTCACGTGCCCATCTCTGCCCTCCCCCAGCATACACACACACTAGATCACTAGACAGTCTAAGCCAATAAAGAAAAAGTCAAGGAGTATGACTTTGGCTTTCCTTTCTCTCAGCTGTTCTTTAGGCTCCTTAACTCAGTATGTTCCAAAGTGAACACACCTTCTCTCCTCCATCCCCAGCCTCTTCCTCTGTGACTGGTACTGCTTTCTACTCAGTTACCAAGCCAGAATTTGAGTGGCATCTTAGACTCCCACGTTTCTATTGCATTCTAAATCCCTGTCTAAATGACTGTCATGGAGCCCCTGAATTTCCTTTCCCATGTTAGCGCCTCCTCTCCATTCCTCCTATCCCTACCGTATGGAAGGCACTCATCACTCCTCACTTTGATGAATAATTGGTACCTGACGGTTTCCTGGATCCAGTCTCACCCTACTTCAATCAATTTTCCACACTGTAGCCTAAGTGGGTTTTCCGAAACACGTGTTGATCATATTACCTTGTTTAAAATTCCAAGGGGGCTCCCCAAAGCCTTCAGACTCTCTACCATGATACCCAACCTCCCCATGATCAGCCCTTTATTTCTCCTACAACTCCAAGCATTTATGTCTTACGTCCTGGCCGTCCTGAACTAAACATAGCTCCTTGTTTGTGCCTGTCTCCTCTT
Organism: Nomascus leucogenys; assembly: GCF_006542625.1. Lineage (NCBI taxonomy): Eukaryota > Metazoa > Chordata > Mammalia > Primates > Hylobatidae > Nomascus > Nomascus leucogenys. The sequence continues at coordinate 10,303,235 of NC_044394.1, read as the reverse complement.
GTAAATGGACTTTGCAAGTGCTATTCCCTCTTCGCTGCTGCCTGGCTAATTCCAACTCATTCTTCAAGACTTGGTTTAGTCAATAATTTTTCCAGGATGCCTCCTGTGCCATGTGGTTGGTGCTTAATAAATTTCTGTTGAATAAATAGATAAACCAATAAAATGGTAGAAATATGTTCTAGTAAATACATATTTTCCTACAGAAAAACATAGTAATAACTGCAAGAGGGACAGGAAAGGATTCACACTGGGGAATGAGAAATTTGGCTGGAGATGATGTCAATATTAGGGCTCTATTTCATGTACCTTCGTCAAAATCACCTTTTTCAAAAAGAGGCAGAATTCTGAAGAACAGCCTCTCCACAGAGAACCTGAAGTTTGGAAAAATATTATTACTGCCTGCCTTGGAACCACGGGGTTCCCTCAAACCCACTGGATGGGCCTTTGGGACCATCAACTCATAGTGATCGTGCTAGTTGCTTTTGCTGATCTTACCAGCAACTGTTCCATCAAATTGTCATTAGGGCTAACTCAAGGTAACCACTAGGAACTTGGAGAATGCATATGACCTCTGGGTAAAGCCTGTTTAACCTGACTGGAAGAATGAGAGAGTATGGAAACAGACATCTGTCTCTTATGGTAATGATACACGTTTACATTCTATGTCGCTGGGAAGAAATTTTGGAAATATTTTTCTAAATATCACTGGCAAAACCAAACTCATTTTCAGGGAAGAAAGAAACTTTTCATATCCCTTTTGGGCTGATGCAGGAGCTGTCTAAGCAACTGTTGTGTTGAAAATTGTGATGACCTACAGAAATTTCTTTTTTTTTTTTTTTTTTGAGACAGAGTCTCGCTCTGTTGCCCAGGCTGTAGTGCAATGGCACAATCTTGGCTCACTGCAACCTCCGCCTCCCAGGTTCAAGTGATTCTCCTGCCTCGGCCTCCTGAGTAGCTGGGATTATAGGCGCGCATCACCACGCCCAGCTAATTTTTTTTTTTTTTTTTTTTTTTAGTAGAGACGGGGTTTCACCATGTTGGTCAGGCTGGTCTTGAACTCCTGACCTTGTGATCCACCCGCCTCAGCTTCCCAAAGTGCTGGGATTACAGGCATGAGCCACCGTGCCCAGCCTGACCTACAGAAATTTCAAACGGCAACCAGGGACATCCCAACGAGACAGTGTTTTGACCTGAGTGGTATCAGAAATAGGCTTTACTATAACCAGGCAAATACCTGGACAAAGGAACCCTCATCGGGAAGGCACTGTCACTCTTGGCAGCAGCAATCCCACAGCAAAGAGTTCCCCCGGCAGAGACAGAGAGACAGCTACTCATCTGATGAAACTCTCTCAGTCTGTCCTTTGCCTTGGGGATTATGCTGGGTATTTAGTGTCAGAGACAGGGGTTCTCTGGCCCATCCTCCCCAGGAGCCAGGCTGCTCTCCAGCAGAAGTCTCCATCACCAACGCCTCTTTGCATATCACCCGCTCCTTATAAACCACTTCTCTTGAGAATAAAGTTTAAGGAAGGACGAAAAGCATTGCTGCCCAGGCTCCCTAGTAATCCAGCACAATCATTCCAGATGTTGTGACCCACCACTTAAAGGGAATTCCTTGTCTGGACTGCCTCTCTGGGGCAGCTTATTAGGGAGCATACCCTCCAAGGGCTTAGAGAGAAGCCTCAGGACAGCACATCTCCAATCAAGACTTCAGCACTTAGCAGGGACTGTTTAGAAGGTGCGATTCTCAGCTTGTCTCCTTCATAAAGTGACACCAAGCGCTTCCTGCCAGCCACAGTCTTGAGTAGTGATGTCATCAGAGGCTTGGAGGCTGTCTTTGTTTCCTGAATTACTAAGGCAGCTGATGTTTAACTGACCTGTCATACTGAAGGCACCACAGGGGCAGAGAGGGCTGACTTCGGGGCAAAGATCTCAAGAGTAGCAATGAACCAGAAGTCTCAAGAGAAACTGCCTTATGATGCTTGGAGAAGACTGAGCTCATCCCAAAGGCCAGCCGCATCAAATACAGACTAAATCCCAGCAACGGTGATGGATTGAGCCTGTCTTAATGTTTTTAAGTGACAATACAAGGTTTTGAGAATCCAGACAAATACAGGGACATAAGAGATGAAACAGAAGAGTACTCAATGAGGTAGGGCATTTCTGCTACCCAGCCTGGGCCTGAGACTCAACTATGTTAAGAACTCAAGGCCTTTCAAGGCCAGTTTGTCCACCAACACCTGAAGAAGTGTGTTAAAACAGCACTAGACAAAAGGTCTATTTCTTATCCCTCCTCAGGCTTCCTGAACTCGTACAACTAGCATGGAATTTTTTAATAACAAAAGGAATTCCAAATACCACGCTGTGGCTAGCATAACTCTGCTTGTTCCTTGTATGACTTAATCAAATGTTTAAAGATACTTCAGATGGATGACTTTCCCTAGGCTGGTGGGAAGTTCCTTGTCCCTCAAATAAAGAGGGAAAGGACCCGTGAGTGGGGACATCATAGTACTACCACCTATTTCTGGGCCTGGAATAAAAACATATGATATTATATTGCAAGACTTTTTTCAAACATGATGAGTAACTCCATTATAAGTTTAACTACAGTAGTTGGGATCTGTTCTATACATTTATTGTATTTTAAAATAACAACTTATTTTGGAGACTGGAAAATACAAGGATGAAATACTCTATTGCTTAACTATTTAACTAGAGATACAACAACCTACTTTGCAGAAAAATGATGCTGCGGCTCACGCCTGTAATCCCAGTGCTTTGGGAGGCCAAGGAGGGTGGATCCTTTGAGGTCAGGAGTTCGAGACCAGCCTGGCCAACATGGTGAAACCTCTCCTCTACCGAAAGAATACAAAAATCAGCCAGGCGTGGTGGCGTACACCTGTAGTCCCAGACACCTGGGAGGCTGAAGTGGCAGGATCGCTTGAACCCGGAAGGCAGAGGTTGTCGTGAGCCGAGATCGTGCCACTGCACTCCAGCCTGGGTGACAGAGTGAGACCCTGTCTGAAAAATAAAAATGAGGTGCTATTTCCAGTAGATCCTGCACATAATGGAACTTAAGGATATGAGTCTATATAGTTCCTCATAGCACCAGCCCTATAGTCTTCTCTCTTTCATACTTGACAGTGCTGATCCCTGGTCATATGGCAACAGCATGAGGGTTGTGATTTAATGTCTTAGAAATGGCTGGGTCCATATAGCTGTCACTTCCAAGTGACAGAATACGAAGACCTTGTTCTGCTATCCTCTACGAGATGTCTTTGGGCCCTAATAGTCTTGTCTTAAAAACGAGCCAGGAAGGTTAAATGTGCAGTTCTTAACTTTTTTTTTCACCATCTCAACATATCTGATGATAGGCAGCTCTCCCATTAGTAAGAGTCGGAATGATTTTCAAACTGGGGTGAGGGAGGTAAGGCAGGAGAGAAGTGATCAGAATCTCTTGGAGTAGAGGGGCAGGAGGATTTTCTCAAGCTATAAGTGAGATTTCCAACCTGCACGATTTCTAATATCCCTTCTAAAGATGAAACTATGACTATTTCCACATCTACCCTTTAATTTTCCCTCCATTTGTTCCCGAGTGAAGTTGGGGCCACCTCCCGTTCAAGATTACATCAGTAATAATTTTTACTAACATACTGGTGGTCTCTGAGCTTGCTCACAGAACGTGAGTCCACGTGCTGGCTGCCAAATTGCAGCAGTTATTGGCATTTATACTTTGAGAAAACTTTACCAAAAATTTTATACATATGTCAAATGATACACTTGTCAAGAATAACCCCCCATAAATAACCTTCTTCTGGCTTATTTGAACATTGGTTATTGCTTACGTTTAGATGATTTAATTGGAGATTTTTAAAGTTGAAGGGTTCATCAACTTTGCAAATATTCTGTATGTATTGATGAAAAACAGACATTCTAGGCAGATTTTCTAAAAATGAAATTCACATACTTTGTTACTTGCATGACATCATGTAAGTGGTAGTTTGCAAGGTTCTGGCAATCTGTTTATCAAGTACACATATGGGCATAAGAATAGGTGACCCTCTGTATTCTCCCAACCTGGCCACACCTGCCTGACCCCCAAGCATAAAGGACCCCTCACCCCTCATTTCTTTTTTCTTGTTTTTTTGAGATGGAGCCTCGCTTTGTCACCCAGGCTGGAGTGCAATGGCGTGATCTCAGCTCATTGCAACCTCCGCCTCCTGGGTTCAAGTGATTCTCGTGCCTCAGCCTTCTGAGTAGCTGGAATTACAGGCACCCACCACCACGCCTGGCTGATTTTTGTATTTTTAGTAGAGATGGGGTTTTGCCACGTTGCCCAGGCTAGTCTCGAATTCCTGAGCTCGGAGTTATCTGCCCGCCTCGGCCTCCCAAAGTGCTAGGATTACAGGCGTGAGCCACCATGCCTGGCCCCTCATTTCTTTTCAAATCAAACTAGGGGACTATCCTTTTCTCTTAATTCTCTGCAAAACTACCTGGAATAAAAAAGAAAAATATAAGAGCTGCTGTGAGAATGTTCAATGGCAAGGAAAGTGGGGGTGGGATGGGGTTGGAACTCATCTAAAGAAAACATTGGGGTGATCCTAGAATCTATCCCCTGCAGGGGTGGGTGGGTGCCAACTTCTGCATTTCTCCTAAACGATCCCAGCAGCTGCTCCACGTTATACGCGGCAAGTCTTCTAGGATCTCAAAGGGTTTTCAAAGTCATGCTGGCAGCTGCCTCCTGTCGCCCCACTCTATAATGATTGAACCTCTTGTTCCTTTTATAGAGTTGTTCTCTCCTAATAAAACACTAAATGCTGGTCTGAGCAACTGTTCCAGGATCACTAGATGCAATCCTCCCTCCCTCTTCCTCCTCACCCTACATGCCTTATATTTTCTATCACAATGGACCCCTGTGTAAACTGCTCCGGACTGACTCACAGCAGCATGGGCGTGCATACAGGCTTGCAAGTGTGCACACACCGACACACGCACAACCACCATCAGCCCCCTTTCAACCAAACCTGAACTCCAAATCCATTTCCAGCTATTTTAAGAGCTGCTACTTTAAAACTGGGCAACCATCCTAAACACATGAAAGTGTACACGAAGCACAAACTGCCATAAATGAAGAACCGCAATTCATTGTGTCAGGAGCCTGCAGAGGTGATACCTTCAAGCTGTTTGTCAGAATAAAAAGCTGTGACTTGTCAGCTCTTGGATGGGAAGCACAGCAAAACAAGCCATTTTTTTTTCCCGGCAAATATGAACCACATTTTAAAGGTGTGAACTCTTTCCAAGCTTCAAAATGCAAATGGAAACAACATCATACCAATCTAGCAGTTGGCTTGAAAACGGTTCCTAGCTCATTTCAAATCTCACAATCCTTCTCTAAGTCATAGTCCGGGAGCTACAGAAAGCAAGCTCAATTTCCCCCCCCACATCAAGTATAGTAATGTTTAAAACTGGCCTTTATTTTTAAGGTTTCATGCTACTTTATATGTAATCATTTTTTAAATATTTCCTTTTAAGATGGTAAGTTTCTCCAGAGTTGGAGCCTGGGTTATTCATTTTGTTTGTTTGTTTGTTTGTTTAAATTACCAGTAGCTAGCAAAGTACCTGGTAGGCTGTAGTTGTTCATCAAATGTTTGCTGAATAAACAAGTGAAACCCTAAACACAAAATGGACTTGGTTCGCCAGTGTTTGGCTAAAATAGGCAAACTAGGCTGGGCGCGGTGGCTCACGTCTGTAATCCCAGCACTTTGGGAGGCTAAGGCGGGCGGATTATGAGGTCAGGAGATCGAGACCATCCTGGCTAACACGGTGAAACCCCATCTCTACCAAAAATACAAAAAATTAGCCGGGCGTGGTGGCGGGCACCTGTAGTCTCAGCTACTTGGGAGGCTGAGGCAGGAGAATGGCATGAACGCAGGAGGCGGAGCTTGCAGTGAGCCGAGATTGTGCCACTGCACTCTAGCCTGGGCAACAGAGCGAGACTCTGACTCAAAAAAAAAAAAAGGCAAACTCAAAAGTCCCTTGACCACATTTACTCCCAAGATTTTCAAGGCTTTTTTTCTGGGCTTTTAATGACAGAATCCTACCTTCCTGGAACAATTCTGTTGAAGTAATGGGCATTTGACTATAAAGGAATAAACAGAAAGAAGCTTCAAGCCCTAATGGGTAATAAACAAATTAGAGGCACCCAAATTCTCTGTCGTTTTTCGTTATCTAGAGATCTCTCTGAAAGTATAAATTAAAATGCTATAATTGGTGGTTTAATATTTTAGCTCACATTGGTTTGTTTTTGGTTACTAAGTGCTAAGCATTTTATTTAAACTGATTTGTTTTTCTATTATGAACATCTTAAACATATATAAGCAGAGAGAATGGTATAATAAACCCCAGTGCCAGCTTTAACAATTAACCAATTCATGCTACTCTTTTTTCATCTATATAATTTTTAACTTACGTTTTGTGACAATCAGACTTCTGCTTACTGCTCCTCAATTAGCTTATAATTACTACCAACTTCTTAGTTTGGGAAACCTCCCACCCAGAAGGTGGACGTTTTGAGCCAAAATATGACATTTGACATGGGTGCAGCTGCTTAAAATATGTCTTCATTAAAGTCAGATGAAGGAGATAAGCTTAGTCTCGGCCTCCAAAGGAACACAAAGTTTGCATTTTTTCTTTTAAGTATAAAAGTAGAACTCTTTCCACCACCACACTCCCTTCCCATGCTCCCTTTACACACACAAACCCAAGTAAACACCCTAATTTCTGAAAAATTTAGTGTCCCAGACCTTTTGGCTATCAGCACTCACATCAGTTTCCCAGTTGCTTTGCTCACACTTTGGAGGAAACATGGAGGCAAGGACACGGGGCAAAATAAACACTCAAACAAATTGATTCTAAGGAACAGACCTTTATACCTCTTTTCGTTTTTATGGCTTAAGATGGTGCAAAAATGTTACTTACTCCCTAAACAGTTATTAGTCTCTGTAATGTAACATAGCAGATACTTTCTAAATCCTTTTAGCCTTCTCCCCCTTACTGGAAAGATCATCATTTTTTTTTTTATTTCAAAGTGGATTTAATAAAGAAAAGGAGTGCTGTTAAAGTAATACGTGAGGCTTTGACATTAAGCAGTGCAACCCTGTGGAGTCGGCAAGAACAGGGTCTCTAATCTCCAGTGATTTATAGAGGCTCTTCCTTCATCTCTGTACTTGGGGAGGGCCAAAAAGTTTAGAGACAGGCTGGCGTCCCTCTTACTCCACACCACTAACTCCTGCTGGCCAGTCTGCCTGCTCAAACTTTTAACCCTTTAGCTGTTACTTGACAGCACACCCATTAAAGCCAGTTTATTTGCTCTCAGAGGCCAGAGTGGTTTCACATGGCAGTAATGTACATGGAGGTAAACAGCCACGTCTGATGTTGAGAAATTACAAGCGAAGAGCAAAAAGGAAGCTAAAAATCAAACTGAGATCATGTGAAGATGTCTGGAAACGGTCAGAAGAGAGACCCCTTTCCATGAGTGACTGAGAGTCTGTTGGGCCGGCACCCCCACCATACCCCGCCACTCTGAGTGAGCCAGCTGAGTCATGGGGGTACATTCTCTCCCAAGTAATGCTTAGTACTTGGAACTATAACTCAAGGTCAAAGTCAAAGATCCAGAATATGGGTAGAAAGATTAGACAACATTAAGAGTCTGAAACAAGTTGTTCCAACAAGTGGACTAAGGGGTGGAAAGGAGGGTGCACTTGTGTTGGGCCTTGCCCAAGAGGAAATGTGCAGAGGGGCCATTAGGCCTGCCTGGCCCTTCCCGAATGGGACGGGTCATTTTAAACATTGTATTGGTTATAGATAAATACTATGAGCATGTTTTCATGCTCCACCCCATCCTCCAAAACCAAAATCTTCTGTTCTAAGGCTTTTTTGAATACCAAGGTACCTGCAAAACACCAGCCACCATCCTGGCCTAGCCAGGATTTGGCGGTTCTCAGTACAGCACTTTCCCCCATGGCTGGGTACAAGGCCTGCTCGGAGGATTGGCATGTGGGGTGGTAGCTTCTTTCTAGGCATCTCTGCATTAAAAACTGTCAAGAAAATTTCCAGTCCTTTAGTCCATCATATCTTGTGGTTGCTGCCAACTTGGTCCCTTGTCTCTATCAGTCAGACAAGAAGGCACTCCTCCTAAGCCACCGGGAATGAAGGAGAACTTGACCTTGGTCAAGGTTTTGGGTGAACTTCATCTTTTAAAAGATCAAAGCACCACATTTGCCAACAAGGACTCACTGGGGATCTGAAGTAGAAAGTGCATGCCAACCTAAAGCTAGGACAATCTGTAGCAGAGATGGCTCTGGGACAAAGCCCTTGTACTTGATAACCTTGGGCCCTTGCTGCCTGGATCCATTCCTAACGAAGAAAGATACAGAGCCCCACTTTAAGAGTCTTTCTGGAATCAAGCACCCAGGTCAAGAAGTAAGACTGACAAAGATCAACACTACATACTTTAGGGCCAGCAGATGACAAGTCAAGGTCACAAAATTCACAACCGATAATAGCACAGCAAGCCGTCAAAGACCTTACACTTTCCCTCTCCACAGCCCACGTAATTTCTTTGATTCAAGTTGATTGAGTGCCTCATTTAATGGAGTGGTTAAGGAAGGAACCGAGGCAGAGACAGGGAGTGACTTGCTGAGGAGCACACAGCCAGCTGGTAAGAAAGTCAGCAACAGAGCCCAGGGCTTCTGACTCAGTCTTTTACACCTTGGTGTAGAGTAACAAGCTAGAGTTGTAAAGATATCAGAACCAAGTTCGAGTCCCGATTCCTCTGCAAGTTATTTAATCCCTGCAACCTTCAGCTTGCTCCTCTTAAAATAGAAATAATGGTACCTTTTCAATGCTGTGACAATTACATGAGAAAACCAACAAAAATACTTAGAACAATACTTGGCACATAGTATGTACTGAATAAACGTTAATATCCTATTGTTGTTATTACTGCTTTTTCTTCAGAAAGTCAGTAATAAGTGTACTTTTTTGGCTTGTTGGTTTTTTTTTTTTTTTGACACACGGTCTCACTCTGTCACCCAGGCTGGAGTGTAATGATGCCATCTTGGCTCCTTGTAGCTGCCATCTCCTGGGCTCAAGTGATCCTCCTGCCTCAGCCTCAGTAGTAGCTGGGACTACAGGTGCCCATCACCATGAGTGGCTAATTTTTTGATTTTTCATAGAGACGAGGTCTCACTACGTTGCTTAGGCTGGTCTTGAACTCCTGGGCTCAAGTGATCCTCCTGTCTCAGCCTCCCAAAATGCTGGGGTTAGAGGTGTGAGCCACCACGCCCTGCAAAGTACACTTTCTTGGAACAGCATGTGGCCCTCAAGCTGACTCCAAGTTGCTCTGAACAAATGCAGTATGGCAGATAATTTTCCCCAAGACAGCCCCTACCGCAGCCTTCCTCCTCTCTGCTGCAGCATCTACCACATTTGGTTGTCATTTATCTCTATAGAGATCTGTTCCCCAACTCCATAGAGCTTTTTTTTTTTTTTTTTTTTAGACAGTCTCACTCTGTCGCCCAGGCTGGAATGCAGTGGCGTGATCTCGGCTCACTGCAAGCTCTGCCTCTCAGGTTCACACCATTCTCCTGCCTCAGCCTCCCCAGTAGCTAAGACTACAGGCACCCACCACCACGCCCGGCTAATTTTTTGTATTTTTAGTAGAGACGGGGTTTCACTGTGTTAGCCAGGATGGTCTCGATCTCCTGACCCCGTGATCTGCCTGCCTCGGCCTCCCAAAGTGCTGGGATTATAGGCGTGAGCCACCGCGCCTGGCCTCCATAGAGCTCTTTAGGTGTAAAGACCATGGCATCTTTCTAGTTGCATCTCTGGTGTCTGACTCAGCAGGTGGCCCATAAAGTTTCAGTGAATGAATAAATGCATGAATGCAGTATAAAGGGCCTAGAAAGCATTCCCTGTCTTTCCTCGCCCTGGCCAGGATCTCTGTAGTGCAATTTGCCTAAATATGCTACCTTCTCACTCTGGTAAGCCCGTGGCAGAGTTTAGAGACCAAACATATTTACAGTCCAACCTTCTCTGAAGGTGACATGCTCCTCTGGCTGCCCTGGGAGCCGCCTTCACAAGGGTGTAGAGCGAGTATTTAACTTAGCCCTGCTAACAGCATGCCCACAGTTCCTGGCACACTGTTAGCACTCTCTGCTGGTGTGAAATTCCCTATTCTGACATGTTATTTTTTGGTCTTGCACCAAGCAGCAGCATGCTAATGTGAGAAAATCTGCAGAAACCCTTCTAGGTCCAGTCATCAATGGCCTCCAGGGTCATAAACACCATGTCGGATTCCTATCCTGCTGGCCATTTACCAGCCTCCCACTAACCAGAGGCCTCTCCACATGCCAGACTTCACCAGCACAGGAGTGGGCGCAGACATCAGTATAAACCCAGCAACCTCTGCTTCATCTGCTCACGATAACTTTCAAATGCAGATTCAGAGAATTCAGAAGCAAGAGGAAATGTCTCATATCCCACAGCCCCCCACCCCCGCAGACCCTCCGCACCCCGCCCTGCAGGCTCCCCAAGGGATGGTTGCAAAGATCTACCCTTTGAAAGCTGCAAAGAAATCCCAGAGGAAGATGTGTGTAGAGTTTAAGCTACTTTGTAGCAGTCTGTTGACTCACACCCACACACTGGGAACTCTCTGGAAAAAACTTCCCACCAGTTGTTTCCTTTATGAAATGTTTCTGGTCCATGAGTAAAAAGGTGTCATGATATTGACAGTCAAAGCCTGGGGCTGGTTTTAGGTCTGAGGTTTCACAAGACAAACTGCAATATTCATGTATTCACGTAACTTGTGTGTGTGTGTGTGTGTGTATAAGCTGTCTTGAAAATAAAAAAACAACTGGTAGAGCTTTACAATTTACAGGACTAAAGCTGTAGGGACTGGAGATGGGAGGGAAGACATCAGAAACTCGAGTCTCAGCTGCAGGCTCCTTTACCTTTGGGAAACTGCAGATCCCCAGCTCCTAGCTCCTAGTCTCTTGTCTCCTGGATAAACAAGCGTTATCGGCCACCCACAGTACTTCAGTTAGTAAAAGGGCTTAGGAATGTAAATCACACAGGAGTGAAGTGCGATTCTAATTTGCACTTAATCAAAGCCAATTAGAAGTACATTATTTACACAAAGTCCATGCATCTCAATTACGCCTAGCACAGCTCAAGACAGTTTTGAGCCCAGACCTTAATTCTGCTTAATTAGAGGAGTAAACATTTTCACTGAGTCAATCCTCTAGTCTAGTCTAGTCTAGATCCTATGGATAAACCAAACCAAGCATGTAGAGCTTTTCACTTTAGGGCCAAGTAAAGTGTAACTGACACCTGTTGAAAACCTGCAGGAAACAAAGTATTCAGACCTGGAAGTTATGTTGGAGAAGTAGCACTCAGTTCTCTCTTTTATATATATTTATTAGCAGGGACTCTGCCATGCACTAAACTGTTATATTTGTTTCCTCTTCCTTTGCTGCGTTTTAGCAAGAAAAACACACACACACACACACAACCTAGGAGGATGGGAAAGGCAAAGCACCCCCATTTAGTTCTCAAGTGATACTTTTCATTTCTCTGGTTCCTGTGGTCCCTGGTCTGCCCAGGTGGAGGCAGTTTCAGGATAGTTGGTTTGAATCACTGGGGGACAGAAGAGACCCCGAGGTTAGCATCAGCCAGTAGGCATGGTCTCAACAGAGACCAAGGACAGGAATTTAGGGCAGCAAAGTTTTCAGAAGCCTACAGACAGGAGAACCAGGAGAGAACCTTGATGACACTTGCTTGAGAACTTCACTTACCCATTCATTCAACAGCAGGCATTAGCTAGGTGCTGGGGAAGCTTCTGCTGTCCCTTCTGAGGTGGCATCAGGTCACTGTGCTATGCCCTGCCATGCCTGGGCAAATCTCACTTACTGGTGAGTGGAGGCTCTCCTAAGCAGAGACCTTGAGAGCTCTTCTGAGGATTCCTTCTCTGCAACAACTGGCATGGCCTTAAGGGAACAAATAAATTGCCCAGATAGGCTGAAAAGCCAGTTAGAATGAAGCCTAAACAGCACGAGGAAAAAAAAAAAAAAAAGAGCAGAGGAAAAAAAAAAATGCAGCTGTGGGCTGCACTGCTAATTGCAAAAAGCCCAGAAGCAGCAACAGAGGTGAACAAGTTTTCACATTGTGTCCGGAATTGGTTCCTTCCGGTAGGTTCTTGGTCTCGCTGATTTCAAGAATGAAGCCGCGGACCCTTGCGGTGAGTGTTACAGTTCTTAAAAATGGTGTGTCCCTCAGATGTTCAGATGTGTCTGGTGTTTCTTCCTTCCGGTGGGTTCGTGGTCTCGCTGACTTCATTCTCAGGAATGAAGCCGCAGACCCTCGTGGTGAGTGTTACAGCTCATAAAGGTAGTGTGGACCCAAAGAGTGAGCAGCAGCAAGATTTATTATGAGGAGCAAAAGAACGAACCTTCCCCGGCATGGAAGGGTACCCGAGCAGGTTTGCCATTGAGCAGGTTTGCCATTGAGCAGGTTTGCCAGTCATGGTGCGGGTGGCCATTTTTTATTCCCTGATTTGGCCCGGCCCACATCCTGCTGATTGGTCCATTTTACAGAGCACTGATTGGCCCATTTTACAGAGTGCTGATTGGTCCATTTTTACAGAGTGCTGATTGGTGTGTTTACAAACCTTTAGCTAGACATAGAGTGATGATTGGTGCATTTAGAATCCTTTAGCTAGACAGAAAAGTTCTCCAAGTCCGCACCCAACCCAGAAGCCCAGCCAGCTTCACCTCTCAAGATCATAATACCAAAGGTACGACTAAAGCTGCCCAGGTGAATCAGTTCAAGTTCTAACTGCTTAAAAATCAATTTACAACTGGGTGTGGTGGTCTGCTGTCTCAGCTACTTGGGAGGCTGAGGCAGGAGGATTGTTTGAGTCCAGGAGGTTGAGGCTGCAGTGAGCTATGACTGCCTCACTGCATTCCAACCTGGATGGCAGAGGAAAACTCTGTCTCTAAAATTTTTCTTTTAAAAATCAATTTACAGCTGAGTGCGGGGGCTCACGCCTGTAATCTCAGCACTTTGGGAGGCCGAGGAAGGCGGATCACGAGGTCAGAAGATCGAGACCATCGTGGCTAACACAGTGAAACCCCGTCTCCACTAAAAATACAAAAAATTAGCCAGGCATGGTGGCGGGCACCTGTCGTCCCAGCTACTTGGGAGGCTGAGGCAGGAGAATGGCATGAACCCGGGAGGCAGAGCTTGCAGTGAGCTGAGATGGTGCCACTGCACTCCAGCCTGGGCAACAGAGCGAGACTCTTGTCTCAAAAAAAAAAAAAAAAAAATTTACTTTTGCAACCTCATTTTGGTACAAATCCCCTCTAAATTCACTTGGTCATCCCTTCATCATCTCTGATGAACTAAATAGGAGAGTTAACTAAATATAATAGGGAGAATGAATTAAACATAATATAAAGTACTTAGCCTAGAGTGGGTGCTTAATGTCTGGTGGATGAAGCTAACTAGTTTGAATGTGTTATAGTCCTCCAAACCAAGACTAGTTGAATTCATCGGTACTTCTCCAGTAAAAATGGTCACCTTTGTATTAAAACATAAATAAAACGGTAAAATCTCTGAAGGAACTAGGCAGCACCATTGAATGTCATGGCTGCCCAATTGTTTTCAATACATAAAGGAGCAATGTGGAGCAAAAAAACCAACACAACTTTTAGTATTACAACATCATGACATCATAGTATTATTTAAATAAAAGATGCCATGGGCTGATTTATTTTTAAAGGGGGAAAATCACAGTGAAAAAAATTTATATATAAAATATAAAATATGCATTATATATAATATACAAATATATTAAAAATATATATTTTTTACTGTGATTTCTCCCCTTCGTTAAAACTCATTTAATTACTTACACATTTAAGCTCTGTGCATTTCACTCGGTGAAAAAATTATCTTGATAAAAAATGTTTAAAATTCACATTTTAGGTAGATAAAGGGATGATGCAATGTGACCAACTCATTAAACCAAAATGGAAATTCTCTCAAAGTGAGGCATAGAGACTTCTGGAAGGGTCTGGTTCATAATACTCTGTGTTGATGGGCTTCCTTCTTTTTCAAACACCCCAGATACTCTGTTTTATTAACAAGGACCAATACAAACCTAACTTTCTATAACTCGGGCATTCAACTTGTCCTTGGAGCCTCCCTCACTGACACAGGAAGTCACATCTGTCTAAGAGTAAGCCAACGAAACCAACTTTAGTTCCCAGAAGACTTTGCCTTTGAACTCTTTCAGCCCAATAAAAGTGAACTCTGTGTCCTGGAATATTATGCAAATGTCCTGCCCACTTTTTTCATCCATCCTACTCTTAAAAGGTACTAGTTTGGACACTTGCAGAGAACCTTTCACCAGAGGCCCAATTTGCCCCTTCTCATTCAGCTCCCAACCAAGGCTCAGGAAAGCCTTCTCATTGGTAAGGTATTCCCAAAGAAGCAATAAAGAAAACCCCACATTTATAAGCTTTGCTTTTTCCTAGAGATAAATTTTATTTCAAACCTGAGACCAATTAGGGAGAAAAATAATAAAAGCACATATGAATGTGTTCACTGAAAAAATGTCCCAAATAATTTCTTTATACTTTAAAAAGGACTTTCTCATATATTAAATTCACTCGATCTTATTAGATATTCACAGAAACGCAGGAGGCAGGTACCTAGTAACTAACTAGTCTGAATATGTTATAGTTAGTTGCCAATGAGGTCTTCTGAATCCAAATTCAGTCTTCCTCTCATTACATGAAACAGCCCGAATTGAAATAGCTGTTTAGAAAAAAATCTTGAACATCTATTATGTGCACAAGAGACTTGTAAAAAGGAAGTAGCGGAGAAGAAAGTAAAAATTTACCATAAAACAAAGAATTTTTTTAAAAATAGAGAAATGAGAAAGCTATACTTAGTATGATACAAACCCCAGAAATTATGGATAAACACATAAAATTTTAAAATTCGTACAGCAAAGATACTGACAAACTTGGAAAAATATTTATAATATATATGATAGAGTGCTAATTTGCTTAGTATATAGAAAGCTCCTTCAAATCAATATGAATAAGATAAAAAACCCAACATAAAGATGGGTAAAGACTATGAACAATGAAAGAACTAAATATGGCATTTAAATTTGTGAAAATATGTTCAATGCCAGTCTAAGAGAAATGCAAATTCAAATTACAATAAAATAACACATTGAATCTGATTTGCAAAGACCAAAAAATCTGATAACACACTGTACTGGCGAGGCGTAGAGAAATAAGTCCTCTCATACATGGGGGTGGGAGTGTGACTTAGTATGGTGACTATGATGGAAAATTTGACATTAAATAATGAAATTACAAAAAATTCCTAGGTCACTTATCCTTTGACCTGGGAATTCTACTTCTAAGAACTATTTATACAGATGAAATTACACAAATGTCCTAAGATGTAAAATATTTACTTTAACACTGTTTATAATGACAAAAGATTGAAGACCATCTATACATCCAACAATAGGCATTGTGAAATAAATTGTGGAAAACTATGTTGTCTCTAAGGAAATTCTATAAATACTAAAAAAGGAAAAATCTCCAAGATGTACTGATATATGGAAAGAGTGTGCATAGTAGGGTATTTTTTTGATGCAAAGAAAAAAGGATGCACAGAATATCTTTGGAATGACACACAGTAAACTGCTGACAGTGATTATTTCCTCTGGGCAGGGATTGGGAGATAAGAGGAGATATCTTTTTATACCATTTTGTGCCTGATTTTCTTCTTAAACCACACAGTATGTAATGCCTTTTTAGAAGGCTTAGATACTACGGGAATACAACAGGCCAATCAGTTGGGACTTGTTGGGAGAAAGCCTTCAACCTGTTAAGGGTCAAGACATGCCCAGATGGCTCCATCTTTGCTGCCCAAATGATCAGGCATGTGTGAAGAGAACTAGTGGAACCTTTAGCTCTGGCGCTGCCCACTTTAAGCACTAATCTGTCATAAGCATACACTTGGAGGGGGCCACTGCTTGCTGAACACACACACACAACAATGCCAATCTTTTCGTGTGAATACACCTTTTGTTTCAAGTTAAAATAAGCTTTTACTTTCATTATTTTATCAAATCTATACAACCACACTCCAAGGTAGGTACTGTTACTCCTGCTATATAGATCTATTCATTGAAGCACAGAGAATAAATTACTCATACAAGATGTGAAATCTTTAAGTGGCAAAGTTGTGACTCAAACCTGG
Source organism: Nomascus leucogenys (assembly GCF_006542625.1). Taxonomy (NCBI): domain Eukaryota; kingdom Metazoa; phylum Chordata; class Mammalia; order Primates; family Hylobatidae; genus Nomascus; species Nomascus leucogenys. The sequence continues at coordinate 10,286,888 of NC_044394.1, read as the reverse complement.
ATCCTGATTCCAAATTAGACACTTTCTACCAGGTCAACTACCTCACATTCCCTTCCAAAGACAAATCTGATGACCTCCCCAAGCTGGACTCAGTGATAACCGATAGCCTCTTGGACTTTAAGAAACAATAATTGTCTTTGAGGTGGACTACTGTTGATCCTATATCTGTATCTATCACAAAGATAATTGCAAGTGGTTGGAATTTGCTCAGAATCCTGCTCCTTTCTGTAATGTGTGTCCTTCTTCATTCAAAAATGGAAAGAGTACTGAACCACGAGTGAGGAGATAATGGTACCAAATCCCAGGCCTAGCCTAAGTTGGTGGGTAACTTTGGCATAATACTTCCTCTGTCTGGGCACCAGGGTCTTCGAGTGTAAAGGAAGGAGCTTGGAGTGGAAGAGGGTGAGGCCCCTTACAACTCTACTTTTTGTTGAACTAGAGGATTTCTTGAGTTCTGCTGACAGTAGGGAGAAAATTACCCAAGAGATAAATATTTGACTAAAGGAAAGTACTTACAGTTCTGGAGCCAAGCTAAACAAAGAGTTAATGTAGACTCAGAAGGAGCAGGATTGAGAGAAAAGAAAGATGTAGAGACATGCAGAGGGAGAAAAAGTGAGCCAAAGGAGATTTTGCAAAGCTGGTACTGCCACAGTCATCCAATCGGCCTGCAGCAGCCAAGCCCAGCTTGGCTTGTGGTTACCTGCCTTGCTTTTTTGTTTTTTTTTCTTCACTCAAGCAGAGGGACCAGTGCCACCTCACCATGGAGGCCCAGTGGCTTAGCCCACTATTTTAAACATGGTTTGTGGTCTACACCAGGATGGACTGAACAACTCTGTGTCCTCCAAGGGATTAAGACTGAATGTAATATATGCTTATCCCAAAGGCAGTGATGAGGCCTGGTGTACAGTCACTGGGCCACATCAAAATTAGACCCACAGCTGTTCTAAAAATATCCTCTGCTGAGGCCCCAAGGGAAAGTTGGCAAAATACAAACTGGCTTGTGAATCTCTTAGCCACCATGGGCTAGGCAGAAGCTGCTCTTCAAGAAGAACCCAAATAATAAGGAATGGAATGGAACCCCTGATCTGTGCACAAACCTGCCCACAAAGGGCATCATTGACCGATGGAAAGAGAAGAAAGAAGCAAGAGCTTCTGTTCTATTAGGTGTGTCAGACCTAGGCTGCCTTAAAAAAAAAAAAAGATTTATTGAGATATAATTCACCTATCATACAGTTCACCCACTTAAAGTATATAATTCAGGCTGGGTACAGTGGCTCACACCTATAATCCCAACACTTTGGGAGGCCGAGGTGGGCGGATCACTTGAGGTCAGGAGTTCGAGACCAGCCTGGCCAACATGGTAAAACCCCATCTCTACTAAAAATACAAAAATTAGCCAGGCATGGTGGCACGTGCCTGTAATCCCAGCTACTTAAGAGGCTGAGGCAGGAGAATCACTTGAATCTGGGAGGAGGTTGCGGTGAGCCCAGACATGCCACTGTACTCCAGCCTGGGTGACAAGGCAAGACTCCATCTTTAAAAAAAAAAAAAGTACATAATTCAATGGCTTTTAGTGTATTCACAGAATTGTGCAACCATCACCACAATCTATTTTAGAAGATTTTGATTGTTCTGAAAAGAAACCCTGTACCCCTTAGCCATTATTACCTCCCAATCTCCCCATATCCCCAGTCCTAGGAAACCACTACTAATCTACTTTCTGTCTCTATAGATTTTCCTATTCTGGACATGTCATATAAGTGGAACCATACTGGCTGGTTCTTCCAGTCACAAATATTTTCAAGGCTGATCTTTGCTGTAGTATGTATGAAAACTTCATTCCTTTTTTATGGAATATTTTGTGTTCCAATGTAGGAATACACCACATTTTGTTTATCCATGAATCTGTTGAATACTTAGGGTGTTGGCATCTTTGGGCTATAATGAATAATGCCGCAAGGAACGCAGAAGCATCTGTTCCTGTTCCTGCATTCAATTCCTTTGGGTAGGTCCATCCAGAGGCTGGGCATGGTGGCACACACCTGTAAACCCAGCACTGTGGGAGGCCAAGGTGGGCGGACCATGTGAGCCCAGGAGTTTGAGACAAGCCTGGGAACATGGCGAAACCCTGTCTCTACAAAAAACACAAAAATTGTCCAGGAACAGTAGCTTACGCCTGTAATCCCAGCACTTTGAGAGGCCGAGGCAGGCGGATCACAAGGTCAGGAGTTCAAGACCAGCCTGGCCAACATGGTGAAACCCCATCTCTATTAAAAATACAAAAATTAGCTGGGCATGGTAGCACATGCCTGTAATCCCAGCTACTCAGGAGGCTGAGGCAGGAGAATTGCTTGAACCAGGACCCGGGAGGCAGAGGTTGCAGTGAGCCAAGATGGCACCACCTCACTCCAGCCTGGGCTACAGAGTGAGACTCCGTCAAAACAAAACAAAACAAAACAAAACAAAACAAAACAAAAACCATTTTTTGGGTGAACATGTCTTCATTTCTTTTGGGTATACACCTGGGTGTGGAATTGTTGGATAATATGGCAACTGTTTGCCATTTGCTAAAGGAGCTGCACCATTTTACATTCCTGCCAGCAGTGTATGAGGGTTACAACTTCTCCACATCATTATCAACACTTGTTATTATCTATCTTTTTGATCACAGTCATCCTAGTGGGTGCCAAGTAGTATCTGCTTGTGGTTTTGGGTTGAATATCCCTGATAGTTAATGATGTTGGGCATCTTTTCACGTGATTATTGGCCATTGTGTATCTTCTTTGGAGAACTGTCTATTCAGATCCTTTGCCCATTTTTAATTGGGTTGTCATTATTGTGTTGTAGTAGTTCTTATATATTCTTATATATTCTAGATATAAGTCCCTTATCAGATATATGATTTGCAAAAATTTTCTCCCACTTTGTGGGTCATTTCTTCACTTTCCTAATGTGATTCTTAGAAGCCTGAACGTTTTCTAGTTTGATAGTGTCCAGTTTATTATCTATTTTTCTCTTGTTGTTTGTACTTTTGGTGTCATATATAAGACACTACTGCCTAATCCATGGTCACAAAGATTTACTCATTTGTTTTCTTCTAAGAGTTTTATAGCTTCACCTCTTACATTTAGGTCTTTGATCCATTTTGAGTTAATTTTTGTGTATGGTATGAGGTAGGGTCATGTGGATATTCAGTTGTCTCATCACCACCTTTTTTTTTTTTTGATACAGGGTCTTGCTCTGTCACTCAGGCTGGAGTACACTGACATGATCACAGCTCACTGCAACCTTGAACTCCTAGAAAAAGCGATCCTCCTGCCTCAGCCTTTCGAGTTACTAGGGCTATAGGCACACGCCACTATGCCCCTCTAAATTTTTTTTTTTTCCTGTAAGAGACAAGGTCTCACTATGTTTCCCAGGCTGGTCTCAAACTCCTGGCCTCAAGTGATCCTCCTGCCTTGGCCTCCCAAAGCATTGTGATTACAGGTGTGAGCCACCATGCCCAGCCTACCACTTGTTGAAAATGCTATTCTTTCCTCATAGAAAATGTCTTGACATCCACGTTTAAAATTCAATTGACTGTAAATGTGAGGGTTATTTTTGGACTCTCAATTCTATTCCATTATGGTGTATGTCTGTCCTTACGCCAGTACCACACTGTCTTGATTACTGTAGCTTAGAAGTATATTTTGAAATTGAAAAGTCAAGGCCTTCAACTTTGTTCTTTTTCAAGATTATTTTGGCTTTTCTGCACCCTTGAATTTATATGTAAATTTTAGGATCAGCTTGTCAATTTCTGCAAATAAGTCAGCTTATTTGATAGAGATTTTGATAGAGATTATTTTGATAGAGATTGTGTTGAATCTGTAGATCAGTTTGGGGAGCACTACCATCTTAACAATTTTGTCTTCTGATTTATAAACATGGAGTATCTTTCCATTTATTTAGTTCTTCTGTAATTTCTCCCAGTGTTTTGTAGTTTATAAAATTTTTACTTCTGTTAAATTTATTCCTGAGTACTTTGTTCTTTTTGATGCTACCATAAATGAAATAGCTTTCCTAATTTTACTTGCGGTTTGCTCATTGCTACTGTATAGAAACACAAGTGATTTTTTTTTTTTTTTTGATACGGAGTCTCGTCCTGTCGCCCAGGCCAGAGTGCAATGGCACAATCTTGGCTCACTGCAACCTCTGCCTCCCAGGTTCAAGCGATTCTCCTGCCTCACCCTCCCAAGTAGCTAGGATTACGGGCACTCACCACCATGCTTGGCTAATTTTTTAATGTATCTTTAGTAGAGATGGGGTTTCACTATGTTGGCCAGCCTGGTCTTCAACTCCTGACCTCATGATCCGCCCACCTGAGCCTCCCAAAGTGCTGGGATTACAGGCGTGAGCCACCGTGCCCGGCCAACACAAGTGATTTTTATATACTGATAGTATATCCTACAACCTTGCAAAATAGGTTGCTGTGTATAAGGTTTTGTTCCTAGCAATAGAAACAGTTTTGCTTCTTCCCTTCCAATTGAGATGCTTTTGGTTTCTTTATTTTTCCTTAGTGCACTAGCTGGAACCTCCTGTACTTGGGTGAATAGCAGTGGTGAGAGTGGACATCCCTTGCTGTGTTCCTGATCTTAGGAGAAAGCTTTCAATCTTCATTATGTCTGGTGTTGGCTGTAGGTTTCTAATAGAAGGAAGTTCAAACAGCTATTAAAAACATGTTCAGGCCGGCACAGTGGCTCACACCTGTAATCCCAGCACTTTGGGAGGCCGCAGCGGGTGGATCACCTGAGGTCAGGAGTTTGAGACCAGCCTGGCCAACATGGTGAAACCCCGTCTCTACTAAAAATACAAAAATTAGGGGGGTGTGGTGGCACGCGCCTGTGACCCCAGCTACTCAGGAGGCTGAGGTGGGAGAACTGCTTGAGCCCAGGAGGCAGAGGTTGCAGTGAGCAGAGATTGTGCCACTGCACTCCAGCCTGGGTGACAAAGTGAGAACTTGTCTCAAAAAAAAAAAAAAAAATTTCAAAGATTTTAAAGAAAATATGAACATAATGAAGATAGGAAATGGGAGATATAAAAAAAGAACCAAATGTAACTTCTAAAAATAAAAAATTCACTAAATTGACTTGACAAAAGATTAAACACTACAGAGACCTATAAACTTGAAGATACAGCAATAGAAACTAAACTGTAGTACAGAGAAAAAGAAAACTTATAAGGAAAAAAAAAAAAAGAACAGAGCCACAGTGACCTATGCGACAATATTAGTGGTCTGATACATGAAACCGGAGTCTTAGAGGGAGGGTCAGGCATTAAAAATTTTTGAATAAAATAACCAGAAAATTTTCAAATTTGATAAAAATGATAAACTGATAGAACCAAGAAACTCAACAAACTATAAAATAGGATATACATAAATAAAACCAATCCAGAGCACATCATCATCAAAATGGTGAGAAATAGATAGACAAATCTTAAAAGTAGCCAGAGGTAAAAGACATATGACATACAGAACAAAGAATAACTGCTAACTTCTTGTCAGAATCCACACAAGCCAGAATGACATCTGGCTTTTTAAAAAATGGTATTTTTAAAATGCAGCATTATATTCAGCAAAATATCCCTTAAAATAAAGGTAGTCAGCCTGGGCAACATGGCAAAACCCCATCTCTACAAAAAATTAGCCGAGTGTGGTGGTGCACACCTGTAGTCCCAGCTACTTGGGGGACTGAGGTGGGAGGATCGCTTGAGCCGAGGAGGTTGAGGCTGCCAGTGAGCCATGATCATGCCACTGCACTCCAACCTGGGTGACAAAGTGAGACCATGTCTCAGAAAAAAAATAAAATAAAGGCAAAACAGACATTTTTAGACAAAAGCTAAGAGAATTCTAGCTAGCATACTGGTATTTCAAGAAATGTTAATGGAAATCTGGGTGAAGGAAAATTGAAACTCAGATCTACATAAAGGAATTACCAAAGTGAGGAAGTAAGCCAAGAAAGAACACAGGGGATACAGGAGGGCATAGGAGATCTAATGCAGAAGTGAGCCAAAGGGACTCCCCAGCGTGACAGTGAAGAGAGACCACAGATGACGCTGTTTCAGGTATGAAGGTCAACACATCTAGATTGGGGCAGATATCAAGAGATAGAAAGGCAAAATTGATACAAAATGTAATGTATCTGAGCAGGAGTAGATCTAGTTATGGATAGCCTGAAACTTACACACTACAACTTATATATGAAAGTAATTTTTACTTAGAATGAGGAGAGATGATCAAAATTACTTTTTTTTTTTTTTTTTTTTGAGACAGGGTTTCACTCTGTCACCCGGCTGGAGTGCAGTGGTGCACTCCCGGCTCACTGCAACCTTGACCTTCTGGGCTCAAGCAATCCTCCCACCTCAGCCTCTCAAGTAGCTGAGACCACAGGTGTGGTCTCATGAGACCATGCCTGGCTAATTTTTATATTTTTTGTAGACACAGGGTTTTGCCATGTTGCTGAGGCTGGTCTCGAGCTCCTGAGCTCAAGCAATCTGCCCGCCTCAGCCTCCCAAAGTGCTGGGATTACAGGCATGAGCCTCTGTGCCCCGGGCAAAATTACATGTTTTTAAACACTGACAAACACCATAAACATCACCAAATCCTAAAAAACAACCTAGTATTTTTCATTAATACCCAAAAAGATTCTAAAATTCTTATTTTCTTATATTTTGGCTGCATACTCATTGATTGCTTCCGTATACAATATGTTTGAAGCACTTTTCTATAGAAGGAATATATTTCAGTTTTTTCTTTAAAACGTAATTTGAGGACAGGCTCTTCAATTAATGGTAGCCAGGTATGATGGCTTACATCTCTAATTCCAGCACTTTTGGAGGCCCAGGTGGGAGGACTGCTTGAGGCCAGGAGTTCAAGACCGGCCCGGGCAACAGAATGATACATCATCTCTACAAAAAATAAAAAAATTAGCTGGGCATGGTGGTGTGTGCCTGTTGTCCCAGCAACTTGAGAAGCTGAGACAGGAGGACTGCTAGGGCTCAGGAGTGTGAGGCTGCAGTGAGGTATGATTGCACCATTGCACTCCTGTCTGGGCAACAGAGAGAGACCTGGTTCAAACAAAACAAAACAAAAGCCCCAAATGGTTCTAGGAAAACTGGTTAACTACATGTGAAAGAATAAAGTTGGGGCTGAGCGTGCTGGCTCACACCTGTAATCCTAGCACTTTGGCAGGCTGAGGCAGGTGGATTACTTGAGGTTGGGAGTTCGAAACCAGCCCGGTCAACATGGTGAAACCCCATCTCTACTAAACACACACACACACACACACACACACACACACACGCACCACGCACACACACATAATTAGCTGGGCATGATGGCGGGCGCCTGTAATCCCAGCTACCTGTGAGGCAGAGGCAGGAGAATCGCTTGAACCCAGGAGACAGAGGTTGCAGTGAGCCAAGATCGCGCCACTGCACTCCAGCCTGGGTAACAGAGCGAGACTCCACCTAAGAAAAAAAAAAAATTCAGGCGCGGTGGCTCACGCCTGTAATCCCAGCACTTTGGGAGGCTGAAGCAGGCGGATCACGAGGTCAGGAGTTCAAGATCAGCCTGGCCAACATGGTGAAACCCGTCTCTACTAAAAATACAAAAAACTAGTCAGGCGTGGTGGCACGTGCCTGTAATCCCAGCTACTTGGGAGGCTAAAGCAGGAGAATCACTTGAACCTGGGAGGCAGAGGTTGCAGTGAACCAAGATGGTGCCACTGTGCTCCAGCCTGGGCAACGGAGCGAGACTCCGTTTCAAAAAAAAAAAAAAAAAAAAAAGAATAAAAGTTGGATCCTTCCCTTACACCATGTACAAAAAACTCAAAATGTGTTAAAGACCTAAATATACCCAGGCACGGTGGCTGACGCCTGTAATCCCAGCACTTTGGGAGGCTGAGGCGGGCAGATCACGAGGTCAGGAGTTCGAGACCAGGCTGACCAACACGGAGAAATCTGGTCTCTACTAAAAATACAAAATTAGCCTGGCATGTTGGCACATGCCTGTAATCCCAGCTACTTGGGAGGCAGAGGTTGTGGTGAGCTGAGATTGCACCACTGCATTCCAGCCTGGGCAACAAGAGTGAAACTTCATCTCAAAACAAACAAACAAAACAAAACAAAAAATATAAACCTGAAACTATAAAACTACCTGAAGAAAACATAGGGGAGAAGTTTCATTACATTGGATTTAGCAATGATTTTAACACATGATAACAAAAGCACAGGCAATTAAAGCAAAAGTAGACAAATAGGGTGACATCAAACTTAAAAACTGTGTCACAAAGGAGACAACAGTGTGAAAAGGCAGCCTATAAAGTGGAAGGAAATATCTGCAAACTGTATATCTGATAGGGGGATAGCATCCAGAATGTATAAAGAGCTCCTACTATTCAACAACAATGAAACAACCTGATTAAAAAATCGGCAAGAGGGCCAGGCGTGGTGGCTCACGCCTGTAATCCCAGCACTTTGGGAGGCCGAGGCAGGCAGATTACATGAGGCCAGGAGTTCGAGACCAGCCCGGCCAACATGGTGAAACCCCATCTCTACTAAAAAAAAATACAAAAATTAGCTGGGCGCAGTGGTGGGCCCCTGTAATTCCAGCTACTCAGGAGGCTGAGGTGGGAGAATTGCTTGAACCCAGGAGGCGGAGGTTGCGGTGAGCCGGGATGGCACCATCGCACTCTAGCCTGGGTGACAGAGCCAGACTCTGTCTCAAAAAAAAAAAAAAAAAAAAAAAAAAAGGCAAAAGGCCAGGCCTGGTGGCTCACTCCTATAATCCTAGCACTTTGGGAGGCTGAGGTGGGTGGATCACATGAGGCAAGGAGCTTGAGACCAGCCTGTAAAAAATGGCAAAACCCCGTCTCTACCAAAAATACAAAAATTTAGCCAGGCGTGGTGGCATGTGCCTGTAATCTCAGCTACCTGGGGGACTGAGGCACAAGAATCGCTTGAACCCGGGAGGCGGAGGTTGCAGTGAGCCAAGGTCATGCCACTGCACTCCAGCCTGGGCAAAAGAGCAAGACCTTGTCTTAATTAAAAAAAAAAAAAGAAAAAGGCCAAAGGAATTGAATAGACATTAATCCAAGAATAACTGCAAATGGGCAACAAGTTGTATGAAAAGTTGCTAGCAGAACATTACTATCATCAGAGAAATGCAAATCAAAATCACAATGGTAGATCACCTCATACCCATTAAGTTGGCCACTATCAAAACAAACAGACAAACAAATGTAACAGAGAGTAACAACTGCTGGTAAGGATGTGGAGAAACTGGAACCCTTGTGCATTGTTGGTGGGAATGTAAATGGTGTAGCCACTATGGAAAACAGCATGGAGACTCCTCAAAACATTAAAAATAGAATTACCATATATAATCCAGCAATCCCACTTCTTGAAACATATTCAAAAGAATTGAAAATATAATGGCCAGGCGTGGTGGCTCATGCCTGTAATCTCAGCACTTTGGGAGGCCGAGGCAGGTGGATTACCTGAGGTCGGGAGTTTGAGACCAGCCTGACCAACATGGAAAAACCCCATCTCTACTAAAAACACAAAATTAGCCGTGTGTGGTGGTGCATCCCTGTAATCCCAGCTACTTGGGAGGCTGAGGCAGGAGAATCGCTTGAGCCCAGGAGGGTGAGCCGAGATCACGGCATTGCACTCTAGCCTAGGCAACAAGAGCAAAACTCCGTCTCAAAAAAAAAAAAAAAAAGAAAATATAATTTCTAAGAGATGTTTGCACACCTGTGTTCACTGCAGCATTAGTCATAATAGTCAAAGAGATGGAGGCAACCTAAATGTCCACTGATGGATAAATGGATAAAGAAAATGGGGTATATACGTATATATACAGGGAATATTATTCAGCCTTAAAAAAGAAGGAAATCCTGCCATATGCTACAACATGGATGACCCCTGAGGACATTATGCTAGGTGAAATAAGCAAATCATAAAAAGACAGTTACTGGCTGGATGTGGTGGCTCACGCCTGTAATCCCAGCACTTTGGGAGGCTGAGGCGGGTGGATCATCTGAGGTCAGGAGTTCCAAACTGGCCTGGCCAAAATGGTGAAATCTCATCTCTACTAAAAATACAAAAATTAGCTGGGTTTGGGGGTGCATGCCTGTAATCTCAGGTACTCAAGAGGCTGAGGCATAAGAATTGCATGCACCCAAGAGCCAAGACCGTACTCCATCCTGAGCGACAGAATGAGGCTGTGTCTCAAAAAAAAAAAAAGACAGTTACTGGTGGGGATGGGAATCGTTTAATGGGTATAGAGTTTCAGTTTTGTATGATGAAAAATTCTAGTGAGCTGCTGTACAATAATATACATATGTATTACTGTAGTGGACACTTAAGATGATAATGTTATGTTTTCTTTTATACGACAATGAAAAGAATAATTTGAATCTGGCAAATGGAAAGCAAAAGAAAATGAAAAAAATGTGGTAGTGGTGGGGGTCAGTGGTAGTGATTCAAAAAGAGAGGAATAGACAGACAGAAACACTATCATTGACTGTAAAATTCTACTTTCCCAACTAGATTGAGGAAGATACATTAAACATAGAGTCTATGTCTTATTCATTTGCAAGTCTGAGTAGTCAAGCAATCAATCCTTAGCTAATAGAAAATACTGAATGAATAAACGACAAATGCAAAACAGACAAAGGTGGAAGAAGCAGAGGTGCAAAGAGTCCCCAAGATCAAATATGACTAAGGATACTGTGTCTTCAGTGAATGACAGTCTATCTGTGGCCTGAGTGACATCTACAAGTGAGTAACAGTTTCTCTCTAGGCACCAAATGTAGGACATTACATTAAATATTCAAGAGATATGTGACCCAGTTTTTTCAAGGAGGGGTGAGTATGGGTTTTCAGTGAGCTTTGTGCACACGAGGACCTATATAGGACAGGTTCTTGGACGTGGAGGAGAATAAAACAAAGGAGGGCAGAGTCTTCCCCTACGGTCATGTTGCAGATCACACGGTCCTTTCTTACACAGTACTTCCTGGCTTTGCTCTGGAAAATTCCATGTTTCACCTTCTTGCCACCTTTTTTCTTTTCTTTTCTTTTCTTTTTTTTTTTTTTTTTTGGAGACGGAGTCTTGCTCTGTTGCTCAGGCTGGAGTGCAATGGCATAATCTTGGCTCACTGTAACCTCTGCCTCCTGGATTCAAGTGATTCTTCTGCCTCAGCCTCCCGAGTAGCTGGGATTACAGGCACACACCACCATGCCCAGCTAATTTTTGTATTTTAGTAGAGACAGAGTTTCACCAAGTTGGCCAGGCTGGTCTTGAACTCCTGACCTCAAGCAATCTGCCTGCCTTGGCTTCCCAAAGTGCTGGGATAACAGGCGTGAGCCACCGCACCTGGCCTAAATTAGTTTTTTCTTTTCAAAAAATAAAAGCCTTGACATCATGACTTAATATCTTTTAATTTACCAACCACTGTGGCAATTTAAAAATTAACTTTCCAGCCAGGTGCGGTGGCTCACACCTGTAATCCCAGCACTTTGGAAGGCCAAGGGGGGCGGATCACGAGGTCAGGAGATTGAGACCATCCTGGCTAACACGGCGAAACCTCGTCTCTACTAAAAATACAAAAAATTAGCTGGGCATGGTGGCAGATGCCTGTAGTCCCAGCTACTCGGGAGGCTGAGGCAGGAGAATGGCGTGAACCCGGGAGGCAGAACTTGCAGTGAGCCCAGACCACACCACTGCACTCCAGCCTAGGCAACAGAGCAAGACTCCGTCTCAAAAACAAACAAACAAACAAACAACAACAACAAAAAATTAACTTTCCTATCCTGGTAGAAAGGGGACAAGAAGCAAAGAAACTCACTTTGGAATTCTGGTGCTGTAAAGAAAGTATGGAGGGTCCCCTTTTGACTATATCTCTGGCCAGAGATAGTGCATGTCTGGCAACGGATGAGTGTGCGTGTGTGAGGACACTGTTTACTCTAGCCTTTCTGAAATTTACAAATTGAAACAAATAATGGTGGAGACATTTGCAACTATGGAAAAAGGGTGTTTACAAAGTGGGAGAAAATAGACTAAATAGGCTTACATTACAGAAAATTTCTAACACGAAATGGGATGGACTCCACAACAACAGAAGGTGCAAAGGGCTGTGAGTCATACTAATTGTGGCAATTAGATATTTTTAAAGATTTCCTAAATATGTCAGTTTTGGAAAACAGTACCTACATGTAAGGTCATCTTGGTAAACCCTGAGGACACTAGGCAGGAAAATTTTCCTAAGCCTCTTATTTCATCTCTCCACTCTTAGATACAGCTTCTCAGATACCAAGTCTTAGTTCAGTGTTAAATCATTCAGGCCCAAGGCGCTTCTCATACGTTCCTTTGGAAACTAATTCCCGTTTCCCAAGCCTTGCCTGAAATGAAATTGCTCAGGATGAATTTTCTTGTGAGAAGCATACAAGAAAGATCGTCCTTTTAATTTCCACATACTGGCCGTTTTCTCTGTCCACTAATTGTCATGTGTGTGGATGGTGTGTGTCTCTTTCTCTTTAAGCCATTTGTCTCCTTTACCTATTGCACAGTCTCTTCTTAGCATTCCATGTTTTACTCTAAATTCCCAAGTACTAAGGTAAAAATAAGATCAAATCCTAAAGCGCAAGGCTATATTTGCTAATTTGGTTCTTACAGAAATATTCATAAGAAAAGTATTCAGTTGCTTGTTAATGATCAAAAGAGGTAGGCCTAGAAGAGATATCATTTTAATGAACGTGAGGACAGGCTTCCCCCTTGGAATAACTGACCCTGACCATAAGAGCTTTCATATGGATTTCATATCTTTATAAAAACAATAACCGGCCGGGCGCGGTGGCCCACGCTTGTAATCCCAGCACTTTGGGAGGCCGAGGCGGGCGGATCACGAGGTCAGGAGATCGAGACCACGGTGAAACCCCGTCTCTACTAAAAATACAAAAAAAAAAAATTAGCCGGGCGCGGTGGCGGGCGCCTGTAGTCCCAGCTACTCGGAGAGGCTGAGGCAGGAGAATGGCGCGAACCCGGGAGGCGGAGCTTGCAGTGAGCCGAGATTGCGCCACTGCACTCCAGCCTGGGCGACAGCGAGACTCCGTCTCAAAAAAAAAAAAAAAAAAAAAAAAAAATAACCAAGCAGGGAGTCTCATTAGAAATGAAGAAAGGAAATATTTTAGTATCTATGAAAGGTGACACTGGATTTTCCACAAGATAAAGACATTTGTCTTTTATATAGAGAAAGAAAAGAGCAACTATTCTCCTGCTCAGCAACAGAAGGTGTGAGTTTGCAAGTATTTATTATGAAAATGGTAGAGTCAAAGATTTTTTTTTTAGAACAAAGGTAAGGTCCATGGTTATTAAATCTTTGCTATACAGAGTCCAGGACAGCATGACACGCACAAACCCTGGCAGATATACTACTTGATGGGGGGGAAAAAAAAGAATGATGGTGTTATATAGTTAAATCCCGAAATTCATTTCTTTATCAAGTGAGCTTGCTTCACTAAGTTTGGGCATGAATTGGCAATCCTTACTTAAAGTCAACATGAATTGTAGCCAAACAAGATTGTAGAAACCAGGCCCACAGAAGCAGAAATTTGGTCTAGAGTATTTTCCAAGGGAGATGTTGATTTGTCTTTTTTCTTCCTTGCATAAGAGGGGAAGGAAAGGAACAATTATTGAATATCTATTATGTATCAGGTACTGTGCTTTTTTTTTTTTCTTGAGACAGAGTTTCACTCTTGTTACCCAGGCTGGAGTGCACTTTGGGAGGCCAAGGCGGGTGGATCATCTGAGGTCAGGAATTCGAGACCAGCCTGACCAACATGGAGAAACCCCATGTCTACTAAAAATACAAAATTAGCCGGGGGTGGTGGCACATGCCTGTAATCCCAGCTACTCGGGAAGCTGAGGCAGAAGAATTGGTTGAACCTGGGAGGCGGAGGTTGCAATGAGTCAAGATAGTGCCATTGCACTCCAGCCTGGGCAACAAGAGCGAAACTCTGTCTCAAAAAAAAAAAAAAAAAAAAAAATTAAGTCTCCTGACCAGGCGAGGTGGCTCATGCCTGTAATCCCGACGCTTTGGGAGGCCAAGGCGTGTGGATCACCTGAGGTCAGGAGTTCAAGACCAGCCTGGTCAACATGGCGAAACCTCACCTCTACTAACAATACAAAAATTAGCTGGGCGCAGTGGTGCGTGCCTGTAATCCCAGCTACTTGGGAGGCTGAAGCAGGAGAATTGCTTGAATCCAAGAGGCGGAGGTTGTGGTGAGTGGAGATTGTGCCACTACACTCCAGCCTGGGCGAAAGAGTGAGAATTCTATCTCAAAAACAACAAAAAAAATTCTCCCTATCTATGAATATGTTATGTCCATTTATGTGGGTCTTCTTTCATTTCTTCAATTTTGCCTTATATGTTTCCTGTAAAGGTTTTGCATATGTTTTCTAAGGATTATTCCTAGTTTCTTTGTGCTTTTGATTATTATTGCAAATAGGATCTTTTTTTTTCTAATTGGTTATTACTATCATGAAGGAACGTCCTCAAATTCTGTATCCAGCAATGTTGCTGAATTATTTTATTAATTCTAACAGTTTGTTCATTCTTCTGGATTGTCTTTGAAGCAAATAATATAATCTGCAAATAAGGTCAGCTGTGTCTATTTTCTCCCAATTCTTTTTCCTCTAATCTGTTGTTCTTATTTCATTGCTCTGGGTAGTACTTCTAGTATAACACTGAATAGAAACGGTATTCGTGGACATCCTTATCTCATCTCTCTTAGCTTTCTCTTCACTAAGAAAACCATCCGAAATTCTAAAGCTCTGCCCCCAGCTTCCATGTGTCTTTAAATAATTATATTCAAATTAAAGTGTGCAGGAGTCATACTAGACAAAAAATTCACGTTATTGCTATGCGCCCTGGAGGGAATGATATAACCATTCTGATACAGAAATGAGAAGTCTTGACAATCTCAGTCTACAGTGAAACAGCCTCGTATGAGTTGTGAGCTTTGGCTGGGGTACAGCTAATTTAAACAATAAGGTTCAACCAATTCCTGTATATGCAACCACCAATTTGTATACTAGAAATCGTGGAGATGGTCACATCAAACATCACATGATTTACCATTTGAGCTTTTGAAACTAGGGGGAAAACATGCAGAAAAGAAATAAACAGCTCTTTTTTCTAATGAATGTAATAACAGAAGAGTAATGAGGTTGGAAAACAGATGTGGACAAAATGCTACAGTGTGGCCCACGCAATCTGGAAAGGAATGATAAAAAAAAGTTTACAAGCTGTTTTGAGCCTTGAATTAAAAGGAGTAATCAAGCAAGGCTGACTTATAAAGGGTCAGGGGGTAGCATCCTGCAGTAGAGAATAAGCAGAACTCTTTTTACTTAACTGTCCCACACCCAGCTAAGACTGGGAAGGAGGATTTCCCTGGGTCGCAGCTCCTCTAAACATATTCTTGAATCAGTGTTTAATAATTGCCATCAAACCTCCTTTCCCTGCCCACCCGCTCCCTAGGGAGGTACTTCCCTAATGGGTTGGCCCTTTTTTAGTCTGGTTTTAGTTTCTGACTCTTTATATTCTGATGGGGGCACCTCGGTCTTTTTCTATGACTTCCAGGCAAAATGTGTCAAATTAGATAAATGCGTTTGATGATAGTTTGGGAGAGCATTCACCCTCTAAATAATTTCTTCCCACACCCTTTTCACCACGTCTGCCTCCTAGAGTCAATTATAATGTATATAATAAAATAGTTCCAACTAAATCCTCATCTAGAGTTGTTGCTTTTCAACTGTAACAGTACACTAGAGTAGAGCAGCATCAAGAGGTAAAGGCAGCATATTGGTAAAAGGAAGATAAAGCCTGATCCTGTTTCCAAGATTAACCACACGAAGATCATTTTCTTCTGCTCCTATAGGCGTTGTTATTAATGGCGTTTTATGGCAAAATTGCCAGACACTCATCGGTTTACTAAACTATGTTTGTCTGTACAAAGTGTCTCTCAACGTGGTACTGTGAGAAAGCAGTCTCCTGCAGTTGTCTGACTTGGCTTCTGAAAGCTTTCAAACTCAACTACTGAAGTCCAGCCAGCATCTAATTTTACCCGTGAGTTCCAGGAGAGAATAAAGCTGGTGGGAAGATTACAGAGTTCCTTGAAGCTCTGACCTACAACAGGAAGAGAGTTGTCAGCCTTCATGTCTCTCACTCTAAATCCCAAGGAAAACAACAGTGGCAGGGCATTTTATAACACGTTCCCATTGTAAAATTGCATATTTCAGAAACATGATGCCAACTCTCTCATTTTCTATAGACCTTGTGTCAGTATAAACAGATGACCTTCAAATGAATATTTTTTTACTTAAGCTTTTCAATTCCAATTTGTCTAATGGACTATGGGTTTCTCTGGGTTTTCTCATAAAACTGTGGAACTCCACTGTTTTCATATTGGGTAATGCTCTACACACTCAACTCAGATCCCTGAATTAATGTCCTGGGAATTTCTGGTAAGTTAGTGTGAAATACCACAGTGATTTCAGAGTTTCAGGGGCATTTTGAGCTTTCTGTAAATAAAGTGGAAACAGGGCTTTGAAGTTAAGTCTTGGCTTCGGCATTTAGTAGCTGTTTAAACCTTGGGCAAGTTATTTAACTTATCCAGTACTTATCTGTAACATGGGCATAAGAATACCTACCTTAATGCCTACCTTAAAGGACTGTTGTGAGGATTAATAAAAATCTATGTTAGGCAGCCTGTACAATGCCTACCTCACACAGCAATTCAATAAATAGTGGCTATTAGTATTATTATCACTAGGTCAGTCCAAAGTAATAAAAAGCATATCCCATTCAGTAAGATGCCACAGAATGACACGCCTTATGGCAAAAACTGACCGCAGGTGCCCCTAAAAGCACTAGGAGGATCAGCCAACAAGAGAACAGAAATGATAGCAAGTGTCTGATGTCCAGGGAGATCTCCAATATGATTGTCCTAGGCCAGTAATGAATGACTGCCCACTCTAAGGCTGGTGCCCTAGAACCAGAACATGAGCCTCTTCTTCAAAGTAGGTTGATGGAAGGGGAAAAAAAGAACAACAAAGAGAACCAGCTCCAATGGCTGGAAAACTTAAATGGCTTCATTAAAATTCTTCTGTTGACCAACTTGCTTTCTGGAGTAGCAGTTCACATACCAGCCAGTAACCTAAGAACAGACCACGGCTTAGACAACCTCAGCATCTCCAGTATTAAACATATCACCCAACGATGTTCTCAACCCCTATGGATAGGAACTGGCAGTTACTGCGCTATTAAAGTCGGAGCCGGACTCCAAGAAGGAACACAAGCAGAAACCGTACTGGAACCCTGACCATAACCCTGGGTCATTATCTGGCTGAATTTCAGTGTTCTCAAATTCTGTGTGCCCTCAAGAAGAAGAAAGATCAACACAGATTAGTTCTGTGAGCTCTGCTTACGCTCCCCATGCTCTTTCAAAATAAAAATGTAAATACAAGTAATGATCATACTAACTACTGTTTACTAAGCAGCTACCAAGTACCAGGTACTATGCTAAACAATTCCCACTCTTCTGCCTCCTAGAAGGAAACATGTTTAGAAGGGGCTTAGACACTGAAAAGCTTCTTTAGTATCCAACAGAGAATAACAAGTTTACTTCTGGCATTTAAGCAATCTGTTTAGGAGAGAAGGGCACTGATACTTAGACCCTTGGGTTTAAGAAGGAAACTCATCTTTTAATCAGAAACAAAACAAGAATCCCCAAGAGCTCAAAGCTCACTGCAACATCTGTCAGTTTAGAATGGATTAATAAAATTAAGAGGGACGGTAAAATCTTATCTTGGGGAATTACGAATACAAATCCATATGCTGGAATAAGATGGCATAGTCAGTTGTCAATATTTAGCTAGTGTCCTGTGGTTCTTCCACACAGTGATGCCTGGCTTCCCAAATCAACTACAGAGGGTGTATACCAGTCCCTGTTATATCAAATGAGTCTACTAAAATTTAGTATCCAAAATTCTGCACTTTAGAAAATCATGCAATAAGGAGTGAACATCAATCTACTTACTTAATCAATGTTGTATTATGATCAAGGGGAACAGTCTAACATTTATTAAGCGCCTGTTTTGTGCCAGGCACTTTACATGCGATTTCATTTAATCCACACAATGATACCATGAAGTAGGTATGATTATTCACATTTTACAGAGGCTCAGAGGGTGAAGCAACTTTTCTAAGGTCAACAGCTAGTGAAGAAGTGGCAGACCCACAACTCAAACCTAGATAAACCTGCCTCTAAAAACGTGTGTTCTTTTGATCATACCACGCAGCCTCCTAGGAACTATGCTACACATTATGGTGGATATCTAGAGGCACGAAGTAACAACCCCTTTCCACAATGAATTTAAAGTCTGATAGGAAAGAAAATAAAGTTACATACTTAAAGACAACATCAGGCGAAACATGGTAAGTCCCATAAGAGGGCAATGACTATTAAAGACAAAGATATTCGGAGAAAAGAAGACAATTTTTGATTGGAATAATCAGAAAGGTTGCAAGAAAGAGCGCTATTTTCTGTAAACCTTGAAAGGTGAGTGGAAATCCTGTAGGTGGTTAACCAGGAGTGTATGAAGGACACTGAGAAGAGCAGGGCTCTTCAGAGGAAGGAACAGTGTGCACAAAAATAAGAAGGTGGGAAGAGAAAATCTACGCTCAAGACAGGATGAACAATTACATTTCCCATGAGCAAAGAATTGATCTAAGAAAGAAGTGGGAGGTAAGAAAGAAAAGATCAGTTTGAACCAGAGTGAAAATGGGAAGGGAAACGTCTGTTTATTGGATTCCTACTAATATTAAGCACTGTGTTTGTGTCACTGCATTTAATACTTGCAAGACGCCTTTGAGCTGGTTTACCATTCACATTTGTCTAGATGAAGAAACAAACTAAGTGTAAGTCACACATTTATCACAGAGAAGAATCATATTTTGAATTATTTGATTGATCCCAAACTCTGTGTTCCTCCCTCTACATAATGTTACCTTAAATAAGACAACAATGAATTAAGATTTCTATTATTTGAAGATGCAGCACATCAAAGTTTTTGAGAAGAAAAGTATTTTAACATGACCAAAATATTTGCTATTTTTTTTTTTTTTTGAGATGGAGTCTCGCTCTGTCGCCCAGGCTGGAGTGCAGTGGCGCAATCTCGGCTCACTGCAAGCTCCGCCTCCCGGGTTCACGCCATTCCCCTGCCTCAGCCTCTCCGAGTAGCTGGGACTACAGGCGCCCGCCACCACGCCCGGCTAACTTTTTGTATTTTTAGTAGAGACGGGGTTTTACCGTGATTTCGATCTCCCGACCTCGTGATCCGCCCGCCTCGGCCTCCCAAAGTGCTGGGATTACAAGCGTGAGCCACCGCACCCGGCCTATATTTGCTATTTTGATATAAAGGAAGACTCTCTTGGGGCTGCTAAAGCATTCCCTTCAAAGGAAGGTGGCTTGGTAAAAAAGTATTCTTGAAGAAACAACTGAAGACATGGGTGGAATGTCAGAATTCTGTCCTTTTTTTTGTTTGTGTTTTTTGAGATGGAGTCTCGCTCTGTCCCCCAAGCTGGAGTGCAGTGGAGTGATCAAGGCTCACTGCAACCTCCACCTCCCAGATTCAAGTGATTCTTCTGCCTTAGCCTCCTGCGTAGCCAGGACTACAGGCACGTGGCCACCACACCCGGCTAATTTTTGTATTATTAGTAGAGATGGGGTTTCACCATATTGGCCAGGCTGGTCTCAAACTCCTGACTTCGTGATCCACCTGCCTCGGCCTCCCAAAGTGCTGGGATTACAGGCATGAGCCACCACGCCTGGCCAGTTCTGCCCTTTATTAGCAATGTGATTTTAGAGTTTCCCTAAGCCTTATCAGCAAAATGGGCATGACAACACTAATCTCAAAGATTGAGATTTAAAAGGAAATCATGTGAGTGGAAATGCTGTGTAAATATAAAGCATAATGTAAATTTTTTTTTTAAATCCAAAAATCTTGATTTTGGTAGAGAAAATACCTCAAAGAGAACCTAGGTTCACCCCAAGGAATTACTCAGAGACTTATTTATATGCAGTACTAAGGTTCACCTTTACTTGTAAGTGGCTCAAATACCATCTGCACGGGCTGGGGTTGAGGCCTGAGATCACTTTGGGTCCTTGTGCCATGGCATACCAACAACCCTGAAAGCCTCAGGTTTCTTTTGAAATGATTATTTTTGTGTGACTCTGTCTCCAATTTACCTCTGTATCCCAGGCTCTCTGGTGACGCAATTCACTGGTTTCAAAGGCAGGAAGTGGGCAACAACCCTGGACACATAGCACTCCATGGACAAAGAGACCTAAACAAAACCAAACGGCCAGGCACGGTGGCTCACGCCTGTAATCCCAGCACTTTGGGAGGCCCCGGTGGGTGGATCACTTGAGGCCAGGAGTTTGAGACCAGCCTGGCAAACATGGCAAAACCCTGTCTCTACTAAAAATACAAAAATTAGCCAGGTGTGGTGGCCCACGCCTATAATCCCAGCTACTCAGGAGGCTGATACAGGAGAATCACTTGAACCCCAGAGGCAGAGGTTGCAGTGAGCCTTGATCACGCCACTGCACTCCAGCCTGGGCGACAGAGTGAAACTCTGCCTCAAAAAATAAAAATAAAATAAAATAAATAAAAATAAAATAAACCAAAACCAAACAAACAAAAAACCAAAAACCCAACTACCTCTTGGCTTGAAGATGGAAGGCTTGACAACCCCAGGTAGTCTGATCTAAGTGAGGGTCATTTTGAAGGTAAATATAGTACTTTCATGTTAAAACAGAAACCTCAGTTACATAAAGCCATTGGCCCATTTCTCCTGATTACCAGTAGAGGCTGACAGAGGCTGGGAAACATTTATTAACTGAAAGGTTAAAAAAAAATCAGAAAATACATATGGTACAATTATGACTCGGAGTTTCAGAAAATAACTTGTCAATTTGACCAGACTCAATTCAGGGGAAAAGAGAGCAGCATTTCCCATCTCTAAAGTCCAGGAGCAAATCTCTTCATAGTACTTGGTAAGAAAACCATCAAGACCCCAAACCACCTTGAAGTCCAGCCCCATCCACTTCTTCTATTAGGTGTCACTCACTGAACATCTAAACAAACTGCCAGGACTTTACCACAAATAACTTAGGGAAAAGAAAGCTGTGATAAGGTTCTCCACAAGAGCAGCTAAAGAGCAACCCTTTAGCACTAAAACCCTGCACAGTGTGGTCAAATGAAGAAATAGTCTAGGCTTGCAAAAGAATAAGAATTCTGATGGAAAAGTGTCACTCAATAGAGACACAGCACTTAAGCCAACTACCCAGACAGAAGTACAAAGCCAAGTCTACTTTGATTTCAGGACTAACACTGATTCCACAGGGTGCAAAGATGTGCCCATTGTGTTTCTGGAGAAGGATGGATAGACTTAGGGGGATTGATGCGCTACAAAAGCCTCTGTCCCCTTGGTAGTCACACCAGTTTCCCGCGATACTCTCCAGACATCACCAAACTAAGAAGAAATGTGGGAAAGTGTGATGTGGAAACTAAAGAAGGTATATTCTGGAGATCTGGAGGCTGTAAGGGAAAGAAACTTGGGCACATTCATTTAATCTCTCTTCTTACCTTGTCGGGTGACCTGGCGATGAGGAGTTATGCTTGAGTTCTTTTCTTTGGCAACTGGGAATGAGATTAGCTGGGAGAAATACTTTTGACAAGCACCAGAGAAGGGAAAACTCAACTCCCGGGTTGAGATGTGGATGGCGAATTGGTTCCAATCTCTGGTAGTTCCAAAAAGAGCAACATGTGAAACTTCAATAAGTCATTGTGCTCTCCCTGTGACAATTACAGCTCTTTGAAAATCTGCCTTAGTGCCTTCAGAACAAATTGAGATTAATGAAACCAAAGTCCCAAAGAGGAAAATACCAGGAAAAAGAAAGTAGGATGACACAACAGGGCTGTTTCAATGTAACCAGGCAATGTCAGAATTTTAAAAATTTAAAAGGAAAAAGCTAAAATGTTCTCATTGAATTTCTAGTTGGTTTTTCTAGGTAATGGTTTTGTTGTTATTGTATTGCTGTTGGTAAGGATGAATGACTTTTCCAGCAATCATATACTATACTCACTGGGTATTTAAAGCAGTATAAATTTTCTAATCTTTTTTTTTTTCTTTGAGACGGAGTCTCACTCTGTCACCAGGCTGGAGTGCAGTGGCACAATCTTGGCTCACTGCAACCTCCACCTCCCAGGTTCAAGTGATTTTCTTACCTCAGCCTCCTGAGTAGCTGGGACTACAGGCGCCCACCACCACGCCCAGCTAATTTTTGTATTTTTAGTAGAGAAGGGGTTTCACCATGTTGGCCAGGCTGGTCTCCATCTCTTGACCCTGTGATCTGCCCACCACGGCCTCCCAAAGTGCCGGGATTACAGGCGTGAGCCACCGCGCCCCGCCATAAATTTTCTAATCTTAAAGTTGTTCAAACATTTTAGCAAAACAGGAAAACTGACTTGACACTAGGGCAAAGGAAAGATAAGAACTCAAAGGAAAGAAACAATGGAGGCATCAGCTAAGAAAGTAATTTTACTTTCTAAATCAGCGAGCCTTGTATTAAGCAAAGCAATGTGCATGTGAGAGTTGTTGAAGCATTCTGAAAGCAAGCCCTCTTTACAGCAGAAGTGTTATGTGAAGCCTGAAGGGACACTGCTGTGGGTGAGGCAGGAGCAGCCCAGCAGGGTTAAATCTCCTGAAGGTTTTAAATAAAAAACAAACATCCACTTAACTTTTATAGGGGATTGCTCTCTAATAATACCTAAGGAAGGAGGCCGGCTCTCTTGAGTTTTTTCCTCAGGCTTGTCTCCATGCTGACTAAGGAACCAGGTCAAAATGAGGGTTTTAAGTAGGGTCCCAGTGGGCCTGATGTACAAGAAAGGCTAAAGGATTTTTAGATCTTATGAGTATTATCCTAAGGCTCTTTCTTCTCCAGTTTTCCTTTTATATGTAAATTAGACAAGAGAGCTCTACTCAATTACCAAGTAAAGCTTGCAGGACATAAGGCAAGTCACTTTTTCTTTCTGCGCTTGTTTTCCCCCATGTAAACTGTGGAGGCTGACCTGTAATGTATACTTAATCATCTCTAAAGTCTCTTTCAACTAAAACTATACAACAAAAATGGAAAGGCAAAACAAAGCAGAAACAACAATAACATTAAAATCCACCTCTGCACCTCTGTTCCACAGCTGGAATCTGAGCACAGGACTTTATGAAGCACTGGCCCAGAGGCATCCGAGATTCATCTTCCCCTCTACTCAGCTGCCCCTCCTCCAATCCTGGGTCTGACCTTCTACTACCATAGAGCTCATACGCCATGCCTAGGCTCTAGGTCAAGTTCCTGCGACTGCTAATGTAGCAACTGTAGAAACAGTAGTAGCAATAAGACAAATGATAGTAGAATGCTAACAATATTATTATTAATGGGAATGGATAACATTATTGAGCCCTTATTCCCTACCAGGCACTGTAAATGTTACACATGTTTATTCTATCAATCCTTGTAACTCTGTGAAGCAGACATTGATTTTATCTATCTATCTATCTATCTATCTATCTATCTATCTATCTATCTATCTATCTATCTCCAACTCCTGACCAAAGGTGATCTGCCTGCCTTGGCCTCCCAAAGTGTTGGGATTACAGGTGTGAGCCACCGGGCCCAGCCCAGGCATTGATATTATCTCCATTTTGTAGACGAGGAAACTGAGACTGAGACAGAACAGTTAGGCAAGTAGTAGGAACAAATGGTATAGCAACAGGCCGGGCTCTGTGGCTCATGCCTGTAATCTTAGTCCTTTGGGAGGCCGAGGCAAGTGGATCACCTGAGGTCAGGAGTTTGAGACCAGCTTAGTCAACATGGTGGAACCCCATCACTACTAAAAAATACAAAATTAGCCAGGCATGGTAGCACATGCCTGTGATCCCAGCTACTCAGGAGGCTGAGGCAGGAGAATAACTTGAACCCGGGAGGCGGAGGTTGCAGCAAGCTGAGATCACACCACTGCATTCTAGCCTGGGCAATAGAGTAAGACTCCATCTCAAAAAAAAAATAGGTATAGGAACAGATTACTGGACAGCTTTCTAGAGTCAAAATCCAAGGAAGAAAGGGCAGCTTAGCCCGGTGAGGTAGAAGCCAGTGGGTTTGGCAGACTAAGAGCTGACAGATACAGATTCCACAATTGCTTCTATCACTATGGTTGTAAGCAGGTCAATATCCTTGTCTATAAGAAGAGGGCAGAGGATGAGATAACCTTTAAGGCCCTTTTCACCTCTGCCACTCTACATGAGGAACCATGTTCCGTAAGGACTCAAGGACTCAGCAACTGTTTAATTCCCAGGCTTTTTTTTTTTTTTTTTTTTTTTTTAAGTCCTTCACTTCTATTTTAAAAACTTGCATGTTCCCGTGGCCCTGGAATGCCTGCCTCCGGCCCCTCTGGAGCCCTGGGTTATGTGAAAGCAGCCGTGCCAAGCTGGCCCATGGGCGGGGCTGAGTCTTCCTGGCTGGCTTGTGACATATTCTTGACGTACTGTGTGGTCAAGAAGCTGGAACTGGGGGGGCTGAACAAGGGCCAAGCCTTGCACTTCAGCTTCCTGACCTGGCAGCCATTCAGAGAGACCCTGCTAAGTGCTATTTCCTAAATACACTCTCTTTTCATAACAATCTTACCACATTGCTTTCCTTTACAAGCGCTCTTAAAAAAGGGAACTGGACTCCTTCTGGTTAATCTACACAGACTACATTTGGAAACCATCAGAAACTGAACTCTAAACAAAACGTTATTAATGTGTTGTAATCTGCCCTCTATGTTGCAGATGAAAAGAAAATGTTTTATAGTTTTGGAGCATACGTTTTAATTGCCTTTTAAGAGTGCATATACTTTTAGTACTTCGTGTTATAAAACTGTAGTATCTGTTTCTTGATAACTGTTGAGTGATCTCAGCTATTTTTATTAGTTTTTTTCTTTATCCTTTTCTCTCTTTTTCTTCTAAACTGCCACCCGTGTAAAGTTCCTTTAGATCAAGCTTGATAGAAGGCTCACATATTTGGGATCTTCATTATAAAGAGCTTCTTTACGACCTTCACCTCACTATAAAACACTTGTTCCTGAAAATGAGTTCTATAAACAAAGATGGAGTGGGTGGCTTTGTCTAATAATCCAGTATAGCTGGGAACCTAGCAGTCTAGCCTTTTCCCAGTTGCTATTGCTTTTTTATGGGGGCCAGATGACCTGCAGAGATCTGATGTTCTTGCTACTTTTCTCAACTGTACAGCCTTGTCCCAAGAGACCAACATATCAGTCATCAACCCAGAGGTCTCAAGGGCAGCATCTTGGATGGACCAGGATCCAGTCTTTCTTTTTTTTTTTTTGAGGTGGAGTTTCACTCTTGTTGCCCAGGCTGGAGTGGAATGGCATAATCTCGGCTCACTGCAACCTCTGCATCCCCGGGGGATTCAAGTGATTCTCCTGCCTCAGCCTCCCCAGTAGTTGGGATTATAGGCGCCCGCCACCAGGCCCGGCTAATTTTTTGTATTTTTAGTAGAGACGGGGTTTCGCCATATTGGCCAGGATGGTCTCGAACCCCGACCTCAGGTGATCTGCTCGCCTCAGCCTCCCAGAGTGCTGGGATTACAGGCATGAGCCACCACACCCAGCCCAGTCTTTTTTTCAGCAAGGAATCCCAAATTCATTAGAATCAGGCCTTGAGTTAACAGACTCTCCACCAGCTTATCATCAGCCTGACAAATACCGTCTGGGACACTAGGCTGAGGCCTCCAATGTCTCACCTTTCAGCTGGGCAAGGACTGCCCAATTCTTGCACCAGTGATGTAAGACTGGCTCACAGGAAATGAAATGACCTTTCTGAATGAAGGGTTTCCTGGGGGCAGGGCTGGAGGGATGAGGGTGTTTCACCATCTGAATTCTTGGGGAGGAGGAAGTAGTAGAATTAGACACTGGTCTCCTGAGGGATCCATAGTCTTAAGACCTCCCACTCATATGAAGTACCACAAAGGCACCCACAAGTCATAAAACCTTTCTGAGATTGTCCAATGTAGGATAATGTTCAAAAACCAGACTAACAGACTCCTTGGGCCAGAAGGGCCCCATAGAGATTACCTGGTTGATCACTCATTTTCAGGTGAGGAAGCTGAAGCCAAGGTGGGCAGTAACTCGCCCAAGGTCTCAGTACAAGTATCCAGAGCTCAGCTTAAAAGCCTGGTTTCTAGTTCACATACTCACAGCATGTACATGGGTTAGTAAAGGAGAGATCACTGAAAAGAATGCCTTTTAGCTGTCCGAAAACAGGAGACTGTGCCCTTTAATATCAGTTTCTTTTTAGAGATAATCATCTTCCTTATCTCAAACATTAACTCAAATGTTTCTTATGATGTCTCCAGTGCTTCCCTAATGCCTTCATGACTCACTGGATATTATGGCTTGATACAGCACAGAGCAGTGCTCAGTTACAACCTTGGTTTCTAAAGCAATTCTTTAAAATAAAAAACAAGCCTTTCTCTTGGTTCTCTTTCCATCTCACACAATATATTGAAAATCCTTTCAATGGCTTAGCAGGCCCTATTTTCACAACATGTCAGAACTCACAAGCTTATGAAGAAGCCGTTGTTTATAAATCTTCTCATGTTTAAAATTACCAGGATTGGTAATTAGGTTTTCTTCCCTATCCTCCCTTTGGTAACCTTTTACTTCATATTTAGCACATTGCTGAGGGGGATAAATGATCTAGGAACACTGAGGTCTTATGTTTGTCAAATCATATGCAGACAATTATGAAGGCAAAGCTCTCTACTGGGCCCAGGGTATGAACTTTCCTTAAACTTCCACCAGACAAACCCAGGGAAAGGGGCCTAGTGTCTTCGACCTTCCTTATAGAAAAGCAGGGCCATTTCGTAACCTTCTCTAGTTTTAGAATGACTGCTCTTACTTGGTATCTTGTTTTTTGATCCACTTTAAGCCTGCCTCATTCAATTTCTGATTTGTAAACTCTGGGGCAAGTGATATTTTAGTACCCTAAGAAATCAACTCAAAAGGGAGCTTTAAAAGCTTTAAATGTGATTGGGTCATCACATTTTTTTTTTTGTATTCCATGGGTCTATCAGGTAGATAACAGAAAGTTTTTTCCCTTTTGACAGATAACAGATTAAGGTGTAGTAATTATAAAAATAATGGGCAGAGAGCAGCTACTTAAACATCGTTGGAAATAACTCCTGTGACCATGATTTCACAAATATTTCTAAATAATTCTGAGCTTCCTGAAACAACATGAGAAAAAGAATTTTCCCTTAGATCAGTTAAGGGAAAACTCTTCCATTCTGTAGCTTTTGTATTGGTGTTCCTAAAACAAACTATTTCTTCAGCCAGAGACACAATTCTATGTTGGGACACTAGAGTCCATCTCTGCTGTTGAGATCTCTCTCCTTCAGATTTTAGCAATATAGTTTTGGGTGTGTTTCATGACCTTTTGTGCTAGCAAATAAGCCTTTGGAGGATTAAAATTAACTTTTCTCATCCTAGTTTAAGGAGTGCTCTGCTCTGGGAACATCAAAAAAAGGCACAGGCCTGAACTGAGCCAAATACCCACTCTAGCAGTGCTGGTATTATTTTCAAGTTTCTATTTTATTTTATTTATTTATTTTGAGATGGAGTTTCACTCTTGTTGCCCAGGCTGGAGTGCAGTGGTGCGATCTCAGCTCACTGCAGCCTCTGCCTCCCAGGTTCAAGTGATTCTCCTGCCTCAGCCTCCCGAGTAGCTGGAATTACAGGCACCCGCCACCATTCCTGGCTAATTTTTTGTATTTTTAGTAGAGACGGGGTTTCACCATGTTGGCCAGGCCGGTCTCAAACTCCTGACCTCAGGTGATCTACCTGCCTCGGCCTCCCAAAGTTCTGGGATTACAGGCGTGAGCCACCAAGCCCAGCCAAGTTTCTTATTTTAAAAACAAATTTTTGCAGGAATAGTAGAATATATAGGAAAAGAATATATATTCATCTAAACAATGTCTTATCTTTAAGAGCAAAGAAGAAGGAAGTTTTATAAGTATTTGACAGTATACTACTTCTTTAAGATACTCCAAGTGGTTTGAAGTATAAAAGGTGAATATACTGCTTCAAACCTCTTGACCTATAGGTCTAAAATAGTCGCTCTTCTTGTCCTATATGTCCTAGTACAGACTAAGTAGAATATTCAAAGAAGTCCTGGTATCATTTGTGTTAGGGGGCCTTAAAAATCAGGCTATCAGGGTTGGTCATCTGCCACAAAGCTGGCCAAATTCCCACCATGATACACTTCTGAAATGACCATTCAGGACTGAGGTCACCGCTACTTCCTCCCTGCTGAGGAAGCACAAACCAGACAAATTCTCACCAGATGGACTTTGCACTCTAATCTTATATTTCACCCCCCTCCCCAGGCCCAAGGCTCTCTGGGAATTCATGCCAGGCTGGGACTTAGACCTTCAACTGCCAATATCTTTACGAGTTGTTTTCTTTGAAAGACCTGAGAAATGGGTTGCAATAATCATAGGAATGGTCCTTTAGATTTTCTTTTTGGAATTTTTTAAAGTAGTAACAGCCACAATTCACAAATATATTCCTTTACCCAAGACAGAAAACATAGAGGCAAATTAGGTTAAACCATCCAATCCAACTCAGAAAAAAAATCAGGCCTTTTATGTGCTCCGGTCTTCAGAAGGACTCAAATAGGGTACCATCTACAAAAGAGATAGGATCAGAGGAAGTTCCCTTGGTGGCTTTGATGGGGAAAGGATTCAAGAAGTGCTCAGAAAAGCAGAAAGCTCTCCAAAAGAAGCTAATTCAAAAGAGATTTCCAAGTCAACATCCAAACCAAAGAGATGTGGAAAAATTCAGAAAAGCATCCTAACAAAACATCCCAACAAAGTACCCCAACTCCTTTTTGTAAACCCACAACTGGTAGGAGCAAAGTTCCAATGTGACAGCCTTTTAATGCCGCAAGCTATAACCACAAGTGCGGCTGCTCTTCTAACATTATTTTCTTTGGGAAAATTACATGGGTGGGTAGGGAAGCAAACCCAAGAGGACTGCAGTTTACAAGGCCTGAGGCCTGATTGGTGAGATCCAAGGAACATAGAGGCGGGGGCCTGATGGTAGATAGGAGAAATCTAAGCTGATTGCACAAAAGGGCTAAGATCTCCAGCCACTCATCAGGTAGAGTATGCTGCTCTCTACTTGCAAAACTGCTTAATAAAATTTTACTGCCAAGGCAAAAGGAGAAACATCTGCTGTAGTCAAGAGCAGCTGTGGTCAGCAATAAGGGACTTGGCACATGGTCAATGCTGCTCTTGCTGGTAGGTGGTATTGTGGTCACCAGTAATTACTTTGGAGAATTTCATGGAGTCAAGGATAACTAAATGGACAAAGAACATTTTATTTTACTTTCTATCTTTAGCTCAAGAGCAGAAATCGTGACATGTTGTGCAGAATTCAGAAGCCCAATGAATCCATACTTCTTGTGGCAGAACTTTTTACCTCAAAGACTAGAAATACTTAAATATAAGTATTTTAAACAATATATGTTTGATAAGTGACCTCTCCACTCATTATTCCTGATTGAACAGTTCCTGAAGATTATATTAGTTTTCAAGTGTTTTCCTTCTGAAAGATGTATTATAGAATACCATAGGGAAAATGTGAAAATTATATTTAGCAAATCAATAAATGGTTCAGGTTTTTAAAAACCTCATCTTTATCAAATTTGCATGCTATCGTCAAAGTTAAATAACTTTACATTGAGTAGGAATTGGAGTGTAAATAAAAGTCTGATGTATTCATTTGTGATAATTTCTCATGGAATGATGAATGTCAGAAAGTAGCAGTGAAATTAATATACACTGTACTTAAAAAATTAAACACTTGGGAAATAACCTTTTGAGCCACCAGAAAATGATAAAGTCTAAGACATTTCAATCAAGTTAATTTCGGTACTAAAGCAATGCATTTTTCCCACCAGAAACTATATGAAAAAACAAATTAAACAAAATGGTTCTCCGAATGATGGGATAACATCAGGCTCATGGAAAACGTCATGATTGCTTGTCAATTAGATTATTAAACACACACACACACACACACACTCTCTCTCTCTCTCTCTCTCACTCAAAGGCAAAACTACCCATATTCATTTTAAATCATGTCAAGACTGAATGGTTGATATTGCATTAAAACAAAAGCATGACTTGCATTTTAATAAAGAAAAGGAAATTCTCTGGACAACCAACAGAGCTAACCTGTAGCAACTGGTCTAATTCCGGTACACAGGCTCCAATGATGCCGTGTCAGGTGCCACCCCTAGCCTACACCTAACACCAAGGCTCCTACATTGACTTCTGGTTGGTTGTGGAAGTAAAAGGAGGGACCTGGGGGACTGGGGGAAACAACATAAATCTTTTTTTTTTTTTCTGAGACAGTCTTGCTCTGTTACCCAGGCTGGTGTGCAGTGGCACCACCTCGAATCTTAGCAACCTCTGCTTCTGTGGTCCTCTCGCCTCAGCCTCCTCAATAGCTGGGACTACAGGCACATGCCGCCATGACTGGCTAATTTTTGTATTTTTGTAGAGATGGGGTTTCGTCATGTTGCCCACGCTGGTCTTGAACTCCTGGACTGAAGCCATCCGCCTGCCTCGGCCTCCCAAAGTGCTGGGATTACAAGCGTGAGCCACTGTACCCGGCCATAGCAACCTATTTAAAAGCTATTCCTGACTTGACCATCTCCAGAAAGCCATCTTAGATCAGTTATGAGGTCCTGATAGTTGTAAGACTCCCAGGATAGAAGAGAATTCCTGTCAGTGTGTGAGGTAGGCCAAATCTGGGTGTTAGAAAGGCAGAATTCTAAAGTCTCGGCCTTCTCAATCACTGTGGGACCCTGGGTGGATCACCTGAGCTCTCACAGCTTCAGTTTTATTCACGTTAGAGGAGGTGAGCTTCCAGCTTCAGCCTCACGCTGAGTCCACCAATAACGGACCCCTGGATTCTGAAGAGCTGCCCATCAGCTCCACAGCCTTTGCACTAGGCAGTAGGTACCTCCACTCAACAATCTCTTTTTTTTTTTCTTTCAATGAGACAGAACTTCATTAACATGAAAAAGAAGTACTAAATGTAGGTGTTCCCTTAGGAACTGCGTTTTCTGAGAGCCCAGTATCTCATCTTGTTATGTTAAAGCCCATCATCTGAAACCACTTGAATGTTAGGCAGGGAGGTACTTCTACAACTTTGATTTCTACATAGACAATTTTTCTACCAAAGAGAAAAACTAATTGACACATCGTTTGGAAACAACTTTTCACTTTTTAAAATGAACGGTTTTATACAGATCAATAATATTTGTTTAAATACTTCCTAAAATTAAGCCGAGTGTGGTAGTACATGCCTGTAGTACCAGCTTCTCGGGGGGCTGAGGTGAGAGGATCACTTGAGCCCAGGAGTTGAATCCAGCCTTGCCAACATAACAAGACCCTGTCTCTAAAAAATAAATAAAAATAAATACTTACTGATATCGTTTGGCTGTGTCTCCACCCAGATCTCATCTTGACTTGTAGTTCCCATAATCCCCATGCGTCCTGGGAGGGACCAGGTGGAGATAATTGAATCATGGGGGCGGTTTCCCCCCTCCTGTTCTCGTTTTAGTGAGTTGGTTCTCACGAGATCTGATGGTTTTCTAAGGGGCTTCCCCCTTCACTGGGCACTCATTCTTCTCTCTGCAACCGTGTGAAGAAGGACGTGTTTGCTTCCCCTTCCGCCACGATTGTAAGTTTCCTGAGGCCTCCCCAGCCATGCAGAACAGTGAGTCCATTAAACCTCTTTCCTTTATAAATGACCCTCTCTCGGCTATGTCCTTATAGCAGCGTGAGAATGGACTGATACACTTACTAAAATTATAGTCTATTACACTACATTTAGAAAGATGAATAATGAAATCACAAAATACTATGCAACTGCAGTTAAATCTTTAAAAAATTGCTCCTTCCCTATATAGTCAATTTTTTTTTTTTTTTGAGACGGATATTTGTAAGATTTCTCCCTCTGTCGCCCAGGCTGGGGTGCGGTGGCGCAATCTCGGCTCACTGCAAGCTCTGCCTCCTGGGTTCACGCCATTCTCCTGCCTCAGCCTCCCGAGTAGCTGGGACTACAGGCGCCCGCCACCACGCCCAGCTAATTTTTTGTGTTTTTAGTACAGACGAGGTTTCACCGTGTTAGCCAGACTGGTCTCAATCTCCTGACCTCGTGATCCGCCTGCCTTGGCCTCCCAAAGTGCTGAGATTACAGGCGTGAGCCACCGCGCCCGGCCTATATATCCAGTTTTTAAAAATATAGACTGAATAAAGTATGTGAGATTTGGGTAATTTTAACACTAAATTAAAATAATACTCTGAATTTTACCTATTGTTATTCTTTTGTAACACATTTTTGTTGACTTCCAGTCACCTTGTTTCCAAACTGCCTTTGTTCATGATATTCACAATATAGTGCTAAGTAAAAAAGCAAAGGAAAACACATTCATTACTGGACAGGTAAGACTCATTACTTGGCCGGGCGCAGTGGCTCACGCTTGTAATCCCAGCACTTTGGGAGGCCGAGGCGGGCGGATCACGAGGTCAGGAGATTGAGACCATCCTGGCTAACACGGTGAAACCTTGTCTCTACTAAAAACACAAAAAATTAGCCGGGCGTGGTGGCGGGTGCCTGTAGTCCCAGCTACTTGGAGAGGCTGAGGCAGGAGGATGGCGTGAACCCGGGAGGCGGAGCTTGCAGTGAGCTGAGATTGCGCCACTGCACTCCAGCCTGGGTGACAGAGTGAGACTCCATCTTAAAAAAAAAAAAAAAAAAAAGACTCATTACTTAATGGCAAATAGGCTCAGTGTGATTTCATTTTACAAAAAATAGTGTATATATGTGTGTATACAAATGCATAGAAGAATCTTAATAAATACCATAATGTTAATAGTTGTTAACTCTAAGTAAGGAAATTACAAGTGATTTTAATTTTCTTCTTTTTGCTTCTGTTTTTTCCTAAGCTTTTAAAATAACAAATATGTATTACTTGAGTTAAAGAGGTTTAAAAATGCTTTAATTTGACATATTATTCTTTTAAAACTTAAAGTAATTAGCATGTTAAAACTCATCCCTTTGGGAGGCTGAGACAGGGAGAATTACTTGAGGCCAGGAGTTCAGGACCAGCTGGGGCAACATAGCAAGACTTTATCTCTTTAAAAAAAAAAAAAAAAAAAAAAAAAAAACTTAAAAAATTAGCAGGTTGTGGTAGTGCACACTGATATTCCCAGCTACTTGGGAGGCCCAGGTGGGAGGATTGCTTGAGCCTAGGAGTTTGAGGCTGCAGAGACCTATGGTCATACCAGTGCACTCCAGCCTGGTTGACAGAGCAGATTCCATCTCTTTAGGAAAGAACCAAAACACTCATCCCTCAACTACATAAAATAGTTAGAAGTTATTATTTTCCCTGAAGTCTCTAGCAGTCACTTCCTCCATGATGGATGTTTCTGGCAGGGAACTACGCTACATGAAGGAATGTAAGTGAATGAAAGTCCTGAAAATCACGATAATGGTGATTACCCTAGATTCAATCAAACCGTACTCAATTCTAAGTCTTCTTATACTATCTTTATATTTTCTTGAGACACACTTATGACATTCCTCAAAAAATTAAAAATAAAACTACCATATGACCCAGCAATCCCACTGCTGGGTATATATCAAAAGGAAATCTGGATCTCGAAGAGGTATCTCCACTTCACTGTATGGAACATTCACTGTAGCATTATGCACAATAGTCAAGATGTGGAAGCAAACTAAATGTCCATCCATGAATGAATGGATAAAGAAAATATAGTATATAGACACAATGGAATATTACTCAGCTTTAAATAAGAAACAGATTCTGCCAGAGCAGCAGGAAACTTCTGGAGGTGATGGATAGGTATATACGTATCTCCAAACTCATCACAGTGTAGACATTAAATGTATATAGCGGTAGGGTGCAGTGGTTCATGCCTGTAATCCCAGCACTTTGGGAGGCTGTGGCAGGCGGATCACGAGGTCAGGAGATGGAGGCCATCTTGGCCAACATGGTGAAACCCCATCTCTACTAAAAATACAAAAATTAGATGGGTGTGGTGGTGCGCACCTGTAGTCCCAGCTACTTGGGAGGCTGAGGCAGGAGAATTGCCTGAACCCAAGAGGCAGAGGTTGCAGTGAGCCAAGATCGCACCATTGCACTCCAGCCTGGTGACATGGTGACAGAGCAAGACTCCATCTCAAAAAAAAAAAAAAAAAAGTGTATAGCTTTTTGTATGTCAATCACATCTCAATAAAGTTTTTTATTTTTTTTGTTTTGTTTTGTTTTTAAAGAATTCTGTTTGGAAGAAATTGGTGTTAATTCATGAAGGCAGTGAAGGAGGCAATAATCTTTAGAGAATTGTGATAAGCTGTGATCACTATTACTTCAATTCAACATTGGCTCAGAAAAAGAATAAACTTATCTAAGCAAAAACAAGGCTGACTGGTAGAAGATAGGCTCTGGACATATGTTTTCCCTTAGCTTCTTAAATTCCAGGCTCTTTGCATCTCATGAGATTTTAACCATAGGTTCTGCCATAGCTTTTTGCAAATTTGCATTCAGTGATGTCCTTCTAAATGGAGGAAGGGTCTAGGCATCACAGGCGGGTCTTGTCACGTCTAAAGGATCTCATATGAAGGGAGGAGGGCTACACTCTATGCCTAGCAACATTAACCAGACATGTATTTGGTCTAAAATAGACTTCCAAGTTACTCAAACATCACTATAAATATGTGTTTTAAGGTATTGTGATTTGTCAAAGGGCTAACCAGCACACATCTCAAGGTCTCCTTTAGGTCAGACCCTGATATTTATTCTGTCTTCCTGATGTTTGGATTTTTTTTTTCTTTTTTTTTGAGACAGTTTCACACTTGTTGCCCAGGATGGAATGCAATGGCGCGATCCTGGCTCACTGCAACCTCCGCCTTCCAGGTTCAAGCAACTCTCTTGCCTCAGCCTCCTGAGAAGCTGGGATTACAGGCATGTGCCACCACACCCGGTTAATTTTGTATTTTTAGCAGAGACGGGGTTTCTCCATGCTGGTCAGGCTGGTTTCGAATTCCCAACCTCAGGTGATCCGCCCGCCTCGGCCTCCCAAAGTGCTGGAATTACAGGTGTGAGCCACCATATCCGGCCAATGTTTGGATTCTTTACCTTGGATAACAAGAGCCACTTCTGGTCCCAGATAAACTTAACATTGAGAAATGATTCCTCTTTAGTAAACAACAAACAAACAAGAAAAAACCTGAATCTTATACTATTATGAAAGCTCTCAGATTTCTCAGAAACATTTAACATTTATTCAACAAAATTTTATTTTACATGTTAAATGCTGTTAGTAGAGAAAAAATAGGTAAGTACATTTTTTAGACTGGTTTTACCTCCAAACTATTATCCTGCTTATTATTTTTTGAGATGGAGTCTCGCTCTGTCTCCCAGGCTGGAGTGCACTGGCACGATCTTGGCTCACTGCAAGCTCCGGCTCCCGGGTTCATGCCATTTTCCTGCCTCAGCCTCCCGAGTAGCTGGGACTACAGGCACCTGCCACCACGCCCAGCTAATATATTTTTTGTAATTTTTTTTTTATAGTAGAGATGGGGTTTCACCATGTTAGCGAGGATGGTCTTGATCTCCTGACCTCGTGATCTGCTTGCCTTGGCCTCCCAAAGTGCTGGAATTACAGGCGTGAGCCACCTCGCAGGCCCAAACTATCATTTTATTAAGTTTATTTACTTTGACTTCTTTTTCATCATTAGCAAAAACAGTTGGCTAAGGTGTGTGTGTTTTAAGTCACAAGATGAAACAAGCAGAGAACAACGGAGCTAAAGGGAGATGTGGGTACTTGGTGGTAAACAGGCTCACTCACTAGCTTCATTTTCACCACTTGCTAAGCTAAACACCAACCTACAAATTCGTAGTAATAACAGTTCTCACTGACTTTTGCAATCACATTCAAATAGTCAAGCCTCTAATATTAAATCCACATATTCAGTGTGCCCATTATATGAGGGTCTCCCAAAGAAAGCCTAACTGTATTGTAATTGCTATTCAGAGTCTTTTGAAGGGTAAGTGACGGAGAGTGAGAACTGAGGGGGCGGAAGCAGAAGGTTTCTCATGGCAAAAATCCTGTCATGCCCAAACGAGAAAGCTCCCTAGTAAGAGTGGCATATTGAAATCTAATCAAAAGCCTAAACTATTTTTGTCTTTGATTTCATCAAATTATTCTAAGAATAATAGCCCTTGGTACCTTTTTAAAATGCTTCTTTTCAGGAAGAAGGTTTTAGTTAAGATATACTTCTGTGTGTCTAGATCAATTTAAAAGAAATGGACCCTTTAGTTATAGGGCTCAATGATATAGGTAAATGAATCTGTTCTAGTGAATAACATAAAATCTGTTTTAAACTTTTTAGTGTATTTGTGCTAAGGCTGATAAGTCTCAGATAAATGTCAGCTACACTTGTTCCTTTTTATTATTTATTTATTGAGACGGAGTCTCACTCTGT
Source organism: Nomascus leucogenys (assembly GCF_006542625.1). Classification (NCBI taxonomy): domain Eukaryota; kingdom Metazoa; phylum Chordata; class Mammalia; order Primates; family Hylobatidae; genus Nomascus; species Nomascus leucogenys. The sequence goes on along the minus strand of NC_044394.1, from coordinate 10,250,083 downwards.
TGTCTAGGCTGGAGTGCAGTGGCACGATCTCAGCTCACTGCAACCTCTGCTTCCTGAGTTCAAGCAATTCTCCTGCCTCAGCCTCCAGAGTAGCTGGGATTACAGGCGTGCGCCACCACGCCTGGCTATTTTTTTTGTATTTTTAGTAGAGATGGGGTTTCACCATGTTGGCCAAGCTGGCCTGAAGTGAACTCCTGGCCTGAAGTGATCCACCTGCCTTAGCCTCCCAAAGTGCTGGGGTTACAGGCATGACCCACTGTGCTTGGCGCCACTTGTTCCTTTTTAATATCATGGTATAGTGAAAAGAATATGGACTTTGGAATGAGAGAAACCTGAGTTCAAAGCCTGTCCCTACCGCTTATCTTCTCTTAGGCTGTTATTGAATCTGTGAAATAAAAATACTATTCTACCCGCCAGGATGGTTGTAAGGAAATGAAGTTATGTCTGTAGAGTGCCCAGGGGAGTGCCTATGATAGAACAGGCATTCAATAAATGGTAGCTCCTGCTGCTGTTGCTGCTGTTGAGACAGCATGGTTACAGATCCCAAACATCTACAAGATGCTTTTCTCTTCACCAAAACACCTGTCACCAGGAGAATGTAAATACCCACACAGAAAACCCCAATCAAAATATTTTTATCACACATATTTTTAACATTCAAGTGCAGAACTTTTAGGGCTGAGAACTTCCAACACAACAGTTATGGCTTCACATACCTGAGTGTTCTTTTAAAAAAATATATTCACATTTAAAAGGTCAAGTTGTAAAGCCATTTGATTAAAATAGTAATAAAAAAGTAAACATTAACTCACTATTTCTCCTTTGGTCTTTACTATTCCAACTGGTATCACCTCCAGAATAAGTTGCACCTTAAGACATTTTAGGATTATCTTGATTAAAATCTTTAAGTTCTTAATTTTAAGTAGGAAAAAACTAATCTCTGAAAGCCAACTTTAATACTTTTAGCATGATCTAGATCTTAACAGTTGCATGTTATCCTCTGCTACTCCTAAAACATTAACATATTGAAACGTGATCACTCAGAGTAAATGAAGTTCTCTTTTTATTTTTATTTTTATTTTTTTTTGAGACAGAGTCTCGCTGTGTCCCCCAGATTGGAGTGTAGTGGCGCGATCTCAACTCACTGCAAGCTCCGCCTCCCGGGTTCACGCCATTCTCCTGCCTCAGCCTCTCCGAGCAGCTGGGACTACAGGTGCCCGCCAAGACGCCCGGCTAATTTTTTGTATTTGTAGTAGAAATGGGGTTTCACCGTGTTAGCCAAGATGGTCTCGATCTCCTGACCTCGTGATCCGCCTGTCTCGGCCTCCCAAAGTGCTGGGATTACAGGCGTGAGCCACCGTGCCCGGCCAAGTTCTCTTTTTATATTAATCTTGGAGCCACTGATAAAATGCAAATGATTAACGTCAGAAGGAAAGAATTACTCATCACTAGACCAAATTTCCAAAAGCTTCATAAGTTATAGAAAGCGTTCACAAAGGTTTCAGAACTATCTGCTAGAGGCTTTGCAAATTGAATTAAAAACAAAACAACCCCAAAACAAAAAGCTGAAAATCTGTAGAGCTAATCATTATTTCAAACTCAGGCTTTCCTCTTGGATATATAACTATCTTTGATGGTACTGCTATAAAAACTAAGATCTCCCCTTCAAATCTGATATGCAGAGAATCTGTTCTAACCCAAACTAAATAAAGATGTTGGTGCCAATCAACTCCTACTGTCTATACTATGGTAACCTGCTATTTTATTTCTTTTTGTTTTTGCATTTCAAAAATGAGCTCACTTAAATCAGTACCTGATTGTCTCCTGAGAACTGTGAACGCCAACCTACCTGGCACACCTAGGAAAAACTGGCTCAAAGGTATGCTATATTGCTTCTATTGCTAAAAATATACACGAACAAATTAAAAAATCTTAGGTACCCAAGCATTTGGACTTCTGTTTGCTTGTCTGGACTATCTGCAATATCCATTTCGATTTTTGCTATTTCTAGCCATGAAGCCATCACAGGAGGTTAGTCTCAGGGCCCTGAGAGGAAATCTGGCTTCCACCTCTGGGACACACGTTTCAGTGCTTATGTCTGACTGACCCTGCCAATCACCCCTCCCAGAAGCCACAAGCCTGGCTTACAATAACAGAGTATATCAAAGAGGACAGGAAAGAAAACAAGACAGTGGCAGGGTCAGCAGAGGATAAGAATACGGTGAAGACACCCCGTGGAAACTGGGAAATGGACAGCCATACACCAATGGTAGCAAATGTGTCGCTCAGAAAAAGCAAGGCCGTAAAGACATAAGACCTGCCAAAGCCAGCTCTGTACTACCATAAATCACTGTCAGAAATAGCTATGAGGACAGATTATCTCGTTATGATGGAATTGGTCAAGCAGAAATACTCTTGTGCCTGGGTGTGGTGGCTCACAACTGTAATCCCAGCACTTTGGGGAGGCTGAGGCAGGTGGATCACGAGGTCAGGAGTTCGAGACCAGCCTGGCCAACATGGTGAAACCCCATCTCTACTAAAAATACAAAAATTAGCCGGGCGTGGTGGCAGGTGCCTGTAATCCCAGCTACTCAAGAGGCTGAGGCAGGAGAAACGCTTGAAACTGGAAGGCAGAGGTTGCAGTGAGCCAAGATCACGCCACCACACTCCAGCCTGAGCAACAAGAGTGAAACTCCGTCTTGAAAAAAAAAAAAAAAAAAACTGCCAGGTGTGGTGGCGGGTGCCTGTAATCCCAGCTATTCAGGAGGCTGAGGTAGGAGAATCGCTTGAACCCAGGAGGTGGAGTTTGCAGTGAGCCAGGATTGTGCCACTGTGCTCCAGCCTGGGCAACAAGAGTGAAACTCTGTCTCACAAAACAAAAACAAAAACAAAACTCTTGTTCACACAAAGTTATAACCCATATGTTTAAACCAACTCAGGGTGGTGATCATAACTGTATCTTCTCCAATATAAAAATCATCCCTGTAAAGCAATTCTCTTTACCATAATCATCCAATTCAGGAATATGGGTGATCCATTAGAGTCAAGCTTCCTGCCTCCATATAAAAATATGGCTAATCTATTTTGCATTATGATCATAAAGTCAGCCAATTTAAAAGGAATAGAGAGTAATACAAAAAGCAGTTAAGAGCTGGGGGTCTATGGTCAGTCTGGATTTCAAATGTGACTCTGCTGCTTATGGGCTGAGCAGTCTTGGGCAAGTTACTTCGTTTCTCTGAGTCTCTATTTTCTTCCAGAATTACTCTGAGTATTCAATGTCCCACGTACTGTGTCCAGAGTTGGTTCCTGCCAGTGGGTTCAGGGTCTCGCTGACTTCAAGAACGAAGCTGCGGACCTTCGAGGTCAGTGTTACAGCTCTTAACGGTGGCAAAGATCCAAAGAGTGGGCAGCCACAAGATTTATTGTGAAGAGTGAAAGAACACAGCCTAGTAGGGGGCCTGAGTGGGTTGCCGCTGCTGGCCGGGGTGGCCAGCTTTTATTCCCTTATTTGTCCCCTCCCATGTTCTGTTTCTGTCCTATCAGAATGCCTTTTTTTCAATCCTCCTTGCGATTGGCTACTTTTAGGATCCTGATTGGTGCATTTTACAGAGCGCTGATTGGTGCATTTTACAGAGCGCTGATTGGGGCGTTTTACAGAGCGCTGATTGGTATGTTTTACAGAGCACTGATTGGTGCATTTTACAATCCTCTTGCTAGCTACAGAGTGCTGATTGGTACATGTTACAATCCCCTTGCTAGCTACAGAGAGCGGATTGGTGCATTTTCCAATCCTAGCTACAGAGTGCTGATTGGTGTGTTTTACAATCCTCTTGTAATACAGAAAAGTTCTCCAAGTCCCCACGCTACCCAGGAAGTCCAGCTGGCTCCACCTCTCAGTATGGTAACCTTTCAGTACATGTTAACTTATTATTATTTGACAGCTATGTAAAAAAGATAACTTTTTAATGGCTTCCTCTTGCTTTACCAAAGGAAGTCCACTCTCAGGCCTGGCATCCTAAGTCTGCTGTGCAGAGGCTATTCTACTTTTTCAGTCTTCTCTTTTATTACCTCCCTTCACATCCAGGATCCAACTTTCCTTCCTCTAATTTTTCCTTTGTGCTGTTCCTGCTGCATAAAATCACTTTGAGAGCCACATTTAAAGATTCAATCCTACCTTCCCACAAAGTCAGCTCAAATCATACCTTCTCCAAAAAGCCTTTTTTTTTTTACCCTCTCCATCATCCCTCCACTTACAACATTTTGAAACCTATTTACAATTGACTACTTCATACCATCTTTTTATAGCCATTTGTATATAAGTAGAGTACTAACACAGGGCTTTGTCCATAGTAATACTTAATAAATGTTAAAGCGGCTGGGTGCGGTGGCTCACGCCTGTAATCCCAGCACTTTGGGAGGCCAAGGCAGGTGCATCACGTGGTCAGGAGATCGAGACCATCCTGGCTAACACAGTGAAACCCCGTCTCTACTAAAAATACAAAAAAATTAGCCAGGCATGGTGGCGGGTGCCTGTAGTCCCAGCTATTCAGGAGGCTGAGGCAGGAGAATCGGTTGAACCTGGGAGGCGGAGGTTGCAGTGAGCTGAGATCACACCGCTGCACTCCAGCCTGGGCGACAGAGCGAGACTCCATCTCAAAAAAAAAAAAAAATGTTGTTAAAGTAATGAATAAATAAAAATTATCTCCAACATAAGATCTAAGAAGAAGAGCAGCTTGCCTCTGTCCTCCCACTTTCCTACAGAACACCACGAAAATGCCACTGCCTCATGAACTCTGACAGGAGTGGGGACAGATGTTGCCAGGATTCTGAGGTATGATAGCTGGCACTTTTCTCTTTGCACCCAAGGAGTTAAACTGAGTCCCGGGGAGAGAAAAATCTCTGGTTTTATTGTGCAGTAATGCTGCCTGACAAACGAAGATCCAGCTGCAATTGTAACATTCCAAGCTCACAAGGCACCAAGTTTTACTAACTATAATTTAACTGGTCCGACTGCTGCAGTCCAAATTCTTGTTTGGATAATCAGTCTTTGTTTGAATATGTTCAAAAACAGCACAGGCTAGCATTCGCCTCTGGGTATGTCATGTGAGCTGATTACCCTGTGGCTCCCAGTAGCAGAAACTCCTAGACAAGAGGAGAATTATTTTCCTGGTATTACTGTTAAGCTAACATATAATCAGTCCTTTTCCCCCCGTCTCCACGTCTCTTTTGCAGCCTCCCTAACCTTTTTTTTCCCCTTGTCTTTCTTTCTCCTTCTTCTACTTTTTTTTTTTTTAAACAATTCAAAAGTCTTCTTTCCAAGTTCAAACAAAGTTTAAAGGTGAAAAGGTCGAAAGCTTCATGGCCAGAGCTGTTTAGAAAGAGGTAGGACTAACGGGGGTCTCCAGCTCAGCATCTACTAAAGGCTCAGGAATCTCATATTTCACTGTACTTCTGTACTACATAGTCACCTTGACACAATCTGTTTGGAATGAAATTAAGCCCTTGTTAATAAATTTGAACATAAGAGAATAATAACTCTACCTGCTAACAAGCACATTCATACATAAGCAACTCGAGTGGCTCAATCATTTGTCAAATATCTAAATTCTCAAAACTGTACGTTTTCATTGAAGGTTACTTGTTTGAGATCTTCCCAGGCTGCCTGTCTGCAAGTCTTGGGCTATAACTAGCCAAGAAGGATTCTGGAAACTGCACTTATCCGGTCCTTCAGCCTTCACCTGGCCACTCTTTTCAAAGAGACCAAATGAGTTGACACATTTAAAGTGCTTAGGACAGGCAGTGGGGGCAGACAGCCAGGCGTGGTGGTTGACGCCTATAATCCCAGCACTTTGGAAGACCTAAGTGGGCGGATCATTTTAGGTCAGGAGTTTGAGACCAGCCTGGCCAATGTGGTGAAACCCTGTCTCTACTAAAATACAAAAATTAGCCAGGCGTGGTGGCGTGCGCCTATAGTCCCAGCTACTTGGAAGGCTGAGGCAGGAGACATTGCTTGAACTGTGGAAGTTGAGGTGCTTGAGGTGCTTGAGGTGGAAGTTGCAGTGAGCCGAAATCATGCCACTGCACTCCTCCCTGGGTGACAGAGCGAGACTCCGTCTCAAATAAATAAATAAATAAATAAAGTGCATAGGACAAAGCCTAGCACTTTGCGAGCAAATGAGAAGTTGACGGAAAATGCGAAGCAGTACTATGATTTTTTTTTTTTTTTTTTTTTGGAGAAAGCCTGAGCCAGAGGGTAGAGTTCTAACAGTCAGTGGGAAGACTGCTGGCTGGGAAAGGCCCTGGCGCAGGACAGGCAGGAGTGACTAGCCATAGGTCCATGGGTTGGAGAAATGCTGCACAGTGGGAAATGAAGTGAGCTCTAAGCTGGTCTGGAACTGTAGGTGTTAATCTGCTTCTAGCAGCTCCTGAATTGCTAGAGGGAAGCCCACCAAAGGAGAAGGAAACTCCTCTCCCTGGGAGGGAGGTCTGTTGATTTTGCAATTAACAACAGCAAAGAAACACATTCTGAAACTTTTCCTAGAAGGCTCAGAATTTAATCCTATACAACAGTTTAGTATTGAATCTGCAAGGTCTTGGCTGAGATGACAGGTGGAAAACAGAGTACTTCAGACCTGGCTCCAGTCAGAGAGAGGGACGGGAGTAATCAGGAGTAATCACTCTAGGCCAAAATTGCAACCTGCTCAGCAATGGTGTAGGAATGTAGGATTTGAGGAAGGGGAGGAAGGAAGAAGAGAGAGCTGTATCCTAGTACTCAGTGGGAAGCTTAGAAAGTGAGCACTAATGGTTGCAGATTTATCATTTACTTCCCCATTCTGCATTCTTGCTCCATGCATTCTGGGACAGAGGAAGGGGGTTTCTATTGCGAATTTCTGTAACTTCTAATAGTGCTATGTTTAGACCAGTACTAATCTTTAATATCAATGAATGACACCCTCTACTAGCTTAAATCATTCTGCAATTTAAAACCACTGTTTTTGCTTCACGATGTGGGTACTAAGTGAAAAAAAAAAAAAAACCCAAACCTGATATTAGTAATACTCAATTCACATTAATTAGAATAATGGATGGAATGCCACAGCTAGAAGAGCTCTTAAAGAAAGCTCAACAGGAAAGAGCCTCAGGGGCCAGAACTGAAGCCAGAGAGAGATTCTCCCTGTGCCCTCCATTAACCAAACCATCTCCTCTTGTATCTGTTTTATAGATTGGGGTCCTGAATAAAAATTTATTAGAAAAAGAGTTCTGTGATTAGGAAGGTGAAATGAGAAGGGAGGTTTGATGAAGAGCTAGCCTGATCCATGCTTTCATTTTTAAGTAAAAGAAACATGAGACAGGAAGATTGTGACTTATCCAAGGTCCCTCAGTGAATCAGAGGCAGGGTTAAGGCAAGAATACCTCTCCAGTCTTCGAGTTCGGTATATGCGTCATCTCCAAATCCAGTCTACTGGCCCCACCTTTCAGGGAAGCCCTTCATTTACTGTGTTTTGATCAGAAGACTGCAACTTAAAAAGAAGCATTTCTTAGAAATATTTAGCACAATAACTCAAATTAACAATCATTTTTAGATCTGGACGATGAAACAATTTCTTAGAAATATTTAGCACAATAACTCAAATTAACAATCATTTTTAGATCTGGACAATGAACCAATATAAGCTTAGTTGACTGGCATCTTTAGTTGTAGAATCGCTTCTGGAAAAGCCATTAGCCACGGAGTATTCTGGGCAGCTCAGATTTTACTACAAACCTGTAAAAGCCTGGGGTCCAAACTCTTCCCTGGGGCTCAAAGGTGTGAAGCTTCCTAAATGAAACTTGGGCATTCAGAACCTTCCCAATCAACTCTAATCTTTATCACCTCCTTTCCATTATCCCTCAAAGAGTGTTGCTAGATAATATGGAGAGGGTTTTTTAAAAAAAGAAGTATTTTTAGCCCCTTTTTAAGTGGTAACAAAGTTTATCACCCTCCTACTCAAATTAGTCACACAGGTTAGTCCCAAGAGAGAGCAGTCTGGCTACAGATCACTGCAAAGGAATGACTTCATGGAGGCCCAAAACAAACACTTCGGCACATGCTTCCATCTGGAAATATAGTCAAATAGAAGCAAATTCCATGAAATTCCCAACTGATGCCGGCAACATAATTTTGCATCTTACAATACTAGCTCAAGGCTAATGCAGCGGCCTGCTAAATAGATAAGCAACTCTAAAAAGAAAATAGTTAACATAAAGAAAAAATTAAAATAGACAAAGTTTTTTTAATGCGGATAATAATTATTTCTAATACACACAGTCAGAAGGGTTGAAGAGGCCAATGAAGAGCAATGAGAAGAGACATCAATCAAGACTACAATAGGATTTGCAAAGAATTTTCTACCATTGTGATTTTTTTTCCTCTTAAGAAAGAGAACACCGGTCCTGGATCCTCAGGATGAAACCCAGAGATGGGTTTTTGAAGATTTTCTTTACTCAAAAGAGGGTTCTCAAGGCAGGACTGGAACATGGACCATGAAGAAGGTTATATTCCAAGGGTCTGCCAAACTGCCATGAATACAACAAATATTCCTACCTGGGACTCTGTTTCTCTGTATACAAAAGAAAAACAACCTCCCATCCTGCCAGATAATGATTTTGAGGAAAATTACTCCCCACCCCCCACCTATTTTTGGCCAAAATAAAACATTACAATCAGTATCTGTCATTACATACAACACACATGTCTATCCAGAATTAATTGCTTCTAAATTATCTGGGAAACAGCACACTACACAAATTAACATATAACCACTGACTTTGTGCAATGCTTTTAAACTCTCCTTCTCATTTCTTTTTCTCTTTCTCTTTTTTTTTTTTTTTTCGGAGTCTTTCTCTGTCACCCAGGCTGGAGTGCAGTGGTGTGATCTTGGCTCACTGCAAGCTCCGCCTCCCGGGTTCACGCCATTCTCCTGCCTCAGTCTCCTGAGTAGCTGGGATTACAGGTGCCCACCACCATGCCCAGCTAATTTTTGTAGTTTTAGTACAGACAGGGTTTCACCGTATTGGCCAGGCTGGTCTTGAACTCCTGACCTTGTGATCCACCCCCCTCGGCCTCCCAAAGTGCTGGGATTACAGGCATGAGCCACTGCATCAGGCCTCTTTTGTTTCTTTCTTTTTCTTTGTTTTTTTTGTTTTTTTTTTTTGAGACAGGGTCTCTCCCAGGCTTGAGTGCAGTGGTGCAATCATGGCTCACTGTAGCTTCGATCTCCTATGAAGGATCCTCCCACCTCAGCCCCCTGAGTAGCTGGGACTACAGGTGTGTGTCACCACACCTGGCTAATGTTAAAATTATTTTGTAGAGACGGGGTCTTGCTATGTTGCCCAGGCTGATCTCAAACTCCTGGGCTCAAGCTATCTTCCTGCCTTACCCTCCTAAAGTGCTTACAGATGTGATTATAGGTATGAGCCACTGTCTCCAGCCTTCTCATTTGGTTTGAAGGTAGGATTCCTTAATGCCCAGCATGGTTTCTGCATTATGGATTTGGAACTTAAGAAAGGCTTGGGTTAAAGACAGCTTTGTACTTCATGGTATGACTTTGAACAAATATCTGAAACTTCTAAAACCTGTTTCTTATCTGTAAAATGGAGATAAAGCAATAAAAAGACACTATCAAGAGAGTAAACAGGCAACCTAAAGAATGAGAGAAAATATTCTCAAACTATGCATCTGACAAAAATCTAATATCCAGAATCTATGATCAGAAACTTAAATCAACAAGCAAAAAATTAAAAAAAAAAACACTAAAAAATGGGCAAAGGACATGAATAGACATTTCTCAAAACAAGACATACAAGCAACCAACAAACACATGAAAAAATGCTCATCATCACTCTCATCTGAGAAATGCAAATCAAAAACCACAGTCAGATATAATCTCACACCAGTCAGAATGGCTATTATTAAAAAGTCAGGTCAGGTACAGCAGCTCACACCTATAATCCCAGCACTTTGGGAGGCCGAGGTGAGAGGAGGATTGCTTGGGTCCAGGAGTTTGAGACTAGCCTGGGCAACATAGTGAGACCTTATCTCTTAGAAAAAAAAAAGAAAGGTGAAAACTAGATGCTGGCGAGGCTGCACAGAAAAGGGAATGCTTATACACTGTTGGTGGAATATAAACCAGTTCAGCCATAGTGGAAAGCAGTTTGGTGAGTTCTCAAAGAACTTAAAACAGAGCTACCATTTGACCCAGCAATCCCATTATGGGTATATAAATCCAAAGGAAAATAGATCATTATACCAAAAAGATACCTGCACTCCTATGTTCACTGCCACACTATTCACAATAGCAAAGACATGGAATCAACCTTGGTGCCCATCTACAAGCAGACTGGATAGAGAAAATGTGGTACATATACACCATGGAATAAAAGAACGAAGTCATGCCCTTTGTAGTAACATGGATGGAGCTGGAGGCCATTATCTTAAGCAAATTAGTGCAGGGACAGAAAACCAAATACCACATGTTCTCACTTTTAAGTGGGAGTGAAACATTGAGCACCCATGGGCATAAACATGGGAACAATAGATACTGTGAACTACTAGAGGGGGAGGGAGAGACGGCATGGGTTGAAAAACTACCTATTGGGTGCTATGCTCACTACCTGAGTGCAAGATGCCCATAATAAACCTGCACATGTGCCCCCGTATCTAAAAGTTGAGAACAAAAATTATAACCTCTATCAATGTTATGTTATTGTAGTGTTTCTGGGGGGTATGTAATGGTGGACCAGGGAGAGCTGTTTTGCTTAAAATTTTATGAAAAAAGTAATTTGGCAGACAAATAGCTTACATATTAAAACAAAGTATACATATATGCACATATCAACACTACACGTGTATGTGTGTGTGTGTCTATGCATATATACACACGCACTTTTTTTTGAGACGGAGTCTCGCCCTGTCACCAGGCTGGAGTGCAGTGGCGTGATCTCAGCTCACTGCAACCTCGGCCTCCTGGGTTCAACCAATTCTCCTGCCTCAGCCTCCTGAGTAGCTGGGACTATAGGCACGGGCAACCACGCCCAGCTAATTTTTGTATTTTCGGTAGAGACCAGGTTTTGCTATATTGGCCAGGCTGGTCTTGAACTCCGGACCTCAGGTGAACTGCACGCCTTGGCCTCCCAAAGTGCTGGGATTACAGGCGTGAGCCATCGTGCCTGGCCAACACTATCTTATAATTCAAAGATAAAAGCCGAGCTTCAGGAGAATTTTCAGCTGGTAGCAGGCAAGGTTGTGGCTCCATATCTAGAGACTGGGTAAGAGGGATGCATAAAGCATCTCTCCTCTACTATTAGAGCTATGTAAATGGAGAAGCACAAGAATGTGGCTCATGAACGTGGACTGAGGCTGCCTGGAAGGAAAACTATTGTATTTAGACAAAGAAAATTGGTCTGTGCTATAGTTTGAGCATCCCCTTCAAAACTAATGTTGAGATTTAATTGCCATTTTGTATCAGCCTGTCCTCCAGTTGAAGCTTTGAAGCCAGGCATTGGCTCCTCCTCTCTAGCTATGAAAGTCCTAGATGGCATCTTCTTCCAATAGAAGGCTGTTTCATCTACATCGAATATCTGTTGTTTAGCGTAGCCACCTTCATCAATGACCTTGGCTAGATCTTCTAGATAGCTTGCTGGAGCTTCTCCATCAGCACTTGCTGCTTCATCTTGCCCTTTTATATTATGCAAATAGCTTCTTTCCTTAAACCTCACGAACCGACCTCTGTTAGCTTCCAACTTTTCTTCTGCAGCTTCCTCACCTCTCTCAGCTTCACAGAATTGAACAGAGGTAGGGCCTTGCCCTGGATTAGGCTTTGGCTTACAGGAATGTGGTGGTGGCCAGGTGCGGTGGCTCACCTCAGTAATCCCAGCACTTTGGGAGGCCAAGGCAGGAGGATTGCTTGAGGCCAACAGTTTGAGAAATGTTGTGGTTGGTTTTATCTTCCATCCAGACAACTAAAACTTTCTCCATCTCAGCAGCAAGGCTGTTTTGCTTTCTTCTGTGCTCACTGGAGTGGCACTTTTAATTCCCTTCAAGAACTTTTCGTTTACATTAACAACTCGGCTAACTGCTGCAGGAGGACTAGCTTTCAGCCTGTCTCGGCTTTTGACATGCTTTTCTCACTAAGCTTAATCATTTCTAGCTTTTGATTTAAAGTGAGAGGCGAACCTCTTTCTTACACTTGAACACTTAGAGGCCATTGTAGGGGTATTAATTGGCCCAATTTCAATATTATTGTGGCTCATGGAATCGGGAGGCCTGAGAAAAGGCAGAGAGATGGAGGAACAACTGGTCAGTGGAGCAGTCAGGACGCAAAACATTTATTAAGTTTGCTGTTTTACATGGGCACGGTTTACATGGGCACGATTACAATAGTAACATCAAACATCACCGATCACAGATAAAATAATAATGCAAAAGTTTGAAATCTGGTGACAATTACCATAGTGTGACACAGAGACACGAAGTGAGCACATGCTGTTAGAAAAATGATGTCTACACACTTAATACAGTTGCCACAAATCTTCAGTTTGTAAAAAATGCAATATCTGTGAAGCACAATAAAGCAAAGTGCAATAAAATGAGGTGTGCCTATACTTTAGTGCTTTTAAATCCTTTTAAAATACACCATACCCATGTGTCCTTCCCACCTTAAAAAAAAAAACACTATAAATTACGGTTTCCTGTTAAGGCAACTTTTCTGGTAATAGATTTCAATGTGTCTATAGTCTCCTTCATAATTTCTCAGCTGGGGCTTAGAAGAATCTTAAAGCAAAATAATATAGAATTTTCCCATCTTTGAAACTGTTCAAGCCTTCAATTAAGAGCCAGGTACTGGTCCTTCAAATAAGGAGTCCTACTTGCTGAAAAATGAGGAAGGTCCTACTGCTGGTTTCTACTGGGCCTTGAGGGTGAAGCAGGAGTATGCAGGAATGTGTGTAAAGGAAGTGGCCTTCTTAGGAAAACCAGATGCAAAACCTTCTGTGCTGGAAATTGGAAAGGACAGTCTCCAGGTGGAAAGGGATTCTATGGCTACACCTGTGGCTAAGCCTTTGCACTTTATTTCCCTGAGGGTTCACTCCCAAGTAATAGGAAAAGTGCTGCCAACCCCACTGCATCACCTATTCTTCCCTTTAGAGAGGCTCAGATATTTGCAAAATTCTCTTTCAATGTTTGACCTTAGTACAAATTTTACATAAAATCAAGCAGAGAGTAAAATAAAATACTTATCGAAAGTATAAATAACACAAAAAGTTATGTTTCTCAAGTACAGGTTTCTGATTCTAAAAATCGCCTTCAGAGTAGCAAGAACTTTCCTGAGTGTGCTCTCACCTGATGGGCTGATGTAAATTAACAGGACCTATGCCCAATTTCTTCTTCCTTGGCTTCCCACCTTTCTCTCGGCCATGTGGCCTTAGGGCACAGAAGGTCTCCCCAGCACACAGGCCTGGTTCTACCGTCCACCTGGTCATTTCACTTCATTCATGGGCAAACACAAATTCCTCCCAAAAGCTAAAGAAAGCCCTTTTCTGTTTCAAACTTCCTACAGTCCCTAGAATTCCTCTGTTCTTAATTATAATTTCTGGTCTTAGGGACATGTTTAGGTTATAACAGCATTAGTGATTAACATCCACCCACAGAAGCCAAATGAATTACCTTAATCTGGGATCCAGGGATGGATTTCAGAGGGGTCCTGAAACCCCTGAAAGCACATGCGACATTGTATATGTATGAGTATCTGCATTTTTTCAGAAGAGGACTCACAAATTGCACTAGCTTCTCAGAGCAGTCTGTGACCCCTCTAGGACAGTCTGTGGGAACTCATTCAGGTAATTCCTCCATTCCTAGACAAGAAAAGGCTCTAGCCAAAATCAGTTCATTCTGGCTAACCGCGTAACATTAGCTTAACTATGGAGTAACCATAACCTATGGGAAAGGGGCATTGCACCCAGTTAACCACCTCATACACCCCAACCTGGAACCCCTCTCCCGGTCTCCATCCTCTCCTCCCTCGAGGGTCCCAACAGGAAGGCCCACCAGAGCATATTTTATTTATCTGGATTTCTGGTCCTCAGGACTAGAAGCAACAAATTAAAAAGGAAACGGATATTACAGGATATAGGCAGGCAAACTGACAGCAGTCAGAACAAATGTGATTCTCTTTGAAGCTCAGTTCCCTAATACATAAATGTGATACAGTAACAGCAATCTCATATGGCTGCTGTGAGGATTAAATGAGATATCCCATGTAAAGCTATGGGTATCTGGCACATATTCGGTAGTCAATTAAAGGTTTCTAAGAGATAAGGTTCTCAGCTTTGATGGCAAAAAAGGAAAAAATACAGAAAATACACATGAGTACTGGAGCTATTTTGCATCTGAACAAAAAAGATAACACTGAAAAAATTCTAACCCTTAAAATCTAAGATCTAGTAAATACTGGATGCTTATAACAGTGAGTCGTTCAACACAATTCAAATAACAACTGCATGCCTATTATGGGCTAGGCCCTGTACCACAGCAAAGTGTATTCAATATATTTTAAAAAGCAAGCATAAAATCCACTTAACAAAGATCTCCATACGAAAGTTTGAAATGTCTTAATTCTTTCTTCAACTATACAACAAAGAAAAACTGTTAATATAATTTAAATGTTTCAAATATTGCCAATCTTTTTAGACCAGCTGGGCTTACCTGAAAATTAGGTATCACAAAACAATTATTTCCCGAATTTTTATAGAGAATTTTGGACATAACAAGAATGTGAAAATGCATTTGATAGACACTATTATGGTCAGTAGATATTTTAGGAATTTTTTAATTTTTAGAGATGGGGTCTTGCTATACTGCCCATGCTGGACTCAAACTCCTGGGCTCAAATGATCCTCCCACCTTAGGCCCCCAAGCAGCTGGGACTCTAGACAGGCACCATTACAGCTTGCTCATGCTGTATTTTTGAACACAGAACAGTATCAAATTGGAATTAGCAGATGATAGGGGAAAAGCGGGCAATTTACAAAAGTATAATCATATACTGTATTCTGTAGCTGAAAACAGTATTGTTTCCATAGCATATGTAAAGAAAATAGGTCTTCTGAATAATCACCAATAATGAAGCCTTCCCTACCTTGGTTGTATCCTTTTAAAACAGGAATAAATATCCCCTTTACCTACATCACTCAGATTTTAGGTAGAAAAAGGAGCTGGGAGAGTAAACTGATTACACGTGCATCAAATACAAGACACCTAAGTATTTCTGGATTGTAGGGATAATATGCCCTGGGCTTACTACTGCTTCTTGATCCAAAGAGATTTAAGGATCTGGTTTCAATTAGACGCTTTAAGCAGTAAAGCAACATCCACAGAGACACACTTATAGAAGAACTTAAAACTGAGATAATTAAGATGTTGAGGAAACTGAATTCCATTCCTTTTCCTTCTTCTTTGTCCCTCACTTGCTATGCATTTGAAAGAAGAAAAAGGCCTTATGATTTTGTGAATTAACCAACTGCAACAAAATTAAATAAACTAATCTAGAGATCTTGACAAACTGGGCACTGATACTGTGAATCTTTGGAGGGGAAGTGTACAAGTTCATGACCTTTGACACAGTATCCACTGGCTAAAACCAACACAAGTGTAAAAGGTAAACTTCAGAAGCAATTGGAATTAGATCAGGGCTGGGAATTCAAAGGGCTGTGTCTAATGTGAAAAGGGGTAATTATTATATTTACCACATAATCTGTGTCCTTCCAAGGCTGTCAGGAATACAAAGGCAGGCATGGTCAGCAAAGAATAAAGGAGAGATGAGTCTTATTTCTCTTAAAAAAAAAAAAAAAAAAGGCAGAGCGATACTTGTATGTCCAAAAGGACGGACTTGCTAGCAGTGATTGCTTTCATTCTATGTAACTGCTGACAAGTCTCCTGTGGCCAACTGAGACCAAAATGTATTTGGATTAACTTCTGGCATCTCAACAACATCTGTAAGTGGTAGCTATGCATATCAGCATGAAATGGCTTGCGTTCAATCCTAATGTTTCTCTCTTTGTGTACATAAAACCAAAGACAGGAGAACAGAAGAATGGGTTCCAAATGTTCTAGATCTGTGCAGTTCAATATGGTAGCCACTAGCAACATGTGGCTACTGAGCGCTTGAAATATGGCTCGGCTGAAGCCAAATGTGCTAAACGTACTTCAGTCTATTTTTATGTTGATTAAATCTTGAAATAATGATATTTTAGATTTACTGCATTAAATGAAACATATACTTAGAATTCACTTCACCTGTTAGTTTTCACAGACCAAGAAACTGAAGTACAGAGATGATGAGGAATATGCCCGAGGTCACAGAGGTAAGAAGTGGTGGACGCAAGACGCAAATCTCAACGAACCAATTGACTCCAGATGTATAAGAAACACTGCAAGGTATTCAAAGGACTACACTGTATAGTCTTATTTCTCAGACTGGATCTCCTTTTGCTGTCCTTGCCACACTGTCTGATGGGCAAACCAAACCACCTGCTCGTCTCCATATGTACACCCTGTTTTCCGAGCACTGTTCTCCCTGTCTGGGATGACTTTCCTTTCTTATTTCCATATACAAAACTCAGCTCGAATGATATCTCTTCCATGAAATCTCTCCTGAACTTCAAGAGGAAACTGATTTCCCTTTCCTTTGAATGTTGCCACAACTTCACCTGTACTTTTGATATCACTTTATAGTCATACATATACTCAGTCCATCTTCCTGCTAACAAGAACTTTACTTTGTATATCTTCCCATCATCCATGGTACAAATATGCACATAATAGATGCTCAAACATTTCTCTTATAAATCAATGGGAAAATAATAAAGATATAGGATAAAAATAAAAACTGCTCTCTATAATCAAATATAGGAGAAAAGATGGACTATCAAATTGATAGAAAGCAAATGCTTTTCTACTCTCAATTAGAGGTGGTTGAGAAAATTGAACATTAACAACTTTACTCTGACCCACCTCCTTCTATTCAAATGTGAGCACATGATATTTAGCAGACATCCTTCAGACATGATCACTACAACTGGGTTCCAGCTCTGCTGCTTGGTTGACAACTTCAGGCACAACTCTACACACCACAAAGTATCCAAGTGTAGTAAATCAGCTGTTTTGAAAACACTTGAGCTGAGTGTTTCATTAAATGGCTACCTCATTAAAGGCCCTCAGAGGTGCAAATACAAGTTGTTCTATACAATATCCAAGAAATCAAGACATTCTTCCTTTCAAATGTATCCTAATTGCTAGTTTTAAATTTTTAAAAAGCATACATCATGAAAAGAACCTTGATATCTTTCTAATGATTCAGGGTTAAAGATATCTTTTAGCTAGTTATTGGCAGGTAGTATATTAAATAGGAAAGTGCCTGAGCATGGAGACAGTAACCAAGGGCAGAGAGGAGAATGACCAGGTCAGACGATTTACAAGCTCTCTAGGACCGGATTAGAGGTATCTCTATTAACTTTTAAAATGTTTTGAATATTTATAAAAAAAGGCTCTGTGGCTGGGCGTGGTGGCTCACACCTGTAATCCCAGCACTTTGGGAGGCCAAGGCAGGCAGATCACCTGAGGTCAGGAGTTCGAGACCAGCCTGACCAACATGGTGAAACCCCATCTCCACTAAATACAAAAAAAAATTAGCCAGGCGTGGTGGCACATGCCTGTAATCCCAGCTACTTGGGGGGCTGAGGCAGGAGAACTGCTTGAACCCAGGAGGTGGAGGTTGCAGTGAGACAAAGCTGTGCCACTGCACTCCAGCCTGGGCAACAGAGTGAAACTCCGTCTCAAAAAAAAAAAAAAAAAAAGGCGCTGCATCCTGTCACATATTGAAAGTAAAATTAATATTTGCAGGAAATGCATTCCACAATTACCAACTGCAGTTGTGATTAAGGGAAAGGAGATATTGCATTGGCATTCTTCAAATACAGAGAATTAAACTAGTGATTTTGGGAACAACCGGACTGGGAAAGGAGAAAAGCCCAGTGTGGCAGGCAGGATGCTATCACTGAAAGGAAGCTGAAGGGCTGGCTCCTAAACAGCAAACAAATTACAATCCCCATCTTTCAGAAAGGGAGCAAACATGAAAGCAAAGGAAATCACAAGCCCAGAGCAGCAGCAGATAATTTCATTCAAGGCAGCTGACTGAGGCAAAAGGAAACTTCAAAGCAAAAAATCAAAAAAGCCAACAGGCAGACGAATTGACCTGGAGTTGCAGAGTGGCCATGGCCCACCTTGACCAAGACCACTAGTTGCTGAATGAAAATTAAACAAACAAAAAAACCCCCATATACCACGTGACATAAATCACCCAATCAGCAATAAACCAGAACAAATTAACCATGTTCAGTTATTACTAAGCTACAGAGACATGAGACAGGAGCCTGAGATTTCACAGAAAAATGTATCAGGGGAGATCCATGAAACATCTGTACTTCAGGCAAATACCGCTGAGCAAGAGCAAAAAGAGGAATGCTACGACTCCTTTTCTTTTTAAGTAGACTCACAGAGTTTTAGACCAGAAGCCACCTTGGAGACCAGCTACTCCACCTCTCCCAGTTTCCAGAGAAAACTGAGGCCTCGAGAAAGGAAGGACCACACCAAGAACATACTCATTAGTCAAGCCTAAGCTTCTTGCTTTTCAACTGTAAAAGAGAACAGAGGTTTTCAAAATTGAAGTCTATGGTTTGATAAGCCTATGGAGGCCCTTTCTTTCAAAGGTTTATGTTGAGTCCTTATTTTTATCATTTCTTTACAGTTCCCCACTATTATTTCATATCTTGGCTTATTTATTCTGCCACTATATGTTCTCTATATTTGTATCCATGTCAGTATGACTATTAACAAATTCCCTAAAATTATGCACTTTGAACACACAGAGGGATCATATGTACACTTAGTGAGCAGCAGGCATGTATTCTTAATAGTAATAGTATCAGCCCCTGTTAAGCACATCACCGTGTGCCAGGTACTGTGCCATACTGCATTATCTTATTTAATCCCCAACAAACTTATGACGTAAGTTAGAATTCTCACTGTAATTTTCATTTTACAAATGAGGAAACTGTGGCAGAGGCAGGCAAACCCATTTCCTAGTTAGTGAGGTGGTTAGCGTTCCGGGTTAACTCTAGGGTTTATGCTTTTCACATCACACTCTCGTGTAGCCCACATTCTTGTGGTTTTTTCCTTCATAGTATGTAGCCTTCTGCAGGTTTCTTTTTTTGGTGCCTTGCAGAGCACCCTAACCACAGGCACATCTAAGCCTCTTTTTAGGATCCTGGTTGGGGTAACAGTCCCAACAGCACACAGCAACAGCGGCTTTAGGAGAGATGCCCAGCTCTAAGAAAATGAAGGGGAAACAGGCTTGGGCCTTCCCAAGGATCCACGCCATAATGTGTCCCAGAGGTGTACTAGCTTCTTCTTCCAATCGTGATAATCAGATTTATCCCTTAATAGCTAAAGTCATGCCTCTGCTGGTGACAAGAAGTTAAGAATCTTAAATCTCTAAAGGACAGATGATAACCCAGTGCTATCAATGTGGTTTGGGAAGAGGCAGCTGTGAAATGGCCTTAAGTGTCTGATAGGAGATTTTTTCAGGCAGCCTGCAACGCTGTGGATGGTGATAATGATAAAAACCAATTGTAAGTAGGTAGGGCTTGAAGTAAAGGACGTCTCTCTCTCTCTAACATTAGAAGGAAGTATTCTGAGATCTTCTTTAGAATGAGCCAGGCAAACTACTGTTTCCATGTCCCTGAAAAGGAAAGTGATGTAGAGAAACAATTATAGCAGCTGATATCTGCACCGACACTTTGTAACACTGGGATTCTACTATGAGCTACACTTTCTTTTTTTTTTTTTTTGAGACGGAGTCTCCCTCTGTCCCCCAGGCTGGAGTGCAGTGGCACGATCTCGGCTCACTGAGAGCTACGCCTCCCGGGTTCACGCCATTCTCCTGCCTCAGCCTCCCGAATAGCTGGGACTACAGGTGCCCACCACCACGCCAGGCTAATTTTTTGTATTTTTAGTAGAGATGGGGTTTCACCGTGTTAGCCAGGATGGTCTTGATCTCCTGACCTCGTGATCCACCCACCTCGGCCTCCCAAAGTGCTGGGATTACAGGCGTGAGCCACCATGCCTGGCCGAACTACACTTTCTAGGTGGAACACAGACATCTTTTCCTCAGAGGCCCCTCCTGATTAGACCAAGTTCTTGTATCACACTAATAACTTTGTTAATTTGGCCACTTTTTTTTTCTTCCATTCTTACCACTAGTTCCCTTTTGAGTACCCTGTTGTCGCTGGGTGTAGAGATCAAGAACTGTCTTTGGCGCCACAGGGGGGAAATCAATGTAGTGTCATTGTATTACCTCACTGAACTACCTCATTGTTTTAGCGAAGAGAATTCCAGGTGGAGTGGATATCCATTCCGTTTAATCCTAAAATTTGAAGTTTTAAGTCATTAGTTGAGAATTCAGCTACTTTGTTGAATCTGAAGATCAAATAATGGAACCAAGTTGACAAAGTAGCATTAATTAACTGTAAACTCTAAAATGTGGGTAAGCTATTAAATAGAAAATAGAAGCTGTGGGCCTGATATTCTCCAAATAGATTATTGTGACTCCATCAAATGAGAAAACTTTAGTTTTTGTTTGTTTGTTTGTTTTGTTTTGTTTTGAGACAAAGTCTCACTCTGTTGCCCAGGGTGAAGTGCAGTGGCACGATCTTGGCTCACTGCAACCTCTGCCTCCCAGGTTCAAGCGATTCTCCTGCCTCAGCCTCCTGAGTAGCTGGGATTACAGGCGCCCGCCACCACACCTGGCTAATTTTTGTATTATTAGTAGAGATGGGGTTTCACCGTATTGGCCAGGCTGGTCTGGAACTCCTGACCTTGTGATCTGCCCGCCTCAACCTCCCAAAGTGCTGGGATTACAGGCATGAGCCACCGCGCCCAGGTGAAAACTTTAGTTTTAACGGCACACCAGAATTTTCCTCTGAAAGTTTCTGGGAATGGCAAAGTTATTTCTGGTTAGACCCTCTTTCTTGCCCTACTCCTCTCCCCCTATAACCTGCCTTGTTTTTCCTACCCCAAACAGGATGGGAAGAAAACGTCCTTAAAAGACCTTTCCTTTTTTATGTTACACAATCTCATCTCTGGAATTCAAGTCCTAGTAGTGCTCAGCCCAAATAAGAAGTGCTTGTCACCAGGAAGGCGGCCATCTAAACAAGCAGCAGCTGGATGAGAAAAGAGGGCATGTCAGCCCAGAGCAGCAGAGAGGTTTCTCACGGCAGCTATTTGCAACCCTCCAAGGAGCTACAGAGGCTGCCCATTAAAACCCTGTTAAAACACTTCTGATGTTGTCAGCAGCAGAAAGCTGAAATAGCACAGTGATCGCTGAGATGCTATCTGCCTCAAGCAATTCAGTGGTACTGTCAATACTATGAGCAAGAAGGTACAAGATAAGCAACAATCTAATTTCTACATCAAAATTTCATAAACTCCCTGAGCTGGCAGCACCAGTAATATGGGCACACAGAGACCAAGTCAATGGGCCACCTCTGAGAAAGGAAGACTCATGTTGAGTCTGCCCCAAAAGTCCTGAACCTGATCACTGCGTGACTCCCAAAACTCCCTAGGAAATATGCCCAGAAAGGAATCACTGGAATGTTCCTCTCCAGGGTATCGCTGGGTACCACTGAGACACAGGATTTCTGGACAAGGATCTTTCTCAGAGATTGTATATTTAGAGAACAACCTACTCTACTATCATCTACTCACCTTCGTCCCCCATAAGAAGAGTGAACACTTCTTGAAAAGGCTACAGACCTGTTTGCTTTTGGACTTTACTGCTTTGTTTCATATTTCCTATAAAAATATTAGTTACGGAGCAGAGAATCCTAATTCTAGAGAGCCACCCTTTATCAGCAAACAGAAAATGAGGAGGGAGATCACTTTTTTGGATTCCAGTGACACTACTTGTGTTGAAAACAATGGGACATACAGGCTAATTCTAATTACTTTAGAAGCACAGACTCTGGTATCATTCCATTTAGTAGCTCTTTCTTTTGGTTCTCCTATGTTTACTATAGGGTGATAAATAAGGTGACTGTCATCCAAACTGGTACACTTTTGGGTGACATAAGTGGCAATGATAATTAAACTGGTACAAGTAAAGCTGGGGCCTAGGCAAACGTGGACCTGCAGAAACCCTAGCTAAGTCTCTGTCCTCACAGCAAATTGAGAACTGAAAAGTTATGTGACAATACAGGAAATGAGTAAGTGGCTAATTAATCACAAAACTAAACAGCAGGATGGAATGGAGATGTTCAGCCCATCAGCTGGATGTCTTGCTTGCCTAAACAACAAATACCAGCTACTTGAACCACAATGTTCATAGCAGGCAACTGTGCAGATCCATCCCTGTGCCTCTTGGTGACAGGAAGGGAGTCATTACCAAAATAATTATAATGCAGTTGCAATTACCCACTGTAGCTTTACATACAGGATTGTAGGACCTCTAGGAACATGAAATTTAACTGATGCCAACAGCATGTACATCTCAGGGTCCTTTTCCCTGGCTCTAAGGACAGACGGACTGGGGTTTGGGCATTTTCCATTTTAATAGAAGAATTTAAGGTAAGCCCAACAATCTTAGGAGAATTCAGTCTTCACTCTTTCGGCTGGGAAAAAGGGCATTACCTAACCTCTGGATGCTACTACTTACTGTGATAATGGGCTCACAGCAGCGCCTTGGAATGCGGCAGTAGAGAGGGGACTTCAGACTGAGAAAGTCAGTGTAGGTCAGCTCCAGGAGGAACAAGTTGTAAGATGCCCAATTTAATCTCTCATGACCCAACATTTAGGAGTTTTTCCTTTAACCATCTCAGTTCTTCTTGTTCTGGCTGGATCGAGATTGTGATACAATAACCAGATGGTAAACATAGCAATACTGAAATGGAGAGCTACTTGGAGAAGGTCAGATAATCCCAGGGATTCTGGTGGTCACCAGTCCACTAAATTATCAGTGATCTGTTGTAACAGTACTCATTCAAAAGCATGAAGGCCTCTCAGAGGAGCAACAAAGTCTGCCACCAAGACTGTTGTTACAGAGAAGTCCGACACTTTCCTAGTTTATTTTGTGCTTGGCACTAGGAATTTCTGTAAAAAATTACTTTTAGGAAGGGAGGGGAAAAAAGGCTTAGAGGGGTAGAAGCAAAGCAGTGTGGGATGTTACAGGATCAAGAATAATGTTTCTCAAGAAAATCAACTAGTCAGAGGAAGCTGCCTAATGATATCAGGTCTGGAAAACCTAACAGGATAAAAATGCAGACTTTTGGAGTGTCTAGGTCCTGGGAATATGCCCTTCATTTATTTGCCCACTCCTTTAATAGCTCCAAATAACCATAAGGGGAGGTGGGTGGGGGAAAGCATTTCTGCTCTTAGTTCCTGTTTATCTTTTTCAAGAAAGATTTCCTATAATTTACATTACTGGGGCAAGCCAAACTAAGCCAAAATGATTTTGGGGCCATAATATGCCTACCAAATGCTTCCAAACCATTGTAAAGACTGGAAATCATCCAGCTGGAGAAATAATCTATTCTTTTCAGGAATCTAGATTTTCACTATCACAAAAAAATGGAGGATACTTTAAAACTAGTGCTAACTTTATTTTTATTTATTTATTTATTTATTTGAGGTGGAGTCTTCCTCTATCACTCAGGCTGGAGTGCAGTGGCATGATCTCGGCTCACTGCAACCTCTGCCTCCTGGATTCAAGCAATTCTCCTGCCTCAGCCTCCTGAGTAGCTGGGACTGCAGGAGCGTGCCACCACACCCGGCTAATTTTTTGTATTTTTTTTAGTAGAGATGGGGTTTCACCGTGTGAGCCAGGATGGTCTCAATCTCCTGACCTCGTGATCCACACGCCTTAGCCTCCCAAAGTGCTGGGATTACAGGTGTCAGCCACCCCACCCGCCAAAACTAGTGCTAACTTTAAACTACACATGGTAGGCAAACAACTTTGCAGACTGACTACCTATATGAAGGTATTTAGATTCAAGCAGATGCACATTTAAATCCTGTATTTTCATGGAATAGTCTATTTGAAAACAATCTCACATCACACAAAATCAACATATAGGCTGGGTGCTGTGGCTCACGCCTATAATCCCAGCACTTTGGGAGGCTGAGGTGGGTGGATCACGAGGTCAGGAGTTCAAGAACAGCCTGACCAACATGGTGAAACCCCGTCTCTACTAAAAATACAAAAATTAGCTGGGTGTGGTGGCGGATGCCTGTAATCCCAGCTACTCAGGAGGCTGAGGCAGGAGAATCGCTTGAACCCGGGAGATGGAGGTTGCAGTGAGCTGAGATTGCCACTGCACTTCAGCCTGGGTGACAGAGCAAGACTCCATCTCAAAAATAAATAAATAAAATAAAATAAATACTTATTGACCTGCCTAGTTCATAGGTACAATGATACATACTATAATCCTACACGTTTCAATTTGATATGTCGATTTGAGCTGTTAAGTGGTTTTACTTTATACTTCTGTTTTAGCTAGAGCCGTCTGATGAAAGAAAAAAGCTTCCCCTTCAATACCTTGTAGACTTAAGAAAAATCTGACAAAATGGTAATATAATCCCACTAGGAGCATCTTGTGTTATAAATAAACGCACATCAACACCACCCTAAATCCACTCATCTGTCTCAGGCCATCCTGAACTTCTGGACATCCCATGATACTCTAAGGAATCTCCCTGCTAGCTTAAAATTTAATCCTAGGAAATGCGAATAGAAAATTCACATTGTGCCACCTAATCTGAAACAGTGCTATCTCTCCGAAGGAAGTGCTATTGAGAGGTGACAGCGTGCTGGCAGTCCTCACAGCCCTCGCTTGCTCTCGGCGCCTCCTCTGCCTGGGCTCCCACTTTGGTGGCACTTGGGGAGCCCTTTGGCCCACCGCTGCACTGTGGAAGCCCCTTTCTGGGCTGGCCAAGGCCGGAGCCGGCTCCCTCAGCTTGCAGGGAGGTGTGGAGGGAGAGGTGTGAGCGGGAACCGTGGCTGCGCACGGTGCTTGCGGGCCAGCTGGAGTTCTGGGTGGGCGTGGGCTTGGCGGGCCCCTCATTCAGAGCAGCCAGCCGGCCCTGCCGGCCCTGGGCAATGAGGGGCTTAGCACCCAGGCCAGCGGCTGTGGAGGGTATACTGGGTCCCCCAGCAGTGCCAACCCACCGGCACTGCGCTCGATTTCTCACCAGGTCTTAGCTGCCTTCCCACGGGGCAGGGCTCGGGACCTGCAGCCCGCCATGCCTGAGCCTCCCACCCCCTCCATGGGCTCCTGTGCAGCCGGAGCCTCCCCGACGAGCGCCACCCCCTGCTCCACAGCGCCCAGTCCCATTGACCACCCAAGGGCTGAGGAGTGCGAGCACACCACACGGGACTGGCAGGCAGCTCCACCTGCAGCCCCAGTGCAGGATCCATTGGGTGAAGCCAGCTGGGCTCCTGAGTCTGGTAGAGATGTGGAGAATCTTTATGTCTAGCCCAGGGATTGTAAACACACCAATCAGCACCCTGTGTCTAGCTCAGGGTCTGTGAATGCATCAATCAACACTCTGTATCTAGCTGCTCTGGTGGGGCCTTGGGGAACCTTTATGTCTAGCTCAAGGATTGTAAATACACCAGTCGGCACTCTGTATCTAGCTCAAGGTTTGCAGACACACCAATCAGCACCCTGGGTCTAGCTTGAGGTTTGTGAATGCACCAATCGACACTCTGTGTCTGGCTGCTCTGGTGGGGCCTTGGAGAACCTTTGTGTCGATACTCTGTATCTAACTAATCTGATGGGGACGTGGAGAACTTTTATGTCTAGCTCAGGGATTGTAAACGCACCAATCAGCACCCTGTCAGAACAGACCACTCAGCTCTACCAATCAGCAGGACGTGGGTGGGGCCAGATGAGTGAATAAAAGCAGGCTGCCCGAGCCAGCAGCGGCAACCCGCTCGGGTCCCCTTCCACACTGTGGAAGCTTTGTTCTTTCGCTCTTTGCAATAAATCTTGCTACTGCTCACTCTTTGGGTCCACACTGCTTTTATGAGCTGTAACACTCACCGCAAAGGTCTGCAGCTTCACTCCTGAAGCCAGTGAGACCACGAGCCCACCAGGAGGAACGAACAACTCCAGACGCGCCGCCTTAAGAGCTGTAACACTCACCGCAAAGGTCTGCAGCTTCACTCCTGAGCCAGCGAGACCACGAACCCACCAGAAGGAAGAAACTCCGAACACATCCGAACATCAGAGGGAACAAACTCCAGACACGCCACCTTAAGAGCTGTAACACTCACCGCGAGGGTCCGCGGCTTCATTCTTGAAGTCAGCGAGACCAAGAACCCACTAATTCCGGACACAATATGACTATCAGACAAATTACTAGAATAAAATATATGGTCAATAAAATATTCAGCAGAGTGTTCTGAAATATCAGCAACCTACTACTGGGAGAACCAACCAAAATATATATTTGAATATACTAGAAAAGTGGATTTACCTATTATAGCCTGAAAAGCACAGAGATCTGACTAAGACAAAGGTTTTCAAATCTGGCTGCACACTGGAATCACTCAGGAAGTCTGAAAAATACTGATGCCTAAGCTCCAACTTCAACTGGAATTTTTAAAAGGTCTCCAAGGAATTCTAATGTATAGTCAAGGTTGAGAACTACTGCACCAAGAGACGTTAGTGTTCACATTTAATGGAGCCTGGATATCAAGAACTGAGGGGTTAGCAAATTAAGGAGGTAAATGTGAAAAGGGATGGAAATTGGGAGACGTTAATGTGAACCTCCCACAATTCTTTAAATTCTAACAATTTTAGTTTGAGCTTAAGCGGCTTAAAAAGTATGTTCCTCTGTATTTAACAGTCAGTGGCATAATGTATGTTGGTTCCCACTTTATGGAGATGTTGGAATGCAGGTGTTTGGAAATTTACATTTAAATGTTGCCTGTATTCTTCAAGTAATATATCAATAGAATTACTACAAATCTAGAGGGAGGTCAGGAATCATCTAGTGTAGATGCTTCACAAAATACGAAACTGAAGAACAGAGAGGTGAAGTGTCACAAGGACAGAGAGCTAGTTACTGACAAAGATGAGTAAAAACCCAGATCTCTAGATTCTCCATCCAGAGCAAAAAGAATCAACTAAGAAAATACTTTTCTTTTGCTAGTAACCCTGAAATATTTTCTTTAGCAAATGAGTTTCAAAAGAGATTTGTTCCTCTCTAAAAGGAGTTAAAGCATAAGACATAGGTGAAATGTACCCTTGTCCTCCATTTTCAGGAAGCTCTCTGAACTGAAATGAATTAGATTAAGTCAAGGGGTACATTAGGAAAAACTATAATAATAGATAATATGTGAAATTAATTCTAGTTAGTTATATTTTCTGCTTATCTGCTCCAGTTATCAAAAGAGATCCTGATTAGTTCTATCTAGTGGGTGTAAGAGATATATAGAAGCTGTATTTCTTTTTCTTGAGGGTAAACCAATGCAGTAAGTACATGCAAGTTGGACAGGCTGGTCTTGAACTCCTGACCTCATGTGATCCTTGTGAGGTCTCTCAAAGTGTTGGGATTACAGGTGTGAACCACCGTGCCCAGCCTATTCCTGTAGCTCAAATGAGCTTTGAAACCAGCCATGCTAGGAGTCCTGTGAGGTTAGGTAGAATCTCCAGCCTACTATGCAGTGAAGCAATCACATGCAGCCACCATTCTTCTTGTCTTTCACTTTGGGAGACATTTGGCTGCCATAATTCCTCACTTGTCTTCCCTCTGCACTACATTCCTATAGTCCCTTCTTTGCTACCCTGGGACAAATACAAAAGGGCAGAAGGCAAAGTTTAAGATTTCATTAAATTCTTCCCTGCCTGCTACCCTTATAATCACATGTTGGGAGCTGTGATTTGGCAATCATGATATACTAAACCACAGCCAGAAAATTCTGAATGTGTGAGTTCTAATCCAGTCTCTGCAGTTAAATGTACATCTACCCATCTGTACATTCCTCCTCCAACCTTCTTTCACTACTTAAAAAAAACATGCAAATATAAGACCATTAAAGACAGTTAAAGGTCAGGAAGAGAGAAGAGCTAAAATGAAAGGAGCGGGAAAGATTATTCTAGGAATTTGATGTAGGATGGTTATAGCACTACTTTTTCTTTAAATTTCCTGTCAACTAAACAAATAATAAGACTCTTCTCATGCCTTACTTTTTTCATATAAAAATATATGAATAGACCAGGCGCGGTGGCTCACACCTGTAATCCCAGCACTTTGGGAAGCCGAGGCGGGTGGATCACGAGGTCAGGAGTTCAAGACCAGCCTGGCCAAGCTGGTGAAACCCTGTTTCTACTAAAAATACAAAAATTAGCCAGGCATGGTGGCAGGAGCCTGTAATCCCAGCTACTCGAGAAGCTGAGGCAGGAGAATCACTTGAACCCGGGGGCCAGAGGTTGCAGTGAGCCAAGACTGCACCACCGCACTCCGGCCTGGGTGACAGAGTGAGACTCAATCTCAAAACAAACAAAACAAACAAACAACAACAACAAAAAATGTATATATAACAATTTAACAAGGAAAGGAAACTAACACCTACATGCCAAATAGTGTGCTTGGTTCCGAGGAATACAGAAAAGGTGTGACATGGGTCCTGCCCCAAAGAACTATCCCAAACTCTCTAGTTGGGATTCAAATCTAAAACATAAAAGCACTTATGCACAATATAATGAAAAAGGTGTTAACTGAATAAGGGATAAAGTATAAGCAAAGGCTTTTGAAAGGAAGGACTTGGGACTTACATAGATACAGGTAAATTTTCCAAAGGGAGCCCCCAGGAACGATGCTAACCAAATGCTACAGTCTAAGAATGGGGTATCCACAAAGGCCAATTCATTTTCTAATGAATGATTCTAATGAATTGTGATTCCAAAGAGAAGCTGAGAAAAAGAAATTGGAAACTAGCACCGCTGAATCTAATAAAGTTTCAGTTAAGGCTAGCATAATCTCATTGCCTAAAGGCAAAAATGAAGGCATCTTGGGTAACTCTACTGACTTGAATCCACAGAAATATTTATATATTTATATGTATATATCTTTATACAAGTCTATGTTATTTTTACTATATTACAAATATACAATATAGTTAATATATGTATATATATAAAACACTTTATTCCATACCTTTTCTTTTGTTAATATAGCAAAATTTAGGTAGCTCTTTGAACATACAGACACATTTTCTATAGACAAAGAATTATGCTTTATTACATATATCATCTCATATTTTAAAATTATTTGAGCTTCAAGGCTGGGCATGGTGGCCCTCACTAGCTAGCTCAGTGCTTTGGGAGGCTGAGGATGGAGGATCACTTGAGCCCAGGAGTTCGAGGCTGCAGTGAGCTATGATTATGCTGTTGCACTCCAGCCTGGGTGACACAGGGAGATGCTATTTCTGAAAATAAATACATAAATAAAAATAAAACTATTTGAGATTCAAAATAGGATATCCTTCCAGTAGAACAGATCTTTTCACAGGTATGCTTTTTGTATAATCTTTAAGGAGCAATAAGTTGAGGATATAAATCTGTAAAGACTAGAATATTCCTATTTAGTTTTACAAATGACAGAAAACAATCGTGTACCAGTTCTTTCTAACATTAGCTGCTTTGTTTCTCCTCATAGCCTTACAGAAAAGATTATTTGCAACTCTTCACATCCTTACAAAATATTCAGATTCTTCAATGAAACAAGTTTCCCACATTGTAGAAACACCCACACAGCAAACTGCAACAGTGAATGAAATGGATTATAGTCAGATCTTTGATGATATTAACTTTATGCTAAGGCCCTGCCCTGGTGGGCAGCTTGCTCTCCAAGTCTATGCCTGAAATATTTTACCCAGTAAACATACTCTGGACCTTCAGATGAGCTGTTGAGCGGTTATTTGAAGCATAATATTTCATGTGTGGGAACAGACTGGTGTAAGTACAATGATGGTTCCTTGTCTGAAATGTCGGTGGCATTTTTTTTTTTGATGGAGAAATGACCTGGATGCAAACATAAGAACTTCAGTCTAATGATGCATAATTCGTACTAGACCAATGCAAATCTGCAAAACCAGCCTCAGGAGAGCCTGTCTGCCTTTCTCGGCCACCTCTGCTGTTGTAGACAGTGCTTTTTTCAGCCAACAGCTCTTAGGTGGAGCAACACTCACTTTAAATCAGCTTTCAAAGAGCTACTCATCCAAGGGAGGTCAACTCAAAAGGGCTCAAATGGGCAGCTGGGAAATCTGCACTAGAGACATGACAAAAGAAGTCAAAAGGGACACAGTGGGAGAAGGACTCTCAAAGAGGCAGGAGTCTCTGGATGTTTAAACCCGTGTTTGCAAAGTCTTACAGATCACAAATACAGTCAGTAAGGAAGCACAACCCCTTGGTGGCCAACTGGATTATCATCTGAACACACCAGACAATGATTACTGATTACAGAGTGGGGAAAGGGAAGCAGAGGTTCCAACCTTTTTTGGGAGAATTTTAACATCATTCCATTTCTTCTGAATAACTGAGAATGCCTCCAAACATTATTCTCTACAACTGCCTTTTCTCCCCCGTGCCCCAGGCCTTTTCTCCTGTCCCCCACCCAGCGCTGGGACCCTAGCTTAGGGAAGGCTTTGGCTCATCATCTCTCTGGGTATGGATGAAGCTGACCTCAGATAGATTGGTGATAGAATCTTTTCAGACTCTATCTGAAAAGATTGCTGAATGAGGTTTATACATGCCTTTGTTTCCCCATGATAACCCATACGTATCTGCAAAAAAGAAAAATGTCTGTGAAAAGTGGCTTCTCTGGTTTTGTTTGTCTGCAGCACAACTGGCTATGAGATGGGACAGAGAGTGTGCTAGTAGTTGAAAAGGTCCCTTCCTTCTCTCCCCTCATTCATGTATGTTATTACTTAGAGTTAGGGAAACACTTCGTGATCCTATTTAATAGTTACCCCTAAAATTACCTCTGCCAAGCAGTTCACTATTACTGACAACACAAGGCCATTCTTAGCACCTGGTCACAGAGCAATTTCAGTGACAGTTCCTACATGAAAACTTAGTGAATCTCAGGCTTTTACTGATGTTATCTTACTCTTATCCACTAGGCATGAGCTGGGGAAGAAATTCAGAACCCTTACTTCTTACTGCTGGCTCTCTCTTTCAAGTCTTGTCTCCAATATTTACTCCTTTAGGAGTTCTGGATATCATCTAATAAACTATAAAGGTAAATTTCTAAAGGGTTCCAAAGGAAACCTGCCTTCAGAGTTAACAAGTCACTGTATTAGAAAAACTGTGAATTTCCTTTGTATACAACAGGATCAAACCCACCAGGTTACTTCACCCCTCAGGAGATAAGTTACTCCTGTGCATGGTAGGATGACATTAACATCCACCACAGTGACGATGTGAGCACATATCAGGTCAATAGGTGCCAATAATTCTGAGATATGGATAAATTTTAATCTTCTTCCAATTCTATATTTTTGTGAAATCTGACACAGTCCCTCTACAACTGATGGAATCAACTCCCAAATGTGGTGAACTTCGTGTCTAACTAAAGCACTCTGCAGAACTTCCCTGCATGGGCTGAAGACTGGACCACATTCAACTGGGTTTCTGTTCAGCCTCTTTAAGAAGCAGTGGCAGCAGCTCTCCTACAAAATGATCCAGGGAAGCCACCTAAAAGGGTGGGTGATCTTCATAAATGGACAGGAAACAGAAAAGACGAATATTGGGCGGATGACAGATCCCTTAACTGGCCTTCAAGATACAAGCTGTTCTATTAAACATAGGGCCATTATGCTGGCCGGCCATCCACTTTAAACCCCAGAGTGATTAAAATGCTGGCAGGAAATGAAAGCTCTCTATTGAAGGTCCTTCCCTGAGGTCCTAATTTCAAACCAAATTTTACAGCACCGCACAGGAACAAAGGAAGCCCAGTCTTCCAAGTCTTCTTTTTGTCACTTTGGACAAAGACACCCCCTCATACTCCTCAAAGAACAATGGCCTCTGTACAGCCACAGCCATGCCAAGAATGGGCACAAACCATACAGAAACACATTTTAAAAATACATTTTACACTGCCCTTGACATTTCGGATAAATAGAAACCACTGGACTGAAATTCCAAATATTTCATCCTTTCCCTCCTCCCCTTGACTTTATAATGAGAATTTTCCTATTCTCCCCATCTACTTGATCTTTGACATTTTGGCCTCTGTGAATGGAGGACGCAGTAGAGTAGTCAAATAAATTAATTATTCAGATAATTGCATTTTATTAAAATAATCACTGTAACCAAGACAATCACGATTTTCACCAACAGAAGATGACAGCAAGTTTGCCTACAAATCTTTTTAAATTGAAACGGCTCTAGAGTCATTCCTACTCCACAGTCCACTCTAAGCAGGCCAGGGAAAAGACGTTATCAGAATGAGATTTTTTTTTTTTCACTAGCTGTTGTTTCGGGGTGGCCTCTTTTTTTTCTTCTTCTTCAGCAAAAACAGCTTTTATGTTTTTACTGAACCACTTCAGATTCACTCTTCCACACAGTGGATGTTTACTTGGATTTGGCGGGCTGAGAACAGCTGGTTGTTTCCTAACAAATGGAACATGAGACCATATGTTTCAACATTTAAGCAATTTTGAACCAACCAGAGGTATAATTCTGAGTGTCTTTTGCTGAAACTGTACATTAAATACCCGAAGGATCTGAGCTATACAAGAGATACAGGCCCTCCTTTTTTTTTTTTTTTTCCTTTTTAGCACTTTTCTCTTAGCAACAAAACCACTCTACACCACTTATATCATAGACTTGCACCGCAAGTTTGCAGACAGCACCAGCGAGCTGACAAGGGCTCTGCTGCAGGGGCAGCTGTATTTTAAACAGGAAAAGACAGCTAAGCAGACCTCTTCCTTCTAATTCTGTTTGGGAACAAAATGTGTCTGAGGCTCTCTCTGGGGAGCATCAACAACATGGATACCTGCTTTCTTCACAGAAGCGTAGACCTAGTAGCTTTAAAAGAGAGTCTCTGATATTAGCATTTGGGATGACCATGTGCTTTGTTTCTCCCTCTTTCTTTTCAGAACATCCTCAAATTAAGCTGGGCTAATGAGATTCGAGTTAAACTCAAGCTGAGGATAAGAAATGTCCATAACAGAAGAAAAACTCTCAGTTTTTTAATGACACTTACTAGCACATTTCATTTCTTTGGTGCTTCAATATTAATCATTAATAATTTTAGAAAATGAAACTATGGATTTAAAGTCAGGCTGAGTCAGAGCTTAGCAAGGCTTTAACAGAACATCAAGAAGAAAATTCTCTGGTCCCTGGGAGGAGAAGAGTACCGCTTTAGACAAAATGAAACACAGTGAAAAGTCAAATATATGAGTAGGCAATACAATAACTAAAATACCAAGCCCAGGAAAGTGGAATAGGAAGTTACTAGTCTCTGGAAAGTTCATGAAACCTTCCCATCCTGAATTTAGATTTGAAATACTAAGTAGAAATCAATAAATTTTTTATAAACCACCTTCTAAAATATTAAATAAGCTACTTACTAAGATATAATAAAAAAGGGTATGTGATCAACATTATCTCCTAAGTTTTTTGTTATTTCCATATAAAAGACTAATAGTAATTTTCCCCTCTAATTCTATTTAAGAGCAAGAATCTGACTGAGAATTTTGCAAAGCCAATCTTTTTAGCCATGTTACTAATAAGCTCTCAGCAAAAACAGAAAAATTATTCCTACCCACCACTTCTCACTAAGCAACACACAAATATATATGTACCTTATTTCTCTTAGTTTAAATCTCACAACTCTAAGAAAACTGAAAAATGGGCCCTCTGTGAGCATATTTCCTTGAGCCATGAAAGAGGGCGGATTTTCTCCTCTGGATTCTAAAGCAACATAGAAATTTGGGTGGGAGGCTAAGAAGCAGATATATTCATGCTTCTAAGATGCTAACCACTGCACAAGGAAATATGTATAAAGATGTTCACTGCAGTTTTGTTTGTAAATGCAAAAAATGTTAGACAATATCCAGAGGGAAGCCATCAACGAGATGATAATACCTTCACAGAATAGAATGCCATGGGAAAGAGCTTGGTGATGAGGAGCCAGGGCATCTTGGTTTGAATCTAGTCACGCATTCACTGTCTTTGTAACCTTGGACACATTTGAGATCTTTCTTGAACTTAGTTTCCTCATCTATCAAGGAATAATAACAGTATTATTATTCCTTGCACCCTAAAGTTATAATGAAGATTAAATGAATTAATATATCTTCATCTAGAAATATTAATACGCAGACAGTAAGAAGAACAAGACAGATGTATAAGTATCATACTTATCGACAAGAAAACGATGTCAATCACTTGTACCCATAGGCTGGAGAACAGGTGATATAGTAATATAAGGACAGAGAAGAAAAATAGGAATTTCTGTTCTTTTATGTGTGTAGCCAATGAACGTTTAAAAAACATCTCTGCTATCCTTGGCACACTGCAAGAGTTCATGTGACAAAAACTTCAAAAAGGTGCTAAGAAAGAACAAATACTAATATTGCATCTTCAAATAAAGAGGTGCTTGAAAAATATACTCTGTTGTAGCTTACATGTCACTTGTTCCCCTGACATATCTGTTCTTTCCAAACAAAATTATTTTGAATCCATGTAGAAATCAAATTAAAAAAAAACAAAAAATAAAAAACAAACAACAAACCACACAAAACAACTTGATTGGATCAAAGTAAAAACTGATACATTCATAGGGGATCCCCCCTCATGATTTTTTTTTTTTTTTTTTTTTTTTTTTTTTTGAGAGAGAGTTTTGTTCTTGTTGCCCAGGCTGGAGTGCAATGGTGCGATCTCCGCTCACTGCAACCTCTGCCTCCCAAGTTCAAGCAATTCTCCTGCTTCAGCCTCCCGAGTAGCTGAGATTACAGGTGTGCACAACCACGCCCGGCTAATTTCCGTATTTTTAGTAGAGACAGGGGTTTCACCATGTTGGTCAGGCTGGTCTCGAACTCCTGACCTCAGGTGATCCACCCGCCTTGGCCTCCCAAAGCGCTGGGATTACAGGTGTGAGCCACTGCGCTTGGTCCTCCCTCACAATTTTCTAATCTAAAAATGCAGTTTAGTTAATATTATAGTCATTCATAGTACCACAAAGGAACTACCAACATTTATATATATATATATTAATATGTACGAACGAAGTTAAGTATGACATTACTGATTTTAAAACATAAAGAAAGTTACCCTCCACGCTAAACAAGCATCTAGACATCTCTGCTTCAGAATTTGGGGAACACTGCAGACACGATGAACAGAGAATGCCTGAGGTTGCCCTGTGCATAAGGCAATAGTTCAACTGTGTTTAATTAGGGTTTTGCCAGGATTATGACTTATCCCATACATCTCAATATGTCCAGGATTCTCTTATTCATTCATCCACTCAAGAAACATTTAGTAAGTGCCTATAACTAGAGTGCAAGAAACAGAGGGGCCTATACAAACTTTCACTGGCTACAACTTGTGTTCTCCATATAAATGAAAAAATCTACAGATGTAAAAGAAAATCAGAAGTGAGGAGTGTGCTAATTACTCATCTCAGTTGACTCTTCAGTTGGGAAAAAAGTTCAAATTCTACTGGTCTGATGGGTACAGATCACTGAAAGAGCTTTGGGGACATAAATTATATTCCTAACTAAGCAGAAAGGCTGTCTTTTTGGTTGTGTTTGCCTTATCTTCTGCTCCTGAAACAGTTTCACACCCTAAGAATACAATGACTATTCACCTATTCAGTCCTTGCTTGGCAAAACTAGGTACACTCTGTGGCTCCTACAAAGCTTCAGAAACTTTAAATTAGCCATTTTAAGACTAAATAGAATGGGAAAGGCATGCTGAGCAAGAGTCTAAGGAACATAAAAGAAGCATATCCTCCGACGAGGAGCCCTTTCTCCTGCCCCGCTTCACTCCAGACCAATGGCAGGGTTAGGAGGTGCTGCAGCATGTGGGAGCAATCACAAAGACCAATTTGTTCTGAGTATGTCAAGGTCAATGACATTATGGCTGAGGAGACTGTCTTGAGTCCTGGAAGTCTGCAATAGTTCCTGAATGTCACACAGGATCACCTAAGGTGTTTGTTTGCCATTTCCTTCATACTAGCTCTCTCAACAGCTATCTTTCTTGTAGAATTAGAAGTATGCAGAAATGAAAATACCTCATTCTGGTGGTCTTCTGTTGGTCAACAAATAAATGGTACTGATGTTGACAATGTGGGAGGCCCACCAGGAAGTCCAGCTGTATATGCTGAAATGTAACCATTTTTCCTTCCTAAAACATATTTTATCAGGAAACTGTTTCCTGGCTGTATCCAATTTAGGATATATTCTGTCTGTTCTGGCTCTAAAAGACAGAAAAGGAGGAAAATAAATAATGCCTTTTTTTTCTTTCCTTTCAGTTTCAGCCTTTTTTTTCATAGGTAGAAATGAGACAAATAATACTTCCTACTTAGTGCGGACCAAAAGTTAGCTTTTGATTGCAGATGGAATCAGCCTCCCTAATTTTTTATCCTGTCATTCTTGAACTTTTTTTGAGACAAGGTCTCACTCTGGCACAATCATGGCTCACTGCAGCCTCAACCTCTCTGGGCTCAGGTGATCCTTTCACTTCAGCCTCCTAAAGTGCTTGGATTACAGACATGAGCCACCATGCTAGGCCAATTCTTTAATTTTTCGTCGAGTTTTTCTAAATGTTTAATAAGTTCCAAGGCAGTTTTTCATTCTCCGCCAAGGTAAAGACTGAACAATTAATGGGAATGAGATTTAAAGAAAAACGAAAACAAAAAAACCCTGGTACTGTGTTTTCAGAGGCAATTATATTCTAGAAATATTTAATAAAGGGGCTATAAATTCTGTTTTTAAGGAAGTTACAATGATGAAGCAACAACACATTTTGTTATTTTTAACATGGGTATTTCAGCTTAAAAAATATTCCACTCAATGTTTCCCAAATTCAATTTTTCACATAATGTGCAGTCTAATATGAATGTGGGAAAAAAAGACAAATCCAAACATAGAATATTATTTTCAAAAAATAGTGAACTAAATGTAAAGGTCCCGTAAAATGTGATATCTAGAATCTTCTGAACTCATTCACATGACCTTCATTCTATTTATAGAAATGCAGCAATTCCCATTTGAATACAGAGCAATACCTTGTAGGAGAATTTGGTTTAGCACAAATAAACTTGAGAAAAGTGTTGACTTAAAAATAAAACATTGAAAGAGGAGGGAGAGTTTTTCTCCCTCTGTGAAAATTTCCGGAAAAGTTGTAAACAAAGGCAGGTTTGGCTCGGAGACTGAGTGACTCTGGTGAGCTGAGGAGGATGAAGAGTATATCAAACCTCCCAGAGTGAGGAAACATTTGTAAAACAGTTAGTAAATCACAGGCGGCTAGGGTCACCAGGCTGAACAACCCGAGGACAGGCTGCCAAAACCCCAGCTGTGAAAGAAGGGGGCCAGGCACTGCCTCCCAGCTTGAACCCCATTTTGAATGATCTCTTGGTTCCATTCTCTGCCCTTTGCCTCTGTCACTTCAGAGCTCTGATGACAATGCAGTTAATTAGCTCTGGGGCAGGGGCGGTGCTGACTGTCCCAACTGAGTGCCAAGGAGAGGACACTCCTATACTGAAAACATTCTCTGCAGAGTGACACTGATTGAGCCTTTGGTCTCAGGGACAAGGCTGAAAGTTCCAGCTGGGAAGAAAGAATCACATTCAACCTGAAAAAAAAAATGGTTACAAAGATGAACGGAAGGCAAAATATGTAGCTCAAAGTTTCCACGAATTTAAAAATATCAAGTGTGTTTTGATCACTTTTCTCCCTAACTAGTCTGTAATACATGTGTTATTCTTTTCCTGATTTTACAGAAATGGCAATGTGGAAACTGTTAAGTTCTTCATAAACTATCTTTTTGGTTCCCCTCTTATCCCCCAGAAATCAAGAAGATAAAATAAAAATTGTAATGAAGGCCGGGCGCAGTGGCTCACACCTGTGATCCCAGCACTTTGAGAGGCTGAGGCAGGCAGATCACAAGGTCAGGAGTTTGAAACCAGCCTGCCCAACATGGCGAAACCCTGTTTCTACTGATAATACAAAAATTAGCCAGGTGTGGTGTCGGGCATCTGTAATCCCAGCAACTCGGGAGGCTGAGGTAGGAGAATCATTTGAACCTAGGAAGTGGAGGCTGCAGTGAGCTGAGATCGCACCATTGTACTCCAGCCTGAGTGACAAGAGTGAAACTCTGTCTCGAAAAAAAGAAGAATAAAAGAGAAGTCTTGAAATTGTGAGGGAAAAAACTATTCCCTTTTAGATCTAGGAGCTACAAATAAATAAATAAAATTTCATGTAACTTAAATAATTTTTTTGAAGAGAGAGCTAGTGCACAGTAAACTTCTTCAGCAACCACACAAAATTTAATATTAGCCCTAATTCACAGCAGAGGAAGACTACTTTCATCACTACGCTGATACTACAACCTGTTTAGAAAAAATTCAGTACCTTGATTACCTACATTAAAATAGGGCAGATACATAAGGGGAATCTTTACTTAATTGACTTAATCTATGAGATATTTAGGCCATTTATTTCTACAATTGACTTATCTTTTTTCTTTTGAAAACTCAGACCATCTGAGAACAAGAAGACATGCTTTTGAGTTGTTTTTCTGGGTTGGCATTGAGTCAGATACATTCTTAGCTCATCTCATATTCTTCTGACAATAGCAGGCTAATGGTGATGCCATAAAATTCTCAGCTTTTCTTTGTAAAATATTAACTTGGCCTATTCTGAGATCAAACAAGATTTTGGGCTCAAAGGCATGATATTCTAACCAGTGGAGTAGTTAGCCCAGACAGCTCCTTTAGAAGAAAAACAAGTAAAATAAGAAGAAAAGTAAACTCGACCATTAAAAATTAAATAAGTAATTTAAAAAAAAGAAAATGAGGAGGGGGAAAAAGGAAAGCAAACTCTTTGTTGAGAGTGTTAAGGCTTCTAGGGAGTTAAGAAAAGCATGGGCATTGGAGCCAGATCTTGGGTTAAAATCCTCATCCCAACCTTATTCGCTGTGATAGATTGCGCAAATCATTTCAGATCTCATCAGTTTCCTCATCTGCAAAATGGGGAGAAAAATCACCACCTTTTTGGGTGCCTGTAGTCCCAGCTACTCGGGAAGCTGAGGCAGGAGAACGGCGTGAACCCGGGAGGCGGAGCTTGCAGTGAGCAGAGATCACGCCACTGCACTCCAGCCTGGGTGACAGAGCGAGACTCCGTTTCTTAAAAAGAAAAGAAAAAAAAAGAAAAAATCACCACCTTTCTGAAAGTACCTGGAATAGTGTCTGGCACATAAAAATTACAAAAAAAAAAAAAAAAAAAAAAAAAGAGGCCAGGCACAGTGGCTCACACCTGTAATCCCAGCACTTTGGGAGGCTGAGGCGGGAGGATCACGAGGTCAGGAGTTTGAGACCAGCTTCATCAACATGGTGAAACCCGGTCTCTACTAAAAATACAAAAACTAGCCGAGCGTGGTGGCACATTCCTGTAATCCCAGCTACTTAGTAGGCCGAGGCAGGAGAATCACTTGAACTCGGGAGGCGGAGGTTGCAGTGAGCCGAGATCGCGCCACTGCACTCCAGCCTGGGCGACAGAGCGAGACCCTGTCTCAAAAAAAAAAAAAAAAGTTAGTTTCCTTTCCCTTACCTTTCTCCCTCACTGGAAAGTATAGAAAAGGCTTTTTTAAAAGCCCATGGATTTTTCAGATTGAACATGGAATGTACTTCACGAAGGGGGTCATGGTACCCTCTCTCACCATTAACCACAACCTGAGCAAACTCGCTAGGGCTTCCAGTCTCTCACCTCCTCCAGCACCGCATTTGTTATAATCTAAGTCAGAAGGAGTCTTTCAGCCTCAAAGAAGAGAGTGTATCCCCCAAAATAAATGAACATGACTCAAACTTTGGATATTTAGC
Organism: Nomascus leucogenys; assembly: GCF_006542625.1. NCBI lineage: Eukaryota > Metazoa > Chordata > Mammalia > Primates > Hylobatidae > Nomascus > Nomascus leucogenys. Next base: position 10,209,879 of record NC_044394.1, on the reverse strand, counting down.
TATTTAAACATGTTGCTCACAGCTCATGTTCCCAGCTTAAGGAATTCCTCTTGGATCCTTTTTCCAGTGGCAATGGATGGTTTCCACATTACATTCTTTGCCCGCCTATGCAGCTGGCAAGCCTGATAAAATCAAAACAAATTCAGAACAAATACACACATAAACACACACACTTCAGTGCTCTTGTGAGTCAGGCAAGTGGGTGATTTCCATGAGATGGAAGTATGATTACTGTCTGTAGCCCTCCTCGTTCTGACTTTGCCACTAGCAGATACCTGTGAATGCCAGGTAGTCTGCATTTAAGGAGAAATATTCCTGTCATTGTTTGGTTTTAGGTTCGGGTTAAAGTGTATTTATTTAAACATTATCTTAATGTTTTAAAAGAGACCTCCTAATTTTTATGGAACGAAAAGACAACTGTATGACATAATTTTTTTTTTTTAACTATTTGTCCTTTTTTGCTCTGTCTGGTAAATGGGTAAACAGTGCTTTGTGAGTATGAATTAAAAATAAACACCTGTCCTGACTCAGGGCTGCTAACTTGGCTTTAAAATCCTATGAGGGTTTTTATTATTTCTAATGGAGACTGTTTGGCTGAGGCAGGAAAGAGGAAAAATAACCCATCAAAAAAGTACATTTTCCAATTCTATTTGGAATTTCAGTACAATACTTGATTATATTAGGCTCAAACAGGTTAACTGTACCTGATTCTATGGGTGTGGCAAAGAAACAAAATCCAAATTTTGGCTGAAACAGAAGCAAGATAACAGTAAAAAGATGCTAATATAATAAGAGAGCCAGCCAAACAGCTGAGGATACCTTGCCATCACCCACATTGATAATCAAAAGAAATATGCTCTGGTCCTAATGCCTCTTCAGTAGGAATGTTTGGGAGGCTGAACAGATCAGGATCTAGGAGGCTAACATTCCACACCAGCTCGGTCATTGATTTACCATATGGCCTTCGGCAAGCCGAGGGCCCTTTCTGAAGCTCAGGTTCCTTTATTATGAAATAAGGATAATAATCTCTCCTTTACCAAGTTGCTATGGCTATAAAATAATAAATAATGCTTTGTCAATAGTAAGTGCCAAATTGATGTTAGTTGTCACTATTATCAAACAGTGTACTGCCCAGTAAGGCAAGAATAATAAGCTAACTAACTAATTGTATTAATATTAATCTCCTTCTCATTCAGTCTGACCACTCTGACTCCTTCTGATGTCTCAAGCAAGGTGCCTTTGGGACCTGAATAAAAACTTTATCACTAAGTCAACAGTAAGTTCTAAGTTGGTTTTGTTTTGTTTTTTATAAAGAGGATAAGAAATGAAGGGGGGCAACTTCAAACTGGCTTAGACAGGATGCTGTAGTTTTGCTAAATTTTTCCCAAGCATGTTTCTATTTAAAATCATCTTTTTGGATTATTCTGGAAGAAAGGGTAACTTATCTCATCCAAAATTGGTGTTTCCAATTTCCTTATGTAACAAGGCTTGAATGTTGTGGAGGAAGTAGGCAAAAACTAAAGAACCAAGAAAGATCAAAAAGCAAGAGACCTATAACCCGTAAGGTTAAGAGGTTATGGCCCTAGGGCCCTGCAGTAAGGTGGATGTCTAGAAAGATATTTTCAGGTAGTTTTAAGCAAACTAACTTTACTGGGCTTTTGGAAAAGGGATAGAGATAGGATCTATTGCTGAGGACAACATTCCTGGCATGAATATGCTTACAAAGATCATAGGGATCCTATCGAAATTAAGCTGTCACTGCTGTTTGAGAAGGGAACTATGGTATTAGTAATTCATTACCCTTTGTATTCACTGTTTAAAGTTAACATTGTCCACCTTGAAAGTATTTCTTGAATAACTTGTTCATCATAGTTATTATCCCAGCTCTAACCTTTCACAAGGTGCAGTCAGGGCACAAATTAGAAGGGAAAAAATATGTGATTAGATAATCAAAATGAATCACATACACCTAAACAATGGTGTCACATTCTAAATTTGGTTGTGATAGCTACTGTTTGCCTTTAAACTAGGGGAGGTAATTTGTAGTCAATATGATGTCAAGTTGTCTTTACTGTTAACACCATGCACTAGGTGCCTACCTGTGTTTTTCTTTTTCTTTTTTTCTTTTTTTTTTTTGAGACGGAGTCTGGCTCTTTCACCCAGGCTGGAGTGCAGTGGCGCAATCTCGGCTCACTGCGAGCTCCGCCCCCCGGGGCTCACGCCATTCTCCTGCCTCAGCCTCCCGCGTAGCTGGGACTACAGGCGCCCGCCACCTCGCCCGGCTAATTTTTTTTGTATTTTTAGTAGAGACGGGGTTTCACCGTGTTAGCCAGGATGGTCTCGATCTCCTGACCTCATGATCCGCCCGCCTCGGCCTCCCAAAGTGCTGGGATTACAGGCGTGAGCCACCGCGCCCGGCCCTACCTGTGTTTTTCTAATGTTTGACAGGGAAGCAGTTGTAGCTGTGGCAGTGTAGAGAGGAAACAGTAAGGCTGGCTGGCAGCATATACATTCTATACAACAGAACAGATAAAAACATGCATTTTGTGGTTCTACATGGTATACAGTAGACAGCTAAAAAGAGTGAGAAGAAATAGAAGGAAGAAATTTCTTCCCGGTATATCCCAGTAAGACCACAAATGTATTAAGGATTGGAAAAGGTTAAAAAAATATAAAACAAAGATACAAGAATTGCTTTAACTAAGCTCAGGAAGGACAGACTCTACTGGACACTTTTTTTCCAGGATAGAGAAATGTTGGTTTCATTTATATATTTCTAGTAATCAGAGTATGGTAAGATATATTAAAAGCTTTGGAGCTTGTAAACATATATTAAAGGCATTCATCATCAAAGAACAATCAGTGATTTCTAAGTATCATTATCTTAAAAGCTTTAGAAACATGTACCTTTCAAACTTCCAATTACGTTAAACCAATCCGCATCAATCTAAGAAAACATTTGGACTCTCAGAGTCAGGAAATTAAACCATTAGTTCTACAATTCCGAGGACACCTCTAAGCCTCTGTCTCATTTTTACACTTAAGGTTTGAAAATAAATGCTAAGAAAGTGTTTGAGACTAACTGAACAGTGTATCCAAATCAAACAGATTAACTAAAAGTAAATGCACAGAAGCTAAAAATGGGTCAGAATCAAAGATGGCAGGAATAGCAATAACAACTTGTCAAAAACATGTTTGTCTACTTTCACCTTCTTGCAAAACATAACCGATCTATTGTGTAAATTAAGGTAATGGCCCTTCCCCCCAAAAGTTTTGGTACAAAATTGTTGTAGCTATTATAGAAGAAAATATTTAAATTAATGAATTATTTGAAAATCAACATATCGGGCTGGGCACAGTGGCTCAGGCCTGTAATCCCAGCACTTTGGGGGTCCGAGGCGGGTGGATCACAAGGTCAGGAGATTGAGACCATCCTGGCTAACGCGGTGAAACCCTGTCTCTACTAAAAATGCAAAAAATTAGCCGGGCGTGGTGGTGGGCACCTGTAGTCCCAGCTACTTGGGAGGCTGAGGCAGGAGAACGGTGTGAACCCGGGAGGTGGAGCTTGCAGTGAGCCGAGATTGGGCCACTGCACTCCAGCCTGGGCAACACAGTGAGACTCTGTCTCAAAAAAAAAAAAAAAAAATATCCTGCACTTCATCTGAATCGCGTATCAGCACTCATATGTGCCAGACTCAGTGGATATAAACATGAAGATGATCTACTTTTCTTGCCCCCAACAAGCTTAAAATCTAATATTCATTACTATTTAGATATATGGGATAGACTTTCAGAGCCAACACCTAACACACTCATCTTATTACTTACCTATGGAAATGACCAAAACCACATCTAGAAGTCATGAAAATTTCTAATAAAGTGTTGATGCTTGAGCAACATTTGTTTTGATACTATAGGGCCACAGAACAAAGTGGGAAGTTTACTTTATACAATTACACAGTAAATCTGAGTGTTTGAGGGATCAGCAGATAGCTTTGATAATTCAGGTCTCCTGGGGGTCTTTATCCAGTCTGGCTTGGCACTGTTCTTTCTCAGTATAGGGTCCTCTGTGTGTATATAGTTGGAAGATGTATACCTGATTGAGGGGTCCACAGCATCCTCCCTCTGCACGTTCTAACTTTCTGATCTCTACTACTCATTAGAGGAGATATCTGAGATGATCACTACAGTTCCTTCTAGTTTTGACATTCCATGAGTAAGCCTAAATGTTTGTTTCAGGCAGATCGTTACAAGAAGGAAAATGCATTACTTAACTTCTATGTCAAAGCAGAAGATTCTCTAAGACAATGCCTCGATGTTGGCAAAAGAGCCTAATTTATATATCTTTATGGATTCTGATATCATGAGCTCATCCTACACCTATAAATGTATTCATTATGTAAGCTTTCCCTTAAGCAAACATAAGACTGGAGAAGAGGACAGTGCTGCTTGCCATTCAATTTGGCTTCAGCAGAACTCTCCATTATTAGGAAGAATTAGGAAGAAGCGGCCCATTTCTAGATAATGAGAACAAATTTTTTCTTCCTCACTGTGGTGTCTTTTATTTTACTATGTCACTCGTGGAAGAGTTTGAAAGTCATATACTCTCCACCTTTGCCTCCTGAAGCATCGACAGGTTACAAAAATAATACTTTGCCTCATGGTATGCAACCTTAAGGTGAACCCAGGAAAATGGTATTCGTTATTCTGTTGGATATATTAGATGTGCAATAACGATGTATTATAAAGTAAATCAAATTACAAAAATGAACCCTATCCCTTGGATAAAATTCTGGGAGTGAGCCAACACCACAATTATTATCTTCTCTAGCATTGAATGTTCTACATAAGTGTTTGGGAGATGTAAACAGGACATAAATCTGAGACTGGTTCTTCAGTCTGTCTACAAATAACCATGACATTATATATAAACTATACTTTAGAGCATATATGCTTTCTGTTTCAGCAGTTAAAAAGTGTATTAGACACTATGATAAACAGAAAAAACGGAGCATGAATGCCGATAAATGCAAGCCTTCCGTCTCGGAAAGTCTTCACTTATTTGATTAAGTTAGGTGAAAAACAGAGCAGTCATGCTTGTAGCCTTTCTTCCTTTTCCCTTTCCTCTCCTCTTTTCATTTCTAATTCGAATCGGAAGTCTATGTGGAGCAGTCTGGCTAGCCCCAGTCTAACCTCCCCATCTGGAAGGGGACTAACCAGCCTTGGGGCTACTTCCAACCCTTCCCAGCTGTTGGGTTGGGGTTTTTTGTTTTTGTGGGCTTGAGAAAGCATATTTATATAAATGATTGCCATATCCTTTGCCAGCTGTTGACCCTGTTCTTGTCCCGGCTGGGGCATGGTTTTCATTTTTAGCGGCCACAGACTGGAAATGACCCTGATAGAGTTAGCACGCTATGCAAACAGCTTTACGCGCTATTGCTGTGACAGTTCAGACAATGGATGCACAGTGTAATCCAAGGGACCGGTGTTTCCCTTTGGGCAAATGTCACAGAATCCAGAGCTGGAAGTATCAGTTGAAAAAATAAATTCTGAGATTCACTGTGTTATGGAATAACTTCTCTCTAGTAGTTCAGACTACACTGATTTCAGATAGGGTCAGAGCAAGAATTTAGAGCAGCAACAAATGAGACTTGAATAAACCTCAGAAGTTGTCTAGATAGATCTGCAAAGGCAACTGTGGTCTCCAAAGTTAATGAGAGGTAAAAATAAGCTATATTCTCAGTTTTAAAACTACATATATATATGCTTCTGACATCAATGTTCATAAATAAAAATTCTAGATCCTTATACTTTAACAGCACAAAAAGATAAAAATCAGTCTGGACTTTTCATCTTTACTACAGTCTACAAACAATCATTCCCAAAGATAGCCAATCAGATCATTCTTTATGATCATTACCAACCAGAATAAACCAATGTTTAATCCGTGCATAACTGTAGTCACAATTGACTGGAAAGTTTATAAATAAGTCTCAGCTACTTGGGAGGCTGAGGTGAGAGGATAGCTTTTAGCCTAGGAGTCTGAGTCCAGCCTGAGAAACAGAGAGAAATTCCATCTTTAAAAAAAGGAGCGGGGCCGGGTGCAGTGGCTCACACCTTTGTAATCCTAGCACTTTGGGAAGCCAAGGTGGGCAGATCACTTGAGCCCAGGAGTTTGAGACCAGCCTGGGCAACATGGCGAAACTCTGTCTCTACAAAAAAAAGAAAGACAAAGAAAAGTTTAGCAGGGCATGGTGGCTCATGCCTATAGTCCCAGCTACTTGGGAGGCTCAGGTAGGAGGATCACCTGAGCCCAGGAGGTTGAGGCTGCAGTGAGCCATGATTGCACCACTGCACACCAGCCTAGACAACAGAATGAGACCTTGTCTGGGAAAAAAAAAAAAAAGGAAATAGGGAGAGTACAGCTGGTGGAAAGATGCACAGTGTTTGGAGGAAAGAGTATAAATATCCCATTAAGGATGATTTATCCTGGACAACCAATATTTCACCTGCAGTTAAATGAGAAGAGAATGAACAGCAAATTTTTACAACTTTCACATATTGTATCAAGTCCTTCTGGGCATAAGCACAATTGGTATATGTAAAGAATAAAGAAATGTAATTAAAAATAAATTGTTAATGCTTAAAGTGACATATCTACCTGAACATTTGTAATAAGTGATCATTTACAGGACACTTCAGTCATTGCAACAGATTGATAGAGTCTTAACTGTGAAAGCTCCATGAGAGCTTGTCAGAAAGAAGGCAGTATTAGGCTCTCCTTCATTCTCTTCAAGCCTGGCTGGCTATGGTAGATGGAGACTGCCATATGTAACTGTAATTAAAATATGAACCACATCTTAGGGGTCAGAATAGAAGAACTGACAAATAGGGGAGCTGGAGGTGGAAAGTGAAGATATTTCCTAATATAGGTATTTTCAGTCTTTGAAAAACAATCCAGAAGGAAATTTAGCCTATGAATCTAAGAGTCACATAGTTAGTATATCTTTTTTTTTTTTTTTTTTGAGACAGAGTCTTGCTCTTGTTGCCCAGGCTGGAGTGCAATGGCACGATCTCGGCTCACTGCAACCTCTGCCTCTCAGGTTTAAGCGATTCTCCTGCCTCAGCCTTGTGAGTAGCTGGGATTACAGGTGCCCACCACCACGCCCAGCTAATTCGTGCACATTTTAGGAGAGACAGGGTTTCACCATATTGGCCAGGCTGGTCTCGAACTCCTGACCTCAGGTGATCCACCCGCCTCGGCCTCCCAAAGTGCTAGGATGACAGGAGTGAGCCACCACGCCTGGCTTAGTTAGTATATCTTTATGACTCCTCACAAGCTTGAGGGCTAGAATTGCTTTAAAGGCAGCTCATAATTTCAGTCAGCTTTCACTTGCTGGGGGAATTAACTGCTGTGATTTGGAAGCCTCTCTGAACTCAGGTTAACCAATGACAAAGTCTGTGACATTACAAGGCCATGTTTTCTTTCTCTGTCTCGCATTTGTAACAGTGAGCAAAGAATGAAGCCATTTGTTGCTTACAGCAGAATCTGACTTAAAATTTGACACCACTAATACAAGCTAATAGCACAATCTGCAGATTCCCCTCCCCTCCTCTCCCCTCCCTGCCTTTCCTTTTCTTTTCTGTTCTTTTTTTGAGACAGGGTCTTGCTCTGTCACCCAGGCTGGAGTGCAGTGGCACGATCTTGGCTCACTGCAACCTGTGCCTCCTGGGTTCAAGTGATTCTCCTGCCTCAGCCTCCCAAATAGCTGGGATTACAGGTGCCCACCACCAGGCCCGGCAAATTTTTGTGTTTTTAGTATAGACAGGGTTTTGCGATGTTGGCCAGGCTGGTCTCCAACTCCTGACCTCAAGCAACCTGCCCACCTCAGCCTCCCAAAGTGCTGGGATTACAGATGTGAGCCACCACGCCCGGCTTGTACTTTTCTTATAAGCAGAATATGACTAGGTTTTCAAAAATTCAATCTTTTTTTTTTTTTTTTTTTTTGAGACAGAGTTTCGCTCTTGTTGCCCAGGCTGGAGTGCAATGGCGCAATCTCAGCTCACAGCAAGTTCCGCCTCCCAGGTTCAAGCCATTCTCCTGCCTCAGCCTCCAGAGTAGCTGCGATTACAGGCATGCACCACCACGCCCGGCTAATTTTGTATTTTTAGTAGAGACGGAGTTTCTTCATGTTGGTCAGACTGGTCTCGAACTCTGGACCTCCGGTGATCCGCCCACCTCGGCCTCCCAAAGTGCTGGCATTACAGGCGTGAGCCACCGCACCTGGCCAAAAATTCAGTCTTATATCCCCTGTCATTGAAGTTTGATTATTGACATATTGGGGCTTATTACTACTATCTTATTTTGTATGATCTGTTCTTTCCTGCCTTGTATTGCACTGATAGTTTTCTATAGTAATTTTTTCTCTATATGTTTGGAAGCTATAGATTATATTTCTATTATGGTTTGTCCTTAAATTTTTATTTATTTATTTGTTGTTTTTGAAACAGAGTCTCCCTCTGTTGCCCAGGCTGGAGTGCAGTGCCATGATCTCGGCTCACTGCAACCTCTACCTTCTGGGTTCAAGTGATTCTCCGGCCTCAGCCTCCTGACTAGCTGGGACTATGGGCATGTGCCACCACACCTAGCTAATTTTTGTATTTTTAGTAGAGAAGGGGTTTTGCCATGTTGGCCAGTGTGGTCTTGAACTCCTGAGCTCAGGTGATCCGCCTGCCTCCACCTCCCAAAGTGCTGGGATTATAGGCATGAGCCACAGTGCCTGGCAGCGTCCTTAAATTTTTATACCATAGTTTTTTCTGGGCTACTCAGTATCTCAATATTTGTCTTGAATATGCTTTAATTGCCAGTGAACAACTCCACATCATTCTTGTCATTACTGTCTGAGGTTTTCATTCCATGTAAGTAAATTATAATATGAAAGGTATTGCTATTCTATTATCATTATAAAATTCAAAGTTAACTACCATCATAATTCTGAATCTTGCATATCACTCCTACCTCTACATTTATATTTTGTTGGTGAAGCACATTTTTAAAGGATTTTCTTTTTCAACACAAGCATGACAGTGGTAAACTCCTGCCACTGTGTAAAAGTATTGAATTTTAGCTGGGTATAGAATTGTAAGATTAAAAATAATATCTTTTTTATCAGCTCAGTACTCTGGTATATTACTCCATTGCCTTCTGGCATCTATTGTCACCAAATTAGAAGTCTATCATCAATCTAATTTTCACATTTATGTAGAAAAGATGTCTTTTCTCTCAGCTAGCCTTTTAAAAATCAATGGCCTTCAATTATACTACAACGTCCATAGATACAAATTTATTTTTATTTACTCTGCTCAGCACTCAAGTTATACTTTCAATCTGAGGTCTACAATTCTGGAAAATTCTTAATAGTTATTATGTGAACATTGCTTCTCCCTATCATATTATTTTGGAATTCTTATTATATAAATATTGATGTTTCTAAACTCTATGTTTCTTTTTTTTTTTTTTGTAACAGAGCCTTGCTCTGTCACCCAGGCTGGAGTGCAGTGGTGCAATCTCGGCTCACTGCAACTTGTGCTTCCTGAGTTCAAGTGATTCTCATGCCTCAGCCTCCTGAGTAGCTGGGATTACAGGCACCTGCCACTACACCCAGCTAATTTTTGTAAGTTTTAGTAGAGATGGGGTTTCACCATTTTGGCTAGGCTGGTGTTAAACTCCTGACCTCAGGTGATCCACCCGCCTCGGCCTCCCAAAGTGCTGGGATTACAGGTGTGAGCCTCCATGCCCGGACTCTAAACTGTATGTTTCTCAACTAACTAATCTTTCACATTTTTCTACCTCTGTGCTTCTTTCTGAGTGAACTACTGTTCAAATATACAGTCTAAACTTGTTACTGAGTTACATTTCAATGTCTATTATTTTACTGCTGATATTTTGAAGTAATTATTTTTCTTTTCTTTTCTTTTTTTTGAGATGGAGTCCTACTCTGTTGCCCAGGCTGGAGTGCAATGGTGCGATCTTGGCTCATGGTAAGCTCTGCCTCCCAGGTTCACGCCATTCTCCTGCCTCAGCCTCCCAAGTAGCTGGGACTATAGGCGCCCATCACCACGCCTGGCTAATTTTTTGTATTTTTAGTAGAGACAGGGTTTCACCGTGTTAGCCAGCATGGTCTCAATCTCCTGACCTCGTGATCTGCCCACCTCGGACTCCCAAAGTGCTGGGATTACAGGTGTGAGCCACCACGCCTGGCCTTAAGTGATTATTTTTCATATCCACGTGTTCTTATCTTGCGTCATTTCTGCAAGCTTTTGCTATACAATTTCTTGTTTTGTAAAGTTATTACTTTGTCCTTTTGAGGATCTTAAATTTTTTAATTGTTTTATTATTGTCCTATCACCTGAGTGAATTTATCTCCTACTTGCTCACTTTCTAATTTGTCTTTATTCATATTAAAGTATTACTTTATGGCTTTTGTTTTGGAAACAGGGTCTCACTCTGCCACCCAGGCTGGAGTGCAGTGGTGCAATCAGAGCTCACTGTAGTCTCAACCTCCCGGGCTCAAGCAGTCCTCCCACATCAGCCTCCTGAGTAGATGGGTAATTTTTTAAAAATTATTATTATTATTATTATTTTTTTTTGAGACGGAGTCTCACTCTGTCGCCCAGGCTGGAGTGCAGTGGCGCAATCTCGGCTCACTGCAAGCTCCACCTCCCAGGTTCACGCCATTCTCCTGCCTCAGCCTCTCCAGTAGCTGGGACTACAGGTGCCCGCCACTACGCCCGGCTAACTTTTTGTATTTTTAGTAGAGACGGGGTTTCATCGTGGTCTCGATCTCCTGACCTCGTGATCCGCCCGCCCCGGCCTCCCAAAGTGCTGGGATTACAGGCGTGAGCCACCGCGCCCGGCCTAAAAATTATTTTTTTGTAGAGACAGAGTCTCCTTATGTTCCCCAGGCTGATTTATTATTATTATTATTTTGACAGTGTCTTGCTCTGTCACCCAGGCTGGAGTACAGTGGTGATGCATAGCTCACTGTTACCTCAAACACCTGGGCTCAAGTGAACCTCCTGCCTCAGTCTTTTGAGTAGCTGGGACCACAGGCATATGCCATCACACCCAGCTACTTAAAAAAGTTTTTTTGTAGACCAGGCGCGGTGGCTCACACCTGTAATCCAAGCACTTCGGGAGGCTGAGGTGGGTGGATCACTTGAGGTCAGGAGTTCGAGACCAGCCTGACCAACACAATGCAACCCTGTCTCTACTAAAAATACAAAATTAGCCAGGTGTGGTGGCGCATGCCTATAATCCCAGCTACTTGGGAGGCTGAGGCAGGGGAATTGCTTGAACCCGGGAGTCAGTGCAATGAGCTGAGATCACGCCATTGCACTCCAGCCTGGGCAACAAGAGCAAAATTCCATCTCAAAAAATAAAAATAAATAAATAAAATAAAATTTTTTTGTAGAGATGAGCTCTCACTATGTAGCCCAGGCTAGTCTTTTTTTTTTTTTTCTTTTTTTTTGAGACGAAGTCTCACTCCATAGCTCAGGCTGGAGTGCAGTGTTGTGATCTCAGCTTGCTGCAACCTCTGCCTCCCGGGTTCAAGTGATTCTCCTGCCTCAGCCGCCAGAGTAGCTGGGATTACAGGTGCGCACAACTGCACCCAGCTAATTTTTTGTATTTTCACTAGAGAATGGGTTTCACCATGTTGGCCAGGCTGGTCTTGAGCTCCCGACCTCAGGTAATCCACCCGCCTTGGCCTCCCAGAGTGCTAAGATTACAGGGGTGAGCCACCACACCTGGCCAGGCTAGTCATTTCTATTCATTCTCTAATTCGTGGTAATGTGGCTTTCCTCTTTCCTGCTCTACTCAAACTGCTCTTGCCTCTGATAATTTGCTTACTGTTATAGAACAATGACTACTTCTGTCCTCATCATTGAGAACCACTATACTATTCTATAAGGAATGACACTGCTGATTGAAGCTCACTCCCCTGTGACTCCTGTTGGCACTGCACTTTTTAGGTTCCCTTCTTGCTTCTTTGACAGTTCATTCTGTACAAATTATCCTAGGCAAGTCTGTAATATTTTGCTGATTTTCAGGGCATGTCCTTAGACCCATGATTTTTCTCACTCTGCATTCTTTCCCTTTCATCTTCCATAGCTATAAGTTGATAACACCCACATTTTTACTCAGGGCCAGCTGACTTGCCTTTTGTCATCTCATAGGCTCATCAAGGTCAAATTCCTAAAAGGATTGAGCTCCTCTTTAAACCGCTTCTCTTACATTCTCTCTTCCACTTAATTAGCATAGACAGAAACCTGGGATTTATATTAAATTCTTCCCCCTTCTCCTTATGACTGATATCCAGTCACCATGCCTGACAATTTTTACTTGTAGCTATTTTTCAACTTTCTATTCCTCTCCATTCTTCTTTCGATTCCATTTACCCCTGCCCTAGGTGTCAGGTCAACAGTTTAAGTGGTCTCCCTGACTTCATTTTAAACCTTTCTTCAAATCTGCTCTCTCTACAGCTCCCAAATTACATTTAAAATGCAAGCCTGACCCTGTCACTCCTCTTCTGCCTAAGACCCTTCTCCATCCTTATAGGATAAAGTCCAAGTTCCTTAACTAAAATACACACTGCTCTGGATTAATATCTTATGACTTGCCTGCTAGGACTTTATATGATGGCAAGGTCAACCTCCTTATGAGCTCTTTGAATATACCATGGCTTCTCTTGCCGCTGTGCCTTCACTTATGCTTATCTTCTCTACCTGGATTGCTATTACACTTCTCCCGGGTGTACCTCTACAGAAAGCTTTCCTTAAATATTCTCCACCTTCCTCAACTCCAAGCACATAAAGGAGCGTAGCAACAAAGACCATACCCTTTGAAGTGTGCTGTACTTGCTCTCTCTTTTCTTTTTTTGTTTTGTTTTGTTTTTAGGCAGGGTCTTGTTTTCTCACCCAGGCTGGAGTGCAGGGGCATAATAGCAGCTCACTGCAGCCTCAACCTCCTGGCCTCAAGCAATTCTCCTGCTTTAACCTCCCAAGTAGCTGGGACTATAGGCATGCACCATCATGCCCGGCTGATTTTTTGATGTTTTGTAGAGATGAGGTTTCACTATGTTGCCCAGACTGGTCTCAACCTCCCAGGCTCCTCCCACCTCAGCCTCCCAACGTGCTGGGATTATAAGCATGAGCCACCATACCCAGCAAGTATGCCATTCTTTACTGAATAATATGATTTGAAATCCAGTTGATTTTTAATCTGTATCTTATCATAGGTTTAACATATTTAAAATTTGTATGTATACACTTTACTTTCGTCTCCTTTATACCCATTAAGCTCGACACAGCACTCTGAGCAGTTGCCTGAAGGACCTCTCCTCGCTTGTTGTACTTGCATCCACAGTGGACTCTATATGCTTAGCACAAGCTAAGACCTACTGCTAAGGTTTAGAGAAAAAGAAAGAGAATCACCAATAACAATAAAGTTGTTTAAAGGTAAGTAAAATATCCTAGTAATCAAATGAGCCAAGATTTAAGATAAACAACTTTGATATAAAACACCTAAAATCCACTTGCCTCCCAGACTTGTGGTCCATACCAGAATATAAACTAGGAATCGAGTGGGAACTCTCTTGTTGAAAAATTCCGTGGAGAATACACTTATTATACAAGCACTCTCTTTGTATTTCAAAGGTGACTGATAAAACTACATCATAATAGGTAATACTTTTGGCTGAAGAGAAAAGAGAAGTAAGAGGTTTCAGGTATCAGGGTACCAACTCAATAGATCCTTAAAGTTAAACAACAACAAAACTTGCTAGTTTAAGAGTTGGAGACTGTTCAATAGCAAGAATAGCAAGGAGAGATTGTTTTAGGGGTGAAGACATCCCTGAAATCCTACAATTCTGCCATGTATTTGTTTTTCCCTCAAAAGTTCAAGAGCAGAGAAAATATTAGCTGCATTCGTACATTGGAAGATGAATGTTAAAGACAGGAAAATTTTTAAATTTTAGAAAAAGTTAACATTGTTTTCAGGACTAGGGTAGGGACTAGAAATAAATCTGAATAGAAAAAAATACCTTAATGATAAATTTAAGCAAATAAAATGCAGATTGGAAAGGAGAAATTCTTCTAAAATTGGGCAAGATTAATTTGGCATGTTATACAAATGGAGGAAATCTGTTAAAATGAAAAAAAGAAAGAAAGAAAAAAAAACCTTAGCTGCTAATCTTAGGTTAATAGCAAATGACCCCATCCACTCTTAACCTCAAAGACTGACCTCTTGACCCACAGCCAGTGGCCCTGTTCAGACACATGTTGCCACCAGAGAAAATAAAAAGAGAACATAACGTGGTGAAATTGTTACTGCTAATGACGAGTGACACACACTTTATACTGCCAATGAGCAAAGTCATCAATAAATAACCCTATACACGGTTGCCAACATTTTTCTGGAATGTAGCTTTCTGTTCTGTGTTTTAAATCCTATTTATTTATTATGAAGGTAAGGGGGTAAAAATTGTCATTCTCAGCTCTAGGTGTTGTAGAAGGAAAAATTTTTAAGTATAGACTACAAACTAAGAGAAAAGCAACATGGGTAACTGTGTTGGTCATCAGTGCTACTCAATAATTCATATCCATGCTCTCTTTTACTGGCTTTGTTCACGACTAAAAGACGAATGATAAGGAGTTTCACAGACATACCAGAAATCTAGCCGAGAACACATATCAGCAACATAAAGTCCAAAGATAGGAAACTCTAAAAGCCTCATGCTGAGAGTATTTTGAGTGAGTTCTTAAAATCTCTTAGTGAAGGGTCTATCTTGATGTCCTTGATAACACTTACAGTCTTGGTTTATGTTGGTTTGTGTTGGCAAGTTGACTCAATAAAAATAACATGTAGAAACCAATGGTACTTTAATACTCTTGAAATTTTGAATAAATAAGGGTTACTTCATTTTTTTCCCCTACCCAAATGTATACTGCATAAAACATTTCTGGAAGAATAAAGAAACTGTTGGCCGGGCGCGGTGGCTTATGTTTGTAATCTCAGCACTTTGGGAGGCCGAGGCGGGCAGATCACGAGGTCAGGAGATCGAGACCATCCTGGCTAACATGGTGAAACCCCATCTCTATTAAAAATACAAAAAATTAGCATGGCGTAGTGGCAGGCGCCTGTAGTCCCAGCTACTAGGGAGGCTGAGGCAGGAGAATGGTGTGAACCCAGGAGGTGGAGCTTGCAGTGAGCTGAGATCGTGCCACTGCACTCCAGCCTGGGTGACAGAGCGAGACTCCGTCTCAAAAAAATCAAACAAAAAAACTGTTAATATTGGTGGCCTCTGAACAGAGAAACTGGGTGGCTGGGGGCAGGGAAGGGAGAAAAGATTTTTCATTATGTACCCTTTTAGGTTTTGAATTTTGAACCGATTGAAAATTTAAAATAATATTAAGACAAAAATTCAAATGAACAATTAAAATAAGTTATAAGCATATTTATGACCAATTTAGAAAGCAGGAAAAAACATATTCAAGTATGAAAAAATAAAGACAAGCTAGAAGCAGGCTCTGAGTTATGCAGCATAAATTTACATGTGTATACTACTGAAAACAGAGCTAAGATATAAGGATAGATAATTGTAATAAAATCAACACACAGGTTAAAAATGTTTTCATTAAGCAGTATACATTTACATGTATATACTAATGAAAACAGAGCTAAGATATAGGGATGGATAACTAACTGTAATAAAGACAACCTTAACATACGGGTTAAAAATGGTTTTATAGAATGTGTATGAATATATAAATAAGCTATCATATGTTAAATAGCAATTTAAGGCGCTAGAAAGAGAAGATGCACTACATTTTTCAAAGCAATTGGCTATTAGGCAAAAAAAGTAAAAATTATATTTCACCCTCCATCCTAATGTTACATCTCTCCTAAGGAACTATTTAGTAAATGTACAGATGAAACTAAACTCTGTGTATACAAGTGTGAATTGTGTATTTTCTTATATTTTGTATTTTCTTAGTCAGTATTTCCAACTTGAAGATAAGAGGAAAAATGAAGGCTTTCTTAGCACAAAGTTATAATTTTTAGCCAAACATGAGGATATAAAATAATCCACAGTTCTCAGAGATAACATTAAACTATGTTTAACTGTATAAGGTAACCGATTTCTCACTCAAATTTTTTAATAAATGTTTTCTGCATTAAAGTTGTTCAACAGTAAAAGATGCTTTGACATGCCTTTAATTGATTCGTTTTACACTCAGAGAGAGGATAACAGTGATTTGTGAAAGGATTTTATTTTTCTGTCTTGCCCACATCTCTCATTTGTCCATCTTAATTCAATTAAAGGAAATAAGGACAGTTTGACCGATGAATGAACCATATTTTAACCAAGGACCCTTCTATTTAAACTGGAGTGTATCAACCACTGTAATTGTCAGTTGGTTACTTCCGATCTCTAACTTTTGAGAGGTCACAGCATGGTCATGGAAGACAATATAGTAGAATATGGTAAGTATTTAAACCATTAGACTAGTAGCCATTTGAAGAAAGAAAAATTTTAATTATTACTACTATATATGGAGATAGCCCAACCTACCAGGAGCTTTGGCTGAAGTAGAGGCTTATATATTCAAATAAAATTTTTATTTTTTTTAAGTTGGAAAAGTAGGTACTAATCTTATTACTTATTTTGAGTGAGTTCTTAAAATCTTAGTGAAGGGTCTATCTTGAATGTCTCTGGTAACAAAGTCTTGGTTTGCGTTGGCAAGTTGATTCTGCAAGTCAACCAAAGCCTTACAGGTTTTGGTAAAGAGTTTCTGTCACTGTTGTTTTAACCAGCTTTGTAAGGGCTTTAATTTACCCTCAGTTAAACTCACCCATTTTAAGTGTTGAGATTGATAAAGGTTTTTTTTTTAATGCATATAGTATGTAATCAGCACCATAATCAAGATATAGAAATTTCCATCACTCCAAAAAGTCCCCTTATCCCTCTTCAGAGTCAATCCCTTTCCCCCAACTCCTGGCCCCTGGCAATCACTGATCTGCATTCTACTTCTATAGTTCTGCTTTTTCTAGAACTTCATATAAATAGAATCACAGATGATATATTCTTTTATGTCTGTCTTTTTTCACTTAGCACAATGCTTTGAAATTCATCTGTGTTGCTGTATACTTCCTTCTTTTTATTGCTAAGTAGGGAGGTAACATGATTTGTTTGTCCCTTCGCCGGTTGATGAACATTTGGTTTGCTTTTCGTTTTTGGCTATTGCGAATGAAGCTGCAATGAACATTCACATACAATCTTTTTTTATAAACACCGATTTTCATTCTCATGAGTAAATTCCTATTAATAGAATGGTTAGATTAGATGGCAAGTGTATATTTAACTCTATAAGAAACCACCAAACTATTTTAAAAAGTAGACATACCATTTTGCATTCCCCAAAACAATGTACAGTGTAAGAGTTCTGCAGTGTCTTCACATCCTCACCAGCTCTTGGTATTGTCAGTCTTTTAATTTCAGCCATTCTAGTTGTACACAGTATCATTTCCCCAATGACTAATGACAGAGCAACTCTTCATGTACTTTTTTTTGTCATTTAAAAATCTTCTGTGGTGTTTGTCCAAATGCCCACTTTTTGAGTTTTTTTCTCATTATTGAGTTATAAGAGTTCTTTACATACTTTGCACACAATTACTTTATCAATGACAATCTATTCTCATTATTCAAGGTACTTAGGAAGTCACTATGAACACTGAATTAGTGAATACTGAAATTTTCTATGGGAAAAACAGGGTTAGGCTCCTGCAAGACCCTGGTCACGACATTTTCATCAACTAAAATGTCATTTATTAATACATAACATCAGTTCATTTGCCAATGTCTCCTCAATCGAAAACAAGCCAGTCTCAACAGTGTTGAAAACCAGCTTTTCCACA
Source organism: Nomascus leucogenys (assembly GCF_006542625.1). Lineage (NCBI taxonomy): Eukaryota > Metazoa > Chordata > Mammalia > Primates > Hylobatidae > Nomascus > Nomascus leucogenys. Next base: position 10,191,902 of record NC_044394.1, on the reverse strand, counting down.
TAACCCTTTTCCTGTGTAACACTTAAGCTGGTACTTTAAAAATTCTTCTGCATTTGCAGACCATACTTTGCCTGAAAGTTTAATATTCGTCATACCGTATTGCCTTTTGAAACATTCAAACCAGCCAGCACTAGCTCAGAAGGGCATAACCTTTTCCTGACCCTGGGTAACGTAAATTTCTTTGGCTTTCGGCCTATCAACACTTCTATCAGTCATTTTCTCATAAATCCACAAATTTAGCCACCTTTCTATCTTTTCCATAGTTTCAATCAAGCACTATAGGTACTACTCTAGCATTTTCCCAAGAAGCTTTGTACAGGTTGGTGAACTCTCTCTTTCTTTTTCTGGACATACCATATTGTAGATGCACTAACATTAAACTCACAGCAAACTGCACTGTAACATTTACCTAAATAAAGCTTAGGAACAACAGATACATGGCACTTTAGCACCATGCTTAGTGGACATTTTAAACATCTTAACAAACTTCATGTAGAAAAATATAACAAACATATGTTTATGAGTCCTTTGTACAATGCTTAGCTTGAGGCATCATATGAATTAAAATATATTTTAATTAAAAATATATTACATTGAATATAATTAAATAAAAATATATTTTGAACTACAGAGATAAGGGAAAATTTCTAATTTGAGACAACATGGAGTTCAAAACATGTTTGTCTAAAAACCATACTTAAGATTGTGCTTTTGTTCTTATGAGCTCTTGACAATGAATTTTCCTAGAGTGGACAATTTGGCAACTGACATACGAAATGGCAAATTTTAAAGTAATGTTTTCTTTTCTAAAAGCAAGAAACTATAGATTTTTAAATGAAGGGGAGTTTCTTCAGGAAAAACTGTAATGGCAAATTTAAAAAAATGATTTTCAATATTGGGAGGAAGAATAGGAGGATCCTGAAAGAAGGTTCTTCTATTAAGGAAATATTTCCTTAAACAACTTAAGAATCAGTGTGGACACACAGGAGATATCAGTTCATTAAAACGAAGACAAAACAACAACTGTGTTTTCCTCTAAAACAACACTGAAAGTAACAGGGAAGTTATTCAGCACATAGCCCACAAATTCAAGCCAAGATAAAGGCCAAGAAAGCTCAGTGAAAAGGGGCCCACGACCACAAGAACAAAGTACTGACATTCTACATTCGACAACATGGATGAATCTCAAAAACATTAGGCCAGCAAGCCAGCCTCAAAAGACTATATATTGTATGTTTCCATTTACATGACATGTCCAGAATGACAAATACCTAGAGACAGAAATTAGATCAATGACTGCCTAGGGTTGGGGAGTGTGAGCTCCTGTTAAGGAGCATATGGGAACACAGGGCAATAGGAATATTCTAAAACTCCGTTGTGGTGTTGGATGCATAACTCTGTAAATTTACTAAAAAATCATTAAATTGTATACTTACCATGGATGAATTTTATTGTATGTAAATTGTACCTAAATAAAGCTGTTAAAATAAAAATAACCAGCAAAGAGTAGGGTTAGGGAGATAAGGATGAAATAAGCTTGGTTATTTATTGATAATTATTGAAGATGGGTGATGGCTAGTGGGGAATTTTTAGGCTATTCTTTCTCCTTCTGCCTATGTTTAAAATTTTTCAAAATAAGAAGTTAAAAAAAAACCATTATCACAAACTCACAGTCCACACTCTTCCACTCCCATTAATGAACAACTAGCTAAAAATGGTTTAGATGCCTCTCAAAAATGGTGGGATGCTTTCACAAAATTTAGAATATCTGGATACTACGAGACAGCATTTTTAATCTCAAGCATAAAGCAATGGCCACATGTGGTGGCTCATGCCTACAATCCCGGCACCTTGAGAAGCCAAAGTGGGAGGATCACTTGAGGCCAGGAGTTTGAGACCATCAGGGCAAAACAGTAGGACCTCATCCTACTGTTTACATTTAAAAAAATTAGCCAGGTGTAGTGGTGCACACCTGTAGTCCCAGCTACAAGGCAGGCTGAGGTGGGAAGATCCCTTGAGCCCAAGAGGTTGAGGGTGCAATGAGCTAGAATCATGCCGCTGCACTCCAGCCTGGGCAGCAGGGTGAGACCCTGTCTCAAGATTAAAAAAAAAGAAGGAAAAAGCAAGACTTTTGGTATTAGAAATAAAATATTAAGCAACTAAAAAGTTTCCAACCTCTGCTGTCATATCATGTACTTCAACTCAAGAATAAAGGCAAACTCAGTTACAGCAGACAATGAAAAAAATCATGGTGGAGCTTCTATTTATTTTGATTTTAGAGTTGACTCATCATTCAGTGTATCTCTATATGTAGATGATCAGAGTAACAGAGGCAAAATATCTTCACTACATCAATTACTGTCTGCTTTCTCAGCATTTGACAACTCAGAAAGAAACACCAATTAGTGGATATTTTCTTCAAAAGACAAAAGAAATGACCAGACTATCAAAGGGAAATGATTAAAATAGTCAAGCTCTTTGGCTGGATTACTACACGAAAGACTGTTTCTGGGTGTATTGGTCCATAAATTGTCAAGCAAAGGTTCAAAGGTAATATCACCTCCAGCAATAAATCACTTCTCAGTTCTCTGAGTGGCGATCAGAATTATTTCATGGCAACTCCATACTTTGCTCTGATCTGATTAAAATCCTACATTTAACCACTACCAGTAGGTCTTCACAGTTTCAGGCCTTAGCATGTAAGCACGGGCTTAGGCAAGGAACTAATCATCTTCTTCCTCACCAGTCATACCAATTAATTAATTAAACTGTTTGTTTGCTCTTTTGCCCAGGATGGAGTGCAGCGGTGCTATTACAGCTCAATGCAGCCTCGAGTTCCTAGGGTCAAGTGATCCTCCCAGCTCCTGAGTAGCTGGGACTACAGGCGTGTGCCACCATTCTGGGCTAATTTTTTTTTATTTTAATTTTTTGCAGAGACAGGTTCTCACTTTGTTGCCCAGGCTGGTCTCGAACTCTTGGGCTCAAGTGATCCCCCCACCCCAGCCTCCCAAAGTGCTAAGATTTACAGGTTTGAGCCAACGTGCCTGACCTTGGATCCTTGTTAAATCAAACTGCTATAATCCATCAGGGACTATTCTAACTAGGGATGCAATGACAGAAGATAAGACCCTGTCCTCATGGAGCTTATATTCTATTCTCAGGCTCTACATGGTTGTCTTATTTCCCCCTCATTTCAAGTGCTACATGGCTAGGATAACTTTATTCTGTGCCTACAGCACAAAGCCTACTGCAGACAGTGCCATATGCCATCTGAGCTGCTGCTTTATGTTCCACTGTGCAGACACGAAGCACGGGACTGATGCTCCTGAGACAGGTAGCAAGCTTCTGCCATCACATGCTATCGAAGTGCCTCATTTGCTATTGGGTCCTCTGAGTTGTTTCCTCATATTTGTAGGGCACCTGTCCTTCAGGTGACCTGACGGTCAAGTCTGGATGTGCAGTCTACTACTTACCCTGAGGCAAGGGAGAATTTTCATTATTTCTTTCATATCCTCTGACAACACTGGGCCAGAATTTTAGCCAAATTATTTCTACCCAGTGGCTCCCAGTTTAACAGTACATTGGCTTAGAGTTTATTTATTACAGCTTGTTGGCTGAATAGTTTAATCTCTTATCTGTGGCCATAATCATTTTCCTGTCTTGGTTTATCTTCCAAGATTTTTTTAAGTGAAATAATACATCATTATCTGAGACTTCTCATTAGAATGAGAAAAGAATATTAGAAAGCTCTTGGGATTAATATAAAAATGTACGACAGCTTCTCTGAGCTTTTAATCGGTCCTTCATAACAAGTCCCTTACACTAATGACTTAATGATGTTTGGCAAAACGGCGCACTCAATCTGGTCTCGGACTCCAAAATATCTCAATACCAGGAATTCATTACATAGAAACTCTGTGTATGTGTCTCTAACGAAAAGTCCCAGGTCACTACAGCTTGCAGATATATTTTTATGAAAGAGCTCAGAGAATACAAAGGACTCTCCATTATAAACGACTGAATATCCTGCTGAAAGTGTCTCAAGTGAGTGCTTCTAGATGATGCCACTAGGCTTATAACAAATTGGGCTGCCAAAAAAAAAAAAAAAAAGAGAGAGAGAGAAAAACAGTGACATTTTACCTGTAGTTTTCTAGTAAGGACAGACATCCCCTCCTCCCTCTGGAGTTCATAAGGTTATCCTTGTGTTAATGACCACACACAGCAGACAGATTCCGTCTTTCTGCTTTTCTTTCTTATAGAATGATTTCCCTAAAGCCAATGTTGGGCAAAATGCCACTAATACCACCGTAAAGCCCCTGCAGTGCTTGAAGGGAGAGGCAAGAGCTAGAGGGTTAGGAGGTAATCAAGCTTACAGATTAAGCCTTAGTAAAGCTACAAGATGAGCACAGCTCTTGGTGTTTATTAACTCTTCTAGTACTGAACACTACTCCTCCCCCACCTCATGGCACAAAACACAAAGGTCTTTTCATCAGTGGGCCTCAAAGGCAGGCCTGCAAGCTCTAAGAAGAGCCTGTCTACTGGGGCTTTCTTTGGTGTCCAATATAGTCAGGCAACAGTTCCTACTTTTCCACATGATGTTAAAATTATCCATGACTGCAGACAATGAAATTTTTCTATCCACGCACTGACATCTGTGAAGGCCAAGTATTGTAGATACTGTATTGTAGATTTTTTTTTAAAAAAGCCTTTTTCTCTGACAATAGGAGTCTAGAATAGGAAAAACTTAAAATAAGAACAAAAACAAAAATTCAATTTTAAGGTCAAAGAAAAACAAGTTTGATTAAAATTAAATAGCTGTTTCTAGCAAGACCTTCTCTACTAATCTACCTGGGTGGAAGTTTTCTAAGGATTGAGTATTTTTTTTTTAATAAAAAATGCTAATGTTAGGCTGATGGCCCAATTTACCTAGCAATGTCATTTCCAGTCACTTGGTGCATTAAACTAGATCCAATAACTCCTTCCCACCTCCTGAATTCCTCAACCCAAGCCCAGGAAAACATTATATCATTTTTTTAGACTGTAATAATTAATTATAGAACTTCTGTAATAAACCGATGCTCATTACTTTGCAAAGCTCCAGTGTCTTCATATAGGGTACGTAAACTTCATTTGTTCTTTCCACATTTTGACATCTTAAAGGCTATACCCAGGGTGTCAAATTTGGGGGTACTAATTCCTGAGGAATATTTATTTGATTTTAAGCCATGAAAAATTTCCCACCTCTATTTGATAAATTATATTCCTTTACTTTCACAACTTAAAAGTTATGTCAATTACCCAGCTGAACAAAAACAATTTTATATTATACATTTGTATTGTAACATTGTTAAATGAATTAGATAACAATGACTACTGGCTTCCCAATCATAATTTGAGACAGATAAATTTGTACTTTACTGATAGCAGAAGCAGATAGCCCTAATCACTAAACACCAGCACGATCTGGTTTCTGTAGGATAATGACCCATCTCTATATTCGTAACAACAATCTCATTCATCATAATTCACATTAAAAAAAGAAGAATAACTCTAGTCAAGCTAATGGAAGAAACGTGTGAAAAGTGATTGGATGGGTAAAACTCTGTATGCAGCTGGAGAGTCCTAATTGATTATATTGTGCTGCAACTAAGCCTTCTGCTTGTACATCAGATCTTTATCTAACTACATTTCAATTGATTTTCACTGATAGTCTTCTTTTTTATGTCTAAGGTTTAAAGTACTAAACTAATAAAAGGATAAAAGACTTTGTAATACAGATTTCAAAATATAATGTCCAAGCAGAACTTCCAAGGAATAAGAGGGCAGATTGAGTGTATACAGCCCACCCAACCAGAACCTGTGAATTTTAATTTAAAATAAAGAAAGAGATTGGGATTAAAGTCTGTATTTGAAGAGTCTGAAGCAAAATACCAACTCAAACATTCAAAGATACAAGTGTCTAATTTTTTATGATAGAATGTAGAGATGTAAGACAAAAGATTACCCGTTTAGTAGCTATAATATATAGTCTTATGTAATGTACATATTCAATGTTTAGTCCAAAATCAAAATGCCATGAATTTAGCTCTCTCATTAAATAATGATGGGTTTGGAAACAAGTCAGGTGCAACAGATAGACACTATATAACTTCCACTTAAAAGACCTACTAAATTAATTGGTATACTAAATAAAAAAACTCAAAATAGCACTGCTGAACAGAATATAGTATGAGGGTATAAACCACCATCCTTGAGAATATATTTTGATAGTTTAATTGCATACACTAAGTTAGACATATTTAAAGTGCACCATTTACAAGTTTTAACATATGTATACACCCATGAAATCATCACCACAATCAAGATAATGAACATAGTATAGTGATCACTGCCAAAGGTTAAATCATGCCCCTTTGTAATCCATCTCTCTTCCTGCCCCATTTGTATATCCAGGAAACCACTTCTTGCTTTCAGTTACCACAGATTAGTTAGCATCTTCTAGCATATTATATAAATGAAACCGTACAGTATGTATTCATTTGTTTTGGCTCCTTTTGCTTATTTGAGATCCACCCATATTATTGCATTTATCAAGAATTCATTCCTATTTATTGCTGAGTAGTATTCCATTTTATAGATAAATACCAATTTCTTTCTCCATTTACCTGTTAAGGGACACTGGGTTATTTCCAGTTCTTGACTACTACAAGTGTATATAGCTGATACTAAACTTTCATGTACGGTTCTTATATGGACAAATGCCTTCATTTCTCTTGGTTAAATATTTAGGAATGGAATGGCTAGATCATATGATAAGTGCATGTTTAATGTTTTAAGAAACTATCAAGGAGTTTTCCAAAACATTTGTACAATTTTCTATTTCCAAAAGCAATGTACAAGAGCTCCAGTTGCTCTATGTCCTTCCCCAGGACTAGGTATGATCAGCATTTTAAATTTTGGGATATGTAATAAGCATGTAGTGGGATCTCATTTTTCTTTTAATTTGCAAATCTCTAAGGACTAATGGTATTAAACATTTTTGCATATGCTTCTTTGCCATCTATATATCTTCTTTGGTGAAATCTGTTCAAATCATTTGCCTATTTTTAAAATAAAAGATTGATGCCAGAGTGCGGTGGCTCATGCCTATAATCCTGGCACTTTGGGAGGCTAAGGCAGGAGGATCACTGGAGCCCAGGAGTTCAAGACCTGCCTGGGCACTAGACAGTGGGACCCTATCTCTACAAAAAATTTCAAAAGTTGTTGGGACATGCTGGCACATGACTGTAGTCCCACCTACTTGGGAGGCTGAGGTGGGAGGATCACTTGAGCCTAGGAGGTGGAGGCTGCAGTGAACCATGATCGCACCACTGCACTCCAGCCTAGGTGACACAGCAAGACCATATCTCTAAATAAATAAATAAATAAATAGACATTACACAATTTTCAACCTGTCAGAAAAAACAAATCACTGACAATGGGGGGACAGGGCCTCAGCCTTTTGAGGGTTGGGTTCTTTTTTTCTTTTACTATCAGGAAGTAAGAATAAAAATTATATCACTGAGTAAAATGAAAACAAAAATAGGAAGAAAAAAATTTTCTGGGTAAATAGCTTTTCTGGTTTTATATCTATATATAAAGCCAGAAAAATGTATATATTAGCCATATATTAAATATATATACATAATATATTAAATAACCATATACATCTTACCTTATAAATAAGGTTGACAGTTTAAAGGAAAATATTTTCTCTACATTTTAAATTTGTCCAAATTTTTTCTTTTTCTTTTTCTTTTTTTTTTTTTTTTTTTTGAGATAGGGTCTTGCTCTGTCTCCCAGGCTGGAGTGCAGTGGCATAATCATGGCTCACTGCAGCCTTCCCCTCCTAGGCTTATGCGATCCTCCCACCTCAGCCTCCGGAGTAGCTGGGACTACAGGCACATACTGCCACACCCAGCTGATTTTCTGTTATTTTTTGTAGAGCTGGGATCTCACTCTGTTGCCGAGGCTGGATTCTAATTCCTAGACTCAAGCAACCCTCTGCCTCAGTCTCCCAAAGTGCTAGGATTACAGGCGTGAGCCACCACGCCTAGTCTCAAACTTACCTATTTTTAATTCAGTTGTTAGCTTTCTTATTCTTGAGTTCTGAGGTTTTTATATTTATATATTCTGGATACAAGTCCTTCATCAGTTGGGTGATCGGAAAATACTTTCTCCCAATGTGTAGCTTCCATTAATATTTTCTCCCAGTGAACCATAGTGTATTGTTGGTGGGAATGTGAATTAGTACAGCCATTACAGAAAACAGTATTGAGGTTCCCCCAAAATTAAAAATAGAGCTATCATATAATCTAGCTGGGACAGCTTTGAAGTGATTCCAAACATTCACATAATTTGCTACATTGGTGACATATGTTTTGCTAAGATAAAAACATGGAGTATAATGCCCTTCCCCATGACAATATTACGTCACCCCTTATCAGACCACATATGTGAGTTACTGGTCTCAACCACTGGACTCCAAACACATGTAAACCCAAGAGCTTTTTTTTTTTTCCACTGTGTCACCCAGGCTGGAGCACAGTGACACAATCATAGCTCACTGCATCCTCGAACTTAAGTGATCCTCCTGCCTCAGTCTCCTGAGTAGCTGGGACTATGGCCATGCACCACCACACCCAGCTAATTTTTATATTTTTTACAGAGATGGGGTCTCATTAAGTTGCTCAGGTTGGTCTCAAACTCCTGCTGACAAGTGATCTTCCTGCCTTGGCCTCCGAAAGTGCTGAGATGACAGGTGTGAACCACCCATGCCTGGCCTAACGCCAGGACTTTGACAAGACACACTGAGACCTCAGGATGCAGCAGGACTACTCTTTGTCAGCCTTCAAGCTGTTCTCCAAAGTCCCACCTGCCAATACCTGCACCACTCATTAGTGTACAAGGACTTGTGTGGTCAAACCATCTCTCCTGAGAAGCTCTCACAGAAAAGTACATATCGAACTGTGATTAGACTTCACTTCCACTGAGGCCTGATTCTATCTTAATTGAGCTACCAGAACTCATCAATTGGACTCTAAATAAAATGGAACTCACTATGTCTATCCAGTGCATTCCCTACAAGATTTTTTTCTCATTTTCTCCCCCTGTTTGAGCATTGTAGGGAGGCAGGGAAGAGAATCTCTTTGTATGGTAATACACCATGCGATTATTGAAATCACACTTTGGCCATTTCCTTATTTTAACCATACAAACCATGAGCAATCCTAAAATTGGGTATATATACAAAGGAAAGGAAATTAGTGTTGAAGAGATATCTGTGCTCTCATTTTCATTACAGCACTAGTCACAGCAGCCAAGTTATGGAATCAACCAAAATGTCCATCAACAGATGAACAGATAAAATGTGGTACATATGCACAATGGAATACTATTCAGCCTTAAAAAAGAAGGAAATCCTGTCATTTGTGACAACATGGATGAGCTTGGAGGACATTATGCTAAGTGAAATGAACCAGGCATGTAAGGACAAATGACCTATGATCTCGATTATGTGCAGATTTGACAATCAAGTTCACAGAAGCAGAGTAGTAGAACGGTGGTTATCAGCAGCTGGAGTAAGGGAAATGGTGAGATGTAGGTCAAACAGCACAAAGTTTTAGTAAGGTGGAGTAAGTCTCTTGAGATCTGTTTGCCAGAATGGTGACTACAGTTAATAATTTACTGTTCATACAGTTAATATACTGTACATTTCAAAATTGCTGAAAGTAAATTTCAAGTGTTCTTACCACACACAAAAACGATCATGTTGTACATCACAAATATATACAGTTTTTATTTGTAAATTTAAAAATATTAAACAATTTTCTTCCAGTGTGTGGCAATCCATTAATAGTATCATTAGAGGAACTGACTTTCTTGATTTTGATGACGTCCAATTTCCATTTTTAAAAATGGATTATACTATTGGTGTTAAAATGAAGAACCAAGGTTTGTTTTTCTGTTTTTATTTAAATAATTTCCACTTTGATCTGTATTATAGTTCTTGGGTTTGTTTGTTTGAGACAGGGTCTCACTCTGTCACCTAGGCTGGAGTGCAGTGGCATGATCATAGCTCACTGTAACCTCCAACCACTGGGCTCAAGTTATCCCCCATCTCAACCTCCTGAGTGGCTAGGACTAGAGACCTGCGCCACCATGCCCAACTAATTTTCTAAAATTGTTTTATAGAGGTGAGGTCTTCCTATGTTGCCCAAGCTGGTTTCAAACTCCTGGCCTCTAGTGATCCTTCAGCTTCAGTCTCCCAAAGCACTGGGCCATATTATATAGTTTTTTAAGATGAGAGGTGAGGCCACTGATTTGAGACCTTTTTTCTTTTCTAATATAGGCATTTTGTGTTATAAATTTCCCTCTAAGTACTGTTTTAGCGTGTCTCGCAAATTTTGGTATGTTTTAATTTTCATTTACTTCAAAACAATTTTTTTTTTTTTTTTTTTTGAGACAGAGTCTTGCTCTGTCACCCAGGCTGGGGTGCAGTGGCGGATCTCAGTTCACTGCAACCTCTGCCTCTCAGGTTCAAATGATTCTCATGCCTCAGCCTCCCAAGCAGCTGGGACTACAGGTGTGCACCATCACGCCCGGCTAATTTTTTCTATTTTTAGTAGAAATGGGATTTCAGTGTTGGCCAGGCTGGTGTCAACTCCTAGCTTCAACTGATCCTCCCACCTTGGCCTCCCAAAGTGCTAGGAATACAGTCATGAGCCACCGTGCCTGGCCTCAAAACAATTTCTAATTTTCCTTTTAATTTCTTAAATCCATGAGTTATTTAGATGTGCTAGGTTCCAAATATTTGGTGATTTTTCCAAATCCCTTGTGGCTACTGATTTCTAATTTAACTCCATTGTGGTCAGAAGACACTTTGTATGACTTAAATCCTATTTATTTATTTGAGATGGAGTCTTGCTCTGTTGCCCAGGCTGGAGTGCAGTGGCATCATCTCAGCTCACTGCAAGCTCCACCTCCCATGTTCACGCCATTCTCCTGCCTCAGCTTCCCAAGTAGCTGGGACTACAGGGGCCCGCCGCCATGCCCGGCTAATTTTTTATGTATTTTTAGTAGAGACGGGGTTTCAGCGTGTTAGCCAGGATTGTCTCGATCTCCGGACCTCATGATCCGCCCACCTTGGCCTCCCAAAGTGCTGGGATTACAGGTATGAGCCACCGCACCCAGCCAATCCTTTAGATTTATTGAGGCTTGTTTTAGGACTCAGAATATGAATTATTATCATTATTATTTTTTGAGACGGAGTCTTGCTCTGTTGCCCAGGCTAGAGTGCAGTGGTGCAATCTCAGCTCACTGCAAGCTCCGCCTCCTGGGTTCACGCCATTCTCCCTCCTCAGCCTCCCGAGTAGCTGGGACTACAGGCGCCCGCCACTAAGCCAGGCTAATTTTGTGTGTGTGTGTGTGTGTGTGTGTGTGTGTGTGTTTTTAGTAGAGACGGGGTTTCACTGTGTTGGCCGGGATGGTCTCGATCTCTGGACCTCCTGATCCGCCCGCCTCGGCCTCCCAAAGTGCTGGGATTAGGCGTGAGCCACCGCGCCCGGCCAGAATATGAATTATTATAGTAAATAGTCGGTGTGCACTTGGAAGGAAGGTGGTTCTGCTGCTGGTAGTGCTGTTTTTCAATAAATGTCAACTAGATTAAGTTGGTGATTAGTGTTATTCTAAATATTCTATCTCCTTCTTGCTGATTCTTTGTCTATTCCATTGAGGACTGAGAAAGAGATGTTGAATCTCCAACTATAATTGTGTGTTCACCTAATTCTACATGCAGTTCTATCAGTTTTGTTTCATGTGTTTTGAAGCTCTGTAATGAGGCAAACATTCAGAATTGATATGTTCTCTTCACGAACTGACCCCTTTGTAATTATGAAATGTTTCCTTATTCTGTGATAATATTCTTTGTTCTAAAGTCTACTTTGTCTATTAATATAGCCATTCCTGCTTTTTAAAGCTTAGTGTTTGCTGGGTATGGTGGCTCACGCTGGTAATCATAACACTTTGGAAGGCCCAGGTGAGAGAATCACTTAAGTCCAGAAGTTCAAGAACAGCCCGAGCAACACAGTGAGACTCCATTTCTACAAAAAAAAAAAAAAATTTTTTTAAATTAGCAGGGCATGGCGGCACATGCCTGAAATCCCAGCTACTCGGGAGGCTGAAGCAGGAGGATGACTTGAGCCCGAGAGTTTGAGGCTGCAGTGAGCTGTAATCATGTCACTGCATACCAGCCTTGGCAACAGAGAGACGCTGTTTCAAAAAAAATAAAATAAAATTAGTGTTAGCATAATATATCATTATTTCTATCCTTTTACTTTTGTCCTATTCATGTCTTTATATTTGGGTGAGATTTTTTTTTTTTTTTTTTTGAGACAGAGTCTCGCTCTGTCGCCCAGGCTGGAGTGCAGTGGCGCGACCTCGGCTCACTGCAAGCTCTGCCTCCCGGGTTCATGCCATTCTCCTGCCTCAGCCTCCCGAGTAGCTGGGACTACAGGCGCCTGCCACTGCGCTCGGCTAATTTTTTGTATTTTTAGTAGAGACGGGGTTTCACCGTGTTAGCCAGGATGGTCTTGATCTCCTGACCTCGTGATCCGCCCATCTCAGCCTCCCCAAAGTGCTGGGATTACAGGCGTGAGCCACTGCGCCCAGCCTAGGTGAGATTTTTACGGGCAGGATATAGTTGATTCTTGCCTTTTTTATCCAATCTTATATTTCCTGTCTTTTAATTGAGTGTTTAGACCATTTACATTCAATATGACTTTTGATACGGCCAAGTTTAAATCTACTATCTTGCTAAATGTTTTCTATTAGTTCATACATTTTTTCTTTGTTCCATTTTTTTCTTTTTGGTTCCCATGCGTTCTTTTGGATCTACTGAATATTTTTAGGATGCCATTTTACCTCATTTGTTAACTGATTAGCTACACCTGTGTTACTTTAGAGGCTGCTTTAGAATGTATAGCATATGTTTGTAACTTATCCAAGTCTACACATTTAGGATGTATTTATCACTTCATGTACAGTGTAAGAACCTTACAACATTTTTCTCTTTATCACTGATTATAAGCAACTTATTTAGGAGGTGCCGTGGGTCTTGCTTTTAAGCAAGGAAGGCTACAGGAATTTAGAGGAAATTTTGTCCCACTTTTGACACAAAAATCTTGTATCTGTTTACCTGCAAATTATGAGATTTTCCAATCTGGCTAATGGGAACAGAAATTACTCCCAGCCCTGCATAAGCTCCAGTGAATGTTCCCTCTGATCTTTTTCAGTGGCTCTTTCCTGGGCCTTGGGTAGTTTCCCATGTGCTCAGCTGAAGGCTTGCAGGATGTCCTCTGTAGATCTCTAGAATGTTCTCTCTCTGTGTACAGCTCTTTCCTCTTGGGGACTCTACCCTGTGAGCTCTAGCCACCTTGGCCTCCCCAACCTCCCACCTCTATCTCCTCCACTCAGGAAGACTGCTGCACTCCACCTGGATTTCCCCTTCCTTCAATATGTACCAGCGATGAGCTCTGACAATTGCAGGGCTCACTTCATTTGTTTCCCATCTTTCAGGGATCACTATCCTTAACTGCCTGTTACCCAATACCTTGAAAACCATTACATAGTATCGGTCAGGCACGGTGGCTCACGCCTGTAATCCCAGCACTTTGGGAGGCCGAGGCAGGCGGATCATGAGGTCAGGAGATCAAGACCATCCTGGCTAACATGGTGAAACCTTGTCTCTACTAAAAATACAAAAAATTAGCCAGGCGTGGTGGTGGACACCTGTAGTCCCAGCCATTCGGGAGGCTGAGGCAGAAGAATGGTGTGAACCCTCGAGGTGGAGCTTGCAGTGAGCCGAGATCACACCACTGCACTCCAGCCTGGGCGACAGAGCGAGACTCTGTCTCAAAAAAACCAAAAACCAAAAAACAAAAACAAAAACAAAAACAAAAAACCATTACATCGTATCATTGTTCAGTTTGTTTCAAGCAGAAGGGTAAGTCTGGTGCCTGCATTTATTGGAGGCCTTGTATAATTCGACATGTGGAATACCCAACTAATGATTAGAAAGCGAATGTTGGTGGGGCGCGGTGACTCACACCTCTAATCCCAGCAGTTTGGGAGGCTTAGGTGGTGGATCACCTGAGGTCAGGAGTTCGAGACCAGCCTGGCCAACGTGGTGAAACCGCGTCTCTACTCAAAATACAAAAATCAGCCAGGCAAGGTGGCGTACATCTGTAATCCCAGCTACTCAGGAGGCTGAGGCACAAGAATTGCTTGAACCCGGGAGGTGGAGGTTGCAGCGAGCCAAGATCGCACCACTGCACTACAGCCTGGGCGACAATGCAAGACTCTGTCTCAAAAGAAAAGAAAAGGAAAGAATGTTAATTATTTCATTTTCAGAAAAATCAACTCACAGAAATTGGATCAAAATCTATTTTAAATGAGATAAGTAAAAATGGTCCCATATCCATAGATATTCTTGGCTTAAAAACAACCTCAATATATTATCTTATCACCACCACCACTGTCTGAAAATCAAATGGTCTTCAAAATATGTTTAACAAATGAAAAAGTATAACAATTTTTCCGACTTTGTTTATTTATAAAGGTTGGCGTGGAGTGCTTCTAAAGTACACTGAGGAATCCTTAAATGAAACAATTCTATCTCTACCGGGCTCACACATGTAATCCTAGCACTTTGGGAGGCCAAGATGGGAGGATCGCTTAACGCCAGGAGTTTGAGACCAGCCTCGTCAACATAGCAAAACCCCATCTCAATTTTTTTTAAATAGCAAGGAAAGAAAAGGAAAAAGAATCCTATCTCATTGCACAGCTAGGTTATCCGTATACAAAAATCTCAAACCAAGTTATTATACTTCTGTGTAAAGGACTGGGCACATAAAATGTTACCTTCATTCTAGACTTCTCAAAAACTGTTAAGCTTAATATGATTTGCCATTTTGTTTCAAGTGGAATATATTAAACATCATTTAAAAGTGGGCTTAAGGGTAGCAATTTACAGTTAAAAAGAGTTTTGGTATTGTCTGAACATAAGAATGACATAGGTATTAGAATTGTTGAGAAAACATCTTTGTTAATGGTGAGATCTTAATAATATGAAATATATTCTAATGTTAAATAATGTATTGGCTGGAAGTACAATGAGAATCCTTGTATATTGCTCCTCAAAATAAGTAATGATTTTTGGATGATTCATTTAAAAGCAGGCCCCTGTCTGATCTCAGCACATGTGAGAGTATTTATCCACACTTATACCTTGAAAGGTGAGACTTTTCCATTTGTGGGCATTAGGAAACTAGGCAAAACAGTCAGAAATCAGTTTATACTACTCTAGACATTTCAGCATCCTTCTGTTACTCTAGGACACATTTGAGGTGAACATAAGTCATTCCAAAACTGTACTATATAATGATAACATAAGGTATAAGCAGTTATATTTACAATGACTATAAGCCTTCAGAAGAAGTTAATGAACTGAGACTGACCTTGATCGCTGACTCAGATCCTGCAGCACAGGGCAGAACCTGCTCCTTCTCCCACATTTGCCAACCTTTGCTACAACAGTAATCAATTTGCTGTCTTGATCTCTCAAGCATATCATACATTTTTTGATCTACCATTAAGCCTCAAACTTGTGGCCTAATTAAATTACTAGGGAAAAACACTCTGGAATTCTAGACTTTGGCAGGAGGGAAAATTAGAGATAAATATTTGAAAAGGTGAGAAAATTATGACCTAATCTCTAGGCATTCAAAGTCCCTGTTAAAAATAAATTAGCTTTCATTTGATTGCATTTATTTTCTACACAAAATGGAGTCAGCCCATTTTGCAGGATGGTAATTCAATGCCAAATACAAAATACAGGAGAAGGGAGAAACAGAAAAGGCTCAAGGAACGAGAGAGGTCTGCATGATAGATATAAATAGAGTTGGATCAAAGAGTCATCAAAAAGATCTTCCAGAGTGTGGGAGTTAACAGAGGGGAAATTGTGGAAGGGTAGAAAAAAAGCCTAGAGTTAGAGAAATCAAAAACATACAGAAGGAGACAGACGGGAAAAAAGAAAAGTCAAACCTGACCCAGCAAATGAAATAAGCCAATGCTTAATTTTGTCAGTGGGCATAAATTTCCTTTGTTTCCAATGAGTGATAAAAGCCAATGGAGAAATAAAATGACGTCCACCATCAGGAGGCAGGCAGCACTGTATCATACCAAAGAGGAGAGAAGTAAACCTAGAGTTACAGCAAATATCAAGATGTAGGTTTTAGCAGTGAGGCATGTGTACAGGTGTCTAAGACAGTGAAAAGTGGGCATGGGAACAAAGATGAGACTAGAAAGAGTAAAAGAAAATAGCTACGAATCATGAAAGCACTGACAAACAAAATGCAAATCACAGCCCTTTCCTTTGTATGAACTGTCCTTCCAAACACTGCCACCTGTTCAAAGGTACCCCAGTCCTGATAAACAGCGTTTCTCCTCCGATGTCTGGGCTCCCACAGCATACGTATGTAAAGCTCTTCTGTGTCATTTCCTTAAGTTTACCTTGTAGTCCAGTTTTTTAGAGGTCTACCCTATTACACTGTAAACTACTTGAGTCAGGGGACCATCTTTTCTAGTACCTAGTGACTAATGTCCAGGGTATAGCACACAGTTTCACAGACATCTGCTAGATTGTGTCAGAAGCTTAAAACTGTCTATAGTGAGATTTTATTTCCCTCTCAAAAATCTAAGTATCTACAGTTCAAGGAGTTAGTTCAGGTGAGAGACTGGTAGTCAAAAGATCTGAATTCGAATTCTAGATCTGGCAATATCTTGCTGTATAATTTTAAGCCTGTATTGCTAATCTTTCTGAGTTTTATCTTCTTTTAAGGAAGTGGGACTAGATAAGGACTTTATCAGTGTTACAATTCTAATATTATGATAAGCATTTACTCTCTGTGCCATTAATTTTGCAGTTACTCATATAGTGCCTCGTGGTATTTCTTCATCTTTTAAGTAATTGAAATGCACTTATGCCTCATCTTTCCTAACTAAGCCTCCTTGAATTAGGAAAGGAAAAGTTTTCTCACGTCCCACACTGCTAAAAACACAGTAAGCATTCAATAAATATTTACCTATTTCACAAAATAAATAGATTCTTTAAGGAAGTGCTCGGCTGGGCGTGGTAGCTCATGCCTGTAATCCCAGCACTTTGGAAGGCCAAGGTGGGAGGATCACTTGAGCCCAGGAGTTGGAGACCACCCTGGGTCTCCACGTTGTTGTAGAGATGGAGTAGTGAGTAGTGAGACTCCATCTCTACAACAACAACAACAACAAAATTAGCCAGTCATGGCGGCACATGCCTGTAGTCCCAACTAATCAGGAGGCTGAAGTGGGAGGATGACTCCACCCCAGGAATTGAAGGCCACAGTGATCTATGATTGTGCCACTACACTCCAGCCTGTGTGACAGAGTGAGATGATGTCTCTAAAAATAAAAATTAAAAAATAATAAAATGTTCAGGCTGGGTGCAATGGCTCATGCCTGTAATCCCAGCACTTTGAGAGGGCAAGGCAGGTGGATCACTTGAGGTCAGGAGTTTGAGACCAGCCTGGCCAGCATGGTGAAACCCTGTCTCCACTAAAAACACAAAAATCAGCCAGGTGTGGTGGTGCACGCCTGTAATCCCAGCTACTTGGGAGGCAGAGGCAAGAGAATTGCCTGAACCCAGGAGACGCAGGTTGCAGTGAGCTGAGCTCACACCACTGCATTTCAGCCTGGGAAACAGAGCAAGACTCTGTCTCAAAAAAAAAAAAAAAAAAAAAAAGAGCGAGATAGTAATAATAATAATAAAACGTTTGGAAAAAGAAAAAAAAAGGAAATGCTTTATGGAGCTATTTGCTATTAGAAGGGCCTGATGCAAAGTGCCTTTTAACTAGTAAGTAGTTTGGAGCGAAGACCGTGATGAAGTTACAGTTAAATAAGATACTTTATAGGACAAAAAATATGCCATGAGGGAATTCAAGGATTTTGCTTGTTGATAATCTGCCAAAAGGAATCCTGGGAGAGGTGCTTTGTTTTGCAAAGACTAAACTAGCAATTATGGGAAAAAACTTATGAGATTCAGTTTCCTTCATTCATCAAGAAGCTGAAGCAGCAATTACCTACTTTAGCTATGTCCTTACCACCATAAGAATTATGTAGTGTCACTTGGTGGAAAGACAAAATTTAGATTTACAAAACCTCAGTTTGACTTCCAGCTCTATCACTTAGTAACTATGCTGAAATAACCTAACATCTCTAAGCCTCCATTCACTCATCTATAAAATATAAAATAGTAATTCCTGCCTCTCTGAATTCTTTCAAGTATTAATCCAGGTAATGTAAGTGAAGAGTCCTCTAGAAATTACAACTTGTTAAAAATAGAGAATAACTTTTTTAAAAATAGTAGAATAACTTTTTTAGTATTTTTTTAAAAAATAGTTTTTAAAAGTTTTTTTTGTTTTGTTTTGTTTTGTTTTGTTTTTGAGACAGAGTTTCAGTCTTGTTGCCCAGACTGGAGTGCAATGGTACGATCTTGGCTCACTACAACCTCCGCCTCCCAGGTAGAAGCAATTCTCCTGCCTCAGCCTCCTGAGTAGCTGGGATTACAGGCATGTGCCACCATGCCCAGCTAATTTTGTATTTTTAGTAGAGATGGGGTTTCTCCATGTTGGTCAGGCTGGTTTTGACCTCCCGACCGCAGGTAATCCACTCGCCTCAGCCTCCCAAAGTGCTGGGATTACAGGCGTGAGCCACTGCGCCCAGCCTAAAACTTTTTTTTTTTTTTTAAAGTAGAATAACTTTAAAAAAATAATGTAAATGTCCTCAGAGTGCATAATACTACTGAAAATATATGTGGCCAGGATATATATTGGTGGGCACTAAGGTTAAGTGCCCTTTTAGGAAAGGATCTGGCTTCGTCGGTGAGTTCATTCTAATTCCTTTGGATCCCAAGGCTCCTTTTGGGAGAAAAGTGTCTAATTTACATGCTGTTGGTCCTAACAGAGCTTCCTTTGAAATATACCAGATAATTAGGAAAATTATTAGGCAAGGAAAGGGCATAAAAAAGGAGTAAGAGTTGAATGGATAGAAACTGTTACTGCTTGCCTTCTCCCAGGCAGGCCTGTCAAGCACTCTGCTTCTTTAACAGCCACCTCCATGGAGAACCAACTAAGGATCATCACTGGTCAGTCTGAATGCCCATGTGGGGTTTGTTTGTTTGTTCACCTTTCCATAATGGACCAGGAAGGTGGTCCAATCAGGAAATGAATACCATGTTGGAGTTCACAGAACATTCTTATGAATGAACAGGTATCTTATCCATCATTTGTGGATACTAACTCATAAGGAACTAGAAGATTATGAAGCATGCTATCTTAGTCCATTTTCTGCTGCTATAACAATACCACAGACTGGGTAATTTATAAAGAACAAAGGTTTATTTGGCTCAGTTTTGGAGGCTGGGAAGTCCAAGGGCATGACACCAGGCTCTGGTGAGGGTCATTCTATGGTGGAAGATGGAAGGCAGAAGCAAGCATGTGACAGAGCAAGCAAACTGGGCTGAACTCACCCTTTAGTCAGAATCCAACTCTGCGATAACCAGCCCACTCCTGCAATAACTAACCTACTCTTGCGATAACAGCATTAATTCATTCATGGGGGTGGAACCCTCATGACCTAGTTGACTTTTTTTGGTAGGGATGGGGTCTCACTCTGTTGTCCAGGCTGGTCTCTAACTCCTGTCCTCAAGTGTCCTCCTGCTTTGGCCACCCAAAGTGCTGGGATTACAGGTGCAAGCTACCATGCCCAGACCTAATCACTTCTTAAAGGTCCCACCTCTTAACACCTTTTCATTGGAGATTAAATTTCCAACACATGAACTTTGGGGACATATTGAAACCATAGCACATGTTTAATAAAAAACTACACTGAACATAATATTTCTTTAAAAATTTAGAAGATAATTCAACATCTTGCCATTGATTCGGAATTACTACACACATGATTCCACAGTATTTCCATCACTTTCTATTAAGGGCTTTATAAATTTCCCAGTATTAATGTTTCAAAAAAACAAAAAGTCATGTCTTTATCACTGATTTCAGTGTCCAAAAATCTGGTCATTTCAAATAAATCTTTGATTTATTTGAGGGTTTTTTTTTTTTTTTTTTTGAGATGGAGTTTCATTCTTGTTGCCCAGGCTGGAGTGTAATGGTGCAATCTCGGCTCACAGCAACGGCAGAGGAGAATCAAGCGATTCTCTTGCCTCAGACTCCCGAGTAGCTGGGATTACAGGCATGCGCCACCATGTCTGGCTAATTTTGTATTTTTAGTAGAGACGGGGTTTCTCCATGCTGGTCAGGCTGGTCTCGAATTCCCGACCTCAGGTGATCTGCCCGCCTCGGCCTCCCAAAGTGCTGGGATTACAGGCATGAGCCACCATGCCTGGCTATTTGAGTTTTTTTAAAAATTTGTTTATTTGACTTTTGGGTAGATGGAATATTGCTACTTCTTAATCTACATTCCATAAAGGACTCTGAAATGAAACCTTTAAATAAAGACTCTGGGAAGCTCTGCCCTGGAAAAACATACTGTAATTATACTTCAGATCTAAAGTATCTTGGTCATTCAAGTGTTAAGAAAATAGAAACCAACCCATCTCCTAATAGTTGGGAAGAATTGATCTGTTAAATTTTAGCATAGAAAAAACTTTTTTTTTTTGAGACGGAGTCTCAGTCTGTTGCCCAGGCGGGAGTGCAGTAGCGTGATCTCGGCTCACTGCAAGCTCCGCCTCCTGGATTCACACCATTCTCCTGCCTCAGCCTCCCCAGTAGCTGGGACTACAGGCGCCCACCACCACGCCCAGCTAATTTTTTGTATTTTTAGTAGAGACTGGATTTCACCGTGTTAGCCAGGATGGTCTCGATCTCCTGACCTCGTGATCTGCCCACCTCGGCCTCCCAAGGTGCTGGGATTACAGGCGTGAGCCACCACGCCTGGCCTAAAACCACTTTTTAAAAATAATATTTATCATGTGTGCTGCAGGGTTTTAGTCATTTAATAGGAACAACATCTCCTCTGGTAAATGTATTCTAGGCAGTCACTATTATGACATATAATAGGTGCTCAACAAATATTTGCTGAATGAATGTGAATAGAATGTTGTCTTGATCTTTTCCCAAAGTAAGACTAAACTTCCAGGATTACCTATAAAACTTGAACAAGATATATATGTATATAATTTATTAAGTAAAAAGTCCTAACGTCATGTTGGTCCTCTTGAGTGTCCCAAATAATAACAAAAGGCGAAACATTAAGAATGTAAATAATACACTTTTCTTTCTCATATTCCATCAGGAGTGGTTCCTCAGGTTGCAGCCTCAGCTGGAGACACTGCTCCTCCCCAAGGAGGGCATTATGACATGGAATCAGTTTCAGAAACAGAAATACATCCCTGAACTGGTTTACTTATTATTTTTGTTTTCAACAACTAAAAGCTGAAAACTGCAAAATGTTATTGGGGAAGTCTGCTAAAATAAATGCAGAGTCCAAAAAAATCAGTGAACCATACCAATAAGGCATATTACTGGAATCATCTTGGTCTTGCTGCTGTACAACAGACTGTAGCAGGAAAAAAGATAGGCAGAAATTCTGTCACGATATCTCCAAATAAAACACGGTGTGTATACCTGTCCTTTCTCTATATCTATGGTATGAGAATATTCTTGTAGAGGCAAATGCGTATGAAACATCCTTCTGCTGGGAATGCAAAGAAACCCAGATGGCAGGAACACCCCTTCCATTTGCAAGCTCTCCTTCTCCTGAGAAATGATTCCCTACCTATCCCCACCCCACAGAGAATCGGAATCTTAACTAGGCTCCCACTTCCTATGTGAACCATACCCACTCCTGTAAGAACCGTGGCTCCATACACATTGCAATCACTGTTTACTTACCCAGGATATTTCCCAATAAAAGATCTTCAAGTTTTACTGAAGAAAAACATGGTGCAGGACCAGGATATGTACATTTCATTTGGGGTAGTAAAACCATCCACATACAGATCAAACTTTATATTCTATCAACCAAATCTACAACCAGCCTATAAATATAAATCAGCTCTACATTTAGCTGGCTATTAAACACGAATTTAGGATTTCTTAGTAGAAGGAATCCAATTTAGTTATTAAATGTGTGCTTTTTGCCTCAGAGAGGGTAATATAATTGAATTCTGACCATCGCAACAGATCCGTGCTGCTCATATTCGTCCAGCAATCATGTTCATAAAGGCCAGAGAAGGCAGTACTACTACTTTTCCAGAACAAGCGATGAGTTAAATATAAGCTGAGGAGAATGAGTTCAACCAACCAGACAGCAACTCAGGCACCATGAAGCTGGAATTGCGGGGGCTGGTATGTGTGCTGGCGGGAGGGGCGCTGGCTACTCCCCTCCACCAGCAACCACTCTACCCTCCGTTGACATCACCTTTCCAGATGGCCTCTTCAACCACCACTAGATTGTTTAAAATAAAGACATCGTCTATCTTTTCATTCAGAAATGTGTATACTGAGGCAAAATAAAAGAAAAAAAAGATACTGATATAATCACATGATCAATCAAATATTGCTTAAACCCACAGCACATTTTGTGCCACTATCTCTGTCTTTTAAAGAATAAATTTTAAAACACTAATTAAATTGGGACAACTGCTTTAAATTAAATGCAACAAGTGGACCTTGTAACATGATCAAAATCCATCCCAGGCCTTTTCTAAATTCCAAATGTAACCAGAATACCTCTTTAACAATATTTGATGAGAAATATTTAACACTTTTCATATATTTCCTGTAATTATACATTTATAACAAAATGTGGATTTACTTGGCAGCCAAACCAAAATGTTTCATATTACTCTCAGATTGCAACTCTTGCTGCTGAAATACAGTATACTAAAAATGAAATAACTTTTCCATTTTAATGTGGTTATAAGCTTCCTGCTAGGCAGCAACCTAATTGAGACTTTTATGTTAGCTTTTTTAAGACATGCTATCCTTCATCATCTGCAGAGTATTTTAACTACAGATCTCTTGTAGTCATCCCAAAGTTGACACAGGGAAGGGGGATGGGATGGGAAGAGGAAGGCCACTTTATCAAAGTCAATGGAAATACAAGGCATTAATTATGTTAAATGAAGAAATATGGGCATTTGGTTACATTTGTGGGTCAGAAATATTTTAATCTGTCGCTGCCAGCCAGCTGCCTCTCCCTGACACCCCCTCCCTGCATTTATATCAGCTGCAGGAACACATCAAAGCTCCAAAATGTGGAGGAAAGCTGCCGCAAGTAGGGCCTTCCTCACCCAACCCCCGCTTCAAGGTCGCAGTTTTAACTAGAGTGACCATAGTGTGGTCCACTAGTCAGTAATAAGACCATGACCTTTTTTATATTTTGGAGGCATAGATGGCAGAAAAGTTGGTAAACATCAGCCCTAGGCGTTTTCTTTTAAAAGGCCCTAGTAAATGGAAAATACAATTTTTGTGATATATAGAAAAAACAAATGGTGTACTCAATTGCTCCCAGTCAAAGCAAAGTTGGATCACACAGATACAGCTGACTTTTAAGCTTTGCTAAGCTTGCCAAGCATACCACGCAGGAGCACAGTCACAGGGAGGGGAGACAGACTTGTCTGCCATGATGCCCCAGCAAGTTTTACTAGATCAGTGCTCAGAAATTCCGCATATTAACCATCAAGCACGGCAATGGCAATTACCTAAATGTGACATATTCACTATATGACTAGTGGAGGGACTTTTACAAGGTTACCCAGTAAATAAAAAAAAAAAAATTAACTCAGACTATTTTTATAAGGTTTTTCTGATCAAGGAATCAGATAATATGTTAGGAAGTCAGGTCACTGTAACATACAAAAATTCTGCAAAAAAAATAAATAATAACCACCCTGCTTTAAATGATAAAAAGCAACTTTTTAGTGAATGGTACTTCCTTGCACTTAATTTATATCTTTGAATCTAGTAGCATATAAAGATTTTGGACAAATGTATTTATAGATGGTTCTATTTTCAATATATATTTTCATTTAAATCAAAGATACCAGCGAGACTCTGTCACTACAAAAAAAAAAATCAAAGATACCAACCACATATTTTTTCTTTTACTTCAATTGCAGAAAATTCTCAAAGGTATTAACTTGTGCATATAAAGAAACTAATCTTGTGCATAGAATACACAGGCAAACACAACTTATCTGTTCTAGGATTGGATTTTGAGAGTTCTTATGGTAGATTTTAAAAATAGGAATTAATCAGGATGAGGCACAAATAAACCAGATTTTTCTTGAATGTTACATTACAGGTAGAGAGGACCATCTTTTAGGCAAAAACAAAACAAAACACAAAAACAAAGAAAGCAGGACTCAAGTGAAAAGACAAAGTGCCCCCCTCTCCAGGCCTCTGAAAAGATGAAGGCAAGGGTGTTTTCACTACTGTTGAGTCATTCCAACCTTAATCAAATGTCTGCACTTCAACATAGTTCTCCCACCTCCTCAAGGATGTTAAAAATGCACAAGATTACTGTCTGAAGATATGTGTGAAGACAGCTGCATGTAGTTTTTGTAATCTTAATAATTCAATAAAAATCCATATATCTTGGGTCAGACTTACCAAATGGTTTTAAGTCATGAATAAAAGGATTTAGAAAGATGTTCACCTGAAATCATCTCACAATTTTCTTCTTCATTTCACACACTACTTCTTGGGGAAAAAAAATGAACATTTTACTTTTACTGATAGTTAATTGTTGTCAGAGGTAATATCCACCCACACAAGGAATTTTAAACTAAAACCAAACAAAATCTCTCAAAGCTGATACTGGGTATACCGTCTCTGATATCAAACCACAGCAACATTCAATTTTGAAAATAAGCAGAGGTAAATATATTGATTTTCTGCTCCTATGTGTAATTCTTATGGAGTAATCAAAGGCAAAAAGGAAAAAGAAAAACCTAGCTGAGACAGTGAAGACTATAACTCTATTCTCACACTTTAAAGGATAAAATTTATGAATATATATAGATTCACAAGTTTGTGCTTGAAATGAGAAAAATTATGGTTACATATATTTTGAGTTGTTGATGTTAAATTGTGTGACGAAAATATGCAAGCTGATACATAAATAATTTCCTTTTATATAACAAAAAGGATCTATTTCTGACAAAACATGAACTTCTAATCAAATTTCTGATTAGAAGTTTTGTTATTAGAAGTTCACTTTTGTTATCTGCTAATTTTTGCATTTCAGTTAGTATCTTTAAAGAACTTTATTTTAAATAAATGTAGTCAGACTAGTCTGGCTTTCCAATGAAATCTAAATCAAATTCCTTTATCAGAGCTGCCTTACTGTCTCATGTACTATCCCTCTTTCCCTTTAAGGAAATATCATTATCAGTTAACCCGCTATTTGTGCAACTGGGATTTTATTGTTAAGGCATAGGTGTTGAAGTTATTTAAAAGCCTGGATGAAGACAGCATGATATTTGATGCAAGAGTAATGCAATCTGTCTAATCTTAGTTAAAGATTCACTACCAAAATTCCCACCAATTATAATAGCTACATGAATTCAGTAAAATACTTCTTAAAAAGCTATCGGCAAAGTTGGTCCAACTTGATTTTTAGAATGACCTAGAGATTTAGTTCAGCTACATTAAAGCAGCTGATTTTGAGTTAAAGCAAAAAACAAATACCAGCCTCAAGTCATGCACATATTCTATCCCTTTTCCTAAAAAAAATGACTGAAACACTTAAGAAAAACGTGGTATAAAGGCACAAGTACTAACATTACAAGACATTTGATGGGTCATGTAAAGAATAAGAAATCATCTCCCAGATGTTTGCAAGACAACAAAATAAATCTTTCCATGAACGTAGAAAAAATGTCAGAGTATAAACAAAATATCCATGATTAAATAAAACTTGAGGTGATTCAAACTGACTAGCATTTTACAATATTAATGCTAATGGTTAGTCTTTTGGCAGGTTTAACAGGTCTCATAAAAAAAAAAAAGAGTTGCATATAGGAAGGTTCTGAAGCAAACAGAAAACTAGTCATACATGGTAAGGAATAAGGAAGGAAGAGCTATCAAATCAGTCAGAAATATACAATAGCAGTTTTCAATATTGCATCAGGAAATAAGGTAGTTAGAGAAAAATTGCAATCTAAAACAGAAAACACTTTTAGGAAATGGCAAAATTAAAACAGAAGTAGATATGTAAAATAGATGAATGAAGACAAGGTCTTCCTGCACCAAGGGAGTTGTTTAGGAGAAACAGTGTCCGTTTGTGGCCAGCGATAATACTTTCCATTCAATAGAGTTTGCAGCATGCTGATTCATATGATTGCAGGCTGGCGCCCTGCTGGCGAGCCTCTCCACTGAAATTAAATCCACTCTCTTCAGTTATAAATTATAATGCTCTATAAACAACACTCCCATTGGGAATGGGGGCGGGGGTGGGGGGAAGAGAGAGAGAAAGAGAGAAAGAGAGGAAGAGAAGGAGAGGCAAGAATGAAAAAAAAAAAAAGAGGCAGGGAGGGAGAAAAGAGCCGGAGAGGGAGAGCGTTTCTGCATAGTCCACTCACTGTTTAATGTTCTGCTCTTCTGCAACAAACAAGGGGAGTAAGTCTTCCACAGATAGCACTCCTGCTGTAATTCCTACACTGTTTGATGTAGAGCCCAGAAAGGAAAGTGGGATAGTAATATGAGTCTAAGAGGAAAAGTACTTAGAAATCAAGGAGTATATAAGATGAAGAAAAGATAAAAGATATTTTTATACCTGGATTTTTCAAATATATTATTGAATATATCTTTGGAGTCTCAAGGGAGAGCCAAAATGAATAAAATTATTGAATTTTATTTAGATAAATTAGATCTTCACATTGTACATCTTTTGATATCCAAATCAACCAGAGTTATTTCCCCCAGATGTACTGGGAAAGCAAAACGACAGGAAAGAAAAGTTAAAATTAATCCATCCCAAACAGCCTCAGACAAGGAGTCCAGAGCAAAGAGAAAGTTCAACGATTTCGAGATTAACCACATTTGCTTTTTAAAACAAATATGTATTTTAAAATTCAATACTAAATTTATAGGAGAGTGATACCTCAACTGTTTAAATGTTGTAGAATTTTTTTTAAGTTTTGTTTAAAGGAAAAATAATTGCAAATATTAAATTGTGTCAATTACCTAAATCATTCTCCATCGTTGAGTTGGTACCAGCTTCAGGGCATTAACGTATATCCACACTGCAGATTTTTTGTGTGCATGTGAATTTTTTTAGGAGTTATTTATGCTTTATAGCAGGATAGAAACAATTATTGTTATGTGCCAATTAGGATTCCAAGGATTCACATCCATAGGTTACTCATCAACTACAAAAAGACACGGTTTCATATTTAAAAATCCCTCTGAAATTTCTTATCAAATGATGAAACTCAACATAAAAATAAAAGGGGAGGCAGGGGTTGGGTAGGGAGAAGGTGGGAGAGAGAAGCAAGCCCGTTCCAACCTCAGTCTGAACCTACAAAACCAAAGAGACCATTTCAGGTAAGGAAACTCAAGGAAAACAGGATCCTCCACAAAGCACGTATTTCCATTTCTCTATCTCATTTTGGCAGACCAAACATTACTCTAAGTTTCCCCCCAAAAGAAACAAGATAAAACAAAACTCCGCCTTTCTCCTGAACTCAAGAGAATGAAGAGGGAAAGAGAAGGTGCCTGAGATTCCAGTTTTAGACCTAAGGAATTTTACCAGGCTCAATTCCAATCCCTGAAAAGAAGACTAAAATGAATACATTGACCCAAACTTTAACCAGAGAATTAGGCTTAGTAACAACTCAGATTTTACTTTTCTTTTTTTTTTTCTTTTTAATATGTCTGGCTGTCTTTCTCTGTCTCTCTGCGTTTGTTTGTGGTGCATACCGAGTAAATTATTTGCTGATAGGTGAATCTCAGCAAATGCTTTTCTTCCTTTGAATGCCTAGTGAGCTTGTTGGGAAAAGTCATTTAAGTCACTTAAAACAATCCCATGAAAAGTAAAACTCGATTCTGAAATAAGAGTATAACTTTGAGCTTAAAAATAAATTAAATAAAGGAAGCATTAAAAGATAAATGGAGCAGGATGCTCTGTGGCTGAGGTAATCTGAGTGGAGAGGGAAGACGGAGGGTTACGTTAATAAATGATTAAAAGGCCCTAACGAGGGCCTATCAGGTTGACCAGGAAAGCATTCTTCTTCTCTGCTCCTCCCTGAGACCACCTTTTTTACATTTGTTCTCAATGCTGATCAATATGGTTTTCATTTGCTGATTTCCATAATGCCATATGTGATCTGCCAGGCTGACATAACGAAGCTAGAAAGAGCTGAAGTCATTTTAACATTCTCGCTTGTATGACTGTCGCCAGTTTACCAAATGCCTGTTATCTGGGAGCCTCTATCTCTCTCCTGTTTATTGACAAATACCAGAGAGGTTTGCTCCTAGAGAGAGCAGCTCCGGGTGGCAAATTTAAGATTCAAACTAAATATTAGACTTTTTTTTTTTTTTTTGCTACCACTGTAACCTGTAATTTAAGTTTGATTAAATAAAAACAAAATTTAAGTGTGAATTATCCTTTTCTGAACACAAGTGCTCACTCCTGTTGATAAAACAATAAATCACAAAAAATAAAGCACCAATACTTTATAATGCCACCAAAGCCTCAGGACATATTTATTGCCCCAATTCAAATTTTCCTATAAATACAGTGTTTTCGTTGGCCCACTAGTATTTGTCTCTGATAACTTTTACCAAAATTCATATCAAACTGTGTTTTAAAATTTTTTACTCTTTACTGAAGTTTCTTTAATCCATGCTCTGGCATGAAGAAACTTCAAAAAAAATCGTATGTAAGCTTCATACACTTTTTTCATTGTATAATAAAATGGGTTTGTTGAGGTCATCACATAAGTGACCCAGGCAAGAGCCTTCCGCGATGCCTGAGATGTCTCATTAAAAATTCTCTGTATTGTTTATCACTTTTCCATAATCAAAAGAAAATTTCAAGAAAAAGTGCACATAGGAAAACATTTCTGAAATGATTTATCTTTTGCAAGCCAAACACCCCCCACCAAAAAAAAAAAACCAGTTGCATTTGATCAAAAGGATACTTCAACATTGTAATTTAAGAGTAAAAATATATTTAGTGCCTTCATTTACAATAAATTTAATTCCTTTTTACATTAAACACGTTAAATAATAAATATTCTGACGATTAACAGAAGTCATGTTTTAGTTCTCAAGAACAAAATCCCTCTGAGGCTGGGTGCGGTGGCTCATGCCTGTAATCCCAGTACTTCAGGAGACCCACGTGGGGAGGGTCGCTTAAGCTCAGGAGTCTGAGACCAGCCTGGGCAATGTAGGGAGATCTCATCTATAGAAAAAAATAAAAAGTAAAAAAAATTAGTCAGGTGTGGTGGTGCACACTGTGGTCCCAGCTACTGGGGTGGCTGAGTTGGCAGGACTGCTTGAGCCCAGGAGGTCTAGGCTGCAATGAGCCATGATCCCACCACTGCACTCCAGCCTGGGCAACAGAGGGAGACCCTGTCTCAAAAAAAAAAAAAAAAAAAAAAAAGATTGTGCTGTGCTGGCAATTTAGTCCTGGAACTATGAAAACCGAAATCACAGAATTTTGCAAAGAAAATCCCTCCAAGTTGTTCCAAAAAACGGTGACTGTGTCAAAGCTGGGTCAGCACACAAAGGTTTAGAAATAGTTGCATCACCAAATATTGCATTTGCCCCAACTCACAGTTCACAATCTTTGCTGTATTACATGAGTTTTCTTCTCTCCTCCTTTCCTTCTTCCTTCCCTCCCTTCCTTCCTTCCTCAAAGGACACACTGGTTCAAAACAAAACAAGGGAAAAGAAAACAAACTGAAGGAAGGCAGTGAGACAAATATCTAAAGGAAAGGTCCTTCAGGAAAACAAAGTGGCAATGGGGGGATGCACATCACATTTACCCCCTCAACCTTGCTTCCCTTCACCAAACCAATGGATTGTTGTTTTCTCCATTCTCTTAATTTCTTTAGCAACAGTGAAAGGATACTAAAACAATGAGACCTGTAAGCTGGCTAGTGTCAGAACATGAATTATTCCTTTTTTGTGTGTGGTTGTTAGTTGTTTGTTAATTCGTTTGGAAAACAGTGGCAGATTTCCCCCCCAAATGGGAAGATAAAAGTGCACACATCGCTGTGTTAGTAAAGAATCCTAATATGACTGCTGTTGAGTTCTGATATAAAAGTTGATAATGAGGTAAACAGCAAAGTTTAGCAAAACAAACCAAAAAACAAGAAAAAAAAAAAGATACATGATACAAGGATTCTAATGGCATACAATGGTAGAGATAATTAATCTTAAGGACCTTCCTTGGGTTCTGAAATTTTTGGATTATGGTAAAGCAGATGGTAAACTGTAGTCTATTTAAAAGTAACAGACTAACTTCTCTTTATGAATTCCAAATTAAATAGGAGATGCTACCTTACACTGGGGGTTTGGTGAGGTTGGAGAGATTATGTGGTTAGCATGTTTTAAGTGCAAAGTCATCTCTTTCCCTCCGATATTCATAGTAAAAACAATTATTAAAATAGTAAGAAAGCAGAGAAAAAGAGGTAATCTTGCCTAGACGTGAACCAGGAAGAAAGGCAGGAATGATACTCTCAAAGTCCAGTGGAACTGGTGGTAGAGTACCCCACTGAAGACTTAGCAACTAACATTTTACTTTACTTGGCCCATAATTACCACACTGAAGGACAAGCCAGATTAGCACTGTCCTACAACATTGTATTATGGGAACAAGTTAGTTACAATAGTTGAAAACACTCATAAAAGGTGAGATTACCACCAGAATAGACTTCTAAAGTGAGCTAATGGGAGACAGGCAGGAAAAGGCCACTTCTCTTATTTACAGAAGCTATGGGAAGAGAAAGGGAGTTCCAGCTTCTACTGACAGACAGGGGAGTAAATTATGAAGGTTCTTTTGAGCTGCAGCAAGCTCAGGAGGACAAGAAAAACTGTAAGTTAGTATAGCAAGATAAAAAATTTCTTTCAAAAGAAGGAAGTAGAAAAGGCATTATATCCAAGTTCAGGCAGTACAAAAATAACAGTTTAACAATAGGGATTCCCTTACAGAAAAATAAATCTCCGGGAGGCTGTTTTAGATCCTTTGCCCCAGCTGGGGTAAGCACATCTTTCGCTGCTTTGTGGAGAGAAGTATACTCACCAAACTAAAAGGGTCCTTTGAGGAAGGAGAATGACCAGGAATCTGCAGTATTGGGGTATTTTTTTTTTAGAAGATAGCCTTAAGACTTTACTATCTTTATAATAATAATAAAAAGATTGAAACTTAGAACTGGATCATTTGGCCCTTTCTTCTCTTCTTACCTCCTCTACCAGCATTCTCTTAGATCTGAGGTTGGGCTCAACATGTTCAAGCCTTAGCACTATTTTCTTTCTAGTTTTAACCCTTTTCTAGAAAAATAGGCTCAGTCTGCCTACTGACAGGTGAAGCCATCTGGACTTCCTGGGTCGAGTGGGGACTTGGAGAACTTTTCTGTCTTACAAGAGGATTATAAAATGCACCCATCAGCACTCTGTAGCTGGCAAGAGGATTATATAATGCACCAATCAGCACTCTGTAAAATGCACCAATCATTGCTCTGTAAAACGCACCAATCAGCAGGATCCTAAAAGTAGCTAATCACAGGGAGGATTGAAAAAAGGGCACTCTGATAGGACAAAAACAGAACATGGGAGGGGACAAATAAGGGAATAAAAGCTGGCCACCCCAGCCAGCAGCGGCAACCCGCTTGGGTCCCCTTCCACGCTGTGAAAGCTTTGTTCTTTCACTCTTCACAATAACCTCGCTACTGCTCACTCTTTGGGTCCGTGCCATCTTTAAGAGCTGTAACACTCACTGCGAGGGTCCGCAGCTTCATTCTTGAAGTCAGCGAGACCATGAACCTGCTGGAAGGAACCAACTCTGGATACACTACTATAAGCCACTGTCCTTCCTATCATAAAACCACTTTCCCTGGGCACACAGAGAATCCTTGCCCTTCTGGTACTGTGCCACTATGTGGAGCTGGTGCTTGCCATACTTCTTACAGTAAGTCTGGGGCGTTTTAGGAACATTCGTGTTTGCAGGAGGAGTATTGGCATGAAAAGCCTGTGGTCTGTCTCATCAACACTGTATCCAGAGACCTTGCCAAGAGCACCTGGCATACAACAGTCATTCCAAACATAGATGTTGGCCAGGTGCAGTGGTTCACGCTTGTAATCCCAGCACTTTGGGGGGCCAAGGCAGGAGGCTCACTTCAGCCCAGGAATTCAAGACCAGTCTAGGTAAAATGGCGAGAACTTGTTTCTGCCAAAAATTTTAAAATTTGCTGGGCGTGCTAGTCATTATCAGCTACTTGGGAGACTGAACTGGAAAGATCGCTTGAGCCAGGGAGGTTGAGGCTGCAGTGAGTCATGATTGTGCCACTGTACCCCAGTCTGGGTGACAGAGTGAAACCCTATCTCAAAGAAAAAAAAATGTTGAATGAAAGAGATGTTTAGATTAGAAGCAATGCAGCAATTTGCGGAAGTCCTTAACAGGTTAAAAAAAAAAAGTAGGAAAAAACAGGATGAGGAGGTAGTGGTATAGGTTGATTATCCCTTATCCGAAATGCTTGGGACCAGGAGTGCTTTGAATTTTGATTTTTTTCAGATTTTAGAATATTTGCATTATATACTTACTGGTTGAGAATCCCTAATCTGAAGATTGAAAATCCTCCAATGAACATTGCCTTAGAGCGTAATATTGGCACTCACTCAAAAAAGTTTTGAATTTTGGAGCATTCCAGATTTCAGATTTTTGGATTTGGGAGGGTCAACCTGTAATAGCAGTAGTAGTAGCAGTAGCAGTAATTGCAGTAGTTGTGGTCATTGTAGCTTTAAATGAGAAGTTTGAAGTGTAAGTGAAATTCAGTTGTCTAGATGTGGCTACACAGAAATCTGTGGCTCCAGGGCCTTATCAGCAGTAAAGATTTACTCTCCTTCAACTGGGCTCCCAGGGAACTACAAAAGAAGGTTTGCAAAAGTGTGGAAAACCAAGATCTTGAGTAACAGGAGGATTTATAGTCACGTTCAGTAAGTGAGAAACGAAATGATGAGGTAAGTACCTTATTAGTAATGCTGAGGTCAAGACCAGGTCAGGATGGGTTAAGTTAGAAGAGCCCTGTCACAAGTTCCAAAAGCGATCTGGGGGTTAAAGACATTTACAACTTGGCCTCAGTTTCCTAACTCTGACATACCAGCAACCAAATCTAATTATGAGAAGTTATACGAAAGCAAATCTAAGTGTAATCAATTAGCAGGAATTAATGAGGAGAGTTGAGAAACATGTCTGTTGAAGGCAGAGAAAGGAAGGGCTGTATTATTTTATTTCCTGGTCTTTTGTAAACTCTATACTGGTAGCAGAATCTCTATTTCTAGAACTACCAGAGCTCTGTCACACATCTTATAGGATTGTTCCCACTTTTCAGTGCACGTGGGTGGTGGTTATTATTTTTAATGTATTCCTACTTCAGTAAGTCATAAATAAGCTTACCTATTCAAATGACCACAATAAATGATGAGAAATAGCACACTGACCCATAAGCAGCAAAGACCCAGAAGGCAACACTTAAAACATAAACTGCCAACAGCAACCTGATCAGGTTTCATAAATCAGAGCAGCTATGGCCCTGAAGAGTGGGAATGAGAGCTGCAGTAATTGCAGTCTTCTGTCTGGGAGCATACTGTAAAAACAGCCACAGTAAGCGATCTTCCTGGCCAATCAATAGACTCCTATTAACCTCCTGGCCAATTACAGGATGATTGGCTAAGCAAACAAAGAATTATTGGCTGTTTAGTTGGGACTTTATTCAGGCCTCTCTCTTCCCCTGTTTCTCATTCTGTTCCGCCTCTCCTCCCCACCCCCTTTCCTGTTAGGAAAAAACATCTGCAAACACCTGATATTCATCTAAGTCTCTGCAGTTGCACAGTCTTGTTAAATTGTTACCACCTTTTCCACAAGCAGTTTTGGCAATTAACCTCATGGCCAGAGACTTCAAAGAAAACAACTGTTGAGTTTAACCTCTCTGAGCTACCATAGATTCTTTTATGATTTTTCCTGAAACACTTTCATCCGGAGAGGAAAAATGCAGACTGATAAAAGTAATGTTTATTTTAATATTTGGTTAATTTATTAAGAAGACAAACGCCTCAGACATCTGCCATAACAGGGTGCACTCTCTTTTCAAAGCCTTCACAAAGTGGGGTTTTATTTTAATTTACATTCCCAACACATGTGTGCTTCTCTGCTCTTCCACAAATCCTACGTTTGCTGGAATCCAAGGATTTGATACATTTGACCCTCCCTTGCCCCTGTTCACAAATCTCTCATATGTTTCTCAAAACTGTTTAAAAGTTTAGAATGAAAAATGCATGTAAAATTAATGCTAAGAACCAAAGTTGCCATTAAAAATCTATTTTCGTTTTCTATTTTTACCCTCACCGATACACTTTTTACATTAAAAGCAAGGTTAATCCCCAACTCTCATGAGAAAAAAACTACTAGCTATAAAGATCAAAATATATAACTGAACAAGCAATACAATTCTTCTTGAATAATCTTCTGGCCTAAGTATTTCGCAATTTATGCTATGGAACCAGCTTTTTACAGCTGTACATAATAATAATGGGCCTGATCTTACCAGCTGAAAGCAGGTTTGTGGAGGTGCATTAACTCCTCAAGGCGTCTAAGTTCATTTAGAATTTTAATAAAAGTGATTAAATATTTAGTAGACCCTGAGAACTACTGATATCTCTTTCTGGCAAGGTCAGGCTTTGTAAAATTGCCACTAATATTTTTGCCACTCTTTGAGAAACCTGAAGAACTCTATTAACAATTTAGAGTATTTGTGTGCCTTTTCTAGAAGTACCATGGGGTTGAAATAAAAAATCTGTAGCAAAATCAACAGAGCTTTTGTTTGATATTTGCAGTTATCATTATCTTCATGTTATAATTAATTCTCCCAAAGCCATAAATAACTGTTTTCTGGAAAATGGCACTCTGTGGTACAGTACCATGCCGTTTGGTAATTTTGTTAAGGGCCTGGCTTTAACCAAACAGCACATTTTTTTGCCAACAGTACCACCTTCATGAGTTTAGGGAAGCAGAGGAGGAAGCGCAATAACAACATAGTTTTTGGAGGGAGCCAGACCTGCAGTAGATTTCTATTTTTGCTCTGTATTAGCTGTGTTGAGAGTGGGCAAATACAAATAATTACACCTATCTTGTAGGGATGTTATGAGGATAAAATGGAGTGGAACATACAATGCAAAAGTCACAAACTGTTTCAGTTAGCCTGTAGTGTTTAAAAAATCAGGAAATATCCATAAAAATGTGAATTTCCTGTCTCTTTTGACTAAATGGAAAGTCTGGCAACACCAAGCCCACATTTCTGCAGTTGGCAAAATGGAATGAAACGGCAGCAGCAACCTTAAATGTAGGTAATTTGCTGTATAACCCCCACCACTTAAATCCAGCCAGTGTAGCCTCTGAGTTTTTGAACCTTCCATGAAGTGGTTTAACACAGTGTTTGGAACAGTGTCTGGCACATAATGTTTGGTATATAGTAAGTACTCAATAAAAGGTAACCATTATATGAGCTACTACACCAAATAAAATGAGTTGGCTCCAAATTTGAGGGAGGTCTCACAGACATATCAGCTAAACATTTTATGGGCAGAGAATATATCAAGCTCTGGAAATAATACAAAAACTTCTGTGTGTGTGTGAGATGTATTAATATAAATTACACATACACACAGTTTTCTAAACCTTATGAGTGTCTCTACTTATCTAAAATTCCTATAGCACTTACTGTCAACAATGTTCCTTGTGGAATTTAGCACATACTGTATCTTGTATTGGTATCTGCATTCCCAAACAACTTATACATTTTTTTTTTGAGACAGAGTTTCACTCTTGTTTCCCAGATTGGAGTGCAATGGCACAATCTCGGCTCACTGCAACCTCCCCCTCCCAGGTTCAAGTGATCCTCGTGCCTCAGCCTCCCGAGTAGCTGGGATTACAGGCATGTACCACCACGCCTGGCTAATTTTGTATTTTTAGTAGAGATGGGGTTTCTCCATGTTGGTCAGGCTGGTCTTGAACCCCCAACCTCAGGTGATCCGCCTGCCTTGGCCTCCCAAAGTGCTGGGATTACAGGCGTGAGCCATGGTGCCCCGCCCCAACTTATACATTTCTAAGGTATGTATTCCCCAAAGCTTTATTGAGAATATAAAAACACCGCTAATTCAGGCAATTAGGGAAATGGCCGGTCTGAAACAAGGAAGCAGGTGAGTTATACTTGAGAACACTTTTTGAGAAACAGAAATCTATTAGCGCTGCTTTGATATAAGAAACACCTGTTGGCCCAGGTGCAATGGTGCACACCTGTAATCCCAGCACTTTCAGAGGCCAAGGTGGATAGATTGATTAAGCTCAGGAGTTCAAGACCAGCCTGGGCAACCTGGTGAAACCCCCTCTCTACAAAGCCAAAACCAAAAATTAGCCAGGTATGGCCGGGCATGGTGGCTCACACCTGTAATCCCAGCGCTTTGGGAGGCTGAGGCGGGTGGATTACCTGAGGTCAGGAGTTTGAGACCAGCCTGACCAACATGGAGAAACCCCGTCTCTACTAAAAATACAAAAAATTAGCTGGGTGTGGTGGCACATGCCTGTAGTCCCAGGTCCTCAGGAGGCTGAGGCATGAGAATCGCTTGAACCTGAGAGGTGGAGGTTGCAGTGAGCCGAGATCACACCACTGCACTCCAGCTTGGGCAACAGAGTGAGACTCTGTCTCAAAAAAAAAAATTAGCCAGGCATGGTGGTGTGCGCCTATAGTCCCAACTACTCGGGAGGCTGAGGCGGGAGGGTTGCTTGAGCCTGGGAGGTCGAGGCTGCAGTAAGCCATGATCATGCCACTGCACTCCAGCCTGGGCAACAGAGCAAGACCCTGTCTCAAAAAAAAATTAAAAAAATTAAAAAAAGGAAACATCTGCCATTAAAAAAAACTAAGTAGGTTTGAAATATTTTCATTTTCTCTACCAAGTGCATGTTCCCCTCTGAAATATTATTTAAACTATCAATTTGCATAACATTTTCAACCTCAATTCAGCAAAGTCATACATTCTGAATGGACTGTGTTATCACCTACAATCTCATCTTTTTACTCTGATTATGAGAGTCACAAGGAAAGAAAATGAACATAATCAGTGGACCAGCAAAGCCTGGAATTCAAATCTGCCACTCTAGCTCAAGATTCTATCATTTTTACTTTAATTTTAGTTCCATTTTGAAAGCCATGAAAACAAACTACCAATTTGATTAGGTTGTTTTAGATATCTGAGGGCTGTGGGGAGAGGGCAGAAACACTCCTAAGAGCTCATTTTAAACAATAAGTATTTCAAAGCAATTTTCAGAGTGACCCACATTGGTACACAAGTAAGCGACCTTGGCTGGAAGCAGTGGCTCACACCTGTAATCCGAGCACTTTAGGAGGCCGAGGGGGATGGATCCCTGAACCCAGGAGTTTGAGACCAGCCTGGGCAACATGGCAAAACCCTGTCTCTACAAAAAAAAAAAAAAATCAGCTGGGTGTAGTGGCTTGTGCCTGTTATCCCAGCTAATCAGGAGACTGAGGTGGGAGGCTTGCTTAAGCCCAGGAGGTGGAGGTTGCAGTGAGCCATGATCACATCCCTACATTCTAGCCTGGGCCACAGCGTGAAACTGTCTCAAAAAAAAAAAAACAAAAAAACAACAGTAAGTAACCTTGTGAACACTACTGTGTCGGCTATCTGGGGGTAGATCATGCATAGGGGGATGAGTCCTCCCCAGCAAAGCAGAAGTGCTGCAGGGAAAAGGACAAAAATAACAACATGGTCCATCGAGAGGATAAAAGGTAATCTCAGATTCCAGGAGTATCTTGGAAGCAGCTATGGAAGGTTTGGCAGTCTCTGCAAACAAGTGGCCTGGGTTGAAATTTGTGAGGGAAGAAAAAAAAAAATGAAATATGTCATGTACAGTCATGTACATGAAGTTCAAATCAAACCTAAAACTTCCTCTGTCCACGCTTGTTAAGAGGACTTTCATATTAAACAGGAACCCCCCAGAGAGGAAAATGATTTCTGGTCATTCTCACTGCAAGACTTAGATTTTCAATTTCTCTTTAATTTTTATATTCTTTTTCAGCTTAAGTAAAAAGGGGAGGGATATTTGTGCTGAACATTTAAGAATAATTTTTTAAAGTAACATTAAATGACACAAGGGTCTGGTGCTATGCTGTACAGTTCAATGAACTCCTGCACAGATCAGCAAGATGGTTGGAAATGCCTCTCTCCGTCTGTTTTTCATCTCTGAAGTCTGTGTACTCAGTAGAGTGTGAAGAGAGCCTCTCTTCTCCTCAGAACATTCTCCCAATGGTCCTCCCCCAACCCCCACTCCCTCTCCGTAGCCCCTGCAGCAGAGAACAGGAACTAGAGCAAATGCTTTTGTGAATTAAGAGATCTTGTGAGCGTAAATTTGGTCAGGCTGCTCCTTTCTGCAGGCCAGACCCCGCTGCTGCCCCAGGATGTGAACTGTCAGTTTGCATAGCTGGTGATGAGTTGCAGAACCATCAGCAAAGGTGAAGACGGCAGAAACAAGAAAGATCCAAGACTGGTGGAAATCATTTCACAAGGAAAATTTCAGCCATCAGTGGGAGGAAGCTTTGAAAAATGCTGCCATTTCCGAGTCAGAATGAAGGAAAAATTAAATTACTGCCGGTGAGGCGAGCCAAAGTTGCATCTCCCTCCAGGGAGAGTTTTGATAATGGTAAACATTTGACAGCTGGCCTGGAGTTGTTATCTTGTTCTAACAGTTGTTATGGTCTAAATGAATATTTCTGATAAGGAAACAGAAAATTTTAAGCACTTTTATATTTTTATGTTTTAAACCTTATGGTGGTGAGCCAAACAGGTTTAGAGCAATTTGTCACCGAGGGCCTACTCAAACACTATAATGATCTTAATCTGGGAATCTTAGCAGTATCATTATTTCAGTTAATCTACATGAATTAATTCTTTGAGGTAAATCAACTGACTATGAAAATATCTTTGACCTTTAGCTTCCTCAGCAACCCATAAAAACAATTCCAAGAGCTGACTTGAAGAAGTCCAGAAAATAAAGGGTTAACTAAGGCTAACTTAAATACACGCTCAAGAACACGCAGAGAAATATTGTGTTGTTAAATGACTAGTTTTTTTACTATTGAGGATCAACAATTATAAATTTTCAAACTTTCACAGAGATTTTATAAAAAATATTAGGCCAAACATTTCAGAAAGGTAACAGAGATAAAGTAGTCAACATTTTAGACCTGAAAAGGGCTGCTTACTGGATGTCTAACAGTTTTGCATTACCAGAAGATAGAGAATGCTTGGAGGGACACTTAATTATGACACACTTGCTTAATTCCTATATATAGCATAAGAAAACATCTGTGTGATTGTCTGAAATGTTCCAAGTCTTCACAGGCACTGGATCTGTCATAGTATCTAGACATACATGTAGAAGACTCGGAAGAGATGGTAGGGAGTCACTTGCCTTATATGGATTTGCTGATAGTTGTGTCTTCAGAGAAAGAAACTAAGTCTTCAGGATACTATAACCCTCCTAAAAAAAAAAAAATCTATACTCCAAAATTTATTCTGCCTCTGGCATTCCTCTAGGCAGGAGTTTACCAGTGGCCAAAAATAGGGACAATGGCAAAAAAAAAAAGAGTAGAAAGGAGTCAACTGTCCTCCTATGAAATGAACAAAAACTTAAAACTTATTTTCAGAACACTTATAGAAAATTTGAGCATTACTTGCCTAAAATGTAATTTGCATAAGTTATGGGAATTTAGTATTTCAGGAAAAAAAATCTTTCTGATTTCATGAATAATCACCATCTACTTGGTGCTTCACACTGAGGATTCAGTCTCTATCCCAAAGCAATGGTAAGACACACAGGCCAATGAAACCAGCACCCCTGTTTGTAGGTCTCCTATCTTTCTGTGACTTATACTTTATTTATTTTTTATTTTATTTTTTTGAGACAGAGTCTTGCTCTGTCGCCCAGGCTAGAGTGCAGTGGCACGATCTCGGCTCACTACAGCCTCGCCTCCCAGGTTTTGGTGATTCTCCTGCCTCAGCCTCCCTAGTACCTGGGATTACATGCATGCGCCACCATGCCCGGCTAATTTTTGTATTTTTAGTAGAGGTGGGGTTTCGCCATATTGGCCAGCTGGTCTCGAACTCCTAACCTCAGGTGATCCAGCCGCCTCAGCCTCCCAAAGTGCTGGGATTACAGGCATGAGCCACCATGCCTGGCCGACTTATACTTTAGAATGTATTTGCAAGCATTATGTCCTGACCAAAGAAAAATTTTAAAGTCTTTACCTCTATTTTTCTTTAAAAAACAAAATCAGAATATCTACCTTTATTCTACATTTGTAGGAAGTAAAAATTTCATTATTTTTTTCCCCAGGAACCCGGCCCTGCCTTAATATGAAAGTATATAAATTGATATTAAAGTATGGTATTTTGAGAATGTTTCAAAGTAAGGTCGAACTGGTGTTAAAAACCCTACTAGTGAAGGCTAAAATAACAGTCTGGCTGAACAGTCTTAAGTGCAGCTGACTCCAATTACTAAGTACATCTTAGCAATGTTTTTTACTAACAAGAACAATGCAAGCAAGTTGAGTTCAAAAATAAAGTCAAAGAGAACTTACTCATAAGAAAACTTGGATAAATTATCCCAATACTGTAGCTATATGGGCATTTGATAGTTAACTTCTCCTTCAGCACTGAAAAAATTGAGTTCTTTTAATAAATAATCAGAAAGAGAGGTGAGGGAGATTCTAAAAGGGAACAAATGCTAGAAGAAAAAGCTTCTGAGAAAAACCAAGAGAATTTTGGATAAGAAAACTTATACATAATCTGACCACTATAAAATCATGGAAAAGTACTTTCAAATAACTTTTAAAAACATTTTATTATGGAGAATTTTGAACATACATCAAAATAGAAAAATATAATAAAACCCATGCATCCATCATACAACCCCAACAACCATCAAACCAGGCCAATCCTGCCCCATCCACATCCAAATCCACTTCCCTCCTCCTCTATTATTTTGAAGCAAATCCCAGATGTCATCGAATCCATTTTTGTCAGATGCAGTACATGAAAAGGCAGAGATCTTCCAAGCACATCATTCTATATGACTGCCTCTTCCTGCCTCCACCTCTATATCCCCAAATCCATTTTTTCTGATAATACGTTCCCCCACCCTCCCCTGCCCCAGAATGTTGTTACTAATGCTAACTAGTACTCCCAAGGCACTATACAAATCTAGTTAAACAGAGAAGATTTATCAGATACACAGGACTTTTGTTTTACATGAGGGCTGATGGCTTCCATGTACCCTTTCATTCTTAAAATTCTCTGACTCCTCCATGCAAACATCCACTTTGGACTGGATCAGTATTCCTCCATTACCAAAACTGGGGTCACATCATCTAGCATCAAGGAAGCCACTGTACTATAGGAGTTAAGACATCAGCTTCAGTTGAACAGATCTGGGTTTAAATTTGGCTCTGCCAATTACTAACTGGGCAAATAACCTTTTTAAGTCTTTGTCTCCTCATCTTTAAAATGGAAATAATAACAACTACGTAACAGATTGTCAACAAGATTGAATGAGATAAGGTGTATACAGTACATAGCCAAGTACCTTAATAATAAACTTAGCTCATTAAAAAAAAAATAAAACAAGAGAATCTTACATGTAATAAACACCAATAATGAGAAGGTGTATATATCTGGGGAAAAGGAGAAAATGAGAGTGGAAATAGGAGTAAAACTACTCCATTTAAATAAATATTATCCTCAACAAACTTCTTTCAAGAACATGAGTATCTCTGTATAATTGTTGAAATTTTTTTTTTTTTTTGGAGGTGGGGTCTCGCTCTGTCACCAGGCTGGAGTGTAGTGGC
The DNA here is from genome assembly GCF_006542625.1 of Nomascus leucogenys. NCBI lineage: Eukaryota > Metazoa > Chordata > Mammalia > Primates > Hylobatidae > Nomascus > Nomascus leucogenys. The sequence goes on along the minus strand of NC_044394.1, from coordinate 10,149,604 downwards.
GAGATCTCGGCTCACTGCAACCTCCGCCTCCTGGGTTCAAGCGATTCTCCTGCCTCAGCCTCCTGAGTAGTTGGGACTACAGGCGTGCATCACCATGCCCAGCTAATTTTTGTATTTTTAGTAGAGATGGGGTTTCACCATGTTGGCCAGGATGGTCTTGATCTATTGACCTGGTGATCCGCCCACCTCAGCCTCTCAAAAAGCTGGGATTACAGGTGTGAACCACCACGCCCAGCCTGTTTAACTTTTAATAAGCTCATAATCTAAAACGTGGGTGATTCAACTTTTATTTTGTTTTTTTTGAGACAGGGTCTCGCTCTGTTGCCCAGGCTGGAGTGCTGTGGTGTGATCATAACTCACTACAGTCTCAAACTCCTGGGCTCAAGGAATCCTTCCACCTCAGCCTCCCAGGTAGCTGGGACCATGGGCTCCTGCTACTATACCTGGCTACTTTTAACACTTTTTTTGTAGACACAGTCTTGGTATGTTGCCCAGGCTGGTCTCAAATTCCTGGTCTCAAGCGGTCCTCCCATTTTGGCCTCCCAACATGCTGGGATTACAGGCATGAACCCCCATGCTCAGCCTAACTTAACTTCTTTATAATTGTTTCAACATTTAAGCAATCAAATGCCCTGCATATGAATGTAAAGGCTTACCCTTGTTGAAGAATGTAACATTTATGTACTGGTGTAAGTTCTGAGGGCAATAGAGGATAAATACTCATTACTGTGTTGAAATGAACCAGCCTAGTCCCGCTGTACAGGTGAATCAGGATAATGAGTCATGATAATGAAAAGTAGAAGTGGTAGCAATGATCTCTCACGGGCTTCATGCCTGCCCCATTTCACTATTATACTTTTGGGGGGGAAAAAACACTCAAATGGACAAAGAGCACAGGGAGGCATGCTTTTTCCTTACTTAACATTTTTCAGGATACTTGCAGATTAGTACAAGATTTCTCTTAAATCATGTACCATCAATCCACTACATTACAATCTGTAATGTGCCCAAAGTCATAGCGTCATTTCATAAGGAAAAGAACATGAAAGTTTTATGTAAGAACTATAAACTATGTAAATATATATTTATTAACTTAAAAAATCACAAACAATTAGCTTTTAATTGACTTTACAAAGAGAGTTTTCTCTTTTCTTTTGCATTCCAAAGTTATATAAAGGCCATACTAAGATGGCCAAATGCCAGAGTGGTGTTTCTCCGGAAAAAAAAAAAAGTGGAGAGATAAGCAACTTTTATGTGACTTTACAAATTAAATTCACTTGCTGTGATTACTTGGTAAATGTTTGATTGTGATAACCACTTAACAGGGTTACTTTTCTTTAGTGTTTCAATCCTGCTGCCAGAATACTTTTCCCTAAATCAAAACCTTCCATCTCTTGTCCCCTGTTCCACATCTCCCACCAGCACTCTACTTTCAGAGTCTGGTCCTAACCTTCCTTGACAGTTGGATCTTCCACAGCTATCCCTCACATACCCTTTGCTATATATTCAAAGCAAACTTCTGTACTTTCCCAAATTGATCCAGTATGTGTATGTCTTGGTGACTCTGTTCCTTTTTTTTTGAGATGGAGTCTTGCTCTGTCACCCAGGCTGGAGTGCAGTGGTGTGATCCTGACTCACTGCAACCTCTGCCTTCTGGGTTCCAGCGATTCTCCTGCCTCAGCCTCCTGAGTAGCTGGGTTTACGGGAATGCACCACCACACCCAGCTACTTTTTTGTATTTTTAGTAGAGATGGGGTTTCACTATATTGGCCAGTCTGATCTCGAACTCCTGACCTCAAGTGGTCCATCCACCTCGGTCTCCCAAAGTGCTGGGATTACAGGTGTGAGCCACTGTGCCCAGTCATATCAGTGTCTTGACAGTAGGTATCCCTTTCCTCAATCTTCACCTGCCAAAATTCCATGTATTCCTCAAATTCCAGCTCAAACGGCATTTTTTCCATAAAACTTTCTCTGATCACCCATTACAACAAATTTTACCTTTCTTTGCATTCTGAGAGAACTCCATCTACCTTGTTCTATGGTCACTAGGGTTGTATTTTTATCAACTGAATTCCAAGTTTCTGGGGGCTAGGGAGCATGCCTTCTTCATTTTTTATATTCCCTACATCATGTAGCATGATGACTTTTAATCACACTGAACTATGCTGCATGTATGAGTTCTAGGAAACAGTCAATAATAGCATTTACACTTTTTCTGATAAGCAGTCCACACAAGGAATCCTTCAAAGGGAGTTTCTTAGGTAGCTCACCCACTCCTGAACATTATACATTATGGCTTCTGCTATAAACAAAGCCCGCACTGAGCCCAGATGATGTGTGCCCAGAATGCACAGGGTGCAGCCATGCTCTCTCGACAGACTGAGAAACTGAAGAAGGAAGACACATGTGTAAGAGGAAACACCAAAACCACAAATATGAAAACAGCATTTGTGAACCTCGTTTGGCCAGATCACAGACATCTTCAACCTTCTCATACTTCCTTAAAAGAGCAAATCAGGAAATGAAGAAAAAAAAATCTACACACTTTCTTTTTAAGTCTCCAACTTTTTAGATTAGATCATCTATAACTCTAAGGGTAAAAATGTGTACTCTTTAAGCCTAAGAATGTGTCCGTAATTCAGAACTTCTATCACTAGCAATACAAGTACAGGGGGAAAACAGGTGTAAATAAAAAGATAACAATTCTTGAAAATCCAAGAATAAAAAATTCATCTGTCTCTAATTGTTTTTTTTCTAGATCTAATAGATTTAATAAACAAATGTAAGCAAAAGCATAAAGTGGGTTTAAAAATAACTTGAAGAGGCCGGGCACTGTGGCTCACACCTGTAATCCCAGCACTTTGGGAGGCCGAGGCGAGCGAATCAGGAGGTCAGGAGATCAAGACCATCCTGGCTAACACAGTGAAACCCCGTCTCTACTAAAAATACAAAAAATTAGCTGGGCGAGGTGGCGGGCGCCTGTAGTCCCAGCTGCTCGAGAGGCTGAGGCAGGAGAATGGCATGAACCCCAGGGGGCAGAGCCTGCAGTGAGCTGAGATCGTGCCACTGCACTCCAGCCGGGGCGACAGTGAGACTCTGTCTCAAAAATAATAATAATAATAATAACTTGAAGATTACAGCTAATTTAGGAAAGCATTTGAAATAAAATATTTTTCTTCTTTTTAAGAATGTACTGCTGATGAAAACCTATCAACTTATTATAATTTTCTTATCTTCACCATTCAAATCTTATGGGTATGAAAAAAATATTCCAAGACATGGAATCCTCTGAACTTCAAAGTAAATAATCAGAAAAATGCCCAAAAAGAAGAATTGTTACTTTTCTGCTGAATTCCTACATTCAGCTGTCATTTGGATCAAGAGCCAAAAAACAAATGTTCTAGTAAAAAATTATAAGACTTCAATAAAGCAAAAGTCTCTTATTCCAATAACAGTTCTTAAACACCAAAAACAATCAAATATACCACACTTATCCTTTTATTCCTCGATGCTTCAACATTGCCGCCTAAATGGATAATTTATTTTGTAATTACTACAACAATCAAGTCAATAAAAAATGCAAAATTGCTTACAAAAAGATGTTCAGAAATGTTGAAGTAACACTGGAGTATGAATTTACCCCCAGCAGAGTAATTTGGTCTGTGTGTAAGTCACATAGCCAGGGTACAACAGTCATCTCTGAATCTGTATAACTAGGAATTCCCACGTAGATACTCAACATGGATAATTTATTCAATCCAAATCTGCCATCTCTGGCACCTAAGACGTTTGCTGGGGATAAACTTAAGTTTGTGGTTTTTGTCAAAGCCAAGACTTCTAGAGCTGTGCTATTCAAAATAATAGCCACTAGTCACACAAGCTATTTAAATTTAAATAAATTAAAATTAAATGAAATTTAAAATTTCAGTTCCTTGGTTATAATTGCCACATTCCCAGCACTCAGTAGCCACATGTGACTATTACATTGGACAGCACAAATATGCCACATTTCCATTATCACAGAAAGTTTTACCATACAGTGCCATTCCAAAGATTACCAGCCTCACAGGTCCTAGGTTCTATCTGAAAGATGAGAACTGACGCCCTATGAATTTTCTTTTGTTTTTGTAGGCTGAAAATTCAATCTTTATGATGATTCAAAATAGAATGTGCATGTCCTACCATATCAGGATCTAAAGATATGGAAGGAAACAGTGGCTCCTCACTGGACTCTTGCAAGAAAACACCGAATCAACCAAAACAACAACTCCCACAAAACGAAAACCCATCACCGTCCATAGAGTACATGGGCTGTTCTACTGATAATTCAGTTTTTAGCTTTTTGTTTTGTTTTTCTTTTTGAGATGGAGTCTTGCTCTGTCGCCCAGGCTGGAATGCACTGGTGCGATCTCGGCTCTGCAAACTCCGCCTTCCGGGTTCAAGTGATTTTCCTGCCTCAGCCTCCAGAGTAGCTAAGATTACAGGTGTGCGCCACCACACCCAGCTAATTTTTGTATTTTTAGTAGAGACAAGGTTTCATCATGTTGGCCAGGCTGGTCTCAAACTCCTGACCTCAGGTGATCCGCCCACCTTGGCCTCCCAAAGTGCTGGGATCACAGGTGTGCGCCACCAGGCCCGGCCCCGGTTTTTAGCATTTTGAACAAAAATAATGCTCCCATTATTTAGAAATTGCTCATATTTGCTATATACACATACTATCTTTGGTAGGTATATGCATTTTCTTCTAATCAAGAAGTTCATTATGTGGCTGGCATGTGGCTTATGGAAACAACATGGTCAGATGGAATGAGTACAGGTTTTGAAACTAGACAAGAGCTGAGTCATGTATCCCTTGATATATGCTTGCTAGTTACCTCGACTTTAAGCAATTTGCTGAATATTTTTGTTTCTGCATTTCCAAAAAGTTAAGAAGAGATAACCAAATCAACTTCCCAGGTTTGATGTCAGCATTAAATAAGACATATATATTTGGCATCAATGAGTACAGTATATGACAAAATCAGTTGCACTGGTGGCCACTGTGGAAAACAAATGGAAACCACCTCAAAATAATGCCACTAATAATAACTAATAGTAAACCAATACTTTTTTTAAAAAAAGTCTTATTGAAATGTAATTCATAATTCATACATTTGATGTAAACAATTCAATGTGAATCAACTATCTGAATAATTCAACATTTTCTCAGCACCCCCCAAGGTCTGGTTACTGCTGGTTTCCAGGGTGGTGGTTCTTAAATGGGGACAATTGGCTGAGCACAATGGCTCACACCTGTAATCTCAGGACTTTGGGAGGCCGAGGTGGGTGGATCACTTGAGGCCAGGAGTTTGAGACCAGCCTGGGCAACATGGCAAAACCCCATCTCTATTAAAAATGCAAAATTAGCTGAGTGTGGTGGCACACACCTGTAATCCCAGCTACTCAGGAGGCTGAGGTATAAGAATCGCTTGAACCTGGGAGGCAGAGGTTGCAGTGAGCTGAGATCGCGCCACTGCACTCCAGCCTGGGTGACAACATCGAGCCTCCGTCTCTAAATAAATGGGACAATTTTGTCCACAAAGGGACATTTGGCAATATTTGGAGGCATCTGAGGGAAGGGGCATGCTACTGTCTAATGGGTAGAGGCCAGCGATGCTGCTAAACATCCTATGATGCATAAAACAGCTGCACACAAAGAATTGTCCAGTCCAAAATACCTTTAGTACTTAGGCTGAGAAACCCTGTTCTACGGATATAAAGTCAAGAAGAGACAGTCATCTGTCTTGAAAAAGCTTACTGTCTAGTGGGTGAAGGCAAGGTGGAAACAAAGCTATGTCCAAGATGCTCCAGGTGCAGAGAAGAAGAGGGGATGCTTAAGTAAAAATACTGGAAGATAGGAGCTTGCCATGGGTACTCAGGATGGAAAGAAATGATTTTATGTAGAGGGAAGAGCACGGGAAAACATTTAAACAGGTGCAAAGCATTTTGGAGTCTAAGAGGTGCTAGTAGTTGAGAATTGTTAGAGCTCAGGCTGCCGGTCGCAAGGAAGGCGGGCACGAGGGGGTGCAGGGAAGAAGGAGGAGGAGGGGGCAGTGGCAGTGGCCGTGGCAGAAGCGGAAACAGGAGCAGGAGCAGCAGCAGCAGCAGCAGCGGCAGCGGCGGCGGCAGGAGAGGCACACAGGAGCCAGATCCTAAAGGCTTTGTATGCCACATTAGGAAAGAGTTTGGAATAGAGCTTCTGGTTGGAAAACATTTTCTGTAACCAGCCTGACAGTAAGTATCTTTAGGCCACACGGTCTCTGTTACAGCTGCTCAACTCTGCCATCATAGGGAGAGCAGCCATAGACAATACATAAGTGAACAGACATGACTCTGTTGCATTAAAACTTATTTATGAGCCTGACATGTGAATTTCATATGATTTTCAGGTTTCATAAAATCTTCTTTTGATGTTTTTCCTCCCATTTAAAAATGTGAGAACTGTTCTTAGCCCGTGGGCTGCATATAGACAGGGGGTGGCAGTAGTCTGCTAAGCCCTGCTATGATGTACACACAAGACCTCAAGGTGACAAGTTAGCTAGCTGATCAGTTAAAAAATGAAGCAGGGCATTTTCCTACAGATCTTTGGAAGTACTGACTGTCTTCTAGCTATTTCCAGCTAAATAACAAACGCACATGGGCCTAAATTGTGTCATTAGCTTGTTTGTAATACTTACAATGAAATGGTATGCTAATTCAAAGGAATAAGAAGCTTATTTCAGGCCACTGGGGTGAAATGACATTTACCTAATGCAGATATAAATTTTGTGTTAATTAGTGAGCACTTGACACTGATGTAATTTGATTAGTGTGGCAAAGTCAGTCTTAAACTTGCTCCCTAGTATTAACAGAATATGTCCTTGAATTAAGAAAATTAGGGCTAAGTGACAAAAAGTACCAGATAATAAGAAACCAACTCTGTACCATTTATAATCATCTGTTATAATAAAGATAATACTAATGGCCTTATCATGTCATTATAAGAAGCACGAAACAGGGCACTTCACACTTTGCAATTTAGGTGACCTCACTGTCTCAGATAGTTCTGATATGATCTCAAGTCGGATTCTAAAGTCTTCAAACTACTGGAAACCTCGTATGTTTAATTTGGAACTATTTTCAAGCAAGAACTCTAATAACATTCCAGTTTTGAAGAAATACTGTGTATCACTTTTACTAACTTGTACAAATGTTTTATTTCAAAAAAAAATCTAAGAGAAAAGTAGAGTATTAGCTATTTGAAATCTTAAAAACCATCTTTTGGATCTTTGATGTGGCTGACTCTTCATGAATAATTCTAGTTCTGTGATTTGGAGATGTTACTTAACTTTTCTTAGGAACAAAAAACTGATGTCAAAAAGGATTGTTTTGAAGATTAAATGAGGTGTTTGTAAACATAATTACATAATTATATAGTACAGGCTCCATCAATGCTAGCTACCATTAACTTGAAATGTCATTACAATCACTATTTCAGTTTGTCTCTAAATGTCCCACCATAACACAGTTCTCTCGACTTTAAAATACTTTTCTATAATTCTAGAACCAAAAGGATCTAGAAATTGCTCAGTCCAATACTCTCATTTTATAAATGGACTAACTGACCGGAGTCACACAGAGAGGTAGCAGAGGCTGGTGTAAAATGCGAGGGCTCTGGAGTCAGACATGCATGGTTCCGAGTCCTCGTCCCACCAGCTTACTGTGTCAATCCAGGCACGTTTACTTTCACAAGACCTCAATTTCCTAATTTATAAAACGATGAAAAATGAGACAATGCTCATAAAGTCTGAGCACAGTGCCTAACAGTTGATTTTTTAAAAATCAACAAGTGTTCACTACTATTATTGATCCTCATCTTCTTATTACAAAATGGTATTTCTTCCCTTTCTTTTTGGGATGTATAATTGCTCCAGTGTTCATTATGAATGTGACTTTTATTTAATTCATACTAGCAGACTATATGAAATATTTATTTTCCACATCAGGCCAACTCTACCTCCTCTCCCTTTTTGTATATGACTCCTTTGTTAGTATATCCCTCAATTTAAAGTTACTTTGCAGTCTTCAAATGCTTTCATCTCTCCAACTCTGCTCCATTGCTCCTTGGAATACATATGTGAAAATCACATGCTAAGTATGTTTGCAAAATACTTTGTTAAAAGATTACACAGGAAGGAATCAAAGATGGTTTTTTGGTTTCCTATTTTTTTTTTTTTTTTTTTTGAGATTCCAGGCAGTTGCAGGCCAATGAAAGTCACAGAAAGCACCTTTCCAATTCATTTGCTTCAGGAGGCTAGGGAAATAACCTATTTCCTCTTCCCTCTTTTCTATCTGGCTTTTCTGATGTGTTCCCAGATCCTCAAAGAAAGATTCAGAGATCCAGGAAATCTTAATATGCCTGTTTGAAGCCAGGAAAAATAAAGAACAGTATGCCAGTATTTCAGACTGGGAAGACAGTGCATCAATACTTGAGGGGGAATTTGGTTCAGTCCTGAAAATTACTAAGTCTTTCTTCCCTACTTAACAAGGAAGTGTCAAATGGTTGAAATTTGCACGGAATTCTACTAGCCTGGAGGGTGCTCCTGAAGTAATCTTACAAACTTGGCAATTAGTCCAGCAGCCTAAATCTTTGTCTCTTGGCAGAAAAGTGGCAGCAATTTTTGTTTTTTCCTACAGAACTTGTACTTGACATCAGTTAGCCTAACTCAGACCCTGACCTTGCCTTTGTATTTGGGGAAGAGTTTCATCTTCAAGATGGCTCCAACCTCAATAGAAACAAAGTAAGTGTGAAAGTTCTTACCCAACCCTTTTCTTAGTGTGTTCTATTTCATCTTTAATGCAGATCTTTAATCTCAGATGTTCGTCAGAAAGGGGTAACATCAAATACTCCTAATCTGAGCAACATTCAACTCATTTGTTGTTGTTCTGGGGTTTTTTGTTTTGCTTGAGACAGAGGTAAAAAGCCCAGAAAAGCCATAGAGATAATTTTAAATGCTGCTCTCCCATGAATGGTTCTACCTTTTTTATCAGTTTCTTCATCTGATTGGATTAGATTTAAAGTTTTCCTTTAGCTTTGGATATTTGACAAGATTCTTTCAGTACAGTGAGACTTTTCTCCAAGAAAAGGAATCCACTTGATTGGATCAGAAACCACAACCTGCCTCTGGAAGTTAAACCTTTCAGTAGGTCAGGTCATGAATCAGGAGTGGTGGCATTTTATGAACCTTGCTTGGATTCTTTGATCTTGCCCCGTGACCCACATAGACCTTGTAAGGAGCTTCTTCTCATTGACGGGGATAGGGGAGTGGACTCTGTCTTCCATTTCTCTTGTCTTTCCTTCTCTCCACCTTGCCTCCTCTGCATTTAACACAGTCTGCAGCACACGAACCAGGAGCATGCACAGCGGTGTGCTCTTGCTCCCTAGTATGTTTCACGGCTTCCAAGGCACTTTATCTTTCTCCCTCTCTAAGTATTCTGAATGTGGCATTTTCACCACTCAATATGGTTTAGAGACCCATTGTATAAGCCTGGCACAAACAATCTATATTCTTACCATTTATTCCAATGTTAGGGAATCTTCTGAAAGAAAACAGAATTTTGGTTAAGTTTGACCAGGGCAGTAGATTATAGCTCACATGGCCATAGACAGTGAGACTACCATTAAGATTTGGTAGATGCCCCAAGACCCAGGTCAAGCAACCATAATGATCTGTCAAGTTCTCACCTATATTCAAGTAATTTTGGAATGGTGACTTCAGTTATGGACTTAACACTAGATTTGAAACTTTTGACCTGGTTGTGTTTAAAATTACCAAGTGAACAGGAATTTGTTTTTTTCTGCTGGCATTCTGTCTTGTAAAAATAAGAAGAAGGGAAGGTGACTATAGGCACCTAACATCAAATTTAGTAAAAATCACTGGAAAAAACCACAAGTGTGATTTAATGATCTGAGAAATTAGGCAAGTGTCAAGTCTGAAGAATTTTAAAATGGTTATAGGTCAAAGCATTAAAAACTTCTTTGGGGACAGAGTGGCTATAAGGAGAACATGGTGAGGTATCTGCCAGGGGTTAATTGCAACCCTGCATGAAAAGCAGTTAACAAGTGAGAATTAGAACACCCAAGAGGAAAAGAAAAATGTTTCCAGTGCCATGAGAAATAAACAACAAAGAAGAAATATTTCCTTTGGCTACCACTACCTCCTTTTCAAAAGCTCAGAGGAGCTACGGGGAATGCCAAGGACTGGTTTTCTCTCAACTCCCTCTGAAACATTTGTCTTCATTACCACTCTTTTTAATCAGGGCTCCTTCATGAGTGTTTCTGCTCAGCCCCTAAGGGGCAGCTCTGGTCTGCGATAAATCAGAATCCACACCGCAAGTCACTAATCAGCACTCTCAGGGAAAGAAAAACAGAGAAGTGCAGACCACTACAGGCTGCAAAGGCCTGGAGGCTCACAGGCCTCAAGGAAGAAACGCCTTTACGGAGAAATAAATTAGTGAAGAAGGAAGGGACCAATGTTTAGGCTTTATTTTAAAATCTCAAATGCAAATTGTTCACACTTAATTATAAGAGTTTGGAATATAATTTCATTTTAAGAGTATAAAATATATTATAAATTTATTTAATGAATTGTAATTTATACCCCTGGCTTAATAATTTTCATATGTAATTCAAAACTTAATAAGCTCAAGGCAGAGGAACAGAAGATAAATTAAGATAATTAAAACTATCAAAGTCAGGGAACCCTCTGTCATACCTGCTGTTTCAGTGATGTCATTAGGAAATGAAACTTTCCAGGTAAGAACTCTCTAATGTCTATGATATGACTGTTATTTTTGTTATTTTACTTAAATGGAATTACAATCATAAAATTGCAAACACATAGTATTTTTTTTCATTTCGAAACTCTCTTAGAAATAACCTAAGAAAAAGTTAAATAGACTTGTTAAAGGTCAACCTAGCTAGGTAGTGGCAGAGTTTACTCTAGAACCTAGCTCTCCAACATCTTTTTTTTTTTTTTCCTTTTTGAGACAGAGTCTTGCTCTGTCTCCCAGACTGGAGTGCAGTGGCACAATCTCGGCTCACTGCAACCTCTGTCTCCCAGGTTCAAGTGATTCTCCCACCTCAGCCTCCCAAGTAGCTGGAATTACAGGTGCCCGCCACCAGGCCAGGCTAATTTTTATATCTTTAGCAGAGACGGGGTTTTGCATGTTGGCCGGGCTGGTCTCGAACTCCCGACCTCAAGTGATCAGCCCGCCTTGGCCTCCCAAAGTGCTGGGATTACAGGTGTGAGGCACCGCTCCTGGCCAAGACAAATATTTCTTGACACTGACTTCAGGAGCTAGAATCAGAACTGGTTGGAGCCCAGCTAAACTAAAAAGGTCAATTTGATTAGAGTGGGTGTGCTCCTAGAGGGGATGTACAAGAAGCATGGCTAGACTTTTTAAATCTCCATTCAAACATTTTAACTTCATGTTGTAAAATGGGATACAACCAAAGATTCTTGAGATCAGGGATGACAGGACAAAAATTATCTGAGGAAGAAGATTCCCACCATATTATGCAAGATAAATTGGGGGAGGTGGCAGAGTTAGACAGGCTTATGTTTGTCAGACCGATTTGGTTACTGCAGTGTCCCAGGCAAGAGGTAATTAAGAATCAGTTTTGTGGTTATTCTAATGATTGGGGTCCTTGGGTTGTATTGTGGTTCTTTTGGATATGAGAATTAATAAGAAAATTGTACAGATGAATTTCTCATAATTAATTGGGAAGATATTTTGCCAGTTTTGATGGTGCTCTGGGATTTAGAATTGAGAGAAATACTTGTGGAATTATTATTAAGTATTAATGAGCATGAGACATATAAACAATGTTTACAGTAAATTTAAAATTCGGCACATAAACTCAATTAAGGTGAAAGTGGGTCTTTCAGCTGTCCACCAAATATGTGATTACAACAACTGGACAGATGTCATTAGAGCATCACCCATATGCTCTATCTTGGACTTGCCAGCTGTCTGAGTCACAGAAGCAGAGTGTGTGTAATGATGCTGTGGAATACAACATTGCTTTTATAAACAAAAAGCTACAAAACAAGAATCACTGGTGGTCTACGGAAAAGTGTCGGCAGCCTTTGTTAAGTACAGATAAGGATTTTATTTTTCTTTGAAATTCTGTAATTAAGACAGAAATAATGAAATGATCTGCTGTGAGAAATTACAGCTTTATAAACAAAAATGGCTTCTGTAGACCTTGAAGAGTAGCTCAATAGAAGGAATACTCAGATTGTAAGTTCCAAACTACGGACAAGGAAGGACATAAAGAAGTCCATGGGGGGAACTAAAGGTGTCAAACGATGGTTCTGAGACTGAGATCGGCACCTCCCTAAACAGGATACTCTCCTTTTCTCCAACAGCACAGCCAAGGGCAGCAAAGCCTTCTATGTTTACAGAGCCAAAAGGATGCTGAAGGCCCTGGAAGTTGAAAATCAAGACTGGCTGCTATAAAGCAGACCATCTCATACATATTCTCATTCCTGACAAATACCCACCCACCAGCAGGACTGGGAGACACATGGCAACCAGAGCAAGTTGTCAAAACTTATCATTATAAAACTTCCATCTTCCAAAAGTACGACCTTTGCTCAATGCAGTGTTTTCCTTAGAAGACAGCTCTTCTGAGAGCTATAAAAAGGTGGTTAGAATGGGTGAGGTTAGCTCTCCCAGTCTAAGCTAACAATCATGTTAAAAATGTAAAGGTGAATAATGATGGTAGAATGTTTTACCAACAAACAAACAACAACAACAACAACAACAAAGGAATTCATTAATTATGTTCCTCTACTTCAAAGAAATTTATAATTTTTAGCACTGCTCTTTTGAGAAAAGAAAATTGCCTGTAAGATCTCTGGCCCTTCTCCTTTAATTTACTTTCTTACTCCACACCCTCAGGTGGCTAGCCTAGTGCTACATGGCCTAGGCTACATATAAAGTTCACAGCAAAGAGCTGTGATCTCCTGATCCTCTATCAAAACAGCACTTTCCACAGTGTTTCCTGTCTAGCTCTGCCCTTGCGTGAGCGTTTCCTAGGCTAGATCAGCTGCCAAACTAAATCCCTCTGGCAGAAAACTGCGGAGAACTTAATATAGCCCTGTCCCCCTCTCCACCTTAGGCCTGACATCCGGAAGTGACTTAGGAAGTACTCTAATGGTTACCAAATTTTGGGGAACTGATTTAAATTTTCTGTGCTAACCATGTGTTTAGGAGAGACTGCATCACTAATCATCACTTGACCTTGTGACAGACCAAAAGTTGCCGATTTTTTTTTCCTGGGGGAAAGAAATTCTACCAGCTAGCACGATGATGTAAATGCAAAATCATGTTGTGAGGCGACTGCCAATATGCTGGTTTCCAGATGTTTGACAGCACAGTGCAGAAACAATACAAAGGAGGGCTAACAGTTTCTGTCACAAATTCTGCTGGGTTACTTGCTTTCTCTCTCTCCATACTTTTTTTATTTTACAAGTGCTGGGGACTGTATATAGCAGTCAAACGATTCAAACGATTTGGGATAGAGAAGAACGGAAGGTTTGTCCATTGCTTGTCAACCTCTGTCTTTGAAAACACAGAACATTCTCCAAATTTATTATTATTACTCTGTTGAGCAATAACGGCAGGGTGATTTGTCTGAATGTATATCTACTGGTGTCCTACCTTTCACTTAAATAAGCCTGTACATCAAACAAATAAGAAAGGAACTGGAATGGAGCTCTGCACATTTCACTAAGTCTCTCCTCTGCGTCTTAGCTGTAGATGAAATCTGATTTAAGTCAAAGCCTAACACGGCCTAGGCTGTCCTCACTGCATGGGCTTCATCTTCATGTACTCATCCTGGTGGAAGGCTTCCTAAAAGAAAACCAGACTGAGTTATCAGGTTTACAGTATCAAGGAATCTCTAAAATGAATGAGTTCTTTAAAAGAAAAGCCAAACTTTGGGTAATTACATTCAAACTCCTTAATCACATTTTCTGAGCTCAATGGGAATTGTGGTGTTCTTTGCTGAATGTCTTCCCCAAAGCCACACAAATGCAATACAGTCTTCCTTCAAAGGAAGGCATCGAACAGAATGACTCCCGCTTGGCAGAATGTTAATTTCAAGTATGTACTCCTTTTCTTTTTTCACACAGAAGCAGTATGTATGCATTCGTGTGTATATGTATTATTTATTTTTTTATATCACCCAACTCACTTTGTAGCCCCCTTCCTCCCTATTCCACTCCCCCGAAAACAGAAAAACAGGATATAGAAGATCTGAGGAGTAATTTTCAAGCATACGGTTTACCAGTGATGACAGACATTATTGAAGTTTGGTAATATTTCCTTCTTTCCCACCTCTGGGCATACAAGATACCTGTACTTCCCCATCCTCTTAAAGCTCTAGCCTGGTAGTCTGCAACAGAGCTTTCTACGATGATAAAAATGTTCTAACCCTTGTACTGTCTAACATGATAATGTGGCTAGTGCAACTGAGAAAATGAATTATGAATTTTATTTAATCTTCATTATTTTAAATCTAAATTTAAAAAAATACAGCTAGTGGCTGTTGTATTGGACAGCACAGTTATAGCTCATGAGTTGTAAGCAGAAGTGACCACCATGAGATGTCCAGTGTCCCCTTACCCCTGCCATGGTTACCTAGAATAACTCAGTGGTGAAGCCTTCGCTAACCTGGCTCCTTGAATGGAGATAACATGGAACAGAGACCCCTCAATCTGAGAAGGACAATATTTATAAATAATTTAGCCAGAAAAGTCACTAAATATACAAGAAAGAAAATAGAGAAGTAGATACTTGCAAAGACCAAATATTACCCATGAAAATGTCAAGAAGCTCCTACTGCATGTGTGTAGCTGGTAGTGAAGCAGAAGAGATGCAGCTGCTGGGAGGTATCCTTTTCTTTTTTTCTCTTTTTTCTTTTGTTTATGTTTCGAGATGTATCCTAATTTAAATGCAATCTGAAACTTAAGTGCCTGTGATGAAGGGTGGATAACCTTGGGTGTTCTACTACCCATCTGGAAAAATAACCCAGAAAGAAATCTTAACATATTTTGTATTCTTGTTACCATGTAAGACATTCCTGTATTCAAAGTAGTAATGATATGGTTGTAATATTTTTCCCACAAAGAAAAATCCCCTAGTCGTGAAAGAGTTAAGAGAGACCAAAATTAGACAGAGTTCATGTTAAAGGTTAGAAGAATAATCAGTCATTTGAAAAACACTACATAAACATTTTTCCGGATGCAATTTTCAGTCCAAGGATACATTTCCCAGTAGAAATCAGCAGCTAAAAAGGAAATCATTTCGTCTCCATAAGTGCCAAATTGTATCCTGATTTTTCCTGGTCTGGCTCAACTTTCAAAACTAGTGGTTCAACTTCTGCAATCTTTCACCCAATGACTATATAAACACATCTTTACAAGACAGACATAATCCCTGGGTGGGCCAATTTATGTTGGATTATGAAAATACTTAAAATACAAAATCATATAATGACTATTGTCCTTCGGTTTTTCACTAAAAGGAAAGAAAAATCTATTTAACATAGGCAGTGGTTCATGTGCAATAACATGACACATATACACTGCTCTTTTTTTCTAATGTCTCTGAAAATAAGTATCACTGACAATTCAGTAAAGGACTGCCTCACATTTTGGCAAGGTGATATGTAAATTCAGAATTTGCAAATATACTTCTGATGTACCCACATGCCACAATGCACACAGAATTGTAAAGAATTAAACTGCTCACAACAGGCAAGGAAAAATTCTCACCCTTGGAAGTATTTTGGATCTTCTGTATTCGGTCAGAGGTTATAGAAACATTAGTTTTAAGGATAAAGTAATCTTAAGTAAAAGGCAGAAGATTCATTCACAATTTATTACTGCTTCCAATTCATATATCTTTCTCATTACTCAGAATTCCCAATAACACAATTCAAGCAGAATCTCAACTCCATAGCCAGGAGAAATTGTAAATTTTAAATCTTTGTGGAAAGGTAAACTCTGTTTTTTCACTTCTTCCTTGAAATTCTAGAGCTTTTATAGTCAACTACAAAAGGTATCATGAAAAGCCTATCTTCAGCATTTAGCATGAGGAGGGGAAGAATTTTAACTTTTCCTCTAATGGATAAAGTTATGTAAAAGAAGACATTTTGGGAGTCTTTAGAGAATGCAGTATAAACCATAGCTGTAAGATCTGGAAAAGTCTGGTTGAACATTAAGAGATTTCCACATCTGTATCTATACATTCCCATCTTGGGAATAGTGTATGTCCAAAACCATTCACAGAAAAATGTTGTAAAGTACTCTGTTGGTGAGCAAAACTTAATAGTTGCAATCATGAACATTTCATTTTCATCATATATTATTGACAATTATACAATCAAATATCCATAAAATTATATTGGTAAAAATGGTTTTTTGTCAATATTCTAAAAGCCATAACAAAGAAGTGAATTTAAAATAGCTTATTTCTAGGAACTTTTTATAGTTTATAGTATAACTCTATGAATAATTTTCTGATGCCTAGATTAGTCCTTCATCCTTGCTCTGAGAAAACAAATATGTCATTGAAGCAATATGACCACACTATAAGAAAGGACACAGAATAATGCACATTTTCTTTCACGTGCTGAGAGAGGCTGATGAATGTTACACTTCTCTAATTCACAAAATTTATCTGAGTACAAGGACATATTGGGAAAGCATTTTCATGTTCAAGCGAGTAGCTCTGCCCAAACCAGTATGAACTATTTAATTGAATTATTTTCGTTTAACTCTAACGGCAACATAAAACTTTTAAGTATTTGCCAAAATTAGAAAATCTCCAGTTCTTCTGAAGAATATACATATACCTAGACATTCAAAACTAAAAATTAAAGGTTGATTATTTAAATCTATCTTTTTAGTTCAAATATTTTGCATTCCTTTCTGATTTAAAACACTCTCCTATGAAAGCCACCATTATTTATAAGTGAAGAAAGAAAAGGGAATTTGTCTTACATCTCCCCACTCCTCACTTTGCCATTGTCACCTGTATCTATTTCCAGGAAGCCAATATTCATTAGGGTTAATCTGCCTACTAAATGAATAAACAAAGGATTTCTCTGTCACTAAGAGGCCAGGTGAGCCGATAGCATCTTCTAACACAGAAAATCATCTGTACCATACAGCTCAGGAAATTACCTGCTGCAATCCCACACCTGGGATCACTTGGCAGGCAGATCCATAATGTTGAGTAATATATGGAAAATGAACTATAACCATTTTTTCAAAGGGCTGACAAATCTCTCATATTTCAAAACTGAAGAACATTTTAATATGATTAACTACATAACTCACTAGGGAAAAATAGTGAAAAAATATCAAGAAATGCTTCCACATTTTTCCCCTAAACAATAACAGGGTATGTAAGAAATGATGCCAAAATACTAACATGCAATGAAATATGAATAACTGGTACAAGAATGCCAATACTTCTATGGATCTCCACGATCTTAAAAATAAGAACAGTTCTACAATAGAATGTGGTTAACAAACTAAATAAAAAGATGCACTGTTATATTATAATCCCTACTTTTATAGACTGACAAATTCAGATCAAGTAAAAGCTACACCTTGGTGGCTCAAGATACCAGGAAAAGAACCCAAGAGCAATTATTTGTTAATAGATTAATAATATTATCACTTCATGTTTCATTTTGTGGAGCAGAATCCCAGGTTTTATTGCCCTGTAAAAATAATTTTTCCAGCTAAAGAAGCCAATAGGAAACCATTGGTGTTAAATAAACAAACACAAAATAAGTAAAAGAAATGAGGTCAAAGATACCTGACTCCCCTACAAATGTTAAATAATAAAAACGTATACATATAATATATATATATATATCTCCTAGATACAAGTTTGAAATAACATTTGATAGCTGAAAACCATGTAGTATAAGCACAGAAAAGAACTGATTTGATAAGAACTGGTCTGAAGATCAATTCGATTAGATACATGAGACTATGGCAACAGAATTCATTCACAAAACATGAAAACAAATAGTGATTAGTGGTCATTCTTCTCTCAAAATTATGTTCAATTCTACAGAAGGTCTTGGGTGTCACAGAGAATGAAATAAAACTAAATATGTCAGCATATATGCCAATGAGAATCAACCAATATGCACAAGTTTTATTTCTTTATTCAACTTTTAATAATATGTTTGCAGAGAAAAAGGAGCCAAACTAGTAATACTGGACAGATTACGTATCACTTTATAGAGGCACTACAAGTAGAGAATTAAAAGACTTAGGTCTTCTGGGACTGAGTACCCCCACTCGCCCCAATAAAAATTAAAATAGGAAAAAAAAAGACTTAGAAAAAGGGTTAGTCTACATTTAATGACTGCCCACTCCATGTAAGGCCCCATATCAAATAGGGCTGGGTTTGCTCAAGGGTGATAAAAAACAGATAGGGTCTTTGTCTACAGTATATATTATCGTTATTATTTTTGAAAATCGTTTCTTAGCTTCACAGGGGTTCCCTGGTTGTTTTTATACTGAATATGTCAGAGTTATATCAAATACTACAAAACTATTGAGAGGTGTGTCCATCTGGGGGAACAGCGATATTGGCAGGGAAGCAGTGGAGGTGTGGGGCACCAGGTCACGTATATGCTGCACCTAAGGAAATGTAGTGTAGAGAGAAATTAAAGAAGGCTTACCCAGTGGCTGGGTGTGGTGGCTCATGCCTGTAATCCTAGCACTTTGGAAGGCCGAGGTGGGTGGGTCACCTAAGGTCAGGAGTTCGAGAGCAGCCTAGCCAACACAGTGAAACCCCGTCTCTACCAAAAATACAAAAAATCAGTTGAACGTGGTGGTTGGGGGCCTGTAGTCCCAGCTACTTGGCAGGCTGAAGCAGGAGAATCACTTAAACCAGGGAGGAGGAGGTTGCAGTGAGCCGAGATCGCACCATTGCACTCCAGCCTGGGCAACAAAAGTAAAACTCCATCTCAAAAAAAAAAAAAAAAAGACTTACCCATAATATGGAATCTTTCACAGTCTTTATCTGTTGGGTCAGGTTTTCTGAGATAAGCCATTTAAACATAAATCAAAGTAAATGCAAACTGTATGTGAATTCCAATAGCCAGCAGCTTACATTGCTGTATTGACAACAGATGCTAAATATATGAATATCATATATACATATTCTTGAATTTATTTTTGCTGAGATGGTTTTTTTTTTTTTTTTTTTTGGTCTATGTGGGAAAATTCAGCATGTGAGTTTAAGGAAATGTATATGATTTCCCTTTCAAGATCCTACAAAAACATATGGGAGCAAGATAATGTTTGTTCTGACCTGCCAAAATCCTGTGGAGATCATCTCGAATCCACATCACATTCCTGAGTACTAATGCTCACACGGGGCTTTTGCGTTAGCAGATGTGTGAAAATGCATGTACTCAGAGAATTCCCTCATGGCTTCCTATCTAAAGAAGCTCCTCTACAACAGCTCTTCCAGCCAAATGCTGAAATGACATCTCCAAGTTCAGTATACCTTCATTTAAGCCAGTGTCTGGACGGAAAAAATTCAACTGAAGGGTTTGTTATCTGGCTCAAAACCAAGGGGAGCCTGAGTGAATGTAAGACAGATTTTCAGAAGGCCTCCTATATTCTACTTCTAATCTTCAAGTCATATCAGAGACTCTAGTAAATTTTTACTTGTTCACGTCACAATTTCTAGCAATCAGATTTCACCATTTCAAACACATCACTGGAAGATGCATGTGTATGATTTTAGTTGTGATTAAAACTGGGGGAAGGGAGGCTGTTCAATACTGTTCCTATTTCAACTGTGGCAAGACTATGCTGAAAATATTAAGAAAATCAATCTATCTTTGCATACTTTCTCTTAAATTTTCTTTTGTAAAAATAATGCGTTTTTGGCCGGGCACGGTGGCTCACGTCTGTAATCCCAGCACTTTGGGAGGATGAGGCGGGTGGATCATGAGGTCAGGAGTTCAAGACCAGCCTGACCAAGATGTTGAAACCCTGTCTCTACTAAAAACCCAAAAATTAGCCAGGCATGGTGGTGGGCGCCTGTAATCCCAGCCACTTGGGAGGCTGAGGCAGAGAACTGCTTGAACCCGGGAGGCAGAAATTGCAGTGAACTGAGATCGTGCCACTGCACTGCAGCCTGGGCGACACGGCAAGACTCTGTCTCTCACACACACACACAAAATAGATGTTTTTGAGCCTTATAATAACACAGGCTCACCAAAGAAAACTTTGGAAAAACTGTAAAGAAGAAAATTAAAACTGTTCATAATCCTATCACTTGGAGGTTAAACACTATTTACAATTTGATCTGTTTCCTTCATGTCATCCATGAATGAATACCATAAAGTTGTATAAATCTATAACTGCATAATTTTTGATGATACTTTTTGTACAGTTTTGTACTCTTCTAAGTTCATTAAAATGCAAAGCAGTGGTTACAATCTTAAATTGACAAAAGCATTAAAGAAGGGGGAAAAGAGGACACCTAGAAATGTTAAAAGGTATATTTTATTCTATGATGATACTCTAACAATTATGACTATCTATATATCAAATAATACAATGTTGACACCATATAGCAAAACTATAGAACATAAGGAAAAATACAGAAAAATATTAGTAGCATGAGATTTTAACTTCATCATTTTTAACACCATAACAGCTGATATATCTATATATCTACATCTCTAGCTCTCTCTCTCAGAAAGCATATAACATAACTAATGAGGTAAATCTAACTGATGAAATTGCAACTCTGTATGCTGAAAAGAGAAAATAAACCCCTTTTTTTCAAGTGCCCATGAAACCTTTACAAAAATCATGAAATATTTTTGCTAAAATATAAAAATTTGATCAAACCAATCTCCCAGATCTAATAAACAATTTACGGGAAATTTTAGGAACAAAAGAACACCAAGAGATCAACAGAATTCAGTCTGTAGGAAATGCTACAAGATAAATGTCCCGGTTTCCTTAATAAATAAACTATAAAGTAGTAAAAACAAGGAGATGGAGAATAAACCTACATATTAAAAGAGTCTTATGAAATATATCAACCAATTGCAATGTATAAGTCTTATGTGAAACATGATTTTTTAAAATGAGATAGAGAAATTTAACATGAATTGGAGATCTGATATTACATTATTATTGTTAATCTTCTCAGGCATGATAATACTTTGTTTTTTTAAAAAAGTCCTTATTTTTAGAGATATGTACTAAAATATTTACAAACGAAATATCATGACATCTGGATTTGCTTCAAAATAATATGGTAGAATAGTGGGGTAGCATATAAAACTAGTTTGGTGATGGGCTGCTAAGTGTCAAAACTACCTGATTTTTCAGGGATACATCAGGCTATTCATTCTATATTTGCATATATTTGAAATGTTTCATAATAAGGAGTAAAAGAGAAAAGCGAGCATGAATGTGTGTATGCACACACACATTAAAAACTGTTCATAGCAAATATAGTTATTCTTTTGAGGAGGTGTTTTAAGGGAAAGGAAAGATACAGGTTTGTAGCTGATATCGCATTTACAACATGATTTTAAGGGAAAGGAAAGATATGGGTTTGTAGCTGATCTCGCATTTAAATTTTTATTTAAATTTCTCCTTTGTGTAGACAGATGTCACATAATGTTAGCAATTGTTGAATCTAGTAAGAATGTTTATATATCACTGTACTATATTTAAAATTTTCTGTAAGTTTGGAATTTTTCATAATAAAATGCTGTGAAATTTCTACTTATTGTCAAGTTAAAAAGTTATCTTAGCAATTCTTGCCTGTATACTTTCAGATACACTAAAGAATAATTTTATCAATATTGTAAATCCACTGGCATTTTGACTGGGATTGCATAAAAGTTCTGAATTAATTTCAAAATATCTTCAATTGTTAAAATAATCAGTCTCCTTATTCAGAACATGATATATTGTTAATTCATGTAAATAATTTTTTAATCACTGTAGAATTTCATAGTTTTCTTTATATAGGTTCTATATCTTTCTTCTTAGGGTTATTCCCAAGTATTTTATATTTTCTGGTACTATTGGGAGTGAAATATTCTAAAGAATTCAACCGTCTAATTAGCTTTTACTTGTTTATAGAAATAGTATGAATGTTTTACATATTTACCAAGTGTCTGATCTGTTGGTAAGTTCAGAGATAATGCTCTTGAATTTTCTAAGTGAAACAATTATATTGTCTGTAAATGGTGATTTTGTAGTTATAGCTCTTCTTTATTTTTTTATATATTACTGTCTTGTCTGGAATATCTACATCTAGAGTAATTGTATAATGGTTTTAGTGTGATTGCCTCTTTCATGATTTTAGGAGGAATGCCAAGAGTATTTCATATTAAATATGATGTCAGTTTTTGGTTTAAGATAGCTATTATTTATTATTTAAAGAAGACATCTTTCTATTTCTAGTTATCTCAGAATAAATCTCATAAATAAATGCTGAATTTTATCAAATGCCCTTTCAGCATCTAATGACACTATCATGTTTTCTTAGTGGACCAACAAATACTATACATTACAATAATATATTTTATAATATGGGATAAATCACATTTGGTCATGGTAGGTGATTCTTTTATTGTAACATTCAATTTGGTTTGTTGGTATTTTATTTGCTATTTCTGAATCTAAATTCATATGTAAGATTGCTACATAGCTCTCTTTTATGTATGTTATGTTTGTTAGGTTTTAGTCATTCATTTTTAAAAGCCTCTCTGAGAGGGGATTAGAAAAACCCTGTCCTCAATAGGTGTTAAAAAGTTCCTCAATGCTAATGCTATTTATTATGAAGTAGGAAAAGGCAAGAGGCCACAGCCTGCAAGCACAAAGGTGAGATAATGGCTTTCGCATCACTTAGCCGTCAGCCCTGCTTAGTGTGAAGTGTTGTGTCTAGAGACGCCCAACCAACCATCCATTTAAAAATATATAGAATATTAAAGTAATTGACAAACACAGAAACTGTCAATGTTTTGGAAGATAATTTTAAAAGCATAATGCATTTTGGGGGTAGTGTTAGTATGCAATAAGAAACCAAAAAAAACCAGATTAGGCAAAAAACAATACCTATTTCAAATATCAGCACCAGAATCCTGCGAAGTTAGTCCCCATATTGGTAAAGGTTATTGAAAATTTCTATACCTCAAGGTCTGTCTATGCTTTTGTCACAACAAAAGGTTGCTCTCTCTTGCCAAAGAAACAGGAATGTGTAGCCTGGCAAGACAGAAACTTTTAGACAATAATTGCTTCACTCTACCCAAACGCCACACAAAAACTTGCAGCACTCCCACCACCCACACTGGGAAAGGCCAAGTAGGGAGCCCAGACTCCACCCTTGAGAGGCTATGACAAGGTGCCCAACACCTCCACAGGGGTGGTGTTGGAGAAGGCTAAGTACAGTCAGGACTTTCATCCCTATCTGCTGTTAACAAGAACTACCTCCTAACATACATGTGCAGTTTTGGTGCAGGACAAATGGGGAGTCTGGATTTTCACCCCTACTTGGCAGTAAGGAGGCACCACTCCTTCTCTCCACTGGGGTGTTTATGAAAGAGGTCTAGGGGAGAATCCCTTTTTGGACTTTGACCGTATCATCCAGCACCAATGCACCGTCATTGGAGACTACGTTGGGAGCTGGGACTTCCATCTCTCCCAAGTAGTAACCTGATTGGGTGGTAACAGTAGTGTGGTAAGGAACCTGGGCTTCTACCTCCACCTGGCAGAAATAAGGTAGAACATCCTACTTCCCCTGCCATTGTGATACCAGAGAAAGCCCCTTAAAACAGAAGGTTTAAGTACAATTCATATCATAGGGAAATGTCCAGCTTTCAACTGAAAATGATTCAACATACTTCCAGCCAGCAAGATATCATAACAAATGAAAAAAAGACAATCAATAGATATGAACACCAAGATGACAGAGATCCTAAAATTATCTGACAAAGACTTTTAAAGCAGCCATGATAAAAATGTTTCAATGAGTAATTATGAACATGCTAGAAACACACAAAAAATGAAAATGAAAGAAATGTAAACTTTGGGTGATAATAATATATCACTTGTCAATGTAGGTTCATCAGTTATAGCAAATATACTACTCTGGTGGGGGATCTTGATAATAGGCGAGGCTACGAATGTTGGGGGTGGCAGGGAGTATATGGAAATCTCCGCACCTTCTGCTTAATTTTGCTGGGAACCTAACTAAAATTGCTCTAAAAAACCCCAAAGCCTCATCAAAGAAATAGAAAGTCTTAGCAAAGAAGTAAAAGATATAAAAAAGAATGAAGTGGAATTTGTATTTACTTATTTACTTACTCATTTTTGAGACAGGGGCTTGCTGTGTCACTCAAGCTGGAATGCAGTGGTGTGATCATAGCTCACTACAGCCTCAAACTCTGGGCTCAAGCAATTCTCCTTCCCTCGGCCTCCCTAGTAGTTAGGTCTACAGGTGCAGGCCACTGCACCCAGCTAATTTTTAATTTTTTCTCGTAGAGACAGGGCCTTGCTTTGTTGCCCCGGCTGGTCTCCAAATCCTGGCTTCAAGCGATTCTCCTGCCTCAGCCTTCCAGAGTGCCTGGATTACAGGTGTGAGCCATTATACCTGGCCTCAAAAGAAAATTTTAGAACTGAAAAATACAATAACCAAAATAAAAAGCTAAGTGGATGGGTTCAATAGCAGAATGAAGAGGCACAGAAAGAATTAGTAAACTGTAACATGGAGCAATAGAAATTACCCAGTCTGAATAACAGGGGCTCAGGGATCTGTGAGATTATAATGAAATATGTAGCATTTCTATCACTTTAAGCCCGAAAGGAGTGGAGAAAGGGTGTGGGTTGGAAAAGTATTTGAAAAATAATGGTTGAACAATATTCACATTTTGTAAGAGACATAAATTGACACACTAAAGAAGCTAAATCCTCAACTTCAAACAGGAAACTTCCAAAGAAGCCCACTAGAAGAGACATCATAGTTAAACTTCTGAAAATGAAAGACAAAGAAAAAATCTTGAAGGCAGTGAGAGAAAAATGGCACTTTATCTATATGGGAAAAAAACTTCAATTAACATCACATTTGTCATCAGAAAACACGGAGGCTCAAAGAAAGTAACACAGTATTTTTTTCTGAGTACTGAAGGAAAAGAACTATGAACCTTGAATCCTATACCCAGCCATAATATCACTCAGTAATAAAGGGGAAATCAAAGCATTTTCACATGAAGAAAGACTAAGAATTTGTTGCCAGTGGACTTACTCTAAAAGAATGACTAAAGGAAGATCTCTTAACGGAAGGAAAACAAATGAAGAAGTAACTGCGGAACAGTAGGAAGGAAGAAAAAACACAGTAAGCAAAAACATGGTTAAATACTATAAGCTTTTCTTCTCCTCCTGAGTTTTCTAAATTATGTGTGAGAGTTGAAGCAAAAACAACACCCTTTGATGTGGTTCTAAATGCATGTAAGAGAATGTTTAAGATAATTATATTATAAATCGGGATGGTAAAGGGACATAAAGGGAAGAAGGGCTACACTCAAATTGGTGAAATAATGATACCAGTAGACTGTGATAAGTTAGGTATACATAATGCAATATACATATATTGGCTACTAATAAAGATACATAAAGGACCATAATTTTTAAAACTATACATAAAAACTCTTCAACAAATGGTGCTAGGATAATTGGCAAGCCACATGTAGAAGAATGAAACTGCATGCTCGTCTCTCACCTTATATTTAATACAAAAATCAACTCAAGATGGATTAAAGACTTAAATCTAAGACCTGAAACCATGAAGATTCTAGAAGATAACATCAGAAAAAACCCTTCTAGACATTGGCTTAGGCAAAGACTTCATGACCAAGAACCCAAAAGCAAATGCAACAAAGTCAAAGATAAATAGATGGGAATTAATTAAACTAAAAAGCTTTTCTGCACAGCAAAAGAAATAATTAGCCAAGTTAACATACAACCCACAGAGTGGGAGAAAATCTTCACAATCTATACATCCGACAAAGGACTAATTTCCAGAATCTGCAAAGAACTCCAACAAATCAGCAAAAACAAACCCAAACAATCACATCAAAAAGTGGGTTAAGGACGTGAATAGACAATTCTCAAAAGAAGATATACAAATGGCCAACAAGTGTATGGAAAAATGCTCAACATCACTATGGAAATGCAAATCAAAACCACAGTGCAATACCACCTCACTCCTGCAAGAATGGCCATAATCAACAAATCAAAAAATAATAGATGTTGGCATGGATGCAGTGAAAAGGGTACTTTTACACTGTTGGTGGGAATGTAAACTTGTACAACCATTATGGAAAACAGTGTGGCGATTCCTTAAAGAACTAAAAGTAGATCTACCATTTGTTCCAGCAATCCCACTACTAGGAATCTACCAAGAGGAAAATGAGTCATTATGCAAAAAAGATACTTGCACACATGTTATTAGCACCACAATTTGCGATTGCAATTGGAACCAAACCAAATTCCCATTAATCAACGAGTAGATAAAGAAAATGTGGTGTGTATACACACACATACACACACACACACACACACAATGGAATACTACTCGGCCATAACAAGGAATGAAATAATGGCATTTGCAGCAACCTAGATGGAACTGGAGACTATTATTCTTTCTTTCTTTTTTTTTTTTTTTTTTGAGACAAAGTCTCACCCTGTCATGAGGCTGGAGTGCAGTGGTGTGATCTCGGCTCACTGCAACCTCCGCCTCCTGGGTTCAAGTGATTCTCATGCCTCAGCCTCCTGAGTAGCTGGGACTACCGGCATGTACTACCACGTCCAGCTCATTTTTGTACTTTTTAAGTAGAGACAGGGTTTCACCATGTTGGCCAGGATGGTCTTGATCTCTTGACCTCATGATCCGCCCACCTCAGCCACCCAAAGTGCTGGGATTACAGGCATGAGCCGCCGTGCCCAGCCGGAGACTATTATTCTAAGTGAAGTAACTCAGGAATGGAAAACCAAACATCGTATGTTCTCACTCATAAGTGGGAGCTAAGCTAAGAGGACGCCAAGGTATAAGAATGATACACTGGACTATCAGGACTCAGGGGAAAGAGTGAGGGGTGGCAAAGGATAAAAGATGACACACTGCATACAGTGTACACTGCTCAGGTGATGGGTGCACCAAACATCTCAGAAATCACCACTAAAGAACTTATTCATGTAACCAAACACCACCTGTTCCCCAAAAGCCTATTGAAATTTAAAAAAAAAAAAAAAACACTACCGACAAATCAAGATAGAATTTTAGAAAATGTTCCATAACCTACAGGAAGGCAGGCAAAAAAAAAAAAAAAAAAAAAAAAAACCAAATCAAGCCTAAACAAAACAAAAAAACAGAGAAAGAAAAAGCAGAGAACAAATAGAAAATAAAAAATAAAATGGCAGACTTAAGCCCTGACAGATAAATAATTATATTCATTACATTCAATGTGAATGGTCTACAATTAAAAGACAGATATTGGAAGAATGGACTAAAAAACATGACTCAACTATATGTCTTTTTACAGGAAATTCATTTAAAACATATCAAATATAATGATACAGACACACTGAAACCAAAATGTTAGAAAAAGATATATCACGTAAAAGTTACAGGAAGGAAAGCGGGGGTGGCTACCTTAATACAAGATAAAGTAGACTTTAGAGAAAAGAAAATTACCAGATAAGAGAAGGACATTATATAATGATAAAAAGTTACACAAAGAAAACACAGCAACCTTAGATGCGCATGCACTAAACAACAGAGCTACAAGACATATGAAGCAAACCCTGACAGTACTGAAGGAAGAAATAGACATATCTACGGTTATAGCTGGAGACTTCAATAATTCTTTCTCAACAGGTAGATTTCTCATATATTGATGGTAGGATTATAAAATAATACAGACAGTATGGAAAATAGTTTAGAAGTTTCTTGAAAAATTAAACATATTCTTACAATGTGACCCAGCAACTGTGCTTGTGGGCCTTTAGCTCAGTGAAAGGAAACTTTTTTTTTTTTTTTTTTTTTGAGAGGGAGTCTCGCTCTGTCACCCAAGCTGGAGTGCAGTGGCGCGATCTCGACTCACTGCAAGCTCCGTCTTCTGGGTTCACGCCATTCTCCTGCCTCAGCCTCTCTGAGTAGCTGGGACTACAGGCGCCCGCCACCACGCCCGGCCAACTTTTTTTGCATTTTTAGTAGAGACGGGGTTTCACCGTGGTCTCGATCTCCTGACCTTGTGATCCGCCCGCCTCGGCCTCCCAAAGTGCTGGGATTACAAGCGTGAGCCACCGCGCCCGGCCTGAAACTTCTTTTATCTACATGAAAACCTTTACATGATTGTTCAAGTCAGTTTCACTTGAAATAGCCATAAACTGGAAACAGCCAAAATGTTGTATAATAGGTGAATAGTTAACTAAACTGTGCTACATCCATACCATGCAATACTACTCAGCAATTAAAGGGAATAGACTATTGATACATGCAATAACTTGGATGGACCTCAAAGGCATCATAATCCATTTTAAAAACAGGCAATATCAAAGGGTCACATATCGTAAAATTCCATTTCTTAAAACTCAAAATGACAAAATTATAGAGATGAATAGATTAGTAGCTGGCAGGGGTCAGAGATGGTGGTGGGATGGGAACTGAGTGTGGCTATAATGGAGCAGGAAGAAATGAGCAAGATATTTGTGGTGATGGAACAGTTTGTATCTTGATGATGGTGGTGGTTACACGAATCTGCGCACATGATAAAATGACACAGAAGTGGCTGGGCGCAGTGGCTCACGCCTGTAATCCCAGCACTTTGGGAGGCCGTGGCAGGTGGATCATGAGGTCAGGAGTTCAAGACCAGCCTGGCCAAGATGGTGAAACCCCGTCTCTACTAAAAATACAAAAATTAGCCCGGTGTGGTGGTGCATGCCTGTAATCCCAGCTACTCAGGAGGCTGAGGCAGAAGAACCACTTGAACCCGGGAGGCAGAGGTTGTAGTGAGCCGAGATCACACCACTGCACTCCAGTCTGGGCTACAGAGCAAGACCCCATCTCAAAAAAAAAAAAAAAAAAAGGCACAGAAGTATATGTACACTTTAGACCAATGTCAATTTTCTTTCACCTCTGTAAAATGTGGGGAGTAATAAGTCTGCTGGGAGGATGTACTCTATATAGTGGCATCATTAGGCAGAATTAGAGGCTTCCTAGATGACTTTCTGCCTATTCCATTAAGGCAAGATGGTTCAACATAACACAATAAACTCAAAGATTTCTTCAGCTATAGGAATATAGAGACTTCAGCTTGTAAGTGCAAATAGCCACCTTCTGAAAAGCAGTGTGACATCACTAAAAGAGCTTGAGCTTCATGCTGAAGGAACTGGGAATCTAAATCCCAGTTTTCCAGTTACTAAATGTGAGACCTAGTAGAGGAGGGAAGAATACAAGCAGACAGGTATAAGCTTCCTGTGTTTAAGAGTATTTTTGTCAGAAGGAAAACACCTAACTCTGTAGCCCTTCCAACTCAAGTTAGACATCACCTTTTTTTTGAGACGGAGTCTCACTCTGTCACCAGGCTGGAATGCGGTGGCGTAATCTTGGCTTACTGCAACCTCCACCTCCCAGGTTCAAGCTATTCTCCTGCCTCAGCCTCCCTCCCAAGTAGCTGAGACTACAGGCAAGCGCCACCACGCCCAGCTAATTTTTGTATTTTTAGTAGAGACAGGGTTTCACAAAGCTGGCCAGGATGATCTCGATCTCTTGACCTCATGATCTGCCCACCTCAGCCTCCCAAAGTGCTGGGATTACAGGCATGAGCCACCATGCCCGGCCAATATCACCTCTTCTGAGAAGAACTCTAAGACTCCCCCAAAGACTGGTGAGGTGCTCCCATGGTACCACTGTCTTCTGCATGAATTAAACTTTAAACAGAGGGACCATTAATTAAAATAGAAGGCTGATTACATAATTTAAGAAACAGGCATACAATGGAAAACAATATAGTTGTGAAAAATTGATCTGGACCCAGAATAGCCAAAGCTATCCAAAGCAACAAGAACAAAACTGGAGGTATCACATTACCTGACTTCAAATTATATTACAAAGCTATAGTAACCAAAACAGCATGGTACTGGAATAAAAGCAGATACATAGACCAATGGAACACAATAGAGAATCTAGAAATAAATCTTTTTTTTTTTTTTTCTGAGATGGAGTTTCCTTCTTGTCACCCAGGCTGGAGTGCAGTGGTGTGATCTTGGCTTACTGTAACCTCTGCCTCCCAGGTTCAAGCAATTCTCCTGCCTCAGCCTCCCGAATGGCTGGGACTATAGGTACCCATCACCATGCCCAGTTAATTTTTGTATTTTTAGTAGAGATGGGGTTTCACCATGTTGGTCAGGCTGGTCTTGAACTCCTGACCTTAGGTAATCCACCCTCCTCAGCCTCTCAAAGTGCTGAGATTAAAGGCATGAGCCACTGCACCCGGCCAAGAACCCAGAAACAAATCTACCCACCTATAATGAACTCAATTTTGACAAAGGTGTCAAGAACATACACTGGGGAAAGACAGTCTCTTCAATAAATGGTGCTGGGAAAACTGGATATCCATATGCAGAAGAATGAAACTAGACCCCTATCTCACACTATATACAAAAATCAAATGAAAAATGGATTAAAGCAGGGTGCCCAACCCCCACATCGTGGACCAGTACTGGTCATGGCCTGGGTCGCACAGCAGGAGGTGAGTGTCAGGCGGCAGAGCATTACTGCCTGAGCTCCGCCTCTTGTGAGATCAGTGCTGGCATTAGATTCTCATAGGAGCATGAACCCTACTGTGAACTGTGCATATGAGGGATCTAGGTTACATGCTCCTTATGAGAATCTAACTAATGCCTGATGATCTGGGGTAGAACAGTTTCATCCAGAAACCATCCTGTGCCCCACCCTGATCCATGGAAAAATTGGCTTCCATGAAACTGGTCCCTGGTTCCAAAAAGGTTGGAGACTACTGGATTAAAGCCTGAAATCTAAGACCTCAAACCATGAAACTACTGCAAGAAAACACTGAAGAAATGCTCCAGGACATTGGTCTGGACAAAAATCAATTGAGTAATATCCCACAAGCACAGGCAACCAAAGCAAAAATGGACAAACGGGATCACATCAAGGAAACAATCAACAAAGTGAAGAGACAACCCACAGAATAGGAGAAAATATTTGCAAACTACCCATCTGACAAGGAATTAATAACCAGAATATATAAGGAGCTCAAACAACTCTATAGGAAAAGATCTAATAATACCATTTAAAAAAAGGCAAACGATTTGAATAGACATTTCTCAGAAAAAGATATATAAACAGCAAACAGGCATATGAAAAAGTGCTCAATACCACTGATCATCAGAGAAATGCAAATCAAAACTACAATGAGGTATTAGCTTATCCCAGTTAAAATGGCCTATATCCAAAGGACAGGCAATAACAAATGCTGGCAAGGATGTGGAGGAAAACCCTCATACACTTTTGGTGGGAATGTAAATTAGTACAACCACTATGACGAATAGTTTGGAGGTTCCTCAAAAAACTACAACTAGAGCTACCTTACAGTCCAGCAATCCCACTGCTAGGTATATACCCAAAAGAAAAGAAAACAGCATATTGAAGAGACACCAGCATTCCCATGTTTGTTGCAGTACTACTGTTCACAACAGCCAAAATCTGAAAGCAAACTAAGTGTCCATCAACAGATGAATGGATAAAGAAAATGTAGTACTTATACACAATGGAGTACTATTCAGCCATAAAAAAGAATGAGATCCTGTCATTTGCAACAACATGGATGAAACTGGAGGTCATTATGCTAAGTGAAATAATCCTGGCACAGAAAGACAAATATCACATGTTCTCACAACATTTGTGGGATCTAAAAATCAAAACAATTAATTCATGGAGATAGCAGAAGGATGACTACCCAAGGCTGGGAAGGGTGGTGAGAGGGTAGGGGAGAGGTAGAGAGGATTAATGGGTACAAAGAAATGGAATTAATAAGACCCAGTATTTGACAGCACAACAGGGTGACTATAGTCATATTAATTATACATTTTAAGATAACTAAGAGTATAATTAGATTGTTTGTAACACAAAGGATAAATACTTGAGGGAATAGATACCCCATTTTACATGACGTGACTATTATGTATTACATGTCTGTATAAAAACAACATATATATATATATATATATGATGTAATACCCCAGGTATGTGTGTGTGTCTGTGTGTATATATATATATATCCCTACCATGTACCCACAAAAATTAAATTTTTAAATTAAAAAAAAAATGACATGGAGGCTGGGCATGGTGGTGCATGCCTATAGTCCTAGATACATGGGAGGCTGAGGTGGGAGGATCTGTTGAGCCCAGGAGTTCAAGACCAGCCTGGGCAACATAGCAAGAACCTGTCTCTTAAAACAAACCAAAAAACAAAATTGACATGGAAGGATATTTATCATATACACAGAGTAAAATAATTTGGAAGTATATATACCAAAGGTTTATCTTTAGATGACTCTGAACTCCCTCCCTCCCTTCCCTCCCTTCCCTCCCTGCTTACCTTCCTTCTTATGTATTCTAATGTTTCTAAAACAACCATGGTTTATCTGCAACATATGAAATGTGCAATACAAATATAAAAGATTAATAATCCTCATATATGAGATCTGAAAGTCAGTGAGGGCTGGGTGTAGTAGCTCACGCCTATAATCCCAGCACTTTGGGAGGCCAAGGTGAGTGGATCACTTGAGGTCAGGAGTTCGAGAGCAGCCTGGCCAACATGGTGAAACCCCATCTCTACTAAAAATACAAAATTAGTTGGTTGTGGTGGCGTGCACCTGTAATTCCAGCTACTCGGGAGGCTGAGGCAGGAGAATTGCTTGAACCTGGGAGGCAGAGGTTGTGGTAAGCTGGGATCCTGCCACTGCACTCCAGCCTGGGTGACAGAGTGAGACTCCGTCTCAAAAAATCAAATCAAATCAATAAGAATAGAAAAACTTCAAAATGGCCAATGGCCAATTAACACTTTTGTTCAATGTTCAACCTCAATAGTAATCAAATAAATATAAATTAAAATTGCTTTTCTTCCCCAAATAAAACTTATTATTGTTCTTTCTTTTGTTTGTGGTCACAGTATATAAAACAAAATTTAACATTTTAACCATTTTTAGGAATACAATTCAGTGGCACTAATGACATTCATAGTGTGGTACAACCAACACCTCTTCCTATTCCCAAAACTTTTTTTGTTTTTGTTTTTTTGAGATGGAGTCTCACTCTGTTGCCCAGGCTGGAGTGCAATGGTGCAATCTCGGCCCACTGCAACCTCTGCCTCCGAGGTTCAAGCGCTTCTCCTGCCTCAGCCTCCCAAGTAGCTGGGATTACAGGAGTATGCCACCATATTCGGCTAATTTTTTTTTTTTTTTTTTGGTAGTTTTAGTAGAGACAGGGTTTCACCATGTTGGCCAGGCTGGTCTCAAACTGCTGACTTCAAGTGATCTGCCTGCCTCAGCCTCCCAACTCAAAACTTTTTAATCACTTCCCAGACCCTGTAACTAGTAAGCAATAACTCTCCATTCCCCTATTTTCCCCCAATCCCTGGTAACCTCTAATCTACTTTCTATGTCTACAAATTTGCCTATTGTGTATTTTTCATATAAGTAGAATCATACCCTGTTTGTCTTTTTGATTCTGGCTTAATTTAGCAGAATGTTTCCAAGATTCATCTATGCTACAGCATGAATCAGACTTTCATTCTTTTTTGTGGTTGAATAATGTTTCTTTTTCTTTTCTTTTCTTTTTTTTTTTTTTTTTTTTTTTTTTTTTGAGGCAGAGTCTCTCTCTGTCCCCCAGGCCGGAGTGCAGTGGCGCAATCTCAGCTCACTGCAGTCTCTGCTTTCCAGGTTCAAGCGATTCTCATGCTTCCACCTCCCAAGTAGCTGGGATTACAGCTGCCTGCCACCATCCCCGGCTAATTTTTGTATTTTCAGTAGAGATGGGGTTTTGCCATGCTGGCTAGGCTGGTCTCAAAACTCCTGACTTCAGGTGATCCATCCACCTCAGCCTCCCAAATTGCTGGGATTGCAGGCGTAAGCCACGTGCCCAGCCTGAATAATGTTTCATTGTATGGACAGTCCACATTTGGTTTATTCCATTCTTCTTTTGGTGGCTACTTGGGTTGTTTCCACATTTTGGCTATTGTGAATAATGCTGCAATGAACATTATCACAAACTTACTGTTTTCATTTTTTTTGTTGTTGTTATTTTTACCTAGGAGTTCAATGGCTGGATAATATGGGAATTCTAGATTTTGTTTTTTAAGGAAATGCCAAACTGTTTTCCACAATGACTTTACCATTTTACATTCCTACCAGCAGTGTAAGACAGAGAATTATTGTTTTTAGTCTACCAAATTGAAGTCCTTAAAAAAAGTAAGCCTAGTGTTAGCAAAGCAAGACTAAAGGAAGGAAATGAGAACATCAAACTTAGCTGAATGAATGAATGAAGCACAAATTGATAGAACTTTACTTAGGGCAACCTGGCAATATGTAAACATAAAGTGACTTAAAAATATACGTATTCTGGACCTAGAATTTCCACTTCTTGGAATTTATCCTAAACAAATAATCACAGATAACAACAAAGATTTATATATAGGAATTTATTTATTCTAAATTAGTTAAATTCTAATTAATTAACTAATTTAGAATTAAAAATTCTAAATGATCTAAAAGTTTAATGATAGAAAATCAGACAAATAAATGATCCAGCCACCATTAAAATATCTATGTCTTCAAAAATATTTAATGACTTGAAGGAAATCTGCTAACAATAAATGAAGCAAGTTTCAAAACATCATTTATTCTACAACTGTCTCCCACTCCTTATCCATGGGGATACGTTCCAAGACCCCCAGTGGCTGCCTGAAACCACGGACAGTACCAACACTATACCCACACATTGCTTAACAACAAAGATGTGTTCTGAGAAAGTGTGTTATTAGGTGATTTCACCACTGTGCAAACATCATAGAGTATGCTTGTACAAACCTAGATAGAATAGCCTATGACACACCTAAGCTATATGCTATAACCTCTTTTATTACTCCCACACAAAAAATCTGTACAGTTATGTCACTGTACTGAATACTGCAGGCAACTGTAACACAGTGGTAAGTATTTGTGTATCTAAACATAGAAAAGCTACAGTAAAAATCTGGTATTATAATTTTACGGGAACACTGTTGCACAAGCATATAGGGTCCACTGTTGACTGAAAGGTCATTATGCCATACATGACTGTATACACCATGTTTTTCCTATACGTACAGACCTATGATACAGTTTAATTTATAAGTTAGGCACAAAGATTAACAACAATAACTGGTAATAATATAGAACAGTTCTAACAATATGCCAGCATCAACCCTTGTGCTTTGGGGCCATTAAGTAAAATAAAGGTTACCTGAATACAAGCACTGTAATACTGCAACCGAGATGGCTGCCAAGTGACTAAAGGATAGGTAGCATAGACAGCCTGGAGATGCCAGACAAAGGGATGATTCACGGCCTGGGAGGGATGCTGTAAGATTTCATCAGGCTACTCAGAAAGGCACATAATTGAACATGTATGAATTGTTTATTTCTGGACAATATTTTAAATAAAACACCAATATGTGACAAATGAATTTAACCAAACATCCCTAGCTGCCTTTCTGTCCCAAAGTGTACCAGTACTAAAGCTCTTTCACTTTTTTTTTTTTTTCATTTTCCCCCAACACTTAAAGCAAGAGGTACAAGAATTCTGTACTTCTTTGGCCGGGCACGGGGGCTCACACCTGTAATCCCAGCACTTTCGGAGGCTGAGGCAGGTGGATCACCCGAGGTGAGGAGTTCGAGACCAGCCTGACCAACATGGAGAAACCCCGTCTATACTAAAAAAAAAATACAAAATTAGCCGGGCGTGGTGGCACATGCCTGTAACCCCAGCTACTCGTGGGGCTGAGGCAGGAGAATCGCTTGAATCTAGGAGACGGAGGTTGCTTTAAGCCAAGATCGTGCCGTTGCACTACAGCCTGGGCATCAAGAGCGAAAAAAAATAAAAAAAATTCTGTGGGTTTTTCCTCTAGTGTCAGCATAGTAGTCATGGCCTTTCATGGGTCTGCTTTTCTAGCCACATTCCACTTAAGTTTTATTGAAAACCTCACAAATGGAACTAGCTCCTCCTAGGTTTTTCTGTGATCATTTAGTTTAAAGAAATTAAAGGTCTGAGGAAAGCAAAGGCCAGGTTTTGGGGTAAACCACCTGAGTGGAAAACTGGGCTGGTGCAAGGCAGTTTTCCAACGTGCTGTGCCCTGCGGCAGGGTAGTTTTCAATAAATGTTAAGTAGAGAATATTTAAATAGCACCCAATTCACTTTTTATTCTCATAAAAAGGGAGAGATGAAAGAGATGGAAATGCAGATATGGTTCCATAAAAAGCCACAGCTGAGCTAACAGCAGTGAGGAAACCCACGGAGGTTACCTGAAGTATGTATTACACAGCTTGTGATGAGAAAAAGCCTCATGACTTTTCCTACTCTCAGCTATTCGTAGTTTTATTAAATAATCTGGTACCCTAGCAAAAGACACTACTGACTTCCACCAGGAAATCTTTTTTGCAGTGGTTACTTGCAGAACCATCCAACGCTTAGGTTTACTGGGCTTACTTTTAAAAACGTTCTGCTCCAGGGCTGGGCAAAGTTACTCTGCTGAGTAAAATGTAAGATAAAGTTGTAAGTATTTTTTTTATGGAGAGGGCAAATATTCTTCATTTCTTTAAAGCTTTAAGATGATCATCTGAAGTCCTTTAAAGAAGCAGAATTGATGGGGTAACGCAGAGGATCTTTCACAAGGTGACATGTAATACCCGATTTGGAGCTCAAGGCGCTGACACGGATCCTAAGTAAATGAGACTGCTATTTGATCCAATAAATGATGAAGTATGAGATGAAGTGCAGATCTGAAAGGCATATATCTCAATCCCCAAAGGTTGCCTCAAATAGTAATTACTGATGTTTCAAGGCATTTGCCCTATGTGCTACAGTGAAATAAACACTTTAAAGCCATCCTGTGGTATTTCCTTACTTTAATTTCAATAAAAAAGTTCTTTCTTCAGTTATACAAGATGAAAAAGTTACAGAGATCTGCTTTTTTAAAAAAAAAAAAAGTTTTTAAAAAACAAAAGCAGAAAAATATGTCTTAGTTACTCCTTGGTCAAGGTCTCGCCTCCTAAAAGACTGGAATAAAACTCTCAGCATCTTTGCTGACATGAGTCTGTGGATGGGAAGGTGGAATGGGAGACAGGACATCAAGCCCACCCAACTCCTGGAATTTTTACAGAAAAGACAAAACTTTCCAAGTGAAATAATCATTTTGTTAAATGAAACCATTTGTAACTTTAGAGAAGTTTTTTCTTTTATTCCAACGTATCATAAGAAAAATCCACACTGTGCTTCTAACAGGCTATAAAGCTTTGGTTTAAAGATGGGTCAACAAGAGCTAAAACCACTAATGTCATACTTGGAGAAGCTAAGAGTGGAGGATAGTGACGTCCCAACACTTCCAGGATCCCAGTGAAAAGTCTCACCCAGGCGAAAGACTATCTGCCAAATTTATGCCAAGAACAAAGTTTTATAGCCAAGTTAAAATCTTTTGTGTATTTAGGGACTGTTATAAAAATAGTAACATTTTCTGCATCCTTGAGAGAGCCTTTTCCTTATAGAGATGAAACAGGATTATCAAAATAGGAAGATAGTTGCTGTGAGGGAGCAATAGAAACAGGACAAACTGAAACAGAGACAGAAAAAAGAACATGAAAGACAAAGACAGAGTAAGATGGAGTGAAAAACACACGTCAACAGTCTGACATGCTCAGGAGAGTGATCTGCTCCTCTGCAAACCAAATAGCTTCATTTCTTTGCCTTTTTAGGCTGAGCAAAATGTATTTGCATGTAAAAACAAATATAACTAAAGTTAAATCCATTTGGGCAGCAGTATTTTGAGGTTCTTTTTTTAAGAAGAGGAGACTTAGGGAGTTAATTTCATTCCTTAGTCCCCACCAAAAACCTCCACAACTGGTTAATTTCAAGTCAGTAGGAGTTCCTGGAGTTAGAGTAAAAATGCCAACATATTCCTTACTAAAGCCACAGTGACGAACACTCAAACGATTCTCAGAGCTGCCTCAGACTACTGCAAATGTATCCAAATGACAGAGGATCACAGATTTTAGAATCAGAAGGGTGTTTGAGCATTTAATATACAAACTTATTACAAGAGTAATAAGGAGACACACTGTTATACCAGCATAACCTAAGAAGGGAAGAACTGAATGGTAGGGATGCGGGTACAAGAGAATAATTTTTGGGATTTAGATTCTTGTCTGAAATATCAGAATATAATCTGTTACTAGAACATAGCTTCATACCAAAGCACATTATAGCTAAAAACACAGGCTCTGGAATCAGACTGCTATGGGGATTCAACCTGGAATCTATAACATTTCAGTCTGTTTTCTCAACTGTAAAATGGGGACAATAGTACAAACTATCTTCTTAGGATGCTCATAATACATTATGATACACATGAAGAACAAAACTAAAACTTTGGGACAGACAAAAAGGAAATATTTTATGGAAAGAAGGTAAGGTGGTGACAAGTGACATTTAATGGGTCCTTGTTATGTACCTGCACTATGGCCAGAAGATTTTTATTATCTATTAATTTTTATAACATCAGAGACAGATGTTCCTATACTCTTCTCATGGACAAAGAAACTCAAGGTCATGTACCCAGTCAGCTCCAGAAATGGGAATGAAACCTACACCTAACCACAAAGCTCATGCACTTGCATTACACACGTCTATTCAAAAAATTGATCAAAAATGGACTTTAACAACGAGCTATGTAAAACATGTTCATGACAAAAAAATTCAGATGACACTGCCAAAGTTGGGAGGTAGTATACAGTATTTAATTTCTCTGAATCACACCTTCTTCTGAAAAAAATGGAAATTGTAACAGTGCTTTTACCTCATAATATTTTGTGAATACAGGTGATAATGCATGTGAAATGCTTAGCAGAGTGTATTCAGTAACCAAATGTTACCAAAACCACTAATAGTTCATTATATATAATTTAATATGCATATAGGAGAGAAACTCTATGAGCTGCATATAATTCAAGATTTAAAAACAGATGTTAAGTATCCTATTTAACTTTTAATTCCGTAATTTTTCAAGAATAAACCTCTCCAACTAGGTTTCTTTCATGAAAACAGAGGCATACAATTCAAAATTATATCAGCTTACATTAATTTTCATGATCACAACCTCAAAATAATTTTGTCTCAGCTAAGGACATCTACTAATTTGCATATAGCTATTTTTGTGAATGTTAATAGTATTGCATTCAGGAGGTTCCTTAGTAATTCCTTATTTTTATTCTTGGGACCATATATGCTAAACTACAGTGAAAATTACACCATCCATAGAAGGAAATGATAAAGGTATCATCCCACAGCCTTTCAATTTATTAGTATTTTTATCATATCAACTAACTAGAAGGCAAAACCTAGTTACCATTTTGCAGATGAATAAAACAGACGCCGAAAATGGGCCAGTTAAAGGCACTGCAGTCCCCATGCATTAATGGGTATACTTTCATATCTGCACTTCCTTAAATTTTTTAAAAAGCCAAATATTATTCTGAAATCAAGGTAGGGAGGTATTTCTGAATACATCACACAAAACAAAACAGAATTTTAAAATGTGAAAACACAAGTCAAGAGGATGAGAGCTAAACAACTCTTATAAGTTTGAAAGTGGCTAAGAGCTCCTAGATCTTTATAGTAATAAATATTGTAGTGTACAATGGTCCATTGGGAATCCTCACTCATATGTTATTCCATGATTGAAGATCAAGGTGTCAGGTCCGTTTAGAATCAGTGTATTTTGGGTATGTTTTAAGCTTTAATCCATATTTTGAAAAAACAGTTAACAATATTTCTAAGGGAAATATAATCACTTTGCTTACCTTGCACTCCCCCACTCCCCACCATAGAGTGAAATGTGAGTTTCAAACACTGGTATTCCTTTAGTTTGAATTTTCCCATAAGTAGATGGAAAGGTAATGACCTTGGCCAATCACCATTCTTAAGTGGAAAGCCTTTTTCAGCTTAAGAAACCATTACCTGATTGAGAGTGGCTTTCTTAGCTGAAAATAACTGTTTACTGCTTAAAGGGTAAGTGTCTGTGAGATGCAGGTATAGTTAGGTGAGCCTTGAATATAACAGTCTTCCATCATCAAAATCTCATCGGAGAGGTTTTGCCAACAGTCTGTTAAAATAGAGGTGCCATTCTAGAGTGGAGGTGATGTATTTTGTGTCCTCTATGATACAACAGTATATGATAAAAAGAATAAATACAAATAGTTCTTAGGTCACATACACGCCCTGATGATTATATGAATGAAATCAAGTTTGGCTGAAATGCTGTTCAAGGTCTGGGAAAGAATGAAGGTTTCACAGATTCACACCTTTGCTCTACCATCTACTAGCTCTGTGACAGTAGACAAGTTATTTAAATCTCTTAAACTCAGCATCTTCAACTGTTGAAAAAAAAATCTAAAAAGTATGTTGTTAAAAACAGAGTTTAATTTATGTTTGCATGGATAATGCATGGCCGTGTTGTAAAGGACTCTAGTGGAAAGATGGTCTCCATGTCACTTCTACTCCCTAGCCACACAGTTTCTCTTTGAGGAGGTAATTACCATTTCCAGGCAAATGCAAGAACTTGGTTTCAATGTTCCACGATGAAGTGTTGAAATCATTAACATTTGTTGAGTGCCTATTATGTGTCAAAACCATTCAGGGAGGTATGGGGAGTACAAAGATGAGCTCATAGTCTAGAATGAAAAACAATACCCAACTAATTTTAATATCAGATGGTACACATAACAGTAAAAGTTTAAGAACAGAAGAGAAAGTAATTAATTTAATCAAGGGGGTGGGTTGGAATAAAGAGAAAGATTAAGAACATGTTTCAAGAGAAATGAAAAGTGTCAGGAACCATAGTAAGTTCTCTCTGGCTTAAGCCGTCTGATTCAGGAACTGGGCCCCTCTCATGGCTATAAAAACTCTAATTTGAGGTACTGACTCATGGCTATGAATTTCTAACATAGGAAAACGAAAAGGTAGCCCAAACAGAAGGTGAAAGGGTTCACTATTTCCTCTTTAGGTAGAGAGAAACAGAAGAGTAAATGGGTTCTGTTCCCAGTCTTACAAGATTCATTTGAGAACTACATAAACTCATCTAAAGAAGGGATAACTAACTGGGGAGTTCAACTAAGTGTCAACTGTAACTTAGCGTTCTCTACAATCTTAACATTGAACATTTATAGAATAACTGTTGCCTTTCCAAATATTGTAGAACACCAAAATAAAATAGGTTTAAGACTCAAGACGCCACTTCATACAACAGAAGTCAATTCTACCATGTTTCTTGTAGCTGTCTAGAGCATAAGTACAAGTAACTAAAATGTAATGACATCACTAAAATTTTGGAAATTCTTCAACAAAATGTTTTGGCTTAATGGAACTTAGGGTCAGTTCTCCATATGCCAATGTCCTATGCCCAAAATGGGCTAGCTTCAAAGGCAGCCCAAAATATCCCTAAAATTATGTCTGAAAGTTAGCCTAGTAAGAGCAGAAAGCAAAAGCATGTCCATTCTTTTCAACAGATGTTTACCAGCCTTGACCACAGATTCCGGAAAGCAAGACTTTGCTAGAGTTAATGCTTTATAAAGATAACCTTAAAACAAAAATTTCCATGCTAAGCCTAATAGAACGAAAGCTTGTATCAAAGAAATATTCTGTTTAAATATAATGCTGCTTTAAAAGCATAACATAAAAGATAATTTGAAATGCTTTGTAAAATATTTCATTTGATCACACAATTGACCATAGGCCCAAACAAAGGAATAGTGATCATAACATAAGGGCAAACCTAATTGAGAACCAGGTTTAAGTCAGGTAACGAAGATAAAGACTCGGCATGACCAACTTTTAATCACGTTATGATATTTAAAGCCTTATGTTTTATAAGAAATCAACAATGGTTATCATTGTTGATTATCACTGACTATCATTATTAATCAGATATCAAGAAATATTGATATTGCTCTGTGGAAGGTACCAATACCAGGCAAAGGGAGATACGAGGACAGCCCTTGTTCTCAAAGAGTCCTTTATTATAAGCCATTTCTTTTCCTCCTCTGTTCTAAGCATGCTACATATAAGGTAATCCAATAACAGTGCCATCCAGGGCACTGTTTTTTTTTTTTTGAGACGGAGTCTCGCTCTGTCACCCAGGCTGGAGTGCAGTGGCGCGATCTCGGCTCACTGCGAGCTCCGCCTCTCAGGTTCACGCCATTCTCCTGTCTCAGCCTCCTGAGTAGCTGGGACTACAGGTGCCCGCCACCATGCCTGGCTAATTTTCTGTATTTTTAGTAGAGACGGGGTTTCACCGTGTTGGCCAGGATGGTCTCAATCTCCTGACCTGGTGATCCACCCGCCTCAGCCTCCCAAAGTGCTGGGATTACAGGCGTGAGCCACCGTGCCCGGTCCATCCAGGGGTATCTTAAGCCAAGCAGTAACAGAACAGTCAGGATCCACACCTACTATTAAGGTGTTTCATGCTTCCACTTTTACCGTTTTCATTTGGCAAAGAAATCCTGATCACAATAATGTAAAAACATTTAGAGACTTAAGAACTGCTATCAGTATCATCTCCTTCTACTCACTCTTGTCCATGGATCATGGATGCCATAAAATCTGCTAACCGAATTCCTTTTTGCAGCATACCACTTAATTGCAGGAAAAGCTCAAACTCAAATGTGTAATTATTTAAAGCCAAGCCTCACTTCAAATTGAGGTATTTGGGTTCAGAAAAATTCCTCCTCAAAATTCTACTCTGGTATTAGAAAAATCACAATTACAAGCCACAGAATATTAAAATCACAACTTTGGCAAAATATCAGGATCACTTCAGAGGTGAGATTTGAACTTCAGCACCCAAAACCAAAAATACAATGTTATAATCCTATAATATCACTCTCTTCTGTGATTATGAAGGCCTCTTAAATACTAAGAACAGAAAGGGGGACAAAGCCTCTATTTTTCTCCTCTCCACACACAACTCAGTCCCAACGTTCCGAATATATGCATGTTCTGTAACAACAAGCTACCTTCAAAATGCCCAAGTAATTACAGGTTCAGGTCAAGAACTCCAGACCATATTGATTACATCTCTATGCAAGAAGGACCCTCCAGCACCATTTGTATCCATGATAACAGGGACAGCTTTTAAGGATCTGTGACATTAAGAATTTTCAGTCATATCAATGCCAGGAAT
Source organism: Nomascus leucogenys (assembly GCF_006542625.1). Taxonomy (NCBI): domain Eukaryota; kingdom Metazoa; phylum Chordata; class Mammalia; order Primates; family Hylobatidae; genus Nomascus; species Nomascus leucogenys. The sequence continues at coordinate 10,105,926 of NC_044394.1, read as the reverse complement.
GGAAAGCCAATGACCAGTCAGGCCTGTCAGTTGTTGCCTAAAGCAATAAGGACAAGCTGGGAATTCATCACACTGGAACTTCATCTGCCAGCTGCATTCACACATTTTCACCACCTGAATAGTTGATTCTCTTCAACTCCCACGTGGCTCATTTCAGCATACAGTGTTTTGAAATGAATATTTGATTAGGCAGGGTAGAAAGAGGTTTGGACTTATCTGAGGTGTCACCATAATGCACTTTAAGTAATTTTAAGTATCAGCAGCTAGGTGTCCTAGGTCCTGTTCTTTGACTATTGCTGAAATGGACCTGTGATCCTAATTAAAGAAGATTAAATGAGATGAGACATGTGGTAAGACCTAGCACAGTGTTGGGCACCTGTTTATAAATTAATACTGGTTTCCCATTTCTTTTACTTCTGTCTATTGAAAAATATCCTGAAGATTCCTCATAGAGCCTCTTGATTATTCAGAGATGGGGATCTCACACTGCCAAGGAAACTTAAAAATCATCCTGCTACTTTTCCAATTTCTCGTTTTATCAAAAGTCTAAACCATCACTTAAATATAAACCTAAGAAATAAAGAGGCCAGTCACAGTGGCTCAGGCCTGTAATCTCAGCACTTTGGGAGGCCGAGGCAGGTGGATCACAAGGTCAGGAGATCGAGACCATCCTGGCTAACACGGTGAAACCCCGTCTCTACTAAAAATACAAAAAATTAGCCGGGCATGGTGGTGGGCGCCTGTAGTCCCAGCTACTCGGGAGGCTGAGGCAAGAGAATGGCATGAACCCGGGAGGTGGAGCTTGCAGTGAGCTGAGATCACGCCACTGCACTACAGCCTGGATGACAGAGCGAGACTCAGTCTCAAAAAAGAAAAAAGAAAAAAAAAAAAGAAATAAACAGAGTAGGCTTCTTAAAATTCCTTCCTTATGTTTAGATCTGAACAGTTTGATTATAATATGGCTAGGTATGGTTTTGTGTTTATTAATATTTCACTCAGCATACACTGAGTTTCTTAAAACTTTGACTTATGTCTTTCATTAACTTTGGAAAATTCTCAACCCTTCATGTATTTCTTTTGCCATATCCTCTTCTTTTCTTCCATGTATGTGAAATAATTACACAGATGTTAGACAGTTTTATATTGCTATAGTTTGATATGCCACTCACGCTGAGTTCTATTTTATTTCAGTATTTTTCTCTCTGTCCTTCAGTTTTGATAAATTTTTACTTATCGTCATTATACTTACTAGTGAAATAATAAACCCTTCCTCCTAGGATTGAGAATAAAATAAGAATATTCAATATCATCATTTCTATTTGACATTGTAGTGGAGGTTTAAGCAAGTGTAATATGGGAGAAAGATAAATATAAAGATTAAAAAGAAATAAAACCATCTTTATTTGCAGATGACATGATTACACAGTAGAAAATCCAAGAGATTCTACTATTAGAATGAATAAATGAATTTGGAAAAGTTGCTGGATACCAGTTCATTTTTTGTTTTGAGACAAGGTTTCTCCTCTGTCACCCAGGCTAGAGTGCAGTGATGCAGGCTTGGCTCACTGTAGCCTCGACCTCCTGGGCTCAAGCAATCCTCCCACCTCAGCCTCCCAGGTAGCTAGGACTACAGGTGCATGCCAGCACACTCAGCTAATTTTTTTTTTTTTTTTTGAGACGGAGTCTCGCTCTGTCGCCCAGGCTGGAGTGCAGTGGCAGGATCTCAGCTCACTGCAAGCTCCGCCTCCTGGGTTCACGCCATTCTCCTGCCTCAGCCTCCCGAGTAGCTGGAACTACAGGCGCCTGCCACGACGCCTGGCTAATTTTTTTGTATTTTTAGTAGAGATGGGGTTTCACCGTGTTAGCCAGGATGGTCTTGATCTCTTGACCTCTTGATCTGCCCGCCTCGGTCTCCCAAAGTGCTGGGATTACAGGCGTGAGCCACCACACCCGGCCCACTCAGCTAATTTTTTAATTTTTTTTTTGTAGAGATGAGGTCTCACTATATTGCCCAGGCTGGGATACAAGTTTATTATACAGAAAAGTATTTTATTCTATATGCTATAAAGAAAACTGACAAGTGAAATAAAAACGTGCTACAGTTATTATCGTCAAAACGTAATAATAGAAAGAAAAAACTTTTATAAAAGATGTGTAAGGCTTCTACATTGAAACTTATCAAGGAGAAATTAAAGAAGGCTTAAATAAGTGAATAGTTATAAAAGTTTATATTTTGCCTGTAATCTCAGCTACTCAGAGGCTGAGGCACAAGAATCGCTTGAACCCTGGAGGTGGAGGTTGCAGTGAACCTATATCACACCACTGCACTCCAGCCTGGACAACAGAGTAAGACTCCAACTCAAAAAAATAAAAAAAGCTTGTTTTGAAAGATTTAGTATTTTTAAGATGTCAATACTTCCAAATTTGATATACAGATTCAATGAAATCCCAATCCAATCTCATCTGAATTTCTGTAGAAATAAAAAAAAAAGCTAGTAATTTAATGTGTGTGTGTGTGTGTGTGTGTGTGTGTGTGTGTGTGTGTGTGCGAGAATATGCATACCAGTGGTTTTCAAACATTTTAAAATTCAGGATCCCGATGTGCTTAAAAAAACTCAGGACCCCGGCCAGGTGCGGTGGCTAATACCTGTAATCCCAGCACTTTGGGAAGCCAAGGTGGGCAGATCACTTGAGCTCAGAAGTTCAAGACCAGCCTGGCCAACATGGTGAAACCTTGTCTCTACTAAAAATACAAAAATTAGCTGGGCATGGTGGCGCATGCCTGGAGTCCCAGCTACTTGGGAAGCTGAGGCAGGAGAAGCACTTGAACCTGGAGGCAGAGGTTGCAATGAACTGAGATTGCACCACTGCACTCCAACCTGGGTGACAGAGCGAGATTGTCTCAAAAAAAACAAACAAACGACAACAACAACAAAAAACCCAGGACCTCAAAGATCTTTGGTTTATATGTACTATATCTATCAACATTTAATACAATTATGTATCAGCTAATTTAAAAACAATGATAAAGCCTCTATGTAGAAATATAAATTACATTCTATATAAAAATATTTTCTAAACAAAAAGTAGTGAGAAAAGTAACATTTTTATGAGAAAATCCTCTAATAGACAACAGCTAGATTCTCATATCTGCTATTGCATTCTATCTGTTCTGATATGCTGTTTTGGTTGACGTACACAAAGAAAAGTTGGTCTAACTCAAATATGTAACGCTAAAAGATAAAGTATATTAATAGCATTTTCAGGTTCTGGGGATATTCTTCCTTGATATGATCCTTAACAAATTAGTTGCAGTGTGGAATCTGAAACCATATCAATTAACTTTCATATTCTATTACATTAAAATCCTTTGTCCTATCTTGCATTTGGAATGAGTCCTTTACTCTTGCATGATTTTGTAACATGAAACTGGTCATTTGGAAAATGTTACAGATGTTCCAAATACTGATATATTTTAATATCTATTATGTAAAAAATCATATTAGTTAATATCACTACTTATTTAATGAGAAATTTTTTTTTAAGACAGAGTTTCACTCTTGTTGCCCAGGCTGGAGTGCAGTGGCACGAGCCTGGTTCACTGCAACCTCTGCCTCCCGGGTTCAAGCGATTCTCCTGCCTCAGCCTCCCAAGTAGCTGGGATTACAAGCACGCACCACCACACCCAGCTAATATTTTGTATTTAGTAGAGACAGGGTTTCACCATGTTGGTCAGGCTGGTCTTGAACTAACCTCAGGTGATCCACCCGCCTTGGCCTCCCAAAGTACTGGGATTATATGCATGTGCCATCATGCCCGGCAGAGAAATGTCTTTAAATATTGGGACTCTGTTAAGCAGACAATGGTGGATACAAGGTTTTCAAATTTTTAATTTTCAATTGAAAGCTAGAATGTTATTATTGGTAATAAATATTGTTAGTTGTTTTCTTCAAAGTGACAGGGTTTGCTTATTTTTGAGAAAATTTCTGCCAAATGCCCATGTCTGAATAAACGTAGTTGTTTTATTCAGATAAAATGGTATTCCATGAAAAGAGTTGCTAGTTCAGTTTACAAACCACAATGGCTTTCCCTCAAGACAACTATTGTGCATTCATTCCCACTTGATATACAGAATATTAAGAAGTTACACAAGGATCAAAACTTAATAAAATTAAAGTTGATGATTTTTCCTGCTTCAAAGATATTCTTAGGTGAATACAGCTTAAAAAAGAACTCTAAGTAGGTAGCAGAGGCTACTAGCATAGTTAGGTGCCATTGCCTTTACTATGATAACAGGCCACCAGTTTTATCCACAATTGCTTCTGCACCATCTATACTAAATTTCACCACAGTAGAAAAAACAAAGGCAAATAATAACTTGGTACTAGTATAAAAATAATTTTGACTTAATAGACCACTTGAAAGTGTCATGGGAATTCCCAGAGTTCTGTGGACCACACTTTGAAAAACCACTGGTATGTTCGTACAAATGCACATGGGTGGAAATGCAAAGGCCCTGGAATAGCCAAGATAACCAGAATGAAAAACAAAGGTGGAGGCCTTAAAATATGAGACTTCAAAACTTACTAAACATCTACGTAATTAAGATAGTACAATGTGGGTGAAAAGACAGCTATATAAATCAATGTAACAGAATAAAGAACCCAAGAAAAAATAAAAATTTTAAAAAGGCATCAGTGCAATTCATAAAAGGAAAGGCGTATCTTTTTGATAAACAGTCAGGGAGCAACTGGAAGAAACTAAACACCTTGATCCCTGCCCTACATCAAAATAAAATTTTTTGTTTGTTTGTTTAGACAAGGTCTTGCTCTGCCACCTAGGTTAGAGTGCAGTGGCGCGATCACAGCTCACTGCAGCCTCAACCTCCCAGGCTTAAGTGATCCTCCCATCTCAGCCTCCTAAGTAGCTGGGACAACAGGTGTGCACCACCATGCCTGGCTAATTTTTGTACTTTTTGTACAGACAGGGTTTCGCTGTGTTGCTCAGGCTGGTCTCAAACTCCTAAGCTCATGCAATCTGCCCATTTGGGCCTCCCAAAGTGGGATTATAGGCATAAGCCACCACGCCTGACCGCTCACAATAAAAAATTAATTTGAAAAGGATCATAGTCCTAAATGTGAAGGCTAAAACTATACAATTTCTAGAAAAGAGTTATCTCTTCAAGACTGGAGGGGCTGGGCACAGTGGCTCACACTTGTAATCCCAGCACTTTGGGAGGCCGAGGCAGGCAGATCACCTGAGGTCAGGAGCTCGAGACCAGCCTGGCCAACATAATGAAACCTCGTCTCTACTAAAAATACAAAATATTAGCTGGGCGTGGTAGTGGGCACCTGTAGTCCCAGCTACTCGGGAGGCTGAGGCAGGATAATCACTTTGAACCTGGGAGACAGAAGTTGCAGTGAGCTGAGATCATGCCACTGCACTCCAGCCTCAGTGACAGAGTGAGACTCTGTCTCAAAAAAAAAAAAAAAAAAAGACTGGACAAAAGATTTTGTTTATGAAAACATAAAAGGAAAAAACAATGAAAAAATTAGATTTTTGCTTGTCGAAAGACACCATTAAGAAAGTGAAAACGCAATTAACTGAAAGAAAATATTTGCAATGCACATATGTCACAAAAGGCCCATATCCAGAATATTTAAAGAACACTTGGTATTCAATAAAGACAACATATCTAATAAAAATCAGTGAGTTAACTAGGACATTACAAAAGATGATATCCAAATGGCCAATTGAGTATATTAAAGATGCTCAAAATCATTGCTCAGCTGAGAAAAGCAAATTCAAACCATAGTTCACATCCACCGGAATGGTTAAAATAAAGATCAATAATATCAAGTGTTGATGAGAATGTGGAGCAACTGGAATGCTCATGCATTGCTGATAAGAATGCAAAATGGTACAGTCATTTTGGAAGACGTGTTGGCAGTTCCTAATAAAGTTAAACATATGCCTACTTTGTGATCCAGCAATTCCAGTACTAGGGATATGCCCAAAGGAAATGTATGCATATGTTTAAGAGAGAGAGAGAGAGAGAGACAGACAGACAGACTTATAAAAAAATATTTATAGCAGCTTTATTCCTAATAGCCAAAAGCTGGAAACGACAGAATAATGGATATATAAACTGTGGTATATTTGCAGAATGGAACACTACACTGCAATATTAAAAATGAACTAGTGATACTTGTAATACCTGGATGAATCTCAAACAAATTAAGTTGAGCAAAAGAGGTTAGATACAAAAGCATAGACACAAGATGATTCCAATCACATGAAGTTTAATACAGGCAAAGCTAACCTGTGATGATAAAAGTGGTTACCTCTAGGTCACAGGTAGTATTAACTGGAAGGGGCATAAGAAACTTTCCGGGTTGATGGAAATATTCTATGTTTTTATGTGAGTGGTGGCTAACTGAGTATAAAAATTCATCAAGCTGTATGATTAAAACGTGCATTTTTGCTATACCCAAATTACACCCTAATTTTAAAAACATCTTCAGAGGTGCTTGAAAACACAGGTTTATCCATGTTTCAAGCTGAAAGGGACTCTGCTGAGACTAGAACTAACAAAGATCCATAAATTAGTGGTCATTATTCTTTCCTTAACACCAAGCTTCCAGAACAAGACTTTTCTCTGGAACGACTATTTTCATTTTGATTATTTACTTTAGCCTTTCTGTGACAGTTCTCAACAATATCCAGAGGGAATATCAGGAGCTCTGCTTCTGACTAGTTGACCAAGTGGGGTCCCAAGCTGCTCTTTAATTGCCTACTGGGCTTACTATTCAATGGAGAGGGGCTCTTTGTTTGTTTCTAAGTTTATAGATGGCACCTATAAGCATAAGCCTCTCAGGCTCTTACACACAGTTTAAAATAGTGTTGCACTAACAGTTTGACACTCATGTCACTAAGACAAATGGAATTCCCGGTTCAGACTTAAACAAATTCTAATAGTGCCCCCAACCTTGTCCCCCTGCCACCATAGTCTGATGCAACAGACTACATAAATAGTCCAGCCCTGTATGAGAGGCAGGGTAAATGTACAAAAGTGAAAAGTTGGGTCTTTGGTCAAAAAGTCCCATGTAAATATGTGGAACCCTGGTATATCAACAGTGAGAAGCATTGCATCAATTCCCCCTCAAAATGCTTAGGAAAGATTTAAAGCCATGTCAAGGACCTGGTGCTTGCAATACAGAAAGCATAGGCAAGGTTTTAGCTGACACAAAGATTTATTCAAAGAAGCAATGTGTCATCAGAAGACACTTTCCCAACAGCTTCTTCTACTCTGTTTACTGTTTCTTCATCTTCAAATGGGGCTATCATTTTTTCTTAATTGTGCTGAACTAAAATTTTCCTCATTGTTAACTTGACTTTGGTCTTCTAACATCCTATAAATACTAGAAAGAAGAAAGGGCCAGGCGCAATGGCTCACGCCTGTAATCCCAGCACTTTGGGAGGCCGAGGAGGGTGGATCGCAAGGTCAGTAGTCTGAGACCAGCCTGAGCAACATGGTGAAACCCCATCTCTACTAAAATACAAAAGTTAGCCGGGCATGGTGGCGCATGCCTGTAATCCCAGCTACTCGGGAGGCTGAGGCAGGAGAATCGCTTGAACCCGGGAGGCAGAGGTTGCAGTGAGCCAAGATCACGCCACTGCACTCCAGCCTGGGCAACACAGCGAGACTCCATCTCAAAAAAAAAAGAAAGACAAGACAGGACAAGGAAAGAAAAGAAAAGAACAGAAAAGAGAAGGAAAGAAGAATAAGAGGAATGTTTAAATCAGAAGAGGAGAGATACAGCTGAGCATTTTCCTTATGGGCAAATAAGGTCTTTTCCCTATGTTCTTAATCTCTAAAACTTACTTTTGATTTTATACAGACAGTAGATAGTCAAAAGATTAGAATTAATTTAATGTACACATTTACTCATTTCTAATATAAAAGCCAATCTTAATATTTGAGTTTGAATATTTTTTCCCCTCTGAGGGATTGTTCACAGGTCAGGGCTGAGCCTTCTTTTAATTTCACTCTTATCCTTAATCCTCTTACTGATCCCATACAAGCTTTCAGTACCCAAGGTACATGCCCTGGAGTTTTCGTCACTTTATAATCATCAAGAATATCTGAAACTCTATTAATTGAAAATCACATCATTTATTCAAAAAATATCTTAATATTTCTGAAGAACTTTATATTCAGGAGTTACTTTAGGAAATAATTTTAACACAACCCTTCCAAAAAATGTGGTAAAAAAAGTTTTACATAGGGACTCTTAATCTTCTTTTACTGATGTAGAAGTGAATGGCATGGTAGGAGAATGACTTGAAGGTTTCAGCAAAAGTTCAAGACCATGATTATAAAGTCATGGCTTTTTTCACTCAGTTCTAGCTTTAAGACCATGGAGCTATGTGGCCACATCATTGTAGACTGAACAATGTCTCTCACTAATCTCTTTATTTTTACCATCAGCATCTCTGTGCCTCTGACAGCCTTTAAGAAATAGTATCTAAGTCGGCCTCAGATTGGAATGGCAACTGTCGATACAGTGAAATATAATCTTAGAATAGTCTTCCCCCACTGGGCGCGGTGGTTCACGCCTGTAATCCCAGCACTTCAGGAGGCCGAGTGGGTGGATCACCTGAGGTCAGAAGTTCGAGACTAGCCTAGCCAACATGGTGAAACCCCGTCTCTACCAAAAATACAAAAAATTAGCCGGGCGTGGTGGCGCATGCCTGTTAATTCCAGCTACTTGGGAGGCTGAGGCAGGAGAATCACTTGAACCAGGGAGGTGGAGGTTGCAGTGAGCTGAGATGGTGCCATTGCATTCCAGCCTGGGCAACGGAGCGAGACTCCGTCTCAAAAAAAAAAAAAAAAGAGTGAAACTCCGTCGCGAAGAAAAAAAAAAAAAAAGAATAATCTTCTTCCCCCAGTCCATGAACAAAATCTCTATATGATAAAAGAATGCCTCTATAAGAAGGTCCTTCCAGCACAGATTTGACTGCAAGACAAAATAAAAACTGCTCAAATAACCTCCTTGTCACCTATCTAATCGCACTTCTCTATTAATGAGTATTATTTGTTTTTTTGAAGGTGATGTACCAAATGCCAAATACATAAAGTAGGTATAAATGATCATTATAAAACCAATCAAATCAAAGTAGTTTGGGATTTTAAGGGTGTACTTTTCTTCAGTAAACAAGTTATTTTGATAGTGGGGAAAATTAGGTGCTCAACAGGTATCTCCTAAATTAATTATTTTTATTACTTCAGTTGTACAACAAAAGTAGCATTTCTCTTGAGTCAAGAACAACAAAAAACCCCAAGTCTTCAACTTTGTCCCTATTTACTGAAATGCTTGATGTAACACTAATACCTTATGATCCAAGGCTGCTCAGGATAAGAAGTCATTTTTCTTATCTGTCACATTGTCCTTCTCACACTACCATCTTCCTCAGGCATGTACACAAACACTGCTTCCACCATACTTCCTCAGGCATGTACACAAATACTGCTTCCACCACACCTCATAACTTTATAAAATGTTTTCTTTAATAGAGTTTGATAAAGATGTCTGCTCTTCATATGAGTCACACATAAGTTTGTCTTTCAATATCAATTATCTGAGTTCTTTGTTAGTAAACATCCATCCCCATAGTAAAACCACGAATCAGGACAAACAAACTCAGGGTGAACCAGATCTTTCTAGGCTCTTTGATTTGATGACTCAGAAGCAAGGAAAGGTTATCTATTAGGTACAGCCTTCAAGTTTTGGAACAAGAATCATCAGCAATCTGGAAAACAAAGTTCCAACAAGACATTGACAGCTGTCTTTCTGCTTTCTCTTTAGAGGTCCTACACCTTTATCAAAAGAAGGGCACATGCTATAAGGTACAAAGAATAGAAAGAAATTCTTAGCTATCTAGCCAAAATGAACGTACAGAAAAATGAATAAATTGATGCAGTGCTTTGGCTAGAAATACTATCAATGATTCATCAACATTGTTGTTCATCAGCTGGACATGGGAAAAAGTGAGCAACTGCCCCAAATCCCATTTGTTCTGGGTAGCCTGTGTCTTAGGTTAAAATCCTATAATGTGTCCATTTCCAAAATGATCTCCTCAGCCAACAATGGAACATCCTACAATTATTTAACCCCCACAAATTTTAGGTAGGATGGTTTTTGTTTTGTTTTGTCCTTTTGAGACACAGCCTTGCTCGGTCACCCAGGCTAGAGTGCATTGGCGCAATCTCAGCTCACTGCAACCTCTGCCTCCTGGGTTCAAGCGATTCTTGTGCCTCAGCCTCCTGAGTAGCTGGGATTACAGGCATGCGAAACCATGCCCAGCTAATTTTTGTATTTTTAGTAGGGATGGGGTTTCGCCATGTTAGCCAGGCTGGTCTCAAACACCTGACCTCAAGTGATCCACCGCTTCGCCCTCCCAAAGTGCTAGGATTATAGGTGTGATCCACTGCACCCAGCCGGTATGGTGTCATTAGAATCACCAAAGACAAGATGAGACAGATGTTAAGGGAATAACATCTACTCATCAAGCAGTTATAGAACTGCTGAAAATCGAAAATACTCTATATGTGCTTTATAGACAGACAGTAAGAATCTAGTTCGTAGGTGTCTAAAGGCATAGAATTTACCCTGTGCTTAAATCACTGAAGTTAATAATTTAAAAATATGTATTTTAGGCAATGTGTTTCTTTGCAAAGCATGAACCAGAGATTACCAGATATTAAGAAACTGTGAAAAAAACCATTACGTGGTAAAAGTGGCACACTCTGCACACCTCTTTTAGTTTCAATGGAATAATGTTGTTAGATTAATACATAGATATCTAGAAAATAAACTGCAGACCCAAGATTTAAATAAAATATTTTCACTTTAAAAACTGTTATAATTGCCAAAGGATTTAATTATATCACATTCAATTCTATATCTGTGAATAAAGTAATTATATGAAAAATAATTATACTGCCACAAGGTTAGACAGAGCAAGAGCTGTCACTAAAATAGAGGGTTAGGTGTAATATGTGCCATAGGAAAAATTAAAAAGATAATCCATGAAGTCATATAAAATGCTTGAAGGTAATACAGGGCAATGAAGACCAACAGAGGAGGTGCCACACTGGTCGTATCTCCAAGTAACAGGCAATGAAACCTCCAGATAAGCATCTTCCTAATGTGCAGCTGACTCCAATGCATGGATCATAATTAGAGGTGCACTTCCCGGTTCAGAAGCAATTATAAAAATTTATTAGATTCTTTTTAACAGAAGAATACACAACAAAATTTTCCCATAAATATGTTTCCATAAAGAACTCAAATTATTTAGCCTCGATTTTGTTAGACTTGCTACCTTGATTTTTGTTAGCCTAGATGTTGTTTTCCACAGACGTAGAAAGTAATTCTGTTAACAACAGTTGGTCCTATTAAAGTAGATGGACATTCCACAACAACACGTTATTCACTCAAAAAATGCGTTAACGTATATTTCTCATTCAAAAGGGATCCGAACCAATTGAGAGGTAACTGAAGAGAGAATTACTCATAAAAGTCCAATTCCTTATCTATGAGGCTTCTTTAACTCAAAGTTAAAGAAAGCAGCACACGTGTTTCACTGTTCTGGTTGTCTTTCAGAAAGGTACCATGGCTTCCTGGAATGAAAACAGGCCTAGAAAAGTAATAATAAAGCTTAGCCACCAATAAGTTCTTTCCTACTCAAAAGATTGGTACTTTCAGGCAGAGAGGGTCAATGCCATCGAAACTCATACAGTGTATCTCTGATGCAAATTAAGTAATCTTAGGACTACTTACATATCAGATTATTTACATGTAGGATCTAATTCCTTACTCAAAAATCAACTTAAAAACTCTTCTTGCAAAAGGATTTAAATAACAGTTCACTGAAGCTCCTCCCTTGTTGCATGAGATGACTTTACACACAGCTAAGATTGCTACATGATAAATATGGAATGTTGGCCAGACGCAGTGGCTCATGCCTGTAATCCCAACACTTTGGGAGGCTGGGGCAGGTGGATCACCTGAGGTCAGGAGTTCAAGACCAGCCTGACCAACAAGGTGAAACCCCACCTCTACTAAAAATACAACAAGTAGCTGGGTGTGGTGGCAGGTGCCTGTAGTCTCAGCTACTCAGGAAGCTGAGATAGGAGAATTGCCTGAACCTGGGAGGCAGAGGCTGCAGTGAGCCAAGATCATGCCACTGCACTCCAGCCAGCATGGGTGACAGTGGGAGACTCTGTCTCAAAAAAATAAAAAATAAAAAATAAATATATATATATGGAGTGTTACCTCAGAATCTAGTATTGAATGTCTACTTTTAATAACACAAGGTAACTGCTTTAGCAGCATGTGTTCCTAGTTGCTGGTCACTTCACAATAAAACATCAGTAATCTGGTAGTTTAAGAAGGTTTAAAAAGCCCAATCAAGGCCTACTCTTGTAATCTTGAATAAAATACTTCAGATTAAAATATGTAACATTTCCAGGATTCACAATTGTAAATGATCATTCCAAACGAGCACAACAATCTCTTAACATTCTCAGAATGTGACTATAAAAAAGATTTATTGTTTAAGTTCCCCATCTTGATATCTCATTCAGTGCAGGGAAGCAATGATAGCGACTCTACACATTTCCATGCCCATTTCCAGGGGACAACCGTGGTTGCCAAGTTAAAGCAGTAGGAACAAGTATGAGTCCTCTAAAGTAATAGTCTACATTAAAAATGAAGGCATAGCCCTAGATGGGGCAGCTCAGTAAGATGCAAGGTACAATCGACTAACCAAAAAATCAGAAAGCTAAGAATATGTATAAAACCCATTAGCTTTGAAACTTAAAAATATATCCACATCCACAGACAGAAGCTTTGGTCTTTTTAAAGTGACCTTCACAAATCAGTTTTGTGTTTGTTTCCATTTTGTTTCACAGTTTAAGACTCAATCAAATCAGCAGTCTCTAGGGATTTTGAAATCGCTATAGATTAAAATTCTCTCTGACTCAACTGTTTGACTAATGCCGAGTATTTAATAATTCTACTTGAGAGAGAATTTTTGGACAAAATCCTGCCATGCGCTGTCTTCAGATGCTCCCCAGCTGCACTATAAAGCAAGGCATCACTGTCCTTATTTTATCACTTGACTTAGAGATGAGAAAATATATCACTACAGACAATTCTACCATTTAGTAGGCCTGGCTGGAAACAGTTTTATAATACTAATGGAGCAACTATCACCTATAAAGGCAAAGATCTCCTTCTCTGTACTAATGATACATATTCATAGCTTGTTTCCAAGGATAGGAAATTAATAACTATGATAGACAGACCAGAGTTAAGTTAATGCATTTTTAAACTTGATGCTTTTGATAATAAAATCATCCAAGCTATAGCATTTGGACTCTCTCTACTTCCACAGATTAGGCACTTTGATACTCAACAGGTTGAGTAAATTGAATCCATAGATTGTATTTACGTTCTCTGTCAAGGTTGCTTCTCCACATATCAGTGATCAAAGGCAAAATAGTCATCAACTCTGTAGCCTTCAATACTGTGTTCATTACATTTAATCAAGTGCCAACTCCACTGCATCATTCACCAACCTTAGGAATGCTGAAAAGCATGGCATTGTTCAGCAACAAATATAGGCACAGTACTGTACTAAAACGCACACACACCACAAAACAAAAAAACAAAGAGGAAAGCAAATAAATGTCATCCTCTACATTGTGCGAGAAAATTAGTTAAAAATGCACAGGACTGTCCAATAAATATTTCAGAGGTGGTTTTCTACCTGAGGCAGCATCAATCACTGTGGAAACTCCCCTTCGATCAGAGACTGGACGGGATGACCCTGGCATGCTGACTGGGTCAGAGCGGACTGGCTGGATCCTGCAATGCAATTTAATTTAATTCACATATATTACTGGCATCAAAACTGTCACTTGCTACAAAAGACCTTAAATCAGGAATGCTGGAGTAGCACAATCCATTAAAGAACCATCCATTCTAAAACAAGACAAACAGGGGAGCTGCAGTCCCTAATTGCTGCACAAGGATAAAGCACTACAAACATTCTCTACACTCTGGACCCTTGCTAACTTATCGTTGTGTGTTATTCCACAGATTGTTAAGGAAGGGACCAAAAAGCTGACATTAATTTAAAGGGAGACAATAAGTAGAATGGGAGAGGAAATAAAACACTGAAAATGTTTATACTGAAACCTTTGGGATTTCCAAAGAACACACATGAAGAGTTTTGAGAATCCTGAAATTCACTAATATCACCATAGCTATTAATGTGTTCCATAAAAGGCAGCAATGTGTAATTTCAAATTTTGAGATGCTCCATTAAAATCCTTAATGAAAGTTACTTTATATCTGACAGTAAGCATAGGATAACAAAGATGTACTGTGGCTGGGGTGGGTCACTACTAACTGAGCTACCTTTATAAAATTACCAACTAGCATACAAGAATCAACTAGAACCTAAGTAAACATGCAAATTACTACACACAATTTAAAGTTGCTTAAGAATAATAAACATCCATCCTGGCTAACACGGTGAAGCCCTGTCTCTACTAAAAATGCAAAAATTAGCTGGGTGTGGTGGCATGCACCTATAGTCCCAGCTACTCAGGAGGCTGAGGCAGGAGAACTGCTTGAACCCAAGAAGCAGAGGTTGCAATGAGCCGAGATCGTGCCACTGCATTCCAGCCTGGGTGACAGAGCAAGACTCTGTCTCAAAAAAAAAAAAAAAGAATAATAAACATATAAATGCCAAATGTCGAGTGTCTCTTTCCAGCTGCATTAGAATAAATACTATTAACATAAAAGTATCTGGAAGATTAAAAGATCTGAAAGTCCCAGGCAACTTAGTGAAACAAAAACTTATTACAATATATGCATGCATTTCTGGTAATTCATTCATACAGTAAGTATTTACTGAATGTTAATTGCATGTAGGCATTACTCTGAGAACAAGCAGAAACAAAACATAAAAATACAGACCAATGTGTATATATATGACATAGCACATGAACATTCATGACAATGCAAAATAAAACTAAAGTGTAAATATGAATGACATAAATAATAAAAGCTCAGATTGAGGAGATGGGGGAATACATGCAGGGTCCACATCAGATAGTGATCTTGTAGAGCTGGAACAGGGATTAGGTCTGTATATAGTAATAGTATATATGCATAATGAAGAGGAGCAAGAAATGCCCTTTAAGCACAGGACTACAACATGCAGAAACTTAGATTAGTGACTGAATACGACAGATTCAGGGCATCTTGAAGTGCATGATTTGGCTGAAGTATAGAGTTCACAAAGGCTAGATGGAAGATAAAAAGTTCATAAGAAACGTGGGACAGATGACAGAAGCCTGAAATGCCAAGTATGAACTGCAGACTAGTTATGAAATGCATGCATTTGTTGTGAGGAAGAAAAAAAAGGAGGGAGGTATAGGATGATCTATTACTGGAAGGTGAAAATACTGATTAACAAATATTGATCACTGCTATGTAGGACTACCCAACATTCATTCCACCCCAGCTAAATTTTCTAAGCCAATCATGGTAATCTCATCACATCTTGGCAGTGGTTAGTTAGGAGATAGGTAAGCCTAAGCTAATGTGGGCCAGTTAGAAAAGAGAAGTTTATTTAAAGTGTCTGGAAAAGAAGTTTCCTTGTTCTTGAGAGCAACGAAAAGCTAGCCTCTTAGATATGGTCGGTTCATTCAAAGTTATGCCCCCTTCTAGTCTAAACAACTTCCTATGTGGGCTAATACATTTCCTATAGTTAGTCAATTTATATTGGGGTTTCTGAATAATTCAGAGTTGGAGGTAGGGTGTGAATGGGGCCCACAGATGAAGCAAGATTGGCCATAAGTTGATAGCTGAAGCTGGACAACAGATATATGGGGCCTTATTCTATTTTTCCTTTTATTTTATACATGTTTGAATTTTCTTCATAATTAAAAAAAGAGAAAAAGTGGTTAGGATGATGGAAACGTTCTGAAATTAGTGGGATGGATGCCAAACATAGTGAATATACTAAAACCCACTGAATTGTACATTTTAAAACTGGTAAATTTCATGTTATATGAATTATATCTCAGTTAAATAAAATAAAATAAATGATAACCAATTTCTGAGGAGCTAATCTTCAGTGGAAAGAGAGGCTTTGCATACTCAGCATTTTTACATTCTATGTTTCTCAGGTCTGTTAGCAAATATTTCATTGCCCCTTCTTTTTAAACACCTGCTCTGGGTAGGGAGCTTGCCTGATTCCCTTATGGATGGGAGTCAACACTATGCATGCCTGTTTCCCATTTTGGTTAGGGGGCAGGGAGGAAGATTACATTGCACTACATATTATTATTGGTATCCTATGGGGTACAGGACAGTGTACTAGGTGTTAAAGGTCAGGTGAGCCCCAAAAAATCTAAACAAGGACTTCACAATTTAAGAGAGAAAGTAAAGCCAATGGTCAGCCACAGGCTGCCATGCACAGGCATGTAGAAATCAGATGAGAGACAAGGAGCTGGGCTAGAGTGATCATAAACGAGAATGAGGAGAATCTCAATAGTTAGGTTTCTAACTGGATGCTGGGTGGGAAATGGTGGTACTAAAAAGGACTTAAAATTGATGTGAGTAAAATCTATATTTCCCATAAAAACTGCTGTAGGGTCTTAGCCAAGGTCCCAACCAAGCTTACCTGCTGAAAGTTTAAAATATAAATTACAAATGCAATTAACAGAAATTTATAAACCTGCTGCTCAGTATAAAGGTTTCTAAAGGTTATATGTGTCCTGTAAACAGGAGAATATTCTAATCAAACATAAACAATTTAAAGTCATTTAGATTTAAACAAAATTTTGGGAGTCATTTATTATTACTAACAAAGGGAAAGTCTCTGAGGAAAATTCTTAAGGATTCGGAGAAGTAGCTACATGTGCTTTTAAAAGAAGCGAGTTAGAACTATCTTAGTAGAAGGACTATACCTGAGGAAAAGAGTAACAAAGAAAGCTGAGGAGGCCACAAAACAATGGGGCAAAGACCTCCTCAGAAAAAGCACAGGGCTTTATAAATAGCAGCTGGTCAATCACTAGAAAAAAAACGAGAGAGTGTCTTGTGCATGGTTTAGCAAAAAAACTAAATGTGTTACATAGTTGTGAAGAGAATAAATTGGTTACTTATTTTAAACGCTTTATTATTAACATTTAAATAACCAAATGACTGTTGTAAACACGAGTACACTGAATCACTAAGTTGAGGACTGCAAAGAATTAACTCCCTGATCATGGCTTGAGGTCCTAATCGAGACCATATTTGGTCATTAGCATCTCTGAAAATTGGTCTGACACTCTCACTGTATTCTGTCATTATTACCTGACATCTTGGTCAAAAAATGTCATTTTTGGAAAGCTGGAGGAATTATGCTAGAACAAAAAAAAAATGTAGAGAAGAAAAAAACGAAATACAAAGCAGACTAAACAAAAAATACCAAACAAGGTTTTTTTTTTTTTTTTTGAGACAGAGTCTTGCTCTGTCGCCCAGGCTGGAGTGCAGTGGCGCGATCTCGGCTCACTGCAAGCTCCGCCCCCTGGGTTCACGCCATTCTCCTGCCTCAGCCTCTCCGAGTAGCTGGGACTACAGGCGCCCGCCACCACGCCCGGCTAATTTTTTGTATTTTTAGTAGAGACGGGTTTCACTGTGGCCTCGATCTCCTGACCTCGTGATCTGCCCGCCTCGGCCTCCCAAAGTGCTGGGATTACAAGCGTGAGCCACCGCGCCCGGCCCAAACAAGGTATTAAAAGGAGATACATTCTTCTTTATGAATCGTTCTTTTGTTTGTTTGTTTGTTGTTTTGAGATGGAGTCTCACTCTGTTGCCCAGGCTAGAGTGCAGTGGCACGATCTCGGCTCACTGAAACCTCTGCCTCCTGTGTTCAAGCAATTCTCCTGCTGCAGCCTCCCGTGTAGCTGGGATCACAGGCATGCACCACCATGCCCAGCTAATTTTTTGTATTTTTTTAGTAGAGATGGGGTTTCACCGTGCTGGCCAGGCTGGTCTTGAACTCCTGACGTCGTGATCCACCCTCCTCAGCCTCCCAAAGGGCTGGGATTACAGGCGTGAGCCACCACGCCTGGCCGAATCATTCTTTAAGAAGATACATCAGTCAGGGGAAAGCAAAAATGTAAAAAGGGACAGCAGTTAGGAGTCTGTGAGATGTTGCTAGGGTGCTGGCATTAGGAATGGAGAGGAGTGGAAGGTTTCTAGTTGTATTTTGAATAGAAATGACATAAGTTGGTGAAGAATTAGATGTGGCATGTGTGAAAGGAGGGATTTCAAGGATAACCTCTAGATTCTGTCTTGAGTAGGTAGTTTGTGGTGTCATTTAAAGAGATGAGGCCAGGCGCAGTGGCTCACGCCTGTAATCCCCACACTTTGGGAGGAAGAGGAGGACAGATCACCTGAGGTCAGGAGTTCAAGACCAGCCTGGCCAACATAGTGAAACTCCATCTCTACTAAAAACACAAAAACTAGGCAGGCGTGGTGCCGCATACCTGTAATACCAGTTACTCAGGAGGTTGAGGTAGGAGAATCGCTTGAATCCAGGAGGCAGATGTTGCAGTGAACTGAGATCGCACCACAGCACTCCAGCCCAGGTGACAGAGTGGGACTCAGTCTCAAAAAAAATAAAATACTCATGCCTATAATCCCAGCACTTTGGGAGGCCAAGGCAGGAGGATCACTTGAGGTGAGGAGTTCGAGACCAGCCTGGCCAACATGTTGAAAGCCCATCTCTACTAATAATACAAAAATTAGCTGGGTCTGGTGGCGGGTGCCTGTCATCCCAGCTACTCAGGAGCCTAAGGCAGGAGAACTGCTTGAACCCAGGAGATGGAGGTTGCAATGAGCAGAGATCACACCATTGCACTCCAGCCTGAGTGACAGAGCGAGATTCCATCTCAAAAAATAAAATAAAAAATAAACAAAATAAAATAAAGAGATGACAAAAATAGGGGTGAGAGCAGGATTAGGGAGTGAGATGAAGAGTTGCAATTCAGACCCAAGTAAGCAGCTGGCTGTACTCTAGGCATATCTCCTGGCACCTCCTGGCAGGTACTCAGTAAATACGTGTCATATTTTCTAAACAGATACATCAGGCATAATCCAACTTTGCAACAATTTTCATTTTGTTATAAAAATTTTTTATTGTTACTTACAAAGAGAAGACTAAAACATATTTCCACTATGTAACTAGAACATATTTTCCCACTATTTTTTAAAAGGTGTGCAAGAAAAAGGTCAGAGGGTTGTTTTATATTCAATTCAAGATATACTATAGAATTTTTTTAAAGAGAAGACAAGAAAAGGGAGATTATATTACATTGGACTGAGTCCTTCGTTATCTTTTGCACCCTAATGTGTCAAGTCTTGGTATAACAAATTAAACTGCTAAGCAAACTTGAGACTGCAAGTCAAAACTGTCTGAGTTGCAATTAAAAAAAAGCTAATAATAAAAAGCATAATTTGTACACCTGTCCTAGGATTCCTACAAATAAGGATGAGAGAACATGTATTATAAAAATATAGATGATAAATTATAACTGAATTTATACCAACATTTTTCCATCCAAAAACTTTATATAATCTAAAAGAAGGGAGATACAGGATTAGATAAAAATCACAGATTAAATTTAATTGAAAGGTGGTGCCAACTTCAGAAAGATCAGGAAAAGAATACATAATCAGATTCAAGCAGTTAGAAATATAAGCAAAGCATCAAAAAGTGGAATTGCTTGAAAAGTGCAGTGACTATTAGATTTAGGGAGAATATAATCTGAAAAACAAGTATTTATTGCATGTAATGTGATCCCACGAGATCCTACATACGATCCCAAGTAATGACAGTGAATTACGTGCAACAGTACATGTAGTCTGCAACGTGATACCATGCCAAAAGGGGAAACCTAAATATTACATATGATGCTCATTTCACATGAACACATTAATCCTTTTGTCCAAATCACTCCCTAGTTCTCATTTCCTACCTGAGACTGTTGAGATCAAGATCATCTGTATCAAAATCCAAAAGAGGCTGTGGCGTGTCACTCGGACCATGAGACTGCAACACAGATGAACTGGATGAGATGACTGTGGTTTGGCCTGAGGGATGGATGGTTTTGAACTGGAACTGTGGACCCATCCACAGACGTCTGTGGGGTCCAGTGTGTGTTACAATTTCAACCTGGAACAGAGTAGCAATGACGATTTAAATGGTTTGTGATCCTGATTTGAGAGACTTCACAATCCCCCATTCTTCCTTTTAACACCCACATTCTTCAAGAAGCCCATGTTAAAGTGGGAAAGGGATAGGACACCCATAATTAAAAGGTGATGATTATCACAGCTTATGTAGACATTCAAAATATCCCTCTACTGCTTTTCATCAACATAAACAAAAAATACATTTTGTGTACATATACATACACAGACACACATGCACACCTCACACACAACTACAACACAAAAATCACGTGAAAGTAAAAGCACCAGTTGCTTGCCTCATAGAACTAGTGTCAGCTCCCTAGGTTCTACCTTTTCATTCATTCTAGACAGTACTTACCATGTTGTGGGCATGCACTGAATACTACACCTATTAATCCACAGATTAAAAGTAATTCCTTCACTGAGAATCAAGCTTATGACAAACATGAAGTTGTTCTTGAACTATCCAAGGAAAAGTAAAGGTCTGAAATAATTTTAATGCCCAAAGCCACTTTATTTCCACAATAAAATATTATAATATTTATTATACTGCCCTAATATTACCCCAATCCACTTTTAAATGAAAAAATTATTATATATTTTCTCTCAAACTAGAGTTTTGTCTTCCAAATACCATTAATTAGTGTGTTTCCTCAACTGCCACAAATATCTACACAGGCATTTGATGTGCTACAAAATAGTAATACCAAAATGCTTTATGAATTTCACGCTCAATGGAGGGGATAGGGAATGTTGCCAATATTTGATTTTATTTATTTATTTTATTTCATTTTTTTTTTTGAGACGGAGTCTCGCTCTGTTGCCCAGACTGGAGTGCAGTGGGGCAATCTTGGCTCACTGCAAGCTCCGCCTCCCAGGTTCATGCCATTCTCCTGCCTCAGCCTCCTGAGTAGCAGGGACTATAGGCGCCCGCCACCACACCTGGCTGATTTTTTGTATTTTTAGTACAGATGGGGTTTCACTGTGTTAGCCAGGATGGTCTTGATCTCCTGGCCTCGTGATCCACCCACCTCAGCCTCCCAAAAGCGCTGGGATTACAGGTGTGAGCCACCACGCCTGGCCGCCAATATTTTATTAAACATTATAAAGTCAAAGAAGTGGATAGAAGACACTTGGAAAAACCTGAAAATATATATATTACATGATTTTTTTTTTTTTTTACAAATAATCAACTCAAATGAGAGACTATATATGCAAACTAGTTTAAATGTCTTGTCGTTGGTACATTCATGCCTGTGCAAATATTTTATGTAATTGACTTCCCACGTGCCTTATTTGTGTCCTGAGTTCTTTTATATTTAATCACATTTCTCTGATTGTGGTGATTAATTCTTAACAAAACATAACTGAAAAGGTTCACAGAGTGTAGCCCTGTGTTTGTTAGTCCAAAAGGGCAAAAGCATCGTGGTCTTTGGAACAATATTCACATTCCCACTAATCACAGGGAGAAAAATGCTCAGATTGAGGACGGTGATTTCTGATTCAAGCAGTTGTATTCAGCAATGTAAATTAGGCCACAGATAAAGCACTCTGTGTATTTTAAGCTCAAAACCATCAGTGTCACAGAGCCGAGAGGTAAACAGATGCCTGTGCAATTTCACCGAGGCGATGGCCAGATGTTCCTATTCACTCTCCTGTTGTGTGCCGGACAAACATATTGTATATACTTTCACACTGACAGCACACATTACCCCTTTTTCTAATTGAAAAGTTGAAGTGAAGGACAGTGGTTTCTCTGCCAGCATTCCTTGGACAACATTTTGATTTTGGAAAAAACACACACATTTTGGGTTTACTTTATCTTTCTATCATTAAGAAAGGATGGATTGCCACATGCCAGGAACTGAAGAATCGACTTCCTTCAAGGAACTTCTTGTGAATATTTTTGGTGTGATGAAATAAATACATGTTACCTAGACACTGCTTGATTTTCCAGTTTACTTTACTTTTCTTTTGATTTTCCAGACTTTAGTTTTCAGGCTACCCTCCTTGAGAAAGAAATGAAACTACAAATGGCCTCCACATTTTTGAGGCACCTGTCTGATGAAAAGCTGCCAGATTGGTAATCTGAGATAGGTCATTAGCTTCACAAAATGATGTCAGACTTGAGGCAGACATAACAGCATTTGTAATGAAGTCATTTGTAATCCCATCATTTTGAAATCTGCCCAAGTATCTTTTATTTCAAAGCCCCTGAGATGAAGACAGCTTCACCTGGCAAGGGGAGGGATGGTCAGTGAAGCTGTTGGAGACTGGGCATGGTGGCTCTTGCCTGTAATCCCAGCACTTTGGGAGGCCAACACAGGAGGATTGCTTGAGCCCAGAAGTTCAAGACCAGCCTAAGCAACATAGGGAGATCCTGTCTCTACATTAAAAAACAAACAAACAAAAAAACAAATTAGCCAGCATGGTGATGCATGCCTGCAGTCCAAGCAATGTTGTAGGGCTGGCGTAGAGACCACTAAAAGCAGCATTACATGGGCTTAGGAAAGGAAACCAAGGCACCATCAGAATTTCTGCAGGGTGGAATGTTATATTTCCAACAATGAAAGTATGAACTCAATCTTCGGAAAATGTTGGCTCCACAAAACAAATCCCAAAGATTGCTGAGTGGCTTCACTGTTTCATCAAGGTCAACTTTTATTTTAAACCTGATGAAAATGTGTTCCAAAGAGCCTATTTAAATTCCAAGCTCCTGGCTGGCCACAGTGGCTCATGTCTGTAATCCCAGCACTTTGGGAGGCCAAGAAGGGTGGATTGCTTGAAGTCAGGAGTTCAAGACCAACCTGGCCAACATGGCGAAACCCCGTCTCTACTAAAAATACAAAAATTAGCTAGGCATGGTGGTACGTGCCTGTAATCCCAGCTACTCAAGAAGCTGAGGCACGAGAATTGCTTGAAACCAGGAAGTGGAGGTTGCAGTGAGCCAAAGTCGTGTCACTGCACTCCAGCCTGGGTGACAGAGCAAGCCTCCGTCTCAAAAATTAATAAATTAATTGATTCCAAGGCCCTAAGGCTTTAAATGGATTGTGTGAAAAACACACAAATTTTATGCCATGTGTATGGAAGCTAACATATATATATATACACACACACGTATAATGTATATATAATATGTATATGTACACCTGCAGCAATATTTGTGGAGTAATTTGTAATATGGAAAGACAACTAATTCTTGATAATCCAACAAAGAGTTACCAATTCTCCCCTTTTACCTCTAAGGAAAAGAATAAAAACAGTAAATTTCTGTTTTATTTTACTTTAATACTCTCAATATTTCAGAGTTTTACCTGGGAAAGCCATTCTTCATCTTCCTGTCCACTATGGTCAGATGCTAAACTGTCGTAAGACCCATGTCGAGTAATGGGCCCAGGACTTCCAGGGGGAACCACTATAGGAGATAGAAAAATAGATTTAAACCACTTTATTCCATGCAGTGGAAAAACAGACGTGGGCACAACCATTTCGGATACTATGGTAATTTATAAGATAAAATATAATACTTTAAAGCACAAAGGCAATTCAAACAATTATTGAACAAGTAAGAATGAAGTTCTTAGGAATAAGATACTTTAAAAAATATCTACAGGAATTTAGTAATGCCATCTTCTTGCAATAAAAGAAATAAACAACTAACTACATATGCTAATAGCAAAAGTACACTGAAGAGCAGCGACAAATCTCTTCATTGGGGGATGACATTAGGATTCTTTAAAAGAGCTTATTTAGTAGCTTCATATAAATGCTAGGTATAAACATGCACATTTAATTGAAAAAATGCTTTCAGTCCTAAAAAAAATCATTTATCCAGAGAAATACATCATCTTTCTTAGATACCTGAGTAGTTTTCATGATTCTTAAGTGGTACGACATAGTCAAATTATAAACAGCCTACTTTTTCATTCAAATAGGAACATTTGCTTAGTAAAACAATACAATGATTCAAAAACATTTACTGAGTTCCTAATATGAACCAGATATTATCTCCTCAAAATCTTAGTCTCTTCTTTGGAAGCTACGACTCACTCACTCTGTCTGTCTCCATATCTCTAAAGGTTTTTTTTTTTCTTTTTTTATTCTTCTTTTTTTTTTTAACAGCAGTTTTAGGTTCACAGCAAAGTTGAGCTAAAGATACAGATATTTCCCATATAACCTCCCAACCTCATACATGCTTTTATTTAATCTTTTTTTTTTTTTTTTTTCTTAAGAGATAGGATCTCGCTGTGTCACACATGCTGGATTGCAGTGGCATGATCATAGCTCACTGTAACCTCAAACTTCTGGGCTCGAACCATCTTCTCACCTCAGTCTAATAAGTAGCTGAGACTACAGGTATGAGCTACCAATGCCTGCCCAATATTTTCTTTCTTGTAGAGACAGGATCTCACAATGTTGACCAGGCTGGTGTCAAACTTCTGGCCTCAAGTGATCCTCTGGCTTTGGCTCTCAGAGTGCTAGGATTATAGGCATGAACCACCATGCCTGGCCTACCATTTTAACACTCAGAGAAATCAAGCAATGAAGTACTGGGAGGAACAGAGAAAAAGAGGGGAGGTAAGTAGGAAGAAAAGTAAGAAAGTAAGAGATGATCATTAAAGAAGTGTGGAAGAAATAGAAAAGAATGAGAAGCTGAAAACAACCCTCATAATTTCTACCACCAAGAGACATTTATATATACACATCAACATACAAAAATTTCCTTGAGTTAGATTCCTACATATGAAATCAGATGATGTAAATATATAAATTTCTTAATATATATTCCCAGAAAGAGTTATACACTTACCCAAGCAGTGAAAGAGAATGCCAACCTCACTGAGCTCTTGCTAGAACAAGGTAGTATTTTGAAAAACTGTATCTTAGTGAAACGGATACAAATAAAATAGACAAAGCGTAACCTAGGGCAAGATTTTAAAAGACACAGACTCACAAAAAGCTTATCTTAACTTGCTGCAAGAGGAGAGATGCTAATTCAGTGAATTACTCAGCAGAGGCATACATAGTATTAAAGTGTAAGATCTGCAGTAATCAAAAGTTTTAGCTGCTAGTTCTTCAAAATCATAGTTCTACAGCCAAGCGGCATGGTGGCATTTGTACAAAACACAAATGATCACAAAAGCATACACCTACATTCTTGTGATGACAAATTATATCAAGAAGAAAAGAATATCACAATAACTATTATTTCAGCATTCTTTTGGAAATAATTGATATACATTGAGAAGCTGATAAGTAATGATATTTTCAAAAGGCTAAGTTATCTTCCCACCACTAAATTCTATATTAATTCTTAATACAGAAGAGAACAAGAGGATCCTTGAAATTCCCACCCCTTAAATACTAGTGAAAAATGTGAATATGGACAAATATGTAGAGGCTGGAAAGCAGATGAGGGCAGAGAAGATTTTAAAGAGGTGAGGTAATATGTTATGCAAATATCTGAAGGAAAGGTGTGACCAAGGGAATGTTAAGTACAAAGATTTTGAGATGCAAACATAAAGGGAATCAGTAACAGCTAGGAGGCCACTGTGGTTGGGTGGGATAAGCCATGTCGTGAGTGGAAGGTAAGTCAGTAAGGCAAAAGAAGTAGGACCAGCAGATTACTGTGGGCTCTTCCTTTCTTTTTTCTTTTCTTCTTTTTTTTTTGGTAATAAAGCTCGAGTAATATGATGGAAAGCAATTGGCAATTTTTAAGTAGAAGTGAGCAACCATGCCTTACGTAACTAGCTAGTACCTAACGTGAATTTCTCCAAAAGTTTATGTTGTGTTTTATATATGCTGAGCCTAGACTAGTACGTGTCACAGAACAAGTACTCAGTAAGTATTTACTGGGTGGTTGGAGTTTTGGATTCTGTACTAAGTAAGTAATGGCACTAGAATGGCTGGACACTTATTTATCCATCTTCAAAATAGGGATAATATATTATAATGTCTGGGATTAGCTTCAAAATAACCCAGTGGCAGGGATGGAGGTGGGAAGTAGAATTACAGATGAAAACAGGATTGGTCATTAGTTGATCATTGTTATAGCTGGCTGATAGGTACATGGAGGCTCATTATACTATTATTTTCTAGTTTTGTGTATGTTTGGAATTTTCCACAGTGAGAAGAGAGAAAGATCCTCTCTGCCCTCATTAACTTTCCAAAGGAAGTAATAAAGATTCCAAATATACATCTAGAAATAGTACCATAAATATGCATCCCAAAATCCTAAAGAGATTGTAAGAATTTCCATCCCCTTTTTTCACCAAAAATAGTTTTCTAATTAAGCATGCTTGGAAGCCATCAGAAGATGGGCAATATAAAAAATAAATCTGGTGGGAGAATATTTTTCAACATCAAATAAATATCCTTCCTCCGCCCCACCATTTTTTCCATGTTTGATACATTTTTATTACTAAATTGGGTAAAAGCACAAACATCAAAACAGGAAAACCTTGTAACTAGAAGCTAACTATAATCCAAATAATTTTGAAAAGTCTGAAAGAAGAGTGCAATAAGAGAACATATTTTTTTCACAATAAATTAATCATTAATTGGCACTGTGGTGTTAAACATACAACTAGATATATTACTGTTCATAATAATTGGTAATGTAATATATTTATTAAAATCTGTTGGTCTTCCTATTATATTCAGTATTGGATTCTCTATACAGTTTTAGGAATTACAATATGTAGTATGGAATACCTTAGAACAGTCCCAACAGTATACCACCAAGCCAGAACCCTGTTCCTCCAAATGTGGTCCTCAGACCATTAACATTGACATCCCTGGCAGAGCTTGTTAGAAATAAATAACTTCAGGCTCCACCCACCCAGCCCTACTGAATTGCAATCAACAAGATCCCTAGGTGATTTTATTACACATTAAAATTTGAGAGCTGCACTGTACAGGAGTAGACTCACTGCCATTCCTCTAAAATAGATCCATAGTAAAAGTTTGGAGCATCTACATTATTCTTTAAAAGGAAAAAATATGAAAAACTGGTTTTCATTTGAGAGCTTAGGAGGAAAATAATTAGCTATTTATCGCCATTTCTAAAATCTAGACAAGAAAATTCTGAAATAAGCATGGTCATTATGAGATTAAGTTAGCTATAAATTATTAGGAAATTTAAAATAGGTACTATCATTTTCATAGGATTTACTTTTTTGTCCACTTGTTATCCTTCTAAACTCACTATAACCTCAAATTTCAGTATAAATGGCCATTATAGCAGAAGAGCCAAGCTCTGTTTGCCATGGCTGATGTTGGGGGACATATCAAGCCAGTACGTGCGTAAGTTAAAGTGACAGATCTGAAATGTTCAGCTTACCAGTATTTAATACTTTTCTTAGTTTTTGTTGTTGCTGTTGTTGTTGTTGTTGTTGTTTCAGTCAAGGGTGGTTAAGTGTCTGGAAATGACCTTAGGTGGCTTTTGTTTTACAGATATGACCTGCCAGCGTCACACAACTTTCATACAAAGAAATCAGTAAGTCTCTTGATTTTAGTCAGTCTACATATAGTATTGAAAAGCTTTGTGACAAGTAATTCTTTCTAATGTTACCAGGCTGCCTGTGTAAATACAGAAGGCCAGCCTAGGAGACAGGATAAATTATCTGTGGGAAGGGCCCATAATCAATAGCCAGTATTCTAGTTTAAAATTCATTCTCAAATGCTTTGGGCACAAAAAGGTAAAAATAAACTAAGTTTTTGCTCTTTTTATGTAGCATATATTTTCTTAGTTTGTACTAATACATTCTCATATTACAAAGGCAATTTCATGGAAGAATCTTCCTTTCGATATTGAATCAACTGAAATTACACAAATAGAACTATACATTCAAAAAAATTGTCATGTGAATAACAAAAAAGACAAGTTAAACAACAACAAAAAAGCTTCCTTTCTTTTTTTTTTTTACACAGGGTCTCACTCTGTCACCCAGGCTGGACTGCAGTGGCATGATCTCGGCTCACTGCAACCTCCACCTTGTGTTCAAGCGATCCTCCCACCTCAGCCTCCTAAGTTAGCTGGGATTACAGGCGTGCGCCACCATGCCTGGCTAATTTTTGTATTTTTAGTAGAGACGGGATTTTGCCATGTTGGCCAGACTGGTCTCAAACTCCTAACCTCAAGTGATCCACCCGCCTTAGCCTCCCAAAGTGCTGAGATTATAGGCATGAGCCACCACACCTGGCCTGAAAGTTTTCCTTTCTTGCAAGTGGACATTGAATAGTAGGCCTAATTTGGTTTTTGTTTTAAAAGTCCCAAAACAAAAGCAGCTTAAAACCTAATTAAAATGAATTTTAAAATCTGTGCACTAAACTACTGGTCTCTGGCACCATTTTCTGTTTTCTGTCCTTGTGGTGCAGGTTCTTCTCTGTTTCTTCTTTTGCTCATTTCATTGGCTCAGTTGCACCATTCTCCATCACATGCATCATCACTATGAAATTTAGTTTACCTGCCCTGAAACTGTACTTTCCCTTTCGCAAACCCAGGCTGGGTAGCTTCATTACTCTTTCCTTTTCCTGTAAATCTGCAATTTTTGACTTCCATTTATTTGGGGATTCTTGTTGGTCTTGCATGATTTTTTTCAACGCTTCTTTTTCATCTCTCCTTCTACTATTTACCAAGTCACTTCTTTGGTTTTTTGTTTTTTAATTGTGGGTTACCATTACTTGTGTCTTTGGCTTTACCTAATGCTTCTTTGGCTTTTTCTTTAAATAGAATTATCCTCTCTTTTGCTCCTCTGACAAAGTCTATCCATTTTATTTCACCACTTGCATTTATTTATATTAAAAAATTTCTCCCAATCCAGGTAGGAAGAACATTCTGTGTTTACTGCCTTGGGAAGGAATGACATACCAGTTCATATGGAAAAAAGAATTTACAACCTTGATAAAAAGAAAGTATGATAAGAGCAAAGTTTCCATGCTTCTAACCACTCAAATATTAGGAATGATACCCTGAGATTGGAGCAAGACTGGCAGAGACAGAAAGGCGAAAAAAGAGGGTCACAAAGAGGAGTGGGAAACGACAGAATCCCAGAAAGTTTTAGGGACCAATGGCGGTGAAAACTTACGTCTTCATTCTTGGGCAGAGTTAAGGCAAGTGGCAAGAGATCCCACATGGTACAAGAGTAGAAATGGTGTGCACATGGTGTGTCTGTCCAGCCAGGTCCGTGACAACCTTACCATGTTCCCATAGCTTAAAGGAGAAGAATGTTTCATACATGTACAAGAATAATACAGACATAGTCCAGAGAACTGACAGGAGCTGGATGAGAAACAAGAAGGGATGCTGCAGAGACCTATATGAACCAATGACCAATGAGCTGGTGGGGAAATGGGACATGTCAGTGGTGGCAATTAGGACAAAATGTCCCCAAATCCCTTACCTCATACTTTTATACCCTGCACACCCTAGGGAATTTAGATGTAACTTTGGAGGTGGTATAATTGATTGAGATTAATTTTTCCACCTTTCTTCGAATGGAGGTACTAAAAAAAACTTAATAGAGTTTATTTAAAGAAAAATAAAGTTACATATCTTGCAAATCCAAGTTCAATGGACCAAGATACAAAATAGCTACCCCAAAGAAAAATGTTTAGCATCTTTTATATTTACCAACTGTCCTTAGATAATTAATAAACTTGGTACAAGGATATAAATCTTGCCATGTTCTTAGTACAGTAATTTTCAAACACACCTTATTTGCCAAACTGAAAAGGAAAATACTGAATAGGGAGTACTACCAATTTACTTTAGAGAATACAACTTCAAAAGTACTGCCTCTACACACAGGCTTTTGCTAAATATAGATCAACAAGCAAGGGCAGGATGAGTAGATCATTATGAGGTAACTGTGAGCCTGTCTGTTTTTAGTGTTTATAAGCAAATCATGCTTACAGTGAGTAAGTAAGAGCTAAAAAAAATCACTTATGGTATTTTTCTTATAGGAATATATGGGCTTCTGTGTATATATGTGTGTGTTTCTATGTATATATTTATATATGTATATATTTCTATATATATACACATATATATTTTTGAGATGGAGTCTTGCTCTGTCACCAGGTGTATAGCAGTGTGATCTCAGCTCACTGCAGCCTCTGCCTCCCGGGTTCAAGTGATTCTCCTGCCTCAGCCTCCCAAGTAGCTGGGATTACAGGTGCGCACCACCACGCCCAGCTAATTTTTGTATTTTTAGTAGAGATGGGGTTTCACCATGTTGGCCAGGATGGTCTCGATCTTTTGACCTCATGATCTGCCCCCCTCAGCCTCCCAAAGTGCTGAGTTTACAGGTGTGAGCCACTGTGCTCAGCCCATTTATATATTTTCATATGTGAGTATGTGTAAAGCAAACAAAAGCCAATCTGCTTTAGGGCTGACCTTTGAAAATTGGTCCTGTTAATCTAAACCAAAAATTCTGCCAAGTCTGTATAAATAAATAAATATATATATATATAAAAATAAAGTTATGAAATGAAAGATTAATGGCCCCTCAATAACATCCTTAGGTCTGAATCCTACATAATAAAATTCACAATATTCCAAAAAGTCAATAATATAACTTTTCAAATCAAAATCTTGGAAGAGTTCTATTTTTGAATTTTTAGATGCCCTCTGCAACTTAATACAAGAATCAATGTGTAAAGAATTTTAAAAAATTACCCACAGAAAATATGGTATTTATCGGTTAGAGAAAGTTAAAAGTGTTGCTTTACATACTGCTAAACTATAGGTACAAAGTATTAAAGTATATAAATAATAATTGCAAGATTAAAGGTATAAACATTATATTAACAGACATCTAAGTTGACATCCTTAAGTTTCTTCAAATATCTAGTTCTTTAACACTACTTAATATAGGTTAGGATAGGTGAATTTGAACCAGGATTCCAAGAATGAGTTATTACCATTCCTAGAGAAATTTAAAGCTAATATTTCAATTTTTCCCCCAAAAGAATGAGAAGAAAACCTCAATTTTATGGAATCAAATTCTTTCTAAAATATCCCCAAAGAAACAGCTAGATGTCAAAAAAGTTCATCTGCAACTAGTCTTCTACTTAGAATACAAAAGGTAAGATATTTATCATTAACATATTAAATATACTGTACGTTACAGCAGGTAATTAATTACCCTCATTATATTGGACATGGTTTAAGATATTCAGGAAAAAAATTAGACCTTCTAAAAATGAAGTTTTTAAGATTTAAATATTTGTTTGTGAAGAAATAATAAAAATAAAAATATCTGTATCCAGTACTATTTCATTTAAAGCAATGAAAAACAACTGCCAACGCATGTAAAAGTTAAAAGACTACACACAGTTTGTTAGCATCCTCTTTATATAAACAAGCACAAAGCATAATGAACATCGAGCAGTGCTTAGTTATGAAAGTAATGAAGGAAAAGTCTATTTGGTTTGGTTTTGTTGTTCTTGTTCTACCCTTTCCTACATTTCTTGAATTTCCAGTAATAAATTCTCTTAGCTGTAGCTCTGGAAGCTTTAGAGGACATAGCTGATCAACTACAGGTACCACTGTTTGTAAACTCCAGCCTCCCAACTCTAGCAGATGTTAAGAAGCTGTTCTACTCCTTGAAATTAATTGTAATGCTATCACTATCAGAGAAATCTGCTTCTCAAATTAAGGATAAAAATGCTGACCCTAATGGTACCTAGTTTTATATGTGAGACAATCATATAGTTACCTGCTTTAAGATTTTGTTGGAAACTTAAAATATGATAAAGGCTGAATATACAGAAATAGAAATTTAGAGTCTCTTAATTCAAAAATTCACACTCTGACCTATAAATGAAGATTAAATGCATTTGTAAGTTTAATTATAAATTTAAAATTCACACTAATTTATAAGTGAAAAATCAAAGATGGACCCAAAAGCTCTTATCTGGACAAGTGAGTTTACTGGGTCCTACTGGCAGCTGAGTTTTATATGGGCAGTGGAATTCTTCAGATTCAGGACCAGACGCAGTTTTTGTTTTCTCCTACTCTTTACCATATCCCCACCCTTCCTCCACAAACAATAAAACCCTTACCATGTTAAAGTTTTTAGTGGAGACCTGAGAGATGAATAATGTTGTGCCAGCATTTTTCAGTCGTTTAGGTTATTTAGAGGAACAACATTCCTTTTTCTAGCAACAGAGAAATTTGCAGTTAAATGACATCATGCTGCCTTGAATGAAACAGCTCAGGCTCAAAGTTCACCCAAAGGCCAACAGTGATAAACTCTCTCCCAAGGACAATCCTCAATATATTTTTGGTGCTTATTAAAAACAGCATTTATATAGCAGCCATACAATAAGCAAGGGCTCTTTACCAAACTCTGTTTCTGATCAGAAAGCACTCAGGATATAAGGATGAAATTCTGCTTGGGAATGTAGTTTCTTCGTATAGAAACTAAAATTTGCCATTTTAAAACAAAGGTTCAGAAGACAAATAATCCAAAAGCAAAATGAACAAAGGCAGTTCCCAATGAACAAGCAATTCACAGAGGAGGAATTATAATATCCAACAAACATATTTAAATCATAGTAATTGGAGATTTAATGACTCAAGTTATCATTGCATACATATCAAAGTGGCAAAAATTAAAGTGTGATTTTTTAAATGACTAAAAAAAGGGAGAACCCTTTCAGATTAAAAATAACACACATAACTACTTGAAAATGGGTAGTATTAAATTCACACTGATTTATAAATGTGACAATTTAAATGTAGAGGAATTCACTAAATCTAATACACAGAGCAGTAAAGCAATTCCACAGAATATCACTGGCTGTTCTGTTGATTAGCAGCCATCCCTATACCAATGCAACAACAATACATAAAGGGAAACAAGCTTTATCTACATTATATATTATACGGATCAATGATCTTCCTTGCGCCCTGACCCTGTAGTACCGTAGATGTTCTCTAATTAATTATTAAAGTTTTCTAACAGTCAGTATTGTACATCTCTGGTTTCACTTTCATTTTATGTCACATTCCCAGAAGAACGGTCACAGGCAATATATAATTAGAAAAAGTATGTATCTTCTCTGTCTATAAGCTAATAGATTTCACTGAAAAATTGACAACTCTAGGTGCATCTTTCCCCCCCATCTCCTTTTCTGTACCCCCACAATATCATAATATTACTACAGAAGACATAAACTAAGGAGCTTTCATTTATCGTTCCTGCTACCAAGAGGTCATTTGACATTTAGCATCTGGACAAATTACACCTGGAGGTAGTCTGGCTGGGCTCAAAATTTAGTTTTACTTCTTAGTGGCCCTAAATATCTCACAAAATGGAGAGAAAGAATAA
Organism: Nomascus leucogenys; assembly: GCF_006542625.1. NCBI lineage: Eukaryota > Metazoa > Chordata > Mammalia > Primates > Hylobatidae > Nomascus > Nomascus leucogenys. Next base: position 10,072,256 of record NC_044394.1, on the reverse strand, counting down.
AGCATAATGGGTTCATGCTATCAGCCAGATCAGCTACTCTACTAAGGAAAAATTTCAAACAGCCCAAGCATACTTTTTTTTTTTTTTAGAGATAGGTATCGCTATGCTGACGAAGCCGGCATGCAGTGGCTATTCACAGGCGTGATCATCATAGTGCACTATAGCCTAGAATTCCTGGGCCTCAAGTGATCCTCCTGTCTCAGCCTCCTGAGGAGCTGGAACTACAGGTGTATACCATGACAGCCAGCCTCTAATATACTTCAAAGAAGTGAACAGACTATAACAATCCTCTCAAAACATTTGCAAGGTCAAACCATTTTAAGGACAAGGTGGAGTTTATGAGGGGTCTTCAAAAAGTTCATGGAAAACTGAAGTAAGAACAAATGTCAAATTTACAGTCAAGAATGGTGAAATTATTGATGCTTTACCAAAAGTTTATGGGGACAATGCCCCAGAGAAATCAGCAGTTTACAAATGGATAGTTTGTTTTAAGAAGGGACAAGATGGTATTGAAGATGAAGTCCTCAGTGGCCAGGCCATCCATATCAATTTTTTTTTTTTTTTTTGAGATGGAGTCTTGCTCTGTCGCCCAGGCTGGAGTGCAGTGGCGCGATCTTGGCTCACTGCAAGCTCCACCTCCTGGGTTCACGCCATTCTCCTGCCTCAGCCTCCTGAGTAGCTGGGACTACAGGCGCCCACCACCACGCCCGGCTAATTTTTTGTATTTTTAGTAGAGACGGGGTTTCACCATGTTAGCCAAGATGGTCTCGATCTCCTGACCTTGTGATCCGCCCCCCTCGGCCTCCCAAAGTGCTGGGATTACAGGCGTGAGCCATCGCGCCCAGCCATCCATATCAATTTGATAGGAAAAAATTCATCTTCTTTGTGCCTTAATTGAAGAGGACCAAGATTAACAGCAGAAACTACAGCCAGTGCCAAAGACATCTCAATTGGTTCCACTTCCCCAATTTTGACTGAAAAATTAAAGGTGAGCAAACTTTTCACTTAATGGGTGCCTAAAGCATTGCACCCAGATCAGCTGCAGACTACAGCAAAGCTATCAATGGAACTTTTAATCAACTGGGAACAAGATCCTGAAGGATTTCTTCAAAGAACTATAACAGGAGGCCGTGCATGGTGGCTCATGCCTGTAATCCTAGCACTTTGGGAGGCCGAGGTGGCGGATCATGAGATCAAGAGATTGAGACCGTCCTGGCTAACATGGTGAAACTCCGTCTCTACCAAAAATATAAAAAATTAGCAAACATGGTGGCAGGCGCCTGTAGTCCCAGCTACTCAGGAGGCTGAGGCATGAGAATCGCTTGAACCCAGAAGGCGAAGGCTGCAGTGAGCCGAGATTGTGCCACTGCACTCCAGCCTGGGCGACAGAGCAAGACTCTGCCTCAAAAAAAAAAAAAAAAAGAAACTGTAAATAAACCATGGCTTTACTGTTACAGTATGATCCAAGAGACGAAGCACAATCAAAGCAACAGCTACCAAAAGGCAGAAGTGGTGCAGTCAAAGCAAAAGTGGGCAAGAGCAAAGGTCATGGCAACAGTTTTTTAGGATGCTTGGGGCAGTTTGTTTGTTGACTTTCTGGAGGGCCAAAGAAAATAACATCTGTTGATTATGAGAATGCTTTGAGAAAATTAGCCAGAGCTTTGGTGGAAAAATGCCCAGGAAAGCTTCATCAGAGAGTCCTCTCCACCACAGCAATATTCTTACTCATTCCTCCCAGCAAACAAGGGCAGTTCTGTGAGAGTTTTGATAGGAAATCATGAGGCATCTACCTCACAGTCCTCATTTGGCTCCTTCAGACTTCTTTTTGCTTCCAATCTTAAAAAAATCATTAAAGGGCATCCATTTTTCTTTAGTTAATGTAAAAAAGACAGCACTGACATAATTAAATTCCCAGGACCTTCAGTTTTTAGAATGGACTAAATGGCTAGTATCATCACTTACAAAAGTATCTTTAACCTGATGGGGCTTGAGAAATAAAGTTTACATTTTCAATTTTTATCTTTTAACTCCCTTTTTCCACAAACTTTTTGAAGTCCCTTCATATTTACCTGGAGAGACACACACAATATCTACTTAATGTGTTCTACTTGAACTCACACTAGTGCGACTCATTTGATAGTACAACTGCACTATATGTACATTAAATCACCAACAGTAGGATAGCTGGAAAAGTAAGTCCACACTATTTTAAAGAATTGTATCATAACTATAAAATACCTTGCTTATAGCTTGTGAATAACAACTGTTGTCTTATCATGGGTTATATAATCTGGCCAGACTCATATGTAACAATAAAAGCATTCTTATTAAAGCTTACCTTTACAAGAGCATAGAATACAATACATTACTAATAGTAGTTGCCTCCTGGGAGGGGATGAGGTTAGTTGGGAGATACGGAGGATTTATTTTCCACTGGATATTTTTTGTTACCTTTTAAACTGTGTATATCATGTTTATAAAATAAACATGATATAAAAATTCATATTTAATTAAAAGTTGTGGAATAGGAACAATACAATTGACAGTGCAGCACACCATAGTCAATATATGCAAACAAACAAATCAGATATATATCAACAGAAGTTGGAAAACAATAAACAAAATAAAAGTTGACCTTATTGCGTAGTGGGTCATGTGTTTTTCCCCCTATTTTTAGGTTCAGTAACTTTTTAAAGGAGGTGTGCTACTTCTAACTTGCTTATGCATAATATCTCCGTATCTGTTTATTTATCATTATCTCTGTATTTATACACACAAATATCAAACTTAGGACCACCTTTATCAACTGCTCAAACATGGTTTTTTGTTCAGAAGAATGATTATTTGCTGAAAGCATCCTAAGCTAAATTCTGTGTAGAATTATGAGTTGTAATGCTTCAACAGTAGCAACTGTATTCTCACAGCCAAACCTCAATGTTAGATGCATTTCTTTCAGGAATAATCAATTCTCCATTCCAAATTCAAGGAACACTCTAGAATATACTTGATAAGATACTAGGATGAGTAGAACATATATGGAACCTACTGTAAATTAGTTGTAAAGGTAAACAATCACTATTTTTGGTCATTAAATTGTGTGCAGTAATCGATGTACCAATTTGGACATGTACGCAACAGGACAATGATTGAAAACTTACTGTTCTTGACTCCATCTACAATGGCATAGTTGAATAGCAAAGACTCAAATGTAATATTCAGTCTAGCATCTACACTAAGCCCTGACAAACAACAACAAAAAAGCAGGTGGGGATGGGGGGTGATGTTTGTAAATGTAAAAATGGCAAAAATAATTTTTTTTTTTGCAAAGACTTAATGCAGCTTTTTCATGTTTCATTTATTTATTATCTAGTTACATACTAGGAAAATCCACATCATTATGCAGCAGGAAGAATTACATACAGATTTTCTCTTGCCTAAGCAAAAGAGGCAAAGTTGCCTTGCCATGGAGAGATAAAAGCTTTTAGACCTGGAAGGCACCAAACATTTTCACCCTGTAGTTAGGAAAATAATCTAAAATCTTTCTAAATGATCATTAAGCATTCATGATGTTTTCCATATTTTATCTCTAAATTAATCAGAAAATTCTCAAAACCGAGAGGATAGGGGAAAGCATGAGACAGAGAACACAAGCCCACAACTACCGCAGGGTTTTCTTTAACTTTCCAAAAGTAAGAAGAGCATTTTCCAGGCTTGATCTTCCTCGCCTACTCCACAACGTCAAACTACTAAACAGATATCTCCACAAATCACTGCCCCTGCCTCACCTGTTTTATGTAATGGTGGAGAGTTGTGATCTTTAAAAAGTCTTTATAATTAGATGTATAGTGAAGAATCATGGGTAAAAAGACACAATAGTGAATGACTTTCTTATAAAAAGACACAATAGTGAATGACTTTCTTAGGATACTTTGTGGTAGAATGTTGTAAATTGTTGAAACTTGGTAATTGGTAGATTGCTTATACAACTAACTGTGTACTATGTACATCTAACGTTTCTCTAATAATTTTTTTAAAAACTATTTTATGAATGTTTCAAAAGATTGAACAACCATTTCTTGACCTGCAGACAGACTCATCTTGACTCTTCTTGGCTAGGGTATGGAATACATGAAATATTCAGGATCATTCAGTGAGTGATAATTTAAAAAATCATAGTAATACTTTTCTAGAACAGGATTTTTTTTGTTTTTTTTTTTTCACATAACACTGTATGTGTCATCCATGTTAATACATTTAGGTCTGGTGGCCGGGCGCAGTGGCTCATGCCTGTAATCCCAGCACTCTGGGAGGCCGAAGGGGGCGGATCATGAGGTCAGGAGATCAAGACCACCCTGGCTAACACGGTGAAACCCCGTCTCTGCTATAAATAGAAAAAAACAATTTGCCAGGCGTGGTGGTGGGTGCCTGTAGTCCCAGCTAGTCAGGAGGCTGAGGCAGGAGAATGGCGTGAACCTGGGAGGAGGAGCTTGCAGTGAGCCAAGGTTGCACCACTGCACTCCAGAGCAAGACTCTGTTTCAAAAAATAAAAATAAAAATAATAAAAAAATATATTTAGGTCTGGTTTACTTTCATTACTGTATACCATTTTATTTTCATCTTGTATAACAAAGTGAGGTAGTCCTTTTACCCTGCATTTTCTTCCTTCCTCACTCCCTTCTTTCTTTCATTTTCACTTTCTCTCTTTCCCATTCATTTTTTCCTTTCTTCCTAGGTTCAATAGATTCTCCTGCCTCAGCCCTCCCGAGTAGCTGGGATTACAGGCATGTGCCAACACGCCCGGCTAATTTTTGTGTTTTTAGTAGAGACAGGGTTTCATCATGTTGGTCAGGCTGGTCTAGAACTCCTGGACTCAAGTGATCTGCCCACCTCAGCCTCCCAAAGTGCTGGGATTACAGGTGTGAGCCACCGTGCCAGGCCAGTAAAATTTCTTTCTATAGCTTTGAAAATGCGCCCAATATTAGAGCCATACTTGTCCAGCTGACCACTGAAGATCAGAAGAGATATAATACAAATGCTTTCTCTTCACAGCAAAGTATGTTCACCTGTGCCACCTGGTGGTATCTGTCATAAAGTAGGTGGAATCATGAGAAGCAGGAAAGACCTCACAGAAGAAGGGTATTCATTCTCACACAACTAGGTACAACCACCAGCTATCATTAGTGAGTTTCTTTTTTCTATCCAAGCTCTTGGGTAAGTCTTTTTGGATCAATTATCTCATATTATCTAACAATGATCCTGTAAGGTAGGTATTATTAATACCCATTTTAAAGACGGGGAGAGGCCAGGTGCAGTGGCTCACGCCTGTAATCCCAGCACTTTGGGAGGCCGATGCAGGCGGATCATGAGGTCAGGAGATCGAGACCATCCTGGCTAACACAGTGAAACCCCATCCCTACTAAAAATACAAAAAATTAGCCAGGCGTGGTGGCGGGCGCCTGTAGTCCCAGCTACTCGGGAAGCTGAGGCAGGAGAATGGTGTGCACCCGGGAGGCGGAGCTTGCAGTGAGCCGAGATCATGCCACTGCACTCCAGCCTGGGTGACAGAACGAGACTCTGTCTCAAAAAAAAAAAAAAGAGAGGGAGAAAAAAGTTCGGGGAGGTTATCTGCCTAAAGTTGTCCAGATGGCAAGTAGCAGAGATAGAGTTCAAATTCAGGACTGCTGATTCTAAAGATCACATTCTTCACCTTAAGCAAAATCACCTCACCTCAATTTATCACTTCATTACCTACTAAGTTCATTATTTTAAATTAAATTTATCATATAAAACATGTAAGAGATTTTTATCCCCAAACATCAATTATATCATTGATTGAGAGTCTGTTGTTTGTCTATTCACTGTCTGCCTAACTTAATATAATCTTTTCTATAATCATAATAAACATCTATGTATCCTGATCAGAGATACCTATACTGTGATCAAACAATGGGGAAAAATTACTTTAACCGGAAGTCACAACACAAGGTTATAGACATTGAAGGAAGCTTCACATGCAGTGAGAGAAACAATCAAAGTGCTACTTTACATACACTATAATCCCTCTGATTAAAATTTTTCATCTTAGAAAATCCTGGTTTGTTGGTTTCATATTTAAAGGTGTACATGATGCAACCACGGATGACATGCTAGCATCTAGAAAAGAGCACAGAAGTCAGCCGAGTGACCAAGAAAAGAAAAAAACGCTATCCTCAAAAAATCCCCAAATCTCAGCTTTGACCAGATTTCACATCATATAGGGTTGTTACAGATGTTCTTCACAAAGTCATAAAATACAAAGAAAGCAGAGTATAAAAGACAAGAAACTGATGGCATAAAGGCACTGAAGGCAATACAGTGTTTCTGGTCCTCTGCCAAGTTCCACAGAATCACACGGCCAAAAGTCTCCTGTCCTATGACAACAATAAGGGGAAGAAGAGATTGAAGCTGCAGAGAGACAATTTGTGGCACTCATGCACCTCCCTTATGCCTCGGTTACTGGGCTGGTTACCTTCAGTAAGAAAAATCAAGAGAGAAAAATTTTTTCAAAGAAAGAGAAACTCAGTAATGATAAGAGTTTATACATTATCAAAGCAAAATTAAAACTTTCGATAAATGGAACAGTCAGAACTCCAGAAAGAAAAACAATATTAAATATGTTAGCTTCATAATCAGCAGCTAAAAGAGGCTTCAGTATAAAAAAAAAAATGTAGCTATGCTAAAGACACAAGACTATAATTTAAAACAAAGTATTAAAACATACGGGAAAAACTAAAATCATATATACATTAATTTGAAGAAAGAAGGGATTTCTAGGTATTCCTGGAAATAAGAAATAATTCAAAAAGATAGCTTAAAAATGTTTATGAAACATACATTTTCCATAAAGAATAGCACAGGCTGCTTTGTTTCTACTATTTTATAATCAGGAATTATTTGCAAACTATTAGAAAATCCTGTCGCTACATAAAATGTGAAAAAAAAAAAGTAACAAGACAAAGACCTTGACTTCAGGTGTCCTAGCTGCTTGTTTCCTCCTCTTTTAACATGCCTTGGGTCTGAATTTTCATGAGTTTCTGGACAAGTTATGAGATTCTAGGGCAGGGATCTCCCCAAATCTGAAAGTTGAAAAAGATTTTCACACCCTTAATTATAAAGATGAGAAACCTGAGGCGTAGAAGGCAATGACTCACTCAAGGTAACAATGTGAAGGAAGTCAAAACCATCAATGTCTGGATTTCCTGTTTCCTAAGTAAAGGCCCTGTCATATATAAACTTACACTGGAGCAGTCACAAATCTGTAAGGTTATCTGGGAAATCAATGAACATAGAAGCACAAGATGGACAAATAGAGGTGCAATTGAAAACTGAGCAGAAAGGCTGAATTACAGAGTTTCCCTGATATTTTCTGGAATATTTAAAAAACTATTATATAGTCAGGAGAGGGTAGAACACACCTTTTACCACCACAGAAATCAATTTTTTATTATTTAAAAGATGGTAGGTAAGCACAGGCCTTCTATTAATGGCAAAGAGATGCAGATATACATATAAACAACACTACCATAAAGAAGACATTTTTGTTTTAGCAAAATCCATATTTATATGATTACATTTCCTATGGTCGAGAGCAGCTATAATTAATGGATTTCCCTCCTTCTCCTAATGCAGCCATTTGTCAATTCAAATAAAGAAGGTCCAATCAATTTTGATGTATTTAGTAAGCAATTTGTCAAACAGTGCTATAATCCAGTTAATATATTAATTCTTGTCATGGAGAGAGTTCTAACAACTATGAGGTTTTCCATAACTGGAGAGAAAAAATCTGTGCATGGATGCAATGGTCATTTTTATGGAGATAACACCTCTGTGTCTCAATATCTGAGAGCATGCAGTAGTACATCACTTAATAGGAAAACCATTTTGTTATAATAAAACCCCTGGGTCTCCTGGACAGGGTGGCCGCTAATTCACTGTAATAAACTGAGTTTCTTCAAATCTCTGTGTAGCTCATGTATTTTTAATAAAATAAACAAGCCAGTATATATAACAATAAACACAACATCAGTAAGTTCTAAGGGGAATAGGGCTTTGTTAATACAAAGCCTGCGTCTTAAACTTCAAAAAACATCTATAAAATAATTTTTATACTTTATAAATTTATTTTAAATACTTTAATTAAAATAAACTATAAGTTAAAATTTTAATTTGCCTCTTAACGTTTCTTCATATGACTTGCAAAATAAGTGGTTCTCAGTCTTTTATTTTTCCTGTCCCAACATATTTCCAGTAAATTACTGACAGAATTCTATCAGTATATAATATGGGCACTGTACTAAGGCCACACAGTTAGTTACTACTGGTGGTCAAGACTCCCAACTCGTGGAAGGCTGTCCTTCAGCTGACACCATGTAAAGCTCTGGACATGACAGTTTTCTTACTTTTCATCTTTATTTCGGCCACTAATCAATTTCTATCTCCATCTCTTCCCAAGTCTGTCTATACACTTGGAGCTGGAGACATACGCAGAGCTTTCTGGCAGGTGGTCCACATTTATACCACAAAAGAAATCTGGAATGCAGTGACCAAGGAAGGGTCAAATCCTTTTTCAGCCTGGTCACTACCAGTTTGGGCAGAACAGAGGGCTAGAAGAAGACAGGTTTTGAGCATGTCACAGATAACCTCCAGAGCCATCCTGAGCAGATCTGGCAAACACTTTTGAAAGACAGTAACTCTCTCCATTCACTATATCCAAGGCTTTCTATAGTTCTCTATCAGGAAATGCAAAATCAGAGATGAAGGCAAATCATTTCTAGAAAATAAAATGGAAAAACACGGCAATTTTTTTAAACTAGAATAAGAAGAAAGAAAAGAGATAAGGAATACATTTATTTTCCAGACATTAGGATCCCCTTGGCCCATTTATAAACCATGTAAGAGCAGAGAAAAAAAAATTAGAAGAGTAATTTGGCACAGGGCTGTGTATTTATTTAAAAATCTGCAATGTATACCAGTTCTCCAGACTACCAGACGTCCCATTGTTTCATATGTCTGCTGAGAAAGGTGCCCTATGTGTCAGAAAAGCACACTGAATATTTTTCAATGACCCAGGGGGCAGAGGTCACTTATTATAAATGGATAATGAGACCTAATGCAGTGCTCTGAGTATGGACAAAGAAAGGGTCTATCCACAGCCCCTGGTGGATTGGTCATTCAGGCTTTTACTTCCTCTGCACACTTAATGGAGTCAAACAATTGACAGAAATTCTATAGAGAAGGCTGAAACTGAGAGAAACAACTGTATTCTAACTCTGATAGACAAATACAAATAGCGACCCTGAAATGGCGCCAGAATTCCTGTTACCACTGACACAGCAGACAGTTGTAGCATTCCTCCTAAATTCCCAGTCATTTATTAGCAATTAACCGTAGTGATGGAAGTGATGCCACATCAACCCACAAGCTCCTGCCAATATCAACTCTTTACATTACCGCAGGTGAGCAGAGACAGACCATTCTATTTTAGCTCCTCATTTTTTGGAGCAAAGGGCAAACATATATCCAAATCCCGCATCCCCTATCCCCACTACCCAATCATAAAAACACACATTCAGGGATATCAGTATCTGTATGTAAATAACCTTAAACTTACGTGAGATAGCATAAATGACATCAGGAGCAGAGTTCTGATAGTCTACAGGCTTTACAACCAACAGATGCTTTTTCTTTAATCTATCAGAATCATGTCCTAGCCCAGCCAGATCTGTCAATCCAGTGCAATAAATATGACTAGCTTCAGTGGAAAAAATGCTTACTCTCAACTGTATCTGAAAAATAGCAAGTCATACAACAATCTGAAGGAACACTGAGATACTACTATTACATAGAATTCTGTAAAATAAAGACATTAAAAAGTAAAAAGCAGCCCTTTATAGAGACATTCCTTTTGTTTCACTTCGATATTAAGAACAATTATGACAGGGCCAGGTGTGGTGGCTCATGCCTGTAGTCCTAGCACTACGGGAGGTCGAGGTGGGTGGACAGGGCCTTGAGCCCAGGAGTTTGAGACCAGTCTAGGCAACATGGCAAAACCCCATCTCTACAAAAATACAAAAATTAGCCAGGCATGGTGGTGCACACCTGTAGTCTCAGCTACTTAGGAGGCTGAGGCAGGAGAATCGCCTGAGCCGGGGAGGTTGAGGCCGTAGTGATCTGTGATCATGCCACAGCACTCCAGCCTGGGGGCAACAGAGTGAGACCCTGTCTCCTCCTGGCCAAAAAAAAAGAATTATGACAGGATGGTGGTATGACACGCACACTTTTTTTTCCCAACTGGTAAATACTAAAGCAAATGACAGAAAATGCCAAGATTAGCTTCAGAATAGGGTACGGATCATTAGGTTGTAATGGAAAGAACTTTTAATGTTGAAACATCTCAAGACCAGCAATGACAGAAAAACTCAATGAACTCTATTCCACAGGTCTGAAGATCTATGCGAAGACATGGAGAAGTAGGTAACCAATGAACACAAACGCAAAAAGGGAAATCTAGTACAAACTTTAAGTCCATCATTTACAATGTTTGCAGATTGTTGATGGTACTTTCATTCAACTATCTGACATCTTTTCAGTGAACAAGAAACTTTCATTTCCTAATATTCCCCAAGTTATAAAACATACATGTGGCTAAATTCAGGGTCTAAATGTCTCAAATGTTTAGTTTCTTAAAGAAAAACACTGTTTCACTGAAATCATTTCTCTATGGAAGGATATGTCAACTGAGAAGTTTAAGTATAAATAAGTGAAATTTTAACTATCCCAGATTTTCAAACCTGGATAGAGCAGTATGACACACCCGATGGACAACAATGGACTATAAACACTCTTTAAATAAGTCCTACATTACAAGTTTCCTCTACAAGAGAAAAACATTTCTTTCTTCCCCTTCCACCCCTACTCAGTCTTGGGCAAATATTTATTATGGACAATGCAAGGAAATATTGTTGAGTGCCTCCACCATGTACAGTACACATACCACAACAGCAATGCAATCCAGGATGTTAGGTTAAATCTAATGTGACATTTGAAAGGGAGCAGCTCATAAGAAAATTGCTGCATATTTAATTGCTTTTCCAGGGCACTGACAATATCCATGGTAGAAAACACCAACAATTTCTTTAACTTTCTGTATCGTTGTCCTTTTTATAGGCAGCAAGGAGTTGATAACAGCAACATGCACAAAACATATCAGCATTGGACTCAAAACTCATGAAACAACAGGATAGTAAAATCTTTTAAAATGACTTCATTCTAAACCCAAATGCATGGCTTTATATTAGAATGAAAAATATTGGCTCTTTCTAGTCTCAATGTTGTGGTTTGTATGCCAGCATTACAAAATTTTTTTGGGAATCAAGATCCCTAGAATTTAACCTTAATCATGTTGCTGACTTCTGATTTTAGTACTCCTCTACTAAAGCTCAATACTACTTTTAAGTCCTATCTACTTTATTGTATGTAAATGCCAAAAAAAATGTAAGTGAAGGCCAAGAGATTAGTAAAGCAATCATATTTTTTAAAGCCTATAAATCAATAGACAGTCCAGCTATTCAAAAGAAACGCACCACAGGCCAGGCGTGGTGGCTCACGCCTGAAATCCCAGCACTTTGGGAGGCCAAGGCGGGCAGATTGCTTGAGGTCAGAATTCAAGACCAGCCTAGCCAACATGGTGAAACCGTGTCTCTACTAAAAATAAAAAAATTATCCAGGCATAGTGGCACACACCTGGAGTCCCAGCTACTTGGGAGGCTGAGGCAGGAGGATCACTTGACCCGGGAGGCGGAGGTTGTAGTGAGCCAAGAGTGTGCCACTGCACTCCAGCCTGGGCAATGGGAGAGAAACCCTGTCTCCAAAAAAAAAAAGAAAGAAAAGACAAGAAAAGAAAACAAAGAGAAAGAAAGAAAAAGAAAGAAAGAAAGAAAGAAAGAAAGAAAGAAAAAAAGGAAGAAAAGAAAGGAAGAAGAAAGAAGGAAGGAAGGAAGGAAGGAAGGAAGGAGGGAAGGAAAAAGAAAGAAAGAAAGAAAAGAAACTCACAACAGACTTAATTTTCTTTAGTATAATAAAAACTAAGATTCTGTCAAAGGAACACAACTACTTCAGAGTCAGTTTCCAGTAAGACTTTTTATAGTTGTTAATTCAACTCATGATCCTCTTTTCTAATTCCCAAAGCATTGTTTTACGACTTCCATGACACCAAATTCTGTACTAGTTGCTTTTACTTCTAATCACTTGCTTTTACTTCTCATATGCTAACTTCTAACATGTCGTGCTGTCTATGGTTCCATAATATTCCATATGGTCAAACATGTCGATAAGGAAGAGGAAAATAAAAGATATAAAGAAGATCCAAATGGAACTTCAAGAGATAAAAAATATGATACCCTAAATGTAAAATACATTGAATGAAATTAACACAAAGAAAAGGAATTAATATACTTACAGATACAGAATTAAAAACTATATACAACCAGAGAGGAAAATAAGAATAAGAAAATCTTTACAAAGATTCAGTAAGCTGGGAAAGTATCAAGTGGTCAACATAAATAAAACTGGGGTCCAAAACAGGGAAAGTGACAGAGAGAGTGAAAGAACAATATTTGAAAACATAATTGTATAAAAATTTCCAAATTTGATGAAAACTACAAACCTACAGATCCAAGAATCCCATAAACCCCAAGCAGAAGAAAAGCACAGCATAGTTCATAGCTTTTTCTCTATTGTTTTTATGTTTTCTGTTTCACTGATTTATACTCTGATCTTTTTCCTTTTTTCCTATATTTTCTGCTTTGCATTAATTTCCTCTACTTTGTCTAGTTTCTTAATGTGGAAGCTGAGGTCATTGATTTCAGATCTTTTCCCTTTATAACATAAACATTAACCATATAATTTTTCCCTTGAGTATGGATTTAGTGCCATCTCACAAAATTTCCCATTTTTCTTTAAGGTTTTTATTTTGAATTAGCCAGGCATGATGGTGTGAGCCTATAGTCCCAGGTACTCAGGAGACTGAGGCAGGAGGATCACTCAAATTCAGGAGTTGGAGGCCACAGTGACCCATGACCAAGACACTGCACTCCAGTCTGAGTGACAGAGTAAGACCCTATCACCATGAAAAGAAAACAAGTTTTTATTTTGAAATGATTAAAGATTCACAAAAAGTTGCAAAATAGTACAGTGATGCTCTGTGTACCTTTCACTCAGTTGCAAAATCAGAAAATCACCATTGATACAATCCAGAGACTTTATTCAAATATAATGAAATTTACATATACAGTTTTACACTCAATTTATGTGTGTGAGGGTCTATTCAATTTTATCACAAGTGGAAATTGGTGTAACCTCCACTACAATCAAGATACAGAACTGTCCTATCACCACAAAGATCAACCTTGTAATAATTCTATATAGGCACATTCACCTGCTTCTCTCCCACCCCATCCCTAAGCCCTGGGCACCACTAATCTATTATCTATCTCTATAATTTTGTCATTTTGAGAATGTTATATAAATGAAATCATGCAGTGTGGAAACTTTGGAGATGGGCTTTCTTTTCACTCAGAATAATTTTCTTGAGGGTCGTCAAACGTGTCCCAAGTATTAATAGCTCAACTCACTTGTAAAAAAAACTGAGTAGTTGTCAAAGACATGGATATATCTGATTTCAATCTCATTCAGTTAAAAATAATTGGCCGGGCACGGTGGCTCACGCCTGTAATCCCAGCACTTCGGGAGGCCGAGGTGGGCGGATCACGAGGTCAGGAGATCGAGACCACAGTGAAATCCCGTCTCTACTAAAAATACAAAAAATTAGCCCGGCATAGTGGCGGGCACCTGTAGTCCCAGCTACTCGGGAGGCTGAGGCAGGAGAATGGCGTGAACCTGGGAGGCGGAGCTTGCAGTGAGCCGAGATTGCACCACTGCGGTCCAGCCTGGGCGACAGAGTGAGACTCCGTCTCAAAAAAAAAAGAAAAGAAAGAAAAAAAAGAATTTCTTAATTCCCTTTAGATTTCTTCTGTGAACCATGGACTATTTAAAAGTGTGTTTAATATTTCCAAATATTTGTGCACTTTCCAAAGATCTTTCTGTAATTCATTTCTTACTTAACTCTTGTGGTCAGAGAATATACTTTGTATGACTTGAAACCTTTTAAACTTACTGGGATTTGTTTTAGAGCCGAGAAGATTCCCTATATTGGTCAATATTCCCTGCACACTTGAAAAGAATGTGTATTCTGCTGTTGAGTGAAGTGTCCTTCTTAGTCTGATATTAATGTAGCAATTCCAAGTTTAAAGTGTGTTTCTTGTAAGTAGCATATAGTTAGAATTTACTTTTTAAATCTAATTTGACAATCTCATTTTTTATTAGAATGTCCATTTATAACTAATGAGTATTGATACGGTTAGAATTACATCCTCTTGCTTGTTTCCATTTTATTTCCTTTGTTGGCATATTAGATACAACATTTTGTTTTTGTTATTTTAGTAGTTGCTTTTGAGTTCATTATGTACATCTTTAACTTACCACAGTTTACCTTCGGGTAATATTATACCACTCACATATATTACAAAAATCTTACAATATTGTAGTTCCATTTCCCACCTCCCGGCCTTTATGCTACTGCATACACACATACATATACACACATGTGTATGTATACATACACACGTATGTATTAAAAACAATATGCCTTTTTTATGTTAACAGTCAATATTTTAAAACAAGTCAATTATATTTTAAATTTTAATTATTTACATTTTTACAAATTAGAAAAATATCTCATCCATTTACCTACATTTTTTCACCATTCCCAGTGCTCTTAATTCCTTTTGTGCTGATGTAGTTTTCTTCTGCTTTAAGGACTCCCTTTAACATTTCATATGAAGCTGATAACTTCTTTAAGCTTTCATGTATCTAAAATTTCTAATATTTTGCCTTCATCTTCAGAGATTTAGGGGGCAAAGGCAGTGCATAATTCTGGGTTGATGGTTATTTTCTTTCCACACTTAAAAGATATCTTCTGGCTGGGCGCAGTGGCTCACGCCTGTAATCCCAACATTTTCGGAGGCCGAGGTAGACGATCACCTGAGGTCAGGAGTTTGAGGCCTGACCAACATGGAGAAACCCCGTCTCTACTAAAAATACAACAAATTAGCCAGGAGTGGTGGCGCGTGCCTGTAGTCCCAGCTACTTGGGAGGCTGAGGCAGGAGAATCGCTTGAACCCAGGAGACGGGGGTTGCATTGAGCCGAGATCACGCCATTGCACTCTAGCCTGGGCAACAAGAGTGAAACTCCATCTCAAAAAAAAAAAAAAGAAAAGGAAAGGAAAAAATATCTGCTTATCTTTGCTCCTTGGTGTGTAACATGTCTTTTCCTCTGGCTGCTTTTAAGATTTTTTTCTCTTTGTCAATGATTTTAAGCAAATTGATTATAATACACTTTGGTATGCCTTTCTTAAGGTGTCCTGTACTTGGGATTTACTGACCTTTTTTTTTTTTTTGAGACGGAGTCTCGCTCTGTCGCCCAGGCTGGAGTGCAGTGGCGCAATCTCGGCTCACTGCAAGCTCCGCCTCCCGGGTTCACGTCATTCTCCTGCCTCAGCCTCTCCGAGTAGCTGGGACTACAGGCGCCCGCCACCACGCCCGGCTAATTTTTTGTATTTTTTTAGTAGAGACGGGGTTTCACCATGGTCTCGATCTCCTGACCTTGTGATCCGCCTGCCTCGGCCTCCCAAAGTGCTGGGATTACAAGCGTGAGCCACCACGCCCGGCCTTACTGACCTTTTTCTATCTGCAGTTTTATAGTTTATATCAAATTTGGAAATATTTTGGCTATTATTTCTTCTGTCCCACCACCCCTTCTTCAGAAACTGTTTACTAGTATATATTTTCCCACAGTTCAGTGATACTCTTTTAAAATTATTTTCTTTCTGTGTTTCATTTTAGAAACAAGATCTTTATCTTGCTCTATCTTCAAGTTCACTAATCTTTTCTTCTACAATTTATTTATTGATTTTTATTATTATTATTATTATTATTTGAGAAAAGGTCTTGCTCTGTTGCCCAGGCTGGAGTGCAGTGACAGAATCACGGTTCACTGCAGCCTTGACCTCCGGGCCTCAAGCAATGTTCCCACCTCAGCCTCCTGAGTAGCTGGGATTAAGGGCATGCACCACCATACCCAGCTAATTTTTCAAATTTTTTCTTTGGAGACAGGGTCTCACTCTATTTCCAGGCTGGTATTGAACTCCTGGCCTCAAGCGATCCTTCCACTTTGGCATCCCAAAGTGTTGAGATTACTTTTCTGCAATTTATAATCTATCTTCAGTCTTATGCAATGAAGCTTTCTTCTCACACACTGTGGTTTTCACAACTAGAAGTTTTTTATATTTAGATCTAAGTAATTTAGAGGTCTACTTAACTTTTTGAACATATGGAATACAGTCATAGTAACTGTTAGTGACACTAGTCCTGACTCTGTGTGACCATTGTACCCTCTAAGACACTCAGATGGTTGTTTCCTAGGCTGCAGTTTCCTCAGAGGCACCAGTATTCTGTTGAATACTGGAAAAGGACCCTCTGCAGTCTTCAGCATTTTTTCTCTGTGAAGATCTCCCCTGATATCCCATCCAAAAAATTCTAGGTGAGGGTTTGAAAATAGTAAATATTTTGGGCTTTGTGGGTCATATGGTCTCAGTTACTATTACTCAACTCTGTGATTATAGCTTAAAAGTGGCCACAGACAAGATAAAAATGAAACGGTGTGGCTATGTTCCAATAAAACTTTATTTACAATAAAAGCACATTGTAATTTGCCAACACCCGCTCTTCTCTGGTCTTACTGGACTCTCAGCTCTGTCTCCTCAACTGAGGGAGTCCCCTGGGTTTCACTTGCTTTCTCCCTCACTGTAACACAACCTAGAAACTCCAGAGACAACAAACTAAGGCAAGTGCAGGGCTTGTCTCATTTGTTTCCCATCTCTCAGGGATCGTTGTCCTTCATTCCCTAACGTCAGATGACTTGAAAACAATTGTTTCATATACGATTTCTGTTTCTGTTGTTGCTACATGCAGGAAAGTAAATCTGACCCCTGTTAGTCCATCTTGTTGGGAAGCTACTACTCAACTGGAAACTCAAGAAATAGTCAATGAAACTAAGAGAACACTAAATTTCCCCAAACTTGCGATCAAATTGAAACATATGAAATATTCTTTCCATCTTTCTCATATTCCTTTTAAAGTTAGAAGACACCAAGTATACACCCAATAATACACAGGGAAGTACTATGGACCCCAGTCACCTTTCCATTGTGAATCAAAGCTATATTTCTGTTGAATGAATGCATATTTCTATTACAAATAAAACTCAGTAAGCTCACAGAGGAACTTTTCACACACTCACAGACTGATTTAGAAAGAAGTCCAAACTCTGAAACGCACTCTGCCACAAAGCTAGTTAATGTCAGCAACTTAAAAACACGGTTGCTGCCAAATTACCTGAAAGAAAGGAGGAAACATTATTTTTCCCTTAAATAAGGCTTTCCTAAGGCAACTCAGTAAGCTCTGTTTTTAATTTACAAATTGGAAGCTCTACAGCAGATTGAAGAAAAAGTTATTGTCTATTTGGGGATCATATTCAAAGCTGGTTGATATTTACTGATATGTTCTATGGTTTATCTGCGTTTTTGGCAAAGGAATACACTGAAATATAATGCCTGTGTTGGAAGGCAATATAGTATGTAATTTTTATTTTAAAGAGAGTAAATACAGTGCTAACACAGAAATCACTAATGACCTCTGCTGTCATCTTCTTATAAACTATTCCCAAAATTTCTTTGACCAAGGCAAAACATCTTTTGGATTATAAATTCTTGACTTTTACTTTTACTGAGTTAAACAGAAAAATTAGATTACCATCTATATATTTAGTTGGCATATATAAATTAATCTGTGAAACTGCTGAAATATCAGACTTTTAAAAAACTTATTAAAAATGCCAATTTCATATGGTTCCACCTAATAACAGAGAAGTCATCTGTGCCTCTACAGTGACCTCTGTATGGAGCATTCTAGTATGATCTAAATTACAATACACCAAAATTCCTCAGTTTGGGGTATCAATTTGTGATACAGCAAAATTCTTCAATAAAAATAAAAATTCATTAATTTTGGTCATTCCATTCAATTAATATAGGTAGGAAATGTTACTATAATTGAAGAATACAGGATCTGGAGTTTTTACTTACTTTATATTAAGGTTACATAAGAAGTGTTTAGTGTTTGGGGCTGGTTCCCTTTTCCTTCCACCACAAGCCACCCTTTTTGCCACATATACAGAACTTGTTTATTAACTAGCAGTGTATTTATTATGATTACTGGGCTGGAAGGGGAGTGGAGATTCCTTGCTAAACATCCTGCTCTCCTACTCTCTTCTCACTCAGACAAAGTCTCTTTCCCATTTCCATTTACATCATTCTTTGTCTACTATTATAATAATTTCCGGAGTTTGTACAAGTCTGCTTCACTTGATCCACAGATCCAAATACAAAAAAATAAATGCTTGCAACATTTGTGAAGTTCGTATTAGAGTTTACTAAAAAGTTATACAATCAGCTTTCCATATCCCTGGTTCCGCATCTATGGGTTCAACCAACCTCAGGCTGAAAATATTCTGTGAAAAAAAAGGATGGCTGCCTCTGTACTGAACATGTCTAGACTTTTTTCTTGTCATGATTCCCAAACAATACAGTGTAACAACTATTTATATAGTACTTACATTGTATTAGGTATTATAAGTAATCTAAAGATGACTTGAAGCATACAGGGGGATGTGCATGGGTCACATGCAAATAATAGTACCAGCATCAGGACTTGAACATCTGTGGATTTTGGTATCTAAGGGAGGTTCTGGAACCAATTTCCCATGACACCAATGAATGACTATATTTGAAAATTCTTTGAGAATAATATTTATTAAAGTTTTCAAGTTGGGAAATCAGAGGTAATTTCCAATATAGTTAAGGAAAACAAAAAACTTTCTGGCACCAGGTATGATATACTTGTGTTTTAAAAGGTATAATATCTTTCCAAATGGCTTCAGTAAGGGAAATCTGGGAGAAAGCAAGAGTAATAAAGTCCGCTTAATGGCTCTAACTTGCAGAAAGGGTGCAACAGATGGGTGGGCATTCTCTTGAAACTGGCACCAGTATTGCTTTTATTTTATATGTATATATATATAATATATATATTTTATATATAAATTTTATATATTTATATATATTTTATATATAAATTTTATATATATATATATATATAGAGAGAGAGAGAGAGAGAGATGAACTCTCACTCACTCTGTTGCGCAGGCAGGAGTGCAGTAGTTCAGTAGTGCAATCTTGGCTCACTGCAACCTCCAACTCCTGAATTCAAGCGATTCTCCTGCCTCCCTTCCGAGTAGCTGGAATTACAGGTGTGCGCCACCACATCTGGCTAAATTTTGTATTTTTAGTAGAGATGGGGTTTCATCATGTTGGCCAGGGTGGTATGAAACTCCTGGCTTCAAGCGATCCCCCCGCCTCGGCCTTCCAAAGTGCTGGGATTACAGGCATGAGCCACTGCGCCTGGCCTTGTTTTTTTTCTTAAGAGACAGAATCTTGCTCCGTCACCCAGGCTAGAGTGCTGTGGTGTAATCACAGACCACTGTAACCTCAAATTCCTGTGCTCAAGTGATCCTCCTATCTCAGCCTGCTGAGCAACTGGGACTACAAGTGCATATCACCATGTTCAGCTAATTTTTAAAATGTTTTTGTAGAGACAGGGTCTCTCTATGTTGCCCAGGATGGTCTTTAACTTCTGGCCTCAAACAATCCTCCCACCTTGGCCTCCCAAAGTACCAGGATTACAGGCATGAGCCACCATGCCCAGGCCAGGTATTCCACTGTAAATGCTGAATACAAAAAAGGTTTTGTAAATTGTACCAAAAGTCCCAAAGGTCTATCATTTGAAAATATATTCTTCTGAGATAAGAAACAAAAGCTTATAATAATAATGCTTAAATGTATAAACTATTTTACAGTTTTAAAAAGGACTTTATGCTGGGCACAGTGGCTCACGCCTATAATCCCAGCACTTTGGGAGGCAGAGACGGGGTGGATCACAAGGTCAGCAGATCGAGACCATCTTGACCAACATGGTGAAACCCCATCTCTACTAAAATACAAAAAATTAGCCAGGCGTGGTGGCACGTGCCTGTAATCGCAGCCACTTGGGAGGCTGAGGCAGGGGAATTGCTTGAACCCAGGGGGCAGAGGTTGCAGTGAGCTGAGATCGTGCCACTGCGCTCCAGCCTGGCAACAGAGCAAGACTCCATCTCAAAAAAAAAAAAAAGACTTTAGCATCACTTCATTGATCATCATGACACCTCTATAAGAGCAAGTATAATAATTGACATCTACATTTATCAAGTTATTGCTGGATTTAGAACTAGAACCCAGGTCTTTTCACCTTTATCCCAATATTAGTCCACCTGGAACTCAAAAGGTCTAAAATGAAATGCATTATACAGTAAGTCCTCATTTAACATCATTGATAAGTTCATGGAAACTGTGAATTTAAGTGAAATGAAATATTAAAAAAAAATTTTACCATTGACTAATTGATATAAACAAGAGTTAAGTTCTTATGGCATATATATATATATATATATTTTTTTTTTTTTTTTTTTTTTTTTTTTTGAGATGGAGTGTCGCTCTGTCACCCAGGCTGGAGTGCAGTGGCGCAATCTCAGCTCACTGTGAGCTCCACCTCCTGGGCTCACGGCATTCTCCTGCCTCAGCCTCTCCAGTAGCTGGGACTACAGGCACCCGCCACCACGCCCGGCTAATTTTTTGTATTTTTAGTAGAGACGGTGTTTCACCGTGTTAGCCAGGATGGTCTCCATCTCCTGAACTCGTGATCCGCCAGCCTCGGCCTCCCAAAGTGCTGGGATTACAGGTGTGAGCCACTGCGCCCCCGCCTCTTAAGGCATATTTTTTTTCTGGTCAAAAACATCAGTAAACTTCTGAATAAAGACCCCAAATGCTTTAATACTAAACATCAAAATAAATGTGAGCTATATATACATTTAAGAAAGATTAATTAAAACAAGTAATAAAATTTACTCATTTTCTAGTGAATCACCGAGTAGTGGAGCTTGAAGTGCTGGTGAGTTAAATCAAGGAATAAATGTTTGCAAAGTGAAAATTTTAATGAGCACCTCCTACCACCACGAAGTTAAAACACAGATAATAACCAAAATGTTGGTCTTGCTGAGCACTTTCATATAGCATCATTTATTGTTGTACATTTGTGTGATTTACCATATATTTTAAGAATTTTTATTTTACAATAATTTGTATTCACTCATTCAGAGTTGTGGGCGGACAGAGCCTATATCCTGGCAGCTCAGGGTACAAGGCAGGATCCAACCCTAGACAGGACACCATTCGATTGCAGGGCACTCTTGCACACACAGGCCCATATTTACTCAGCCTGGGACACAATGTTGCCATGCCAATTAACCTAACATGCATACCTTTGGTATCAGGGACAAAACCTGTGTACCCATTGAAAACCCACGCAGACATGGGGAGAACGTGAAAACTCCACACGGGCAATGGCCCCAGGCAGGGAGCGATTATTTTTTCTCATCAGCCTTATAAAGAATTGATGTTAAACAAAATGATATCATTCAAGGACCTGCTGTATTCCATATTAGAAACCACAGAATCATTAGTAACTACTTAGTTTCAAATTGTCTCTGTCTTTTTTGAGACAGAGTTTCACTTTGTCGCCCAGGCTGGAGTGCAGTGACACCATCTCGGCTCACTCCAACCTTCACCTCCCAGGTTCAAGCAATTCTCATGCCTCAGCCTCTTGAGTAGATGGGACTACAGGTGCACGCCACCACACCTGGGTGATTTTTTGTGTGTGTTTTAGTAGAGACGGGGTTTCACCATGTTGCCGAGGCTGGTCTCAACCTCCTGAGCTCAGACGATCTGCCTGCCTCGGCCTCCCAAAGTGCTAGGATTACAGGCGTGAGCCACTGTGCCCAGCCTCTAATTCCTTTCTATGCCAACTCTTAAACATCTCACAGGTCTGTCCTGTCTTCTCTGTAATACAGCATTAATTTAAGGTCTCATCTTGCTCTAGGATCACCTAGCCTCCACTCCCTTCCTCTGAATTTCCTGATGCAGTGCTGCCAGAGTGATCTTTCTTTCTTTTTTTTTTTTTTTTTTTTTGGTGAGATGGAGTCTTGCTCTGTCACCCAGGCTGGAGTGCAATGGCGCCATCTTGGCTCACTGCAACCTCCATCTCCCGGGTTCAAGTCATTCTCCTGCCTCAGCCTCCCAGGTAGCTGGGATTACCGGCATGCACCACCACGCCCAACTAATTTTTTTGTATTTTTAGTAGAGATGGGGTTTCACCATGATGGCCAGGCTGGTCTCGAACTCCTGACCTCAAGTGATCCTCCTGCTTCAGCCTCTCAAAGTGCTGGGATTACAGATGTGAGCCACCACACCCAGCCCAGAATGATCTTTCTAAAATACAATTTTGATGGTGTCATTCCTATGCTTGAAAACATGTAATGGCTTACTACTGCCAACAGTAGTGGTTCTTAAATTAGGCACCCGGGGATTTTTGTTGTTCTGAGCATTAGACAAAGGTGTTTAGGGCAGCTAAAATCAAGCAGAGTGTAATGTCAATAAGGTCAATCACTGGAACAAAAAACAATTAACAGAGAGATATAGCTATATCTTTTCCCCTATATGTTTTGTAAATATTTCAGACTTGTATGTCTATTAAATAGACTTAATAGGTATGAAAATAACAACACAAAACACAATATTAACTCTGAAAGAGTCAACTATGCTTAATTCAACAATTAGTTAGTTTTGCTCCTTGAGAGGTAATGGAAAATGTACTCATGATTCTTATTTCATATCATATTCATGTCATGTATTTTTCCAGTTCATATGATAGTTAAATATATGCTTAAAAAATCTAGAAACTAACAACTTCTATATGCACTGCTTCTTGAATCAATCTGAAAATCACTTACATATCACCCGTCTGTGATGCTGTAGGCAACACACGTCACTGCTCTCACAGTTCAATTTATAACCCTCCACTGATACACCTACCCCACTTTATTTTACTTTTTTATTAAATGTCTGTCTCCTGAATCAGGGAATTCATTGAGGAGAGAAGCAATATACTAATCTCCTTTAAATCAGAACTGCCTCACACATAGTAGGCACTCAATAAAAATGCCCTAGAAAAAGCAGAGAGTTCAACAATAATATGAGAGAGCAAGACTGCCAACTATTGATTACAGGTATGGAGTTTCATAACTTGACAGCAAACTCTATAAAATATTTCTGTTTCCAGTATAATATATAACACATTATAAAGATAAAATAAAATCATTCGACAACTATTTTAATTCATGCTTTCTAATATACCGGGCAAGATAATGTGTTAAATACAACAAAGTTTAATTAAAAACATGTCAATGTTGATTTTTAAGAATTTTCTTTAAAACATGCACTACTCAGAGCCATCAAATTAAATTAAGGATTCTGTCTATATCTACAAAAATGAATTATAACTGTAAATAATTTTTAATTCTATAAACACAAACTGGATAATAAATACTAAATTGCCTTTAAATGCCTCCTATATAAAAAGGCTGTATCTAGGTCAATGAACTAGGTTCAGTCTCTACAAATGCTCATGCTTAAACATATAAGTAAACAAACAAATAAATAAATATAGTTGAAATCTTTACCCCATTATTGCAAGTAAAATTCTACCAAAAGAAAAGCCTACTGGCATAGTTTTCATAGTTGCACTTTTAACTGTGCTAAGTTTTTGGGGTTTTTTTTTTTCCACATTAGAAACAGATTCCAAGCTTTATGAAACTTTTTTATTATATCCTAGTATTTTCAGGTAGTTGTTTTTATGTTTGTTTGAATTTTTGAGCCCTCCAGATATTCCCTATCAACTTAACTTTTATTACAGGAATATATTTCATAGGTAAAGAATATAAGCAGTCAGAGACATAATGTATACTAAGGCTTACAGTTTATATTCGTATTAAATATCTTATTTGCCTCAGACTGATTCTTTAAGGCCTATGGCCTATGGCCAGTGGTAATGTTTGCTTTCAAAGCTAGCATTTTAAGATGAAATCTGAATAGACCATACGAAAGGAAAAAAAAAAAATCTGAACTACTTACGGCCAGCAAGCAGGAACTGATAATACTGTACTGCATCTGCAGCGAGGAGCAGAGGGTGGTTTGCATTAAATGGTGGCTGCAATTCATTCCATTGAGGGGTTCTAAGGAAATAGGAGAAGAATATTAATATTTAAGCTTAATAGATGGGATGTAAATCACCATGACTGTCATCACTGATGAACAGTGACTTAAACTCACACTATTTTTGTGATCATTAAAATGAACTTGTAATCATTAAAATGAATGTGCTGAAACCTGAAACACAAGGCCATCTGCTTAGAAAAAATAAAAAGGTGGCAGTCTTTCATACAAATAACATGCAGTCAATATAAGCTTAACAGCAGAAGACCCTCCAACAGAATAGGCAAGACATTCAGAAGATTAAACAGGTGTAAAATTCAAATGTTACAACTAACTAGTTCTAATTTAAGTAATTTCTGATCTCTCTATTCTGAAAATATGTGTATATTTTAAAATAAAACGAAGTAGGTAAAAATGGTTAATAAAACACAGCTGTGTAAATGGATGACCTATTATAGATCAAATTAGCATCTGAGCTCTTAAGTTACTATTTCAACAATGATAGTGTAGTAATTTTAATTAGATCTGCCCACTCCTAAATAAGCTTGATAAATCAGATACTGATCAGATCAATCCAGCATAGCAAAGTAGTAGTAAAGAATGCTGGAGCCTCCAAAAATCAATACAAGAATATTTTAAACTGTCAAAAGGACAGGGATCGTTTTCATATCCATTTTTATCTGTTTCCTTCCATACATGTCAGGAGCAATTTTTTCTCTCCTGGACAATGAACTATATTAAAGAGGTTTTATTCCAGGATTTTTTTTCCTTTTGGTTATAGCTTATAAAGATTCTAATCATTATGCATGTTTGAGATGGACTCTGATTCTTTTTTTTTTTTTTTTTTGAGACGGAGTCTCGCTCTGTCGCCCAGGCTGGAGTGCAGTGGCGCAATCTCGGCTCACTGCAAGCTCCGCCTCCCGGGTTCACGCCATTCTCCTGCCTCAGCCTCTCTGAGTAGCTGGGACTACAGGCGCCTGCCATCATGCCCGGCTAATTTTTTTTGTGTTTTTAGTAGAGATGGGGTTTCACCGTGGTCTCGATCTCCTGACCTCGTGATCCGCCCACCTCGGCCTCCCAAAGTGCTGGGATTACAAGCGTGAGCCACCGCGCCCGGCCGATGGACTCTGATTCTTAATAAACATTCCTACAAGGCTTAACCACGCTATCTTGGAGAATTACTTTCAGAGAAACCTTCGAATCTATCTATATTAGTTTCTATTGCCCTTAATGGCTATCTCAATGTTACTCTCTATTTTCAGTGAGCATGAGATTGCAAATAGAGGAAGCATAAGTCCAAGAAAATTTAACACAGAAGTGCAAGGGGGAAATAAGTTCAAACAGAGGTATTCTCCAAGGTACATACAGAAGACAATTAAAAAAATATTTCATGGGCCAGGCGTGGTGGCTCACGCCTGTAATCCCAGCACTTTTGGAGGCCGAGGTGGGTGGATCACGAGGTCAGGAGATCGAGACCATCCTGACTAACACAGTGAAACCCCGTCTCTAGTAAAAATACAAAAAATTAGCTGGCATGGTGGCGGGTGGCTGTAGTCCCAGCTACTCGGGAGGCTGAAGCAGGAGAATGGCGTGAACCTGGGAGGTGGAGCTTACAGTGAGCCAAGATCACACCACTGCACTCCAGCCTGGGCGACAGAGAGAGACTCTGTCTCAAAAAAAAAAAAAAAAAAAAAAATATGTTCACACAAAAATCTGTGGGCCGGGCGCAGTGGCTCACGCCTGTAATCCCAGCACTTTGGGAGGTCAAGGTGGGCAGATCACGAGGTCAAGGGATCGAGACCATCCTGGCTAACACGGTGAAACCCCATCTCTACTAAAAATACAAAAAAAAAAAAAATTAGCCAGGCGTGGTGGCGGGCGCCTGTAGTCCCAGCTACTCGGGAGGCTGAGGCAGGAGAATGGCATGAACCCAGGAGGCGCAGCTTGCAGTGACCCGAGATTGCGCCACTGCACTCCAGCCTGGGTGACAGAGCAAGACTCCGTCTCAAAAAACAAAAAACAAACAAACAAACAAAAGGCCGGGCGTGGTGGCTTACGCCGTAATCCCAGCACTTTGGGAGACCAAGGCGGGCGGATCACGAGGTCAGGAGATCGAGACCATCCTGGCTAACACGGTGAAACCCCGTCTCTACTAAAAAAATACAAAAAATTAGCCGGGCGCGGTGGCGGGTGCCTGTAGTCCCAGCTACTCGGGAGGCTGAGGCAGGAAAATGGCATGAACCCGGGAGGCAGAGCTTGCAGTGAGCCGAGATAGCGCCACTGCACTCCGGCCTGGGCAAAAGAGCGAGATTCTGTCTCAAAAAAAAAATCTGTACATGAATGTTCACAGCAACATTATTTAATAACAGCTTAAAAAGTAGAAATATCCATCAACTAATAAATGGATAAACAAAATGCAGTATAACCATATAATGGAGTATTATGTAGCCATAAAAAGGAGTGAAGTTCTGACACATGCTACAACATGGATAGATCTTGAAAATATGCTAAGTGAAAGAAGCCAGACACAAAAGGTCCCATATTGTATGATTCCACTTACATGAAATGATCAGAGTAGCAAAATCCATAGAGAAAGAAAGTAAACTGGCTGCTGCCTAGGTCTGAAGGTTGGAGAAAAATAAGGAGTGACTGCTAATGAGTATGAGGTTTCTTTTTAGGGTGATGAGAACTGATTGCAGCGATAAGTGCACAACTTTGTGAAAAGTCACTTTTAATGGGTTAATTTTATTGTACGTAATTTATGTCAAATGAAAAAGTAATGAAAGGCCAGGTGCTCATGCCTATAATCCCAGCACTTTGGGAGGCCAAGGCAAGTGGATCACCGGAGGTCAAGAGTATGAGACCAACCTCGCCAACATGGTGAAACCCTATCTCTACTAAAAATTAGCCAGATGGGATGGCAGGCGCCTGTGGTCCCAGCTACTCAGGAGGCTGAGGCAGGAGAATCGCTTGAACACGGGAGGTGGAGGCTGCAGTGAGCTGAGATCGTGCCACTGCCCTCCAGCCTGGGCAACAGAGCGAGACTCTGTTTCCAAAAAAAAAAAAAAAAAAAAGTAATGAAGCATTGTTTGTTTTGCTAGGTGAAAGTGAGATTTAAAAAATTACATACTATATGATTCCATTTATATAAAATTTTAGAAACTGGGCCAGCGTGGTTGCTCATGCCTGTAATTCCAGCACTTTGGGAGGCTGAGGCGGGCAGATCACAAGGTCAGGAGATTGAGTCCATCCTGGCCAACATGGTGAAACCCCGTCTCTACTAAAAATACAAAAAAATTAGCTGGGTGTGGTGGCATGTGCCTGTAGTCCCAGCTACTCAGGAGGCTGAGGCAGGAGAATCACTTGAGCTGAGATTGCGCCACTGCACTCCAGCCTGGGTGACACAGCGAGACTCCATCTCAAAAAAAAAAAAAAAATTCTAGAAACTGTAAACTGATCTGTAGAGACAAAGAGGGGTGAAAGAAGGAGAGATTACAAAGGGTCACAAAGAAACATTTGGGAGTGATGAATATGTTTCCCATGTTAATTGTGGTGATGATTTCGTAGCTGTATGCATGTCAAAACTTATCAAATTATACACTTTTAATCTTCTATACCTTAATGAAGCTGTTAAAAAGAAAAAAAGAAAGGAGGTACTACCTAACCAGAGTCCAGCTGGCTCGAGGCGATGTCATCATTTCCAGTGGCGTGTCATCACTAATCTTGGGGGCAGTGCTGAGGGGTCGTGGCTCCATCATGTGCTCCACTAAGGTGCCATAGCAACTGATAATGTACAGGGACTCAACTACAACTTGTTTGGACTGATCTACAAACAGAGAAACAGAACCTGATGTGATATGATGGCATAAAAGAAGCACAGAATAATTTTTACAAGTTAATGATCTTATCAGTCTGCTCCTGAGGCTGCTCAGAGAAAATGGAAAGACAGGATTTTTTTTTCTTTTTTCCTTTTTTTTTTTTTTTGAGATGGAGTTTTGCTCTTGTTGCCCAGGCTGCCGCCTCCCTGGTTCAGGCGGTTCTCCTGCCTCAGCCTCCCGAGTAGCTGGGATTACAGGTTCCCATCACCACGCCTGGCTAATTTTTGTATTTTTAGTAGAGACGGAGTTTTGCCGTATTGGTCAGGCTGGTCTCGAACTCCTGATCTTAGGTGATCTGTGCACCTCAGCCTCTCAAAGTGCTGGGATTACAGGTGTGAGCCACTATGCTCAGACAACAGGAATTTTTTCATATGGTGCTTGTTCCTTGCCTAAAGGTTGCCTCGTATAAGTACATGCTAATGAATATGAAAATGTCTATCATATCAGAGTATTTTCAATCTTAAGCAACTTATTTCAAGAATGATACTACTATGCCCCAAATCCTAATATAGTAAAATACTTTATAGACTTTTGTACTTGTCTACAATGTAATTTGTCCCACATTGTGAAAAAATCAATGATATCAGGAAATGGACTAACTGAAAACGAATAATATATGGACTAGGATTTAGTTACCCTGCATGTACCAAATGACTCGCATGAAAGGTTAGTTGTATGCCTAAATCAGCCTGACGTCTCATCTATTTTTTTTTTCTCAGAAGACTTAAATTTAGAACTTAAATTTGTGGATCAAAACAAACAAAAAACATTTGATGTGTCAATGTAGGTTCATCAGTCCAAACACACATACCACTCTGGCGGGGGATACTGATAATAAGAGGCTTTGCATGTGTGGAGACAGAAGGTATATATGGAAAAATCTCTGGACCTTCTGCTCATTTGGCTGTGAACCTAAAGCTCCTTTCGAAAATACAGTCTATTCAACACACATACACCCCAGATCCTCTTCTTTCTCTCCATGGGATCACTGGCACCGTGGTAAATGAAGATCAGCCATACTTTGAGAAGTTAGGTGCTGAATATGGATCTAATCAATTGACTTCATAAGGAATACACATGTACTCACTAGCAAAACAGGTTTAGTCCTCTCTCTCAGGTTTTACAGTAAACCTAGCAGCATATAAAATCACTCATGAATGCTGGGTGGGTCATCTTATCTCTGTGTCAGGCGAATCAATTACAGCTGATTTGAGAAAATAGCTAATGATCAGCCAGCGGGACATAAAGGAGTAGCAAGTTAAAAAGGTAATTAGAACAGAAGGGAGAAGCATTTGAAATCGAGCTTCTCAGAGGGTTTTAACTAGTAACAAAAAGTCCTTTCGATAGCATCATTAAACCTAAGGAGGTAACAAAAAAAATAAAGATGGGATAAGGAAATGGAAGGCTTGCATACTTAACAGTATCCTCTCCCACTTAGGTAAGGAACCTGCTGCGCCTGGGATCCCATTACCAAGGAAAGGGTCACTGAAAGGCGATAACAAGAGAAAGGGCTCATGTCTGACTGCCAGTGTTAGCATAAAGGAGAGCCATTTTGCCAAGAACAATACAGCCTGTGGAACTCACCAGAGAAGTGCCCCAGTAACAACCCAGTTTGTGACCTACTTTAATAATACTAAAATATTAAGGGGAAAATTATAACATTCAAAATTATATACTTGGTTTATGAATGTAGGCATTCTAAACAGAAGCAATAAGGATTCACATGCTATAAAACATTAATCCTATAAACATTTTAGGTATTGACCCTGGTGATCAAAGCAGGGATTAGAAAGATAATAACTACAGTAGTCCCTCCTTAGGTGCGAGCTCAGTTACCCATGGTCAACTGCGGTCCAAAAATATTAAATGGAAAATTCCAGAAATAAACAATTCACAAGCTTCAAATGGCAGACTGAATAGCGTGGTAAAATCTCTCGTTGTCCCATCTGTCCTGCCTGGGACATGAATCATCCTTTGTCCAGCATATCCACGCTGTATACGCTACCAGCCCATTAGTCCCACTGCACTTGTCTCAGTTATTAGACTGAAATGCATTGTACCATATAGGGCTCCGTACCATCGAGGTTTCAGCCATCCACTGGAGGTCTTGGATGTATCCTCCACAGATAAGGAGAGACTACTGTATATTAACTCAAAGGAGCAATGGTAACCACAAAAGCTGAGCCCTATTTCTCAGTGGCAGGCTGTTTCCTCTTTTTTTTTTTTTTTTTTTTTTTTTTGAGACGGAGTCTTGCTCTGTCGCCTGGCTGGAGTGCAGTGGTGTGATCTTGGCTCACTGCAACCTCCGCCTCCCGAGTTCAAGCGATTCTCCTGCCTCAGCCTCCCAAGTAGCTGGGATTACAAGCGTGCACCACCACGCCCAGCTCATTTTTGTATTTTTAGTAGATGGGGTTTCACCATGTTGGCCAGGATGGTCTCGATCTCCCGACCTCGTGATCTGCCCTCCTCTGCCTCCTAAAGTGCTGGGATTACAGGAGTAAGCCACTGCGACTGGCCTTAATTGTGTTTTTAAAACATCGCAGAGTTGATTTTTTTTATGTGAAGATTTTTAGCATCAGAAAATCTGGTTTCAAACTCTGATTCCATTGCCTAACTAACCAGTGCTTTTAGCTAAGATATTTAAACTTGCTGGTCTCAAGTTCTTCATTTCTAAAACAGGGACAATGACACTTTTCCTCTCTGTACTTCACAGACCAGGGGTGAAACTAGCTTGTAAAAATGTAAAAGGTATAAAATGGGTATAGAATTGGCAGCACTGAGATCACCTGTAGATTGTCACCAACAAAACAAAACAAAATCACTCAGTGGGCAATTCATTAACGTTCATACTGAGAGGATATTTTTTCTTCTTGACTAGGCTTGAGTAGTTGAGAAGTGACATGCTAATTACATTTAAAAAATTGGTTTCCAGACTACTGGGTACAAGATTATTCTAGGGGAACTGCTAACAATTTTCCTTAAGAAGCAAAAATTACAAATAGAGCATTCATTTTTCAGTCAAAATACATACCTTTTTCTCTTTTCAGACCTGCATTATTTGCAAACCATGACCTGGATGTTCCGAAGATAGCAGCCACACAAAATTCTCCGCCCATCGATTTGCTGGGTGAAATTTGTGGAGGAGGTTTAACTTTGCTTAAAAAATAAAATAACAGTAAAAAACAATTATCATGATGAAATGACACTCCTTTAGGTAATGACAGTTTTTCCTTTAAATTCCACCCCTATTCAAATCCTCCAATATGAACATGCATTTTGCCTTAAGTAATAAATGGTGATGTGAGACTATGTTCTGGAGTAAAAGTAGAATTATTTCAAAGTTCCAGAGTTTTGTAAAGAGAGCAACATTTATAAGACCAATAAAAATCCACTCCTTTTTGAAGTATGTGCTGGCAACATCCAAGTCACTTCTTTTCAGATGAGTAACATTTCCCTAGAAATTTCAAAGTGAAGCAATAGTACCAGCATGAACATCTCACAATAATAAAATGGTTTATCACTTCATTTCTATATATATTAGGCTGATGCAAAAGTAATTGTGGTTTTTGCCACTGCCTTTAATGGCAAAAACCGCAATTACTTTTGCACCAATCTATAAGATGTGGGATTAACAGTACAAATGAATTTAGACAGCATGGATGAAAATGAGGTGATATAGAGTGAAGCCTTGAAAATGCTCTCTCGGCCACAATGCTATGGAGAGTTAGACGGTGCAAGGGAAGAACAGCTAATCATCTAATGCAATTACATTCACCGATCTTCCTGTTGTCTCTTTTTCTTCTTGGATTTGTGAAAATGATGTGTCTATTTTTGTTCAGTGAAAAAGACCAAGGTGGAGTTACATATCAATAGCCTCTCAAACCTAAATCTTTTCTGTTGCTCATATGTCTGAGGACACATTTAGTAACTGCCATTACTTCCTGTCACTGCCATTCAAAAGAAGAAGATCTCCTCTGTTTCCCACAAATAAGTTTTCATGCTCAGCTTCTAATATCGACCTCACATCTTTTCAATCCCGTATTTCTGTTCTCTTTTGGTTTATCAAGGGCTTCCCAAAGCAATTTTGCCAACCACCTTTGATAAATTATTTTCTCTAATTCGTAAACCAGTAGCCTCATCGTGCACTGGTCAAGATGACAGCCCAGGTGGGAAACAATAAAAACTAGAGCTCTGATGTTCCCCTCTGCTAGTCAGCCTCCAATGTCAAACATTAGTTCTACCTTATTTTGCTCAATTTTTGTTTTCATCCTTTACTAAAGTATGGTGGGATGGAAAGAGATAGTTTTGGAGTCAGGAAGAAACATGTAGTTGAATCCCAGTGCTGGCACCTCTGAGCTGTGTGACTTTTGGTTAAGTTATTTAACCTCTCAGAGCTCAAACTACTAATATGTAAAATAGAAATAGTAATGCCTACTTCATAGGATTATTTTAATGATTATATTGTCTCAAAGCACTGTCCCCAGCTCATAGTAACACCTGAGGACTTCTTAGGAGTGCAAGGAAATACTCATAGGCCCCATCCCAGACCTACTAAATCAGAAACTCTGGGAATGGAGCCCAACAATCCGTGTTTTGAAACAAGCCATCCAGATGATTCTGATGCATGCTCAACTCTGAGAACCACTACATTAGACAAAGCAGGTAAAGTTCCCAGGGCAGTACTTTCCCATATCACAGTACTCAGCAAATAGTAACTCTTCTTTATGGCCCTCAGCCCCAACCTAATCTCCAAAAAATTCAGACTTCGCTTTGGTAATCTGTTTTCCAGTTCCTATGACATTTTAAATAGTCTCTCAGACATCTTATTTCCTGAGGCTTGTTTAAACATCTTCCTCTAAGGATGGCTAAGTCTGGATCAGAGGCAACTATGATTGGTCCCTTTGGTCTCCCCACTTTGAACAAAATCCATGGTAATGCATATTACTATATATGAAAGAAACCTCTTCTGCCATTAACATTTCTTAAAACACTTCTCATTATTCCTGCAACAAAAAACATCCATGCCTAAAATGTCAACCAGTCACAGTGAGACTTCCAGTGACAGGGAATAAAGACATCGCTTTTAAATAAAAAGTTTCTGTGGGAAGCCGAATCTGGCTCTATAAACTGTTTCACCTCTTCATACTTGCATCTGTCACAACTGCAGTAACATACCTCCAGAAAGGAAGACTCTCCTCTGCCCTATACCTGAACAAATATGCACCTTCCCATGATATCTGGGTCACTGGCATCAGAATTCTTCTTTCTGGTTATGATGCTCTCTGTTGCATTACCTGAGAATATAAGGCTTCTTTCAAAGCTTTTATTTCCATCACTAAACTACTATCATTGAACTGACAAATTCCTCTAGCTGGTATCTTTGAGGTACCACTGGTCATTTTTAATCCTTAGGAGTTTTGGGAAG
The DNA here is from genome assembly GCF_006542625.1 of Nomascus leucogenys. Classification (NCBI taxonomy): domain Eukaryota; kingdom Metazoa; phylum Chordata; class Mammalia; order Primates; family Hylobatidae; genus Nomascus; species Nomascus leucogenys. The sequence continues at coordinate 10,038,543 of NC_044394.1, read as the reverse complement.
ATGGGGGCTGGGAGAATGGGAAAGGGAAAAGTATTGTAGAATTTTTTGAAAGCAGTTTGCAATTGTGCGACTATGTGCTTTTACTAGAATCACCATCAGAGAACAAAGCTACTACAATGTACCCACAAGCTTCATTGGGACAAACTCAAAGCTCTTTGCAAATTACTGGATGTCATTGTTGTTGTTTTAAAATCATGTGGTAAGTAACAACTGAGCATGCCTCTTCTTAAGAGAAAATATGGTCCCTCTGAAGTATGCATCCTAAACAGACTTAAAAATAGTTGCTGGCAGGCCAGATGGCAAACTTTCTAACATGGTAATAAAAAGTAGAAAAATGAGAGGACATCAATTTAGTTTTTTGACACACAAAAAATATTTTTTGTATGTTTACTAGTTTACAGTCTAATCAGCTCATGTCAAAAGCTAAAATCTCTTATACATCTATAAGTTACATACAATTCTGTTTTGGAACACACAAGTAAAAAGCATCAACAGAGTGTTATTTTTACACAAGTTCAGTATCTCCTACAGAGAATACGTATTTTATGGTAAAACTATGCTTAACTTCAATAAAGAATTATCATTTTTATTCTTATATTTCATCATTTCTTTTTTCCTCTGATAGGGCCTTAAATTCCATTAGTAAGAGTCTGTGTTTATTAAGGAGTCAAAAGAGTTTTCACCCTGAAAATAACTTGCTATCTGCTACATAACATAGTGTTGTGTGTTGGGTATGAAGCATATTGGGTAAACACATTCATATCAAGTTATTTCTATCATCAATCTATAATCTGGAATGATTGTGGTATTTTGGCAAAATAAAAACATAAAAACATGTGTGTGTCTTTAAGCTTTGCAGAGGAATAAAAAGGAGAAACAATCTAATAATAAGAATGTTATGAATAAAATATCTTCTATGGGATACACTTAAAGTTAGAAATTTTAACTTGGGTTCAATCTGCCCTTCATCCTAAGTTTTTAAAAGTCCAAGAAAGCTTGGCAGAAGTAGAAGGGCTTTTCTAGCAATATGCCAGTATGAACTTTTCCACAATGACCTAGAATACTTCTATCACAAAATAACCTTTTGTTGACAGAAAGACAAAACATTGAAAAATGATACATATGTGAATGGATTAGAAAAGTGCTAGCTTTGTATATTACGTAAATTTACAGATTGCTGACCCAATCCTCATAGGGAAGCACTCCAATGCTAACCTTTTTTTTCTATCTTGTTCTCAACATCTCCCTTTCTCCTCCAAAAGGGGTCTTTAAAAAAATCTCATTATAGGACATTTGCAAGTTTAGAAAGAATTTCTCTGGGTGTTTGGATGCCTTCCCTCATTTATTTAATCATTTATTAAGTTAATAATACAATGATAGAAAAATATTTAAATTTATATTGATGCCCAAAAGTTTAACTGTATTGATTATGTGGACTCGTCCATTTTTTAAAAAATGGTTATACATGAGAACAAGACATACGCTTGATGGACTCCTTTCTACTGATAATTCCTGTTCCTTTACTACTCTTAGTTTTTCACACATAACCCCATGTTCAATAATTTTTTAAAAATTTGACTTAACTTTTGAGCAAAAAATAAAAGAAAAAATGGAATAAATTCAACTTTCAGCATCTCAAAAAATGACAATCATAAAACGTCATATTTACTAAGCCTCATACGAATCAATGTAATCAAAAGAAAAACAAACACACAAGCAAACAAAAAAACCGAATAACCAAATTAACAAATAAGATGCTAAATTAAAAATCAGGAGTTTAACTCTTTGTCATTTCTTCTGAGGAAACACTTAACTGTCTAACCATAGAAGAAGAATCATTTTCACTGCAATCAGAGGAAGTTGTAGGGATATTAACATTACTAGGACTTCAAAATTATTTGCAAAGGCTACTGAAGTTCCCCATTTTTCTTCCCTTGGCCTTTATTATGTAATCCAGCCAGGTCAACATATTGAATTTCTCTGGCCTATTTTTTTCTCCACACTCAACTGCAAAGAGAAAAAAAAAAAGTACAAAATTCTAACGATATCTGCTTAAAAATTAAAGGACAACGATCTCCATCTGAATAGGACAGATGTTAAGTATCTGTGGTCAGCATGATAAGCAGCAATGTGCTCCAGTGCCTTCTGTGGAAGGACACAAGCACGGAAGGAGCTAACATGAGACAGAAGCACCGTTTCTTTTCATTTTTAAAACATAAAAAAATAGTCAATATTTGAGTTTAAATGTAAGACCCAATATTGACCTAAGTATTACACGTGGTATAACAGCTTTCTGTAAAAGAAGAAAAAATATTCTTTGTATTCTTTTAGAAGTTTTCTCTCATTCTCAATCTTAGTTTCTAAAATAAGACCTAAGTGGGAAAACTGGAAGCATTTTATTTCAAATAACTAAAGATATTAAAAATCTAAAATTATTCTATTCTGTCATAAATTTTTCTTAAAGGTCTAACAGATTTGTGTAAATGTGGCAGGTAAGAATAAATTCTCCTCTCCATATAAATAGTACCTTTCAAAAAATGAAATCATAAAATTTTAAAATATTTAAGAGAACAAGATTAGTTTACATGAACTGTTTATAGCTTGATCAAAACTCTTAGAAAACGCTAATTAAAACTTTATAATTTAATATGCAAATTTTAATTCTTTAAAATTTACCCTTATATAATATGAAAACATTTTATGAAGAAGAAATATACTCATATGGACTACCCATTGTCTACCTGTCATGTATGTTTTTTGATAAGCAATTCAAAAATAACAGTAGCTCAAATACAATACTACATGCAAATTCAGAGCTTGATACATTCCTATTTATTTGTAATATTGAAAGCAAAATTCAGATTCAAAAATTCACACTGGAATTATTTATCTTAAATTCCTATGTTTAAAAAAGTATGTTATATGTGTAATTCTTTTGTATTATTTTATATAGTCATCCAAACTCAAATATCCTAAATGAACCCAAACGACACATAATACCAGGGAAGTCCAAAGTGACTAAAACGTTGAAGATGCATAGTTTACTTTCCAACAGGCTTATTTTGTTACCAAAGGGAACGACTGTATTTTATAATGACTCATCTGAAAGTACATGAATGTAAAGGACTAAAACCTGTTTAATGGAGAATAAAGAACTAGCAGAAATTGTGATATACCAAAAGCAAATTCTTAGCTAAGTGTTAACGTTGCAACTTGAAACTAATAAAAAGTTTGTAGAAAATTTACATTTCATTTAAAAATTTCATTTTTCATCCAAAATACATATATTACCCTATAACTGGATATACTAAAAACATATTTATTTAGCATATAATGTTTTATTTCAGAACAGTAAATAAAAACATTCTCAGGTTGAATGCTAAATAACATGGAAAAATAGCAAAAATTATTAAAACAAAGGAGCTCTTATAAACAACATGGAAGAAGTTGTCAAATTTATATTCATTTGCTGCCTTAATTTGAGGTTTCATTAAGATCTTAATGGAAAAAACATGCACCACTGGGAAAGTAACATTTTAAAGAAGGACCTTTTAGTCTAGTATAAGTGACTAAAAACGAGTTTCTTGTGAGCTAACGATGGCATCAAACAAACCACAAAGCAGTCTTCAAAAAGACAGGCAATGATTTAAAAGTCTACTATATTTCATATATCCCTTTCTTTAATCTGGCTCTTTTAATCTTGTTTCAACCTCAAATCATTTCTGGTTGACAAGTGCTTTTGCTTAAATGTGAGGAGCACATAAGCTGTTGGAGGAATGAACTTTACTTACTTAACATACAACAGTTGTTATTCCATCTTTTACTTCTATGCAAAACTTCAATCTTTATTAACATACTAAAACTCTTTGCTTTGTACTTAGAAGAAGAATTTATCCTAAAATGGAATTTAATTCTAAGTTTACTCTACAAAGAAATTTTGTCATGTGTTGAATGTGGCATTTAAAATTCACTGATCACTGGAAGGCTCATAAGTAAGATCTGTGTATCTTATTTGTTTTTAGAAGACAGCTGGTTAACAAAATGAATAAAGATCGACTTTCATGAAATTTATATTCATGTATATCCTGAATTTGTCTAGAATAGTTTTGCAAACTGTCTAATTTTCAAGGAGGAAAATTTTATGTTGATTTGTTTTATGTCACCTATTATTAAGTGATAACAAAATTTTCAGATCTTCCTATGGCATATAAACATTGAAATAAGTTTGTGTCAAATAATAATTAACCTTAAAGAACTATTTAAGCTTCTTTCTGTCCAAGAGAAAAAAACGTTGGAATGTTTTTTTCTAGTGTAATAGAACTGTATGAACAACCCCCAGTTAGCAGTTATGAGAACTACACATATGTGCAGAACTCTTTTCAGTATTCTGACTAAATTAATAAAATTAATATAGCTTACATTTCTCAAAACTTCGCACTGGTTAACATATCCTTAAAAGTGAAAACCATAATCTAATTTAAATAAGCTTCTTTTGAAACACGGTATTTTTCCCTGAAACAGGGAAAGAAGCAATGGTAGTAGCGAACATTCACTGCACATTCACTATGTACCAGGCACTGTTATATACTAACACACACTGAGATACGCATCAGCTTATTTAACACTCATAAGTGAGTCCACTACGTAGGTACATTTAATACATAAGGAAATGAGAAATAGAAAGGCTTTAGGAAATTCCCCCCAACCATATAGCTAATAAGTGTGTGAATTGGGATCTAAGACCCAGGCAGTCTGACTCTTAACCATTAAACATTTTATACCATTCTTAGCACATTCTACTTTCCATCTTTACATGAAAGTATTAAATATATTCTAATTCTTTTCTATGACCTTCCTAAGACTGACAAAGCTGTATTCTATGCACTGATATGAAAGAATTTACTAAATAATTAAGCTATGATGAGTATGTGCTAATAATTCAAAATAATAAATTATTTAGGAGGTCTTATGTAAAATATATATTTTGTCATTATGTAGCTCCTTAAATACCTAAACTATTCAAAAACAGAACTTTTGTCTCTTTAGGACCAAATAAAATGCAACAAAAACTTTATAAGGCGCTTTTGGTATACCTTAAATATATTTATATTTATATTTCAAAATAAATCATGTCCTCAAATGCTATGCATGATATGTAGGGAACTTCTAACACCATAATACTCAAAGCTTTAAACTTGAGTGTTAGCCTTGTCTCGTAATATTTACATGCATTATGAGAGAATTCTTCTATTTAAAAAAAATTCATCTGTGTTTTTTTGTTTGTTTTTTACTTTTTAAGTATGAATGAAGTGAAACCAAGAAAACCACTTTTCTAAAGCTTAAATATCAACATTCATGTTCCATCTACAAATTATTCAGTAACTTGGTGCATCTATCTGTGATCAGGCCATGCAACTGGAAACAAAACTACAAAACAAATTACTTTTTGAGAGTACAGCAAATGAATGAGGCATGCGGGACTGAACTGGAACTCACCATGGAGCTTTTATGGAAAAACACCCCGCTCCAAAGAGATAAGGCCTTCATGGAAAAGGGGGAAAAATGCACAAAAAATTAGAGAAAAACTCATTTAACATTAGCAAATACATGTATATCATACTGTTATAGAGTATGGATAAAAATAACTAAAAAATTAGTAATCATTTACAATTCTGCTGTACATACTGTCTGATATAACCAATAAACAGAATGATGTGTAGTAACAAGGCCCTTAATTTTCAGAGTTAGGGATTCAAAATTTTCTATTTCTCCCCCTTTTCTGGAGCACCCCTGTAGTATTTCTAAGTTAAAATAAAATAAAATTCACTGCTGAAGCCCTTTAAAACAAGGTATAAGTTAAATGGAATAACCAGATAGAGAAAAGTTAGATCAATAGCAACCAATGTGTAGCTGTGTGACACAAAATGGTTAAAATTAGCTAACGATGACTGGATAAAAAATTTGATATGAATTGTCTGCTTTTCACTGGTTCCAGTCTCAGAACCACAGAAAGAGGCACGTATTTTTCAAGCTGCTTATTTGTCGTAAGTTGAATTGTATATTGTTGGTCAAAGGAAAAAACACTAAGTACAACTAGTATAATTTTTCTCTATTTTTGGCCATAATCCAGGAAATTAGGATGTCTCCTAATAGTGGTGCTTACACCTCTTAAGGTTAGCTTCCTTTAACCTGGTCTGCGCTAGATTAGGTTAGTACACAGTAAACTAAAGCTACAATCACTTGTTTTAAATACAACTGGGATACAAAGTGAGACTTCAATGCTATACATATTTCTTCTCAAAATTCTGTTCCCAGTATTTAAGATATGCCATGCACATCTGCACGTAAAGAAAACTGAGTGATTTAATGATATCCAAACCAAATGGTACTGTAACATCTGACATTTGGAAGTCATAATAAATGGAGGAGAAAAGCATATTGGTAAAACGTGGGTATTTCCTTCTTCAAAATTGGTTCTAGGATTAAAAAATAAAAATCCTGCTGATTAGCCTTAATTTTTTTCCCAGTAAACTGAGTATATTTGACCACAAAGCAAAACTTGAGAAAAATGTTTTCACAACAGTGAGTACAATTTTGAGGCTTGAAGCGCATTATATACAAAGAAAGGAACAGAGACACATAAGAGATAACTAGAAGTGAGGTAGAAGGAAAAATGGGATAGATAAAAAATAAAACAAAACTTTAGAGATGATGCCAGTGCCAAGCAAGGATAGCTCTCTCTCAGACAGAATAAGAACACACCCAGTGATACGATGTCAGCATCCACATTTAAAATAGTAGATTTTAAACTTTTTTTACTGTGAATCCATAGAAATACATTTTAAGGTGTAAGCTGGTATGTGCATGAGTACACACAAACAAGACAGAAACAATAATTTAATGAATGTGTTATTTGTAATAAATGTTACTATTTTATTTCAATGTTTTATAAACATTAATGTTGGGATTATGTTACAATGCAGATAAATGCATATTCTAACACTGTGCGTCTGGCTGGGATCTGAGATTCTGTATTTCCAATAAGCTCCTAGGTAACAGCAATGCTGCTGGTCCACAGAGCCAGTGGCAGAATTGCATTTTATTCTATTCTACTTCATTAAAGAAAAAAAAATGTTGGCCATAATCTCCTTATATGATTTCATGACTAATTACCTCAAAACCAAAATGTTACTAGAGCTCAGCTTGCAGTTTGACAAACACAGATTTAAATAACTAAAACTACTTGAGACTACAATCTCTCAACTGAATAGTGAGCCCGTTCTGAAATGATAGGAAAAGGAATGGTTCACGCCATTTCTATATGCCTACAAATACCTCTAAAACAAAGAGGTTTTCGTTGTCACACAGTATACAACTTCTCTTAATTTCACCTAATTAGGCAAGGCACCTGAACTAACCAAATTGTCCAAATGATTCTGACAGAAGTGACTGTAATCTGGAATGTCCAGGCTTACGTTGCTCTTTAGTGTATATTGTACCTACTCAGGGCAGTCTCCCATCTCATCCAGAACATCAGCATATTGATTCATTATAAAGAATTTAGAAGTTTAACTTAGTCCTTATTACTTAAAAGGTTTTTCCATTGACTGCAAAAACCAAACAAGCAAAAATGAAACAAAAACTTCAAGTGTCTAAAAATGCAAAAGACCATCTGATATTCCCTACCTGTAGAGCCAGTAAATACCTTTCTTCCAGGTTTAGGTTTCCTTTTATGTAAAAAGGAAACATACGTTAGCCAAAGAAAAATACAGAAACTTAAAAAAAAAAAACAAAAAAACTCGAGATTTTCCTTTCCAGGCAGTAACATGTTGCCAAAAGGAGATTTCTCCAACTACTTCCTTGTCCCATGATCCTAAAATGCACCATAAAACTCAGACACTGTAGTTTACAGGCCTGTACTAAATAAATAACATCATTGTTAAGTTTGAAGACAGTAAGGTTCACTATTCACAATTTGACCCACTTGTGTTAGTTTAAAGTTATCCTAATTCAATCAAACTGGGATTCACTGGCTAACAGAACTCAAGGAGAAAGGGGACTGGAGAAACAAGGTTAGAACCTGGTTTAGCATGTACACTTGGCATGTATAAAATCTATACTCATGTGCCTCTGGCCTAGTCCTACAAGCTAGACCTCTGCCATATACATGTAAAAGAAGATCCACAAACTCCAAAGAATTACAGTGACTGATGTAATTACTGTCTTTGTATGGATAGTGTCAGCTGTTCTTTTGAAATGTGCCTGCTTCATCTTTCCTCAGTAGCAAAGGAATGAAAATACAAAGTCACAAAGTACAAATCCATGATCCAGCTGTCTTCATCTATGACTTCCCACTCGCCTCCCAAAAGTTCACAGCTATAGTTTTGTATTAAAGTGAGATGAGAGTGGAAAGAAAAAGAGATCATGTGAGTGGGAGTGTATACTGAATGAAATATTCTCTGTATTAACACAGGCAACCCAAATTACTATATTCAAACCTGAATAATCGGTATTTTCCAATCACCATTAAATTTTAGCAGGCTTAACAATCCTGCCATATAAAACCTACTCAATTTGTCATAATTATATCCTTTTTGAGCTGAATTCTGATTTTTAAATCTCAGGAAAATCTGGTCAAGAGACTAAAAATCCAGAAATATTACAGACTTATATATAGGCCACCATGAAATGACCTGGCCATGACTTCTCAAAAGGTTCCTTCAGGAGACTCCCAGAAGCTTTAGGAAAGAATTATGTTTAATAATATACCATAACACTATGTAAAAGTCATTCAACTGATTCATTTTGTTGAATGCCACATGGTACCACAAAGTCTTCAATCTTACTAGCTGAAAACAAGGCAAATATGAAGAATTTTTTTAATATGAGAAAAAAGCAAAACTAGATTTGATTTGAAATCCTCCAATCCTCTATAATCTGACTCTAGTGCTAAAAGGTATTAGTAACAATTCTGTTCAATCATCTCCAGAGTTGAAGAAGTACCTGGCATCTAAGAGACAAATTTTATAAACATACTCTATAAACCTTATTTTTCAATTAATCATGTCCTAAGACAACTCAGGCACTGCCACAGAACAGACATCAGAATGAGCCCATATAAATATTAAATGTAATAAACAGAGATGAAGCAGAGAAAAAGCTATACATTATGTGTCAAATATTGAAGCAGAGCCATATTTCTCTAAAAATAAATTCTAGGGATGCTAATGACTTCTAAATTCTGTGTGCCCTCTGTTAAAATAACAACTGAAGTGAACTTGCATTTCCCACATGCATATCTGTAAATTATTCCTAATATCATTTTTAAGTTATACTTTGAATTTTTCATTAATTTTAATTGCTCCCTACCAAAGAGACCTATGGTATTATTGGTAGTCAACTATTGATCTGTAGGGGAAACTGAAGCTAAAACAGACAAATGTCTAATTTGAGATACACATGATACCCAATTTTAAGTGATAAATTCAAGATTTAGAAGATTTTCATTAGCAGGCTGGGCATGGTGGCTCATGCCTATAATTCCAGCACTTTGGGAAGCTAAAGCAGGACTGATTGAGGGTAGGAGTTCAAGACTAGCCTGGGCAATACAGCAAGACCTCATCTCTTCACAACATTTTAAAAATTAGCCGGGTGTGGTGATATAGGCCTGTAGTGCCAGCTACTCAGGAGGTTGAAGTGGGACGATCACTTGAGCCCAGGAGTTTGAAGATACAGTGAACTACGATCACACTACTGCACTTGAGCCTGGGTGACTTTTCACTAGGAAAAAAAATTGATAATGTCAAAATTCTGTTATATGTGGCAAAAAAAGAGATGAACATAACATAAATAATGTCAAACTTCTGTAGAAATTTATGCTTGCTGACTTTTAAAAATATGACATAGGCCGGGCGCGGTGGCTCACGCCTGTAATCCCAGCACTTTGGGAGGCTGAGGCAGGTGGATCACGAGGTCAAGAGATTGAGACTATCCTGGCTAATACGGTGAAACCCCGTCTCTACTAAAAATACAAAAAAATTAGCCAGCGTGGTGGCGGGCGCCTGTAGTTCCAGCTACTTGGGAGGCTGAAGCAGGAGAATGGCATGAACCCAGGAGGCGGAGCTTGCAGTGAGCCAAGATCACACCACTACTCTCCAGCCTGGGCTACAGAGCGAGACTCCATATCAAAAACAAAACAAAACAAACAAACAAACAAAAAATATATATATGGCATATAGTAGACATCATCCAAAAAAGATTCCCAGATTTACAGTATGGTGTGGTTTAAGTACTCCACTGATTTAGCAGAAAAATGGGAACTCAAACTATGTTAAATATATTGCATATGTAGTCACATCCATATATATTCCAATGAAAATACATTGTCCATTATTTAATATCTAGAACCAAACATCCATTGCTTAGCTATGAAGAATTGGTAGTTACATAAGGCAGAGACATGAGGTGGGGAATTACCCAAGCTATTTTATCTGTATCTAGTGGGTCTTTCTCCAAATATTTCCAATTTAATTCTCCGAACTTTGCCTATAAAGTTTAAGGCTCAGGCCAAACTGTGTAAATGAGCCAAGATGTACCTAATTGAATTAAAATAAGGAATAGACCTTCTGCAAGGCCTACTATATGCCAATATCATTTACTCACATAGCCAAGTCTGATGGTAGATTTGGTCTACAAATATCAACCGGATGTGTCTGAATAAATGCTATTTAATGCTTCCATTTAATATCATTTAAAAGCATCTATGCTTTCTAAGTGGGGCCTGAGCTCATCGGCACTGGCTTACGGCTGCTCAACGGTCCTGAGGCTTAGAAATGGGATCAAAGAACTGTTAGAAACTCATACATGATAAGGATTAAAAGATTATAATCCATATATAAAAAAATTTTTTTCAGGCGAATAAATTTACCTAGGACACACTGGCAAACAGGTGGCAGAACCCAGATGAGAAGAAGCCAGGGCCTCAGACTCCTAATTCCATATTTTTTCCACTACATTACTTAACCTACTTCTACAGGGTGCATCTGAAGGTTCCTAATAACCACCTAAATCTTCACAAAGAAATGAATAAACATGGCCGGGCGTGGTGGCTCATGCCTATAATCCCAGCACTTTGGGAGTCTGAGGCAGTTGAGACCAGCAGTTCAAGACCAGCTTGGGCAACATAGAGAAACCCAATCTCTACAAAAAATACAAAACTTAGACAGGCATGGTGGCATACACCCACCTGTACTCACAGCTACTTGGGAGGCTGAGGCAAGAGAAACACCTGAGCCCAGGAGGCAGAGGTTGCAGTGGGTGGAGATCACACACCACTGCACTCCAGCCTGGGTGACAGAGCAAGACTCTGTCGGAAAGGAACGGAAAGGAACGGAACGGAACGGAACGGAAAGGAAAAGGAAAAGGAAAAGGAAAAGGAAAAGGAAAAGGAAAGGAAAGGAAAGGAAAGGAAAGGAAAGGAAAGGAAAAGGAAAGGGAAAGGAGAAGAGAAGAGAAAAGAGAAGAGAAGAGAAGAGTAAATATAAATATGGGGAGGGGGAAAGAAATAAGGAGCTACTTCCATTTAAGGAAAAGGAAACCTACGAGAGAGCAAATCATCCCATGTTTACTTCACAAAAAGTGGTCCACCTAGTAAGAGCAAAGAAGTAACTTCATTTTCAATTTTAATATTTTTTATTCCCATGGAACTACCTACCATGACTTCTTTTTGAAATTTACTGTTCTCTGCTTGTGTCCATAAAATAATTTGTAAATATAAATAATTTTAGATTTAAGCAGATAAAATTAAGCTCATTGATGAACATTTTTTTCTGAATTGTTACATGGAAAATATTTTTTAAAACTTGATCACTCACTTCATAATGCCAAACATCTATGAAATGCTGCTAATAAATCCCTACTACAAAACCTAACATCCAAGATATGGAGCAACCTCTTAGCACCTAATTTCACTTTTAATAGATTAGGAGAACTATTCTTACTTGACAAGAACATGATGGATGTGATAACCTGGACATTTTAAACCTCCAATCTTAAACTGAAAGAAAACAGAGTCTGTTTGAATGGGTGATTATTGGAGCCAAATAATGTCTAACACTTCTTTTACCTCCATCAATGTATACTGTCATAGAGTTAAGCAGCAGCTGTTGCCAAAACAGGCCTTATTACCTCCAAGTGCTGCTTCAAGGTACTGAACAAGAAGGTGTAAATACATCTGTCTTCTGCTATTTGTAGTTCTAGTGGCCTCATGTATGTCTCGCAGTGAGACAGATGGTCCCTGACACTGCACAGGCTTTCAGGCATATGTATTTGCAAACATAAGAAGGCAGATGTTGAATATGATAAACACACGTTTTGTCCCCTTAAGGTTTAAGATGAGGCTTCTATCTCAATTTGGATATTTAATTACTGGATCCTAGAAATCTTTAGAAATCTCTACTTTAGAAATATAACACTTTATGGTTATTTTATGACTATGTGCAAAATACCTCGGACATAGATGAAGTGGAAACTTATCTAACCTAAGTACATAATTTTACCAACTACATTATCAGGTATATTGAAAACAGAATATAATTTACCTGTCTATAAGTGGGTCACTCTGTGTTCTCTTTCTACATAATCCATGTCAAATACTTCTTGTTGATTTTATTTTTAAAATACTAGGAAGGGAATTTTATAAAAGCGAAGCTTGAATAAATGAGAATTTCCAGAATAAAAAGAGACACGGAAAATGAAAACTCTCATGTGCTCATCACCCTGGTGACATTAATGGAGCCATCAGATTTCTCAGCAAATACAACACAATTTAATGCCAATAATTAATGGAAATTAGCTAACTCCAGTCTTAAGAATTTGTCATAGTAAAAAAAAATTTAATAAAATAAATATAGCCTTTAAAATCTAATAGGATGAAAGCTAATGGGATGAAATATTGTCTGAGATTTGCTTCAAAACTCAGCATATGGCAAAAATGAAAATTCACAGAATATATTTGGTTCTCACGAATCAAATATTACTTTTGACAAGGCAAAATACATGTATTTTAGTGAAAATGTTAAATTTTAAGATAATCAAACCATATATTATATTCTGAAAACTTTACGATTAAATGTTTAGATAACTTATAGTAAAAGAATGATCAGAAAAGTCAACAGTAGTTTCCAAGTATAATCAACAAACTCTTCAGAGAGTGGCTTAAGGAGCGATCCCCAACCTTTTTGGCACCAGGAATAGGTTTCATGGAAGTTTCACTTCAGATCATGAGGCATTAGATTCTCATAAGAAGCGTGCAACCTAGGTCCCTCGCATGTGTAGTTCACAACAATAGGGTTTGCACTCTTACGAGAATCTAATGCCGCCGCTGATCTGACAGCAGGCAGAGCTCAGGTGGTGACGCTCACTCGCCTGTTGTTCACCTCCTGCTGTCAGTTCCTAACAGGCCAGGGACTAGTACCAGTCTGTGGCCCAGGGGGTGGGGACCTCTGGCTTAAAGATATTGAGTCTTGTCATCTAGCAACAGTCAGGTATAAGTTATGACTGACCACTATCATCAAAGTCTTACCAGTCACTGTACTCTATATTAATAGGAAGGGATAAAAAATAGTAGATGGCGAGGGCAAAAAGGAATAGTAGGTTGGGTAATTCGTAGTATACTAAAGCTATGCTACAAGTAGAAAATTCATTATAGACAACAATTATGTGGAATTAAAAAAAACTAATGAAATACATTCAAGATCTCTTCTTCTGATAACTGTACTACAGTTATATAAGAGAATGTCTGTGCCTTTAGAAATTACACATTGAAGTATGTAGGGATAAGGGTATATTAAGGCTGAAACTTATTGTTAAGACAATTAGGAAAAATGTAACATGTTAGTGTATACGCAGGCAGAGGGAGAGAACGTGAATGATGTGTTAGTGTTTATGCAGGCAGAGGGAGAGAATATGAATGATAAAGCAAATAAGTTGATCTATTAACATTTGGGGCTAGGCGTGGTGGCTCATGCCTGTAATCCCAGCACTTTGGGAGGCTGAGGCAGGTGGATCACTTGAGGTCCTGACCTTGAATTCCTGATTCAAGACCAGCCTAACCAACATGGCGAAACCTCATCTGTACTAAAAATACAAAAATTAGCTGGGTGTGGTGGCGCACACCTGTAATCCCAGCTACTAGGGAGGCTGAGGCAGGAGAATCACTTGAACCAGGGAGGCAGAGGTTGCAGTGAGCTGAGATCGCACCACTGCACTCCAGCCTGGGAGACAGAGCAAGACTACGTCTCAAAAAAAAAAAAAAAAAAAATTGGGGAATTTGGGTATACAAGAATTCCTTTGGCTAGTCTTGAAACATTTCTGTAAGTCTGAAACTATGTCACAAATAAATTAAAACCTAGTACCCATTGTGGGACAAGTATCAATTATTCTCTCTAAACACTTCAATACAAGGCATGCTAAAAAGAATTCGAAACTATGGCAGAAATAAAATGGTATAAATTGAGATACAAAGCCTAGTAAACAATATGATACATGTATCTTAACTAACATTTGTTTCAAATCACATAACTCAAATTGATAACACTTCCCTTATTAATAAATTGTTCACAACACAACAGAATACATGCTCCAAAAATCTGAGAACAGAGAGCAAATTTTTATAAGAAAAGGAAACATAAGAATTTTATCTAAATTCATAATGTGTGGTAACACAGGAGGACACCAAATGACTATTAGTTTCTATTCATCTTAGTGTAGAGAGAAATCGGGTTGTAAGAGGGAGAGAGAGAGAAATCAAGCAAGAGATTTTATCTTCTTATGGAAAATTTCAAATACTACATAAAAAAGTAGACTCACTTCCTACCCCCATCATAAATATTATGAATTAAATTCTAACATCATATCATTTTAAGCACTAAACTTCAGTTACTATTTCAGAGATATATTTGGAGAAGCTCATTAGAAAAAGAGAGCTAATTCTTTGCATTATAAAACAGGACAGCTCTTATGTTAAAATTAAATAAACACACACCAGAAACAAAGCACCAGAATATGCTTTTATGACTCCAGGAGCCTTTTGAACCTTCTTAAATTTCCCTCACTCTGAATATAAAATTAAATTACAGAGAAACAATTTTGAGGATGGTTTCACTTAGATTCAGAAAAGACAGGCTAAAATTTGTAAGTACTTTGGAGAATTGTACAACGCTGGGGTGAATCAAGATGATACAATTATGTACTGACTAACTTCAGTAAGTAAAAAAGAAACTTTAAAGTTATGATTCCAGATTTAGTCCCATTTTTGATTCTACATCCCAGGAATGTAATATACAATGAAAAAATAACCTAATTGTGAATACAAAGGACATAACCTCTTCATTATTCACAGCCATTATTCTTAACTTATTTTAAAATAAACTAACAGAGGAAGAGAAAGTTGAAATCCAATTTAAAATTATACTTTTCCTGGACCCAAGGAGTTAAAAAGCTGAAAAAAATTAAAAAGATATACAGACCAAATTATTGGTGCCTTAAGATGTCTGATTTGGGATGAAGTTTTGCTGAAAAATACAGCAAATGCCACAGACTCAATTTTATGTCTGCATGCAGCAACAGGATCTCTTTATATACAAACACCACTCCACCTAGCTACAGGGTCAATTTCTACGTTATGCTGATACCTGGAGCTCAAAGGCCTCGTCCCTGAGACTACTGAGTATTTCTTCTCACAAAAGTGACCTCTGTAAACACATTAATACTGAGCACAACAAAATTAAGATATATTGACATAGCAGCCAAATAATTTAATATATTCCTTTCATTGGAAAGTACTTGAGGACTGTTTGAGGCCAGACGGGGTTTTCTCCTGACTACTTTAATACAGAAATGTAAAAAAGTTGTTCCATTTCAAATTAGGTTAAACTTCAGGATTGCTCATTATGGAAAACAAATAATTTGCCTATAGACGTATATTTTCTGATATAAAATGGATTTCCAGTGTTAATACACAATTGAGTATCTAATGATATCACAGACCTAGCAGTTTATTTTCAGGAACCTAATGAAGTGATAATCTTATATTCCTAAGGGGTAGCAAATTGCTAAACTAAGCACAAATAAATCAAGTGAGTCATCAAAAGTCTTTAAGGAAGTTAATGACCAATCTTAAATAAAGCCCAAATCTTAGTGCACTGGCTTTGAAAACTACCAATGACATCACATTGTCCTGACACTAATGACAGATTATTATATGTAAATTATATCTCAATATAGATGATTTTTTCAAAGTATTAAAAATATGGTTATCTAAGGTTCTCTCCATATTTGTATCTGTCAAAATTGGGGAGTCATTTCAAATCCCGAAAAAGCCAGGAAAATGAAACTGTACTTACAGGCAAAGCCACAAGGCAGTAAGAATAAGACGAAGTAGATGGATCTGTTTTTGATTAGCCAATACTAGTTTTCACAGCTTGTCACTGTTTTGTTTTTCTCGATGGATGTGTGTATACATGGTTGTGTGCAAGTATGCCTGTGCAAGTTCTGTGCTTTGTACTTAATCTGATGCCATTAAGTCTCATTTGAGCTGGAAATGAAGAACATAATAAAAACCATACAAAGAAAAAGTATGTTTTATTTTTATTCATTCAACCCTATAAAACAGCTGTTAAGAAAGCACCAAGCCTAAGGCCTTACCCGGTTCGTTTGGTGATGGTCCCCAATGTCATTGGCTGCTTGATTTGTGCAAGAGGCATCACTACCATCAAGCTGGGGAGAGGAGAGAGCCGAGGGTTGCCAGGGTTGTTGTTGGTAAAATTGTTATAGGAGTCTTGGCTGTTCAGTTTCCCTACAAAGAGAAAAATAAAGAAAAGCATCACCGAGGGAAATTCTCTATCTCCGATAGGGTTTCCACTGACTCCAGTAATCATTTAAGAAAGGCATCAAAGGTAGAATTGATGCCAAGAGCATTACAATTACGTGGATGAGAAGAAACCAAACTATTCTCGGAGAGCTGGACAGCTCATGCCTGTAATCCCAGCACTTTGGGAGGCCAAGGCAGGTGGCCAGGAGTTTGAGGCCAGCCTGGGCAACAGAGTGAGACCCCATCTCTACAAAAAATACCAAAAATTAGCTGAGTATTGTGGTACACGCCTGTCATCCTAGCTACTAAAGACTGAGGCAAGAGGGTATTACTTGAGTCCAGAAATTCAAGGTTACAGTGAGCTATGATAGCACCCCTGCACTCCAAGCCCAGGTGGCATAGAGAGACCCTGTCTCTAAACAAACAAACAAAAGAGAAGTATTCTGGTAACACCAAGTGCGGCTTAATTATTAACATATTTCAGTCTTTGGTAATTAGAGCTGAATTCCTAATCTTTCTAAAGACAGTTAAAGTGGTTTGTTGCCCTGCTTAGGTCCTTACATCCAACACAATCTGCTAGTTCCCCCATACCTTGTCAATTTCTAAACAAAAGCCAGCTGAGCTTTTGATAGGGATTACATTTAATCTGGAGATCAATTTGGGGAATACTGCCATTTTAACAATAATATGCCCTTTAATCCAAGAACTTAGGATGCCTTTCCATTTACCCAAGTATTCTTAAATTTCTTTCAATGTTTTGTAGTTTTCAGGGTACAAGTTTGGTACTTCTTTGGTTAACTTACTACTAATTATTTCATTCTTTTTCATGCAATTTGAAAATGGAATTGTTTTCTTAATTTCATTTTTCAGATTATTCATTGTTAATGTATAGAAATACAGGTAACTTTTGTACATTGATCTTGTATCCTACAACTTTGCTGAGCTCATTTCTTAGTTCTAATAATGTCTTCTGGATTCCTGAGGATTTTCTACACACATAATTACGTCATCCTCAAAAAACAGATGGTTTTACTTCTGCCTTTCCAGTCTAGATGCCTTTTTTTTTGTTTTGGCCTCACTGACCTACCTAGAACTTCCAGTGCAATGTTGATTTGACAGGAGAAAAGCAAACTGTGATTTATTTTTAGTTCATTTTTGTGTATGTAGCGAGAGTTGAGGTTCATTGTGTTCATTTTTTTAATATAGAAGTGTAATTGTTCCATCACCACTTGCTAAAAAGATTATCCTTTCTCCTTTAATTGCCTTTCCATGTTTGTCAAAAACCAACTGACCATATACATGTGGATCTATTTCTGGATTGATCCATGTGTTCCATTGATCTATGTGTGTAGCCTTTCACCAATACCACATTTTCTCAATTACTGTAGTTTTATAGTGAGTCTTATTAATTGATGGGTTTATAGAGAAATATAAAAATTACCTCATTTTCTGTGTTACGGAATAAGCCAGTGCCTATAATCCAACAACTCTTTCATGCAAAAAACTTCTTATTGACTTAATGTTAGTTTTATAACACTGTTCTTGACTATTGATAAAAATTATCAACCCCATTTATGTGGTTAGCAATAGATAAGGTATTTTTTAAATAACCACAGTAAACATGCATATAAATTTTTTTGCTAATTCGAATTAAGTTGACAAATTTATGTACACAGCAAAAGAATCCCCCCCAAAAGTCCTAATTAATATCTTATTTCTGAAACACATCCTAAAAGACATCTGCTTTAAAAATAGCATGGATTCAGGATAGAGGGAGAACTATCACACAGTATCTAATGGTAGCCTGAGAGGTAGTGAAAAGTCAAAAGTGCCTTTCTAAAAAATCGTAACAAGATGAAAGTGGCTTCGGAATTAGGATAGTGGCTTAACCAAATGTTACTTCTTCCTTGGACACAAATCTATCCTTTTATATTACTCTATAGAACTATCAAGTTAACCTTTGATAAATGTCTCTTTTGTAAAATATGGAGAAAGATAAGAAATTCATGCAAATAAAATAAATCGTTCTCTATCTCCTCAATTTCCAATTCAGAATACACATTAAAGTTAACAGAAGCCATCTACACCTGTTGCAGGAATAACAAAAGACAGAATTCGCAGTACTTACAAGATGATTTAGGATACAACATAGAACCTTGTAAAAAATATGAAGAGGGAAATCACATTAAAATATTATATTTGTGGAAGAAATGAGAAAAACTGCTTTATAGTTAAGCCATTCAAAGTAATTTATTATCACACTCTCAAGGCCAATATAGATGTAAATAATTATAAAATCGCTATTAGACAACTATGCTAATATTAATTTGAATTTGAAATCAGACTGCAACTTTATGTCACAAGCTGGTGAAAATTAAGAATTGTGTACATCATATGTATTTCACAACTAGTAAACAAATATTTGTTGAGTGCCTTAGCCTAAGATAACACTGTAAGGGACTGTTTTCCTTGTTGTCATGAAGCTTACAGTCTAACAGGCACAAACAGGAATCATTAAGTGCTAATTGCCAAGAACCAAAGATAAGTAGATGTGGGAACAACTTTACATGGAAAAGGGCTCAAGGAAAAGGGCAAATGGGATATGATCTAGATTTTGAAAATTGGACAAAATATGGGTAAGGGTAGGAGAGAAGGAATATTCTGGACATGAAGGATAAGGTGACGGGAGAGTGGTATAAAGGGATGCCATTATGTGAGGAGTAGTGAGGAATCTCTAACTATCACAGATAAAATATTTCAGTTTTAGGAGGACCTCTCAATTGAGCCAGAGGAGTAGGAACTTGGGTTAAGTTCTTCAGCAAGGGAACAGTATAGATGTTGAAGTCATTGAATTTGACAGATAAAAGGAGTGGTCTAGGAAAATGAAGTGATTCACTGAGAAGTTCCAAATCTGGGGTTTAGCTAGGCACAACTTAAAATGCTTCACTGGCTCACCAGGATAAAGGACAACCTCAGAATAGCATACAAAGAACTTCAGATCTATCTTTCTCAGCCTGCTCCTGTGTTTATGTTTGAAACCAGCACATCTGAGAGAGTAAAGTAAGTTGTGTAGGTTTTACATTCATGTTTATGTTCGTAGGGGTGGTGTCTGTCTTACATATTAATGGATATGGCTAGCAACTTATAAACACAGCTTTAATGAAACAATGAGTATATTAATAAAATGGTCAATAAGGCCAAGATCTAAGAAGACAAACTCTGAGAAAAAGCTACTAACTCTAATAGTCTTCAATAGGGTAGTTTCAGTAGTGAGGTGGAAAAGTCAGATCGTAAGGCATAAGCAAAGGAACTGCTGAGAGGATAAAATCAAGGTAACAGAGAACAAAGATTTAAAGACTGACACCGAAAAAGAAGACATTAACAAAGATGACATACTGCGCCAAGCAAAAGTTCCATTCAATCTTCGCTCTGTCACTTCACACTTTTGGAGGCTTATTGGTATCAGGCCCCTGTTCTAGATTCTGAAGGAGTAAGTCCAAGGGACTTTCAAAGAGTTCATAATATAATGGTACAGAAAGACATATTAACAAAAAATGAAAAATGGGAGAAAACCATGCTAATAAATACATCTGAAAAATGACTCAGGAACAAAAAGGAAGGAGTCACTTTTATTATTGTTTTAAAGGACAACTTATAAAGGGAGAAAAGGTATACAAATTTTGAGCATAAAGGAAGGAATCTCTATCTTCTTATTTTGCTTTTCTAGTAGAAAATAAAGGAGGAGAAATGTGTAAATAACATCAGAAGTTAGTAAAATGAAAGAGCTAGTTTAGACAAGAAATCTCAATAGCTGACACAGATATGTAAGTAATACACACTAAATAAATAAATGAAATAACTACACAAGACAGCCTAACAATCCTTTCTTCCAGGACCTATTGTTAAAATCTTTAGTTATAAATGATTTTACACTAATTATTCTGTCTTGGATTTTCTTTGAAAATTCAGCTAGAATCTAACAAACTTCCAGATTTGTCCTCCACAATACTGGAGACTCCACCAGGCTGCCTAGACTCCTGAGGATAGTGTCTTACTAGTCATTAATAGCTAACAGCTCAATAAATGTTTGCTGAATGAATGAAGGAAATACATTTATTTCCATATCCAGGAGGCAGAGAAAAATATGGCCCTATGATCTATAGAAAAAATAATTCTGGAGGGGACTCAGTACTTCAGAAGGCTGCCAGATGACTGGAGTCTGCGGCTTTCACTATTCTGCTTAGTCTCACGTTCACTGGCCTAGAAGGTTAGACTTGATAACTTTAAAAATAGATCTTTAGACATTTGCATGTGTTTATATCAAGCCTAAATTTTCAAGCCAGAATTCTTCATTAAACCTCAAGCTTCTTCGTATAAAGAAGTTCAGCAGGAAGAAACCTGCAGTGTCTGCCTTGGACCTGGATGAAGTCTATTGCTATTCTTTTTCTTTGCTCCACCTCTCAGAAATACATAAGATACAAATAATATTTCTGAGATCTACGAAGAGAGTTACAAGGTATCACCTTCACTAACCCTTCTTTACTATACTCTTCTATTTTTTCCTTTATTGCATGAATACAATTAAAAAGAACAGAGGTTATTTAAGTGCAGTTTTAGTAGTGGACTGCATGAAGTCTTGAGATACATAAAATATTTCACACACCATTATACTTTCAAATTCCAGCTAAGAGGAGACCTGTAAGTGACAAATGCCATGAGAATGAACATTCTCACAGTATTTCTGGCACAAGCAGACACAGGAAGTCCCAAAAATCTCATGAGAAAATAAGCTCATCTAAGACTCTCATCCCAGTTTTTTGGGCTTTCTCTATATAGATAAACTTGCATAAGCCTCAGGCCTTTGGGTCTTTATCCAAATCCACTAGAGCTTTGATCCTTTAGAGGTTTACCAGTCCCCACGATAGATGGAGTTCTCTTGGGGGGAAGAAATTCCAAGTTCCAATGAAATGGTTTCTCAATAAGTTAAAGCAGGAATTCTATTTGGGGATACAAAATTATTTAAAAATCCGAATTGTTAAAACATCCCTTGATGGTTAAAGCTACGGTGTCTTGTTTTTGTTCTGCTTTCAGGTTTTTGTTTACTGCTATTGTTTTTAATATTATAATACAAAGCCATTAAACCAGAACCATTCACTTTGGGGTTCAACCACTGACTTTCTGTGTTTATCTTCTAAAAGTTTGCAATTTAAAAAAGAAAGGAATTATGAAAACAGCTTCCTGTGATCTTTTTTTTTTCCTGTTATCTTTTGGATAAAGGATATCTACAGGTATGTTGTACTTTGGGGGACACAAACTCTCAATCTCCATACTAACACATAGTTCCACTGTCTGCATATATGAGAATGACATGGTGTGATCTGTTTACTAAAAGTTTTGCTAACTTAAAAATACCATCTTACTTATGCTTTGTCCTAAATTATGTTTTCCCAGACACTTTATACTATAAAAACACAGAAGAAAAATGGATTAAGTTGAGGATAAAAGTGAACAGAGAAAATAACAATGGGCTTTGTTGCCACGCTGGAGGAACAGCTTGTCAGGTCAGCTTTGCAGAGAGGCATATTCCCAAACCAGTCATCATTAACAGACTCACTTCCACAGGAAAAAAAAAAAAAAAGACAGAGTCTGAAAACTCCGGACAAAAGAAATCCCTGCAGACAAAGTAAAAACAAATTAAAAGACCCATTATAAAACACAGATGCTACAAGGAAAATAAACTTTCTAAGATTTACTGGGCTTTGACAAACTTGGACATTTGTGGAAAAGACATCAGCAGCAACTCCCAGGTAATGCGGCTGCAAAGTTAGACTCCTTTCTGTTTTATCTTTACCCTCTGTGCAGAAGCTGCCAGGTTGGTATTCTTAGCTTCTGAATGCAGTGATGTGAGAACATGTGAATGTGGCAAACTGCCAACTGCAAGAACTCTCTGAAGCTAGCAAAACTGAAATTGTTGAACATTTCAGATTATGTTAAATATTAAAGTTACTATCAGTGTATCTGTGTGTACATATGTATAGTTGTCTTTTTTCCGAGATACAAACAAGAAGAGGGAAAATAAAAAATGAATGTATTTGCATCCTTTCTACCTTTAAAAAATTTCCATATCTTACCATATTGTGAACAAAGGAGACAAAATCGGTTAAAATAACGGAATCAAATTATAATAGTTGTAGATCAGAAAGTACCTTAAAGGAATGTCATACCAGGGAGATAAAGAAATTTTTGTTACAGGTTTCTAAAAGTTATTGTTAATGGAGGACAAAGAAAGATTCTTTAAAAACAGAAGGTATGAGAAACTAAGACCTACAAAGGAATAAAGTGGGTCAAGTGAAACATTTGGAGGATAAAAAGAGCACTGTCCTTTTGTTGTCATTAGAGATATGAGGTAAGTATAGTATTAGAGTATTAGAGATAAGTATAGAAACGGCAAAGCTTCATTTGCAAAAAGAGCTAAAGGACACTAAGCAATGGTGCCCTATGGAAGTCCACATATCATCTCACTTATTCTTACCACAGACACAGACCTTATCCACTTTAGGCACTACACTTTTCTGAAGGTTTACAATAGACACCTTCCTATAACTCAGTACTCTAGACTCCTACGACTGTATTAAATTCTGTTCTCATCACCTCTCCATATACTTATCTACAAGACCCACTATTGTTCTAGGATATAAGCTCCTCACCTAGTGTCTTTGGCCTCCTATTTTGAACTCTTGCATTTTGAAATCAGATTACTGAGCCACACTGAAGCCCAAGGTCAATGTGACTCTCTGGCACTCCGCAGAAGACAATTCTACGGAAACAGCCCCAGTCCCAAGTATCTGCTTTATTTTTGCTCTCTTTGCAACACTTTACCTATTCTAAGACATCATGTAGATGTTCTATTCCCTACATCATATCTTTCAAAAATAAAAACTAGATGATGAGTTCTATGGGGCTTTTTTTTTTTTTTTTTTTTGGTAAACTTTTGTCTTCTACAGAAGAGCAAAGCTTTTGGTCTGTTTTTAATATCCTGCTGTGGAATTGACAGGGATAAAAATCTAAAATATACCAAGGAGTTTAACGAAGTTAATTTTGTAGTTGAAAAGCTCTGACTTCTTGACTATGTCAAAGAATACAATGGTAGCTTGTTTTGAAATAGTCACTGGAAATCCGGGCTCTGAAAAGTTAAAAACACTGCTTAGTTCTTGCTTGCCATCCAATTTAACATTAAAGTTTTTTCAACCAAATTCTCAATAATTATTTAATAAAAAAATACCCTGTGTAAAAGGGAATTTCCTGCAGGTGGGTTATTTTTGGTTGGGATGGGAGTGTGTGTCTCTCTCTCCATCTCTCTCTTCTCCCCTTTCCTAGATGAGAATGTCAAGCTTCCCAGCTGCAGTTCCAGGACTTTCACCTTCCTTTATGACCTTTTCTCAGACATGTTCCAGTATAATCTGCAATCTACTCAAGTCGGAAAAGGAAACAGCAGCACCCTGGTGGGAAACAGTGCCTTCTGACCCACATACCAAACTGGGCGGAAGCAATGCTTGTTCACAGGAGCCAAGGAGGGTAGAACACACACTAAAAGAAAATGAATTTTATGTGTGTGTGTGTGTGTGTGTGTGTCGACTATAAACACAACAAACAGTTTAGGTGACACACAAAGACAGAAAATGCTGAAGGACAATCCTGTCTGGGCACTGATTTATTTTGCCTATAACTTTTTTTTTGGAGGCAATCGATAGTGAAGTAAAAACACTGCAATTTTTGATGCATTTCAAGCAAAAACACTTGTTGCTTTCTTTGAGTAAAAAGTTCATGTCACCATAGACATTACTGTAGGTACTTTGAGAAAGGGTGGGAAGGTAGGAAGATAAGAGAAATCTCCCACAAAATGGACTTGAAAACAAGAATCCAATCTTTCTTTTTTTTTTAAACAGGATGGGGATTGAGATTATTAATGATATTGTCATCACTTCTCCCCCACTACATACAAAGTAGCCTGCATGGAGCTTTGCCTAGGGCTTATTAAATGTCACTAGAATTAAAAGTGTACTTTCAGGAGAATTGAAACTGTATATATTTATGTACGAATACTCCAATCAATAATTTGCTAGGTAGTTTTCCTTTTCTATTGTGAATCCATTATCATCTGTTAATTATTATCTGAATGTGTTGGCTACTATAACATATAAATTTAAGTATTTTTCTTTTCTTAAAGCTAAAATAAACCCGATAAATTTAGAAATTTGATGCCTAAAAATTAAAAGTCATAAAGAA
Organism: Nomascus leucogenys; assembly: GCF_006542625.1. NCBI lineage: Eukaryota > Metazoa > Chordata > Mammalia > Primates > Hylobatidae > Nomascus > Nomascus leucogenys. Next base: position 10,013,387 of record NC_044394.1, on the reverse strand, counting down.
ATAATTACTGTTGCTAAAATTCTAAGTACAGCAAGTATAGTCAACACAACTCCAAAAGGTAACAAGGTGGGCCTAGAACAAGGAATATCAAAAACTTAGGTGGCAAAAATTACCCTAGAAAAGGTGATGAAATCAACAGTTAGAAACAATGTTTATAAAATCCAAGAACACAAAGGGAAAATAACAGAACTAGCTGTGAGGAATTCTACTGAAATATAAAAAAACTGTCTGAAAAGTTTCATACAATTAAGTCTCAATCACAGAGTCAACCCAAACTTGTAAGTTAAATGAACAAAATCTCCTCCCTCAAAGTGGTAAGTTCATTACTTATTATTCTTAGAGCACTCCAAGATTTTGGAATGAAGAAAGTTTATTAAGAGTTGGTGCTCTTAATATTTAAGAAGGTTTAGCAATTTTTAATTCATTTTAAGTATTAGGATTGTAGTTTGACACTCCTTCAACAATGAAAAAATCAAATGTAACAGTGAAAAGACTATATTTAACACGAGAGGGAAGAAAGTAAATTCTTCATACGTATAAATAAAAATTTTAAAAAAAGATCTTTGACCTTAAGCCTCAACCTATTTCTAAATGTATCATATTAAAGCACCCTCAAAATTTTCCACTCCTCTGAATCAAGTTCAAACATAGTACTGAAACTAAGTGCTCAAAAGTGAGGAGTTTTAGCCTAATGAAAAATCCCCGAATTAAGGCTCCATAATCTAACATCCCTTAGAACAAGTCTCAGGTGAAATGTGCTCCCCAAAATATAAGTCCTCATTAAATTATTTCTTGAAAATACTCTATACTCAACTCTCCCATCTTTATCTCACAATGAATTTTGTATATCAACAGAGTAAATAGAAATGCTTTACTGTAGATGGAAAAAATATGGAATCCTATCTTCTTGTCTCAACAAATGTGACTTTATTACTTTAACTGCTAAACATATAAGATGTAGAAGTATCAGAAGTTGGTTCTGAGATAAACACTTTGTAGGAAGATGAAATATACAATTAATTGCAGGATTTAAAGTGTATTTTCTTAGCTCCAGAGAACTCAAAACTATTTAATTTTACATTTGCAGAACTTATCTTTATGTACTTTGTATACCTATACATTAAAGAATGTACACTTAAGGAACAATTTAATATAAAATCAAGGCACTTTTTCTCTTGAATAAAAAGTATAGCCACAAAATGTAAGTAACTTTCCTAACAATCAAAATGATGTAAACTGAAAGAGCAAAGACTCTCTTCGCCCCACAGTCCCCTATTCTCCCGCCCCATCCCACGGACGCCTTCCTTCTTTTTACCCATGACTGTTAAGGATATTTTCTGGCTCTATTTCAGCATCATGACTCAGGTCATGAGAAGTGTCAAAGATGCATTTCCTTCAGATGGGAAACAGCAACAGATTATAACAACCATACAAAGACGGGAGTACAGCACGAAAGGGCCAAATCAGCATTTTTGACAACAGGGCAGATAAAACCTTTTCTATTCACATATACTTTATTTCCAGTTTTAAAACATTTAAATATCTATCAAAATATGCTTACATATTTTACTCAAGATGAAAACAGAAAACCAATACTCCATTTAGCTGCCTAAATTACCAACAATTTGTGGAACAGTGTACCAAAAAAAAAGAAAAAAAATCAAACTAAGCACACCACACGAATACTAATAGTTCAAGCCCTTCTTTTCTAAATTTACTTTTCCAAAAGTATGCCTATGACTTTACCTATGTATGTAAAACCTACTTTTACAAAAGATCCTTGACAGTAAGAACCACAAAGAGGAGTGATACCACGACCAATCCCGGTTGAGAAATAATGACTCTTCTTTCCCTGTAATTCCCTGTCAAGCTGAAACACTCTCCTAATCAGCTGCAGCACTGCTGGAAAACTATCTTCATTTATCAGTACTGTCATGCTATTTTTCCCTCATCTATGGTTTTATCAAATACAGACACATTTCAATCTGCTCCAAAACTAGACCAGAGTGAAATATTATTGAACATTAATTAAGCATTCCTTACTAGAGATGGCTTTTAACACAGAAAATGGAATGCTCTATTTCTTCCGAAGCCAACAACAACAGTGCCCATGTTAATTCCACCTTGGTTCATTCTGAAATAGTAATTTCTCTCTAGTGCCTCATTCAAGCTTCAATATTCTCACCTGCAAAAACACATCATCCAATGTTAATAACTCTTTCAATGAACCTTAAATCCTTTTCCTTTTCTCATCCTCCTCCAAATTCAAAATGTCATTTACCTCACCATGGTAAGAACCATCATAATTTCTATTTCTATGCATAATCCTGGTATAGCCCTGATCCCAGTCTTGTTGTCCTTTTGTAGTTTACAACTATCAACTAGCAGATTTCTAGTTTCTGCTCAGATTTCAACCTCAAGACTATTCATGTCTGTTATTCTCAAGTCTGATAATTTCTAAATCTGTTCATATGGGTCAATCATTCAAACTCTGGCTATTACAAATCCTAAGAAGCCTACTCACTCTCTTCTCCCTCTCCAATTTTTCTCCAAATTAAAAAAAAAAAAAAAACATTTCAGATCTTCCTTTTGATAAGTACATAAGGAAATGAACATTCACTTCTTTTCCCAAAATTTGTTGCTCTACCCATTTGCCCTTCTTTATCTGAATAAGTAGTTTTTACATTTATTCACTTCAGCAACTAAAAATTCCATCTCCAGATTTCCATAGAAATATTTTTATTTCAGTGGAACCAGACCAGAATTTCTTACTTAACTGTCCTCCTAATTAGGGAAGTAAGACAATAATCAAATGCAAACAGGTTCTCCAAATCCTCTTTTTGTTATTCTAATCACTAGACAAAAATAATGTTAACTCCTTCAACTCCTTGAAAACTAACTTCTAAGTTTATTGCCAGAAACTCTTTATTACCCCAACCCCACCCTGAACAGAGGATAGAAGAATTTCTTTGTGGGAAAACTGACCAGTGTATGTGAAAAGACCTATGGATAGTGACTATTTGAGGTACGATAATAAAATGGCATTCCTACCTGATAGACCACTGATACCTATAAGGTGGTATGCCCTTCCCACATTAAAAAAGCTTCCAATCAGTTCCTTAGTATTGATTTGTTGATTAGCTGAATAAAAATGAAATAATAAAATAAAAATGAATTATTAAATAATAGAATTTAAAAATAAAAATATTCAGCCAATGATCCATCAAGGATTCCCCATCACTGAGGTCAGTGTTATGGTTCAATCAGTCTGATGGAGTCTAGGCCTCAGTATTTTTCAAATCTATCTAGCTTAAGTATAATGGACAGTCAAGGGTTGAAAATCACTGCTCCAGATGGGCTTGGTGGCTCACACCTGTAATCCCCAGCATTTTGGGAGGCTGAGGCAGGCAGATTGCTTGAGCCCAGGAGATCAAGACCAGATTGTGCAAAATGGCAAAACCTTGTCTCTATTTAAAAAGACAAAGAAAGGGAGACAAGAAAGGAAAGAAAAAAAGGAAAGAAAAAGAAGGGAAGGGAAGGGAAGTGGAGGGGAGAGGAGGGGAGGGGAGGGGAGAGGAGGGGAGGGGAGGGGAGGGGAGGGAAGGGGAGAGGAGGGGATAATAAAAGGAGCACAAAAAAGCTTCAAAATTTATAACTATCTCTTCAAGAGAGAAAAACATTACACATATAAAATAAGAAAAGGGTGTGATAATAAAAGAAACATTCAAAGAAAATCATATTAAAAAGATTGCAGAAATAAAACTGCAACAAGAAGACTGAAAGATATGTTGGGGAAATTCTCATAAAGTTAAAAAAAGATAGAAAATAGACAAGAAGGTTAGGGGCTCAATGTAGGAGATACATTATTCAAGTAATAGGATTTCCAGGAAAGGGCCAAAAAAAAACCAACTGAGAAAAAACCAGAAGAGTTGAAAGAAGAGGCCTCTGGGGAATGATACCCGAGAGTGGGGAGGACAGGCCAAAAAGTGCCTTCTTTCATTATAAAATTATATTTTTGACTTTTATAACAAATGCATATATTTCTTTGATAAAAAATAAAAATTATATTTAAAGGGTAAACAACAACAGTAAGTGTCCAGTCAATGTTAATAGAAAAGAATAGATAACTATTAGCCCTTATAACGCCTCAATGCCTCAAAAATGAAGTTTAATCACTCTGATATTATAAAGTATACAGATAACAAGTTCCTGAATAGCAACACATAGAGAATAAAAAAACATTTAGCATAATGACCCCACATACTCAAATGATATAACTAAAAAATTTGCCTCTATTCAATCAATGGTATTCACTCAGAGGAACTGGGTATCTGCATGTAGTACTCAGAAGGGATATTAATTGATAGTAATATATTTCCAAAGTCGAATTATCTAAGAAGACGTTGAAGAATAAATCACAGAAAACATAATAAAAAGGAAGAGAGGCTATTTAAGATCTGATAAGACATTAACATCCCTAGTACCTCAGGTTCATGCCAGGGTTGCCTTGATTACAATTAGAAAGGTTGAGAAAATATTGCCCTCTAGAGGCATGTCTCATTAACCATTTAAAAATAAAACTATTTTGAAATCTGGAGTTTATGATTTGCCCATGTAAAAAATACATAGAAAAGTAAAAATATTTCCACAAGCAGTAAAAAGCAAAGAAGAAATTCTGGATTAGTTTCAAGGGATAACTACATCATCTGGCATTTATTTAGAGGCAAAACTTACAGAGAAAAGAAATGTGTTATATCCAAAATGAAATACACAAAAATATAAAATATCTAAATAGAGTTTATTTAGGTTTAAAATATTTTTAAATTAATTTTCATAGCACTAAATTTTAAAGTATAATTTAGAGGCAATATAATATCGGGTTTCCTTTAAAAGATATCCCACTGGCAATTTTATTTCCCCCCAAAATTATGTTATCTATACCTTTCTCGCAATTTTACTGAGAACCTAAAACTTCTCTTTAAAAACCTATTTAAAAACAACAACTGTACAATCTTCATTTAATAGCTTCTTCCATTAACGATTCTGAAATGAAAGCATCTTGTTTCCAGAAAGGTACTATGAGATCACTCTTTTCTATCCACTTTCCCTAACAAACTCATCTGCTCTGTCTTGAGAAAATAGTAAATGTCAAAACTAGCAGAGTGTTATGGCAACATTTTTTTTTAAAAAGGTGATAAAAGAATTTGAGAAAACAAATTCACCAGGAAAACTTTAAATTTGAAAACAACAAATGAAAAACAAAACTACATTTGAGCTAAAACAATAAAGTACACATAATCAATAAAAATCCAGGTACTAAACTAAGATATCCCCCCACAAGATTTTTCTCCATTTAACATGTTTATACTATTTATATACTCTATGTCATATGAGGCATAAAATCTAAAGCAGAGCTACGGTGCACTTGATTGATTTTTCTTGGCAAAAATTAAAACATGCACATGGAAACTTCAATCCACAAGTAAACAGTGATGTGGAAAGAAAAGTCAAGAAACAGCACATTATCATTGATTCTCTTAAGTAGGTGAAACTATATAAGGCTGAAATGTGTGGTTGCTTTGTATTTACAATTGTGATGTGGTCTGTATCAAGAAAACTACTGATCAACATAAGTTAAAATTACAATAAACCATCAAATGAAAGCTATAAACAGAGTCTTTGAGTGGTAAAAGGAATGCCTCATACAGATGCTAAAAAGAAAAGTGATACTTCCAGTTTTGTAAAAGCACTTTACTGAAACATGGAGGCTTCAAGTCCAAGAAATGAGAGGCTTTGTATAAAGGTCTCCGAGTCTCATCAACTACTTCCATTTAGAAAAAGCAGAATCTGGAATTCAGATGCCAAAAGCTGTGACTCAAAGATGACCCCCTCTGAGGACGAACAAGTTAATAGGAAAGGAGACACTTGCAGGAACTCTACAGAACTGCAGAAGTGAATCCAAGATCTGTTTGTTAACTGAATGGAAATTGCAGGAAGAAAACAAATTCCTTAAAAGTCCCATGACACAGTGAACTCTATATTTTTGAACCTAAAATGGAAAACTAATTTGCAAAATAAAGAAATGGCAAAGGCTCAAGAATAGGTGTATTGATTTATAAAACCATATTTCCTGATGTATACAATTAAAATGAGCAAAAACCAATTAAAATGATAATACTACCATCACTTTTGGGTTTACATTGGTGTAGCAATGTAGCAACTCAACTTATCAATATTGAGCCTAGTATTGTTCTAAAAGCCTTTAAAGAATAAGTTCACAATTATTATATTTAATTTACTCATTATTTAGTGAATTACTCATTTATTCTGTTTTCTGGGTAACAGGTACTGTACCAAAATATGAAAAATGAATCAGTTCTACAGACTCTCACATTAACAGCAGTATCAATAATGATACTAATGATGGCAACTACGGTTTGAATATTTGATATGTGCCAAACACTATTTAAAGGGCTCTGATTCTCATAGTTACTCTATAAGATTGGTAATATTATTATTCCAATTTTACAGAAAGAAAAGTGAGGTACAGATAGAATAAATCATTTGTCTAAGGTTACAGAGTTAGGAAATCATGGAAGATAGATTCTACCACCAGGGAGTCTGATTCCAGGTCCTCCAATTTCCTCACCAAGGAAGTTTTAACTTAGTAATCAGTAGCATCAAAAATAAAAGTAGACTCAAAATAGTAAGAGCCATCTATGACAAACTCATAGCCAACATCATAATGAATGGGCAGAAGCTGGAAGTATTCCTCCTTAAGAACTGGAACAAGACAAAGATGTCTACTCTTACCACTCCTATTCAGCATAGTACTGTAAGTCATAGCTGAAGTGATTAGGTAAGAGAAATAAATAAAAGGCATCAAAATGGGAAAAGAGAAAGTCAAATTATCTCTCTTCACCAACAATATGATTCTGTACCTAGAAAACTCCAAAGATTCTGCCAAAGACTCCTTAACCTGATAAATTACTTCAGTAAAGTTTCAGGATACATAAATCAGTAGCATTTCTATACAACAATAATATTCAAGCTGAAAAGCAAATAAAGAATGCAATCCCTTTAAGAAAAGCCACAAAAAAATCCATAAAATACCTAGAAATACATCTAAGCAAGAAGGTGAAAGACCTCTACAAGGACAACTACAAAACACTGCTGAAAGAAATCACACATGACACAAACAAATGGAAAAGCATTCCATGCCCATGTATTGGAAGAATCAATATTGTTAAAATGTCCATTATCACCCAAAGTAATCTAAAGATTCAATACTATTCCTATCAAATTACTAATGTCATCGTTTCACAGAATTAGAAAAAACTATTCTAAAATTCATATGGAATCAAAAAAGAGACCAAATAGCCAAAGCAATCTTAAGCCAAAAGAACAAAGCCTGAGACATCACATTTCTTTTTTTTTTTTTTTTTTGAGACAGAGTCTCTCACCCTGTCGCCCAGGCTGGAGTGCAATGGTGCGATCTTGGCTCACTGCAACATTCAGCTCCCGGGTTCAAGTGATTCTCCTGCCTCAGCCTCCTGAGTAGCTGGGATTACAGGTGCACACCACTATACCCAGCTAATTTTTTTGTCTCTTTAGTAGAGACGGGGTTTCACCATGTTGGCCAGGCTGGTCTCAAACTTCTGACCTCATGATCCATCAGCCTTGGTCTCTCAAACTGCTGGGATTACAGGCGTGAGCCACCATGCCTGACCTGGGACATCACATTTCAAACTGTACTACAAGGCTATGGTAATGAAAACAGGATAGTATTGGTGCAAAAATAAGACACATAGACCAATGGAAAAGAACAGAGAACTCTGAAATAAAGCTGCACTCCTACAACCACCTGATATTCTTTGACAAAGTCGATGAAAATAAACAATGGGGAAAGGATATAACTCTTCAATAAATGATGTGGAGAAACTGGCTAACTATATACACACAGAAGAATTAAGCTAGGCTCCTACTTCTCACCACATACAAAAATTAACTCAAGATGGATTACAGACTTAAATGTAAGACCTGAAACTATAAAAATTCTAGAAGAAAACCCAGGAAAAATTCTTCTGGACACTGGCTTGATCAAAGAATTTATGACTAAGCCCTCAAAAGCAAATGCAACAAAAAAAAATTGACAATTGGGACCTAATTAAACTAAAGAGCTTCTGACTATCAACAGAGTAAACAGACAATCTACAGAATGGGAAAAAATACTACAAACTATGTATCTGAACAAAGGACTAATATCCAGAATCTATAAGAAATTTAAATCAACAAGCAAAAAACAAATGACCCCATTAAAAGGGTCATTTAGACACGAACAGACACTTCTCAAAAGAAGACATACAATGGCCAATAAACATATAAAAATGCTTATCGCTAATCATCAGAGAGATGTTACAATGAGGTACCATCTCACACCAGTCAGAATGGCTATTAGTAAAAAGTCAAAAAACAACAGATGTTGGTGAGGCTGCAGGGAAAATAGAATACTTATACACTGTTGGTGGGAATGGAAACTAGTTCAGTCCCTGTGGAAAGCAATTTGTAGATTCCACAAAGAACTAAAAATAGAATTACCATTTGACCCAGAAATCCCACTACTGGGTATATGCCCAAAAGAAAATAAATCATTCTTACAAAAAAAACACTTGCACTTACATGTTCACCGCAGTTCTATTCACAATAGCAAAGACATGCAATCAACCAAAGTGCCCATCAATGGTGAATTCGATTTTTTAAATGTGCTACATATGTACCACGGAATACTATGCAGCCATAAAAAAAGAATAAAATTGTGTCCTTTGCAGCAACATAGGTGCTGCTGGAGGTCATTATCCTAAGTAAATTAACATAGAAACAGAAAACCAAATATGTCATGTTTTCACTTATAAGTGGGAGCTAAACATTGGGTGTATACAGACACAAAGATAGGAACAATAGACATTAGGGATTCAAAAGTGGGGAGGAAAAGGGTGGGGAGGTTGAAAAACTACCAGTTGGGTACTATGTTCACTATTTGGGTGATGGAATCAATAGAAGTCCAAACCTCAGCATCATGCAATATACCCATGTAACAAATCTGCACATGTACACTCAATCTAAAATTTAAAAAATAATAATAATAATAGGTAGAAAGTGGAAAAAAATCAGTACAGATAAAGGGTTTACAGAAGGAGCAAATATATGAAATTCAACCTATTTTTAGAGGGAGAAAGTACATCACAAGCTGGCCTTGAAAGACGGGGTTGAATGTGTACCTGAAGAAGTAGGGAGAAAGTAACTTAGGTGTAGAAACACGGTATTGAAGCTGGAAAGCAAAGACATGTAATTAAATTTACTTAGGGCACAAATAACAGTGGAAGATATGCTTTCTTCATTCAACAAAAATTTACTAACTGGTGAAAGGAATGCCTATTCTCCTAGAGGACTATTTCTTACCTTTGCCTTTCTCCTCAAAGCTCCGATACCTGCACCCATCCTCACTACCCATTTCCCTATGAAAAAGGAAGCAACATCCTCGGTCTCCTCTAAATTTTCCCGCTTCCGCTTACATCAATCCTCCCTGAAAGACTTGTCGACACTGTCTTTTCCTATTCTTACTAAAATCCACTGGGACCAGGCACTTACCATGCCACCAAAAGTATTCTTATCAAAGACACATGTCTTTTACACAAGTGGTTCCCAACTCCCAGGTGGTGGACTGGTACCTGTCTGTGGCCTGTACAGAACTGGGCTGCAGAGCGGGAGGTAAGTGGCTGGCAAGCTGGCATTGCCACCTGAGCTCACCTCCTGTCAGATCAGCAGCAGCATTAGATTCTCATCAGAGCACAAACCCTATTGTGAACTGCACATGCAAAGATCTAGGTTGCACACTCCTTATGAGAATCTAATTCATGCCTGGTGATCTCAGATGGAACTGTTTAATCCCAAAACCTCCCACCCCTCCCCACACTGGCCCATGGAAAAACAGTCTTCCACGAAACCGGTCCTTGGTGCCAAAAAGGGTGGGGATCACACTTCTACATTACTAATTTTAATAGTCTTCTGTCTTTTTCTCAGTTCTTCATTGATCTATCAGTAGAATTAATCATTCCCTTCTCTATAAAAAAATTAATTCACTTGGCCTCTAGGATTTCTCATATATAGTTTTCCTTTGTATGTCACTGGCTACTTAATGTCGGAGGGCCCCAGGGCTCAGTCCTGGGACATCTCTTTTTTATACTCACTTACCTACAAGGTGATCTCATCTCATTTTTGTTTCAGCTATCATCTATGCATTGCAAACATTTATCCCTATATAAATGATTGCTTTCCACTGAACTCCAGACTCATATAACCAACTATCTACTTAACATCAATAGGAGGTCAAAAAGACATCATATTAAACTTAACATGTCCAAAATTCCTGATCCTGTCCCCATCCCAAAACCTGCTTAACCCACAGCATTCTTCATTTCAATTGACACCAACCCTATCCTTCTAGATGTCTAGGTTAAAAGTCTTACTAGTCATCTTGACTCATCTCTTCTTTCATACTTGACATAAAATGTACCAGAAATTCTGATGGCCATACCATAAAAAATATATCAAGAATCCAATGACTTCTCACAATCTTCACTATAAACAACTTACTCCAAACCTCATCTTTTCTTGCCTGATTTTTTGCAATACTCTCCTAACTGGTCTCAAGGTCTCAACTAAGTTTCCACCCATGTCCACGTACAGACTGTGTTCTCAATACAGATCTCCATTCTAGTCCTGCCAAAACACAGTATTATCATATTACTCTTATTCTCAATGCCCTCCAGAACCGCCCCCCCCATCTCATGCCGAGTGAAAGGCTGACAGTGATCTGCCCTCATTACCTCTCTGATCTCATCACCTATTATACACCTTACACCATGTGCTTCAGCCACACTGGTCTCTTTATCATTCCTTGAACATTCCAGGCACACTCCCACCTCAGGATTTTACACAGGCTGTTCTATATGAATTTCTCTCTTACTTCCATCAGATCTTTGCTCAGATGTCATCATCTCAGTAAGGCCTATGGGAAGCATACTAATTTCAAATTGCAATCCTCCCTAGGCATTCCCTATTCCCCTTCCCTCATTTTTCTCTGTAGCTCCATGGGAACACAGACATGTTTCTCTTTTGTTCACTGCTAAATTCCTATAACTCAGAACAGTGCCTGGACACAATAAACACTAATTAATGTTGTTGATCAAATGACTACATCTTGGCGATGTTAATTTTTTTAAGTTGTTACTATGAATAAAAAGCTCTTCATTCTAACAAGTAATTATTTAAATCTAAATTGTTTTTCTTAGAACAACTTCTAAAGATGTTTTAAAACTCTGGTTTAAAGCCTTAGAATCTGGTCAGGCACGGTGGTTCATGCTTGTAATCCCAGCACGTTGGGACGCTGAGGCAGGTGGATCACTTGAGGTCAGGAGTTTGAGACCAGCCTGGCCAACATGGCGAAACCCAGTCCCTACTAAAAATACAAAAATTCGGCTGGGCATGGTGGCTCATGTCTGTAATCCCAGCACTTTGGGAGGCCACGGTGGGCAGATCACTTGAGGTCAGAAATTCGAGACCAGCCTGGCCAACATAGTGAAACCCTGTCTCCACTAAATATACAAAAATTAGCTAGGCATGGTGGCAGACACCTGTAATCCCAGCTACTTGGGAGACTGAAGCAGAAGAATCGCTTGAACCCAGGAGGTGGAGGTTGCAGTGAGCCAAGATTGCACCACTGCACTCTAGCCTGGGAGACAGAGCAAGACTCCGTCTAAAAAAAAGAAGAGAAAAGAAAAGAATAGAATTAGCCGGGCATGGTGGCACGCACCTGTAATCCCAGCTACTCAGGAGGCTGAAGCAGGGGAATCGCTTGAACCCAGGAGGCAGAGCTTGCAGTGAGCCGAGATGGCGCCACTGCACTCCAGCCTGGGTGACAGAGCAAGACCCCATCTCAAAAAAATAAAAAAGGCCTTAGAATCTATGTCAACTGCCAAGATACAAACACCAAAAAGACTTTGTGCTCACAGAAGTCAATCTAATAGGAAGCCTAGACATGTCAATGAATAACCTGCATATTATAATATGATAAAAGTATGCAGAGCATACCAATACCAAGGTTGAAAAAGATGATAAAAATCAAAAGAAGGCTTAAGAGAGGCAGTAATATTTCAGCTTCCTTAGTAGGCATTCAAAGAGGCAATAATAATGTCAAATAAAGAAAAGTTGCAAATAGGAAAGTTATCAAAAAATAAATACATGTGGCATATTCAGGAAAGGGTACAGAAATCTAGGTATGGTTAGACAAGAAGCTGGAAATAAGATAGGACATTTTCTAACCTTCTAGGAGTATGGTGAGACACAAAGATCTTAAGCAGAAAATTGGCAGATCATATTTATAGTTAACAAAGGAAGTGCTTGTGATAGTAAAAAATTGTTAGAAATTACTGATACAGATGAGGGAAAAAATGATGATCCGGGATTCTTAACCATTTTTGTATCACAGACTATTTGGACAGTCTGGGGAAGCCTGAAGAATGTTTCCCAGAATAATACTTACAAGGCACGGGAAAAAGACATATAATTACAAAGAAAATGAACTATACTGAAGTACAGTTATCAATATATTAAAAATAAAGTGTTATAGTAATGTATATAATCAATTAATACTAAAATATTATATAATCATAATAATTTCAAAGTAGTGATGAGTAAAAACAATATTTTAAAATATATTCAATAATGCAAGATACTTCAAGATATATATTTCATATATAAAGTGATATGAGTATCTCTGCATTTTCTATTGGTAACAGTGTCACAAGCATTGTTAATATTTTTGTCATGTATTTTCCATGTTCATAATAAAAAGGAAATGCTTACTTTTGGTTAAAGGATAGTGAATATAAAGATGTAAATTTTTTTCCTATCCTGTTCGTGGATCACAAGAACTCCTCAACTAGACTAAGTGGATGTTCGGGCAACAAGATAGGAAATGGAAGAGATATTTATAAAGAATATATTTCAAATAAATAAACATCCTCTGGAAAGTTAAAAAAATTGGCAAATAGATAAAATAATCCTAACCTAAACTGGATTCGGTCCAAAGAGTAAAAAGGAAATACCCCTATATCAACTGTTATTTAACAGTTTCCTTTACTTGGCTAAAAAGAGCACAGACAAACAACGGTAATACCGCCAAAACATGATTCATTTTCAAGATGAATCCCTCCCTGTTCAATGGTTTACATTGTTTTTGACCAGCATCAGACTGTTTACCCACACAAACTGTAAATACATCATTTTTAGAACTAACCAACAACAATGCCCATTTTGTTATGACATGTAAGATACAAAAAAAACATGAAGAAAAATGACCATCACTCCAAAGTCCATGCTTCAAAAATGAGAAAAACTACACAGAGGAATAGAGGGAAATTTTGGAAATAAAATTTTAACACGTGTTATCTATCAGGAGGAATAGGCTGCCGGAAATTCCTTGCTTTCAAAAGAAAATCTTAAGTACAGCAGCATAGCCAGACAGTGTGGATTCTCCTCTTTGAGATTTCTGCAAAAAACATGAGGAGAGACATGAAAGCAATAAAGCTGAGAGAAAACAATATATTTTGACTTGGAAATCTAGTAGTATTGCTCTTTAACTACTCTCCTTTCACAAATGATGAAATCCTTCATTGACTGGCACTTTGCGACCTTCAACAGAAGTATATTGAAAGATATTTGTTCGCAGTCATTTAATATCTGTCTTTTCCCATGGAATAAGAAGATCCATGAGGGTAGGAATGACCACCATCTTTTGTGCACATTATGCTCGAAGCCTAACACAAAAACCTCTTATGCGGTTTGCTGAATAAAGAAGCAAGAATAAGAACAAAAAAGAAGCTCAAGGGAATATTTTCCAAAGACATATAAATGTAGGGATCACAAATCCTTCTTAATTTACTAATACATCTGTGGTTTCTCTTATTGACCTAGCTGCTCCATGCGTACAGTGAATCTCTTTGCCAAAAGATTTTGGTAAAACTTTGTTATGAAAAACATTTAACACAAAAAGAAAAGCCCCCAAGAACCTATACTACACACCTACATAGAGAACACAATTTTAACACTAATACCAAAAAATGTAACTAGTTAAGTCTGAAATAAAATGTCTAGCAAATAGCTGAAAATATCAATATCTCATAGCTTTCTAAATTTTATTTTATAAAAATTCTATATACTTTTTTGAAATATAAGCATTGTTTTTCAATTTTTATTTTATGTTCAGGGGGCACATGTGCAAGTTTGTTACATGGGTAAACTGCATGTCCCAGAGGTTTGGTGTACAAATGATCCTGTCACACAGGTAGTGAGCATAGTACCCAATAGGTAGTTTTTCAACCCTCACCCCCTCCCACTGTCCTCCCTCCAGGAGTCCCCAGTGTCTACTATTCCCATATTTATGTCCATGTATACTCAATGTTTAGTTCCCAATGACCTTTTGCATCTAGAGCTGATTCTAAAAACTTTCAACCTTAAATATCATGGGTCACTGGTTAAGTTAAATACACATGAATAACAATCATTTTCATTAAAAATAATAGAACCAAAGCATAAAGTATGATCTCAGAAGTAAAAAGAGGTCCCATTTTTTTTTGAGTTACAAAAGTCCCGAGGATAACATTTATCTATATTTTTTCAGTCTATCTTAAAGCTTCCTACAGTGTGTGTGTGTGTGTGTGTGTGTGTGTGTGTGTGTGTGTGTGTGGAATTCATCGGATACTACAAAAGAATGTGTAATGCGGTCAGTATAGAAGCTGAAACAAATTAGGATAGGTACATACTCAAAAGAATTACAAAGAAGTACTCAAATACATGTACACACATATTCATAACAGCACTATTCACAATAACCAAACGGTAGAAACAACCCAAATGTACCTCAGTGGATGAACGGATCAATTGCATTATATTCCTACAATGGAATATAATTTACCCACAAAAAGGAATGAAGTGTTAATGTATACTACAATGTGGATGAACTTCAAAAACATTATACTAAATGAAAGAAGGCAGAAACAAAAGGTCATATATTCTATAATTATATTTATATAAAGTATACAGAACAAGTAAATTTAACAGTCTACAAAGCAGAGAGTGGTGTTTGCTAGGGGATTAGGGGAAAGAAGAATGAGGAGTAAGTGCTTAAAGAATATGTGGTTTCCTTTTGCAGTGAGGAAAATGTTTTTGTAAACAGAAGTCGTGGTGGCGCAACATTATGAATGTACTGTCACATTTACATGGTGAATATTACGTTATGTGAATTTCAGGTCAATTAATAAAATAACAATGACTTTCTGTGGTAACCATAATCTCTCTATATAAGATTCCCCAATCTTGAAAACCTAAAATGGTCACCCATCAAGGGAAATCTGCAATGCTCCAGAAAAGGTGATCTAATGTCAACGTTTTCTGTCGTTCTAGTGAGAATGAAACGGTACAACCACTCCAGTGTTATTTATCAAGGTTAAGATTCAACTACGTTATGATCAAGAATTTCCACTCAAAAATTAGTATACATATTATCCCCAAACCTGAAACCATGCAATGTGCATCAGCAGTAGTAGAAAGGATAAATAAATAGAAGTACAATGGAATAAATGAGAGCTGTAAATAAATGAACTAAACCTACCTGCAACAACATAACTGAATCTCACAAATACAATGTTAAAGAAGCCAAAGATATCAAAATATACATACTCTATAATTCCATTTACATAAAATGGAAACAACAGTGTTTAAGGACACTTGCTTAGGAGTGGAACTATTCTAAAAAGTAAAGAAGTGGTTACTATAAAAATGAGAATTGTGGTTTAATGTTATGGAGAAGGTATGCAAAAGAGAGATTCCAATAATGTTCCATTTATTGATTGGGATGGTGGTTACACAGCTACTTGCTCTAAGATAAATTACTGAGATACACAGCAGAAATCCCGCCAATCCCATTTTAAAATAAAATGCAGCCCGGGCGCAGTAGCTCACGCCTGTAATCCCAGCACTTTGGGAGGCCAAGGCAGGTGCATCACAAGGTCAGGAGTTCAAGACCAGCCTGGCCAACATAGTGAAACCCCATCTTTACTAAAAATACAGAAAATGAGCCAGGCGTGGTGGCAGGCACCTGTCATCCCAGCCATTCAGGAGGCTGAGGCAGGAGAATTGCTTGAACCTAGGAGGCAGAGGTTGCAGTGAGCTGAGATCACGCCATTACATTCCAGCCCAGGCTACATTGCAAGACTCCGTCTCAAAAAAAAAAAAAAAAAAAAAAAAAAAAAAAAGCAAATGCTGCTCTATCTAAAATACACATTACCCATGACTATTTCTTTCCAACAATGAATATTTCTTAATAAATTATAGTGTCCCATTGAACAGAGAATGTTCTGAAAGAGATAAGTAAAAAGGAGGTTCAGTTCTCTGAAGTTATAAAAATAGTTCCAAGTTTTATATTCCATAAATATGATACCAAATATCCCTTATATATTGAAACAGGAGTTAAAATAGCATGGTAAAGATCACCATTATGAAATCGGCTCCAATTTATTAAATGATTTAATAATTAAGAATTTCATATAAGCCTAAGATCTTCTTTTTACATGAACAGACTATAACAAGTTTAATTTTATCCCAGATCTGTAAAAGTAAGGACAAAGGGAAGGAAGATTCAAGACAACAGTGGAGACAGAGAAAATTACCATGCAAGGGTGACCCAGAAGGGCTGCTTGATAGACCTGGAACAGGGCTACAGCGACCTCCTTGCTTAGACGTCAGTTCTTGTTCAATCTCTTCCAGTCCAGCACTTTTCTGGAAACGGCTCATGCGATTCACTACTCGTGGTGACATATGTGTACGAACACAAGGCTGGCCACCATAAGGGTTGATGGGGAAAACGTGGGAAGTACCCCGGAGAGTACTGACCACAACCCAGCGACAGTCATGGCTGAAGCAGATGTCTTGTACCTAGAAATGAGATAAGAAAAGATACAAAAATGTCTCAAACTACTTGGATTTATCTAAGAGTATCACACATCACCAGATATGAATATAAATGATTGCCTCATTGCCAAATGTACCTGAGATCAGGTAATAAACAAAAATTTACTCTACAGATGAGGTTCACAATGACTGTTGATCAAAACTCCATTAGGTAGAATGTTACTTCAATAGTCAGGGATACAGGATCCTGAAGAGAGGTAAAATGCAAAGAAAGAAGATCTTAAAACACTCAATGCCCTTTGCCCCCCAACACACACACATAACTGATAACAACAATAATTCATGTATCTGCAGTGGCTCATGTATCTGCAAGCTTTTTCTATAAGAGGCCATATGGCCTTGTAGGATGTAAAAGCTCTACTGTCTGTTGTAATTACGCAACTCTACTCTTGGACTGTCAAAGGAGTCATAGAACATATGTAAATGAGTGCAATTATGTTAAAAAAAAAAAACTTTATTTACAAAAACAAGTGGTGAGCCACAGACCTGAGCCAGGGAAAGTTAATTTGTACGACATTTATCATACAGTGAATAAAGAATCTCCAGTATTTTTGAATTAGCAAATTGAATTTACTACCTTTATCTCAATATCAGTCAACTGGTGACAACTTGAGCAAAAATATCTCCATTTACTTATTTCAGAAAAAAATTAAAGAAAGCTAAGGAAAATTTGTTACTGTTATAAGCATTTTTAAGCATAGCCTCTAAAAGGAAGGCAGCTCACAGATACTTTTCTACACTGACTAAATTAATTTTCTACCACCTAAAACAATTGTCAAATAGTGTTTTACAAAATCCAGACAAGAGAAAAAGCACAGCAGAACAAAGATATTTGTGAATGAAACTTAACATGAAAATATATATATGGATACAGTAAAAGCAGTACTAAGAGGGAAGTTTATAGTTATAAGCACCTAAATCAAAAAATAGGAAAACTTCAAATAAACAATCTAACAATGCATATTAAAGAACTAGAAAAGCAAGAGGAACCCAAACCCAAAATTAGTAGAATATAAATAATAAAGATCAAAGCATAAATAAATAAAACTGAAATGAAGAATACAAAAGATTAACAAAATGAAAAGTTGGTTTTTTGAAAAGATAAACAAAATTGACAAATCACTAGCTGAACTAAGAAAAAAGAGAGAAGACTCAAATAAATAAAATCAGAGATGAAAAAGGAGACATTATGACTGATACTACAGAAATTCAAAGGATCATTAGAGGCTACTATGAGCAATTATATGCCAATATGTTGGAAAATCTAGAAGAAACGGATAAATTTCCAGACACATACAACCTAACAAGATTGAATCATGAAAATATCCAAAACCTGAATAAACCAGTAATAAGTAATGAGACTGAAGATGTAATAAGTCTCCCAGCAAAGAAAAATCCAGGACCAGTGGCTTCACTGCTTAATTTTAGATGTTTTAGCAAATATCTAAAGAAGAACTAATACCAATCCTACTCCAATTATTGAGAAAAATAGAGGAGGAAGGAATACTTCTAACCTCATTCCACAACGCTTGTGTTACTCTGATACCAAAACCAAACACATACATAAAAAAAAAAAAAAAAAAAAAAAAAGACAAGACAAGACAAGACAAGACAAGGCAAGGCAAGGCAAGGCAAGCAGACTAGACTAGACTAGACTAGACTAGACTAGACTAGACTAGACTAGACTAGACTAGACTAGAGGCCAATATCCCAGGTGAACGTTGATGTAAAAATCCTCAACAAAATACTAGTAAACCAAATTCAACAACACATCAAAAAAAATCATTTATCACAACCAAGTGGAATTTATCCCAGGTATGCAAGGACAGTTCAACATACACAACTCAATGTGACACGTTATATCAAGAGAATAATGGATAAAAACCATATAATCGTTTCAATTGATGCTGGAAATACATTTGATAAAAATTCAACATTACTTCATAATAAAAACTCTCAAAAAACTGAGTATAGAAGGAAAATACCTCCACACAAGAAAAGCCATGTACAGTAGACCCACAGCTAGTATCTTACTGAACAGGGAAAAACAGAAAGCCTTTCTGCCAAGATTTGGAACAAGACAAGGATGCCTACTTTTATCACTGTTATTCAACAAAGTACTGGAAGTCCTAGCCAGAGCAATCAGACAGGAAATAAAAGGCATCCAAATTGGAAAAGAAAAAGTCAAATGAGCCTCGTTTGCAGATCATGATCTTATATTCAGAAAAACCTAAAGACTCTACCAAAAAACTATCAGAACTGATAAAGAAATTCAGTAAGGTTGCAGGATACAAAATCAACATACAACAATCAGTAGCATTTTTACATGCCAAATGTGAACAATCTGAAAAAGAAATTTACAAAGTAATCCCACTTACAATAGCTACAAATAACTAGCAATTAACAAAAAAAGTGAAAGATCTCTATAATGCAAACTACAAAACACTGATAAAAAGAAACTGAAGAGGACACAAGGAAATGGAAAGATATTTCATGTTTATGGATTGGTAGAATCAATATTGTTAAAATGTCCATACTACCCTAAGCAATCTACAGATTGAATGCAATCCCTATCAAAATACCAATGACATTCTTTACAGAAATAGAAAAAAAAATCCTAAAATGTATATAGAGCCACAAAAGACCTGGAATAACCAAAGTTATTCTGAGCAAAAAGGAAAAAAAAAAAAACTGGAGGAATCACATTACCTGACTTCAAATTATACTACAGAGCTATAGTAACTGAAACAGCATGGTACTGGCATAAAAACAGACACATAGACCAATGGAACAGAAGAGAGAACCAAGAAACAAATCTACATACCTACAGTGAACTCACTTTCAACAAAGATGTCAAGAACATATATTGGGGAAAACACAGTCTCTTCAATAATTAGTGCTGGGAAAACTGGATATACATATGCAGAAGAATAAAAATAGACCCCTAACTTTCGCCATACACATAAATAAAATCAAAATGGATTGAAAACTTAAATCTAAGACCTCCAACTATGAAACTACTACAAGAAAACATTTTGGGAAACTTCTGAACATTGAACTGGGCAAAGATTTCTTGAGTATTAACCTATAAGCACAGACAGCTGAAGCAAAAATAGACAAATGGGATCACATCAAATTAAAAAAGATTTTGAACAGCAAAGGAAACAATCGACAAAGTGATAACCCACAGATTGGGAGAAAATATTTGTAAACTGTCCATCTGACAAGGGATTAATAACTAGAAAAGAGCTCAAACAACTCAAAAGGAAAAAATCTAACAATCCTGTTTTAAAATGGGCAAAAGATATGAATCAATTTTCTCAAAAGACATACAAATGGCAAACAAGTATACAAAAATGTGCTCAACATCAATAATCATTACAGAAATGAAAATCAAAACTACAATGAGATATCATCTCCCTCAGGTTTAAAAAAAGGCTTTTATCCAAAAGACAGGTAATAGCAAATGATGGCAAGGATGTGGAGAAAAAGGAACCCTCGTACACTATTGGTGGGAATGTAAATTAATACAACCACTATGGAGAACAATTTGGAGGTTCCTGACAAAACTACAACTAGAGCTACCATATGATCCAGCAATCCCCCTGCTAGGTATATACCCAAAAGAAAGGAAATCAGTATATCAAAGAGATATCTGCACTCCCATGTTTATTGCAGCATTATTCACAATAGCCAAGATGTGGAAGCAACCTAAGGACCCATCAACAGATGAATGGATAAAGAAAATATGGTATATATACACAATGGAGTACTATTTAGCCATAAAAAGAAAGAATAATATCCTGTCACTTGCAACAACATGGACAGAACTGGAGGTTATTATGTTAAGTGAAATAAGCCACCTACAGAAAGACAAACTTTGCATGTTCTCATTTATTTGTGGGATCTAAAACGTAAAACAATGAACTCGGCCAGGCATGGTAGCTTATGCCTGTAATCTCAGCACTTTGGGAGGCCGAGGCAGGCAGATCACTTGAGGTCAGGAGTTCAAGACCAGCCTGGTCAACATGGTGAAACCCCATTTCTACTAAAAATACAAAAATTAGCCTGGTGTGGTGGCATGTGCCTGTAATTCCAGCTGCTTGGGAGACTGAGGTGGGAGAAACTCTTAAACCCAGGAGGTGGAGGTTGCAGTAAGCTGAGATCACGCCACTGCACTCCAGACTGGGCGACAGAGCAAAACTCCATCTCAATCAATCAATCAATAAAACAAAATAATGAACTCATGGAGATAGAGAATACAAGGATGTTTACCAGAGGCTGGAAAGGGTAGTGGAGGGACGAGGGGGGAGTAGGGATGGCTAATGGGGACAAAAAATAGAAAGAATGGATAATATCTGGTATTTGATAGCACAACAGGGTGACTGTAGTCAATAATAATTTAATTTTACAATTTTAAATAAATAGAATGAATAAGACCTACTATTTGATAGCATAATAAGGTGACTATAGTCAATAATAATTTACTCATATATTTTAAAATAACTTAAAGAATATAATTGGGACCAGGCATGATAGCTCACACCTATAGTCCCAGAACTTTGGAAGGCCAAGGTGGGTGGATCACCTGAGATCAGGAGTTTGAGACCAGCCTAGCCAATATGGTGAAACCCTGTCTCTACTAAAAATACAAAAAATTAGCCAGGCCTAGTGGCACACACCTGTACTTCCAGCTACTGGGGAGGCTGAGGTAGGAGAATCATTTGAACCCTGGAGGCGGAGGTTGCAGTGAACTGAGATCATGCCACTGCACTCCCACCTGGGCGGCAAGAGTGAAACTTTGTCTCAAAAAGAAAAAAAAAAAAAAGAATACAGTTGAATTGTTTATAACTCAAAGGATAAATGCTTGAGGAGATGGGTACCCCATTCTTCACTATGCACTTATTTGACATTGTATGCCTGTATTAAAACAAAACATTTTTTTTTATTTGAGATGGAGTCTCACTCTGTCACCCAGGCTAGAGTGCAGTGGTGCAATCTCGGCTCACTGCAACCTCTGCCTCCCAGAGTCAAGTGATTCTCCTGCCTCAGCCTCCCAAATAGCTGGGATTACAGGCATACACCACCAGGCCCATCTAATTTTTGTATTTGTAGTAGAGATGGGGATTCACCATCTTGGCCAGGCTGCTCTTGAACTCCCGACCTCAGGTGATCCGCCCACTTCGGCCTCCCAAAATGCTGGGATTACAGGCGTGAGCCATGGTGCCTGGACAAAACAAAACATTTCACGTACTCTATAAATATATACACCTACCTACTTATGTACCCACAAAAAATTTTTTTAAATAACTGAAAGAGTATAATTGGACTGTTTATAACACAGAAGATACATGCTTGAGTTGATAGATACCCCAATTACCCTGATGTGATTATTATGTACTATATGCCTGTATCAAAATATCTCAAGTACTCCATATACATATCTACTATGTACCCATAAAAATTAAAAATTAAAAAATAGCTGTATATATACATATCTATGTGTATGAGGCATATTAGCTTCATTATAATAACATGAATTAGGTAAAAGTCCCCAAGTGGTCAGAGAAACACTTTTCAACGTATTAGATCTTCAAATAAGACTACATATTTCAGAAATGCACCACAAACAAAAGCTATAGGTAGCCATCAAAGTACAAGTTTCTAATAGAGCCTGGAATCTTTTAAATAAAAAAGAAATTTTAGTTTTATGTATCAAGACAAGATACTTCATTGCTAGAAAACTGCTAGACAAACATCATCAATACATGAACAAACTCAAAATTCAACCACGTGCCTGCCAATCTCGACTATTGTGACATATCCAAATGACACATTAATGATATAATTAAAGACTGTCCTAAAAGATGAGAAATTTAACTCCCAACAATTCCAGTATTTCAGATAAATAGTTGTTCCAGAAGTGTTTAACCTCTGTAGCTTGCCTACGATTATGTTCAGCTTAACTGACTTTTCTGAATAGATCAGGGATCCTATTAAAAGCAACGATGAAAGTCATAGAAAAGCAAGAGAAAGGGAAAAGCAGGACAAAGAAAGGTGTAAACAGAAGAAGTAAGAGAAAAGAAACGCAGTACCGGAAGAAATTAATATCATAATATGAAATGCATTTTCACATGACAGAGTCAACTATATAAAGAAAGCCATCTTTAGATGTATCATTGAGCAATTTATGTTCCAGCCACAGTGAAATTGAACTATGTTATCTAACATCTTTTTCCAAAACACTTATAATCAAGACCACTTCCTGGTCTGTCAATAAAAAGGAGTTTCTTTCTTTCATTTTAAGAATACTCAGGATATAGAGGTGGTGTTAACAGTCAGTATCAAGGCAGGAAGACAGAATTCCACCTAATGCTTTTTTAGAAAACTGCTATTAGAGAAGTGATTCTGCTCTATGACCTTGAAGACATATCAGCATATATAAATGAGCAGAGAAGGACTGCTAAAGATACTAGCTGTCAAAATAAGTAAGGAAAGTTTAATCCTTTAAATAACATTACAGAGGATAACAAGTTGCCTATCAACAAAATGTAAAATAATATAACTGTTGCTATTAGTTAACTAGCTGGACGGTTTTTCAGACATTATTAAAAATGAAAAAAACCTGTAAAAATGGAAAACTAGTAATAAGGTGATGACATTATCTGCATGATTTTTAGACCTCAATTATGGAATGTTATTTGTAATTAACATTTTCTCATCATAAGAAGAGCTAGATAGGAGTCGAGTCGCATTCCTGATTTAATTCTATAGCACTAAATATCATGAATATCATGACAAATAACATTTACCATGTACAGATTAGGCAACTGTGATAACAAATATTAAACAAGTACAGGTACCTACACTCACTATCCAAACCCCTGCTCTCAAATTTAGGACACAAACACGTTTATATAATTTTTTCTTTAAGACACTCACTAGTCAATACTTTGAACTCAGGAACTAAGCAGATGTGAATAGCAAGAGATAAACTATATGTGCTCCTGGTTGGCCACATTTCAAAATCCTATAGAACTGACACAGAAAATGTTTGTGGACATGAGAGAAGTGGAGGTTTCTTTTAGAACTGGGGTCAGGAAACTTTTTCTGTAAAGGACCAGATAATAAGTTTTAGGCCTTGAAGACAAGAAAGCAAAATCAAGGGTACCATGTAGTTGCTGTTTATAACAAGAGAAAAACCAAATTTTGACAAAAATTGTTGTTGATGCAATTCAAAATATAATAATTCAGTATAGTTTTTTGTAATACAGATCTACAATGAGAAGACATTCTTTTTATGGGAATAATCTTTTGCTCAGCTGAAATTCAAAGTTAGTGTTATTAGATTCTCCACAGTACAGAGAGGAAAAACTAAAGAAAGTCTTCCCTTAAGAAAAATCCGTACAAGACATGAGTTAAGAACATGAGACCAACGAAATTAAGGTACTTTATTTTTAAGGTACTTTAAAAAATTAAATAGCAAGCCAGGTGCAGTGATGCACTTGCAGTTCCAGCTACTCAGGAGCCTAAGGTAGAAGGATCGCTTAAGCCCAGGAGTTATGAGGCTGCAGTGAGTTATGACTGTGCCACTGTACTCTAGCTTGGGCAACAGAGTGAGACCCCCAATCTGTAAAATAAATTAATTAATTTAAAAAATATGGATTATCTGCTTAAAAGAAGAAAAATGACATTCAATAGCAAGCAGATATTTTGTTTATTTTGTTTTCAAGGTAGAATATAGCTATATATAATAAAATAATAAAACATAAATACAGAAAATCACTTTGGTATTTTAAAAAAATCACACACACATAAATCCCATAACTATTTCTCATTATCTTGGAACACATCCTTCTTTCAGGCAACTCTTAATGCAAATATACAGTATATCTATCCATTTATATATATTACATAACTAAATATATACATTTGTGCATATACATATAATTTCTTTTCAGATTAGATTTAAAATACCAATTTGAAATGAAAATCTATAAAGTTTAATATTATAGAAGATTATGAAAATACATGGAAACAGTACTATAAATATAAAGCCATATATATTATAAGCTTTACCTAGAGGCAATATATCACAGTAAATATATCTACTAGTTACAAGCTATATGGCCATACGAAAGTTAATTACCAGCTCTGTGCCTTGAGATTCTTCATTTGCAAAATTAGAATAATTATGCCAATTTCATAGGGTTGTTGGGTATGAATTATTACATACAGCACTCAGAACAGTGCCTAGCACTTAATAAGCACTATACAAAGATGTTTGCTATTATTATTATTGTCCTCATAAAAATACATTGCAACTCTGTCCAAATGTCTGTTTTCACTGCTATCAACATACTGCTATCACTCTTGTGGCTGGGCACAGTGGCTCACGTGGGTAATCCTAGCACTTTGGAAAGCCAAGGCAGGCAGATCACTTGAGTAAGGGGTTCCAGACCAGCCTGGCCAACATGGTGAAACCCTGTCTCTACTAAAAATACAAAAATTAGCTGGGTATGGTGGCACATGCCTGTAATCCCAGCTACTAGGGAGGTTGAGGCAGGAGAATTGCTTGAACCTGGGAGGAGGCCGAGGCTGCAGTGAGCCAAGATCATGCCACTGCACTCCAGCCTGGGTGACAGAACGAGACCCTGTCTCAAGAAAAAAAAAAAAAACTACACTTAAAACACTATCATCTACAAGGTTACTATATTAGTTTCTTACTTGGACTCTTAATCGAGATCACCTATAAGCTACCCAAGTCAAAGTAGACAAATCATACTTCTTCAACATTAAAAACTTGGCGTGTACAAAGAAGACATTGGCTGGGCATGGTAGCTCATGCCTATAATCCCAGCACTTTGGGAGGGGGAAGTGGGAGGATTGCTGGAGGCCAGGAGTTCAAGGCTAGCCTGTGCAACATAGCAAGGACCTGTCTCTACAAAAAATAAAAACAAATTAGCCTGGCATGGTGGCACATGCCTGTAGTTCCAGCTACTTAAGAGGCTAGGGTGGGAGAATCGCTTCAGCCCAGGAGCTTGAAGCTGCAGTGAGCCATACTGGTGCCACTGCATGCCAGCAGTGTGAAAACCTGTCTCCAAAATAAATAAATAAAGGTCAGGTACAGTGGCTCCTGTCTATAATCCCAACACTTTGGGAGGCTGAGGTGGGCAGATCACTTGACCCCACAAGTTCAAGACTAGACAGGGCAACATGGTGAAACCCCGTCTCTGCAAAAACATAGAAAAATTAGCTGGGCATAGTGGTGTGCGCCTGTAGTCCCAGCTACCTGTAGTCCCAGCTACTCAGGAAGCTGAGGTGGGAGTATTGCTTGAGCCCAGGGAGGTCAAGGCTGGTGTGAGCTGTGATAGCACCACTGCATTTTACCCTGGGAGACAGAGTGAGACCCTGTTTCAAAAAAAAAAAAAAAAAAAAAGAATACCATTAAGAAAGTTAAAAAAAGCCATAAGATGAATGGGGGAAAGTATTTGCAAATAATACATCTGATAAAGATCTAGTATCTAGAATACATAAATAACTTAAACAATTCAACAACATAAAGACAACCCAATTAAAAGTAAGCAAAGGACTGGGACAAATATTTCTCCAAAGAAGATAAACAAATGGCCAATACCATATGAAAAGACTCTCAACATCATTAGTCATTAAGGAAATGCAAATAAAAACCACAATGAGATACCACTTCATACCCAAAAGAACGGCTAAAATAAAAAAGATTATAACAAGTTTTGGTGAGGATGTGTAGAAACTGAAACCCTCAAATTTCCATAGGGGAAATATAAATGGTGTAGCCACTTAGAAAGTGCTTCCGACAAATGCAATGGCTCACGCCTGTAATCCCAGTACTTTGGGAGGCTGAAGTGGAAGGTTCACCTGAAGCCAGAGAGATAAGCCTGGGCAACACAGTGAAACCTTGTGTCCACAAAAATAAAAAAGAAAAGTAGCCAGGTGTGGTGGCATGTGCCTATAGTCCCAATCACTTGGGAGGCTGAGGTGGGAGGATTGCTGGTGCCCAGGAATTTGAGGCTGCAGTAAGCTATGATTGAGCTACTGCACTCCAGCCTGTGCAACAGAGCAGGACTCCATCTCTAAAAAATAAAAGCTTAAAAAAAATTGTTTCCAAAAGTTTAACATAAAGTTACCATATGACCCAGCATTTTCACTCCTAGATAGATATTCAAGAGAACTAAAAACATACGTTCATACAAAAACCTATATAAGGCTGCAGTGGCTCAAGCCTGTAATCCCAGCACTTTGGGAGGCCGAGGCAGGCAGATCACGAGGTCAGGAGATCGAGACCATCCTGGCTAACACAGTGAAACCCCATCTCTACTAAAAATACAAAAAATTAGCCGGGCGTGGTGGCAGGCGCCTGTAGTCCCAGCTACTCGAGAGGCTGAGGCAGGAGAATGGCGTGAACCCAGGAGGCGGAGCTTGCAGTGAGCCACTGCACTCCAGCCTGGGCAACACAGCAAGACTCCATCTCAAAAAAAAAAAGCAAAAAACTATATACAAATTTCACAGCTGGATTCCTAAGCCCAAATGTGGAAATAACTTAAATGTCTATCAACTGATAAATGAATAAACAAAATGTCACATATCCATATAATGAAATAGTATTTACTCATCCATGAATAGGAATGAAGTTTCTGATGCATATTTAAAAATGGATGAACTTTGAAGCATTATGCAAAGTGGAAGAAACCAGACATAAAAGGCCACATATTGTATGATTCCATTTTATATGAAATATATAAAATAAGCAAATCCACAGATACAGAAAATAAATTAGTACTTGCAGGGGAGCAGGGAGAGGGGGATGGAGAGTGACTTGGATAGGTACAAGGTTCATTTTGGGGTGATGAAAATGTTCTTGAATTAAATGGTAGTGATCAATGTATAACTCTGTGAATATACTAAAAAACTACTGAATTGTATATTATAAAATGGTGAACTTTATGTATGTGAATTATACCTCAACAAATCTGTCATAAAAAAATGAAAGGAACACTAACTGGCTAGTTTGCTGAAAGTGAAGTTCTATAGCCTCTTTTTATAGTTTGTGGTTTCTTTTAATAGCCCCCTTAGTTCTTAGAGATGCCTTTGCTGTCCTATGCTCAAAGGAAGATAAGCAGCTGCTGAGAAGCCTAAACTAGCATTTTTATCTGTGCCTATCTTGGCTCATTTCACATCTGGGGTTGGGTTAAACAAATGGCTTGAAAATAATATGGGTAAAAGGTATAACCAGATGTTCTCATTAAGTTTCCTTCCATTCAGCATAAAAGTGTGCCATAAGAAGAAAAACTCAAGCAAACAGCACTTAACTTAATCTGGGAATCCTCATTAGGGCACTCATTATTACCAATTTAGAGTTTTTAAGTATACAAATGTCCGAGTTCTTAACTAATGAGATACAAATACAGTATTACAGTGTTTAATTAAATGTTTTGCAAATTTATGTTAGGTTATTTAATTTACCATTTATTAAATGTTTCCTGTATTATTTAGCACATTTATAATATCTCACATTTATTTCTCATTATAATGATATAAAATTTGGCTAATCAGAAACCAATTAGGCCTCTAAAATGCTAATATATTTGTTCTTTAAAATGTACTGTAGTCATAGTCCAGTAATTCTGATTTATACAAATACTTTGTGTAATCTGAGTTATTCATTTTTAAATATTTCATTGATTTGAGAATTCAAAACTGTAGTATTTGGGGAAACCAATATCTAATATAGCAGATATACTCACATGGAACATAAAATTTCTAAAGAGTGTTTTCAACTATGTTCAACATTTTATCAAAACTTAAAAAAATTAATTCACAAAATGGGTTGAAGTCAAAGTACATATGAAATAAGAGGATTGGGTACTAGAACTAAATGTTACTACATTTCAGCATCTAAGATATAGAAATCAGCATCTTATAAGGCTGTGAATTCACCACCAAAAACTCAATAACAACCTCAATTAATAAGAATGATAACATTTTGGGATTATTTAACATCCTAAAAAAATCTAAAGCAGAGATTGTTAAACTTTAGTGTGATAAGAAGCACCTAGATTATCTGTATAAAATGCGGATCCTGTGGTCCCACCTTCAGAATTATGATTCAGTAGGTATTTGGGTAGGAGGGAGGATGACCAAGAAATACGCATTTTTAGAATACTTAAATAATAACTCTGGTACTGATCAGCAACACCAAGCTAGAAAATAAAGTGACCAGAAACAGCATTCCCTCCAACCCCATACCAAACCTTAGAAATTATAGAAAAAATATTTTTAGGCTGGGTGTGGTGGCTCACGCCTGTAATCCTAGCACTATGGGAGGCCGAGGCAGGCGGATCACTTGAGGTCAGGAGTTCAAGACCAGCCTGGCCAACATGGTGAAACCCTGTCTCTACTAAAAACACAAAAATTAGCCGGGTGTGGTGCATGCGCCTGTAATCCCAGCCACTCAGGAGGCTGAGGCAGGAGAATCGCTTGAACCTGGGAGTTATTTTATATATATAAATATATATATTTTAATAATAAGGTAATAGCAATGGTTGTCTAGGGTAGCAGCAGGGCAGAGAGCACTGACCAAAAAGGGCAGGAGGAAAGTTGTTTCTGAGATAAGAAAACTATTCTATATCTTGATTGTGGTGATGATTATATAGATTTAACTACTGAGAGGCAAATCCAGCGTTCATCTCCAACATTCACTCCTTCACTGGATGCCACCACAGATACTTAATCTGTGATTGCCTAGCCTCTTTTACAACAAGTGGTGACATAGTTATGATCACTCAAAGGCAGGTGGCTACTGCAGGATTCTGGAACAGTATCTGCTTTCCTGATAAAGGAAATTAACATCACTGATGCTGCCCTTTCTCCCCATCTTATTGCCTTGAAGTCTGAAATGATGCTCAGGGAAGTGACATTTATAAAGGAATCATGAGGAAAAGTGCAAAAAAAGTCACAAAGACATCATTCAGCCAAGACCAGCAGCAAACTTTTTATAATGTGATAAAAAATAAACACTGATTTTCAAAAACCATTGTTAAATGTGGTTTTCTTTCTATGGCCAAAAGTATGCCTAATGATTCAAATAACAATGCCCTTTCTAACCCTACTGGAAAAGAAAGAAAACCCAAGAGCAGAGAGTGCTTGGATAAAAAGTCTCAAGACCAAGAGAGTTATCATAAAGATAACTGCATATAGCAATAACTACCTTGCCAAAGTCCAAGCCATTTGATGAGGTTATGTATAGAAATATAAAAAAGGGAATTAAAATACAAGTTCTAGAGACATCCCCAGCCATGTACTTCAACATTTTTTATCCTTCAGAACTGATAAAAACACGTGCACTTTCAGGCTGGACACAGTGGCCCATGCCTGCAATCTCAGAGCTTTGGGAGGCCAAAGTGGGAGGATCTCCTGAGGCCATGGATTCAAGACCAGCCTGGGCAACATAGCAACACCCTCTCTAAAAAACTTTTACAAAAATT
Source organism: Nomascus leucogenys (assembly GCF_006542625.1). Lineage (NCBI taxonomy): Eukaryota > Metazoa > Chordata > Mammalia > Primates > Hylobatidae > Nomascus > Nomascus leucogenys. The sequence continues at coordinate 9,982,776 of NC_044394.1, read as the reverse complement.
AGCTTGGCATGGTGGTATGCACCTGTATGTAGTCCCAGCTACTTGGGAGGCTGAGGTGGAGGATCTCTTGAGCCCAGGAGTTCAAGGCTGCAGTGAGCAATGATTGCACTACTACACTCTAGCCTGCGTGACACAGCAAGCAAGACCCGGTCTCAAAAAAAAAAAAAAGAAAAGAAAAAAAAAGGCCAAGTGAGATAAAAGGCCAACATCCTAGCTGTCCCACCTTATCCAAAGGGTAGCTTCCCCTGCCATGCACACAGGGGATAACATTACTAAGGGGCAAGTGTCACTGAAGCAACTGGCATGTGCACATTAAAAACACTAGTCCATGCTTTTCATGGGGGAAAAATACACTGGAATGGGATATAAAATGGTGGGACCCTTTAGTCCGATTCAATGTACTATCATTGTGACTTATGTTGATGAATATATAACTGGTATTAATGGCTTACATGACTGTACTTAAATGCTTGTACCAGAGGATATCATCAAACATGTACACCGAGGTGATAGTGAGACAACTGCACAACAGACCACCTACTAGACTTCCAGTTCCTTCCCATATTATATGCCAGAAACAACATAGGATTCCAAGAGTAAAATGTTTAGGTAAAGACTTAATGGCTGCTGAAGTACTCGGAGGTGTTATGTCAGTACAACATCGCCACCTGCCTGATGCAGCCACCAAGTACACTCCCTTTTTTAGAAGGCTGCTATTAACCAGCTACAAAGTTCTAATTGTAATTGAACAATTGACTCATGGAGGCCTCGTGACTTTCTAGACCCACTTGGGGATGGGTCAACTCAAACTTGAAAATGAACAAGGTGGGAAGAGCCCAACCAACAGGGACCGCTATTCAAATGGAAATGGTATATTCCAGAGTACAGCCAGTCTGGTTGAGCAGAACCTTGGGTATTACAGCCACTTTATCTTTTATTCCACTGTCTGAAGCATGCCACTGGCTCAAGAGGCACTGGATTCACAGAGCTTCCTTTAAATACCTGGGCCTGATTGACTGATGGCTCAGCTAAGATGAAACCTGATGATGCCCACTGGGCCTTGACAGCTGTATAACCCCAAAAACTCTGGAAGGCTGATTGAAATAAGGAGCAACCAGCATGGTAGAATAAGGCAAAGCCATCACCCCAGCTTTAATTCAGGGTTAGGCAAAAACTATGATGGTGGGCCAACTGTGCCCATTCGTTTATGTACTACCTATGGATGCTTTTGTATGACAGCAGGAGAGCTAGTATAGAGACCATGTGGAATGCAGAGTCAAAGATACTTATTATCTGGTCCTTTAAAGAAAAAGTTTGCCGACTCCTAATTCTGAAAACCCTCTAGAAGTTTAATTTTTACTGACTTTTCCTCAGTTGGCAATGGCCTGGCCAGTGGTCTCATCTGCCGCAAGGAAGACTAAACACTCGCAGATTACAGATTGTTCCTCTTGGGGCCATGAGTTCTGCAAACAAATCATAGCTGTTAATTGAACAATCTGGATCACTCATGGCCAAGGTAAGGTTCTATTCACTGATGGAAATGACTGGAATCAAGCTGCTTATCAAGCCTACAGTATCCTGCACTGCACTGTGATTGCCATCCAAATCCATCAACAATAAACGTTTTGCCTCTGGCTTAAGTATCATCTATTATCCACTGTTTCATATCCATTCAAACTAGGCATGATATCATAATTGAAAATAATATGTATTCTGCAGTTGTTGGATTTGGTTATCTAATAGGTCAATGTAGCTAGTAGTGTTATTCTAATGATTTATGTCTTTTTTCTCTATTCTATCAACATCAAGAAAGTGGTATTAAAATCAACAATGCTGATTGTAGAATTATTCTTCCTATTAATTCTGATTGTATTTAATGTATCTTAAAACTCAGTTTTAGATGCATACATTTATTTTATTTTTTATCATCCAGCCCAAAATGTCAAGATGCATTTAAATTATGTGCATTTAAAACTGAGTTTAGGTGTATACATTTAAATTTTCCTGATAATTTGACTTTTGAAAAGTACAAAATATCTCTGGTAATAGGCTTTGTCTTAAATTCTATTTTAGTTGATACTAATATAGTTGAATTTCCAATATTCTTATGTTTCTTATTTGGATGATGTATCTTTTAATATACATTTACTATCATATTAATGTCTCTATATTCAACATTATCTTATAGGCAATTTCTTCCTTTATATTGGAGTACATTAATATTTAATTTCTATATGGTTGAATTTTGATATACCATTTAATATCTGTTTTCTGTTTATCCCTGTTTTTCTTGTGCTTCTGCCTTTCCTTTCCTGTCTTTTGTATTAACTGAACATTTTTTAGTATGCCATTTTCATTGAAGGATTGATTTTTTACATATAGCAACGTTGAACCTTGCAATAGTACAGCTCCATATACCTGCCTCCACCCTAGCATCCTCCATCTTTGTGCTATAGTTGTCATATGCATTACATGTACATATAATACAATACCCACAAACTAATTCAATCATTCCCATATATTAGACACAGATTTTTAAAAGGGAAAAATCATCCTTTCTATTCAACAAGAAATGACCATATTCTTCACTATTTCCTAAAGATGCAAGTTTGCTTCTGGTATTATGTGCCATTAGCATAATTTCTAGTGTGGATGTCCTGGCTTTACTGCTCCCTCATCCTTGAGAGATATTGTTGTTTGATGGAAAACTTCAGGTAGCCAATATTTTATTCTTTGAGTCCTTCAGACATGTTATTCCACTGTCTTCTGACTTCCATGGTTTCCAGTGAGAAGTCAATAGCGTGTTAAAATGTACTTTCTCTGTGTGCAATGCATTACTTTCGTCTGCCTCCTTTCAAGATTTCCTCCTTACTTTGGTTTTCAGAAAAATGACTATGATGTCCTTTGACATAGTTTTTGTTGTATTTAATCTTATGTGCTGTTTGCTTATCTTTCTGAAGTTGTAAATGCATATCTTTCAACAAAAGTGGAAAGTTTCCCACTTTTAGATTTTTTTTCCTCCCTTACTGTCCTCACCTTCTGCAATAACTACATGTATGTTGGCTCTGATATTGTCCCACAAGTTGCTAAGGCTCTACTTATTTTCTATTTTTTCACTCATTAAGTTTGGAAATTTCTAGTGATCTATGTTCAAATTCATTTACTCAATCAAATTATGCTGTTAACACATCCATTTCATTTTTATTTTTGATATTGTATTTTTAAGTTGTAGACTTTTCACTAGGTAATTTCCTATATTTTCTCTTTCTCTGCTGACATTTCCTACCCTTTTATTTAAAAGAAGCATATTTTCCTTCGTATCACTGAGCATAGTAATAATAGATGCTTTAAAATAATTTCTACTAGAAGGTGGAGACTTCCAGTTCCAAAACGGTGGTATAGAAGCTAGCTGGCTTCACTACCCCTGCAGAAAACCAAAAACAAATATATAGTACCGAGATTTTAACCAGCAACACTCAGAACTCAAATATGAGGATGAGACAATTCCTGAGGCCACAGAGAAGTGAAAAAAATCCTCAGAGTGAATGGTAAGAGATTCAGACTTCCAGATCTGTGATGCCCCTCCCCCGATTCTGCCTGGCATCAAGAGCACAGAAAATCTCCCCCCAACTCATGGTGACTATACTGGAAAAAGTGAGATTGAGGTGGTAAACCAACTTTCCCACCATCTTGGGTGCTCTGGCAGGAAAACTGTCCTTGCCTTAACTGGCAGGAAGTATCGTGGCTGCCTGATGGAAGAAACAACCCTGAGGACAGGCAAAGACAAAGTGGGGAGGCTAGACTACCATCCCTAGCCCTGGAAACTCTGTTCCATTAATTGGCCAAAGGAGACACCAAATTAGAGTGGCTGTTCAGCAGCACCATGCAGTAGGAGATACATTACAAAGGTCCCTGGGCACAAACCCCTAGCCAGACTTCACACACTGTGGGGATAACCACTTTGGGATGCTCCCAAATCAGGATAGGCAATACTAAAATCATTTAGCAGAGCCAAGGTGAACCTGGGCTTTAGGTACCACCTATATCCAGAAAAAAAGGCAACAACCTAGCTGTAAAGATTCACTAACAGGCCAGACACGCTGCCTCATGCTCGTAATTCCAGTGCCATGAAAAGCCAAGGCAGGTGAGAGGATCACTTGAGGCCAGGAGTTTGTGACAGGCAGGGCAATACAATGAGAGTCTGTCTCTAACAACAACAACAAAAAAATTCTTTTTAAAGTTAGCCAGGTATGGTGTCATGTGCCTGTAGTCCTAGCTACTCAGGAGGCTGAGGTTAGAGGATTGCTCCAGCCCAAGAGTTCAAGATTACAGTGAGCAATGACTGCACCACTGTACTCCAGCCTGGGCAACAAAATGAGCCCTGACTCTAAAAGGATTAAAAAAAATGCACTAAGCAAAATATACCAAATAAAAACAAAACAAAGTAGACAGATAAAACTGAAATAAAGTGTCAATGCAAAGATATAGATATACACACAAAAAAAACAACAGCAAGTAGGGAACCATGACCTTCCCAATGGACAGCAAAACTCCAGTGACAGACCCTAATGAAAGAGTGATCTGTGAGCCCTCTGACCAAGAATTCAAAATAGCAGTTTTAAGGAAACTCAGTGATCTCCAAAAAAAAAAACAACAACAACAAAAAAAAACACACAGAAAAGCAATTCAGAAATTTATCAGAGAAATGTAACAAAGAGATTGGGAAAAAAATATGGAAATCTTGGAACTGAGAGACATATTTGCTGAACTGAAGAAGTCTCAGAGACTCTCAACAGTGGAATGGACCAAGTGAAGGAAAGAATCAGTGACCTAAAATACTGGCTATTTGAAAATACAATCGGGAGTGTGGCGGGTAGCAGGGGAAGGAAAAAGAACAAAAAGGAATGAATACCACCAACAGGATGCAGACAATTACCTCAAAAGACCAAATCTAAGAATTATTGGTATTCAAGAGGGAGGTAAGACTAAAGGGTAGAAAATGCAAACAAAGAAATAACAATGGAAAACTTTCTAAAACCTAAGAAAGATACAAATATCTAGTTATAGGAAGGACTGAGAACAACAAACACTCAACCCAAATAAAAATACTCTAACACATATAATAATAAAACTCTCAAAGGTCAAGGACAAAGAGAAGATCCTAAAAGCAGCACGAGAAAAGAAGCAAATACTGTATCTCCAATTTGTCTGGCAACAGACTTCCCAATGTAAATCATACAAGCCAGGAGGGAGTATAACAACATTTTCAAAGTGTTCAAGGAGAAAACATTGCCATCCAAGAATATTGTATTCAGCAAAATTATACTTGAAATATGAAGGGGAAATAAAGTATTTCTGAGACAAACAAAAACAGGTAATTCGCCACCACCAGACCCACCTAACAAGAAATGCTAACAAGAATAATTCAATCCAAACCAAGAAAACTCTGATGTGCTAAAAGAAAGCTTTTCAAGGTATAAAACCCACTGGTAAAAAGTACATGGTGAAACACAAAATACTCTATAACTGAAATGGTGGTGTACAATCCACTCATAACTCTAGTATAAAACCCAAAAGATAAATCTATCAAAAATAATAATCACTATTAGCAACCTGTTAAGACATACGTAATACAAAAAATATAAACTGATACAACCAAAAGTCAAGATGCTGGGGGCGCCAGGCGTGGTAGCTCACACCTGTAATCTCAGCACTTTTGGAGGGCAGATCATTTGAGGTCAGGAGATCAAGACCAGCCTAACCAATGTGGTGAAACCCTGTCTCTACTAAAAATACAAAAAAAATTAGCTGGGCATGGTGGCACATGTCTGTAATCTCAGCTACTCAGGAGGCTGAGGCAGAAGAATCACTTAAACCCAGGAGACAGAGGTTGCAATGAGCCAACATCATGCCACTGGGTAACAGAGTACGACTTTGTCTCAAAAAACAAACAAACAAAAAAAATGTTGGGTGATGGAGTAAAAGTATAAATTTTTTTTACATGTTCTTTTAGTGATCTAAGATAAGCTGTAGTCTCTTTAAATTAACTTGTCATATCTATTATAAGATGTCTCTATAAGCCTCCTGATAACCACAACACAAAAACTTGTAACACAAAATCCTGTAACAGACTCACTAAAAAGAAATGCAACAAATTAACAGCATAATACCAGAGAAAATAACTTACCCACAAAGGAAGGCACTAAGAAAGAAACAACCAGAAAACAAGCAAAAGAATGGCAGTAGCATCTTCCTACTTATCAATAATAACGCTGAATGCAAATGGTCTCGATTATCCAACTAAAGGGTACAGAGTGGCTGAATGGATAAAGAAACAAGACCAAGTTACATGCTGCCTTCAAGAAATCCACTTCACCTATAAAGACACACATAGACTGAAAGTGAAGGGGTGAGAAAAGATACTCCACGTATCTGGAAACCAAAACAGAGCAGGAATAGCTATACTTACATGAAAAAGCAGACAACCAATCTAAGATTATAAAAGGAGACAGAGAAGGACACTATACAATGATAAAGGGGTCAATTAAGCAAACATATGTAACAATTATAAATATTCAACAACGCTGGATATCTCAAGTCTATAAAGAAAATATTAATAGGTCTAAAACAGAAATAGACTGTAATACAATAAAAGAAGGAGACCCCACTCCACTAATGGGCAGATCATTCAGACATAAAATCAACAATGAAACAGCAGAGTTAAACTACACACTAGATCCAACAAGCCTAACTGATGTTTAGAGAACATTTTATCCAACTGCTGCAGCATACATTTTCTTTACTAGCACATGGGACATTCTCCAGAAGAGACCATATCTTAGGTCATAAAACAAATCTGAACAAAACTTTTAAAATAAAAATCATATCAAATATCTTTTCTGGCCACAATGCACTAAAACTAGAACTTAATAAGAAGAACTGGGGAAAATATATAAACACATAGAAACTAAAAAACATGCTCCTGAGTGACCAACGGGTCAATGAAGAAATTAAGAAAGAAAATTTAAAATGTCTTGAAACAAATGAAAACGGAAAAATGGAAATGCAATATACAGGCCGGGCGTGGTGGCTCATGCCTGTAAGCCCAGCACTTTGGTAGGCCGAGGGGGCAGATCACTTGAGGTCAGAAGTTCAAGACCAGCCTGGCCAACATGGTGAAACTCTGTCTCTACTAAAAATACAAAAATTAGCCAGGAGTGGTGGCGGGCGCCTATAATCCCAGTTACTCTGGAGGCTGAGGCAGGAGAATCACTTGAACTCAGGAGGCAGAGGTTGCAGTGAGCCAAGATTGCGCCACTGCACTCCAGCTTGGAGTGAGACTCCATCTCAAAAAAAAAAAAAAAAATTCAATATACTGAAACCTATGGGATATAGCAAAAGCAGTACTAAGAGGCAAGTTTATAGTAATAAATGCCTATATCAGAAAAATGAAAGGCTTCAAATAAACAACCTAATGATAAACCTCAAGGAACTAGAAGCAAGAACAAACCAAAGCCAAAAATAGTAGAAAGACAGAAATAGTAGAAAGAAAGATCAGAGCAGAAACTAATGAAATTGAAGCTAAAAAGAAATAAAGATGAATAGAACAAAGCATTGGTTTTCAAAAATGTAAACAAAATCAACAAGTCTTGAGCTAGACTAAGAAAAAAGAGAGAAGACCTAAATAAGTAAAATCAGAAACAAAGAAAGGACACATAACAACTGAGACCTCAGAAACACAAAAAATCATTAGAGACTATGATGAACAAATATACACCAACAAACTGGAAAGCCTAGAAGAAATGGATAAATTTCTGGAAACATACAACCTCCAAGATTGAATCATGAAGAAACAGAAAACCTCAACAAACCAATAACAAGTAACAAAACTGAAGCTGTAATAAAAAGCCTCCATAAAAAGCAAAAAACGCCCAGGACTTGACAGCTTCACTGCTGAATTCTACCAAACATTTAAAGAAGAATTAATACCAATTGTACTCAAACTCTTCAAAAAAATTGAAGAGGAGGACATACTTCCAAACCCATTCTACAAGGCCAGCATTACCTTGACACTAAAAGCAGATAAGGACACGACAACAAGAAAAGAAAACTACAGGCCAATATCCCTGATGAACATATATGTGAAAATCCTCAACAAAATACTAGCAAACAGAGTTCAACAACACACTAAAAAGATCATTTATAATATCAAATGGGATTCATTCCAGGGATGCAAGGATGGTTCAACATAAGCAACTCAATAAACATGATATATCATATTAACAGAATCAATAACAAAAACCACATATTTCAATAGATACTGAAAAAGTATTTTATAAAATTCAACATCCTTTATGTTGAAAAACCCCTAATCAAAATGGGTATAGAAGCAACATACTTCAAAATAATAAAGACCGTATATGACAAATCCACAGCTACCATCATACTGAACAGGGAAAAAATGAAGGCCTTTCCTCTAAAGACTGGAACAAGATGAGTATGTCCACTCTCACTACTGTTACTCAACATAATACTGCCAGTCCTGGCCAGAGCAATTAGGTAAGAGAAAGAAATAAAGGGCAACTAAATTGGAAAGGAAGAATTCAAATCAGCCTTGCTTGCAGACAACATGATCTTATATCCAGAAAAGGCTACAGAACTCACCAAAAAATTGTTAGAGCTGATCAGCAAATTCAGCAAAGTTGCAAGTTACAAAACGAACATACAAAAACCAGTAGCATTTGGCCGGGTGCAGTGGCTCACGCCTGTAATCCCAGCACTTTGGGAGGCCAAGGCGGGCGGATCATGAGGTCAGGAGATTGAGACCATCCTGGCTAACACGGTGAAAGCCTGTCTCTACTAAAAACACAAAAAATTAGCCAGGCATGGTGGCAGGCGCCTGTGGTCCCAGCTACTCGGGAGGCTGAGGCAGGAGAATGGCGTGAACCCGGGAGGTGGAGCTTGCAGTGAGCCGAGATCACGCCACTGCACTCCAGCCTGGGTGACAGAGCAAGACTCCCTCTCAAAAAAAAAATAATAATAATCAGTAACATTTATATACATCAACAGAGAACAATCTGAAAAAGAAATCAAGAAAGCAATCCCATTTGTAATAGCTACAAAAATATAAAATTCCTAGGTCTCAATCTAACTAAAGAAGTGAAAGATCTATAAAAAGAAAACTATGAAATACGAAAGAAATCGAAGAAGACACAAAAAAATAGAAAGATATTCCATGCTTATGGGTCAAAGAATACTGTTAAAACGACAATACTATCCAAAGTAGTTTACAGATTCAATGCAATCCCTATCAAAATTCCAACAACATTCTTACAGAAATAGGAAAAAAAAATCTTAACATTTATATGGAGCCACAAAAGACCACAAATAGCCAAAGCAATCCTGAGCCAAAGGAACTGAAGGCATCACACTTCCTGACTTCAAAATTTACTACAGGTCTATAATAACCAAAACAGCATGGTGCTGGCATAAGAATAGATACACAGACCAATGGAACGGACTAGAGAAACCAAACATACATCCATGCATTTACAGCCAATTCATCTTTGACAAAGACGCCAAGAACATAAAAAGGTAAAAGAACAGTCTTTTCAATAAGTGGTGCTGGGATAACTGGATAGCTATGCAGAAGAACAAAACTAGACCTCTATCTCTCACCATAACAAAAATCAAATCAAAATTGATTAAAAAACGTAAATCTAAGACCTCAAACTATGAAACTACTAAAAGAAAACTTTGGAGAAACAGTCCAGGACATTGGTCTGGGCAAAGCCTTTTTGTGTAAGACCTCAAAACATAGACAACCAAAGCGAAATAGACAAATGGGATTACCTGAAGCTAAGAAGCTTCTACACAGCAGAAGAAATAATCAACAAAGTGAAGAAACAACCCACAGAATGGAAGAAAATATTTGCAAACTATCTATCTGACAAAGAATTTATAACTACAATATATAAAGAGCTCAAGTAACTCAATAGCAAAAATCCCCAAATAATCCAAATTTAAAATGGGCAAAATCCAACCCCATTAGAAACAAAAAAAAATAAGAAAATTTAAAAATGAGCAAAAGACCTGAACACACGTTTCTCAAAAGAAGACATACAAATGGCCAATAGATATATGAAAAAAAATGCTCAACATCACTAGTCATCAGAGAAACACAAATCAAAACCACAATGAGATATCATCTCACCCTAGTGAAAATGGCTTGTATCAAAAGGACAATCAATAAAAGATGCTGGTGAGAATGTGGAGAAAAGAGACCCTTGCACACTGCTGGTGGAAATGTAAATTAGTGTAGCCACTACGGAGCACAGTATGGAGGTTCCTCAGAAAACTAAAAATAGAATTAACATATGATCCAGCAATTCTGCTACCAGGTATATAGCCAAAAGAAAGAAAATCAGTGCAGCTAAGGGATATCTGTACTTCCATGTTTATTGCAGCACTGTTCACAATAGCCAAAATATGGAATCACTCTAAGTGTTCATCAACAGATGAATAAATAAAGCATATATGGTATATATAGCAATGAAATATTCAGCTATTAAAAAAAAGAATGAAATCCTGTCATTTGCAGCAACACAGCTGAAACTGGAGGCCACTATGTTAAGAGAAATAAGCCAAGCACAGTGAAATGTTGCATGATCTCACTCCTAGGTGGGAACTACAAAAGTGGATCTTTGATCCTTTTGTAGTTCATAAGCATGATGATTGGGTTTTCACGCTGCTGTGTGAGATGTGCCTCTCTCAAGCCTTGTTACAATGTCAGCACATTACCTATCTGATGTGAAAAAAAAAAACAAAAAACAGTGGGCCTCACAAAGATAGAGTAGAATGGCAGTTATCAGAGGCCAGGAAGTGTGCGGCAGGGCACAATGAAGCGGAAGAAAAGGAATATAAATGTATTTATTACCACTGAACCGTACACTTAAAAATGGTAAAGACAGTAAATTTTATATGTATATTTTTTAAGTATAAAAAAGGAGAAAATTGATATGGAATATACAGAAACTTTCTATACTATCTTCACAACTTTTCTGTAACTCTAAAATGATTCCAAAATTGAAAATTTATTTTAAAAATAAAATAATTTTTATAATTTACTACATCTGGGTTATCTTGAGGTTCATTCTGCTAATGTGACTACAGTGATTCTATAGAGTGAAGCAGCAGCTCCTGCATGACAGTTTCCACCTGGACATTCCTTCTGGCCAGCCCTACTGATTTCAGACTAGCCTAGCCAGCCCCCAGAATCACGTATGCCGATAAACCTCTTTAATGCCCTACTGATTCTGTTTCTGTGGTAGAATCTTAACTGATACAGAGGTTTAATCCAGTTCCTATCATTCCATCATAGCTAAATGACAAAATTTATGATATGATTTTAAGTTTTTCAAAATTTCTCCCTGACCTAAAATATCTCCCTTACTGCCATTCAGAGTGCTTCTAATTTTACCATTCAATAATACTTCCTTCGGATCTTCTGGTATTTGAATATCCTACCAAGGAGAAAAAGATGTTACTATGAGGAGTTTCATGGTTGGGAAAATGTGCTCTGAAGGCCAAGAGTATAGCTTGACAACATTCTGCTGAAGACATCAGGCATGTGTTTCATGGATCCACTCAATCAGCAGAAGCCAGGAATAGACAGACAAATCCAAGAAAGATCTGTGGAGTGTCCTCTTGTCTGATGGCATGGATCCCCATGACATACACAGGAGATAAACAAGGTTTTTGAGAATGTAGTAGCTGTAGAAACACTGCCATCTTGGACTGAAAGGCACAAAGGCATGATTAAAAAAATGAAGAAAGAAGAAGAAGAAGAAGAAGAAGAAGAAGAAGAAGAAGAAGAAGAAGAAGAAGAAGAAGAAGAAGAAAGAAGAAGAAGAAGGAAGAAGAAGAAGAAGAAAGGAAGAAGAAGAAGGGAGAAGAAGAAAGGAGAAGAAAGGAGAAGAAGAAGAAGAAGAAAAGAAGGAGAAGAAGAAGAAAAGAAGAAGAAGAGGAAGAGGAAGAAGAAAGAAGGAAGAAGAAGAAAAGAAGAAGAAGAAGGAAGAAGAAGAAGAAGAGAAGAAGAAGAAAAGAAGAAGAAGAAGAAGAAGAAGAAGAAGAAGAAGAGGAGGAGGAAGAGGAAGAGGAAGAGGAAGAGGAAGAAGAAGAAGAAGAAGAAGAAGAAGAAGAAGAAGAAGAAAAGGAAGAAGAAGAAGAAGAAGAAGAAGAAGAAGAAGAAGAAGAAGAAGAAGAAGAAGAAGAAGAAAGAAGAAGAGGAGGAGGAAGAGGAAGAGGAAGAGGAAGAGGAAGAAGAAGAAGAAGAAGAAGAAGAAGAAGAAGAAGAAGAAGAAGAAGAAGAAGAAGAAGAAGAAGGCGGCGGCGGCGGCTACTGGACTTGCAAAATTCTACAAGCAGGAAACAGGCTGATAGACCTACCTAGGTGCAAACCTGTACTACCCTTCAATAAAATGTATGAATGACTCCAAGGGCAGAGATTGGCACTTAAAGGCCTAAGCTGTGTGTACAAAGGCAGGAGTGGGCAGAGCCACAGGCCCAGAAAATGAAGCCGCAGTCCAGGAGGGCAGTGCCTCAAGCCAGATGGGAAACTCTGGCCTTGAAACACAATGGAATTTGCCCTGCTAGATTTTAAACATGTTTGAAACCAGTGACTCTTTTATTCTTTTCCATTTCTTCCTTTTGAAATGTCTATCCTACGCATATCCTAGTACTGTATTTTGGCAGGAGGTAACTTTTATTGTAGTTTCATAGCTCCACAGAGGCACAGGAATTTTGCCCTAGGATAAATTCCAGAGTCTCAACCATACCAGAGTCAGATGATTGAGATGATAAGATTGGACCTTTGAGCTGATAATATATTTTTTTTTAATTTAGACTTAGAGTTGATGCTGTAACGGGTTGTGACTTTTGGGGATGTTGGTAGGGAAAAGAGGTAATACTTAGCATATGGCATGAACATGAATTCTGGGAGGCAGAGGATAGAATACAGAGAAGTGAATTATAGCCCCCAAAAGACATGTCCATATCCCTCAAAAGATCAAAGAGTTACTCTTTGGCAAAATAAGTGATTAGGTTATAAATCCTAAGAGAAGGGGCTTATCCCTGGGTTATCCAGGTTGGTACTTAAAACAATCACATGTATCTTTACAAGAAATACAGAAGGGGAGCTGACTCAGAAATGAGGAGGATGTAATACAATCAGAGAGACAGCGACTGAGTGATGTGGCTATAACTCCAAGAATGCTAATGGCCACCAGAGGCTAGAAAAGGCAAAGAACAAATTCTTCCTCAGAATTTCCAAAGGAAGTGCAATCTTGCTTACATTTTGATTTTAGATTTTTGCCCTCCAAAACTGTAAGAGAATAAATTTTTGATATTTTAGGCTCCCAAGTTCATGGCAATTTGTTATGGTAACCACAGAAAAAAAACCATTGAGTAAATCTGGACATCATCCTGAACAACATGAATTTTATAATATGAACAATCTGCCCCAGCACTGAAATTGCTGGGTTCTATGGTAAGTATATATTAATATTTTAAGTAAATGCAAAATTATTTCCCAGAAAAGCCGTAGCAACAGCAATGTATGAAATATGAGAAATTTAGTTCCTCTATTCACTGACTGTGGGGAGTCAGTTCTTTAAAGGTGTTGTGGACATAAGACATACAACTTGTGTCTTTTCATTCTCTTAATGGTTTTGTTCAAAAAGCAGATGTGTTTCATTTTGATGAAATTCAGTTTATCAATTTTTCTTTAATGGAATTTGGAATAGAAAATTTTGCAAAGCAAAAACAAAAACAAAAAAAAATTTTTTTTGAGACGGGTTTGCTCTGTTTCCCAGGCTGTAGTGCAGTGGTGTGATCATGACTCACTGCAATCTTGACCTCCCAGGCTCAAGCAATCCTTCCACCTCAGCCTCCCAAGGAGCTGAGATTACAGACATGCACCACCAGGCCTGGCTAATTTTTTTTTTGCTTTTGTAGAGACAGAGCCTTTCTATGTTCCCCAGTCTGGTCTTGAACTCCTGGGCTCAACCGATCCTCCCACCTTAGCCTCCCAAAGTACTGGAATTACAACTGTGTCCAACCTTGGTGTCACATTTTAAAAGTCTGTCCCTAACCCAAGTCACGAAGGTTTCTTTTGGTGCTCTTATAACTTTATAGTTGTAGGTTCTACATTTAAGTCTATGATCTAATTTGAGTTAATTTGTTGAAAAGACTGATCTTTCTCCACTTTGTATCTTTGCACCTTTGTCAAAAATAAGCTGTCTCCACATGTGTGGGAATGGTCACAGGATCCCTACTACTATTGTAGTTTTAGTAAGTCTTGATATAGGTAGTGATATTTCTCCAACTTTTTCAAAATTATTTTGCTCATAAGTGCTATGCATTTTCATGTGAATTTTAGAATTATCTTGTTAATGTTTACCAAAAGAAAACCCTGCTGGGATGTTGATGCAGATTACATCGAGTCTATGGATAAATCTGGGGAGAACTGACATTTTAATGATGGTAAGTATTCTAGCACAAGAAAATGGTTTAATTCTCCATTTATTTAGGTCTTTACTCTCAGCAATATTTTCTAGCTTTCAGAGTACAAGTCTTGCTTATTGAATGTCACTAGTATATATTTTTGGATTTTTTAAATGATCAATTCATTGTCGTTAGTATATAGAAATGCAACTGATTTTTGTATATTGATCTAATATCCTGTAACCTTGTTAAAATCATTGATTAGTTCTTTTTTAAAAATAAAATAAAATCCTTTAGTTTTTCAACATAGACAATCATGTCATTTTTGAATAAAAGATAGTTTTACTCTTGCCTTTCTGATCTGATGGTAGTTCTTTCTTTGTTCTCATGTCTCCTCTGCAAATCTCTGGGATTCTCTCTCTGCAGCTCCCATGTTTCTGTCCCACTGTATTGAGAATCTATGATCTTGGCCTCCCAGGACTCTTAGCAATATCTCATCAATTCAGGGAGACTACTAGGCTCCATTAGGGTTCCCCCTTCCTGCACCATGACTGGAAACTCTTTCAAAGCAATAAATTGGGGCAACCATAGGCATCCTCTCATTTGTTCTTCATCTATCAGGGATTGCCATCTTTCAATGACTAATGTACAGTAAATAGAAAACCACCGTTCATTGTTTAGTTGTTTCAGGTAGGAGGGTTAATCCAGCTCTTAACTCTGTCTTGGCCAAAAGTAGAGGTCCTAATATTGACTCTTTATTTGGCATTTACTGTGCCAAGTGCTTTGCTAAGCATTTTACATATAGTATTTCTGTTATTTCCTCAATAAACTCTGAAATCAGTATTGGCCCCATTTTACAGAAGAGTAACTTGAAGATTAGAGAAAGTATTTAGCCTGTCCTTAGTTATATAATTACTAATCAGCATCCAAGTATATAGGGGAGCAGGGGAAATAGGAATGAGGAGTGACTGCTAATGGATAAGTGGTTTAAGGATTACAAAAATGTGCTGAAATTAGATACTAGTGATGATATGCAAACTCTAAAAACATAACAAAAACCACTGAATTGCACTTCTAAAAATGAATTTTATAGTATGTAAATTATATCTCAATAAAAATGATGTTTTTGCAGAAAAACTGAAGAATTACATGACTATAGATAGGGTCATGCACAGGGTTGCTAGATTTACAAAAATAAATACAGAAAAGTCTAGTTAAATTTGAGTATTAGTATAAGCATAACTAGGAAATATTTGGAACATGTTCACACTAAAAACAACTATTCGCATTTATCTAAAATGACCATCAAATAGTTATCAGTTAATAATACTGAATAACTAGATGATTTTCCCCTTGACGATTGAAGATACTAACCATATTATTTCACAGTATTATTCTAGAATGGTAAAATTAACACTTTTCTGATTTTGTTTCAAAAGCAAGTTTGCCATTTGCCAAAATTAGCATGCTAAGTACAAAAATGACTTGAGTCTGTTTGAGAAAGTATGTTAACAAAATATGTGTAAGGTTTATACTTGCTGTTGAAAACAAGGACTATTTTTCTTACTACATATGTGCTTTATGAGGAAAATTACTGTCAGATGCAAAGGATATCCCAAGTCATAGACCACAAAACAACTTAATTCAATATAATTAGATCCACATACTGAATTTTTTTCCTTGCCTGATTAAAGTACCATCAGAGTTCTTGGAAGAATCCAGAAAAACATGCTTTTGTCGTACTCAAAGAGGGCCAAATAGATCATGTGACATACAGATTTCACGACTGGTGTTAAATTTTATACATCAGTTCAAAATAATTTTCTGTAGTACCTTATAAAATTAATTTTGTGGTCACTGAGGTCCTGGTATTTGGGGTTTAGAAATTCCCAGTCTCCCATACAGAGTGTGTTCTAGAGCATAATCATTTAAAAAATTTCTATTTGATTTTCCTACCTGTTAAGTAGGAACATCATTGGCATTAGCAAACATTTGCACTACAATATGCAAGGCTCCATTCTATGCATGAGAGATGCCAAGAAGCTTAAGCAAAATTTCTATTTCCATATTGAACTTATAGATAAATTAAATGGCAAATAACTTTAATACAAAGAGGTATCAAAAATAGGTGTTAAGTGCTTAAAATATCCAAATTCTAAAAGGTCAGAGATGAGGTAGAGCATCTCAGTGACTAGAACAGATGAGATGGGATTTGAAAAAGAGGTAAGAAATAAAATGTGCCCAGCAGCACAGTGAAATAGTAACTCCAGATAAAATGCTCATCAAATTTAAAACTTCCATACAAAAGAGACAAAAACAAATGATAATTAAACTTAAGGGTAAGCAAGTTAGTTGTGCCAGAAAGTAAGGACAAGCTCAAAGAGTGGTGAAGATATGTCAAAAGGACACAGATACCAAGTTATTGGGCTCCCACTGGCCAAATGTGGGACATTTTGTGCACTATAATAAGTAATTATTGAACAAATATAATCCATTGAATAAAATAGGAATCTATGAGACCAAAATGATAGGTAAATAAAGGAGTGAATTGAAAGTTCAATGCAGAATGGCATATTTACATAGTTTTAAATTACTGCCCCAAAAACCTTGTAAATTTTTATAAGTACAAAAGAATAACTGCATAGTGAGGAAGACCAGCAGACAGCATCTCAGTCATGTGATTAAACTGATCATCATCAATAACAAATCAAAATCAAAATCAAAATCATGTACCACCTGATAGGCTAAGATTACCTAGATGATGGTGATGGATGCACAACAGTGTGAATTAATACCATTGAACTGTATGCTTTAAAATGGTAAAAATGGTGGAATTTTTTTTGCATTTCACCACAATTTTCTAAAATGATAAGATTCCCAAACTATTTTAAAATTCATATGAAACCAAAAAAGAGCCCAAATAACCAACGGATTCCTAAGCAAAAAGAACAAAGCTGTAGGCATCATGTTACCTGACTTCAAACTATACTACAGGACTGTGGTAAGCAAAACAGCATGGTACTGATACAAAAACAGACACACAGACCAATGGAACAGACTAGAGAGCCCGGAAATAAGGCCACATACCTACAACCATCTGATCTTCAACAAAGCTGACAAAAACAAGCAATGGGGAAAGGACTCCCTATTCAATAAACGGTTCTCAGATAACTGGCTAGCCAAATGCAGAAGGTTGAAACTGAATCCCTTCCTTACATCATATAAAAAATCAACTCCGGTGGCTCACACCTGTAATCCCAGCACTTTGGGAGACCGAGGTGGGTGGATTGCCTAAGGTCAGGAATTCGAGACAAGCCTGGCCAACATAGTGAAAAAATACAAAAATTAGCCAGACGTGGTGGCAGGTGCCTCTAAGCCCAGCTACTCGGGAGGCTGAGGCAGGAGAATCGCCTGAACTTGGGAGGCAGAGGTTGCAGTGAGCAGAGATCGTGCCATTGCACTCCAGCCTGGGTGACAAAAGCGAGACTTCGTCTCAAAAAAAAAAAAAAAAAAACAACTCAAGATGAATTAAAGACTCAAATATAAAACTCAAAACTATAAAAAAACTCTGGAAGACAACCTAGGCAATACCATTCTGGACACAGGAACTGGCAAAGATTTCATGACAAAGACACCAAAAGCAATCACAACAAAAGCAAAAATTGACAAATGGGCTCCAATCAAACTAAAGAGCTTCTGCACAGCAAAAGAAACCATCAACATAGTAAACAGACAATCTATAGAATGAGAGAAAATATCTGCAAACTATGCATCTCACAAAAGTCTGGCATCCAGCATCTTTTCTTGTAAATTTGTAGTTCTTACAAGAAAATAAACAAACAACCCCATTAAATAGTGGGCAAAGGACATGAACAGACACTTTTCAAAAGAATGTCATTACAGAAATGCAAATCAAAACCAGGATAAACCATCTCACACCAGCTAGAATGGCTATTCTTAAAAAGTCAAAAAATAACAGATGCTCGTGAGGTTGTGGAGAAAAGGGAACGCTTATACACTGTTAGAGTGTAAGTTAGTTCCATTACTGGGGAAAGCAGTGTGGCAATTCCTCAAAGAGCTAAAAACGGAACTGCCATTCAACCCAGCACAATCCCATTCCTGAGTAAATATACAACAGGATATCAATCATTCTACCATAAAGATACATGCATGCATATGTTCACTGCAGTACTATTCCTAATAGCAAAGACATGGAATCAACCTAAATGCCTATCAATGACAGACTGGATAAAGAAAATATGGTACATAGACACCATGGAATATTATGCAGTCATAAAAAACAATGAGATCATGTCTTTGCAGGAACATGGATGGAGCTGGAGGCCATTATCCTTAGCAAACTGATACAGGAATAGAAAACCAAATACTGCATGCTCTCTCTTATAAGTGGAAGCTAAATGATGAGAACACATGGACACATAGAGGGAACAACAGATACTTGGGGCCTCCTTGAGGGTGGAAGATGGGAGGAGGGAGAGGATCAGAAAAAAAAAACTATTGAGTACTAGGCCTAGTACCTGAACGGCAAAATAATCTGTATAACAATCCCCCGTGACACAAATATACCTATATAATAAACCTGCATATGTACCCCTGAACTTAAAATGAAAGTTTAGGCCAGGCATGGTGACTCACGCCTGTAATCCCAGCACTTTGGGAGGCCAAGACAGGTGGATCACCTGAGGTCAGGAGTTCGAGGCCAGCCTGACCAACATGGTGAAACCTCGTCTCTACTAAAAACACAAAAATTATCTGGGCATGCTGTTGGGCACCTGTAACCCCAGCTACTTGGGAGGCTGAGACAGGAGAGTCACTTGAAACCAGGAGGCAGAGGTTGCAGTGAGCTGAGATCGAGACATTGCACTCCATCCTGGGCAACAGAGCAAGACTGTCACAAAAGAAAAAACAAAAAGTTTAAAAATAATTTTTAAAAAATTAAAAAGATAAGACTTCCCAGTTTAGCCTGAGAATGACAGAGATAAAGAAAAATGTGCAAACCCATTTCTTGTCTTTAGTCTTTTCTAAACTGTAGCAACAAGAACACAAAAAGCAGGAAAAAATATACAATAAGGGATAAAAATTCAAGATTTTTACATTTTAATTAAAGCTCATGAATTAATTCAAATAGAACTTGGACTATGAAAATGCCAAGACCTGGCCAGGCGCAGTGGCTCACGCCTGTAATCCCAACACTTTGGGAGGCTGAGGTGGGTGCATCACCTGAGGTCAGGAATTCAAGACCAGCCTGGCCAACATGGTGAAACCCTGTCTCTACTAAAAATACAAAAATTAGCCAGGTGTGGTGGTGGGTGCCTATAGTCCCAGCTACTCAGGGGTGCTGAGGCAGAAGAACTGCTTGAACCCGGGGGGACAGAGGCTGCAGTGAGCCGAGATTATGCCATTGCACTCCAGCCTGAGCGACAGAGTGAGACTCCATCTCCAAAAAAAAAAAGAAAGAAAAGAAAATGCCAGGACCCTGTCAATCAGTAAATTGGATTTTCCCCTAGATATTAATTAGAAATAAACGTACACAGCTTTTAAGAACTATTGATTTTAAATGTTAGAACTCAAATTAGAAAAGTTAAATAAAATCATTTTTTTTATTCCTCAGATCTCCAGTGCTAGTGTAATAATTGAAAAATATATAATACCACTGCACTGTTAAGAACAATTTCATCTACATAAATATGTATGGGGATCTTAAGAATGCACAACAGATTGACAAGCAAAGCAGCTCTGGGTGCAGAGGTTAATGGGTCAGGTAATTTTGATGTTTTTGTTCCATGTATTTCAAGATTGTCTAAAATTTACCTCCAAAATGGTACTATGTATTACTTATATCATGAAAAAAATGCAAGAAATAGGGCAAAACAATGAAGTCAAACAAAATAAAAGATACTATTCAAAAAGCAAAGAATATAGCTATCACTACTATAGTTGCATAATATTTTAGAATTCCTAGACAATATAATAAGAGAAAAATAAAAACAAAAAAGATAATAATTTTCAGAAAATGTATTCCACTTAGACATTCCAAGAAAATTTACTGAAAAACTACTTAATCTTACAAGAGAATCTAGCAAAGCAGGCATACACAAATTCAATATAAAATTATCAATAGCTTTGCCATACCACAGCAATGACAAACTTTAAAATGTTACAATTCCTAGCTGCAAAACTTCCACAACATAAAGATGTCAGTTCTAATTGTATTAAAATGTAATTTCAATGCAATTTAAATAAAAATCTCCACAGGATTCACTATGTAACGCAATAAAGTCACTCTAAAACACAACAGCTGGGAAAGCTTTTGAAAATGAACAATAAATCGAGTCATAAAGCTAAAGTAAGTAAAAAAGTTGGTGAAGGGTGTAGTTTTTGCTTCCTATTAGAGAAATTTCCAAACATACACAAAAATATAGAGAATGTCAACATGACCCACCTACGTGGACATCATTCAACTTCAACAATTAACGCTCTGCAAATCTGTTGACTCTATCTCATTGTTTTGCTAGAATATTTTAAAGCACATTAGAGATATCCTATCTGTTCACCTGTAAATCGTTCAGAATATATGCCTAATAAATAATGACTTTAAAAAAATCAGTTACAAGGCAATATGCAGTGGCTTATGTCAATACTGTGGAAGACCGAGTTGGTAACCCAGGAGTTCAAGACTAGCCTGGGCAACACGGCAAGACTCTGTCTCTACGAAACAAATACACAATTACATACACAGCAAATTAGTTATACTTGATAAATGTCATATAACACCTCGTTCGTGGTCAATTTTCTCCAACTATCTCAAAAATGTCTCTTTATACTTTATTTAGATCAGGGTCCAAACAAAGTTTTCACAATGCATTTACTCAACGTGTATTTTAAGTCTCTTATAATCAACATAACCATCCCTCTATTTTCTTCTGTCACTTATTTGTCCTATTATCTAACCAACCCTCCCCTCCCCTACTGCTAGATCATTTCAACGCAAATTCCAGATATCTATAAATACTTTTGCATCACTTAAAAATAAGGACTTTAATTCTTGAATACCTAAAAATATTATCCATATAATATCTAATAATAATAAATAATATCCAGTAAGTCAAATGTAAAAATCTCACAACTTGTCTGAAAAATAACATATATACAGTGTTATACTGGCAAGTTTATATAAGGTATGAAACAAAAGGTATTTGAGATTTTAAGCTATTAAGACAATATACAGTATCTACCATGTGATATTAAGAATATTAAATATATGTGGGTCGGGCATGGTGGCTCATGCCTATAATCCCAGCACTTTGGGAGGCCGAGGTGGGTGGATCATGAGGCCAGGAGTTTGAGATCAGCCTGGTCAAGAGATCAGCCTGGCCAATATGGTGAAACACTGTCTCTACTAAAAATGCAAAAATTAGCCAGGCATGGTGGTGGGTGCCTGTAATCCCAGCTGGTCGGGAGGCTGAGGCAGGAAAACTGCTTGAACCTGGGAGGCAGAGGTTGCAGTGAGCCAATGATTGGGGCGCCATTGCACTCCAGCCTGGGCAACAGAGCGAGACTCCAACTCAAAAAAAAATAACAAAAATAAATAAAAATTAAAAATTAAAAAAGAATATTAAATATATGTGAAGCACTCAGCATGGTACCTGATACAAGTGCTCAGCTCAGTAAATGATGCATATGAACATATGTGTACCCATGCATGTGTACGTGATTATCTGCTGGTAAATGTTTAAAATCTAGCTCTCCGAGGAAAAAAAATAGCCCTGATTTGTAGTGTTTGCAAATTTTCGTGATCAAATAGTCCCAACATGGGTGATTTCACGCAATCAAAATAGTATCACTAAATACTGTGCCAAGGAGGGATGTGTATAACTGGTTCTCATTAGCCTCCACTGTATTCATATATCCATATTCATCATGAAACTATTTTTGTATATATGAATATGTCCATGTTTATATGTATATGTGTGTGTATGTATGTACATATATATTTACGTACACAGAATCCAAATGCCTAGTAAAAGGTCTGGAGAGACAGCAAATGAATGATAGGAGTTTTCCCTGGGGCAAGAAATGGTCTCAGGTTGAAAAGCAGGATAAACAGCACTACTGTTTTATCAAAATTCGTTGAATTTTTAAACAAAAGAATGTTCATCTAGTGCTTATGTATTTACTGGGTCAAAACGGAATTTTTCCCTAATTATCCAACCCATTCTATCACAGAGAGCAATATATTCTCACAATCACCAACATTAAGCCTGCAATGTGATATAAATGACCAGCTAGAGTAGATGTCATATTATACCAAGAAATCGCCTTCTGAAAAATTATACAGCTTACTTTGGCTTCAGTTTCTCCCCTGTGAAGAGTATACAGATGGTGGACAGCACATTGTGATGAGGACCAAGGATGAGTCAGAATTTGGAAGACATGAAAGTCATGGCCAAGGGTGTCTGTTGTGACTAGAAGCATTCCTGGAAGACAAAAAACAAAGGGTAAAAATAAAAATGATTATGTATGTGGATGAAATATTCTAAAAAGCTATTCACAATATTTAAAATATTACCAAAGGGAAAAAAATTACCAAGGCTATAAGAAACTTTACAGAAGAAAAAAATAAAACAAAACATCTTTTTCATGTGAATACCAAGCTTAATGACACATCAGTATATTAGCAAGGTATAAACACTAGATGTACAAGTATTATGGCATTCCTGTAAAACTAGCAGACAGAAGTTTGATATTACTGAATTTACAGAATTCATAATTTTATTTTATTTTTTTCCTGAAGCAGAATCTCACTCTGTTGCCCAGGCTGGGGTGCAGGTGCCCGATCACAGCTCACTGCAGCCTCAAATTCCTGGGCTCAAGAGATCCTCCTGCCTCAGCCTCCCAAGTAGCTGGGACTACAAGCACATGCCACCATGCTTGGCTAATTTTCTTTTATTTTTGTAGAGACAGGGTCTCACCATGTTGCCCAGGCTGGTCTCGAACTCTGGGCCTCAAGCAGTCCTTCTGTTGTGGCCTCTCAAAGCTCTGAGATTACAGGCATGAGCCACCGTGCCCAGCCACAATCATTTTTCAAAACAAAGAATGTGAGAATGACATACCCCCATGGAACTCCCACTTTTGCAATTTCTTCAAACTTTAATTCAATGCTCCAATTTATCTACTGATCCAAATACTACTTCCTGTACTTAATTCACCATGATATTTATTGAAAATGCCAATAGAGCCAATTACAGGGAAAGTTCTTAATTTTGATGAGATGTCATAGCTAAGAATTCTCTGCCTAACCCAAGGCCACAAAGATCTTCTGTTTCCTTGTAAAAGTTTCATAATTTTATGTTTTACATTTAGGCCTATCATCATTTTAGTATTTGTATAAGGTGTGAGGACCTTATACAACAGGTTATATGGTGAGGATCCTATACAAAACATGGACAAGGTTAACTTATTTGCATAAGATGCCCAATTGTTCCAGAAAGACTTCTTGAAGACACTGTTCTCTCTCCATTGAAGTAACACTGTCAACTTGCCAAGGATCAATTGGCTATATTTGTGTAGGCCTATATTTTTTTGAGATGGAGTCTCGCTGTCTCCCAGGCTGGAGTGCAGTGGCGCGATCTCTGCCCACTGCAAACTCCACCTCCTGGGTTCATGCCATTCTTCTGCCTCAGCTTCCCAAGTAGCTGGGACTACAGGCGCCCGCCACCACGCCTGGCTGATTTTTTGTATTTTTAGTAGAGACCGGGTTTCACCGTGTTAGCCAGGATGGTCACAGTCTCCTGACCTCATGATCTGCCGGACTCGGCCTCCCAAAGTGCTGGGATTACAGGCATGAGCCACCATGCCTGGCATTTTTTTATTATTTATTTTTTATTATTATTATTATTTTTTGAGACAGTCTCACTCTGTCATCCAGCCTGGAGTGCAGTAGTGCATTCTCGGCTCACTGCAATCTCCACTTCCTGGGTTCAACTGATTCTCATGCCTCAACCTCCCAAGTAGCTGGGACTACAGGTGTGCGCCACCATGCCTGGCTAATTTTTGTATTTTTAGTAGAGAGGGAGTTTTGACACGTTGGCCAGGCTGGTCTCAAACTCCTGGTCTCAAGAGATCCACCCACCTCAGCCTCCCAAACTGCTAGGATTACAGGCGTGAACTACCATGCCAGGCCAAGGCCTATTTTTTGAAGTTCTATTCTATTAATTCAATTTCTGTGTCTACATTCACTAATACCACACTCTTGGTTACTGTAACTTCACAGAAAATCTTGAAATCAGGTAAAATGAGCCTTTTCCTGCCTTTCTTAACATTATTTTAGCCATTCTTGTTTAGGATTTTGAGGGAACTATAAATTAATTTGGGGACAACTGATATCCTAATATTGTGTCTTCTGATCTAGTAACACAGCATATTTCTTGATTTAGGTCTATTTTGACTTCTTTTTCTTTTTGTTTGACACACAGATTCTGAAAATATTGTCTTTTAGAGTTATTATAAATGGTAATATTTTTTAAAATTCAGTGATCAATTTTTGCTTGCTAGTGCGTAGAGATAAAATTGATGATTTTTTATCTTGACAATGTATGTTTCCTGCAAGTTCTAGGGGTTTTTTTATACAGTACAAGAATTTTCTTTGATGACAATTATGTAGTTTAGGAACAACCACAGTTTCATTTCTTCCCTTCTGACCTACATGCCTTTTCTTCAATTTTCTCGACTTACTGAACTTGCTGAGGCAAGCAGAAATAGTGAGGAGAGATTTCTGTGTTGTAGGAGGAAAGCATTCAATCTTTAAGAATGACATTAAGTATAGGTTTTTTGTAAAAGTCCTTCGGAAAATATGCTGAGAGTTTTTTATAATGAAAGAAAATTGAATTTTTCAAGTGCTTTTCTGCATCTGTTCAAATGATTACGTGGCTTCTCTTTCTAAATCTATTAATATAGCGAATTCTAACAATAATTGATTATCAAATGTTGAACATGCCTTGCATTCTTGGGATAAGCCTCATTTGGTCAAAATTCTTTATTATAAGCAGCTAGATTCAATTTTCTAATATTTTCTTGAATATTTTCATATCTGTGTCCCTGAGAAATACTGGTTTGCAGTTTTCTTTTCTAATAATGTGCTTGGATGATTTTGATATTTAGGATAATCCAAGCCTCAAAGAATCAAATGGGAATGCTCCTTACTGTGTTATTTTCTGGAAAAAAAAATATGTAGGATTGCTATTATTTCTTTGTTAAATGTTTAATGGAATTTTCAAGTAAAAATATTTGGGCCTATTTTTGAAGATTTTCAACTACCATTAAATATTTTGTTAATTTTTTTAATTTAAAACACATTTTATGAGGCCAGCATCGTCCTGATACCAAAGCCTGGCAGAGACATAACCAAAAAGGAGAATTTCAGACCAATATCCTTGATGAACATTGATGCAAAAATCCTCAATAAAATACTGGCAAACCGAATCCAGCAGCACATCAAAAAGCTTATACACCATGATCAAGTGGGCTTCATCCCTGGGATGCAAGGCTGGTTCAACATACGCAAATCAATAAATGTAATCCAGCATATAAACAGAACCAAAGACAAAAACCACATGATTATCTCAATAGATGCAGAAAAGGCCTTTGACAAAATTCAACAGCCCTTCATGCTAAAAACTCTCAATAAATTAGGTATTGATGGGACGTATCTCAAAATAATAAGAGCTATCTATGACAAACCCACAGCCAATATCATACTGAATGGGCAAAAACTGGAAGCATTCCCTTTGAAAACTGGCACAAGACAGGGATGCCCTCTCTCACCAATCCTATTCAACATAGTGCTGGAAGTTCTGTCCAGGGCAATCAGGCAGGAGAAGGAAATAAAGGGTATTCAATTAGGAAAAGAGGAAGTCAAATTGTCCCTGCTTTCAGATGACATGATTGTATATCTAGAAAACCCCATTGTCTCAGCCCAAAATCTCCTCAAGCTGATTAGCAACTTCAGCAAAGTCTCAGGATACAAAATCAATGTACAAAAATCACATGCATTCTTGTACACCAATAACAGACAAACAGAGAGCCAAATCATGAGTGAACTCCCATTCACAATTGCTTCAAGGAGAATAAAATACCTAGGAATCCAACTTACAAGGGACGTGAAGGACCTCTTCAAGGAGAACTACAAACCACTGCTCAATGAAATAAAAGAGGATACAAACAAATGGAAGAACATTCCATGCTCATGGGTTGGAAGAATCAATATCGTGAAAATGGCCATACTGCCCAAGGTAATTTATAGATTCAATGCCATCCCCATCAAGTTACCAATGACTTTCTTCATAGAATTGGAAAAAACTACTTTAAACTTCATATGGAACCAAAAAAGAGCCCGCATCACCAGGTCAATCCTAAGCCAAAAGAACAAAGCTGGAGGCATCACGCTACCTGACTTCAAACTGTACTACAAGGCTACAGTAACCAAAACAGCATGGTACTGGTACCACAACAGAGACATAGATCAATGGAACAGAACAGAGCCCTCAGAAATAATGCCGCATATCTACAACTATCTGATCTTTGACAAACCTGACAAAAACAAGAAATGGGGAAAGGATTCCCTATTTAATAAATGGTGCTGGGAAAACTGGCTAGCCATATGTAGAAAGCTGAAACTGGATCCCTTCCTTACACCTTATACAAAAATTAATTCAAGATGGATTAAAGACTTACATGTTAGACCTAAAACCATAAAAACCCTACAAGAAAACCTAGGCAATACCATTCAGGACATAGGCGTGGGCAAGGACTTCATGTCTAAAACACCAAAAGCAATGGCAACAAAAGCCAAAATTGACAAATGGTAATCTAATTAAACTAAAGAGCTTCTGCACAGCAAAAGAAACTACCATCAGAGTGAACAGGCAACCTACAGAATGGGAGAGAATTTTTGCAACCTACTCATCTGACAAAGGGCTAATATCCAGAATCACAATGAACCCAAACAAATTTACAAGAAAAAAACAAACAACCCCATCAAAAAGTGAGCAAAGGATATGAACAGACACTTCTTAAAAGAAGACATTTATGCAGCCAAAAGACACATGAAAAAATGCTCATCATCACTGGCCATCAGAGAAATGCAAATCAAAACCACAATGAGATACCATCTCACACCAGTTAGAATGGCCATCATTAAAAAGTCAGGAAACAACACGTGCTGGAGAGGATGTGGAGAAATAGGAACACTTTTACACTGTTGGTGGGACTGTAAACTAGTTCAACCATTGTGGAAGTCAGTGTGGCGATTCCTCAGGGATCTAGAACTAGAAATACCATTTGACCCAGCCATCCCATTACTGGGTATATACCCAAAGGACTATAAATCATGCTGCTATAAAGACACATGCACACGTACGTTTATTGCGGCACTATTCACAAAAGCAAAGACTTGGAACCAACCCAAATGTCCAACAACGATAGACTGGATTAAGAAAATGTGGCACATATACACCATGGAATACTATGCAGCCATAAAAAATGATGAGTTCATGTCCTTTGTAGGGACATGGATGAAACTGGAAACCATCATTCTCAGTAAACTATCGCAAGGACAAAAAACCAAACACCGCATGTTCTCACTCATAGGTGGGAATTGAACAATGAGAACTCATGGACACAGGAAGGGGAACATCACACTCCGGGGACTGTTGTGGGGTGGGGGGAGGGGGGAGGGACAGCATTAGGAGATATACCTAATGCTAAATGACGAGTTAATGGGTGCAGCAAACCAACATGGCACATGGATACGTATGTAACAAACCTGCACATTGTGCACATGTACCCTAAAACCTAAAGTATAATAATAAAATAAAAAAATAAATAAAATAAAATTTCTTCTTTGATGAATTACTTTCTGTAATTCAAGGAATTCACCCTTTTAATATCTGTAGAGACATTAATGATATCCACTTTTTCATTCACGATATTGGTAATCTGTGTCTTCTCTGTTTTTTTTCTTCACCAGTCTGGTAAGGTCTTTTTAAGGTTAACCTATTTGGTTTCATAACTTTCTGTTTTTCTCTCTTCAATTTCACTGATTTCTTTTACTATATTTATTATTTCCTTTATTCTCCTTGTTTTGGGTTCATTTGCTCTTCCGTTTTTTTTGAGTTTCTTACGGGAGCAGCTTAGATTATTGTTTCAGGAACTTTCTTCTTTTCTGGAGTAAGCACATATAGGTATAAATGTCCCTCTAAGCCTGCTTAGCTAAATGTAACAGATTTTGATATGCTGCAATTTCATTTATATTCAGTTTTAAATGTTTCCTAGTTGCTTCCTCTTTTGCTCGTGTGTTATTTAAAGGCATATTGTTTTCTTACCAAATATTTGGATATTTTCCAGATAGCTTTCAGATATTATTGCCAGTATAATTTCATTATGACAAGAAGTTACTTCTCTTACATTTGTTAAAGTTTGTTTTATGGCTTGAAATATGATCCTTGTTCCATATACACTTGAACACCTAGAATATATTCTAGAAAGGTATATAATTGGTAGTGATGTTTGCATCTTCAATTTCCTTACTGACTGACTGCTTTCTGTTCCATTACTGAGTCGGAGTTACAGTCTCCAAGTATAATTGCGGACATGTGTAGTTTTCCTAAGTTATATCAGCTTCCTAAATTTTAGAGCAAGGTTCATACACATTTAGGATTGTATGAAGTCTTGGTCAATTAACCCTTTTAACATGATTTAACCCTGGTTATTTTCCTTGCTCTGAAGTCTAGATTTTTGGATATTAATTTCACCACTCCAACTTTGTTTTGATTGGTACTTGCATGGTATATATTTTCCATTCTTCTACTCTATATCTATCAATAGAGGCTTCTTTTAGATAACAGTTGGGTGCTCTCACACTTGCTCACTCTCTTTCAATCAAATCACTGCCTTTTAATTGGTATTTGTAGTTTATTCATATTTAGTACTTACTGGTAGGGCTGGACTTAGGTCTACCAATTTATTATTATTTTTGCTTGTCTTGTTTCTGTTTTTTATTTCTCTTTTCATGTTTTATTGCTGTTTTGGGACTATTTATTTGTAATCAATTTTTATGAAATGCTAATTTCAACATTTTATTCAGTTTTGTTTATTTCTCTTCTCATGGTTTCTTGCTGTTTTGAGACTACTTATTTTTAACAATATTTATTGTTGAATGTTAAAAATAAATAATTTATCTATGGACTTTTGAGCTATATCTCTTTATATTAAAATTTTACTGGTTGTTCCAGAGATTATAATACATATATCTAACTTTATGTGTCAGTTCAGTTGTATTTTGTCCAGGTTTCATAATTGTTTTCTACAGGAAGGATGGTTTGTACGTTTACCTTGCTATTCCCAGAAGTAGAATCACATTAGTATAAGCATTTAAACTAATGTTTTGTTGAACAAAAAGGCATGAAAGAATATTAAGCATCTGTGGGAAGACAAGATAGTCATTTCAGTGAAAAGATGAAGTAAATTTGAGTTTGCTATTTCTTTGGCAAACATAAGGGACAGCTCTAGTCACTATATTAAAATATCCTACTAGATGCCACTGTCCTGGCTATTTCCAAGAGAATACATTTTAGAAAATGAAAGGTACCATTTATTATAAATAATTTAATAAATTATTAAACCTACAACAATATATATAACCTTACCTCTCATTATATATCTAGCTATGATCACGAGGTTATTGACATAGCTTATATTCTTTACTTACTGTTATTCAAACAATAAATTTGTTTTGTTTTGTTTCGTTTTTGTTTGGAGATGGAGTCTTGCTCTGTCACCCAGGCTGGAGTGCAGTGGCACAATCTCAGCTCACTGCAACCTCCGCCTCCCCGGTTCAAGCAACTCTCCTGCCGCAGCCTCCCGAGTAGTTGGGACTACAGGCGCCCGCTGCCATGCCTGGCTAATTTTTTGTATTTTGGTAGAGAGGGGGTTTCAACCATGTTGCCCAGGCTGGTCTCCAACTCCTGAGCTCAGACAATCCACCCAACTCGGCCTCCCAAACTGCTGGCATTACAGGCGTGAGCCACCGCACCCGGCCTCAAACAATGAGTTTCTAAGTTTAGGCATGAACGCTTTGTTGTCCATTTGTAGACACTGTTTTGCCACTCCTCCTACTTTTTTGCTGAGTTATAGTAAGTTTGAATGATCATAAATCCACTACTATCTTCTGATTCCACCTCTCTGTAACAAATTTTCTGCACTTGACAAACAATTCAATAGAAACATCATTCTGACAGGAAATAAGATGAATTTGCATTTGTAACATATATTCCTCACCTATTATAAACTTCATTAAATTTCATTTTAAATCATACCGTTTTATGTAGAATGAGCATTCAAATAAAGGTCCTCATTTGCCAAATCAAGACTATTATTGTTTTACATATGAATGAAAATCACCAATGAACACTTTCCCATACGTTCCCAGCTTTTCAAACTGACATTCGTCTCTGTTTAGTTACGATTATGTAAAACAAATTCAAATTTTCAGGAAAGTGTCCACTAAAAAATTATGCCTATTATCTTCTGTGTATCCTATCTCAAACACTTTTTTTCCACCCCTCCATGCAAATGTGGCTTCTACAATTCACCAGTAAGTTTACTTTTTTCACAAAATTTGTAAAATAACATAAAAAATTTAAAGAGCAGAAAGGAGAAAAAGAAATAGTATAGGACTACCTAGTCGCGTGCTTTCTTTTCATTTACAATTTCCTCTTTTGCACACATTCTGCCAAGGAAATAGCAAGCTTTTTCTTCTTCTAGAAAACAAGTTAAAATGCACATATACATAAAAGGAAAAACTTGTACAGAGTAGACTGTGGCTTGAGAACTATTTATGCTGCATCAGAAGACTAAACCAGACTCTGGCCTGGCCATAAACTAAACCCACGCCCCAAATGAGGTGCCAAGCCACAAAAAGCATTTGCGTCATCTGGGAACACAAGGAAAAAGAAGGACTTCTAATTATAGGGCCTGGAAGCGGAAGCCTAGAGTGATTAGCTGTTTAGGCACTTCTGTATGTTTATCTGGAAGCTTCCTCTCCCTCACTCTTAGCCTCAAGTTTGATAGATGAGCATTAGCGTTAGAGGGTGGGGATTGAAGCTGCTGAGGGTACACAACGTTCTCCAAAATCTGAGGTAGCTGGAGACTGAACATTAAGGCTTTTGTGGCCTCACACGAACATAAGTCTTTTCAACTGGGCGTCAGCTGGTTAACCCAAAAAGCAAAATTAAAGAGTAGCAAAATTTCACCAGGAATCTGCTATAAAATCTTGGAAACATGAGTATGTTTGCCTTTTTTGCCATATCCTATTTATAACACCTACCTAATTGTATGGTTCTTTATCATATACACACATGTGAACTAGAAGACAAACTACCAGCTACTCACACTCTTTTCCAAAAAGAGACATAAACACAATTATGCTGAATCAAATAGAAATCTTTACAGGAATTCAGATTATATCATTCATAAAAGAATTTTATACTTTGGCATTAATACTTGTTCATGTAATACTTTTCAATTAACATCTGTATAGATACAAACTTACAAATTACTTATTTAGAAAAGTTAATAGCCAAATTTGTAAACACAAAAGCAAAAAACAGAATCCCAGTACTGAGAGAAAGCGTTAACCTCCTCAGCTTACACAAATCCATAATATCATAGCTTATTAAAGTCAGATTAATAAAACTTTCAAGCTGGATATGAATACTGGAAAACAATGGTCCCAAAGTCTCCATATGGGCAGCATAAATTTCTTAAGTAGCTTATAGCAGCATATTTTTTAAGCTACTTACAAACACTAATAATTGTACTCATCAATGTATTCTTCCACTTTAGTAGCCTAAAATATAGTATATCGTTATCAAATTTGCTACATAACACTCTGTTAAAGGCACTGAAGTAAACACTACCAAAGCAGATGATTTAGCTGATCCCTTACAAAAGTTGCATATATCCATAACCAACATAAATTAGAAGAAATCAGTGATATTGCCCTTATTTGCTTCATGTGGAAAAGTCTATATAAAGTGAATAACTGATTTTCTAGCTCACTTTATTTTTTAACTTGTTATATTCATCCTCCTGCATTTTTAGCAGTTTGAAGTGTCTTAACATCATTATTTAAATATTTAACTTTCTTTCTCTTTGAATTGTAAAATTTTCAGGCTTATGAAGACATCTCTGGTCATTTCCAGTGAGTTTTCATATTAAGCATTCTAATGTCCATTATTTTTAACAGATTTCTTTACCAAATAGATATTTAAGAATGCGGTGTATGCCTATGTACATGTGTTCTCATTTTTTCAGGTAGTTGACAATATTTGTCCATTGCCAGAATACTTTTTAAAACTTTAACCTTTATTAATACATAATTTATATACAATAGATTCATTTTAGATGTACAATATGATGAATCTGACAAATACATATACCTATGTAACTACTACCATAGTCAAGAGAGAGAGCATTCAAAAAAAGTTCCCTCGTGTTCACTTGCAAACCATCCTCTCCCCAGCCACCTGGCCCCAAGTAACCACTCATCAGCTTTCTATTATGCGGGATTAATACTGCATGTTTTAGAATTTAATGAAATGTAATCACACAATATTTTCTCAGTCTATCTGCTACAAGTAACAGTATGTCATTCATTGATTTATATTGCTGACTAGTGTTCCATTTTAAATACATACCACAATTTATATATCCATTCCGTAGCTGTTTCTAGTTTTTTGTTTTTGTTTTGTTTTCTTTTTTTTTTGAGATGGAGTCTTGCTCTGTCACCCAGGCTGGAGTGCAGTGGCACCATCTCAGCTCACTGCAACCTCTGTCTCCAGGTTCAAGTGATTCTCCTGTCTCAGCCTCCTGAGTAGCTGGGATTACAGGGGTTTGCCACCACACCTGGCTAATTTTTTTTGTATTTTTAGTAGAGACAGGGTTTCACCATGTTGACGAGGCTGGTCTCAAACTCCTGGCCTCAAGTGATCTACCCACCACGGCCTCCCAAATTGCTGGAATTATAGGCGTGAGCCACCGCAGCTGGTCTGTTTCTAGTTTTTTTAGTATTGTGACTCAAACAGCTATGAACATTCAAATACTAGTCTTCATGTGGACATGTTTTTCTTTTTCTTGGGTGAATATTTAGGAGTGAAATTGCAGGGTCGCATATTAAATATTTATAAGAAACTGCCAAACTATTTTCCAACGTGGTTGTATAATTTTACATTCCCACAAGCTCCATAACTTCACCAACATTTGATACTGTCAGTCTTTTTAATAATTTCAATTGGTATTCTCACAGTTTTAATTTGCCAATATTCCTTGGTGATCAGTGATGTTGATCAGTTTTTCGTGTGCTTACTGGCTTTTAAATATTTTCTTTTGTGACATCATTGTTTAAAATCTTTTTCTCATTTTAAATTGTATGTTTTCAATATCTATCTATCTATCTATCTATCTATCTATCTATCTATCTATCTATCATCTATCAGAAATTTTCTCCCAGTCTGTGGCATGGCTTTTCACTATTTAACATTTTCCCAAGAGATTTCCAATTTTGATAGAGATTTTGTGGTTTGGGTGTTTATCTAAGAAATCTTTTTCTATCCCAAGGTTAAAGGATATAACCTTATGTTTTCTTTTTAAAGTTTCATAGTTTTAGTGTTTATGCTAAGCCTATTATCCATTTAGAGTTAATTTTATGTATGATGTTAGTAAAGATTTATTTTTCTACCAAAAGTTATCCCAGTTGTTCTAGCACAATTTGTTGAAAAAACTATACTTCACCTATTTAATTACCTGCCACTTTTGTCAAAAATCAAATGACTTTTCTGGACATTATTCTATTCACTCATCTATGTCTATACTTACTCCCTAAAAATCCTTTCTTGGTGAGCTTTAGATTAATTCAGAAATTTAGGTAGTTTAAATCTTTAAAATGTACTCATCTTTTTCAAGATTGATTTGGCTATTTTAGGTCTTTTGAAATTCCATACAAATTTTGGCTGGGCGCCGTGGCTCACACCTGTAACCCCAGCACTTTGGGAGGCCAAGGCTGGCGGATCACGAGGTCAGGAGATCGAGACCATCCTGGCCAACATGGTGGAATCCCACCTCTACAGAGATTGCAGTGAGCCGAGATTGTGCCACTGCACTCCAGCTCCATCTCAAAAAAAAAAAAAAGAGTGAGAAATATAATTGAAAAAGTCTAAGGATAAAAGAGTGTTAGCTTCTGGTGTATATTATGTCCCAACACAAAGTTTAGTACTCAAGATCTATACATAACTACATGGTAGTATCAGACTGTAACCAGCCTCAAGGAAAAATTACAGATACAGATACAATCAACTAATGCTAAATTCATGTCACAGACAATAATTGCTGGAAGTGCATAATAAAGTACACCTTGAATGGAGGTTAGTAGGAATTTGGTAGACAGAAGGGATAGTAAAGCAAAATAATTATGAACAGCATAAGACAGGAAGCAGAAATAAAGAAGAGGATTCCCTGGAGACCAATCTGTATCAAGCAGATTCTTTATGTGTTAGGACTACAAAATAATTTGAAGGGTAAATTTGGAAATGTAGGAATTTCTAAATGTAGGAAGGGCATTCCATGTATTTCAGAGATGTGCAAAACAGATCTTTCAAACTCTATGGATGTTGCTTAGAGGGGTACATATATAAATAAAATTCAACAAGCCGTATACTTAAAATTGGTGCAACTTATATTACATAAGTTACAATTCAATAAAAATGAAAACAGACAAGAACAAAAATAAATGTGAGGACAAGATAAACTTGTTGGCTTTATATGGAGTGAATGGAGAGAGGGAAAATACAAGATGTTAAACAGACCAGTTAGAAAGTTAAAACACTTGAGCAGCCACCCCACCCCCATGGAAGAAAAAAAAAGAGAGAAAAACTCAAAACACAGCATTCAGAGAAGGATACATAAAAAAACAAACAAACAAACAAAAACAGATATATGGTGAGGGGTAAAAAAAAGAAGTCAGTGACCCTCAGAAATAATGCCGCATATCTACAACTATCTGATCTTTGACAAACCTGACAAAAACAAGAAATGGGGAAAGGATTCCCTATTTAATAAATGGTGCTGGGAAAACTGGCTAGCCATATGTAGAAAGCTGAAACTGGATCCCTTCCTTACACCTTATACAAAAATTAATTCAAGATGGATTAAAGACTTACATGTTAGACCTAAAACCATAAAAACCCTACAAGAAAACCTAGGCAATACCATTCAGGAGATAGGCATGGGCAAGGACTTCATGTCTAAAACACCAAAAGCAATGGCAACAAAAGCCAAAATTGACAAATGGGATCTAATTAAACTAAAGAGCTTCTGCACAGCAAAAGAAACTACCATCAGAGTGAACAGGCAACCTACAGAATGAGAGAAATTTTTTGCAATCTGCTCATCTGACAAAGGGCTAATATCCAGAATCTACAATGAACTCAAACAAATTTACAAGAAAAAAACAAACAACCCCATCAAAAAGTGAGCAAAGGATATGAACAGACACTTCTTAAAAGAAGACATTTATGCAGCCAAAAGACACATGAAAAAATGCTCATCATCACTGGCCATCAGAGAAATGCAAATCAAAACCACAATGAGATACCATCTCACACCAGTTAGAATGGCCATCATTAAAAAGTCAGGAAACAACAGGTGCTGGAGAGGATGTGGAGAAATAGGAACACTTTTACACTGTTGGTGGGACTGTAAACTAGTTCAACCATTGTGGAAGTCAGTGTGGCGATTCCTCAGAGATCTAGAACTAGAAATACCATTTGACCCAGCCATCCCATTACTGGGTATATACCCAAAGGATTATAAATCATGCTGCTATAAAGACACATGCACACGTATGTTTACTGCGGCACTATTCACAATAGCAAAGACTTGGAACCAACCCAAATGTCCAACAACGATAGACTGGATTAAGAAAATGTGGTGGCCGGGCGCAGTGGCTCACGCTTGTAATCCCAGCACTTTGGGAGGCCGAGGCGGGCGGATCACGAGGTCAGGAGATCGAGACCACGGTGAAACCCCGTCTCTACTAAAAAAAAATACAAAAAATTAGCCGGGCGTAGTGGCGGGCGCCTGTAGTCCCAGCTACTCGGAGAGGCTGAGGCAGGAGAATGGCGTGAACCCGGGAGGCGGAGCTTGCAGTGAGCCGAGATCGCGCCACTGCACTCCAGCCTGGGTGAAAGAGCGAGACTCCGTCTCAAAAAAAAAAAAAAAAAAAGAAAATGTGGCACATATACACCATGGAATACTATGCAGCCACAAAAAATGATGAGTTCATGTCCTTTATAGGGACATGGATGAAGCTGGAAACCATCATTCTCAGCAAACTAACGCAAGGACAAAAAACCAAACACCGCATGTTCTCACTCATAGGTGGGAATTGAACAGTGAGAACACATGGACACAGGAAGGGGAATATCACATACTGGGGCCTGTTGTGGGGTGGGGGGAGAGGGGAGGGATAGCATTTGGAGATATACGTAATGTTAAATGACGAGTTACTGGTGCAGCACACCAACATGGCACATGTATATATATGTAACTAACCTGCACGTTATGCACATGTACCCTAAAACTTAAAGTATAAAAAAAAAAAAAAAAAGGTCAGTGAGTCTCAGCTTGGCTAAATGGGTGCTCAAAGAACCATGTATCATAGTACTTAAATGAAAATATAACAGACATGAATCAGGGTTCTGGCCCAAATGTTCAGAAACTAAGTAACTAAGTAACAAATTATAATGATTAGATGAAAAATAAAGTTTCAAAGATAGTCATCAAGTATGCTGTATCAAATTGTACATCGGTTAACACATTTTGGGTATATGAGCACATGTTGAAAACATTACGAAATGAACAAGTGTCTCTGGAAATTTAGGTTTGATTACCTACAGGAGCAGTATCAAAGCATGACTCTGTGACTATGTTACAGAACAAGTATATATAAGAACAATGGCTGATCCATAAAAAAGATGACTGGGTAGGCAGGCATTCTGCGCACAACCAAATTATATATTTACTTATTCAACGTCTTCTTAGAAACAATCAAAGGAACAAAGGGAAAATTATAAAATCAGTTCATTTTTAATTATTATATCAATAATTATACTATAAATTATTTAATTAACTATAATTGTATTTAATAGTATTATTTTACATTGTTGTACTCTTAAAACTATATTAACATTACATTTATTAATTCTCAATTCTAATTGATAAACATTACCTCCACTTTCTTAGCATTCTAGATATCCTTTTTAGACTTCAGATGAATGGAAGAATTAATCAGATTTTTCA
This sequence comes from Nomascus leucogenys, assembly GCF_006542625.1. Lineage (NCBI taxonomy): Eukaryota > Metazoa > Chordata > Mammalia > Primates > Hylobatidae > Nomascus > Nomascus leucogenys. The sequence continues at coordinate 9,944,841 of NC_044394.1, read as the reverse complement.
TTTCGTCTATGTTAATAAGTCCATACATAAACCTTCTCTTGCTATTTGTGTTGTGCCGTGTTGTGTTGTGTTGTGTTGTGTTGTGTTGTGTTGTGTTGTATTGCATTCCTCCACCTCCTGGGTTCAAACAATTCTCGCGCCTCAGCCTCCCAAGTACCTGGGATTACAGGTACGGGCACGAGCCACCACATCCGGCTGATTTTTGTATTTTTAGTAGAGATGGGGTTTCACCATGTTGGACAGGCTGGTCTCAAGCTCCTGAGCTCAAGTGATTCGCCCACCTCGGCCTCCCAAAGTGCTAGGATTACAGGTATGAGTCACTGCACCCAGCCTCTTACTGTTTTTACATTTTCTCTTTGCTCCTCCATTCCTGCACCCACTCTTCATTTCTCACTGCTCCCGACCACAGGTACCCACCTTACTATATATAATAAATCTCTTTGAAATGAATATATATCTTTGGGAAATATTTAGGCTGTTTTTAGAGCAATGTTCAAAAAATATTTAATATATGGCAAGATACAGGCCAATCTGAATAAAAATGGTGAAACAAGGTGCCCACCATCCCCCACCAGGGAGGGAGGCCCAGAGGCAACTGGGAGGGGCAAGAAGTATTCAAGTACTTCAGTGTTTAACAACCAGTAAGGGTGTACTGATAAATGAAAAGTTGAAATCAACAGCTGCTTTGCATGTATGTACCTGACTATATAGATCCTTCTTTACCTTTTGCAAAATTAAATACTATGTTTATATTATTGTAAGTATTTATATCTGTTGTAGACAGGTCTATTTTTACAGGTATACATGTTGATTCCACATTTTTACGTAGTATCCCAATGTATGCATTCACATCTTCCATGAGTTCATTCACTATTAACTGAGCACCTTTATTCAATTAAGTGGTAGTGCTGTAGCAATACTGATGGAACCCAGGGCTACATTAGGACTTTAGGTGGGACCTGGGTGGGCATTTTTGTCTTCATGGGCCCTCTCCTCCAGGAAAAAATATTTAAAGTTATATTTTTTTTACTCCATTCTATTAACTTAAAACCATGTGTTTTTTTTTTTCTGCTTTTAAAGAAATCAGAAGATTATAGCGAGGTTCTAAAAGTATTGTGGTCCCTAGACACTGTACCTACTACCTAATGGTAAGTCACCCCTACAAAATCCCTCTCTTACACAACTACAGTGCCACAATGAACAGAGAGCAAACAGAACTAATTCTTCAGAGAGTAAATCCATTACATGAGTAAAGGACACCACTTTACAAGATGATGAAACAAGAGAGTAAGTACAAACCTACTATGGAAACATCCTCTTCTAATGAAAAAAGGAAATAAATTCTTCAAGTTGCCTTTGCATTGTGAATGAAATAATATAGGTGTCTGATAGTGATAAACCAGAAGCTGTCAGATTAAAAATCTCAAGCTATGTTATGCTGTAGATCTGTGATGCATTATAGATGTTAAAAACAAATCAAGACATGGTATTCCTCTAACCACTTGCTAGAATCAATGGGAAAACTTTTATGTCCAAAAAGGAAAACCTAAACTTCTTTAATGATTAACCCAAGACCACAATCACCTTTTAATATATATCATTTAAGTAACCAGAAGAATTTCAAGTCTGCTAAAGATGCAGCCAAGCCATCTAAAGGGGTACATATTTACTCTGTTTCACTAGAGATTCAACACTCATTTTCCTCTTATTAATGGATGGAAAAGCAATTTCCCTGCCAAGGAGGGGTAATTATTTAAAATGTAGATGTGTTGTACTTTACATTTCTCAGTTGCTCAGCTGGCAGAAGTAATGCCTCTGGAAAGCAAATCAATTATTTACTGAATTAAAGGTGGCAGGTCTGTTCATGTCAGGCTTATTGCACAGAATTGAGGATTTCTTCCTTATGTTTCTAACGATAGTTTGATAAATAAGAAATAGTTTGTTGTCCAAAAATATAACAGTATACTAATCTATTGTTCTTACTACATAAAAATGTCATTTCCATGAGGTCCTTTTTTTTTTTTTTTTTTTGAGACGGAGTCTCGCTCTGTCACCCAAGCTGGAGTACAGTGGCACCATCTCGGCAACCTCTGCCTCCTGGCTCAAGCGATTCTCCCACCTTAGCCTCCCCAGTAGCTGGGATTACAGGCGTGTGCCACTACACCCAGCTGATTTTTGTATTTTTAGTAGAGACGAGGTTTCGCCATGTTGGCCAGGCTGGTCTCAAACTCCTGACCTCAAGTAATCTGCCCTCCTCAGCCTCCCAAAGTGCTGGGATTACTGGGATGAGCCACCGCTTCCAGCCTCCATGGGGTATTTTAAATTAGTATCTATTACATATTTCAGTTTTAGTTATCTGTGATATGTATCTGCAGGTATTATAATTTGCCATCATGGATCACTCCCAATATACAGAGATGGAGACAATTCTTATTCAAACCACAATTTACACATAAGTTGATTTTATTCAACAAATGAATAACAACATTGAATAAATGTCTTAATTTTGCTCTGCTATATTTTTTCCATGATTACAATTATGAAGCAATCCAATGGAATTAATTATTGTAATTATTCAATGTACATTTACTCAGTATCAAGTATGTGAAAGCTACTGAGCTAATACTTGGGGACAAAATATTAACAAAAGCTTACCTCTAACAGAGAACACATTGAAAAGACACTCTGATGGATGTAAATAATTTAAAAACTAGGATGAAGGTGATCGATAATAATGAAAACAGAAACAAGTAATATCTATTGAGGTTACTCTATTTGTTAGATATTATTTTATTTTTTATTTTTTTTAGACAGGGTCTTGCTCTGTCACCCAGGCTGGAGCACAGTGGCGCGATCTCAGCTCACTGCAATTTCTGCCTCCCAGGCTTAAGCAATCCTCCTGCCTCAGCCTCCCAAGTAGCTAGACCTACAGGCGTGCACCACTACACCCAGCTAATTTTTGTATTTTTTGTGGAGACAGAGTTTCACTATGTTGCCTAGGCTGGTCTCTAACTCCTGAGCTCAAGCTATCCACCCACCTTGGTCTCCCAAAGTATTGGGATTAAAGGTGTGAGCCAGTGCACCTGGCCAGGTATTATTTTAGATACCATTACTAGCCCCCATTTTATTGATGAGGAAACTGAGGCATTGAGTGTGACAAGCAGATTAACTAGCTTGCCCAATTAGGTGACAAGGTGAAGGAGGAAGGGGAATATGACATTTTATGTAGACACACGGAAGACTTCTTAAATGATATTTAAGACAGGAAACAGTGTAAGAGTTAGCCAGGCAAAAGAAGATTCCGGCCGGGCATGGCGGCTCACGTCTGTAATCCTAGTACTCTGGGAAGCCGAGGTGGGCAGACTGAGCTCAGGAGTTTGAGACCAGCCTGTGCAACATGGTGAAATGCCATCTCTACTGAAAAATACAAAAAATTAGCAAGGTGTGGTGGCACGTGCCTGTAATCTCAGCTACTCAGGAGCCTGAGGCAGGAAAATCGCTTGAACCCAGGAGGTGGAGGTTGCGGTGAGCTGAAATTGTACCAGTGCACTCCAGCCTAGGCAACAGAGTGAGGCTCCATCTCAAAAAATAAAAATAAAAAATAAAGTTTATTAATTTTGTTTAAAGTTCCTTGAAAATGTTATTCACTTTGTCCCTGAGAGCAACAAATTTACACTGCCCATATTGAATCTGCCCAGATCTAACCATGGGGATCAATCTGGTACTTCTAAACAAATCATAAATGCTGCCACTAAAATATTTGTTTTAATTCTGGCCTCAAAGTCATAGCTAATAAATAAGAATGGGAATTTAAAAATTGAAAAATAAAATGAATGCAGCTGCTGAACTAGAAGTTTCACAGATCTATTTAATAGCATCACTTCATGTCTTTTCTGAATAGGTCCCATACGAGACAGAAATGTATGCCACCCAGTCAACCAACCTACATGGTCTCCTAAATTCATTTTGCAGTGTTATTCCATCATGTACATTTTATAGCATTTTTAACATTTCCCAGGAAGTGGCTATGGGCCTGGTTTGTTCTTGGATTTTGTTGTCCAGGACGTGTTTATAATACTGTTGTCTAAACATATGTCTTTCTTTTAAAAAGACTAAAAGGGCTGGATGCAGTGGCTCACGTCTGTAATCCCAACACTTTGGGAGGCCGAGGCAGGCAGATTACCTGAGGTCAGGAGTTCAAGACCAGCTTAGCCAACATGGCAAAACCCCGTCTCTACTAAAAAAAATACAAAAGTTAGCTGGGTGCAGTGGCACACACCTGTAATCCCAGCTACTCGGGAGGCTGGGGCAGGAGAATCGCTTGAACCTGGAGGCGGAGATTGTGGTGGGCCGAGATCACACTACTGCACTCCAGCCTGGGCAACAGAGCAAGACTCCGTCTCAAAAAATGAATGAATAAAGACTAAAAGGAATTTATTTATATTCTTAAGTGTAACAGTGACAAGCACAGGTAAACTGGTTTGAGTAAGATCAGCTTTAAAAACAAAAGTCACGCAATCAACTTTTTGGCATGTGTTGTTTGTTTTACATAAACTTCCCTAAACTAGTAAAAAGTATTCTAACAAGCAATCCTGTTATTATTAGCCATATTACATACCCCATGAAAATGCCTTTAACCAAATTAGATAATTATTAGAGGGCTAAAACTTCCTAATATAAATTTTAAAACATATATGGTTACATGTATGGGTAAAGAAGGACTGGAGTATGTCATTGGAGGATCTATTAGTTATATTTTGGACAAAGCCAATTTAAATTGAAAACTGTATCTACTGTGCTAAGGCCTATTGAAATTACATATCTTTTTACAAAACACAAATTAATAAAAGTTCAGAAGCTAACAAATATAATTCAGCCAGTGTGCAGAGAACTGCCTCATTTTACTTAATTTTGTAATTTTTTTTTCCAGACAGGCTCTTACTCTGTAACCCAGGCTAGAGTGCAACAGTGGGATCAGCTCACTGCAGCCTTAACTTCTTGGTTCAAGCAAGTCTTCCATCTCAGCCTCCCAATTAAGTAGCTGGGACTACAGGCACGCGCCACCATGCCCAGCTAATTTAAAAAAATTTTGTTTAGATACAGGATCTTGGTATGTTGCCCAGGCTGGTCTCAAACTCCTGGCCTCAAGTGTTGGTCCCCCCATCTCAGCCTCCTGGGTCACTGGGATTATGAGCAATGTGCCCAGCTCCTACCTCATCTTATAATGTCACATTTCTTAATCACACTAGTAAATTTATGATTTACTAGTGGGAAGGACTTAAATGAAGGGTGCTAGAAAATATATCATTTTATCTCACAAAAACATTTTTAAAACTATAAGATAAATAATAATTTAAGGGAAAAAAACCCAGCTACTGAGGTAGCTATGCATTTACAAATAGCAATGCAGTTCCCTCACTAAAACATGTCCTCTGTGTATGTGTGTGTATATGTATGTATGCCAATCAGAAGGGTTAGAAGAGTAAATATGAACCAGAAACTAGCAAAGCAAAATAAAATGTCACCTAAGGATACGAGCTGATTAATGGTTAGAAGCCATGGCTAACCCCAATTACTTTTTGTACAAAGCTGGGTAGCTACTGACTAGCACTTGCTAATTAAAAAAAGAAAGAAAAAAATCCGGACTTCTACATCATTGAGAATTGAGCACTTTCTGCATCCTTGCTCATAATCAAGTAATAAGTCAATATTCAGAACAGCAAAAATACTCAAAGCTGAAAGTAAATAATTAAGATGAATTGTAAGTAATTGCCTACCAGCTACTATAAAGCATTGTGCAAACCAACTGTATGAGTGGTTGCTGAGTTATAAACTCTCCACTGAATACAGATATCTAAACAGGTATGAAGGATTTATAAAATGTTGCAGAAATGAGGACACATTGAAAAACATATCTGTGCACAACAAACTAATGAGTCCACTATACAGACTATGGTTCACAATCTATTTCAAATGTGCCATATTTTTCTCGACTCTTTCATTCAAATAATATTTATGGTGCCAGGCACTGAATCATTATTTTCTAATTAAATATCTTTCAGGTCCCAGCTTGGAAGTGATTTCCTTTTGAAGAACTATCTCCAAAACCAGGCTAATATTTATCCCCTAGCATGCTGTCCTTACTCCACAAAGGGTTTTCCTTCCTTAAGACCCTACTTGTGCATTTGCAACTAACCAGCAAGCAGACTCTATGCATAGGGACTATCTCTTATTAAGTGAATTACCAAGACTTAGCAAGACAAGGTGAATAGAGTCACTAGTGAAAGAGGTATCTTCCAATGTGTTAGCTGAAACAGGTGAAATCACACCAGCAAGCTTCAACCTTTTTGATAAAGGGTTCTAAAACATTTTTCTCCTTTTAGCAATATGATGAAGCCAAGAACCACTTTCTCAGAATGAAATTAAAACACAAAATAAAATACTTAAGATTTTAAAAAATTAAAATATAAGTAGTATAAGTGCTTTTTTGTTAATATATTAAATTATAGGCTCTATCATAATTTTGAAGCATAAGCAATATTTAGAGAATTATATATAAATGTGAAATGATATAAAAATAACCATTATTTTCATCACTCACAAGTTTACAGGTACAGTTAACTAATTAGCATCTCCATATAGGATTATTTCCAATGATATTAACAGGCTTCATAGATTGCTATATGAAACAATTATGTAATACCAGAACAAGGAAACTCTATACACCATGAACCATTTCAAAGTGAATAAATTCCAGAAAGAACTTTAGTAGAATCTCATCAAAATTTCTATAGAAAAATAAGGAAAGGACCGGGCGTGGTGGCTCATGCCTGTAATCCCAGCACTTTAGGAGACCGAGGCAGGTAGATCGTGAGGTCAAGAGATCGAGACCATACTAGCCAACATGGTGAAACCCCGTCTCTACTAAAAATACAAAAAAAAATTAGCTGGGCATGGTACACGCCTGTAGTCCCAGCTACTCGGCAAGCTGAGGCACAAGGATCGCTTGAACCTGGGAGGCGGAGGTTGCAGTGAGCTGAGATCGTGCCACTGCACTCCAGCCTGGTAACAGAGCGAGACCCTGTCTCAAAAAAACAAACAAAAAAAAAAGAAAGAAAGAAAGAAAGAAAAAATAAAAGAATTAAAAAGTACTGAACTGACCTATCACTTTCATTGTCAAAATAGAGACTACCATGCCTAATATAGTGCCATACATCTACAGTGGGGAATAGTTCAAAATAATTCACTAAGTTTCCTATTACTCTGAGACACCATGCCAAGCACTAGAGATACAAAGATTAATGACATCTGATCTCTTTGTAGGAGGAACAGATAAGTTAGCAAGGGAAACAAATATTTAAACAAATGACTGTCACAAAATAAATTCCATCATAGTTATAAACCTAGTCTCCCAGCAACACAGAAAAATAGGTATAAATATTGCTATTTTTAACCTTATTGTATAAACACAAATGTGAGAGGTCAAAGAAATCAAATGGCAAATGTAGATCAAAATTATGAAACCATTTTATGATGACTGCAACACTCTTTATATTATATAATATGTTCTTCTTATAATGCAAAGTCATAGGAAAAAAATACAGCTGCCAGTGTCAGAAGCACTGTAGGGTTATATGAAATACATACTAACACAAAGGAGATCTGACATAACAGACAGAATATCAATATGAGTCATACTGGTTATTCCAAGTGGAGTGCTACAAGTGACATAACTTCCAGGCTGTTTTTTCACATTTAACTTAATTCCCACAACACTCAGAGAATTTCAATAAATCTTGCCTTTATTAATTAAATCAATCCTACTGATTACCACTCACTATAAAAATCCTGTTCCCTTAATCAAAGATGACTTATTAAGATATTAGAGGGTAGATTATTCAAAGTGCTTTATAAAATAATATCTCTATATAATGATAATCTCTTACTATCATTCTTTATTTGAAAAGATGAAAAGAAGGGGAAAAGGACTGGCTTTTCCCATCAATTTTAAGTGATATAATCATTTCTGAAAACTAAGATTAAAAATAGTATGCTCCTTAGATACATCAACCAAATGGATAAGATTTGAAAAGACTGCAAGTTTATGATGACTATACCAGCTCTGAAAACAAAAGAGCAGTTTTATTTACAAAGTATTTTTAAAATACAGATTGAGCATTCCTAATCTGAAAAACCAAAATCCTCACAAAAATTTATGTTCTTCTTATAATGCAAACCAAAATGCTCTGAAATGCTCCAAAACTGGAGCACTGACATGATGCCACAACTGGAGAATCCACACCTGACCTCATGTACAAAGTCTCAGTTAAAATGCAGTCAAAACTATGTTTCATGCACAAAATCACTTAAAATATTGTATAAAATCACCTTCGGGCTATGTGTATAGGGTATACATGAAACAAATAAATTTTGTATTTAGACTTGGGTCCCACCGCCAAGATAACTCATTATATATGCAAATATTCCAAAATCAAAAAAAAAAAATCTAAAATCAGAAAGACTTCTGGTCCCAAGCATTTCAGATATAAAATGTAACAAAATTATTAATTAAAAAGTTGCTTCAGAAATAATGTCAAAATGACATACTGTAGAGTACTTGTTAATCTCCATAAGAAAAACCTGTTTCCAATAATGTAGATACTTGATAGTCATTACCTTACTCATGTGATCAAATATAGCACCACAAATAGGGAGACAACCTAAAATAATGTGTCTCCTATTGGGTTGAAATGATGTAGACAGCAATACTTATGAAGTTTACAAACAAGCAAAAACTCCTTAGCCTGAATGGATTTATACCTCTAGACTTAACTTCCAGTTAAACAGATAGATATCCAGGGAATGGAGAAATACAAAAACATTATCATAATGAAAAAAATTTGGCCAAGCATGGTGGCAATACTTTGGGAGGCTAAGGCAGGAGAATTGCTTGAGGCCAGGAGTTCAGGACCAGCCTGGGCGGCATAGTGAGAATCTGTCTTTATCTTTTAAAAAAAAATAGTAAAATTAAATAAAAATTTAAAAATCTTACAAATGCAGAATTTAAGACAACTACTCTGGATATTGTGAAAAGAAAATTAAGAGTACAAATCATATGTGATATTAAAAGGAACTAAAAAGATATAACAAAATGTAAGGAGTAAACCTTAAGAAGAAACAGAAAAAGAGCACCACTAAAAAAAAACCGAGAAAACTAAATTAGCTTACAAAGTGTTGCAAGTTACACAGAAACTTCAAGTTACAAAAAAAATGCTGCTCATATCCATTAATATTCTAGTTTGGAATACTGAAGTTCTTGGAGTAATTATAAACAGAAATTCATGTAACTCAACAGCATTGTTTAAATGGCTGCTATTTAATAGCTACTTTATTGAGAACAAAACTAATTTAAGAGGGATTTTAGAAGGGTACTAAATTTTTATTATAAATGCCTTTATTCAATATAACGACTTAATAACTTTTCTGATATGTACTGATACATGAAGAAAAGTCAGATTCCATATTCCATATTTGGCTGGAAAACCCATTATATGAATGGTCTACGAAAAAAAAAAAAAGACAGAGAGCGAACTTACCACTTGTATTAAAAGCCATGCAGCACACTGGCTTCTCATGGGCAGGGAAGTGGGCCACAATGCCATCACTGTCAGAATCCTCACTCACAAGCACCTTCACAAAAGGAATAAAGACAAATGGAGGTAAATATTTTCTCACCAATAACCGAGCTTGAAGACTATAAGAAGGTACATCACAAACCACTGACCAAATAACATGTTTCCACTCTAGTAGATTATTCTTGCCAATATAAGGAGAGAATTCCAGTTTAGAATTGAGGAAGAGATATAACATGCCCCCAAGCACATCAGTCATATAAACTCTAAAAAGAGTCAGCTGACTTGACTGTGGAAGACAGAAACAATTACTTCTTCAAGTATAGGTTCAGAGGAAAAAAAAAATGATACAATCAACTATTTTCAATTCTTTACAAAATGTAATCACTTAGCGCTTTATCCAAGGACAGGAAATACAGGTCTTACTGTGTTATGGGATCTGCTGGGAAATCACAATTTTTTGCCCATTATTGAAATATAAGAACAGGGGAAAAACAACATAATTTGTTAAACATAAATAAACAGGTGTATAGAGAAATCATCCAATAACATTTTCATATTATAGTATGAACGTTGTGTTCTTCAACTCTCAGTTTATAGACAGAAATAGAACTTCTTTGAAATGACTATCAAATCATAAAAGCAGAGGTACATTAGAATAGGTACCTCTGTATCTCAAATGGAGTTTCTTTTATTCACTCCTCTTAATTTTTAAGGCTACACTGAAATATAATTTACATTCCATATAATTTCCCATCATAAGTTCAACAACTTTTTTTAATGTTACTGTGTTTATTTATTGTTGTTTTTGTTATTCCTGACTCTTAATATAGAGTCTTAATCAGATGAGCATTCTGGCCTGGCCTCTGCAGGAGGGGCCTGTCTTTAGCCACGGACAAGAGGAGATTAAGGCCAGCATGATCCACAAGGTCAAGGGGCTGCAGAGCTCCCTAAGGCCAGTGTGCTGATGGGCCCTTCAATATTGTATCCTACCCAGTGCATTGGCAGGATGGGGTGACTGACAGGAATCATTGTTGCCTCTATGGGAAAGTCTTATGGAGATGGGGGCTGATGGATGTTGAAGTTTAGCCATTACATTACAGTGAGAGAGATTACATTACTAAGTGTCAGAGACCCTGCTGGGCACTTTCTGTTACTGTCACAGGTGGCTTTCACAGTAACCTTTTAAGAGAGCTCTTTTCATTTTTCTTGTGCATGGCTGTCCAGTTGTTCCAGCATCATTTGCTGAAAAGACTATCTTTATTGTATTGTCTTTGCTCCTTGTATTTATATGGGACTATTTCTTGGCTCTCTATTCTGCTCAAGTGGATCAATTTGTCTATTCTTTGCCAATGCCACTCTGTCTTTCTAAAATTAATTTTTCGATTGACAAATTTTATACATTTATGGTGTACATCATGTTTATATATATATATATATATATGCACATACATACACACACATTGTGGAATGGATAAACCAAACAATTTAATAATATGTACACTACCTCACATACATATTTTGTGAGTGTGTGATGAGAATGCTTAAAGCTATTCTCATACTATTTTGAAATATACAATATGTTGTTATTAAGTTTAGTACAATAGATCTCTTGAAGTTCAACAACTTTTTAAAAATTGTTTTACTTATCTAATGTTTCAGAAAGAAAACCTATTACACCAATTTTGGATCATAATATTTAGACACAGAGAAATTTGATTTTAAGTAGCCTTGGAAGTTGTCCTACACTGGCAATGCTATTTTTTTTTCTTTCAAAAATGCATGTTAGAGTCAAGTCTTACTATGTGTAAAATACTCTGCTTAGAGCTCAGAATATAAACCAAATGTTATTCCTGCCCTGAAAGATACAGAGCAAATGATCAGAACAGTTATTTTATCAGTTACAACATATATGCAAATATAGCCCAAAAAAACAATGTACTTAAGCACCAAGATAGTATTTGTGTGTGTGAAAGCTTTACAAAGATACAACTTGCATACCATAAAAGCTACCCGTTTTAACTGTACAGTTCAATCATGCTATACAATATCATAACCATCACAACAAGCCATCATAAAAATGTCTGAAACGTTATCCTGTCAGATCTTTCTTTATGCCTTATTGATCTAGCTAGAACCTCCAATTCAATCTAGCTACAAATACATTGATTATATTGATCTTTTCAAATAATCAATTTTAGACTTTTCCAATATTTCACTGTTTGCTGTTCCATCAGCTTCTATCCAGATCTTTATTATTTGCTTCATTAGTCTTTCATTGGTTATACTTTGCTCTTCTTTTTACAATCTTTTAAGGGAAACACTTAGATTATTAATTTCAGGCCATTTTCTTGTCCTAATATAAGCATTTAAAGCTGTAAATTTTCTTCCATAGAATACTATAGTTCTACTCCATAAATTTTTATATGTTCTGTTTTCATTTTCATTCAATTCAAAATATTTGCTAATGTCCCTAAGCTTCTTTCTTTGACCCATGAGTTATTTACAAATGCGTTTTATTTCCAAATATTTGGAGATTCCCCAAATCGAATTTTATTGATTTCCATTGTCCTTAGAGAAATACTCCTCATGACCTTAATCCTTTTAAAGTTATTAAGATCTGTTTCATGGCCAAGCATCTGTTCTATCATGTACAATGAATGTCCCAGATGCTTTTGAAAATAATGTGCATTCTGCAGTTTCGGGTGGTCAAGTTAGAAAATAGTGTTAATCATGTCTTCTAAGTCTTTTCTAATTTTCTATCTAGTTGTTCTATCAATTATTTTTTAATAGAGAAATAGTCGTACATGTTTACTAACATGCATGGGGAAAATTATGGAGTGCTTATTCCTATTAACTAATGAGAATAAATTATGGAAATCTTGAGCTGTAATAAACAGCTAAAATTGGGCCGGGCACGGTGGCTCATGCCTGTAATCCCAGCAATTTGGGAGGCTGAGGCGGGGGGATCACAAGGTCAGGAGTTCAAGACCAGCCTGACCAATATGGTGAAACCCTATCTCTACTAAAAATACAAAAATTAGCCGGGCCTGGTGGCGTGTGCCTGTAATCCCAGCTACTCAGGAGGCTGAGGCAGGAGAATTGCTTGAACCTAGGAGGCGGAGGCTGCAGTGAGCTGAGATCGCGCCATTGCACTCCAGCCTCGGCAACAGAGCGAGACTCTGTCTCAAAAAAAAAAAAAAAAAAAAAAAAAAAAAGAGCTAAAATTTCTTCTTTCAATTTTTCAGACTTTGTTCAATGTTTTTAGGGGCTGTGTTGTTAGGTATTTATATACTAATAATTGTTTTATTAATTATACATATTAATAGTGGTTTTCCAGAACAAGTATTACCGAGAAAAAAAAAAAGTTTTATCTGTATTATGTATTAACAATTGTTTTATTATATTGACCCTTTTATCATGAATGAAATGTCTCTCTTTTACTCCAGTAATACTTCTTGACGTAAAGTCTTTAATATTACTATGGCCACTCTAATTCTATTATGGTTACTGTTTACATGATATTTTTTAATTTCAACTTTTAGATACAAGGGGTGCATGTGCAGGTTTGTTACATGGATATATTGCACCCAGGTAGTGAGCATAGTAGCCAATAGGAACCCATACTCCTCCTTCCTCCCTCCCCACTCTAGCAGTCTGCAGTGTCTATTAATAGTTCCCATGTTTATGTCCATGTGTGGTCAATGTTTAGCTCCCACTTATAAGTGAGAACATGGAGTATTTGGTTTTTCATTTCTCCATCAATTTGCTTAAGATTTTGGCCTCCAGCTCCATGTATATTGCCGTAAATGACATGATTTCATTCTCTTTATGGCTGTGTAGTATTCCATGGTGTATGTATAACACATTTCCTTTATTCAATCCACTGCGGGCGGGCACTTAGGCTGATTCCATGTCTTTGCTATTGTTAACAGCATGGTGATTAATACACAAGTACATGTCTCTTTTTGGTAGAGCCATTTATTTTCCTGTGGGTATGTACCCATTAGTGGGATTGCTGGGTCAAATGGTAGCTCTGTTTAAGTTCTTTGAGAAGTCTCCAAACTGCTTTCCACAGTGGCTGAACTAATTCAGACGCCCACCAGCAGTGTATACGTGTTCCCTTTTCTCCACAGCCCCAGCAGCATCTGTTGTTGTTGTTGTTGTTATTTGAGATGGAGTCTTGCTCTGTCGCCCAGGCTGGAGTGCAGTGGCATGATCTCGGCTCACTGCAACCTCTGCCTCCCGGGTTCAAGCGATTCTCCTGCCTCAGCCTCCCCAGTAGCTGGGACTATGGGCACCCGCCACCACGCCCAGCTAATTTTTTGTGTTTTTAGTAGAGACGGGATTTCACTGTGTTAGCCAGGATGGTCTCGATCTCCCAACCTCGTGATCTGCCTGCCTCGGCCTCCCAAAGTGCTGGGATTACAGGCGTGAGCCCCCAGGCCCAGCCGGTTTTTGACTTTTTAATAACAGCCATTCTGACTGGTGTTAAGATGGCATCTCATGTGGTTTTGATTAGCATTTCCCTGATGATGAGAAATGATGAGCATTTTTCCATATGTTTGTTGGCCCATACGTATGTCTTCTTTTAAGAAGTGTCTGTGTGTCCTTTGCCCATTTTTAATGGGGTTATTTGTTCTTTACTTGTTGATTTAAGTTCCTTATAGATGCTAGATATTAGACCTTTATCAGATAAACCATTTGCAAATATTTTCTCCCATTCAGTAGTTGTCTGTTTGCTCTGTTGATAGTTTTCTTTTGCTATGCAGAAGCTCTTTAGTTTAATCAGGTGTCACCTGTCGATATTTGATTTTTGTTGCAATTGCTTTTGGGGACTCAGCGAAAAATTCTTTACCAAAGCAGATGTCAAAAAGGGTATTTCCTAGGTTTTCGTCTATGATTTTTAGTTTGAGGTCTTACATTAAAATTTTTAAAGCACGTGACGTATTTTTTATCATCCTTTTATTTTCAAACAAGTGGTCTTTGAATCTGAAGCAATTTGGGTCTGACACATTTGCCATTAATATATTGTTGGTATAATTGGATTTTAAGTTTGCCATTTTGCTATATATATTTATATGTCTTAGGTGTTTGTTGTTCCTCCTATCTTCTTTTTTTGTGTTTAGAAAATATTTTTAGCATTAATATTTTAAGTCCTCTGATACTTTTTCTGAGTAATTTCTTAGTGGTAGTTGGAGGGATTACAATATGCATATTAACTTATCATCTATTTCAGGTTAATATTGATTAAATTCCAGTAAAATACAGCTCATTGATGGAATATACCGGCATCTGCTACCTACTCCTTTGAGTTATCATCTTCCTATGTATTACCAATTTAAAAATAACTTGTCATTATTTCAGAAAAAAAAAAAAAAAAAACAGGAAAAAGGCTTCCCCTATGAAAGCCAATTTTAAAATTAGAAGAGGGCCGGGCACAGTGGCTCACGCCTGTAATCCCAGCACTTTGGGAGGTGAAGGTGGGTGGATCGCGAGCTCAAGAGATCGAGACCATCTTGGCCAACATGGTAAAACCTTGTCTCTACTAAAAATACAAAAATTAGCTGGGCGTGGTGGCACACACCTGTAGTCTCAGATACTCGGGAGGCTGAGGCAGAAGAATCACTTAAACCCGGGAGGCAGAGGTTGCAGTGAGCTGAGATCACACCACTGCACCACTCCAACCTGGCAACAGAGCGAGATTTCATCTCAAGAAAAAAAAATTAGAAGTGTTATACCTGATGCACAGATATCAACGAAAGGACACAAGAAATATGAAAAAGCAAGGAAATATGACACCTCCAAAGAAACACAATTCTCCAACAATAGGTTTTAACCCCTCCAAAAAATGTATAAAATGCCTGAAAAAGAATTGAAAAAATGATATTAAAGAAGCCCAGTGGGATACAAGCAGACAGACAACATGACAAAGAAATAAGAAAAACAATCCAGGATATGAAAAAGACATTCACCAAAGAGATATATCTCATAAGAAAGAACCAAACAGAAATCCATAAACTGAATAACTCAATGAATGACATAAAAATACAAGTGAGGCCGGGTGTGGTGGCTCACACCTGTAATCCCAGCACTTTGGGAGGCCGAGGCAGGTGGATCACGAGGTCAGGAGATGAGACCATCCTGGCTAACATGAGACCATTCTGGCTAACATGGTGAAACTCCGTCTCTACTAAAAAATACACAAAATTAGCTGGGCATGGTGGCGGCCGCCAGTAGTCCCAGCTACTCGGGAGGCTGAGGCAGGAGAATGGCGTGAACCCGGGAGGCGGAGCTTGCAGTGAGCCGAGATCACGCCACTGCACTCCAGCATGGGTGACAGAGCAAGACTCCATCTCAAAAAAAAAAAAAAAAAATTGAGAAGCTTCAACAATAGACTAGATGAAACAGAAGAAAGAGATTTCAGTTTGACAGGCAGGCCTTTCAGACTAACCCAGTCAGATAAAAGAAAAATGGGTACCAATGTACACTTAGATCAAAGGAATAAGTTCTAACATTCCATAGTAGAGTGACAATAGTTAACAACAATACATGGTACATTTAAAAACAGCTAGTAGTGAGGACTTAAAACGTTCTCTACACATAGAAATGCTAAGTGCTCATGGTTTTATATATCCTAAATACCCTGATTTGATGATTACACATTCTATGCATATAACAAAATATCACATGTACCCCAAAAATATGTACAAATATTATGTATCCATTTTTTAAAGATAACCAAATGGCCAATAAGCAAATGAAAAGAGGCTTCACGTCACTATTTCTTAGGTAAATACAAATTAAAACCATGATGAGATACTACTTTGCACTCATTAGGAGGGCCATTTACATCATTAGGATGGCCATTATTTTTAAAAAGAAAAATAACTAGTGTTGGGGTAAGGATATACAAGAAATTGAGACCCTTATCCATCACTGGACATTCGCTGGTGGGAATGTAAAATGGTCCAGCCACTGTGAAAAATAGTTTGGTAATTCCTCAAAAAATTAAATATAGAATTACCATATGATCCAGCAATTTGACTTTTAGGTACATAACCAAAAGTATTACAAGTAGAGACTCAATTAGAAACGTGTACACCAATGTTCACACAAGCATTATTCAAAATTGGCGAAAGGTGGTGGGCACGGTAGCTCATGCTTGTAATCCCAGCACTTTGGGAGACCAAGGCAGGCAGATCACTTGAGGTCAGGAGTTCGAGACCAGTCTAGCCAACATAGCAAAACCTTGTCTCTACAAAAAATAGAAGAATTAGCCAGACATGGTGGCAGATGCCTGTAATCCAGCTACTTGGGGGGCTGAGGCAAGAGAATCGCTTGAACCCAGGAGGCAGCAGTTGTGGTGGGCCAACATTGTGCCACTGCACTCCAGCCTTGGTAACAGAGCAAGACTCCATCTCAAAAAAAAAAAAAAAATTGGCAAAAGGTAGAAGTCAGCCAAATGTCCATCAATTAATAAATGGATAAACAAAATGTAGTATAGACATTCAATGGAATATTATGGAGCCTTTAAAAAGTATGAAATTCTGATATATGTTACGACAGGTATGAACCTTGAAAATATTATGCTAAGTGAAATAAACCAGACACAAAAGGACAAATATTGTAGGATTGCAATATGTGATGTACCTAGAAACAGGCAAATTCAAACACAAAAAGTAGAATGCTGGTTACCAGGGCCTGGGAAACAGAGTACTGGGAAGTTATTGTTTAATGGGCAGAGACTTTCAGTTTCAGATGGTGAAAAAGTTTTGGAAAGGGATAGTACCTGTACTGATAATTACATAACATTACAAATGTACTTAATGTCACTAAAATGCACATTTTATATTGTTAAATATTATTATATTGTTTGCATATACCACATTTTATTTATCCACCCATTCATCAGTTGATGAATATTTAGATTTTTTCTACTTTTTGGCTATTGCAAACAATGCTGCAAATATTCAGAGTTTTATCGTGGATATATATCAGTCATATAACTCTGTTTAACATTTTGGGAAGAACTTTGAAACTCTTTTACAAAGTGAACGCACAATTCTGACTAGCAGGTTAGAAGGGTCCCAACTTCTGCTTATCAGCCACAGGTATATCTTTTTCAAAGAAATGTTTATTCAAATCCATTGCTCATTGAAAATTAGGTAGTCTTTTTATTTTTGAGTTATAAGAGTTCTTTATATATTGCGAATACTGCTTATCAAAAATATGATTTACAAGTATTTTCTCCCCTTCTGTGAGTTGTCTTTTCATTTTCTTGATTGCGTCCACTGTAGCACAAATTTTGATTTTTATAAGGTTGTTTATGTCCCCATTTTTTAAAATATAAAAATATTAAGTATTTCTTACACATACATCAATCAACACACATCAGATGATGTTACAATTTCTAACGCAGTCATCAAATATAATCTTATAAATTCATTAAGTAGGATATCTTACATATACCTTTATTTTTACCCACCCCATTGTTGTTCTTTCATTTTTGAAGTTCTAAGCCTTCTTTTATTGTCATTTCCTTGGAAAACTTCTTTCTGCCATTTTTAAGAGTTGATCTGCGAGTGATAGGTTCTCTTAGTTTTCCTTTTTCTAAGAATGCCTTTATTTCCCTTTCATTTCTGAAGTATATTTTCACTACAAATGGAATTTGGGGCTACCAGTTCATTTATTTCAGTACTTTAAAGATATTGTACCACTTTCTTCAGCTTCCATGGATTCAGCTGGGAAATCTGCTGTCCATCATACAGTGCTGGTGGGAATATAAAACAGCACAGGCACTTTGGAAAATAGTTGCACATTTCCTTTCTAAAAGTGCACTTATACAACTCAGCAATACTCTTGGGCATTTACAGAGAAATGAAAACATATCCATATTAAAAACCTTTACACAAATGATCACGACAGCTTTATTCATAATAGAAAAATGCTAGAAACAATGCCACTGTCCTTCAAGGGGTGAATAATTGAACAAACTGACGCATTCATACAATGGAATACAACAGAGTGATTGAAAAGTACAAACTACAGCTGGGCGCGGTGGCTCACACCTGTAATCCCAGCACTTTGGGAGGCCGAGGTGGGCAGATCACGAGGTCAGGAGATTGAGACCATCCTGGCTAACATGGTGAAACCCCATCTCTACTAAAAAATACACAAAATTAGCCAGGTGTGGTGGCGGGCACCTGTAGTCCCAGCTACTCAGGAGGCTGAGGCAGGAGAATGGCATGAACCTAGGAGGCAGAGTTTGCAGTGAGCCAAGATCGCACCACTGCACTCCAGCCTGGGTGACAGGGTGAGACTCCATCTCAAAAAAAACAAACAAAAAAAAGTTCATCTTAAAATATTACATAATATATTATTCAATTTGCATAACATTGTCAGAGTCATAAAACTATAGAGATGGAAAACAGATTAGTGGTTATCAGGAAAAAGGGATGGGGTGGAATGAGGGATGGTCATGAAATACAAAGAAGTATGTGTTGATGAAACAGTTTAGAACAGTCCTGTATCTTAACTGTGGTGGGGGTTACATGAATGTATACATGGGATAAAATTTCACAGCCCTATACATGCCCACATAAACACACCAATGAATGCAGGTTAAACAAATAGAGAAAACTGAATAAGATCTGTAGCCTAGTTAACAGAGTGTATCATTGTCCATTTTCTGAGTTTTTTTTTTTTAACTCACACCACTCAGAAAATTTTCTTGTTTTGGTACTATACTATAGCTACAAAATATATCATCATTCAGGTTAAGCTGGAGGAAGTAAGGTGAAAGGCATGCGCAACTCACTGTGAGTCTATAATTACTTCAAAACTAATAAAAATATAGAATATATTGCAAGCTTTTGAGTGGCTCAGTTTCTGATAAGTAAAAAATGGTATCAGTTTTAATTTGCAGCTTTCTCATTAATAACAAGTGAAGTTATGGGTATATTTTATATCATTTACATGTATAGTTGACCTCTGAACAACTCATGTTTACAAGTGCTGACCCCCTGCACAGCTGAAAATCTGCATATGACTTTCACTCCTCCAATACTTAACTACTAATAGCCTACTATTGACTAGAAGCCTAACTGATGACAAGAATTGTCAATTAACACATATTTCGTATATGTATTATAGATTATATTCTTATAATAAAGAGAAAATATATTTACTGTTCATTAAGTGGAAGTGAATCAATTATAAAGGTCTTCATTTTCATTGTCTTCACTATGAGTAGGCTGAGGAGGAGGAGGAGGAAAGGGAGGAAGTGACAGAGAAAATCCACATATAAGTAGACCTGTGCAGTTCAAACCCATGTTGTTCAATGGTCAACCGTATTTTATTTTTTCTGTGAAATATTTATTTCTATCTTTTGCCCATTTTTCTACTTTAAACTTTATCTACAAGATTCTCTTTCCTTTCGTATATTATAACCCTACACCCTGTATGTTTCCTTCCAATACAATTGGCATTGAGTATTCAATTTGATGGCAGTAATAAAGACAGAAGCCATCCAGCAAAAAGGCACATTAATCTTACCACTACATAAGATTCTTTGAATGTTCTCTTTATGGACTTCACAAATATAGACAACCAGATACTTTTGGAAGAATCTTCTCCATTGCATCATCACCTAGCCTAAAACATTAAACCATTAATGTCAGAGATATTCCAGTATAATTTTCCTAAGACATGTAATCTTCACTCACCACTTATCACAGTAGGATGAACTCTTAAGTCTGTATTAACAACCTGACTACATTAAACAAAGCAGAGCCCATGAATTGATACAAGGTGGATAAGCCTTCATCACATGAACAAAACACTTCAGAAGCTATTAAATTATTGTGAATAACACTTGTTCTCCAGGCAAGAAATAGCTCAGATTTATGTCATCATTCTGAAGCATTTTATTTCCATTAGAGATTTTGCCACATTGCTAACTTCAATTATATAAACGTGTAAAAAGCAAATTATACCACTTAACTTATTCTGGTCAAGAAATGCTTTTAAATAAAACATGAAAGTAACACAGATAAAAATGGATGCAAAGTCAATCAAATTCATTCCTCCTTAATGCAGTTAACACACAATGATCCCATCACCATAAAATCAAATTAATCAATACGGCATCAGAAGGATGGTGAATCCAATTTTATATACTACCATTGTAAACACACAAAAAATCATTATTAAAGCCTCAAGGGATTTAAACAGCAAAAGTCAATGTATTATCAGCTTTTCATATACAATCTGAGTTGTATTTGGAAAAGGAAAAACATTACACTTTAGGCTAAACATCAGCAGAAGGGGCTAAAAGCAATAAATCTAAGACATTAACCACTGCAGTTTTAATACAATCCAGCATAATCTAAAAACAGCCTGTACTCCAACTGAACTACTTATCAGAGACAAAAACATTTTATTGACAAAAAACAGATTCATGTTAATTAAAAGAAAGAGAATTATACTGCACAGATCTCGTTGCTTTAAAAATTATAATTTTTTTAAAAAGTTCATACTAATTTACCTTTTAGTGAAAATCAATTTCTTTCCTGTCCTCTAACAGAATTTTTTAATCAAGTTAAAATTTCAGAGTATGTCATAAGTGGAAGATTGGGGCTACCAACCAGTAACAGAAAAGGTAGAATGTTCCATGTTGAACAACATTTAAGATTAACTTTTAAAAGTTAACATTTCTATGATTCTTCTTAATAAACATATTTGTTTCAAGTGTTATCAATGCATTTATCACAGACAAATGAACTTTTGCAACTCTCCAATCTATAGTCCATTTCCATACTCCAAAATTAAGACTTCCTTTTTCAAGGTCATAAAAAGTTAATGAACTTGAAGAAAAAAATTAAACCACATTTTAAAACATAAGGCCTAAATGTTATGTTTTAATATAATTATATGTCCCCATACTTCCATTTAACAAAATAAATATATGAATTATACTTCTATTTCATAAAAAATACCGAGATAACATTTTCTATTTTGAAATAACCCCAAATCTCTCCATCAACAAATGCTAGATCTTTAACAGATGTATGGTCCTAGACAATGTTGAGGAGAGTTGTTACTACCCAATAAACGTGGGTGGCCTTGTAGGTGAATTAAAAATCAAAAAATCAAAGAACAAAAGGAATTTTTTTACTCTAACACAACACTAAAGGTTTATACATTTCATTTCAATTAAAAAAGAGAACACTTGTATGTATCCACATCAACTAATTAACACAAGGTCATTACAGTCAACTGAAAAGTTTTCTAGCACTTCATTAAAAAAATACGAATCTGTAACATAGTTGGCTAACCACAAAATTAAGACAGGAGAGGCAGAGAATTATTATTCAGATTTCAAGTAAAATACAAGAGCCAAATTTAATAATCCAGAATTTCAAAGTTTTTTTGTTTTAATTGCAGAAAAATTTTCTTGAAATGCTGTGAATCTTACTATAGGAACTAGCACATAAGTAGCTGCCAAATGTAATTTTTCATCACGATGCCAAACCATATATACTGGAAACAGATTTTCTCAAAACATATGCAATATTTAAGGCTAATACCTTAACAGCTCACATAGTTTCTAAGCATAGTGCTCTGAATATGGAATTAAATATATATTCTATATAAAAACTAAAAGGAATTTCATTTCACCAATACTGCCCTACTCCTATCTCATTCTAGGAATTGATTCGAGATTGTATTTTTATATCAATGATCACACACTATCAGAATAAAAAAATTACCTTCCTTTAAGAAACGTATATTTAAAATGAAGACTATGACACAAATGAAAATAGAGTTTATGAGTGCATGGGGGAAAAACAGCCCAAATGATACCTTACCAGCAAGATTTATATGCAAATGTAACATGTATTTCCATGCTTATAATCACTCATTGTAAATGTTTCTAAAGCTATATTTTTAAAATTACAGAACACTGTAACTGAAGATACAAGATTTTATAATAAGCTACTGCCGTGTATGTATTCTTATATGCTACTTTAAGATTTCACATATTTTTATATTGATAAGAAAACATCTGTTATAAATTTTGATACTACTCAGTAAATTGTGTAAGTTGCAACTTTTAATTAATTTATTAATTCCTCCAAATAGGTATGGTCCTGCCTTTAAAACAAAATTTATATGGCCAGGAGCAGTGGCTCATGTCTGTAATCCTAGCACTTTGGGAGGCCGAGGCGGGCATATCACCTAAGGCCAGGAGTTCAAGACCAGCCAGGCCAACGTGGCAAAACCGCATATAACTAAAAATACAAAAATTAAGGTTTGGCGCGGTGGCTCATGCCTGTAATCCCAGCACTTTGGGAGGCCAAGGCGGGCAGATCACTTGAGGTCATGAGTTCGAGACCAGCCTGGCCAACATGGAGAAACCCAACTCCACTAAAAAATACAAAAATCAGCTGGGCATGGAGGCACACACCTATATCCCAGCTACCTGGAAGGCTGAGGCAGGAGAATTGCTTGAACCCAGGAGGTGGAGGTTGCAGTGAGCCGAGATCGTGCCACTGCACTCTAGCCTGGGCAACAGAGCAAGACTCTGTCTCAATAAATAAATAATAAAAATACAAAAATTAGCTGGGCGTGGTGGCACGTGCCTATAATCCCAGCTACTCGGGAGGCTGAGGCAGGAGAATCGGTTGAATCCAGGAGGTGGAGGTTGCAGTGAGCCGAGATCACTCCACTGTGCTCCAGGCTGGGCAACAGAGTGATGCTTCATCTCAAAAAAAAAAAAAAAAAAAAAAAAAAAGAAAGAAAGAAAAAAAAGAAAAAGAAAAAGTAATTTATTAATCTTATAATTTAGGTTATGACAAATGTCATTACACACGAAAAAGAAACAATAATTGAGTCTCTAGGGTGGCAAGTTAAGAAAAAAACAGAATATTATGAACAGAATATTATTAAACATATATAATTATTTATTTATGAGACAAATGTCCTCACAGGTAAAAGAATCTCTTAGAACCTCAACTTTACCTTCAGGTTTGATGCATTAATAATGTTCAATATCGTGAAAATGGCCATACTGCCCAAGGTAATTTATAGATACAATGCCATCCCCATCAAGCTACCAATGACTTTCTTCACAGAATTGGAAAAAACTACTTTAAACTTCATATGGAACCAAAAAAGAGCCCGCATCGCCAAGTCAATCCTAAGCCAAAAGAACAAAGCTGGAGGCATCACGCTACCTGACTTCAAACTATACTACAAGGCTACAGTAACCAAAACAGCATGGTACCGGTACCACAACAGAGACATAGATCAATGGAACAGAACAGAGCCCTCAGAAATGATGCCGCATATCTACAACTATCTGATCTTTGACAAACCTGACAAAAACAAGAAATGGGGAAAGGATTCCCTATTTAATAAATGGTGCTGGGAAAACTGGCTAGCCATATGTAGAAAGCTGAAACTGGATCCCTTCCTTACACTTTATACAAAAATTAATTCAAGATGGATTAAAGACTTACATGCTAGACCTAAAACCATTAAAATCCTACAAGAAAACCTAGGCAATACTATTCAGGACATAGGCATGGGCAAGGACTTCATGTCTAAAACACCAAAAGCAATGGCAACAAAAGCCAAAATTGACAAATGGGATCTAATTAAACTAAAGAGCTTCTGCACAGCAAAAGAAACTACCATCAGAGTGAACAGGCAACCTACAGAATGGGAGAAAATTTTTGCAACCTACTCATCTGACAAAGGGCTAATATCCAGAATCTACAATGAACTCAAACAAATTTACAAGAAAAAAACAAACAACCCCATCAAAAAGTGGGCAAAGGACATGAACAGACACTTCTCAAAAGAAGACATTTATGCAGCCAAAAAACACATGAAAAAATGCTCATCATCACTGGCCATCAGAGAAATGCAAATCAAAACCACAGTGAGATACCATCTCACGCCAGTTAGAATGGCCATCATTAAAAAGTCAGGAAACAACAGGTGCTGGAGAGGATGTGGAGAAATAGGAACACTTTTACACTGTTGGTGGGACTCTAAACTAGTTCAACCATTGTGGAAGTCAGTGTGGCGATTCCTCAGGGATCTAGAACTAGAAGTACCATTTGACCCAGCCATCCCATTACTGGGTATATACCCAAAGGACTACAAATCAGAAGCACCATTTGACCCAGCCATCCCATTACTGGGTATATACCCAAAGGACTATAAATCATGCTGCTATAAAGACACATGCACACGTATGTTTATTGCGGCACTATTCACAATAGCAAAGACTTGGAACCAACCCAAATGTCCAACAACGATAGACTGGATTAAGAAAATGTGGCACATATACACCATGGAATACTATGCAGCCATAAAAAATGATGAGTTCATGTCCTTTGTAGGGACATGGATGAAACTGGAAACTATCATTCTCAGTAAACTATCGCAAGGACAAAAAACCAAACACTGCATGTTCTCACTCATAGGTGGGAATTGAACAATGAGAACTCATGGACACAGGAAGGGGAACATCACACTCTGGGGACTGTTGTGGGGTGGGGGGAGGGGGGAGGGACAGCATTAGGAGATATACCTAATGCTAAATGACGAGTTAATGGGTGCAGCAAAACAACATGGCACATGGATACATATGTAACAAACCTGCACATTGTGCACATGTACCCTAAAACCTAAAGTATAATAATAAAAAAAAAAGGAAACAAGATAGGCAAGTTGGTATCCTAAATTATAATAAAGTGTATATTCTGTTGAAAAAAAAAAAAGAAAAAAGAAAAAAGAAATGAACATTAACACACACACACACACACAAAAATGTTCAAAACAGCAGGTTCTAACATGTTACTAATCATTTTTAAAGAAAAACCTCATTTGAAATAATCTGAATTCCTAAAATTCCAAATTGATAATCTCCTAGGCCAAATACATTTTGACTAATCTTGATCTTAGCCCCATCTTTGCAAGTAACACACATTGTACACACCAAAAGTTCTTCTTACCTGGCCCTCTCCAACAGTTTCGGTGTCAATAACTGTGATGATGCCGGGGACCAAAGGACTCCGCCGGGAATTACTGTGGATGGCAACGTCATCTTCTGTCACACCTGAAGGCAGCGTGCCTGTCAGCTGAGTCACCACTTTCCCTACCATTGTCAGGCCACTTTTCAATGTCTGTACAATGAAAGGTTAAAATGTATGACTTCACATCAGTATTTGGATTCTACATAGAAATATGCATTTTATTAATTTTCCTAATCATTATGTTAAATTATTTACCTCTTACAATCTTTTATAATAGCAGTAAACTGTCACAGACATTCAGTCTGACTTTTAATGATCTTGAATTTTAATGAGAATATCAGTATTAGTTTGAGGGAGTGGCATCAGTAAAGTCTCTAAAGTCCCCACGGCAGGGATAAAGCCATAGTTCAAAAAATTAAAGAGCTCTGTTTTACATAAGGGTGCAATTATATTTTTATAAAAGATATTTCTTTCATTCCCTCCTCTTAATATGTACATCTTAAAATCAATGACATAGGAAGAAGGAGAAACTATGAAATGGTCAATTGTTTGAAATATTATAACTCTAACTGTATATCTATGTTCTAGTATGAAAAAGACTGAGACATTGGTAGAATATCTATGTGGAAAAGAATGTGCTTCCAAAGCAAATCTATGAATATTCTGTTATATAATACTGTATACCAATATTTGGCATATGGAAAACACAGTCTCTGTCCAAGAGATTAATTACTGGATGAATAAAGTGTCATACTAAATTAGTTAAGAGAGTTATTTTCTATCTGGTAACAGAAAACAATTAAATGTGGTGCTCCTACTATATTATTTCAATTAAAGATAACTTAAGATGTTTATAATTACATTTTAGTTCCATTTCATTCAAAATATATAAGTAAAACTAACTCATGAAATATTTTTTATTCTATGTAAATATCCTCTGATTATCCTCATATTCATTAATAGAAACATTTTTCTAAATAACAAGTTTTTTCATCTGAAAGGAAGAAAGCTTCAAGTTTCTGAGTCTACAGAAAAAAAATGGAAGGAAGAAAGCTAAAATAAAGACAAATACATGTGAGTCACACATTGCTGAAGAAGGGTATCATCACTAGAACCAAAACAGGCACCCTAGAATACTTAGATATATCAAAAGTTACATTTTAAATAATATGGGTACATTTTTCCAATTCTCATGCTGTAAGAAAAAAAGTTTCATTAAAATATTTCAAATTAATCTTCAATGAGGTGACTATCTTTTCTAAAACAATTATGAAAAAAATATCCTCACGTAATTCTGGCACATGCTATGGCTAAATTTGAAAATATAAACTATTATATACATGGTATTTCAAATTTTAATTCATAAATAGTATACAAAAACAGTTGTGTATAGAGGTCTAAATGTGATGTAAGCAATAATTAGATTAAAATTGAAAATGGGAGAAGCATTCTCCAAAGAAATGTTCTATTAAAATACCATAAAACTAGCACTAACAATAGATGCATTATTTTATGGTAGCTATGTTTCCATGGTGGCTTTTCTATGGACTAAGGACTGGTAAAGGCACTTAACATAAACTATGTTGATAGATTTCCTCAGATACTTCAATTTTATGAAAGAGAAAATCGAGGCTAGGGAAGTTAAGTAAAACGGAAGCTCAACAGTTACCCAATGACAAAGTCAGAATCAAAACTGGGACCATCTGTCTCCAGGGCCTGATTTTTACACTATCCTGTACTGCCTTGTAATCTATTTCTGTTACTACTTGTGATCTCACAGTTAATGAATACAAAACACAGATGTCTGACGGGTGGAAAACAGGAAAAATTAAAATCCATAATAATATACTAATAAATACTTAAATAAAAATGACCAGCAAAGCCATATGCTGAATTCAAACAAAAAGATATAATTTAACAGCAGACTAAAACCAAGAGAAAGCCACAAATCAATTGTAACTGTTTTGTTTAGTGCTAAAAACTCAAACTCCAGTGATTATAAAACACATTAGCGTTCCTCAATCAGCAGCCAAACATTTCTTTCAATAATTCACAAGAAATGACTTACACAAAGTCTGTTAGAGTGTTGTCAAGTAAGCCTCTGAAGGACCAACAGAATCAGGCGCCACAGTGTATTGATGTCAAGAGCAGGCCAGGAAGCCTGATTAACCTCTGAGATGCCTCAGCTGATGTACACACTCCATTAATGCTAATGGAGATGCTACCACTTAAACGCAGCTATCCCTTTATCAAAGGAATGCCTTTTAGTTTTAAAGTCTTTGGTTGTATATCCTCCCCATTTGCCCCTGAGCCTATTATTTCATGCTCTTACACCAATGAAAAGGAATAAAACTAAAAGAACTGGAGCACATAAAAAGTGGAAAGTAATGTGTACCAAAGCAAACCACAACAGTAAAAGTTAACATAAGAGAACCAGGAAAAAGATCCACAGAGAGAGAGAAGACAGCAGTATATTTCATAGTCAACAGCTCATATTACGTGAAGAGTGTTTGATATTTCCTAGGGGAAAAAAAACATGACTATTGATGGAGTTGTCTTAGTAGTGGACAAAAATCTAAACTCAAAATTTAAGTCATCAAATCTGCAATTTGTATAGCAAGTTACAAGATACTACTATTTATCATAACCCATTAACTATGCAGGGAGTCAGGGGTGTTAGAGAAAAGTGCTGGAAGTTTTCTGCATTTGTAAAGACCCTTGCTTTTAGGGTAAATTTGTTTCCATGTTAGCATCAAGCTCATCTATGAGCACTAGTGTCCAGAAGTTAACTGATAATGTTATTTAACGGAAATCTAAATCACCTCACAGTAATTTGTCTCTCCAATTAATTTCAGTGGACAGAGTATGTATATATCTGACTATTTTCTCAAATATATATGAAAAATTATAAAGCCTCAGCAAAAATTAGGAATACAGAAGTATAACCTGGCCAAAAGGAGATGAAAAATTAGACTGAGTGTCCTCACAATCTGAGGTATCTACATAAAAATGTTCATTAAATCACTGATGAATCTTCACACGAGTACTCACAGAACTAAACTGTAGCTGTAAGACAGCTGAACATGCGAGACTATAATGAAAGTGTGAGAAAATCCGTTATGACCTATAATTCAAATGAGCATGGTACTTATTCTGTTCTGCTGCAAGCAGATTTGCCGAAGGGTCACTAGTCATCTTTAACCTTTCCCATGCCATATCAGTTGGCCTCCCTATCCATTAGTGCTAATGGTGCTGCTCTCACAAAAGCTGTTAGTTGTCATTAAGAAGTTATCAGATAACAAGAGAAAACAGGGGCATTTTTATTAAATCAATTGACCACACTGGGGTTAACACACATGAAAATAAGACAGTAATGAGGGAACTAGAAAATACGGACCAAGATTTTATAAATGTGTCAAATAATCTTATTCGAACAATTTCAATATTATTTTTTTCTTTATCACTACCATAAAAAATTCATGACTCTCATATTCTTTATGAGAAAAGTCAAATTACTTGGAAAATCAAAGGAAAAAACATTAATAGCATAAATATTATGCAAGTTGTATTTGGAAATGCAGAAAATGTAAAAAAGATTATTTCCTCTAAGGAGCTCCAAGTGCATATGCAATGAATATATTTATCCTCACAATTGCAGTGAGACAAAAAATTTAAGACAAAAAAATTAATAATTAATCCTTCTATATAACAAAGTGGTTAATAACCTCTATTAAGCCACAAGGGAAGCTGTGGCTTCTTTTACTCAGAAAGAGTAAAAGAGTAATGATTACACTTTCAGAGAAAGTGACTTAATAAAATAACTGCAAAATGACTTTAAGATAAGTATTTTTCTTAAGGAGCACATACTACATGGCTTTTTAACATGCTCTCCATGTTATATCTCAAAAAATATATCACCTAGAAATGGTTAAAAAAGAAATAAGAAAATGTATTTTCTATTTTCAATAATGACAGGCTGGGGAAATCAGATCAATCTGATTTCCACTAATGAGAGCAACTAGGAAAACTGAAGACAGTATTTTTGTAAAATGCTGCTTGAAGGTACTGAGTTACAAAGTCAGAATCCGAAAGAATAAGGAAATCCAGACATTTCCGCTGGGCATTTAGGCCTAGAGGTATCTGGTGATAGGAAGCAGGAGGTAGGGTGCTAAGAAACTAAGTGGTGTTTTTGATAGATGGAACTAGAAAATCATCTATGAGAGTCAAAGGCCTGCCAAATGGGTCTACTTGGTGACGTTCCCTCCAAGCTTGGGTTTGAACATAAAGAAATATACAACAGAAGAGTCCACCTACAGCAATAAGGTGACCGCAGCTATTGCAGGTGAACTTCATTTAAATAATCTCAATCCCTGAAATTGGATTATTATTCAAGACTGATACTGTCCCAGAACTCCACTGTCATCCCAAACTCAGAACTATTTTCTAAAAAGTTTTGAAATAAATTCTGGCAAACAAGTGATAATAGGAGTTAAAAAGAAATTATTTAGGGAGTTAGTGAGAGTAAGGGAGTCCTCAGCAAGGTTTTCCTTTAAATAAAAATCAGCCCCCAAATAATTTCTTTTCTAACAGAAAGCAGCCTGAAAGATCAAGCTGCAAGCATAGATAAGCAAGCTGGAAGCTTGCATAGGTGAATGCCAGCAGCTGTGCCAATAGAAAAGGGGTATCTGGAAGTCAGGTATATTCAACATAGAGGTTCCCTCTTACCTTTTCTTTGTTACCACATGTGCAGGCAACATGGCACCAGCCAGGTAGAGACTCCATTTGCATAATAAAAGATTATGGTGGGATAGCCAGCCTCTACACGTGCTACGTAAATGGCACACCTGGTCCAACCAACCCACTACACCCTATGTAAATCAAACATCACCTCCTCAAGCTCATCTATAAAACCAATCACATCTCGCCCCAATCCTGAAACCCGCTTGGGCTCCCTCCCTCTGCAGGAGGAAGCTCTCTTCTTTCTTTCATCTATTAAACTTCCACTCTTAAACCCACTCCTTGTGTGTCCCCGTCTTCAATTTCCTTGGCATGAGACAACAAACCTTGGGTATTACACCAGACAAATGACACCGCTTCACAAGGACTCAAGTCATAACAAATGAGAACCAGCAGAAACAACACACAACAGAAACGGACCCAAAAGGGAACCAGACATTAGAGTTATCAGAAACAGACTTCAGTATGACCAAGTTTACTGTGTTTAAACAAGTTTGATAATTTGAGAAAAATTTAAAAACCAAGAGAACCAGAAACTATCTCTATTAAGATATTATCAATGAATATATTTTCAATTTTATCAAATACTTTTTGTTCATCTATTGTGATAAGCATACAGTTTTCTCCTGTTAAATGTACAAATTATGCTCATTGATCTTGAGTGATAAACCAGCCTTATATTGTGGATTATCTCAAATGGATTGTGACACAATATATAGCGTCCTATATATTGAAGAATTGTGTCCTATATATTCTTATCCCAAGTGGATTGTGACACAGCATATATTGTGTCCTATATATTATACTATAATTATGTCCCTATATTCTTATTTCAAATGGACTGTGACACAATATATATGGTATCCTATATAATGCTGTTTTTCTGCAAATATTTTATTTAGGATTTTTCACATCTATGTTCATTGATTTGGACTGTAGTGTTCTTGTATTATAATGCTCTTCTAAAGTTTTAGTATTAAGGTGATCTGGCTTCATCAAACCAGATTAGGCATAATCTGACTTTGCTTATTCTCTGGAAGAGTCTTTGTTTAACTGCCATTGTTTATTCTTAAATATTAAAAAGAATTCTCTAGAGAAGTTTTCTAGGTCTGGAGACATCTTTGTGAGTTTTTTTAAAATAACCCTTATATTCTCCCAAAAATAAAAGTAAACAGACTGCAGTGGCGCAATCATGGCTGACTGTAGCCTCGGCCTCCAATGCTCAAGCAATCTTCCCACCTTAGCCTCTGGAGTAGCTGGGACAACAGGCATGCACCACCACACTCAGATAATTTTTAAATTTTTTTTGTAGAGACAGGGTCTCACTATATTGCCTCAGCTGGTCTCAAATTCCTGAGCTCATGTGATCCTCCCACCTCAGCCTCCCAGAATGCTGGGATTATAGGCATGAGGCACAGCATCCAGCCCTAAAGTGTTATATTAAACATAATTTCATAGTCTTAAACATGGAAGACATGAGTATATGCCTCACAGTTCCCAATATTGAGGTATGAGAAAATGGGGAGTTTGCACTTTTTTGGTTGTTTTTTTGTTTTTGTTTTTGTTTTGAGACAGAGTCTTGCTGTGTTACCCAGGCTGGAGTGCAGTGGCGCAATCTCAGCTCACTGAAACCTCCGCCTCCTGGGTTCAAGCAATTCTCCTGCCTCAGCCTCCCAAGTAGCTGGGACTACAGGCACCCGCCACCATGCCCAGCTAATATTTGTATTTTTAGTAGAGACAGGGTTTTACTATGTTGGCCAGGCTGATCTTGAACTCCTGACCTCGTGATCCGCCCGCCTCAGCCTCCCAAAGTGCTGGGATTATAGGCATGAGCCACAGCGCTCAGCCCTGCACTTATTTTTAAAACATCTTAAGTCCAGCCTCACTCACTCCAGCATGTCCACAGCAAAACATGGAATGAAGATCACTTTCTTTTTATATAAGCACATAAACACATAAGAATAGCAAACAGGAGCTGAAAAGTTATCCTCCCTTCCATAACTAAAAATTACTGAAAATGATCATAAGCTAAACTATTGTGATCCATGTGTATGAGACAGACAAGTCTAAAAGGAGTCTAATACTTGAGAAAAAGATCTCATTGCTATATTTTGTGGATAAATGAGTAGACTAATACTGAAGATGTTTTCTAAGTACTCTCTCTCAGCTCTTCATTGAAATAACCATCATAATTTTTGTATACACAATGGAGAAAAGCGAGCAATCTTTATTAAGATTTCTGCAATTGCTGGGTGCGGTGATGCACACCTGTAACCCCAGCACTTTGGGAGGCTGAGGTGGGTGGATTGTTTGAGCTCAGAAGTTCAAGACCAGCCTGGGTAACATGGCAAAACCCTGTCTCTACAAACCAGGCGTGGCAGCATGCGCCTGTAGTCCCAGCTACGTGGAAGGCTGAGGTGGGTGTTCACTCCAGCCTGAGCAACAGAGCGAGACCCTGTCTTAAGAAAAGAAAAAAGATTTCTGAAATCTAAAACTCATAGTGCTATAGGCATAAAGACCTAATGGTTAATTCTCTTTTGGGTGCAAAATACGTAATGCTTCTCTCATCAAACCAAGGAACACATTCTGAAGCACATGATGTAAGCGTCTGTGATGAAATATGAAGTATTTTTGTATTTGTTTTACATAAAACAGTGTGACCTTTGATTCCCACTCTGTGGTTTGCTTTAAACTGTTGTTCTTTTCTGAATGGTTGTGCTTTCTATTATATGCTGTCATTTAGATTCACTCTGTCATTCCTATTATTAGAATTGTTCTGTTGTATACTTCACAATTCAAAAGGATAGTGGTTACAAGAATACCTTATCATCAGCATAAAGTTTACCAGACATCATCAAAATTAACCCTCACACACATGAAAAAAAGAGCTCACTTGAGAAACATGAAGGGGCAGCCCCTTGATATAAAAGAATCTTTGAATGTGACGAGGGACAGACTCAATTTTTCGTAGGGAATAATATTCTTTTCATGAGAAGAAGACTCTGAAATGTTCAAAGATGCAAAGGGGTGTCAGTGTAGGTAGAACGATGCAAATCACAGAGAATCCAGAAGTCACTGTTTAAAACATGGAAAGCTTCTTCCAAATGTGGTATTAATTAGACAACAGTCTTGAAGCTAGTTAACAGACTTAAAGCATTTAAAATTGAATAAGTACAAGCACTACAATCATTACAATAGAAAATATAATTCAGGAGAGAAATCTGAACAGTTACTACACATAACCACAACTCTCCAAAATTTCGGAGGTACTCACTTTAGCAGCACTAATGACTGTGGCAGTATAAGACTGAATGTTGTCTCCACAGGCTCCACCACGGGACTGATGACATCGTATCAACTGAGAAAAAGAGAGAGAGAAGCAGAAAGTCATTTCTATTAATCTGTTTAACTCTACAGGCTATTAGGATAGAGCTTATTTACCGTGAACAGTGATGGTGATGGGTGGGAATGTTTGCATGAGTGTATTTCAGACAAACAGCTAAAAGTTTTGCTGAGACACTTCTACCCCTTTTTATAATCTACTGGTGCCACTCAGGCAGTTTCATGCTCAACTACGGTTTTCATTACAAGAAGAATAGTCTTTCATAATCCATAAACCCTGAAATGGTAGGATTGGGGTCTGGTGGCCTTTCCACAAATAAATTTTTAAAACATAATCAAAGGACTTACACACAACTTCCTAACTTAAATATCTGACATGCTAACAAATTAGATGTTTTATCCTGTTAATTCCTCCACAAAGATTATAAAACATAAAAAGTAGACAAAAGATTTTGCCATATTTGCATTTTCAATTGTGTCAGTGGAAAAGCGTTACAAATTACGCATAAATCACCTATGACACATATATTAGCTGTCCACTTCAGAGAACTTAAACTTTTACCATTAGGAATGAAAAAGGCATATCCTTATTTGTGACTGACGTAAATAAAGCAAACTGCCAATTTTCAAAGTGAATCACTACTTTGATATGCATGATTATTTCACATGCTAAGCAATAAACCAGGATTAAATTCTCCACTGGTCCTCTACTTCCTATAATTAGCAAAAAATGTCATTAGCCAGATTTGTATGCTTAACATTTTTAAAAAACAAAATGACAAGGGTAGAGTATTAGAACTGCACCACATTATGAGTTTTTAGAACCTCTGGAATTCACGAAGAATCTATATCTCACAAAACATAAAAATTAAAAATGCTTTACATCGTTTAAAACCAGGTCCTCTGATGAAGACTGATATGTAATCCTTTTATTCTTAATTCAAAATTTTCTTCATCATTGACATTGTTATTTTAAACATCCCTGAAAGCAATAGTAATATATTATAATAGAATGGAACACCCTTAAAAGTATGATATGCAAAGTCAAGATTTTTTTTAGGCAATGTCTGTTATGTCACACTGAATGACTGCTTAAGTAGATTTCAAAGAGAGAAGTGAGGAACTTTCCAAATGATAGGTGATCATCACATGTGGTTTCACATAGAGTAAGATAAAGAATTTGAAAAGTGATCATTTTAGCAAATAAAAAGAATCTCTCTCTTGCTCACTCATTCATCCACAAATACACATTCAAATAATTATGAAAATTATTCCTCTGCTGCCTCCTGCTGCATGAGCAAGGAAAGAAAGGCTATTACTTATTCCCTGCTTCTGGTAATTAAAATACTGAAGGACAAATATGTAAAAACAACAACAACAACAACAACAACACTCTTACCTTTTTTTTTTTTTTAAGAGACAGAGTCTCACTCCGTCACCCAGGCTGGAGTGCAGTGGTATGATTTCAGCTCACTGCAACCTCTGCCTCCTGGGTTCAGGTAATTCTCCTGCCTCGGCCTCCCAAATAGCTGGGATTACAGGCACATGCCACCACACCTGGATATTTTTTTTTGTTTATTTTTAGTAGAAACGAGGTTTCCCCATGTTGGCCAGGCTGGTCTCAAACTCCTGGCCTCAAGTGATGCACCAGTGTTAGCCTCCCAAAGTGCTAGGATTACAGGAGTGAGCCACCACACCCAGCCCTATTCTTACCTTTCAAATTCAACTACAACTGAGTCAGCAGTTCTGCACAAAAGTAACTAAGTCAGAAATTTTAGTCTAAAATTCAGAATCATCAGAAAATTACATTTATATCTTGGTTCAACAAAATTAAAGATGAGTCAGAATTTTCTATAGTGCAAAATTCTATCAAATGAACTAATTTCCAGGAAATACTGTTAAGCAAAAGAAAAAAAAAAGCAGTTTGCCAAAGAGCATATATACTATGTTATCTTTTGTGAACGAAAGGGATATAGACTTTGGTCAAAAACCATTTCATGCTCACCTCCTCCATTTAGAAGAACCAAAATAGTGCATAGAGAATCACACTTCAAATACACTGTCCAAGGTAAAACACTGGAATTCAACAGAGAACTAACAGGAAACACCAAAAGTGGGTAGGAGAAGGAAGACAGGTAGCCTGCTTGGCTAGGATAGGCTGGGAGCTGGGAGTGGCTTCCCAACACAAGGCAAGGGTAAGTAAGAGAATTCCAGAGGCCCATATCCCCCACCATGGAACCATACAATCTTAGCTAGGAAAGAGACCCTCAAGCCTCCCAAGCCCTGAAACTTAACATAGGGAGCTGCCGGGAGACTCTCCAACAGAACTGCTCCAGGGAGGGAGCTTGTACTGGGTCCTATACACTTTCTGATACCTAAGTGG
Source organism: Nomascus leucogenys (assembly GCF_006542625.1). Lineage (NCBI taxonomy): Eukaryota > Metazoa > Chordata > Mammalia > Primates > Hylobatidae > Nomascus > Nomascus leucogenys. The sequence continues at coordinate 9,908,695 of NC_044394.1, read as the reverse complement.
CTATAGCAAGACAATATTTTCTTTTTCTTTTCTTTTCTTTTCTTTCTTTCTTTTTTTTTTTTTTTTTTAAGAGACAGGGTCTCACTATGTTGCACAGGCTGGAGTGCAGTGGCTATTCATAGGTGCGATCCCACTACTGATCAGCATGGGAATTTTGACCTGCTCTATTTCCAACCTGGGCTAGTTCACCCCTCCTTAGGCAACCTGGTGGTCCCCTACTCCTATGAGTTCACCGTATTTGCTGCTGAACTTAGTGCAGACACCCGATTGGCATAGTGCACTATAGCCCAGAGCTCCTGAACTCAAGCAATCTTCCTACCTCTGCCTCCCAAGTAGCTGGAACTACAGGCACAAGCCACCATGCCCAGCAAGACATCATTTTCAAACCTGGTTTTTGGCAGATGGCATGCTGCTCTGAGGCCTAACAGCACTGGGACTGAGGTGTTAAAAAAAAAAAAAAAAAAAAACTCAGGGGCCTGGAGTGGTGGCTCACACCTGTAATCCCAGCACTTTGCGAGGCTGAGGTGGGCGGATCACAAGGTCAGGAGACCAGACTGGTCAACATGGTGAAACCCTGTCTCTATGAAAAATACAAAAATTAGCCAGGCATGGTGGCGCATGCCTGTAATGCTAGCTACTCAGGAGGCTGAGGCAGGAGAACTGCTTGAACCCAGGAAGTGGAGGTTTCAGTGAGCCGAGATCGTGCCACTGCACTCCAGCCTGGGCAACAGAGCAAGACTCCGTCTCAGGAAAAAAAAAAACTCGGGCTGTCACTGCTGGGACTAGGGTGTGATCTGGGCGCATTCCCGCACTAGGGGCTGAGAACTGAGTAAAGCATTGGCTGTAGCAGCTACCAATGCAGGGAAGCAAGGGCTGCCGGGCCAGAGACTGAGACATGAGCAGGCATGAGTTGCCACTAAGACTTGGTCGCGAGCTGGGCAGAGGCTCCTGCAGTCAGGGATGGGGGTGAGACAGGTATATGCCATTGCCACTGGGACTGCGGGGTGAGCCCCACTGGGACTGGGGTGTGAAAGAGACACATTTTCCCCACCTACCAGCCTAGCTGTGGCCACCGAGGCCAGACCTACCCTCTCCAGAAGCAGCCTCAGGGCCCCTCACCCAAAAACTGATCCTAGGATTACCCTGTCCCCACCCACCATGGCTGGTGTCTGCTCTCATCATTGGAGAGCCTGAGAACAAGCCCACCCAGCCTAGTTCTGCCTTCAATCCCCAAGGACAGAACACATAACCCAGGGTCCTTGGGACTGCCCAACCCAATCCACTTCTTTGGGTACCTAAGCACTCCTCCAGGGGGTCTGAGGTTGGCCCTTATCTCCCTGCCACTGCCTCAACAGCTGGCACCTACTTGCAAGCTCCAATCACAGGCCTGGAGACTACCTCCCGAACCCTCAGACCACTCCAGCCACCACCAACATCAACACACGCCATTAGGAACAAAAAGAATTATCTTGCCACTGCTACTGTCATCACCCATGTTACACTGGCTGCCCAGGGGCCCAGGAACCAGCCCACCCACACTGTTCACCACTGCCACTACCAGCATCCAAGCAAGCTACCCGGAAGACCAAGAATCAGCCCACTTGTAACCACCAATATAGGTGCCAGTGTACACTACTCTGGGGCACAAGAATAGGCACACAGCCCAATGCTGCCACCACTGCATACTGATAACCAGCCAACCTGACATCCCAGTCTCCAGCAAAACTTCACCACAGCCACCACTAATAATCACACCCTAATTCATTAAGTAAATAATAAATACCCCTAATGATGTATACAGAAAAAAAAAATCAGACTACATTACTGCACACACCCAGAATCAAGACCAAAGTGTCCTATCCAACCAGTACTATAGATACATCTTCATTAACAAAAAAAGTCCTCTACGAAAGTAAATGTAAAAATATGAAGAAGAAACCATTGCATCAGATGTGCAAATATCAACGTAAAGACACAGGAAACATGAAAAATAAAATATGATGCCTCCAAAGAAACACAATAACTCTCCAGCCAGATTCCAATCAAAAAGAAATTTATGAGAGCCCATTTATAGGACTCAAAATAATAATTTAAAACAATCTTGTGAGATACAAGAGAACTGTGAAAAACAATACAGAAAAATCAGAAAAACAATTCGGAATATAAATGAGAAATTTACCAAAGAGATAGATAATTTTTAAAAGAGTCAAATAGAAATTCTGGCCAGGCACAGTGGCTCATGCCTGTAATCCCAACACTTAGGGAGGTCAAGGCAGGAAGATTACTTGAGCCGAGAAGTTCAAGACCAGTTTGGGCAACATGGCAGGACCCTATCTCTACCAAAAAAATAAAAATAAAATAAAAATTAAAAAAATTAGCTGGTGTGGTGGCACACACCTGTAGACCCAGCTACTCAGGAAGCTTAGGCAAGAGGATCACCCGAGCCCTGGGGGTATAGGCTGCAGTGAGCTGTGATTGTACCAATGAACTTCAGCCTGGATGACAGAGTAAGATCAGTGAGATCCTGTCTCTAAATAAATAAATAAATCACATATAAAGGAAACCTCACCACATTAACTGCAGATTTCTTAGCAGAAACCTCACAAGCCAGAAGATAATGGAATTATAGATTCAAAGAGTTGAAAGAAAATGTATGTCAGCCAAGAATACTGTATCCAGCAAAATTACCCTTCATAAATGAAGTAGAAATAACGTTTTTTCCAACAAGCAAATTCTGAGAAAATTCATTATCACTATATTGGCCATACAAGACATGCTCAAAGTAGTCCTAAACCTGGAAGTGAAAGGACAACATTTAGTATCACAAAAACACACCAAACTATGAAACTCACTGGTAATGCAAAGACACAAAGGAGAAAGAGAAAGAACTCAAAGAGTACCACTGCAGAAATCCACCAAACCATAACATCAAACAATAAGAGAAAAAGAATGAAACCAAAAATATATGAAATAACCAGAAAACAATCAACAATATGATAAGAACAAAGCCTCACATATTAATAATGACTTTGAATGTAAATAAAATAAATAATCCACTTAAAAGATACAGAATAGCTAAATGGATTTTTTTAAATGACCCGACCATATGCTCCTTACAAGAAACTCACCTTACCATAAAGACATATGTAGACTAAAAGTAAAGGGGCAAAAAAAGAGAGATATTCCACACAAATGGAAAACAAAAGTGAACAGGAGTAGTTATATTTGTATCAGATAAAACAGACTCTCAAGTCAAAAACAGTTGAAAAAAAAAAAGACAAAGAAGGTCATTATATAATGATAAAGGGATCAATTCAGCAAGAGGATATAACAGTTCTAAATATACATGCACTCAACGCTGGAGCACACAGATTCGTAAAGCAAATATTAGTATATACTATATCTAAAGAGAGAGATAAACTGAAATACAGTAACAGTGGGGGACTTCAAAACTCCTCTCAGCATTAAACAGATCATCTAGCCAGAAAATCAACAAAGAAACATTGGATTTAAACTGGACTTTATTTATTTATTTATTGAGACAGAGTCTCGCTCTGTCACCTAGGCTGGAGTGCAGTGATCTCGGCTCACCACAACCTCCACGTCCTGGGTTCACGTGGTTCTCTTGCCTTAGCCTCCCAAGTGGCTGGGATTACAGGCACACGCCACCATGCCTGGCTATTTTTGTATTTTTAGTAGAGATGGCATTTTGCCATGTTGGACAGGCTGGTCTTGAACTCCTGACCTCATGTAATTGGCCCGCCTTGGCCTCCCAAAGTGCCGGGATTATAGGCATGTGCAACCATGCCTGGCCTTAAACTGGACTTTAGACCCAATGGACCTAACAGACACTTATAGAGCATTCTATCCAACAACTGCAGAATATACATTATTAGCCCATAGAACATTTTCCATGATGGACCATATGTTAGGCCACAAGTCTCAATACATTTTTAAAGACTGAATCATATCAAGTATCTTCTCAGACCACAATGGACTAAAACTAGAAATAAATACCAAAAGGGACTCTGGAAACTTTACGAACACATGGAAATCAAATAACATGCCCCTGAACACTACTGAGTCAATTCTTTAAAATCTTGAAACAAATGATGATCTTGAAACACAACATACCAAAACTGTGGAATACAGCAAAAGCTGTGCTGATGGAAGTTTACAACAATAAATGCCTACATCAAAAAAGTACAAAGATTACAAATTAACAATCTAACAATGCACCCAAAGGAGCTAAAAAAGAATAAACCAAACCCATAATTAGCAGAAGAAATGAAATAATAAACAGAGTAGAACTAAGCAAAATAGACTAATGAAACAATACAAAAGATCAATGAATAAAAAATTGGTTCTTCAAAAAGATAAACAAAATTGATAAACACTAGCTAGATTAACCAAGAAAGGAAAGACCCAGATAAACAAAATGAGAAATGAAAAAAGAGAACATTACAACTGATACCACAGAAATACAATAGATCAGCAAACTATTATAAAAAGCTATACACTGAAAATCTGAAAAACCTAGAGGAAATTGATAAATTCCTGGAAACATACAACCTAACGTAACAAGATTGAATCAGGAAAAAACAGAAATCTGAGCAGACCAATAATGAGTAGTGAGAGTGAGTAGGTAATAAAGTCTCCCAAAAAGCAAGCCCAGGACTAGACAGATTCACAGTTGAATCCTACCAAATGTACAAAAGAGATCACCAAGTTTCCTGAAACTATTCCAAAAAAAAAGAGGAAGAAACTCTCCCTAACTCATTCTATGAGGCCAACATCATTTGATACCAAAACCAGACAAGGACACCACAAAGAAGAAAACTATAGGCCAAGATCCCTGATGAACACAGACACAAAAATCTTCAAGAAAATGCTAGAAAATGGAAACCAACAGCACATCGAAAATATAATAGATCACAATCAAGGGGGATTTATTCCAGAGACATAGGGATGGTTCAACTTATGTAAATCAATAAGTGATAATAATCACATCAACAGAATGAAGGACAAAAACCATATGATCATCTCAATAGATACAAGAAAAAGCATTTGATAAAATTCAACATCCCTTCATGATAAAAACTCTTAACAAACTAGGCATGGAAGGAAATTACCTCAAAATAATAAAGACCACATATGACAAAACCACAGCTAACATCAGGCTGAATGGGGAAAAGTTCCTTTCCTCTAAGATTTAGTACAAGACAAGGATGCCACTTCACCACTCCTATTCGACGCAGTACTGAAGTCCTAGCCAAAGCAACCAGGCAATAGAAAGAAAGAAAAGGCATCCAAATTGGAAAAGTAGAAGTCACATTGCCCCTCTTTGCTGATGACATGATCTTACATCTAGAAAAACCTAATGATTTCACACACAAAAAAAAATCTTAGATTTTGTAAATGAATTCAGTAAAGTTGCAGGATACAAAATTAACACACAAAATTCAATAGCATTTCCATACACCAATAATGATCTGGCAGAGAGGCAATCACATTTACAATAGCTACAAAAATATATATATATAAGAAGAAATTTAATCAAGGAGGTGAAAGATCTCTACAAGAAAAACTACACAACACTGAGGAAAGAAATTGTAAACACCAACAAATGGAAAACATCCCAAGCTCAAGAATTGAAAGAATCAATATGATTTAAACGACCATACCGCCCAGAGAAATCTACAGATTCAGCACAATTCTTATCAAATTATTAATGTTTTTTCCACAGAACTGGAAAAAAACTATCCTAAAGTTCATAGGGAAGCAAAAAAAAAAAAAGGAAGGGGGGCAAATAGCCAAAGCAGTCCTAAGCAAAAATAACAAATCAGGAAGCATCACACTGCCTGATTTTAAACTATACTACAAGGCTGCAGTAACTAAAACAGCATGGTACTGGTACAAAAATAGACACATAGGCTGGGCATGGTGGCTCATGCCTGCAATCCCAGCACTTTGGGAGGCCAAGGTGGGTGGATCACTTGAGGTCAGGAGTTCAAGACCAGCCTGGCCAACATGATAAAACTCCATTTCTACTAAAAACACAAAAATTAGCCAGGTGTGGTAGCATGTGCCTATAGTCCCAGCTACTCAGGAGTCTGAGGTGAAAGAATCACTTGAACCCAGGAGGCGGAGGTTGCAATGAGCAGAGATTACGTCACTGCACTCCACCCTGGGCAACAGAGCTAGACTCTGTCACAAAAAAAAAAAAAAAAAAAAAAAAAAGATACATAAGTCAAGAGAACTGAACAGAGAACTGAATAACATCAGATACTTACAACCAACTGATCTTTTTTGTTAACAAAGTTGACAAAAATACACAATGGAGAATGGACACCCTATTCAATAAATGGAGCTGGGAAAATTGGCTGGTCACATGCATAAGAATGAAACCAGACCCCTATCTCTCACCATATACAAAAATTAACTCAGATGGATTAAAGACCTAAATGTAAGACCTGAAACTATAGAAATCCTAGAAGAAAACCTAGGGAAAAACTCTTCTAGACATTGTCCTAGGCAAGGAATTTATGACAAAGATCCCAAAAACAAATGCAACAAAAATAGACAAATGACACTTAATTAAACTAAAAAGTTCCTGCACAGCAAAAGAAATAATAAATAGATAAACTACACAATGGGAGAAAATATTTGTAAATTATGCATCCAACTAAGAATCTACAAGAAACTCAAACAACTGAACAAGAAAAAAACGAACTCCAATAAAAACCCCAAAGGACATAAGCAGACATTTCTCAAAAGGAATGTAAATGGCCGACAAACAAATGAAAAAAATGCTCAACATCACTAATATTCAGAGAAATGCAACTTAAAACCACACCAAGATACCATCTTATGCCAGTGAAAATGACTTTTTATTTTTATTTTTATTTTTGAGACAGAGTTTCGTTCTTGTTGGCCAGGCTAGAGTGCGATGGTGTGATCTTGGCTCACCACAACCTCCACCTCCCGGGTTCAAGTGATTCTCCTGCCCCAGCCTCCCGAGTAGCTGGGACTACAGGCACCCACCACCACACCCAGCTAATTTTTTGTATTTTTAGTAGAGACGGGGTTTCACTATGTTGACCAGGCTGGTCTCGAACTCCTGGACTCACGTGATCTGCCCACCTTGGCCTCCCAAAGTGCTGGGATTATAGGCATGAGCCACCATGCCAGACCGAAAATGGCTATTCTTAAAAAGTCAAAAACAGCTGGAGGCTAGGGCTCATGCTTATAATCCCAGCACTTTGGGAGGCCAAGGTGGGCGGATGACCTGAGATTGGGAGTTCGAGAACAGCCTGACCAACATGGAGAAACCCCATCTCTACTAAAAATACAAAATTAGCCAGGCACGGTGGCGCATGTCTGTACTCCCAGCTACTTGGGAGGCTGAGACAGGAGAATCGCTTGAATCCAGGAGGTGGAGGTTGCAGTGAGCCAAGATCATGCCATTGCACTCCAGCCTGGGCAACAAAAGCAAAACTCCGTCTCAAAAAAAAAAAAAAAAAGTCAAAAACAACAGATGTTGACATGAATATGGAGAAAAGGGGATGCTTATACACTGTTGGTGGGAATGTAAATGGAAAACAGTATGGAGATTTCTCAAAGAACTAAAAATAGAACTACCCTTCAACCCAGCAATCCCACCACTGGGTATCTATCCAAAGGAAATCATTAATTTAAAAAGGACAGGCACTTGTATGTTCATCGCAGTACTAGTCACGATAGCAAAGTCATGGAACCAAACTAGATGTCTATCAGCAGTTGATTATTTGAATAAAGAAAATATGGTTATACACACCATGGAATACTTTGCAACCACAGAAAGAATGAAATCATGTCCTTTGCAGCAACATGCTTGGAGCTGGAGGCCATTATCTTAAGTGAACTAACTCAGAAACAGAAAATCAAAAACAGCATGTTCTCACTTATAAATGGGAACTAAACAATGGGTACACATGATGATGAAAATGGAAATAGACAGTAGGGACTCCAAAAGGGGGAGGGAAGAGGCAGCTGAGGGTTGAAAAATCACTTATTGGGTACAATGTTCAATATCTGGATGATGGATACACTAGAAGCCAAATCCCCACCCTTACACAATATACCTATGTAACGAACATGCACGTGTACCCTGTGAATCTTAAAACAAAACAAAGATATACAGCTTCTTAAGATTTTATAGTCAAAGAGCATTTTCACTGAAAGAGACTGGTACCCCAAAATTTAATTCAATTTTACAATTCTATACTCAGCCCCAAAGCTAAGACAATTAGAAACGAATAAATGCTAGCTCTTATGAAAATACTATGTAAGGACATTTATCTAGAAATATTTCGAGATGAAAACACAACATTTGATTCACATACTCCTTGTGAAGGCCACTATGTTGTCTGGTCTCTGTACATGACACCAGATATAAACATGTATTCCTGAAGAGGGAAAACAACTGCTGCATATTCAGGCTATGCATCTATGAAGGGAGTTCTTTCCCCTCAAAGGCAATATGTGTAACTATTTACATATTACCTCCACTTCCAAATGGGCAGTTCCCCATATGTGAGAATACATCCACAAGACCCAAGGGACAATTTATACATCTTTGTCTTGAATGTTTCTAGCACTCAAGGGAAATGTTTTACAGATAGAAACATTAGAAGATACCATTGTATCACTACACTTACTTGTATGCCTCTTGTTTTGTTTGAAAAGAATAATTTTGAAAGAGCTATTTTTACAAGATATACTGGAAAATCAGGAGAAAAAACAAAATGGAATATAAATACAGAATTCAGTAAGATGTAACATATCTAGTAGTTACAGACAGACTTATGGGTAAGATCTCAAAGAATTTATCAAGAAAAATAATTTTCTTCAGTAGTTTCTTGATTTTTGTACATTCCAGAGGCTAGAAATTTAGTAGATTTGGCTTTACCAAATAACTACTTTACTTACCACACCCTATTTTTGTCAAGAACTATTTCATATTAATTCATATTAATCTCAAGATAAAATAACTATGCAACCAGCAAAAACGAAACCAAAAATAGTAATCTTCTTTTAGAAGATTTCATTCTATATTCACATGCAGGTTACTAAATGGAATTAAAAGAATTTTATCCTTCTTTTTGAAGATTCAAATTTACCTTTTTCCTTAAATTAGACATAAGTAAAATTCCTAGTGCATACAGTATCTTCACTTATTATGATGACCTTAATAAATAAATTGATAAATAACTGAAAAAGTCAACAAAATGTGAACGTGTGTGATTTAACTATTAAAACAAATGGCTGAACCCTTGTTTAGATATAGTTGTTAGCATATAGTTAATGTAAATGAAATTCTTCTTTTTTTTTTTCTTTTTTTGAGACAGGGTCTCTCTGTTGCCCAGATGGAGTGCAGTGGTGCGATCTCAGCTCACCACAACTTCTGCCTCCCAGACTCAAGCGATTCTCCTGCCTCAGCCTCCTGAGTAGCTGGGATTACAGGCTCACGCCACCACATCCGCCTAATTTTTGTATTTTTAGTAGAGACGGGGTTTCACCATGTTGGCCAGGCTGGTCTCGAACTCCTGACCTCAAATGATCCACCTGCCTCAGCCTCCCAAAGTGCTGGGATTACAGGCATGAGCCATCATGCCCAGCCTTGTCAATTAAATTATTCTATGCCCAGGTTTCTAATCTACCAATGAAGACAGAAGTTACTCCTGCCTCCTGATTTCTAAAAGTCAAAAACTACTTTCCTTAATACCACTACTGTGGTCATCTCAATGCTGCACATTAATAGAATGAAGTTCTCTATATAAAACCAAGCTAAAACAATTAAGGTTCTACAGAGTCTGGACTTAATGACAACTGCCAAACATTTATAAATCCTTAAACGAGTTCAATTATTAGTTGCACAATTAAAATCAAACCAAAGCAAATGAACTAGTAAGTAAAACATTTATTATTGGTAATCAACTATGGAGCACAGGTATTTATTATGGAAAATCCTTCAACACTTGCTCCATTACAAATAATCCAAACACAGGCCATGTCTTACCTTGTTTTCTGCATAAGCAAGCCAGCGGCTCCCAAGAGCAATAGGATTCATGTTTGGCCCTGGACATGGATAGCAGCCTGAAAAATTTCAAATGGCACTATTGAGAAATTTCTTAATAACTTTTCTGTTGGTGCATCATATGTCGATGCCAGAAAAACAGAAAAATCAAATGCTTATATTTTTCAAGTCTCACATAAAATTCCTGTAACACTAGTCATTATTTTGTTAGCTAAGTAAGGTGCATTTTCCCCCTCTATTTAGTTTCCTTTTGGCTTAACTCTGTCCCAATAAGAAATAAATCTGGAAAGAACTGGTCATCACTTTCAGCAAACACTGGGCATTTTATACAGTTATTCCTAAACAAGAAAATGAAGTTAAGAAGGGCCATTTTAAGTCTAACATTCATAAATCAAGGAAGAATTTTGGGAGAGGAGAGAGAAATGATATGATGGGTTCAGGAATTTAAAGGCAAAAGATAAGTGAGACTATCAGACATGATACTACAATGGGGAGAGAAAAAGAACAAGTATTTGACCTCATTGATGCCAATGAAGACAAGCAACTCTGAAAGCCTGCCTCCACAGAAAGATGTTGGGGAATTGCATAATCCTTTGTATTTACATTTCACTCAATATCATTCTTCTTGCTTGCAGTTCTAGCCAATAACAACAGTTAACTGTTCTATGACATATATTTACCGTTTATTTTCTATCTTCCTCCAACTTGATCAGAGGGATGTGTGAAATTGAAGAATCGGTTTTCTTCACCACTGACTCTCCCCTGCCGCCACTCCCTAGTCATTCTGACTGTGTTCCTATTGCTATGCTCAAAAGCACTAAAGAAGCACACCTTACTGTCGCTTCCAGTACACAGCCATTTTTAGTCTAGCTCCCTAAACTGCCATCTATTTTGAATTTTTGTCTTGAAAAGAAAATAATAAACTTATAGAGAAGAGACAGACCCTAAAAGAAAATCCACATAAATAAAATAAAAGCTTTCTCATTTTATTGCTCCCCTTTTTAAAAACTGTTCGTTCATGCTACTGTTTGAAGGAGTATGTTTGCAATACTTAGGTTTTCTGGAAAACTGACTTCAGGTTAACTGTAATATTACTATTATCTATTAAATACATATTATGGAAACATATTTAGGACAAAAACACACTAAAAATTGTAAAAAGACAACATACTCTAATATAAATTGTGTAGTATTTACACAATAGACTCATTGAATAAATTAATCTTATTCATTAAAATATAATTTTATATGAGTATGTATACATGTATTCCATTGACAATTTCAGAGCTGGAGAAATGAGGATAAATATGATCTATAAGAAAGTTTTTTCCCTTTTAAAATTCGTCATGAAAAACAGAACCAAGTACTTGTGAACACTGGTGTCACGTTAGACATAGCTAGTCTCCTGAATTAGCTTTAAAACTAAATAATCTAACTCTCAATCAATTCTGATAGCCACTTTAACCTCACAAATACAAAAGGATCCTAAGGAAAAACACAGCTTACAATTCTTCATTTCATTTTTTGAGTCCGTATTTTTAGAGTTCAGTGGACCTCAAGAATTACAGTATATTGTAACGAAAACAATTGTTTTCCTCCTTTCCAAAAGAAAGCTTTATAGCTGGAATCAGCAGAACATAAGCCACTCAGCACCATCCCAACCTTATAAGCATGACTCCTTTAAAGATTAATCTTTGCCTCTAGGTAAACTCTGAAAACAAGTGAAGGGGTTGGGGGGACATGAATCTCTATAATACTAGGCCTAATTCTAACATGTTTACAATGTTATTGGACAAAGAGAACTGGATGTTAAAAGAACTCATTTCCCAACTTAAATGAAGGTAAAAAATTTTTAGAAGCACACTATATTTTTCCATTACTAAAAAAGTAATTAAGAAGGTACACAAGTATGATGCAATTTTAGATGGCATCCTCCCAGAAAGTGGTCCTAATGGAGAGATGACCTGAATTCATTTCAAAAAACACAAAACTGAACTACTCTCTTTGATACTTTGCCTTATTTTTCCTGGCAAGGACAAATAAAAAGTCTGAGCCCTTTTTTTAAAGAAAATAGGTATTTACATTTATAAGTCAACTGATTTTCAACAAGAATACCAAGACAAGTCAATGGTGAAAGAAGTCTTTTCAACAAATGGTGCTGGGACTACTGGATATCCAAATGCAAAAGCATTTGGACTGGAATGAAGGTGGACCCCTATCTCACACCACATACAAAAATGGATCAAAAGCTTAAATATAAAAGTTAAACAATTAAATTCTTAGAACAAAATATTGTAAATTTTAATGACCTTGGATTGGGCAATGGTTTCTTATATAGGACAAAAGAAAAATACATAAATTGGATTTCATCAAAACAAATGCAAATTTAACATGCTTTAAAGGACATCATAAAGAAAGTGAAAAGACGAGGCCAGGCGTGGTGGCTTACGCCTGTAATCCTAGCACTTTGGGAGGCCGAGGTGGGCGGATCACGAGGTCAGGAGATCGAGACCATCCTGGCTAACATGGTGAAATCCCGTCTCTACTAAAAATACAAAAAATTAGCAGGGTGTGGTGGTGGGCGCCTATAGTCCCAGCTACTTGGGAAGCTGAGGCAGGAGAATGGTGTGAACCCTGGAGGCGGAGCTTGCAGTGAGCTGAGATTGCACCACTGCACTCCAGCCTGGGTAACAGAGTGAGACTCCGTCTCAGAAACAAACAAACAAAACAAAACAAAAGAAGAAAGTGAAAAGACAATCTAAAGAATGAGGGAACATTTTTTGCAAAGAATATATCTGATAAGTGACTTATATCTAGAATATAAAATAACTATTACCACTCAGTATCGAAAAGACAAATAATTTAAAAATGGACAGAGATATACAAATGGCAAATAAGCACATTAAAAATGGTCAGTGTCATTAGCCACCAGGGAAATTCAAATTTCAAAATTACAAAAACTTGTAGCTAAATGTTCATACCCAAGAGAACATATGTCCACTGAAAAACTTGTGCACTAGTGTTCATACAAGCATTATCTACAACAGCCCAAAAGTAGAAACAAACTAAATATCTGTCAATGAACGATCAGATAAAATGTGGCATATGGCTAGGCGCGGTGGCTCACGCCTGTAATCCCAGCACTTTCGGAGGCCAAGGTGGGCAGATAACGAGGTCAAGAGATCAAGACCATCCTGGCCAACATGGTGAAACCCTGTCTCTACTAAAAATATAAAAATTAGCTGGGTGTGGTGGCGTGTGCCTGTAATCCCAGCTACTTGAGAGGCTGAGGCAAGAGAATCACTTGAAGCTGGAAAGTGGAGGTTGCAGTGAGCCGAGATTGTGCCACAGCACTCCAGCCTGGCAACAGAGTGAGACTCTATCTCAAAAAAAACAAACAACAACAACAACAACAAATGTGAACATCCTCCTCAGAAAAACACATAAGCATATAAAATATTAAATACCATTTCACAGATCTGTTTAACCATCATACAGCTGATTAATGACTCTCATAAGGTTTTATCAGTTTTTAGTTTAAAATTCCTGTTTTATTTTTGGTTTACTTTTCATGTATATAAAGCACACCATGACTTTCAGAGTACTGCCATTCTACGACTCAATGGGTGAGAATTGGGTGCAGAGAATGAAAAAGTCACAAGTTAGTTCATTGCATATATATTCACTGAGTGTCCACTATGTATCCGGCACCAGCACATGCCCTAAAAACATCATAGTGAACTTTTCCATCTTATGGAGAACCCAGAAAAACAAAGATAGGTTTAACTTTTAATGTAAGCTGAACTTAGAACTCACACTAACCTATCGATGAATTCTCATAAATATTACAAACTTGTTTCTTCACATAAAAGCAGAGCTCCTCTTTCAAAACTTAAAGATAATTTTGCATTTTAAAGTAAAATTTGCATTTCCATTTGTTCTATTTGTTATTAATCATTAACATAAATGAAGAACACATTAAAACCAAGAAATAACACTAAGATTATAAGAAATATGTTTTCTCCTCCAAGTAAAAACAGAGGCCAATGGAACAAGATTGCTTACTGTATACTCCTTTGATCTCTCTGGAGACTTCATATCTACCTTTCAATTTAAGAACACTGAAAATGATTGCTAATGACATCTATTGGTCTTTGTCTTTTGTTTTCCTAATCATACATGGGTTTTGGATTTCCACATCAGACAGCTGCTCAAGGCGACTTTTTCTTTATATCCAAATTCAAAGGTGTCTCCTTTCTCATCTTATTGGATGCGTTCCATTAACAGTCCTCTATCAGCTCTCTTTACCTGTTCCTTCCACCCTTTGGCACAAATTCCCATGATGCTTGCTCTGATGGACACAGCTGTCTCTACTTATTTTACAGTCCCTTCATTGTATTCACATATAACCAATGCACTAAAAAGGTATTACACAAAACCTTTTCAAACTATTTTAGAAGATAACTGCTTGCATGATCAAAACAACATCCTCATTAAGTGGAGATCTTGTCATTCGACATGGGCTATGGTCCTACCTTAAGAACTAGGTACCAATAAATGGAGAAAAACTATGTGCTACAGGCAAATGAACTACCACAAATGCTATCTCAGTATGCCCTGTCCCACCTGCTCCCTACATCCCAGTATCCTGTCCTCCAGTCTCTATATCCTATACCTTTCAGTCTAACAGGCAAAACAAGCTTACAGGCATGGGATTCACTTGACAAAAGTTTCAGTCTGTATAAAGGAACAGGGAGAAGAGGAGAAACTGGAGGAAAATAAGATTCTTTCTACTTATGAAGTGGCACCCTTTGTTCCTTAATTTTAAAAATCTGGTCATGGTAAATTTTGTTCTAAATAATGATATAAATCACTTTAGAGGAAGCTGTAATTTCAAAGAAAATCAGCCAAATTCCTTCATTCAAATATTTACAGAATATCATCAATCTTACCAACCTAAGATCATATGTCATATGCATCAATTTGACCCCTAGGGTTTTCAAGAAAAATAATTTGTAACTAAGAATGACATACCTCCTAACCGAAATATGAAATAAAATACATTACTACTATTGGTAAGGGTATTTGTAGATGAACAGGTAAGGGGGACCTGTAGTGAAATGCTACATCAAATTGTATCCAGAGTATGAAGAAAGAAATCACAAACATATGTTACTGTTGCTTTCTGAACTTTTTCATATTAAGTGCATATTGAAATATAATATACATGCAGCATTACCCAAATCAACAAAGTGAACACATATTGAACACATAAATAACCAGACAAAAAAAGGACATTACAGATTCCCCAAAGCACCCTCTTATACTCCCTTTCAGTCACTATTCTTCCCAAGATATGCACTATCCTACCTTCTGACAACTATATTAAAATTAAGAACATCTTTTCTCAAAGACATTACTGGCCAGGCATGGAGGCTCATGCCTGTAATTCCAGCACTTTGGAAGGCCAAGGCGGGCAGATCACCTGAGCTCAGGAGTTCAAGAACAGACTGGACAACATGGTAAAACCCCATCTCTACTAAAAATACAATAATTAGCTGGGCATGGTGGTGCATGCCTGTAGTCCCAGCTACTTGGGAAGCTGAGGCAGGAGAACTGCTTGAGCTCAGGAGGTGGAGGCTGCAGTGAGCCAAGAACATGCCACTGTGCTCCAGCCTGGGCAAAAGAGTGAGACTCCATCTCAAAAAAAAAAAAAAAAAAGACATTACTGGACCTATGTACATAGTTAATTACACTTATTTCCAACATTTATTCCCAGAAATGACAGAATGTACTTTTATTTACTACTCTTTTTTCAACATTTTAAACATTTAAGTAACATACATTTCAGATTTTATGAAATCCACACTAAATAGATTTTAAGGAATGCCCAACCCATGACAGCCAGTATGCAGACATTACTCTGAGAAAACAAGTGATAATCTTTGTGGGTCAGGAATTACTAAAAATTCATCACTGTGGACCTCCAGCCACTTGACCAGGACTTAACTAAAAGCTGCATTTCACTTTTAAAGTACCTTCTATAGTACCACAAACACCATTGATCCCTCTAGGTCTCTTCCTCCTGTAGTGAAGAATTCACAGAATACAAGAGAGACTAATGCTTTAACAAAACTTGTTTCATCTATTCAATGGTCCAGCAATTCAGGTGGAAGTATTCAGGAATACATGGCAAAGATGTCCCAAAAAGACATTAAGGAAAAAGGAAAGCATGAAAGGCATTAAGAAAGAGTGCTAACAACTCAGTCTGCTGTTCACGTTTATCAGATTTGACTTATGTTTTGTGCTTACTAAAAGTTTGCAGAACAGAAGATCCCATTTTCAAAGGGGAAATCCTTTAGAGATAGACAGGAGAGATATCACAGATACGAGAGAGATACTCAAGAGCTGACGCCTATGAAGACACAATTTTCTAACAAACTCATCCTTTCCAAAATTTCTGGATTTACCCCAATGTGACTTGTAAGAGAGAAATTTCATTCATCTATGCATATATATATGTATATATATGTGTGTGTGTATATATATATATCATTTCTTAAAATATTCACCACTTACTTTTAATTTCCAACTCAGACCTATAAAGATCTGTACTGATACTATATAAATAATTTTCTTCATCTGATAACTGTTGACAGAGAAGCACTACATTTTCAGACATACTATTATCACAAACATTTTCATTAACTAAACATTCTGAAAAAGAACCACTTGTGCTTTGAAAATGAACATAATTTTGATAAATGTATTCATCTTTAGTGAACTAGGTTTTATTATTAAAAGAACAAAAAAATCATTAATATTTTTATGTTGGCAAGGACATAATAGACACATTATGCCTTCCATGGTAAAACTTTATTTCCTCAATCCAAAACAAACTGAGTAACTCTTCTCTCAATGAGATTACTGTCTAGCAGCAAACAGAGAGAAAACGTATACAAAATAGAATGTAAGTGCCTTAAGAGAGGCAGAGATGACATACTACAAAAGCATTCCCAAAGGTTGTTGGTTAACAAATGAGGTCTGTTATCAAATAAATATGGGAAATAAAGAAATGTATTAAATAAATTTAAACAGACAAAATACTAATCACCATTGCTAGTCTCAACAGAAGGTAGCATTTCCTAAGCATATTTGACCAGGGCATCCTGATTTGCAAAGTATGTTGAAAATCTAATGTTCTACAAACAGACAGTGGGAAATGTTATCTTTAGGGAATTTAGAAGGAGAAGTTGCTGTAAGCTAAAGGGGTCAAGAAAGACTTCATATAAGAATTACTATCTACACTGGGCCCAGAAAGACATATAGGATTAAAACATCATAAAGAGAAGGGGTATTCGTGAAAAGGCCATTCTGGTCACGAAGCCAAAGGAAAAATGTACCTCCAACAAAATGAGAATAATGAGTGGTTCAAATTAAATGGGACATAAGAAGCATGAAAATTAAGTTGTAGAAAAGATTTAGCAAGGACGCTAAACTTTCATAAAGTAGGTTTTGGTGTACCAAAAACCTTGGGAGTTTCATTGATAGTAAACGGACAAGATAACCATATATCTGTGTTCACTCAGGACTTTACAAGTTTACATATGTTGATCAGAGTTAAGTCCAGTATGGCAACTGTGCAAATCAAAAGACTGCAGTTTGGATGATAATTATATAATCACTTGGTAATTTTTCAAAGTTCTTATCTTTCAGACATAGATAATAAATATGTACAAGTTAAATTCTATAATGTCTGCAATATGCTTCAAAATAATTGGGGAAGGGGTACAAATGAAAAAGACTGTCCATTATTTGATAGTTGTTGAAACTAGATAATAAATGCATGGGTGTTTATCATACTACTACTCTAATTATATACATGTATATATTTCCCAAAATAAAAAGTTATTGTTTATGGCCTTTACAGGAAAAGAAATGGCATTATCTGTGGCACTAGAAATTTAATTATGATACAGTATTTTTGCCATAGCACTATATTATTACATGTTTACATAATAGGCCAAATTATTGAAAATCGAAGACATTTATATATTTAAGATATATTTAACCATTTTAAGATGACTAAAAATACATTTTTTCTGCAAGAACTTTCAATTTCAAATAGCAATAAAAACTAGGAAGAATACATACTCTATTCTCTCTTCTGAGTAAAAGGTTTTTTCACTCTTTTCTCTGTCATATATGGTTTAAATTGAGAAATTATAGTAAAATTGGTAACATGAAACTGCTAAATTGCTTTCTTTGAAAATGTGCCAACTTCTATACTGATTCTGCCAATATATTTTCCAAGGCTTTACATGTTTACATTTTTTTCCATCATACAGAAAATCTGTAAGTTGACCCAAATGAGGACTTACCACAAATTCTCCTATTAGAAAATCTCAAGCTGCCAAATACTCCCACAGAAAAGCTGCAAATATTATCAATTTACAAAAACAAACAAAACTTTTAAAGGAAATTGTGCTTACAGCCTTATAAGTACATAAGTTTATTTAACAGTATTGAAGATTTTTAAACACTATTTTAAAATATAAGTCCTTATTTGAAAAATATATTTTTTTCACCTTTTGGTTAAATGACAGATACTAATGTTAGTAGAAACAAATTTTGCTTATATGTAAGGGTATAATGTATAGAAGTATGGTATGTTAAGCAATTTAACAACTGCTTTGAAAGTATGAAACAGCTACATGAAACTAAATCGCAAACTCAAGGAGAGTATGTAAGGAGAAAGTGAGGTAACCTACAACAAAGCTTGCTTAGTAATATAATGAAAATGTGTTGGAAAGTTGAAAATATATATCATACAAGTATATTACTCAATGAGAATATCCACAGAATCACAAGAAAATCATCAAAATTGACAACATTAAATACCGTCGAGAAAATTACAGTTAGTTTGCTGATTGTGTCAAGTAAGTAGTATAAACCCAAAGGCATAAGAAGGGAAAAAAAATTGGTACATACTTGTGACAAAGAATTTCTTTGTGAAAGTACAGCTATCAAAGGCAGCAATTTTCTCCTGCAAGACTACGACAAGGATCCTAAAATTAGAGAGAGAAAAAAAAAAAACAGAAAGAAAAAAAGTGAATGTGAAATTCTGTAAGTGGAATCAGAAATGCATTATATCGTCTAGATGAAAACAAGTGCCTACTAATGCAGTTTTAAAATTAAATATTTCCTATAATATTTAGGCTAGAAACTTCTGCCTCTTAAAATGTGTGAAAATATAAACCACAAAATCCTAGATATAAATAAGATAGAGATGACTAGAAGAAAAGTGATGGAAGAAAAAACTACCACCTCAAAAAATGTTTGTCTTTTAATAGTTTTGTTTCAGCCAGGCATGGTGGCTCATGCCTACAATCCCAACATTCCTGGAGGCCAAGGCAGAAGGATCACTTGAGCCTAGGAGGTTGAGACCAGCCTGGGCAACATAGGAAGACCCTGTCTCTATGAGAAATAATACAAATAAATTAGCCAGGTGTGGTGGTGTGAGCCTGTAGTCCTAGCTACTCAGGAGGCTGAGGCAGGAGGATCACTTGAGCCCAGGAGGTCAAGGCTGCAGGGAGCTATGATCGCACCACTGCACTCCAGCCTGGGCAACAGCAAGATCTTGTCTCTAAAAATATAAATACATAAAATAAAGTTTTGTTTTCATTTATTTTTGAATTGAATAAGTCTACAGTAAGGATGGATAAGATCAAGCCCAGCACAGTGTTGCACACCTGTAATCCCAGCTACTCAAGAGGCTGAGGCAGGAGAATCACTTGAGCCCAGGAGATTGAGACCAGCCTAGGCAATATAGTGAGATCCTATCTCAAAAGGAAATGAAAAAAAAGAATGGAGAAGATAATAAATTGTTGGCTATCTACTAAAGTGTTTTTCCAGTGATGTTTTATTCATGGTATTAAAGATAAAATGGATTTATGTAACCCATCACTTTAAGTTTAAATGGCAGATGAATTTCCCAACTGCTACTCATAAATATAAGTCATTTCTGATTGACTCAATATAGCAAAATTCACTAAGAATCTGTAAAAGCAATATTTTTCTCAATGCCCGAGATTTATAAATAGTTAGAAAATAATTTAGTTATAAATACTTTTTTAAAGCAAAATTCCTAAAATACATCCAAAGCCACTACTTTATATTGTGCTATCCTTGCAGTATATTAATATAAATAGCCAAGCTTAATATTTACTTTAAAAAATCAAATAAAGATTATAATTGTTACTAAATATTTAACAAACTAATAGCTTATTTTTCAAAATTGGAGGCTAGTAAATCTGAGCAACAGATGCTAATGAGTAGAAAAAAGGAAAATGTATTATTTCATATGCATGCTTCATTAACTTTGTTCATCTTTAAAAACAACAATTTCATTTACTGATGCAGAATAATTCTAATGAGTGACTACTGTTAGATCCTTGCGATTTTTTTTTCTAGTTGGGCCTGTTAAAAACTTTTCTATATATATTTTACTGGGTTGCTTCTTACTAATAAGTGATAATTTGCTATACATGTGTATATGTACTCTGAATATACAAAAAGGTAGAGATAATATCCTTATAAAGGAGATAATATGAAATTTTAGAATTACTCAATTGTAAATTCCATTTCTGTTCTGTTACTACACTAAAGCCTCAAACCACCTTGCCTACATATTATATCAACTTAATACCCTTTTAATGCCCTGACAGAAGAAAAGGCATTTCCATATTTAATTACCAATGTCTGTACTATTCCTCTACACACAGTATTTGACAGAAAATACCAAATAATGAAACACACACACACACAAAAAAATATGCACCATTATTAAGAGTCAATGGAACCAAAGAGAAAGTACTTAAGGGGTGTTTGTGTGTATGTGTGTATATACATACAGATATATACATACAGATATATATGGGGGGGTGTGTATATGTGTATATACATACAGATATATACATATAGACATATATGGGGTGTGTGCATATATACATACAGATATACACATACAGATATATATGGGGTGTGTGTATGTGTGTATATACATACAGATATATACACACAGATATATATGGTGTGTATGTGTGTATATACAGATATATACATACAGATATATATGGTATGTTTGTATATACATACAGATATATATGGGGTGTGTGTATGTATATGTGTATATACATACAGATAGATATGGGGGTGTGTGTGTATGTGTGTATATACATACAGATATATATGGGGTGTGTGTATGTATATGTGTATATACATACAGATAGATATGGGGGTGTGTGTGTATGTGTGTATATACATACAGATATATATGGGGTATGTGTGTGTATGTGTGTATATACATACAGATAGAATGGGGGGTGTGTATGTGTGTATATACATACAGATATATATGGGGTGTGTGTGTATGTGTGTATATACATACAGATAGATATGGGTGTGTATGTGTGTATATACATACAGATATATACATACAGATATATATGGGGTGTGTATGTGTGTATATACATACAGATATATATGGTGTGTGTGTACGTGTATATATACATACAGATATATACATACAGATATATATGTGGCATGTGTGTATGTGTGTATATACATACAGATATATATGGTGTGTATGTGTATATACATACAGATATATATGGGGTATGTGTGTGTATATGTGTACATACATACAGATAGATATGGGGGTGTGTGTGTATGTGTGTATACACATACCGATATATATGGGGTATGTGTATGTGTGTATATACATACAGATAGATATGGGTGTGTGTGTGTGTGTATGTGTGTATATACATACAGATATATATGGGGTGTGTGTGTATGTGTGTATATACATACAGATATATATGGGGGTGTGTGTGTATGTGTGTATATACATACAGATATATACATACAGATATATATGGGGTGTGTATGTGTGTATATACATACAGATATATACATACAGATATATACGTACAGATATATATGGGGTGTGTGTGTATGTGTGTATATACATACACAGATATATGTGGCGTGTGTGTGTATGCGTGTATATACATACAGATATATACCTACGGATATACACGGGGTGTGTGTGTATGTGTGCATATACATACAGATATACACATAAGTGTATATATACACACACAAATGCACATATATACAAACACTCTATATATACACATACACACATGCACATAATATTCTCATTCCTTCTCATAATTTATTTTATAAACATAGAATATTAAAAACTAGAAACTGTCAGACTGGATAATGATACCATATTATGTCTACACCAACGAATTCAAACACAAAACTAGCTTAAAACTGAAAAACGGAAAAATACATACCATACGTATAGTTAACAAAAGAGCTGAAATGGATATATTATTATCAGATAAACATTAAGAACAAGAATATCACTATTAACAAAGGATGGTTCATAAAGGGTCATAATAACCATAAACGTATCTGAACCCAATGACAGAAACTCAAAAGATTTAAGAAAAATAGAATAACAATCCTATACAATTTATCATAGAAAATTCCAAAAAAAGAAATACCTTCCTAAGGGTCTAATGAATCAAACAAAAAAACAGACAAGGCATAATAAGAAAAAGAAAATATACATGAATCTCCCTCATGAACATAGATGCAAAAATTAAATCCAGGAATATATAAAAAGGATTATAGATAATTACCCCTAGGGTGAAACCCAGGGTGTAAGAATGGTTTAACACTGGGAAATCATCTAATATAATTTATTCTTTTAACAAATTGAAAAGGAAATACATAACCATCTTCATATTGACTTCACTAAATACAATGCCCGGTTATGCAAAAAAAAAAAAAAGTTGGCAAACTAGAAAATAAACTGCTGAACTTAATAATCAACACATACCCCACACTACTTCCCTATAAATAAACCTACAGCTGGAAATAAAACCAAATCTCTAGGTAGACTGATCA
The DNA here is from genome assembly GCF_006542625.1 of Nomascus leucogenys. Classification (NCBI taxonomy): domain Eukaryota; kingdom Metazoa; phylum Chordata; class Mammalia; order Primates; family Hylobatidae; genus Nomascus; species Nomascus leucogenys. Next base: position 9,885,630 of record NC_044394.1, on the reverse strand, counting down.
AGAAAATAGAGAGATTGGGCACAGTGGCTCATGCCTCTAATCCCAGCTCAAGGCAGGAGGACCACTTGAACCAGGAGTTCTAGACCAGCCTGGACAACATAGTGGGACCTTGTCTCTACAAAAAAAAAGGTTAAAAAAATTAGCCAGGCATGGTGGCACATGCCTGCAGTTCCAGCTACAGGGAGGCTGAGTCAAGAGGACTGCTTGAGCTTGGGAGTTTAAGGATGCAGTGAGCCGTGATGGTGCCACTGCACTCCAGCCTGGGTGACAGACTGAGATCCAGTCCTCCCAACCCCCAAAAAGAAAAGAAAATAGAATTCATAAATTACCTACACCACTAGATAACCTACAGTCATTAAATTAACAATGTACGAATATTACAACAACTTAATTTCAATAAATTAGAAGACTTAATGGACAAATGACTGGGAAGACCATTGTCAAAACTATTGATAAATTATCAAAACTAATAAATGGACAAATTATCAAGACAAATTATCAAAACTTGTGCTAGAAAGAACTTTAAAACCTTAACAGACTTGTAAATATAAAATAAATTGAATGTGTGATTGAAAATGTTCCTACAAATAAATGGTATTATCTTTCATGGTTACAGTCAGAATTCACATGGCATCGTTTTTTTGTTTAGGAGTCAAGACTTGAGTTTTTTCTGTATCAATATCTGAGTGCTGGAGCAATACTTACTGAAAAAACTTACCTGCAGCGGAACCTTTATAAGTCACATGTCCATAGAGGGTTGTGTGTGTCTAATCTGAGATTCTATTCTGTTGCATTGGTACACTTATCTATATTTTCATTAGCATCAGACTTTATAAATTACTGTTTTATTGGGGGGTTACAATGGGGGAGCGATAAATGTTCTGAGTCAGTGTTGCTATCTTGTTTCAGTAAGGTTTACATATCTTCTCTTTATTACATTTATTTATTTGAAGACTTATTACCCTTAAAATTGCCTGCCATACTGACAGAAGGAATTTTCAAGGATACATCTGTTCCTGCACACTTCCCGAGACCCTTTTGATCCCTTAGTGCTTTAAACTACTAGGTCTCCAACAGAGCCTATGCTTCTGGGAGTGAACTATAGTTTACTTACATCCCTTCTGCACCAATAAATTCCCACCATAGTCTCCTTTCAGACATATCATACACTCTTGTCATATCACCTCTTGCAAGGGCTCCTGAATAAGCTCTACCTTCCTCAAATTCAAAATTTCTAGTTGTAGTATTCACTCTTGCGCAGTTATGAATTAAGCATGGGCTACAGGTGATTTCATATGCTCCATTTATTGATATGTATGCTTTTTGGAGAATGAGAAGCAATTCAGATATAGGTGGCCACATTTATCTGTGGGGGACCTGAAACCTTTAAATGTACCTAAGCAACTGAGCAACTATATTTTGCGATTAATTTTCAGATGATATACAACTACAGTTTTGATTTCCTCTTTAAAATGGAGCAAACATTTTAAATTAAAGAGGAAAGCAAATAAGAGAAAGAGTTTTGTGTTGTTGTTTTTTGACTTCTAGTATATTTATGTAATTGAAATACAAGGAAGCAGTGGTCTAAAAATCTTCTCTGTACTTTTTAGAATGTGTTCATGTTACTTTTTGACCAAATAAAATGTAATCAAGTTTGTGACAGCACAAAGGACAGTTCAGGGTTAAATATGTCTGCAGGACCTACCCATTCAAAAATGTTGTTTAACACTTCTATACCCTTCGGACCAATCTGATGTGTCACGGGACAATCATATTATTCTAGCAATAATATATTGGGTATTTTTCCTACGTCCTATAATTTTCATCTTTCTATGCTTGAATTCAAATATTTCTCTTATTAGTATCAAAACCCACCTTCCTTTTATTTGTATTTGTTAAGTATGTCTTTGCCCTCCCTTCTACATTCAACCTTACTGAGTCACGTTTCAAAACATCTCTTTAAAATCTAACCTGTGAGTCTTTTGCTTCACTTAAATTTATTGAAATGGCAGAAAACAATTTATTTTCTATATTTCAGGTGTTTAGCTTTTTAACGGCACAGAAGATTTATACGAGGCATGTAAGAGCTAATGATCAAGATATTTACCATCCCAAGGCTTCAGTTTGCTTAAATGGAACAGGAAAGTGCTGAGTGATAGAAGATTCCTAAGGTTCCTTTCTCCTCTAATGTTCTGTGATTAATTTGTCATTAGCAGTAGAGGTCACATAGAAGTTCAAGATAGATCTGAATATTTTCCCAGCAATTAAATGAAATAAATTTTAAAGGATACAAATTAGTCTAGTCCCTATTTTAGCTCCACTGTGAAGTGTGAAGGAATAAAAATATTTTAAAGCATTTTTTTATAGTTCAGGAACATGCTTTTCAAAAATTTTGGTGGGCTCTCCCAGCAAAACTACATTTCACATCATAAATCAGCATACACAAAATACATATAAAAAGCTACATTAAAAGATTTCTCAAAACAATACTTAACCTTTTTAAGTTTGCTCAGATACTTTCTATTCATTTCCATTTTGTTTTACAAATGCTTGTTATATCCCACTAAACTGAATTCACAATTCCCTAATGGATCAAGACTAGAAGTCTGAATATATTCATCAAGAAATCTTAGAGCTATTCCACTGAACAGAATTCAGAAGGTGTTTCCTTGAGATTTTTAAAAATAAATCTAAGTTAGTCATTGAAACTGGTAGAGTTCTCCATGCCCAGGAGAGCATGTTTCTTATTTTTACACAAGAAACATATGAAAAAATCCTTACCGTTTATTGCAATGGAGATCATAAATAGGTGTCTTAAACTGAATGGACTTGACCATCTCCCCAGTACGAAGTGAATACAGATCCACACAACAGTACGGTGGGCTTGTGCTAAAAAAGAAAAAAGAAAGAAAAATGTCATTTTTTTAAAAAAGAAGAAAGACCAATAATAACCTCTATACTTTTTCATTAACACAATATTCAAACCTCTGATTAACAAGATATTAGTAAATTGATTAAAAACTTATCCCAGAAATGATCATAATACATACTTTATTTTATGTCAACAAGTTAGGAATGCAAAATTTGGTGAAGAAAAAATATCACTCACCAAATTAGTACTACACAGAAGAAAAATGATATGATTAGGCCAGCGCAGTTGCTCACGCCTGTAATCCCAGCACTTTGGGAGGCTGAGGCAGGTGGATCACGAGGTAAGGAGTTTGAGACCAGCCTGGCCAACATAGTGAAATCCTGTCCCCACTAAAAAAATACAAAAATTAGGCAGGCATGGTGGCATGTGCCTGTAGTCCCAACTACTCTGGGAGGCTGAGGCAGGAGAATCGCTTGAACCTAGGAGGCGGAAGGTGCAGTGAGCCAAGATCGCATCACTATACTCCAGCCTGGGCGACAGAGCAAGAATCTGTCTCAAAAAAAAAAAAAAAAAAACTGAAAGAAAAGAAAAATGGTATGATTACACCAATAGATACATAAAATAATCTAATAAACTTCAAAGCCTATTCGTGATAAGAAACATTTCCTTAATATGATAAAGGGTACCAATCTTAAAACTAATGAACAAGGCCGGGCGCGGTGGCTCAAGCCTGTAATCCCAGCACTTTGGGAGGCCGAGGCGGGCGGATCACGAGGTCAGGAGATCGAGACCACGGTGAAACCCCGTCTCTACTAAAAATACAAAAAAATTAGCCGGGCGTGGTGGCGGGCGCCTGTAGTCCCAGCTACTCGGAGAGGCTGAGGCAGGAGAATGGCGTGAACCCGGGAGGCAGAGCTTGCAGTGAGCCAAGATTGCGCCACTGCACTCCAGCCTGGGCGACAGAGCGAGACTCCGTCTCAAAAAAAAAAAAAAAAAAAAAAAAAAAAACTAATAGCAAACACCCATAAAATATGAAAAGGTCTGACCCTAAAATCAGGATGTAGGAAAAAATGCTCATTATCATAACTTCTATTCAACACAGTATGGAAGGTCTTATGCATAAGCCAAGAAAAGTAATTACTACAAGGAAGAAATAAAGCTGTCATTATTTGCTAAAAACTTGATTGTATAAAAGCAAAAAATACCAATCTGTACACAGAAATATATATCATCTGTGCATACACACACAGACGCAAATTCCTAATAAAGACCAACTGTTAGAATATATGGATTTACCAAGGTCACTAGATAAAAGTATAATATACAAACATCAGGTATATTTTTATAAATTGAGAAACAATTAGTAAAATTTTTTTTTAAATCATATAAAATGACATTAAATATCAAAACCATTGACTATCTTGGAACAAATCTAAGGAAAGATTCATAATATATCTACACAAGAAATAATAAAATGGTTTTTTAAAAACCTACATAGGGGAGGCGTGGTGGCTCACGCCTGTAACCACAGCACTTTAGGAGGCCAAGACGGGCAGATCACTTGAGGTCAGGAGTTTCAGATCAGCCTGGCCAACACAGTGACAGCCCATCTCTACTAAAAATAGAAAACTTATCCGGGCATGGTGGCAAGCACCTGTAATCCCAGCTACTTGAGAGGCTGAAGCAGGAAAATTGCTTGAACCTGGGAGGCGGAGTTGCAGTGAGCCAGGATTGTGCTACTGCACTCCAACCTGGACGACAGAGTGAAATTGTCTCAAAAAAAAAACAAAAACAAAAAAACCTATGTAAAAGAAAATAACATAGCCTAAAAGATTCTCTAAATTGATAGTTTAAAACCTCCTCAAAAATATACCAGAAATGAGATCTCATTCTAGAATGTATGTGGAAATGCATTCCACATAATAAGACTTATTGTAAAGGTACAATAAAGAAAAAACTGTGTTCTAGACAGAGGGACAGATAAAGAAATCAATGTTTCCAATTTAAGAAAGTTTTACACAAGGAGCTAGTTAAATTCAATAAAAGGAAATAAAGAAATAAGGAATAAGGAAATAAAAATGCAACAAGAATTTGTTAAAATAAAATGAGTAAGCAAAGGGGGAAATCAATAAAACAAAAACTTTGTTATTTTTAAAGATAATAGACTCAACTCTAGTCAAAGTGTTCAAAAAAGTAATAAAGAAGGAACAAATAATGAAGGAAATAGGAAATATTCTGATGACACAGACAAATGCCTTAAAATGTACAGAGTGCCAAAACCAACCTACACATAAAGATAATTTGAATAGCTCACGATATAAAAGGAAATTGAATTCATAACTTCTTGCAAAGAAAATCCTCAAAAATGCCTTCATCTGTAAGCTCTATCAATTATTCAAACAAAAAATTATACCTATGACACACAAACTCTTTTGTAAGGTAGAAGAATCACTTTCCAATATATTTTATAATGTCAGTAGCACATATCCAAAAACTAAATATATTGCAAGAAAATAAAATATATGCTTGTATATCTATATGTCTCATAAATATACGCCCAAAACTCATTAAGAAAATATTAGCAAATAGCTGGGCACGGTGGCTCACGCCTGTAATCTCAGCACTTTGGGAGGCCGAGGCAGGCGGATCACCTGAGGTTGGGAGTTCAAGACCAGCCTGACCAACATGGAGAAACCCCATCTCTACTAAAAATGCAAAAATTAGCCAGGGGTGGTGGTGCATGTCTGTAATCCCAGCTGCTCGGGAGGCTAAGTCAGGAGAATCACTTGAAACTGGGAGGCAGAGGTTGCAGTGAGCCGAGATTGCATCATTGTACTCCAGCCTAGGCAACAAGAGCAAAATTCTGTCTCAAAAAAAAAAAATTAGCAAATAAAATCCAGCAATACAAAACCAAGTGAACTTTATTGCAGGAATGCAAGGCTGGTTTACTACAAAATATCTATTAATGTAATACACCATATTCACAGAAAAAAGGGGGGAACCACTATGATTATTACATTAGAAAGATGTAGATATGGCATTTTTAGGAATAAAAATGCAACACCCTTTTCAAGAGAAAAACACTCAACAAACCATAATTAGAATTTCTTCTACCTTATAAAGTGCACCTATAAAAAAATCTACAGATATAAGAATAAACGCCTTCCCCATAAAGTCAAGAACAAGGCAAAATTGTCTGCTTTTATCACTTCTACTCAACATTGTATAAGAAATGTTACCCAGTGCAATAATTACAGATAAATAAATCTAAAACATCCAGATTGTCAAGGTAGAAATAAAACCATCACAGATAACATAATCTATTTATAGATAACATTATCTACATAAAAAATCCCAAAGAATCTCTTTAAAAAGCTACTAGAACTTTACCAAGGTTGCAGAATTCAAGGTCTGCATATACAATCGTGTTTGTATAGAAATGAACAATTTGAAACTGAAAGTATTTGCAATAGCATGAAAATATGAAATAATTCTATGTAAGTCTAACAAAATACATGCAAGATTTATATATTAAAAACTATAACATGCAGATAAAATAAATCAAAGACCTAAATAATAGTAAATACCATGTTCTTGGATTGGGAGTTATAATTTTCTTAAGATGGCAAGTCTCCCCGAACTGATCTATGTATTTAATAATCACAATCAAAATCCTACCAGGCCTTTTTAAAGACAATGACAAGCTAACTTTAAAATCTTTATGCAAATTAACATGATTCTTACACACGAGCATACCTAATTTACTGCACCTCACTTTACTGTGCTTTACAGATATTGCATTTTTTTTTTAACAAATTGAAGGTTTGCAGGAACCCTGTGTCAAGGAAGTCTACTGAAGCCATTTTTATAACACCACATGCTCAAATGGTGTCTCTCCATCACATTTTGGTAATTCTCATAATACTTCGAACTCTTTCATTTATTATTATATCTGTTAGAATGATCTGTGATCAGTGATCTTTGATGTTACTATTGTAACTGTTTTGGGGCACCACAAACTGGACCCATAGAAGACAGTAAATTTAATCAATAAATGAGTGTGTTCTGAAAGCTCCACCTACCAGCTATCCTCCTGTCTCTCTCCCTCTCCTCAGGCCTCCTTCATCACTGAGACACAGCAATATTGAAAGTAGACCAATTAATAATCCTACAATAGCCTCTAAGTGTTCATTTGAAATAAAGAGTTGCACATCTCTCATTTCAAATCAAAGGCTAGGAATGATGAAGCTTAGCAAGGAAGACGTACTGAAAGCTGATACAGGCAGAAAACCAGACCTCTTACACCACATAACCAAGTCATGAACACAAAGAAAAAGTTCTTGAAGAAATTAAAAGTGCTACTCCAGTGAACACATGAATGAGAAGAGAGCGAAACAGGCTTATTGCCGATATGGAGAAAGTTTTAGTGGTTTAGATAGAAGATTAAACTAAACACAACATTCCCTTAAGCCAAAGCCTAATCCAGAGCAAGGTCCTAATACTACCCATGGCAGTGCCTAAATGACTTAGCTGGATCCCTACCCCATTTTTGTTGGCCAATGCAATGCCTATGTAATATGGCTAAATTCCTAGTCAGCTTTAACTCCATTTATTTTTAGGAAACAGGATGTCTGTGGTCAGAAGTTCCTTCTTAGGTCTAAACTAGCTAAAGCTGATGAAATCCACAATGGCAGCTTACTCGACCTCTGAAGAACCTCTAGCTTCATTATAATCCAGTTTCCATGCTAAGTGACACTCCCATCAGCACTATGACAGTTGACAATCACCATGACAAAGACCAGAAGAGACCAGGAAAGCAGAGAAAAGAGGTGGCTCCTTGATTCCAGGAAAATCTCCATCCCTTTCCAAGAAAAACATATTCCTCTCCTGGCTCTTAATGCCCAAACCCTTCATTAAAGATGCCCTATATCTGTAACATCCAGGTTTCTCAGGAGCTGAGAAGTTAAGCTAAGTTCTCACTTCTCCAATTCCAAGGCTACTGAATAAAGCCTGCACTGCCTGACACTCACTTTCAGTTCGACGTGTTGGTTTCATGACACTGAACAGGAAAGAGCCCCGTAAGGGGTAACCAGGACTCTCCATCAGCAAAAAGATTATGATTCACTGAAGTATCAGATCATCAGTATTTTTTAGCAATAAAGTACTTTTTAATTAAGGTATGTACATTGATTTTTTTTTTTAGACATAATGCCATTATACACTTAAGAGACTACAGTACAGGGTAAACATACCTTTTTTGGTTTTGTTTTTGTTTTAGATACAGGGCCTCACTCTGTCACCTGAAATGGAATTCAATGTAGCCTCTAATTCCTGATCTCAAGCAATCCTCTAGTCTCAGCATCCTGAGTAGCTGGGGCTACAGGTGTGCACCACCACATTCAGCTAATTTTTTTATTTTATTTTATTTTTTTAGACAGTGTCTTGCTTTGTTGCCCAAGGTGGTCTTAAACTCCTGGCTTCAAGCAAGCCTCCCACCTTACCTCCCCAAAGTGCTGGAAATACAGGAATGAGCCACTGAGCCTAGCCAAACATAACTTTTATATGCACTGGGAAACCAAAAAATTCATGTGACTTGCTTTATTATGGAATTTGCCTTATTGAGGTCATCTTGAACTGAACCTACACTATATAATATCTCTGAGGTATGGATGTATACAAATGATATACATGTATAAGACGTATAAAGCTGCAATAGTCAGGATAGTAAGGTACTGGTATAGGCATACACAAATATTTCAAGGAAACAGAATAGTGAGTCGAGAAATAAACTCACATTTGTATGGCCAACTGATTTTCATCAAAGGTAAAATATAACTAAATGATGAAAAGATCATTTGTGGAACAAATGGTGCCAAAAGACTCAGATTTCTATATGAAAAAAATTAAATTGCTCCAAAAACAAACTCAAAATGGATCATAAGTCTAAAAATACAATAGCAAAAACTATGCATCAAGGACAAACTACAGGAGAAAAATCTTTGTAACCTATTTCCTAAACAGAAAAAGAAATGCATGAAAATAGATATAATTGACAAAACACAATTTATCAAAATGTGAAACGTTTACTGTTTAACAGACAGAAATTAAAAATGAAAAGGCAAGTGCCATATTATGAAAAAATAAATGCAAAATATATATCTGACAAAGGGTTTGTGTCCAAAATACTTTTTAAATTCTGCATGCGCCTGTAGTCTCAGCTACTAGAAAGGCTGAGGCAGGCGCAATTTGAGGATGCAGTGAGCTCTGATCATAGCACTACACTCCAGTGTGGGCAACAGAGTGAGACCCTGTCTCAGAAAAAAAGAAAAAAGAAAAGAAAATCTTATGACTCAACAATGATGATGCATGCAACACATTTTTTACCACCTCTATGCACAGAAACTAGGAAACATAGGAGAAATGGATAAATTTCTAGAAACACAACAACCTCCCAAAATTGAATCAGGAAGAAATTAAAACCCTGAACAGACCAATAATGAATGCCAAAATTGTATCTGTCATTTTTTAAAACCTACCAATGAGAAAAAGCCCTGGACCAAATGAATTCACAGCCAAATTCTACCAGATGTATAAAGAAAAGCTGCTACCAATCCTACTGAAATTATTATAAAAAGTCGAGCATGAGGGACTCCCCCTAACTCATTCCATGAAGCCAGCATCATTCTGTTTTTTGTTTGTTTGTTTGTTTGTTTTGAGACAGAGTCTCCCTGTCTCCCAAGCTGGAGTGCAGTAGCGCAATCTAGGCTTACTGCAAGCTCTGCTTCCAGGGTTCACGCCATTCTCCTGCCTCAGCCTCCTGAGTAGCTGGGACTACAGGCACCCGCCACCATGCGCAGCTAATTTTTTGTATTTTTAGTAGAGACGAGGTTTCATCATGTTAGCCAGGACGGTCTCAATCTCCTGACCTCATGATCCGCCCACCTCAGCCTCCCAAAGTGCTGGGATTACAGGCATGAGCCACCGCGCCCGGCCGAAGCCAGCCTCATTCTGATACCAAAACCTGGCAGAGACATTAACAAATAAAGAAAACTTCAGGCCAATATCCCTGATGAACACAGATGCAAAGCTCCTCAACAAAATACTAGCAAATCAAATCCAGCAGCACATAGAAAAGCTAATCCACCATGATCAAGTAAGCTTTATTCCTGGGATGCAAGTTGAGTTCAACATATGCAAAACAATAAATGTGATTCATCATATAAACAGAACTAAAAACAAAAAAACAAATGATCATCTCAAGGGATGCAGAAAAGGCTTTCAATAAAATTCAATATTCATGTTAAAAACCTTCAATAAACTAGATATTGAAGGAACATACCTCAAAATAATAAGAGCCATCTATGGCAAACCCACAGCCAACATGATACCAAACAGGCAAAAACTGGAAACATTCCCCCTAAGAACCAGAATAAGACAAAGACGCCTACTCTCACCAATCATCTTCAACACAGTTCTGGAAGTCCCAGCCAGAGCAATCAGCCAAGAGAAAGAAATAAAAGGCATCCAAATAGTAAGACAGGAAGTTAAACTATCTCTAGTCGCAGACGATATGATTCAATACCTAGAAAACTCTTAGTCTCTGTCCAAAGGCTCTTAGATTTGTTAAACAACTCCAGCAAGGTTTCAGGATATAAAATCAATGTATAAAAATCAATAGCATGTCTATACACCGATAATATCCCAGCTGAGAGCCAAATCAAGAAAGTAATCTCATTCACAATAGCCATAAAAGGAATACAATACCTAGGAATACTGCTTACCAGAAAGGTAAAAGACCTGTAAAATGAGAATTACAAAATGCTGCTGAAAAAAGTCAGAGATGACATAAGCAAATGGAAAAACATTCCATGCTCATGGATAGGAAGACTCAATATCATTAAAATGTCCATACTACCCAAAGCAACTTACAGTTTCAATGCTATTCCTATCAAACTACCAAAGGCATTTTTCACAGAATTAGAAAAAAAAGTATTCTAAAATTCATATGAAACCAAAAAAGAGCCTGAACAGTAAAAGCAATCCTAGGCAAAAAGAACAAAGCTGGAGGCATTGCACTACTTGACTTCAACTATACTACAAGGCTACAGTAACCAAAATAGCATGGTACTGATACAAAAACAGACACATAGACCAATGGAACAGGTTGGAGAACCTAGAAATAAAGCCACACACCTACAACCATCTAATCTTTGACAAAGTTGACGATAACAAGCAATAGGGAAAAAACTCCCTATTCAATAAATGGTGGTGGGATTACTGGCAAACCATATGCAGAAGATTGAAACTGGGCTCTATATACGAAAATCTTCCACTGTATACAAAAATCAACTCAAGGTGGATTAAAGACTGAAATGTAAAACATAATGCTATAAAAACTCTAGAAAAAAAAAAACTAGGAAATACCATTCTGGACACATGCCCTGGAAAAGATTTTATGAGGAAGACTCCAAAAGCAATCCCAACAACTGCAACAAAAATTGACAAGTGGTACTTAATTAAAGAGCTTCAGCACAGCACAAGAAACTATCAACAGCAGACAATCTGCAGAAGGACAGAAAAATATCTGTGAACTATGCATCTGACAAAGGTCTAATATACAGAATCTGTAAGTCAACAAGCAAGAAACAACCCCATTTAAAAAATGGGCAAAGGACATGAACAGACACTTCTCAATAGAAGACATACACATAGCCAATAAGCATATGAAAAATATGCTCCCATCACTAATCATTAGAGAGGTGCAAATCAAAACCACAATCAGATGCCTTCTCGCACCAGTCAGAATGGCTACTACTAAAAAGCCAAAAAATAATAGATGCTGGTGAGGTTGTGGAGAAAAGGGAATGCTTATACACTGCTGGTGGGAATGTAAATTAGTTCAGCCACTGTGGAAAGCAGTTTGGAGATTTCTCAAAGAACTTAGAATTACCATTCAACACAGGACAATCCCATTATTGGATATATATCCAAAGGAATATCAATCATTGTACCATAAAGACACATGCACTCCTATGTTCTTTGCAGCATTAGTCACAATATCAAACTCATGGAATCAACCTAGATGCCCATCAACAGAGGACTGGATTTTTAAAATGTGGTACATAGGCTGGGCGTGGTGGCTCATGCTTGTAATTCCAGCACTTTGGGAGGCCAAGGAAGGTGGATCACCTGAGGTCAGGAGTTTGAGACGACCCTGGCCAACATGGTGAAACCCCATCTCTACTAAAAATACAAAAATTAGCTGGGTGTGGTCATGCACACCTGTAATCCCAGCTACTCGGGAGGCTGAGGAAGGAGAATCGCTTGAACCTGGGAGGTGGAGGTTGCAGTGAGCTGAGATCGCACCACTGCACTCCAGTCTGTGCGACGGGAGCGAGACTCCATCTCAAAAAAAAAAAAAAAAGTGGTACATATACACCACAGAATACTACACAGCATAAAAAAGAACAAAATCATGTCCTTTGCAGCAACATAAATGCAGCTGGAAGCCATTATCCTAAGCAAATTAATGCAGGAACAGAAAACCTAATACAGAATGCTCTCACTTATAAGTGGAAGCTAAACAATGAATACACATGGACACAAGGAAGGGGACAACAGACACCGGGGCCTACTTGTGGGAGGAGGGTGGAAGTAGAGTAAGGATCAAAACACTACCTATCGGGTACTATGCTCACTACCTGGGTGACAAAATAATCTGTACACCAAACTCCAGTGACATGCAATTTACTGATGTAACAAACCTGAACACATACCCCCAGAACCTAAAATAAAAGTTGGAAAAAAAATTATTTATCAAGTTTTTCCTGCTCACTCTCTTGTATATATTAAGTCATATGTTTATTTTCTGTATCAATGCTCTTTTAATGTTTAATTTTAATGTCAGCATTAAAATTAATGTTATAACATTATAATGTGGGGCTAAGCTTACATTAGCTCTAAAATAAATGATTTCATGCATGAAAAATAAAAAATAAAGGTGTTCATAATAAATAAAATGACCATAATTCTATGATAACTGTTGCAGAAGCAAAAAGAAGAATACAGTTTTTTAATGGCCATAATATGTTTAAAGATACTTGATTAAAGAAGATATACAGAGAGCAAGTAAGCACATGAAAAGATGTTCAACATATTTAATTATCAGGGAAATGCAAGTTGAAACCACTAATGGATACCACTACACCCAATAGAATGACTAAAATTTTAAAAACTAGTAGTACAAAGTTATGGCAAGAATGCAAACTAATTGAAGCCCTCACACATTACTGCTGGAGATGCAAAACGGTACAGTCACTCTGAAAAATAGTTTACCAGTTTGTAAAAAAATTAAACATACATTTCCATATGTCACAACTAGGTATTTTATTATCCATAATAAAAAGCCTAGAAACAATTAAATGTCCATGAATAGGTGAATGGACAGTTATATATTAATGCAATGAAAAGTATTCAGCATTTAAAAAGAAGAAATTATCTATAAAACAACAAAAATGAATCTCAATACCATGATTGTGGGGGTAGGGAAGCTATACATAAAAGTCTACACACTATATGAGTCCCTTCTATGAAAAGTTAAAAAAAAAAAAAACAGCCACAACTATAATAATAGGAAGCAAATCAGTGTTGCAAGAGAGAGAGGGAAAGAAGGAAGGTATAGAGCACAAAGTGGCATGAGAAACTTTTGGGGTGACAGAAATGTTAGTGTATCATTATTATGATGGTAGTTACACAAATCCATACAATTGGAACAACTAGAGGTGGGAGAAAATCTTGTATAAGCCTGAACTTCAATCTCTAAAACTGACACAAAGCAAAAATCACTTATGTTCCCTACAAATTAATCTAGTCCTCTGCTGATAAGGAATGAGTTAATAATGAATGAAATCTAACATTTTGCCTGACCAACTAGAAGGGGAAAAAAGCAGCCTGTCGCCTTCAATTAGGAGCTCATTATGGCTACAACACACTAGATACTGGAATTCCGAACACTTCACTGGCATCATCCATACAATGTCACAACTGAGATTCTTCCTGCAACAAGCCTTCATTAGAAACAGACAAAACAAATGTTATGAAAGCTCAGTTTATAGATAACTGAACAAAATTTGTCAGAACTAGAAACTATTTATATATGAGAAAAACCTTTCATTCAACAACTAATAGGAAAAGATAATTCTTTAAAATCAGGGTCTTCACAAATTCACACATTCACAAAGGAGTCAGCACGTTTCCTGCCAATAACACAGTTGTGTGCACGCCCGACATATTCTTTTGTTCTCTGTTTTCTCTTTGAAAAGCCTTGACCATTTCCATGGAACATAGCAAGACAATCTTAATTTTCCTCATGGGCAGGCTGATGAGAGTGCTTTCCATAAAATAATCAGTATGCATGCCCCATAAGGTGTTATACTAAAATAGACAGACATGAAACAAGCTTTTATTTTCTATCGTACAAGCCAAAAATGGTGTAGAAAACAGTGCCACAAGAAGTTTTACACAGAATACAGTCTTCATGTGACTTCTACAGAGCTCTAATGGATTATTTTTAAAGGTTTGTGTTTGACATTTAAACATGGGGCTATGACTTTAAAGATAAACCTAATAGCATAAAGCGGGGTGAAGTTCCTAGAAGAAATTTTTAGAGCCAAGTTTAGAATGTAACTGAATCTACTGTAAGCAAATATCAGAGGCTGTAGGAAAGGAAGGAAGGATGCAATTTTTATTAATAAATGCTTCTTTAAAATTCTGTAATTTGTGCCCAGGATCCCATATATACACATAAAAATGCATTTTACACTATTCATGATAAATGTAAAATAGAAATGAATGCAAATTCTCTTTAACTGACCTTTTCTTTATCTAAGTAACTTGTTTTATAGTGAGTTACTGAGCATGTGTGTTGAAATTTTTTTTATCAGAACAATCTGTTACCTACTGTACATATGACCCATACCCATAAAGGAAGTTATTAAGATTTTATTAGGGAGGAAAAGGTCCTCGTTTTTATATATTACAACAGCCAAAGGTATGGAATTTACACAGTGAATTCATTGCAGTGAAGAGGGTTAATTAAAACTATTTAAAGAACAAATTTCAAAAAATGCTTCTTTTATTGAAAATTAAAAGGCTAAATTAAGTAATTATGAACTATAAAACAAAATATTTACACCAGATTTCTTAAAAGGAAAAATATTATAAATATAGAAGACAAAAATCAACAAGAAATCACTAAACATTTTCATCTAAATGAATCTATAATTTTTTTTTTAATTTTTTTGGAGACAGTCTCGCTCTATTGCCCAGGCTGGGGTGCAGTGGCTCGATCTTGGCTCACTGCTACCTCTGCCTCCCAGGTTCAAGCGATTCTCATGCCTCAACCTCCCGTGTAGCTGGAACCACAGATGCACGACACCACACCTGGCTAATTTTTTTGTATTTTCAGTAGAGACAGGGTTTCACAATGATGGCCAGGCTAGTCTCAAACTACTGGCCTCATGTAATCCACTTGCCTTGGCCCCCGAAAGTGCTGGGAATACAGGCATGAGCCACCGCACCCAGCCTCTATCTATAATTTTGGAATGCACTGGACAAACCAAAATAATCATACTTAGCTACAACTTTTTTGGATTTTCATATAATATATGTCTGAAATTCAGGCCCTAATTCTGAAAACCTATCAACCTATTCTCCACACAATTTCTTACTCCTTCTTCCATTAATAAAAAACTAGGAGGTTGAGTCTTCATTATAACTTAAATAATCAAATATTGAGTCATAGGCATTTGCTCTAAAAGGCAATGGAAAAGATGGTAGTTTTTGCAAATAGCATCATTAAGTAATTATCCCAGGAGAATCAGAAATACTTTCGGCTGACCTCCGGCACGACCTTCCTGATGGCCTTCTTTTAACAAAGTAAATAAGCAGAAATACTTCATGAAAGAGATTATATAGATGCATGATTAGCCACAAAGAAAATACAAAACAGCCCAGGCACGGCGGCTCACACCTGTGATCCCAGCGCTGTGGGAGGCCAAGGCAGGCGGGATCACTTTAGCTGAGGAGTTCGAGACCAGCCTTGACAACATGGTGAAACCCTGTTTACAAAAAAATACAAAAAGTAGCTAGGCATAGTGGCATGCACCTGTGGTCCCAGCTACTTTGGGGGCTGAGGTGGGAGGATCACTTGAGGCCAGGGGGTTGAGGCTGCAGTGAGCAGTGATTGTGCCACTGCACTCCAGGCTGGGTGACAAAGTGAGACCCTGTCTCAAAGGAAAAAAAGAAAGAAAATACAAAATCACTATGAGATACCACTACCCATCTATCAAAACTGATAAAAATTTAAAAATAGTGACAACAAATGCTGGAAAAGGTAAAGACAAATGGGATCACTCACACACTGCTGGTGGGAATATAAAACGGAACAGTCACCTGGACAACAGTCTAACAGTTTCTTATAAAACTACACATGCAACTAACACATGAACCACCAGAGTAAGAAGGTAGGAAGATTAAAAAAAACAAAACAAAACAAAAACAAAAACAACAAACAAAAAACTCTCTGGGCACGGTGGCTCACACCCAAAATCCCAACATTTTGGGAGGCCAAGGTGGGTAGATCACGAGGTCAGGAGTTCGAGAGCAACCTGACCAACATGGTGAAACCCTGTCTCTACTAAAAATACAAAAATTAGCCAGGCGTGGTGGCACGCATCTGTAATCCCAGATACTCAGGAGGCTGAGGCAGGAGAATCGCTTGAACCTGGGAGGCAGAGGTTGCAGTGAGCTGAGATTGCACCACTGCACTCCAGCCTGGGCAACAGAGCAAGACTCCACACACACACACACACACACACAAAACCTCACTGAAAATAAATAAGAAAAATAATAATAACAATCCATTCTATGAATATACCACAGTTTGTTAATCCATTCATCTACTGAAGGGCAACTTGCTGCAATTATAAATAAAGCTGCTATAAACATTCATGTGCAGGCTGTGTGGACATAAATTTTCAACTTAATCACAATGGTTGAGCTAGTTTACAGTCCCACCAACAGTGTAAAAGTGTTCCTATTGCTGGGCGCGGTGGCTCACGCTTGTAATCCCAGCACTTTGGGAGGCCGAGGCGGGCGGATCACAAGGTCAGGAGATCAAGACCACGGTGAAACCCGGTCTCTACTAAAAATACAAAAAAATTAGCCGGGCGTAGTGGCGGGCGCCTGTAGTCCCAGCTACTCGGAGAGGCTGAGGCAGGAGAATGGCGTGAACCCGGGAGGCGGAGCTTGCAGTGAGCCGAGATTGTGCCACTGCACTCCAGCCTGGGCGACAGAGCGAGACTCCGTCTCAAAAAAAAAAAAAAAAAAAAAAAAAAAGTGTTCCTATTTCTCCACATCCTCTCCAGCACCTGTTGTTTCCCGAGTTTTTAATGATCGCCATTCTAACTGGTGTGAGATGGTATCTCACTGTGGTTTTGATTTGCATTTCTCTGACGGCCAGTGATGATGAGCATTTTTTCATGTGTCTGTTGGCTGCATAAATGTCTTCTTTTGAGAAGTGTCTGTTCATATCCTTTGCCCACTTTTTGACGGGGTGTTTTTTTTTCTTATAGTTCAACCATTGTGGAAGACAGTGTGGCGATTCCTCAAGGATCTAGAACTAGAAATACCATTTGACCCAGCCATCCCATTACTGGGTATATACCCAAAGGATTATAAATCATGCTGCTATAAAGACACATGCACATGTATGTTCATTGCGGCACTATTCACAATAGCAAAGACTTGGAACCAACCCGAATGTCCATCAATGATAGACTGGATTAAGAAAATGTGGCATATATATACCATGGAATACTATGCAGCCATGAAAAAGGATGAGTTCATGTCCTTTGTGGGGACATGGATGAAGCTGGAAACCATCATTCTCAGCAAACTATCGCAAGGACAAAAAACCAAACACCGCATGTTCTCACTCAGGTGGGAACTGAACAATGAGAATACTTGGACACAGGAAGGGGAACATCACACACTGGGGCCTATCGTGGGGTTGGGGGCTGGGGGAGGGATAGCATTAGGAGATATACCTAATGTAAAAGACGAGTTAATGGGTGCAGCACACCAACATGGCACATATATACATATGTAACAAATCTGCACATTGTGCACATGTACCCTAGAAATTAAAGTATAAAAAAAAAAACTTACAAAAAAGTGAGATATCCATTCAATGGAATATTATTCAGCAATAAAAAGGAATGAGGTGTTTATACATGCTACAACATGGATAAAAAAAAGTATGTGATAGGCATATACTTAATAAAAAATATTTTATGAGAAAACAGTATGTTTAAAATTGTGTGTAGATTTTAATTTAAGTCTGTTAAATATGCATTCATCCATTCAATTGCCCACTTATGGCCTCATGGAACTTATATTTTAGAGGAAATGCATATATCTGACTACATATCTATTTGGAAGGCTAGATATAAAAACGTTACTAGTGACTATCTCATGATTATCTCAAGCTGAAAGAATGTTTATCTAAGTTTCCTATTTTTCTCTAGTAAATGTGTAAAAATAAAAAAGGTTATTTTGAATGGCAGTCAATAAATAATAATGACATGGTTCAATTCAGTCAAATTACCAGTTACTAAATAGATTTCTAAACACTAGCATTTGAATTCAAACATATTATTTTGAAATAAGCTTCCATGTATAGTTCACAACTAAATTTATAAGTCATTTTACATAATTTTTCTGAGTGAATTAATGCTATGATTAAAATGTTTTCCTCTACAAACAAACGTGAATAAAAGGAGAACTAATCAAAAAAGAGATGAGAAGTTAAAAAAAAAATTTTCAACTTAATGTCTCTACAGTTTCATCATATAGTTAGAATCATACAGTATGATTATCAGATTGACTTCTTTTACGGAGTAATATGCATTCATTCCTCCATGTCTTTTCAGGGCTTGATACCTCATTTCTTTTTAGCACTGAATGACATTCCACTCACAGGATGTACCAATGTTTACCCATTTGCATGGTGAAAGACATCTTGGTTGTATTCAAGTTCTGGCCATTATGAATAAAGTTGCTATACGCATCTTTGTGCAGGTTTTTGTGAGGACATAAGTTTCAACTCATTCGAGTAAATACCAAGGAGGGCAATTGGTTAATCTTATGGTATGAGTATGTTTAGTTTTGTAGGCAACTGCCAAATTGTATTTGAAAGTAGCTGTACAATTTTGCAGTCCCACTAGCAATAAATGAGCATTCCTGTTATTCCACCTCTTCTCAGCATCTGGTATTGTCAATGTTAGAGCTTTTAGCCCTTTAAAACTGTGGTATCCAATTGTTATTTTTAATTTGCAATTCCCCAATCACATACATTATTGAGCATCTTTCATATGCTTATTTGCCATTGTATCTTCTTTGGTCATGTTTTTGCTCTTTTTTTCATTCATAATCGAGATTTTATTGGTTGAGGATCAGTACAGACATTTCAATTTGTACACAATTCTTAACATACATAACAAATATCTAAAAAGCCATGTATTGTAATTCTTTTTTAAAGTTATTCCAGTAACTTTCCAGCTTAAATTTGGAAGCAAATTTTCCTTAAGAGGCTATCAAGTACCAGTATCTTCACAATTTGATAAGCTGTTACATACATCCCACCAATTCACAAATGAATAGCATGTATACTACATATTCAATTTTTTAGTCTTTCACAGCACAGTAACAAAGTTATTAGGAAAACAGGACAACCACAACCAAAGAAGTTACAGAGTGGACACAATTCTGACAGGGAGAGCCATGATCAAAGAGTGGTTTACTTTAGGAAACAATTCTACTAAAAAACAACATGGGTGCAGCACACCAACATGGCACACGTATACATATGTAACTAACCTGCACATTGTGCACACGTACCCTAAAAATTAAAGTATATAAAAAAAAACCCATGGGAATAGAAGTAATTTAAAATGTTCAAGACATTAAATGCAGGACTGACTCCATATTGCCATTTAATATGCTTTGTATTATAGGATATGAAAACTAACCCCCATCTATGAAATGTTAAGCTGACACCCAAGACAGTCAAAGCTTCCCATAATTCAATATCCCACACTATTTTCTGGTTGTACCAAAAAATAAACAACCAGCAAATGATTTTGCCTCTTAAAAAAAAGCATTTACACTTAAAAAATGGGATGAGGTGAGATTCCCTCCTTCTTAAAAATGTTTCTAGAGCTACTAAAAAACTTGCATTTACAAAATAGTTGATAAAAATATTCCTCTGGATTGTACAAGAAGGGAGACAGGGACCACTGATAAGACATGGTATATGGTATTAATTAGACTTGGCTTCTTTCTCTCCTGCTTCATCAGAGGCTGGACTCCCCTCAGTTTTCATTTTCCCCTTTTCTGCAGGTAAATCTTCTTTAGTTTCTTTCAGCCTGTTTTCCCTTTGCTCCCCTTTGCCCTTTTGTTTGTACTTTGTGTTTGTACCTTTGCCCTTTTGTTTGTACCTTTGCCCTTTTGTTTGTACTTCTTTGTTTGAAGCTTTAACCTAAGTTTTGGGTAGAAATTAATCATCCCGTGAAGAACATGTAGAGCTTTACAGATGGTGGTTTCAATGCTTTCCTGCTGCCTTTTTCGGCTTCGCTTCCACTTTTGCAGGAGCAAGTTTAGCTGACAACCGCGGCAATCTCCTCTTGGCCTCTTCCTTGGCGGCCCCTTCAGTGGAGGTGACCTTCCTCTTGGGCATCCTGGCGGCGGGGAGGGCGTGTGCCGGGTGCCTGCGGGCCGCAGCATGCTGAGAGCCTTTGCGAAGCTGGGCTGCCTGGCTGCTGCCACTCCTCCAGCAGCCCGAGCTGCTGATACCCTTTTGCTCATTTTTTAATAGGACTGTTCATTTTCTTACTGTTCAGTTTTAAGAGTTTTTTAGTTCTTTAGTCAGACGTGTCTTTCACCAATATTTCCTCACCATCTGCAGCCCATCTTCTCAATCTCTTAATCTTTCACGGAGCAAAAGTTTTTAATTTTAATAAAGCCCAACTTACTGATTTTTTCCTTTATGATTGTGCTTTCGGTGTTGTACTTAAGAGGTCATCGCCAAAACTCAAGGTCACCTAGATTTTCTATGTTATCTTCTAGGAGCATTGCCTTTCCATACAAACTTTAGAATTACTTAGTACATATCCACAAAATAACTTGCTTGTATTTTTATAGGAACTGCACTGAATGCGTAGATCAACTTAGGAAGAGATGACATTTACATTTTTTTATTTCATGTATCAGTATTTTGTTGTTTTACTCATATAGATCTTTTGCTTGTTTTACACTTAAGTATTTCATTCTTTGTTGCTAGTAAAAATATTATTCAGCAACAAAAAGAAATGAGCCATCAAGCCAGAAAAAGAAATGAGGAAACCCTGAATGCATATTGCTAAGTAAAAGAAGCTTGTCAGAAAAGGTCTAAAATTGGCCAGGCGCAGTGGCTCACGCCTCTAATCCAAGCACTTTGAGAGGCCGAGGCAGGCAGATCACCTGAGGTCAGGAGTTCGAGACCAGCCTGACCAATATGATGAAATCCCGTCTCTACTAAAAATACAAAAATTAGCTGGATGTGGTGGTGGGTGCCTGTAATCCCAGCTTCTCAGGAGTCTGAGACAGAAGAATCGTTTGAACTGAGGAGGCAGAGGTTGCAGCGAGCTGAGATCGTGCCATTGCACTCCAACCTGGGCAACAAGAGCAAAAACTCCATCTCAAAAAAAAAAAAAAAAAAAAAAAAAAATCAGTGGTGCCAGGAGTTAGGGGGAGGGAAAAAAGGATGAACAAGGAGAGTACAAGGAATTCTCAGGACAGGGGAACTATCTTTATGATACTGTAATAGTGGGGACACAGCATCACACATTTCTCAAATGCCACACAATGTACAACTCAAGGGGTGAAACTTAATATAAACTAGGGATATTAGTTGTATCAATATCAGCACATCAACTG
Organism: Nomascus leucogenys; assembly: GCF_006542625.1. Classification (NCBI taxonomy): domain Eukaryota; kingdom Metazoa; phylum Chordata; class Mammalia; order Primates; family Hylobatidae; genus Nomascus; species Nomascus leucogenys. The sequence continues at coordinate 9,863,723 of NC_044394.1, read as the reverse complement.
AAACAAATGTACTAGACACACTAATTTAATGTGTTAATGATGGGAGAAAGTGGAGGTATCAAAGAATAAGGGAGTCCAGGCACCAAGTACAGTGGGTTCCGTCTCTAATCCCGGCACTTTTGGAGGCCAAGGTGAGACGATTGCTTGAGCCCAGAAGTTCAAGACCATCCTAGGCAATGTAGCAAGACCCTATCTCTACAAAAAATAAAAAATCAGCAAGGCATGGTAGCACGCCTGTAGTCCCAGCTACTTGGGAGGTTGAGGCAGAAGGATCACTTCAGCCCAGGAGTTCAAGACTGCAATGAGCTATGATTGTGCCACTGTACTCCAGTAACAGAGTGAGAGCCTGTCAAGAAGAAAGAAGAAAGGAGGAACAGGAGGAGGAAAAGGAAGAAGAAAGAAGAACACTGTACTTTTCACTCAATTCTTCTATACACCTCTCAAAGTGCTGGGATTACAAGCATGAGCCACTGTGCCCGGCCTGATATTTGTTAAAAACCAGTACTAGGCACCACTGCTGTTGAACCTGAGCTACAAGTTAGAATAATAGCTTTCCTTGAGAGAAAATCTCTTTATAAACTTTTTTTAATTGTGGGAGAAAAAATAAGTCTTATTTTCTTCATAAGAATACAGAAAACATACCATCTTCAAGCAAATAATAAACACCCAACCAAGTCCATTACTCTCCTCTGCACACTACCCCTCCACAAAAAAGTAGTAAAAACAGAAAGTGTACATGGAGCTATAAATAGACTAGTTCATGCCGAAAACTGAATTTGTGAAGTATAGTACAAACATTTTCCAGAATTAAAAGGAAATGAATAAAGAAATTTAAAAGGAGGACAGCAGATTTAAAAAAAAAAAAACTGAACACAGAGATTCAATTTGTGAAATTACATGTTATTTCAAAAAAATTCTGTCTCAAGACTGCAGCATCAATCCTTCTCTGACAGTTTCTAGCCTCCCAGCTTGCTAGCCTGGCCTAGTTCTTACATGCTGTACCCCCAAATCACACAAACCAATTCCTTAAAATGGTTTTGTGTGTATCTATGTGTCTATCTGTGTTTATATACGCTGGCTAATATATTGGGGAATAAAAACTAAAACACTCATACACAGGGCCAAACATTTGCTCAAAGAAACACAGCAAGGACTCTCGTTTTGCATCTCTGGCTGAGCCTCTGGCTCATCTCAAGTGGGAAGTGAAGACTAAGGCAGAGCTGTAGATGGCATTACTACACATTCAAGGACTGCCCCGGTTTAAAGCCAATCTGCTAATACCAGAGTACTTTTTTTTTTTTTTTTTTGTAGTCCCAGCTACTCAGGGGGCTGAAGCCAGAGGACTGCTTGAGCCCGGGAGGTCAAGGCTGCAATGAGCTATGATCATGCCACTGCACTCCAGCCTGGGTGACAGAGCAAGACCCTGACTTAAAAAAAAAAGAAAGAAGGAAACTTGAAAACATGATAAATGGCTCATGAAAAACCCACAGTTAACACCATATTCAGTAAAGAAAAACTGAAAGTTTTCCCCCTAACATCAGGAACAAGACAAGGATGCCCACTGTTATTCAACACCGTACTGAAAGATCTATGCAAAGCAATTAGGCAATAAAAAGAAATAAAAGGTATCTATTCACAGATAACATATTCTTATATATATAGAAAATTCCAGATAATCTATAAAAGTACTAGAACTGATAAATTCAACAAAGTTGCAGGATCAACACATGAAATCTAGCAATGAACAATCCAAAAGACAAATGAAGAAAACAGTTCCATTTATAACAGCAATACAATATCTATCGAAATTCCAATGGCCTTTTTTGCAGAAATGAGTAATCCAATCCTAAACGCAAATGTAATAAGTACAAGTTGCACGAAACAGCCAAAACAAAGTTGGAAAAGAACAAATTTGGAGGACTCACATTTTGAAACTTACAACAAAACTAGGGTTATCAAAATACTGTGAAACTGGCCTAGTATTAGACATACTAGGCATTAGACATTCCAAAAATGAAACAGAATTCAGAGTCCAGAAATAAATTAATGATGAATTAACTTTTGAAAAAGCTGCCAAGTCTACTCAATGGGGAAAGGACAGTCTCTTCAGTAAATTATGTTGGGACAAGTAGATATTTCTCTGCAAAAGAATGAAGGGAAACCCTAGCCCCCAACTCAAAATAGTTCTAATGACCCAAATATAAAACTCTTAGGGGCAAACAAATAGGTAAATCTTCCTGACCTTGAATTTGGCAATTGATTCTTAGATATGATACCAAAAGTATAAGCAACAAATGAATGAACAGATAAATCAGATTACATCAATATTTTAAAACTTCTGTGGAACAAAGGACATTATTAAGAAAGTAAAAAGAAAACCACAAAATGTGAGAAAATATTTGTAAATAATATATCAGATAAGGGTCTAGTATCCTGAATATATTGTTAATTTTTATAATTCAACAAGAAGCCAAACATTCCAATGGGAAAAAAAAAAGTGGGCAAAGGAATTGAATAGACATTTTTCCAAAGAAGATACACAAATGGTCAACATGTGCACAAAGGATGCTCAACATCATTAGTCATTAGGATAATGCAAATCAAATTCACAATGAAATATAACTTTACAACCACTAGGTTGGTCATAATTTAAAAATTAAAATCAGAAAATAACAAGTACTGGTAAGAATATGAAGAAATTGGAACCCTGGTCCACTGCTGGTAGGAATATAAAACGGTACATCTCCTGTGGAAAACAGCTTGGCAGTTCCTCAAAAAGTTAAACATAGAATTATCATATGACCCAGCAATTCTACTCCTAGGTATATACCCAAGAGGAAGCAAGCATATGTTCACACAAAAACGTCTACATGAATGTTCATAGTAGCATTTTCGTCATAATCACAAAGTAGAAACACCCATACGTCTCTCAACAGATGAATGGATAAACAAATTGTAGTGTACACATACAATGTAATATTATTCGGCCATAAAAAGGGATGAGGTACTGACACACGCTAGGGCCTGGATGAACCTCCCAAACATTATGCTAAGTGAAAGAAGTCAAAAACAAAAGGTCACATATTGCGTGAATCCAGTTATATGAAATACCCAGAACAGGTCAATCCACAGAGACAGAAGGCAGATTGTTGGTTGCCAGTGGCTGGAGGAAGGAGGAAATGGGGAGGGGCTATTTAACGGGTATGGGGCTTTCTTTCGATGTGAATAAAATGTTCTGCAACTAGTGGTTGTGGTGATACAACACTGCAAATGTGCTAAATGCTGCTGAATTGTATACTTTAAAATGGTAACTTTTATATTACGTAAAGTCACCTCAACAAAAAGAGAGAAAGAGAGGGAGGGAGAGAAGAAGGAAAGGAATGAAGGAAGGAAGGGAGGGAGGGAGGGAGGGAGGGAGGGAGGCTGTCAAGATTCGTATCAGATAAAGTAGACTTTGGAGCTAAGAAAATAAGCAGAGACAGAGAGGAAAATAAAGACAGAAGGGTCAATACATCAAGAAGACACAGCAACCCTAAATGTATATATATTGAACAACAGAGCTGGAAGTTATCTGAAGTAAAAATGGGTAGAGCTGAAAGGAAAAATAGACAAATCCACAATTATAATAGGAAAGACTTCAACCTTCTTCTCTCGACAACTGATAGAAAGACTAGACAAAAAAAAACCATATAGAACAACTCACAAACACCATCAGCTAATAGGAACTTGACATTTATATAATACCCAGTAACAGCTGAGTACAGATTATTTCAACATTGAGGTTTTGAGCCAATCTGAATGAGAACTTGGTGATGCTATTAAACAAAACAGGAAGTAAGTGGGGATGCCTGTGTATACATATGCAACCATACTAATAAAAAAGGACTTTTGACATAAGTAATATACCTGATCCTGATTGAAAAAAATGATAAAGTAGAACGGGGCTAGGTGCGGTGGCTCATGCCTGTAATCCCAACTCTTTGGGAGATCAAGGCAGGAGGATCACTTGAGCCCAGGAGTTTGAGACCAGTCTGCCCAACAAAGCAAGACCTCCTTTCTACAAAAAAATTTAAAAATTAATTGGGCATGGTGGTGCACGTCTACAGTCCCAACTACTCAGGAGACTGAGGTGGGAGGATCGCTTGAGCCTGGAAGGTTGGGGCTGCAGTGAGCCGAGATGTCACCACTGCACTCCAGCCTGAGTGACAGTGAGACTAAGTCTCAAAAAAAAAAAAAAAAAAAAAAAAAATTAGCCATGTGCAGTGGTACATACCTGTGGGCCCAGCTTCTCAGAAGGCTGAGGTGGGAGAATCACTTGAGCCCAGGAGTTCAAGGTTGCAGTGAGCTATGACAAAGTGAGACTTTGTGAAAAAGAGAGAGAGAGAGAAAAAAAAAAAAGGAAAAAGAAAAGAGAAAGAAAGAAGTAGAAAGGGAGTATGTAACCAAGAGAATAGAACACAGGGTGGAACCTCTAGGAACAGTAACATTTTCAAAATTTTTTATACTTTGTTTTTAAGTCTCCATCAGATTGTGATCTTGTTTAAGCCAATAATAGTATATTATTCATTTTGCATGCCCAGGCATGTGCTTAGACATAGTTTACCGTCAATAAATGTTTTAGAATGAAGCAGAAACCAACAGAACTGAAGGGAAAACAAGATGTTTGGAAACAGAGTGTAATGAGCAGTGGCCACTGTTAAGGATCATTAAGCAATGGGAATTTATCCCTTGTGATCTGTTTTATTATATCACACTCAAACATTACAACTTAAAAATCCACGTTGTCACAGTAATCTCCCTAAACAATTCTCTCTAATCATTTAATTCCTGTTTCTAAAGCTTTCAATGACATACCACTGCCATGAAGTTCAAACTTTTATCTATGCAAATAAAGACCTTCACAAGATGGACTCAGGTTTTTGTTTGTTTGTTGGGGTTATTTATTTATTTATTTATTTAGAGATGGAGTCTCCCTCTTGTTGCCCAGGCTGGAGTGCAATGGCACAATCTTGGCTCACTGCAACCTCTGTCTCCTGGGTTCAAGCGATTCTCCTGCCTCAGCCTCTTGAGAAGCTGAGATTACAGGCATGTGCCACCAGGCCCAGCTAATTTTTGTATTTTTAGTAAAGAAGGGATTTTAACATGTTGGTCAGTCTGGTCTGGAACTCCTGACCTCAGATGATCCACCTGCCTCGGCCTCCTATAGTGCTGAGATTATAGGCATGAGCCACCGTGCCCAGCCTTGTTGGAGCATTTTTAAACCATTAGTTTACATTCTTCCCTTTCAGACAACTTGTACTGCAGCCTTTAAACCTTTATTAACTTTTTTACTCATAGTATTCTACCTACTTGGCTCTATTCCATCCTCACGTCTACTCACTGACTACAATGATATCCTCCCAGCTTGAGATGCTTGCTTCTTCCTTTGCAATCTTATGATATCCATCAGGTCAATTAAAAGATCTGCCAGCCACAATTGACATAAAGAGAACTGTCCTACTCAGCATCCCATGATAAGCCAGTAGTCTTAGATGGTCATGCTTGATACTACAAGGGCCCTCCCCGTTAGTTAGACCAACAAAGGTATCTGAACCAAGGGCAAGCAAAATTTACAGGTTGGCATGAAGTGAAAAACTCTACTTCTACAGAGACAGACCACAGCACTTTAAAAAAAAAAAAAACAAACAAACTAAGTTTTTCATACAGCTATACTGGGAAGATAGGGAATTGTATGTGATGTTGGTATATCCTAACACCTCATCTAAAATGGGTTAGTAAACACCAACGAAATTATTTTGAGCAAAATGGAAGTAACAATGAATATTAAGTAAAAATTAGGCCTCAATCTCAGAATGGTAGAGGGAATGATTGCCTTTTATATTCTCATTAATTTATTCATTTGATAAATTTATATTAGTTGTGGTGAGGCGTGCTGGCTCAGGCCTGTAATCCCAGCATTTTGGGAGGCTGAGACGGGCAGATCAGCCGAGGTCGGGAGTTCAAGACCAGCCTGAGCAACATGAAGAAACCCCATCTCTACTAAAAAAAAACAAAAATTAGCCGGGTGTGGTGGCACACGCCTATAATCCCAGCTACTCAGGAGGCTGAGGCAGGAGAATCCCTTGAACCCAGGAGGCAGAGGAGTTGCGGTGAGCCGAGATCACGCCATTGCACTCCAGCCTGGGCAACAAGAGAGAAACTCCATCTCAAAAAAAACAAAATTATATTAGTTGTATACTTTGTGCCAGGCACTATGAGCACAAAACAGGGCAAAATCCTTCCCACTGTTGAACATATTCTAGTAGGTAAAGACACCTACTGAACACAATATAAACACATAAATGAGTAAAATAAATCAAATGTTAGAGATTAATAAGTAATATGCATAAAGAAAAACACAGAGTGGGGAAAAGGGATCAGTGCAGATGATAAAAGCATATGCAGCACTGTCCATACAGCCATGTTAAGATTAGAAAGTAAGAATTAGAAATGATCTGGGAGTCCTCATTTCTTTAAGTAGCTAATACAAGCCTGTATGTAAAAAGAATGCAATCTGTCATACTGGTCACAAGGCAGATAAATGGCAGTATGACTGAGTGTAGGGAGAGGAACAAGAGGGCACATCTTGTCAAAAATATGGAGATGGGATATATTCTTAACTTCAACAAAGAGTATGGCCTGGTGCAATGGCTCACACCTGTAATCCCAGCACTTTGGGAGGCCGAGACGGGTGGATCACCCGAGATCAGGAGTTCGAGACCAGCCTGACCAATATGGTGAAACCCTGTCTCTACTAAAAAATTGCCAAAATTAGCCCAGGCATGGTGGTGTGTGCCTGTAATCCCAGCTACTCGGGAGGCTGAGGCAGAAGAATCGCTTGAACATGGGAAGTGGAGGTTGCAGGGAGCCAAGATCGTGCCACTGCACTCCAGCCTGGGCAGCAGAGCAAGCCGCTGTCTCAAAAAAAAAAAAAAAAAATTAACAAATAATAACAACAACAAAATATTAATAGAGACACTAGGAAAAGGGCGCATATAAGATTTTTAGCCAATTTTTAAAAATATATACCAATACTATGTAAAATAAGATAACAAAAAAAAATTAAAAAACAAAAATCAGCCTTAGTAGCGTAGCAAGACCCTGTCTCTATTAAAAAAATGTTGAAAATTAGCTGGGTGTGGTGTTGTACACCTACATTCCTAGCTGCTCAGGAGGCTGAAGAGAGAGGATACGTTGAGCCCAGGAGTTCAAGACTGCAGTGAGCTATAATTGGGCCACTGCACTCCAGTCTGGGCAACAGAGCAAGACCCTGTCTATAAAAATAAAAATATTTTTAAAAAAAGCTAAGAGAATGCAAAACCCAAACAAAGTGAGTATTATTAGGAAATAATTATCTTTCAAATGAAAGCCAGCCTATTAATACGGAGGAATTTATTTTCAATACAATGGTGGAATCCAAGGATATAGAAGAAAGAGCTTAGAAACTTAACATTAGAGTAGAGAAAGGAGAGCTAGCACACTCAGGAGTAAGCAAATGTGAGCATTGCTTACTTAGATGGCAATATAAATAAGTGGAGAAAGGAACTATAACCTACAATGTGGAGTCACAGAAGATCATGCCCGTAGAGTATGCAGAATATCGGCAGAGGAAAAGGACATGGAACCAGCTAAAGTCAGAGTTCTAAATAGAAAATTGAAAAAAAAAATTGTTCTAGTATACTTTCTTTTTTTAATCACCATATAGGCAGGTGGTATCTTGGTGCCAGAAGTTAACCTGAGTATAAGGAGTTCATGCCACTATTTTTTGATACGTTATGTAGTAGTAACCTTACATTTTTAATGATTATAAGTCTCCTAATTAATTCACCAAATGTATAAGGTTGTCCACTACCAAAAAAACATAAAGCTGAAATTTCATTGCGATCAAAGATCTCCTATTTTAAAAGGTTATTATCCAATGATCTGGTTAAAGCAGTGGTAGGATATACCTATCATTTACTTTTGTTGAGTCATATTAACTAAAAAATTAGTTCCAAAGTAGAAAAGGATATCAAAAAATCTAAAAGTAACCAGCAGTTATTTATTAAAGAATGTTTTACAATTACTTTTAAATAAAGATATATAGAAGTATAACATACCCAAAAACGAGTATATAAATCTAAAGTGTACACCTTGGTAAATTTTCATAAAGTCCATATATCCCTTATAACTCCACACAGACAGAAAAATACATTTCCAGCACCTCGAAAGGCTGCCTCGTGCTATCTTCCATTTGCTGGTCCCCAGTCTCCCCAAACGCCATCACTAGAGACTCTTTTTGGGAGCCTGATTATGTAAGCAGCCATGTGAGGAAGCCCTATGCCAAGGAACTGCAGACAGCCCTTAAGAATTGCCCTCAGGAAGGCTAGAAGTGGAATCTCCCCTAGTCAAGCCCTCAGATGAGACCTTTACTCCAGCCTGTAAGACCTAAGGTAATGAACCAGTTAAATTGTGCCTGGACTCCTAACCCATAGAAACTATGAGAAGACAGGCCGGGTGCAGTGGCTCATGCCTGTAATCCCAGCACTTTGGGAGGCCAAGGCGGGCGGATCACGAGGTCAGGAGATAGAGACCACAGTGAAACCCTGTCTCTACTAAAAATACAAAAAAAAAAAAAATTAGCCAGGCGTGGTGGTGGGCACCTGTAGTCCCAGCTACTTGGGAAGCTGAGGCAGGAGAATGGTGTGAACCCAGGAGGCAGAGCTTGCAGTGAGCCGAGATTGCGCCACTGCACTCCAGTCTGGGTGACAGAGCAAGACTTGGTCTCAAAAAAAAAAAAAAAAAAAAAAAAACTATGAGAAGATAAATGTTGTTCTAATATGCTAAATATGTTCTAATACATTATATACCAATAGATAACCCATCCAGTCTCTCTCTTTTGCAACAAAATGATCTTTAGATTTAGTGTGACCTCAAAGACGCAGAAGGGTTAATAGATACATAATAAAGTTTCAGTCCTTCTGCCATTATACTACTTCAAAATGACATTGATTAAATTTCAGCAGTATAAGTAAAATTATGACTTCATTTATGTGTGCTACATTTAAATCTACTAAATTAAGTTCCTTACTTAAAGTAGTACATGAAAAATTATTACACAAATTTTATTTATTTAAATAATTTTTAAAATTTTAACAATATAATCTATTCTGAAACAAATTTAACCAAATGAGCCTCCATTGTTCAAGTTCTATAACACACTAAGATTTCTGGAATTCTAACTAACTTTTATTGAGACAATAGGGAGAGTTTTTGAAATGATAAAACAGAGAAGCCTACAAAGCATTAAGTAATTTTAATCAAAAGTTATTTTAATTTTCACAGGTTGTATCAGTAATTTGTTCTTAATTAATTGAGGTTAACCTGTTAAAAGATTTGACCAAATGCACATAACCACATCACTTGGTTAAGTAATCATGAGAATTCTCAACCCATAACTTAGGAATCTTTTTATATATAAATACTACCATACATGTTGTAAACACGGGGAAACCTTCTGACAATCTGTTTCAGATCCAACAGTTTCTACATAAGACAAAAGTCAAGAATGCAGTGAGGCCTACTCAAATGAACCACTAAAGGAGCCAAAACATGAAGAGGTCAAAAAACAGGAATTAAATAAGATTTTTAGCTATGCACAACTAAGTATTCTTGTGTAATTATATCTTTATATCATAGGATCAACAATTCATTTTCTTTGTCACAAACCAGGTTTTTTGCATCTATAGAATGAAAAATGAGCTAAGTGCCTTGAGCTTTTTGCGAAGACTAAGTTTGATGCTGAATACTTCAGCTTTTTAAAAATTATAATGCATGAAAGATGGTAGCCTCACACTGTACCTTCTGCATCTTTAAAATTTAAATACCTCCCGAAAATGGTATAGTAGACAGATGCAAAAGGATCTTTTATGCTTGATGAAAAACAAGAATTACAAATAATACATTATTAAATTCAATTCCAAAACTCAAGTTTCATAAATCCCTAACAAAAATATTTAAATTTTGTCTCTCGTCTATTTTTAATTATTTGTAACAGTATGTTTTTTCTTTACATTTGTGTATTTTATTAGAATCATAGCCATTCTTAACCTGGACAATGTTTTCAAAATAGAGGGGTTTTTTTTAATGCAATACAATGAACATCACTTTAAAGCAATGTGAAATATGGCTTTTATGATTTCAAAATTCTAAACATTAATACCATTTTCCTTTACAGAGACTTTTATTATTTTCATTCATGATATTTAACAGATTGAAACAAAATTAGGAAAAGCGGAACAAAGTATTTGAGAAAGTGACATTTTCCAAGAATGTGCATGTATAAGTGAAACACAAAATAGCAAAGACATTTAAAATCTACCACAAATTGCAAGAAGCATGGAAACACTTATTTTTAAATGGGAAAAAGCTGCACAACCTTCAACATGTGTTACTGAATCTAATGCTTTAAATTTAAGAGGAAAATTTTTGATAGAATTACATTATTTGTATTCTCATTCGGCTCCTAAAGAACAAAAGCCAGTTGGTCTTGTTTTTAACTAAGTAATTAAAAAGAAAAAGAAAAGAAAATGGAAACATAACCATATTAAAAGCTAAACCTGTGATAAGCCTAGTTAATAATAATTTTATTCTGCATTTTTCTTCTGTAGAGTTCTCAATAAACACTGGGTTATGAAACCTTCCGACACTCGCACAACTTATAGAGAGGTAACCAGGCACAAAGGGGTAAGTGACATCTCCACACAAAAACAGGAGGTAATATTACAATTGGGGTTGGAATCAGACATTCTTCTTCAAGAGAGATCTAACAGACAATATATGACGCAAAGACATAATACATTATGTTGAAAAAAAGAAAGTAAGTTTCCTTTATTTGTGATTAAACACAAAGATGTGTTACAAAGACTATCTTCAAGGAGCTTTCAAAATAATTAGCTGAGTTTTCTTTTAAGGATTGGAAATTAAGTTATAATACAAAGAAATATGTTTAATGTTCCACAATGATAAACAAATACAATGAAAATTCAAATTATGAAAGAAATGTTACAAGAAACAGATATGAGCTGCCAGTTTATTTACATATATACATGTAATATACATATAATATAAATACATACGTTATCTACTTATACGATACTATTTTCTACTATGCCCACACAATCTTCCTCCACTAAAAACCATGCATAAGACAGGCACAGTGGCATACGCCTGCAGTCCCGGCTACTCCAGAGGCAGGAGGATCACTTGAGCCCATTTCAAGCCAGGAGTTTGAGGCTGCAGTGTGCCATGAATCATGCCTGTGAATAGACACTGCACTTCAGCCTGAGCAACATAATGAAACCCTGTCTCTAATAAAAACAACGAAAACCATGAATAAGTACAGCATGATTAATTTTTTTTAGATTTTTTGTCTAGAAAAAAATTTCCAAAATGGCGGCATATAGAAGTCAACAAACGATGCCCAAAATCCTGCCCCACTGCTATTTTTGTAAGTAATGTTTTACTGAAACACAGCCAAACCTATTCATTTCTTTATTTTCTATAGTTTAGTTGCCACAGAGAACATATCATCCAATGAACCTAAAATATTTCTTGCAGGAGAAAGTTTGCTGACCTCTAACCTATACCTTTCTATTTCAAGTGAATTTGGGCTGTTTTTCACTATCTTTCTCGGGGGTCTTACAGTATTTGCTCTTGTTGCTGTGGGGAAATACGAGATCAACCTAATCCCCACCAATCCCTCTTCACTCCCCACACCCACCTCACCACCTCCGAGTTATTAAAGCTCCTGAAATTCAGAAACTTTACAATCATATATATTGGAATTGACCATTCTGAGTCAACTATCCTTGGTACACGCTGTGCTATTTCATTACATCAAATGAAGTCATTTTATTTCCACAAAGGTTTCTTAACTTTTACCTTAAATATTTCCTCAATCACAATGCTTTGCTGTTCTTATTTGGGAACTATGCACGTGTTGTGATTTTCTTCCCATTTTGTTCAGTCTCTCATTTAATTCCATTTTCTATCTATTCTCCCTTCCATGCCTTACAATTCATCAATTCTGTGATCAATTTTTGGGGTTTATCTCGCCATGTCTTCCCTGAGTTCTTGTATCACTGTTTTATGGCCTTCCTTCATGGAAAAAATAAGCTTTAAAATTTTTTAATTTAAATGTTAAATTTTAATTTAAAATTGAATTTTAAAAAAGTATTGTGTGGCCAGGCACGGTGGCTCACATCTGTAATCCCAGTACTTTGGGAGGCCAAGGAGGGGTGGATCACCTGAGGTCAGGAGTTTGAGACCAGCCTGGCCAACATGGTGAAACCCCTTCTCTACTAAAAATACAAAAATTAGCCAAGCATGGTGGCACACACTTGTTCCCAGCTACTTGGGAGGCCAAGGCAGGAGAATCACTTGAACCCAGGAGGTGGAGGTTGCAGTGAGCCGAGATTGCACTACTGCACTCCAGCTTGGGCAACAAGAGTGAAACTCCACCTCAAAAAAAAAAAAAAAGTATTGTGAAATATTTGCTTACAGTTTTAAACTGCTCCCAGGAAAATTATTCTACTGATTGTTCTTCACTTGTCAAAAACTTTCCAATTAGTTAGGTTTTCCATTTCATGTAAGTTAACAAATTTATTGGCATAAAAGTTGTATAATATTACCTTATTATCTTTTATTGATCATAAGATCTGTAGTGATGCCCCTTCTTTCATTCCTGTTATCAGTACTTTGTGTCTCCTGTTTCTCTTAGTCTCATTAAAGGGTTATCAATTTTACCGATGTTACCAAATAATCAGTTTTTAGCTTAACTGAAAGAATCAGGAAATTCCAAATAAATAAAGTTCTAGTGAATCAGGAGTTATGATAATCTGCTGAATATAAAAGGGCTTAAACAAGGTTGTGGATGTTTAGGACAGCTAGTTTGCCATCTTTTATTACATCTATTTATTGAATATACACCTACTACTATGAGTTTTGACATACAAATCTACAGTTCAACCACTCTGATCTCACCTAAGGAAAGTAAAATTTCTACTAGACATAAGGTTAAAGTGCAATCATTTGACAATACAGCAAAATCTTCCAAGCCTCCAAGAAATAATCAGGTCCCATTTCCTGATAACACAAAGTACAAGTTTGTCAGTCTTTTAAGTATCATCTTCCCTAAACTGAAATCCAGGATCTGCCTTCACCAAACAGACAAATCAACAAATGTCAAAAAGAATTAGCACATTTTAAAACTTCTAAACTGGTTTTAATCTACTGAGGTGCAAGTGAAACATATTCTAATTACTTTTCTATATAACTTGATCTAACATGAAGTAGTATAAAACTATGTTTAGGTTATTATGACTAAAACACTAACACAGGAAACATTGTACTTTTTCTGCTCGCCTCAAACGAGATGACTCCATCTAAAAGTACCATATGACAACTCACAATTCAATATACATGTGAGATATCTGTAAATAATATTAATAATCCATATTAATGAAAAATTCCAACATTTCCAAGGCCAATGACAATAGAGTTCAAACCAAACAACAGTTTGTTCTAATAAAGAAAATAACTGCCTACTAAACCTTCCAGGATATTTTCCATGTTTTTTTTTTTTTACTATGTGGAGATATTAAAACATTATTAATGAAGGAACGCAAACAACAGAACTAAGAACTCTAGTTAATGCCATCTGTACATTTTTCAGACTTATAAGCTCTTTCACTAAAAAGAACTACTGTATAAGCTTCCGGAGGGCAGAGATTAAGTCTCGCTCACTGTTGTATGTTGAGCATTAGTACTACTTGTTAAAAGAATTAATTAAAAATTAAGAAAAGAATGAAGAGAATTAATGTTAACTATCTGTTAAAAGATTTAATCACTCTGTCTGACACAATTATCCAACCCCACAGAATGTATAACACCAAGAGTGAGCCTTAATGTGAAGTATGGAATCTGGGTGATAATGATGTGTCAATGTGTCAATGTAGGTTCATCAACTATAACAAATGTACCACTCTAGTGCGGACTGTTGATAATGGCAGAGGCTATAAATGTATGCGGGCAGGAGATATGTGGGAACTTTCTGTATCTTCCACTCAATTTTGCTGTGACCCTAAAACTCCTCTAAAAATCTCCCAAAAAAGCTCAGAGGATAAAATTTTTTTAGAGAATCCATTTTTTTAAATTCATTTAAAAGTCTAAACAATTAATGACTAAATGAGAAATTCAGGAGACATACTTGGGAAAATTCCATTTCTGAAACAAACATCCTAAAATATTTGACATTCTACCTTTTGTGAATCTTGCTTTTCTAATAAGGCTAATATCTGTTACTGTTGTATAATATCTATAATTTCATCATGAGAATATGAATATTGTACATTTGATAAATACCACCCATTGTTATAAAGGCTTTACAAGTACTATTTCATTTAACCTTTACAATAACTCTATGATGTAGGTAAAACTTTATACAGGAAAGCTTCTCTTTCTTTCTTTTATTGCAGCAACCATGGCCTGATAAGAAAAGCTTTTCTTTAAACATTTGATTCAATCTTCAAATTTAAAAAAAGGAACACTTTAATCTTTAATATTCAGCAATAAACGACCAGTGGAAATGTTTCTAACAATAGCAAAGATTTTGGTTGCTAAATATGTAATATTTAAGTTGTTGATATTCATTTGCTGGTTGATTAGGAAATCCATTTATAGATGAAGAAGAGAAGTAAAAGAAGACTGAAGTTTCAACCTTGACTTCAGTAACATCAGGTTTCCAAATAACCAAAGAAAAAACTAACAAATCTGCCTTTGGTATTCATGTAGTAGATAATATAATCAGCCATAATAATACTGTTTGAAAGTAGTAATTCAGGATACTAAAAATCTCATATTGTAAGTCCCCATGTAAAAGAAAAATGTATTTATAGCTTTAATAGCAAAAAAATAAATTGTTCATTTTTTTTAATTTTGGAAGATATATGAATTTAATGAGTCTATTAGAAGGTTCTATTGTACTTTCCTATTTTATCGCTTTCTTCTGATAGATAACAAAATCACGGAAACTGCTGGCAGAGGAATACAGAAGAATAGAGAGGCAAAACAGACCAGTTAAAAATTAAACATTAAAATTTTAGTTAGTGATAAAGAAATACATCATAAAGTTCCCTAAAAATCATGTACGGTTAGTTTTGAGTCATACTATTATAAGGAACTTTTGAAACCTAGAAGAATATACTAGGGAAAATTTATGAGTTGGTTATGGTAGAAGCACTAACAACAACGAAAAGCAAGATGTTGCCAGGATTTATTTCCCTAAAAGCAATATAACTTAAAACTGCTTATCAGTTATGATAAACAAAAAAATACAGTCATTTTTCATATCAACAGATATACATAACCATAGCTAACAAAAAAACATGGGATACTTGAAATGAGGACACTAAAGTCTGGCTCAACTCATAAAAAGATGTTAATTATACCAACTTCTGCCAAGCAAGCACAGTGAGGCCAAATATACTACTCTATTGTGAAAGAGTATGCCCAGTTTTATTACTCTAGTATCGTCTTAAAACTTGATAATCTACCAATGTACATTAGTTTGCGTACACATATGAAATCAATAGAAACCACTTTATTAAACATTTCAAAGAAACCAAAGTTCATCACAGCATTTGAGACACGCTGAGAAATGAAGTAAAGCCAAAATTAATAGATTATGCGTAAAGTCTAATTCTCAAAATCAAGGAATAACCTGTTATATCAAAACAGAAGAAGAAACATTTTAGAGAAGGATATGTGTAAAAATTTATAGTCAATTATTTTCCTTGTCAATTCTTAAAATGATAGCAGAAAATCTAAGCTTTTGCTTATCTTTAAGACAATAAAATATCCTGTTCTAAATTAATACTTCTAAGAAATTTGACATATTATTGAAGTACAACAAAATTATTCTTCTCATACCATAAAATGTTTTTTGTTTGAAAACTAATAAGAATATTTACATTCATTTTACATAAATGTTATTATATTACATAATTTGTGATAAAGCCACATCAGTATAATTTCTCTTTCCTGTTATTAGAATCAGAAAAATATCACATGATGGTTTAAATCCTTCTAATGATAATATGCAAAGTTATTTTATAGTGAAATATAACTTAAATTGCACCAAATACCTACAGATACAAATACAGCTTTAAAAAGTAGTTGCACGTTTTGACAGATTACTTTTCATAGTAGACAGAGAAGTAAAATGTTTCCTTATTTGGCTTTTCTTATAAAGGCAGTTGGAATTGAGGGGAAAATGAAGTGGCGTCAAATGACAAAGCCAAATGTTGTGAAATACATCTATTATATCAAATGTCGATAATTACAGTTTTGAAAGAATATGTGAAGTGAAAATATATAAGTGCCTTACCACTGATTAAAGTTTTTGCAAACATATGTACTGAACAAAATAAAAATAAATTGTTTGTAACATAATTTTGAAACTTGGTAGTTCAAACAAATAGCCCTCATTCACAATTCACAAAACTACTATACGAATGAATGGTCACAGATGCAATGCAAAAGTATAAGTGTGCAAAATGCAAAATACTAAGGTTATAATGAAGCAATTTGTAACCACAGCAAGCTGTGAGTTTCTGACACAATCTTGAAAGAAATTTGGGATTTCATTAAAATTCTTATTGCCCAGGATCAAGAAAACTCACAGCATTCTGCTTTTAAAAATTAAAACTATTTCTTTAAGACATCCAACTAAAAGACTGCCAAAATAAATTTTTACCAACATAAAAACATGATTTTATTTGCATTACAAAAAAAAGTGCTATTAGTGCTTTTCAAGAATTATCTAAAAGGTATTTCAAGAAGATTAGATAAGGGCTGGAGCTGGAGACACAAGACAGCACAGATGCACAAGGGCAGACTATTTGAAAATTGGATTCTTTTAGAATGTATAAAATGAGCCAGGTACAGTGGCTCGCACCTGTAATCCCAGCTGTTTGGCAGTCTGAGGTGGGAGGATCGCTTGAGCTCAGGAGTTTGAGACCAGCCTGGGCAATACAGTGAGACCCCTGTCTCTATTTTTTAAAAACAGATTATATAAAATGACTTGTCATGGTACTTGTATTTTACATTGTATAGAAACACGGCCTTTAAAGGCAGAAGTTGAAAAGCAGGTGCTTTTAGAGAACTAATTCTTTTTATTTCAAAAATGCATACATGGCCAAACCTTTTGTGACACATAAATGGAATGATATAAACTTTCACAAAGATTAGAGAAATGTCTTTTAGGTTCTAGTCTCAGATGGAGAACTAATAATGGAAACTGGAAATTCCCACTTTTTCCAGGATTAAGCAATTTAATAGTTATCAGTTTGATACTACAAAAGTTATTAGCATTCATTTTGAAAAGCACACTTTAAGATCCAAATTCTCCTTAAAAATGCATAGAATGTTTCTTCTCAATTATGAAAAATAACCTCTTTACATTTGGAATCTAAATTTTCAATTAAAGGAGAAACTTTAAAAAACAAAAAAAAATCCTACCTCAGGCAAGCCTCAGTTCACTGGATCTATGTCACATTGATTTATAACAGTTATTTCTTAGGGGGGGGTAAAAAAGCACACACAGATGCAAACAATTACTCTATTTTTGTAGGCAACAAGTGAGGTGGGTGGTAACTGAGAAATTTTTTTTAAATCCTGTCACAATATTCTGCTTTTTCTTAAGAAACCCTCCTCACACAACAAACGTTTGCCACATCAGAGAATTTCCAGGGCCCGAAGCACCACTTTGATTCCAGCCCGCTGCAGGCATTAGCGGGAGGTAATTAGGGTAAAAAGTTCAGCCACAGTTCCATGTCTAGAGTCCTGCCAGAAATAAATTTCCTCTCTATTCACTGGTTTCTACTGTACCCTCCCCTAAAATCATATTGAAAACACATTTATCTTTGTAGAGTTTGTTCCTCTTCTAATTAACTTTATGGCATTTACAGTGTTTAATAATTTAAAACGGCACCAATTGCAGCAGTTTTATACTTAATAGTGGAGCGGTGTATTATCATTTTTCCTCTATTACTGCTTCATTTGACAAATGACTCTCAGAAGTATGCACTGCAGCTGTTTTCATCATCATAAACGTACATTTTATTTTCTTGTCTGAGAAAGGTGCACGGACAAAACTGACAAACAGATGCATTCAGAATGTTTTCTTCTGAATTTTTCAAGAAAGTGAAAAAGACTAATCAAAAAATTAAAAATGATGTTACTTTACAATATACAAATTATTGTATTTTATATTTTCCACAGAGAGAAATGTGACTACATCTAAATAACTGATAAGATTTAAACATGCCACATATTTGAGGGCTTGTCATTTAAAAAAAAAAAAAACCACCAAAGGGGCACTCAAAATACTGTCCCTTGCTCTGCATTAGTCTCTCCAAAAGCACATCCACCCACACCCACACGCACATAGGGAGGCTCTAATTAACATGACAGTCATCTCACAATAACTGTTTTAACCTTCTTTGTATATTGCGTTTGGTAAACAAGATGTTAATAAAATTATATAAATGAAAAGAAAACCACTTGTCACAACAATTGTTTTGGATAAAATCAGTTAACATGAGAAAGACATAACATAGGTCGGCATGGTGGCTCAGGCCTGTAATCTCAGCACTTTGGGAGGCTGAGGCAGGTATCACCTGAGGTCAGGAGTTTAAGACCAGCCTGGCCAACATGGTGAAACCCCATCTCTACTAAACATACAAAAATTAGCCAGGTCTGGTGGCGTTCACCTGTAATCCCAGTTATTCAGGAGGCTGAGGCAGGAGAATCACTTGAACCTGGGAGGCAGAGGTTGCAGTGAGCTAAGAACGTGCCATTGCACTCCAGCCTGGGCGACAGAGTGAGACTCCATCTCAAAATAAATAAATAAATACAAATTTTTAAAAAGTGTTCAACATTTGAATACTAGGAAGAGAAATTAAGAGACGAAAGTATATTTACAATAGCTACCAGTGGAGAAAAAGCACATCCAGAATTTCAAATCCCAATTATTTAAGGCAATCTCATAAGACTCCTGATATCATCAACACAGGAAATGACACACATTTACTACATTGTTCTAATTATATCATTTCATATACTGGCAATAAATAAAGGTTCATGGAATAATAAAAACTGCTTGGAAATATCTAACAAGATATAAGAAGATAATAAGATAGAAGAAGATAGTAAGAACAACTTATGACCCAGCAAGTCCACTCCTAGTTATATATACCAAACAGAAATGTACACCAAAAGCAATATAGAAATATTCATATCCACACTATTCATCAAACCTCCAACGGCAAACAATCCAAATATCCACCAACTACAAACACCACTGTCCTGTCCAACTTTATCTAACTACCTTCTCTACTATTTTTTTTTGAGACATAGTCTTGCTCTATTGTCCAGGCTGGAGTGCGGTGGCATGATCTCGGCTCACTGCAACCTCTGCTTCCTGGGTTCAAGTGATTCTCCTGCCTCAGCCTCCCGAGTAGCTGGGATTACAGGCGCACACCATCATGCGCAGCTAATTTTTTGTATTTTTCGTAGAGACAGGGTTTCACCATGTTGGCCAGGCTGGTCTTGAACTCCTGACCTCATGATCCACCCACCTCAGCCTCCCAAAGTGCTGGGATTACAGGTGTGAGCCACCGCGCCCGACCCTCTACTATTGTTATACATTACATCACCATACTATATATTTTACTTATTTTTTTACTGTTTCAGTCTCCTTGCTAGAATGTCAGCTCTAGCAAGAAATGTCTAGCAATGTCAGTTCTAGACATACAGATTTTTATCTTCTTGGATCACGGTTTCTTAAACTTGATCCTATTGATATTATGGGCTAGATAATTCTTTGCTGTTAAGGGCTGATCTGCAAATTATAGGATGCACAGTATAGCAGGTTCTTTGACTCTACACACTAGATACCAACAGCACCTTCTACTCCATGATGTAGCAACCAAAAAATGTCCCCCAGACACTGCCAAATGTCCCCTAGGGATCAAAATCATCTCTACCTTTTTCCTCTCAGTTAAGAAACGATGTCCTGGATTATTTAACAGTAGCTGACACATAATAGATACCCATAAACATGTCTTGAAAGAACATAAGGAAGCCCCTTCTCAGAATAAAAGGGAAAAAAAATCAAATAAAGCAGTTCTTAAGATTCCTATCTAAATGGCAGGAGAGGTGATCTTTAGAAAACATCTTCAAATCAAATACACAATGTATGATCAGCCCGGTAGCAGACAAAGATTCCTTACATCTCACTGAGACTGTGTTGTCATTTACAGAATAAATTATATCCATATAGTCTTTGATTATAACCAATTTAAAAACCTTAGTTACAGCAAATCACCTTTTTCAAATCCCAATACTTTGATACCAGAAAATCAAGTAACATAATTAGTGATATTTAGCAAGGTTTTATTCTGGCAAAATAACACATCACTGTATCAACAAAAGATTTTCCCCCCAAAAAAATGGTTAAAAATACTTGACGTAGAAACTGTCATGGTTCTCCATAATGAATTGCCTAATTATCTACTTCAACTTTTGTCTTTAACATAATCACAATACAACAGTGATCTCTTTTCAGGCTTATTCACTATGCACATGGCCTGTTCCACCAGAAGTAGAGTAAGCATGCCTGTGTGGAATTCCACAAAGTCAGAATCTACGCAGATGTTCTTTCCCTTTTGGTTTTCCTCTAATTTGCAAATCTTGTAATCTAAGCCTGAAGTTGACTGGACCAACATTTAAACCAGTATAGCAATATCAGCCAAAAACTCAATCTGTTTTCTATTTATATGTCAAGACTGCATCCTTCTTGGTGGCTGAAAAAAAACTATTGCTTTGAAATGATTACACAGAGAAACTGCAAGCCTTTTAGTTGTTTTATGAACTGGTTCTAGATGGAAAGCTTTACTTTTTGGTTAAGTTGTAGAGTAGGAGAAAAAACAACTTTGAACTCAATACTTTTACCTTTGTATTTTTAACTGTATACTAAAGTCACTTTGAACTATGTGACAGCAAAGTATTTCCCAAAAAAACCTCATTACAAAGTGAAGATGGCACTGCTACTCGGGAGGACTTATTACATAGAAACACGCTTCTTCTACAGAGGGAGGAACAGGAAGGCTGCATTACAAAGAAACATGAGAAAACTATTGTGGGTGATGGATATGCTCGTTATCTTGATTGGAGTGTGATGGTTTCATGGACATATACAGATGTCAAAATTTATCAAACTGTACACTTTAAATATATGCTGTTCATCATATTTCCATATACCTCAATAAAGGCACATACAAAAACACACACACACGTAGCTTTATACTATATGAGCTTCTATTGGGAATATGAACACATTACCATTTTCCAATGAAAGTAAAGACCTCTAGATGCAGTACTCGGTTAGGCCATGAAGACTGGCAAATCTGTAGCACAAACACCAGATAAGCTGGGTACAGCCCTATTTCTCGAACAGTCATAGAGGCAAAACTCCTACTCAAAGAAAGTATATAAATATAAATGAAAAGAAATTCCTGGTGAAGAGTGATATCTAACTATCCTTAATACCTTCCGGACCCAAATAGTATGAGGCACACCTAACATGTATCAGGAGGTAATCAATACTTGAAAACAGTGCCTCATTGAATTCACACAAGAACCAATCACAGCAGTTATATATAAGCACTACTTTACAAATAAGGAAAGTGAGCCTAAGAACTGTCGAGTAATTTAGTTTATACAGCTAGTAACTCACAGCTAGGTCTGTGTGACTCCAAAACCCTTGTTAGTTCCATTATTCTATATTTTCATCCATGGATTCAGGAATATTAATAAATATTATGGAGTATAAACCTTAGGTTAAACCTACATATGAAAAAAATTATCAAATACAAAATCGAATTTGTATCCATTAAACAGAAATATCACTACAAGTAGAGTTCCTGTTAAATTACAAAAGCTGCCACTGAAGGCCTAATATCATCCACAATATCATTATGCCAGTATTTGTTTTGTGGGCTTCTTTCTTCAGATATACATTGTAGACTACTATATTCTGGTGATCTTTCTTTATGTCACATTTCTAAGTACCCCCGTTAAATTTCCAGGCAAATAGCTCAGGAGAGATGAGAAGAAAGACAAGAATTAGATGTAGCTCATGGAAAACATACCTTTTTGCAACACTGCTACACGAAATATATGATAGTAAAATGGTTAGGGAGATAATCCCATTTTAATAAATATGTGGCCAATTTTTATTCTTAAGTTTAGAATCAGACAGTATAGAAGCAAACCTTTCACAAATACTTTCTTCTTTTTTACCTTACCAGCTGCAATGGTCTGAATATGTCCCCCAAAATTCATATGCTAAATTTTTGAATTGGACCAGCCATGGTGGCTCATGCCTATAATCCCAGCACTTTCAGAGGCCGACGTGAGGGAATCACTTGAGCCCAGGAGTTTGAGGCAACATGGCAAAACTCCATCCCTACTAAAAATACAAAAAATTAGCTGCACGTGGTGGTGCACTCACGTAACCCCAGCTACTCAGGAGGCTGAGGCTCGAGAATTGCTTGAAACCAGGAGGTGAAGGCTGCAGTATGCCGAGATTACACCGCTGCACTCCAGCCTGGGCAACAGAGTGAGACTCTGTCTCAAAATTAATTAATTAATTAATTAATCAATCAATCAAAAATAAAACTAGCCAGACGTGGTGGCTCACGCCTGTAATCTCAACACTTTGGGAGGTCAAGGAAGGAGGATCACGTGGTCAGGAGTTTGAGACCAGCCTGGCCAACAAAATGAAACCCTGTTTCTACTAAAAATACAAAAAAAAATTAGACAGGCGTGGTGGCGGGCTCCTATAATCCCAGCTACTTGGGAGGCTGAGGCAGGAGAACTGCTTGAACCTGGGAGGCGGAGGCTGCAGTGAGCTGAGGTCACACCACTGCACTCCAGTCTGACAGTGGGAGACTTCGTTTCAAAAAAAAAAAACTGAATCCCCAGAGATAATATTAAGAAGTGGGGCCTTTAGGCAGAGCTTTCCCAATCTCATGAATCGGATTAGCAACGTTACAAAAGAGGCTGCAGAGAACACCCTAGGACCTTTTTTGCCCTTCCACCATGTGAGGACATGGAGTTCAAGGTGCAGCCTTGGAAGCAAAGACTGAGCCTTCTTCACCAGACACCAAACCTGCCACTGCCTTGATCACAGACTTTCCAGCACCCAGAACTGTTATTTATAAATTATTATAAATAATTATTATAAATAATTATTATTTATAAATTATTATAAATATTATTTATAAATTATTATAAATAATTATTATTTATAAATTATTATAAATAATTATTTATGAATTATCCAGTTTGGTATTTTGTTATAGTGCAAGGAACAAACTAGGACACCAGCATACTCTGACACAAAATCTTATAAAGCCACACATGAGATTCGGAGATGTGGTGAAAGCACAAGGTGGCCTATGTTAAGCTTTAAGCTCTTTTAATCTATTATCTATATTTTCAAAATGTATATTACTAAGATATGTATATAATGAAATAATGTGCATAAGGTAGGATCAATATTCATCGTTACATAAAACCGCACTATAATACATTAGAAGAGAAAAGCAAGCAAGGTGCACATAAGTGCAACACAACCTTTTTTTTTTTTTTTTTTTTTTTTTTTTTTTTGAGACAGAGTCTCAGTCTGTCATCCAGGCTGCAGTGCAGTGGCGTGATCTCAGCTCACTGCAACCTCTACCTCCTGGGCTCCAGCAATCCTCCCACCTCAGCCTCCCAGGTAGCTAGGACTACAGATGCACGCCACCACATCCAGCTCATTTTTCTATTTTTTGTAGAGACAGGGTTTCACCATGTTGCCTAGGATGGTTTCGAACTCCTGGGCTCAAGTGATCCTCCTGCCTTGGTCTCCCAAAGTGTTGGGATTATGGGCAAGAGCCACTGCGCCTGGCCCAACCCACGTATTTTTACAAATGTGTTTGTGCATGTGTACATGACCACCTAACTCCAAATATCTTCCAAAAAACAACACATCGGCAAGGGAAACAAATGAAATCACCCCTAAATCACAATACAGCATAACTAGAAAACAGAAACACCACCAACTTTAAATAACAATTATGTAGGGGGATTATAAATATTCAAAATTGGCCAAGATGGCTCCTGAGCTGGCACCAGAGCTGAGCAAGAATTGCTTGCAAAACAAAAGAATGGAATGGATCTACTGGTGACAGAACACAGAAAAAAGTCATGTAGGATTCACTCTGAGAAGCAGGGAGTCTCACCCTGAGCAGGGAAATGCTGAAAACAGGCTTAAGACCTGCTGGATCAAAGCCTGAGCTACTAGGGAATCACAAGGAAGGAGACGAGAACATGTGCTGGACAAGAGATACCAGTCAAAGGGAAAGAATCAGAGAAGGAAAGCATCAGAAGTGAGATGTGTCCCTTGGGAATTTTGTGATAAAAGCAAGAAAGAAGAAAGGAGCTGAAGGTAAGGGTCTCATCAGAAAATCATAATCATAAAAGATAATAAAAATATCTTCCCCAAATCCCACAAAACAGAAAACTAAAAACAACAGCACAACATAATTATAAATACATGTATGCCTACTTAGTGACTGGAATTTCTTCCTGAAAACTCTGCCACTAAAAGAAAAGGCATTAAATGGAAAATCATTTCCATTACTTTTAACGGGAAAAACTGTAATGAATTATATACAAACTCATATTTACTCAAGAGAAAGAAAAATGAATTGAATACTAACACATAATGAAAGTTTATTATACTAGTCAAAGTGAGAAGTGACTTGATTGTAAGGGGCTGTTGATAAGAAAGAATGCCAGGGAGTCATATTTTGTAAGGTAGTAGTCAGGTGATCCACTTCCAGGGGGACATTCAATATCAGAATCAGACATGCTTAATGAGAATTTTCTTTTCCTCAACACCATGGCACTAAAATTAAAACAAACAAAAACCTGGCATAGTCATAAAAGAAGAATCTCTGTGTGAAAAAAAGCACAAGATGGAAGACTGCCTTCTCTCACAATTTGACAATATTAACGTACCATTGGCTTTTATTCTCCATGTAGCGTATTACATACAATTTACATTTCTCAAACACCATGACTATTTTTGGAGATGATGAAACTTCCTAGAACATAAAACCAGTTCAGTGACTAACCTAACTCTAAAGAGAGTTAACTTCTCTTATTCTACATCCATTTTCAATTCTCTCCCTTTCTCTCTCCGTTTTGTTTTGTTTTGTTTTGTTTGTAAGAGACAGAGTCTCACTCTGTTACCCAGGCTAGATCGCAGTGGTACAATCACAACTCACCACAGCCTTGAACTCCTGGGCTCAAGTGATATTCCTACCTCAGCCTCCCAGAATCTTGGGATTACAGGCATGAGCCACTTTGCCGGGCCTCAATCCTCTCTATAAAGCCATCTTTTGAAAAATGATTAAAGTTTTTTCCCCTTTGCTTCCCTTGTATCTGCACCATTCCCCTCACCCTTTTTTCAACCTTTCTGGGACTCATGATTCCCTTGCTGTAAAATCAAACAACAACTTAGGACTAAATAAAAACTAAAATCAAGGGTGCTCCAAAACACAGGGAAACATGGCAAACTACAGATTAAAGAGTTGTGACAGTACTACCACATCTACCCGCTAACTAGGCATATATAAACAAAGCAAAACTTTTTGTTTTAATACAAATGTGGTTACTATGATTCATGTATCTATTGCTGTATGACAAACCACTAGAAACCATACTGGCTACCCCGTCTGGGAAGTGAGGAGCGTCTCTGCCCGGCCGCCCCGTCTGGGAAGTGAGGAGCGCCTCTGCGCAGCCGCCCCGTCTGGGAAGTGAGGAGCGCCTCTGCGCGGCCGCCCCGTCTGGGAAGTGAGGAGCGCCTCTGCGCGGCCGCCCCGTCTGGGAAGTGAGGAGCGCCTCTGCCCGGCCGCCAGTCTGGGAAGTGAGGAGCGCCTCTGCCCGGCCGCCCCTTCGGGGATGTGAGGAGCGCCTCTGCCCGGCCACCCCGTCTGGGAAGTGAGGAGCGCCTCTGCCCGGCCGCCCCTTCTGGGGTGTGAGGAGCGCCTCCGCCTGGCCGCCCTTTCTGGGATGTGAGGAGCGCCTCCGCCCGGCCGCCCTGTCTGGGAAGTGAGGGGCGCCTCTGCCCGGCCGCCCCTTCTGGGATGTGAGGAGCACCTCTGCCTGGCCGCCCCGTCTGGGATGTAGGGAGCACCTCTGCCCGGCCGCCCCGTCTGGGAGGTCTACCACAGAGGCCAGAAGCAATGTGGGGGCTGGACGTGGTGGCTCACGCCTGTAGTCCCAGTACTCTGGGAGGCCGAGGCGGGTTGATCACTTGAGGCTAGGAGTTCGAGACCAGCCTGGCCAACATGGCAAAACATATGAAAAAATGCAACTGACAAACCAACCAACCAACCAAGCGACAACAAAACAGGTCTACCCTGGAGTCATACTCTAATTTTTTTCTATTTTCCTCCCTTTCTGATTCTTTATCCCACTTTCTTTTTCTTCCTCTTCCTTCTCCTCCTTCTTTGTCAAATAGAGGATTGAGTTATTATCATTGATCCATACAAAGTCCCTCTCTCATTTATTTTCTTTAATTCCCACCCCCCATTTCTATTCCCCGTCTTCCCATGTGCAACCTTCCTAATATGTTTGATATGCATCTTTTTGTTTGTATGTACTTTTAGAAAATGTTTATTGTTTTGTGTGCAAAAATAAATTAAAAATTAAAAAAAAAAAGAATCCATACTGGCTCAAGTGAATAATCACTTTATTTCTCAGATTTTGTGAATTAGATGGGTTGTTCTTCTGTTATTCTCTCCTGGGCTCATTCATATAGCTATTTTCTACTTCTGAGTTGGCTGCAAGTTGAGAGAGTAAGGATGGTTGGGTCTCTTTCTCCATGTGGTATTTCACCCTCATATGATAATGACTATGGTGGTTTCATAGAGTAAATCCCAATATAAAAACATTTATCAAGCTTGCATTTCTGGTATGTCTACTGACATGTTATTGGTTAAAGCGAGTCTCACAAAGAAGCTCAGATTCAAGTGAGAGGGGACACCACAAGAACATTGATAGGTCTGACCTGGAAGTGCAATTCCTTTAAACGGACTTCTGCAATAATTGGAAACTGTACATTTCAAAGTAGTTTGATACAATATTCTTTGACTAGAGACTGTTGTTTTGACTAAACTGGCAATAGTGTCTCTGCCTGAAATTATACATAGAAATATTACTTCTTAACTTATATTTATTTAAAACTGTGTTTTGTGCAAAAACCGTTATGCCAAAAAAAAAGTGTATGTAAAGTAGTACAGGTATAGCTTTTCAAGAGCTTACGTGAGGTAAGTCTGCAGCAATTACAGGTAAACAATATTATAAATGAGAAATTCACAAACTCAAAATGGCCAAATAACAGGGAGATATGAATGAAGAGGTAACTGAATTAAGGATTGAAAATGAAGAACAACTTGTAAAAATCCAAATTAATGCCATAATGACACACCACTGCATATTTGTTAAAATGGCTAAAATCAAAAAGACTTAATAAAATAGACTGACAACGTCAAGTGTGTCTCAAGCGGCAGAAAAACTGGAAATTTCATACACTATTTGTAGATGTAAAATTGTACAACCACTTTGAAAAGCATGCATCTAACATGTGATCTAACCATCCTACTTGTAGGTATCTGCTCAAGAGAAAAGGAAGTATGTATGTCTATACAGACTTGAATACAATGTTCATAGCAGAATTATTTGTAAAGGCCAAAACCTAAAAACAACCAAAATATCCATCAACAGGTAAGAGCATAATCATACTCTAGTAAACTAATCCAATATAATAATATTTCACAATAAAAATGAATGTACTACTTTGGCAGGCCAAAGCAGGTGGATCATATGAGCTCAGGAGTTCAAGACCAGCCTGGGCAACATAGTGAAACCCTGTTTCTACAAAAAAACACAAAAATTAGCGAGGCACAGTGGGGCGCACCTATAGTCCCAGCTCCTCAGTGGGAGGATCGTTTGGGCCCAGGAGGCAGAGGTTGCAGTGAGCCGACATCGCACCACAGTACTCCAGCCTGGGTGACAGAGGGAGACTCTGTCACAAAAAAAAAAAACAAACAAAAAACAAAAAACAACTATTGATATATGTAATATCATGGCTGAATCTCAAAATAAATACACTGAGTAACCAAAGCTAGACAAAAAAAGAGTACATACTATATGATTCCACTTATATAAAACTTTAGAAAACGCAAACTAATCTATAGTAACAGACAGTAGAACATTGGTTATCTTGAAGAAAAGAGCTGGGAGGGGCCGAAGGAAGAATCACAAAGAGACATAAGGAAACTTTGGGGAATAAGATGTTCATTGTCTTGTTTGTAGAAAGAGTTTCAAAGGTATATACACATCAAACACATAAAATTATATACTTTAAATATGTATAGTTCATTGAATTTCAATTATACAATAATTAAATGTATGTATGTATGTATGTATGACCTCACACACTGCAGTCTTTCCTGCTACAATTATGATTCTCAATGAGAAATAATGTCAGTACATCAAAGAAGCTGTATTATGGCCAGGTGCGGTGGCGCATGCCTGTAATCCCAGTGCTTTGGGAGGCTGAGGCAGGTGGATCACCTGAGGTCGGGAGTTCAAGACCATCCTGGCCAACATGGTGAAACCCCATCTCTACTAAAAATACAAATATTAGCCAGGCATGGTGGCAAGCACCTGTAATCCCAGCTACTTGGGAGGCTGAGGCAGGAGAATCACTTGAACCCGGGAGGCGGAGGTTGCAGTGAGCCGAGATCGCGCCACTGCCCTCCAGCCTGGGCGACAAGAACAAAACTCTGCCTCAAAAAAAAAGAGAGTTTTATTAATAAATAAAATTCATGCCATTTTACTTTTTTGTACTATAATTTAACAGCAACTGAATACAAAGTACATTCGATCAACTGAATGTAGAAAACCAGGAGAAATCATGTTTTTCATGGCTCAGTTTAACCATGTCCTCTGGCTTGAAAGTGCTTAAAGAGTGTTACTCCCTGGTCTTTGTCCATTTTGTTCTTTTCTCCATAACTTAACAGTCTCAACTCTTTCTTATACCCCCATTCCATCAGGGCATCTTTGTCTTTTTTAGGTAAAATCTTTCACTTTTTAAATTTTTTTAATTAGCATTAAAGCAACTTTTAAATGTTCTAATTTTGTATTCAAATTATTGTTCTGAAAACAATGTTGCATACATTTTCACCAAGTCTATTTCTATCCATTTTAGTGTGAAATTTTGCAGAATGAAGTGTACTGCCCTCCAAATACACACTGCATTCTCTATATCTTGTTCCTTTTCTTGGGAGACTGACCCATATCCTACGAATTGCATCAGTGGGCTCTCTGGACCTTCAGAATCCAGCCCCTAGTTTCTGACTGGGTTGACCCCATAGAAAGCCTCTGGAGAAATAAGATGCTCCACCGTCGGCTGGGCGCGGTGGCTCACGCCTGTAGTCCCAGCACTTTGGGAGGCCGAGGCAGATCACAAGGTCAGGAGATCAAGACCATCCTGGCTACTAAAAATACAAAAAATTAGCCGGGCGTGGTGGCGGGTGCCTGTAGTCCCAGCTACTCGGGAGGCTGAGACAGAAGAATGGCATGAACCTGGGAGGCAGAGCTTGCAGTGAGCCAAGATCGTGCCACTGCACTCCAGCCTGGGCAACAGAGCGAGACTCTGCCTCAGAAAAAGAAAAGAAAAGAAAAGAGAAGAGAAGAGAAGAGAAGAGAAGAGAAGAGAAGAGAAAAGAAAAAAGAAAAGAAAAGAAAAGAAAAGAGAAAAGAAAAGAAAAGAGAAAAGAAAAGAAAAGAAAAAAAGATGTCCCACTGTCAGGTTACTGAAGATAGGCTAAATCCATCCACCAGAGGCCACAGTTCCTGTTGCTAACCCTCTTCATGTCGCTTTCTCTGCAGGATTTACTAAGGGTTATCTCCTCTTGCTTAGAAATGATAATAAACCAGGCATGGTGGCTCACGCCTGTAGTCCTAGCTATTAAGAAGGTTGAGGTGTGAGGACTGTTTGATTCCATGAGTTTGAGGCTACAGTGAGCTAGGATCAAGCCATTGCCTTCAGTCTGGGTTACAGAGTGAGATCCTGTCTCAGAAAGAGAGGGAGGAAGAAAGGAAGGGGAGGGGGAGGGTAGGAGGGAAGAGAAGGGGAGGGGAAGGGAGGAAGGATAATGAGTCTCAGCTCCCACATGTGTTATTTTATTTAAACTCTCTTAGAATCACCCAATGTAAGAAATTAAACCAGCATTCCTTTGGTTTGGTCATCTGCAAATAACCATTTTGGTAAACCATTTGAGATCTGTACCAATTTCAATATCACAAGAAAATATACAAAGTCTGAAATATAATCTCACACAGTCTTTAGATGTGTCCATAGCTTAAATATTATAGTTTAAAATAAATGTATAAACAACTAGCCCATGGTTACAATTTTACAATATAATATGTGTATTCCTTGACACTGACAGACTACTTTTAACCTCCCACTGAAATTTGTTCAGCATGTGTTTTAAAATTGTATTAAGTGTCAGTCAGGTGTGTAATGTTCCTGGCCCTTTGCCTTACCACCACACAAAAACTAAAAATTTGCTTTAAGTAATTAAGTGAACTGGAGTCATGAAAAATGTACACAATTAGCATTTATACTAGTGACTCCTGTTTATCAAAGACAATGTTAACATTTTAAGACATATTATAAAAAACATCCCTAAGCCACATGAGAAAGAGTAATTAAATAGAAGTAACAGTAAAGTCATCTTATTTCCCTAAGATTTCCTACATCCATAATCAGATAAACAGAGATCATATCTAGCATGCACTGAGGTCTCCGTGGTTCTAAGTTAATACTAAAGCCCAGAGCCCCACAGATCACCTGTGTTATTGGATCACCTAGTATGCTAACCCATCCCATTAAAAAGGTCTCTATGCCAGTGTGGTAGCTGTCAGCATAAATGGTATACCAAAGATGTAAAGCTCTTTCTTTGAGCAGTAAAGACAGCCACAGAGCCATGGCAGACAGCTAGAAGAAAACCCAGATACCCACAGAAAGCCTGAAAAATGCCAGAGAGATGGGCAAATGAAAGACTTGGTGTCTCGATTTGGTGCCAAGGAACTGCTGGAAGAGCCCATGTCTACAAGCAGCAAAGACTGGGAAAACGGCATAAATCTACTTTGCTGCCTATGGAGATAATATCGGTCAGACCTTGCAAACACAACTGACAAAAATCAGTCAAAATTGAAAACATCAGGTATCATATATAAGGGCTCTGGGATTTTTCATGATGAAAAGAAGAGTCCCATACCAATTATCCCAAACAATATGCTTCTATTTCTAATTATTTAATAACATATCCCTATTTACATTAGACATATGTTGAAATAAAGTCACTGCAGTACCACTTCAGGATGGTGACACTGCGCTTCACCTCCACCTAATAACTGCAGCTTGGGAAACTGGTTTCCACATACCACTCCATGGACTTCTGCCAATCCAAGATGACGCTTTTGCCAGTTTGTAATAATGAGAGGAAAATATTAATATTGTGAATTAACTGTATTCTATTTTATAAACAGTCAATTTTGAAATTAAGTCTTTCCTCCTATTTAGCTATTAAGATTATTTTGCTTTTCTCAGCTGGGCGTAATGGCTCACGTCTGTAATCCCGGCACTTTGGGAGGCCAAGGCGGGTGGATCACTTGAGCCCAGGAGTTCAAGACCAGCCTGGCCAACATGAGGAAACCCTATCTCTACTAAAATTACAAAAATTAGCAGGGCATAGTGGCGCATGTCTGTAGTCCTACCTACTTGGGAGGCTGTGGCAGAATTTCTTGAACCCAGGACGTGGAGGTTGCAGTGAGCCAAGATCACACCACTGCACTGCAGCCTGGGTGACAGAGTGAGACTCTGTCTCAAAAAAAAAAAAAAAAAAAAAATTATTTTGCTTTTCTCAAAGTAAATTCAAAGTAGTAACTGATAGTCAATTATAATTTTTTCATATGTCCTTGCTTGGCAAAAGACTAATTTTTCTGATTCTTAAAATCCAGTCTTGGAAACAATGGCCATAGAAAGCCTATATAACAAGAGATAAGGGATTCCTAACCAATTGAGATGAAGAAATTTTTGCTCACTCTTACAAGAATTTTTTCCCACCACAGTGATGCGTGATGGGAGCTTCTGGACAAACACTTAACCTCTTTTCTTCATCTACAACACAAGGCAGTTAAATGGCATGATCTACAAGGTTCTTTCCACTTCCAATAGTCTATGATTCTCTCTACATAAAGGTCATATTTTCACATAATGTGTATAATGTGATCATAATATATTGGATTAAACATTCTTCAAGGTCTGCAGTCAGCTCTTGAATAATGTTACTCATTTGCTATTACTCATAGTAGCCAACAAGATCCTAACCATAAATAGCTACATTCTGGGAACTGTTTAGCATATAACACACAATAAACTTTGGTTTCCTCCCTCTCTCACATTATTACACAAGACACTGCCTTAGTTTCTGGATCAGTGGCACAATAAACATTATCCCTTTCCAAGAGCTTAAATGACTTATCTGGAATTATTATGGTATGATCTCTCAAAACACAACAAAACAAAACACTAGAATACCTAAATAAATGGCATTTTAATGACTGTCATCAATGCAGTAAGAGAGAGTATGTTAAATTTTGGGCTGGGGCAATGTATTTATTACTAAAGGATAAAATATGAACAACTGGGATTATTTGGTGAGAGCTAATTATACAAATTGGGTCATTTTTGTCTTACCCAACTAAATCGGAGTTGAGGGGCCAGTGGGGGAAAGCACTTGGGGCACATAGCACTTGCTCCAAAAATTAGCCGTAAAGCCCAGCTGCTGGAACTGCCTGCTATAACCCTAAGATCAGTTATAACTAGTAACTGCTGAAACGAACTGGCATGACTCCACCATTGTCACTCTAGCGCCAATGAGCTTTCTTCTAAAACAATATGTTGCATTTCTCTAATTTCCCAAGCTTTTCTTTGTTCTTCAGACATAACAAAACCACCCCAAACTGTGTATGTGGCCCCAAATTGCAATTCTGTTTTATGTACATTCTCAAATAAAACATTTTGCATAGAGATTCATCTCTGTATTTTTATTTTGACTTTGATTGACACTGTCCATAGCAATTCCCCTCTTCTTAGAAAAGGCACTGTGAATTTATAAAAGAGAAAAGCTGGCTGGCCACGGTGGTGCACACCTGTAATCCCAGCACTTTGGGGGACTGAGGCGGGCGGATCACGAGGTCAAGAGATCGGGACCATCCTGGCCAAAATGGTGAAACCCCATCTCTACTAAAAATACAAAAATCAGCTGGGCGTGTAGCACCTGTAGTCTCAGCTACTAGGGAGGCTGAGGCAGGAGAATCGCTTGAACCCGGGAGATGGAGGTTGCAGTGAGCTGAGATCACGCCACTGCACTCCAGTCTGCTGACAGAGCAAGACTCCATCTCAAAAAAAAAAAAGACAAGTTATACATCGAAAGAAAATCTTAGTGAATTTTCCCAAGAATAATTTAATAGGTAGTATTAGTTGTGAATATAAGCAACTTGACAAAGTCTAAACTACATGGGTGCTCAATAAAGCATGTGCCAGGGAGATGGAGAGCAACCTGCACATCCCATTCCTCTCCAAATGGAGGGATGTCCTAAGGTTTTGTACCCAACTGGCTATGAAAATATAAATACCCAGGTACAGTACATATGATTCCTCAGATTAAGAGATATTCTAAATCATAAAAAAGTGATACTAAAAACTAAAGGACGAGTATAACTACTTCTATAGC
This sequence comes from Nomascus leucogenys, assembly GCF_006542625.1. Lineage (NCBI taxonomy): Eukaryota > Metazoa > Chordata > Mammalia > Primates > Hylobatidae > Nomascus > Nomascus leucogenys. The sequence continues at coordinate 9,829,653 of NC_044394.1, read as the reverse complement.
AAGCTTCCTAAAATTCACTTAGGCAAAATATATATACATTTGAGGGTCTCCTAGATATAGGGCACTGTGCTTAATACCAAGAAAGAAATAAAGATGGGCAAGATAAAGAAAACATTCTCAAGGTACATGTGAAATTGAAGAATGTCTCTAAGCAGACACTTCATGACTATGTGTGGCTTTCTCCATCTCCATTTGATGCAGTCACTATTCTATTTGCTGTCTTGTAACTATGTATTCTCCTACTCTTTCCATTATTTCAGACTTCATTGGTTCCCTGAATGACTCCTCATATCACCTATATTTATGCCTATAAACTGAGTCTCATTAACTTAAATTATTTTGGAAGCACTTACATCTTCTGTTCTACATCATCAGTTGCCTGCTGTTTTTTGTTACTTTATTTAAAAAACTGGAAGCAGGTGAAGGAATCTGCCCATTCTTGAAATTACTTTGTATTGGACATAAGTTGGCACTGGACTTTTTTCTTTTTTTTATTATTATACTTTAAGTTCTAGGGTACATGTGCACAACATGCAGGTTTGTTACATACGTATACACACGCCATGTTAGTGTGCTGCACCCATTAACTCGTCATTTATATTAGGTATATCTCCTAATGCAATTCCTCCCCCCTCCCCCAACCCCACGACAGGCCCTGGTGTGTGATGTTCCCCTTCCTGTGTCCAAGTGTTCTCACTGTTCAATTCCCACCTATGAGTGGGAACATGAAGTGTTTGGTTTTTTGTCCTTGCAGCAGTTTGCTGAGAATGATGGTTTCCATGTTCATCCATGTCCCTACAAAGGACATGAACTCATCATTTTTTATGGCTGCATAGTATTCCATGGTGTATATGTGCCACATTTTCTTAATCCAGTCTATCATTGATGGACATTTGGGTTGGTTCCAAGTATTTGCTATTGTAAATAGTGCTGCAATAAACATACGTGTGCATGTGTCTTTATAACAGCATGATTTATAATCCTTTGGGTATATATCCAGTAATGGGATGGCTGGGTCAAATGGTATTTCTACGTCTAGATCCTTGAGGAATCTAGAAGGCATGGGACTTTTAAATAATGGTGTTCCTGAAATTAGCGACCACAATTTTCTAATAGCCATGTCCTTCTTATATTATTGCTATCACATAAAGGAGACTTCCTTTGAATTCATTAAACATGTGTTTAAATGAAGAAAAAAAATAATAAAATAAAATTGGAGAAGTTATTTTCCACACTGAAAAATTCTAAGTAACTAAATGGTATACATCAAACGTACTAAAATAACAAAAGTATCTTTTGCTTATGCAGAAACACTGCATCAAAATATACGCCTAACACAAAGACTCTCTTAAGAAGCTACTGTTTGCCAGAGCAATCGGGCAAGAGAAAGAAATAAAAGGCATTCAAATAGGAAAAAAGGAAAAAGCCAAATTATCTCTCTTCACTGGCAATATGATTATATACCTAGAAGACCCGAAAGACTCCATCAAAAGGCTTCTAGAACTAATAAACAATTCCAGTAAGTTTCAGGATAAAAAAAAATCAAGGTAGAAAAATCAGTAACATTTCTATATACGAATAACGTACAAACTGAGAGCTAAATCAAAAATGTAATCCCATTTGCAATAGGCACACGCACACACAAAATACCTAGAAATACATCTAACCAATGAGGTTAAAGATATAAGGAGAACTACAAGACAATGCTGAAAGCAAGCAGAGATGATACAAACAAATGGAAAAACATTCTATGCTCATGGATTGGAAGAATAAATATTGTTAAAATGATCAAACTACCCAAAGCAATCTATAGATTTAATACTATTCCTATCAAACTACCAATGTCACTTTTCATAAAATTAGAAAAACAACTACTCTAAAACTCACATAGAACAAAAAAGAGCCTGAATAACCAAAGCAATCCCGGGCAAAAAGAACAAAGCTGAGGCATCATATTACCTGACTTCAAGCTATACTATAAGGCTACAGTAACCAAAACAGCATGGTGCCAGCACAAAAACAGACACAGAGACCAATGGAACAGAAAAGAGAACCCAGAAATAAAGCTGCATATATCTACAACCACCTAATCTTCAACAAAGTCGACAATGACAAGCAATGGGGAAAGGACTCCCTAAACTATAAAAATCCTAGAAGAAAACCTAGGAAATACCATTCTGGACACTGGCCTTGGCAAAGTCCTCGAAAGCAACTGCAACAAAAACAAATTGACAATTGGTAACTAATTAAAGAGCTTCTGCACAGGAAAAGAGACTATCAACAGAGCAAACAATCTATAGACCTTTGTTGGATGCACAGTTTGTGAATATCTGTAGTGAATATTTTTTGTGAATATTTATAGATTCACAAATATTCACAAACTATGCATCCAACAAATATCTAATATCCAGAATCTATAAGGAACTTAGACAATTCAACAAGCAAAAAACGCCATTAAAAAGTGGGCAAAAGACATTAACAGACGCTTCTCAAAAGAAGACATACAAAGATTAGCCAGGCAAGGTGGCACACACCTGTAGTCCTAGGTACTCTGGCAGGGATAAACAAATTGCTTAATTGCTCCTAATGTAACCTCCTACCTTTTTTTTTTTTTTTAAGAAATTTTTGTTACCTCTGAAAATAACTGGTCAGAAAAGTGTAAATATATAAATCTGAGGTTAGGGCACTCTTAATACAGTCTACAGATGGAATATGCCTGTGTATGTATGGAGGAATGCCCTCCATAATGACAAACAGTATGGTTACTGGAAAGAACATAGCTTGAGGGTCAAGCAAAAGCCTGGGTCCATGACTAACTGTGTGACTGAACCTCTATTAGCTTCTTCATGCATAAAATAAGAATAACACGATTGGGCCAGATGTGGTGGCTCATACTTGTAATTCCAACATTTTGGGAGGCTGGGATGGGAGGACTGCTTGAAGCCAGGATTTCAAGACCAGCCTGGGTAACATCGTGGGACCTTATCTCTTCAAAAAAAAAATTTTTTTTTAATTAGCCAAACAGTGGCATGACTTAGAGTCCCAGCTACTCAGGAGGCTGAGATGGGAGGATCTCTTGAGCCCAGGAGTTCAAGATTATAGTGAGCTATGATTGGACCACTGCACCTGGGCCTGGGTGACAGAGGGAGACTCTGTCTCTAAAATAAATAAATGAACACACAAACTTAATTGTCATAAACTCAACTGTACGTATGTACGTATGTATGTATGTATTGACTCATGGATTGTTGATAGCACTGAAGTTCCTAGTATACTTTATCTACCTAAAAGCAGAGCAGAGTCCTCCAAAAAACCTCATTTGTCATAAATCTCCTCCCCTGGAGCAACTTAATCTCTTCTAGGACCACTCCCAAACAGATATTGTTACAAAACTATCACATCTCCTGTCTTTTCTCCTAAGGACCACCTTAATTTTCCAAAAAGTCACAAGTGCCCTTTCTTCCGCTCCCATTCTAAGAAGTCATTTGTTCTACAAAATGTGCCCTTCTATAAATTGTGTCCCTATCCATCCCCATCTCCTACTGAGATAATATATAAGCCACCTTAAATCACATTTTTTTGCAAACTCCTATATGTACATATGTAATTAAATCTGATTTTTTGTCCTCTTGCTAATCTGCCTTTCATCAGTTTAAATTGCAGCCCTCTCCCCAAAGAATTTAAGAGAGGAGAGAAAATTATTCCTCCCCAACAGTAGTTACTAAAGAGTCTACTCTATTCAACATCACCATATGCTCACCTACTACAAACATTTAGACAAAAACTTAACAACAAGACATATTAGGTCTACATCCATAAAACAACTTATGAAAACAACTTATGAACTTTTTTTTTTTTTTTTTGAGACTGGGTCTCACTCTGTCACCCAGGCTGGAGTGCAGTGGTGAGATCTAGGCTCACTGCAACCTCTGCCTCCCAGGCTCAAGCAATCCTCCCACCTCAGCCTCCCAAGTAGCTGGGACCACAGGCATGTGCCACCACACCCAGCTAATTTTTTTGTATTTTTTTTGGTAGAGACAAAGTTTCACCATATTGCCCAGGCTGTTCTTGAACTTCTGAGCTCAAGTGATCCACCAGCCTTGGCCTCCCAAAGTGCTGGGATTATAGGCATGAGCCACTGCATCCAGGCCTATTTCACTTTCTATATCTTTTATATCCTTTTGACAGCAGAAGTTCCATTTGAGTTTTATATAAATTCTAATTCCTTGTTGAGATTATCTATTTGTTGAGTTATTGCTATAACCCTTTCCTTTAATTCTTTACACATAGTTCATTTAGTTCTTAGAACATATTTATAATAGCTGCTTTAAAATCTTTGTCTGTAAAATTTAACATCTGGAGACAATCACGTAAGATTTCTTTTTTCTTTCTTTTTTTTTTTTTTTTTTTTTTTTTACCTCTGAACTTTTTATTGGCCTCCTGGCTCCCCAAAGGGTACACTGCTTCTGCTGGCTTAATGTCTCAGAACTTTGATGTTGCTGGTCTCAGACACCACTTTGCCATCCACTATCCTGCAGGAGGTGGTCTTCTGGATGGTTTGCCTGGTGTTGCTGCTGTCCAGGGTATCACCAAGACTGAAGTCCTCGCCATCTTCCAGCAGGTGACAGTAGGTGGGGATCTCAGCCTCCAGCCTGACCTTGATGTTCAGCAGGGCCTCCTACTCCTGGGCCTGGCGCTGTCCCTCTGCCGGGTCTGTGCCAGCTCTGACTCTAGGTGCAGCAGGATCTGGTCTGCAGGATCCGGTCTGCAGGATCTGCTCCATCTGCAGGGTGTAGTGGGCCTCCACCTCCCTCAGGCTGTTCTCCAAGCTGGCCTTCAGATTTCTCATGCAGACCAGGTCAATATCCAAGGACTAGACTGTACGTCTCAGCTCCATGAGCATCAACTCAGCAGCTCCAACCTTGGCAGACTGCATGGTGACCACTGTGGTGCTCTCCTCAATCTGCTGAGACTAGTACTTGTCCAGATCCTCTTGGTTCTTCTGAGCCAGCTCGTCATATTGGGCCTGGATGTCTGCCATGATCTTGGTGAGATCCTGAGATTTGGGGGCATCTACCTCCACTGTCAACCCAGAGTTGGCAATCTGGGCTTGTAGGCCTTTTACTTCCTCTTTGAGGTTTTTCTTCAGGAAGAGCAGCTCCTCCTTGAGAGCCTTGATGTCTGTCTCCAGCTGCAGCTGAGTGACATTGGTGTCATCAGTGACCTTGCGGAGCCCATGGATGTCCCTCTCCACAGACTAGGGCATGGCCAGCTCCGTCTCATACTTGACTCTAAAGTCATCAGCAGCAAGACAGGCATTGTTGATCTGCAGAACGATGCAGGCATTGTCCACAGTATTTGGGAAGATCTGAGCCCTCAGGTCCTTGATGGTCTTGAAGTAATGGTTCCAGTCTCTGACCTGGAGTCCCTTCTTCTCCAGGTGCTCCTGGATTTTGCTCTCCAGCTTCTGGTTTCTAGTCTCCACACTCCTTGCTCTGTCCAGGTAGGAGGCCAGGCAATCGTCCAGGCTTTGCATGGTCTCTTTCTCGTTCTGGATGCCTCTCAGTCCTGCCAGACCCCCAGCCATCCCCACAACCAGGCCCCTGGACCCCATGCCACCCCAGAAGTTGGTGGAGCGGGACATGGAGATCTGGGAACCAGAGCCCCCGGTGCCTGCACAGACGCTGGCCACACTGCTGACTGGCTGGGTGCCATAGCTGGGCACCTGCACAGAGCTCAGAGACCAGTAGTTTGGTGGAGAATGTGGAGCAAGTGGTGAAGCTCATGCTGTCCAGTGGGGAAAGCGAGAGGACAGGACTCAGGCTTTTCCGAAGACAAATCAGGTATGATTTCTATTGTCTGCCTTTTTCTCACTGACACAATTTCCTGTTTCTTGGCATGTGTCATAAGTTTATATTTATTTTATTTTTTTTTTTTGAGACGGAGTCTCGCTCTGTGGCCCAGGCTGGAGTGCAGTGGCGCAATCTTGGCTCACTGCAAGCTCCACCTCCCGGGTTCACGCCATTCTCCTGCGTCAGCCTCTCCGAGTAGCTGGGACTACAGGCGCCTGCCACCACACTTGGCTAATTTTTTGTATTTTTAGTAGAGACGGGGTTTCACCGTGGTCTCGATCTCCTGACCTCGTGATCTGCCCGCCTCGGCCTCCCAAAGTGCTGGGATTACAAGCATGAGCCACCGCGCCTGGCCTATATTTAAAAATAGACATTTTATATAATACAGTATAACATTACTCTGGATTCTATGAAATCTGTCTTCTTCCACAATTTGCAGTTGCTGATTTCTCTGTTCAGTTTTATTATTTCTTTTATTCTTGCATTACTTTAAAGCCTGACTTTCAGGGTCTGGCCATGTATCTATGTATCTTAGTGGGCAGCCAACTACTCAACAGAGGATTCACTCAAATACCCCAGGTCAACAAAAGTTGTTTTCCTTTGCCAAAGGATCTGCACATCTATTCAGATTTTTCTTCCCCCTGGACCCTTTCTCATGGCTCCTCTGCATAAGCATGAAGCCTCAGCTAACCATTATCTTAGGCTGAAAGAGCCAATGGCTCTCAAAGCACACATGCCATCAAGACAGTAATTTCTGCAGACAATGCTGGCAGGCATATGCAATACCTGCCACTCAGAGATGAGCGAAAATTTTCCAAGCACAGCAGGTGAGGTACTAGTCCTCAAAACCTTTCTCACCCTGGAAGACCCTCTATAACCAACCAACCAACCAACTAACCCTGGAAGAGGGAAAGCGTGGAGTGGGACAGGAGCAGCTGCAGGCATGAATGCCACAGGTTCCCACTGTTGTTGTGCAAAGATTAGCAGTTTCTCAAGCTTAAACATTTTTCAGATTATTATATGCTTTTGGTTGAGTTTCAGAGTACTGCAATAGTTGTTTTCATCTGTTTTGCAGATGGCATTAAATCTAAGTTACAAATTCTTTTTTTTTTTTTTTTTTTTTTTTGGAGACAGTCTCACTGTTGCCCAGGCTGGAGTACAGTGGTGTGCTGCAACCTCTGCCTCCCAGGTTCAAGCAATTCTCGTGCCTCAGCCTTCCGGGTAGTTGGGATTATAGGCACATGCCACCAAACTGGGCTAATTTTTGTATTTTTAGTAGAGACAGGGTTTCACCTTGTTGGCAAGGCTGGTCTCAATCTCCTGACCTCAATTGATCTGCCCGCCTCAGCCTCCCAAAGTGCTGGGATTACAGGCGTGAGTCACCATGCCTGGCCCACAAACTCTTACCATTCTTAAATGTATTTATTTCAGTTTCTCTTCCACTACTATATTATAACCTACTCTGGCAGTCCTTCTCATCTGCTGCAATATTTCTCATTCCTTAAGATCTAACCTATGCTGCTCCTTCCCCATGAGGCTTTTTCTCATTAATTCATGCACACTGATCTCTCCCTTCTCTGCATTCCTATCATACATCATTATTTCATAATTATTTTGCATGTGTTGTACTTTTTCTTTTCAGCCACATTCATAAGCCTCTGGGGAAAGAAATTAGGCTTTCATGATTTTGTATCCTTATCCTATACATGGCAAAGTGCTGAGTATATAGTAAATTCTCAAAGCCTTTATGTCTTCTTCAATCGAAAAATTTACACTTGAAGAAATTTGTCTTGTAGCCTATGAAGTCAAACAATACCATTAGGAAACAATAATCAAGATTCCATGACCTAACCATGTTATATTATTAACACGTTCTTCCTTTCTCCAATGCCACATGATCTGAAGTGCACACTATTTACTGAAAGCATGGGGCCAAGACTGCTAGTAGCCAACCTAATATCCATTTTGATCATTTTCCTTACTAACAAAACCATAATCATTCCTAGCTTTCCTTGCAGCCAGAAGTTCAGTTTGAGGGAATGCACTAACTGGAAAGATATTTGTATTTGTTCACAGTATTGTGGTAATAAATAAAAAAGAAAATTCACATAACACCTTTAGAATAGTGTCAGGCACATGCTATAGCATCAATAAATGTCATTTACTGTTAGAAACCCTAAATATGTTTTACTTCCTTCTTCTTCTCTCTTATGAGAGCTTAGTCTTATGGTTACAAAGGTTTTATAACATCAAAGTTCTCCCTCTGGAATAATATAAATTTGTAATAGGTGGTGCAAATAATTTTTAAAATTTCCTTACCCAGAAGATCCAATGCTCTTACAAACACCAAGGAGGGGTCTCTTTTCAGCAAAGTTATCACATTTTTGAGCACCTGACAGGGAGGATAAAATAAATTGTAAGCTTTGAGGAATATTATTGTATAATTCCCACTATTTTCATGCTTCTAAAATACTTGAAAAGGAGAAGTATTCATTATAAGTTGATATAATTTATACAATTGAATAAAAAGAAGAAAAGCTACTATATAAAATCATCATATATTATATATATGTAATCATTTTAAAAACTGAACCAGCAGTTTTTTTTTTTTGAGACAGTGTCTCGCTCTGTCACCCAGGCTAGAGTGCAGTGGCGCGATCGCAGCTCACTGCAACCTCTGCCTCCCAGGTTCAAACGATTCTCCTGCCTCAGCCTTCTGAGTAGCTGGGACTACAGGCACGTACCACCATGCCCTGCTAATTTTTGTATTTTTAGTAGAGACGGGGTTTCGCCATGTTGGCCAGCCTGGTCTCACACTCCTGACCTCAGGTGATCCACTCGCCTCGACCTCCCAAAGTGCTAGGATTACAGGTGAGAGGCACGATGGCCAGCCTGAACCGGCATTTTTTTTAAGTTTTAATTGGCACCAATTTCAATCTTATACACCTTCCCCATGAGATCAGAAAACCATCCCATACCCCACCAACTAATTACCTAAAACTAGTATAATATTGATGTCAAAACTAAATAAAGGTAGTTCAAGACAAGAAAATTATAAAATTATAGGTCATTCCCATTGATATACATAATTGCAAAAATCCTAAACAAAATATCAGCAAATTAAATAGCAACATATATGAAAAAAATAAACTCTCATAACTGAATTAGATTTACCTAAGCAACAGTAATAGTTTGGCAGTATAAAATCTATTAATGTAAAATGATATTAATATTTCAGCAGATGCAGAAAAAGCATTCAATTAGACTCTACACCTAATCATACGAACAAAAAAAATAACAAAAATATCTTTTTTAACCTAATAATGATCATCTACAAAAGATCTACAGCAAATGTCACAGGTAATGGTTCAGAGCATTCCTAGTAACAGCAGTAATAATACAAGAATATCCGGAGTTGCTGCTCCCATCAAGTCCTAAGTCCACATAATAATAGTAAGTGAACTCAACAATATTACAGGACACAAAACCAATATAATATGAACAAGAAGTAAAGTCAGGAAATATAAATGGTTCTGAATCATATGAAAAGGTGCTCTGTGTCTGCTCACGCCTGTACTCCCAACACTTTGGGAGGCTGAGGCAGGAGGATCACTTGAGACAGGGCAAAACTCTGTATCTACAAAAAATAAAAACAAAAAATTAGTTGGGTATGGTGGCACACGCCTGTAGCCCTAGCTACTCAGGTGGCTGAAGTAGGAGGACCCTTTGAGCCCCCAGAGTTGGGGGCTGTAGTGAGCTATAATTGTGCCACTGCATTCCATCCTGGATGACAGAGCAACAATCAGTCTCAAAAAAAAAAGATAAAGAAAGAAGAAAAAATGCTCAACCTCACACATGACAGAAATTCCTTAAAACTATATTGATAATGATATTAAGGAGTTCAGGACAAACCACTCCAAAATATGCCTCTTTGGCATATTGATTATTTTGAGCTAAAGGCATTTGAAAAACAGTAGATGAAAGAAAGACATGCTGACTGGCTCTTTGATTCCTGAAAGGAAGCCCCCAAGTGAAAGATGACCTTCCTACACACCAGGAAGAAACATCTTAATCACCAGAGAGGTGAAGGCAAGGATGAAAGAAATCTGTATAAATGAACATTGTTAAACTAGCCCTTATCTTCCCAGATACTTTTCCATAAATGTCATTCTTTGTTCAACCTGGCATGTAATAATTTAGGCCGAAGCCGGGCGCAGTGGCTCACGCCTGTAATCCCAGCACTTTGGGAGGCCGAGGCAGGTGGATCACCTGAGGTCAGGATGCAAGATCAGCCTGGCCAACATGGTGAAACCCCATCTCTAGTTTAAAAAAAAAAAATATATATATATATATAAAAATTAGCTGGGCATGGTGGCAGGTGCTGTAGTCCCAGCTACTTGGGAGGCTGAGGCAGGAGGCTAGCTTGAACCCGGGAGACAGAGGTTACAGTGAGCCAAGATCATGCCAACGCCCACACTCCATCCTGGGGGTCAGAGCAAGGCTCCATCTCAAAAAAAAAAAAAAAAAAAAAAAGAACTTAGGCTGAGTCACTTCTCTTTTTTTTTTTTTTTTTTTGGGAGATGGAGTCTCACTCTGTCACCCAGGCTGGAGTGCCATGGCAGATCTGGGCTCACTGCAACCTCCACCTCCCAGGTTCGAGCTATTCTCCTGCCTCAGCCTCCTGAGTAGCCGGGATTACAAGCACCCGCCACCACACCCAGCTAATTTTTTGTATTTTAGTAGAGCCGGGGTTTCACTGTGTTGCCCAGGCTGTTCTCGAACTCCTGAGTTCAAGCAATCCTTCTGCCTCGGCCTCTCAAAGTGCTGGGATTACAGGCATGAGCCACTGTGCCCGGCTGCCACTTCCTTAAGTCTTCATTTCCCTGTTCGGACACATATGTACATGTAAATTTTATGAAATAAAAATTTGTATGCTTTCCTCCTGTTAATTTCTCTTATGTCAGTTTAATTTTTTGGCCTACCCAGAGACCCTGAGAGGTCAGAGAAGTTTTTCTCCCCTACAATACTGTGGTTACATTTTTAAGATACCTTATCTTTTAGAAACAAGTGAGGGAATGTTAACCAATAAACTGATATGATATCTGGGAAGGGTTGAAAATAATCTAGAGGGAGGGAAATAAATGCTAATAAAACAAGAATAGTCATAAAATGATGACTGGTGGGTTCCTTAGGGATCATTGCACTATTCACACTACCTTTAAATAAGTCAGACATTTTCTACTTAAAAATTTTTAACTACATATATTTATATACATATAAATATGTTATTTATATAATTATAACTATATATCTTTAAAATTGTGTGTGTGTGTGTGTGTGTGTGTATTTACTTAAGCATGCTACGTCAGACTGATGACTGATTTAGCAGTCCTAAGTAAAAGTGCAAGGTAGTGCTTGGGGAAAAAAAAAACCCGACACTTAAATTAGTTTACATCACAGGATCTTTAAAAGCCACAGTAATTGATAATAGCAGGTACTAAATGTGATAGATGAAGCTAAAATAAAAAGGATTATATAACTAAATTTAACTATATACATTGACACTTATTTAAGAGCTCCTAAAAAAATCTAAAAATTTGCTACAATTTTCTCACCATATTAATCAAAATTGAAATACAAATACCCCTTAACCCAAGTTCATCCTACATCCTGAGTACATATACTCAGACATGAGAGAAATAACTTGCATTTAAGATTATTCACAACAGTATTGTTTATAATAGCAAAAGACTGAAAAAAATTCAAGTTATAATGGAATATTTCCTACCGCTGCAAAACAACACAATGAATTACACTGTAAAAACATGGAATGAGATAGAAGATATAAAGTGGAAAAAAGGAATACATACAACGATAAGAAGATACAGAATAATATACTACCTTTTGTTTTTCATGTGTGTGTTTTTGTTTTTTTTTTTTTTTTTTTTTGAGATGGAGTCTCCCCAAGCCTGGAGTGCAATGGCGTGATCTCGGCTCACTGCAACCTCTGCCTCCAAGGTTCAAACGATTCTCCTGCCTCAGCCTCCCAAGTAGCTGGGATTACAGGCACCTGCCACCATGCCCAGCTATTTTTTGTATTTTTAGTAGAGATGGGGTTTCACCATGTTGGCCAGGCTGGTCTCGAACTCCTGACCTCATGATCTGCCCGCCTCAGCCTCCCAAAGTGCTAGGATTACAGGTGTGAGCTACCACGCCCAGCCAATATACCACCTTTTTCATAAAGAAGAGAAAAAAAGACCTGCATATATGTATACATAAATATATGAACTCCACGAGGACACATAAAAATCGTAATAGTGGCCGGGCACAGTGGCTCACTCCTGTAATCCCAGCACTTTGGGAGGCCATGGCAGGCGGATCACCTGAGGTCAAGAGTTCGAGACCAGCTTGACCAACATGGAGAAACCCTGTCTCTACCAAAAATACAAAAAATTAGCCAGGTGTGGTGGTGCATGCCTGTAATCCCAGCTACTCAGGAGGCTGAGGCAGGAGAATCACTTAAACCCGGGAGGCAGAGTTTGTGGTGAGCCAAGATCATGCCATTGCACTCCAGCCTGGGCAAGAAAAGTGAAACTCCGTCTCAAAAAAAAAAAAAAAAAAAAAAAAACTTAATAGTTACTTATGAGAGGGAAAATGGAAAAAAAAAATGAAAGACGAAACTTTTCATTATATACTTTATGCTTTTTCATTTTCAAACCATGTGAATATATAAATTTCCCCCCAAATTTTTCCTTTGTTTTTAAATAAAAAGGCAAATGCCAGAAGAAACAAGTAAATGGTCGTTTCGACTTCTGAATTAAGATAGTAGACTGAAGACACGAATTTCATTTCATACCTTCAGAAAATTCTAGGAAAAAAAATATTAAATTAAATGTACTTAAAAAATATATAACTCCAACAAATTTTGGAAATAGATGACTGATGACTGACTTAGCAATCTTAAAAGTTCAAGGTTGTGCATGGGGGAAAAAGCCTGACACCCAAATTACTTTACATCGCAGAATCTTTAAAAGGCACAATAACTGATAATACCAGGTACTAGATTTGATGGGAGATGAAGCTAAAATAAAGAAGACTAGATTCAATATCAGCTCTCTGAAAAACACATCGATGCTAAGACCTTTACCCTGTTAGGCAACTCACCTTCCCCATTCCCAGCACAAGGCTGAAGGGTTACTCTCTAGACACAGACAGAGGGACACTGGGTAAAGGTGAATGCAAAACAAAAAAGTGAAGAAGATTAAATGACAACATTAATACTTAATATTGAAACATCCCTTCATCATCCTTCATGTCGCCTTTCCCATGGGGCTTCCAGGACACCAGCACCAGAACCTTATCCTTTAGGTGGGCACTTGTAAGTCTTTTCTGGGACATGTTAACAAATCCAAGAGGAAAGACTAAAATATATTATCCATCAGAGGGTTCCAACAAACAAACAACACAACCAAAGCACCTCGCAATAAAGTTAAAAGTCGACACATAGGCCGGGCACAGTGGCTCACGCCTGTAATCTCAGCACTTTAGGAGGCTGAGGCGGAGGTCAGGAGTTCAAGACCAGCTGGGCCAATGTGGTGAAACCCCATCTCTACTAAAAATACAAAATTTCCCGGGTGTCTATAAATCCAGCCACTCGGGAGGCTGAGGCAGGAGAATCGCTTGAACCCAGGAGGCAGAGTGTGCAGTGAGCCCAGATGGCACCATTGCACTCCGGCCTGGGCAACAAGAGTGAAACTCCATCTCAAAAAAACAAAGTTGACAAGCAGATATGCAATGTTTTCAATTAGCTTTTCAGTTTGCCACTGACAATCATGTGCAAACAGCCAAGGATTAACAGTCATCTGGAAAGTATCTAATACTACACAGGAAGAACACAATAAAAATTAAAAATTGTCGGTGGTGGTGGAGCCAAGACGGCCGAATAGGAACAGCTCCGGTCTACAGCTCCCAGTGTGAGCGACGCAGAAGACGGGTGATTTCTGCATTTCCATCTGAGGTAACGGGTTCATCTCACTAGGGAGTGCCAAAGAGTGGGTGCAGGACAGTCGGTGCAGCGAACTGAAGCGCAAGGGGTCAGGGAGTTCCCTTTCCTAGTCAAAGAAAGGGGTGACAGATGGCACCTGGAAAATCGGGTCACTCCCACCCTAATACTGCGCTTTTCCAATGGGCTTGGAAAACGGCACACCAGGAGATTGTGTCCCGCACCTGGCTCGGAGGGCCCCACGCCCACAGAGTCTCGCCGATTGCTAGCACAGCAGTCTGAGATCAAACTGCAAGGTGGCAGCAAGGCTGGGGGAGGGGCGCCCACCATTGCCCAGGCTTGCTTAGGTAAACAAAGCAGCCAGGAAGCTCGAACTGGGTGGAGCCCACCACAGCTCAAGGAGACCTGCCTGCCTCTGTAGGCTCCACCTCTGGGGGCAGGGCACAGACAAACAAAAAGTCAGCAGTAACCTCTGCAGACTTAAATGTCCCTGTCTGACAGCTTTGAAGAGAGTAGTGGTTCTCCCAGCATGCAGCTGGAGATCTGAGAACAGGCAGACTGCCTCCTAAAGTGGGACCCTGACCCCCGAGCAGCCTAACTGGGAGGCACCCCCCAGTAGGGGCAGACTGACACCTCACTCGGCCGGGTACTACTCTGAGACAAAACTTCCAGAGGAAAAATCAGACAGCTGAATTTGCGTTTCATGAAAATCCGCTGTTCTGCAGCCACCGCTGCTGACACCCAGCCAAACAGGGTCTGGAGTGGACCTCTAGCAAACTCCAACAGACCTGCAGCTGAGGGTCCTCTTTGTTAGAAGGAAAACTAACAAACAGAAAGGACACCCACACCAAAAACCCATCTGTACATCACCATCATCAAAGACCAAAAGTAGAAAAAACTACAAAGATGGGGAGAAAACAGAGCAGAAAAACTGGAAACTCTAAAAAGCAGAGCACCTCTCCTCCTCCAAAGGAACGCAGTTCCTCACCAGCAACGGAACAAAGCTGGATGGAGAATGACTTTGACGAGTTGAGACAAGGCTTCAGATGATCAAACTACTCCGAGCTACAGGAGGAAATTCAAACCAATGGCAAAGAAGTTAAAAACTTTGAAAAAAAATTAGACGAATGTTTAACTAAAATAACCAATGCAGAGAAGTGCTTAAAGGAGCTGATGGAGCTGAAACCCAAGTTTCGAGAACTACGAGAAGACTGCAGAAGCCTCAGTAGCCGATGCGATCAACTGGAAGAAAGGGTATCAGCGATGGAAGATGAAATGAATTAAATGAAGTGAGAAGGGAAGTTTAGAGAAAAAAGAATAAAAAGAAATGAACAAAGCCTCCAAGAAATATGGGACTATGTGAAAAGACCAAACCTATGTCTGATTGGTGTACCTGAAAGTGATGGGGAGAATGGAACCAAGTTGGAAAACACTCTGCAAGATATTATCCAGGAGAACTTCCCCAATCTAGCAAGGCAGGCCAACATTCAGATTCAGGAAATACAGAGAATGCCACAAAGATACTTACTCCTCGAGAAGAGCAACTCCAAGACACATAATTGTCAGATTCACCAAAGTTGATATGAAGGAAAAAATGTTAAGGGTGGCCAGAGAGAAAGGTCAAGTTACCCATAAAGGGAAGCCCATCAGACTAACAGCTGATCTCTCGGCAGAAACTCTACAAGCCAGAAGAGAGTGGGGGCCAATATTCAACATTCTTAAAGAAAAGAATTTTCAACCCAGAATTTCATATCCAGCCAAACTAAGCTTCATAAGTGAAGGAGAAATAAAATACTTTACAGACAAGCAAATGCTGAGTGATTTTGTCACCACCAGGCCTGCCCTAAAAGAGCTCCTGAAGGAAGCACTAAACGTGGAAAGGAACAATCAGTACCAGCCACTGCAAAAACATGCCAAATTGTAAAGACCACCGAGGCTAGGAAGAAACTGCATCAACTAATGAGCAAAATAACCAGCTAACATCATAATGACAGGATCAAATTCACATATAACAATATTAACTTTAAATGTAAATGGGCTAAATGCTCCAATTAAAAGACACAGACTGACAAATTGGATAAGGAGTCAAGACTCATCAGTGTGCTGTATTCAGGAAACCCATCTCACTTGCAGAGACACACATAGACTCAAAATAAAGGGATGGAGGAAGATCTACCAAGCAAATGGAAAACAAAAAAAGGCAGAGGTTGCAATCCCAGTCTCTGATAAAATAGACTTTAAACCAACAAAGATCAAAAGAGACAAAGAAGGCCATTACATAATGGTAAAGGGATCAATTCAACAAGAAGACCTAACTATCCTAAATATATATGCACCCAATACAGGAGCACCCAGATTCATAAAGCAAGTCCTGAGTGACCTACAAAGAGACTTAGACTCCCATACAATAATAATGGGAGATTTTAACACCCCACTGTCAACATTAGACAGATCAACGAGACAGAAAGTTAACAAGGATACCCAGGAACTGAACTCAGCTCTGCACCAAGCGGACCTAATAGACATCTACAGAACTCTCCACTCCAAATCAACAGAATATACATTTTTTTCAGCACCACACCACACCTATTCCAAAATTGACCACATAGTTGGAAGTAAAGCTCTCCTCAGCAAATGTAAAAGAATAGAAATTATAACAAACTGTCTCTCAGACCACAGTGCAATCAAACTAGAACTCAGGATTAAGAAACTCACTCAAAACCGCTCAACTACATGGAAACTGAACAACCTGCTCCTGAATGACTACTGGGTACATAACGAAATGAAGCAGAAATAAAGATGTTCTTTGAAACCAAAGAGAACAAAGACACAACATACCAGAATCTCTGGGACACATTCAAAGCAGTGTGTAGAGGGAAATTTATAGCACTAAATGCTCACAAGAGAAAGCAGGAAAGATCTAAAATTGACACCCTAACATCACAATTAAAAGAACTAGAAAAGCAAGAGCAAACACATTCAAAAGCTAGCAGAAGGCAAGAAATAACTAAAATCAGAGCAGAACTGAAGGAAATAGAGACTCAAAAACCCCTTCAAAAAATTAATGAATCCAGGAGCTGGTTTTTTGAAAAGATCAACAAAATTGATAGACCACTAGCAAGACTAATAAAGAAGAAAAGAGAGAAGAATCAAATAGACGCAATAAAAAATGATAAAGGGGTATCACCACCGATCCCACAGAAATACAATCTACCAACAGAGAATACTACAAACACCTCTATGCAAATAAACTAGAAAATCTAGAAGAAATGGATAAATTCCTTGACACACACACCCTCCCAAGACTAAACCAGGAAGAAGTTAAATCTCTGAATAGACCAATAACAGGCTCTGAAATTGTGGCAATAATCAATAGCTTACCAACCAAAAAGAGTCCAGGACCTGATGGATTCACAGCCGAATTCTACCAGAGGTACAAGGAGGAACTGGTACCATTCCTTCTGAACCTATTCCAATCAATGGAAAAAGAGGGAATCCCCCCAACACATTTTATGAGGCCAACATCATCCTGATACCAAAGCTGGCAGAGACACAACCAAAAAAGAGAATTTTAGACCAATATCCTTGATAAACATTGATGCAAAAATCCTCAATAAAATACCGGCAAACCGAATCCAGCAACACATCAAAAAGCTTATACACCATGATCAAGTGGGCTTCATCCCTGGGATGCAAGGCTGGTTCAACATACGCAAATCAATAAATGTAATCCAGCATATAAACAGAACCAAAGACAAAACCACATGATTATCTCAATAGATGCAGAAAAGGCCTTTGACAAAATTCAACAATGCTTCATGCTAAAAACTCTCAATAAATTAGGTATTGATGGGATGTAGCTCAAAATAATAAGAGCTATCTATGACAAACCCACAGCCAATATTATACTGAATGGGCAAAAACTGGAAGCATTCCCTTTGAAAACTGGCACAAGACAGGGATGCCCTCTCTCACCACTCCTATTCAACATAGTGTTGGAAGTTCTGGCCAGGGCAATCGGGCAGGAGAAGGAAATAAAGGGTATTCAATTAGGAAAAGAGGAAGTCAAATTGTCCCTGTTTGCAGATGACATGATTGTATATCTAGAAAATCCCATCGTCTCAGCCCAAAATCTCCTCAAGCTGATAAGCAACTTCAGCAAAGTCTCAGGATACAACATCAATGTACAAAAATCACAAGCATTCTTCTACACCAATCACAGACAAACAGAGAGCCAAATCATGAGTGAACTCCCATTCACAATTGCTTCAAAGAGAATAAAATACCTAGGAATCCAACTTACAAGGGACGTGAAGGACCTCTTCAAGGAGAACTACAAACCACTGCTCAATGAAATAAAAGAGGATACAAACAAATGGAAGAACATTCCATGCTCATGGGTTGGAAGAATCAATATCGTGAAAATGGCCATACTGCCCAAGGTAATTTACAGATTCAATGCCATCCCCATCAAGCTACCAATGACTTTCTTCACAGAATTGGAAAAAACTACTTTAAAGTTCATATGGAACCAAAAAAGAGCCCACATCGCCAAGTCAATCCTAAGACAAAAGAACAAAGCTGGAGGCATCACGCTACCTGACTTCAAACTATACTACAAGGCTACAGTAACCAAAACAGCATGGTACTTGTACCAAAACAGAGATATAGATCAATGGAACAGAACAGAGCCCTCAGAAATAATGCCGCATATCTACAACTATCTGATCTGTGACAAACCTGACAAAAACAAGAAATGGGGAAAGGATTCCCTATTTAATAAGTGGTGCTGGGAAAACTGGCTAGCCATATGTAGAAAGCTGAAACTGGATCCCTTCCTTATACCTTATACAAATTAATTCAAGATGGATTAAAGACTTACATGTTAGACCTAAAACCATAAAAACCCTAGAAGAAAACCTAGGCAATACTATTCAGGACATAGGCATGGGCAAGGACTTCATGTCTAAAACATCAAAAGCAATGGCAACAAAAGCCAAAATTGACAAATGGGATCTAATTAAACTAAAGAGCTTCTGCACAGCAAAAGAAACTACCATCAGAGTAAACAGGCAACCTACAAAATGGGAGAAAATTTTCGCAACCTACTCATCTGACAAAGGGCTAATAACCACAATCTACAATGAACTCAAACAAATTTACAAGAAAAAAACAAACAACCCCATCAAAAAGTGGGCAAAGGACATGAACAGACACTTCTCAAAAGAAGACATTTATGCAGCCAAAAAACACATGAAAAAATGCTCATCATCACTGGCCATCAGAGAAATACAAATCAAAACCACAATGAGATACCATCTCACACCAGTTAGAATGGCCATCATTAAAAAGTCAGGAAACAACAGGTGCTGGAGAGGATGTGGAGAAATAGGAACACTTTTACACTGTTGGTGGGACTGTAAACTAGTTTAACCATTGTGGAAGTCAGTGTGGCGATTCCTCAGGGATCTAGAACTAGAAATACCATTTGACCCAGCCATCCCATTACTGGGTATATACCCAAAGGACTATAAATCATGCTGCTATAAAGACACATGCACACGTATGTTTATTGCGGCACTATTCACAATAGCAAAGACTTGGAACCAACCCAAATGTCCAACAACGATAGACTGGATTAAGAAAATGTGGCACATATACACCATGGAATACTATGCAGCCACAAAAAATGATGAGTTCATGTCCTTTGTAGGGACATGGATGAAACTGGAAACCATCATTCTCAGTAAACTACCGCAAGGACAAAAAACCAAACACTGCATGTTCTCACTCATAGGTGGGAATTGAACAATGAGAACACATGGACACAGGAAGGGGAACATCACACTCTGGGGACTGTTGTGGGATGGGGGGACGGGGGAGGGATAGCATTAGGAGATATACCTAATGCTAAATGACAAGTTAATGGGTGCAGCACACCAACATGGCACATGGATACATATGTAACAAACCTGCACATTGTGCACATGTACCCTAAAACTTGAAGTATAATAATAATAATAATAAAAAGAAAAAAGATTAAAAATTGTCATTAATCACTTCCATGATGTAAAAGAAGATACTGCAGACATGCAACAAAATAAGAATTAAAAAAATAGATGCTTGGAGAACAAAAGAGAGCTCTTGAAGAATCATAAAAACAAGGGGAGATATATATATATATATATATATATATATATGTATGGGTATATATTTGTATTTATATAAATATATGTGTGTGTGTATATATATATATATATATTTTTTTTTTTTTTTTTTTGAGACGGAGTCTCACTCTGTTGCACAGGCTGGAGTGCAGTGGCGCGATTTTGGCTCACTGTAACCTCTGCCTTCCAGATTCAGGCGATTCTCCTGCCTCAGCCTCCTGAGTAGCTGGGACTACAGGCACATGCCACCATGCCCGGCTAATTTTTGTATTTTTAGTAGAGGCTGGTCTCAAACTCCTGACCTCAGGTGATCCACTTGCCTTGGCCTCCCAAAGTGCTGGGATTACAGGCAGGCATATATTGTTTTTGAACTCAACACAAGAATAAGAGGCAAATTTAAGAAGATTTCCCAGAGAGAAGAGCAAAAACACAAGAGAAGAGCATTTTTACACACACACAAGAAATCAAAAGGGATGGGCTCAAACAGTCAATATACAGATGACAGAAGTTCCAAAAGAGAGAACAGAGAAAACAGGAGAAACTCACCCATGAAATAATTCAAAAAGTTTCCCCAGAACAAAAAAACTACGATTTTATCAGCTTCTTCAGGTTCTAGCACAGTACATGAAACAGACCAATATCAGAGTACATTGTTTCAAGACAGTGATAACACAGAGAAGCTTCTACAAGCTACCAGAGAAGAAACAGATTGTTACAGGATCAGGAATTCAAGTGGTTGCTCCAGGTATTAAAGGACATAACTTAACATAAAATCTTTCAGCGAACATCATACAAACTAAATGCTTTTCCTCTGAGTCAGATATAAAGCAAGAGTGTCCATTCTCACTACTGTTTTTCAATAGAGTACTGGAAGTTCTATCAATAGAGTACTGGAAGTACAATAAGGCAGCAAACCAAGTAAAAGTCATAGATCAGAAAGGAAGAAATAAAACTCCCTATTTACAGATAACATGATTGGTTACATAAAAATTACAGAGGAATCAACAAAAAAAAAATGTAAAAAAACTAGAATAAGTTAGTTCAGCAGTCACAGGCTTAAGATCAGCATACGAAATTATATACTCTCATGAACACATGAAAATTGATATTTAAAGTACAGTAGCACTTATACTTGTTCAAAAGAAATTTAAATACTGAATTATAAATCGATTAAACATGTACAGGACTTATGTACTGAAAACTACTAAATGCTGATAAAACAAACAAAAGACAACCTAAATACATGGAGATACATAACTGATATAAAGTTTAATGCAATTCCTACCAAAAATCCAGCAAGATTTTTTTGCAGTTATAAACATGAGTATTCTAAAATTTTATGGAAAGGTAAGGGAGCTAGAATAGCTAAAACAAGTTTAACAAAAGAAGAAAATGGAGGAAATCACTCTATCATATTTCAGGAGTTATATAACTATAGTAAATAAGAGTTAGTGGTACTAGCAGAGGAATAGACACATAGATTAAAGGAAAAAAAGAAATAGACCACAAAAATATGACCAAATGATTTTCTTTACAAAGGTATAAAAGCAATTCAATGGAGGAAGAATAGTCAACAAATGACCCTGGAACAACTGGATGTCCATAAAAAAGAATTAAATCTCACATTTACCCCAAATTAACACAAAATTGATCACAGATTTAAATGTAAAACTATACAACTTTCAGAAGAAAATATGGAAGAAAATCTGCAGGATGCAGAGTTTGATGAAGTCTCACACAAGATACCAAAAAGTATGATCCATAAGATAATTTTTAAAATCAATTAATTGGATTTAATTAAAATTATAAACTTTGCTCTATCAAAGACCATGATAGAAGAATGAAAGCACAAGCTATATCCACACTTGAAAAAATACTTGCAAAAAACATATCTGACAAATGACTCAAATCTCAAATATATAATCCCACAACTCAACAGTAAAACAACGATCCAATTAGAAAATGGGCAAAGACATTAAGAGATATTTCACTGGAAAGAAGAGATGGATGGCAAATCAGCACAGGAAAAGCCATTAGGGAAATGTAAATTAAGAGCACAGTGAGATATCACTACATACCTACTAGAGGAGCTCAAACTTAGGATCATGACAATAGTAAATGCTGACAAAGATGAGCAGAAACTAGACGTCTCATACATTGCTAGCAGAAATATAAAATACCACAGCAGAAATATAAAATGCCGCAATTATCACTCCTTGGTAATTACCAAAATGAACTGAAGACTTTTGTCCAAACAAAAATTAAAAAAACAAACAAACAAAAAAAAAAACATCCCAGCAATCACAGTACTTGGCATTTATCCCAGAAAAATAAAAACTTGTGTTCACAGAAAAACTTGTGCACAAATGTTAATAGGTTTAGATGTAAGAGTTAAAATCACCCCTGGATGTCCCTCAACAGATGAATGGTACATCCATACCAGGGAATACTAATCGAAATTAAAAAGGAATTAACTACTCATAGACTAAACAACTTGGATATACCTCAAGAGCATTGTGCTAGTAAAAAAGCTAACCTCAGCCAGGCACGGTGTCTCATTGGCTCATGCCTGTAATCCCAGCACTTTGGGAGGCCAAGGGAGGCAGATCATTTGAGGTCAGGAATTCAAGACCAGCCTAGCCAACATGGTGAAATCCCATCTCTACTAAAAAAAAAAAAAATTAGCCAGGCGTGGTGGCACGCACCCATAATTCCAGCTACTCAGGAGGCTGAGGCACAAGAATTGCTTGACTCCAGGAGACAGAGGTTGCAGTGAGCCAAGATCAGGCCACTGCACTCCAGCCTGGGCAACAGAGCAAGACTCTGTCTCAAATAATAATAAAAAAAAAACACTAATCTCAAAAAACTTACATATTGTATAATTCTACTATGTAACAGTCTTGAATGACAAAATAATTATTATAAGGATGGAGAAAAATTGTTCTCAAGGGCTGCGGATGTTGCAGGGAGGTAGCATAAGGGAGATCTTTGTGGTGATGGAACAGTGCTGTATCTTGATTGTGCTGATGGTGAATGTGATAAAATGGCATGGAACTATGTACACACCAGGATAGACTGGACTGCTCTGTAGGATTTTTGCAACTTCCTGTAAGTCTGTAATTGTTTCAAAATAAGATTTTTTTAATGGAAGATAGAATAAAGAGAAAACTTCTTGCTAGAATTGCTTTAAAAATGGTTTTAATATTAAATAATTTCGGTTTGCTGTTTTAAAAAGTACATGTAAAAAGTAAAAGTAAAAAGAATGAGAAGACAAGCTACAGACTAGAAAACATTTGCAAAAAACACATCTGATAAAACGATTGTTAGCCAATACAAAGGAATTTTAAAATTCAACAATAAGAAAACACAATGGGCAAAAGACCTGAGCAGTCACCCTCACCCAAGAAGACACACATAAAAACAAGCATATAAAAATATGCTCTAAGTTATATGTTATTATGGAATTACAGACTAAAACGATGAGATACCATTGCACAGCTACTAGAACGACCAAATTCCAGAACACTGACAACACCAAATGCTGAAGAGGAGGCAAGTGACACCTTTCACATACTGCTAATGGGAATGCCAAATAGCACAGCCACATTGGAGGAGTTTGGCAGTTTCTTACAAAACTAAACATACTCTTACCATACAATGCTGAAATCACACTCCTTCGTTAATTACCAAAATGAACCGAAGACGTTTGTCCACACAAAAAACTGCACACGATGTTTATGACAGCTTTATTTATAATTGCCAAAACTTGGATGCGACCAACATGTTCTTCAGCAGATGAATGGATAAATAAACTGTAATATATCCAAACAACAGACTAAAAAGAAATGAGGTATCGAGCCATAAAACGAAATGAAGGAATGTTAAATGCATGTTGCTCATTGAAAGAAGCCAATATAAAAAGGCTCTATATCGTATGTTACCAACTACATGACATTTTGGGAAAGATAAAACTATGGGGACAGTAAAAAATCGATGGTTGCAGGAATTAGGAGGAAGACATGAATAGGCAGAGCACAGAGGAATTTAAGGACTTCAAAGTTTTTAGTTTTAACTGAAACTTTTCTGTATGATGCTAAAATGGTGGATTATTACTTCACTATACATTTGTGAAATGCATCATTACACATTTATGAAAATTTCTAGAATGTAGACCAAGAGAATCCTAATGTCAATTAGGGACTTTGGGGAATAATAATGTGTCAGTGTAGGATCATCACTTGTAACAAATGTACCACTATGATACAAAAAGTGGGAAGTGGAAAGAGGTAGTGTCTGGGTAGGGTCAGGGGTATACAGAAACTCTATGTGTTTTTGTTTGTTTGAGACAGGGTCTCACACTATCGCCCAAGCTGGAGTGCAGTGGCACAATCTCAACTCACTGAAACTTCCACCTCCTGGCTCAAGTGACTCTCCCACCTTAGCCTCCTGAGTAGCTGGGACTACAGGCACATGCTACCATGCCTGGCTAATTTTTGTATTTTTTGCAGAAACGGGGTTTCGCCATGTTGCCCAGGCTGGGAAACTCTATTTTCTGCTTAATTTTTCTGCGAATAAGAAATAAAGCTTATTAATTAAAACACCATGTGTTTTCACTCATAAGTGTGAGTTGAACAATGAGAACACATGGACACAGAGAGAAGAATATCACAGACCAGGGCCTATCGCGAGGTGGGGGGCTACAAGAGGGATAGCATTAGTTGAAATACCTAATGTAGATGACAGGTTGACAGGCACAGCAAACCACCATGGCATGTGTATACCTATGTAACAAACGTGCACATTCTGCACATGTATCCCAGAACTTAAAGTATAATAAATTAAAAATAAATAAATAAATAAATAAATAAATAAATAAATAAATAAATAAATGTAGTCAGGTGTGGTGCTACACACCTGTAGTCCCAGCTACTCAGGAGGCCGGACAGGAGAATTGCTTGGGCCCAGGAGCTCAAGGCCAGCCTGGACAACATGGTAAGATCTTGTTTCCCACCCCACAAAAAAAGAAAAAAAAAAACTTAAAAGTAAAAATAAATGTAGCAAACTCTTGCACAACTATTTTCACTGCAGCATTATTCATAATAGCCAACAGATGGAAACAACCCAAAGTCTACTGATAGATAAATGGATAAAGAAAATGTGGTATATTGAAATGGATTATGCAGCCTTAAAAAAGAAGGAAAACGGCCGGGCACGGTGGCTTACGCTTGTAATCCCAGCACTTTGGGAGGTCAAGGTGGGTGGATCACTTGAGGCCAGAAGTTCAAGACCAGCCTGGCCAAGGTGACGAAACCCCATGTCTACTAAAAATACAAAAAATTAGCTGGGCATGATGGCACACACCTGTAATCCCAGCTACTCAGGAGGCTAAAGCAGGAGAATCACTTGAACCTGGGATGTGGAAGTTGCAGTGAGCCGAGATCACGCCACGGCACTCCAGCCTGGGAAACAGAGCGCGACTCTGTCTCAAAAAAGTAAAATAAAAACAAAAACAAAACCTCTGGGATATAGCAAAGGTAGTGCTAAGAGGAAAGTTCACAGCCCTAAATGCCTAAATCAAAAAGCCTGAAAGAGCACAAACTGACATTCTAAGGTCACACCTCAAGGAACTAGAGAAACAAGAACAAACCAAACCCAAACCCAGCAGAAGAAAGGAAATAACCAAGATCAGAGCAGAAATAAATGAAATTGGAAAAAAAAATACAAAAGATAAACAAAAAGCTGGTTCTTAGAAAAGATAAATAAAATTGATAGATCATTAGCAAGATTAACCAAGAAAAGAAGAGAGAAAATCCAAATAACTTCACTAAGAAACGAAACAGGAGATATTACAACTGACACAAAATACAAATGATCACCCAAGACTACTATGAACACCTTTATGCACATAAACTAGAAAACCTAGAAGAGACGGATAAATTCCTGGAAAAACACAACCTAGCTTAAACCAAGAAGAATTGGACACCCTCAACAGGCCAATAACAAGCAGCGAGATTGAAATGGTAATTTTATAAATTACCAACCAAAAAAAGTCCAGAACCAGATGGATTCACAGCAGGATTCCAGTAGACATTCAAAGAAGTATTGGTACCAATCGTTCTGACATTATTCTACAAGATAGAGAAAGGAGGAACCCTCCCTAATTCATTCTATGAAGCCAGCATTACCCTAATACCAAAACCAGGAAAGGATAAAACCAAACAAGAAAATTACAGACCCATATCCTTGATGAACACAGATGCTAAAATCCTTAACAAAATACTAGCTAACTGAATCCAACAACATATCAAAAAGATATTTCACCATGATCAAGTGGGTTTCCTATCAGGGATGCAGGGATGGTTTAACATACGCGAGTCAATAAATGTGATACACCACCTAGACCAAATTAAAAACAAAAATCACAGCAGGAAGTGGTGGTTCACACCTGTAATCTCAACACTTTGGGAGACCGAGGTGGGTGGATCACTTGAGGTCAGGAGTTTGAGAGCAGCCTGGCCAACATAGTGAAACCCTGTCTCTACTAAAAATACAAAAATTAGCCAGGTGTGGTGGTGCATGCCCGTAATCCCAGCTACTCTGGAGGCTGAGGCACAAGAATCGCTTGAACCTGGGAGGCAGAGGCTACAGGGAGCCAATATCACAGCACTGCACTCCAGCCTGGGCAACAGAGCAAGACTCTGCCAAACAAACAAACAAACAAGCAAACAAAATCACATGCTTATCTCAATAGATGCAGAAAAAGCATTCGACAAAATCCAGCACCGCTTTATGATTAAAACTCTCAGCAAAATCATCATACAAGGTACATGCCTTAATGTAATAAAAGCCAACTATAACAAACCCACAGCCAACATAATACTGAATGCGGAAAGTTGAAAGCATTCCCTCTGAGAACTGGAACAAGACAAGGATGTCCACTTTCACCACTCCTCTTCAACATAGTACTGGAAGTCCTAGCCAGAGCAATCAGACAAGAGAAAAAAATAAAGAGCATCCAAATCGGTGAAGAGGAATCAAACTGTCACTGTTTGCTGACAATATGATCATTTACCTTGGAAACCCTAATGACTCCTCCAGAAAGCTCCTAGAGCTGAAGAAAGAATTCAGCAAAATTTCCAGGTATAAAATTAATGTACACAAATCAGTAGTTCTTCTATACACCAACGGCGACCAAGAAGAGAATGAAATCAAGAACTCAAGCCCTTTTACGATAGCTGCAAAAATAAAAATAAAATAAAATACTTAGGAATATACATAACCAAGGACTCAAAAGACCTCTACAAGAAAAACTACAAAACACTGCTGAAAGAAATCACAGATGACAAAAACAAGTGGAGACATATCCCACGCTCACGCTCGTGGATGGGTAGAATCAATATTGTGAAAATGACCATACTGCCAAAAGCAATCTACAAATTCAATGCAATCCCCATCAAAATACCACCATCACTCTTCACAGAATTAGAAAAAACAATTCTAAAATTCATATGGAACCAAAAAAGAGCCCATAGAGCCAAAGCAAAACTAAGCAAAAAGAACCAATCTGGAGGCCTCATACTACCTAATTTCAAACCATATTCTAAGGCTATAGTCACCAAAACAGCGTGGTACTGTTACAAAAATAGGTACAAAGACCAATGGAACAGAGTACAGAACCCAGAAATAAACCCAAATACTTACAGTCAACTGATCTTCAACAAAGCAAACAAAAACAGCAAGTGGGGAAAGGACACCCTTTTCAACAAATGGTGCTGGGATAATTGGCTAGCCACCTTAGGAGAATGAAACTGGATCCTCATCTCTCACCTTACGCAAAAATCAACTCAAGATGGACTAAGGACTTAAACCTAAGACTTGAAACTATAAAAATTCTAGAAGATAACATTGGAAAAACCCTTCTAGACATTGGCTTAGGCAAGATTTCATGACCAAGAACCCAAAAGCAAATGCAATAAAAACACAGATAAATAGCTAGGACATAATTAAACTAAAGAGCTTTTGCATAGCAAAAGGAACAGTCAGAAGAGCAAATAGACAATCTACAGAGTGGGAGAAAATTTTCACAATCTACACATCTGACAAAGGGCTAATATCCAGAATCTACAACGAACTCAAACCAATCAGTAACAAAAAAACAATCCATCAAAAAGTAGGCTAGGACATGAATAGGCAATTCTCAAAAGAAGATAGACAAATGGCCAAAAAACATATGAAAAAATGCTCAATATCACTAATAATCAGGGCAATGCAAACCAAAACCACAAAGCAATATCACCTTACTCCAGCAAGAATGGCCATAATCAAAAAATCAAAAAACAGTAGATGTTGGTGTGGATGCGGCGATCAGGGAACACTTCTACACTGCTGGTAGGAATGTAAACTAGTACAGCCACCAGGGAAAACAGTGTGGAGATTCCTTAAAGAACTAAAAGTAGAACGACCATTTGATCCAGCAATCTCACTATGGGTATCTACCCAGAGGAAAAGAAGTCATTATTCAAAAAAGATACTCACACACGCAAGTTTATAGCAGCACAGTTCACAATTGCAAAATCATGGAGCCAACCCAAATGCCCATCAATCAATGAGTGGATAATAAACTCTGATATATATATATATATATGATGGAATACTACTGAGCCATAAAAAGGAATGAATTAACAGCATTTGCAGTGACCTGGATGAGACTGGAGACTTTCATTCTAAGTGAAGTAACTTAGGAATGGAAAACCAACCATCATATATTCTCACTAATATGTGGGAGTTAGGCTATGAGGACGTGAAGGCATATGAATGATGCAGTGGACTTTGGGGACTTGCGGGGAAAAGTGAGATGGGGGCGATAGATAAAAGACTGCAAATATGGTGTAGTGCATACTGCTCAGGTGATGGGTGCATCAAAATCTCACAGATCACCGCTAAAGAACTTACTCATGTAACCAAATACCACCTGTACCCCAAATAACTTATGGAAAAATAAAAAATAAAAATAAAGGCCGGGCACAGTGGCTCACGCCTGTAATCCCAGCACTTTGGGAGGCTGAGGCGGGTGGCCCACGAGGTCAGAAGTTCAACACCAGCCTGGCCAAGATGGTGAAACCCCATCTCTACTAAAAACACAAAAATTAGCAGGGCATGGTGGCAGGCGCCTGTAATCCCAGCTACTCAGGAGGCTGAGGCAGAGAACTGCTTGAACCCGGGAGGCAGAAGCTGCAGTGAGCAGAGATTGTGCCACTGCACTCCAGCCTGGGCAACAGAGTGAGACTCCATCTTAAAAAAATTAATTAATTAATTAATTAATTAAAAATTTAAAAATAAAAATAAAGAAGGAAATCCTGTCACATGCTACAACATGGATGAACCTTGAGAACATTATAAGTGAGATACACCAATCACAAAAAGATAAATATTACATGATTCCACTGAGATGAGATATCTAACACAGTCATACTAGGGTGGCAGAGGGGAAAAAATAAAAATAAAAAAATAAAGCAGTCACACTCATTGTTTTAGTCCAATTAGTGTTGCCATAACAGTATACCTGAGACTGGGTAGTCTAAAGAAAAGGGGTTTACTTGGCTCACACTTCTGGTGGCTGGGAAGTTCAATATTGAGCATCTGATGAGGGCTTCAGTCTGCTTCAACTCATAACACAAACCAGAAGTGAGCCAGCATTTGCAGAGATCACATGCCAAAGGGCTGGGGAGGTTCTTTTTAACAGCCAGCTCTTCTGGAAACCAGAACTCACTCACTCCCTAGGGAGGGCATTAATCTATTCATGAGGGATCTGTCCCCATGATCCAAGTGCCTTCACCAGGTCCCACTGTTACAGAATCCTTGGAGTGTCACTTCGCCAGCCGGAAACCTCTGTGGCCAGTAGCACCTCTGCCCAAGTTTCCCTCGGGGCCCACTGGGCCCACTCAGCCTGGCAGGCTGCGCTCGGCTCACACTACCAGGCTGGATCCCATGCCTGCCAAGGGCAAGCAGAGTGGTGAGGGGTGTGTAAGCAAGCGAGCATGGGGTCCACCCACTGCTGACAGCCAGGCATGCTGGCTATGGCAGGGCGGGCAGCTTGAGGTGCCAGCACGAGGCCCATGCACGAAGCTCCTGCCCTGCCAACTCAGAAGGAGGTGGGGCTTCTGCCTGTTCCTGGCTTCCACCGGCTCCGTGGAGCATGCAGCCCAGGAGCAGCCACTGCCATGGCCACCACTGCCATCACCACTTCCCAACATCAGCATTGCCACAACGGGGATTTTTGTTTGTTTGTTTGTTTGCTTTTTGTTTTTGAGATGGAGTCTAGCTCCGTCGCCCAGGATGGAGTACAGTGGTGTGATCTTGGCTCACTGCAACCTCCACCTCCCGGGTTCAAGCAGTTCTCCTGCCTCAGCCTCCCGAGTAGCTGGGATAACAGGCGCTTGTCACCATGCCCAGCTAATTTTTGTATTTTTAGTAGAGATGGGGTTTCACTGTGTTGGCCAGGCTGGTCTCGAACTCCTAACCTTGAGATCCGCTCGCCTCAGCCCCTAAAAGTGCTGGGATTACAAGTGTGAGCCACTGCGCCCAGCCAGGGATCATATTTCAACATGACAAATATCCATGGATACATAAATACATAAGAAAGATAAACACTAATTTCAGGATAGGGATTTAACTCTTAAGGGTTTAGGAAGAAGAAAATATTTGGAAAGTGTAGCCAGGGGACTTCAAAACTCTTTGTTTTATTTCTTAGGCTGGGTAATAAAAAGCATTTCTTGTGTCTGTTTTTTAGAGATGGGGTCTTGCTCTGTCACCTAGGCTGGAGTACAGTGGTGACATCATAGCTCACTCCAGCCACTAACTCCTAGGCTCAAATGATCCTTCCTCATCAGCCTCCCAGGCAGCTAGTATTATAGGCATACGCCACCATGCCCAGCTAATTCTTTAATATTTTGTAGAGATGGAGGTCTCTCTCTGTGCCCAGGCTAGTCTTAAACTCCTGGCCTCAAGTGATTCTCCCATTTCAGCCTCCCAAAGAGCTGGGATACAGACGTGAGTCATCACGCCTGGCCAGTAAAAAGCATTTGCAACATTAACAATCCATGTTAATTGATCCCTCCAAAAATAATGAGGTTTAATCCAAAGAAGGAAAGGTTAATGGTAACATACTGAGATTGTGACTTAACATAATACTTTTTAACTGTGATTATAATAATTAAGACTGAAAATTAAGACAAGTTCTATTATTTCTTAGACACCAGACTACAGTATCTACACTGGATGTTTGAGCCCAGCAGTTTGAGACTGTAGTGCTCTATGATTATACCTGTGAATAGCCACTGCACTCCAGCCTGGGCAATACAGCAAGATCTTCACCTCTAAAAGAAAAACAAAACTAAGGCCAAGTGTGGTGACTCATGCCTGTAATCCCAGCACTTTGGGAGGCCGAGGTGGGTGGATCACCTGAGGTCAGGAGTTCAAGACCAGCCTGGCCAACATGGTGAAACCCTGTCTCTAGTAAAAATACAAAAATTAGCCGGCTGTGGTGGTGTGCGCCTGTAATCCCAGCTACTCGGGAAACTGAGGTAGGAGAATTGCTTAAACTGGGGAGGCGGAGGCTGCAGTGAGCCAAGACCACACCACTGTACTCCAACCTGGATGACAGAGCAAGACTCCGTTTCAAAAAAAAAAAAAATCTACAAACACAACTAATGTTTATGAATAAAACTATAGTTATTTAAATATTTTAGAATTATATAATAATCAGTGCCTACATCTTTTAAACAAATCTGTGATTATGTAGTCAGAAAGCATCAAGAATAGGTTTGTTCAAACGTAATTTACTGTACATGGTGTGCCATTACTCCTGCTAAACAAATCAGATTTTACAGTTAACAATATTACTTTTGATCCAAGCATAAGTTAAAAATTAACAGGCCCACAGTCTATAATATTTATGTTCCAAATTAATTATAACTGAACTTCATCTATACAGAGTCAATTCTTCACTCCTACATATTTTGCCTTCACCTTTAACAATTGCTATTTTCCTTCTACTTCCTGGTCTTTCCAAGGTCTTCACAGTTTGTACCTGTATTATGTATATCAATTTGATATTGTGATGAACGAAACATCAAGTTTTTAAAATGCAAATAATACTGGCAAGAATGTTGTGACTGTTTTTCTCAAACCTGAATTGAAGAACTCCAGTAGTTTTCACTAACCTACTGAAGTATATCAGTCCAGCAAACTTTGCTCTCTAGATCAGACACATAATACTTACTAAAAATTTATAAAGTTTATGGATAATCAAAGAAGCTAAAATTTTAAACTACAAAATAAAAGCCCTATACTGAGAATGGCAATAACCCCCAACACATTTACTAGAAAGTCCATGCAAGTAGAAAACACCAGAATCTACAATAAACAAATACGAACTAAACTTCCAACTTTATATAAGGCAGACCATCCAGTAAAAAAAATTCTCGTTTCAGAGTTAGAAAACAATGTAACAAAATCTTAATTTTCATTTAAATAATTTTATTGTGGATATCTTGAATAAAAGTGTCTACATAAAAATTCTACATCTCATGAACATTGTAGCTATTAACTTGCTTTTCCCTGCAGTATAAATAGCATGTACTCTTCATTCTTCATGATGCCTAATGGAGTCATCACCCTCCCATAACATAATCCTCCAAATTGCAGCGGATTAACTTTTTATATATAAAATTGTGTGTTTATTTGCATGTACAATAGAGAGAATGACGTTACACACACCTGTTCTACAGCATTTAACAGAATGTACCATGATGATTGAAATGAAAAGCGGCTAGCCAAATCCATCAAATATAAAAACTATTGCAATCCTGTTGCAAAGTCCTTTTGTTAAACTCCTTTTATTCTAAATCCTTTTAATTCTGTCCTATAACACTAAAACATTTATAAAAAGCTTAAAATCCTAATAAATCGCACAATTAAAGTAATGAAAATGGGCTTGCCCACCAAGTCACCAACTCCTCTCCCACGCAACAAAATTCAAAAGCGTTTGCTTGTCAGAAAATGTTAAATAATATCCCCCACCACACACACCATTGTAAACTCATTTAAACCAAAGGATTTAAGCTCAGAAATCAGCCTTAAGGATTTTTCAAGACATAAAATAGAAACAGCTTCTGCCTGGGTCCAAAAATAGACCCAGAGGCAAATAAAAATCCAACTGATAATGAAATATCTCAACTCTTCTCTTTTGATGTTAAGGATTATGTCCTCAATGTGAAGATTTTATGCAAAAGTATGCTAAAACTAATCAATTTTCACTGAGAAAAATATTTTCTAGAAGGATTCCATTGAACAACTAAATTTATCATTTAAACCATTTCCAAGTCTTCTGCTTCGTTTTTTATTTTACTGAAATCATTTTTAAGATAGATTTGATTCAATCAGTTTGTCCTTGTTGAGTTTAACTTATATATTCACTCGGTGTGAGCTTTCAAGGTATAGTCAAATTCTGCAAATCTAATTTTTATCCATAAAGTTTTATTCTATTGCCAATACATTTCATATGTAAATTTTTAGATTCTGTCAAGGTTGTGTGCTACAAAATTCTATTTTCTTACCAAATTTTCTATAAATAACCTTCATTATGAATTGAATAATACTCTCATTTATCTAAACAGGAACTTGTGAGCAATTTTTTGAGACACAGAAGAGAGATGAAGCGGAAGATGAGATAAAGAGGGAGAAATAGGAAAACAGAGAGGCTCCAGGCACCATCAACAAACCCACAAAAAGGAAAAACAAGACATAAATCGTATTACCTTGAATTGTTTCAACTAAATATGATCACCAAAGACATCTTTGCCATTTCCCTCAAATATCTAAAATATGTGTGCACATTTTAGCCTCCACGGTGACTTCAAAAAGTTCATTAAATTATATTAAAGACAGTATTTTTTGAAGGTTAAATATATGAGGTATCCCTTAACCTCTAATGGTACCTTCTATTTCACTTTGATAATCAGCTCCCTGTGCTCTTTCACAGATTAGACTCATCAGACCTTAAAAAGCACCGAACACAAATCTTCCATTTTATAGAGGAGTAAAGTGATCTTAAGAGGTTAAATAACTTGTCCAGATTCTTGTAGTACTAAATGCCATGTATGAACCTCAAAGCCAGACAAGAATTCTTTTCTGTTACCCTTACTCACTGAAAAAGCTACTGTCAAAAACTAATGATCGACTCATCTGCTGAAAATTGTGAACAAAATTATTGATAAAGGCTACTGCATTTAATCCCTTAGTGTTTTAATCCTTTCATCTGTAAAAAGGGGATAAGTACCAATACGCCACATAGTACCGTTGTAAAAAGATAATATACGCAAAGCACTAAGCATGGTGCTGCAACATATGAGAACTCGAACTTTATATAATTTTTGTTGTTTTTGGCAACTCTACTATGGTGAAACCATTCATCTACTTTTCTAGTTTAAAAAAAAAAAAAAGATACTATTCATGTCCTTGACTCCTGTCTTGCTCTTCTTACCACGGTGCCAATATCTCCTTAACATTTCCCCACACTGCTCACTCTGCACCCATACTGGAGTATGTCAAACACACCCCTGCCTCAGTAATGTTGCACTTTCTCCTCTCTGGTTGGAAATACACAGTTTCTCCTAGTGATCTGCATAGTCCACTTGTATACTTTTCTGGGTCTTTACTAAATTATCTCTTAATCAGGAAGTTGTTTCTGGAAACCATCCTCCATCCTACTCTATCTCCTTACCCTGATTTGTTTCTTCACAGAACTTAACAGAACCTCATATTGTGCACATTATATACTGTTGATTTACTTATTTGCTCAGCATACTCAAATGTTAACTCTATGATGCAAAAAGACTTGCATGAGAATGTTCATAATAGCTTTACTCATAATAACTTAAAACAATATCCAACCCAAATTCCATCAGCAGAAAAATTGATAACTTGTTATATTCATATAATGAAATATACTTAGCAATAAAAAGGAAAGATATATTGACGTATGCAACAACATCAAAAGCAGGGAAAATTCTCCAAAACAAAAGAAAACAGAACAGTAGAAGCTACTGGGAGAGATGAGGGTGACTGGGAAAGCACATGTGAGAACTTCCTGAGGTGACAGAAATGCTATCTTTACAGGAGTATAGATTACAACTATATATACATTTGTCAAAACTCAAACTATAACACATAATTCTGTGTATTTATCTACCATAAATTATGCTTTCATTTAAAAAATTTAAGCAAATAAGAAATATGTTTAGTGGCAAATAATATAAACTGTTTGCATGACATTAACAGTGGCTGATTAGAGTAGCGAGAAAAAAGGTGAGCTTTTGTTCCTTTATCCAAAATAAAACAAAATATTAATAATCAGTTTAGGTGAAGAATATGTAGGTGTTTATTATCCTACGCTTTCTACCTTTATGAAGGCTTGAACTTTTTGAAAATAAAAAGTTGGAAAACACACACATTAGAATAAAAAGTAATCCAATTCACTCCAAATGTTAATTACTTCAACTTTAAAAGGGATTGTCAATAATAAAACATAAAGCTTTTACCATTTGTAGTCTGGTCTTTCTAGAGAAATGTTAACTGAAAAACAAGTAACCTCAGAATAAGCACTTGGAACAACTGATCTCTTTTTCATTTCAATTGCTGAACTGCAAACATGGGCACAATCATGCAGGCTCCCATACCAAAGTCAATTAATGTTCATGAGTCTTGCCAATAAGCATACAAAAATGTTTATATATTTATAGTAATATACATAGATTTTATACTTCAGATTTCCACTGACACATAATATATATATATATACACATTTGCAGGCAGCGAGGAATGTTGAGATAGAGTCTTGCTCTGTCACTTAGGCTGGGGTGCAGAGGCGCAATCTTGGCTCACTGTAGCCTCAACCTCCCAGGCTCAAGCAATCCTCCTACCTTAGCCTCCTGAGTATCTGGGACTACAGATGTGCACCACCATGCCCAGCTAAAACAATACTGTTTTTTCTTTCTTTCTTTTTCAAAGATGGAATCAGAATTAGGTGCTAAAAGCCGAAGGACACACCCAAACAGGGACTTGAACCCTGGACCCTCTGATTAAGTCTGGTGCTCTACCAACTGAACTATCCGGGCTCCCTCATACTATATATATTTTCACATTCTGCCAATATGTCCAAGTAAACAATATTAATACCCTGAAATTACTTGCATAATTTTATCTGTGGTAATTCAATCCTGAATAAAACATAAACAGTTGTCTCTTGGTATCTGTGGGGGATTGGTTCCAGGACCTCCCTCAGATACCAAAATCTGCAGATGCTCAAGTCTCTGGCATAAAATTGCATCATACTTGTATACAACCTATGCACATCCTCCTGTGTACTTTAAATCATCTCTAGGTTATTTATAATATCTAATACAAGGTGAATGCTATGTAAATGGTTATTACACTGTATTGTATAGGCAATAATGAAAAGGGGGAAAGTCTGTACACGCTTAGTTCAGACACAACTTTTTTTCTAAGTATTTTTGATCCACAGTTGGTTGAATCCACAGATGCGGAAACTACAGATACTGAGAGCTGACTGCTGTTAAATACAGCAGAGATTTTTTATTTTTTAGATAACTGTTTTACAAAATGGGATCATAGTTTACACATTGCTCTGTATCTTATTATTCTCACTCAATACTTCACGTAAATTCCTTCAGGTCAACAAATATACACCTAACTCAGTATTTAATCGCTTCATAATATCGCATAATATGGCTGTAACAATTTATTTGACCATTCCTACTGATGTACATTCAGGCTGTCTGACTATAAACATCCTGGTAAAAATACTCTATTCTGATAAAGTACGAGTACTTTTGTTCATATGAAACAGACTTTCAAAAGTGAAACTGGCTGGGCGCAGTGGCTCATGCCTGTAATCCCAGCACTTTGGGAGGCCAAGGTAGGTGGATTGCTTAAGGCCAGGGGTTAGAGACCAGCCTGGCCAACATGGCGAAACCTGATTTCTACTAAAATTACAAAAATTAGCCAGGCATGGTGGCACACACCTGTAATCCTAGCTACTCAGGAGGATGGAGCACAAGAATCACTTGACCCTGGGAGGTGGAGGCTTCAGTGAGGCGAGATCGCACCACTGCACTCCAGCCTGGCTGACAGTGAGACTCCGTCTCAAAAAATAAAAAACTAAGAAAAAAAGTAAAAACTCCTAAGTTAAAGGGCATGTTTGGGATTGCCAGATACTTTTTTTTTTTTTTTTTTTTGAGACGGAGTCTCGCTCTGTTGCCCAGGCTGGAGTGCAATGGCGGATCTCAGCTCACCGAAACCTCTGCCTCCCCAGGTTCAAGCAATTGCCTCTGCCTTGGCCTCCCAAGCAGCTGGGATTACAGGTGCCTGCCACCATGCCCAGCTAATTTTTTGAATTTTTAGTAGAGACTGGGTTTCGCCATGTTGGCCAGGCTGGTCTCGAACTCCTAACCTCAGGTGCTCCATCCACCTCAGCCTCCCAAAGTACTGGGATTACAGGTGTGAACCACTGCGCCCGGCCTAGCTACATTTAATTTACTAAATATTGCTTGCTGAGTTACTTTCCAGAAATGCTTTTAAAATTCACATTCCTCTCATAACCAGGCACAGTAGCATGTATCTGTAATCCCAGTTACTTGAAAGAATGAGGTGGGAGGATTGCAAGCCCAGGAGTTCAAGACCAGCCTGAGCAACACAGTGAGACTCCACCTCATTTAAAAAAAATTTTTTTTTGGCTGGGCGCGGTGGCTCACGCCTGTAATCCCAGCACTCTGGGAGGCCGAGGTGAGCAGATCACAAAGTCAAGAGATCGAGACCATTCTGGCTAACATGGTGAAACCCTGTCTCTACTAAAAATACGAAAAAAAAAAAATTATCCGGGCGTGGTGGTGGGCGCCTGTAGTCCCAGCTACTAGGGAGGCTGAGGCAGAAGAATGGCGTGAACCCGGGAGGTGGAGCTTGCAGTGAGCCAAGATTGTGTCACTGCACTCCTGGGAGACAGAGTAAGACTCTGTCTCAAAACAAACAAACAAACAAACAAAAATTTTGTTTCATTTTTTTAGAAAGAATACACGCCATCATCACTAAGTATTTTCACCTTTTTTTTCCAATTTGGTAATTTTACATATGGACCCTTTCTTTCCTCTGTATTCCCAAATTATAAATGCTGCACTCCTTTAGATAAGATGCCTAACATCTTCTATATAAGAGTTTTTTAACTTAGACACACTACATGTTTGGACTGCATTATTTAATATAGAATTCTGACCATATTCCAGATGTTTAGATACTTTCCTGGCAGCAGTTCTACAATGGAGTGCTGCTTTATATTATACTTCATTTCTATGTTTGCCCAGCCACATCTCATTTACCTTCCCATATTCAAGGAAACTTTATATGGCCAATTCTCATTGTTCACTACAGCTGCCCATAAAGAACTCTAGAGAAGTCAAAGAGAATATTATAACATGAGAAACAAACAACAAGAATCTCAAATCATACGTGTAGCATTATCTAATAGTTTATACTAATGCGGAAACTCTGTATATAACTGGGAGGTGGAGTACATTTCGTTTAGAAGAAATATGCCCAGGAAAAAGAGGCAAATAAGAATTTAATGATGGGAAAACTGTTATGTAGCTATTATGAGGAATACTGTATTATGAAAAATGTTAAGATGCTTAAAATAGATGTTTTTGTTTGTTTTTAAAGACTTTATTTTCATCAGGGCAGTTTTAGGTTCACAGCAAAATAAAGAGGGAAGTACGGAGCTCCCTCATATAGCCCCTGCCACATATAGACATAGTCTACCACATTATCCGTATTTGTTGATTGTCAGGTGCGGTGGCTCATGCCTATAATCCCAGCAGTTTGGGAGCCCAAGGCAGGCAGACGGCAAGCCCAGGAGTTTGAGACCAGCCTGGGCAACATGATGAAACCCCACCTCTACAAAAAATACAAAATTAACCTGACGTGGTGGTGTACGCCTGTAGTCCCAGCTACTCAGGAGACTGAGGTGGGAGGATCGCTTGAGCCCAGAAGTTCAAGGCTGCAGTGAGCTATGATTGCACCACTGCACTCCAACCTGGGCAAAAGAGCAACACTGTCTCAAAAATAAATAAACAAACAAACAAACAAACTGTTGATTGAAAAACTGATGAACCTACATTAACACATCATCACCCAAAGTCCATAATTTAGGGTTCATTCTTGGGGTTGCATACATTCTGTGGGTTTGAACAAATATATAATGACATGTATCAGCATATTAAATATTTTCACTGCCCGAAAAATCCTGTGTGCTCTGGCTATTCATCCCTTCCACTCCCTAGAAAGCCCTATATTTATGTACACAAATATGTAAATATATGTGTGCATGCATTTGAGGCCCCAAATTTAATTGGCATGACAAAGTAAGCCTTAATTTAGAATTTCTAAAAACCGGCTGGGCGCAGTGGCTCACGCCTGTATTCCCAGCACTTTGGGAGGCCAAGCCAGGCGGATCACCTGAGGTCAAGCGATCAAGACCATCCTGGCCAACATGGTGAAACCCCGTCTCTACTAAAAATACAAAAAATTAGCTGTGTGCGGTGGTGCGTGCCTGTAGCCCCAGCTACTCTGGAGGCTGAGACAGGCGAATTGCTTGAACCCGGGAGGCGGAGGCTGCAGTGAGGCAAGATCACACCACTGCACTCCAGTCTGGCGACAGAGCAAGACTCCGTCTCAATAATAATAATAATAATAATAACTTATAAAGACCAACTAACATGTTTTCTGGTCACAACATTTGATCTGAACGGAAGTAACATAGAAAATAGAAAGGGCATAGAATTTTAAATTAGATAGGCATGGATTTCCAAACTGGCTTTCATAATTAATTGGTTTATAATCTACATTCTGAAGGTCAACTGCCACATCTGTAAACTGGAGATGCTGCCTACCTCAAGCATAGTAAGTCCTCAAAAAATAGTGGCTGTTATCATAAACTAAGATAAAATGAAGGAATTCTTAAAGTGATGTTTAAAAGTTGGTAAAATAACATAAAATCTTTGTAAACTCAATACAGCAGGCAATTATTAAGCAACCATTATTAGGTCTCGCACTGTGCTGCAAACTATTTGAAAGAATGCAACAGATAAACAAAAGTAGTTTTTAAAGTCATATCTCCTCAGTAATAACTGGACTCCTCATACGTGGTCATCCTTAATTTTCAGTCTTCAAGGTAAAATGGCTATGTAGCAGGTATAGGTTTCTTTTGCTTTTGTGAAAGTTAATCTGATTTCTAGCTCAGTTGTTCATCTGGTGTGCTGAATTTCTGACAGAAATTCTAGATGGAGGATGGTGAGGACAATGACAGAAGACAGAAAGAATTTAAAACATGATATTCAAAGAGATAAATGACAGAGAATTTTCCAGAATTATAAAAGAAAGAAACAGAAAGCTTGGTAAGTCTCCAGCAGAATAAAATGAAATTCACACCTAGAAATAGGTCTAGAAGCATATAGCAACTGTTATTAACTAATGTAGGAAAAAATGGAATTATGAAAAAATAGGTAAAGAAATACACATAATTGTAAAATTCATTTTTATAAAAATGTCTTTTAAAATTTGTTTTAAGGGGTAGAGGAAAAAACATGGAAATAAGACAAAAACAATAAGAAGAAATGTGATCCAAATAAGTATAAGGCAGTCTAGGTTGAAGAAGAAAAACAAGAAGGAGAAGGAAGAAAAGGTCTCACTCTGTCATCCAGGCTGGAGTACAGTGGCACAATCATAGCTCACTGAAACCTCTGCCTCCTGAGTTTAAGAGATTCTCATGCCTCAGCCTCCCAAGTAAGCATGCACCAACATGCCTGGCTAATTTTTGTATTTTTAGTAGAGATGCGGTTTCAGCACATTGGCCAGGCTGGTCTCAAACTCCTAATCTCAAGTGATCCTTCTACCTTGGCCTCTGTAAGTGCTGGGATTACAGGTGTGAACCACCATGGCCAACTGGAAAATTCTTTCTTTGAGAAAGATGGCAAAAAAAAAAAAAAAAAAAAAAAAAAAGCTGTAGCGGCTCACACCTGTAATCCCAGCACTTTGGGAGGTGGGTGGATCACTTGAGGTCAGGAGTTCGAGACCAACCTAGCCAACATGGTGAGACCCCATCTCTACTAAAAATACAAAAATTAGCCAGGCATGAAGGCATGCACCTTAACCCCAACCTACTCCAGAGGCTGGGGCACAAGAATCGCTTGAGCCCAGTAGTTGGAGGCTGCAGTGAGCCGAGATGGTGCCACTGCACTCCAGCCTGGGGGACAGAGTGAGACTCCATCTCAAAAAAAAAAGATGGCAAAAAAGACAAAAAATAAAACAGAACCATGGTGGCAAATTACTTTAAAGGGTCAAAATTTAAACATCTGTATGTGCATCTAACAAAGTATCTACAGATATTCTACAATTAACTTAGGAAAATATCTCAAAAAATGTAAGGCTGTGTTAGCCATAACTCAAAGAAAGATAAAAAGGACCTCAGCCTGGAAATTAGAAGGAAGAAAGCTGTGATATAATTTATAATAGGAAGCTGTGCAACACAGCTTAGATAGAACTATTTTCCAAACAAATTATCAAAAATTCGTA
This sequence comes from Nomascus leucogenys, assembly GCF_006542625.1. Lineage (NCBI taxonomy): Eukaryota > Metazoa > Chordata > Mammalia > Primates > Hylobatidae > Nomascus > Nomascus leucogenys. Next base: position 9,787,933 of record NC_044394.1, on the reverse strand, counting down.
TCAAGAGGTCTATCTTTTACACCAATAAATCTCTGTGTATGACAAGTTACCTAAAGTACTAACATGACAAAAAAAGTTTTTTAGGGTTGGGCATGGTGGCTCATGCCTGTAATCCCAGCACTTTGGGAGGCTAAGGCAGGTGGATCACTTGAGGTCAGCAGTTCAAGATCAGCCTGGCCAACATAGTGAAACCCCGTCTCTACTAAAAATAGATAAATCAGCCGGGCATGGTGGCAGGTGCCTATAATCCAAGCTACTCGGGAGGCTGAGGCAAGAGAATTGCTTGAACCCAGGAGGTGGAGTTTGCAGTAAGACAAGATCACGAGATCACTCCCCACACTCCAGTCTGGGCAACAGAGTGACACTGCCTCAAAAAATTAAAAAAAAAAAAAAAAAAAAAAAATAGGCCAGGCACGGTGGCTCACGCCTGTAATCCTAGCACTTTGGCAGGCCGAGGTGGGCGGATCACGAGGTCAGGAGTTTCAGAACAGCTTGGCCAATATGGTGAAACCTGTCTCTACTAAAAATACAAAAATTAGCTGGGTGTGGTGGCATGTGCCTGTAGTCCCAGCTACTCGGGGGAGCTGAGGCAGAAGAATCGCTTGAACCCAGGAGGCGGAGCTTGCAGTCAGCCAAGATCGCGCCACTGCACTCCAGCCTGGGCAACAGAGCGAGACCCCATCTCAAAAAAAAAATTAAAAATAGTAAAGTTTTTTAGACATTTGAATATTTTCCCAAAAATACTGCAATAGACACCAAGCTCCAGTGATCGTATCAGAGCCTTATCTCCTGTTTTTCAAAGGTCTATATATTAAATAGCACAAAGAATATTTCTCAGACAGAATCATACCATTCTTGCATGATTTAGAAAAACTCAGAGAGCGGTGTAGGTTGAGTACTCCTTATCTGACATGCTTGGGAACAGGAGCATTTCAGATTTCAGACTTCTTTGGCTTTTGGAATATTTGCATATACATAATAAGCTATCTTGACAGGAACCAAGTCTAAACATGAAATTCTGCCGGGCGCAATGGCTCAGGCCTATAATCCCAGCATTTTGGGAGGCCAAGGCAGGTGGATCACCTGTGGTCAGGAGTTCGAGACCAGCCTGACCAACATGGGGAAACCCCGTCTCTACTAAAACTACAAAATTAGCTAGGCATGGTGGCACATGCCTGTAATCCCAGCTACTTGGGAGGCTGAGGCAGGAGAATCACTTGAACCCGGGAGGCGGAGGTTGCAGTGAACTGAGATCACGCCATTGCACTCCAGCCTGGACAATAAGAGTGAAGCTCCGTCTCAAAAAAAAAAAAAAGAAAAAGAAAATAACTTACGTTTCGTAAGCACCTTACACATACAGCATGAAGGTAATTTGATACAGTATTTTTTTAATTTTGTGCATGAAAGTTTGTGTTATTTATGTGTGGAATTTTCCACTTGTGGCATCATGTCAGCACTCAAAAAGTTCTGAATTTTGTTTGGGGGGTTTTATTTGAGGGTGGGGAGAGCAGGCAGCCTCCAGAGCTAGAGTAAGCTCAAACAGCCTCCAAGTTTCAGATTTTGGGGCATTTTGGATTTGGGATTTTCGGATTAGGAATGCTCAAGCTGTAATATAATGTGGTTAGAAGCAAGGCTGCATTAAGACAAATTAAGAACACTAATGCCATATTAACCCAAAGTGTACTGCAAAAAAAGATTGTTTAGATGTTTCTTCAAATATCTGCCTAGAAAAAAAACTACTTCAGACACAAGGAAATTTTACTATAAAAATGTGTTAATATGTATACAAACTATACTTTTATCATCCCACAAAATCATATGCTACTTATAGCATATGCCCAACACACATGAATAAAACACCCAACCAAAAGAATACTACTACAGTGTCAAATGCTAGAGCTGATCTTTTTACATGGTAGATATATCATCTTATAAGGAGATTTAAAGCCACTTATGCCAATATCAAATACATCCACTTCTAAATTTTGGGAATCTGTCTAGTTCCTTTAAAGATTTATAGACTGTAGGAAAATAAGTCTTGCTGAGTAACACAAACTGCTTGCTCAGTAAGCACCAATTTCTCAGGAATGACAATACTTGACAAATGAGAACTAAAAAAGATCATCAAAGTTAATAATGTGTGCATGGATCTCCACTACTTTGTGGCAAGGGGGAATAGTCTTATCTCTATTCTCATTTGAAAATAAGGATTTATTCAATTACAGAAAACAATTTCATTAATTTAAAATTTTGCCCCACCACAAAATGAAACAAGCATATGAATGAATTCCATATAATAGAACCTATCTTAATAATCTCTTATAAAATTAACTAAAAATATATTCTGCTCAGAGGAGATGCAATGAGTTTGAGAAGGGCAGAGAGATATAAACAGGAAAATCACAAATTCTAGACAAGAGACGCTAAAGACCATAGTGTTACAGATTTACTCAAGTTCTCAGATATGACATGAAAGGCACAACTGATAAAATAAAAAAAAAAAAAGATAATTGGACTTCATCCAAACTGAAAGGATGAAAGGATAAGCCATGGATGAAATGAAAATACTTGAAAATCACATATCCAACAAATGACTTGTATCCAGAGTATGTAAAGAACTATCTAAACTCAACAGTAATTAGCAAAAGACATAAGGGACATTTCACCAAAGAAGACATAGGGATTTCAAATGAACACATAAAAATATGTTCATTTTTAGGAATTGTGAAAGGAGTAGTACTAAAGAAAACTATGAGATAAAAATCTAATCTCCAAAAACTGAAAGGTAGTAACTAAGAAAGAAAGGCAGCAACAAAGAGAAAGGAAGTAACGTTCCAAAAAGAGGATGAGGACATAGGGGATTTTGCAGATGATGGATAGTGACTTCCGAAGGGGCCCTGTCCGAAAGTTTCTGGAGTTGGAGTAGGTATTTGAGAGAGTGGGGGAATGAAGAGAGAGATGGAGATTGAAAAGTGAATGCCACATGGAGAGAGGGTGAGAATGAGAAATAACCTGTGAGTTTTTAAGTTTCTTTTTTTCCTTTTTTTTTTTTTTTTGGAGACAGAGTCTCGCTCTGTCACCCAGGCTGGAGTGCAGTGGCATGATCTCAGCTCACTGCAAACTCCACCTCCTGGATTCAAGTGATTTTCATGCCTCAGCCTCCCGAGTAGCTGGGATTACAGGCGCCCACCACCATGCCCAGCCCATTTTTTGTAACTGTAGTAGAGGTGGGGTTTTGCCATGTTAGCCAGGCTGGTCTCCAACTCTTGGCCTCAAGTGATTTGTCTGCCTTGTCCTCCCAAAGTGCTGGGATTACAGGCATGAGGCACCACGCTGGGCCAAGTTTTGAGTTTGTTGTGGCGATTGAGGTAAACAAGAGTAAAGAACATAAGGAACTTAGTGGCCATAGTCTCATAACAGTAGTGGCAAAGCTTTTTGAGTGTAGTAGGAGAGGAAGAGAATAAGGTGGTGATGGGAAAGACACCAAGAGTTCTGGAGCCATTTTTTCCCTACTGCCAGTGGTAGCATGGAAGTCACGGAGCTCCCTCCTGATACTTGCTGATTTTAGCCATTTCTTCAGTGAAATATATATATATATATACATATATACACAGGCACACACACATATATATGTATATACTTTACTTCATTTGTTTTTTTTTTTTTTTTTTTTGAGACGGAGTTTCGCTCTTGTTGCCCAGACTGGAGTGCAGTGGCACAATCTCAGCTCACCACAACCTCTGCCTCCTGGGTTCAAGCAATTCTCCTGCCTAAGCCTCCCGAGTAGCTGGGATTACAGGCATTTAACACCACGCCCGGCTAATTTTGTATTTTCAGTAGAGATGGGGTTTCTCCATGTTGGTCAGGCTAATCTGTAACTCCTGACCTCAAGTGATCCACCCACCTCGGCCTCCCAAAGTGCTGGGATTACAAGCGTGACCCACCATGCCCTTTTTTTTTTTTGAGACGGAGTCTCACTCTATCACCCAGGCTGGAGTGCAGTGGTGCGATCTCGGCTCACTGCAATCTCCATCTCCTGGGTTCAAGCAATTCTCCGGCCTCAGCCTCCTGAGTAGCTGGGATTACAGGCGCACGCCACCATGCCCGGCTAATTTTTGTATTTTTAGTAGAGATGGGTTTTCACTATGTTGGTCAGGCTGGTCTTGAACTCCTGACCTCGTGATCCGCCAGCCTCGGTCTCCCAAAGTGCTAGGATTACAGGCGTGAGCCACCGTGCACAGCCATTTGTTCTTATATTGTTATAAGATAGGTTAAAGAAGGATATTAGTTACATTTGGAAAACTAATATTAATGTATAAAGGTTAAACAACTAATGTGAGATATTATACTGGCATTTTCAAAAATATGAATAAAATACCAAGAGCAGATATTAGCTCTATATATGGAGTCATTCTGATTAGAGAGTATAAACATACATCTATACACACACACACAGATTACTTTAAAAGTGCAAAACTGAGTCAATACTGTTATGATGAATTTAAACATTAACAAACTGTGAAGCACAGATTTACACAAAGAAAATTTCTCAGGGCAAAATACCGTATGTATTTCCCATACAGAGGGAAATAAGTCTCTCTTTAAATTCTTCACTCAAAACTTTGCTTTTAATCTCTAATTCACAATTCTAATTTTTTATTTCCAATCCAATAAAGACTGCATATTCTGTTTCTCTCATTTGCATCTTTCTCCTCTCCATCTTGAGCACTGAGTACAAAGAATTAGACCATTCTTAATTCTTGGTTCATTTCTTCTCAATGAATGCATGGACTTCTTCTTTATATTTTAATAATAAACACCTATGACCCCCTCATCCACAAGAAGTAAAACACTGCCAAAAACTTTCATTTACTTATATAGACTCATACATCCCAAACCCTACTACCCACTGCCAGGTAGTGAGTATCCTATAATTTGTGCGGATCATTCCTTTGCACACACAGTTTTTGTTTTCCTTCTTTTAAAATTAGAAGGTTTTTATTAGTGTGTCTGGCTGCTAACTATAAAATTACATAAATTCACTTGGCCTCAAATTAGATTATTTCCATGTTCTACAAATGAAAAAAAAAATAGAAATTCTGAAATATTCCCAAGGTAAACCTATATATACATACAAACCGCAAAGTACAGTAACAACAAGAGAAAAAAATTCAGTGAAAACTAGGTTAAACAGGAGGTACCAAAAAGATAGTTTAAATGATAACATGGAGGCCCACACTTCTTGTTGTTAAGACTAAAAGCATCATGGGGAAAGAAAAAAATGATGCCAGACTCTGAAAGGCAAGAATCATAGTAGTCCCTTGTTGATAGTTAAGAGGAGAAGGAAAGTTTAAGACTCCTTTACCTATTCATGAGATCAAAAGAAATAAAGGAATCCCTTGGTGTTTTTATCACTTTCTTTTGCTACTGCATCTAGCACCCAAGAGAAAAAAAAAGACACAATTAATGCTATGATACCTCCAGAAATTTCTCTATAATGCCTGCATCTTTCAAAGTGTTTGAAACCTAACTTCTCCAAAGATACATTAAAATTTTTAAACTGTCTTAAACTGTCTTACAAATGAAATTCAATTTGAAATTTATTTTTTTCTTTATTTATAAAAACTCACATAGGACTTTTACAACATGCCAAGCGCTATCCTAAGCACTCTTAAGTCATCCAAAACAAGGAACTAAGGCAAAATGCTGAACCTCTGCAGCAGATCAGATTTACCCTTCTGCCAGGAAAACTTAAGAAACAGATAAAATGTATAAAAAACAGTTTCAGACATCCAACAACAGGCAGCCCAGGACAGTGATCCTTGAGACAAGGGAAATAATTGATGTGAGCCCTATGAATGCCCCAACTTACCACTCATTCATTTGAGTATTGTCAATGGCTGCTTTTGCCCAATAGGGCAGAGATGAATAGTGGAATAGTCAGGACAGATGGCCCACAAGCCTAAAATACTATCTAGCTCTCTTAAGAAAATGCCTATAGACCCCTGCCCTAGACTAATGGCTATTCTAGGAATACCTAACAAAGAGTAAGAGAAAGTACTGAAAGAATAAAATTATTGCCAAGTAGTTTAACTGTGTCCCAGGACAAAGCCAAAAATATTTAAAGGAATACAAAATAGTCCTGAGCAACACAAAATCCAAAATGTGTGGCATCCAAACAAAAATTTTAAGTCATGCAAAGAAGCAGGAATACATACAGCCCATAATAAGGAGAAAAATCAATCAACAGAATCAAATTAGATAACCACATTAAAATTCCTATGATAAACATATTCCATTTATTCAAGGAGAGGAAAGTGAACATGTCTCCAGATGCATGGAAGATCTCTGTCTCTATACACACACATGCACATGTACACGCAAATTATAAGTGAAAAATGCAGTGTCTAAGAGAAAAAAATACACTGGATAGGTTAACAACATTAGATATTGCAGAAAAAAAAACATGAAGAAACATGAAGAGGCAGCAATAGAAACTACTGGAACAAGAGGGGAGGGAAAGACTTCAAAAGTGATCAGAGCATCAGTGAGTTGTGAAATGACATCAAGTGAGCTAAAATCCATGCAGAGGAAGGAAAGAAAATATTTTAATACGGTTTGTAAAAGGCATTGTAAAGAAAATAAGAAGACAAGCCATAGGTAGAAAATATTTCCAAAAGCCTTATCTGATAAAGGACTATTATCTAAAACACACAACGAACACAACAGTAAGGCCAGGCAAAGTGGCTCACACCCGTAAATCCAACATTTGGGGAGACCAAGGCAGGCCAATCACTTAAGTGCAGGTGTTCGAGACCAGCCTGGGAAATATGGTGAGACCCTGTCTCCACAAAAAATACAAAAATTAGCCACGCATGGTGGCACGCACCTGTGGTACCAGCTACTTGGGACACTGAGGCAGGAGGATCACGTGATCCTGGGAGGCAGAGGCAACTGTGAGCCATGATCACACCACTGCTCTCCAGCCTGGGCAACAGAATGAGACTCTGTCTCAAGAATAAATAAAACAAAACTCAACAATAAGAAAAAAACCTGATTAAAAAAATAGGCTAAAGACCTCAACAGTTGGCTGGGTGTGGTGGCTCATGCCTGTAATCTCAGTACTTTGTGAGGCTGAGATAGGCAGATGGTTTGAGTCCAAGAGTTTAAGACCAGCCTGGGCAACATGGCAAAACCCCATCTCTACAAAAAATACAAAAATTAGCCAGATGTGTCGGTGCTTGCCTATAGTCTCAGCTACTTGGGAGACTGAGTTGGGAGGATTGCCCGAGCCTGGGAGGTCAAGGCTGCAGTGAGCCATGATAATACCTCTGCATTTCAGCCCTGGTGACAGAGTGAGACTCTGTCTCAAAAAAAAAAAAAAAAAAAAAAAAAAGGACCTGAAGATTCAGATAATACAAGATAAACGAGATAATACATGACAAATAAGCATATTTAAAGATATTCCACATCATATGTCATTAGAGAATTGCAAGTTTAAACAATAAGATACCAATGCACAGCTATTAGAATAGTCAAATTTTAGAACACTGGCACCATCAAATGGTGGCAAAGATGCAAGCTACACAACTCTTGTTCATTGCTGGTGGAAATACTAAACGATACAGCCACTTTGGAAGATAGCTTTGCAGTATCTTACAAAACTAAACATACTTTTACCATACAATGCCAAAAGCACGCTCCTTGATATTTACCCAAGTGAGTTGAAGACTCGTTTTCAAATTTGGGTCAGAATCATTAAGCTTACATGAAACTTACTTGCTTCATGTTAAGCACCCCCACCCTTTTTTTTTGAGACTGAGTCTCACTCTGTTGCCCAGGCTGGAGTGCAGTGGCGTGATCTCAGCTCACTGCAACTTCCACCTCCCAGGTTCAAGCGATTCTCCTGCCTCAGCCTCCTGAGTAGCTGGAACACACACCACCACACCCAGTTAATTTTTGTATTTTTACTAGAGACAGGGTTTTGCCATGTTGGCTACGCTGGTCTCGAACTCCTGACCTCGAGTGATCCACCAACCTCAGCCTCCCAAAGTGCTGGGATTACAGGTGTGAGCCACCACACCCAGCCTATGTTGAGCCTTTTTAAAGATATCCGTCACTCAAATGGGATCTAATTGGCTTCTGCACAGCAAAAGAAACTACCATCAGAGTGAACAGGCAACCTACAGAATGGGAGAAAATTTTTGCAATCTACCCATCTGAAAAAGGGCTAATATCTAGAATCTACAAAGAACTTAAACAAATTTTCAAGAAAAAATCAAACAACCCCATCGAAAAGTAGGCGAAGGATATGAACAGACCCTTCTCAAAAGAAGACATTTATGCACCCAACAGACACATGAAAAAATGCTCATCATCACTGGCCATCAGAGAAATGCAAATCAAAACCACAATAAGATACCATCTCACGCCAGTTAGAATGGCAATCATTAAAATGTCAGGAAACAACAGGTGCTGGAGAAGATATGGAAAAATAGGAACACTTTTACACTGTTGGTGGAAGTGTAAACTAGTTCAACCATTGTGGAAGACAGTGTGGCGATTCCTCAAGGATCTAGAACTAGAAATACCATTTGACCCAGCAACCCCATTACTGGGTATATACCCAAAGGATTATAAATCATGCTGCTATAAAGACACATGCACATGTATGTTTATTGCGGCACTATTCACAAGAGCAAAGACTTGGAACCAACCCAAATGTCCATCAATGATAGACTGGATTAAGAAAAGGTGGCACATATACACCATGGAATACTATGCAGCCATAAAAAAGGATGAGTTCATGTCCTTTGTAGGGACATGGATGAAGCTGGAAACCATCATTCTGAGCAAACTATCACAAGGACAGAAGACCAAACACCGCATGTTGTCACTCATAGGTGGGAACTGAACAATGAGAACACTTGGACACAGGGTGGGGAACATCACACACTGCGGCCTGTCGTGGGGTAGGGGGACGGGGGAAGGACAGCATTAGGAGATATACCTAATGTAAATGACGAGTTAATGGGTGCAGCACACCAACATGGCACATGTATACATATGTAACAAACCTGCACGTTGTGCACATGTACCCTAGAATTTAAAGTATAATTTAAAAAAAAGATATCTGTCACTAATCCTTTTGATGTACTTTTAATAGTTTATTGCAAGTTGTGTGAAAGGGAACCAACGTTTCTTTTAAAAGTTTGATTTGATTTAAGGTAAAGGAAATTTAAGTAGACTATTGCTGTCTTTGCAACATACTTTATCCTGACAACTTAAAATTAAAATGTAGTAATGTAGGAGAATGGCTTTTCTACATATTGGTCTCCATACCGGCAATTTCCACTTCACTTCACCCTTAGTCTAGACAACCCAAATATAATAATGACACTGAAATAATTGAAGCTATTTTACACCTTAAAAATGATAAAAAAAAAATAGAAACAAAGCTACTTTTTACATCACGTGATGTGGTAAAAGCGTTTCTCAGTTGTAATGTAAAAACCATATACTGGGAGACCGTGAGATCTAAGTAAGGTGGGCTTTCAAATACAAATTTCAGTTTGGGGGCTGGGTATGGTGGTTTACCGCTGTAACCCCAGCACTTTGGAGGCCAAGGCAGGCAGATCACCTGAAGTCAGGAGTTCAAGACCAGCCATGGCGAAACCCTGTCTCTACTAAAGATACAAAAATTAGGTGGGCGTGGTGGCACACACCTGTAATCCCAGCTACTTGGGAAGCTGAGGTTGTAGGGAGCCAAGATCGTGCCACTGTCCTCCAGCCTGGGTGACAGAGTGAGACCCTGTCTCAAAAAAAAAAAAAAAAAAATTCAGTTTTAGGTTCAAGATTGCTGACTACTGCAGATAATATGCACCTCCTCCACAGTGAGGAACCAAAACAGCAAGTAGATATTCACACTCCAAATAGACCGTCTAAGAGAGAATACTAGGGCCAGGTGCAGTGGCTCATGCCTGTCACTTTGGGAGGCCGAGGCAGGCAGATCACGAGGTCAGGAGATCAAGACCATCCTGGGCAACACAGTGAAACCTCGTCTCTACTAAAAATACAAAAATTAGCTAGGAGTGGTGGCAGATGCCTGTAATCCCAGCTACTCGGGAGGCTGAGGCAAGAAAATCGCTTCAACCAGGGAGTCAGAGGTTGCAGTGAGCCGAGATCGCACCACTGCACTCCAGCCTGGTGACAAAGCGAGACTCTGTCTCAAAAAAAGAAGGGGGGGTGGGGGCGGGGAACACTGGGATGAGAGAGGCGATGGCAAGGACTAAAAGCAAGTAACAAGTAAGGAGAGAGAAGCTGGGATGGACTATGAACTGGGGAAAGCTCATGGACAGAGAAAAAGGGTGAGACCGACCCCAAGGCTCCACGTACCCACCACAGTGTTTCATGATCCTAACTACACGAGAAGCCCTTGACCCATACAGGCCTCGAGACTAACATAGGGAACTGCCTATAGACTGCATAGAGGCATTGCTGCAGAGAGGGAACTTGAACTCCCACAGGCTTTCAAGCCCTGAACAGCTGCAGCTTGGCACCATTCTAAGAACCAAACCTGGACTGGGAATGGTGGCTCACACTTATAATCCCAGCACTTTGGGAGGCCGAGGTGGGCTTATCCTGAGGTCAGGAGTTTGAGACCAGCCTGGCCAACATGGTGAAACCCTGTCTCTACTAAAAATACAAAAATTAGCCAGGCATGGTGGCGGGCACCTGTAATCCCAGCTACTCCGGAGGCTGAATGGGGAGAATCACTTGAACCTGGGAGGTGGAGGTTGCAGTGAGCGGAGATCACCATTGCACACCAGCCTGGGTGAAAGGGTGAAACTCCATCTCCAAAAAATAAAAAAGTAATAAAAAAATTAAAAAACCCAAAGGACTATGTTTTTCCCTGAGGCCACTGGGCCAAGGAGAGAGAGGGGAGGCAGGACACCCTCACGCATGCCAAGGACAAATCCCACTGCCACTGCTGCAGGCTGCTGTTGGCCCACAGCACAAGCAAACTGCATTCCCCACAACCACCTGCCTAGGCTGCTCCTACTGAGGGGGGCCCTCCCCCTTCCCCACGGCAGGCCCACAGCCAGCCTCCAAAGGTCTTTGAACTCCCCTGGGGCTGGAGGTGGGGCTAGGGTTGGGTCTAATGCTGCCTCCAGCACCAGGCCAAGGAGGGAAATGAGGCCAGGCACCTTTATGTGCTTCAAAGACAAAGCCCACCTCCGCTACTGCAGGCTATTGTATGACCAGAGCACAGGAAAACCGCAAATCCCACAGCTACCTCCCTACACTGTTCCCACTAAGAGTGGCCTCACTCTCCCCAGTGGCAGGACTGTAGCACAGACACCACTGCCAACACCTGAGCATTCCACCAATGGGCTAGGGACCATCCTGCCCCTGCCTATCAAAGACATCACCTGAATGCACTACCAAGGGGCCCAAGGACAAGTCTACTCATCCAGCCAGTCTAGTCCCCACAGTAACTGAGCATGTCATCCACGGGCCTGGAAATCGCCTAGATCAGTACATCACCACTGGCACCTGACCACTCCTCCTGGGGTCTCCAATTGGGCCAACACAACCTGCCAATACCACCAGAGCTGGCACCCACCACTATGTACCACCATGAAGCCAAAGGACAGGCCTGCCTAACCTGTCGCGGCCAACACCAGCATAAATCACTTGGGTTCCAGTGCATTGCTCCACCCCTGCTATTGCCACTCCCCACATCATACCAGCTGTCCAGGGGCCTGAGAAGCTGCCCACATGCCTGGCCCACCACTGCTAAACAAGCTATCTGGAGGCCCAACAATCAGACCACCTAGGCCCGCTGACACTGGTGCCAGTTTAAGCCATCCTGGGGCAGAAAGACAGGCACAATCAGCCTATCACTGCCTCCACTGGAACACAAAGAATGACCCACTTGGTGTCCTATTGCCCAGCAAAATTTCACCACAGCCTCCACTAATAACTGCACTCAAAGCTGCTATACTAGTCAGGGTTCTCTAGAGGGACAGAATAGGAGATAGACAGATATATAAAAAAGGGGAGTTTACTAAGTGTTAACTCACAGGATCACAAGGTCCCACAATAGGTCGTCTGCAAGGTGAGGAGAAAGGAGAGCCAGTCTGAGTCCCAAAACGGAAGAACTTCATCGTCCAATGTTCAACAGCAGGAAGCATCCAGCATGGGAGAATAATGTAGGCTGGGAGGCTAGGCCAGTCTAGCCTTTTCACGTATTTCTGCCTGCTTTATATTCTAGCTATGCTGGCAGCTAATTAGATGGTGCCCATCCAGATTAAGGGTGGGTCTGCCTTTCCCAGCCCACTGACTCAAATGTTAATCTCCTTTGGCAACACCCTCCCAGACACACCCTTGATCAATACTTTGCATCCTTCAATCCAATCAAGTTGACACTCAGTATTAACCATACAGCTACCAAGGAAATCACAGATACCACTCATATTGTTTACAACCAAAGAAATCATACAGTGCTCACACTAATATATGCACCTAAAATCAAAGTCAAAGCACCCTACCCACAGAAGATGGGCACGGTGTCTCACACCTCTCATCTCAGCACTTTGGAAGGCCAAGGCAGGATTGCTTGAGGCCAATAATTTGAGACCAGGCTGGGCAACATAGTGAGTGAGATCCTGTCCCTACAAAAAATTTAAAACCAGCCAGGCAGTGTGGCACATGCCTGTCATTCCAGCGACTCGGAAGGCTGAGGTAGGAGGATCCCTTGAGCCCATAAGGTCAAAGCTGCAGTGAGCCATGATCATGCCACTGAAATCCAGCCTGGGCAACAGAGTGAGACCCCATCTCTAAAAACTGTAAATAAATAAATAAATAAATAAATAAATTGGAAGAAGCAACTCGACCACTTAACCAGATGCACAGATATCAATGTAAAGACACTGGACACATGAAAAAGCAAGGAAATAAGAAACCTCCAAAGGAAAACAATAATTTTCCAGCAACAGAGTCCAATAAAAAAAGATTCATGGCTGGGCACAGTGGCTCACATCTGTAACCCCAGCACTTTGAGGCTGGGTGAATCACTTGAGTTAAGGAGTTCGACACCAGCCTGGCCAGCATGGTGAAACCCCATTTCTAACAAAAATACAAAAAAATTAGCCGGGAGTGGTAGTGCATGCCTGTAGTCCCAGCTTCCTAGGAGGCTGAGGCAGGAGAATGGCTTGAACACAGGAGGCAGAGGTTGCAGTGAGCCGAGATCATGCCACTGCACTCCAGCCTGGGCAACAGAGCAAGACTCCATCTCAAAAAAAAAAAAAAAAAAAAAAGACTTCTGGGTTCCAAGATGGCCAAATAGGAACAGCTCCAGTCTGCAGCTCCTGGCATGATCAACACAGAAGATTGGTGATTTCTGCATTTCCAACTGAGGTACCTGGTTCATCTCACTGGGACTGGTCGGACAGTGGGTGCAGCTCACGGAGGGCAAGCTGAAGCAGGGTGGGGCATTGCCTCACCCAGGAAGCTCAAGGGGTCAGGGTATTTTTCCTAGCCAAGAGAAGCCATGACAGACTGTACTGGGAAAATCAGGACACTGCCACCTAAATACTGTGCTTTTCCAACAGTCTTAGCAAACAGCACACCAGGAGGTTACATCCCATGCCTGGCTCCGTGGGTCCCACGCCCATGGAGCCTTGTTCACTGCTAGGGCAGCAGTCTGAGATCAAACTGCAAGGCAGCAAGCCTGGCTGGGGGAGGGGCATCCACCATTGCTGAGGCTAGAGTAGGTAAACAAAGCAGCCAGGAAGCTCAAACTGGGTGGAGCCCACCACGGCTCAACAAGGCCCTCCTGCCTCTGTAGGCTCCACCTCTGGGGGCAGGGCATAGCTGAACAAAAGGCAGCAGAAACTTCTGCAGACTTAAACGTCCCTGCCCGACAGCTCTGAAGAGAGCAGTGGTTCTCACAGCATGGTGTTTGAGCTCTGAGAAAAGAGACTGCCTCCTCAAGTGGGTCCCTGACCCCTGTGTAGCCTAACTTGGAGACACCTCCTGGTAGGGACCGACTGACACCTCATACAGCTGGGTGCCCCTCTGAGACAAAGCTTCCAGAGGAAGGATCAGGCAGCAATATTTGCTGTTCTGCAGCCTCCGCTGGTGATACCCAGGCAAAGAGGGTCTGGAGTGGACCTCCAGCAAACTCCAACAGACCTGCAGCTGAAGGACCTGACTGTTAGAAGGAAAACTAGCCAACAGAAAGAAATAGCATCAACTCAACAAAAAGGACATCCACACCAAAACCCCATCTGTAGGTCACCATCATCAAAGACCATCAAAGGTAGATAAAACCACAAAGATAGGGAGAAACCAGAGCAGAAAAGCAGAAAATTCAAAAAACCAGAGCACCTCTTCTCCACCAAAGGATCACAGCTCCTCGCCAGCAACGTAACAAAGCAGGATGGAGAATGACTTTGATGAGTTGACATAAGTAGGCTTCGGAAAGTCGGTAATAACAAACTTCTCCAAGCTAAAGGAGGATGTTCGAAACCATCGCAAGGAAGCTAAAAACCTTGAAACAAGATGAGACAAATGGCTAACTAGAATAAACAGTGTAGAGAAGACCTTAAATGACCTGATGGAGCTGAAAACCATGGCACGAGAACTACATGACACATGCACATGCTTCAGTAGCTGATTCGATCTAGTGGAAGAAAGGGTATAAGTGATTGAAGATCAAATTAATGAAATGAAGTGAGAAGTTCAGAGAAAAAAGAGTAAAAAGAAACGAACAAAGCCTCCAAGAAATATGGGACTATGTGAAAAGACCAAATCTACATTTGATTGGTGTATCTGAAAGTGACGGGAGGATGGAAGCAAGCTGGAAAACACTCTTCAGGATATTATCCAGGAGAACTCCCCCAACACAGCAAGGCAGGCCAACATTCAAATTCAGGAAATACAGAGAACACCACAAAGATACTCCTCAAGAAGAGCAACCCCAAGACACATAATTGTCAGATTCACCAAGGATGAAATGAAGGAAAAAAATGTTAAGGGCAGCCAGAGAGAAAGGTCGAGTTACCCACAAAGGGAAGCCCATCAGACTAACAGCTGATCTCTCGGCAGAAACTCTACAAGCCAGAAGAGAGTGGGGGCCAATATTCAACATTCTTAAAAAAAAGAATTTTCAACCCAGAATTTCATATCCAGCCAAACTAAGCTTCATAAGTGAAGGAGAAATAAAATCCTTTACAGACAAGCAAATGCTGAGAGATTTTGTCACCACCAGGCCTGCCCTAAAAGAGCTCCTGAAGGAAGCACTAAACACGGAAAGGAACAACCGGTACCAGCCACTGCAAAAACATGGCAAATTGTAAAGACCATCACAGGAAGAAATGGCATCAACTAATGGGCAAAATAACTAGCTAATATCATAATGACAGGATCACATTCACATATAACAATATTAACCTTAAATGTAAACGAGCTAAATGCCCCAATTAAAAGACACAGACTAGCAAATTGGATAAAGAGTCAAGACTTATCAGTGTGCTGTATTCAGGAGACCCAGCTCACATGCAGAGACACATATAGGCTCAAAATAAAGGGATGGAGGAAGATCTACCAAGCAAATGGAAAGCAAAAATAAGCAGGGGTTGCAAACCTAGCCTCTGATAAAATAGACTTTAAACCAACAAAATCAAAAGAGACAAAGAAGGCCATTACATAATGGTAAAGGGATCAATTCAACAAGAAGAGCTAACTATTCTAAATATATATGCACCCAATACAGGAGTGCTCAGATTAATAAAGCAAGTCCTTAGAGACCTACAAAGAGACCTAGACTCCCACACAATAATAATGGGAGATTTTAACACCCTGCTGTCAATATTAGACAGATCAATGAGACAGAAGGTTAACAAGGATATCCAGGACTTGAACTCAGCTCTGCACCAAGCAGACCTAATAGACATCTACAGAACTCTCCACCCCAAATCAACAGAATATACATTCTTCTCAGCACCACATCGCACTTATTCCAAAACTGACCACATAATTGGAAGTAAAGCACTCCTCAGCAAATGTAAAAGAACAGAAATCACAACAAACTGTCTCTCAGACCACAGTACAATCAAATTAGAACTCAGGATTTAAAAACTCACTCAAAACCGCACAACTACATGGAAACTGAACAACCTGCTTCTGAATGACTACTGGGTACATAACGAAATGAAGGCAGAAATAAAGATGTTCTTTGAAACTAATGAGAACAAAGACACAACGTACCAGAATCTCTGGGACACATTTAAAGCAGTGTGTAGAGGGAAATTTACAGCATTAAATGCCCGCAAGAGAAAGCAGGAAGATCTAAAATTGACACCCTAACATCACAATTAAAAGAACTAGAGAAGCAAGAGCAAACAAATTCAAAAGCTAGCAGAAGGCAAGAAATAACTAAGATCAGAGCAGAATTGAAGGAGATAGAGACATAAAAAAGTTAAAAAAAAAATCAATGAATCTAGGATCTGGTTTTTTGAAAAGGTTAACAAAATTGATAGACCACTAGCAAGACTAATAAAGAAGAAAAGAGAGAAGAATCAAATAGACGCAGTAAAAAATGATAAAGGGGATATCACCACTGATCCCACAGAAATACAAACTACCATCAGAGAATACTATAAACACCTCTATGCAAATAAACTAGAAAATCTAGAAAAAATGAATAAATTCCTGGACACATACACCCTCCCAACACTAAACTAGGAAGAAGTTGAATCTCTGACTAGACCAATAACAGGCTCTGAAATTGAGGCAATAATTAACAGCCTACCAACCAAAAAAAGTACAGGACCAGACGGCTTCACAGCCAAATTCTACCAGAGGTACAAAGAAGAGCTGGTACCATTCCTTCTGAAACTATTCCAATCAATAGAAAAAGAGGGAACTCTCCCTAACTCATTTTGTGAGGCCAGCATCATTCTGATACCAAAGCCTGGCAGACACACAACAAAAAAAGAGAATTTTAGACCAATGTCCCTGATGAACATCGATGCGAAAATCCTCAATAAAATACTGGCAAACTGAATCCAGCAGCACATCAAAAGGCTTATCCACCAAGTTCAAGTTGGCTTCATCCCTGGGATGCAAGGCCAGTTCAACATATGCAAATCAGTAAACGTAATCCATCACATAAACAGAACCAAAGACAAAAACCACATGATTATCTCAATAGATGCAGAAAAGGCCTTTGACAAAATTCAACAGCCCTTCATGCTAAAAACTCTCAATAAACTAGGTATTGATGGAACGTATCTCAAAATAATAAGAGCTATTTAAGACAAACCCACAGCCAGTATCATACCGAATGGGCAAAACCTGGAAGCATTCCCTTTGAAAACTGGCACAAGACAGGGATGCCCTCTCTCACCAATCCTATTCAACATGGTGTTGGAAGTTCTGGCCAGGGCAATCAGGCAAGAGAAAGAAATAAAGGGTATTCAATTAGGAAAAGAGGAAGTCAAATTGTCCCTGTTTACAGATGACATGATTGTATATTTAGAAAACCTCATCATCTCAGCCCAAAATCTCCTTAAGCTGATAAGCAACTTCAGCAAAGTCTCAGGATACAAAATCAATGTGCAAAAATCACAAGCATTCTTATACACCAATAACAGACAAACAGAGAGCCAAATCATGAGTGAACTCCCATTCACAATTGCTTCAAAGAGAATAAAATACCTAGCAATCCAACTTACAAGGGATGTGAAGGACCTCTTCAAGGAGAACTACAAACCACTGCTCAATGAAATAAAAGAGGACACAAACAAATGGAAGAACATTCCATGCTCATGGATAGGAAGAATCAATATCATGAAAATGGCCATACCGCCCAAGGTAATTTATAGATTCAAAGCCATTCCCCCATCAAGCTACCAATGACTTTCTTCACAGAATTGGAAAAAACTACTTTAAAGTTCATATGGAACCAAAATAGAGCCTGCATTGCCAAGACAATCCTAAGCCAAAAGAACAAAGCTGGAAGCATCACACTACCTGACTTCAAACTATACTACAAGGCTACAGTAATCAAAACAGCATAGTACTGGTACCAAAACAGAGATATAGACCAATGGAACAGAACAGAGGCCTCAGAATAACAACACACATCTACAACCATCTGATCTTTGACAAACCTGACAAAAACAAGAAATGGGGAAAGGATTCCCTATTTAATAAATGGTGCTGGGAAAACTGGCTAGCCATAGGTAGAAAGCTAAAACTGGATCCCTTTCTTACACTTTATACAAAAATTAATTCAAGATGGATTAAAGACTTAAATGTTACACCTAAAACCATAAAAACCCTAGAAAAAAACCTAGGCAATATCGTTCAGGAAATAGTCGTGGGGAAAGACTTCATGACTAAAACACTGAAAGCAATCGTAATAAAAGCCAAAATTGACTAATGGGACCTAATTAAACTAAAGAGCTTCTGCACAGCAAAAGAAACTACCATCAGAGTGAACAGGCAACCTATAGAATGGGAGAAAATTTTTGCAATCTACCCATCTGAAAAAGGGCTAATATCTAGAATCTACAAAGAACTTAAACAAGTTTTCAAGAAAAAAATCAAACAACCCCATCAAAAAGTGGGCAAAGGACATGAACAGACACTTCTCAAAAGAAGACATTTATGCAGCCAAAAAACACATGAAAAAATGCTCATCATCACTGACCATCAGAGAAATGCAAATCAAAACCACAATGAGATACCATCTCACACCAGTTAGAATGGCGATCATTAAAAACTCAGGAAACAACACGTGCTGGAAAGGATGTGGAGAAATGGGAACACTTTTACACTGCTGGTGGGAGTGCAAACCGGTTCAACCATTGTGGAAGACAGTGTGGCGATTCCTCAAGGATCTAGAACTAGAAATACCATTTGACCCAACAATCCCATTACTGGGTATATACCCAAAGGATTAAAATCATGCTGCTATGAAGACACATGCACACGTATGTTTATTGCGGCACTATTCACAAGAGCAAATACATGGAACCAACCCAAATGTCCATCAATGATAGACTGGATTAAGAAAATGTGGCATATAGGCTGGGCGCGGTGGCTTACGCCTGTAATCCCAGCACTTTGGGAGGCCAAGGTGGGCGGATCACAAGGTCAGGAGATAGAGACCATCCTGGCTAACACAGTGAAACCCCGTCTCTACTAAAAAATACAAAAAATTAGCCAGGCGAGGTGGTGGGTGCCTGTAGTCCCAGCTACTCGAGAGGCTTAGGCAGGAGAATGGCGTGAACCCCGGGGGGCGGGGCCTGCACTGAGCCGAGATCGCGCCACTGCACTCCAGCCTGGGCAACAGCAAGACTCTGTCTCAAAAAAAAAAAAAAAAAAAAGAAAATGTGGCATATATACAGCTTGGAATACTATGCAGTCATAAAAATGATGAGTTCATGTCCTTTATAGCGACATGGATGAAGCTAGAAACCATTATTCTGAGCAAACTATTGCAAGGACAGAAAACCAAACACCACATGTTCTCACTTACAGGTGGGAATTAAACAATGAGAACACCTGGACACAGGGCAGGGAACATCACACACCAGGGCCGGTCATGGAGTGGGAGAATGGGGGAGGGATAGCATTAGGATAAATATCTAATGTAAATGATGAGTTAATGGGTGCAGCAAACCAACACAGCACATGTATACATATGCAACAAACCTGCACTTTGTGCACATGTACCCTAGGACTTAAAGTATAATAATAAAAAAATTCATAAAATCCCAGAGAAACAATTCAAAATACTGATTTTAAAGAAGCTCAATGAGATACAAGAGAGTTCTGAAAAACAATACAGAAAAATCAGAAAAACAGTTCAGGATATGACTGAGACATTTACAAAAGAGATAAGTATTTTTAAAAAGAACAAAACAAATTCTAGAACAGAAGAATTATATAAATACAATGCAAAATATATTCAAAAGCAACAATAGATAAGATCAAGCAGAAGGAAGAAACTCAGAACTTGAAGACAGTTCTTTTGAAATAATCCAGTCAGGCAAAAATAAAGAAAAAAGGATGAAAAAGAATGAACAAAGCCTTTGTGGCATTTGGGACAACATAAAGTGACCAAATATTTGAAATGCTGGTTTCCATAAGGATGAAGATACAATGAAAGGGTTAGAAAACCTATTTAACAAAATGTTAGATGAAAACTTCCCAAGTCTAGCAAGAGAAAGACCTAGACTTTCACAAACGAGAGGTCCAAAAATCCCCAAATATGATGCAAAAAGGTCTTCCTCCAAGGCACTTCATAGTCAAACTATAGCCAAGCAAAAGAGAAAACATTAAGGGTAGCAAGTGAAAGCATTTAGTCACCTATAAAGGAACTCCCATCAAGCCAACAGTGGATTTCTCAGCAGAAAGCTACAGGCCTGGAGAGAATTGAATGACATATTGCAAGCGCTAAAATTAAAAAACAAAAAACAACAACAAAAAAAAAACCTGTCACCCAAGGCTACTATATCCAGCAAAATTGTCCTTCATAAATGAAGGAGAAATAAAGTCTTTCCAAGATAAGCAAAAGCTGGGGGAATTCATCACCACTAGACTAGGCCTACAAGAGATGCTCAAAGGAGTCCTAAACATGAAAGCAAAAGAATAACACATACCCTATCATGAAAATGCACAAAAATATAAAACTCATTGGTAAACCAAACACACAAATAAGGAAGAGAAAGGAACAAAGAATATACAAAACAACAGAAAACAAATTATATGACAGTAACAAAATCTCACATATCAATAATAACCTTCAATGTAAATTGATTAAATTATCTGCTTAAAAGACAGGGACTGGCTGAATGTATAAACGAAACATGATCCAACTATGACGGCTACAAGAAATGCACTTTGCCTACAGACATACATAGGCTCAAAGTAAAGGGATGGAAAAAAGATACTCCATCCAAATAGAAACTAAAAGTGAGCAAGACTAGCTATACTGATATCAGATAAAACAGATTTTGACTGGGCATGGTGGCCACACCTGTAATCCCAGTGTTTTGGGAGGCCAAGGTGGGAGAACCACTTTAAGTCAGGAGTTCAAGACCAGCTTGGGCAACACAGAGAAACCCTCATCTCTATAATATTTTTTAAAAATTAGCCAGGCATGGTGGTGCACACCCGTACTCTCAGCTACTCAGGAGGCTGTGGTGGAAGGACTGCTTCAGCTTAGGAGTTCAAGGTGGCAGTGAGCTACAATCACACCTCTGCACTTCAGCCCAGGTGACACAGTGAGACCTTATCTTTAAAAATAACAAAATGAAACAAAACAAAACAGTAAAAAATAAATAAATAAATAATAAAAAGTCACTATGTAATGATAAAGGAGTCAATCCAGCAAGAGAATGTAACAATTCTAAATATATACGCACCCAACACTGGAGCATCCAGATTCATAAAGCGAATATTAGTAGATCTAAAGGGAGAGATAAACTGAAATACAGTAATAGTAAGGGGCTTCAACTCCCCTCTCTCCGCATTAAACAGATCATTCAGACAGAAAATCAACAATGAAACATTGGATTTAAACTGGACTTCAGACCCAACAGACCTAACAGGCATATATACAATATTCTATCCAACAACTACAGAATATACATTCTGCGAATTTTCTTTACAGAGATGGGGACTTGCTATGTTGCCAGGCTGGTTATACATTCTTATCAACACATAGAACATTCTCCATAACAGACTATACGTTAGGCCACAAAATAAGTTTCAACAAATTTTTAGAAACTGAAATCTTCCAGCCTGGCCAACATGGCAAAACCCCATCTCTACTAAAAATACAAAAATTATCCGGGTGTGGTGATATGTGCCTGTAGTCCCAGCTACTCAGGAGGGTAAGGCAGGAGAATTGATTGAACCCAGGAGGCAGAGGTTGCAGTGAGTCGAGATCGTGCCACTACACTCCAGGCAAAAGAGGGAGACTCTGTGTCAAAAAAAAAAAAAAAAAAACTTCTCAGACTACAGTGGAATAAAACTAAGTATCAACATCAAGATGAATTTTGTAGACTATACAAATACATGAAAATTACATAGGATACTCCTGAACAACCACTGGGTCAATGAAGAAATTATGAGAGAAATCAAAATATTTCTTGAAACAAATTAAAATGGAAACACATCATACCAAAACCATCTGGAATACAACTAAAGCAGTGCTAAAAGAGAAGTTTATAGCAATAAACACATCAAAAAAGTAGAAAACTTTCAAATAAGCAACCTAATGACACACCTCAAGAAAATAGAAAAGCGACCGGGCGCGGTGGCTCACGCCTGTAACCCCAGCACTTTGGGAAGCCAAGGCAGGTGAATTACCTGAGGTCAGGAGTTTGAGACCAGCCTGGCCAACATGACAAAACTCCATCTCTACCAAAAAAATACAAAAATTAGCCAGGAGTGGTGGTGGGCGCCTGTAATCCCAGCTACTCGGGAGGCTGAGGCAGAAGAACCGTTTGAACTGAAAGGCGGAGGCTGCAGTGAGCCAAGAACAAACCAAACTCAAAATTAGCAGAATAAAAGAAAAAATAAAGAACAGGGCAAACTAAATAAAATAGAGACTCAAAAAACAATACAAAGTATAAATGAAACAAAAAGTTGGTTCTTCAAAAAGATAAACAAAATCAATAAACCTCAAAATACCAATGTCATTTTTTACATAATTAGAAAAAACAATTCTCAAATGTGTATAGAATCAAAAAAGAGCCCAAATAGTCAAAGCAATTCTGAGTCAAAAGAAAAGGTGAAGCCATCACACTATCTGACTTTAAAATATATTACAAGGCTATAGTAACCAGAATAGCATGATATTGGTACAAAAACAGACACACAGACCAATGGAACAGAATAGAGAGTCTAGAAATAAATCCATGTATTTATAACCAACTGATTTTTGATAAAGACTCCAAGAATATACACAAGGGAAAAGACCTTCAATAAATGGTGCTGGGGAAATTCAATATCCATATGCATAAAATGAAACTGAACACCTATCTCTCCCCATATACGAAAATCAACTCGAGATGGATTAAAGACATAAATTTAAGACCTAAAACAATAAGACCACTAAATATATATATATGGAAAACACTTCAAGACATAGGTCTAGGCAAAACCTTCATGACTAAGACCTCAGAAGCACAGACAACTATAACACAAATATACATATAGGACTACATTAAACTAAAAGGCTTCCATACAGCAAAGGAAACAATTAACAGAGTGAACAGACAACTTGTTTAATGAAAGAAAATATTTGCAAACTATTCATCCAATAAGGGACGAATATCCAGAGTATACAAAGAACTCAAACAATTCAACAATTTTTTTAAATCCCATTAAAATGTGGGGTAACAACATAGACATTTATCAAAAGAAGACATACTAATGGCCAATATGTATACAGGAAAAATCCTCAAAATTACTAAGCATCATGGAAATATAAGAGAAAACCACAATGAGATATCATCTTACCCCAGTTAGAATGGCTATCATTAAAAGAACACACACACACACACACACACACACACACACACACACACACACATGCTGGCAAGGATGCAGAGAAACTCTTTTATTTATTTATTTATTTATTTTTGAGACAGAGTCTTGCTCTGTCACCCAGGCTGGAATGCAGTGGTGTGATCTCAGCTCACTGCAACCTCTGCCTCCCAGCTTCAAACAATTCTCTGCCTCAGCCCCTCAAGTAGCTGAGATTACAAGCACCCACCACCACGCCGGCAAATTTTTGTATTTTTAGTAGAGATGAGGTTTCACCATATTGGCCAGGCTAGTATTGAACTTCTGACCTCGTGATCTACCCGCCTCAGCATCCCAAAGTGCTGGGATTACAGGCATGAGCCACTGAGCTCGACTTTTGTGTGTGTGTGTGTGTGTGTGTGTGTGTGTGTGTGTGTGTGTGTAATGGAGTCTGGCTCTGTTGCCTAGGCTGTAGTGCAGTGGCACAGTCTCAGCTCACTGCAACCTCTGCCTCCCAGGTTCAAGTGATTATCCTGCCTCAGCCTCCTGAATAGCTGGGATTATAGGCATGTTCCACCACGCCCGGCTAATTTTTGTATTTAGAAGGGAACTCCTTTTTTTTTTCTTGAGACAGTCTCACTCTGTCACTAGGCTGGAATGCAGTGGTGCGATCTCGGCTCATTGCAACCTCCACCTCCCGGGTTCAAGGGATTCTGCTGCCTCAGCCTCCCAAGTAGCTAGGACTACAGGCACGTGCCAACACGCCCAGCTAATTTTTGTATTTTTAGTAGAAACGGGGTTACACCATGTTGGCCAGGATGATCTTGATCTCTTGACCTCGTGATCCACCCGCCTCAGCCTCCCAAAGTGCTGGGATTACAGGCATGAGCCACCGCGCCTGGCCAAGAAGGGAACTCTTACATGCTGCTGGTGGGAATGTAAACTGATATAACCACTGTGGAAAACAATATGGAGGTTCATCAAAAAATTAAAAATAGAACTACCATATGATCCAGCAATCCCATTACTTGGTATTTATCCAAAGGAAAAGAAATCTGTATAACCTGCACTTACATGTTTATCACATTACTATTTACAGCAGCAAAGATATAGAATCAACCTAAGTGCCCATCGATGGATGAATAAATAAGGAAAATGTGGTATATATATACAGAATGAAATATTATGTGGCCATAAAAAATAATAAAATCATGTCACGGCAGCACAGGGATAGAACTGGAGGTAATTATGTTAACTCAAATAAGCCAGGCACAGAAATTCAGATGTCACATGTTCTTACTCATATGTGGAAGGTAAAGAAACTGATCTCATGGAGATAGAGAATAGGATGATACATACCAGAGCCTGGGAAGAACGTGTGGATGGAAGGGAGGTGGATAAAGAGAGGTTGGTTAATGGGTACAAACACACAGTCAGAACAGGGGTCCCCAACTCCTGGGCCTCAGACTGGTACCAGTTCATGGCCCGTGGGTGAGCATTAGGAGAGTAAGCATTACTGTCTGTGCTCCACCTCCTGTCAGGTAAGCGGTGGCATTAGATTCTCACAGGAGCACCAACCCATTATGAACTGCGCATGTAGGGGATCTAGGTTGTGCACTCCTTGTGACATAACTAATGCCTGATGATCTGAGGTGGAACAGTTTCATTCTGAAATAATCCCCCACCACGCCCCCCATCCATGGAAAAACTGGCTTCCACAAAACGGGTCCCTGATGTCAAAAAGGTTGGGGCCGCTAAGTTAGAACAAGTAAGCCTCAATATTCAATAGCAGAGTAGGATGACTATAGTTAGCAACAATGTGTTATATATTTCAAAGTAGCTACAAGAGAGAACTTGAAATGTTACCAGCACATAGAAATGATAAATACTTCAGGTGATGGATACCTAAAATACCCTAACCTGATCATTACACATTCTATGCACGTAAGAAATACTCACAAGTACCGCATAACATGTAAAATATTTGTATCAATTTTAAAAACTAAAAATTGAAAAAAAATAGGAGAAAAATGAAAACAAATGTTAAGGTTGCTTAAATAAGTAATCATAAATCCACATGATGAAAATTTATGCAGCTATTGAAAAGCATATTGAAAAGGAGAATATCTAATATCAGGAAAATGCTCAACTAATAATGTTAAATTAATAAAAGGCTACAAAATACATTACATAGTAATCCCAATATTTAAAACACATCATGTACATGGAGTGCGTGTATAAAGAGGCTTAAATGATATAAAACAAGAGATTAACAGAGAGTATCTTCAGGGAACAGGGTTTTGAAATACTTTCTTCTTTTTTATACTATGTGCTATATAACCAAATAATAATTGATATTACAAGTTTCAGTTTCACCATTTACCAACTGTCAATTTCTTTGAGCATTAAGTCTCCTCACCTGTGAATTAGGATAATGGTACTCACCCTGAAGAATAGTGGAAAAGTGGTAATAATACATACAATCAACCTAAAATGTTATCTGAAAAAGTATCAAGCATTATATAGTTCACTTAATTCACCTCTCTTTTGTGTTCAGTACATTTCTTTCTATAGCTCTTACAGAAAAGTGCCCTAATAACAGGGTTCAGCTAGGTATAAACTGAGAATCCTCTGAAATCAATTTCTTATACCTAAAACCATGAAATCACCAAACTAAAAAAGTAGCACCTCTAAAGCAGACATTCTCCCCTAGAAACACTGTTCTCTGACCAAAATCATTAAAGAAATTTAAGATGAATACAACATATGTTCTCAAGTTACAATTTACCTGAATCACATCACAGGCTTAGCAAAATATTACAAAAACCTAAATGATCACAAGCAGTAAGACCTCAATAATAAAGACTAGGTATTATTTTTAAAAATACACAATACACAAGGCAAACTGAGGAGTAATTAGAGCAGAAAACATTAGAGAAGCCCTAAATCTCATAGTTTAGCCATTTAAAATGTCAATGAGCCTGTTTCCTCATCTTTGCAATAGACTGGTGAGAAATATAAACAAATGTCAGCTGGCCTACTTTTAGAGGCTTGCTAATGTTTTGGCTGAACAGACTGTATGTGTGTGTGTGTGTGTGTATGTGTGTGTGTATTTTTAAATTTACATCTGCAGTTCTAAGAAATTATTCAAGGCCAAAATGATTGTCTTTCTCCAGGAGCAGAAAGGAAACAGAATATACACAAGACTAACATAATTCTTATGAGTTATAAGCTCTATTAATGTAAAAAACATCAGGCCAGCCATGGAGGCTTACACCTGCAGTCCTTGTACTTTGGGAGGCCAAGGCAGGAGGATCACCTGAGGCCAGTGGTTCAAGACCAGCCCGTGCATCACAGTGGGACCCCATGTCTGACCACGCCATTGCACTCCAGCCTGGGCAACAGAGCAAGACTCTGTAATTAGCCAGGCATGGTGGCACACACCTGTGGTCTCAGCTACTTGGAGGTTGAGGCGGGAAGATCACTTGAGCCCAGGAGGTCAAGACTACAATGAGCCATGATTGTGCCACTGTTCTCTAGCTTGGGTGACACAGCAAAATTCTATCCCAGAGAAAAAAAAAAAAAAAGAAGTCAGGTGTGGTGGCTCACACTGTAATCCCAGCGCTTTGGGAGGCCAAGGCAGGAGGATCACTTGAGCCCAGGAGGTCAAGGCTGCAGTGAGCCATGGTTGTGCCACTGCACTCCAGCATGGGCAAGAGAGAGAGAGAGACCCTGTCTCAAAATAAAATAAATAAAATAAAACACATCATTTGATCACTGATAATTTATAAACAACACTTTATAAAAAGTAGCATTCTAGATTATTGTCTATAAAATACTGAATAAATTTATTATGGGGTACCCCTCATATGGTATGTATTATTATTATGCAAGTCACTGTATAGAATGCAAATATCAGAAAAACACAGTTCCTGTCATTCCAAAAAGCTAAGATTATAGTAAGAGAAACTACATAATAAAACAGAAATTTTGTCCAAAACCTATGAAAATCAGAGACTGGCAAGGAAGAACTACTTCCTGACCATGAACAATACGGAAAATGTAATAAAATAAGACACTGCAGAGCATGGTGGCTCATGCCTCTAATCCCAGCACTTTGGGAGGCCGAGGCAGGCAGGGGAGGCCAAGGCAGGCAGATCACGAGGTCAGGAGATCGAGACCATCCTGGCTAACACGGTGAAACCCCATCCCTACTAAAAATACAAGAAATTAGCCGGGCGTGGTGGCAGGCGCCTGTAGTCCCAGCTACTCGGGAGGTTGAGGCAGGAGAATGGCGTGAACCCGGGAGGCGGAGCTTGCAGTGAGTGGAGGTCGAGCCACTGCACTCCAGCCTGGGTGACAGAGCAAGACTCCATCTCTAAATAAATAAATAAATAAATAAATAAATAAATAAATAAATAAGAGACTAATAACAACAAAATAAAATTTTAATTAAACTTTCAAGAAAAGTCATGATTTAAAGTTAGGCCTAGTAAAATACAGAAGGATTTTCTTAGTATGAAACTAAAGATTAATAATAACCTAGTAAAGGGCTCAAATTAATGAGAAAGAATATAAATGAGTGTGATATTAATGAATATAAATAGCAAAAATATGAGGATTTTCTATCTTCCCTAGTAATCAAGGATCAAAAAATTACATATGGGTACAGTGGGTCACATCTATAATCCCAGCACTGGGAGGCTGAGATGGGAGAATTGTTTGAGGCTAGGGGTTCAAGACTAGCCTAGGCAACATGGCAAGACCTCATCTCTACAAAAAATTTAAAAATTAGCCAGGCATGCTGACGTGGGCCTGTAGTCCTAGCTATTCAGAAGGCTGTGGTGGGAAGATTGCTTGAGCCTAGGAGTTTGAGGCTTCAATGAGCTAGGATCACATCACTGCATCCCAGCCTGGGCCACAAAGTGAGACTGTCTCTAAAAATAAACATTTTAAAATTACATATGAATAGGATTTTCTGCCATCCAGACAGGCAAAGATTGAAAAGATTCATAGTAGCCAGTATAGGACAGAATAAGGAGAAATGGGATTCTCATGTATAAATGTTGGTAGACTCTCTGTAAGAGGAAATTTTACAGCGTGCATCAAAATTGAAATACACAAGGCCGAGGCGGGCGGATCACGCAGTCAGGAGATCGAGACCATCCTGGCTAACATGGTGAAACCCCGTCTCTACTAAAAATACAAAACATTAGCCAGGCATGGTGGCGGGTGCCTATAGTCCCAG
Organism: Nomascus leucogenys; assembly: GCF_006542625.1. Lineage (NCBI taxonomy): Eukaryota > Metazoa > Chordata > Mammalia > Primates > Hylobatidae > Nomascus > Nomascus leucogenys. The sequence goes on along the minus strand of NC_044394.1, from coordinate 9,759,129 downwards.
CTACTCGGGAGGCTGAGGCAGGAGAATGGCGTGAACCCAGGAGACGGAGCTTGCAGTGAGCCAAGATCATGCCACTGCACTCCAGCCTGGGTGACAGAGTGAGACTCTGTCTCAAAAAACAAAATGAAATACACAGATCCTTTGAGCAATTCCCCATTAGGAGTTACCCTTAAAAAAAATTCCTTGTATACTTTTTTTAATGTACACATATGGAAGTATATAACAACATAACCAATAGGGAAAAAACAATATAAATGCCCATACAATAAAATGTTACATAATTTTTAGCAATAATAAAATAAATACCTAAGTTCTGAAATAAAACAATGTTCACTATATATCGTTATGAAAAATATTACACGCACACACACACACACACACACACACACACACACACACCCTTCAGCCAATACATGTAATACTTATAAAGAAACTGAATCAGTCCTGGGACACAATAATATAAGTTAGTGTTACGCATGTGTGAATAGTTAAGAGGAAAAAAACTAGAAATATATGCTGTTAATATGGGCCTTCAGTACAATGCTCAATATCTGAGGAAGGATTAAAAGGAAGAAGCAGTCAGATTTACCTTTGCTAACACAGACTCATATAAATTTTCATTTCCCACATTTCAGTATTACTTGATTTTTTTAATAATCAATATTTTCAGTGGTCAGAATTACATGGTCCTTACTTTAAGAAATTAAAAACAGGCTGGGCGCAGTGGCTCACGCCTATAATCCCAGCACTTTGGGAGGCCGAGGCAGGTGGATCACCTGAGATCAGGAGTTCGAGACCAGCCTGACAAATATGGAGAAACTCTGTCTCTACTAAAATTACAAAAACTACTAAAAGTACAAAGTCGGGTGTGGTGGCACATGCCTATAATCCCAGCTACTCGGGAGGCTGAGGCAGGAGAATCGCTTAAACCCAGAAGATGGAGGTTGTGGTGAGCCTAGATTGTGCCATTGCACTCCAGCCTGGGCAACAAGAGTGAAACTCCATCTCAAAAAAAAAAAAAAAGAAAGAAAGAAATTAAAAACATAGTAAAGGAAGTGAAAGTCTCTTTTTTTACTTGTATATTAAAATATACATACTGATACATTTTATTACAAAAGTGAGGTACTAAAAGCCAAAATGGCTGCTTAAAGCAATGAATAAGAAAAATTTATTACTTGGAGTTAAGTTCTGGAAGGACAGATTTGAAAGATAATTAGTAACAGTTTTTATTTGAGATAATACCAATTAATTAGTCATAGCCTTCTGGAATATTGTATTGAAAAAAATCCTGGCCAGGCACGGTGGCTCATGCTTGTAATCCCAGCGCTTTGGGAGGCCGAGGCAGGTGGATCACGAAGTCAGGAGATCAAGACCACGGTGAAACCCCGTCTCTACTAAAAATACAAAAAATTAGCCGGGCATGGTGGCGGGCGCCTGTAGTCCCAGCTACTCCGGAGGCTGAGGCAGGAGAATGGCGTGAACCCAGGAGGCGGAGCTTGCAGTGAGCCGAGATTGTGCCACTGCACTCAAGCCTGGGCGAAAGAGAGAGACTCCATCTCAAAAAAAAAAAAGAAAGAAAGAAAAAAAATCCTAAGGCAGATCTAGGTTCATTAAGAAAATAATCAATTATTATTGATAGTGGCCATGAAGAAGCAGGGACGCATAAGCTATGTTGACATGAGTAAATGCCCATTAAATACAATGATGGTCTTCTGTGGGATATGAAGACATCCAAATCCTTCAGTTTCTCACTTTTAGTTAGGGGACAGAGTTTCTACAGAAATACCTTTAGAAAGGGAATTCACTTTTTCTTCCATGTCTTAACTTGCAAAGTATTATGCAATCAGCAACATTCAACAAATATTTATTAATACCTTGTATAAAGCACTCTGTGAGACACTGAATACATAAAAACAGTCTGCAAATGTAGCAAAGAGGCAAATGAACAACTAAGAACATTAAGTCCTATGGGAGCATGCACTACTGACAGTGGATAAGGAGCAAGAAGGGTTAGAAGGACATGAGTATTCTAGAAGAGGAAATAACAAATGCAGACCTGAAAGCAGGAAGATGGGTCTTTTGAGGAAATAAAAGAAATTCAGTACAACTATCACAAGGGAATGTTGTTGTGATGACTAATGAGGGGGACAGGATAAGGATAGCAGAATGTGATGCTGGAAAAATGCACAGAAAGGGATTCACTTCACGAAAGATTTACAGAATCTTCTATGCAGCAGCACTGCTAAATTCACTGATTAATTCTAACCATTTGTTGGTTCTATTGCATTTTCTATGTACACAATCATGTTATCGATGAATAACGACGCTTTCATATTCTTCTTTCTAATCTTTATGTCTTTTATTTTTTTTTCTTGCCTTATTGTAATGGCTAGGAACTACAATAAATAGAAGTGGTGACAGAAGTCATCCTGAACTCAGCAGGAAAGCATTCAATATATCAACATTGAGTATGACGCTTGGTATACATTTTTAAAGTAGATAACTTTTATCATATTCAGAAATTTTTTCTGTTCCTAGTTTGCTAAAACTTTTTTTTTTTTATCATAAATAGCTACTGAGATTTGGCAAAGTTTTCTTCCACTTCTATTGAGATGATCATACAGGTTTTCTTCTTCACTCTAATACAGTAAATTACATGGATTAATTTTCTTTTTTTATCTTTTTTTTTTTTTTTGAGATGGAGTCTCACACTGTCACCCTGACTGGAATGCAATGGCGCTATCTCGGCTCACTGCAACCTCTGCCTCCCAAGTTCAAACAATTCTCCTGCTTCACCCTCCCAAATAGCTGGAATTACAGGTGCCGGCCACCATGCTCAGCTAATTTTTTGTATTTTTAGTAGAGACGAGGTTTCACTATGTTGGCCACTCTGGTCTCGAACTCCTGACCTCATGATCCACCTGCCTCGGCCTCCCAAAGTGCTGGGATTACAGGCGTGAGCCACCATGCCCAGCCCATTGATTAATTTTCAAATGTTAGCCAACATTGTATTCCTGGAATAAATGTTACTTTGTCCTGATGTATAATTCTTTTTATATGTCATTGGATTCTATTTGCTATCTATTTATATGTAAAGTATACCAAGAAAGAATAAAGGGAGGGAAAGAAGAAAGAAGGGAGGAAGGTATTGGATATGAGAAGTATAGGATAAGAAAAACATAACAGCAGAGGCCAGGCGCGGTGGCTCACGCTTGTAATCCCAGCACTTTGGGAGGCCGAGGCAGGTGGATCATGAGGTCAGGAGATCGAGACCACGGTGAAACCTCGTCTCTACTAAAAATACAAAAAAATTAGCCGGGCGTGGTGGCGGGCGCCTGTAGTCCCAGCTACTCGGAGAGGCTGAGGCAGCAGAATGGCGTGAACCCGGGAGGCGGAGCTTGCAGTGAGCCATAATTGCGCCACTGTACTCCAGCCTGGGCGACAGAGCAAGACTCCGTCTCAGAAAAAAAAAAAAAGAAAAACATAACAGCAGAAAATAATTGTTCAATAGAAGTAATAGTAAGCCACACTGGAACTATCTCAAAAAAAGAGTAAGAAAAAAATTAATTTTAAAAAATTAACCAGTACAAGGGGATTTAACACCCAGATAATACAAGTTATAGAAAGAGTGAACAATGAAAACTCAATGGAAGAAATCAACAACAAAAATTGAAGCCATTTCATCAAAATACCGGACTTGCATTTCCAAATTAAAAGGGTCCAGGAAAATGTGTGAATCAAGACACAAAGTTGCAAAGTTTCTGAACATCAGGAACAAAGCCGACACTGTATGGATTTCCAGAAAGTGAAACAAGCCACAAAGAAAAGGGTATCAAAATGGCCTCAGACTCTTCAACATAATGTTACACCAATGCCTTCGAAATTCTGAAGTAACATTCTTATAAACACGTATTTGTTATCCAGCCAAATAATCAATGAAGAGTGAAGGAAGAATAAAGACAGACAATATCTCCCACACATCCTTTTTCAGAAAGCTACATATTTCACCACAATGAATTAAAGCAAAATGGGTAAAAGAGAAAAGTGGGTATTACTCTTTTCCATCACAAGTTTTATGTGATCATTTGCATGTATAACTTTGGGGAAAAAAAAATCTAAAAGGCTGCTCTGAAGGTAGTGAGTTCTTGATTGTTTATAGTCAGTTATGGATGGAACTCCTTGTTCTACTTTTTCCCCCCTTCTCACTACTGCGCTTGACTAGTCTTTTTTAAAAATCTAAAAAATTAATCAAATACAATAAAAGCTACACAAGTAATTTGTTCAAATCGTAACAGAAAACTTACCCATGTAAAATTATATTTTAAATCTAACAATATATTTTTAAATAAGTACATTACAGTGAAGGAAGGAATCTTTTTTTAAAGAGGAAAGTAAATTAAATCTACTTCTAAATAAAATATTAGCAATATTAATTAGATATTTTCATGACATATTTCTACCTTAAAAGTTGAGAAAAGATGAACATTGATAATACGCATAAACAAAATAACTTCATAAATAACACGAAGAGGGAAAAATCTGCGTCTATGAATTACACACAAAGAAACAGCAGAGTCCTTTAGAAACAAAGTCCTCCTTGATTCCAGCCACCCAAAGAGAAAGCTGGCTATTCCAAAAACCTTCTAGAAAAGGATGGTCTAGAATCTTCATTATCAAAATATTTCACCAAAGTACAAATGCAACAAAAAACAGAACGAGAGAGAGAGTGACAGAGCATGAGAGAACAAGAGACAGCACAGTCAATTGTGTGAGAAAGAAACAGAGAGACAGCTAAAGAGCTGAAATCAGAATATGCCATAGAGTTGAATAGCAAGGGAGAAAATCTACACGTGACTGCAAGATACTGTTGCTTGTTTCCTCCACCCTCCTCATTTCATTTAGGCAGATTTAGTTGCTAAATTAATCCCTAAATTATTTACACACAATCACAATGTCATAAGTTTTCAAAAACATCATTCTCACAAATTTAGAGGATTAGCTGCTACAAGAAGTCTTATAAGATTTTTTTCACTTCCGGTAACTTTGTAAAATATAATGGAATTAAAATATTTTAATATCCTCTTTTTAAGAAGATTTTAAAGTATCCAAACATGATTATTATGATTATGTTTTCACTGCACATGCAAAAACATGCTTGAGTGAACACAGGAAAGGTAATGAGAGAATAACACCTTTGGAAAACTCAAAGTATTAAGGAGTCAGGAGTAATTTAGCCATCTAAACAGCAAGTTTAATACAAACACATATTTGAATTTTTTAAATAAATATAAAACATATATTATTAAAACACAACATTAAGAAGTATTTCTCTATTAAAGCAGAATTGCAAGCTTAAAAGCCCAAAACTCCACTTCTGACATAGCTGTAGATGCAGACAGCAGAGTCATCTACAACCCAGATAAAAGTGAAAACCAAGCTCTCCACGGCGTAAGTATAACTGAGAAGGAGGGCAAAGGCATGAGAACAACAGAGACTTGAGGAATACCCACAGAAGAAAGCTAAGCCAGAAACATAACAAAGGCAGCACAGTCAGCCAGGAAGGGATCTGGGAAGAAGGATGCCATGAAAACCAAGAGAGAAAAGGGCTTCAAGAAAGAGCCGGCAAAGGCAGAGGCTAAATCGAGATCAAAGAGGATGAAGATAAATCAAAACCACAGCAGAAAGTGAATGGCCATATTGAATTGGTTAAGATTACCTATTTCCATCTCAACTGACAGAACTAAGTTTATCTTTGGGGGAGGTGGGGAAGGGGAATGGACACTTGGAGGAAAACAGACTTTAGTTATCATTCTTGCTGTCTATAGTCCAAGACCAACAAAAGAGAAACTCCTTTCTGAATGATTTTTTTCTTAAGGACTACACTCACCAAACTGTGGAGCAGGCAAGATTCTGGCCGCTCGAATTGGGCCATGTCGAACAGAGAAGAGCTCTTGTGCTTCACCACTGATCTGCATAAGAGAAGAAGAAAATATTTCAGTGGGAAAATGAAGGTCACAACAGTATTATATAAAAACAAGATCTTCTAAATTTTATAACAATATTTTGTCTGAAATATATATACATACACCCACACCCATTTATTGTTGGTCATACAAGTTAAGTATATTCACATCTTAAATTACTGCAAGTAATTTTAGAAAACTGTAAGAGCACACACTTGATATGAACAGAAAAAAAGGGTCTGTTCTAGAAGTCTATAATTTTTATCTTATTAAACCATTAGAAATCTGTACAGTTCCTGCACAACTGCCTTCTCTTTGAGAACAAAACAACTGTAATACTACTCTGAAAATCTCACCTTAAATATTGTAGCAACTTTAACAAATATGTTGTAAATGAGAAAATGCAATACATATTGCAAAGAACACTTAGGTGAAATGTGAATAACTTAGGTATACTTATGGTTAGGCAACTAATTGTGTGTTAACCTTGAGTAAATCATGTAACCTCAATAAGCCTATATTCTTTCACAATCATAAAATGAAAAGGAAAAGGTGCTAAAAAAGCTACCAGTATACTTCTAATTTCAATATTCTATGAACAAAAAAATTATATATATATATAGAACTTAAAAGTCATCATTTTTATTATACACATAAATATGCACATAGCTCAAACACTATGAATATCCAAGCACTTTGAGTCATTCATTCTATTAATTCAAAAGGTAAAGGGTATGTTCAGGACATTTTGCGGGGGATAAAAATTTTTTAAAAAGAAGAACAAAAGGTAAAGGGTTATGGTAATATGTGTCAAGTGTGAAAACAACTGCTTTTCAAACTGCTGATTGAAGCACTGAGCAGATTAAATTATAGTTAAGAATAGCTTTCCTACTTCCATCTCAACTGACAGAACTACCAGTTTATCTTTGGAGGAGGTGGGGAAGGGGGATGGACAGATTAAATTACTGTACATGGTACTGTAGTTCTTAAACCATTTTCATAATTGTCTAGTGTTTGATGAAGTATGCGATATCAGAGAAAATGGCAAACATTATAAAACTAGTTCAAGATACAAAAGAACTTACAACCAATGTAATAAAGATATAAATTCAATAGAGGAAACATACTGATGGTATTTTTTTAAATACCTGCCTGCCATACAAGCAGTTTAAAATAACAAAGATGTATACATTATAAAATTAGAAGTGTATAAATCTTACAATATTACTATAAATCCACAGAGCTCTTTTAGAATAACTACTTTTTTAGATTTTCAGCTTCTATCTGAATTTAAGAGCTGCAAACTATAAATATTTTTGTTTCTTAAAATGTTAAGTTGTGATAATGCCTAAATGACTATTACATTCATTTTGCTTATGATAATTACTACAAATTATTTATTAGCAAGAAATCCTTCTGTAGCACTTGGGATGCAGATGTGAATAATGCTAGGACTAACTGTGCAACAATAGCACCACCTATCACCAATGAAACACATAAAAGCTATAAACTCATTATTCCAAAGTATAAGAACTTATTTACTCTACAAATTCCTTTGTAACTTTTAATTTTCAGGATAAAAACCATGGCCATTATAGTCCACATTTTATTATTATAGAACAAAATTTAAAATTTAGAAAAAGTCTTCAAAGGTTATTTGTTCAACTTCCCCTGCAATGTAGTATCGTACATTCTCTGAAATCTAAAAATTACAGTCTTTTTTATTTTAAGCATATATATGCTAAAAGCTGTAACACTAATGTAATCTAATTATATTACAGATGTGTTATTGGCTATTTCCACCTACCTTTTAAAATTTTAACAATAGCCAAAAGAATTAAAAACACTGCCAAGCCATTTACATTTTAAAAATAAATTATTGTAACAGATGTTACCCAATATACATGCTATTTCTATCAATAAAATAAAAAATATATTTTCAAATAATACCATAGAACTTACATTGAAATTATATTTCAAGTAATGCAAAATACTTCTCACTTTACACTTATAATAAATTATAGTATTCTAAAACAAAATCCACCACTCTGTACTACTATTTCCATATGCCAGAGTTCTAGTATTTACCTTTTGGTCCTATCAAATAAAACCTTTATGTTAAAGAAGTATAACCATATTTAAATGAGCTGCTGTACTCAATTATTCAAAAAAAAAAGAATAAAACAAATCTGTCTTAGCATACTCACAATATGATAAAAGTTTGCTATCATTGTATTTAATACACAAGAGCTTATTTTGACATCAAAAAACATTTTGAAACCTGAATATACAATACTTTTCAGCAAAACAGCTTTCAAAACAAACCTAAATGCCCTATTCTAAGCTTCTATCTTAAATCCCTCCTTACACATAAGGCAATAGGTGAGGGGGGGAAAAACATTTGGACTGATTTTAAAATGCATCCCCACATTCACTGTCCATTCTTCATTACCTCTAAGGTCCTAGGATCTGTGTTTAATTATAACTCGGGGGTGGGGGTTAGGGGGAGCAGAGGAAACATTGTGTCACATTTATAGATATTTCTGAATATATTAAAATCAGGATTGTACAACCTACTGAAATTAGAAGCATAATTCTAAACTATCCTATGTGAGTCACAAAATGTCAAACTTCCTCGAGAACTCTCCAAATAGTCTGTGGGAATTCTACATTAGAGTACCATTTCAGAACAGACACAGTGTTAATGTTTATACAGATATGATGCATACATTTCAGAAAGGACACACAGAGGATGGTTAGTCTTTACAGGTTCTGCTTTAGCTATCTTTCTGAATAATAATTTTATATATTATGTCCACTGACAATTTTGCCTTCAAATAAGTGCCAAAACTGATTTTTTTATAAGGCTGTCAAGAGTGATTTTTTAGGTTTTAAGAAAAGAACTCATTAAAAATCGCAAGGAATCTCAGAGATAAGGATTTTCTAGATCCTGAAAAGAAGCATACTAAACTGTAAGATCACTTTTAAACCAACAATAGCAATAAATACAAGAGTAGAACTACAAGGAAGGAGAGTCCAAGCAGTATTCCAACTTCCTGGCAACTGTGGTAACTTGGGGAGAGGAGCGAACAGGGAGAAAGCCTCTCCAAGAGCTCCTCATGGTCTCTGCCTTTGTTCTTACTGGCATTTTAATTTCTGATGACAGACTTTTGTTGTTTGGGGCATAAACCGGACGTACCAGTTTGGAGGCACAATAAGGGGAACAAAGAATGATTTGTTCACACTGTAGGAAAAAAAATCTTTTCCAACCATAGAAAATAGCTTCGCATGGTGAAAATATGCAAATTACATACCAAACCAAAAAAGGGGTGGGGGTAGTACAAGTTTAGAATCTCACAACTCAATCTAAGGCAAAAGGAAATTACAACAGTTAAGACAATAATATACACACAGAAAAGGCTATACAAGTTCCGGGAGAGCTGTAGAAGTGCTTTTAGAGAATTCTAAAAGCAAATGAAGGTTATCTTGCCCTCAGAATCAAACTTATTTCTAAACTTCTGATGACTTTTCATAGACCAATTATAATACAGAAAATTCAAATACCAAAAGACAATAAAAATACTGTTTTATAATGCTGCATTATTAGGACAAGAGTACACATTCACATCCCCACTTTCCCCTATAGATACCGGTTAAATGGATGTTTGTGGTCCACAAATGATTTTTTTTTTTTTTAGCAAACTTTATCAAAAGGTAACAGACACAGAAAAAATACATACATCCTAAGTATATGTATAACATGAATTTTAAATGTTAACACACCTCTGAACCAAAAGACATCAAGAAACAGAATATTATGGATACTCAGAAAGTCCTGCTACATCTCTTTTCAGTCATAATCCCAACTCAAGAGTGGCCATAACTACAATCCTGATTTCTATTACTTTAAGTTCTACTCGTTCATCTTAATGTAAATGGGTTCCCACAATATGCACCCTTGGGAATGGCTTCTTTCACACATTACTACGTTTATGAAATTAATTCGTGTTGTTGCATGGAATTGTAGTTTTATACCTATTGCTATATAGATTTCCATTGTATGAAAATATTACAATTTTTTTTTTTTTTTTTTTTTTTTTTTTTGAGAAGGAGTCTCGCTCTGTCGCCCAGGCTGGAGTGCAGTGGCGCAATCTTGGCTCACTGCAAGCTCCACCTCCTGGGTTCACACCATTCTCCTGCCTCAGCCTCCCAAGTAGCTGGGACTACAGGCGCCTGCCACCATGCCCGGCTAATTTTTTGTATTTTTAGTAGAGACAGGGTTTCACTGTGTTAGCCAGGATGGTCTCGATCTCCTGACCTTGTGATCTGCCTGGCTCGGCCTCCCAAAGTGCTGGGATTACAGTCGTGAGCCACCGTGCCTGGCCGAAAATATTACAATTTTATCCATTGTACTGTTCATGGACCTCTGAGTTGTTTTTACTTTTTTGCTTCTAGTTTTTAGCTCTTAAGATGTCAAGGAGGCCAGGCACAGTAGCTCATGCCTATAATCCCAGCACTTTGGGAGGCCAAGGTGGGTGGATCACTTGAGGTCATGAGTTTGAGACGAGCCTGGCCAACATGGTGAAAAGCCGTCTCTACCAAAAATACAAAAATTAGCCGGGCATGGTGGCACACACCTGTAGTCCCAGCTACTCAGGGAGGCTGAGGTGGGAGGATTGCTTGAACCCAGGAGGCAGAAGTTGCAGTGAGCTGAGATCGCACCATTGCACTCCAGCCTAGGCAACAGAGCAAGACTCAGTCTCAAAAAAAAAAAAAAAAAGCCGTCAAGGAAAATTGTGAAAGATTTTGAAATGCTGAATAGATTACTTAGTGTTCTGTGTTTTTTCTATGGATTACCAAGAGCTCTCCAGCAGACCCTTTGGGGTTATCTGATTCTATAGGGGATCCACACTTTGTCTTTGACTGGGCTACTGTACAATACTCTGAGCTGTCAAAAACTGATAGTAATGCAATTGATTCTTGTGCACAGAAATGCAAATGAATTTTGTCTGGTAGAGATACAAGTGAATTCTACTCTGTAGAAAAGATTATTCCAAACAGTACATTTTAGTGCCAACAGAATATTAACCAAGCTTGTATCTATTAGAAAAATTTTTATTTCAGTATTCCTAATTGCTTCTCTGCGATATTCACCTTCTCCTTGGAACCAGCTATAATAACATCCCAAATCCCTATCAATGAGTTAAAAAAAATGCAGGATATCTGTCCCTTATATAGTTGTATGAGATCACTGTTTTACCATTTTGAAAACAACATAATAAAGAATATTGATATAAACATTCTCACAAATGTCTTTTAATAAACATGTATATGTATTTCTCTTGGATATATATCTAGTAGAGTAACTACTTCTGTATATTAGGGCAGGCACATGTGTATCTTTTGTAGATTTAAACAAAATTGTTTTCCAATGTGATTGTACCAATTTACACTTCCACCAGCAACGTACAAGAGTTCTATCTGCTCCACATCCTAGCCAATATTTACTGTCAGCCATTCTGGTAGGTGTCCAAAAATTATGGATTTAAATCAATAAATGCATGGTAACTGAAATGCATAAATCAGTCTCCAATGGATATGTAATGCTGCCTCAAAGTAAATATATAAATAAACAGTCTTTATTATAATGGTCCTCCATGAGGGCAGATGATGTAAGACTTTTGTCCTGAAGGACCATAGATAGGTATGATAGTACAGAACATTAATGAGATTCAAGGACTCAATTAAGCAGCTCTTGGAATAAGTAGGGTTTTTTTGTACATAATGAAATTCATATCTTAATTCCAAATACAATAATGACCAATCCTTCCCTCAAACTAAGGTGCAATGATTAGGTTCTAGCAACACCATGTCCTTCGAAGCTGAAATGCACTGATTTGTAAAAATTCAGACTTTCGGTTTCCAGGCCAACACGTGGAGCTCAGAAGACTTCACTTAGATCTGTCCACAAGTAAAAAGCTGAACAGCTCTTTTTACATCCGTCAGAAAAATGATGTCATAGAGCAAACTGCTGCCCCAAAAATTGGAGAGGCAGACAGTCAGATACAGATAATCACAATTTACCAGGGCAGAAATCCACAAGCAAGAACCTTCTCAGGAATCAGTACCAAGGTAGGAACACCTGGACTGTGATTCACAAATTTCTAGAGGTTCAATGTGGACAAGACATTGTAAAATGTAAAAATTAAAAATTGTAAAAATTCCAGGGGAACCCAGACCTGGGGGCCCTCACACTGATGTGTTTTACCTCCAGGAGCTCCACCAGGCTCAAACAGCCAATACTGAATAAAAATCCCCTCGAGCCTCTGGCAGTGGGTGTGAAAATGGAACTATCTTGAAATATACCAGAACGGATCATTCTGTTCTTAACAAAGCCTGGCCTCAACAGAAACTACTTTATGAGAGCCTAACTTGCTGGGGTTATATCAGAGCTTAACCTACCTGGGGAAAGGTAAATACCCAAATCCAATCTCCTCTTACCTTCCTGTCTCACTCTAGGATGTTAAAAAAAACACCACACACACTCAAAAAAATAATGAGAAACAAAGGACTAAAACTTACCCACAGGACTGTAGAATGGTTTCCCTCCCCACACACCGCCACTCAATTACTAAGGTCCCATTTACCATAGTTCCTTTTACCCAATACATCATATCCTCATTTTTTTTGTTTTGTTTTGTTTTTGTTTTTTGAGACAGTCTCACTCTGTCACCCAGGCTGGAGTGTAGTAGCATGATCTCGGCTCACTGCTGCCTCGGCCCCCCTGGGCTCAAGTGATTCTCCCACCTCAGCCTCTCAAGTAGCTGGGACTACAGGTGCCCACCACCATGCCCAGTTGAATTTTTTTGTATGTTTTTGTAGAGACGAGGTTTCACCATATTGCCCAGGCTAGTCTTGAACTCCTGGCCTCAGTGATCCACCTGCCTCACCCTCCCAAACTACTGGGATTACAGCTGTGAGCCACCACACATGGACCATATCTTCCTTTTAACAAAAAATTAGAAAGCATACTAAAAGGCAAACAATACAATCTGAAGAGACTCAACAAGCATCAGAACCAGAATCAGAACTGGTAAGCTCAGAGAACAGCATGCGGGATAAATGCCCCAAAAAACCCGACACCAAGGCATACCATTTTCAAATTTCAAACAAATCAAAGATAAAGAAAAAATCTTGAAAGAAGCCAGAGGAAAAATTACCTACTTGTAGAAGAGCAAGGATAAGAATTACATTGCCTTTTCCTCATAAACGATGCAAGCAAGAAGAGAGTGAAGCACTTAGAGCGTTGTGTGAAAAAAAAAAAAAAAAAAAACCAGCAACCTCTAATTCTGTATCCCGAAAACTCATCCTTCAAAAACAAAAGACAAAAACTTTCTTGGACAAACAGGAACTGAGGGAATTTGTTGCTGGTAGACCTGCCTTGCAAGAAATGTTAAAAGAAGTTCTACAGAGAAAAAGGTAACAATATAGGTCAGAAACTCAGATTTACATAAGGAAAGAAAAACAACAGAGAAGAATAAGTGAAGGTGAAATAAAACTTATTTTTCTTTCCTTCTTTTCAGACAGAGTTTTGCTCTTGTGGCCCAGGCTGGAGTACAAGGGCGTGATCTCAGCTCACTGCAACCTCTGCCTCCCGAATTCAAGCAATTCTCCTGCCTCAGCCTCCCAAGTAGCAGGTATTACAGGTGCCTGCCACTACACCTGGCTAATTTTCGTAGTTTTAGTAGAGACAGGGTTTCACCACATTGACCAGGCTGGTCTCGATCTCCTGACCTCAGGTGATCCACCTGCCTCGGCCTCCCAAAGTGCTGGGATTACAGGCATGAGCCACCGCGCCCGACCCAAAACTTATTTTTCTTACTAATTTTTTTACAGATAATAGTTTGTTCAAAATAACAGCAATAATGTACTCAATTATGTATGTGTATGTATACATGTGTGGTAATGTGTGTGTATATATATGCACTTATGCATATGTAAAATAAATGACAGCAATGATACAAGAAACAAGAGAGAATTAGGAATAGTTCGTTAATATTAGGTATTGCACTACCCATGAAGCAGTATAGTGTTATTTGAAAGTGGACATGTACTGGTTGTAAATGTATTGCAAACTCCAGGACAATCACTAAAAGAAGTTTAAAATGTAGTAAAAATGATATGCTAAGAAAGGTAAGAAACAACATCATATAAAATGCTCAAACTAAAAAGGCAGCAAAAGTATGAAAGATAAAAAAAGAAAAAAACAAAGCAACAATAAAAAAAAAAAAATCTGCCAGTCACGATGGCTTGCTACATGGAAGGCTGAGGCAGGAGGATCGAGGCTACAGTGAGCTATGTTCATGCCACTGCACTGCAGCCTAGGCAGAAGGCCAAGACCCTTTCACAAGAAAAAATTTTAAAAAATACAAAAATAAAAACAAGGGCAACAAATAAACAGGAACAAATATGGTAGTTATTTATCTGTCTATATCAATAATCACGTTAAACATCAATGGTCTAAATAAGTTAATTAAACAACAGAGATTGTGAAAACGGATTAAAACACAAGACCCAACTGTATGTTGTATAGAAGAAATCCACTTTAAATATAAAGACAAGGATTAAAAGTAACAGGATGTAGGAAGATATACCATGCTAACACTAATCAAAAGAAGGCAACCACAGCTGTATTAATTTCAGACAGAGCAGATTTCAAGGCAAAGAAACTTGTCAGGGAAAAAGGGGGATATTACATAATGATAAAGGGGTCAATACTCCAAGAAGACTTAATTGGTGCTTACTACGTATGTGCTTAACAACACAGCACCAAAATACATGAAGCAAAAATTGACAGAATTGCAAAGAGAAAGAGATGAACCCACTATTAGAGTTAGAGACTCTAACACCTCTCTATCTGAAATAAACACATCCAGCAGCCAGAAAAGCACAAAAGGATATAGTTGAACTCAACAGCACCATCAGTCAACTGGATATAACTGACATCTATAAACTACTTCTTCCAACAGTAACACAATAAATATTCTTCAGGCAGACATGGAACATTCACTAAGATAGGGCATCTTCTGGACCACAAAACAC
This sequence comes from Nomascus leucogenys, assembly GCF_006542625.1. Taxonomy (NCBI): domain Eukaryota; kingdom Metazoa; phylum Chordata; class Mammalia; order Primates; family Hylobatidae; genus Nomascus; species Nomascus leucogenys. The sequence continues at coordinate 9,744,064 of NC_044394.1, read as the reverse complement.
ACCTTAACAAATTTAAAAGAACAGGCTGGGCACAGTGGCTCATGCCTGTAATCCCAGCACTTTGGGAGGCCAACAAGCAGATCACCTGAGATCAGGAGTTTGAGACCAGCCTGGCCAACATGGTGAAACCCCATCTCTACTAAAAATGCAAGAAGTAGCCGGGTGTGGTGGTGCATGCCTGTAATCCCAGCTACTCGGGAGGCTGAGGCAGGAGAATCGCTTGAACCCAAGAGGCAGGGGTTGTAGTGAGCCAAGATTGCGCCACTGCACTCCAGCCCAGGCAACAAGAGTGAGACTCCGTCTCAAAAAATATATATAAAATATAATAAAATAAATAAAAAATAAAAGAACAGAAATCATTCAATGACCACAATAGAATTATTAAAGTAGAAAATAAAAATAGAAAGCTGGAAAATAACCAAATATTTGAAGATTAAACAACATAATTCTAAATAGCACATAGGTCAAAGAAGAAAGCTCCAGAGAAATGCTTAAACATGTTTAATTAATGAAAATGAAAATACAACTTACGAAAATTTGTGAAATGCAGTGAAAGCAGTGCATAGAGGGAAATCTGTAGCACTGACTGAATATATTATAAAACAAGAAAGATCTAAAATTAAAAATCTAACCTTCTACCTTAAAAAAACTAGAAAAAGAGGAGCAAATTGAATCCAAAGTAAGCGGAAGAAAATAAATAATAAAATAGAGCAGAAATCAATGGAATTGAAAACAGAAAATCAATAGAGAAGATCAATGAAACCAAAAGCTGGTTCTTTGAAACGATGAATAAAATTAAGACTCTAGCCAAGCTAATTGAAAAAGAAACAGAGAAGGCACAAACTACTAATATTAGAAATGAAAGAGGGGAGCCTGGGCTCAGTGGCTCACGCCTGTAATCCCAGCATTTTGGGAGGCCGAGGCAGGTGAATCATCTGAGGTCAGGAGTTCAAGACCAGCCTGGCCAACATGGCAAAACCCTGTCTCTACTAAAAATACAAAAATTAGCCAGGCGTGGTGGTGCGTGCCTGTAATCCCAGCTACTCAGGAGTCTGAGGCAAGAGAACCGCTTGAACCTGGGAGGCAGCGGTTGCAGTGAGACAAGGTTGCGCCATTGCACTCCAGTCTTGGCAACAGAGCAAGACTCGGTCTCAAAAATAGGAAGGAAGCAAGGAAGGAAGGGAGGAAGGAAGGAAGGAAGGGAGGGAGGGAGGGAGGGAGGGAAAAGAGGGGAGATCACTAAAGATCCCATGGACATCAAAAGGATAATAAAGGAAAATTACGAACAACTCTATGCCCACAAGTTTGATAACCTAGATGAAATGGACCAACCCCTTGAAAGACACAATCTGCCAAAATTTACACAACAATAAATAGACAACCTGAATAGGTCTACACCTATTAAAGAAATTGACTCAGTAATTAATAACCTTCCAAAATAGAAAGCTCCCAGGACCAGATGAATTCACTGGTGAATTCTACCACACATTTAAGAAAGAAATAATACCAATTCTTTATCATTCTCTTTGGAAGCCAGAAGCATAGAGAATGCTTCCTAAATCATTTTAGGAGGCCAGTATTACTCTAACCAGAACCACAAAAAAGACGTTAGGCTATGTGTGGTGGCTCACCCTGTAATCCCAGCACTTTGGGAGGCTGAGGTGGGTGGATCACTTGAAGCCAGGAGTTCGAGACCAGCCTGGCCAACATGGAGAAACACCGTCTCTACTAAAAATACAAAAAAATTAGCTGGGCGTGGTGGTACACGCCTGTAAGAAAAAAAAAGACATTACAAGAAAACCACACATCAATATCTCTCATGAACATAGATGTGAAAATCCTGAACAAAATACTAGCAAATCAAACCCAACAATGTATAATAAGAATTATAGGCTGGGCACAGTGGCTCACACCTGTAATCCAAGCACTTTGGGAGGCCAAGGCAGGAGGATCACTTGAGTCCAGGAGTTTGAGTTTAACAGTGAGCTATGATTGCACCACTGCACTCCAGCCTGGGTGACGAAGTGAGACCCTGTCTCTGAAAATAAAATAAAATAAAATAAAATAAAGAACCAAGTGGAATTCACACCAGGTACGCAAAGCTGGTTCAACATTCAAAAAATGTTGAATGGCTCACTTAATGTAATAGCTCACTTACACTCACTTAATGGCTCACTTAACATAAGCCATCACATCAATAAGCTATACGGTAAAAATCACATGGTCAAATAACAGATGCAGAAAAAGCATATGACAAAATCCAACACCTATTTATGAAAAAAAGAAAAACACTCCTCAGAAACTAGGAATAGAAGGGAACTTCCTCAACCTGATTAAAGAACATCTACAAAAAAAGTCCAGCTAACATCACTTAACCTGTAATCCCAGCACTTTAGGAAGTAGAGGTGAGTGGATTGCTTGAGCCCAGGAATTTGAGACAAGCCTAGGCAACATGGCGAAACCCTGTCTCTATAAAAACCACAAAAATTAGTGCTGCATGGTGGCATGCACCTGTGCTCCCAGCTACTCAGGAGGCTGAGGTGGGAGGATCACCTGAGCCCAGAAAGCAGGGGTTGTAGTGAGCTGAGATCACACCACTGCACTCAAGCCTAGGTGACAGAGTGAGACCCTGTCTCAAAAATGAAATAAAATAAAATAAAATAAAATAAAATAAAATAAAATAAAATATCACACTGAATGATGAGAAACTTGAAGCAGTTCCACTAAGATCAGGAACAAGGTAAGGATGTCCCCTCTACCAGGTTTTTTAACATGACCCTAGCTAATACAGTAAGACAAGAAAAGGAAATAAAAGGTATAAAAATGGGAAAGAAAGAAATAAAACTGGCTTTGTTCACAGAAGACATGATCATCTACGTATAAAATACAAGTGATTCAACAAAAAACTGGAATTGATAAGCAATTACAGCAAGGTTGCAGGATACAAGGTTAATATGCAAAAGTCACTTTCTTATATACAAGCATTAAACAAGTGGAATTTGAAATTTAAAAATACATTACCATGTACATTAGTGCCACCAAAAATGAAACACTTAGGTATAAATCTAATAAAATATGTTTGCAATCTATATGAGGAAAACTTTAAAACTGATGAAACATATCAAAAAGGAACTAAATAAATGAAAAGACATTCCATATTCATGGATAGGAAGACTCAGTATTGTCAAGATGTCAGTTCTTTCCAACTTAATGTATACATTCAATGTAATCCCAATCAAAATCAAAGCAAGTTACTCTGTAGCTATCGACAAATCAATTCTAAAGTTTCTATGGACAGGTAAAAAATTCAGAATAGCCAACTAAATATGAAGGAGAAAGCAAAGTCAGAACACTGATGCTATCTGATTTCAAGACTTAACTTTAAAGCTACAGTAACCAAAACAGTGTAGTATTGGTGAAAGACTAGATAATCAGATCAATGGGACAGAACAAAGAGTTCATAGACCCACATAAATACAGTCAACTGATCTTTGACATAATAGCACAGATAATACAATGGAGCCAAGATAGTCTTTTCAACAAATAGTGCTGAAAAAACTGGACATCCACATGCAATAAAATGAATGTAAATACAGACCTTACACCCTTCACAAAAATTAACTCCAAATGGATTACAGACCTAAATGTGAAACACAAAAGTCTAAAACTCAAAAAATAATATAGGAGTCTGGGCACAGTGGTTCACACCTGTAATCCCAGCACTTTGGGAGGCTGAAGTGGGAGGACTGCTTGAGGCCAAGAGTTCAAGACCAGCCTGGGCAACATAGCAAGATTCCATCTCTACTAAAAATCTAAAAATTAACTGGGTGTGGTAGTGTGCATCTATTGCCCTAGCTACTCAGGAAGCTGAAGCAGGAGGATCACTTGAGCCCGGAGTTTAAAGCTGTAGTGAGCTAGGATCGCATTACTGGGTAATAGAAGCCTGGGTAGTAGAGCAAAACTCTAGCCTGGGGATTAGAGCAAGACTTTGTCTCTCAAACTAAATAAATAACATAGGAGAAAACCTAGATGATACTGGGTATAGCGATGACTTTTTTGATACACCAAAAGCACCATCTGTGTAAGAAAAAAATAAGCTAGACTTGGTTAAAATTTAAAACGTCTACACTCCAAAAGACATTGTCAAGAGGATAAGCTAAGCCATAAACTGAGAAAACATTTGCAAAAGACACATCTGATAAAGTACTGTTATCTAAAATATACGAAGAACTTTTAAAACTCAACAATAAGAAAGCAATCTGATTTTTTTTGAGACAGGGTCTAGATCTGTCACCCAGCTGGAGTGCAGGGGTGTGATCAATGCTCACTATAGCCTCAACTTCCTGGGCTCAAGCATTTCTCCCACCTCAGCCTCCCAAGTAGCTGGGACCACGGGTACATGCCACCATGCCCAGCTAACTTTTTTAAAATTTTTTTCTAGAGACAGGGGTCTCACAAAGTTGCCCAGGCTGGTCTCAAACTCCTGGGCTCAAGCAATCATCTCACTTCAGCCTCTTAAAGTGCTAGGATTATAGACATCAGCTACCACACCCAACCAAACATCCAGTATTTAAAATTGGCCACTAGACATGGAAGATCATAGGAAAAGAATGCCTTGTGTTTATCTCGAGTGCATTTTGCCTTTCTGTCAAAAATACCTTTCACGTCAAAAGTCTTCTGAATTAGTAACTGCTCTAATTTCACCTGGGAAGACAGGGAGCAAGAGCAGCCAATACCTCAGACCCCGGACATTTTAGTCTTATTCCAAAAATCATGTCCTATCACAACAATGCAAAATATGAAAAATACACCAGATAATCTGTTACAAATTTTACAAATCAACAAAATCAATGATTCTAACAGTTTAGGAGAAAAGAAAATGGACTATGTTTATTAGCTATAAAAATTTACTAAATCTGAGTTTGGTTTTAAAATAAGGTTAATAACATATTTATCTAACCAGGCAACAATATATAAATTGTATATTTGGTATATATATAAATGTATAATTGTATATTTGAAAGTATATAATAATTGGCACTCAATAAATGACAGTTAATCCAAAGAGATGCTTGTTGAATGAATAAATTGATGAATGAATGATTCAGTCTATATTGGTCTCACTATTCTACCTTAATGTTATTTAGCATAATATACCTTTGCTCTCCTGATCTCAAAGCATGCTATTAATATTTAATACGTAGAAATTTGTTAAAATACCACATTGAAGAATACATTTTGGTACAGCTCAGTGCTCAGGTCTTATTTATTTATTTATTTATTTATTTATTTTTGAGATGATGTCTCGCTCTGTTGCCAGGCTGGAGTGCAATGGTGCGATCTTGGCTCACTGCAACCTCCGCCTCCCAGGTTCAAGTGATTCTCCTGCCTCAGCCTCCCGAGTAGCTGGGATTACAGGCGCACACCACTATGCCCAGCTAATTTTTGTATTTTTAGTAGACACGGGGTTTCACCATGTTGGCCAAGATGGTCTTGATCTCTTGACCTCGTGATCTGCCTGCCTCAGCCTCCCAAAGTGCTGGGATTACAGGTGTGAGCCCCCACACCCAGCCCAGTTCTTGAACTCACTAATACATTACTTCCTATGATTTACAGCCTTGGAGAAAAGAACTACTACCAAGGTGGTAAGCAGCATCTCGTCTATGTAGCAGGTTTTATCACACTAGTCTTCATAATACAAGATCAAGCCAGTCTCCACCCTCTCTAACTTTTATCTATTTATATGTTTTTACTTGCAACTTGTTTTCCTTGCTACCAGTGATCTAAAAATAGCCCATTTAAACATATAAATGTAGAGTTACCAATCTTTTCTAATTGTTTCACATGTACTAACCATATGGACACAAATGAAGATCAGTAGTTAAAAAGATCAGTAGTTTGAAAAGCTAAAAAGTAACACCAATAAAATCCTATTGGGGAGAAAAAGTTAATCTAAGGACTTTAGTTATTAATAATGTGTCAGTATAAGCTCATCAGTTGTACTAACTGTACTACACTAATGCAAATGTTAATAGTTGAAAATAGGAGGGCTGGCCGGGCCCAGTGGCTCACACCTATAATCCCAGCACTTTGGGAGGCCAAGGCTGGCGGATCACCTGAGGTTAAGAGTTTGGGACCAGCCTGGCCAACATGGTGAAACCCCATCTCTACTAAAAATACAAAAATTAGCGGGGCCTGGTAGCAAGCACCTATAATCCCAGCTACTTGGGAGGCTAAGGCAGGAGAATTGCTTGAACCTGAAAGGCGGTGGTTGCAGTGAGCCGAGATCGTGCCACTGCACTCCAGCCTGGGCGACAAAGTGAGACTCTGCCTCAAAAAAGAAAAAAAAAAAAGGAGGGTGATAAGCGGATACGTGGGAGGTCTCTGTATTTTCACCTCAATTTTTCTGTAAATCTAAAACTACTCAAATAAATAAAGCCTATTAATTTAAACATATATAGAAAATGTTAAAATCCCACAAATAAATGTTAATCTTCCATAAAAGGAAGAAAAAAAAATCATGGATAAAAGGTAAAAATATAGAGATTAGAGAAAAAAAGTCTTCTACTAAGGAATTCAGTTCCTACAGCAACAAAAACACCTCACGTAACCCATTGAAATATACACAGTAAGGCCAGGAGTGGTGGCTCATGCCTGTAATCTCAGCACTTTGGGAGGGCGAGGTGGGCAGATCACCTGAGGTCAGGAGTTTGAGACCAGCCTGGCCAACATGGCGAAACCCCATCTCTACTAAAAATATAAAAATTAGCTGGGCGTGATGGCACATGCCTGTAGTCCCAGCTACTCAAGAGGTTGAGGCACGAGAACTGCTTGAACTGGGAGGCAGAGGTTGCAGTGAGCCAAGATTATGCCACTGCACTCAAGCCTGGGCGACAGAGCAAGACTTTGTCTCAATAAATAAATAAACAAACAAACAAACAAGCAACCACGTGTATAGTTATCAATTTGCTAATTATTTCACATGCACTAATCATACAGATACAACGGGAAGGAATGAAGTTCCTTAAAAAGAAGATTGATTCATTATAGTTTTTTTAACTTAAAAATTAATAACAATTTACTTTTAATCAGGGAGAAATCGTAAAAACGTAAAGGAGAATGTGGGAGGCATGGTAGGTATCATCTTATACTAAGGAATTCAGTTAAGAAGCAACAAAAAGAATTCACCTAACTACATGAGTGGCCACAGTAACTACAGAGCCAGCTCTACTGAAAGCTGAGAGTCTCTGCCTCAAATCACCCTATAAGCCAATTTGATAATATATTTTCATTTTATAGATAAGGAAACAAAGAAAAAGGCTGCCAAAAATAACCAGCCCAAAGGGGCATCAGAATCTCCTATAAATACACTATATTCAAAATAGTTCTTAAACTCAGGCCTTTTTTCTCTAACAAGTCACTGTTAGTGTATTATTTTATTTTTTACAGCTCTGCCTCCACAATTTTAAAAACTTAAGATAGCATAGTTTGAGGAAAGTTTTCCTAATGGTAAAGAGTAGTCCTTTTGAAAGCTCCTAAAATTAGGAGGAAGAGGGGAACAAGCTTTTTGTTTTATTTTGTTTTTTGCCTGCCTAACCACAAATGATTCAGTTAATATCAAAGTGTCAGTATCTCTGTAACCTACTGTGCATACCATCAAGAAAAAAAATGCAAGCCACAAAAATCACCTAAAATGCATATTTGTGAGGACTAACAACTTATAGAACAGATATTTGCTGACCACATAAAGAAAACAGCAATCCGGTCTGTATTTTGGTCTTGACACTAAATTCATAATACAAAACTTCAGGCAGGCAGGAAGTAAATTTCAAGAACAATATGAAAACCACAGAACACAAATAATGAATGGAACTTGTAATCATATTTTCATACTTCCAGATTTTTGCACACATAGAAAGGAGTGTTTTAAGGCAACTTTAACCTTTCCCCTTCAGCCTGATTTTCTAAAGGAAGATCAAAGAGAAGCGGTTTGAACTTACACGTTCCTTCAGTTATGCAACACTGATTTAGACATTACACTTCAAAACTCTAGCCATTACTTCAGCATGCACCAATCCAAATATCATTCCAGTCCTTTGAAGCCGCCTTAATGGTATCTTCCATTTGCAACTAACACTTCGGTAGTCAAAAGATCTTATTCAGGGTAGATGTTAACGTAAAACCACTCAGACTACACTGACACACATGCCTGGAGGCAGACGAGAAGGTGTTCAGAAGTCAATGTAACACCATTATAGAGAGTGTCAGCCTAGCGGCTGTCATAAACACTCCATAATCACTCAGACATACAAACTGGATTCTCTTTATTATTTTATTACAAACTGATAGGTGTTCAATTGAAAAGTGAAGAGAGAAAGCAGTGCAATAGATAAACCAATTTTAGTTCATCGCCACTTTCCACTTTTAAAAAACTGAATTTGTTACATTTTAATGGTACTGTAAACCTATCTCGATTTAACCCATTGATTAAAGAAGATAGATTTGCAATAGATAATTAACCAAGGAGAAACTGTTTATATTAAATAGAAGCCTAAAAGTTTTTTCCATAAAATGGCTATCATATTAACTTGTAAGATTAACAAGATGATTTTTTTTCATGACTGACAACATCAATGTAAGCAGTAAGTGGAACAACTGTAACTCCCAGATACTGCAAACGGAAATATACAACAATACAGCCTATTTGGAAAACCCTTGGGCAACTGCTTTTTGTTTTGGGGGGGGCCCACAATTTCTAATAGTTAAATATATGCCACCTACCCTGTGACTAAGCAATTTCACTAGGTATCTTAAAAAAAAAAAAAAGAGTCCATATATCTACAAGAATGTTCACAGACACTTTTTATTCATTATAGGCAAAGGCCAGAAACACAAAGCCCATCAAAAAGAAAATAACTAAACAGATTATGGTATATTTAAATAGTGAAATAAAACACAATAATAAAAACAAACAAAAAATGCAAACTACCATGATATAGCAACAACACAGATGAATCTAAAAAATATATTTAGCAAAAGAGGACAGATGCAAAAGAGTACATACTGTGTGCCTCTGTTTATATGAAGTTCAATGCATGCAAAACTAATATGGGGTCAGAATAGTGATTATCTTATCCTGGAAGGAGGAGAAATATTGACTGGAAAATTTTATGAGTACAAAAATGTTCTACATTTTCTCCCCAACGGTGGTTTCATGTACTTGTGTATGTACACACACAAGCATACTTACAGACATACATAAACACACATATATACAAACACATATACACAAGTAAAAATCACCAAAATATAGACCTGAGATTTGTGCATTTCATAGTATGTATATTATCTTTATTTTTTAAAAGATATTATCAGGTATGGTGGCTCATGCCTGTAATCCCAGCACTTTGGGAAGCTGAGGTAGTAGATTACTTGAGGTAAGGAGTCTGAGACCAGCCTGACCAACATGGTGAAACCTCGTCTCTACTAAAAGTACAAAAATTAGCTGGGCATGGCAGCGGGCACCTGTAATCCCAGCTACTTGGGAGGCTGAGGCAGGAGAATCACTTGAACCCAGGAGGTGGAGGTTGCAGTGAGCCAAGATCAACCCACTGTACTCCAGCCTAGGTGACAAAGTGAGACTCCATCTCAAAAATAAAATAAAATAAAAATAAAAAGATATCTGTCATAAACAAATTGTGGTATTCCATACAATGAAATATTATTCAGTCATCTGAATAAGCTATCAAGTCATGAAAAGACATGAAAGAACCTTAAATGCATATTACTAAGTCAAAGAAACCAATCTGAAATGGCTACCTACCATGTAGTGATTCCAACTACATGGACAAGGCAAAAGAATGGACATGGAAAAAGATTAGGGGTGCCCAGGGCTTATCAGGGAGGGAGGGATGAATAAATAGAGAACAGAGGATGTGTAGAGCAGTGAGAGTATTCTGTGTGATATTACAATGGTGGATACTTGTCATTATATTATCTGTCAAAACACATAGAAAGTATACCACCAAAAACCAGGCCGGGTACAGTGGCTCACACCTGTAATGCCAGCACTTCGGGAGGCCGAGGTGGGCAGATCACTTGAGGTCAGGAGTTCCAGAACAGCCTGGGTAACGTGGTGAAACCCCATCTCTACAAAAAAATAGAAAAATTAGCCAGGCATGGTGGCATGCACCTGTAGTCCCAGCTACCCAGGAGGCTGAGGTGGGAGGATCACTTGAGCCTAGAAGGCAGAGGCTACAATGAGCCGAGATCGCACCACTGTACTCCAGCATGGCCAACAGAGCAAGACCCTGTGTCAAAAAAAAAAAAAAAAAAAAGGGAAAGAAGTATACCACCAAAAATGAATCTTACTGTAAGCTATGGACTGTGGGTAACAATAATGTATCAATGTATGTTCATGGATTGTAACAATTTTACCACTGTGGTGCTGGGGGGTGTTGAAAGTTGGGGAGGTTGTGTACAATGTGGAGGCAGGAGGTATATGGGACCTCCGTATACTTTCTACTCAATTTTGCTGTGAACCTAAAACTGCCCTTAAAAATAAAGTCTGTTTTTTTTTTTTCCTTTCCTGTCAGGCGAGAGCTGTGCGAGGCAAGAGTCTCAGATGCCATTTCTCGTTTTCATCACATAGACAGAACAGCCCTCCTGCTTTGGGCCAGGAGTTCAAGGCCAGCCTGCGTAACACAATGAGAGCCCCTCTCTACAAAAAAAAATTTTTTAAGTAGCTGGGCATGGTGGCGCACGCTTATAGTACTAGTTGCTCAGGAGTCGGAGGCAGGAAGATCACCTCAGCCCAGGACTTGGAGGCTGCAGTGAGCTATAATGGCACCACTGCACTCCAGCCTGGGCAACAGAATGAGACTCTGTCTCTACAAAAAAGGAAAGGAAACAAAAAAGAAATAACCCTGACCCCATCTCATACCACACACATACAAAGTTGGTTTTTTTTTTTAAATGAATCTTAAACCTAAAGGCAAAAACAACAACCCACTAAAAGAAAAGGAATTTTTTTTTTTTTTTTTTTTTTTTTAGATGAAGTCTCACTCTGTCGTCAGGCTGGAGTGCAGTGGCGATCTTGGCTCACTGCAACCTCCGACTCCTGGATTCAAGCAATTCTCCTGCCTCAGCCTCCCAAGTAGCTGGGCTTACAGGTGCATTCCATCACACCCGGCTAATTTTTGTATTTTTAGTAGACAGGGTTTCACCGTGTTGGCCAAGATGGTCTCGAACTCCTGACCTCAGGTGATAAGACCGCCTCGGCCTCCCAAAGTGCTGGGATTATGGGCGTGAGCCACCGCATCCGGCCTTTTTTTTTTTTTTTTTTTTGAGACAGAGTCTCACTCTGTCACCCAGGCTGGAGTGCAGTGGCACAATCTCGGCTCACTGCAACCTGTGCCTCCCGGGTTCAAGCAATTCCCATGCCTCAGCTACCCAAGTAGCTGGGATTACAGTTACACACCATCATGCCCAGCTAATTTTTGTATTTTCAGTAGCTAACGGTTTCACCATGTTGGCCAGGCTAGTCTTGAACTCTTGACCTCAAGTGGCATGCCTGCCTTTGCCTCTCAAGTGCTGGGATGAGCCACCACACCCAGCCTAGAAGAATATTTTCATGTCCTTAGAGTAAACAAAGATACAAAAATAATAATAGAGTAAAAGACAAAAAAATCTGAACCAGATTTTTTTCATCAAAAGAAAATTTCAAGAAAGTGAAAAAGTAGGCCGGGCACGGTGGCTCACCCCTGTAATCTCAGCACTTTGGGAGGCCGAGGCAGGTGGATCCCAAGATCAGGAGTTCAAGACCAGCCTGGCCAATATGGTGAAACCCCGTCTCTACTAAAAATACAAAAAAAAAAATTGGCCAGGCATGGTGGTGGGTGCCTGTAGTCCTAGCTACTCAGAAGGCTGAGGCAGGAGAATCACTTGAACCTGGGAGGCAGAGGTTGCAATGAGCCAAGATCGCACCACTGCACTCCAGCCTGGGCAACAGACCGAGACTTCATCTCAAAAAAAAAAAAAAAGAAAGTGAAAAAGTAACAATAGCTATAAAGTAGACTATTGGGACAATGGATGAAATCTGAATATGAACAATAGTTTCCACAATACTACTGCGTCAAATTTAAATGTCCTGGGTTTGATGACAGTGCTATGGCTATACATTTATTTGTAGGAAATTATACTAAATAATTTATGAAAACAGGCAAGGCACAATGGCTCACGTCTGTAATCCCAGCACTTTGGGAGGCCGAGGCGGCTGGATCACTTGAGGCCAGGAGTTTGAGAAGAGCCTGGCCAACATGCCAAAACCCCATCTCTACTAAAAATACAAAAAATTACCTTGGCGTGGTGGTGCATGCCTGTAGTCCCGGTTACTCAGGAGGCTGAGGCAGGAGAACTGCTTGAACCCGGGAGGCAAAGGTTGCAGTGGGCGAGATCGCGCCACTGCACTCCAGCCTGGGCGACAGAGCAAGACTCCATCTCAAAAATAATAATAATAATTTATGGAAATTATGGTTCAGAAAATATATGCATAGATACAGAGACTGAGAGAATGACAAAACAAGTAAGGCAAAATCCATAATTGGTGAATCTCCATAATGAGCAACAGGAATACCTTATATACATTATAAAATTTTCTGGAAGTTTGAAATTTATTGCAAAATAAAAAGTATTTTTTGAAATAGGGTCTTGCTGTGTCCTGTATTGCCCAGGCTGGAGGGCAGTAACGTGATCATAGCTCACTGTAGCCTTGATCTCCCAGACTCAAGTGATCCTCTCCCCTCAACCTCCTGAGTTGCTGGAACCACAGGCACATGCCACATTTTTGGTCGAGACGGGGTCTCACTATGTTGCCCAGGGTGGTCTCAAACTTCTAATCTCAAAGGATCCTCCCACCTCAGCCTCCCAAAGTGCTAGGATTACAGGCATGAGCCACTGTGCCCAGCCTAAAAAGCATTTTTTTTTTTGAGGAGTCTCGCTCTGTCGCCAGGCTGGAGTGCAGTGGCGCAATCTCGGCTCACTGCAACCTCAACCTCCCAGGTTCAAGTGATTCTCCTGCCTCAGCCTCCTGAATAGCTGGGACTACAGGTACCCGCCACCATGCCTGGCTACTTTTTGTATTTTTAACAGAGACGGGGTTTCACCATGTTGGCCAGGATGGTCTCGATCTCTTGACGTCATGATCTACCCGCCTCGGCCTCCCAAAGTGCGGGATTACTGGTGTGAGCCACCACGCCCAGCCCCCCTAAAAAGCATTTTTAAAACCCCACAGAAGATATCAACACACCCACAACAGAATGGCCAAAATCAAAAAGACTGACAATACCAAGTGCTGCTGAGAATGCAGGACAAACAGAAATTCCAAATACTTCTGGTGAGAGTACAAAGTTGGCAAAAACACTTTTGAAAACTATTTGGCAGTACCTACTGAAGGTAAACATGTACTTATCCTATGACACAATAAATCTACTCCTAGGTTAACACCCAAGACAAATGAGTGTTTACATACACCAAAAATTACCATTTTTTGTTTACGTCCACGAAAAATTACCATAGATAAGAATTTTCAGAGCAACTTTATTAATAATACTCAAAAACTGGAAACAACAAAAATGTCTATCAGTCATATAATGGATTTTTCCAAATTTATTGTATTCATATGATAGATACTACACAGCAAAATTAATGTTACATACAATAGCATAAAAACAAATCTTACAGTCATAATGTTAAGAGACAAGCCAGAACATAAAAGGATACTTTTAAAATCTATGACCATATTTTTTAGACATTCAAGAATAGAAAAAACGAATCTCTGGGGATAGAAGTCAGAATAGCAGAATGATGGTTACTTGGAGGTGGAAAGAGGGTAGTACTGCCAAGAAAGTGGCACAAGGGATTCTTTTGAGGTACTAGAAATGTTCTAGATCTTAATCCAGGATGATGGTTAGAAGGTTATATATATATATATTTCAATCTGTACACTTAAGATTTGTGCATTTTACTGTATGTATATTCAATAACATTTATCAGAAAAAAATTGCATTCCACAGACTCATAAATCAGCTTAGGTCCAAATAACGTATTGTTTTAGAGTAGAAAATCATCTAAAAGATCTCAAATAAGAAAGAGTCCAACTTACAATGATAAATTTCAAACTCACAGTAATGTCTACTGCCTATGTCAAATCAACGAGACTCACACCACTATTCGCACACAGGGAAAAATTAAGTTTCAGATTCAAGAGTCCTCTGGAGTGATACTTTAAGAAACATACTACAGAAAAAGATATTTTAATCCACCAATATGGGTAAATTCCAGAAGTTACTTCAGTATTACTCTTCATTTCTGCTTTTATTCATCCATAACAACCAATGTCCTCCCACTGCAGATATCTAAGGATCCACCTATTCTCTTTCCAGGAAGAAGAGAATCCACTAAACAAAATAAGGTCCTATTCTCAACAAAGGCAATCTTTTTCACTGGACTCCATCCATATTCAACCTCTCTCTGCTTGCCAGTGTACCCAAATCACTAACTTTATATTACTCCCAAATGAAACCCATAAAAATTGTTTCCTGGCTAACAATCTTAACATGGCAAGGTCTATTGGCACCCAACCTCTAATAAATAGTAAACTAATTGGTATTTACCTCAAGAATGCCCTTGCATGTTTGCTCTAAAGCTTTTAGTGTATAAAAACTACACAAAAAGCTTTTAGTGTATAAAAACTACACAAAAAGCTTTAGGGCAAAAATTTCCTTTAAAGGAGCAGCTGCACTTTTCTTAGCTCAATGTGGTAGCGACACCTAGTGTTAGGTCATTGAAGTACCGCATATACACAGCTCCAAGAAAACACTACAAACACCAACTTTTGAAAAGAAAATACAGTCATCTCTCTGTATCCACATGGGATTGGTTCCAGAATCCCTGTAGACACCAAAACCTCCAATGCTTAAGTCCCTTTTATAAAATGGCATGGTATCTGCACATAACCTATGCATATAAAACCTATGCACATCCTCCTATATACTTTAAATCATCTCTAAATTACTTACAATACCTAATACAATGTGCTATGTAAATAGCTATATTGTCATTTTTATTTGTGTTATTTTTTATTGTTGAATTGTTTTTTACTTTTTTCCCAAATATTTTCTATCCATATTGACTGACTCCACGTATTCAGAATCCATGGATACCCAGGGCCAACTGCATACTGTTTCACACAATACAACTGCCATATTTTAGGTGATGTAATAAATATATCCTCCATTTTTTTTTAGAAAAAATTAAGCATTTCAAAAGAAGATAAGACGCTGGGCGCAGTGGCTCATGCCTGTAATCCCAGCACTGTGGGAGGCCAAGGCAGGAGGATCACTTGAGCTCAAGAGTTCAAGATCAGCCTGGGCAACATGGCATAACCCCATCTCTACAAAAAAATATATATATACAAAAATCAGTTGGGCATGGTGGTGCACACCTGTGGTCCCAGCTACTCGGGAGGCTGAGGTGAGGGAATTGCTTGAGCCCAGGAGATTGAAGCCATGATTGCACCACTGCACTCCAGCCTGGGTGACAGAGCAAGACTATGTCTCAAAAAGAAAAGAAAAGAAAACTAAGTTGCCATTTAAACAGACAGCAAAAAGTATGCGAAAATATCAGACGACTTTTACCACTGAAACTTTAAGTGAGAACCCTTTATTACTTATAAGACAATATGCTATACAATTTTTGCTTTAAATGATTTTTAACATAGTGTAAGTCTAATAATCAAATTCTATTTCTGCTAAAATGATGCCATCTTTCATACTAAGCAGCACTGGTCCCCAGGTCAAGACTCTGGAAACATCTTTAACTTTCTTCTCTTCTAAATGTCTAACCACTTACCATGGTTTTTGGTAATCCTCTCACAACAACAAACTTAGTTCAGGCTCTCAACAACTAACATTTAGACAGTGTTGAAATTCACTCCTAATTAGCCTTATAACCTTTTCTTTTCTCCTGCTATTCATCCCACTGCAACCACAAAATCAATATTACAGACAGCTTTTGGAATGTATGTTACCAAAAGATTCTCAACGAGTCCAAATTATTATGGCTGAAAGAGTAAGTCCAACTCCTCATCCTGCAATTCAAATCTCCTCCTTGAAAATTCTGTATCTTATTCTCATGACTACAAAGAATGTATAATGCTAAAATGAATGTTAATAATCACAGAAATGTTATTTGTGTGAAATAAAATAATACATGATTGCATGTCTAAACATACTCATCAAAAACTCTTTCTCCAACTGGATGTCTTGATGATAGTGTTTTTCAAACCGTTTGTCATAAAAGACCAATTATTTTTTGATTTTTCTAAAAGTTGGCACAAATGATACTTCTGTAAACTATATACATATGTTTGGATAGTGTGCACTGGCAAATACTACAGGTTTCGAAAGGCTTACTCTCATTTTCTGCACTTTACCTTTTTGCTGCCAATAACAAACAATTCACTATCACCAGTTCAGGGACCAGCAACAGTCTACAGTTCACACATTTAAAACCAAACTCACTACCTTTCCACCCAAATCTGCTCCTCACATACCTGTCTTATTTTTAAAAGTGATATTACCTGTATTCAAAATCCTCCAATGGCTTCTACAACTAAGTTTTTTTGTTTGCTTTTGTTTTTTTGAGACAGAGTCTCCCTCTGTCGCCCAGGCTGGAGTAAAGTGGCGCGATCTTGGCTCACTGCAAGCTCCACCTCCTGGGTTCACGCCATTCTCCTGCCTCAGCCTCCCAAGTAGCTGGGACTACAGGCGCCCGTCACCACACCTGGCTAATTTTTTTGTATTTTTTGTAGTTTTAGTAGAGACTGCGTTTCGCCATGTTAGCCAGGAGGGTCTCGATCTCCTGGCCTCATGATCCGCCCGCCTCAGTCTTCCAACGTGCTGAGATTACAGGCATGAGCCACAGCACCCAGCCTACAACTAAATTTTTTAATGGGCAAAAAAATTATACAAATAATTGCTAAAATATATACAAATGGCCAAGAAACATGAAAAAGTACTCCACATTATTAGTCATCAGGGAAATGGTAATGCTAAGTGAATCCTCAAGGTAACACCTACCAAAATAGTTAAAATTTAAAAGATCACAAAAATCCGCCAGGCATGGCAGCATGTGCCTGTAATCCCAACTACTCAGGAGGCTGAGGCATGAGAATCGACTGAACCCATGAGGTAGAGGCTGCAGTGAGCAAAGATCGCACCACTGCCCTCCAGCCTGGGCAATAGAGTGAGACTCTGTCTAAAAAAAAACTAACCAAATATTGAACTCTGGTTAATTATATGCATGCAAAAGTAGTTAGGGGAAAGCATGTTGATATTTGCATTTCCTCTGAAATGCAATGAATAAGATGGATATGAGACAAAGTACAGTAGACAGCTGTATGAACCCCTTCTGGTTCTGAGGGTTGCCTGAAAAAAAAACTGGAAAAAAAAAAGAAAGTATAGTAAAATTTTAAGGGTATACTCTAGTTGAGGGGTCCCCCCAATCCCTGGGCCAGGTACTGGTTAGGAACCAGGCCTCACAGCAGGAGGTGGGAAGCAGGCAAGCAAAAGCGAAGCTTCATCTGTATTTACAGCTGCTCTCCACCGTGCACATTACTGCCTAAGCTCTGCCTCTTGTCAGGTCAGCAGCAGCATTAGATTCTCATAGGCGTGCGAACCCTAACGTGAACTGCGCGTGTGAAGGGTCTAGGTTGTATACTCCTTATGAGAATCTAATGTCTGATGATCTGTCACTGTCTCCCATCACCCACAGATGGGACCATCTAGCTGTGGGAAAGCAAGCTCAGGGCTCCCTCTGATTCTACATTATGGTGAGTTGTATAATTATTTCATTGTATATTACAATGCAATTATAATAGAAATAAAGTGAACAATAAATTTACTGTGCTTGAATCATACTGAAACTATCCCCACTCCGTGGAAAAACTGTCTTCCACAAAACCGGTCCCTGGTGCCAAAAAGGTTGGGGACTGCTGCTGTAGATGGCGGGTATAAGTAATTTTCACTGTAAAAGTCCAACTTTGCTCTATATTTGAAATTTTAGATGTCCTTACAAGGGCGAAAACGAAGCCCTAGCCAACTGCCAACTCTTGGACATAATCTCTTATTCTTTGCTTTGCTCCACTAACTCCAGCTAAACTGCCTCCTTGCTGTTCTTAAATATAAGAAACATATTCTGCCAGGCGTGGTGGCTCACGCCTGTAATCCCAGCACTTTGGGAGGCCCAGGAAGGCAGATCACTTGAGGTCAGGGGTTCAAGACCAGCCTGGACAACATGGCAAAACCCTGACTCTACTAAAAACACAAAAAGTACCCAGGTGTGGTGGTGCATCCCTGTAGTCCCAGCTACTCGGGAGGCTGAGGCAGGAGAATCACTTGAACCTGGGAGACAGAGGTTGCAGTGAGCCGAAATCACGCCACTGCATTCCAGCCTGGGCGACACAGAGACTCTGTCTCAAAAAAAAAAAAAAAAAAAAAAAAAAAGAAGAAGAAAGAAACATATTCTGCACCACAGAGTGTTTGTACTGGCTTGGAGTGTTCCTCCCTCAAATACCCATACAGATAACTTCACGCCACGACATCACTGCGTCTTTGAGAGGCTTTCCCAGACCATTGTATATAAAAGAGCAACCCACAGCAACAACAACCACCCTTCCATAACATCTATCACCATCCAACATGATACATATTTATTATCTATCTTCTCCACCTACCAGAATAGAAATTCCACAAAGAGAATGACTTTGTTTTGTTCAGTGTTGTCCCAGCACCTTCAACACAGTCTGGCATATAATAGACAATTAATAAATCTTTGCTGAGTGAAAGAATTAATAAATGTATGGGATAAGTACAACTGACATAACTGTAAAAGAATGTAATTTGGAAAATCTATTAGGAGCCTTACTTTTATTGATCTCTCCAAATTATATGACCATAAAGATATTTATCTCGATATTCTTCTTCCTTTTTTTTTTTTTGAGAGGGTCTTGCGCTGTCACCCAGGCTGGCGTGCAGTGGTGCACAGGTCACTGCAGCCTCGACATCCTAGGTTCAACTGATCCCCCTGTTTCAGCCCTAATTTTTGTAGTTTTGATGAGATGGAGTCTCGCCCAAGCTGCTCTTAAACTCCTGGCCTCAAGCGATACACCACCCTCAGCCTCCCAAAATGTTGGGATTATAGGCATAAGCCACCATGCCCAGCTACAATGCTCTTTAAAGAAAAAAAATTTAAGAAATCTAAATCAATTTCTAACTATGGAGAAAAGAACGCTTTCATCTCAGAGCCTCTGTTTAGTGTTTATTGTTCCAGTCTTACCCTAAGTATTTTTTAGCTTATATGTCACTTCCTTGTCATAACATGTCATGCTTTTTCCATATTACAACTTAAGTTGTGTATTCATTTATTTTTATTTAAATCTCTCCCTCCTACTAGCTCCATGACAGCAAAGACCACATCTATTGTGCTCACCCCTGTATATCCCAGACATGCGCTGAATAAATGAACACCATTTAAATCTTCATAGTTCATGGCTGGGCGTGGTGGCTCATGCCTGTATTCCCAGCACTTTGGGAGGCCAAGGTGGGCAGAGCACAAGGTCAGGAGCTCAAGACCAGCTTGACCAACACAGTGAAACCTCATCTCTACTAAAAATACAAAAATTAGCTGGGTGTGGTGGCGCGTGCCTGTAATTCAAGCTACTCAGGAGGCTACTCAGGAGGCTGAGGCAGGAAAATTGCTTGAAACTGGGAGGCAGAGGCTGCAGTGAGCCGAGATCACGCCACTGCACTCTGGCCTGGGGGACAGAGCAAGACTCCATCTCAAAAAAAATAAATAAATAAAAAATAACTTTGTAGTTCATGGCACCAATCAATCTAAAACTGGGAGAAAAAAACTTCAAGAAGTATGATATTTTGAGGTGGGGTGTGGTGGCTCATACCTGTAATCCCAGCACTTTGGGAGGCTGAGGCAGGCAGATCACTTGAGGTTAGGAGTTCAAGACTGGCCAATATGGTGAAACCCCATCTCTACTAAAAATACAAAAATTAACCAGGTATGGTGGCGTGTGCCTGTAATCCCAACTACTCAGGAGGCTGAGGCAGGAGAATCGCTTGAACCCAGGAGGCAGAGGTTGCAGTGAGCTGAGATTGCGCCACTGCACTCCAGCCTGAGTGTCACAGAGAGACTCCATCTCAAAATAAAAAATAAATAAGAAGTATGATATTTTGAAATAGTTGAAATAAATACTAAAATGACAATAACTACTAGATTTGAAAGACTGACAAAAGGCAGAGTATACACGTTGGGAGGTCGAGGCAGGCAGATCACTTGAAGTCAGGAGTTTGAAACCAGCCTGGCCAACATGGTGAAACCCCATCTCTATGAAAAATACAAAACAATTAGCCAAGTGTGTTGGCACACACCTGTAATCCCAGCTACTTGGGAGGCTGAGGCAGGAGAACTACTTGAACCCCAGAGGTGGAGGCTGCAGTGAGCCAGGATCACACTACTGCACTCCAGTCTGAGCCACAGAGCAAGACTCTGTCTCAAAAAAAAAAAGAAAGAAAAGAAAAGAGTACAGAACTTCATTTTTTTCATATTTGAATCTCACAAAACTATTTGGTTTTTAAAATATATACAAAGATAATTTTGATTTTTTTAATTAAGAATTTTAAGCAAGAAAGCCTATATTTACCTCACCAAAAAAGAGTCAATAACATTGTTAGGGATGGTTGGGAAAAGGGGTTGTTTATCCGGAACGCCAACATAACAATCATTCTATGTTACATCTGGTGTATTGAAAGAAGGGCTCTGATAGCTCAGGAAAGCTAAGAAAGCTGGTGTCATATACAAAGCAGTAGAGATTGGGCAGTAAACTACTGCACAGTTCTGCTTTTGAGCTGACTCTAATTAATGATATTCCTAGACATCATCTAAGTTCCATTCACATCTACACACTTCAATAGACAATTTTTTAAAATGTTTAACCAGGATATGCTTATTTTCTTAACCTGAGACTCTCAGGTGGGACAGTTTTGTCTTTCTTTTTGAGACAGAGTCTCACTCTGTCACCCAGGCAAGAGTACCGTGGTGCAATCTTGGCTCACTGCAACCTCCACCTCCTGGGTTCAAGCAATTCTCCTGCCTCAGCCTCCCAAGTAGCTGGGATTACAGGTGCCTGCCACCATTTTTGTATTTTTAGTAGAGACGGAGTTTCACTATGTTGGCTAGGATGGTCTCAAACTCTTGACCTCAAGTAACTTGCTTGCCTTGGCCTCCAAAGTGCTGGGATTATAGACATGAGCCACCGTGGGACAGTTATATTAAAATCAACAAGAGGGAGTCCTGAGCATATACTAGAAGCAAAAACTAAGCTAAGGTTTGGACAGGGGTTGATTTTCTGCCCACCTACACTTACTCAAAAGCAAATACATGGCCAGGCATGATGGCTCACATCTGTAATCCCAGTGGTTTGGGAGGTCCTGGCAGGAGGACTGCCTGAGGCCAGGAGTTCAAGACCAATCTGGGCGACACAGTGAGATTTCATCTCTATTTTTAAAAAGCAGGCCAGGCACAGTAGCTCACACCTGTAATCCCAGCACTTTGGGAGGCCAAGGCAGGTAGATCACTTGAGGTCAGGAGTTTGAAACCAGCCTGGCCAACATGGTGAAACCCCATCTCTACTAAAAAAAATACAAAAATTAGCCTGGCATGGTGGCTCACACCTGTAGTTCCAGCTACTCGGGAGGCTGAGACATGAAAATCACTTGAACCCGAGAGGCAGAGGTTGCAGTGAGCCGAAATCACCCCTCTGCACTCCAGCCTGGGCAACAGAGTGAGACTCAGTCTCAAAAACAAACAAACAAACAAACAAAGCAAATGCAAATACAATTGTCCATCAGCATCTGTGGAGGATTGGTTCCACAAACCACCCATGAATACCAAAGTCCAACATGCTCAAGTCCTTTACATAAAATGGTATAGTATTTGCATATAACCTTTACACATCCTCTCATATACTTTAAGTCATCTCTTAATTACTTATAATACCTAGTACAATGTAAATGCTATGTAAATAATTGTTACACTGCATTGTTTAGGAAATAATGACAAGAAAGAAAACTCTATACATGTTCAGTACAGACACAACCATCCTTTTTTTTAATTCCAAATATTTTCAATCCACAGTTGGTTTAATCTGCGGATGTGCAACACACGTATATAGAGGGCCAATCGTATGAACTACAGACTATAAGGATCCATGAGAGTCATTTTTTTCTAGGTTGGCCAACATAGTCTCACCACTGTCTAGTATATATGCTCATTGAATGAATAATGGTTATAAGTTTCAGAAGGGTTCTGACAGAGTAATGGCTAACAGAGTAAAACGTAAAAGATAATTATGAGTATTTGAAGGTACATCCTAATCTTTTACAAATGAAAACACTGGGGCTCAGAAAACGATATTCCAAATTCTGGCATTTTGGCATGCTGAGCATTTTGAGCTAAAGGAAATTAAAAAGCCTCAGAAGTCCTCAGAACCAAGGACTTTCTGGTGTTCTCCTGCTTCTCCCTCACAAGCACAAGTTCCCTTTCTAAAGTTCCCTTTCCTGAAGCTCTTCTAGAAGGAACACAATTGCCTCCCTCTCCCCTTTCTGAAATTTCTTCAACCAGAGAAGATTAATCTCAAATTGCAGGAAGGAAAACCAAGAAATGACACCACACCTAGACAGACTTTGTCACAGGCCATCATCTCTGCTCAGGTCCCACTTCCCAAGAGAATCACTTAGAAACAATTTTCTGCTCTTTGGGCCCATTCAACTTTCCTGAGAATTATTTACTAACTCTCAAAATTGACTACATTCCTCCATCTCCTTCTCCCCTATGAAGAGAGCACTATGTAAGCTTCAGCCATCTGGCCCTTCTTTGAGTCTCATATTTTATGTGGCTCCCGTGCATGTGTATGCTTTTTCTCCTGTTAATCTATTGTCAACTTATTTCAGAGGGAGAGGGGATAATTCCCTTCACCTCTACAAAAACTAAACCTAAATTACAAAACTATTCACATGTCATATCTTTAGCAATCACATTTGAAAAATGATGAAGTATAGCTCTTAGATCATGGGCTTTGAATTTGAATTTAGACAGAACTAGGTTTAAATTCTAGTTCCACCTCTTAAAAGCAGTGTGACCTTACCACCTGTAAAACAAGGTAACTCCTACATTAGATGAGATAATATGTATATAAACCTCTTTGACCATAATGAGAGCTCAATGAAACATAAGAAGCTTATTTTCCCAGATTGTCTTTTTTTTTTTTTCCTTCCTGAGACAAGGTCTCACTCTGTCAACCCAGGCTAGAGTGCAGTGGCATAATCATGGCTCACTGCAGCCTCAACTTCCCAGGCTCAGGCAATCCTCCTGCCTCATCCTCCTGAGCAGCTGGAACCACAGGCGCTTGCCACTACGCCTGGCTAATTTTTTTAAATTTTTTGTAGAGACAAGGTCTCACTATGTGTTTTTGTTTTTGTTTTTGTTTTAAGACAGGGTCTCACTGTGTCGCCCAGGCTGGAGTGCAGTGGCAGAATCTTGGCTCACTCTAACCACCACCTCCCGGGTTCAAGCGATTCTCCTGCCTCAGCCTCCAGAGTAGCTGGGATTACAGACATGTGCCATCACGCCCGGCTAATTTTTTTTTTTTATTTTTAGTAGAGATGGGGTTTCACCATGTTGGTCAGGCTGGTCTCGAACTCCTGACCTCAAATGATCTGCCTGCCTTGGCCTCCCAAAGTACTGGGATTACACGCATGAGCCACCGCACCCGGCTGGTCTCACTGTGCTGCCCAGGTTAGTCTCAAACTGCTGGCCTCAAGTGATCCTCCTGCCTCAGCCTCCCAAAGTGCTGGGATTACAAGCATCAGCCTCTACACTAGGCCCTAATTCATGAAATAGTGGTACTACAACAATATACAATTGGCCAAAGAAAATTCCATCAAAAAAAATTATTCAAGTCTCTCAAAATATAATCTAGGCATAAGGAGAAATAAAGACCTCGATTACTCAAAGATAAACAGAAATTAAATTTAAACTATTAAAATTAATACCCCTAATTATAACCAAAACAAGTGGGCAGTTAAAACAACCTGAATACCACCAAAGGAATGTGTTCAATCCAGTCAACACCCCTAATCACACAGGCTCAACCCTCTTGTTAAAGGTATAACTTCCTCTTTGTCTTCAATACTGTCAACACACAGCATAATGAAGCAAAATGTAGTCTCTATTAATAAGAAAAAGTTACATTTACAAAACTCTTTTGTTTTATCACAACCTAGAAATATTTCTCTCTATAAGAAAAAAAAAACACTGCCAAATTTTAAGTACTTTCTCCACGCTTTTGGAACAATACCGGAATTACAAAGAACATCGTGGGACCTTGAAAAATGTCAACTACACTTCCCAAAAGGCAAAAGAAAAAGAATACTTCTAATTTCATGACATACCAGCATGATTCTTCTATCTCCACAAAGTAAAGCCAAGTTTAAAGAAAAAAAAAAAACCCACATCTTAGATACTTAATAATATGATAATTATAATAGAATTGGCCAGGCACAGTGGCTCATGACTGTAATGCCCACACTTTAGGAGGCCAAGTAGGAGGATCACTTGAGCCCAGGAGTTTGAGACCAGCCTGGGCAACACATTAGGACCCTGTCTCCATTAAAAAGTGTTAAAAATTAGCTGGGTGTGGTGGCAGGTGCCTGTAATCCCAGCTACTCCAGAGGCTGAGGCGGGAGGATCGTTTGAGTCCAGGATGTGGAGGATAGAGTGAATGACAATCATGCCACTGCCCTCGAGCCTGGGTGACAAAGTGAGACCCTGTCTCAAAAAAAAAAAAAAAAAAAGAAAAAAGAACAGAATGGAACACCAAAAATAAACATTTGTTTAACTTAAAAAATGTTGGCCAGGTGCGGTGGCTCACACCTATAATCCCAGTACTTTGGGAGGCCAAGGTGGGCAGATCACGAGGTCAGGAGATCGAGATCATCCTGGATAACACAGTGAAACCCCGTCTCTACTAAAAATACAAAAAATTAGCTGGGCGTGGTGGCACCGCCTATAGTCCCAGCTACTTGGGAGGCTGAGGCAGGAGAATGGCATTAACCCGGGAGGCAGGGCTTGCAGTGAGCCGAGATTGCGCCACTGCACTCCAGCCTGGGCGACAGAGTAAGACTCCGTCTCAAAAAAAAAAAAAAAAAAGTTAAAGAATTGAAAGGTGAATGTGCTTGTTCCTTAGTAATTCTTAGACTACTGAGGTCAAATTCTATACTTGAGAATATCATGACTTCCATTAAATCTGAGGTAATACATGTTTGCTTATACATCATTCAAGAAGCAACAATATCACCCAAAAGAAAAAGAGAAAAAAATTCTGGCTGAAACACACATACACATATACTCATGGGGCTTCAAACAAGTTTCCTGAATACATTTATTAAAGGTACAAATTCAACTTCCACTGGCCCAGAGCCTCCGACTGCAAAAGAATCACACAGCAGAAGTCCTCTCATCTCAGCTGGGCACAGTGGCTCATGCCTGTAATCCCAGCATTTTGGGAGGCCAAGGTGGCAGGATTGCTTTAGCCCAGGACTTCAAGACCATCCTGAGCAATACAGCCAGACCCCATCTCAATCAAAAATAATAAGTCCACTCATCTACTGGAAGATAATTACTTAGATGATGCCAAATAATGAAATATAAGTGAAATAAGCCAAAATATGCAGTCTTTACTACATCTCAACAAATGCACTGCTCCCATGCCTCTTCTTCATTTAGGACATTTTATGTTTGGTCACCCAAAAAAGGCACATGTAGGAGTCCAAATGCAAAATAAGACCAATATTATGCAATGTAAAACATATATCAAAATTACAAATGCATTTAGCCTTTGACTCGGTAATTCCATTGAAAGGAATTTATCCTATAAAGATAGACAGGCTGGGTGCAGTGGCTCACGCCTGTAATCCCAACACTTTGGGAGGTCGAGGCAGGTGGATCACCTGAGGTCAGGAGTTTGAGACCAGCCTGGCCAACATGGCGAAACCCATCTCTACTAAAAATACAAAAATTACCTGGGTGTGGTGACACATGCCTGTAATCTCAGCTACTCGGGAGGCTGAGGCAGGAGAATCACTTGAACCTGCGAGGTGGAGGTTGCAGTGAGCTGAGATCGCACCACTGCATTCCAGCCTGGGCGAAAGAGTGAGACTCTGTCTCAAAAAAAAAAAAAAAAGTATCTACAGATTTCACATAAGCTAACATGCTGGGAAGTATGTTTTAGGTATTCAACCACATGTGTACTTACAGGGACGCTCCAGATCTGCATTCCATCACTGTAGCCAATCATAATCAACAAAGGCGGTTCATTCCCAGTGCTATGTATTTCATGAAATTCCAGATTTCTTGATGTATCTGCATTAGAATTAAGTAACAAAGAAGCAAATTTAAAAGACATAATGGCAATCAAGAAAACAACTGTATTTCTTTAATGCCTGATTCAATCTTTACACCTGTCTAGCGACTATCCTCTCTTTGCTTCATAGCCAGAATTCTCAAAGTTGTCCATCCTGGCTATCTATTTCCTTATATATCTGTCATTCCTTGGCCCATTTCAATATAGCTTCTAGCCACACCATTTAAATAATATCAAACATTTAAGGAAAAAAAAAAAACAGGGCTGGGCATGGTGGCTTACACCTATAATCCCAGTATTTTGAGAGGACGAAGTAGAAGGATCACCTGAGGCCAGCAGTTCAAGACTGGCCTAGGCAACACAGCAAGATCCTGTCTCTATTTTTAAAAAATAGGCTGGGCCCAGTGGCTCACGTCTGTAATCTCAGCACTTAGGGAGGCTGGGGCAGGCAGATCATGAGGTCAGGAGTTCAAGACTAACCTGGCCAACATGGTGAAACCCCATCTCCACTAAAAACTACAAAAATTAGTCAGGTGTGGTGCCATGCCTGTAATCCCAGCTAACGGGGAGGCTGAGGCACGAGAATCTCTTGAACCCAGGAGGCAGAGGTTGCAGTGAGCCAAGATTGTGCCACTGCACTCCAGCCTGGGCGACACAACAAGACTCCGTCTCAAAAATAATAATAATAATTACTATTATTAGCTGGACTTGGTGGCACACACTTATAGTCCTAGATACTCTGGAGACTGAAGTGGAAGGAGCCTTTAAGCAAAATAATTCAAGGCTGCAGTGAGCTATGATGGCACCACTGTACTCCAGCTTGGGTGACAGAGTAAAGCCCTGGCTCTAAAAATAATAACATCAATTCTCCACAAACTTTTTTTTTTTTTTATTAAGACAGAATCTCACTCTTTCATCCAGGCTGGAGTACAGTGGTGCCATCATAGCTCACTGCAGCCTCCACCTTCTATGCTCAGGTGATCCTCCCACCTCAGCCTCCCAAGCAGCTGGGACTACAGGCATATGCCATAATGCCCAGCTAATTTTTTGTAAATGTTTGTAGAGACAGGGTTTCGCCATGTTGCCAGGCTGGTCTCAAACTCCTGAGGTCAAGCAATCCACCTGCCTCAGCTTCCCAAAGTGCTGGGATTACAGGTATGAGCCATCACGTCCGGCCTTACGCACTTTTCTAAAAAACAGAAGAGAAGGGAGTAAGTACCAACTCGTTCTGAGGCAACCAAAACCAGACTAAGAAATTACAAGAAAACTATACATCAATCCTCCTCATGAATGTACATATAAAAATACTTTACAAAGACTAGCAAATTGAATTCCACAATATAGAAAGGATAATCAATCACTAAAATATAGTGATTGATTATTTGTGGGTTTATCCCACAAATGTAAGATGGTTTAACATTGGAAAAATCAATTATAATTTGCCAACATTAACAGAATAAAGGCGAAAAATCATATGATCATTTCAATATATGTTAAAAAAGCATTTGTTAAAATGCAATAGCTATTTTATTTTTAAAAACTCAGCAAATCAAGAATAAAGGATGTTTATGAAAATACTAAGCTAGGCCGGGCGCGGTGGCTCACACCTGTAATCCCAGCACTTTGGGAGGCCGAGGCGGGAAGATCACAAGGTCAGGAGATCGAGACCATCCTGGTTAACACAGTGAAACCCCGTCTCTACTAAAAATACAAAAAAAATTAGCCAGGCGAGGTGGCAGGTGCCTGTAGTCCCAGCTACTCGGGAGGCTGAGGCAGGAGAATGGCGTGAACCCCGGGGGGCGGGGCCTGCAGTGAGCCGAGATCGCACCACTGCACTCCAGCCTGGGCGACAGCGAGACTCCGTCTCAAAAAAAAAAGAAAATACTAAGCTAACATCATACTTATGGTAAAAGACTGAATGCTTCCTCCCTATGAGGCAGAACAAGACAAAGATGCCCAAACTTAAAACTTATATTCAATACTGTACTAGAGGCCCTAGACAGTGCAATTAGGAAAGAAAAATAAATGACGTAAAGATTGGAAGGGGAAAAGTACACTTGACCCTTGAACAATGTGGAGGGTAGGGGTGCTGAGTACCCTCCATCTCCCAATGCAGTCAAAATCCACATATAGACTGAGTAATCCCAGCACTTTGGGAGGCCAAGGTGGGCATACCGCTTGAGCCCAGGAGTTTGAGACCAGCCTGGGCAACATGGCAAAACCCCATCTCTACAAAAAATACAAAAATTGGCCAGGCGTGGTGGCTCACGCCTATAATCCCAGCACTTTGGGAGGCTGAGGCAGGCAGATCACCTGAGGTCGGGAATTCGAGACCAGCCTGACCAACATGGAGAAACCCAGTCTCTACTGAAAATACAAAATTAGCCGGGCATGGTGGTGTGTATGCCTGTAATCCCAGCTACTCGGGAGGCTGCAGCAGGAGAATGGCTTGAACCCAGGAGGCAGAGGTTGCGGTAAGCTGAGATCAAGCCATTGCACTCCAGCCTGGGCAACAAGAGCTTACTGCTGGCCAGAAGGCTTACTGTTAAAATAAACAGTCGATTAACATATATTTTGTGTATGTTTTATATACTATATTCTTAGCATATACAGAAGAGAAAATATATTTACTATCCATAATGAAAGTGGATCATCAAAAAAAGTCTGCATCCTGCTGGGCACGGTAGCTCAGGCCTGTAATCCCAGCACTTTGGGAGGCTGAGGAGGGTAGATTACCTGAGTTCAGGAGTTCCAGACCAGCCTGGCCAGCCTGGCCAACATGGTGAAACCCCATCTCTACTAAAAATACAAAAAATTAGCCGGGTGTGGTGGTGGGTGCCTGTAATCCCAGCTACTCGGGAGGCTGAGGCAGAAGAATTGCTTAAACCTGGGAGGTGGAGGTTGCAGTGAGCCGAGATCACACCACTGCACTCCAGCCTGGGCAACAAGAGCGAAACTCCATCTCCAAAAAAAAAAGTCTTCATCCTTGCCTTCACAGTGAGTAGGCTGAGGAAGAGGAAGAATAGGAGGGGTTGGTCATCTCCCTCAGGGGTAACAGAGGCAGAGGAGGTGGAGGAGGTGGAAGGGAAGGCAATAAGAGGCAGGGACACTCAGTATAACTTTATGGAAATATACTGTACCTTCTCTCTGACATTTTTGCAAATTTCTCTAAAAATGTTTCTATACAGTACCAATCCTTCTTCCACCATTTGCTTTCATTTCAGTGCCAGTATTATAGAAAGATCTATGTCTAGGCCGGGCGCGGTGGCTCACGCTTGTAATCCCAGCACTTTGGGAGGCCAAGGTGGGCGGATCACGAGGTCAGGAGATCGAGACCACGGTGAAACCCCGTCTCTACTAAAAACACAAAAAATTAGCTGGGCGTGGTGGCGGGCGCCTGTAGTCCCAGCTACTCGGAGAGGCTGAGGCAGGAGAATGGCGTGAACCCGGGAGGTGGAGCTTGCAGTGAGCCGAGATTGCGCCACTGCACTCCAGCCTGGGTGACAGAGCGAGACTCTGTCTCAAAAAAAAAAAAAAAAAAAAAAGAAAGATCTATGTCTAAAAGAAGCCAAAAGCAGTCTTAAATAATTGGAAGCTTTCTGGCAGACTGTCTAACATCAATCTTCTGGCACTGTTTCCTCTACATCTTCTTCCTCATCATCTGGCACTGGTTTGGAAGCACTGAGCTCCATCAAGCTGTCTTCTCTTAACTTCTCTGGTGTGGTGTCTATTAGTTCTTGAATTTCTCCAAAACAGGTATCTTGAAATGCTTCACTTCTCATCTTTTTTGCCATATCTACAACTTCTTTCATGATTTTTTTTTTTCGAGACAAGTCTCACTCTGTCACCCAAGCTGGAATGCAGTGGCATGATCTCAGCTCACTGAAACTCCACCTCCCAGGCTCAAGCAATTCTCATGCCTCAGCCTCCCAAGTAGCTGGGATTACAGGCGCCACCACGTCTGGATAATTTTTGTATTTTTAGTAGAGACAGGGTTCCGCCATGTTGGCCAGGCTGGTCTCGAACTCCTGACCTAAGGTGATCTGCCGGCCTGGGTCTCCCAAAGTGCTGGGATTACAGGGATGAGCCACCATGCCCGGCCCTCTTTCATGACTTTCTTGATGGTATCTATCGTAAATCCTGTAAGTCATGCAAAACATCTGGACAGTTTTCCCCAGCAGGAATTTATCGTTTCAAGCTTGCTGACTTTCATGGTTATTTCTGTAACACTGATGGCACCTTCAATGGTGTGATCCTTCCACACTTTCCTGATGTTCTATCAGGGTTCTCTTTCACAGAGTTGACAATCCTTTCCATAGAGTATCATGTGTGGTGAGCCTTAAAAGGTCCGTGTGACCCTTTGATCTAGAGGCCCAACAACAAGATAGAGACACCGTGTCTGGGGGCAAGTAGGCCACTTCCATACCTTTGGTGTTGAATTCATGACATTTCAGGTGGCCACGGGCACTGTGCAATATCAATAAAACTTTTTTTTTTTTTGAGACTGAGTCTCACTCTGTCTCCCAGGTTGGAGTGCAGTGGCACAATCTCAGCTAACTGTAACCTCTGCCTGCCTGGTTCATGCCATTCTCCTGCCTCAGCCTCCTGAGTAGCTGGGATTATAGGCACGCACCACCATGCCCGGCTAACTTTTGTACTAGTAGAGATGGGGTATCACCATGTTGGCCAGGCTGGTCTCGAACTCCTGACCTCAAGTGATCCACCCACCTCGGCCCCCCAAAGTGCTGGGATTACAGGCGTGAGGCACTGCATCCAGCCTCAAAAAAAACTTTAAAAGGCAGTCTCTTACTGGCCAGGTACTTCCTGACTTTGGGAACAAGCATCAATGGAGCCAATCCAGAAAAAGGGTTCCCACTGTCTAGGTTTTCTTGTTGTACAATGACAAGACTAGCAGCTGCTGTTTATCTTTTCCCTCCAAGGCTCGGGGGTTAGCAGCATTATAGATAGGGACAGTCCTGATTATAAACTTGACTGCATTTGCACAAAACAATAGAGTTAGTCTACCCCTTCCTGGCCTTAATTCCGGGTGTGCACTTCTCTTCCTTACTAATAAATGTCTTTTGTGGCATTATTTTCCCAGAATAGGGCACTTCTGTCAGCATTAAAAAACTCGTTCAGGCAGATAACCTTTCTCCTCAATGATTTTCTTAATGGTATCTGGGAACTCCCCTGCTGCCCCTTGGTCGGCAGAAGTTGCTTCTTTTTATCTTGACATTTTTTAAACCAAACTTCTTTCTACAATTATCAAACCACCCTTTTCTGGCATTAAATTCTCCAGTTTTAGATTTTTCACCTTCCTTTTGCTTTAAGTTGTCATATAATGACTTCGCTTTTTCTCAAATCATATTAGAGTTTATAGATAAGTCTTTCTTATAGCATCCTGCACCCATGTAAAAGCTGCATTTATTTTAATTAATTTTTTTTTTGAGACAAGGTTTCACTCCCATTGCCCAGGCTGAAGTACAATGTGCTATCTCAGCTCACTGCAACCTCTGCCTCCCAAGCTCAAGTGATCTCCTGCCTGGGACTACAAGCACACGCCACCACATTCAGCTAATTTTTATAAAGACAGGGTTTTGCCATGTTGCCCAAGCTGATCGTGAACTCCTGAGCTCAAGTGATCTGCCCGCTTCAGTCTCCCAAAGTGCTGGGATTACAAGTGTGAGCCACCGCGCCTGGCCAAAAAGCTGCATTTTCTTTTTTTCTGTTTTTTGAGACAGAGTCTCACTCTGTCGCTCAGGCTGGAGTGCAGTGGCACCATCTCAGCTCACTGCAACCTCCACCTCCCGGGTTCAAATGATTCTCCTGCCTCAGCCTCCCAAGTAGCTGGGATTACAGGCACCCGCCACAACACCCAGCTAATTTTTGTATTTTTAGTATAGACGGGGTTTCACTATGTTGGCCAGGCTGGTCTCAAACTCCTGGCCTCAGGTGATCCACCCACCTTGGCCTCCCAAAGTGCTGGGATTACAGCCATGAGCCACCGTGCCCAGCCTGCATTTTCAATATGAGATAAAAAAGTATTTAGCAAAATGTGCAAGGTTTTGGTGCCTGCTGGTGTCACTGCAATGAGAGCATCACGAACTTCCTTTCCTTGGACCGAGCGTGGTGGCTCACACCTGTAATCTCAGCACTTTGGGAGATGAAGGTGGGCGGATCACTTGAGCTCAGGAGTTTGAGACCAGCCTGGGCAACATGGTAAAACCCCATCTCTACAAAAAAATACAAAAATTAGCCAGGCACTGTGGCGCATACCTAGAGTCCCAGTTACTTGGGAGGCTGAGGTGGGAGGATTGCTTGAGCCCCAGAGGTGGAGGTTGCAGTGAGCTGAGACTGTACCACTGTACTCCAGCCTAGGTGACAGAGGAAGACCCTGTCTCGAAGAAAAAAAAAAATCCTTTTCTTTTTTAACAATAGTCCTCAGGCCAGATTCCTTTATCTTGAAATGGTGGGCAATCACAGCTGTAGACTTCAATCTACAGTACATATCAATCAATTCAACTTTTTATCATGATGTCATGACTTCTCTCTGTTTCTTGGGAGAATCTCCAGCATCATTAGTGGGCACTTCATATGGATCCCATCGTGGTATTCAAGGTTTATAGTTTTACAATTAACATGATGCAAAATAGGTGAGAATCTAAAGAGATCACTTTTTACTGTGACACAGCAATTTACTAGAAAGATAAACTGCTCACCAGATGATTTTAAGTGGATACTCGCAATTCTTGAGCTCCCTGCAACAGCGGCAGGAGGTCACTACAAAATTATTACAGTAGTACAGTATGTACTACAGTTAATTTTATGCAGTTAAAATTCAATTGCATTCAATTCAACTGCATCTATACATTTGTTTACATGATTACAGATGGCACCATGTACTGTCTGTTAAGTGTGTGTGTACATTTTGATAAATCTTAACTTTTTATAATAGATTTTGTGTGTGTGTGTGTATCTATACATACATATATACATAGATAGAAAGAGAGAGACACATACTTTTCTTTCTTTTTTTATTTTTTTTGAGACAGAGTCTCACTCTGTCGCCCAGGTTGGAGTGTACTGGCACAACCTTGGCTCACTGCAACCTCCACCTCCTGGGTTCTAGCGCATCTCCTGCCTCAGCCTCCCAAGAAGCTGGGATTATAGGCATGTGCCACCACGCCCGGCTTTTTCTTTTTTTTTTTTTTTTTTTGTATTTTTAGTAGAGATGGAGTGTCACCACACTGGCCAGGTTAGTCCTGAACTCCTGACCTCAAATGATCCACCCGCCTCGGCCTCCCAAAGTACTGGGATTACAGGTGTAAGCCACCGTGCCCGGCCTAGATTTGTGTATATTTTACAGTAAATGATAAAATAGGTTAGTATCTACACATCTTATGCATTCATGACATATCTTTTTCTTAGTTTTTTTGATGTTACTAGGCTATGTGGTTCATCTGCAAGTTTTGTCAAAGTGTCACACAAATCTCCAAAAAATTTTCCAACGTAGTTATTCCAGAAAGTCTGGGTATAACTAAAGTGGACCCACACAGTTCAAACCCATATTATTAAAGGGTCAACTATATTCTATTTTTTAGGTTTGGTTACATAAGCATTGGATTTGTAAAAACTCATTCACTAATCTATACTTTTGTGTTATTTGTCATATTTTGTACAATAAATGTTTTTAAAAATCATAAAGCAATAAACATTCCTCTTCCTCGACTTGATTTCATCACGCTCCTCTCCGATTTTTATTTATTTATTTTTTTTGGAGACAGACTCTCACTCCATCACCTAGGCTGGAGTGCAGTGGTGTGATCTCGGCTCACTGCAACCTCCACCTCCCCAGTTAAAGCGATTCTAGTGCCTCAGCCTCCTGAGTAGCTGGAATTACAGAAGTGCGTCACCATGCCTAGCTAATTTTTGTATTTTTAATAGAGGCGGGGTCTTGCCATGTTAGCCAGGCTGGTCTCAAACTCCTGACCTCAAATGATCTGCCCACCTCAGCCTCCCAAAGTGCTGGGATTACAGGCGTGAGCCACCGCACCCAGCCTCCCCTCTCCTTCTAGAAGCTAAATTCCTTAATTGGGTTATTCACAACTGTCATTATTTTTCATCTAACATTTACCCCAACTCACTTCAGAATGTCCCTAACACTTTTCCCATTTTTGGTCACCACTAATGGTCACCAATAATCTCTAAGTTGTTCAATCCAATAGATAATTTTCAAGCACATCTTTTTAGACTACTCAGCAACTATAACCAGTGGTCACCATTTATTCCTTAAAACACTCTCCCTTGGTCTTTCAGGGATAATCCTCTAACTTTTCTCCACTTTCTCTAGTCACTCCTTCACCATTCTCTCTGCTGGACCATTCTTTTCTACCTAGTCTCTAAATACTGGAGTTACTCAAAACCAATTTCTAAATTTCCATTTCTTACCATATATCCTCTCCTAGGTTAACTCATTCCACCCATTACTTCAACTAGTATCTGCTAGTGACTTCCTCAATATGGAGTTTGGCTGTCTCAACAGAAGTGTGAATCCCACTCAAAGATCATGATTTCCTCACCAAGCCTGAGTTTCCTCCAGGGTTCCTTATTTTGGTGAAAAGCATCATTATCCCATTGGCAAAGCCAGGAACCACTTTCTTCCTCACCTATACCAGTAAATCTATCCCAAGTCCCTGTGTCTTCCTAAACAGTTCTCTTCATTCCTCTTACACCACCACCACCCTGTCTGAGCTACAACAGCTACTCCAAAAGCATACATGGCTTCCTGTTTCCACCAACGTAAGAGTTGAACTGCTCTTTCTTTTTTTTTTTTTTGAGACAAGGTCTCTGTTGTCCAAACTGGAGTGCAATGACACAAACATGACTCACCACAGCCTCAACCTCCTGGGCTCGAGGAATCCTCTTGCCTCAGCCTCCCATGTAGCTGGGACCACAGGTACGTGCCACCATGCCTGGCTAATTTTTTTATTTTTTTTGTAGAGATGGGATTTCACTCTGTTGCCCAGGCTGGTCTCAAACTTCTGACCTCAAGCAGTCCTCCACCTTGGCCTTCCAAAGTGCTGAGATTACACATGTGAACCACCAAGCCCAGACAAAACTGCTCTTTTTTTTTTTTTTGAGACGGAGTCTTGCTCTGTCGCCCAGGCTGGAGTGCAGTGGCTCAATCTCAGCTCACTGCAATCCCCACCTCCCAGCAAACTGCTCTTTTTAAAACACAAATAATGACATACCTCTTTATCTCCATCTCCCGCATTAATGACTTCCTATTCTCAAAGATAAAAATCAAAATCATTAAATGGCTAATACATCAGTAATTCTTTAATGCCCATTTTCTTTCGACAGGAATTCATTGTTGCAATGTTAATAGCACATGATTCCATATCCAGCAAAATTCAGAATTATAAACTTACATACCCAGGGCATAATTATTTTTATACATGACATTTAAATGGTGTTTTTGGCCGGGCGTGGTGGCTCATGCCTGTAATCCCAACACTTTGGGAGGCTGAGGTGGGCAGATAACTTGAGGTCAGGAGTTCAAGACCAGCCAGGCCAAAATGCTGAAACTAAAATATAAAAATAACTAAAAATACAAAAATTAGCTGGGTGTGATGGTGCATGCTTGTAATCCTAGCTACTTGAGAGGCTGAGGCAAGAGGACTGCTTGAACCCAGGAGATGGAGGTTGCAGTGAGTCAAGATTGTGTCACTATACTCCAGCCTAAGGGACAGAGTGAGACTCTGTCTCATAAATAAATAAATAAGTAAATAAATAAATAAATAAATGGTGTTTTATAAGTTTCTATGTGCTTTTGTGTACATCATCAAATCTGACATATCAATTCTGTTTTATTTATTTATTTTTGAGATGGAATCCTGATTTTTTGTTGTTGTTTTGTTTTTTGTTCTGTTTTTGTTTTTTTTGAGACAGAGTCTCGCTCTGTCACCGAGGTTGGAGTGTAATGATGCGATCTCGGCTCACTGCAACCTCTGCCTCCCAGGTTCAAGCAATTCTCTCCGCCTCAGCCTCCCAAGCAGCTGGGATTACAGGTGCCCACTACCACGCCCAGCTAATTTTTGTATTACTTAGTAAACATGGGGTTTCACCATGTTGGCCAGGCTGGTCTTGAACTCCTGACCTCAGGTGATCCACCTGCCTCAGCCTCCCAAAGTGCTGGGATTACAGGCATGAGCCAGTGTGCCTGGCCCTGGAATCCTGTTTTATACGCGGAGGGGTCAACTTCATTTTATCATTGGCAAAAACAAATTAGGTATATAATTTACTCATAACTGAATGAGAAATCTTTGGGCTTTTTGATACTCAATTCAATCATCTTTCTACCACAAGTACCCTTGACCCCAGGTTCAAATGCCACACATAAAACCCGTGAGGTCATAATATATACAAAATCTCCTTTTTCTTATTTTAGATTTCACTTAGTCACTTTCTCTGGATGGTGGTGATACAGCAGATTTCTTTTACTATTATTTATTTTTGTAAATACAGAAAGAGTTTCACTGTGTTGCCCAGACTGGTCTTGAACTCCTGGGCTCAAGCAGTACTCTTGCCTCAACCTCCCAAAGTGCTGGATTACAGGCATAAACCACCAGGCCTGGCCAGACTTTATTCTTCTTGAACAAAAACCTTAATTTTGTAGCAATGTTATATTATTCCTCAAAGTTATTATAGATTTAAGTAAATCATTTTTCCTTGGCTTTCCTTTCATTTTATATCCTCTATCATAGAATCACTATTTTCTCCAGTGCTGCCTTTTTTTTTTTTTTTTTTTTTTTTTGTGAGACGGAGTCTCGCTCTGTCACCCAGGCCAGTGCAGTGGTGTGATCTCGGCTGGGCTCACTGCAAGCTCTGCCTCCCAGGTTCATATCATTCTCCTGCCTCAGCCTCCCGAGTAGCTGGGACTACAGGCGCCCGCCAGCACACCTGGCTAATTTTTTGTATTTTTAGTAGAGATGGGGTTTTACCATGTTAGCCAGGATGGTCTCAATCTCCTGACTTCGTGATCTGCCCGCCCCAGCCTCCCAAACTGCTGGGATTACAGGTGTGAGCCACCGTACCTGGCCTATTTTCTTTACTGGCTTTTTTCTTATTATACCTCTAAATCTGAACTTTACGGTCTTTGCTATAGACACATCTAGCATTCTTGCATGGTTTCAGCCAACTACAATGTCCTCCCTTCCTTTGAGTCACCCATCCTTCAAAACCTTGTCCAGTCTTAACTTATCTGTGAATCTTCCATGACTGCACTCAGTATACTCTCCCTCCTTAGAAGACTGTTTGCAATTGGTGGGAGGATAGGGATACTGGATTTCTATTCACAACTCAAAAATCAAGGTGTAAAGTGAAACCGAATCCTTTTTTTTTTTTTTTTTGAGACAGAGTCTCACTCCGTCACCCAGGCTGGAGTACAGTGGCACGATCTCGGCTCACTGCAACCTCCACCTCCTGGCTTCAAGCAATTCTCTTCCCTCAGCCTCCCAAGTAGCTGGGATTACAGGCACCCGCCACCATGCCCAGCTTATTATTATTTTTTTTTTTTTTTGTATTTTTAGTAGAGACGGGGTTTCACCATGTTGGCCAGGCTGGTCTTGAACTCTTGACCTCAGGAGATCCACCTGCCTCGGCCTCCCAAGCGCTGGGATTACAGGCATGAGCCACCACGCCCGGCCAAAACTGAATCTTTCCTCCCAAACCTGCTTCTTTCTTTTCCTTCCTCCCTTCCTTCCTTCCCTCCCTCATTTATTCATTCATTCATTCATTCAGAGGTAGGGTCTTGCCCTGTCACCCAGTCTGAAGTGCAGTGACACAAACACAGCCCACTGAAGCCTCGATCTCCTGGGCTGAAGCAATCCACCCACCTCAGCCTCTCGAGTAGGTAGGACTACAGGGACATACCACTGTATATATATATAAAAATAAGCTAATTTTTTAATATTTTTTTGTAGAGATGGGGTTTTGCCATGTTGCCCAGGCTGGTCTTGAACTCCTGGGCTCAAGTGATCGACCCATCTTGGCCTCCCAAAGTCCTGGGATTACAGGCATGAGCCACTGCGCCCAGCCTGTCAAGTCATTTTTGTACACTCTAAAAGGTAAATAATGATAGGGGCAGAAAATAACATTTCACCTAGAGGGTCCCCTATGCAAAGATCCTGAGGCATGAAAAGTTCTGTGGCTTTAATGACCTGAAAGGTAAATAGGGTCAGTGCACAGCTGCTAAGGAGAGACAATTAGATGGGAAAAGAAATCAGAGTTTGAGGCATCTGTGGGACGTCTACGTGAGGATGTCTAGGAGGCATCTTCAGGTAGCTAAGGGACCCAAGCTTCTAGAGCAATAGAAGCTTATAGCAGCATTTTCTTTTAGAGATGGGGTCTCACTATGTTGCCAAGGCTGGACTGCAGTGGCTGTTCACTGATGCAATCTCACTACTGATCACAGCATGGGAGTTTTAACTGTTTCTGAACTGGGCTGGTTCACCCCTCCTTAGGCAACCTGGTGGTTCCCCAGTCCTGGGAAGTCACCATATTGATGCTGAACTTAGTGCAGATACCCAATCGGCATAGCACATTGAGCCCAGAACTCCTGGACTCAAGCGATTCTCCTACCTCAGCCTCCTGAGCAGCTGGGACTACAGGTGCGTGCAACTGTGCCCAGCTGTAGCAGCTATTACCTTTGTGTACCTCACACACTTCCTACTCTGCAACTCCCTCTTTTCTGGTAACTAATCTCATCCTCCGTCAAGCACAGGGATAGGCACATGACCAGCTGAGCAATTCTAGTACTACATCCTTGGCCACAGCAACTATTCCAATAATGGGAGAGTGACTCAGACTGAGCCATCTGGATCTCCTGATGAATACTTTTTCCTCTTTGATTGTATCATATAATCATAAAGGTATGAATAAAGAGCTTTGAGTAACCACTGCACCAACTCTCTCTTTGTTAAATAAGTCAAAGAAGAGATGCAAACATTCAGAAAGAAGTAGTGACAAGAAGTGGACAAAGATTAAAAGTATGAAGCCCCTACCCTTCCCAGATCCATGAGTAGATTATTTTTAAATCCCCTATGAGCCCAAGTATAGTGGCTCGTGCCTGTATCCCAGGACTTCAGGAGGCTGAGGCAGGAGGATTCCTTGAGGCCAGTAGTTCAAGATCAGCCTGGGCAACATAGCAACACCTCATCTCTACAAAAAATTTAAAAATAAGCTGGGTGAGGCGGGTGGATCACGAGGTCAGGAGATCAAGACCACGGTGAAACCCCGTCTCTACTAAAAATACAAAAAATTAGCCGGGCGTGGTGGCGGGCACCGGTAGTCCCAGCTACTCAGAGAGGCTGAGGCAGGAGAATGGCGTGAATCCGGGAGGCGGAGCTTGCAGCGAGCCGAGATCGCGCCACTGCACTCCAGCCTGGGCGACAGAGCGAGACTCCGTCTCAAAAAATAAAAATAAAAAAAAAATAAGCTGGGCATGGTGGCATGCGCCTATAGTACTAGCTACTTGGGAGGCTAAGGCAGGAGGATCACATGAGCCCAGCAGTTCAAAATTGCAGTGAGCTGTGATCATTTCACTGCATTCCAGCCTGAATGACACAGTAAGACTTGTCTCTAAAAATAAAATTTTAAATCTTCTATGGAAAACAGTATGGTAGTTCCTCAAAAAATTTAAAAAAGAATTACCATATGATACAACAATTCCACTAGAAGAGATATTTGTATACCCATGTTTATTACAGCATTGTTCACAAAGCCAAAAGGTAGAAGCAACGCAAATGTCTTTCAACAAATGAATGAATAAAATAAAATGTGGTACAGGGCCAGGCGCGGTGGCTCACACCTGTAATCCCAACACTTTGGGAGGCCGAGGTGGGCAGATCACGAGGTCTAGAGACCATCCTGGCCAACGTGGTGAAACCCCGTCTCTACAAAAATACAAAAATTAGCTGGGTGTGATGGCACACGCCTGCAGTCCCAGATGCTAAGAAGACCGAGGCAGGAGAATCACTTGAACCTGGGAGGTGGAGGTTTCAGTGAGCTGAGATCATGCCACTGCACTCCAGCCTGGGTGACAGAGTGAGACTCCATCTCAAAAAAAAAAAAAAAAAAAAAAAATGTGGTATATACATACAATGAAGCATGATTCAGCCTTAAAAAGGAAGAAAATTCTGACACATACTACAACATGAATGAACCTTGAGAACATTATGTTAAGTGGAATAAGGTAATCACAAAAAGGCAAATAATCTATGATTCTACCTATGTGAGGTCCCTAAAGTAGTTAAAAATCATAGAAACAGAAAGTAGAGTGGTGGTTGCCAGGGGCTGGGAGGAGGTAGAGACTGTGGAGTTGTTGTGCAATGGGTACAGAGTTTCAGTTTTGCACAATGAAGAATTCTGAAGACTGGTTGTACAACAATGTAAATTATTTAATAATACTGATGATATACTTTAAAATGATTATGGCCATTGTTGCCCACACATGCAATCCCAGCACTTTGGGACACCGAGGTGGGAGGATCACTTGAGTTTAAGGTCAGCCTAGGCAACCAGCAACACCTCATCTCTACCAAAAAAAAAAAATTAAGACCAATGACAGTGGCTCACGCCTATAATCCCAACACTTTGGGAGGCTGAGACAGGAGGATGGCTTGAGCCCAGGAGTTTGAGACCTGGGCAACACAGTGAGACCCTGTCTCAATTTTTAATGATCAATAATTTTTTTTTTTTTTTTGAGACAGAGTCTCGCTCTGTCACCAGGCTGGAGTGCAGTGGCACAATCTCGGCTTGTTGCATCCTCCACTTCCTGTGTTCAAGCGATTCTCCTGCCTCAGCCTCCCAAGTAGCTGTGACTACAGGCACACGCCACCACGCCCGGCTAATTTTTGTATTTTTAGTAAAGACGGGGTTTCACCATGTTGGCCAGGATGGTCCCGATCTCTTGACCTCGTGATCTGCTCACCTCAGCCTCCCAAAGTGCTGGGATTACAAGCATGAGCCACCATGCCCAGCCAATAATCAATAAATTCTTAAAAAATTAAAATGTTTGGCCAGGCGCGGCGGCTCATGCCTGTAATCCCAGCACTTTGGGAAGCCAAGGCGGGCGGATTATGAGGTCAGGAGATCGAGATCATCCTGGCTAACATGGTGAAACCCTGTCTCTACTAAAAAATACAAAAAAATTAGCCAGACATGGTGGTGGATGCCTATAGTCCCAGCTACTCAAGAGGCTGAGGCAGGAGAATGGCGTGAACCCAGGAGGCGGAGCTTGCAATGAGCCAAGATCACGCCACTGCACTCCAGCCCGGGAGACAGAGCAAGACTCCATCTCAAAAAAAAAAAAAAAGAAAAAAAAATTAAAAATTTTAATGGTTAAAATGGTAAATTTTATGCTATGTTTATTTTTCCAAAATTAAAAAAAATTAATTCCCTTTTTTACTTAAAACTATTACTTGCAACTGAAAAAAAGGGTCTGTTGAACATGAAATCCAACACTCAAATATAGTATTAGACCTTGATATTAGAACTGGCCATGCCGGGCATAGTAGCTCATACCTGTAATCCCAGTACTTTATGAGGTCAAGGTAGGAGGACTGTTTGGGCCCAGGAGTTTGAGACCAGTTTAGGGAACATGGTGAGACCCCAACTACAAAAAGTCAAAAAATTAGCCAGGCATAGTGGTACATGCCTGTGGTCCAAGCTACTAAGGAGGCTGAGGTGGGAGGATTGCTTGAGCCCAGAAGGTCGGGGCTGCAGTGAGCCAAGTTCAAGTTCAGGCCACTGCACTCCAGCCTGGGTGAAAAAGTGCGACTCTGTCAAAAAAAAAAAAAACTGGCCAAGTATGAAGTATGGGATTAGGGGATGGTAAGAATTTCACTGCACAGGCTAGAAAGCAATTCCCATTGTACTAGAGTAAACCAGCATCAATTTGATCTGATGTAGTCTGGGATTCAAACTATATTCTCACCTTTAGAGAATTTGACAGAAAAATGTCAGAATATTAAACTGCTTTGGCTACTTATACCTTTCTCAGTGTAGAGTCTTGACAGAAACAAGCCTGGGTATAAATCAAGTCAGTGGCTCACGCCTGTAATCCCAGCACTTTGGGAGGCCAAAGC
This sequence comes from Nomascus leucogenys, assembly GCF_006542625.1. Classification (NCBI taxonomy): domain Eukaryota; kingdom Metazoa; phylum Chordata; class Mammalia; order Primates; family Hylobatidae; genus Nomascus; species Nomascus leucogenys. Next base: position 9,701,365 of record NC_044394.1, on the reverse strand, counting down.
GGGCAGATGACCTGATGTCAGGAGTTCAAGATCAGCCTGGCCAACATGGTGAAACCCTGTTTCTCCCAAAAATACAAAAAATTAGCCAGGCAACTTCCACCTCCTGGGTTCAAGCAATTCTCCTTGGGAAATTGGCTGTTATGTCTCTTTTCTGATTTCTCCTAAGGTCAGATAACAACTTAGTTTCAGTTTGGTAACATGGAACTTTTCTTTCTTTTTTTTTTTTTGAGAAAGGATGTCTCTCTGTCGCCCAGGCTGGAATGCAGTGGCGCGATCTTGGTTCATTGTAACCTCCAACTCCTGGGTTCAAGTGATTCTCCTGCTCAGCCTCCCGAACAGCTGGGATTACAGGTACACGCCACCACTCCAGCTAATTTTTTTTTTTGAGATGGAGTCTTGCTCTGTTGCCCAGGCTGAAGTGCAGTGGTGCCATCTCAGCCCACTACAACCTCCGCCTCCTGGGTTCAAATGATTCTCCTGCCTCAGCCTCCTGAGTAGCTGGGACTACAGGTGAGCACCTGGCCAAGGAGGCCTGTTTCAATATTCAACCTGCATGATAATAAATTTCCCTCTGTTTGGCCGGGCATGGTAGCTCACGCCTGTAATCCCAGCACTTTGGGAGGCCAAGGCGGGCGGATCACAAGGTCAGGAGATGGAGACCATCCTGGCTAACATGGTGAAACCCCATCTCTACTAAAATACAAAAAAAATTAGTCGGGTGTGGTGGCAGGCGCCTGTAGTCCCAGCTACTTGGGAGGCTGAGGCAAGAGAATGGCGTGAACCCAGGAGGTGAAGCCTGCAGTGAGCTGAGATCGCGCCACTGCACTCCAGCCTGGGCAACAGAGCGAGACTCCATCTCAAAAATAAATAAATATATCAATAAAATAAAGTTCCCTCTGTCTTAATCTTTCGAACAAAAGATAACCTGAAGTAACCTGATGTTAACCAATCAGTTATTTCTCTATTGTTTTGTTTCTTTGTTGACAGCTAGTAAGGGAAATAACTTTGAAATGACCAATCCACTTTTTCTTCTGTTTCTCCCTTTTTTTTTTTTTTTTTTTTTTTTTGAGATGGAGTTGCCCCCAAGCTGGAGTGCAATGGCATGATCTCGGCTCACTGAAAACTCCGCCTCCTGGGTTCAAGCGATTCTCCTGCCTCAGCCTCCAGGGTAGCTGGGATTATAGGCGTACAACCACGCCTGGCTAATTTTTTGTATTTTTAGTAGAAACGGGGTTTCACCATGTTAGCCAGGCTAGTCTCGAATTCCTGACCTCAGGTGATCTGCCAGCCTTGGCCTCCCAAAGTGCTGGGATTACAGGCGTGAGCCACCGTGCCTGGCCTGTGTTTCTCCTTTCTTCAGACCTTCTCCATCTACAAAATCAACCCCTTCTGCTTAGCTCATTGGAACACATTTTATTTTATGAAATGAAGTATTCCAGATTGCAAATAAAATAAAGATCTTTAAACTAAATTGTAATTTTGTCTTTTGACTGTATAATTTACTGCCTTAAAATATGCACAGATTCGCACAGGCAGGCACACACAGGTATAAATATATACACAGACACACACACACATCTAGGGCCAGAGAAAATAAAAAGTATATTCATTAAAAAACCAGGGCCACAATATCACACAATACCAGTATACTATAGAAAGGAGAGACCAGCTGGGCACGGTGGATCACGCCTGTAATCTTAGCACTTTGGAAGGCTGAGGCAGGTGGATCACGAGGTCAGGAGTTCAAGACTAGCCTGGCCAACATAGTGAAACCACATCTCTACTAAAAATACAAAAGTTAGCTGGGCATGGTGGTGCACACCTGTAGTCCCAGCTACTTGGGAGGCTAAGGCAGGGAGAATCGCTTGAACCCAGGAGGCAGAGGTTGCAGTGAGCAGAGATCACACCACTGCACTCCAGCCTGGTGACAGAGCAAGACTCCATCTCAAAAAAAAAAAGAAAGAAAGAAAGAAAAGAGAGACCAAAAGACATGTGACTGTGCTAAAGTATTTAAAAGAAAGATGTACAAATCTAAGATAAGTAAGTCAATTGAACTATGGATACTAAGTTAAGGAAGATTACTTTAAGTTCAATAGGACACATAATTTTTAAGTAGTATGCATCTACGTTTCCAAATGCATTTTTACTTCAATAAAGCAAAGTCTTTAAGAAACATTGCCCCAACAATTCTCACTTGCCATTAAAAAACAAATAAGCAAAGAGAAAAACTTGCCTGGGTAAGAATTATTTTGATAACGCTTTTAACATTTTAATTATGTGATCTTAAAATTGTTTTAACTTTTACTGCTGATCTGAACCATGCTTTCCAAAATCCGTTTTCAACATTTTGCATATGTTGTATAACAAGATTTTGGGACTAATATTTTTCAGACTAACATCACTTTTTCTTTGTTATTAAATCAAGAAAGTCTTCTAACACATTTTAACATCCACAAAGCAAAAATATGTTTCCAGGATGGAAAGAAAGTCTGAAATCAAGAACAAAAATGAGCCAGACGCAGTGGCTCATGCCTGTAATCCCAGCACTTTGGGAGGCCAAGTTGGGAGGATTACTTGAGCTCAGGAGTTTAAGACCAGCCTGGGCAACATAGTAAGGCCCCTTTTCTGCAAAAAATTTAACAATTAGCCAGATGGCTGGGCGCGGTGGCTCACGCCTGTAATCCCAGCACTTTGGGAGGCCAAGGTGGGTGGATCACCTGAGGTCAGTTTAAAACCAGCCTGGCCAACATGGCAAAACCCTGTTTCTACTGAAAATACAAAAATTAGCTGGGTGCAGTGGCAGGCACCTGCAATCCTAGCTACTCGGGAGGCTGAGGCAGAAGAATTGCTTGAACCCAGGAGGCAGAGGTTGCAGTGAGCTGAAATTGTGCCACTGCACTCCAGCCTGGGCAACAGAGCAATATTCTGCCTCAAAAAAAAAAAAAAAATTAGCCAGATATGGTGGCACACACCTGTAGTCCCAGCTACTCGGGAGGCTGAAGTGGGAGGAATGCTTGAGCTCAGAAGGTCAAAGTTACAGTGAGCCATTATCATGCTACATGCCTGGGTGACAGAGCGAGACCCTGTCTCTCAGAAAAAAAAAAAAAGAAAAGAAAAGAAAGAAAGAAAACTTAAACAATAAGCTTTCAAAGAGAAATATGGCAGGAAGAGTCTATAAAAAACACTTGGGTGGGGCTTTACTGCTTCTACTTCTAATTTCAGTCACTGTAATGTTCCAAAATGAAAAAAATATTTCAAAAAATATTTGTCATGGATATCATAAACAATCACCCTTAAAAACTAATGTTTTACTCTCCATAAAGAGGGCCCAACAAATTGTTATTATTTGAAAGAATAAGCTAATAGAGAGTCCAAAATTCAAATGAAACCAATCTGTAAAAGTGACACTCAGACTTTCTCATTGTGGATGGTGGCTCTAAAAAAAAAAAAGCTTCATATTTGAAAAGTCTTTGAGGAAAAGGCAACTCACAGAATAGGAGAAAATATTCTCAAATCATATATCTAATAAGGAATTAATACCCAGGATATTTAGAAAACTCCTAAAACTAAATAAACAAACAAAAACAAACAATTAAAAAATGGGCAATGGACATGAAGAGCCATTTCTCCAAAGAAGCTAAATGAATAGCCAATAAGCACATAAAAAGATGCTAAACGTTACTAATCATTAGAAAAATCCAAATCAGAACCACAGCCCAGTCCCATTAGGATGGCTACTATCAAAAAAAAAAGAGAGAGGAAACTAACAAGTGTTGGAAAGGGTGTGGAGAAGTTGGGACCCTTGTACATTGTTGATGGGAATGAAAAATGGTACATTCACTGAGGAAAACCATGGTGGTTCCTCAAAACATTAAAAACAGCATTACTATACAAGCCAGCAATTCTCAAAAGTAGAGTCTCAAAGAGATAGGAGGCTGGGTGCAGTGGCTCACACCTGTAATCCCAGCACTTTGGGAGGCTGAGGCGGGTGAATCACCTGAGGTCAGGAGATCGAGACCAGCCTGGCCAACATGGTGAAATCTCATCTCTACTAAAAATACAAAAATTAGCTGGGCGTGATGGTGAGCACCTATAATCCCAGCTACTCAGGGGGCTGAGACAGGAGAATCACCTGAACCCAGGAGGCGCAGGTTGCAGTAAGCCAAGATCATTCCACTGCACTCCAGCCTGGGCGACAGAGTGAGACTCCGTTTTCGGGTTTTTTTTTGTTGGTTTTTTTTTTTTGAGATGGAGTCTTGCTCTGTCGCCCAGGCTGGAGTGCAGTGGCACAATCTCGGCTCACTGCAACCTCCACCTCCTGGGTTCAAGCGATTCTCCTGCCTCAGCTTCCTGAGCAGCTAGGGCTGCAGGAGTGTGCCACTATGCCCGGCTAATTTTGTATCTTTAGGAGAGACGAGGTTTCACCAGGTTGGCTGGGCTGGTCTTGAACTCCTGGCCTCATGTGATCCTCCCACCTCAGCCTCCCAAAGTGCTGGGACTGCAAGCATGAGCCAAAGTGCTCAGCCCATCCATCCTTTTATAAATGATTTTTTTTATTTACTTACTTAACTGTATTTATTTATTTATTTTTAGACAGGGTTGCACTCCATCACCCAGGCTGGAGTGCAGTGGCACGATCTCGGCTCACTGCAGCCTAGACCTCCCAGGCTCAAGCAATCCTCCCACCTCAGCCTCCCAAGTAGCTGAAACTACAGGCACACACCACCAAGCCTAGTTAATTTTTTAAGTTTTTGTAGAGACAAGGTCGTGCTATGTTGCCCAGGCTGGTCTTGAACTCTTAAGATCAAGCGATCCTCCTGCCTCAACCTCCCAAAGTGCTAGGATTACTGGTGTGAGCCACTATGCCCTGCCTCATTCAGCCTTTTAAAGGAAGGAAATTCTGACCTATGCTACAATGTAGATGAACGTTGAGGACATTATGCTAAGTGAAATATGCCAGTTACAAAAAGGCAAATACTGTATGATTCCACTCATATGAGGTACTTGGACTAGCATAAAATTCTGTTCAGAAAAAAACAATTTTCAACCCAAGAAAGTTCAACACTAATGATTATTTTGCAGTTATAAATCCCATACAACTGACCAAACTTGAATAACTCCTTTTTTAAGAAAACCATTTTTCTGCCTAAGAAAATTTTAACTCACTTTAACTTCATCAGAGTTTAACACACGCTGTGTTATAGTTACTTTAAGGCTCATTACACAATATTAGTTCTAAAGTTTCTGTACTGCGGTTATGCTACCTTTTATTTTGAAAACTGAAAAATTACTATAAGAGAAAGTAATCTGACTAAAGTAAAGGCTCTCTTTTTGGAATCAGGTACTCCAAACAAACAATTAATTCACATGTCCCAAAAAAGTTAAAACCATACCATTTAAATCTGCATTTTCAAATCTGACCCAGACTATTTTCTCCTTTTCTTCTGTTAGAGGTGTTCCACTGTAAGCCTGCATAGTAAACAGAAACATTTGAATAAACATATTTTACAGCTTTAATATTACTGATGTTCAAAACAAAGAGTGACTTAAAGCCAACACTATACCTCTCCAACTTCACCAACCCTACATCTTGGTAACTAGAATATTTTAGAACATTACTACCCCCAAAGAGTGGTATCCATGAGTCTGATAACCTTGGTCAAAAGAGTTTTTAACTTATTAAAAGAACTGCAAGCTAGGCACCTGTAATCTCAGCACTTTGGGGGGCCAAGGCAGGCGGACCACTTGAGGCCAGGAGTTCAAGACCAGCCTGGCCAACATGGCGAAACTGTCTCTACTAAAAACACAAAAATTAGCTGGGTGAGGTGTGGTGCATGCCTGTAATTCCAGCTACTGGGGAGGCTGAGACACAAGAATCACTTAAACCTGGAAGGCAGAGATTGCAATGAACAGAGATCGCGCCACTGCACTCCAGCCTAGACGACTGAGCAAGACTCTGTCCCCCACAAAAAAAAAGAACTGCAGAAACCTAAAATACAATGATCACAATCTATTATGCAGCATTACTATAATTCAAAGGCAAACAAAAAACTAACCAGCCCCTATACTGGTCAACAAGGCTTAGAAAACAAACAGAACTACTACCTTTAAGTGCTAGGTGTTTGTGGCAATTATACTGTACCTATACTTTTTAAGAGTATTACTGTACTTTTTTAGTCTCTTATCAAGCTTCTAGACCCAACCTATCAGCAGCTGCTTCCTGGAAGCCTGCAAGGGTCAAAAGATAAGCATTAATGGCATGAAGTATCAACAGTATTCAACGGTATTCAAAAGGAGGCATCTCTCCATAAAGCATGTTTTTTCTTTTTTTTTTTTTGAGACAGAGTCTCACTCTATCACCCAGGCTGGAGTGCAGTGGCACGATTTTGGCTCACTGTACCCTCCACCTCCCAGGTTCAAGTGATTCTCCTGCCTCAGCCTCCCAAGTAGCTGGAACTACAGGCGTGTGCCACCATGCCCAGCTAATTTTTTGTATTTTTAGTGGAGATGGGGTTTCACCATGTTGGCCAGGCTGGTCTTGAACTCCTGACCTCAGGTGATCCGCCCTGCCTCGGCCTCCCAAAGTGCTGGGATTACACAGGTGAGCCACCATGCCCTGCCTAACATACCGTTTTTAAAAAACACCAGCTTGGGCAACATGGAGAAACCTCGTCTCTATAAAAAAAAAAATCTGGGCATGGTGGCATGCACTTGTAGTCCCAGCTACCGGGGAGGCTGGGATGGGAGGATCACCTGAATCTGGGAAATTGAGGCTGCAGTGAGCCATGATAGTGCCACTACACTCCAGCCTGGGTGAGAGTAAGACCCTGTCTCAAAAAAAAAAATTTTCTCCCCTAATATTATCTAATCTAATCAAATCTAACATTTGCATTTCTCAAAACTACAAAAGTAACACTGGTGCATTACTGTTAAAACCCAGACATTATTTGGATTTCATAAGCTTTCTCACTAATGCCCTTTCTCTGCTCCAGGATGCAAACCAGGATGCCACACTGCATTTAGGACAACTTTCTTTTTTCCTGTATCAGGCTTTCCTTTCCTTTAATGTGGTGAAGCAATAACATTTTCAAATTCTTCTTCAGCTTAGCAGACTTATTCCTTTGTGACATTTGATTTCTGAGTGATATGCAGAACAAAAGAAGGTCAAAGAAGGTCTTTCAGTGTATTGGGATTCTTGAACCTCTTGTTGCGTTCCCTGTGAGGGGGAAATATGTCATACAAAATGAGGCTTATATGCTTTTACTATGTCTTCAAGTTTTCCTCTCTCTTTAGTGGACATGGTGTTTTTTAATTCAGAATTTTTGAGAAAATTCTGGGAAGACGACTGAAGCACCTGAGCTCTGCTTCATGTGTTCCTTACTACAGCTTTGCACAAAGGTGAATCACATCATTTCTTGCCTCTTATGATCTCCTTTTCCCACACTTATTTTATTCTCAGTAAGACACAGACTCACCCATTTCCCTTCTACCTTTCACCTGATGTCTTTTAAAAAAAAAAAAAAGTTGTTTTTGGGTTTTTGTTTTTGTTTTTCTTGAGACAGGGTCTGGTTCTGTCACCTTGGCTAGAGTGCAGTGGTATGATCTCAACTCACTGCAACCTCCACCTCCTGGGCTCAAGCGATCCTCCCATGTCAGCCTCCCAAATAGCTGGGACTACAGTTGTGCACCACCACACCCAGCTAATTTTTGTATTTTCTGTAGAGATGGGGTTTCACCATGTTGCTCAGGCTGGTCTGGTACTCCTGGGCACAAGCAATCTCCCCGCCTAGGCCTCCCAAGTGCTGGGATTACAGGTGTGAGCCACCACACCCGGCATCACCTGATGTCTTTATAGAGGTCAATGTACTGCCACACATTTTTTTCCTTTTCCCCCAGCAATGATTAAAAGCCCTTCTTCAAACAAGAGCAACTCATTTAGCCCTCTTATTTAGGGTCAAAACTTTCACTTCACTACTGAAAAGATTTATTTACTTCTTCTTTTATATTTCAACACTGGTTTCTAACACACATACACACACTCATAAGTACAAAGTTATTTTTGAATTTTATATAACATAGCTATAATCATTGTAGGTGTCATTCTGTGTATGTTGTCTTATTTGCTCACTGTAGAGAAAATAATTTCCATAGTGTACTATTTTGTCATAATTTTTATTTAGAGCAAATTATTCTATAGGGACCATGATATATCATCATTTGCTTGAGTATTAATTGACATTTAAGCTGATTACAAGTTTTTACACTGAAAATGTAAAAATTTCATATATACTGAAAAGTTCTAAGCTTTAACTTTTTCTTTGTTGAATTATTTTTTAAAATAAATTTTCGGCCAGGTGCAGTGGCTCACGCCTGTAATCCCAGCACTTTGGGAGGCCAAGGCAGGAGGATCACCTGAGGTCAGGAATTCGAGACCGGCCTGGCTAACATGGTGAAACCCTGTTTCTACTAAAAATATAAAAATTGGCCGGGCGTGGTGGCACATGCCTGTAATCCCAGCTACTCAGGAGGCTGAGGCAGGAGAATCACTTGAAACTGGTAGGCAGAGGTTGCAGTGAGCCGAGATCATGCCATTGCACTCCAGCCTGGGCGACAAGGGTGAAACTCCGTCTCAAAAAAAAAATAATAATAATAATTAAATAAATAAATTTTCATAAGTGAAATTATTAGATCAAGACACAGCCAAGGGCAACTACCAGCCATCAATATTATCACAACTAGAATTCAATGAGTGATAACTAAAGAAGCTGCTACCAGTCCAACAACACATGTTCTCTCTTTAGGAGGATATTTACAGACCCAGAGAATACCTAGGCTCCATGAATTTGATGATTCCCAGAATAGAGCAGGAGGTAGAACACAATATTAGCAGAAAACATTATTTTTTAATGTCTGACCACAAAGTACCAAAGCAGGACTCTGAATTAAATGTGGGGAAAAAAATGTTAGAAAGCACTGTTCTCATGTCAACCAAACAGTAGAAAAAATGTCTAATATAGGCCGGGCGCGGTGGCTGACACCTGGAATCCCAGCACTGTGGGAGGCTGAGGCAGGCAGATCACAAGGTCAGGAGATCGAGACCATCCTGGCTAACACGGTGAAATCCCATCTTTACTAAAAATACAAAAATTAGACAGCTGTGGCAGCAGGCGCCTGTAGTCCCAGCTACTCGGGAGGCTGAGGCAGGAGAATGGCATGAACCCAGGAGGCGGAGCTTGCAGTGAGCCGAGATCACGCCACTGCACTCCACCCTGGGAACAGAGTGAGACTCTGTCTCAAAAAAAAAAAAAAAGTCTAATATAACAAAAAGTTACTCCTATTATTGCTTTCCTAAGCAACCTATGGTCAGTAGGTTCTAAAATGACGACGTCTTACCATTACAATTAGAAATTGTAATGTCTCTGGCTCATCTGATTATTTCGACTAGGATTGTATGCCAAAAATCTACATCTCTACCCTGGATCTCCAGTGTCAAACTCCCTCCAGGAAAGACTACTTAGTATTTCCTTTGCTTTATTTTATGCTTTATATACATGAGACCCTTTAAGCCTCAAAACAAACCCATGATAAATAAGATGATTAACCCGAGTTTACACATAAGGATACTGATGTTTAGAAAGGTTCAGTAACTTGTTTAGAACTAGTAAGATGCAGAGCTGAAATATAAAGTCAAATCTAATATCAAAGTCTACGTTCTTTTTTTTTTTTTTTTTTTTTTTTGAGATGGAGTTTCACTCTTGTTGCCCAGGCTGGAGTGCAATGATGCGATCTCAGCTCACTGCAACCTCCGCCTCCCGGGTTCAAGCGATTCTCCTGCCTCAGCCTTCCTGAGTAGCTGCGATTACAGGCATGCGCCACCACACCAGGCTAATTTTTGTATTTTTAGTAGAGACGGGGTTTCTCCATGTTGGTCAGGCTCGTCTCGAACTCCTGACCTCAGGTGATCCGCCCACCTCAGCCTCCCAAAAGTGCTGGGATTACAGGCGTGAGCCACTGCACCCGGCCCAAAGTCTATGTTCTTAATCACTAAGCTACTCTAAGCCTAATGTGCAAAATATGAAGTTATAACTTCTCTGCCAAATAAAGCAAACACCTACTAGGATCCTATTGTCCCCATTACATCCTCACTAAATTTATCATTGTTGGATTTTATTCCACTCTATTCCTCAATTCAAATGGCATCTCATTCATTAAGCCTTCTTTGATGTCCTCCAACTGAATTTAATTTTCCTTCTACTATATTACCATAACACACTGTTTCTTTTCTCCTTTTTTTCCCACTCAGCTTTTCAGGTTGAAGGCACTGTGTTTGCTAGGATCCTCTCATAAAGCTGGGACACTGGATCTATGAATGTCCTTTTTGAACACTCCAGTTACAGATACCCATGGTAGTCAAGGAAGACTACAACCATAAGGAGAAAGTATGGAAACCTTTCCCTTCAGGAGTCCCACTAGAACAGTGCTTCCCAAAGGTACCACTTCATAAGAATCACCTGAGATTCTTACTCTCGCTACAAGTTACCAGTTACCATCCCAAATCAATTGTGTTAAGACTCTGAGAGAGGAAATTATTACTTTTAATAAGTATGCCAAGTGATAATTATGTTGTTTGGAAATAGTATACTAGATAATCCCAGTAAGGCTATTCTCATTCTTTATTCTCATATTTATATAAAAGGAACAGTAAAATACTTAATCTCTTATCAGAGTAACAGGATACCTTAGCTGGCATAAAAATGCTGCTCAATATAAAAGAGATGTAGATTTGTGTTCAGGTACAATACTTAGCTCATATCTAGTTAAGGAGTGCAGAGTGTATATTGCTTTTCTCCCTGCTGACAGGCAACACTTAAATAGGACAAGAAAATAGAAACCTACGAGAGTCCCAGGTCTCAAATCTCTACTAACAATTCACCTTGATTCTTCTTAGGAAGGCAAAGTCCTAAGGAATAATATTTATGCCACTGTCATCACAACACTGCGGCACATCTAAACAATAATATAGTCCCACCCTACCAATGCTCAGGAGGCTAAAACATCAAAAACCTTTCTGAAGTTGCTGGTACTAGTGTCAAGTTTAGGAAACCAAACATTTCAGAGCTCTCCTGACCAAACGGAAAGCTGAAAGCACATATAGACACTTACCTGTGGCACAACATCCTGCAGAAAAGTCACAACACTTTCCATGTAGGACTGCTCTCTGGAAAAGGGTGAAATGGACAACACTGGTCAGGAAAGCTTAATATAGAACATGAAAAAAGCTCTATTTACAAGCCTTAATAAAGTCACTTGTTTTTTGTTATTGTTGTTTTTTGGGTTTTTTTTGTTTTGTTTTGTTTTGTTTGAGACAAGGTTTCACTCTGTCACCCAGGCTGGAGTGCAGTGGTGCGATCTCGGCTCACTGCTGCCTCGACCTCCAGGGCTCAAGCAATCTTCCCACCTCAGGCTCCCAAGTAGCTGGGACTACAGACATGCGCCACCATGCCCAGCTAATTTTTGTATTTTTTGTAGAGATGGTGTTTCACCATGTTGCCCAGGCTGGTCTCAAACTTCTGAGCTCAAGTGCTACAGACATCGCCATGCCAGTATTTTGTATTTTTTGTAGAGATGGTGTTTCACCATGTTGCCCAGGCTGGTCTCAAACTTCTGAGCTCAAGCGATCCTCCCGCCTCAGTCTTCCAAAGTGCTGGGATTACAGGCATCACTCATAATATTCAAAAAAGGCAAAAAAAAAAAAAAAAAAAGGCTAACTCTTATCACCTGATATTTCTGCTAAACTACTTTCTCGTTTCATGGGTCTTTATACATGTTATTAAATGTAAATGGGCTTTTAACATTTTTAAACATCATCTCTTTTTAAAAGTCATGCTCTCCTAATTTGATAGAGACAGCTTCTAAGTCATATTTGGAGGAGTGATGACAGAGACCTAAGGTAGGACCTTCCTCTTGAGTCAGAGCAGAAGAATGCCCTAATTAGAGCAAGTAAAACTATTGCTGATGACTCACTATCTAGTGACCTTCTCCTTAAATTGGTTACAAACCTAGTCCCTTACCTGTATATAGCAGGTAAGTCTACATTTTCTGGTAGATACAGGCATTAGAAGCTATCAAGCCTTTACAGAACTTTTGGTATAGAAAAGACATGGAAACAAATTAAAATGCCTAAAAATGAGGGAAAGCTGGATGCAGTAGCATGTGCCTGTAGTCCCAGCTATTTAGGAAGCTGAGGTGGAAGGATCACTTGAACCCAGAAGTTGGCAGCCAGGCTAGGCAACATAGCAAGACCCCATCTCTAAAAAACAAACAAACAAAAAAAGGGAAGGGGAAAAAACAACATTGTTAATTAAGTAAGGACACTAAATTAATGTATTTTAAATACAAAGTACATAAATTTCAGCAAGTGGAAAAAAACAATTTCTTCAAAACACTATTTTAGGCCAGGCCTGGTAGCTCACACCTGTAATCCCAGCACTTTGGCAGGCCAAGGTTAAGTGGATAACTTGAGGTCAGGAGTTCAAGACCAGCCTGGCCAACATGGTGAAACCCTGTCTCTACTAAATATACAAAAATTAGCTGGACCTGGTGGTGCACCCTGTAACTCCAGGTGCTTGGGAGGCTGAAGCAGGAGAATCACTTGAACCCAGGAGGTGGGGATTGCAGTGAGTCAAGATCACGCCACTGCACTCCAACTTGGGTAAAAAAGCAAGACTCTGTTTCAAAAAAACAACAACGAAAAAATCAAAATACGCCGGGCGCGGTGGCTCACGCTTGTAATCCCAGCACTTTGGGAGGCCGAGGCGGGCGGATCAGGAGGTCAGGAGATCGAGACCACGTTGAAACCCCGTCTCTACTAAAAATACAAAAAATTAGCCGGGCGTGGTGGCGGGCGCCTGTAGTCACAGCTACTTGGAGAGGCTGAGGCAGGAGAATGGCGTGAACCTGGAAGGTGGAGGTTGCAGTGAGCCGAGATCGCGCCACTGCACTCCAGCCTGGGTGACAGAGTGACACTCCGTCTCAAAAAAAAAAAAAAAGAAAAAATCAAAATACTAATTCAAATCCATTTCGAGAGATGTGAAAAATCACACTTGAAAATAATATGATTTATCGTAAATCCTATTTAAAAAGCATTATGCCCTAGAGACCTACAAAAATCGATTAGGCCTAAAAAAGAAAATTATTAGGCTACCTCTCCAACCTCATTTTTTGCCACTCTCCTTATTCTGATTCAGCCATATGCAACTTCAATTCCTAGCACACACCAAATTCTTCTTTGAATCAAGACCTTTACACCACCTTTCTTTCTATCTGGATTCCTTCCCATCCCCTTCCCTTCCTTTTAGTTCTCCAGGTTAAGTGCTGCCTCCTTTCAGAGAGCTTCCAGGACAGCCTTACATGTATTCTCCTTTGTCACTCTCCATTGTAGTACACTGTGCACAATCACAGCCTGTCATTATTTTACTTATTTACTTGTTTGCTTCAGCCTAGCCAATCTGACGAAGCACCATCTCTACCAAAAATACAAAAATTAGGCTGGGCGTGGTGGCTCAAACCTGTAATCCCAGCACTTTGGGAGGCTGAGGCAGGTGGATCACCTGAGGTTGGGAGTTTGAGACCAACCTGGGCAACATGGGGAAACGCTGCCTCTACTAAAAAATACAAAATTAGCCAGACATGGTGGCGCATGCCTGTAATCCCAGCTAATCGGGAGGCTGAAGCAGGAGAATCACTTGAACCCGGGAGGCAGAGGTTGCAGTGAACGGAGATCGTGCCATTGCACTCCAGCCTGGGCAAAAAGAGTGAAACTCCATCTCAAAAAAAATATCTATATATACAAAAATTAGCCAGGCATGGTGATCCACATTTGTAATCCCAGTTACTTGGGAGGTTGAGGCAAGAGAATCATTTGAACCCAGAAGGCAGAGGTTGCAGTGAGCCAAGATCATGCCACTGCACTCCAGCCTGGGCAATGGAGCGAGACTGCATCTCCAAAAAAGAAAAAAATAATAATATATATACATATAAAATATATTTATTTATTTTATTTTTTTGGGAACGAAGTCTTGCTCTTGTCCCCCAGGCTGGAGTGCAATGGCGCGATCTCAGCTCACTGCAACCTCCGCCTCCCAGGTTCAAGCGATTCTCCTGCCTCAGCCTCCCAAGTAGCTGGCATTATAGGCTCCTGCCACCACGCCCAGCCAAGTTTTGTATTTTTAGTAGAGATGGGTTTTCTCCACGTTGGTCAGGCTGGTCTCGAACTCCCAACCTCAGGTGATCCGCCCACCTCAGCTTCCCAAAATGCTGGAATTACAGGCGTAAGCCACTGCGCCCAGCCATATATATTTTTTAAGACACAGTCTCACTCTGTCACCCAGGCTAGAGTGTAATGGCACAATCACAGCTTACCACAGCTTCAAGCTCCTGGGCCGAGGTGATCCTCCCATCTCAGCCTCCCGAGTAGCTAAGGCTCCAGGCGCCTGCCACAATGCCTGGCTAATTTTTGTATTTTTTTAAGGCATGAGGGTCTCGGGATGTTGTTCAGGCTGGTGTCAAACTCCTGGTTTCAAGCAATCCTCCCGTGTCAGCCTTCAAGTATACATATCTTTGGCCAGGCACGGTGGCTCACACATGTAATTCTAGCACTTTGGGAGGCCAAGACAGGCAGATCACCTGAGGTCAGGAGTTCAAGACCAGCCTGGCCAACATTGCAAAACCCCGTCTTTGCTAAAAATACAAAAATTGGCCAGGCCTGGTGGCGCTCGCCTGTAATCTCAGCTACTTGGGAGGCCGAAGCAGGAGAATCGCTTGAATCTGGGAGGGAGAGGAGGGGGTGGAGGCTGCAGCGAGCCAAGATGGTGCCACTGCACTCCAACCTGGGCAACAGAGTGAGACTCCATCTAAAAAAAAAAAAGTATACATATCTTCAAACCATATTAGATTATAAACTCCTAGTAAGTATAGACATTCTTTGTCAAAGAATGCCAAAAACAGAGAAATATACTATGACACTTACTTTGAAACTTTCTGACAGAGACCTAGACTAAGAGATTCCTTTTATAGATAACACATGGATACACAGACGGGAACACCACACACTGGTGCCTATCAGAGTTGGGTGGGAGCGGGGAGAGGATCAGGAAAAATAACTAATGGGGACTATGCTTAATACCTGGGTGATGAAATAATCTGCACAACAAACCCCTGTGACATGAGTTTCCCTATATAACGAACCTGCACATGTACCCTTGAACTTAAAAGTTAAAAGAGATACATTTTACATCACTGTCTGGTAAATACATAAATACACATGAACATATCTATATGCATGTCATGAAACAATACAAACTCTCAGCTATATTTTCTATTATATTCTATTTCATTTTCTTTTTTTTTCTTTTTTTTTTTTTTTTTGAGACAGAGTCTCACTCTGTTGCCCAGGCTGGGGTGCAGTGGCGTGATCTCGGCTCACTGCAAGTTTCACCTCCAGGGTTCATGCCATTCTCCTGACTCAGCCTCCCGAGTAGCTGGGACTACAGGCGCCACCATACCCGGCTAATTTTTTGTATTTTTAGTAGAGACGGGGTTTCACTGTTTTAGCCAGGATGGTCTCAATCTCCTGATCTCGTGATCTGCCTGCCTGGGTCTCCCAAAGTACTCGGATTACAGGCATGAGCCACCACGCCCGGCCTCTATTTCATTTTCTACTACAACTCCTGACCCACTAAACTGATTTAACAATCCACTAATTTGTTAAACTTGGAGTTTGAAAACACTGCTCTTCAGGATTTAGCATAGTGCTCTTCGTGTACTCTGTAAATGTGCTGAACACATCAACTTAACTCTCCAATTCTTCATTTGGTCTTGGCAATTATTATTATTCACCCCATAAAGCCAACAGTTAAAAGATTTTTACAAAAGTAACCATTGTTCATAAAGAAAACCTAAATGTTAGTATTCTGAGTAATCTTTTCTTCAGCTATTGGGTTTATCTGAAATGTGCTTACGTGACAGCCTGGGGGCGAACCACAACTCCACCAGTACAACGACTGGGTCTTCTTGGGGAATCTGTAGCCATAGCTTCATTCATAAAACCTGTTTCCAGAACAACAACAACAAAAAAAAACAGAAAAACATGGATCGTTGTTGGGGGTAGGGAGGAAGCTTTATGATTACTCACTAGAGATCCCTTGTCAAAAATGCCTCAAATGTAGGAAACTTTCCCAGAAATTCCTGTTACACCAGAAAGGGAAAAAAGGAGGAAGTAGGGTTTTAATTTTTTTCAAATTATAATGAGGGGTTTGGGGGGTTATTATTATTTTTGAGATAGAGTCTTGCTCTGTCGCCCAGGCTGGAGTTCAGTGGCACGATCTCTGCTCATGGCAATCTCCGCCTCCCAGGCTCAAGCAATTCTCCTGCCTCAGCCTCCCGACTAGCTGGGATTACAGGTGAGTGCCACCATGCCGAGCTAAATTTTATATTTTTTTGTAGAGACGGGGTTTCACCATGTTGCCAAGGCTGGTCTCGAACTCCTGAGCTCAAGCGATCCATCCGCCTTAGCCTCCCAAAGTGCTGGGATTATAGGCTTGAGCCACCGCGCCCATCCTGTTTTGGTTTTTAATAGGACCAGGTCTCAGAACCACAAAACAATGTAAGGAAGACTCTTGCTGTACCCCTTGGTCTGTTGTTAACATAAATTACAAGGGTGAGAGAACCAGATCATGGGATGGGAATTTACTGAAATTTTATGTTGAGATAGTGAAAACACACATGGTACAATATTTCAAGACCAAACGGAACAAGTGACGTGATACCACTCTACCTTCCAATTAAACCTCTTGGGAATCTATGAGTAAATCACAATTTAAATCACATTCGTAACCCCCTGCTACTGTAACAAATAAGTCAAGTAATTATTTGACTGTAGTAAGTAGTCAAATAAGTAACATAAACTTATACGTTGTTACAGCCCTTTACCCCTTCCCGTCACATCAGTAAATCCTGATCCTAGAATGTTTCATGACCCTCTGAATCACTGAGATTTTAAGAGCATGGAGTCGGCTTGGTTAAGGTTCAAAGAGGACTGACAGCAATATCAAAGATCCCTCACAGGGTTCAGGGAAGCCCACAGCCTGGAACTCATCTTGAAGGCACCGAAAACCATCATTTTTAAGTAGGAAGCATTCACACCTGATGTGAAAACTCCAAACCTGTGCGCCCCACCTCCTACAACCAAAACACCCTCTGCCCCAACGAGCAGAGCCACCACCTCCTCAGAGGATACCTGCACCTCCAGCCCCTCAGCCCTCTCATTCTCAACCCATTCTTGCTTTCTCGAACCACAGTCTCCCAAGCCCTGCCCTTTAAGGGCCCTGTCTCCTGGGGACGACCCTCGCCAGCCACTCAGGCCCCAGTCTCCTGAAAGACACTCGTACGGCGCTGCCCTCTTAACCTCCAACACGGAGCCACCGCTGCCCCCGGCCGCCCTCCGGCCCCTTGCACTGCTCCCCTCCCCCTCCAGTATCGACACCTCTCTCCTGTCGAATTCCTGCCAGCCCGACCCGGTCCCCTCACGCCGCCAGTCCCTCGTCCTCCCCAAGCCTCCCCAAAGCCAAAGCCCTGCCAGCCCTCTCACCGGCCGCCCCGCCGGTTAACGCTAGTCTCCAGCTCTAGGCTCACTGTTTGGAGTCTCCCCGCGTGATTGACGGCAGCCACTTCCTACCACGCCTCAGCGGAACCACCCCCTCTAGCCAATCCCAGAAGCAAACCGGCTACGGCCGGGCACCGCCCTTGGAGGTCAGCTTCGCCAACCAGCAAGTAGGAAAGAGGCGAACCCGCCTCCTGAATGTGTCCAATCCGCTGGGGCTAGAGGGAAAACACAACAGCATGTAAGTTCGGGTGAAGCCAACGTGTCAGGTTCGGTTGCGAACGCAGGCAGCTGGGGAATAATTACGAACATGTACATTTTTTTGGAAGACAGAACCTTCGTGGCTTTGAAAAGAAAAGCAACGTGATCCAGACTCCTGTCCCGCTCACGTGAGCGTTTCAGGTTGGAGCCGGAGGACAGGGAGACTGGTCTGTTTACATCGAATTCTCGCGACAGCTGGTTCGAAGCTCGGAGCACGTGGACATGGCAGCTGCCAATCACTTTTAGCTGGCCACTCACCCGTCCCACACCCGCCTTCTGCCCAGCCCTTGGCAATGTGTTTACCTTCCGGGAGCCTAGGCTGGCTCGCGCCGGCGATCAGCCGAGGAAGGGTTGATCTGAAGGGGCACTGCCGGTAATCTCAACAATTTGAGCTAGGTTTGTAGACCAGGCCTGACCCCTTCCTTGCCTCAGTTTCCATCTCCCTTGTTGTTGAGGATCGAGATCTCGCCATTGTCATTTCATCAGTTACATTTATTAATATAAGTAGAATAATACTGACTGACTTCTTGAACACTCAGCACAGGCCTTCCTATACTTCATATACAGTACTTTAATGTATTATCAAATTTAATGCCAACGACAGGTCCGTGAGGGTATAGCTTATTAACAGGCATGGTGGGCTGGGCGTGGTGGCTCACGCCTGTAATCCCAACATTTTGGGAAGCCTAGGCGGGAAGATCGCTTGAGGCCAGGAGTTCTAGAACAGCCTGGACAACATGAAGAAACTCCGTCTCTACTAAAAATAGCCAGGTGTGGTGGCCGATGCCTGTAATCCTAGCTACTCGGGAGGCTGAGGCAGAAGAATTTCTTGAACCCAGGAGGCGGAGATTGCAGTGAGCCTAGATCACGCCATTGCCCTCCAGCACTTTAGCCTGGGTGACAGAGAGTCCCTCTCAAGATGATAGATAGATGATAGATGATAGATAGATAGATAGATAGATGATAGATAGATAAATTTTTTTTTTTTTTTTTGAGACGGAGCCTTGCTCTGTCACCCAGACTGGAGTGCAGTGGCGCGATCTCGGCTCACTACAAGCTCCGCCTCCCGGGTTCACGCCATTCTCCTGCCTCAGCCTCTCCGAGTAGCTGGGACTACAGGCGCCCGCCACCACGCCCGGCTAATTTTTTTTGTATTTTTAGTAGAGACAGGGTTTCACCGTGGTCTCGATCTCCTGTCCTCGTGATCCGCCCGCCTCGGCCTCCCAAAGTGCTGGGATTACAAGCGTGAGCCACCGCACCCGGCTGATAAAATTTTAAAAAATTAAAAAAAAAAAAAAAAAAAAAAAAAAAAAAAAAACGAAAGAAAAGGCCGGGCATGGTGGCTCACACCTGTAATCCCAGCACTTTGGGAGGCTGAGAGGGGCGGATCACTTGAGGTCAGGAGGTCAAGACCAGCCTTGCCAACATTATGAAACTCTGTCTCTGTTAAAAATACAAAAATTAGCGGGTTTTGATGGTACACGCCTGTAATCCCAACTACTCAGGAGGCTGAGGCAGGAGAATCGCTTGAATCCGAGACGTGGAGGTTGCAGTGAGCCAAGATCGTGCAACTGCACTCCAGCCTCTGGGCAACAGAGCAAAACTCTCACTCAAAAAAAAAAAAAAAAAAAAAAAAAAAAGAAGAATATATTTGGAAATATTGAAATAACTTGATAATGTGGAATTGTAACATTGAAAAGGAGGCCTAGCATGACTAACTCCATTTTGCTCCTAAACTCCCCACTCCCACCCATCGGTGATAGCTGCTTTTGCTTATCTCTACACATAGACTAAGCTAACCAAGGGAGGAATTTACAGTTTAACTTTAAAGCAAGGATGATAATAGTCCTTTCCCAAAACTAACCCCCAAGGAGATAAGGAGGGTGTACACACAAGTAACAATGTTGAGAGTTTGAGAAAGTGTTGTGACCTGAGCAGTAACAGAGAGGCTTCAGGCCTCGAGGAACCCTTGCTGGCGCCCAGATGTCTACGGTCATCAGTCACCCCTTGATTCAAACCCTCTCTTCTTCCCCCTGCCCTTAACACAAAAAGAGCCTGAAATGTGTACTAACTTAAGATGGTTCTTTAGGCTGGACGTGATGGCTCACACCTCTGATCCCAGCAATTTGGGAGGCCGAGATAGGTGGATCACCTGAGGTCAGGAGTTCAAGATCAGACTGACCAACATGAAGAAACCCTGTCTCTACTAAAAATACAAAAATTAGCTGAGCGTGGTGGTGTGTGCCTGTAGTCCCAGCTACTCGGGAGGCTGAGACAGGAGAATCACTTAAACCCGGGAGGCGGAAGTTGCAGTGAGCCAAGATCAAGACACTGCACTTCAGCCTGGGTGACAGAGCAAGACTCCGACTCCTTTTTTTTTCTTTTTTTTTGAGATGGAGTCTCACTGTGTCACCAGGCTGGAGTGCAGTGTCTTGATCTCAGCTCACTGCAACGTCCACCTCCCGGGTTAAAGCGATTCTTCTGCCTCGGCCTCCTGAATAGCTGGGATTACAGGCACCTGCCACCTCGCCCAGCTAATTCTTTGTATTTTTAGTAGAGACTGGGTTTCACCATTTTGGCCAGGCTGGTCTTGAACTCCTGACTTCATGATCCACCCGCCCTGGCCTCCCAAAGTGCTGGAATTACAGGCGTGAGCCACCATGCCCAGCCAAAAAGATGGTTCTTTGGTACATTATTCTGCAATTTTCCGGGTTTGCTAGCTCTCAGAAATAAAGTTACTATCCTTGCTCTAACTCCTTGACTCTTCACCCCTTGGCTGTCATTCAGTGAGCAGAACAAGTTTGGACTCGGTTACAGGATGAAGGTGAGAGGTGAAGCCAGCTGGACTTCCTGGGTAGAGTGGGGACTTAGAGAACTTTTCTGTCTTACAAGAGGATTGTAAAACACACCAATCGGCACTCTGTAGCTAGGATTGGAAAATGCACCAATCAGCACTCTGTAGCTAGCAAGGGGATTGTAAAGTGCACCAACCAGCACTCTGTAGCTAGCAAGGGGATTGTAAAATGCACCAATCAGTGCTCTGTAAAAACGCACCAATCAGCGCTCTGTAGCTAGCAAGAGGATTGTAAAATGCACCAATCAGCACTTTGTAAAATGCACCAATCAGTGCTCTGTAAAATGCACCAATCAGTGCTCTGTAAAACGTACCAATCAGCAGGAGTATAAAAGCCAGGAGTATAAAAGCCAATCGTGGGGAAGATTGAAGAAAGGGCACTGTGATAGGACAGAAACAGAACATGGGGACAATAAGGGAATAAAAGCCGGCCAACCCCCGAGCAGCGGCAACCTGCTCCGGGCCCCCTCCACTCTGTGGAAAGTTAAAAGCTTTGTTCTTTCGTTCTTTTTTTTTTTTTTTTTTTTGAGACGGAGTCTCGCTCTTTCACCCAGGCTGGCGGTGGCGCGATCTCGGCTCACTGCAGGCTCCGCCCCCCGGGGTTCACCCCATTCTCCTGCCTCAGCCTCCCCAGTAGCTGGGACTACAGGCACCCGCCACCTCGCCCGGCTAATTTTTTGTATTTTTAGTAGAGATGGGGTTTCACTGTGTTAGCCTGAATGGTCTCGATCTCCTGACCTTGTGATCCGCCCGCCTCGGCCTCCCAAAGTGCTGGGATTACAGGCGTGAGCCACCGCGCCCGGTTTGTTCTTTCGTTCTTTACAATAAATCTTCCTGCTGCTCATTCTTTGTGTCCCTACCACCTTTAAGAGCTGTAACACTCAACAGGAAGGTCCTCGGCTTCATTCTTGAAGTCAGTGAGACCACGAATCCACCGGAAGGAACCAACTCCAGACACAAAGGGAAAGAATCAAGGATGTTCAAGTCCAACAAACCTTAAAGGTATTAGAAAAAAAAAAAAAAAAAAGGATGTTTTCTGTGTTTTGGGCTCGATCAGCTGAGTGGTGCCATTTACAAATAGGATGAACACTAGCTGAGTTTTACATTTCTTAGTAAATTTCTGTGCCTTCATTGTTTCATCCTTTGTAAATTTTAGAAGGAATATTATGGGCACGGCGCAGTGGCTCAGGCCTGTAATCCCAACACTTTGGGAGACCGAGGCAGGCGGATCATGAGGTCAGGAGATCGAAACCATCCTGACTAACATGGTGAAACTCCATCTCTACTAAAAATACAAAAAATTAGCCGGGCGTGGTGGCTGGTGCTTGTAGTCCCAGCTACTCAGTAGGCTGAGACAGAGAATGGCAAGAACCTGGGAGGCAGAGCTTGCAGTAAGCCGAGATGGCGCCACTGCACTCCAGCCTGGGCAATAGAGCAAGACTCCATCTCCAAAAAAAAAAAAAAAAAAAAAAAGTATATTATGAGCCTCATAGGCTTTCTTTTTAGCAGGGGCGTCAGAGGGGGGCAGTTTTGCTGTTACCCAGGCTGGTGTGCAGTAGTGCAATCATAGCTCACTGCAACCTCCAACTCCTGGGCTCATGTGATCCTCCCACCTCAGCCTCCTCCTAAGTAGCTGGGTTTACAGGCACACACCAACATGCTGGCTAATTAAAAATTTTTTTCTGTAGAGACAGGGCCTTCCTATGTTGCCTAGGCTGATCTTGAACTCCGGAGCTCAAGTGATTCTCCCATCTCAGCCTCCCAAAGTGCTGGGATTACAGATGTGAACCACTGCACCCAACCCATAGGCTTTTTATGACTAAATAAGTTTTTTTTTCTTTTTTTTTTCGTTTGAGACAGAGTCTCACTCTGTCACCTAAGCTGGAGTGCAGTGGCGCGATCTGGGCTCACTGCAACCTCCACCTCCCAAGTTCAAGCAATTCTTTTCGCCTCAGCCTCGTGAGTAGCTGGGACTACAGGTGTGTGCCACCATGCCTGGCTAATTTTTTTATTTTTAGTAGAGACGGGGTTTCACCATATTGGCCAGGCTGGTCTGGTTTCACCATATTGGCCAGGCTGGTCTGGAACTCCTGACCTCGTGATCTGCCTGCCTCGGCCTCCCAAAGTGCTGGGATTACTAGGCGTGAGCCACCACTACGCCTGGCCATTTTTTCCTTTTTTTTTTTGAGACAGAGTGTCAGTCTGTCTCCCAGGGTGGAGTGCAGTGACACAATCATAGCTCACTGCTACCTTGACTTCCCAGACTCAAGTGATCCTCCAACCTCAGCCTCCTGAGTAGCTGGGACGGCAGACCTGCACCACCACTCCTGGCTAATTTTTGTGTTTTTTATTTTCTTTTTCTTTCTATCTATCTTTTTTTTTTTTTTTAATTGAGAGTCTTTGCACTGTCGCCTGGGCTGGAGTGCAGTGGTGCAATCTCGGTTCACTGGAACCTCTGCGTCCCGGATTCAAGCAATTCTTCTGCCTCAGCCTCCCGAGTAGCTGGGATTACCGGCACCCACTACCACATCCAGCTAAGGTTTGGATTTTTAGTAGAGACAGGGTTTCACCATGTTGGCCAGGCTGGTGTCGAACTCGCGATTCACCCACCTCGGCTTCCCAAAGCGCTGGGATTACAGGCGTGAGCCACTAAGTCCGGCCATTTTTGTATTTTTTCTAGAGATGGAGTTTCACCATGTTGCCCAGGCTGGTCTTGAACTCTTGAGCTCGAGCCATGTGCCCGCCTCAGCCTCCCAAAGTGCTAGGATTACAGGCGTGAGTCATCCGCCCAGCCCAAATTTCAAGTTCTTAGATCAGAGTAGAAATTTCTCCAAAGGCACCGGGCACAGTGGCTCATGCCTGTAATCCCAGCACTTTGGAAGGCTGAGGCAGGCGGATCATGTGAGGTTGGGAGTTCGAGACTAGCCTGACCAACATGGAGAAACCCTGTCTCTAAGGGCCGGGCGCGGTGGCTCACGCCTGTAATCCCAGCACTTTGGGAAGCCGAGGCAGGCGGATCACGAAGTCAGGAGATCGAGATCATCCTGGCTAACACGGTGAAACCCTGTCTCTACTGAAAATACAAAAAATTAGCCGGGCGTGGTGGCGGGCACCTGTAGTCCCAGCCACGTGGGAGGCTGAGGCAGGACAATGGCGTGAACCCGAGAGGCGGAGCTTGTAGTGAGCCAAGATCACGCCACTGCACTCCAGCCTGGGCGACAGCGAGACTCCGTCTCAAAAAAAAAAAATAATAATAATAAATAAGCCAGGCGTGGTGGTGCATGCCCGTAATCCCAGCTACTCAGGAGGCTGAGGCAGGAGAAACGCTTGAACCCGGGAGGTGGAGGTTGCCGTGAGCCAAGATCGCACCGTTGCACTCCAGCCTGGGCAACAAGAGGGAAACTCCGTCTCAAGAAACAAAAAAAAAAAAAAGAAAGAAATTTCTCCAAATGAACTGCCAACCAGTTCTAATTACCCCATTTTATTATCCACAAAGATGGTTTGAGATTCTCTCATGAGCCTTCACTGGAGATAAAACGTGTGGTGAGGCCGGGCGCAGTGGCTCACGCCCGTAATCCCAGCACTTTGGGAGGCCAAGGCGGGTGGATCACAAGGTCAGGAGATCGAGACCACAGTGAAACCCCGTCTCTACTAAAAAAATACAAAAAAATTAGCCGGGTGCGGTGGCGGGCGCTTGTAGCTACTCGGGAGGCTGAGGCAGGAGAATGGCCCGAACCCGGGAGGCGGAGCTTGCAGTGAGCCGAGATCGCGCCACTGCACTCCAGCCTGGGCGACAGAGCAAGACTCCATCTCAAAAAACAAAACAAAAAAAAAAAACAAAAAAAAAAACGTGTGGTGATCATATTTTTTAATGGAAGTAACTAGTGGGTGCTTTGTACGTGCTGCCAGCTCATGAGTCACTTCAAAGTACAGAGATGTGGAGAAACTCTTCAGTGAACTATTTGTTCTTGCTACCTAGCAATCCCAGCTACGAAACTCATTTTTAGAGGAAAAGGGTAACTTTAAGGGAGTTCTTTGTTCTTCCAATTGCAACCTTGGCCCAGTATAATAAATTACTAATAACCAAGACTGCCTCTCATATGACCCTACAGAACAAAAAAACAAAATCCCTAGAGAATAGTCAGGGAGCTGTCCATATGCAAACCAAATTTCAAGATCAGTGTGTACTTTCTGGTGTGTTTTTGTTTTGGTTAGGATTCTTCTTTTGGTTTGTTTGTTTTTTAAGCCTTAAGTTATTGCCTCACTGACCCAGGCCACCAGACGCACTTGAATAATGATCCTGTGATTTCAGCAGCAGAGAAATAACCTGTTTTCACACAAACTGTGGTGAACATTAGTATTTTAATTTTCAGTGAAGTATTTTTAAAAGTTTAAAAAATAAAACCCCATCACTTTTCTCTAAAATCCTCTAGCTGTAGCTAGGATTTTATCTTGTAAGATAAAAATACATTGATTACTCACGATATTGACTTTTTCTGATGCATTCATTAGGTCAAAATTTTTAAACACTGCCTTTCATATTAATCTCCTAAAAAGTAGAAACCCAAAATTCGTAGAATAGCAAAACCAACATAATCCAAAATCCTATCACCCCACCTCTATTAATTACAATTAGTGCCTGCCATTTGCCCATCCTGAATACTAGGTAATCATGCTTTCTAAAACAGCATTTCCCCATAATTTCTATTCAAAATTTTAAGTCTTTGCAGTTGTTTATTATGTCGGATCCCTCTGCTCATTCCCAAGTCCAGCAAACATCCTGAAGATGGCCAGGCGTGGTGGCTCATGCCTGCAATCCCAGCACTTTGGGAGGCTGAGCCAGGAGGATCACCTGAGGTCAGGAGTTCGAGACCAGCCTGGCCAACATGGTGAAACCCCGTCTCTACTAAAAATACAAAAGTTAGCCGGGTGTGGTGCATGCCTGTAATCCCAGCTACTCAAGAGGCTGAAGCAGGAGAATTGCTTGAACCCAGAAGGGGGAAGTTGCAGTGAGCCAAGATCAGGCCACTGCACTCTAGTCTGGGCAACAGAGCAAGACCCTGTCTCAAAAAAAAAAAAAAATCCTGAAGACATGGTGATTATTTTCCTTTAGTTGTTCATTCTCTTGAAACCAACTAGTACCTATAAAGTGGTCATAGAATTTGTCATCTTGTCAGGACACTTTTGTGAAATGAGGCTCTTCTCATCGTTACACCAAAAAAAAAAAAAAGTAAACTAGGACTGCCCCAGGCAAACTATTAAGTATGGTCATCCCTGTCACTCAGGCTAGAGTACAGTGGTGCAATCAGAATTCACTGCAGCCTCAACCTTCTCAGTTCAAGGGATCCTCCTGCCTCAGCCCAGGTGTGTACCACCAAACCCAGCTAATTTTTAAATTTTTTTGTAAAGACAGGGTCTCACTTTGTTACCAGCTAGGATGGTATTACAGGTGTACAAGATGGAAAAGACCTTCACAATGAACAGACTCCAGAAGTGTCTGCTAGTTGCGATCTCTCTCGTAAAGATGTGAAAAAACTTAGTTTTCCTATGGAAAACAGGGATGTTTCCAACAACACAGTTTGTAGCATATTGTAGGTGCACGACATTGAATTCATGAATTAACTCTTGAATCTCTCAATGACAGATCTTGTTCCAAATTAATAAATTAAAAATTATCTCACTGTATAAGTCATATCAAAATTACATAGTTTTAGTATTAATTCCCTTTAGATTTTTTCCTGTATTACCGAAGTATACAGTGTTTTATTCATTTTAAATCGCTACATATTTTACATAATGCTTATAAGCCATAACTGACTTAATCACATTATTTAGTTTCTTTTTCTTTTTTTTTTCCTGAGATGGAGTCTCACTCTGTCTCCAGGCTGGAGTGCAGTAGCACGATCTCAGCTCACTGCAACCTCCGCCTCCCGGGCTCAAGCGATTCCCCTGCCTCAGCCTCACGAGTACTGAGACTACAGGCGTGCACCACCATGCCTGGCTAATTTTTTGTATTTTAGTAGAGACGGGGTTTCACCATGTTGGCCAAGATGGTCTCGATCGCCTGACTTTGTGATCTGCCCTCCTTGGCCTCCCAAAGTGCTGGGATTACAGGCGTGAGCCACCACACCTGACCTATTTCAATCTATTCGATATTAAAATAAAAAATTCAGTGTGCAAAAATGAAGACTTTAAGTTGTATTTTAAAATCACCCTAAGCCGGGCACAGTGGCTCACACCTATAATCCCAGCACTTTGGGAGGCCCAGGTGGGTGGATCACCTGAGGTCAGAAGTTCAAAACCAGCCTGGCCAACATGGTGAAACCCCGTCTCTACTAAAAATACAAAAATGGCTGCGCACGGCGGCTCACGCCTGTAATCCCAGTACTTTAGGAGGCCGAGGCAGGTGGATCACGAGGTCAGGAGATCGAGACCAGCCTCACCAACATGTGAAACCCCATCTCTACTAAAAATACAAAAATTGGCTGGGCATGGTGGCACGTGCCTGTAATCTCAGCTACTCAGGAGGCTGAGGCAGGAGAATCGCATGAACCCAGGAGGCAGAGGTTGCAGGGAGCCGAGATTGCACCACTGCACTCCAGCCTGGACAACAGAGCTAGACTCCATCTCAAAAAAAAAAAAAAAAAAAAAAAAAATTTAGCCAGGTGTGGTGGCACGCACCTATAATCCCAGCTTCTGGGGAGAGAGTCTGAGGCAGAGGAATCACTTGAACTCAGGAGGCAGAGGTTGCAGTGAGCCAAGATCGCACCACTGGATGACAGAGACTCCATCTCAAACAAACAAACAAAATAATAAATAAATAAAATAAACTCACTCTAAAGCATGATCATGGCACAACAGAATGTTAATCCAGGTTAAGCATCCCTAATCTGAAAATCCGAAATCCAAAATGCTCCAGAATCAGAAACGTTTTCAGAGCAGGCATGATGCTCAAAGGAAGTGCTCATTAGAGCATTTTGAATTTCAGATTAGGAACACTCAAAAGCTCGGTATAAAGCAAATATTCTGAAATTTTTAAAAATCTGACACTTCTGGTCCCAAGCATTTTGGATAAGGGATACTCAACTTCTACATACCATTAAAATAAACCAACAACTACAAATTCAGCAACATGAGGAACAGTTCACTGATTTATTAGATGAATATATACCCATATAATCAATGAAAACTGTATGATATAAAATAATTTAAGAAATGTTGGGAATTAGCAGCACCATCTGTTATTGAAATAGCAAGGAAAACTTCACATATTTTAAGCAAACACGAGAAGGGAATAACTACTTTAAGACCTAATAATGCCATTGGTCTGGGATGAAAAAGAAGGGAATTGTTTTAGATTGTTTTAGGCAAACACACTTCCTTCTATGCCGAAGATTTAGTAAGCGTATCTGATGACTAAGGTTTTAGAAAAATGCTACTGATGTAAGAGATACTGCATAGGATTTTAATTGGGACAAGACTAACTGTAGCATGGCTCAACACTTCTATGAAAAATTTAGTTCTGAATTATGAAATCAGAAATAAAAAATAATGTTTAAAAGACACATTAAGTCAAACACAGGTCACTATGAAAATACATCACTTTTCCAGTCTGCTTAATAATTTACTTTAAAAAGTTGCACAGTTTTCAAGACAAGTGGCTTATACAAATTTTTTAATAAGTATTTTTAAAAGTTTAAATGTTTTTCTAAAATCTAATAGATTCTTTTGATTTTTTTAAACATTTAGCCCTGTTGTCACAATTACTGTGTATCAGAGTAAGAGACTGAATTTGTGTGGATACAAATTTACACAAATTTTACAGCAACTTATACCCTAACATCTATAAAATCCACATTTATAATACAAGCAAGTACAAGGCCAGGATAAAACTGCTGAATTCCAAAAAGTCAAACTGTACATTCTTTTAATTTTGTCCCCTTAAAAAAAGTTCAACTTCGGCACCAAATTTAAAAAGCCCTCTTATATCCTAAGTTTGGAAAAACCTCATTTCCCAGATGCATTTCAGCAAACACAAACAGTTTTCCTGTGTTGATGAAGTAAAGGATTTCCAATTTTCTTCTGGCCCCTAAGTCTGCGTCGCATGGTGAGTTTAACAGAGTTCTTTCGCTGTGAGGTTGTGGGGAGACTTGCAGGCTGAGCACCACTACTTCGACTTAAGCCATTTCGTCTATGCTTCTTCATCAGGGGGCCAGAATTGGACTCTTCTAATGTCCTTTTAAAGTTTGTTGGAGGGGTTCTTTCAATTTCTTGGGCTTTCATTTGGCCAGGAGTTGACATCTTCAAATTTTTTTGGTCCATGACAGTGTTTGTTGAATTAGTAGGCACAAGGCCAACTGGAAGACTATTATTCAAAGAATCATGTATCCTTAAAGTCAGGGCTTTAGCACAATTTTCTTCAAGTGGTTCTGGATCTTTTGAGGGTATGACTACACCCTGGACATTCCCTCGAGCTATCTCAGTTGAAACCTCTAAAAAATTCTCTGAGAAGGCATTGCTACGAACCAGGGCAGGTATATGGTCCTTAGAGTTCAGCCTTGGCCATGGATCCTCCTCCAGTGACTGAAAAATAAGAAGGTAAAACAAATATGAAAAAAATTTATCCTAGAACTCAACAAACCTATGCATGTGATATTAGGCTTCTTATGAAGTTAGTAGGATGGCAAAAACATGGTATGCATTCACTAATTCGTTCACCTCTATTTACTGAACTATGTGTTAAGGTTTAATGGGAGGAACCTGAGTGAGAAGACAATATAAAGGTAAGAATGACATTGAATTCTGTCTTCAGGGTAACAGATGAAATTATAAAGTAATCTATTCAAGTGGGTGAAAATTCATGTGGTCACAAGTATTTTCTATCCATTGGCAGGTAACCAAAAATAAAGATACATTAAGGAACAAGATTTCAAAACAAACCCTCAAAATTAACCATAGGCACACATTCACTCTTCCACTATTCTGTACCCAAACACGGAGAAGATCAAAAGTATCGCATTCTCTGTGTGCACTTTAATTTTACGTTTGGTAATAACATAATGCTGATTAAATTGCTCTATTTTTCATAAAAGTCATATTTTTCCATGAGAACCATCAAAAAACTGCTTTAAGATGCCATTAAGTGCTTACTACAGCAGCACATATACTAAAATTGGAATGATACAAAGAAGATTACCATGGCCCCTGTGCAAACATGACACAAATTCATGAAGCGTTCCCTATTTCAAAAAAGAAAAAAAAAGCTTTAAAAAATCTCAATTTTTGGCCGGGAACAGTGGCTAACCCCTGTAATCCCAGCACTTTGGGAGGTCGAGGCAGGCAGATAATTTGAGGTCAGGAGTTTAAAACCAGCCTGGCCAACATGGTGAAACCGCGTCTCTACTAAAAATACAAAAATTAGCCAGGCATGGTGGTGCGCACCTGTAATCCCAGCTACTCTGGAGGCTGAGACAGGAGAACTGCTTGAGCCCAGGAGGTGGAGGCTGCAGAGAGCAGAGATCGCACCACTGCACTCCAGCCTGGGGGACAGAGTGAGACTCCGTCTCACAATAAATAAATAAATAAACAAATAAATAAATAAATATTAAAATTAAAAATAAAAATCTCAATTTTCTAGTAGTGAAAACTAGTGTAACCATTGGAGGGGATGGTAGCATCTCAGTAGGATAAGCAACAAATTTGTGGTTTTTTGGCTTATATCCTATCTCCTAAATTCTAATTTCTGAGTATGCAGTGTGGAAAGCAATATAACATTAAAGCACATTATTAAAGCAAAGTACAAAATTAAAGCAACTATGTCACAATGGTCATAATGGAAACTCAGATGAATGCTGCTTTGCACCCATCCTGCAAACACTAGATACTGCCCTGTGATTTCACAAAAGTAGTACACATGGGACCATACTGAGAATCGTTAGGGAAATTCCCAATTGATGAAAACAAATGAGAATTATCCAAGGCACTTTATTGTTTTTAAAAATGCTGTTTTTACGATGCTTCATGTCAATCTAGATATGCACCACTACTTTGAGTGTAGTGCTCTAAATCTACATATACTCAGAATATCCGCTCACCTCCAGATAAGAACATTCTTACTATCAAACCCAGCTCTTCCAAAGTAATAACATTTCATAAAATCATTGTCTTAATACTTTATCAAGGTCCAGAGTTAAAGCATAAATACTCTCTCCCCCAAACATGTAAAATTTTCCTCAAGTGGACTCTCAATCAAATGTATCAAAATACTAATAGATTCTGAAAAGCCCAAGCAGAGCAGCAAATGAAGACGTATTTATCTGATCCTTCTCTGAAATAAAATCTCCTATAAACACTTTTCCTTTTTTTTTTTTTTTTTTGAGATGGAGTTTCACTCTTGTTGCCCAGGCTGGAGTGCAATGGCGTGATCTTGGCTCACCGCAACCTCCACCTCCCAGGTTCAAGGGATTCTCCTGCCTCAGCCTCCCGAGTAGCTAGGACTACAGGCATGTGCCACCACACCCAGCTCATTTTTTTTTGTATTTTTAGTAGAGACAGGGTTTCTCATGTTGGTCAGGCTGGTCTCGATCTCCTGACCTCAGGTGATCCGCCCGCCTCGGCCTCTCAAAGTGCTGTGATAACAGGCGTGAGCCACCGCGCCCAGCCTGAATATACAACTTTCTTAAAAGTGCTATATAAAAGTATACTTATGATAGGAATGTTTCCTTTAATTTGTCTAGAGTTAAAAAGAAAGGGAAATAAGGGAGGCAGGGAGGTTCAAAAAATAAAATGAAAGGGAAATTGAAGGCATCCAGAAGCTTCCTTTTTTCTTTTTTTGAGACTGAGTCTTGCTCTGTCACCCAGGCTGGAGTGCAGTGGCGTGATCTCTGCTCACTGCAACATCTGCCTCCCGGGTTCAAGCGATTCTCCCACCTCACCCTCCCGAGTAGCTGGGGTTAGAGGTGCCCGCCACCATGCCCAGCTAATTTTTGTATTTTCAGTAGAGATGGGGTTTCATCATGTTGGCCAGGCTGGTCTCAAATTCCTGACCTTAAGTGATCCACGGCACCCGGCCCAGAAACTTGTTTCTAAAATGATCTCAATCTAATCATAGATATGAATATGCTTTACTGAAAAACATATGTGTGTGTACATGTATATGTATGTGTGTATATATATGTGTATATGTGTATAGATAGATAGATAGACAGACAGACAGACAGACAGACTTTAGGACCAATGGACACTGAAGAAAAAGGACAAAGAATTTCTAGTTACTAATCTGGTACTGGCCCAAATACATCACTTGTCTGTTGTTTTGTTTTTGTTTTTGTTTGTTTTTGAGACGGAGTTTCGTTCTTGTTGCCCAGGCTGGAGTGCAATGGCACAGTCTTGGCTCAATGCAACCTCTGCCTCCTGGGTTCAAGCGATTCTCCTGCCTCAGCCTCCCAAGTAGTTGGGATCACAGGCACCCACCACCACACCCAGCTAACTTTTGTATTCTTAGTAAAGACAGGATTTCACCATGTTGGCCAGGCTGGTCTCAAACTCCTGACCTCGGGTGATCTGCCTGCCTCGGCCTCCCAAAGTGCGGGGATTACAGGCACATGTCACCACACCCAGCTAATTTTTGTATTTTTAGTAGATACGGGGTTTCACCATATTGGCCAGCCTGGTCTCGAACTCCTGACCTTGTGATCCGCCCGCCTCGGCCTCCCAAAGTGCTGGGATTACACGCGTGAGCCACCGCGCTCAGCCTAAATGCACAGAATATTATTCTGACACCACAGGTGTGCTGGCTTCCCTTCCCCTACTTTCTCCTTGAATGTTTCTGAAGGAAATTCTCTTTTTATTGGCATTCTGTGGGAATACACTGCATCTGTTAGCACAGGCAACTGTTTAGACTTCTTAGATATACCCCAGGTTAATTTGTATTGCTAAGGCCTGCATGTTCATAAAACAGTTATGTGATACTGAGGTTACACTTACCCCCTAAAAATACATACTTTAAAAATGTTCACTGCTTCAGAGATCAACTTTCCCCTCCCATCTACCCTGTAATCCAATATTAAACAATTAATTACAAACTGTGCCTAAAACACAACTAAAACTAAGTTTTAATTTTCTGAAACTCTTTGCTCTCTTCCCCATTCCGTTCTTAAAGATGTTAGCTTGTAAAACATAGCTAAATTTAGTTTTGCCCTAAACAAAGGACAGAGAAAGAAATGTGTGTCATAGTAATCTATCTTACTTAAACAAAAGCTTTCCCACTATCTCCATCCCAAAACAAAGACTAATTTATGTGAGAATTCAAATAGAAGCTGACATGTTTACAGACAAATCTAGTCTCAAATGCCTTGTCTAAATGTGAATAAGTCTCTGAAACTATTCAACATTAACCAAATTATAATTAAATTTATCTCTATGTTACTAAACATGAAATAACTTTAATAATGATGTAAATTAAATATAGTCGGGAGTACTCACCCTTATGTCAATTAAAGTAAATAAAACAAACCAAAAACAATTTCTTGGGCAGAAATTTGTCTTTTGTTAGTTGTTAGATCAGAGCCAACAATACTAATTATTCTGAATTAATCTAAATATTTTCCCATATTTGGGCAGGGCCAATGGGTTAACAAATAACTATACCTGCATATGGCAAACATACGCCTTCTTATCTTTACTTTAGTAGTAGTATTAGGTCATTATCAGAATTATTATTATTATTATTTTTTGAGATGGAGTCTTGCTCTGTCAGCAGGCTGGAGTGCAGCGATACGATCTCAGCTCACTGCAACCTCTACCTCCCGGGTTCAAGCGATTCCCTGCCTCTGCCTCCCAAGTAGCTGGGATTACAGGCACGAGCCACCGCGCCCAGCTAATTTTTTGTATTTTAGTAGAGATGGGGTTTCACCATGTTGGCTAAGATGGTCTCGATCTCCTGACCTCGTGATCTGCGTGCCTCTGCCTCCCAAAGTGCTGGGATTACAGGCGTGAGCCACCGCGCCCGGCCCAGAATTTAAGTAATTTTTTTTTTTTTTTGAGATGAAGTTTTGCTGTTGTTGCCCAGGCTGGAGTGCAATGGCACGATCTTGGCTCACCGCAATCTCTGCCTCCTGGGTTCAAGTGATTCTCCTGCCTCAGCCTCCCAAGTACCTGGGATTATAGGCATGCATCACCACACCCGGCTAATTTTGTATTTTTAGTAGAGATGGGGTATCTCCATGTTGGTCAGTCTGGTCTCAAACTCCTGACCTCAGGTTATCTGTCCAACTCGGCCTCCCAAAGTGCTGGGATTACAGGCATGAGCCACTGTGCCCGGCTTAAGTAATTTTTTATTTTTTATTTATTTATTTATTTTTTTTTGAGACAGAGTCTCGCTCAGTCGCCCAGGCTGGAGTGCAATGGCACGGTCTCGGCTCACTGCAAGCTCCGCCTCCCGGGTTCACGCCATTCTCCTGCCTCAGCCTCCCAAGTAGCTGGGACTACAGGTGCCTGCCACCACACCGGGCTAATTTTTTGTACTTTTTTTAGTAGAGACGGGGTTTCACCGTGTTAGCCAGGATGGTCTCGATCTCCTGACCTTGTGATCCACCCGCCTTGGCCTCCCAAAGTGCTGGGATTACAGGCGTGAGCCACCGCGCCCGGCCTTAAGTAATTTTTTAAACATATTTTATGTATGGGTTTACTAATGCCAGTCAGCAGACTGCAATAATTTTTATTTGAGGTCAATATTAAGAATGCCCTTTTGTTCCTCACACTATTCCCCACCCTAATGTCTCCTCCTTCTCTATACTGCCTAAAGGTCAGTTATCAGGGAACATGAAAGTAATAATTACATACATATATTCAGAAATATGCAAATATACAAACATAAGTTCTTTCGCAGCTTCGAAAAGAGAATAAAGAGGCTTTAAAGGGTTTCAACCTGCATTACCATTCACGGTTTTCAAAGAAAAGAAACCTTTTGTGAATGAAAATACTTCATTTCAGCCAGGCCTATAATCCCAGCACTTGGGAGGCCAACGCGGGTGGATCACCTGAGGTCAGAAGTTCAAGACCAGCTTGGGCAACATGGTGAAACCCCATCTCTACTAAAATACAAAAAATTAGCAGAGCATAGTGGCGGGCACCTGTAATCCCAGCTACTCGGGAGGCTGAGGCAGGAGAATCACCTGAACCTGGGAGGTGGAGGTTGCAATGAGCCAAGATCATGCCGTTGCACTCTAGCCTGGGCAACAAGAGTGAAACTCTGTCTCAAAAACAAAAAAAGAAAAAGAAATGAAAACATTCAATTTTATCTGGCCATATGTGGTTTTTGCCATATGTATGTAAAGTGAAAGAAAGCAAAGCAGTAATAATCCACTTCCAAGTATTGACTATAGGATTACAACGCCCAAAATTAAAGGCCTTTGACACTTTAAAAAACTTCCTGAATAGATGACATTAGATTTCACTACATTTCCCATTTTAATGGTCAGTCTACTGAAAACACATTCTCAGAAAGCCAGGTTAGCCATGCTATGTATTAAAGCAATTATCAATCAATACTGCTAATTTTTGGTGGGAAAAATTAGGATGAAAACACAACTAAGTATTTGAGTTCTTAATAAACCAAAAAAGGGAAGTATGATATCTACTTAAAATTTGCTTATTTCAAAGCATATCTTAAACTCAATCAATATTAACATGGATAAGAAACAGGAATAAAGTTTCTTATACAAGTTAACAGACAACCAGTTGTAACGTCTGCTATCCTCAAGTCCAGCTCAATTTTGATTCTCTATGACCTTGTTTAGACAGTTTAATCTCTCAGGCTTATTACTGATAAAATGAAATAATAACATTAGCTCTACTTCTGGGCTATGAGATTCAAATAAAATGTATTTAAGTGCTTCACAAACTTCTAAATGCTTTAAAAATAATGTTCATAGCATTAGATGGCAAACAATAATATTCTTAAGGGCCCACAATCACCTTTTTATTAGTGCTGTACACATGGCTGGCATTCAGATTAGTATTGATGTAAAGATGGCTCTCTGATAATAAGTTACATCACTTTCTTGAATCGAGTTCAAATCCAAAATCCTGTAAGAATTTAAAAATTGTTTCCAGGTGATGCTAACCAAAGAACTGGTGACTATTAAAACATAACTTAAA
Organism: Nomascus leucogenys; assembly: GCF_006542625.1. Classification (NCBI taxonomy): domain Eukaryota; kingdom Metazoa; phylum Chordata; class Mammalia; order Primates; family Hylobatidae; genus Nomascus; species Nomascus leucogenys. The sequence goes on along the minus strand of NC_044394.1, from coordinate 9,665,432 downwards.
AACTGTGGAACTATATACCTTGACTGGTGGTGTAGAACATGGGGAAGGAGTCATCACACAGGTTTCTTGACTATTATAGGAAGGGCTATCAGTCAGGTTCAGGTATAACTCATCTTCATTGGTAAAGTTTCCCTGATTGTCCACTTCTGGAGAGATGCAGATTACTATGGCACTAGTGTTATCTGCTCGGAGCATACGCTGCCTCCAGCGGCCCAGTGCTCGATTCACAAGCATTTTGGCACAAGATTGTCCGTGCTCACCCTGTATTCAAAAGAATAAGGAGAAGGAAAGTAACTCAGATTTAGCTGCCACTACATCTATATCTATATCAAATTAAATATTTGGTGTTCATTGTGGCCCAAATAAAGCTCCCAAATTTTCTTTTTTTCTTTTCTTTTTTTTTGAGACGGAGTCTCGCCCTGTCACCCAGGCTGGAGTGCAGTGATGTGATCTCGGCTCACTGCAAGCTCCGCCTCCCGGGTTCATGCCATTCTCCTGCCTCAGCCTCCCGAGTACCTGGGACTACAGGTGCACGCCACCACGTCCGGCTAATTTTTTCTATTTTTAGTAGAGACGGGGTTTCACCATGTTAGCCAGGATGGTCCTGATCTCCTGACCTCGATCCACCCTCTCTGCCTCCTAAAGTGTTGGGATTACAGGCGTGAGCCACTGCGCCCTGCCAAAGCTCCCAAATTTTCAAATATTATCCCCAGTCTCCTTAGCCATGTTAAAATAGTACTTTTCTAAATTCAAAAAATACTAATAAAACAAGGTTTTATCCTGTCATTAAATTTCACTATTTTTATTTTTATCAAGAAACTCAGCCTTCACTGTAACTTTATTTAGAAAAAGTTGGCCAGGCTCACGCCTGTAATCTCAGCACTTTGGGAGGCTGAGGTGGGTGGATCATGAGGTCAGGAGATCGAGACCATCCTGGCTAACACGGTGAAACCCCGTCTCTACTAAAAATACAAAAAAATTAGCCAGGCGTGGTGGCGGGCACCTGTAGTCCCAGCTACTTGGAGAGGCTGAGGCAGGAGAATGGCATGAACCCGGGAGGCGGAGCTTGCAGTGAGCCAAGATTGCGCCACTGCACTCCAGCCTGGGCGACAGAGCGAGACTCCGTCTCAAAACAACAACAACAACAAAAAGTAAACATCAAGTTATTTAGAAAACGTAATTCACAAACAAGACGATCAGGCATGGTCCAAAAAAAAAATCACTGTAAAGGGTCAAATTCCTTCTAACATAAGAGATTCTGCAAATCGAAGACAATGACTCAACATAAAAATTGTCAAAGAATATAAACAAAATCCAGAGAAAAGGAAATATAAACAGCTCATATATATATATATAAACAGTCAATGTCACCCATATGAGGAAAAAGTAATACAATAACTGCTTATAGTATAAAGAACAAATATATACCAATTGAATGAGTAAAGAAAACAAAACCAAAAGGATCTCATTTTATGCAAATAAATGTGGCTTGGAATAAAACTTCCAGTGTCATATATGAATTTAAAATCTGCTAAGTTTCACAGAACAGAAGTGAAAATGATATACTCCAGGAAATAAGCCTACATGTATTTTTTTCTTTCTTTTTTTTGAGATGGAGTTTTGCTCTTGTCACCCAGGCTGGAGTGCAATGACACGATCTTGGCTCACTGCAACTTCTGCCTCCCAGGTTCAAGTGATTCTCCTGCCTCAGCCTCCCAAGTAGCTGGGATTACAGGCACCTGCCACCACTCCCAGCTAAAATTTTTTTTTGTATTTTTAATAGAGAGGGGGTTTCACCATGTTGGCCAGGCTGGTCTTGAACTCCTAATCTTAGATGATCTGCCCACCTCGGCCTCCCAAAGTTCTGGAATTACAGGTGTGAGCCGCCGTGCCCGGCTGCCTACATGTATTAAAAGTACCCATAGAAATAAATGAATGATGAAAATGAGTGGAAAATTTTGTTTGTTGGTTGTTTTTTGAGACAGGGTCTCACTCTGTCACCCAGGCTGGAATGCATTGGTGTGACCTTGGCTTACTGCAGTCTCCACCTCCTGGGCTCAAGTGATCCTCCAACCTCAGCTACTTGGGAGGCTGAGGTGGGAGAATCAGTTGAACCCAGGAGGTGGAGGCTGCAGTGAGCCGGGATCGCACCACTGTGCTCCCAGCCTGGGTGACAGAGTGGGACTCTCTCTCTCAAAAAAAAAAAAAAAAAAATGCATATTATTTCAATAGACGCTGAAAAAGCATTTCGTAAAATTGAACATCACTTTATGATAAAACCCCCTCATCAAAAATGAGTATAGTAGAAATATACCTCAAAATGACAAACTCACAGCCAACATCATACTGAATGGGGAAAAAAATTGAAGGCCTTTCCTCTAAAGACTGAAATAGACAAGGATGCCCCACTCTCACTACTGTTATTCAATACAATACTGGAAGTCCCAGCCAGAGCAATTAGGCAAGAGAAAGAAATAAAGGGCATCCAAACTGGAAACGAATAAGTCAAATGAGCCTTGTTTGCAGGTAACATGATCTCATACCTACAAAAACCTAAAGATGCCACCAAAAAACTGTTAGAGCTGATAAATTCAGTGAAACTGCAGGATACAAGATGAACATATGAAAATCAGCAGCATTTACATATACCAACAGCAAACAATCTGAAAAAGAAATCAAGAAAGCAATCCCATTTCCAATAGGTACACAAATTATAAAATGCCTAGTAAGCAATTTAACCAAAGATGTGAAATATCTATAAAGGAAAACTAGAAAATACTGATGAAAGAAATTGAAGAGGACACAAAAAAATACAAAGATAGTCCATGCTTATGGATTGGATGGATTAATATTGTTAACATGACAATACTACCCAAAGCAATTTAAAGATTCAATCCCTATCAAAATTGAAATGACATTCTTCACATAATTTTTTCTTTAAGCTCAGAATTTATATGAAACCACAAAAGATCCTGAATAGCCAAAGCAATTCTAAGCCAAAAGAACAAAGCTGGAGGCATCACACTACCTGACTTCAAACTATACTAGAGGGCTACAGTAACCAAAATAGCATGGTACTGCTACAAAAACAGACACATAGATCAATGGAACAGAATAGAAAACCTATATATAAATCCACACAATTTGCAGCCAGCTCATCGTCAACAAAGGTGCCAAGAGCAACAATAAATGGTAGTGGGAAAACTGGATAACTATATGCTGAAGAATGAAACTATACCCCATCTCTCATCACACACAAAAATCAAATCACAATGGATTAATGACTTAAATCTAAGATCTCAATTAGTAGAACTGGTAACTACAATTCTATTCCCTCTCTTTGTGAGATTTACTTTGAGCTCACAAACTATGAAACTACTAAAAGAAAACATTGGAGAAACGCTCCAGGACACTGCTCTGGGCAAATAATTTTTGCATGAGACCTCAAAAGCACTGGCAACCGAAGCAAAAATAGACAAATGAAAATACAGCTAAAATGCAAAGGAAATAATCAACAAAGTGAAGAGACAACCCACAGAATGGGATAAAGCATCTGCAAACTATCCATCTGACAAGGAATTAACAACCACAATATGTAAGGAGCTCAAATCAGTAGCAACAAAACAAAACAAGCCCCAAATAATCCAATTTTAAAATGGGCAAAAGATCTAAAATACACATTTCTCAAAAGACATACAAATGATTAACAGATATATGAAAAAATGCTCAACATCACTAATCATCAGAGAAATGCAAATCAAAACCACAATGAGGTATCATCTCACCCCAGTTAAAATGCCTTGCATCAAAAAGATAGGCAACTACAGATGCTGGTGAGGATGTGCAGAAAGGGGAACCCTCAGTGTTAGTGGGAATGTAAATTAGTGCAGCCACTACGAAGAACAGTATGAAGCTTCCTCAAAAAAAAAAAAACAACAAAAAAACAAAACAAAACAGAAGTAAACTACCATATGATCCAACAATTCCACTACTATACATATATCCAACAGAAAGAAAATCAATATACTGAAGGTATACCTGCACTCCCATATTTATTGTAGCACTATTCACAATAGTCCAAATATGGAATCATCCTACGTCAATTCCATTTAACACATGAATAGATAAAGAAAATGTGGTGTATATATACATACATAATGAAATAGTATTCGGCCATAGAAAAGAATGAAATCCTGTCATTTGCAGCAACAGGGATGGAACTGGAGGACATTATGCTAAATGAAATAATCCAAGCACAGAAAGATATGATCTCACTCATATGTGGCAGCTTTTAGAGTAGATCTCACAAAGAGAGAGAGTTAGACTTGTGGTTATGAGAAGCCAGGAAGGGTAGTAAGGAGAGAGGGATGAAGGGTGGAAAAAAAGAATATAAATGGATGTTTTACTATTGAATTGTACAGTTCCAAATAGTACAAATAGTAAATGTCATATGTATAGTATACTTCGAATTTTTTAAAGTGTTTTAAAAATCTCTATTTTTAAGTGTAGTTATGTCCACTCAAACTTTTTTGTGCTTTTTTCTTGAACTGGAAACAATCAATCATGCCTTATGTGTCTTCTTAAAGGACTGCCCTTCTGGGTTTTGTGAATCTCCCTAAATAATTAATTTCTGCTCTATTATTTTCAACCTCCTACTTTGAGGGGTTTTACTATGATATTTTTTTCTAACTCTGACTGGATCACTTAGATTGTTTTCTTCATGTAGAATATCACGAACCTTGTGTTACGGATGCATCATTTTATGTGCCACAAAAGAAATAAAAAACATTGTTGGCTGGGCGTGGTGGCTTGGCATGGTGGCTCACGCCTGTAATCCCAGCACTTTGGGAGGCCGAGGCGGGTGGATCACGAGGTCAGGAGATGGAGATCATCCTGGCCAATGTGGTGAAACCTCGTCTCTACTAAAATAAAAAAAAATAGCCGGGCGTGGTGGCACGCGCCTGTAGTCCCAGCTACTCTGGAGGCTGAGGCAGGGGAATCGCTTGAACCTGCGAGGCAGAGGTTGCAGTGAGCTGAGATCGTGCCACTGCACTCCAGCCTGGTGACAGAGCGAGACTACATCTCAAAAAAAAACAAAAAAACAAAAAAACCCAAAAACACTGTTAATTGAACTATGATATACCATTTGTAAAAAGTGTTCCAATTTCAGAGATATTAAAAGAAAATATGCACCTCAGAACTGATTAAAGGCAGCATTAATCTCTAATTCATGAATCTATCACATTCCCTATGGCACGTGGTTCCACTCTCCAAACACCAGCTTACTGAGCCCTTACCTCTCACTTTTTCAGTGTGCCTGTTTCCCTTCCCATCAATGCTCCATGAAAACAGACAATTATATAAACCATTTTCCACTCTCTTGCCTGTATATTTTTCCCTCAGCTCACTAGAATTCTGCTGACTTGAGTCCCCCTAATATTGTGTGCTCTTAAACCACACAGTCTAAGTGCATATATTGCCACAATTTACGCAACTCTCATTAACTGTTAAATTAGTATTTCCAGGCTTCCCTCCTAAGTTTTTATTTTTAAAGAGATGAGGGTCTCACTATGTTGTCCAGGCTGGAGTGCAGTGGCTATTAACAAGCACAATCATAGCACCCTACAGCCTTGAACTCCTGGAGTCAAGCAATCCTCCCACAGCCTCCTGAGTAGCTGGGACTATAGGAGCATGCCACCCCTCTCTCTCAAATATTTATAACTGCTTACTGAAGATACCTATCTAGAGGAACCACAGGTACCTCCAACTCAACATCCCTGTGTCTGAACTAATTACCTCCCCCATCTCTCCCTAAATAATGTTTCTTCTTTATAATAGCTTACTAGTCACCAGAGTTAGAAATTTAGGTGCTATCATATTCTTCCTCCTTATAAACATAAGAGCTGTCAATTCTACTACTCATGTATTTCTTTGTGTTTTGTTGTTGTTGTTGTCGTTGTTGTTGTTGTTGTTTTGAGATGGAATCTCGCTCTGTCACCAGGCTGGAGTGCAGTGGCACGATCTCAGCTCACTGCAACCTCTGCCTCCTGGGCTCAAGCAATTCTCCTGCATCAGCCTCCCGAGTAACTGGGATTACAGGTGCGAGTCACCACATCTGGCTGATTTTTGATTTTTAGTAGAGATGGTGGTTTCACCATGTTGGCCAGGCTGGTCTCGAACTCCTGACCTCAAGTGATCCATCTGCCTTGGCCTCCCAAAGTTCTGGGATTACAGGCTTGAGCCACTGCACCCGGCCTACATGTATTTCTTTGTGTTTTTCCCAAAAACCACTGCTGCCTTAGATCAAGCCTGCAAATTTTCTTGCTTAAATATCACTCTCTTCCATGAAGCTTCCTATGCAGTCTTGTGAGGTTTTCTATCGTCTCACTCTCCCAGGTCTCATAAGACTTGTTCTAATTATACATTATACGGATGCTTCCTTCAATACTCATCTTAAAACACTTTAGGGTTCATAAATAGGTTCTTCCAACACACTACAAACTGGCTTTTGTCTTTATGCCATTGAAATGATCTCTCTCAGATCATTAAAGAATTCTAAATCCATTAGACAGAAGTGTCTTTATGTTACTCTTTGATACCTGATAATCTCCAACTAAATGCAACACACCAGGCCCTGAAATTGTAAAACTGAATCAAGATGACTCTCACCTTAAAAGAACTCTAATGGGATTGTTAGTTTTTTATACATTCTATTTATAATAATATGGTAAGTGCTGAGGAAGGACCATATTCTATTTACCTTTGCAATCCCTGTACCTAGTACCTAGTATGTTAATTGAGTGAATGAATGGAGGCAAATTTTTTTTTTTTTTTTTTTGAGACAGAGTTTAGTTCTTATTGCCCAGGCTGGAGTGCAATGGCATGATCTTGGCTCACTGCGACCTCTGCCTCCCGGGTTCAAGCGATTCTCCTGCCTCAGCCTCCTAAGTAGCTGGGACTATAGGCAAGTGCCACCACACCAAGCTAATTTTGTATTTTTAGTAGAGGTGGGGTTTCACCATGTTGGCCAGGCTGTTCTCTAACTCCTGACCTTGGGTGATCCACCCGCCTCAGCCTCCGAAAGTGCTGGAATTACAGGTGTGAGCCTCTGCGCCTGGAATGAATGGAGGCAATTTAACAAAAATTCAATCAATTTGCCCCTCCTTCCACCTCAAAATACAGCTTTACTATTCCTCCCATGTGAGAGAAAGATCATCTTTTCTAAGGATAACCCATCTTTGGGTCTTTGATTCCAGATACTTCCATGTGCTCTGTTAGGGGATGATGATGAAAATGTTTTGAGATTAGGAGCTGGGCATGGCACCACAGTAGTCCCAGGAGGGGAGGTGAGAGGACTGCTTAAGCCTAGGAGTTCTAAACCAGCCTGGGCAACATAGTGAGACCTCATCTCTTGGGGGAAAAAAAAAAAAACAAAAAAAGTAGTAGAAGCAGTGGTGATGGAGGCCGGGTGCGGTGGCTCACGCCTTAAATCCCAGCACTTTGTGGGGCCAAGGCATCACCTGAGGTCAGGAGTTCGAGACCTGCCTGGCCAACATGATAAAACCCCATCTCTACTAAAAATACAAAAAATTAGCTGGGTGGGGTGGCACACACCTGTAATCCCCAGCTACTCGGGAGGCTGAGGTGGAAGAATCGCTTGAATCCAGGAAGCGGAGGTTAGAGTGAGCTGAGATCGTGCCACTGCACTCCAGCCTCGGTGACAGAGTGAGACTCTGAGACAGTTGGAAAAAAAAAAAAGTAGTAGTGGTGATGGTTGTACAACTTTGTGAACTACACTAAGAATCACTGAATTATACACTTTAAAAGGATAAATTTTGGCCAGGCGCAGTGGCTCACGCCTGTAATCCCAGCACTTTGGGAGGCAGCGGCAGGTGGATCATGAGGTCAGGAGATCGAGACCATCCCGGCTAACACGGTGAAACCCCATCTCTACTAAAAATACAAAAATTAGCAGGGCGTGGTGGCAGGCGCCTGTAGTCCCAGCTACTCAGGAGGCTGAGGCAGGAGAATGACGTGAACTCGGGAGGCGGAGCTTGCAGTGAGCCGAGATTGTGCCACTGCACTCCAGCCTGGGCGACAGAGCAAGACTCTGTCTCAAAAAAAAAAAAGATAAATTTTATGGTATGCAAATTATGTCATTTAAAAAAATAAGGAATTAGCAACGTTTCACAGCCCAATTTATACTGAAGTCAGTGGTTGTGCATTTTGTTATTAGACTTCAGTTATATATTTCTTGTCTCATTCCTCTAATGTGTAGGAGCTACAAAGCCTATGTTTTACCTACTAGCAGATCCAGGCAAATGCAAAAATCTACCCAAGGTCAATGTCCTTAGTTCATATTCAAGATTCTGACAGAAGTACCAAAATAATGTTTAGACAACAATATCAAGTTATTGAATCATGTCTCACCATCAGGTATTTTTTCTCCTCTTGGTCCTGGCACATTGAGATGGCATCTTGAGGTGGAATCATATTCCAAAGTCCATCACTCCCCAATATAATATACTTGTGCTTCTGAGGGTCAAGAGTGTGGACACTTGTGTCTGGTTCAGGTGACACCACAAATTCACCACTGAAGAAATCATAGCTCCACAAATCACCTGGGGGAAGGGAGCAGAAAAAGCAAGAAGTATTAGTTGGAAGCTAATAGTACAACAGCAACAGATTAAAAGAGAAAATCTACACAGTTAATCTCAATAGACGCAGAAAAGCATTTGATAACATTCAAACTCCTTTCATGATAAGATTTCCTAGCAAACTAAGAATAAAAGAGAACTCCCTTAACCTGATGAAGTATATCCACCAGAATTCTGTAATAATCATCTTACTTAAAGGTAAAATGTTAAAAGTATTCCCTTTAAAATGTAGAAATAAGAAAACTATGCCTTGTATCTTTGCTTCTCTTCTAATACTATACTGAGTCCTTCCCATCACAGTAAGATAATAAAAATAAAGGATATACAAAATGGAAAGGAGAAAATAATACTAATATTATTTGCAGATAATTTCATTTCTACATGGAAAACCAAAAATAAATTATTACAATAGGAAAGTTTAGCAAAGTTGTTAAATACAAACCCAATATATAAGTCAACAATATTTCTATATGATAGCAAGATATAGAAAATATAAATTTTTAAATAATCTAATTTTAACAATGAACCAAATGTAAGGAACTTACGAACAACTTTAACAAACGGTATACATGCCTGTTATGAAGATTATAGATTCTATTTTGAAACATTAAAAAGATAATCTAAATAAATGAAGAAACCAATCAGATTCATAGATAGGAATACTTACTATAATAAAGATGTCAATTATTCCCAAAATAATCCACAAAGTCAACGTAATTCTAACCAAAATCCCAAAAGGATTGTTGTAGAATTTGACAGGCTAAGCACAAAGGGCCAGGATTAATCAAGATAATTTTGAAGAAAAAGGACAAGATGAGAACTTATCCTACAAACAGAAGTACCAATGGCTGTTTGCAAACTTCCTGTTAATCTGTAGATCAGTAAAGTACCTACATCAAAACTTACAGAACAAGTACTTGGAAGAAAATTCAAAATATAAAAATGAGCATTTTAATGCTGTTTACCAACCATATGACCAACGTTTGGAGAGCAACAGTTCTCCCTTTCACTGAGCCAGAAAAAGAAAGCTCTTACATTTATCCTTCTCCTTGATTAGCTCCACATAAAAACAATGTCTAAACTTCTGCCTTTAGACCTATTAGATACAAACATCAAAATGTTCAAGAGACAATAACTTTTAGTCGACCCAGGCCATAAAAAAGATCAATAAAACTAAAACAGAAGAAAATAAAAATGATTTATAGAAATCATCTACTTTTCTGTAATATATAAGACAACATAAATGAAACAATATAAATTTTTCTTGTTTCCAATAAATGTGAAAGAGGAGACAGAAAGGAGAAAACATTAATTTCTGCCTCTTTTGTTTATTGTGAACTACTTAAGGGAAAGGCCTAAATTAAAAGCAAAAGATTTTCAGACAAGAGGTTAAACAATTTTTGTCCCCTTTCAGTAGTTAGGTTTTTTTTGTTAAACAAGAAGAAGCTTTGTCCTTTTCCTTATTTAAACTTCCCCACTAGCTCCCCATCAGAAATACTGGCAATTCAAACATGCTCAGAGTCCAAAGAAAGAATAATTCAAGTCAATTACTCCCACTCGAAAGTAGCAAAATCATTGCTAACCAGACTCTTTAAAAAGCAATTCAGCCCTCTAAGCAGCAAAACAGAATACAGGCAACCACTAAAAGCTAATTATAATCCAGATAAGCTCACAAAGACACACTTACCTCTTTATACCAGCAAAACAAAGCTCCCTGGTTGACAAAATAATAAAAATGAACATGGAGACAGTGGCACAATCACGGCTCACTGCAGGACAGATCTCCTGGGCTCAAGTGATCCTCCTACGTCAACCTCTCAAGTAGCTGGGACTATAGGTATGTACCAACAGGCCCAGCTAATTCATTTTTTGTAGAGATGGCAGTCCCACTGTGTTGTCTAGGCTGGTCTCCAAGTCCTGGACTCAAGCAATCCTCCCACCTCGGTCCCCCAAAGTGCTGGGATTACAGGTATCAGCCACGGTACTGGGTCTGCCTTTTTATAACATTATGTAATACATTCACATAGTACGAAAACCAAAAGATATAAAAGGGTACATATACAGTGAAAATTCTCCCTTCTCATCACTGCCCTTCCAGTTTTCCTTGTAAGGACTATTATTCTTATGTTCTTATCTTTCTGGAGATACCTATTATTTACCTACCTACCTACACACACACACACACACACACACACACACACACACACACACCCATATATTTTACGTTGCTTTGGTGAAACCATCCTTTCAAGTTTCCAACTCTTCTACTGACAACTTCCAAATCGCTAGTCTCCAATATCTTTTTCTTTTTTTTGAGATGGAGTTTCACTCTTGTTGCCCAGGCTGGAGTGCAATGGCACGATCTTGGCTCACTGCAACCTCTGCCTCCTGGGTTCAAGTGATTCTCCTGCCTCAGCCTCCAGAGTAGCTGGGATTACAGGCGCCTGCCACCACATCTGGCTAATTTTTATATTTTTAGTAGAGACGGGTTTCATCATGTTGGCTAGGTTGGTCTGCAACTCCTGACCTCAGGTGATCTGTACACCTAGGCTTCCCAAAGTGCTGGGATTACAGGCGTTAGACACCACGCCCGGCCTCAATCTCTATTTCTTTCTCAATAAACCTCAATACATTTTCAGAAGAAGGGATTGTTTCTTCTAACTTAAATTTTTAAACTCTGGGTTTTGACTAAGATATGTGGTCTATTTCTATTTCTTTGATTTCTTTCATCATTTTGTAGTTTCACGCATATAAATCTTAAACACAGTTTGTTACAATTATACCTAAGTATTTCATGGTTTTCTTGGGTGCGATTACAAATGATACTTATTTAAATTTCATTATGAATTGTTCATTTTTAGTACATAAAAATATGATAGACTGTGTATGCTGAATCTGGGTCCTGTGAACTTGCTGAATCCACTTATTAATTCCAGTAGTTCTTTTGAAGATTATTTGGGATTTTTTATGCAGATAGTGTTGGAATCTGTGGATAGAGTTGGTTTATTTGCTGAATCATTTGAGATTAGATTACAGACTCAAAACACTTCACCTCCAAATAGTAATACTTCAACATTTATCTCCTAAGCATGAGGATGTTATTCTACCACACTCAGGCAATTTCATATTGCTCTAGCACTGTATAATATAAAGTTTATGTTCAAATCTTCCCAGTTGTCACAATAATGCATTTTTAATATCCAGGATCCATTCAAGGATCATTCTTCGGTCAGGTTAGGTGGCTCATGCCTGTAATCCCAGCACTTTGGGAGGTGGAGACAGGAGGATTGCTTGAGCCTGGGAGTTCGAGACCGACCTGGGCAACCCAGTGAAACCCCATCTTTATTTTTTAAAAAACTTAAAAAAAAATTAACTGCATTTGTCATTTTTTAGTCATTTTTAACCTAAAACAATTCCCTAGGGTTTTGTTTTGTTTTTATCATTCATGGTATTGACAACTGTGAAGAGTTCAAGATAGTTCTTTTGCTAGGCGCGGTGGCTCACACCTGTAATCCCAGCACTTTGGGAGGCTGAGGCAGGTGGATCACTTGAGGTCAACAGTTTGGGACCAGCCTGGCTAACATGGTGAAACCCCGGCTCTACTAAAAATACAAAATTAGCTGGGCATGGTGGCACACACCTGTAATCCCAGCTACTCGGGAGGCTGATGCAGAAGAATCGCTTGACCCCAGAAAGCAGACATAGCAGTGAGCCAGGATCATGCCACTGCACTCCAGCCTGGGCGAGAGTGAGACTCTATCTCAAAAAAAAAAAAGAAAGAAAAGAAAAGACAAGAAAAGAGTTCTATTGTACAATGACCTTTAAATTGGATCCATCTGATTGTTTCCTCATGTTCTTGTGCTCTACGGGGGTTCATGAACAGGTAAACTCACTTTTGGCTACAGGACTACATTGCTGATGTCACGTCCTTCTCCGTATATCACATGAGGAGAGACGGTGTGTCAGTCTGTCCCATTACTGGCAGTATCAACTTTGGTCATTTGGTTATGCTATCTACTGGCAGCATAAAGGTGCCCTTTTCTTTTTGTAACTGGTGAGTAGTCTGTAGGGTGAAAGTTTGAGGTTCTGTGAAATATCCTGTTCTGTACCAAAATATGCCATATTTTAGCATCTACTGATGATTTCTGAATGAATCAATTATAATGATTATAAACTGATGACAGAATTAGGACATTCTAACTACATTTATTAGCTGACAGTTTATTTTACTTTATTTTGGTTCTTTTCACTCTTCTTTCCCAACCCCAAAAAGGTTTCTTTTTTTTGAGACTGGGTCTTACTCTATTGCCCAGGATGGAGGGCAGTGGTGCGATCATGGCTCACTGCAGCCTGCACCTCCCAGGCTCAAGCAGTTCTCTCACCTGTCTTCCAAGAAGATGGGACTACAGGCATGTGCCACCATGCCAGGCTAATTTTTTTGTATTTTTTTCTACAGATGGGGTTTCGCCATGTTGGTCAGGCTGATCTCGAACACCTGAGCTCAAGTGATCCACCCACCTCAGCCTCCCAAAGTGCTAGGATTACAGGCTGCTGGGATTAGAGGCATAAGCCACTGTGCTCAGGCCTGGAAGTCCTTTTTTTTTTGAGACGAGTCTCGCTCTGTCGCCCAGGCTGGAGTGCAGTGGCGTGATCTCGGCTCACTGCAAGCTCCACCTCCTGGGTTCACGCCATTCTCCTGCCTCAGCCTCCCGAGTAGCTGGGACTATAAGGCACCTGCCACCATGCCTGGCTAAGTTTTTGTATTTTTAGTAGAGATGGGGATTTCACCATGTTAGCCAGGATGGTCTTGATCTCCTGACCTCATGATCCGCCCGCCTCGGCCTTCCAAAGTGCTGGGATTACAGGCGTAAGCCACTGTGCCCGGCTGAAAATCTGTTTTAAAGAAGAGTTTTCTGGCTGAAGGCAGTAGCTCAGGCCTGTAATCCCAACACTTTGGGAGGCCTAGGCTGGTGGATCACGAGGTCAAGAGATTTAGACCATCCTGGCCAAAATGGTGAAACCCCATCTCTACTAGAAATACAAAAATTAGCTGGGCACGGTGGCACACACCTGTAGTCCCAGCTACTCAAGAGGCTCGGCAGGAGAATCGCGTGAACCCAGGAGCCAGAGGTTGCAGTGAGCCAAGATCGCGCCACTGCACTCCAGCCTGGCGACAGAGCGAGACACCATCTCAAAAAAAAAAAACATTTTCTTTGGAGTCTCTCTGAATCTGCTGTGGGGGGGGTGGCTACCCAATTCACAAATCGTTCACTGCCCAATTAAACTCCTTTAAATGTAAAAATAAAAAAAAAATTCCATTCTTCTATCTGTACAATTTTTTATCTCTATATAGACTTACAGATTCTTTTTTATTCAATATTTTTAAACTTATTCCTGTTATAATTTGTTTTGATGCTCAAGTTGCTTCAAATTTGCTAGTAAAAGTCCCTAGAATCTGACCTTTCAACAAACTCACCAGATGATTCATATTCATAGCCACTTTCCCTTGTTTTACCAGTTCAAAGAGTCTATATGATTCTATCTAATATCAAATAACTGGTAAGGATCAGAATTGGGCCTTTAACTAAGGGTTTTTATTACTGGTCTAGTGTTTGTACACCAAAGTAGGATCACAGAACATCATTTCTGTAGGTCCTGAAAGTAGGTGCCTTGGAGCCAATTCCCTTTTTTCCTCAGTAGAGGGTGCTGAAGAGACACCAGAAGAGAGGAGACCTGCTTTCTGGTTCCAGTATATTTTCTGCTTGCTCCTGTGGCACATGGCAGCCGGCAGTCCACAAGACACTCTGTGGTCCTTACACCTAGCAAATTTCAGCACCCCTTTGAGTGGCTTCCCATGGATAACTTCCAACAATGTTTACCCCCTCTAATCCATTCTCAAAACTCAATGAAAATTCTCTCTTTAAGACACAAAGCTAATGGATTAAAGATTTAAATGTAAGACTTCAAACTGTAAGAATCCTGGATGGACATCAGCCTTGGGAAAGAATCTGTGACTAAATCCTCAAAAGCAACTGTAACAAAAACAAAAATTGACAAGTAGGACCTAATTAAAGAGCTTCTGCACAGCAAAAGAAACTATCAACAGAGTAAACAGACAACCTACAGAAAGGGAGAAAATATTCACAAACTATGTATCTGACAAAGATCTAATACCTAGAATCTGTAAAGAACTTAAACAATTCAACAAGTTAAAAACAAATAACTACCCCATTAAAAACTGGGCAAAAGGCATCAACACTTTTCAAAAGAAGACATGCAAACGGCCAAGAATCATAAAAAGCTCCACATCAGTAATCATTAGAGAATGCAAATCAAAACCACAATGAAATACCATCTCATACCCTGTCAGAATGACTATTATTAAAAAGCCAAAAAATGACAATGCTGGCAAAGCTGCAGAGAAAAGGGAATGCTTACACAGTGTTGGTGGGAATATAAATTAATTCAGCCACTGTGGAAAGCAGTGTGGAGATATCTCAAAGAACTTAAAACTGAACTACCATTCGATCTAGCAATCCTGTTACGGGGTATACATACAAAGGAAAATAAATCACTCTACAAAAAGACACATGCACTCAAATGTTCATCGCAGCACTATTCACAATAGCAAAGACAAGGAATCTACTTAGGTGCCCATCAAAGTGAAATGCATAAAGAAAATATGGTACATACACACTACAGAATACTACACAGCCACAAAAAAAAAAAAATGAAATTATGTCCTTTGCAGCAACACAGATGCAGCTGGAGGCCATTATCCTAAGCAAATTAATGCAGGAAAAGAAAGCCAAATACCACATGTTCTCACTTGTAAATGGGAGCTAAACATTGGGTACACATGAACATACAGACGGCAACAATAGACACTGGGGACCACTAGAGGGAGAAGGGAGAGAGGGAGAAAGACATGAAAAACTAACAATTGGGTACTATGCTCCCTACCTGGATGATGGAATCAGTCGTACCCCAAACCTCAGTACCATGCAATATACCCATGTAACAAACCTGTACGTATACTTCCTGAATCTAAAAGTTGAAATTACAAAAACAAACAAAAACCCACAAATCTAGGATGAATGGTGGATGACGGTTGCAAAACAGTGTAACTGTACTTAACATCAATGAACCACGTGCTTTACAACGGTAAGTTACATGTATGCTAAGTATATATTACCACAATTAAAAACACACAAATCTGGTTATGTTTCCCATTCCAACTCTGTTATAGTTCACAATTGTTTTTAAGATAAAGACACAATTCTTTTGTTTTTTCTGAAACAGGGTCTTGCTCTGTTGCCCAAGCTGGAGTACAGTGACGCAATCTTGGCTCACTGCAGCCTCCTGGGTTCAAGCAATCCTCCCAACCAAAGCCTCCTGAGTAACTGAGACTACGAGCGCGTGCAACCACGCCCAGCCAATTCTTTGTAGAGGGGAGATTTCGCCATGTTGTCCAGCTGGTCTTGAACTCCTTGAACTCAAGCAATCCACCTGCCTTGGCCTCCCAAAGTGTTGGAATTATGGGCATGAGCCACCACATCCAGCCAAACACAATTATTTACCACTGCCTATAAAATGCAGTATTTTCTCATTTTATCCAAGTCTCTTATTTCCTTATCCGTTCCAGCTACACTGGCCTTCACCAGAGTTCCTATGTCACTATGCTTCTTCCTATCACCAAACTTTTCGAAAGTGCTGTTTTCTATGCCTAAAAACACACTTTCTTCCTTCTTAACCTCCAGTAATTCTTCAAAACTCAGTTCAAATATCACTTTTCTGGCCTCTCTGGTTAAGTGAAATATCCTTATTTTAGGTTTTCATTAGTACATATAAGAAGTTAAGAATTGGCTGGGTGTGGTGGCTCACGCCTGTAATCCCAACGCTTTGGGAACCTGAGGCAGGCGGATCACCTAAGGTCAGGCGTTCGAGACCAGCCTGGCCAACATGGTGAAACCCCGTCTCTACTAAAAATACAAAAAGTAGCCAGGTGCAGTGGCACGTGCCTGTAGTCCCAGCTACTTGGGAGGCGGAGGCAGAAGAATCGCTTGAACCCAGGAGGCGGAGGCTGCAATGAGCCGAGATCGTGCCACTGCACTCTAGCCTGGGCGATGGAGTAAGACTCCATCGCAAAAAAAAAAAAAAAAAGAAGAAGAAGAATTAAAAATTTTCAGTTTTAGCCAGGCGCTGTGGCTCTCATCTGTAATCCCAGCACTTTAGGTGGCTGAGGCGGGTAGATCGCCTGAGGTCAGGAGTTAAAGACCAAGTTGGCCAACATGGCAAAACCCCTGTATTTTTGTATTTTGAAAAAATACAAAACTTAGCCGAGCGTGGTGGCGGGTGCCTGTAATCCCAGCTACTTGGGAAGCTGAGGCAGGAGAATCGCTTGAACCTGGGAAGTAAAGGTTACAGTGAGCCGAGATTACACCATTGCACTCCAGCCTGGGTGACAAGAACAAAACTCAGTCTCAAAAAAAAAAAAAAAAAAAAAAAAAAAAATTTTTTTTTTTTTCAGTTTTTGTTATCATCTGATGAATGCCTTTCAACGCTTTCCTAGACTGCAAACTCCATGAGGGCAAAGATCATGTGCTTGTACATACAGCAGAGTGCTTCATACACACTATACTCAAAAATTATCTCCCCAGTGAATAAAACGATTTGCAAGACTCAAATGCAATTCCAGCAGACAGCCACTAGAAGGCACCTTTGCTACATTTGTACTTGGGTAATTATCATCAGTGTCTACAGGGTACCAATGTTGACAAGGAGACATCTATTCCCACCCCTTCCCCCGCCCAAAAAACCCTATAAGAAAAATGGCCATAAACCATAAGGGTGTGTGCTAAATACTAGCATTTAATTTACTTTAGGCCAGTAAGTATTTCCATGCAACAAGCTAAACTCAGAAAACCAATAACATAGCTCTTTTAAAAATATTATTTCTGGGCCAGTCGCGGTGGCTCGCGCTTGTAATCCCAGTACTTTGGGAAGCAGAGGTGGGCAGATCAACTGAGGTCAGGAGTTCGAGACCAGCCTGCCCAACATGGTGAGACCCCATCTCTACTAAAAATACAAAAATCAGCCAGGTGTGGTGGCACGTGCCTGTAATCCCAGCTACTTGGAAGACTGAGGCAGAAGAATCGTTTGAACCGGGGAGGCGGAGGTTGCAGTGAGCTGAGATCGTGCCACTGCATTCCAGCCTGGGCAACAGAGTGAGATTCGATCTCAAAAAAAAAAAAAATTTTTTTTCCAAGTGTCAGAATAATGGTTTGAAAAGTAACACAGCAAAGCCTTTTTAGCTTAAATATTAAAATCTAAAAGGTAGCATTATTTTTTAAAAGAAAATATTTATGTGACAAGAGAAATCAAGAGGAAAAAAGCTTTTTTATCACTAAAACGATTTTGTCTCTTATAGGCCCTTTTATCAAAATATTAATTCATTTCTGTATGTGTTTACAAAATTATGTTGAAGTAAAGTAACTTCTACAAAAAAACTGTCTAAAAACTTGCTGTATCAAATTTTACTCCTCCCACTCAAGAAGACAGTTCTTTCTTCAATAACCCCAATCATGGTTGTGGTCTTGCTATTCCACCAAAAGCTACTTTCTTTTTCAAGGTCACCAATGACCTCCACATTCCTAAATCCCATGGTCATTTTTCAATTCTCCCTCCACCTAAATGACAACAGTATTTGAAACACTTTCTTTCTGGAAACACTTTCTTCACTTAGCTTCCAGGGTACTCTATCCCAAATTTCCTATTTGACTTACAGCTGTTAGTTGTTTTACCTTGTTCTTCCATTCATATCCCCTAACTCTTTTTGTTTTTTTTAAATTTTAATCCAACCCTCAAATGAAACCAGAGCACATCCCCCCAAGTCTTAACAGTAAGAGTGGCCGGGCGCGGTGGCTCACGCTTGTAATCCCAGCACTTTGGGAGGCCGAGGAGGGCGGATAACAAGGTCAGGAGATCGAGACCACGGTGAAACCCGGTCTCTACTAAAAATACAAAAAAAAAAAAAATTAGCCGGGCGTTGTGGCGGGCGCCTGTAGTCCCAGCTACTCGGAGAGGCTGAGGCAGGAGAATGGCGTGAACCCAGGAGGCGGAGCTTGCAGTGAGCCGAGATTGCGCCACTGCACTCCAGCCTGGGCGACAGAGCCTCCGTCTCAAAAAAAAAAAACAAAACAGTAAGAGTATCTCAGGGCTCAGTCACTAGACCTTGCCCCCTTTTCTATCTGCACTCAATCCCTACATGACCTCAAGACTTTGTATACTATCTATATGCTACTGGCTCCCCCAGACTGAAAGCTCCACCCTAGACAACACCTGAAATCAATTCTTATAATGGGAAGACAAATAGGTATCACCACCTTAATGTCTAAAACATGCCGAAAGGGTAATGTGTCCAAAACTGAACTTCCGACCTCTCCTTTTCACTGATGTTCCAGTCATTTCTTTATCAGTTAGTGGCAACTCCATTTTTCCAGCTGCTCGGTTAAAAATACTGAGTAGGAGCGGGGCACGGTGGTTCATGCCTGTAATCCCAGTACTCTGAGAGGCCGAAGTGGGTAGATCACTTGAGGCCAGGAGTTCGAGACCAGCCTGACCCACACGGTGAAACCCCTGTGGCACAGAGTGAGACCTCATCTCAAAAAAACAAAAAAAAGAAAGAAAGAGAAAAAAGAAAAATTCATGAGTAATGAGAACCCTTATATTTGTTACTTCTGCCTAAATTCTGTAGCCCCAGACACTCAAAGGTCTTTACTAAAAATACAAAATTAGCCGGGCATGGGGGCGCACGCCTATAATCCCACCTACTTGGGAGGCTAAGGCAGCAGAATCGCTTGAACCCAGGAGGTGGAGGTTGCAGTGAGCTGAGATCACACCACTGCACCCCAACCTGGGCAATAAGAGCGAAATTCTGTCTCAAAAAAAAAAAAAAATCATGAGTAGGCTGAGCGCTGTGGCACACCCCTATAGTCCAAGCACTTTGGGAGGCTGAGGTGGACAGATCGCTTGGAGCCAGGAATTTGAGACCAACCTGGGCAAAGCGAGACGTCTCTACAAAACATTCTTAAAAATTAGTTGGGTGTGGGCTGGGCATGGTGGCTCACGCTTGTAATCCCAACACTTTGGGAGGCCGAGGCAGGCGGATCACGAGGTCAGGAGATCGAGACCACAGTGAAACCCCATCTCTACTAAAAATACAAAAAATTAGCCGGGCGTGGTGGCGGGCACCTGTAGTCCCAGCTACTTGGAGAGGCTGAGGCAGGAGAATGGCGTGAACCCAGGAGGCGGAGCTTGCAGTGAGCCGAGATTGCACCACTGCACTCCAGCCTGGGTGACAGAGCAAGACTCTGTCTCAAAAAAAAAAAAAAAAAATTAGTTGGGTGTGGTGGCATGCACCTGTAGTCCCAGCTACTTGGGAAGCTGAGGCTGGGGGAACACTTGAGCCCAGGACTTTAGGGGCTTCAATGAGCTCTAGCCTAGGGCACAGAGTGAGACCTCATCACAAAAAAAAAAAAAAAAAAAAAAAAAAAAAAAAAAAAAAAAGGGAAAATTCATGAGTAATAAGAACCCTTACACTTGTTACTTCTGCCTAAATTCTGTGGCCCGAGACACTCACAGGTCTCACTGCCTCATCTCTTTACTCACACTTTACTTACATATCATCCTAGCGAGACCCTCCTCTGACCATCCCATTTAGAATTATTACACAGGCCCCACCCCCATAGCATTCCCTGCTTTATTTTTCTTGGTAGCATTTCTAACACAGTATGTGTCCTACTTAGTTACTTTAGTTTATCATGTTTTCCCCTAACCTAGAAAGTAAGCTCCATGGGTGCAGGAATTTTTGTTTCATTCACTGCTGAATCCTCAGCACCTGAAACAGTACCTAGCACATAGCAGGTATTTAATAAATATTTGGTGAATAAAGAACAATCATGAAGAAGTAGGAACTGTATGCTTTTAAAATACATCCACAAATTATTTGATATACTTGAGGGTGGGCTGGACTTAGTGATTCAGGGCTAACAAAATACAAAGCTGGGTTCCCTACAGCAAGTGATCAAGAAAGCAAGGTAGAAGTCAAAATATATTTTTATGATCACTTGCTCTAAGGAAGCCAGCTGCCATGTGATGAAGGCACATCAAGCAACCCTATGCAGAGGCCGGCAAAGCAAGAAACTGAAGCCTTCTGCCAATCCAGGTTACTCAGTGAGCTGTCTTACAAGTAGATGCTCCAACCCCATTGAAGGCTTCGATGATTAATGACATCTTGATTACAGCTACACAAGAGACCCTGAGCCAAAACCATCCAGTTAAGTCACCCCTGGGTTCCTGAGCCAGAGAAACTGTGTACATAAAAAATGTTTTAAATTCCTAAGTGTGGGAGTATTTGATTACACAGCAATAGATAACTAATACAGTGGGACTGTAATAACCTGGGATAATCACTTCGGGAAGAAATTTGGCAATACCTAATAAAACTAAGCATGTAGATATCTCTGAACTGAGTCTCCCAACTGGTATTCCTTGGATGAGTGAGGCCTAGGGGCAGCAGGGTGGGTCCTCAGTGGCTAGAGCGTCCAAGTTAGTTACCTCAATCTCAAGTAGCCTCCTCTGCTTACTGTAGAAATATTATCATCTTGTGTGAGTGTTACGACACAAAAACAGTTGGTAAGTAACATACTATGACCCAGAAATTCCATTTCTAGTTATGTATCTTAAAGAAATCTTGCCAGGCACAGTGGCTCATGCCTGTAATTCCAGCACTTTGGGAGGCCGAGGGGGGCGGGTCACCTGAGGTCAGGAGTTCAAGACCAGCCTGACCAACATAGAGAAACCCCGTCTCTACTAAAAATACAAAATTAGCCAGGCGTGGTGGTGCGTGCCTGTAATCCCAGCTACTCGGGAGGCTGAGGCAGAAGAATCGCTTGAACCTGGGAGGCAGAGGTTACAGTGAGCCAAGATTGCACCACTGCACTCCAGCATGGGCAACAAGAGTAAAACTGCATCTCAAAAAAAAAAAAAAAAAAAAAAAAAAAAAAAAAGAAATCTCATATGTGTGTATAAGGAAATATTTATTGCAGTATTTTTCATAATAGCAAATGTTTGGATATAACATAAAAAGTCCACCAGTCAGGGTGTGGAAGAAGAAAATTATAGTTTCGCATTGGAAACAAATTATTAATATATATATAGTAGTTGTGCTGGGTGTGGTGGCTCATGCCTGTAATCCCAGTGCTTTGGGAGACCGAGGTAGGAGGATGGCTTAAGCCCAGGACCACCCCGGGCAACATAGTGAGACCTCGTCTCCTTAAAAAAGAAAAAATTAGCCAGGCGTGGTGGCTCACACCTGCAGTCCCAGTTACTCAGGAGGCTGAGGTGGGAGGATTGCTTGAGCCTGGGAGATAGAGGTTGCAGTGAGCCGTCATCATGCCACTGCAATCCAGCCTGAATAACAGAACAAGACCCTGTCTCATAAAATAAAAATAAACAAATGTGCATTTTCTCAGAGACATTTTCTTTGGAAAAACTACCCCCATCTAGCATAGCCAAGGTAAGACACCTTAATAGGTATAATTCTCTAGCCTTCTTTCCAAAGCCAGGTAGACCAGAAATATAACTATTTTCTTCATAGTTATTTTACTTTGCTAACTAAAGAAAAAAGAGGTTTTGAAGGCTCTCAGGAGGACTATTAAGGGCTAAAGTAGAATGGGATACTTAAAAATAGTTTCGAGGGTAACATTAAGCCTAGATATGCATATACTTCCCTAAACACAGATAGAAATTAGCAAAACATTGAACGTGACTCATGAACAAAGGGCAACTGTCAGTGCAATATATACCTAAACCTTCCCCTCAATTAGGCTTTTTTTTAGAGTCTTGCTCTGTCGCCCAGGCTGGAGTGCAGTGGTGCGATCACTGCAACCTCTGCCTCCTGCTTTCAAGCAATTCTCCTGACTCAGCCTCCTGAGTAGCTGGGACTACAGCTACACATCACTATGCCAAGCTAATTTTTGTATTTTTAGTGAAGATGCAGTTTCACCATGTTGGCTAGGCTGGTCTCAAACTCCTGACCTCAAGTGATCCGCCCACCTCAGCCTCCCAAAGTGCTGGGATTATAAGCGTGAGCCACCATGCATGGCTTCGATTAGGTTCTTATGCATTTAATAGAATATCATGATATCTCTACCCTCACTATATGCCGTGTAAGGGTTTAGTTCTCAGTGTCCTCTTTTATTTTGCCACCATATATTGTAGAAAATTCAATATAATTTCACCAAATTGAGTCCTACTTACCAAGTGCTCTTGCTACTGCCAGAAAAGGAATCTGGTCAATAACTGTGCTCCTTCTAACTGGTCCATTGTGAGTGAGCCGAGGTCGTTTCCAAACTACACGATTCACCCCAGACTTGTTCATTACACTAAAAATAAATAGAGTTCACATAAATAATCTAAATGATTAAAATACAACAACTAAGGTAGCTCAGTATATTAAATCACTAATAAAATAAGACCACATTATTACAAAATAATGTCTTATGTGTTTCAAATACAAAGATGCATAAGCCAAAATTCCTGTTCAGAGAGGAATTAGGGTAGATTCAAAGTGGAAAATTTTGAGATTACTGGAATAGGCAGTATAACCAAATGAATGTAATGTGAAGAAAAGTGAGTATAAATACCATGTCAAAAAAAAAAGCAAAACTACCTAATTAGTAAACAATTGGGGGTTGACAGAAGGCCTTATCTAAGTGGAGAGAGAATTGCTTCAACTCAGGAGGCAGAGGCTGCAGTGAGCCGAGATCACACCACTGCACTCCAGCCTGGATGACAGAGCGAGACTCTTGTCTCAATAAATAAATAAATAAATAAATAGGGATTAAATTGTGATATAAGCAGTTAAAAAGGAAAGGTTATAGAGTTCTGAGTGTTTAAGTTGAGGATGGGGGAAACATAGCAGAACTTCAGTTTTAATTTTTGTTGTTGTTGTTTCTGAGATGGAGTCTCACTCTGTTGCCCAGGCTGGAACACAGTGGCGTGATCTCAGCTCACCACAACCTCCACCTCCTGGGTTCAAGCGATTCTCCTGCCTAAGCCTCCTGAGTAGCTTGGATTACAGGCGTATGCTACCACGCCTGGCTATTTTTGTATTTTTAGCAGAGATAGGGTTTCAGCATGTTGGCCAGCCTGGTCTCGAACTCCCGACCTCAGGTGATCCACCCACCTCAGCCTCCCAAAGTGATGGGATTACAGGCTGACGTCAGCCACCATGCCCAGCCAGTTTTTTTGCTTATTTTTATTTACTTATTTTGAGATGGAGTTTTGCTCTTGGAGTGCAGTGGCACGATCTCGGCTCACTGCAACCTCCGCCTCCTGGGTTCAAGCGATTCTTCTGCCTCAGCCTCCCAAGTAGCTGGAACTACAGGCACGCGCTACCACGCCTGCTAATTTTTGTATTTTTAGTAGGGACAGGGTTTCACCATTTTGGCCAGGCTGGTCTCAAACTCCTGACCTCAGTCTCCCAAAGTGCTGGGAGCCACCACGTGGGCCACCACGCCTGGCTAATTTTTTCTTTTTTGAGGAGACGGGGTCTCACTATGTTGCCCGGGCTGGTCCCGGGTTTAAGCCATCCTCCCACTTCAGTCTCCCAAAGTGCTGGGATTACAGGTGTGAACCACAGCGCCCAGCCTATTTTTTGTTTTTTGATACAGGGTCTCTCTCTGTCGCCCAGGCTGGAGTGCAGTGGTGCACTCATGGGTCACTGCAGCCTTGACCTCCTCCTGGGCTGCAGTGATCCTCCCACCTCAGTCTCCTGAGTAGCTGAGAATACAGGCATGTGCCACCATGCCCAGCTAATTGTTGGCAGTTTTAATATGATTTCAGCAATATACAGAAAATACTATATATTTAGGTATTTCTGTAATTCAAAGTGTGAGACTAGACTTTGTGAAACAGATCTGCTGTAGACATACAGATTTGGGAGTTACAAGAGTAAGAAAACCCTCCTAAAAATGTGTCATAGGAGCAACAGAAATGCCTAAAACTTGGAAATATGATTAGTTCTTTTTTTTTTTTTTTGAGACAGAGTCTGGCTCTGTCGCCCAGGCTGGAGTGCAGTGGTGCGATCACGGCTCACTGCAAGCTCCGCCTCCTGGGTTCATGCCATTCTCCTGTCTCAGCCTCCCGAGTAGCTGGGACTACAGGAGCTTGCCACCATGCCTGGCTAATTTTTTGTATTTTTGGTAGAGACGGGGTTTCACTGTGTTAGCCAGGATGGTCTCGATCTCCTGACCTCGTGATCCACCCGCCTTGGCCTCCCAAAGTGCTGGGATTACAGGCATGAGCCACCGCACCCGGCCGGAAATATGATTAGTTCTTTAGGAAAAAACACTGATAATCAAAACATTACAGATGGTCTCTCAAACTATGCCTGGCATGACCAAAATGAGCTTTACTTCAAATGGGAATTTTTTAAATTTAATTTTTATTAATTTAAACAGTCATTTGTGGCTAGTGGTGAGTATACCAAACAGTCCAGAGGAGGACTGAAACAAGTAGAAAATGACCAGAAAACATTGTGGGTGTTAACAAAGAATAGAAATTCCAGAAAGTTGCTCATTTACCATCCCCCCCACCCTTTTTTTTTGGAGATAGTCTTGCTCTGTTACCTAGGCTGGAGTGCAGTGGTGTGATCTTGACTCACTGCAGCCTCAGCCTCCTGAGTAGCTAGGATTACAGGCACCCGCCACCATGCCCGGCTAATTTTTTATTTTTAGTAGAGATGGGGTTTAACCGTATTAGCCAGGCTGGTCTCGAACTCCTGGCCTCAACTGCCTCAGCCTCCCAAAGTGCTGGTCTTACAGGCATGAGTCACCATGCCCAGCCTACCATCCCTTTTGAGAACTAGTTTTCATTTTGTTTTGAGACAGGGTGTCGTTCTGTCGCCCAGGCTGCAGTGCAGTGGTGTGATCGTGGCTCACCACAGCTTTGACTTCCCAGGCTCAAGTGATGCTCCCACCTCAGTTTCCCAAATAGCTGGGACCAAAGGCATGTAATTTTTTTGTAGAGAACGGATCTCACTATGTTTGCCAGGCTGGTCTTAAACTCCTGGGCTCAGGCCATCCTCCCATCCGGGCCTTCCAATATGCTGGGATTACAGGCGTGAGCGACCATGCCCAGCCAAGAACTAGTTTAAAGAAGTTCTGATATAAACAGGTTGATCATAACAAGAGTTAAAATATCAAAGGCATTCATTTTGTTATATTAAGCTTTCTTCAATGATGATCCTCAAAAATCAACAGCAGAGTAAAGACTAAACTTGCCATTCACAAGAATCCATGAAACACAAGAGTTATGATAAGATGCCAACATTCTGCCTTAATACCATCTTAAAGCTCTATTATTCTTTGCTAAACCTTCTCCCTACAAGGTAAGGCTTAGTACCTAAGTAATTTAGAGTAGCTGCTTCCAATATAACTAGACGAGCAGCTCTCTCGACACTTAATATTCAAAGATATTATGATCTGTGTTTCTAAGACACAAAAAGACAAATAATGATACTGGTTAAAACATAGAAGTTTTAACATCTAGTAACAAAAAATCAAAGCAACGTTATAAAAGATGCTTTTACTGCACTCCCTGTTGTTGTCCTATATGATTAAAAGGCACGTAAAAAGGAACAGCCTGACATGCAGAGAGCTGACTGAGCAGCAACAGAAGGCTGGAAAAACAAAATGCTGGCCCGTTGCCTAGGCAGGGACAGAGGGAAGCAAGGAAATAACTTATAATAAAATAGCTCAATTTTTGCAAAAAGTTACCTGCTCCAAAATAGCAGAGTATCTGCCCAACTGTCCAGATGGTGTTTTAGGTAATAAAGCCAAAAAACTCTTTCTAAAAACGTTATTAAAATCAAATAAAATATAATTTTAAAATTCAAGTAAAAACAAGAAAGAACAGTCAAGAAAGGTATTTTTAAAACACAAAAGGGTAATTTCTTCTGTACAAAATAATTATTTCCTTTTTTGTTCATTTATTTTATTTATAATTATAAAAAAATTTTTTACATAGAGATGGAGGTCGTGCTATGTTGAACAGGTTGGTCTCAAACTTCTAACCTCAAGTAATCCTCCCATCTTGGCCTCCAAAGCGCTAGGATTACAGGTGCAGCAGCCAGCTGCTTTATTTCTTTTTTTTGAGACACAGTTTTCACTCTTGTTGGGCAGGCTGGAGTGCAGTGCCATGATCTTGGCTCACTGCAACCTCCGCCTCCCAGGTTCAGGAGATTCTCCTGCCTCAGCCTCCCGAGTAGCTGGGATTACAGGCACATGCCACTATGCCTGGAAAATTTTTTTGTATTTTTAGTAGAGATAGGGTTTCGCCATGTTGGCCAGGCTGGTCTCGAACTCCTGACCTCTGGTGATCCGCCTGCCTCAGGCTCCCAAAGTGCTGGGATTACAGGCGTAAGCCACTGTGCCCGGCCCCAAGAAAAGTATTTTTAAAAGGAAGATTAATGAGAAAGAATCAGGCCTACCAATATTTAAAATTATAATGAAGTCTCAGTTTTAAAAATTATAATACTGGTAAATAAACAGGAAAAAAATAAAGCCCAGAAAAGACCCAAATATATGGAGGAATTCTGTTTATAATTTGCAAAGCCCACTTAGCATGACAACCAGCAGAGGTGTCAGATATATTCTGACCTTGACAATCATAAGATCAAATAGACTATAGCCTGAAAGGAGGTTCATCTAACTTTGCAGGATACTGGGCAGGAAATAGAGTATGCCACCATAGCGGCTTCAAGGATATTGTCTTCAGCAGTGATTCAGACAGCCAGAAGCCATTTTTCCATCTCCCAAGTGATGGCTCAGTTGTAAGCAAGACGACAGGGTCTAGCTTAGGTAAGCTTCATGTGTCACAGAAACCAATGTAATAAATAGCACATGACTACAGTTTCTTGGTCCCTACACAAGACAAACTGCATGCATACAAGGAAGCCAAGGCCTGTGTTTCCGAATAGAAATGTATAGTCCATTCAACAACTTCCCTACCAAGATGCAATTCCATTCAGGGATCATTCTACAATAAGCAATGCTGTCTTACAACAGAGGTGATATTCCACATTTATCTTAACCAGAGAAATACAAGGAAAGGGTAAATTCAAGGTCATCTTCCCCCTAAAGAAGGGTCTTAAGCCTGGTCACCCTGCTACTCAGTAATGAAAAGATGTATAATTATTCAAGTGGCTACTAGTAGCCACCTAGAAAAAAAGTTAACTTGTCTATTTACTACATATCATAGATCTTAAAATTCCAGAAGGATTAAAGATTAAAATATAAAAGATGATGAAACCATACGAGTACTGGCAAAGTGGTTCTCAAAATGTGGTTTAGGGGCCCCTGGCAGGTTACTACAGACTTTTTCAGGGTGTCTCCAAGGTCCATTTTTTTTTTCATAATACTACTAAGACCACATGTATACAGTGGAGTTTTTTGAGAGGCTGCATGACTGGATATTATATAGTATAATAAAAAGTGTCAATATTTGCAAGCTCTGTATAACTCAGTGAACCAGTATATTACAAACAATAAATGCATATATTAAAAAGTCATGCATAGGGGCTACACACTATATGGTTCCAACTATATGATATTCTGGAAAAAGCAAAATTATGAAGGCAGTAAAAAGAGCAGTGGTTGCCAGGAGTAAGCCGGGGAGAGGATGAATAGACAAAGTACAGAGGACTCTTACAGTGATGAAACTAATCTGCATGATACTATAATGATGGATACATGTCAACATATTTGTCAAAACCCATAACATGTATAACACCCAGAGTGAACCCTAATGTAAACTATGGACACTGGGTGATAACGGTATGTCAATGTAGGTCCACTGATTGATTATAACAAACACTCTGGAGAAGGATAGTGGGGAAGCCTGGGAGATGGGGGTAGGCCAGAGCGTATATGAGAATTCTGTGCTTCCCACTTAATTTTGCTGTGAATCTAAAAGTACCCTTAAAATTAAAGTCATTAATTTTTTTTTAATTATGCAGGGATTTTTAAAAGGCATTCAATTCAGGGCCGGGAGCAATGGCTCACACCTGTAATCCCAGCACTTTGGGAGGCCAAGGCAGGTGGATCACCTGAGGTGGGGAGCTCATGAAACCCCATCTCTACTAAAAATACAAAATTAGCTGGGTGTGGTGGTACATGCCTGTAATCCCAGCTACTCTGGAGGCTGAGAACCCAGGAGGCAGAGGTTGCGGTGAGACGAGATCGTGCCACTGCACTCCAGCCTGGGCAAAAAGAGCAAAACTCAGTCTCAAAAAAAAAAAACAAAAAAATTCAATTCAACTAATGTCCTCATTGACTGACTAATGGCTGTTAATGTAAGAATATGCAAAGTTCATTAATAAAGTTTCGGATACCTAAAGAAACTATCATTTCTTGAGTTTTGAAACAGTATCAAAGACAAACATTTATGGAGAAGTGGGCAAAATACTCTTCCCTGGTCGGGCGCATTGGCTCACACCTGTAATCTAAGCACTTTGGGAGGCAGAGGCGGGCAGATCACGAGGTCAGGAGTTCAAGAACAGCCTGACCAAAACAGTGAAACCCCATTTCTACTAAAAATATAAAAATTAGCCGGGCATGGTGGCCTGCAACCGTAATCCCAGCTACTCAGGAGGCTGAGGCAGGAGAATCACTTGAACCTGGGAGGTGGAGGTTGCAGTGAGCCCAGATCCCACCACTGCACTCCAGCCTGGGTGACAGGACAAGACTCTATCTCAAAAAAAAAAAGAAAAAGAAAATTAGCTGGCATGGTGGCACACATGCACCTGCAGTCCCAGCTCTCAAGAGACTAACATGGAAGGATCACTTGAGGTTACAGTGAGCCATGATTGCGCTACTGCACTGCAGCCTGGGCAACAGAGTGAGATCATGTCAAAAACAAACAAATACAATGAACAAACAGAGTTTCTAAGACCAAAAATATTCCTGTCGTACTAAAAGAAAATATAGCAGACTTTATTAAAAAGCTTCACTGTGTGTATGGCATAAAACCCAAGAAGTTGTAACAGAAGAGACTAATAAATTTAACTACATTAAAAGAAACTTCCACGTGGAAAAAGTTCCAGGAGCATAATCAAAAGACAAACTGTGGAAACAGTATCTAAAATTCATATCACATATATTAGACTAATTTCCTTAATATACAGCTAGCCCCTATACATTAATGTGGGAAAAAAATGGCTGACGACAATCCCCCAAAATGAACAATAAATATAAAGAGAAATACAGAGAAAAGAAAATATAAATGGCTCTTAAATATATAGAAAGATTCAACATTTCTCCTAAGATAAATTCAAATTAAAACATTACTGAAGCTGGGCACGTGGCTCACATCTGTAATCCCAACAATTTGGGAGGCCAAGGCAGGAGGATCGCTTGAGCCCAGGAGTTCAAGACCAGCCTGGGCAACATGGTAAGACCTCATCTCTATTTCTTAGAATTTTTTTTTTTTTTTTTTTTTTTTTTTTTTTTTTTTTTTTTTTTTTTTTTTTTTTTTTTTTTTTTTTTTTTTTTTTTTTTTTTTTTTTTTTTTTTTTTTTTTTTCTTAGATTTTTTTTTAAAACAACATCATTGCCAGGCGCAGTGGCTCACGCCTGTAATCCCAGCCCTTTGGGAGGCTGAGGTGGGCGGATCACGAGGTCAGGAGATCAAGACCATCCTGGCTAACATGGTGAAACCCCATCTCTACTAAAAATACAAAAAATTAGCCGGGCGTGGTGGCAGGTGCCTATAGTCCCAGCTACTAGAGAGGCTGAGGCAGGAGAATGGCATGAACCCAGGAGGCAGAGCTTGCAGTGAGCCAAGATCGTGCCATTGCACTCCAGCCTGGGCGACAGAGCCAGACTCTGTCTCAAAAAAAAAAAAAAAAAAAAAAAAAACACATCATTGAGACACCCCTTTTTTAAACCTGAAACTGGATATAATCAAAAAGTTTTATTTGTTATCCAGGACATCCATATACACTGATGGTAGAAGTACAAATTGGTACAACCTCTATAGAGACAAATAGTTATCAATATTCAAAACATACACCTCTTTGGCCAAGCAATTCCACTTTTAGGGAATGATCCTACAAATATACTGGCAAGTGCACAAAAACACACATGTGCAGATTTTTCATTTCACAGCACTTTGCAATAACAAAAAAAAATTAGAAATAAAAATCCTTGGCCGGGCGCGGTGGCTCACGCTTGTAATCCCAGCACTTTGGGAGGCCGAGGCGGGCGGATCACGAGGTCAGGAGATCGAGACCACGGTGAAACCCGGTCTCTACTAAAAATACAAAAAATTAGCCGGGCGTGGTGGCGGGCGCCTGTAGTCCCAGCTACTCGGAGAGGCTGAGGCAGGAGAATGGCGTGAACCTGGGAGGCGGAGCTTGCAGTGAGCCGAGATTGTGCCACTGCACTCCAGCCTGGGCGACAGAGCAAGACTCCGTCTCAAAAAAAAATAAAAAATAAAAATAAAAGTAAAATAAAAAATAAAAATCCTTCAATAGGAGACTGATTAAAATAAATGACAGTACATCTGTACATGGTACAGCTCCATAATATATTTGATTATATATGAATATCTCTCTTTTGAAAGGACACACAGCCATACTGGTTGCTTAGCAAGTGGGGGGGAACGAGGTGGCCTTTGGGACAGTAGCAGCTGAGAGACCTTCCATAGCATATCCTCTTTTTTATGCTACCTGAATTTGAACCAAATGAACGTCACCATTAAAAAAATAAAAATAAACGTATGGTATAAAATCTCATCACTCATTTATAAAAATTTAGACTATTTCCATCTTATTCCCATGTCTCTGCATTGCTAACACTAGAAATATAATTTTATATCCTGCTTTTTTGTGACCATAAACATTTTCCTCTATCATTAAACCTCCCATATACATGGGAGTTCATATTACTCTACCTTTACTTGGAAAAATTTCAAAACACCATGCGTTTTATAAACTTATCTATAAATGTTATTTTTAATGGCTGTATCATATTCAGCATTATGAATATGTTGCTAAATATACTTAACCATTCTCCAGCTGTTGGGCCTTCAAGTTACTTCTGGCCTTTAACAGTCATTACAAATGCTGCAATCAATGACTCTATTCAGATATTTTTGTCCACAGTTCAGATTTCTTCTTTAGAATAGATTCCCTAAACATTTAAAGCTACTGGTATATATTATTTTCTATATAGGTAATACCAATTTGTAATCTTACCAAGAAGGTAACCATTTCAACAAAAATATTGAGAGGAATCTCTTTGTTTCTTCTATCTTTGCTAATCTAATAACAGGAAATGAAGTTTCATTTTAATGTTTTACTTTTATTTCACCAAATGTTTACTATTGCTTTGCATTTTTTTGTTGTTCAAACTTTCTCTCCTTTACCCACCTATCCAGGGGTGCCATGCACTTTAGTACTTTATTTTATTTTTATTATTTTAAGAGATGGAGTCTCACTCTGTCGCCCAGGGTGGAGTGCAGTGGCGCGATCTTGGCTCACTGCAACCTCCACCTCCTGGGTTCAAGCAATTCTCCTGCCTCAGCCTTCCGAATAGTTGAGACTACAGGTGCACGCTGCCATGCCCAGCTAATTTCTTTTGTATTTTAGCAGAGATGGGGTTTCACCACATTCCCCAAGCTGGTCTCGAACTCCTGAGCTCAGACAATCCACCCGCCTCGGTCTCCCAAAATGCTAGGATTACAGGCGTGAGCCACCGCGCCCGGCCTCACACTTTAGTACTTTATTAATTTGTTGAATTCCTTATAGTTTAAGGGTGCTAATTCTTTTCTTTTCTTTTTTGAGATGGCGTTTTGCTCTTGTGTCCAGGCTGGAGTGCAATGGTGCAATCTCAGCTCACCACAACCTCTGCCTCCCGGGTTCAAGTGATTCTCTTGCCTCAGCCTCCGGAGTAGCTGGGATTACAGGCATGTGCCACCACACTCAGCTAATTTTGTATTTTTAGTAGAGATGGGGTTTCTGCATGTTGGTCAGGCTGGTCTTGAACTCCCGACCTCAGGTGATCTGCCCGCCTCAGCCTCCCAAAGTGCTGGGATTACAGGCGTGAGCCACAGTGCCCGGCCAGATGCTAATTATTTTCCTTAGTTTGTCGTTTCTCTGCAAAGGACCAATTCTGATTTAATAAAAGCAAAAAAGAGGAGGCAAGTAACGATATCATGGGAAGGCTTTAGTTAGAAGGATTATTTAGAAAACATTGGATTCTACTCAACTTGCCTCATATCCTCAATTTTTAAAAATCGGTATTGAGATAATTTTTAAATTTTTTCATGTTATTCACTCTGTTGATTTCTAGAATAATCTTTCATTTAAGTTTGAATCATAAAAATATAATACTGAAATCAATTTCAGTTCCTAGTTTACAAATTACTTACACATTGAAACGCTAAGTTCAAACAAAGAAAACAATAATTGGAAAGGTTTGCAGTAAATCTGAAATCAATGAAAAACGCTGAAGGTTAATTCTAATTTAATCTTTTTCCCCCAGCCAGATTCAAAGTGTTCTACTCTAGAACTCCAAGAGCTGCTCCGTCTAGATTCTGAAAGTCATATGAAAGGTTTTCAGTAAAACCTTGTATTGTTTCCTTGGGGCCCAATGAAATATTATTTCCTATTAGAGTCATTATCATAAATAAAACAGTCAATTCATAGTAATGAGAAAAATATGAATGTACATACATGGGTATTACATCAGACAAACTAAAAAACCTGTAATACTAAGAAAGTAACTTCAATAAAAGGGAGAGTAGTAGGTCAATTTCATTAGTAAAGCATAAAAGGACTAAATAGAACCAAAAGAGGAAAGAGAAAACGAGAGAATGTTACCTCCCACCAAGTCCTTCAATTCGTTCTCTTTCCTTGGGAAGTTCTGGCTTATGGTCCTGTGTCACCTCCACAGCTCTGACAAAGTCATCCTTTGGGTCATCCTGAATTCCAAGAACCACCCCTGAGTCACCTACGTGAGCTACATACATCTTCATGCCCCGTATGATGACCACACTGGCAGTTGTCCCTGATGTGCTGGGAAGACCTGTCATAGTCTTTGGCCATTCTGCTGTAATAAGAAATAAAATATTTTACTCTTACAAGTATAAACATTAATACACTGTCAGGATACAAATGGCAACAAACTCTGAATTAGCATGTTAACATTGAATTAGCATAGGAAAAAATTTAAGAAAAATATTCTGAAAACCACTAAAGGACTTAGGTTAATTAATGAATACATTAATAAATTAATTTTATAAATAATACAATTATGATACAACTATCAAACCAACCCTAAGAGAAATATATTACAGGATAGGTTTACTACTGCTACATGACTCTTAGTCCTAACTACACTGAGAGGAAAGAATGTGTTAAGAGGTTTTTTTAATCTGAATCAATTTTGATTCAAGAGTTTTGATATCATTTAGCCAGCCACTTAGCATCTGTCTACTAATATCTCTTCTAAAAGGCTTTCTGAAAAAGCTACTTGTTTTTCTGTTTTGTTGTTTTTAGATTGAGTCTTACTCTGTCACCCAGGCTGGAGTGCAACCTCTGCCTCCTGGGTTCAAGTGATTCTCCTGACTTAGCCTCTCGAGTAGCTGGTATTACAGGCGCCCGCCACCATCCCCAGCTAATTTTTGTATTTTTAGTACAGATGGGGTTTCGCCATGTTGGTCAGGCTGGTCTCAAACTCCTGACCTTGGGTGATCCAACCGCTTCGGCCTCCCAAAGTGCTGGGATCATGGGCATGAGCCACCGCACTCGGCTTGATTTGTTTTTGAAATAACTATTTTGAGTAGTCACTACTTAACAAATTACATTTACTGAGTATACTCACTGTATACCAGGTTCTATACTAAGAGCTTTACATGTATTATCTCAAATAATGCTTGTGACGAACTTATGAGACAGATATATTATTCCCTTTATTTTATTTACTTATTCCTCATCTTGCAGATAAGGATATCAATACTTTGAATAATTAAGAAATCTGCTTGAGATAACTCAAATATTTAGGGGCAGAATCCCTGTATATTGAATTACAAACCCTATATTGTTTAATTAAATTCACTGTCATTCAAAAATTCTGAAGTATTCTGTAACACTAAACAAACTGCAACTTATAGTTCATGACGGCAAAATGAGTCCAAACAATGACATATACTCCCCACCAAAATCCCACTGAAAGGACAGAATGTAAATATTAGAAAAAGTCCACAACATATAGAAACACATAGAAAGGTCATAAGCAAAGATGAAGAATTCCTGGAAGTTTAAATGAACAGAATTATGTTAAGAAAAAAAATAAAAATGCAGTCTTGTAATCCAACATAAGCAAAAAGAACAATCAGTAATAAAGACAGTAAATGAGTGTTCCTTTTTTTTTTGCTTTTGTTTTTTTTGGAGACGGAGTCTCGCTCTGTCGCCCAGGCTGGAGAGCAGTGGCACGATCTCGGCTCACTGCAAGCTCCGCCTCCCAGGTTCACGCCATTCTCCTGCCTCAGCCTCCCAAGTAGCTGGGACTACAGGCGCCTGCCACCACGCCCGGCTAATTTTTTTGTATTTTTTTTAGTAGAGACGGCGTTTCACTGTGTTAGCCAGGATGGTCTCAATCTCCTGACCTCGCGATCCACCCACCTTGGCCTCCCAAAGTGCTGGGATTACAGGCATGAGCCACTAGGCCGGGCCCGGCAGATAAATTTTTTTTTTTTTTTTTGAGATAAGAACTCTTAACAGGCTGGGCGCGGTGGCTCATGTCTGTAATCTCAGCACTTTAGGATGTCGAAGTAGGCAGATTACGAGGTCAGAAGATTGAGACCATCCTGACTATGGTGAAACCCCGTTTCTACTAAAAATACAAAAAATTAGCCGGGTGTGGTGGCAGGTGCCCGTAGTCCCAGCTACTCGGGAGGCTGAGGCAGGAGAATGGTGTGAACCCGGGAGGTGGAGCTTGCAGTGAGCCAAGATCATGCCACTGCACTCCAGCCTAGGCAACAGTGTGAGACTCCGTTCTCTGTTTCAAAAAAAAAAAAAAAAGAAAGAAAGAAAGAAAAGAAAAAAAAACCCTAACTCAACCAAAGAACTGTTAGAATAAACAAATATAATAAAATTGTAGAATACATCAACATACTAAAATCAGTTGCATTTCTATTCACAAACTACCCCCAAAAAAGTTAAGAAAACAATCCTATTTACAATAGCATCAAAAAGAATAAAATACTTAGGAATAAATTTAACAAAGGAGGTGAAAGATCTGTATACTTAAACTGTAAGACACTGATGAAAAAAACTAGAGAAGACAAAAATAAACATTAAAAACCTGTGTCCATGGATTGTAAGAATATTGTTAAAATGTCCATACTACCTAAAGAGATCTACAGATTTAATGCAATCTCTATCAAAATTCCAATGACATTTTCCACAAAAATAGAAAAAAAAACCCTAAAATTCATACAGAACCACAAAAGACCTCAAATAGGTAAAGCAATCTTGAGAGAGAAGAACAAAGATTAAAAGGCATCACATTTCCTGATTTGAAAGTGTAGTACAAAGCTACAGTAATCAAAACAGTATGGTACAGACATAAAAATACACCAAGGGAATAGAAAAGAGAGCCTAGAAATAAACCCATGTATATATGGTCAACTAATCTTTTGACAAGGGCTCCAAAAATACACCCTGAAGCAGCCCGGCCAAAATGGTGAAACTCCATCTCTATCAAAAAATACAAAAAATAGCCGGGCACCTGTACCTGTAGTCCCAGCTACTCAGGAGGCTGAGGTGGGAGAATCACTTGAACCCAAGAGGTGGAGGCTGCAGTGAGTGGAGATGGCACCACTGCACTCCAGCCTGGCCAACAGAGTGAGATCCTGTCTCCAAAAAAAAAAAAAAAAAAAAAAAAAACTCTGAGGTAAGGATAGTCTTCAATAAATGGCATTGGAAAACCTGGATATCCACATGCAAAAGAATGAAATTGTACCCTTGTCTTATACGATACACAAAAATTAACTGGAAAATGATTAAAAACTGAAATGTAAGAAATACACTGAAAGCATAAAACTCAGGCCGGGTGCAGTGGCTCACACCTGTAATCCCAGCACTTTGGGAGGCCGAGGCGGATTACCTAAGGTCAGCAGTTCGAGACCAACCTGGCCAACATGATGAAACCCCATCTCTACTGAAAATATAAAAATTAGCCAGATGTGGTGGTGTGCGCCTGTAATCC
Organism: Nomascus leucogenys; assembly: GCF_006542625.1. Classification (NCBI taxonomy): domain Eukaryota; kingdom Metazoa; phylum Chordata; class Mammalia; order Primates; family Hylobatidae; genus Nomascus; species Nomascus leucogenys. The sequence continues at coordinate 9,628,436 of NC_044394.1, read as the reverse complement.
CAGCTACTCGGGCAGCTGAGGCAGGCAAATCGCTTGAACCTTGGAGGTGGAGGTTGCAGTGAGCCAAGATCGTGCCATTGCACTCCAGCCTGGGCAACAGAGCGAGACTCTGCCTCAAAAAAAAAAAAAAAAAAAAAAAGAAAAGAAAAACAAAAAGCACAAAACTCCTAGAAAAAAAAACATAAGGAAAAATATCAACATTGGTCTTGGCAATTACTTTTTTAATATGACACCAAAAGAAATGGCAACAGGCTGGGTGTGGTGGCTCATGCCTGTAATCCCAGCACTTTGGGAGGCCAAGGTGGGTGGACCATGAGGTCAGGAGTTCTAGACCAGCCTGACCAACATGGTGAAAGCCTGTTTCTACTAAAAATACAAAAATTAGCCAGGCATGGTGGCGCACACCTGTAATCCCAGCTCAAGAGGGATCCTAACCTCAGGAGGCAAAGGTTGCAGTGAGCTGAGATCACACCACTGCACTCCAGCCTGTGTAATAGAGCGAGACTCTGTCTCAAAAAAAAAAAAAAAAAAACAACGAACAAAAAAACCAGCAACAAAAGCAGAAATATACAGGTGGGCTATATCAAACTAAAAGGCTTCTGCACGGGAAAGGAAACCAACAACAAAATGAAAAGGCAACTTACAGGAGAAAATATTTACAAACTTTACACTATGTGGTAAGAGATTAACATCCAAAATATATAAGGAACTCATACAACTCAATAGCAAAACAAACAAACAAACAAAAACACAGTTAAAAACTGGGCAGGCCGGGCACAGTGGCTCATGCCTGTATTCCCAGCACTTTGGGAGGCTGAAGTGGGCGGATCATGAGGTCAGGAGTTCGAGACCAGCCTGGTCAACATGGTGAAACCCTGTCTCTACGAAAAATACAAAAATTAGCCAGGCATGGTGGCAGGCGCCTGTAATCCTAGCTACTGGGGAGGCTGAGACAGGAGAATCGTTTGAACCCAGGGGGTGGAGGTTGCAGTGGGCCAAGATCATGCCATTGCACTCCAGCCTGGGCGACAGGGTGAGACTCTGTCTCAAAACAAAACAAAACAAAACAAAAAAAACAAACAAAACAAAACAAAAAAAACAAAAAAACTGGGCAAATGACCTGAATAGACATTTGTCAAAGAAGTCATACAAATGAGCAACAAGTATATGAACAGAAGCTCAACATCAATCATCATGAGGGGAATTCACATCAAAAACACAATGAGGCAGGAAGATCGCTTGAGGCCAGGAATTTATCACCAGCATAGACAACATAGCGAGACCCATCTCCACTAAAAATTTAAAAATTAGCCGGGCATGGTAGCACACATCTGTAGTCCTAGCTACTCAGGAGGCTGAGACAGGAGGTTCCATTGAGCCCAGGAGTCTGGGGCTACAGTGATCACACCACTGCACTCCTGCCCGAGCAACAGAGCAAGAAGACCCGTCTCAAAAAAATTAAAAAAAAAAAAAAAAAAAAAAAAAGAGAGAGAGAGAGAGAGATAACCTCACACCTATTAGGATGGCTATTATCAAAAAGATAACAGTAAACAAGCGCTGGCCAGGATGTAAAGAAGAGAGAACACTTGTACACTGCTGATGGAAATGTAAATTGGCATGGTATTATGGAAAATATTACAGAATTAAAAAATAACTAAAAATAGAAGTACCATATGACTCAGGAATTGCACCTCTGAATGTATATCCAAAGAAAATGAAATCAGTCTCTCAGAGAGATACATGTACCTCAACGCTCCCTGCAGAATTATTCAAAACATCCAAGATATGGAAACAATCTAAGTATGCAGCAAGAGATAAATAAATAAAGAAAATGTACACAATGGAATATCATTCAGCCATAAAAAAAAGGAAATCCTGCCATGTGCAACACAAGGATGAACCTGTAGGACATTATGCTAAGCGAAATACGCCAAACACAGAAAAAACAAATACTGTATGATCTTACTTATACGTGGAATCTAAAGAAAAAGTCACAGAACGAAAGAGTAGAAGGATGGTCGCCAGCGATTAGGGGTTGGGAGAAGTGGGGAGATGTTGGTCAGACAGCACAAACTTTCCATTATGAGTAAGTTCTTAGTATCTAATGTACAACACAGAGAGTATAGTTAATAATACTGTTTTATATACTTGAAATTTGCTGAAAATAAATCTTGAGTGTTCTCACCACCAAAAAAAGGTAACTATGTGAGGTGACGGATGTGTTAATTAACTTGACTATGGTAATCACTTCACAATGTATACATACATAAAATCATCAATCACATTGTACATCTTTTTTAAAAGCAACTAAAAAAATCTATTCTTCAGAAGATACCATTATTAGAATAAAAACAACTCACAGAACAGAATACACACACATACGCGCCAAAGGAAAAGCATCCAGAATATATAAAATTTTCCTACAAATCAAATCAATAAGACAGACTACCCAAATGGGAGAATGGACAAAAAGCTTAAACAAGCCTTTTACAAAATAGGAAATCCAAACAGCCACAAAATATGCAAAGGTATTCAGCCTCTTTAATCATCAGAGAAATACTAATTTAAAACCACAATGAGATAGTGCTGCATAACTACAAGACTGCATAAGTTAAAGTTTGACAATAGCAACCAAACTGTGGTCAAGAAAATGGAGCAACGTGTACTATCATCAACTACTGTGACAGTGTAAACTGGTACATTTCAGGTAACATTTAGGCATTACTTATTAAAGGTAAAGATATGTATACTCTCTGACTACCTTCTAGATATATACCACAAATTAACATACATATATAACAAATAAATGAGTCAACCATGGTAGTACGTGCCTGTAGTACCAGCTGCTCAGGAGGGTGAGGCAGGGGGATCGCTTGAGCCCAGGAGTTTATAGCCTGGGAAATACAGCAAGACCCTGTCTCTAAAACAATAATAAGGGCTACAAATGGGCAACAGCCCAAGTTGTTCAACATGAAAATGGACAATACTACATAAAGCACAGAAGAATCTCACAAGAAGCACGTGATAAAAGAACACATACAGCATGATTTTCTTCAAAAACAACCATCATGTTTAGAGAAAAGTGGTAAAACTATTAAGAAAAACAAGTAAACCATTACAGAACTCTCATGACAAAAGTCAGGAAGGTAGTTTTTCAGAGGGAGATAGAAATATGAGATCAGAAAGGACATACAGATATCTGCAGTGCAGACAATGTTCTTTCCTAACTGGATGGTGTTCAGTTTATAATTATTCATTAAAGTGTATATTTATGTTTTATGACCTTTTCTACACATACGCTATATTTTTTAATATTTAAAATTAAAAAAAAGCAGAGAGAAGGTATCAATTTTGCCGGCAGAAATCACAGCAAGGACAGCTCCACAGCCCATCCAGTTTGCAATCTGGTTGCAGAACTTATTTCCTAGAAGCTCAGCCTAGAGTATACTGTATGTTTCTTCGGCCCTTTCAACTATTTGGGGTGTTTACTAGCTTTTGATAAAACCCTTTCTTCTATTTTTTTTTTTTTCTTTAACGACAGGGTCTCAGTATATTGCCCAGGCTAGAGTGCAGGCTATTGACAGGTGTGATCATCACATACTACAGCCTTGACCTCCTGGGCTCAAGCAATCCTCCTGCCTCAGCTTCCCAAGCAGCTGTGCCTGGCTATCCCCTTTCTTTTAAAACAAACTGAAGTAAATTTAAAAAAAAAAACAAAAACAAAAAACTTCTACTACAATAAATGTGAATGAATAAATGAGGTGAACTCTCCGAAGGAGTTTTACAGTACGTTCAAAAAACAAAATTTGGCAGGGCTCATGTCTACATTCACAGTGCTTTGGGAGGCCAAGGCAGGAGGACCCCTTGAGGCCAGGAGCTCGGGACCAGCTTGGGGAACACAGCCACATTCTGTCTCTACAAAAAAAAAAAAAAAAATTTTTTTTTTAAATTAACCAGGTGTGGTGGCATGCATCTGTTAGTTCTAACTTCTTTAGAAGAGGAGGCAGGAGGATCACTTGAGCTCAGGAGTTCAAGGCTGCAGTGAGCTATAATCGTGCCACTGCACTCCAGCCTGGGCGACAGAGCAAGACTCAGTCTCCTAAAGAAAAAAAAAGAGTAAAAGAAAGAAAACAAAACAAAATTTACCTACAGTATACAAATAATTCAGTCATTCACAAAAATCACCTAAAACAAAATGGCAAGTGAAAAAACGAGCTAAAAATAAATATCCTTAGATGCAATATTATTTAAATCACACTTTTGGTCAAAAGCCTAACATGAACAAAGAGATATTTTGCAATGACCTAAAAATGACTAATTCATACTTTCCCTATTCATTTGAAATGTCACCTTTATTATATGCTACATTTTGCCTTAGATCTATTTCTGAACTCATCCTACTAATCTATTTATAGTACTTTTTAATAATTGGTAGTTCAAGTATCCCTCAATTCGCTTTTTTTTTTTTTTTTTTTTTTTGAGACAGTCTCGCTCTGTTACCCAGGCCGGAGTGCAGTGGCGTGATCTTGGCTCACTGCAACCTCTGCCTCCTGGGTTCAAGTGATTCTCCTGTCTCAGCCTCCTGAGTAGCTGGGATTATAGGTATGTGCCACCACGCCGGGCTAATATTTTTGTATTTTTAGTAGAGACGGGGTTTCACCATTTCGCCAGGCTGGTCTCGAACTCCTGACATTCAGTAATCTGCCTCCTCAGCCTCCCAAAGTGCTGGGATTACAGGCATGAGCCACTGCACCTGGCCTTCTTTTTCTTTTTAGTTTTTTTTTTTTTTTTTGAGACAGAGTCTTGCTGTGTCACCCAGGCTAGAGTACAGTGGCTCAATCTCAGCTCACTGCAACCTCCGCCACCCAGGTTAAAGCAATTCTCCTGCCTCAGCTTCCAGAGTAGCTGGGATTACAGTTGTGTGCCACCACACCCATAACCCCAGGAGGCTGAGGCTCGAGAATCACTTGAGTCTGGGAAGCAGAAGCTGCAGTGAGCCGAGATCATGCCATTGCACTCCAGCCTGGGTGACAGGGCAAGACTCTGCCTCCAAACAAAAACGAAAACAAAAAAATCTTACAAAGCTGGGTGCAGTCACTCATGCCTGCAGTCCCAGCTATTTGGGAGGCTGAGGCAGGAGGATGCTTGAGCCCAGTAGTTAGAAGCTATAGTGCACTGTGATTGAACCTGTGAATAGTTATATACTCCAGCCTGGAGAACACAGATCCTGTCACTTAAAAAAGGGGGAGGGAGGTGCAGGCGCGGTGGCTTACATCTGTAATCCCAGCACTTTGGGAGGCCAAGGCAGGAGGGGATAGCTTGAGCCCAGAAGTTCAAGACCAGTCTGTGCAACATAGTAAGACCCTATCTCTATCAAAAAAAAAAAAAAAAAGTAAAAAGAAAATTCTCCCATATACTTTTCCAAAGGAACTTTAATAGCAACTTGCAAAATTAAAAAACAAACCTTCCCGAGATTCTGATTGAAACTGCACTAAATTTATATATTATGGAACTGATATTTTTACATTGTCTTCCTTAACTATAGTATTTATTTTCTACTTTATATTTTAATTTTTTTAATGACATAAAACTAGGAGTGCATTAAAAGACAGCACCATCTAGTATATTAACTCTCACTTAAGTATTCTTTTAATTTTTTCCTGAGACAGAGTCTCACTCTGTCATCCAGACTGCAATGCAGTGGCGTGATCTTGGCTCACCACAACCTCTGCCTCCTGGGCTCAAGCGATCCTCCCACCTCGGCCTCCCAAGCAGCTGGGTTTGCTGGGGCTGGCTACAGGTGCATGCCACCACGCCCAGCTAATTTTTGTATTTTTTGTAGAGAGAAGGTTCCACTATGTTGCCCAGGCTGGTCTTGAATTCCTGGACTCAAGCAATCTGCCCACCTCAGCCTCCCAAAGTGTTGGGATTAGAGGTGTAAGCCACCATACCCAGCCTAAGGAAAATTTTCTTAAGCAAGAAAATACGCATGTCATAAAGGCAAAAACCAATAAATTGTTATAACATCTCTATTTTATAGGTAAGGATACCCTGGTGCAAATAGTTTTACTCAAGGTCACAAAGGTAGTAATGTGTCCGGAATTGGTGGGTTCTTGGTCTCAACTGACTTCAAGAATGAAGCCGCGGACCCTCACGGTGAGTGTTACAGTTCTTAAAGGCAGTGTGTCCAGAATTTGTTCCTTCTAATGTTCGGATGTGTTCGGAGTTTCTTCCTTCTGGTGGGTTCGTGGTCTCGCTGGCTTCAGGAGTGAAGCTGCAGACCTTCCCGGTGAGTGTTACAGCTTTTAAGGCGGCGCATCTGGAGTTGTTCGTTCCTTCTGGTGGGTTTGAAAAGTTACAGCGTGCTGGCACTCCTCACAGCCCTCGCTCGCTCTCGGCGCCTCCTCTGCCTGGGCTCCACTTTGGCAGCACTTGAGGAGCCCTTCAGCCCACCGCTGCACTGTGGAAGCCCCTTTCTGGGCTGGCCAAGGCAGGAGCCGGCTCCCTCAGCTTGCAGGGAGGTGTGGAGGGAGAGGCGCCAGCGGGAACTGGGGCTGCGCGCTGCGCTTGCCGGCCAGCTGGAGTTCCGGGTGGGCGTGGGCTTGGCGGCCCTGCACTCGGAGCAGCTGGCCGGCCCTGCCAGCCCCGGGCAATGAGGGGCTTAGCACCCGGGCCAGCAGCTGCTGAGGGTGTACTGGGTCCCCCAGCAGTGCCAGCCCACCGGGGCTGCGCTCGATTTCTCACCGGGCCTTAAATGCCTTCCCGCAGGGCAGGGCTCAGGACCTGCAGCCCGTCATGCCTGAGCCTCCCACCCCCTCCATGGGCTCCAGTGCGGCCCGAGCCTTCCCGATGAGCACCACCCCCTGCTCCACGGCGTCCAGTCCCATCGACCACCCAAGGGCTGAGGAGTGCGGGCGCAGGGTGCGGGACTGGCAGGCAGCTCCACCTCCAGCCCTGGTGCGGGATCCACTGAGTGAAGCCAGCTGGGCTCGTCAGTCTGGTGGGGACGTGGAGAACCTTTATGTCTAGCTCAGGGATTGTATATACACCAATCGGCACTCTGTATCTAGCTCAGGTTTGTAAACACACCAATCAGCACCCTGTGTCTAGCTCAGGGTTTGTGAATGCACCAATCGACACTTTGTATCTAGCTACTCTGGTGGGGCCTTGGAGAACCTTTATGTCTAGCTCAGGGATTGTAAATACACCAATCCACACTCCGTATCTAGCTACTCTGGTGGGGACGTGGAGAACCTTTGTGTCTAGCTCAGGGATTGTAAACGCACCAATCAGCGCCCTGTCAAAACAGACCACTGGGCTCTACCGATCAGCAGGATGTGGGTGGGGCCATAAGAGAATAAAAGCAGGCTGCCCCAGCCAGCAGCGGCAACCCGCTCGGGTCCCCTTCCACACCGTGGAAGCTTTGTTCTTTCGCTCTTTGCAATAAATCTTGCTACTGCTCACTCTTTGGGTCCATGCTGCTTTTATGAGCTGTAACACTCACCGTGAAGGTCTGCAGCTTCACTCCTGAAGCCAGCGAGACCACAAGCCCACCGGGAGGAACGAACAACTCCAGATGCGCCGCCTTAAGAGCTGTAACACTCATCGCAAAGGTCTGCAGCTTCACTCCTGAGCCAGCGAGACCACAAACCCACCAGAAGGAAGAAAACTCTGAACACATCCGAACATCAGAAGGAACAAACTCCAGACGCACCACCTTAAGAGCTGTAACACTCACCGCGAGGGCCCGCGGCTTCATTCCTGAGGTCAGTGAGACCAAGAACCCACCACTTCCAGACACAGGTTGTGGTCTCCCTGGCTTCAGGAGTGAAGCTGCAGACCTTCGCAGTGAGTGTTACAGCTCATAAAGGCAGTGTGAACCCAAAGAGTGCGCAGCAGCGAGATTTATTGCAAAGAGCAAAAGAACAAAGCTTCTACACTGTGGAAGCCACCCCAGCGGGTTGCCACTGCTAGCTCAAGCAGCCTGCTTTTATTCCCTTATCTGGCCCCACCCACATCCTGCTGATTGGTCCATTTTACAGAGAGCTGATTGGTCTGTTTTACAGAGACCTGATCGGTCCATTTTCACAGGGTGCTGATTGGTGCGTTTACAATCCCTGAGCTAGACGCAAAAGTTCTCCAAGTCCCCACTAGATCGGCTAGACACAGAGCACTGATTGGTGCATTTACAAACCTTGAGCTAGACACAGGGTGGTGCTGATAGGTGCATTTACAAACCTTGAGCTAGACACAGAGTGCTGATTGGTGTATTTACAATCCCTTAGCTAGACATAAAGATTCTCCAAGTCCCCACCAGATTAGCTAGATAGAGTGCCGACTGGTGCATCCACAAACCCTGAGCTAGACACAGGGTGCTGATTGGTGTGTTTACAAACCTTGAGCTAGATACAGAGTGCTGATCGGTGTATTTATAATCTCTTAGCTAGATATAAAGGTTCTCCAAGTCTCCACTAGACTCAGGAGCCCAGCTGGCTTCGCAGTGGATCCCGCAACGGCGGCAGGTGGAGCTGCCTGCCAGTCCCGCGCCTTGTGCCCGCACTCCTCAGCCCTTGGGCAGTCAATGGGACCGGGCACTGTGGAGCCGGGGGTGGCGCTCATTGGGGAGGCTCGGGCGCTGCGGCGCGGGCGGCTCAGGTGTGGCCGCCTGCAGGTCCCAAGCCCTGCCCCAGGGGAAGGCAGCTAAGGCACGGCGAGAAATCGAGCGCAGCGCCAGTGGGCCAGCACTGCTGGGGGAGCCGGTGCACCCTCCGCAGCTACTGGCCCAGGTGCTAAGCCCCTCACTGCCTGGGGCCGGCAGCGCCGGCTGGCCGCTCCTAGTGCAGGGCCCACCAAGCCCACGCCCACCCGGAACTCGCGCTGGCCCACAAGCACAGCACGCAGCCCCGGTTCCCACCCGCGCCTCTCCCTCCACACCTCCCTGCAAGCTGAGGGAACCGGCTCCGGCCTCAGCCAGCCCAGGGCGAGGCTCCTACAGTGCAGTGGCGGGCTGAAGGGCTCCTCAAGCACAGCCAGAGTGGGCGCCGAGGCTGAGGAGGCGCTGAGAGCCAGCGAGGGCTGCCAGCATGCTGTCACCTCTCAGTAAGTGGAGAAGCTGGAATTCGAACCTAGGCAGTGCAACTCTAGGGCACATACTCTCAATCACTTAAGAGTTCTTACAGAATTCCAATTCCAAAGTAGTATGGAGATGTAAAGCCTTCAGTGAAGCAATTTGAAAATACTTATTGGCAACCATCAAAAGGTATACATTGTTTAAGCAAATAATTCAGTTTTAAGAACTTTTTTTCTGAATAGTCCAAATGAAAAAAAAAAAAAGGCTACACCGCTTTCACTGTAGCCCTTATTTAAAGGGCTGATTTAAGCAGTAATACTATTTAGTATTACATAGTACACACCTCCCCCATATCCACAGACTTAATGGAATATCAACTAGCTGGACAAAAACTAATAGCTTCTCCTCAAAGCTCTTAACTGATAGGTTAGGAAGCCTACTATGGTAGAAAAGGCCAAGTGCAAGACTTTGGAGCACCTCAACAATGAGACTCTACTCCAAAATAATAATTTAAAAGGATTGTCGCATCCTTCAAAGAATAACAAAGATTCCTGCCACCGGTAAAACAAGAAAGAAGAAGGGGTGGTAAATCTTATCTATTCCTATTACATAGTTTGACCACTGCAAAAGTCTGATAGCTCTTGGAAAATGACAGTGGATTATCATAACCAAATGGTGACTCCAAATGCTGCTGTTTCTTATTTATTCTCTTCATTGAAAAAAAAAAAAACAGACTGTTATCTGGTACACATCCAGCAGCAAGACCCTGATGAAACTGCTACCTAGATTCCTAAAAGTATCCGGGTTTCTGATCTTTTTATATCTTCAGCTTTACCTTTCCTTTTTTGCAAGAATAATTCTATTTTCTTTTTCTTGAAGCAATAGTGTGTAAACCACCAAATCCCATCAATTTTAAATATTTATAGTATTTAATTCCTACACACAAGGAGATTCTCCTACATAACTACGATCCCATCAAAATCAGGAAGTTAACAATGATACCATACCGCCTGCATACAGGTTTGTAGCCTAGGAGCAATAGGTTATACAATCTAGGTGTGCAGTAGGCTATACCATCTAGGTTTGTGTCAGTACACTCTGATATTCACACACCAACACAAAATCACCTAAGACACATTTCTCAGAACATATCCCTGTTGTTAAGCAACATATGACTGTATATAAAATTATAGAAAAAATAATCTACAGGACAGAAAGTGGCTCAGTGGTTACCTAGAAATGGAGATTGAAGAATGTGGAATAATTGCAAATGGTCACAAGGAAACTTTTGGGCGTGATAGATGTTTATTGCTTTGACTGTGATGATGGCTTGACATGCACATATGTCAAAAATTATCAAAGAGTATACTTTAAATGTGTACCATTTATTGTATGTCAATTATATCTCTATAAATCTTTTTTTTTTAAATACCCACATGTAGCCACTGACTACATGTATACTGCAGTCAATTGGACAGCACACATGTAAAGGACAAAAACAAAAATGATAGAGGACTTAATTGTGAAAGCAGAGCTGTATACCTCTTAGAAGAGAACACAATAGCATCTTTAAAAACATGAGATATCAAGAAAATGATTAATAAAATTACATAAGTTTAAGATCTTCTGTTCATTAATAAACATCACAAAGTGAAGAGACAAACTAAAAACTGGAAGATACCTGCTAACTCTGTAACAAAGAATTAGTATCCAAAATACATAAAGAATTTTGGGCCAGGCACAGCAGCTCACACCTACAATCCCAGCACTTTGGGAGGCCGAGGCAGGTGGATCACTTGAGGCCAGGATTTCGAGACCAGCCTGGCAAACATGGTGAAACTCCATTTCTACAAAAAACACAAAAATTAGTCAGGCATTGTAGCACATGGCTGTAATCCCAGCTACTCAAGTGGCTGAGGCAGGAAGATCGCTTGAAACTGGGAGGCAGAGCCAAGATCACGCGCCACTGCACTCCAGCCTGGGTGACAGAGCAAGACCCTGTCTCAAAAAAAACCCAACAAAACAAAAAAACCCCACAAGATACATAAAGAATTTCTACAAATCAGCAAGAAAACAATTCAGTGTTAACATGGGCAAAAAAATTAAAAGGTATTTCATAAAAAGAAAACATGGCCAGGCATGGTGGCTTACACCTATAATGTCAGCACTTTAGGAGGCCAAGGCGTGCAGATCACTTGAGGTCAGGAGTTCAAGACTAGCCTAGCCAACATGGTGAAACCCTAACTCTACTAAAAATAGAAAAATTAGCTGGGGTGATGCTGCATGCTTGCAATCCCAGCTACTTTGGGAGGCTGAGGCAGGAGGATCGCATGAACCTGGGAGGCGGAGGTTGCAATGAGCTGAGATCGAGGCACTGCACTCCAGCCTGGGCAACAGGGCAACAGAGCGGGACTCCGTCTCAAAAATAATAAGGTACTCAATCTTATGAGTAATCAGAGAAAATAGAATTAAAACCACAATAAGATACAATTTCACCACCATAAAATGCAGACCACTTCAAGTACTGGCAAGAAGGTGAAAGAATGATACTCTCCTACACTTCTTCAGGGGAATAAACAGGTATAAACACTTTGGGAAGCAATTTGACAATATCTAGTGAGGTCCAAGATATCACACCTCATGACCCAGCAATTGTTACCCTAGTACACTAGAGCAGGGTCAGCAAACCTTTTCTACGAAAGACCAGAGAAATACTTTTGGCTTTGCAAAACATATGGTATCTGTCACAACTATTCAACTCTGCTGTTGAAGTGTGAAAGCAGTTACAGACATTGTATAAACAAATGATCTTGGCAGTGCTCCAATAAAAAAATTTTTATCTACAAAAATTGGTGGTAGCCCAATGTGGCCTGTAGGCTTTACTTTGCCAAACCTGGGCTCTCAGAGAACCCCTCAGATATTTGAACAACAACCAAGACATGTACGGAAATATTCCAAACATCATTGTTTTTAATTATAAATAGTTGCAAAACTAAATATCCTTCAAGGATACAATGGATGAGCACGATATTGGTATATTTATACTATCCATAAGTGAAAATGAATGAACTAGAGCTACGTGTGTCAACATGAAGAAATCACATACAATACTGAACCAAAAAAGTAAGACCCAGAAGAATAGAGTAATACCCCCTTATCGCAGGGGCATATGTTCCAAAACCCGCAGAGGATGCCTGAAACTTTGGATAGTACCAAATCCTATATACACTATGTTTTTTCCTATACGTACATACATATCTTTTTTTTTTTTTTTTTTTGAGACAGAGTCTTACTCTATTGCTAGGCTGGAGTGCAGTGGCGCGATCTCGGCTCACTGCAATCTCCACCTCCCGGGTTGAAGCAATTCCCCTGCCTCAGCCGCCCAAGTAGCTGCGACTACAGGTGCACACCACCATGCCTGGCTAGTTTTTTGTATTTTGGTAGAGACAGGGTTTCACCATGTTGGCCAGGATGGTCTTGATCTCCTGACCTCATGATCCGCCCACCTCGGCCTCCCAAAGTGCTGGGATTACAGGCGTGAGCCGCCGCGCTTGGCTCCTATACATACATATCTATGATAAAATGCAATTTATAAATTAGGCACAGTAAGAAGTTAACAACATTAATAAAATAAAACAAGTATAACAATATGCCAGCATTACCACTCTTGCTCTTTGGGTCCATTATTAAGTAAAATAAGAGTCACTTGAACATAAACACCGCAATACCATAAGAGTTGATCTGATAACCAACACCCAAGATGGCTACAAAGTGACTAACAAGCTACTAAGTGACTAACAGGTAGGTAGCATATACAGCATAGATATGCTGGGCAAAGAAATGATTAATATCCAGGGCTGACACAGTGGGATGGCACAACATTTTATCAAGCTACTTACAACAGCACACAAGTTAAACTTACGAATTGTTTATTTCTAGAATTTTATATTTAATATTTCAACATTGAACAAAGGTAACAAACTGCAGAAAGTGAAACCACACATAAGGGATGACAATACCGTACATATAGTAAGATGTCATATATAAGTTGTAAAAACCATGCAGGCTGGGCACAGTGGCTCACACCTGTAATCCTAGCACTTTGGGAGGCCAAGGCAGGTGGATCACGAGGTCAGGAGTTCGAGACCAACCTGGCCAACATGGTGAAACCCCATCTCTACTAAAAATACAAAAAATTAGCTGGGCGTGGTGGTGCGTGCCTGTAATTCCAGCTACTGGGGAGGCTGAGGTAGGAGAATCGCTTGAATCCAGGAGGCGCAGGTTGCAGTGAGCCGAGATCACGCCATTGCACTCCAGCCTGGGAGACTAACCAAGACTCCATCTTAAAAAACAAACAAACAAACAAAATACAAAATATACTGTATATTGGTTAAAGATATAAATACTGGTTAAAGATATACATAATAAAGTCCGGGCGTGGTGGCTCACGCCTGTAATCCCAGCACTTTGGAAGGCCGAGGAGGGCGGATCACAAGGTCAGGAGATCGAGACCATCCTGGCTAACATGGTGACACCCCGTCTCTACTTAAAATACAAAAAATTAGCCGGGCGTGGTGGCAAGTGCCTGTAGTCCCAGCCACTCAGGAGGGTGAGGCAGGAGAATGGCGTGAACCGAGGAAGCGGAGCTTGCAGTGAGCCAAGATTGCGCCACTGCACTCCAGCCTGGGCAACACAGCAAGACTCTGTCTCAAAAAAGAAAAAAAGATATACCTAATAAAATTATAAAGAAAATAGAGGATGATAAACACTGAATATAGAAGCAGTTGCCCCTCATGGGGAGTGAAGAAGATGTAATATGACACAGAGAGAAGGGGCTTTAACTATATTGGTAATGTTTTATTATTTTATTTATTTATTTATTTTTGAGACGGAATCTTGCTCTGTTGCCAGGCTGGAGTGCAGTGGCGTGATCTCGGCTCACTGTAGCTGGGACTACAGGCGCATGCCACCACACCCAGCTAATTTTTTGTATTTTTAGTAGAAACTGGGTTTCATCAGGTTCTTGACCTCATGATCCGCCTGCCTCGGCCTCCCAAAGTGCTGGGATTACAGGCGTGAGCCACCATGCCCGGCCTGGTAATGTTTTATTTTTTAAGCTGAGTTATGGATGGGTGTTTATTAAATTATTTTACACCTTTTTGAATATTTCATAATATAAAGATTCAAAGAAATCTAGTTTTACCTGCATAATGTAGAAACTAATTAGAATTTAAATTGCTTCTCTTTTCTCTAAGTGATATCAATTCTGGAGAGACTACCTAATACGGATCAAAAGTAATGACTGATAATGAAAATGGAAAAAATAAATTTGAACTTGATAAGTAATACGGCACACAACTCTTTCAGAACATATAATTTATGAGAAGGTGAAGATCCTTGATAATGAAAAAATGCGAACCAACATGAAACAAGATACACATTTAAAATTCTATAGTTTAAGAGGTTTCTCCAAATTCAATTCTCTCTCCCCACTTTGGTTTCTTTCCATTTTAAAGTAATGCCAAATCTAGAACCAACAATTTATGTTAAGATTAACTTCTTCACGATTTCCTTGGTCATACTCTTTTAAAATGAATGCTCTAAATCTTCAGTCCAAGTTAACAAATGAAACTTTTGTATTTCATCTTCCTTTACAAATACTGTGGCCAATTCCCTGTAATCACACCAGAGATCACCCTTCACAGAATGTCATCTTTTTATTGACTCTATTGATAAGACTATGATACACAGCTAAAAGCTGCACTTCGTTCACCATCTTCTTTAAACTATCAAAAGAAGGGACAATGAAAACATTATTTCCAATAAGTAAACCTAAAAAAGCCTACCCAAACTTTAAAACTTATTTTTGCCAGGTGTGGTGGCTCACGCCTGTAATCCCAACACTTTGGGAGGCTGAGGCAAGCAGATCACTTGAGGTCGGGAGTTCAAGACCAGCCTGACCAACATGGAGAAACCCCAGAGACAGAGTCTCACTTCTTCTCTACTAAAAATACAAAATTAGCCGAGTGTGGTGGCACATGCATGTAATCCCAGTTACTCGGGAGGCTGAGGCAGGAGAATCGCTTGAACCCGGGAGGTGGAGGTTGCAGTGAGCTGAGATCACACCACTGCACTCCAGCCTGGGCAACGAGAGCAAAACTCCGTCTCAAAAACAAAACAAAACAAACAAAAAAACTTATTTCTTAGAAGGCAAGCATAATAAAAGGGCAGTAAACATATATATGTGAATATAAATTAGGCATAACCTAAAACTTATGATCATGAATAAAGAGAAAAGAAAAATAATGACTTTTTAATAAAGAATATATTCAGGCCTGGATGCAGTGGCTTATGCCTGTAATAACAGAATTTTGGGAGGCTAAGCTGGGAAGACTTCTTGAACCCAGGGTAAGGAACCAGCCTGGGCAACATGGCAAGACCCTGTCTCTATAAAAAAAAATTGAAAACAAAAAATTAGCTGGGCACGTGCCTGTAGTCTCAGCTACTTCAGAGGCTGAGGCAGGAGGATCCCTTGAGCCAAGGAAGTCAAGGCTGCAGGGACCTTTGATCATGCCATTACACCCCAGCCTGGACAACAGAGCAAGACCCTGTCACAAAAAAAAAAAGCATATATTTATATACTCTTTCATTCCATACTGTATTTGCCAAATCTCCCT
The DNA here is from genome assembly GCF_006542625.1 of Nomascus leucogenys. NCBI lineage: Eukaryota > Metazoa > Chordata > Mammalia > Primates > Hylobatidae > Nomascus > Nomascus leucogenys. The sequence goes on along the minus strand of NC_044394.1, from coordinate 9,612,689 downwards.
ACCTCGAGACAAAAATAAGCCATTTTAAAAATTTTCCTTTGTAAATTTGGGAGGCGTACACATCATTAGAAAGACAGAGAGGTCAAGCTTAACACCAAATAATTCAAGAAGGGCTCAATAACATAGAAAAGGTATAATTTTAAAATGTAAGACAGTCCACATTCATCAGGATTTTTTTTTAATGGAAAAGTTAACAAGTGTTAGAATACGGGGAAACTGGAGCCTTCATACATTGCTGGTAGGAATATAAAATGGTACAGCTGCTGTGTAAACAGTTTGGCAAGTCCTTAAAATGTTAAACATAGAATTACCATACGATCCAGCAATTCCACTTATAGGTTCATACCCAAAAGAATTGAAAAACTGGGATGCAAACAAATGCTCGTACACCAATGTTCACAGCAGCACTAGTCACAATAGCCAAAAAGTGGAACCAACCCAAATGTCCATCAACAGAAAACTGGATAAACAAAATGTGGCATGCATACATCTGTGTGATGGGATATTATTCAGCAGAAATTCTGACTCATGGTACAAGTGAATGAACTCTAAAGACATGCTAAGTAAAATAAGTCAGACACAAAAGAACACTTTTCTACTTAAATGGAGTACTGGAATAGTCAAATTCATTGCAGTACAAAGTAGAATGTGGAGGTTACCAGAGATGGGAAAGGGGGAAACAATGAGATATTATTTAATGGACACAGAGTTTCTATTTGGGCTGATGAAGTTTTGAAAGCTGATAGTGGTGATGGTTGTACAACATTATGAATACACTTAATGCCACTAAATTATACACCTAAAAATGGCTAAAATGGTATAAATTTTATTTATTTATTTACGAGACAGAGTCTTGCTTCTTTTCCCAGGCTGGAGTGCAATGGCGTGATGTCAGCTCACTGCAACCTCCGCCTCCTGGGTTCAAGCGATTCTCCCACCTCCGCCTCCCCAGTAGCTGGAGTTACAGGCACACACCACCACGTGTGGCTAATTTTTTTGTATTTTTAATAGAGACGGAGTTTCACCATGTTGGCCAGGCTGATCTCAAACTCCTGACCTCGGGTGATCTGCCCGCCTTGGCCTCCCAAAGTGCTGGGATTACAAGCGTGAGCGCACCACGCCCGGCCTGGTATAAACTTTATGTTATCTGTATTTTAGCACAATTTTTTAAAAGGAGAAATTTTAATTAAAAAAATGGAAGAAAGTCCATTTATTTATTTACACTCGACAGAAATTCAACTAAACTCAACTAATTCTTGAGCAGCTACTTTGGGCAAGGTATTATGTGGTCAATCCTAAAACGATTAAAGATGAGTAAGGCAGTATCTCTGGCCCCAAAGACCTCAAGATTTAGCTGACAGGCAGATACTATAGCAGACTAGCATCTCCCAGTGGTCTGTGTAATCTTTATAGGGATTCTACAAGGCCAAGACTATTTTCATAATAATTCTAAGAGTTTATTTGCCCTTTTCACTGTGCTGACATTTGTACTGACGGTAGAAAGCAATGGCTGGTAAACTGCTGGTACCTTGGCAGGAGTCAAGGCAGTGGCACCAGATTGAGCTATTAGTCATTGCATTCTTCACAGCTACCTAATTACAGTCAAAAAAAGCAAGCTAGTTTCACTTAAGAATATTCCTGGCCAGGAGTGGTGGCTCACGCCTGTGGGAGGCCAAGGCAGATGGATCACTTGAGGTCAAGAGTTCGAGACCAGCCTGGCCAACATGGCGAAACCCCGTCTCTACTAAAAAAAATACAAAAATTAGCTGGGTATGATGGCACATGCCTGTAGTCCCAGCTACTCAGAAGGCTGAGGCACGTGCATCGCTTGAACCTGAGAGGCAGAGGTTGCAGTGAGCTGAAATTGTGCCACGGCACTCCAGCCTGGGCAATACAGTGAGACTCTGTCTCAAAAAACAAAAATTAAAATTAAAAAAAGAATATCCTTGATGACACAATAAAAATTAATTTTATTAAATCCCAACCCATGAATACCTACTTTTTTTTCTGTTGCCCAGGCTGAGTGCACAGGCTCCATCATGGTTCACTGTAACCCCACCTCCCAGGCTCAAGCGATCCTTCCATCTCAGCCTCCGGAGTAGCAGAAACTACGGGCACATGCTACCATGCCAAGCTAAATTTTTTATAGCAACAGGGTCTTGCCAGGTTGCCCAGGCTGCACATCTTCTTAATATTCTATATGACAAAAAGGAGACTATATAAACAGACTTTTGTTACATACTGCAGGAAAAGCACCTGTGATTGTCTGAGTCATGTAATGAACTAGCCACATTTTTCATGGACCATCATCTTTACTTGAGAGACTGATAAACTGTGTTAATAAGACTTGGGCATTTGGTGTACATCTTCAACATGAACAAAGTGAGCTTTTCACTTCAAGAAAAACTGACAGTATTTGTTGTCAATGATACATTTCTAATTGTTGCTTGAAAAATACATTTTGGAAAATATGTATCCACAACAGTGAACTAGATAGCTTCCCAATATTTAAAGAGTTTTCTGATGAGATCAGTGTTATTAACAAACATGATTTTCTTTGATATTGTATAATGAAATGTGTTGCTATTCAGAGGATGTTCTTAACTGAGTCAATCATTATTTTCCAAATAACTAATGCACTATGTCACAAAAATCACACATGGATGAGATTCGTTCAAAGTACAAAACAGACCAATGGATCTTAATGTATTAAGTATGAAATTCATTACTAAGGTTTCAAATTCCAATTCAACTAACTTTAAGAAACTACTTTTCTCCCACCTTTCTCTGGGGGGAAAAGAAAGCTACCATTTTAGTGCAGAATATCCACAATTATCTGAAAAGACTAATAAAATATTTTTCCTTTTTCCTACTACATATGCGTGTGGGGCTGCTTTTTCTTTAGACACCTCAACCAGATAGCCCAAGAGATTGAGTGCAGAAGTGGATATGATAATTCAGCTTTTTTTTTTTTGAGATGGAGTCTCACTCTGTTGCCCAGGCTGGAGTGCAGTGGCCCGATCCCAGCTCACTGCAACCTCCGCCTCGCGGGTTCAAGCAATTCTCTCTGCCTCAGCCTTCTGAGTAACTAGGATCACAGGCATGCACCACCACACCCGGCTAATTTCTGTATTTTTAGTAGAGACGGGGTTTCACCATGTTGGCCAGGCTGGTCTCAAACTCCTGACCTCAGGTGATTCGCCCGCCTTGGTGTCCCAAAGTGCTGGGATTACAGGCGTGTGCCCGGCCATTCAGCTAGCTGTCTTCTATTAAGCTAGACATTAAAAGAGGTTTGCAAAAATGTAAGACAACCCCACTCCTCCCACCACTATTTCTTATTTGGGGAAAAAAGTGGTTTTTCTTTAAAAAAACATATATATATATATATAAAAACATGTTTGTTTTTAAAGAAATATTTTTAAATTCTCTAGGTTTAAATTTCTCATATAGTAAATACTGGAAGATGTAGCCCACATAAGCAAAAACTCTTTGGGGTCCTCAATAAGAATATAAAGGGTTCCGAGAGCAAAAAGTTTGAGAACTATTACTACAATCCAATGAGCACTACAAAAGTAGAAAAAAGGGTGCTCAATTCCAAAAGAAAGAAGTCTTCACAGAAGAAAACATACTGACTGGGAATCTACATAATGGATATATTTTTGTTTGAGTTTTCCTTGTTGGGGGGGCAGGGTGAGAGAGGCAGAATCCAAGAAAATGGAAATGGAGTATTTCGATGTGCCCTGAAAAAAGATGAGTAGAGACTAATGTAATGGAAACTCGTGTAACAAATATAATTTACTACAGAGGCTGAATATGTACAGGAAAGGGGTTGGCCTGCAGATTACAAACTACAGTTTATTTTATAGAAAATGTGGAGCCATCCAACAATTTGTGACTGAAAACAAATTTTAAACCTTCATTTCCTTTGTCAAGACTCCCAAAATAATTAGCATACTTTGTTTTTTGTTTTTTTTTTTTCCAAGCTTTGAGGACGAAGTCTGAGGTCTAGCTGTGGTACAAAACAAACTTTAACATTTTTCTGGAGTATAAGGCTCTAAACTTTATGCATCATAAGAATGAAAGCTTAATTCGAAAAGTCTTTGTATGTAAAACTAAACCATACATATTTATATTTAACAGCATAGCCCCTGCTTTATTAAAAAATGCTCCTGAAGGTCCGGCAGGGTAGCTCACGCCTGTAATTCCAGCACTTTCAGAGGCCGAGGAGGGAGGATCGCTTGAGCCCAGGATCGCTTGTTGCCCAGCCTGGGCAATAAAGTAAGACTGCCCACACCCGTCCCCCGCCCCTGCCCGTCTCTTAAAAAAAAAAAATTTAAATACTAATGTAACGGAGTTTATACCTTAAAGATTTTTTATCCTTAAAGTTCAAACATATGGCAAATTCATGTTACTCCAAGTATACTGCAAAATAAACAGGACTCTAAATAGTTCTTTGTGTCTAGTCTTCCTCTCTTGTGCTGCTGTCCACTTCTTGTTGCCCTGCAGTCAATGATATGACACATTTCTACAATACACTACAGTGCTTTCAGCTCTACGGTGCCTACACAAAAACAAAATACATCCATAAAGAGGGGCCCCTGGGATGGATGGGAAACGCCTCCAACAAGCCTAGTGGCTGGTTTTTGAGTCAATCAACTAATTCTTGGCAGAAAGCCAAGCAAATGGAAAACAGACTTTGAAACCGGCTAATCTACAACTCTTTGACAATACCTTTCTAAAACTGTTCTGTATTTGCTAAATCTAACTCTTTTCTCTATGACTCTATCCCTCTGCTGAAAATAAAGCAACTTTATTATGCTGCCATAAACAAGGTTTTTTCCCACCACTGGAGAGTATTGTCTTCTTTGCTCTAACAAAGATGCATGCCATTTATTCACTGCAATAGATAAGCAATTATAATGCTGTAAGATGATTCTGTATATGTTGGGTACAGAAATCCTGCCTGCTTTACAAACATTTAAAAAAACTCAGATGAAACTACAACTACCCCGAAATTTTTAGACATTTAAGACCTTTATTTCCTTCTAGCATACAGTAATTCCTTGCCTTTTCTTATTTTGATGGGCAGTTACAATTTATAAGTACTTTTTAAACTAGGAACTGTTGAGAACTATCTGAAAGCAATCAGCTAAGGCAATTTCCAAAAAGAAAGCCCAAGCAGAATTTAACGCACACCCTTAACACGGGGCCAGTTTAAGAGGTAACAACACGTTCCGCGTTTTTAGTTTTCATAAGCAGTACAGGTTTATGATCCTAAAAACATCTCACCATCATTACAACGGAATTCCTTCCAAAACTTTAAGTTGCCAGATGGTTACATTTCAGCCCTTCTAAATTAGCTTACGCTTTACTCCAGCAACCAACCCCAGCAATCCCGGGTCAATCTGGAGAACTGACACCACCGATAGGAGGCAACCGAGAGGGATAAGACTTTCAGGAGCAGAATTATGACAGATTCTCTAAGGAAACACTACAATTTTTCCTTCGCCTGGCCCAGGTGCAACATCGATTTATCTTCTGGCCAAAATCTGGCGCCAGGCTTCAAACACGTTTTCGCTGGTTGCCACCAAAGTGAAGCAGGGAAGGGAAAGGACTGCTTCCCATTGATCCTTGGAGGATGGAAATAAAGCAAGAAGAGGCTGCAGGGAGACGGCAATCCTATCTTCCCCAAGGCCACTTGGTTTGCCCCGACCTCCACCCAGCAAAGCGCTATTCCAGCGTTTAGTCATTTCCATCAATGTACACTGTGGTTGCGCTCTGGGTGCCGGGGGCCCACGCGGGGCTGGTGCCATAAAAGCCCTGAACTGCCTGAAAAAGGGGCGGGCGCCAAACAAGCCAGGGAACTTACCCAGTTTCTTCCACATGGCGAGGTGACAAGCGAGAAAGCCTTTGCGTATGGCAGCGCAAACCTTAGCAGGCTCGGACGAGGTGAAACCCTTCTGCTTCTTGATGAAACCCCACAAGTGCTCCCGGGCAAACTGTGCCGCCTCCCGCCCGCCGTGCCCGTCGCAGACGGCGAAAAAGGCCACGGAGGAACGGCGGCGGCAGCAGCGGCTGGGTGCCGGCGAGGCCCCGGCGTCCGGGAGAGGGTCGCGAGCCTCTCGGGCTGCCACCGCTGGGCCTTTCCCCAAGACTTCGCCGCCGGGAAGGGCGGCCGGCGACGGCCGCGGAGGCAACGGCTGAGACAGCGACCGCCGCGGCGAGGGCTTTTCTTCAGCCGTCAGTTCGGGCTCCACAACGATTTGAGTAACGTCCTCCATGTACTTCCTCCCGCCCTGGTCGGAGAAGACGCTCACTCCCAGCGAGTACAGCCCCGCCATGGCCGGGTGGCCGGGATCCCGCCGGTCCCACGCAGCCCGCCGAATCCGGCGGCGGGAGACACACTATGCGCTCGCCGGCCAACTATTGTTTATCTTCGACGACGCCGAGAAGGGGGAGGGGGCGGTCCCGGAGAAGGGGGGGCGCGCGATGTCTGGACTTGTCCGCGAGAGCTGGGCCGGAGCGCCGGGGCGAGTGGAGCCAGGCAGTTGCGCCTGCGCACTGCGCTTCCCCCCCGCCTGCACCCACCACACAAATCAGGCGTTCTCCCCCGCTGACGTCACTCGGCTCTCTGAGCTCGACCAATCCGGAGTCGAGTGGAGCGAGCCCGCCCTCCGTCCCCGCCTTCGCTCCCGCCCGCGACGGCCGCGCTCCCTCCTCCCGCCGCTGGCGCTGGGCCCGCGCACCTCCTAGTTTGCTTCCCCCACGCCGCGGGCGTTTTCGTCCTCCGGGATGTCGGCAGTTGCTGATCCTTTCCCGAGCGGCTTGGTCTGTGTAGGCTTTTGGCTCAGTCCAGGGTTCTTAATGCGGCCTGCTGGCCTTGGCATCCCGCTGCTTGCTTTGCTGGGAAGGTGGTGTGGGCTCGGGCCCCCAGCGAGTGGAGAATGGAGAAGAGTTCACCCTCCTCCTAAGCGAAATGGCGGGAAACCTCCCTTCCAAAGGGCGATTGTGAGCTGGCCGGAACAAGTGCGGCACCCTTGAGCTGGATCTGGGTGGGACGTATCCGACTGGGAATGGAGGAGGGAGGGAGTCCAGTTCTGTTGTTTAAAAAGCACTTAGGAAATTTCCACCGTCAGCTGCACAGTCTCGGTTCACATAACTAGGTATGTCAGAGACGTAAGAGGGCTGTATTCTAACGAATTCCTAAGCAGATCTTTTCAGCTTTTGTTAAAGGTAGTGCTCGTTCCTACCAGCTCTGGATACAGCATTTTATTCCTGCGGTATCACTTCAAGTTGTCACTTGAAAATAACTGACAAACACTGCCAAGAGCCCCAGTGCTCTAACGGTTTGGTGATCGTCCCCTCTCTTCACCGAGTCGGTCACAATCCCAACGCTAAAACCTTTGCACGGATTTTCACGGAGTTAAGCCGCAGAGCGAGGAATACACTAGTATTTGCTCAGTAGCATACGTTTTGTAGTTGAATCACTTTAAAGTTCACTTTTCCCGTTTTTGGCCACTTCGTCATCAATCTGTACTTTCCTGTAAAACCTTTGAGGTTTTCAAATGGCCTGAAAACAGTATGGAAACGGGAATGGGGGGAATGTTCATACAGTTGGCACAAGAAATACAAATAGAAAAAATCTTTATACCAGTAAAAATATAAATAAGCAAAATTAGCTCAAGAAAATGTAGAAAATCTGAATAGATCAACTAAATAAAAATAAATACAATCGAAGATATTCATTACCCCAAAAAGCACTAGACCAGATGGTTCCAGGGCATAGAAACGCTTGAAAAAAAAAATCCCAGGTTGTTTGGAGAGATAATCATAACCCTGTTAATAAAACCTAAGCATTATGAACACTAAAAGGAAACCTACAGACCCTGTTTTGTAACGATGAATACAAAAATCCTAAATGAAATATTAGCATTGTAATTAAGGAGCAGCCTCCATATCACAAGAACGGTTTGTGTAGCTCTATATTATTCATCTTACCGTTCGCCGCGTTTGACTCAAGAGATTACCAAAAGATAATTCCATCATGCTTTATAATCCTTTCCACCTCAATCACAACCAGTAGGATCTGCATCATCCATTTATTGCTCTGGTATTTCCATGCTACTCTCTGCTTCAATTACTCCGATTCCATATCCCACTCTTCACCAAATATCCTAACCATTTCACTTCACACTTCTGATTTCAACATCTGCCATCAGCCACTTCCTCTTTATTCTTAGTCTCTTCTGTAAATGCTCCCATCAACTTCCCATTCCAACTGAAACCCGGTTTATCACTTAGCAAAACTACCTCCCTTGCAACTTTTCAAGTACAGGAGGTTATTTTTCCTCTCACAGGTATTCTTATCTATGGCCTATTCCTCATATTACCTCCAAACCACTTCTCTTCCTTCCTCCCTCAGAAACTCAAATGCTTTTAAAATTTATGCAGACACGCGGTGGCTCACGCTTGTAATCCCAGCACTTTGGGAGGCCGAGGCAGGCGGATCACGAGGTCAGGAGATCGAGACCACGGTGAAACCCCGTCTCTACTAAAAATACAAAAAAATTAGCCGGGCGTGGTGGCGGGCGCCTGTAGTCCCAGCTACTTGGAGAGGCTGAGGCAGGAGAATGGCGTGAACCCGGGAGGCGGAGCTTGCAGTGAGCCGAGATTGCGCCACTGCACTCCAGCCTGGGCGACAGAGCGAGACTCCGTCGCAAAAAAAAAAAAAAAAAAAAATTTATGCAGACAACTACTACTCGGAGATGCTGTCAGCTACTGATCCGTGGTATCTCCCCGTCATTTTTCATAGCCCACCGTCTTTGTTTCTTCCACTATTCGTGTCACTTCTCATCCACTTTATTTTTCAAGATACTATCCATATCTTCCATACTGTCTCCTTTTGAAGAGCTTTACTGCTCCAACAATTATCCTCCTTGTTCCTGCCTCGTCAATCTCTCCTTTCTCTCTCTCTTTCTAAATTTTAAAGACGGGGACTATGATGCCCAGGCTGGGGTGCAGTGATTATTCACAGGCGTAATTATAGCTCACTGCAGCCTCAAACTCCTGACCTCAAGTGATCCTCCAACTTTAGCCCCCAAGTAGCTGAGATTTAGGCACGTGTCACCACACCCAGACTAATTTCTCCTTTTCTGGGTCATTTCCATTTGTGTATAAATATGTTCTGTTTTCTTTCTTTTTTTTGAGACAGAGTCTCCCTCCATCACCCAGGCTGGAGTGCAGTGACGTGATCTCGGCTCACTAGCAACCTCTGCCTCCTGGGATCAAGGAATTCTCATGCCTCAGCCTCCCTAGTAGCTGGGACTACGGGTGTCAGCCACCATATCTGGCCACTATTACCTCTTACCTGGACCACTACACTCGCCTCCTCACAAATCTTTCTTTCACTCTTGGTCCTCTGCAATCCTTTTTCCTCTAGGTACTATAGGGATCTTTCAAAAACCATAAATTAGATCAAGTCATTCTTTTACTCAATACACTCATGGCTTCCATCACATTTAATATAATATGGGCCAGGCGCGGTGGCTCACACCTGTTATTCTAGCACTTTGGGAGGCTAATGCGGGCAGATCACTTAAGGCCAGGAGTTGGAGACCAGCCTGGCCAACATGGCGAAACCTTGTCTCTTCTAAAAATACAAAAATTAGCCAGTCATGGTGACATGCACTTGTAGTTCCAGCTACTCAGGGGAGAGGCTGAGGCAGGAGAATCACCTGAACCTGGGAGGCAGAGGCTGCAGTGAGCTCAGATCACACCACTACCTTGAAGCCTGGGCAATACAGACTTTGTCTCAAAAAAAATAAAATAATATGCAAACTCCTTATGAAGGCCTGAATCATCTGTTTGGCCCCTAAATGTTTGTCTAACATCTTTTCATAACACTTTCCCCTTCACCACTAACCGCTAGCCTCACTGGCCTTTTTTTCTGTTCCTTGAACAGAAAATATCAAACTATTAGGAGACTTAGTGATTTTCTTTTTTTCATTAGCGGTTCCTTCTCCTTGAAATGCCATCCCCACTCCCAGCAGCTTTACAAAGCTGGATTCTTCCTGCTACTCAGATCTCAGTTGAAATATTAAGGGACTTTCCTAACCACCCAATCTAACGTAGCCACCCAATATCTCTCTATCACATAACCCTATTTTAATTATCTGCAGAGGACTACTCACTAGCTGATCTTTTTTGTTTATTTGTCCCAATTAGAATATAGGCTCCATGAGAACAGGGAACTTGCCTTGTTCATTGCTGTACACTCTGAGCCTCGGACAAAGAGTTGTTGAGTGAGTTGATTAATTAATTTACTTAGCACGAAATGTATAAAATTAATATGAGGAAAACCAGGAAACTTTGCTAAAGAAAAAATAAGTCCTAAATAAATGTAAAAACATAACCATGTTTCTAGATGAGAAAACAACTCAATTGGTCTCAAATTAATCTACAAATATATTATAACTTTAATCAAAATTCCAACTGGATTCTTTTTTTTTTTTACTTGACAAGTTGATTCCAACATTTATCTGGAAGAGAAAATGGATGAGAATAGCCAAGATGTTGAAAAAGAAGGTGATTAGTTGTCCTACAGGTATTAGAATATTCTTTTATGTGTTAATTTTTATTTATTTATTTATTTTTGAGACAGACTCTCGCTCTGTTGCCCAGGCTGGAGTGCACTGGCGTGATTTCAGCTCACTGCAAGCTCTGCCTCCCAGGTTCAACCAATTCTAATGCCTCAGCCTGCCGAGTAGCTGGGCTTACAGGCACGCACCACTACGCCAGGCTAGTTTTTGTATTTTTAGTAGAGACGGGGTTTCACCATGTTAGCCAGGATGGTCTCGATCTCCTGACCTTGTGATCCATCCGCCTCTGCCTCCCAACGTGCTGGGATTACAGGCGTGAGCCACCGCGCCCGGCCATATATTCTTTTAAATACTAAAAGAAAACATGGGATAAAAATATCCTAAAACATATTTTTAAGTTTCCTTTGTTATATTTCCAGTGGTTTTATTTTATTTTATTGTATTTTTTTTTTTGAGACGGAGTCTCGCTCTTTCTCCCAGGCTGGAGTGCAGTGGCGCGATCTCGGCTCACTGCAGGCTCCGCCCCCCGGGGTTCACGCCATTCTCCTGCCTCAGCCTCCCGCGTAGCTGGGACTACAGGCGCCTGCCACCTCGCCCGGCTAATTTTTTGTATTTTTAGTAGAGACGGGGTTTCACCGTGTTAGCCAGGATGGTCTCGATCTCCTGACCTCGTGATCCACCCGCCTCGGCCTCCCAAAGTGTTGGGATTACAGGCGTGAGCCACCACGCCCGGCCGTCCAGTGGTTTTATGCTTAAAATGTCCTCAGTGTCCTTTTAAGCCAGGTATTGTGGCTCATGCCTGTAATTCCAGCACTTTGGGAGGCCAAAGTGGAAGGGTTGCTTGAGGCCAGGAGTACCAGACCAGCAAAGGTAACATAGCAAAACCAGGACCTCATATCTTAAAAAACAACAAAAACCCAGAAAATAAAACGTTCTTATTACTTCTGAGATTACTTAAATATGACTAAAATTTTATGTTTTCTTCTAGTATTTTTCTGGCTAAAATGTGTTTTTACATTCAAATTTATCTGGAATTATTTTGGCATAAAGTGAGTTTGAATTTCTTTCAAACAAGTGTGTTTCCAATTGGTTACTGATAACTTCCTTTATTAGTAAGTTTTTATATATGCTTAGATCTATTTCAGGGTTAACTATTGTCATCCACTGATTTGTTCGTTTTAGGAGTCATATCTTTAATTATAGAGTTCAAAATCTTCAAACATACACTCTGAGAATTAATTTTAGGCCAGGCACAGTGGCTCACGCCTGTAATCCCAGCACTTTGGGAGGCTGAGGTGGGTGGATTGCTTAAGCTCAGAGTTCAAGACCAGCCTGGCCAACACGGCAAAACCCTGTCTCAATTAAAAATACAAAAATTAGCCGGGCATGGTGGCACCCGCCTGTAATCCCAGCTACTCGGGAGGCTGAGGCACAAGAATCACTTGAGCCTGGGAGATGGAAGTTGCAGTGAGCCAAGATTGCGCCACTGCATGCCAGCCTGGGTGACAGAGCAAGACTCTGTCTCAAAAAAAAAAAAAGAAAAAAAAAGAATTAATTTCAGAAACAAAATAAAAATCTCATTAATTTGCTATTGTTTCTTCCCATAGCTAGAAAATATCAGTGACATCTACCAAATAGAGTAGTAGTCCATTGTCCGTCTATTAGAGCCACTTTGTGTATTTACAGCTGTGAGATAACGTGTCTCAAGAGGTTACATTCTGTACACCTGCCTTTACTCTGACCCTGTTGTTTTTGCAACTCAGTATTTAACAAAATAATCACTGTAATCTGACTGCCACTGTCACATTTATTGTGTGTGAATATAAATTGGTGGGAGACGCAAAATTGGAATCACAGCTGCCAGAGTCCCAAAGGTGTCAAACCTGTATATGTTCTTAATTAGCCATGGAAATTCAATCTGTCATGTTTCTGCAGATAAGTGGTTTCTGAGTCAATAATGGGGAAAGAATATTTGTACCTTTGTCTCTTCAGATAGTTCTACTGATGCACTTAGCCTTTTTTTCTTTTTCTAAAGAGATGTGGCCTAGTCTTTCTTTATTGCGTCATTGCATTTTCTTTATAAAAAGTTCCTTTTTTCCATTTTATGAAAAGTTAAATAAAAGCTATTTGTTTAAATAACTTGGAAAAAGCATCTTTTTCCTTGAGGTAATTATTGTATGGTTTAGTTTTACTCAGCAGTACTATTTACTACACTTCTGCTGCAGAAGATTTTATGCCCCTAATAGTGTACCATCCAGAATTTGAGACGAAATTAGAGAAACCACCTTTAAGATAGAAACTAGGAGGCCGAGGAGGGCAGATCACGAGGTCAGCAGTTTGAGACTACCCTGACCAACATGGCGAAACCCCATCTCTACTAAAAATACAAAAATTAGCCAAGCATGGTGGCGCCTGCCTGTAATTGCATCTACCTGGGAGGCTGAGGCAGGAGAATCGCTGGAACCTGGGAGGCGGAGGCAGCAGTGAGCCGAGATGGCACCACTGTACTCCAGCCTGGGTGACAGAGCGAGACTCTGTCAAAAAAAAAAGAAAAAAAAGATAGAAACTAAAGTCAAACATGCCATTCATTTGTGTTTATAGATGTTAACAAAATTTTGATTTCTGAGCTAGCATAGGAGCAGATTATCTTAAAACACTCAGTGTTCCTTTGTGTTAAATGGGCACAACATTTTTTTTCACATTTTCCTGCCTCTATCCAGTATGTGGAACTTAACTGAACTTAGAAGGGACTTCAGAACTATTTATTTATTTATTGAGACAGAGTTTTGCTCTTGTTGCCCAGGCTGGAGTGCAATGGCGCAATCTTAGCTCACTGCAACCTCTCCCTCCCGGGTTCAAGCGATTCTCCTGAGTAGCTGGGATTACAGGCATGCACCACCACGCCCGGTTAATTTTTTGTATTTTTAGTAGAGACAAGGTTTCTCCATATTGGTCAGGCTGGTCTCGAACTCCCGACCTCAGGTAATCTGCCTGCCTCGGCCTCCCAAAGTGCTGGGATTACAGGCACAAGCCACCGCACCTGGCCCAGAACTATTTATTTATTTAGAAACAGGGTCTTGGCCTGTTGCCTAGGCTGGAGTGCAGTGGCGTGATCATGGCTCACTGTAAACTTGAACTCCTAAATCACCTATTTAAAGAGAGGAAGCTTGGTCCAGGTTGGGTGGCTCACACCTATAATCCCAGCACTTTGGGAGGCTGATCACCTGAGTTCAGGAGTTCAACACCAGCCTGTTCAACATGGTGAAACCTTGTCTCTACTAAAAATATAGAAATTAGCCAGGCGTGGTGGTGGGTGCCTGTAATCCTAGCTACTTGGGAGGCTGAGGCAGGAGAATCACTTGAACCTGGGAGGCGGAGGTTGCAGTGAGCGGAGATTGTGCCACTGCACTCCAGCCTGGACAACAGAGCGAGACTCCGTCTTAAAAAAATTAATTTGCCTTTATTGAGTCTTTCCAAAGTATTAAATTTAGTTTCATAGAGAGGAGTTATTTTTCCTCCACTCTTATTTCATCACATAATGTAACATTTACTTAAATATGTAATTAAAACAAGAACAACTGGAACAAACAGGTTAGTGAACAAGCATTAACTCAACAGTGGGAGCAGCAGTGTGTGGATGTATCAGAGGATCAGAGGGTTGAAGTCTACCTCCAAGGGTTCAGCACGCTCTGGGCTTCTACATATTTTTTTTTCTGAGACAGGGTCTTGCTGTATTGCCCAGGCTGGAGTGCAGTGGCACATTCGTAGCTAACTGGAGCCTCAAAATCCTGGGCTCAAGTGATCCTCCCACATCAGCCTCTCACATAGATGGACTAATTTTTGGATTTTTTTTGTAGAGACAGAGTCTTGCTATGTTGCCCAGGCTGGTCTCAAACTCCTGGTCTCAAGTGATCCTCCTACCTCAGCCTACCAAAGTTCTGGGATTATAGGCGTGAGCCACTGTGCCTAGCTCGGTATCTTCTTTTACAAGCAATCGAGGGCACTGATTTAGTTTTATCATTTAATGATTAGGCTTATCATTTAAGTGGTGATTAGTGGACAGCGCTTCTGGCCTGTAATTATTCTTGGATGGGTTTTAATGAAAAATGAGGTAAATAAGTCAAAGGATTTATGGATAATGACAGACTGTCTTTGTAATGAGATTAATATGGCTTACTCTACCTGCTTACATATAATTAACTAAAAATCATATAAAGTATGTTCTGATACTTTAGTGGACATTTTGTTTTTTCCTTGCCAGTATCCATAACATCCATTCACCCTTCTTTTTTCTTTTTCAACTTTTATTTTAGCATTAGAGGGTACATGTGCAGATTTGTTACAAAGATATATTGCATGATGCAGAGGTTTGGGGTATGAGTGAACCCATTACCCAGGTAGTCAGTATAGTACCCAATGGGTAGTTTTTCAGCTCTTGCCTTCCACCCCCTCTTCCCCCTTTAGTCCCTAGTGTCATTGCTCTCATCTTTATGCCCATGTGTATCCGATGTTTAGCTCCCACTTATAAGTGAGAACATGAGGTATTTGCTTTTCTGTTCCTGTGTTAATTTGCTTACAATAATGGCCTACAGCTCTACCCATGTTTCTGTAAAGGACATGATTTTGTTCTTTCTTATAGCTGCATAGTATTCTGTGGTGTATGCGTACCACATTTTTTAAATCTAATTCACCATTGAGGGCACCTAGGTTGATTCTGTTGTCAACAGCACTGCAATGAACATATGGATGCATGTATCCTTTCGGTAGAACGATTTATTTTCCTTTGGGTCTATACCCAGTAATGAGATCTCTGGGTTGAACATCCTTCTTTTGGTGAAATAATACAAAGATTTTATCCTGGGTAATCACTCCCTCCCCTACTCTCAAGCTATGTGATTGGGTAGAATTGGTCTCAGCCTCAGCTCTGGGAGAGCTCAGACTGGGTTAGGCCAGTCAACATATTCCATCTCCATGGCCTTACTGGTGGTTCATTAATGAACTCATAACCTAGTCAGAAGCCCAGTGAGATATAAGGATATTTGCTGGAGCTTCTGGGAAAGAAAAACCTCTCCCTAATAAAATGAAGCTACTGGAAGATAAGCTAATTCGTCTTCAGGATTCTGTGTCCTATGAATGTGAAGTTGAGACTGCTACAGCCATTCTGTTACCAGGAAAGGAACTTGCCTGAAGATGAAGCTAACACTCAGAGGAAGAAGATCTGGGAGCTAGGTCCTACTAACATGATTTGAACTTTGGATAAAGTCATGACCATCACTGGACTTAGCAATAGTCTTTTCTGGTTCCTTTTCTAGTGAAAGCAGTTTGCCTTGGATTTTTCTTCACTTACAATATAAAGAATCTTTACTGACACAGATAAAAATCTCCTGTTCCTCCTCGCTAGGGAATTGAGGATACCCTGTAACCAGTATGATTGGTCTTGTTTGTTTGAGCTCCTAACTGTACCGAATTCCTGTGTTGCACTGTTCTTTTCATCCTGTGTGGTCCGTTCTGAGATTTCTGCTTCTTTGTGAGTCTTTTCGATGTCCTAGTTTTTGTTTATGTACTAATTCAGAATACAATTTCTAATATATTAAGACTTTATTAATTTCTTTGTAGCAGGAAATTATCTTTATAATGTTCACTAGTTTTCCACCCCTAGACATCCCTACTCCCTCTTGATCCTTCCCTCACTGAAGGACATTTGGGTTTGTGCCTCAGGAACATGATGTTAGAGAAGAAAAAAAGTTAAACATTCAGCTTTTTTGTTTCAAAAACATATCTTGGTATGCAAAAATATACAATTTAGCAGAGCCAGTTTTTTGTGCAATGGAGATGATAAAGATTTTACAAACTCACAAGAAGACATACACAAGGTTGTTCATTGCATCATTGCTTGAAAGAGCAAACATTGGAAACATCCATCAGTAGTGGAATAAGTAAGAAAATCCACATAACAGTGATAGCAGTCACAAGAAATATTCTTTTAGGAATAATATACTAGACATTGACTGACTGACCCAGCAACCATTCCTGACTCTTTTCTCCATTTGCCACCTTCTCTATGGGGCTGAAAAGACTAATTATCCCCATTCCTAAGCTCCATTGCATGTAGGCCATGGGAAAATAATGATTGATGAAATTTTTTTTTTCTTTTTTTCAGAAGGGGTATCAGTATTTTGCCCAGGCTGGTCTCAAACTCTTGGGCTCAGCCTTTTGAGTAGCTGGGACTACAGGTGCACCACTGTGCCCAGCTGATCAGAGATATAAATGGCAGTTTGTTGAGGGATTCTAGAGACAAATGCAGCTGGCACTGCACTTTCCCCCTGCATACAGCCGTGAAGAAAGTGCCAGAAGTACAGAGATTCTGTCCCTGACATAACTGAGTTATGGAAAAAAAATGCCAACAGCTGTTGACCTCCAGAATATTTGTATGTGAGAGAAAAAAGTTCGTTTGTTTAAATTACTCTTGGTTGGGTTTTGTGTTATCTTTAGCCAGAAGCATTCCTAACTGGTACACTGTGTCAACATCGAAACATCTCAAAAATAATATTACAAGATATTAAAGGAATAATTGCTTTTTTTTTTTTTTTTTGATGGAGTCTCGCTCTTGTCACCCAGGCTGAAGTGCAGTGCTGCAATCTTGGCTCACTGCAACCTCCACCTCCCAGGTTCAAGCAATTATCCTGCCTCAGCCTCCTGAGTAGCTGGGATTACAGGTGCCTGCCACCACGCCCGGCTAATGCTTTGTACTTTTAGTAGAGATGGGGTTTCACCATGTTGGCCAGGTTGGTCTTGAACTCCTGACCTCAGGTGATCTACCCACCTCAGCCTCCCAAAATGCTGGGAATACAGGCATAAGCCACCACACCCGGCCGAATAATTGCATTTTTATAAATTTTTTTTTTGAGATGGGGTCTCCCTCTGTTGTCCAGGTTGGAGTACAGTGGCAGGCTCATAGCTCACTGTAACATTTAACTCCTGGACTCAAGTGATCCTCCCACCTCAGCCTCCTCAGTAGCTGGGACTACAGGTGTACATTATTATACCTGGCTAATTTTTGTATTGTTTGTAGAGACAGGGTCTCACTATGTTGCCCAGGCTGGTCTTAAACTCCTGGCCTCAAGCGATCCTCCTGCCTTGGCCTCCCAAAGTGCTGGCATTACAGGCATGAGCCATGCACCAGCCTAAGTGGATTATTTTATTTTTAATATTTTAATTTAATTTAATTTAATTAATTTTTTTTTTGAGACGGAGTCACACTCTGTCACCCAGGCTGGAGTGCAGTAGTGTGATCTCGGCTCACTGCAATCTCTGCCTCCCGGGTTCAAGCAATTCTCCTGCCTCAGCCTCCCGAGTAGCTGGCATTACAGGTGCCCACCACCATGTCCAGCTAATTTTTGTATTTTCGGTAGAGATGGGGTTTCACCATGTTTGCCAGGTTGGTCTCGAACTCCTGACCTCAAGTGATCTGCCCACCTTGGCCTCCCAAAGCGCTGGAATTACAGGCATGAGCCACAGTTCCCAGCCAATATTTTAATTGTATAAAATAGAAATGGGGTCTCACTATGTTGGCCAGTCTGGTCTCAAACTCCTGGCCTCAAGCAATCCTCCTATCTGGGCCTCCCAAAGTGCTGGGATTACAGGTGTGAGGTACCATGCCCAGCCCTCAGAGGATGATTTGAAATGAATACACAAATTGATATGGCACAGCATATTTATATACATTTCATACACTTTGAAGACATTATTATTGGCCAGGCGCGGTGGCTCATGCCTGTAACCCTGACACTTTGGAAGGCCAAAGTGGGTGGATTACTTGAGGTCAGGAGTTCGAGACCAGCCTGACCAACATGGTGAAAACCCGTCTCTACTAAAAATACAAAAATTAGCTGGCCATGGTGGCACACACCTAATCCCAGCTACTCAGGAGGCTGAGGCAGGAGAATTGCGTGAACCCAGGAGGTGGAGGTTGCAGTGAGCTGAGATCACGCCACTGCACTCTAGCCTAGGCGACAGAGCAAGACTTCATCTCAAAAAAAAAAAAAAAAAAAAGACATTATCATATATTGCTAAAGTAAAATAATTTGTGTAATATATATAGTATAATCTAATGTATGTAAAATCTAAAAATTATACTGGAAAAATACAAACAAATATGGTAGTTTTTACCCTTGTGGAGAGGACATGGTTAGTGGGACTCTGGGGTGAAGAGCAAGAGGTAAAAGAATATAAAATTTATCTGTAATTTTTGTATTTCTTTAAAATAGAGCAGAAATATGACAAAATGTTAATAATCTTTGATCCTTGGTAGTGAGAACACATGTTCATTTTATTATTCTCCATATTTTTCTGTATTTAATAAAAAAAGACTGGACTCAGTGGCTCAGTGCTTTGGGAGGCTGAGGTGGGAGGATCGCTTGAGGACAGGAATTTGAGACCAACAAAGTGAGACCCCCATCTCTACGAAAGAAAAATTTAATAATTAGCTAGGCATGGTGACACACACCTGTAGTCCCAGCTACTTGGGAGGCTGAGACAGGAGGATCACTTGAGCGTAGGAGTTGGAGGCTGCAGTGAACTATGATCTGCACTCCAGCCTGGGTGACATTAAGACCCTGTCTCAAAAAACAAAACAAAACAAAATAAAATGTTTTAAAGTTCTCAGAAAAAAAAAATAATTCTACAAGCTATAAGGGGAGGAGAACTGGAGAAAAACTAAAGAACTTAGATAGTGGTGTGTTCAAAAGTAAGTTATCCTGTTCCTGGCCCTCTCCACATGCAAGGGCCTGTTCGGGGAGTCAACTGAATTCTCCCAGATGGTTTGGGGCTCAGTTGCAACAGAAGATGTGCCTCATTTTCTTGGGCCAACCTGGGAAGGCAGGCACGAGTCTTTAAGCCTTACCTCTATCTTGCCTAGCATGGTGAGGTTGTAGGACAGTAGAAATTGTGCTCCTGGGATTTGGGAGATGCACCCAAGGAACATCATGGTCCTCACAGCGGCCAGGGTGTCAAGAGAAGTAGCAGAAAAAGTTATCTCAGCAGATGCCAAAGCACAGGAACCATGATTTATTAACGTTTGCCCCTTTCACCCTTCAAATTAAGTAAAGCTCCATATATGGGACCCCCTGAATGGAATCAGCCCATCTGAATTATTTAAAAGAATGTTCAGGGCCGGGTGTGGTGGCTCATGCCTGTAATCCTACCACTTTGGGAGGCCGAGGCAGGCGGATCACCCAAGGTTGGGAGTTCGAGACCACACTGACCAACATGGAGAAAACCCGTCTCTACTAAAAATACAAAATTAGCCGGGTATTGTGGCACATGCCTGTAATCCCAGCTACTTGGGAAGCTGAGGCAGGAGAATTGCTTGAACCCGGGAGGCGGAGGTTGAGGTGAGCCAGAGATAGCGCCATTGCACTCCTGCCTTGGCAGCAAGAGTGAAACTCCGTCTTAAATAAATAAATAAATAAAATAAAATAAAAAGAATGTTCAGTTTATTGGCTAGGCTTGTTGGCTCACACCTGTAATTCCAACACTTCGGGAGGCGAAGGCGGGAGGATCACCTGAGCCTAGGAGTTCAAGACCAGCCTAGGGCCGGGCACAGTGGCCCACACCTGTAATCCCAGCTACTTGGGAGGCTGAGATGGGAGGATCACCTGAACCTGGGAAGTTGAGGCTGCAGTGAGTCATTATGGTGCTACTGCACTCCAGCCTGGGTGACAGAGAAAGACTCTGTCTCAAAACAAAAATAAAAATAAAAAAAGACTGGCAATCTATGCCAAACCCCTCAACATAGTATAAGAAAAAAATGATTTGTTGCACAGATATAGGGATATCTCATAGAACCAGAGGGCAGGAAGCCTCCCTAAGCCTGATGAGGACCTTGGACAGGGACTCGTCAGGAACCAAGGCAATTGTTCTCTGCATCTTTCTAGGAGCATAAGGGTCTCTGCCAAACCTTTCACAGCAGAACAGCCTTTTGCTTGCTCATCAGCACAAATATTTACTGAGCACTTACCATGGACTAGAACTCCTCAAAACACTGGGAATAGAAAAGGGAATCAAACAGACAAAAAACATGTTCAAGTCTCTCAAGTCTACGTGTCCTATCAATTCCAAGGACTCATCATTTTTGTATTTTCTATTTCTCTATTCCAATTCTTCAAAGTGAGAAAGCAGAGGTCTTAAAACCCTGCTCCAAGTTTCAAGTCGGAGCTGTCCAGCCTCCTGACCTAGTGTCAGCAGAGGGCACAACTGAGCCTCAGGTGCAGTGAAAAGAGGTTTCTTGATCCCAGCCAGATCTCTTCTTAACTTCTATGTTCCAGGTGCCCCTCAGCTGTACAAAAAGAGTTGCTTCTGAGATTCCAGGTTGAGGCCTGGGAGCTGACAGTCATTGTGACAATGGTGAGATGCTAGCCTCCATGTAAAATGTGGAAAAAGATGGAGGAAAAGTTAGTATCTACTGGAGAAAATAAATTAGAAAACCAAACTGCAAATAAAATGTCAATCTGAAGGGGACGGGCTGAGAGACAAAGAGATAGAAGGAAATGGGACAACAGGAGATCAGATGAGTAAGTGAGTTTGAAAGGTGTATTAGCCAGGACTAAATCCAGAGGAAGGGCTGACATCAGAAATGGTTGATCCAGCGATGTCATCAGAAACCACCTCATTCTTCATCCAGAGCTATAAGATGGCTACCTGTGGCAATCAATACTACATGCTTCCCCATGTGACGGGAGAGAAAGAATAACATCCCATAGCTTTTTCTCAAATAAAGAACTTTCCTTGCAGGCCAGGTGTTATAGCTTTCGCCTGTAATCCCAGCACTTTGAGAGGCCAAGGTGGGAAAATCACTTGAGGTCAGGAGTTTGAGACCAGCCTGACCAACATGGTGAAACCCCATCTCTACTAAAAATACAAAAATTAGCGAGGTGTGGTAGCACACACTTGTAATCCCAGCTATTCGGGAGGCTGAGGCAGGAGAATCGCTTGAACCCGAGAGGTGGAGGCTGCAGTGTGCCGAGATCACGCCACTGCACTCCAGCCTGGGTGACAGAGCGAGACTCCATCTGAAAAAAAAAAAAAAAAAAAAAAAGAGAGAGAGAGAGAGAACTTTCCTAGAAATCTTCAGCAAGGCTCTCTTACTGTTTACCAGGACCAGGTCACATCTGATCTGATTGCTTTTAGACCCTTTCTTCTCACCATGGGCAATTTTTCCCCTGACGGGACATTTTGTAATATCTGGACACATTTTCGATTGTCACAACTTGAGGAGAGGAAATGCTACTAGCGTCTAGTGGGTAGAGGCCAAAGATGTTACTACTAAACATCCTTCAACGCACAGAAGGACACCCCCACCCCTGAGGCCTCCCCCTGCCACCCTCCCGCCCCCTGCAACAAAGAGTCAAGAGTGCTGAGACTGGGAAACTCTGTTTTAGATCAAGTAGGCCCACTCCCCAGCCGTACCCAGGCTAGGTGTAGAAGCAGGGGACACCAAAGAAAGATGATAATGAGTGGTCAGAGAGATAGAAGAAGATGAAAAGAATGTCTTATTCAAATATCTAAGGAAACTTTTAAGAAGGCAAACATGGCCAATATCGTCAAATGCTGTAGAGAGGTCAAGTGAGTTTACAACTGAAAATCATCCAGGGGATTTATCCATAAGGAGTTTCTTATTTCCCTCACTCAAGAAGTTCCAGTAGGGTGGCAGGGACAGGTCAGGCTGATAGGGATTGAGGAGTGAGGGAGGTGAAGAGAAAAAGACTCTGGTTACAGTATAGGTAAGTCATTTAAGAAGCTTGTCTGTGAATAGGAGAGAGAAGTAGCTAAAAAGTAAATAGAATAATGACATTTTTCTTTTTTCATTAAAACTTTTTTTTTTTTTTGAGATAGGGTCTCACTCTGTCACCCAGGCTGAAGTGCCCTAGCTCGATCTCGGCTCACTGCAACCTCTGCCTCTTGTACTCAAGCGATCCTCCCACCTCAGCCTGCTGAGTAGTTGGGACTACAGGCACACAGCACAACACCTGGCTAACGTTCTGTATTTTGGGTAGAGACAGAGTTTTACCATGTTGCCCAGGCTGGTCTCCAACTCTTGGGCTCAAGTGATCTGCCCACCTCAACCTCTCAAAGTGCTGGGATTACAGGTGTGAGCCACTGTGCCCACCCAGAATAATGATTTTTTAATATTAAAGAGACATACTCCTTTTTAAAATGCTGACAGGGGCCAGGCACAGTGGTTCATGCTTGTAATCTCAACACTTTGGGAGGCCGAGGCAGGTGGATCACCTGAGGTCAGGAGTTCAAGACTAGCCTGGCCAACATGACGAAACCCCCGTCTGTACTAAAAATATAAAAAATTAACCAGGCATGGTGGCACATGCCTATAATCCCAGCTACTTGGGAGGCTGAGACAGGAGAATCGCTTGAACCCAGGAGGTGGAGGTTGCAGCGAGCCAAGATCACGCCACTGCACTCCAGCCTGGGCAACAAGAGCAAAACTCCATCTCAAAAAAATAAAAATAAAAAAATGCTGACAGGAAAAATCCAAAACAGTGGAAAAAGTAAAAGAGAGAGGGAAAAATGAGGAATATCCCTGAGAAGAGATTATTATTTAGAGCAGAGCTTCTCAAGCTTTAACATGCACATGAACCATCTGGGGATCCTGGAATCATCTGGAGGCTCCTATTAAATGCAGATTCAGCTCCATTAGGTCTAGGGGGCATCCAAGAATCTACAGTTCTAATATGCTCTCAGGTGGTACCAAAGTTGCCAGTCCATGGGCCACTTTGAATAATAAGGATTTAGAACAATTGTTCTCAAACTTCAGCATGCATCGGAATCACCTGATAGGCTGGTTAATCCAGAGAATGCTGGCCCCACTCCCAGAGTTTCTGATTCATTAAGTCTCGGGTGGGGCATAAGAATTAACTTTCTGTCAATCTTCAGGTGACCATTGATTTAGAGTATGTGTGGAGAAAATCATCTTAGAGAGAATTTCACCACTGAGAAGAAAAGGAAAAAGCAAGAACTGACAGGGTTGCAGATAAGTTGTTGGTTTATGGGGCAGGGTAGGACCCTGAAGAATTCACTGCCCATTGGCCTGTATCTTCTCTATGAAGTAGGAAATTGTCAGCTGACAGCAAGGGGGAGGGCAATGGGAGAGGGAACTATGAACATTAGGTGAAGGCTTGTTGCTCCCCAGTTGCTCTCGTAACACTATACAGAAAGTCTATTTGTGGATTGATTGATTGATTGATTGAGAAAGAGTCTTGCTGTGTTACCCAGGCTAAAGTGCAGTGGCATGTTGGGAGCTCACAGCAGTCTCTAGCTTCTGGGCTCAAGCAATCCACTCACCTCAGCCTCCTGAGTAGGCCAGACTACAGCTGCTAGGCCACCATATCTGGCTAATTAAAAAAAAAAAAAAAGATGTAGATGGGGTCTTGCTATGTTGCCCAGGCTGGTCTGGAACTCTTGGCCAAATCTTCCCACTTCAGCCTCCTAAGTAGCTGGAATTATAGGTGCAAGCCACCTCACCCAGCTTGTTTTGTTATTTATTAAAGGAATATTTGCAATTAATTCATCCAGACAAGTTGACCAGGAAGTTATGTGGTGCAGTGAAAGAATTAAGATTGTTCTTTGGCTGGCAACTAGAAACACCTGCTTGAAAATTCTCAGTTACTGAATATGTGGTTTATTTTGTTTTGTTTGAGAAGGGATGTGACTATATTTTTCAGGCTGGCCTGGAACCCCCGGGTTCAGGCAATCCTCCCGCCTCAGCCTCCAACTATATAGGACACATGCCACCACGCCTTGCTTAAGTGTTGTGATGTAGAAACTTAAGAATTCAATGACTTTAAGCAAACTGGCATAGCATTTATAAGGGAGATGGACTTCAGAACAAGAAGCTCTGGCTTCCGCCGAGCATGGTGGCTCATGCCTGTAATCCCAGCACTTTGGGAATGTGAGGTGGGTGGATCACCTGACATCAGGAGTTCAAGACCAGCCTGGCCAACACAGTGAAACCCCCATCTCTACTAAAAATACAAAAAATTAGCCAGGCGTGGTGGCAAGTGCCTGTAATCCCAGCTACTTCAGAGGCTGAGGCAGGAGAATCGCTTGAACCCAGGAGGAGGAGGTTGCAGTGAACCGAGGTCATACCACTGCACTCCAGCCTGGGCAACAAGAATGAGATTCCATCTCAAAAAAAAAAAAAAAAAAGAAGCTCTGGCTTCTAATCCTCCTCACCACTTAACACTTTAAAACTTTAGGCAAACGAGTTAACTTCTCTTAGCTTGTTTCTCAATGGTAAAATGGGGACAGCAAAAGTACATAACTCACAGAGGGTTAAATGAGATTAATGTAGTAAATGCTTCACCAAGAAGTCAATTTTTCTATTGAGTCACAGTTTCACAAAAGTCTTGTGAGGGAATTGGATTAAATCAACTTTTAAGCCACATCCAGGCCGGGCGTGGTGGCTCAGGCCTGTAATCTCAGCACTTTGGGAGGCCAAGGCAGGCGGATCACTTGAGGTCAGGAGTTTGAGACCAGCCTGGCCAACATGGTGAAACCCCATCTCTACTAAAAATACAAAAATTAGCCAGGCATGGTGGCGCACACCTGTTTTCCCAGGTACTTGGGAGGCTGAGGCAGGAGAATCGCTTGAACCCAGGAAGCGGAGATTGCAGTGAGCCAAGATCACACCACTACCCTCCAGTCTGGGCAACATAGCTAGACTCTGTCTCAAGAAAAAAAAAAGGCCACATCCATATTCATAATTCAAGGTGACCATTTGTTTGAAGTTGCAAAAAGAATAATAATATTATTATTCCTATAACAGCTAACATTTATTGAGACTTTTCTGTGTGCATGGCATTATTTTAAGGACTTTACATGTATAAATTCAGTTGATTCTTACAACACTTCCAAGAGGTGGGTGCTATTACTCTATTTTGTAGATGAGAAAACAGGAACCTGAAGAAAATAACTTGCTCAAGGTCACACAGAAAATAAATGGTAGAGTTCAAACTGAGACAACGTAACTCCACGGCTATATTCACAACCACTTAACAGTATAGCCTCTTTAGGGCTCTGTTTAGTGAATTTTTTTTTGGCAGGGCGCGGGTGTTGAGGGGACAGAGTCTTGCTCTGTCGCCAGGGTAGAGTGCAGTAGTGCGGTCTCAGCTCACTGCAACCTCCGCCTCCTGGGCTCAAGCAATTCCCCTGCCTCAGCCTCCTCAGTAGCTGCGGCTACAGGCGCATGCCACCACACCTGGCTAATTTTTTGTATTTTAGTAGAGACAGGGTTTCACCATGTTGGCCAGGATAGTCTTGATCTCCTGACATCGTGATCCGCCTGCCTCGGCCTCCCAAAGTGCTGGGATTACAGGCGTAAACCACTGCTCCCCGGCCCTGTTTAGTGAATTAACTTCAGATTATGTGTCAAATAAATGGATCAGATGAGGTAAAAGTCATTTGGTACCAATGATTCTTAGGGTTCCAGATTCTAGGATTTGGTTTCAGGAATAAGCTTTTTCAGTTCTTGCTCAGATCCCTAGATGACCTTGTGACCAAGGCACCAATTAATGAGGGCATATTACTTCACACAGACTCAATAGTCTCCTCTTTAGGTGGCCAACTACATTTTCATTTAACTGGACTGTGATGAGACTTAAATAACATAGTTTTTGTGGATTAAACATTATAATAATGTGGGCTCTGCACAGTAGCTCATACCTGTAATCCCAGCACTTTGGGAGACTGAGATGAGAGGATCACTTGAGGCCAGGAGTTCAAGATCTGCCTGGGCAACACAGTGAGACCCCGTATCTACAAAAAATTTATTTTAAAAATTTACTAGGTGATATAGTTTGGCTCTGGGTCCCCGCCCAAATCTCATGTCGAATCATAATCCTTAATGTTGGAGGAGAAACCTGATGGGATGTGATTGGATCATGGGGGCAGATTCCCCACCTGCTGTTCTCATGATAGTGAGTAACTTCTCATGAGATCTGGTTGTTTGAAAGTGGGTAGCACTTCCCCCTTTGCTCTCTCTCCTGCCCCTCCGTGTGAAGAAGGTGCTTCCAACCATGCTTCCCGTACAACCTGCTGAACTGTAAGTCAATTAAACCTCTTTTCTTCATAAATTACCCAGTCTCAGGTAGTTCTGTGAGAAAGGACTAATACACTAGGCGTGCTGGCATGTGCCTGTAATCCCAGCTATTTGGGAGGCTGAGGTGGGAGAATCACTTGAGCCCTGGAGTTCGAAGCTGCAGTGAGCCACTGTACTCCAGCCTGGGTGACAGAGTAAGACCGTGTCTCTATTTTTTGTTTGTTTGTTTTTTGAGACAGAATCTCACTCTGTCACCCAGGCAGGAGTGCAGTGGTGCGATCTCGGCTCACTGCAACTTCCACCTCCCAGGTTCAAGCGATTCTCCTGCCTCAGCCTCCCGAGTAGCTGGGACTACAGGCACCTGCCACCATGCCAGCTAATTATTTGTATTTTTAGTAGAGACAGGGTTTTCACCGTGTTAGTCAGGATGGTCTTGATCTCCTGACCTCGTGATCTGCCCATCTCGGCCTCCCAAAGTGCTGGGATTACAGGCATGAGCCACCACACCTGGCTCCTGTCTCTATTTTTTTTTTAATTAAAATAATGGTTACCACTTGTTGAATGACTATTATGTCCCAGATTTCCTATACACAATAGCCTTAAAACAACGGCTCTGCAAAGGTAAATACTAATACCTCCATTTAACAGATTAAGAATCTGAAGTTAAAAATTTGCTGGAGGTGAAGAAAGTTTTCCTAGTTTCAACCTTTCTTTTTTCTTTATTTTTACACAGAGCTTTAAGGTAGGCCTACTGGTTCCCACACTTTAGAATGAAAATAATTATGTTGAAACAAAGAGGCTGGGCAAGGTGGCTCAACACTTCGGGAGGCTGAGGTGGGAGGATCACTTGACCCCAGGAGTTCAAGAGCAGCCTGGGCAACATAGTGAAACCCCCATCTCAAAAAAAAAAAAAGAAAGAAAGAAAAGAAAAGAAAGGAAGGAAGGAAGGAAGAAATAAAAAGAAAGAAAGAGAGAGAAGGAAATTTTTGTCTACCAAATCTGGCAATGGATTGATTTCCCTACATTCATGTTAGAAGCTTGAGTCTCATAGATTTTTCAGTGAATGACTCTTTTGGACACGCCTCATTAAATGGAGTACATTGAATTCTTCCTCCCTTCCCAACCTCCTACAAACACACATTTCTACCCAAGATCAAGTTTATCTGGTCAATACTCCTGTCTTTGGGCAGGATAGTCTCTCAGCTCACCTCATTCCCCAGGCCTATGAGTGCTGAAATGAGAATAGAAGAATGAGTTGTTGAGATCTTCTAGGCTTTTCATTCCTTTGGAGACTTCACATATTTTGTTTGATTACCCCCAGTCCCTCTTTCGTTGGACAAATAATAAATATATATTGCATGTCCACTATGTACAATGGCTTGGAGGTTATTAAATGATAGAGCCAACCTAGACCTGCTCTAAAATGGTCACCCCAGCTCCCCAGCCTGGATATCGTGATACAGCATCCTCTGAGACCTCATCTAAATAGAGTCATCCCAGGAGGACCACCTGAATGGGACACCCGAGCCCTGTCTAGAGGTCAGGTGAACTCACCTATTATTCTTGTATTTTATCCAAAATGTTGGCATCTCATCATTTAGCCTCTATACACCCCCTCTTCACCTTATCTCTCTTATACTCCAGACCAATGCCACTTTCTTCTCTTTCCTGACTCATCCTCCCAATGCTCCCTTCCCTAAAATATTTCTCCCCTCTGACTTCTGGATATTTATTTCCATTGTAAACAAAGTCTCCCACATTCTCCTTTCTTCTATAATTTTCCTACCCACTCCCTTCTTGTCTTATCCTGCAAATCCTACTCCTGGAACTATCCTTTTGAGATTAGGAGGTTCATGGTCTCCCATAATCTACAAATCATAGGGGCTAGAGGAAATTTTTAATTTTTCTTGTTTTCATTATTACCAAATCAGTACTCCTTTCAGAAGGGTAAAAAATCTTCTCCAACTCTTTTCTTTCTTATCCACCAGTTTATGGCTACTATTTTACATTTCTAAGAACATGTAGCGCCTTGCTCACTATCTACCTCTAAATCTCATATCGTGCTACCATCCTGATAATGTCACCTTTCTTTGGAAGAAAACATTAAACCCAATAACCTCACACTTCCATGACTTAACTCAAGTGACATTTCACTTCAGGCCAATCAGACTCACACATGAACATCCTAGAAGCTGTCCCACATTGCAAATCTTTCACTCCAATGTATCTACCATTTTCCAGCCACAGCAGCTGCCTCTGCGCTTGCTGCCTGATTCCTTGTATCTACCATTCTCTATCTTCCACCTTTCCTTCCAGATCTCCCATGCCCTAACTTTTACTACCACTATTCTTAGATCATACGGAGACCTATAGGCTCTTCATCCTTCTATGTTGTTCCAACCTATTAGCCCCATGGTAGCCTCTCTGGTCTAATCTCCCTTTTCCTTCCTTCTCTAGTCTGACTTCCATGGTTTATCACTTCAACTGCTCACTCAGGAGCACACTGACCTCCCTTGCATCCCTTCCTTCTTCTGTCAACCTGGACATCCCCAGAATTAATCCTGTGCAATCTTCTCTGCCCCTATAACAAGATGGGGAATGCTATGAGGATAAGAGATGCTACACACTTCTGGATCTGTAGGCCCAGAGTAACACTCAAGAAACTTATTCCTGCCAGGTGTGATGGCTCACACCTGTAATCCCAGCACTTTGGGAGGCCAAGGCGGGCAGATCATGAGGTCAAGAGATCGAGACCATCCTGGCCAACTTGGTGAAACCCCATCTCTACTAAAAATACAAAAATTAGCTGGGTGTGGTGGCATGCATCTGTAGTCCCAGCTACTTGGGAGGCTGAGGCAGGAGAATTGCTTGAATCCAGGAGGTGGAGGTTGCAGTGAGCCGAGATCACACAATTGCACTCTAGCCTGGGAAAGAGTAAGACTCCATCTCAAAACAGAACAAAAAAAAAGAACTTTACTCCTGGTCCTTGATCTGCTCCCCTCCTTCTGTCATCTTCACATCATTCCAAGCCTCCTCAAGCCTCCTTAAATTCATAACTACTCACTTGGCAGCTTATTATTATTATTTGAGACATGGTTTTGCTCTGTCACCCAGGCTGGAGTGCAGTGGCATGATCATGGCTCACTGCAGCCTTGAACTCCTGGGCTCAAGCGATCCTCCTGTCTCGGACTCCTAAAGTCCTGGGATTACAAGTATAAGCTACCATGGCTAGCTTCACCATTTTTTTTTTTTTTTTTTTTTGAGATGGAGGATGGAGTTTCACTCTTGTTGCCCAGGCTGGAATGCAATGGCATAGTCTTGGCTCACCACAACCTCTGCCTCCTGGGTTCAAGCAATTCTCCTGCTTCAGCCTCCCAAGTAGCTGGGATTGCAGGCATGCACCACCACACCCAGCTTATTTTGTATTTTTAGTAGAGACGGGGTTTCTCCATGTTGGTCAGGCTGGTCTTGAACTCCTGACCTCACGTGATCCACCCGCCTTGGCCTCCCAAAGTGCTGGGATTATAGGCCTGAGCCACTGCACCCAGCCTTTTTTTTTTTTTTTTTTTTTTTTGAGATGGAGTCTCACTCTGTTGCCCAGGCTGGAGTGCAGTGGCTCCATCTCAGCTCACTGCAACCTCCGCCTTCCAGGTTCAAGTGATTCTCCTGCTTCAGCCTCCCAAGTAGCTGGGATTACAGGCATGCACCACCACGCCCAGCTAATTTTTGTATTTTTGGTAGAGATTTTTTTTTTAACAGCCCACAAGCTAAGAATAGTTTTTAACATTTTTAAATGATTGCATTTTAAATCGTTATATAAGCACCGACATAATAGGCTTAATAGTGTCTCTTGGCCCACAAAGCCTAAAATGTTTACCAATTGAGCCCTTTAAAAAATATTGTCATCTCCTGATTTAGATAGACATAATAATTGACTAAAAATATTCTGCACTTATTTTCCTTGGGCCCCACAATTTACCTGAATGCTGTTGGAATCCCTCATTACGTGGGTTTAAACAGCCAGCTGAACAATTTAGCATCCTGCACAAGGGTTGAGAGAAAGCCAGTGCCATGAGTCATCTTATCCAGAGGTTTGCCTTTGTGGACCTTTTCCTGCTGTTTGTTCAAATTGCTGCCCTAGGTGACAGTTTTTTAATTTTTTTTTTTACATCACATTTACATTGTATTAAGATGACAGGTGGTTTTTTTTTTTTTTTGAGATGGAGTCTTGCTCTGTTGCCCAGGCTGGAGTGCATTGGCGCGATCTGGGCTCACTGCAACCTCTGCCTCCCAGGTGCAAGCAATTCTTCTACCTCAGCCTCCTGAGTAGCTGGGATTATCAGGCAGGTGCCACCACGCCTGGCTAATTTTTTTTGTATTTTTAGTAGAGACGGAGTTTCGCCATGTTGGCCAGGCTGGTCTCAAACTCCTGACCTCAAGTGATACGCCTGCCTCGGCCTCCCAAAATGCTGGGATTACTGGTGTGAGCCACCACGCCCAGCCTGATACCTGTTTTTCTGTTTAGACTGGCTTGTGGTTCAGGTACGAGGCATAGCAGTGTGTGGTTTCCAGGCTGTTTTGTAAATTGAGGTGAGGGGAACTGCCTCATGGGATCAGTTGCCCATAAGAATAAGGAAACTTCTCCCAGTGTTGAGATGATCTACCTGCTCTAATGAGATGTTCCAGTCAGGGTAGACCATCACCACAGATTTTCCTGTTTTTATGGCCTCCTTTTCTCTCCTAAACTCTGTGCAATTACCTTCAAGTATTTTTGTCCTGCCCATGAAAAGAGATTCCAAGTAAAATGGCCCACAAATCTTCAAAAAACAGCTTTTTCTAGATCTTGTATCTGTGATAAGTAGTTATTAGCAGGAATCTGTCAAGATTTCCTGTTCTCAATTCTCATGATACTGCGCTATTCTCTTATTTTCTTACAAATAGATATATACATGAGTTTTACCCTAGCATTCAGTCCTAGGTAACCATTATCTAGCAGAAATTCTTCTATCACTGGGGTATATTTCTCTCCCTTCCACTGTTTAATCAGGTGTGTGTGTGTGTGTGTATTTTTTATTTTTTTATCTTTATTTTTTTTGAGATGGGGTTTCACTCTGTTGCCCAGGCTGGAGTGCAGTGGCATGATCTGGCTTACTTTAGCCTCAACCCCCTCCCCGGGCTCAAGTGATCCTCCCCCGTCAGCCTCCTAAGTAGCTGCGACTACAGACATGTGCCACCACACCATATATATGTAGAGACAGGGTTTCGCCGTGTTACCCAGGCTGGTCTGAAACTCCTGTGCTCAAGCGATCTGCCCACCTGGGCCTCCCAAAGCACTGGAATTACAGGCACGTGGCACCATACCTAGCCCGATATGTATATTTTTATCACTGATGCTAATTTTCCTTTGATTATTATTATTATTATTTTGAGATAGGGTCTTGCTCTGTTACCCAGGCTGGGGTGCAATGGCATGATCTCAGCTCACTGCAACCTCCTCCTCCTGGGTTCAAGTGATTCTCCCACCTCAGCCTCCCTAGTAGCTGGGATCACAGGTGTGTGCCACCACGCCCAGCTAATTTTTGTATTTTTGGTAGAGATGAGGTTTCAGCATGTTGCCAAGGCTGGTCTCAAGCTCCTGGCCTCAAGTGATCTGTCCACCTCAGTCTCCTAAAATGCTGGGATTACAGTCATAAGCCACCACGCCTGGCCCCTTTGATTATTTTAATCAGTTGTTTAGAGATAGAGGAGTAGGTGTCTATTTCTTCATCCACACTCAATCATTGTAGGATAATAAAAGCTCATTAAAGACAGAAAGTGTATCTTCTGTCACACTACCATCTGAGACCCCAAAAAGGCACAGTTTGTGTCCCAACAGTAAAGTCATGAATGACATGGGGACAATGTGAACTGATTCTCAGGGGAGGGACTGAGAAGTCTGGAGAAATGGTATTATTGATTGGCTCCAGGTAAAACAATGAAATGCCAGGTGAAAGGTTTGAGTTAAGTAGGAAGAATTAGCACCTCATCTCAAATAGTCCATAGTGCTTTGCCTTTCCCCATAGGTGGTAATGATAGATTAAGAACACATCCTGGGCCGGCACGGTGGCGGCTCACGCCTGTAATTGCATCATCTGGGGAGGCCAAGGTGGGCAGATCACCCGAGGTCAGGAGTTTGAGACCAGCCTGGCCAACATGGTGAAACCCTGTTTCTACTAAAAATACAAAAATTAGCCGTGTATGGTAGTGAATGCCTGTAGTTCCAGCTACTCGGGAGGCTGAGGCAGGAGAATCGCTTGAACCCAGGATGCGCAAGTTGCAGTGAGTCGAGATCACACCACTGCACTCCAGCCTGAGAAACAAAGATTTATTTATCTATAAATAAATAAATAAGAACACATCCTGGATGATAAGAAAACAGAACCAAGTTCAAGTTCAGCCTGTGCAACATAGCAAGAAGCTGTCTCTAAAACGAAAATAAACAGAACCAGAATAATCTATTTAGATTTGTTCCAGCAATTGCACAAGTTCTCCTGTGCAGAAAACATGACAGTACTCAAGTTATCTTCTTTTCTTTTCTTTTTTTCTCTTGCCCTTGTAAATCATCTACTTATCTTTGGTTTAGGATGCTGCTATCAGTAAACAGCCTTCTATCACACAGCAGCCTAGTGGGATGCTCTTTATAAAATATGTTCCATGAACCTCTGGGAGTTCCATTTAAAAAAAACATACACCTTCAGGATAGCTGGGGTATTCCACATCAGAATAAGCTTAAATCATACTGTTATGAAGATTCATAGTCTGGCCTTGAGCTTGATGAAAGCAGGACAGACTTTAAATAAAACTTTCCCTGCAGAGATGTAGGAGACTTGAGAAGAACCATGTTTAAGAATGAGGGGTTGGGCGCGATGGCTCATGCCTGTAATCCTAGCACTTTAGGAGGCCGAGGAGGGCGGATCACAAGGTCAGAAGATCGAGACTGTCCTGGCTAACACAGTGAAACCCCGTCTCTACTAAAAATACAAAAAATTAGCTGGGCATGGTGGCAGGCACCTGTAGTCCCAGCTACTCGGGAGGCTGAGGCAGGATAATGGCCTGAACCTGAGAGGCGGAGCTTGCAGTGAACCGAGATCACACCACTGCACTCCAGCCTGGGCAACACAGCGAGACTCTGTCTCAAAAAAAAAAAAAGAAAAGAAAAAAAAGAATGAGCGGCCGGGTGCAGTGGCTCACGCCTGTAATCCCAGCACTTTGGGAGGCCAAGGCAGGCGGATCAGGATGTCATCAGATTGAGACCATCCTGGCTAACACGGTGAAACCCCGTCTCTACTAAAATACAAAAAAATTAGCCGGGCATGGTGGTGGGTGCCTGTAGCCCCAGTTACTTGGGAGGCTGAGGCAGGAGAATGGCCTGAACCCGGGAGGCAGAGCTTGCAATGAGCCAAGATCGCGCCACTGCACTCCAGCCTGGGTGACAAAGACTCCGTCTCAAAAAAAAAAAAAAAAAAAAAAAAAGAATGAGCTTGCCTGGAGATTAACTTCCAGAATAGTTCACCCTCCGTCCTCAGCTCAGTAGAGGTAGCTGTGAGCAGCAGTCTCACAGCCAATGGCAAGGGCTGACCTCTTGTGGAGCTCAGTTAAAAGAAAGATCCCCAGAGTACAGCCAATATTTAGTTCAAAATTGCAGCTCTCTGGAAAATCTCTATTTCTAGGGAGTTGTAATTACTTGATGACTTAGAACTCAGCTCATCAGAAAAAATGCCCGACTCCCAAGGCATTAACAAAACAAGAGCCATCTGCTAGCAATGTTGAGGCTAAGACTGCACTTTAAATTAGGGTAAGCAAGAGACAGGCTGGGAATCTAAAAGTACATCCTGGAGAACTAGACAATATACAGAACTAGACATAGGGAACTTCGAAAAGTTCCAGCATATTTCAGGAGATCTAAAAGGCTGCATGCATGCACAAGGCTGTGCACTTACCCAGGAGAGAGATGGGAATGAAGAAGTTTCCAGTCAGTCGCTTCTGGCTGACCTTAAGGCTCGTAGCAAGCAGAAAACGAAAGCTAAGGCTGTCTTGTAAACTGCCTAAAGTATGAAGTCATGCCTTCTCACACAGATTCCCTTGGCAAAGAAGAGAGGACAGAAAGACAAAGCATTAAAGGGCATTAAAGGAATTCTGACTGATCATTGGTTGATCACTAAATTTTATTGACCCAGGGATCACACCTAGGAATTCTGGCTTATAATTTTTTTTTTTAAAGCTAGCAGAGAACTCAGTTGCCACACAATGCAGAGAATACAGAATCTACAGAATTATTTGAAGAAAGTCACCAAAGAAGCAGCAACAACAACAAAACAACCACCACCACCACCACCTCTGGAAAGTATGCCACATATGCAGGACAAAAAGCAGCAAACAGAAAATGTCAGCTGGGCACGGTGGCTCACGCCTGTAATCCCAGCACTTTGGGAGGCCGAGGCGGGCTGATCACCTGAGGTCAGGAGTTCAAGACCAGCCTGGCCAACATGATGAAACCCCATCTCTACTAAAAATACAAAAATTGGCCGAGCATGGTGGCAGGCACCTGTAATCCCAACTACTCGGGAGGCTGAGGCAGGAGAATCGCTTGAATCCAGGAGGTGGAGGTTGCAGTGAGCCGAGATCACGCCATTGCACTCCAGCCTGGGGTACAAGAGCAAGACTTCGTCTCAAAAAAAAAAAAAAAAAAAGAAAAAGAAAATGTCCTTGGGTGCGTCCAGATTTTGACCTTAGCAGACAAAGACTTTAAATCAGCTGTTATAAATATGTTCAAAGAGCTAAAGGAAAGTAAGCCGAAAGAACTAAAGGAGAGGGCTGGGCACAAGGGCTCATGCCTATAATCCCAGCACTTTGGGAGGCCAAGGCCAGTGGATCACCTGAGTTTGGGAGTTTGAGACCAGCCTGACCAACATGGAGAAAACCCGTCTCTACTAAAAATACAAAATTAACTGGATGTGGTGGTGCGTGCCTGTAATCCCAGCTACTCAGGAGGCTGAGGCAGAAGAATTGCTTGAACCTGGGAGGCAGAGGTTATGGTGAGCTGAGATCACACCATTGTACTCCAGCCTGGGCAACGAGAGTGAAACTCCATCTCAAAAAAAAAAAAAAAAGAACTAAAGGAGAGTATGACAAAAATCTCGCCAACAGAGGGTATCAGTAAAGGATAGAAATTAGCTTACAATAGAAATTTTGGAGTTGAAACATGTAAGAACTGAAATGAAAAATTAACTAGAGGTGCTCAACAGTGGATTCGAATTGACAAAGAATGACCAAACCTGGGGCTGGCTGCAGTGGCTCACGCCTGTAATCCCAGTGCTTTGGGAAGCTGAGGAGGGAGGATTGCTAAAGGCCAGGAGTTTAAGACCAGCCTGGGAAACATAGTGAGACCCCATTTCTACAAAAAATTTAAAAATTAGCCATGCATGGTGGCATATGCCTGTAGTCCTGGCTACTCAGGAGGCTGAGGCAGGAAGATCACTTGAGCCCATGGGTTTGAAGCTGCAGTGAGCTAAGATTGTGCCACTGCACTCCAGCCTGGGAGACAGAGTGAGACCTCATCTTGAAAACAAACACACAAAAGCAGCTTGGTGTGGTGGCTCACACCTGTAATCCCAGCACTTTGGGAGGCCAAGGCAGGAGGATCACTTGAGCCCAGGAGTTCAAGATTAGCATGGGCAATATAGTGAGACCCCATCTCTTAAAAAAATAAAATTAGCTGGGCATGATGGCTGAGGTGGGAGGCTGAGCTAGGAGCATCACTCGAACCCAGGAGTTCGAGGCTGTAGTGGGCCATGATTGTGCCACTGTACTCATCCTGAGTGACAGAGCAAGATCCTGTCTCAGATTTGTCTTCAGCAAATCTCAAGACAAGTCCACTGAGAGCCAATCTGGGGGACAGCAAGAAAATAAGAATAAAGGCCTTAGAGAATTGTGGGAAACCTGCGAGTGTACCAAAATACAAACAATAAGAGTTCCAGAAGAAGAGGAGAGAGAGAAAAGGGTGGAAATAATATTTGAAGAAATAATGGCTGAAAACTTCTCAAATTTGAAGAAAGCACAATACATTCAAGAGTGCAATGAACATCAGGTGGAATAAACTAAAAAACCTTAGCTAGACACATTACAGTCAAATTGCCTCTGCTAGCTTCTGGTGGATGCTAGCCCACCTTGGCTTGTGGCCACATCCCTCCAGTCTCCACCTCCATGGTCACATTGCCTTTTCCTCTTCTGTCTGTGTTAAATCTCCTTCTGCTTTCCTCTTATAAAGATACATGTGATTTTATTTAGGAGCCCCCTAGATAATCCAAGATAATATGCCCAGCTCAAGATCTTTAACTTAATAACATCTGCAAAGTTCTTTTTTTCCCCATATAAGACAACATTCACAGGATCCAGGGATTAGGATGTAAATATTTTATTTTAGGGAGGATTATTATTCAGGTTACCACACTTAGTATTAATCTGAACTACTCATATATTTTTGTACTTTCTGAGTTTTATACCTCATACAGGTATAACATATTCAAAATATATTTGAGAGGAAGAGAGAAGAATGGGGAGAGAGGGAGGGGAGAAGAGAAAAGATGATGGGTAGGAAACCTCTTTAAAGTCATGTATCCTCTTCTTCATGCAGGGACAGTTTCTCAACTCTGGGAAGCCCTTTTTTTTTTTTTTTTTTTGAGACAGAGTCTCACTCTTGTCGCCCAGGCTGGAGGGCAATGGGGCGATCTCGGCTCACCGCAGCCTCTGCCTCACAGGTTCAAGCAATTCTCCTGCCTCAGCCTCCCGAGTAGCTGGGATTACAGCCGCCCACCACCGTACCTGGCTAACTTTTTGTATTTTTAGTAGAGATAGGGTTTTGCCATGTTGGCCAGTCTGGTCTCGAACTCCTGACCCCAGGTGATCCGCCCACTTTGGCCTCCCAAAGTGCTGGGATTACAGGTGTGAGCCACCACGCCTGGGCTGGGAGGCACTTTTGATTCTGTGATAAGGAGGCAAAGTATTTCAAAGCTGGATTCTGGGAATGGCCTACCTTAGTCTTATATCTATTCTATTTTTCATAGTTACTTTTTTTCTTTATTTAGGGAAATGACAATCTTTATTTAGATCTTATCAGTTTTTTTTACTAATATCTTTTTTCTGTTCCAGGATCCAGTCCAGGATCCCACATTGCATTTAGTCGTCATGTCTCCTTATGTTACTGACCATGGGTTCTTGGGCTCTCAATGCAAAAGAAATTGACATGAGGCCAAAAGAGCGTTCCCAGACAAGGCTTCATTGGAGCTTATGCTGAGACATAAGGGAGGCAGCATAAGAGAAAGAATTCCCTGAAGAACTGGTAGGGCTTTTTTGGTAGGCCAAGCATGAGAATTGACATCAAGGGTAGGGTATGCAGGCTGGGCTGGACAAAACACGTGATGGGTAGGGTATGCAGGTCAGCATATCTGATTGTGATGGTTTTCTTGAGTAATGGGCCACCTGGTGGTCTGGCCAGGACAACCAGGCTGTAAATCAGTGGTTCAGCATTCCTTCCTTTTTCTTTTTTTCTTTTCTTTTTTTTTTTTTTTTTTTTTTTGAGACAGAGTCTTGCTCTGTCGCCCAGGCTGGAGTGCAGTGGCACCATCTCGGCTCACTGCAAGCTCCACCTCCCGGATTCACGCCATTCTCCTGCCTCAGCCTCTCCGAGTAGCTGGGACTACAGGCGCCCGCCACCACACCCGGCTAATTTTTTGTATTTTTAGTAGAGACGGGGTTTCACCGTGGTCTCGATCTCCTGACCTCGTGATACGCCCGCCTCGGCCTCCCAAAGTGCTGGGATTACAAGCGTGAGCCACCGCGCCCAGCCAGCATTCCTTCCTGAGGGGGAACACTCTGTGACCTTGATTATCTCCAAGGCCAGTTCCTGGAATTCTTTAAGTAAAAGAACTATTAGCAGTGACGCAGTTGTGTGAGCATTTCAGTGGGAATGCTGTAGTGGGGGCAGTGAGCTGAATGAAGCCAAGCCCCAACTCTACTTTGTCTCACTTGGACTCCTCCAATCTGTGACAAACTTAGACTTTGTAAAAACAGAACAAAAAATCCCACATCTGTGACAAATTTAGACCTTGCCAAAGAGGTAAAGAGGCCGTTGGAGTAAGGTAATGCAAGCCTAACCAAGTACTGAAGGTGAAACAAATTCTTCAGTGGGGAGCTAAATTCTAAGCTCCTCATAAGGCAAATGGAATCTTCACAGAGATTTTCCTTCAGAGGTTTCTACTTAGATCATTCTTTGGAATGCTCTATTCCAACCCTTTGATATATGTAGAGGGAGAGGCTAGGCTGCCCTTTCCCAGACACTGGTGAGCTGAGCAGTCTCTGTTAAAAATCCGTATTTATTTTTGCACACAAGTCCAAGAAAACATTATCAATTCTTTACAGGCAAAAGGAGAGTTGTTGGGTTTATTATTATTATTTTTTGAGACAGAGTCTCACTCTATAATCCAGGGTGGAGTGCAGTGGCACGATCTCAGCTTATGGTAACCTCTGCCTCCTGGGCTCAAGAGATCCTCCTACCTCTGCCTCCCCAGTAGCTGGAACCAAAGGCATATGCCACCATCCCCAGCTTATTTTTTAATTTTTATGTTTTGCAGAGACAGGGTTTTGCCATGTTGTCCAGGTTGGTCTCAAACTCCTGGGCTCAAGCGATCTGCCCACTTGTCCTCCCAAAGTGCTGGGATTACAGGCATGAGCCAACATGCCTGGCCCAGGAGATTTATTATTCAGCAAATGTATGTTGAATACCTACTTGTACTTGGATCTTAGGTTTTGAGGAGGAAATAGGTGACCAATAAATTAACCAGATAAATTTATACTGGCTATGAAGAAAAAAAATCAAAGTGATATGTTAGGGTGTTGGGAGTGTGTATATGGTGGCTACTTTTGGTGGTCAAGGTTGTTTTCTTTGAGAAAATGACAGTTGAATTGAGATTTGAATGACAAGATGCTGCCAGTCACGCGAAGCCACAGAAGGAAAGTGTTCCAGGCAGAAGGAACAACTCCTCCACACACCCTAAGACAGGAATAGGCTGGTTTGTTTGAGAAACAGAAAGAAGACCAGTGTGGCAACAGCATATTAAGCATAGAGAGATGAAAAATGGGAATAGATGTCACCCCACTTCACCAAATAAAACATCGGGAGTAAATAAGTATACTCTTCTTTTTACTTTTTTTTGAGATGGAGTATCACTCTACTGCCCAGACTGGAGTGCAGTGGTGTGATCTTGGCTTACTGCAACCCCCTCCTCCCAAGTTCAAGCAATTTTTCTGGCTCAGCCTCTCGAGTAGCTGGGATGACAGGTACCCACCACCACGCTCAGCTAATTTTTGTATTTTTAGTAGAGACAGGTTTTCACCATGTTGGCCAAGCTTGTCTCAAACTCCTGACCTCAACTGATCTACCCACCTCAGCCTCCCAAAGTGCTGGGATTACAGGCATGAGCCACCGCACCTGGCCCAGAATAAGTATACTCTTCTTAACTTACAAAGAGCAAAAATGGACTTCAGAATACTTTCTTACTTGTCTTCTAGTGAACACAGATTGGGTTCCCTTCAAAGCAGAGGCTGAGAAAGGAATTGAATTAAGGTAGTTTATTTGGAAAGTGATCACAGGAGAGATGGAGGAGAGTGAAATAGAGGAGTAAAAGATCATATAAAGGTAATTATCCAGGTTGCGACTGTGGAGATCAGGGGCTCCATTCAGCCAGGGCCTCCTAGAATGATTCTTCCAAAGGAAAGGAGGCTGGATCATCATCTATTCCCATCCCCCTCTGCCTGAGGGTTGCCCTGGACTGCACTTGTCCATGGGTCTAGCAGGTTCCTGTGGCACTGAAGAATGTCCTGGGCATTGAACAAGATGCACACATGTACTCATGGGCACCATCAGTGCTAGGTGCATCTGAACTTGTATGGAACTATTCAGCACAGCTGTGTCTAAAAGCAGAGACATATGGAGGGGACATTATATAAGACCCTAGAGGGTCTGCCATAGGTGCCTCTCATGATTTTTGAAACTTTCTCATCCAAAAAATTATTCACCCCATAATTTCTAATAGGCGTTTATTTGTGTCCCTTCCTCTAGCTGAAATTGAAATGTGAAATTGCTAGTGGGCAGAGAGAAGGAAATGCACCATTTCCCAAACCCAGGATGGAGCAACACAAAGGAAGAAACAGAAAAGGGCTGTAATGGGCTGCTGTGTGACTCAGTAAAGGTGGAGTCATAGAGAATTCGAAGTTCCAAGTACTCTCAAAAGTTTCAGTAATTTTTCTGTCTAAACTCAGAAACTGGATCTCAGTTCTGCCCTGACATTTCTCAGAAGAAGATTTCAGGGATCTTATCTGCAAGTACTCTATATTTGAAACAAAGGAATGCATCCTATCTTTGTTTAAAATATTCCAGAGTTTTAAATTACTACTCTTAGGGGTGGGGAGAAACAGTCATGATTTATATGTTTTTTTTCAAACAATAAAGTACCTATTGAATTCTCATATTATGTTTGGAATTTTAGTTTAGCGATTTTCCTGCTGAGTGTAAACTATTCTATGCAGTTGGAGAGTGGACATACTAATTACTAACTTCCCATTGTTGCCCAGCCCATGAACCTTTGTTCCATATACTTTCCCCAAATATTTTGCCATTACAATAGCTAGCAACTTGGATGTCATAACAACATGAATTGGAACAACCAACATTTTCTTCTTGATGTTAATTCTTCTGTTTTTTTTGTTTTTTTTTTTTTTTTTTTTTTTCAGATAGAGTCTTGCTCTGTTGCCCAGGCTGGAGTACAGTGGCACAATCTCGGCTCACTGCAACCTCCTCCTCCCTGGTTCAAGTGATCCTCCTGCCTCAGCCTCCTGAGTAGCTGAAATTACAGGCATGAACTATCATGCCCGGCTAATTTTTGTACTTTTAGTAGAGATGGGGTTTCACCATGTTGACCAGATTGGTCTTGAACTCCTGACCTCAAGTGATCCGCCCACCTCAGCCTCCCAAAGTGCTGGGATTACAGGTGTGAGCCACAGTGCCTGCCCCCCAATATTTTCTTTTTAATTATTATGTCATGATTAATTTGGAGGGAAGCAGAAAAGACAGGATAAAAGTCTTCACAGGGCAGGACATGGTGGCTCATGCCTGTAATCCCAGCACTTTGGGAGGCCAAGGCAGGTGGATCGCCTGAGGTCGGGAGTTTGAGACCAGCCTGACCAACATGGAGAAACCCCGCCTATACTAAAAATACAAGATTGGCTGGGTGTGGTGGTGCATGCCTGTAATCCCAGCTACTCTGGAGGCTGAATCAGGAGAATCACTTGAACCCAGGAGGCGGAGGTTGCGGTAAGCTGAGATCGTGCCATTGCACTCCAGCCTGGACAACAAGAGCAAAACTCCATCTCAGAAAAAAAAAAGAAAGAAAAAAGTCATCACAGGCCATTTGGCTGGTTTGTGTGCTGAAGTGGACCCAGCTGGAGGGTTTGTCAAACCCCGGGCTCACTCTAGTGATTATCCCATGACTGGTTGTTATCATGAAAACCTTACTAGCTCTGTCCACTAGGTGGCATTTTCGAAATAGAACGTATAAAATTATTTTGCAAGATATGCTTTTGCCTAATTAGAGAATGATTCAAAGTTATAAAGTTGATGTCTAGTTTCAGAGAGGGTGCATCCTTTAGGAAGAAACTAGACCCTTAAGGACTCTCATTACTAGACGAGAAAGGTAGTATATTACATATTGCCAAGATATAAGAGAGATTTCTGTTGCCAGCCCTCTGTTAGCTACAGAGAATCAGATGTCATCTGGGCTCATGTGCGACTTTTAGTACAAATTTGGCAGAGGGTAGCATAGGGGTTTATCAGGATGCGAGGGAGAAAAGGGAGGGACCTGTCATGAAGAAAGGCTGTGACCAATTAAGTCTAAAGGACACATGAAAAAAACTTTTCTCAGCTATAACAGTCCTGCAAATTTTTATTTTTTCTTTTTTTAGATGGAGTCTCACTCTGTCACCCAGACTGGAGTGCAGTGGCACAGTATCGGCTCACTGCAACCTCCGCCTTCCAGGTTCAAGCGATTATCCTGCCCCAGCCTCCCGAGTAGCTGGGATTACAGGCACGTGCCACCACACCGACTGATTTTTGTATTTTTAGTAGAGACAGGGTTTCACCATGTTGGCCAGGCTGGTCTTGAACTCCTGACCTCAGGTGACCCACCCACCTCAGCCTCCCAAAGTGCTGGAATTACAGGCGTGAGCTACCACGCCCGGCCAAAAATATTCTTAAGAAATAGGGAGGATGTCTGGGACCCGAAAGGATTTTGTAAACTAGCAGTTCGTGATTTCAGAAACTGCTGGATCTCCCTCAGAGAAGGCCCAAGTTCAGGAAAATGTTGAAAGATACCCTCTGAAAGCAGTAAATGAAGAGCAGGGCTGGGGCTAGGGCGAGGCAAGTGAGGAACCGGTCGTGCACAGATGCTCACCCACTGGGTCCTCCAAGTGCAGGTATATAGAAAATAGAACTTTTTAATCGGGAGCAGTGGCTCACACCTGTAATCTCAGCACTTTGGGAGGCCAAGAGAGGATCACTTGAGCCCAGGAGTTCAACAGCAGCCTGGGCAACATAGTGAGACCCCATCTCTACAAAAAAATTAAAAAATTAGTGGGGTGTGGTGGTGTGGGCCTGTGGGCCCAGCTACTTGGGAGGCTGAGGTGGGAGGATCACTTGAGCCCAGAAGGTCAAGGTCAGAGTGAGCTCAGCTGGTGCCACTGCATTACAGGCTGGGTGACACAGCAAGACCTGTCTCAAAAAAAAAAAAAAAAAATGAAAAGAAAAGTTATATTTAATTTAGTTAATTAATTTGGTTTTTTGAAATGAGGGTCTCTTTCTGTCACCCAGGTTGTACAGTGGCATGATCAAAGTTCACTGCATTCTTAACCTCCTGGGCTCAAGTGACCCTCCCACCTCAGCCTCCCAAGCAGCTGGGACCACAGGTATGTGCCACCATGTCTGGCTAATTTTTGTATTTTTTGGTAGAGACAGAGGTCTCACCATATTGCCCAGGCTGGTCTTGAACTTCTGGCCTCAAATGATCCTCCTTTCTTGGCCTCCCAAAGTGCTAGGATTACAGACGTGAGCCACCATGCCCAGCCAAATAGAACTTTCCTACAGTTCAATCTTAATTTATGACCTTGAGTCCCCATCCTGCCTGAAGCAGAAAACAATCTTATTAATCTAAGGCAAACTAAATCAAATTCAATTATATCTCAATTCATGTTTAAAATACCTTAGTTTACATTTCTTTCTACTTGATCTTTCTTCCTTTTGGAGTTAGTACTCCTGGGAAGGGGGGTAAAAATGCTACCAGGGTGGTTCTAAGAGTGAGCAGAGGTTGTGACATTCTCAGTCTCCACCTATCTGGTCATCTCTGCTGACTGATTTTATCTTCTTTCTTAATATCTTTTGCTTTATGAGACATAAACCGCGTTTGAACTTACAAACCAAAATTTACTGACTTTCATTTCTGACATTCCACAGTGATGTCCCCACCCTCCACCCTTGTTTTCTCAAAGCAAGGGGTGATTCAGAACTAATTTTAGGTTGTGGAAAAATCTCTTCTGGAAGAAACAACAACAACAAAAATGTGATGATGATCTAGAAGGTAATGAAATGCACATTAATATTTGAAATATTACAGCCCATTCCACACGCAGAGAAAGACACATGCTACAAGCAGCCGTGTAGGGGGGTTTGTGAAGCTGGGCATCTGAGAGAACCCACAGGCATTGGAGCCCCTCAACGGGAGCCAGACAGCACCTGTGTGAGAGCAGGCTGGATGCGGGCTCACTAGAAGGCGAGTTCCCTGAGAACTCCACCAAGGAGGTACAAGGTGAAGAGGAAGTTTTTCGGATCTCAAGCTCATTGACTTCGTATCTGACTATAAAACATCTCCATAGGGCAAGAGCATATTACGAAAATAT
This sequence comes from Nomascus leucogenys, assembly GCF_006542625.1. Taxonomy (NCBI): domain Eukaryota; kingdom Metazoa; phylum Chordata; class Mammalia; order Primates; family Hylobatidae; genus Nomascus; species Nomascus leucogenys. Next base: position 9,567,941 of record NC_044394.1, on the reverse strand, counting down.
ATATATATATTTTTTGAGATGGAGTCTCGCTCTGTCGCCTAGGCTGGAGTGCAGTGGCGCCATCTCGGCTCACTGCAAGCTCCGCCTCCGGGTTCACGCAATTTGCCTGCCTCAGTTTCCTGAGTAGCTGGGACTACAGGCGCCCGCCACCACGCCTGGCTAATTTTTTTTTTTTTTTTTGTATTTTTAGTAGAGACGGGGTTTCATTGTATTAGCCAGGATGGTCTCGATCTCCTGACCTCGTGATCTGCCCGTCTCAGCCTCCCAAAGTGCTGGGATTACAGGTATGAGCCACCACGTCCGGCCTATGAAAATAATTCTAAGTGTCTGTATTAAATTCCTAGGCTCTGTAGCAAATTATCACAAACTGGGTATCTTTTTCTTCTTCTCCCTCCCTCAAAGTGTCTTTACACTTTTTGTTTTTTGTTTTTTGGGGAAAGAGTCTCACTGTGTCACCCAGACTGGAGTGCACTGGTGTGATCACAGCTTACTGCAGGCTCCACCTCCCGGGCTCAAGCAACCCTCCCACCTCAGCCTCCTGAGAAGCTGGGACTACACGCATATACCACCATGCCCAGCTAATTTTTAAATTATTATTATCTTTTACTTTTTTTGAGACAGTCTAGCTCTATCACCCAGGCTGGAGTGCAGTGGCGGGATCTTCACTCACTGCAACCTCCGCCTCCTGGGTTCAAGTGATTCTCCTGCCTCAGCCACCCGAGTAGCTGGGACTATAGGCGCACACCATCTCACCCAGCTAATTCTTGTATTTTCTGGTAGAGATGGGGTTTTGCCATGGTGGCCAGGCTGGTCTCGAAACTCCTGACCTCAAGTGGCCCACAAGCCTCAGCCTCTAATTTTTTTTTTTTTTATGGAGACAGGGTCTCCTTATGTTGCCCAGGCTGGTCTTGAACACCTAGCCTCAAGCGATTTCTCCCATCTTGGCCTCCCAAAGTGCTGGGATTATAGGCATGAGCCACCAGGCCCCGCCCTGGGTGTCTTTAAACATCAGACAGTTGTTCTTTCACAGTTCTGGAGGCTAGAAGTCCAAAATTGAAGGGTCATGCTCTCTCCAAAGGTTCTAGGGGAAGAAACTTACTTTTCTTTTTTTTTCTTTTTGACTTAAACAATTATTTCCCACAGTTTTGGAGGCTGGGAAGTCGAGGATCAAGGTGCCAGCAGATCTGGTGTCTGGGGAGGACACTCTTCCTGGTGTGCAGACAGCAGTTGTCTCATTGTATCCTCATTTGGTGGAGAGCTGAGAGAGCAGGAAAATCCCTCCTTGATTCTTCCTAGTTTCTGGCAGGTGTTGGCAATCTTTGGCATTTTTTGTTTTGTGGACTCATGACTCCAGTCTCTGCCTCCTTTACTACGTAGTGTTCTTCCCATGTGTCTGTGTCTCTGTGTCCAAATTTCCTCTTCTTATTTCAACAGTCTCTGGATTAGGACCCATCTTATCAGTATGACCTCATCTTGACTTGTTTGTACCTGCAACCACCCTGTTTCTAAGTAAGGTCACACTCTCAGATACTTGGGATAGGATTTCAACATATCTTTTGGGGGACACAGTTCAACCTTAACAGCTTAACAGTGCCTGAAAATAAAGAAAAAGTGTAGGTAGTTTTGTTCTAGCATTTAAAAAAATCAGCTTCATTGACTGGGCATGGTGCCTCACGCCTGTAATTCCAGCACTTTGGGAGGCCAAGGCAGGCGGGTCATCTGTGGTCAGGAGTTCGAGACCACCCTGGCCAACACAGAGAAACCCCGTCTCTACTAAAAATACAAAAATTAGCCAGGCATGGTGGTGGGCACCTGTAATCCCGGCTACTCGGGAGGCTGAGACAAGAGAATCGCTTGAACCCAGGAGGCGGAGGTTGCAGTGAGCTGAGATCATGCCACTGCAGTCCAGCCTGGGCGACAGAGTAAGACTCCATCTCAAAAAAAAAAAAAAAAAAAAAAAATCAGCTTCATTAAGAGATAATTTGTATATGATAAAATGTACCCATTTTAGCCAGGTGTTGTGGCTCATGTTTGTAATTCCAGAGACTCAACAGCTGAGTGGGGAGGATTGCTTGAGGCCAGACATTCGAGATGAGCCTAGGCAACATAGCCAGTCCTTGCCTCTAAAAAAAAAATAAAACAATTACCCAGGCATGGTCGCACATGGAGTGCAGTGGCTCAGTCTCAGCTCACTACAACCTCTGCCTCCTGGGTTCAAGCGATTCATGTGTCTCAGCCTCCCGAGTAGCTGGGATTGCAGACATGCACCACCATGCCTGGCTAATTTTTGTATTTTCAGTAGAGACAGGGTTTCGCCAGGATGGCCAGGCTGGTCTCAAACTCCTGGCCTCATGTGATCTCCCCGCTTTGGCCTCCTAGAGTGCTGGGATTACAGGCGTGAGTCACCCTGTCCAGTCTTAATTTTTTTTTTTTTTTTTGAGGCTGGAACATTTTTATGGGACCTTCTAGAAGTCAGGAAAAGTACAGAATTGAGTTGGAACATCCTGGGAGGAGCTGGAGGAACCACAGTGGCTCTAGTGGAAGATGGCTAGAGCTACGCTTGTCAAAAGGAGAGCCCTGACACTGAGCTGGCACATGAGTGAGACGCTTCCAGCTAGAACCCTGCAAAAGGACAATTGGGAAAGGGGAAATCTGGAGACTCTAATGCTTCGTTGGGAGTAAAGCAGGTGCGATTCATTTTATGAACAATCATTTTCTCTTAAACCATAAGGGAAAGGGAACATACTGTTACATTTCGAATGTTATGACTTTAAAAAATAACTGGCACAGATCATTGCAGTGATAACATCTAATAACCTCAATTTGAAAATGTAACTGAGTAGTGAATAAGCTGTGATTTCTCTTGTAGCGTATAGTGCAACTATTGGATAAAAAGTAAATGTTCTGCCTTGACCCATTTCAAAGGCTTCAGAGGTCAGTATCAAAGAGCCGTTCATAACAGCCTTGAGGAGCTAGACCGCTTGTCTTATTTGCCCCAGTCCAGTGTCTGGGAGGCTGGCCTGGGATGTGTGGGCAGGAATTGTCTGATATTACCTTGATCTCCTCCCTTGGAACATCCAAAGGGTACACTGTGTTCCAGGAAAAAACTGACACAAAATGTCAGCATGGGACAAATTCCGAAAAACTTGCTTACTGGCCTTCCAGTGTCTAGAAGATACTAGAAAACATTGAAAGTGTAAAACAGAACACATAAAAATTTAGGCCAGGCGCGGTGGCTCACGCCTGTAATCCCAGCACTTTGAAAGGCCGAGGCGGGCGGATCACGAGGTCAGGAGATCGAGACCATCCTGGCTAACATGGTGAAACCCCGTCTGTACTAAAAACACAAAAACGAAATTAGCCGGGAGTGGTGGCAGGTGCCTGTAGTCCCAGCTACTCGGGAGGCTGAGGCGGGAGAATGGCGTGAACCCGGGAGGAGGAGCTTGCAGTGAGCCGAGATCATGCCACTGCACTCCAGCCTGGGTGACAGAGTGCGACTCCGTCTCAAAAAAAAAAAAATTTAAACTACTTTTTCTTAGTCCAAAAATTACTATTAATGAAGACAAATTCCTAATGATACCCAGAAAACATATTTTGTACCACTTTATAAAGGATTGGTATTCTCTCTCCTCTTTTTGTTTGTTTTTTTTGGAGACAGGGTCTCACTGTCGCCCACGCTGGAGTGCTCGCTGCAGCCTTGACTTACCGGGCTCCAGTGATCCTTCCACCTCATCCTCCCGAGTAGCTGGGACTACAGTCATGAGCTACCACATTTGGCTAATTTTTAATTTTTTTTGTAGAGACAGGTCTCACTGTGTTGTCCAGGCTGGTCTCGAACTCCTGAGCTCAAGCGATCCGCCCACCTCGGCCTCCCAAAGTGATGGGATTACAGACATGAGACACCATGCCTAGCCAGGATTATTATACTTAATATATATTAGAAGCAAACAACTCCCTAGAGGGGAAAAAAGGAGCACAACATAAATAAGAAACCCATAACAAATAACAAACAGCTAATAACATTAAAAATTTTCAATTCACCAATAATTTAAAAATACAAATGAGAAGCCAGGCACAGTGGCGAGTGCCTGTAGTTCTGGCTATTCAGGAGGCTGAGGCAGGAGGATCACTTGAGCCCAGGAATTAGAGGTTACAATGAGCTATGATTGCACCACTGCACTCCAGCCTGGGCGACAGAGCAAGAACTTGCCAAAGAAAAAAAGAAAAAGAGAAACAGGAACAGAGAGAGAAATCAAGGAGGGAGGGAAGGAGGAAAGGAGGAAAAGAAAGAAAGAAGAGAGAAAGAAAGAAAGAGAAAAAGAACAGAAAAGAGAGAGAGAAAGAAAGAAAGGAAGAAAGAGAAAGAAAGAGAGAGAGAAAGAAAGAAAGGAAGAAAGAGAGAGAGAAAGAAAGAAAGAGAGAGAGAGAGAGAGAAAGAAAGAAAGAAAGAAAGACCCCAGAATGAATGCAGTAGTGAGAAAATGCTTTCACCTACTAAAGGCAGCAATGTAAAAGACCAATACTACCCAGTGAATTTTCAGATTATGGAAATTAGGCGACCATGTCCTGTGTGAAAATGCAAATCGTTACAGTTTTTTTTGTAGGATTTTATGACAATATCTATCAAAATTTACAGCATGTATTTCTTGTAAAGCATCAGTTTCTCTATTTAGAAATATATCTTACAGATATATTCATCAAAATGGAAGAAGTTATACAAGGCTGTTCATGACAGCATTATTATAGGAATAACAACCTAAAAATCTAATGTAAATGTGCAATCAATAGAGAGATGGTTAACTAAATTAGTAAACATCCATCCAATGGAAGACTCTGGAGCCATTAAAAATAATGAGATCAATATCTTTTTACTGCATCAGTGTTCAGCTCAATAAATTATCACACAGCAATCACACCCATTAATAGCCCAAATGCCTTCTCATGCATCCTCCTAGTCACAGCGATCTCCTCAAAGGTAACTACTTGCTGATTTCTACCATTATGGATTAGTTTTGCCTGTTTTGAACTTTATAGAAATGTAATCATGTAGCATGTTTTCTTTTGCTGGCTTCTCTGGTCATTATTGTTTATGAGATATATTCAAGTTGAATATACCACAATTTATTTATTCTACAACTGGGTTGTTTCCAGTTTGGGGCTACTATGAAATCATGCTTATATGAACATTACTTATATATATATTTTTAGTTCACAGATGTCTACATTTCTGCTGAATGTATGCCTAGGAGTGAGACTATTGTGTCTATGCATATATTTAGTTTTAGTAGATGGTGCCAAACAGTTTTCCAAAATGGTGTGCCAATTTATATTCCCACCAGCAATGTATGAGATTATCAACTGCTTATATGAAAAATCTGGAGGTATATTAAACTTAACTAGGTACTTCTGTGCAGTGGAGTTAGGGAAGAATGTGTGACTGTATAGTTTATACACTTGAGTACTTTTTCTTTGTTAACAACTGCATGTATTTCTTTTAAAAAATAATAGGACGGGCATGGTGGCTCATGCCTGTAATCCCAGCACTTTGGGAGGCTGAGGCAGGCAGATCACTCGAGGTCAGGAGTTTGAGACCAGCCTGGCCAACATGTGAAACCCCGTCTCTACTAAAAATACAAAAATTAGCCAGATGTGGTGGTACGCCCCTGTAGTCCCAGCTACTTGGGATGCTGAGGCAGGAGAATTGTTTGAACCGGGGAGACAGAGGTTGCAACGAGCCCAGATCGCGCCACTGCACTTAGCCTGGGCGACTGAGTGAGACTGTCTCCAAAATAAATAAATAAATAATAAATATTAAAAAATAACATTTTAAAATATTTTTATTCTTTTCTATATCTCACTTATTTTATCATTTAAAGAAGTAAAGTCTTAAATATAATGACAAAGATATGGTCCAGAGAAATAGAAAAGTTAATTAGGCTACTAAGAGTTAATAATAAGAGTTAGTGAGCAGGCACTAAATTTAATTGTAAAAGCTAGGTGCAGTGGCATGTGCCCATAGTCCCAGCTATTCTGGCCACTGACATGAGAGGATCACTAGAGCCCAGGAGTCTAAGGCTGTAGTACACCATGATAGCACCTGTGAATAGCCACTGCACTCAAACCTGGGTAATATAGCAAGATCCTGTCTCTCTCAGTTTTTTCTGAGGCAGGGTCTCACTCTGTCATGCAGGCTGGAGTGCAGTGGCGTGATCATAGCTCACAGCAGCCTTGACTTCCTGGGCTGAGATGATCCTCGCACCTCGGCCTCCTGAGTAGCTGGAACTACAGGCATGCACCGCCACGTCCAGCTAATTTTTGTATTTTTTGGTTGAGATGGTGTTTCACCATGTTGCCCAGGCTGGTCTTGAGCTCCTGGACGCGAGCAATCTGTCCACCTCGTTTTCCCAAAGTTCTGGGATTATAGGCACGAGCCACCACACCCGGCCATGTCTCTTATAATAATAAAAAATAAAAATTTAACTTTGAGCTGCCTCACAGCCCAGGCAGGATATAGTCTGAGTAATCAGGGTAAACAGGTATTCCCAATATTGATAAGATACTCCAGGAGCCTGGCAAGTGTGATTCATCATGTCTTACCTGATTAGGTAACGGCCAGTTTTTTGTCATGGTTGGAGACCAAATTTCAAGAAACAGGCTGGGCATGGTGGCTCATGCCTGTAATCCCAGCACTTTGAGAGGATGAGGCGGGAGGATCACTTGAGCTCAGGAGTTCAAGGCCAGCCAGGAGAACACATCGAGATACCATCTCTATTTAAAAAAAAACAACAACCCAAATTTCAAGAACTGGGGGAGTGAGATCAGAAGTAGCGTGGGAATAAGGAAAGAGGCTGAAGAGTAGGTTTGGATTAGATTGTGAAGGGCTGTAAGAGCCATATTATCAAATATACACTTTATGATTTGGGCAGTGATGAATCAGAAGTTTTCAATCAGGGAAGTAAAATGGTATATTTATACCTTAGAAACATACCCTGGTATCAATAACTATGTAACGGTGAGCCAATATCCCATCTTTGTAGCTACATACTTCAAGGAATATGTTTTAAGATTTATAACCATTGGCAACAGGGGTCTGGCCTGACTTCCTTATCTACCAAGTGGACCAGCAGATCAACAATGAAGTACAGGCCGGGCGCGGTGGCTCACACCTGTAATCCCCGCACTTTGGGAAGCCGAGGTGGGTGGATCACTCAAGGTCGGGAGTTTGAGACCAGCCTGGCCAACGTGGTGAAACCCCATCTCTACTAAAAATATAAAAATTAGCAGGGCATGGTGGCACATGTCTGGAATCCCAGCTACTTGGGAGGCTGAGGCACGAGAATCACTTGAACCCAAGAGGCGAAAGTTTCAGTGAGCCAAGATTGCACCACTGCACTCCAGCCTGGGCAACAGAGCCAGACTCCCTTTCAAACAAACAAACAAAAAAACAGTGAGGTAGACGCGAGCCCTTTCAGTCCTCAATCAATGCTTTTTCAAACCATGTCTGAGCAACAGGATATATTTCTAAAGTGAGATTTAGCTACTGTTTTTGGAAACCAGACTCATCAGGCCAAATAAAAATTGGGGATAGCCAGGCACGGTTGCTCACGCCTGTAATCCCAACACTTTGGGAGGCCGATGTGGGCAGATCATGAGGTCAGGAGTTTGAGACCAGTCTGGCCAACATGGTGAAACCCCATCTTTACCAAAAATACAAAAATTAACCAGGCGTGGTGACACATGCCAATAATCCCAGCTACTCGGGAGGCTGAGGCAGAAGAATTGCTTGAACCCGGGAGGTGGAGGTTTCAGTGAGCCGAGATCATGCCACTGCTCTCCAGCCGGGGTGACAGAGTGAGACTCCGTCTCAAAAAAAAAAAAAAAAGAAAGAAAGAAAAATTACTGGCCGGGAGCAGTAGCTCATGCCTGTAATCCCAGCACTTTGGGAGGCCGAGGCAGGCAAATCATGAGGTCAGGAGTTCGAGACCAGCCTTACCAGCATGGTGAAACCCTGTCTCTACTAAAAATACAAAAATTAACCAGGTGTGGTGGCATGCACCTGTAATCCCTGCTACTCAGTAGGCTGAGGCAGATGAATTGCTTGAACCTGGGAAGTGGAGGTTGCAGTGAGCCGAGATCGTGCCACTACACTCCAGCCTGGGCAACAAAGTGAGACTCCATCTCAAAAAAAAAAAAAAAAAAAAAAAACGCCGGGCATAGTGGCTCACGCCTGTAATCCCAGCACTTTGGGAGGCCGAGGTGGGCGGATCACCTGAGATTGGGAGTTCGAGACCAGCCTGGCCAACATGGAGAAATGCTGTCTCTACTAAAAAATACAAAATTAGCCAGGCATGGTGATGCATGCCAGTAATCCCAGCTACTCGGGAGGCTGAGGCAGGAGAATTGCTTGAACCTGGGAGGCGGAGGTTGTGGTGAGCTGAGATCGCGCCATTGTACTCCAGCCTGGGCAAAAAGAGCGAAACTCCATTTCAAAAAAAAAAAAAAATTGAAAATAATCGAATATGGGACTGTAACATAAGAAGAAGGGAACTGTGTTTTGTTTTTACTGATTTATCTGCAAGAATGCATGATTGTGTGGGTCATAAGATCTGGATTCACACTGGAAGTAAGATGCCCTGTTTTAACCTCAGACCTAAGGTAAGCTACAATTCAGGAGTACTAGAATCTTGTGCATATTAACAGAATTGTATGTCAGTTCCCATTTGACCATTTTTTAAATACATGTTCTTCATTAATCAGAATTGGAGTGAAAGTGAGGAAAGAAGCATCCAAAGTCTCCAACAACACTATTCATGAAGGTGTACGTCGGTATGACTTTTTTTTTCTTGCAGGGAAATTTCGTGATATTTATCAAATCTTTAAATGTACATACTCTCTCAGTAATCTCTTTTTTTTTTTTTTTTTTTTTTGAGACAGAGTCTTGTTCTGTCACCCAGGCTGGAGTGTTGTGGCGCGATATCTGCTCACTGCAACCTCCGCCTCCCGGGTTCAAGTGATTCTCCTGCCTCAGCCTCCCAAGTAGCTGGGACTACAGATGTGCACCATCACGCCCGGCTAATTTTTGTATTTTTAGCGGAGATGGGTTTTCACCATGTCGGGCATTCTGGTCTTGAACTCCTGACCTCAAATGATCCGCCTTCCTCGGCCTCCCAAAGTGCTGGGATTACAGGCGTGAGCCACTGCGCCCAGCCCTCTCAGTAATTTCATCTCTAGGAGTTTATCTTAACGATAACACACAGGTGCACAAAGATGTAAAGAAGGTGGCAATATTATTAATAATATTAAAAATTAAATAATTTGTGTCCATTAGGAAGAGATGGATTAAATTGTGGTACATCCATTTTATACTCTTAAGATTCTTCTGACTATAATCTGAGCGTGGTGGAGCATGCCTATAGTCCCAGCTACTTGAGAGGCTGAGGCAAGAGGATCACTTTAGCCCAAGGAGTTTGAGGCCAGCCTGGGCAACATAACAAGACCTCATCTCTAAAATAAAATAAAAAATTATTATTCTTATTTTAAGCAAAAGAAACAGACTGGGTAGTTTTGGGGAAAATGAAAATATGTATTTCATGAAAAGGAAGAAAAAGCTAAAGAATTATTGTGCAGAAATGGATGGAATCAAGGCAGTTTCAGAGAAGATTGAAGGAGTTGTCCTATTTGTATAATTATTATTATTAAGACATAGTTTTACCCTGTCACCTACGCTGGAATGGAGTGGCATGATCTTGGCTCACTACAACCTCCGCCTCCTGGGTTCAAGCGATTCTTGTGCCTCAGCCACCCAAGTAGCTGGGACTACAGGAGCCTGCCACCACACCCGGCTAATTTTTGTATTTTTAGTAGAGATGGGGTTTCACCATGTTGGTCAGGCTGATCTCAAACTCCTGATCTCAGGAGATCCACCCTCCTCAGCCTCCCAAAGTGCTGGGATTAGAAGCGTGAGCCACCGCACCCGGCCTATTCACATAATTCTGTATTCTGCATGTGTATGTGTGTTTAACAAGAAGGACACATTATAATATTTAAAACTTTAGTAATGATTTTTTTTTACAATGGCTAGCATGAATAACGTAATCTTAGGGCAGCAATTTAGATTCATCAGGCTCAGTTTTACTATTTGTATAGATCTTCAAGTGACTCTTTCCAAATTCTCCTAGATGTGGTCTCTTAGTTATCTGTTATTGCATAGCAAATTACCCCAAAATTTGATGGCTTAAAACAACAAACGTTTCTTATTTCATAGTATCTGTGGGTCAGAAATTGAGAAGGGGCTTAGCAGAGTGGTTCTGACTTATGGTTTGTTTGTCATGAGGTACAATTTAGATGTTGACTGGGGCTTCAGTCTCTTTTTTTTTTTTTTTTTTTTTTGAGACGGAGTCTGGCTCTGTCGCCCAGGCTGGAGTGCAGTGGCGCAATCTCTGCTCACTGCAAGCTCCGCCTCCCGGGTTCACGCCATTCTCCTGCCTCAGCCTCTCCGAGTAGCTGGGACTACAGGCGCCCGCCACCACGCCCGGCTAATTTTTTTGTATTTTTAGTAGAGACGGGGTTTCACCGTGGTCTCGATCTCCTGACCTCCTGATCCGCCCGCCTCGGCCTCCCAACATGCTGGGATTACAAGCGTGAGCCACCGCGCCCGGCCTGCAATTTTCTACTAGTCACACAGAGCAAATCTGGTACAATATGAGAGGGGACTACAAAAGGGTAAACACCAGGAGGCAGGGATCACTGGAGGCCATCTTGGAGGCTGCTGTATGTCAGATGTGCCTAACAGAAATAATTTAAGCATACCCTGAGAATGACCCTATGGCCTAAGAAGAATGTGTGTTCGGACAGCCCAGCGCAGTGGCTCATGCCTGTAATCCCAGCACTTTGGGAGGCCAAGGTGGGTGGATCACCTGAGGTCAGGAGTTCAAGACCAGCCTGCCCAATATGGTGAAACCCCATCTCTACTAAAAATATAAAAATTAGACCGGATGCGGTGGCTCATGCCTGTAATCCCAGCACTTTGGGAGGCCAAGGCGGGCAGATCACGAGGTCAAGAGATCGAGACCATCCTGGCCAACATGGTGAAACCCTGTCTCTACTAAAAATACAAAAATTAGCCAAGCATGGTGGCGCACACCTGTAGTCCCAGCTACTTGGGAAGCTGAGGCAGGACAATTGCTTGAACGTGGGAGGTGGAGGTTGCAGTGAGCCAAGATCACACCACTGCACTCTAGCCTGGCAACAGAATGAGACTCCGTCTCAAAAAAATAAATAAATAAATAAAAATTAGCCAGGCATGACGGTGCATGTCTGTAATTTCAGCTATTCGGGAGGCTGAAGCAGCTTGAACTGAGGAGGTGGAGATTGTAGTGAACTGCACTCCAGCCTCCATCTCAAAAAAAAAGAAGAATGTGTGTTCGGAACTCTGAGCTAAAGAATCTCTGGGAGTTCAATTGCTGGTGGGTTCACTCCTGGAACCTTCACTAACCAGATCCAGGTAGCCTTCTGGGAGCCACAGCTTCTGGCGGTTATTGATTCCAACAATGACCACCAGCCTGTCACAGAAGCAACTTATGTTAATCTTATCTACCATCGCTGTGTGCAACACAGATTCTCCTTTGCGCTATGGGGACATTGCCATCCCATGCAACAACAAAGGAGCTTACTTATGGGTTTGATATGGTGGATGCTGGTTTGGGAACTTCTGTGCATGCGTGGCACCATCCCCTGCGAACACTCATGGGAGCTCAGGCCTCATCTCTACTTTTACAGAGATCCTAAAGAGGTTGAAAAGGAAGGCCAGGTGCGGTGATTCACGCCTGTAATCCCAGCACTTTGGGAGGCCAAGGTGGGTGAATCACCTGACGTCAGGAGTTCAAGACCAGCCTGGCCAACATAGTGAAACCCAGTCTCTACTAAAAATACAAAGATTAGCTGGCATGGTGGCACGTGCCTGTAGTCCCAGCTACTTGGGAGGCTGAAGCAGGAGAATCACTTGAACCCAGAAGGTGGAGGTTGCAGTGAGCTGAGACAGCACCACTGCACTGCAGCTTGGGCAACAGAGTGAGACTCCGTCTCAAAAAATAAATAAATAAAAAAGGATGAAAAGGAAGAGCAGGCTGTTGCTGAAAAAAAGCTGTGACCAAGGAGGAATTTCAGGGTAAGTGGACTGCGCCAGCCCCTGAGTTCACTGCTCCTCCGCCTGAGGGTGCAGACTGATCTGAATGTGGCAGGTGCCCTCTGTGCCTATTCAGCAATTCCTTACTGAAGACTGGAGAGCTCAGCCTGCCACGGAAGTCTGGTCTGCAGCTCCCACTGCTCAGGCCACTTGAATGGGTAGGAACAACCACCAAGCTGTCTTACAGGCTCATAAGCCACATGGAAATAAGGTTGACAGAAAATAAACATGTTTCTTAAAAAAAAAAAAAAAAAAAGGAACCTGGGAGTTGCCAATCAGGAGATTCATTCCTTACCTATGAGGAACATAGGAACCCCCATCTCATCCCATGGAATGCAGGCCATACAGGGGATCGAGGCCCTTTGTTTTGGGTTAAATCAAGGTTGCCAGGTGGAGGTTGCTAGGGTGAGAATGCTAAGTGAAAACATTATATAACCAGTATGCTTTTTTTTCTTTTTTTGAGATGGAGTCTTGTTCTGTTGCCCAGGCTGGAGTGCAGTGGCATGATCTCAGCTCACTGAAACCTCTGCCTCCCAGGTTCAAGCAATTCTCCTGCCTCAGCCTCCCAAGTAGCTGGGATTACAGGTGTGCACCACCATGCCCAGCTAATTTTTTGAATTTTTAAGAGATGGGGTTTCACCATGATGGCCAAGCTGGTTTCGAACTCCTGACCTCAAGTGATCCACCTGCCTCGGCCTCCCAAAGTGCTAGGAGTACAGGTGTGAGCCACCGCGCCCAGCCAGTATGCTTTTTATAAGCAAATGCAGTTCTCCTGTCCAGCCTGCCACCACTAGATTGCCCTGTATGTAAGTCTCCTCAATAAACCCTGTGTCTCACAGCCTGGGAAACATTGTGAGGACCCATCTCTATAATTTTTTTTTTTTTTAATTAGCCAGGACTAATGCCTGTAGTCCCAGCTACTCAGGAGTCTGAGGCAGGAGGATTGCTTATGTCCAGGTGGTTGAGACTGCAGTGAGCCATGATTACACCACTGTATTCCAGCCTGGGTGACAGAGCAAGACCCTGTCTCAAAAAGTAAATAAATTAATTAAATAAACCCTATGTCTCATTCACTGGCTCTGCATCTTGTCTTCAGCCTCTCAAACATGGTGCCATTTCTGTTGAAGTCAATAGGGGTCCAGCATGACAGCTGCCTACCAACATAACATTTTGGTTGCCTCTAAGGAGGGGAGATAGATGGTTTGTGCCTGGCAGGAAAGGAAGATTTTCACTGTGTATGTTTTTGTGCTTTTTGAATTTTGAACCCTGTTAAATATATTACTTAGCAAAGAAAAACCAGTTCCCCATAATTTAGACTGCTGATTGTGAAATTTAACATGTTATCAGAATCACCTGAAAGGCTTGTTAAACCACAGGTTGCTGAGCCCAACTATCGGAGTTTCTGATTCAGTAGGTCTGGGGTGGAGCCTGAGAATTTGTATTTCTAACAAGTTTTAGGGTGATGCTGATCCTGCTGCTCCAGGGACCACATTTTGGGAACCACTGACTTAGACCTGCTTGTCCAATATGGCAGCCACATGTGACTATTAAGAACTTCAGATGTGTCTAATTCAAATTAAGATGTGCTGTAAGTGTAAAACATACACTGGATTTCAAAGACTTAGTATAAAAAAATGCAAAATATCTCTTCAATAATTTTATATTGATTTATGTTTGAAAATGTTTTAGATAATTGGGTTAACAAAAATATGTTATTAAAAATAATTTCACCTTGGAAGAGGAGGAAGTGAAAAAAAAAGAAAAAAATTCACCTGTTTCTTTTTACTTGCCAATTACTAGAAGATTTCAACTTATATGGCTCATATTATATTTCTGTTGGACAGTGCAGACTTAGACAATTCTTGCTTCTCTCCTGTTTCTGTGCTGTTTAGCAACAGGATTTCACTACAAGACTAGTTGATAAATCTGATAAGCTGATAGTCTAAATTATTAATAGGTGATGATAACTTAATAGGTTTAACCTGTTTTCATTTTAACAACAATAGCTAATGTCCATGTATAAAAGAGTATCTACTAGGGAGAATTTTCTGACATCTTGGAAGTCAGGTGGAAACAATACCTTTGGTTAGGCAGTTATTTTCCCCGCTTCTCAGTCCCTACTAAACTCCAAACACGTATGTTGCTGCCTCTTCAGCTCATGGTAGGACAGGGCCTGAAACCAAAAGAACAACTCATTTCTCACACTTTTTTCTTATAAAGTAGACATGTTGAGAGAGAAAAGCTAAATTAATTTGGAGCTACAGAACAGCTGTTTTAAAGCTATTAAGTTACTATTTCGTGAATGTCACATGTTCTGTTTAAGTGGGTCAAAGGAATTCAGTGAATCCATATACCAGGAAACACTTTCACAACATTTAATCATTTGCTAGTTACTTTATCAAAGAGAAAAATTTGCTTTTAATATCCATTTAAGGGCAATAATTAACCAGCTTAGTCACTATGAGTTATTTAATTTTTTTATCTAATACCCTAAATAGAATGATATAAAATATTTTGTAATTAGTTTTTTCAGGTTATACAATCATATAATCTAGAGTCAAATAGTTCCATAAGTTGAATAATGTAAAATGCTATTTTTTAAATTTATAAAATATTTTAATTTGTGCACATTAAAATTCATCGCCATTATATTTATGATAAAATGAATGTTAACAACTTGCTTCCAATAGGGATGAAAATAGAACTATGAGAAAAGTGTCATAAAGGTATTTGCATTTTCTTGTGTGTTTAGTGTACATATCACTTTGCATTTCAGAGGTCTTGAAACTGAACAGAACATCAATATTTCATAGCCCTTTTGGATTTCTTGATTTCCATACAATCCTGCTGGATGAATATCAAGAGCGGCTTTTCGTGGGAGGCAGGGACCTTGTGTATTCTCTCAGCTTGGAGAGAATCGGTGACAGCAGTTTTCAACAGTTCACATTGTTTTGGTTTTCTAATTGAAGATATACTCCATGCTCCACTTGTCCTGCTGGAGCTTAGTTCAGCATCACCTGGAGTATCCTCTCAGCCCCTGATGTGTATAGAACTTTAGTTTCTCAGGTCGCCCGCTGATAATCTGCCATGTTGTGCAGGCATATCCTCTCCTAGCTTAGTCATGGTGGAAGGCAAAGGAGAAGCAAAGCACCTTCTTCACAAAGTGGCAGGAAGGAGAAGTAAAAAATGCTATTTTTTTTTTAGATGGAATTTTGCTCTTGTCACCCAGGCTGGAGTGCAATGGCACGATCTCAGCTCACTGCAACCTCCACCTCCAGGGTTCAAGCGATTCTCCTGCCTCAGCCTCCTGAGTAGCTGGGATTACAGGTGCCCGCCACCACAGCTAATTTATGTATTTTTTTTTTTACTAGAGATGGCGGTTTCACCATGTTGGCCAGGCTAGTCTCGAACTCTTGACCTCAGGTGATCCACTGGCCTCGGCCTCTTAAAGTGTTGGGATTACAGGCATGAGCCACCGCACCCAGCCGAAAAATGCTATTTTTATCCATGCTAATATTACAGTATGATTACTTTCCCTTTTACATTTTTGTCTTTCCTGGGGTTATTGTTTGTTCATTTATTTGGCTTTTTAATTATTTATTATTAATTTAACCCCAAACTTACTCCAGTTATATAAATCTGCTCTTGATACATTCAAAACAGTGGTGTAAGGTATATGGATATGCTTTGGTCGATAGGCCCAGGTGGATATCCAGGCCTGCATAACTCAGTGAGTTTGGCGTGCAAGCGCACACCTCCACTTGTTATATAACCTTTTGGTGTAAGTTCATACTTGGCTCTGAGCCACTATTGTCTGTAAAAGGTATAATTGCCCTGCTAACGCTATACAGGGGCTCTGGGCTCGGCTCAATATGGCTTGACATGGAGCGTGTATTGGCGCCCAGAGAAAGAGAGAGAGAGCCAAAGCTGTCTGTCTTGCAGACGGACAGGAGGGAGCCATGACGCAGCTCAGCCTGCTCGTGTCCAGAGAGAAAAAGAGTTAAGCTGCTGACCCTAAAGGCAACGGAGAGCTGGCCACACAGGTGTGTGTGGGAGTCGCCGGACTAAGCAGCCAAGACAGGGTGGACAGTCTAAAAGCTAGTTTGACTAAGCTGTGTAAGACAGCTGCTGCTAAATACAACCAAATTCACCTGCCTATGGCCGGCCACCCAAGTGTTCTTTCTGCTCATCCACCTACTGCCCTTAGACTTCAGCATGGGCTGGACCCAGACCCCAGGATCTAACAATTGGCGACGAGGATGGAAGGAGGCGAGTGGGTCTTCAGCCCCTGAGGGCTCCCGGGTCGTCTATGTGGCCACAGCATGAGCTGTGGTACCCGGTCGCAGTGGTGCTGCTTGGATGATCCCCAGTGGAAACATGGGAGGCAGTGGACACATCCCCTATGAGTGTGGAGAAGGCGCTGAAGCACCTGGAAATGAACAGCATTGAAAGGAACATACCTTTGCCAGCAGAGTCAGATGGGCATTTGCGACTGTGCTGAGGGAAATGAATGCCCAATCCCTGCAGGATGCAGTGCAGGGAGGAGGGACCTCCGTTGCAGGCTTGCCCGGTAGTCCGTCAGAAAATAGAGCATGAACAGCTGTTGGGCCCCAAGAGGAGGCCCAGAGACCCCCCCATCGTGGTGGAACACATTTCCTATGGTGCCTGTGTCCCCGCTGAGTTGCGAGAGTTAAGCAACTAATGTCTGCAGTTGTGTACAGACAGTGCAAGTCATTCGGGAGAAGGACATTGCTGCGCAACCTAGTCCTACCCGAGCATTCCAGTTCAAAGAGTACCTGCTGCAGTTGGCGGAAGTGTAAAGCCTTTTCTGCTTGATAAGAGAACTGGCCAAGGTGCCGGCTTGCGGGGCACTGGACAACCAGAGTCACATGTGGATTTGGCAATCCACTGGTCTCTGAACCCGGATAAATTTCCGGGCTGAGCCGCATAAACAGCTATGAAAGTTGGTCAGTGAAAGTAAAACCTGTGTCTTTGCATCTTGGCATCGGCTGCTTGGCTCTCCACTTATGCACTGTGTATGTGTCTCACATACCTGAAGACATTCTGGGGGTGGATGTTTTGCACGGCTTGGCAGCTGTACCATCTGTCACGGACTTGCTGGACCGCTTGACAACGGAACTGGGATTTCTTGTCCAGAGAGCCAGGAACAGTTTGCCTTCATGTGAGGGCAACAATGGACTTTCTCTTTTTCTTTTTCTTTTTTTTGAGATGGAGTCTTGCTCTGTCGCCCAGGCTGGAGTGCAGTGGCATGATCTCAGCTCCCTGCAACCTCCGCCACCTGGGTTCAAGCAATTCTCCTGCCTCAGCCTCCTGAGTAGCTAGGACTATAGGCATCCGCCACACACTTGGCTAATTTTGTTGTTGTTGTTGTTGTTTTTGAGACAGAGTCTCGCTGTGTCACCAGGCTGGAGTGCAGTGGCGCGATCTCGGCCCACTGCAATCTCCGCCTCCTGGGTTCAAGCAATTCTCCTGCCTCAGCCTCCCAAGTAGCTGGGACTACAGGCGTGCGCCACCACACCTGGCTAATTTTTGTATTTTTAGTAGAGACAGGGTTTCACCATGTTGGCCAGGATTGTCTCATTCTCCTGACCTTGTGTGATCTGTCCGCCCCTGCCTCCTAAAGTGCTGGGATTACAGGCATGAGCCACCACGCCCAGCCAATTTTTGTATTTTTAGTAGAGATGGGGTTTCACCATATTGTCCAGGCTGGTCTTGAACTCCGGACCTTGTGATCTGCCTGCCTTGATCTCCCAAAGTGCTGGGATTACAGGCGTGAGCCACCGTGCTAGGCCTGACAATGGACTTTCATAGTGTTGCTGCTGGGCTATTCTATAGCCCCGCCATATGCTGTGGTTTTCTTGATAATGTTCTGTTAACCTCTGATTCTCTTAGCAGGTTTAAAAGTGGCAGCATTCCTCTTGCCTGGGATTGGGATGATGAGGCTGAGACAGCCTTTCTGGGTAGTAAACCAAGAGTGCCCATTTATACTAGATGTACATGTACAGATAGTTTTGGCCAGGGACTACAGCAGTGCATGAGCGCTTGGAAGCACCAGTAAGCTTTTAGTCCCAGCTGTGGAAGAGAGCTGACTTCCAGTGTTCATTAATAGAGAAGCAGTTAGTAATAGCGGGATGGGTGTGTTCATGGGTAACCACACCCCCCAAACTGGGAAAGCAGTTAGTAACTGCATATGCTGCCCTTCAGGCTCATGAGAGCATGGCAGGACAGGTTACAGTCGTCATGCTTGTGACTAACCCAATAGTAGGATGGGTGCATTCATGGATAACGACCCCTGGACAGGGATGGTGAAGACATCCGCTTTAGTGAAGTGGGGCACTTACTAACTTAAAGCAGCAGAGTATACTGAGTACAAGTTCCTTAGCAGCAGAGTTACAAGAGGTTTTGGGACCTGAAGTCCTAATGCAAGATGAGGCCCTGAGGCCTGAGGCACCCCTAGACCCTAAGCCTTCACCATTAGGAAGGACGTCCCCCCATTCCTAATAGGGTATCGTGTACAAGTGGGTCCAGCTGGGGTGCTACTGCTGCCTGGACTGCTGGTGCAGTCCAGGCTAGTACTGACACCATGTGGTTTGAAAGCAGGTATGGGCAAAGTGGTTAATAAGCTAAACTCAAGGCAGCGTGAATGGTAATCACCAAGGAGGTGACACCTAAGGTAATCTTCACCAATAGCTGGGCAGTTTATCATGGCTTATGTATGCAAGGGGGCTGCGTGCCCAGAAGCTTATATATGTATCGGGCTTGTGTGCCCAAGGCTTGTGTGTCAGGCTTATGTGTCAAGCCTGTGTATGTATTGGGCCTGTGTGCCCAAAGTTTATATGTCAGGCCTGTATGCCAAACCTGTGTATCAAACCTGTGTGTCCAAGGCATATGTCTCCTTTGGCCTAGGGGGTGGAGTGTAAGGTACATATAGATGTGCTTTGGTCAAGGAATAGGCCAAGGTGGATATCCAAGGCCTGCATAACTCAGTGAGTTTGGTGTGCAGGCGTACACCTTCACTTGTTATATAACCTGTTTGTGTTAAGTTCATACTTGGTTCTGAGCCACTATTGTCTGCCCTGTTAATGCTGTACGGGGTACCTGGGGGCTTGGCTCGGCTCAACATGGCTTGACATGGGGGATGCACTGGCACCCAGAGAAAGAGAGACAGAGAGAGCCAAAGCTGTCCATTTTACAGATGGACAGGAGGGAGCCAGGACACAGCTTGGCTTGCTCATGCCCAGAGAGAAAAAGAGTTAAGCTGCTGACTCTGAAGGCAAGGGAAAGCCTGCTGCACAGGTGTGTGTGGGAGCCACCAGACTAAGCAGTCGAGACAGGGTGGACAATGTAAAAGAGCTAGTTTGAGTAAACCGTGTAAGAGAGCTGCTGCTTAATAAAACCATATTCACCTGCCTACAGCCCATCAACTGTTCTTTCTGCTCATCCACCCACTCCCCTCGGACTTCAGCATGGCTGGACTCAGACACCGGGATCTCACAAGTGTTTTTCTAGCAATCATAATCTATTAATTAAATCTTTCTTTGGAAATCTCTTCCAGACCCTTCTGGCCTGCTCCAATCTGTATTGGTTCCTCTCTAGGCCTATACCACTGTCTCATTGGTATCTCCCTTTAAAACCATCCTAGTGCTTTACTTTATACCTCTCTTTTGGTTGTATCCTTCATTTTGTGTCATATTTTTCCTCCTTCTTGGTTTACTTCTAATTTTGGAGGAGTCCATCCCTGGCAGCTTCCTAAATTTCAAAAATATTTAATTTATTTATTTATTTATTTATTTTTTAGAGACAGGCTCTTGCTATGTTCCCTGGGCTGGCCTCAAACTCCTGGGCTCAAGGGATCCTCCTGTGTAAGGAACATGGCTGCAATGCAGCGAGGCAGGCATGGGCCAAGGTAAACATCCTGCATGACTCAGCAAGTTTGGAGTGCAGGTGCATAACTTTGCTTGTTATATAATCACAGCTACACAGCCATAACATGGGAAGGCTCATCACTTGGCTTGGAGCCACTATTGTCTGTAAAAGGTATAACTGCCCTGCTGATGCTGTACAGGCATGCTCGTGCCCAGAGAGAGAAAGTGTTAAGCTTCTGACCCTGTAGAGAGAGCTGGCTTTGCAGCTGTGTGTGGGAGTGGCAGGAGTCACAGAGCCCGAACAGGTAGCTGAGACAGAGACAGACAGTGTAAGAGAGCTGCTGAATGAAACCATCTTCCACCTGCCTATGGCCCCTTGAGTGTTCTTTCAGCTATATAAGATGGGGGTCTCACCATGTTGCCCAGGCTGGTCTCAAAATCCTGAGCTCAGGTGATCCTCCCACCTTGGCATCCCAAAGTGTTGGCATTACAGGTGTGAGCCACCATGCCTGACCTCCATCTTGAAGGTAGAACTAACAAGATTTACTGATAGGTAGAAGGTGGTGGGGTGTGAGAAACAGAGGAATTGAAGATAATTCCAAGTGAGTCTGGTTACTTTTCCATATTCCAAAGATAAAAAGAAACTCATAACTTTTCATGTTTTCTCATATGCAGCAATAGATACAAAATGACAGTGGAGCAGTGCTTCCTGTGTTAGGGGAAAAGGATCATAATTTTACACTGGTATGCTTGACTGTCTTTGAAGTGGCAATTTACCTAGGCACTTCAGAGAGGCAGCCAGAGAGATTGGCTAGCTGAGATCCAACTAATTTTAGGCAACTACAACAAACAAGAAGACAGAGAACTGGGGACAAAAAGAGAAAGACTCAGCACAACAGTCAAATCACATCAGCGAAGTCCCTTAAGCCTCCACCACTTCCCTTGCTTTCTTGCTCCGGCAGGGTCTTAGCTTGTCAGTCAGTTCCATGGCCACTCATCATACTCAGGGTGAAGCTGGCCAGCAGAATGCTGCGGCCTTGGGGTGGGAGGCCTAGCTCAAGGGAAGCTGAATAGCCCAGTAACTGACACAAGTTTTGAGGGAGTGCAAACCATCTATCAACAGATTTTTTTTTTTCCCTTAAGGAAGTACTGTAGCAAAATGACAGATGAATTACAATAAAAAGTTCAAAAAAGGGCAGGGGTGATATATAAGAAACAGTGATGAGTAGGCGGGGCGCAGTGGCTCACGCCTGTAATCCCAGCACTTTGGGAGGCCGAGGCTGGCAGATCACGAAGTCAGAAGATCGAGACCATCCTGGCCAACATGGTGAACCCCGTCTCTACTAAAAATACAAAAATTAGCTGGGTGTGGTGGCACGTGCCTGTAATTCCAGCTACTCAGGAGGCTGAGGCAGAAGAATTGCTTGAACCCGGGAGGAGGAGGTTGCAGTGAGCCAAGATCGCGCCACTGCACTCCAGCCTGGTGATAGAGCGAGATTCTGTCTCAAAAAAAAAAAAAAAAAAAAAAAGAGGCCGGGCAGTGGCTCACGCCGGTAATTCCAGCACTTTGGGAGGCCGAGGGGGGAAGATCATGAGGTCAGGAGTTTGAGACCAGCTGGGCCAACATGGCACAACACCATCTCTACTAAAAATACAAAAATTAGCTGGGCATGGTGGCAGGTGCCTGTAATCCCAGCTTCTCAGGAGGCTGAGGCAGGAGAATTGCTTGAACCCAGGAGGTGGAGGTTACAGTGAGCCAAGACTGCGCCATTGCACTCCAGCCTGGGTGACAAGAGCAAGACTCTGTCTCAAAAAAAAAAAAAAAAAGAAACAGTGATGAGTAAAGAAACTGACAATGTTTACAGCTATATAGATTAAATAGTTGTTGATAGTGGTTTTGATGTTTAGTGCAATTTGTCAGAAAAGATTCTTAGAAGAGACATAATAAGAAAGATGAATAACAATCTTGAACTAAATCACAACAAAAGTGGAAGTGAGTTATAAGGCAGAGGAGAAAGAAAATCTTGCTAAAGATTTTCTGTAGCAAGCAAAATTATAGGGGAGCAAAATTATAGCTACTGTTTCCTGATGGTCATTAAAAATATTGGGCAGGGCTTGGTGGCTCACGCCTATAATCCCAGCACTTTGGAAGGCGGAGGCAGGAGGATCACTTGAGCCCAGGAGTTTGAGACCAGCCTGGGCAACATGGCGAAACTCTGTCACTACAAAAAACACAAACATTAGCTGGGTGTGGTGACATGTACCTGAAGTTCCAGCTACTAGGGAGGCTGAGGTAGAAGGATCACCTGTGCCCAGGAGGTGGAGGTTGCAGTGAGCTGTGATCAGCCCACTGTACTCCAGCCTGAGTGACAGAGCCTCATCCTGTCTCAAAAAAAAAAAAAAAAAAAAAAAAAAGAAAAAAAGTAAAAGTAAAAAAAAAAAAAAACCAGTGACCCATAACATAATTGTTAACAATTTATAGGTAACCAATTGTAAAAGAGAAAAAGAATTAAAACAGAAAATGCAAACCCAAATGACCACAGGGGCCAGAAGGGTAATGTGGAAATGGATATTTTTACTTTTGTTTCTTGAAATGTGGCTCTCTTGGGTCTTCAATAAAAGTAATAGAGTCATGGAAACAGATATTCTACCATAAGAAAAAAATAGTGCAAGGAGAGACCATAAATATAAACTATTCTCTCCCCTTTGGAAAAATAACACAGAATGGGGGGCACTGTGGTGAACCAGAGGGTACATACCCCATCTAGAGGGGCCAGCCACCACTCAGTGATGTGAGATTAAGGGGCCTCACATTATAGATCCTCTAATTTTTAAAGTGCGGATACACAACTTAATTTCTGTGTGAAAGATCCAGATTTCAAAACATTGGATCAGCCAGGCATGGTGGTGCACGCCTGTAGTCCCAGCTACTCAGGAAGCCAAGTGGGAAAGATCCTTTGAGCTTAGGAGTCAGAGGCTGCAGTGAGCTATGATCATGTAGTAAATTCTCCCAAAGTCAAAGTCATGTTGAGAAAAGAAAAAAATCCCAGCTATTTATAATTTACATAAGATATACCTAAAACAACATGACTAAAAGAGTTTGATAATACCAGGAAGTGTTTCTATTAAAGTAAATGCTAACATAAAGAAGGCTATTGTGGCTAATATGATAAGGAAATGTATTGGCTCATATAACTAGAAGGTTAAAGTCAAGGAGGGGTTTATGGTTATTTATTTCAGTAGCTCAATAATTTCATCAAGGACCCAATTTATTAGGTCCATCTGATTTGCTATCTACAATATTATATTCACCCTAAAGTTGGCTTTTATTTTTTAGGAGACAGGGTCTTGCTCTGTTGCCCAGGCTGGAGTGCAGTGGTGCAATCACGGCTTGCTGCAGCCTTGACCTCCCAGGCTCAAGCAATCCTCTTACCTCAGCCTCCTGAGTAGCTGCGACCACAGGCGTGTGGCACTATGCCCAGCTCATTTTTGTATTTTTTGTGGAGACAAGGTTTCCCCATGTTTCCCAGGCTGATTTCAAACTCCTGAGCTCCAGCCATCTGCCTGCCATGGCCTTCCCAAGTGCTGGGATTACAGGAATTAGCCACCACACCCAGCCACTTTCTTTCTTAAGACTCATCAAGTGCACTAGTGAGGGCTTTATTTATAATGAGGTGGCTGCCAGCCACACTCTGAACATAGGTTTTCATGTTTATGGGTAGTAGAAGAGAGCTATTCACCCAGCTGTTTATAAGTCTGTCCCTGGGTCTAACTAGGACAATTTAGTAATATACCTATTCTTGAACCAGCAAAGTTCACAGGGGAATGCCACGTGCTGATTGGCTTAGGTTTGGATTCCTAAACTAATCTTGTATTAGTTATCTATTGCCACATAACAAATTACCTCAAAACTTAGTGGCTTATGGCTGAGCATGGTGGCTCATGCCCGTAATGTCAGCATTTTGAGAGGCCAAGGCAGGTGGATCACTTGAAGTCAGGAGTTCAAGATCAGCCTGACCAACATGGTGAAACTCTTTGTCTCTACTAAAAATACAAAAATTAGCTCGGCATGGTGGCACACTCCTGTAGTCCTGGCTACTTGGGAGGCTGAGTTGGGAGGATTGCTTGAGCCCGGGAGGTGGAGGTTTTAGTGAGTTGAGATCATGCCACTGCATTCCAGCCTGGGCGATAGGATGAGACTCTATCTCAAAAACAAACAAACAAACAAAAAACTTAGTGGCTTAAAACAACAACAAACATTTATTATCTCTCAAAGTTTCTGTGGTCAGGAACAAATTAGCTGAGCAGTTCTGGCTCAGGATCGCTCATGAGGATGCAATAAAGATGTCATCTGAAGGCTTGACTGAGGCTGGAGTATCCACTGTCAAACTGGCTAACTCCAGCCAGGCACAGTGGTTCATGCCTGTAATCTCAGCACTTTGGGAGGCTGAGGCAGTTGGATTGCTTGAGTCCAGGAGTTTGAGACCAGCCTGGGCAACATGGCAAAATCCTATTTCTACAAAAAATGCAAAAACTAGCCAGATGTGGTGGTGTGCACCTGTCCTGGCTACTCAGAAGGCTGAGGTGAGAGGATCATCTGAGCCTGGGAGGTGGAGCTTGCAGTGAGTGGAGATCATGCCACTGCACTCCAGCTTGGGTGACAGAGTGAGACCCTGTTTCAAAACAAACAAATAAACAAACAAACAACCCCAAAGTGGTTCACTCACATGGCTGATGCCCTAGTTCTTCTTCACAAGGTCCTCTCCTCAAGGCTGCTTGGGTGGCCTCACAATATGGTGGCTGCCTTCCCCCAGAGTGAGTGATTCAAGAAAGAGGATACTGAGTGGAAGCTATGTCCTTGGAAGTAACACAGCATCACTTCCACCATATTCTATTTGTCAGGTGTGAGTCACAGTAGAGAAAGGGAACCTCTCTTTCCCAACAGTTTTAACTAAAGTTCCAGAATTGATTCCCATTAGCCTTGCCAGGTTCATCATCACCCTGGCCACGCCTGGGTCTTCGCTAGTCTCTGGAGCTGAGAGGTGGGCTCAGTCCTGTCTGAAACACATGAATGGAAAGTGGAAGAGAGATAGCTCCCCAAAGGGAAATCAGGTAGTGTTACCAGAAGAGAGAATAGATACTAGATGAGCAAAAATAAAAGCTGTCCACTGTAATGCCTCAATGTTATTGGAAATTTTTACAGCAATTGTGCATTACTTCATGAAAAAATTTAATAATACAAAAAATTAAAGATATTAATAGTGATTATCTCTGCATGGCACTTTCTTTCTAGTTTGCTATTTATTCCAAATTTCTGTTCATGAGTATGTATTACTTTTATAATCAGAAAATAAAAATATTATTTTCTAAAAGGTAAAATTCACCACCATTAGAGTGGAAACAGGATACAGTACTTCTGGCCAGGTGTGGTGGCTCATGTCTGTAATCCCAACACTTTGGGAGGCCAAGGCAGGCAGATCACCTGAGGTCAGGAGTTCGAGACCACCCTGGCCAACTTGATGAAACACTCTGTACTAAAAATACAAAAATTAGGCCGGGCGCAGTGGCTCACGCCTGTAATCCCAGCACTTTGGGAGGCCAAGGCGGGCGGATCATGAGGTCAGGAGATCAAGACCATCCTGACTAACATGATGAAACCACGTCTCTACTAAAAATACAAAAAATTAGCCAGGCATGGTGGCACGTGCCTATAGTCCCAACTACTCAGGAGGCTGAGGCAGGAGAATAGCTTGAACCTGGGAAGCAGAGGTTGCAGTAAGCAGAGATCACGCCACTGCTCTCCAGCCTGGGCGATAGAGCAAGACTCTGTCTCAAAAAAACAAAATGAAGCAAAAACAAAAATTGGCTGGGGATGGTAGTGTGCACCTGTAATCCCAGCTACTCAGGAGGCTGAAGCAAAGAGAATCACTTGAACCTGGGAGGCGGAGGTTGCAGTGAGCCAAGATCGTGCCATTGCACTCCAGCCTGGGCGACAGTGCGAGACTCTGTCTGACAAAAAAAAAAAAAAAGGCGGGGGGGATACGGTACTTCTAATCCCAGCATTTTGGAAGGCTGAGGCAGGAGGATCACTTGAGGTCAGGAGTTCCAGGCTGCAGTGAGCTTTTTTTTTTTTTTTCTTGAGACAGTCTCCCTCTGTCACCAAGGCTGGAGGGCAAAGGCACAATCTTGGTTCACTGCAACCTTTGCCTTCTGGGCTCAAGTGTTCCTCCCATCTCAGCCTCCCGAGTAGCTGGGACTACAGGCATATGCCACCACACCTGGCTAAATTTTTTGGTATTTTTTGTAGAGATGGGGTTTTGCCATGTTGCCCAGGCTGGTCTTGAACTCCTGAGCTCAAGCGATCCGCCTGCCTTGGCCTCTCAAAGTGCTGGGATTACCGGCGTGAGCCACCACGCCCGGCCTGGAAGTGAGCTTTGACAGTGGCGCAGCAATCTAGCATGGGCGACAAGAGCAAGACCCTCTCTCTTTAAAGAAAGAAAAAAAAATCCACTTAGTCAAAGTCAAAGACTTTTCTTTCCAAGGAAAAGAAAGAAAGCAAGACTATACAATGAGTGGAAAGTGTAAACCATGATGGCCGAAAGTGTAAACATGGCTGAAGCAAAATCAGATATACCAATTATTAATACATGGAAGAGTTTAATACTTTTATTAAATGGCAACAACTGTCAGATTTAGCATTTGCCAAAAAAAGATACAACTATATGCTGTTTTGACCACAAAAATGAGTGGAATTGTTGAGAGTAGAAACAATTCTACTCTCAATCGAAGTCAAAATTTTACAATATTGTCTTTCTGGGAACAAAGCATGTCCCTCCTTTCATTAAAATCCTCTTTTACCTCCCCGTTGTCTTGTAGCTTTTCCACACAGGTCCATTGCATTTTTTTGTTGGCTTTATTCTTCCACATTTTATGTTTTTATTGCTTTTATAATCTTTCCTTCCATTATATTTTTAACTTGTCTATATGTTTTATATATAGTATATATACTGTGTGCTTATATATGGATGTGTTTGTATATAGGAAAATTACTGCCACTACTGGAAGAAATGTAAATGAGTAGAGTACAACATACTAAGATAAAAATTTGGTCAAAAATGATTGTATCTTTCCATATAATTAGATCTATAGGAAGAAAGGTAAGAGTATCAGCTGTTGTAAATAATTGCTAACGCTGGACACAGTGGCGGTGGCTCACGCCTGTAATCATAGCACTTTGGGAGGCTGAGGTGGGTGGATCACCTGAGATAAGGAGTTTGAGACAAGCCTGGCCAACATGGTCTCTACTAAAAATAAAAATTAGGTGGGCATGATCGTGCACACCTGTAATCCCAGCTACTCAGGAGGTTGAGGCAGGAGAATAACTTGAACCTTGGAGATGGAGGTTGCAGTGAGTCGAGATTGTGCCATTGCACTCCAGCCTGGGCGACAGAGCAAGGCTCCATCTAAAAAAAAAAAAAAAGAAAGAAAGAAAGACAAAAGAAAAAAAATTGCTAAATATACAAGATTCTGTGGCAGGGCGTGGTGGCTCACGCCTGTAATCCCAGCACTTTGGGAGGCCGAGGCAGGTGGATTATCTGAGGTCAACAGTTCAAGACCAGCATCGCCAACATGGTGAAATCCCATCTCTACTAAGAATACAAAAACTAGCTGGGTATAGTGGCAGGCCCCTGTAGCCCCAGCTACTTGGGAGGCTGAGGCAGGAGAATTGCTTGAACTTGCGAAGCAGATGTTGCAGTGAGCCGATCATGCCACTGCACTCCAGCCTGGGCACAGAGCGAGACTCTGTCTCAAAAAAAAAGAAAAGATTGTGTTCTTTCTTGTGATTTACTTAAAAGGCGATGATTCTTTAAAGAAAAGAAAAAACAAAATACTGTAAGAGGAGCTTATAATAAATGTAGAAATAAAAGATATGACAATAGTCATACAATCATACAAAATACAGGAAGGCAGATAAATGTATTTGTAAATTTTTTATTTGTTGTAAAGGTATTTCATTGTGCAGCAGAAAGTGTGAGATAAGTAGAAGGGGGCTTGTATAGAAACTGGGAAGTGTTAATTGTAAAGAGACAGTATTGACTGAATAGAGTCTCTTAAGTTAAGGACACACATTGTTAGCCATGGGGCAGTCTCCAAAAAATAATTTTTAAAAGGTACAACTAAAAAGCTAATAGGAAATAAAATGGAATACTAAAAGTATTAGACCATTACCCATTTAGACAAAATTCTACAACAGGCAAAACTAATCAATAGTACCAGAAATCACATCAGTGGTTGCCTGGGCTGGGGCATTTGTGACAAAAAACTGCACAGGATCACCAGGGAACTTCTTGGGAGATGGGAATGTCCACCTTGACTGGGGGTGGTGGTTACATACGTGTGTACATCTGTCAAAAGTCATCAATGTGTACACTTAAAATGTATCACTTTTATTGTATGTAAATTATGCCTTAAAAGTTGATTTTTTTTTATAGCCGGGCGTGATGGCGTGCCTTGCACCCTGTAGTCCCAGCTACTCAGGAGGCTAAGGCGGAGGATTGCTTGAGCCCAGGAGTTGTAGTCTATAGTGAGCTAGCCTGGGAGATAGAGTGAGACCCTGTCTAAAAAAAAAAAAAAAAAAAAAAAATTTGATTAAAAAAAAAATACTGGCCGGGTGCGGTGGTTCAGACCTGTAATCCCAGCACTTTGGGAGGCTGAGGCGGGTGGATCACTTGAGGTCAGGAGTTCAGGACCAGCCTGACCAACATGGCAAAACCCTGTCTCTAATAAAAAAATACAAAATTAGCCGGGCATGGTGGCGCATACCTGTAATTCCAGCTACTTGGGAGGCTGAGGCAGGAGAATTGCTTGAACCCAGGAGGCGGAGGTTGCCGAGATCATGCCATTGCACTCCAGGCTGGGCAACAAGAGTGAAACTCTGCCCCCAAAACAAAACAAAACAAAAAAACTATCATATCTTTACTTGCAGATAGTTTTTTGGGAAGAAAAACAAAAACCCAACAAGCTATTTTACCTTTGACACTGTAAGTCCCTGTGGTGAATTCAGATATTCGTAGTTTTTGCTTGCCAGACATTCCTGATCCCATCTTTTGGTAACATCCCCTGATTGTTTTCTTAGGTTATTACCCTTTTTCTAGCTGATGTAGTTTTGGTGAACAATTATATTGACCTGTCCTCTGGCCAAAAGTGGACATGTGACCAAGAGAGCCAAACAGCCTTTCTATCCCTGGAATTTTAATTTTGAGTCGTGTGATCTAAGGACCAAAAAATGCTTAGAGCTGTTTCATCCTGCTAGTGATCAGCATCTGCAAGATGGCCAATGTCTATTTCACCCTTGGCCATGGTCTGTGCCCATCACTGCTGTGCTTTCCTCCTTCTGGATCAGAGAGCTTCTTGACAGGCAGATTTCTCTCTCCTTTCTCCAGGGCACCTTGGAATTGTCAACCCCTGTAACAGGCTGCCAGTGGCCAGTTCGGGAGGCTGCCTAAATTTCCTAAACACACGGAAATCGTTCTGTTTTTCGGAGCAACTCTTGAGTTACCCAAAACACTTCACGGATGCTAGTTACCACCAGATAATTCAAGAGCATCATTGTACAACTCCCATATCATGCTGGGGGGCCCGGAGATGTTGTCTAAGGCCTATCAGCCTGGGCATATCAGGCAGCTGTTCCACTTTGGGTTCCTACTGCCTTTCTCAAATCTTCCTGTGAAAGTAGGTCCTCTGTACTCAGATGCCACAGATCTTTAGTTTTTGATTCCTACTCTGGGATCCATGAGTGGAGGTAGTGGTGGGGTGGTGAGGGGACAGGGTACAGGGTACTTTCTACATAATAAGATTCCTATGCTTTCTACTTTGGGCTTTCTCTCCTTTTCCTTTCTCCTCTCCAGGGAAACTGGCTGGTCTAAGGGATGCAGAAGCTGTATTCATCAAGTTGCTCCCAAATCTACTGCTGTGTCTATGCATATTAGCACTTTCTATTTCCCTGCAGGGGCTAGACTTTTAAACAAAAGGCTCCTGCTTCTCTCTTCTGTGCCCTCTCACTTAAAACAAGTAAACATAGAACAACAATAGCTGTTGTCTCAAAGCGGGGGAGGGGTTGCAGAGTAACTTCAGTTCACAATTAAAATGGTTATGTTAATCGGGCATGGTGGTGCACACCTGTGGTCCCAGCTCCTCAGGAGGCTGAGGTGGGAGGATCAACTGAGCCCAGGGAGGTTGAGGCTATAGTGGGCCGTGATTGTGCCACTGTGCTCCAGCCTGGGAAACAGAGTGAGACCCCGTCTCAAAAACAAACAAACATACAAACTGGTATCTTACCACACAAACAAACTGTATAAACAGCCTCATACATAATCTATTTGAAGATGTGAGAAAACATCTATAAAACCAGTTGAACATTTTTAAGTTTCCTAATATGTTTGCCTAAACATTTTCTAATGTAACTTTAGTGTCTTCAATTCTAAACTTAATAGGCTTTTCT
The DNA here is from genome assembly GCF_006542625.1 of Nomascus leucogenys. NCBI lineage: Eukaryota > Metazoa > Chordata > Mammalia > Primates > Hylobatidae > Nomascus > Nomascus leucogenys. Next base: position 9,537,370 of record NC_044394.1, on the reverse strand, counting down.
TATTAGGCTAGCTCACCCTTCTGTGGATTTTGTGAGACAAAATTTTAAAAATGTATTTTAATTAATTAGAGACAGGGTTTTGCTCTGTCACCCTGGCTGAAGTGCTGTGGTGCAATCACCACTCACAAGTGCAGTCTTGACCTCCCAGGCTCAAGCGATCCTCTCACCTCAGTCTCCCAAGTAGCTGGGATCAAAAGCATGCACTACCGCAACTGGCTACTTTTTAAAATTTTTTAAAAAATTCTGTAGAGATAGGGTCACTATGTTGCCCAGGCTGGTCTTCAACTCCTGGGTTCAAGTGATCATGAGCCACTACCCAGCCTTTTTTTTAAGAGACAGAGTCTCTGTTGCCCAGTTGCCCAGACTGGAGCACAATGGTGCAATTCTACCTCACTGCTGCTCTGAACTTCTGGGCTCAAGTGATTCTCTCTCACTGGCCTCCCAAAGTGCTGGGATTACAGGCATGAGCCACTGCACCTGGCTAGAAAAATATTTTAATACCACTTCACACCCATTAGAATATTATTTTATTTATTTATTTTTATTTTTATTTTCTTTTTTTAAATTTATTTTTGAGAAAGAGTCTTGCTCTGTTGCCCAGGCTGGAGTGCAGTGGCCTGATCCTAGCTCACTGCAACCTCTGCCTGTTGGGTTCCAGCGATTCCCCTGCCTCAGCCTCCTGAGTAGCTGGGATTATAGGCATGCACCAACATGCCTGGCTAATTTTTATATTTTTAGTAGAGATGGGGTTTCACCATGTTGGGCAGGCTGGTTTTGAACTCCTGACCTCAAGTGATCCACCCTCCTCAGCTTCCCAAAGTGCTGGGATTACAGGCATGAGCCACGGACCCAGCTTTTTTTTTTTTTTTGAGATGGAGTCTCGCTCTGTCGCCCAGCTGGCATGATCTTGGCTCACTGCAACTTCCACCTCCAGGGATCAAGAGATTCTCCTGTCTCAATCTCCCAAGCAGCTGGGATTACAGGCACTCGCCACCACACTTGGCTAATTTTTGTATTTTTAGTAGAGACAAGGTTTCACCATTTTGGCCAGGCTGGTCTCAAACTTCTGACCTCAAGTGATCCACCCGCCTTGGCCTCCCAAAGTGATGGGATTACAGGCGCGAGCCATCGTTCCCAGCCAGAATAACTATTATTTTAAAAAAGGAAAATAACAAGTGTTGGTGAGGATGCTGAGAAACTGGAACACTTGCACATGGCTAGGGGGAATATAAAATGATGCACATGCTGTAAAACAGTTTGCCAGTTCCTCAAAAAGTTAAACATAGAATTACCATATGGTCCAGCAATTCTACTCCTAGATATATTCCCCAAAGAATTAAAAACAGGGACACAAACAAACACTGTACACTGATGTTCACTGCAGCATTATTCACATTTGCCAAAAGACGAAAATAACCCAAATGTCCATTGACCAATGAATGAATAAATGAAATGTGGTATGTACATACAATGGAATATTAAGCCTTAAAAAGGAGTGCAATTCTGATACATGCTACAGCATGGATGAACTTGAAAACATTATGCTAAGTGAAATAAGCCAGACACAAAAGGGCAAATATTGTATAATTCTACTACATTAGGTACCTAAATAGGCAAATTCAGAGACAGACAGTAGAAAGGTGGTTGCCAGGGCCTGACTGTGAGGACAGGGGAATGAGGAGTTATTGTTTAATAGGTACAGGCTTTTTGTTTGGGATGATGAAAATTTTCTAGAAATAGATAGTCGTGATGGTTGCACAACATTGTAAATATACTTAATGGCAATGAATTGTACATTTAAAAATTGTTAAAATGGGCTGGATGTGGTGGCTCACACCTATAATTCCAGCACTTTGGGAGGCTGAGGCAGGTGAATCACTTGAGTCCAGGAGTTTGAGACCAGCCTGGCCAACATGACGAAACCCCATCTCTACTAAAAATACAAAAATTATCCAGGTGCAGTGGCGCACACCTGTAGACCCAGCTACTCAGGAGGCCGAGGCACAAGAATTGCTTGAGCCCAGGAAGCGGAGGTTGCAGTGAGCCATGATCGTACCACTGCACTCCAGCCTGGGTGACAGAGCAAGACTCTGTCTCAAAAACAAAACAAAACAAAACAAACAAACAAAAAGATTAAAATGGTACATTTTATGTTATAGTACAATTTTTTTAAAAAGGGAAGAAAATTATTTTTCTTTTTTTTTTAAGAGATGAGGTCTTGCTGTGTTACCCAGGCCAGAGTACAGTGGCTATTCACAGGTGCAATCACAACTAACTAGAGCCTCGAACTCCTGGGCTCAAGTGATCCTCCTGCCTCAGCCTCCTGAGTGGCTGGGATTACTGTTGTGCACCACCACATCCAGCAGGAAAAAATATTTTAAAGTGTATGTTTTTGCTACTTTGGGTTTTACAGAAAGCAAATGTTTTGCGATGCAGCAAACACCTACATAAACACCTATGTGCAAAATGTGCTTTTCCCCCCTAGAGAAAAATAAGAAGGATCTTTCCTTTTCATCCAGTTATTAAATACTCATCCTATATCTGCACTATGCTTGGTACCTGAAATACATATTTATGTTTCTGTCCTCAAGATGCTTATGAGGGCTGGGCACGGTGGCTCATGCCTGTAATCCCAGCACTTTGGGAGGCCAAGGCAGGCAGATCACCGAGGTCAGGAGTTCAAGACCAGCCTAGCCAACATGGTAAAACCCTATCTCTACTAAAAATACAAAAATTTGCCGGGTGTGGTGACACACGCCTGTAATCCCAGCTACTCAGGAGGCTAAGGCAGGAGAATTGCTTGAACCTGGGAGGCGGAGGTTGCAGTGAGCCGAGATTGTGCCACTGCACTCTACCCTGGGGGACAGAGCGAGGCTCCATCTCAAAAAAAACCCAAAAAACTTATGGACCAGTTTGGGAGATAAGGCATCCATATATAGCAGTCCCTCCTTTTCCGTGGCGGATACATTCCACGACTCTCAGTGGATGCCTGAAACCTCAGATAGCATCAAACCCTATATATAGCATATTTTTTGATATACAGTAATGGGTGTATACAATGTAGACATACTGTACAAAAAGATGATTCATGTCCTGGGCAGGACAGAGCAGAATGGAGTGGGACCATGTGAGATTTTTTTCACACTACTCAGAATGATGGGCAATTTAAAACTTATGAATTTATTTCTGGAATTTTCCATTTAATATTTTTGGACCCCAGTTGACTGTGAGTAACTGAAACTGCAGAAAGTGAAATAGCAGATAAGGGGTGACTACTGTATATTACACTATAATATAAATTATAACATCATTATAAGAGATCTTGGGGGCAGATTATAATGTGATCTCTTTTTCTTTTCTCTTGAATTACACATTTGTCTTTGTCCATTTTCTGTTGCTACAACTTAATATCTGAGATGGGGTAATTTATAAGAAAAATAAATTTACTTTGTACAGCTCTGGAGGCTGGGAAGTCCAAGGTTGAAGGCTACATCTGGTGAGGGTCTTCTCGCTGGTGGGGGCTCTCTGCAGAGTCCTGAGGCAGCACAGGGCAGCATGTGGCTAGGGAGCTCAGGAGAGAGAGTCAACCTGGCTTTTTATAACAGACCCACTCTCATGATAACTAACCCACTCCCATGATAATTCATTAATATATTAACACATGAATAGATTAATCTATTCATGAGGTCAGAGCCTTCATGACCCAATCACCTTTTAAAGGCACCACCTCCCAACACTGTTACACTATGGATTAAGTTTCTTTTCATTTTTTTTCCATTGAGACAGTCACTCTATCATTCAGGCTGGAGTGCAATGGCATGATCACAGCTCACTGCCGCTGCAAACTCTTGGGCTCAAGTGATTCTCTCACCTCAGGCTTCCAAGTAGCTGGGACTACAGGTTTGTGCCACCACACTCAGCAAATTTTTAAAATTTTTTGTAGAGACAGGGTCTTACTATGTTGCCTAGGGTGATATTGAACTCCTGGGCTCAAGAGATCCTCTCACCTTGGCCTTCCAAAGTGCTGGGATTACAGGCATGAGCCACTGCCCAGCCTAAGTTTCAACATGAGTTTCAGAGGGGACAAACATTCAAACCATAGCAATATTCTTTCTCTCTTTTGATATACTATACTTTCTTATCTGTACCTGTCAACAATTATCAGGTTATTTTCCTAGTCTTAAAGTTTTTTCCCATGTCTTCCTGAACATATATATGTGTGTGGGTATATGTATACATAATATATATTTTGTATATATTATAATGTATTATACATAATGTTATATATTATGTATTATGTATATGTAATTGCATATATTATATGCATACACACATATATATCATGTATAATACATATTATATATTATGTATAATACATAATATATGCATACACACATATATTATGATGTATAGTACATATATTATATATAATGTATCACATATAATATATATGTGTGTGTGTGTGTGTATGTATGTATTTATTTATTTATTTTAAGAGATGGGGTCTTGCTGTTTCCCAGGCTGGATTAAAACAATTCAGCTCAAGAAATCCTCCTACCTCTGCCCAGCTTCCAGAGTAGCTGGGGCTAGAGCTACCTGAACATCTTATAGATACATCTACCTTAATAAATAAAAAGTTGGACCCAAATTCTTATTTGTTAAGCTCAGTAGACGGCCTCACCATATATGTTGCATTCTAAGTTAAAAATGTGTCATTTGCACATTTTAAATAAAATGTTTGGTGGGAGGTTGGCGGTATATGGGATCACTTAGGATAATGGTATTTCTACCAGATGGCTCAAGAGTTATCATTATTATATGACTATATTATATTGCCTATAGTTTTCCTTGTTCTTATTTTTTCTTTTCTTTCTTTTTTCTTTCCTTTTTGTTTTTTTTAAGACAGGGTCTCACTCTGCTGCCCAGGCTGGAGTGCAGTGGCACAATTATGGCTCACTGCAGCCTTGAACTCCTGGGCCCAAGCAATCCTCCTGCCTCAGCCTTCCAAGTAGCTGGGACTACAGATGCACACTACCATGCCTGGCTAATTTTATTTTTCTTTTGTAGAGATAGGGTATCACTATGTTGGCCAGGCTCATTTTGAACTCCTTTTAAATTTTTTTCCTGATGCATGATCTTTGCTATTTTCTATCTCATTGAAAAAGTCATAACTTTTCACCATCACAAATAAAGAACTACAATTTTTTTTTTTTTTTTTTTTTTTTTTTTTTGGAGACAAGGACTCACTGTGTCACCCAGGCTGAAGTACAGTGGCGTGATCTTCGCTCACGGCAACCTCTGCCTCCCAGGTTCAAGGGATTCTCCCCTCAGCCTCCTGAACAGCTGGGATCATAGGTGCACACCACCATGCCTGGCTAATGTTTAAAAAATTTTTCAAAGAGACAAGGTTTCACATGTTGCCCAGGCTGGTCTCAAACTCCTGAGCCTGAGCAATCTAGCCACCTCAGCCTCCCAAAGCATTGAGATTACAGGTGTGAGCTCCCACAGCCAGCCAAGAACCACAACTTTGATTCACAAACTTCTATGTATTTTATACATTCTGATAATTAGAAAAGATTCCAGAAAATTTTACTAGGTGCAATGTCAAGGTGAAAATGAACCCACATTAAAAAAAAAAAGAAAGAAAATGAACGCACTTATAATTGCCCAAGTAAATCTGTTCCATTGTTATTTTCCTATGAGTTTCATTGCAACTAAAAATACTTGAGCAATGACCTATATTGGAACTGTTACAGCATTATTACAACCCAAAACAAGTCATTATCTCCTCCTCTGTGTTCCCGTAAGATTTTGTGCAAACCCTATCACAGACTTTTCACAATGAATTATCATTGGTTACATATCTGTCTTTCCATATATGATCCTTAAGCCTTTATTCCATACATTAAAGCAGCCTTGGCAGCACAAATCCAGAACTACTCAGTCCTTCTATGCTGGGTTTCTACTTAAGATTATCAAGTAGGCAGACTGTGTGTGCACAATCTTACCTCCCAGGCTCAAGCAATCCTCCTGTTTCAGCCTCAGGTAGACTTCTTCAAAATAAGGCCTGGCATAATCAGAGGCTATACCCTGTTTTGCTTCTTAGAGCAAAATAGGGATGATGGTTTTTTTTGTTTTGTTTTGTTTTGTTTGAGATGGAGTCTTGTTCTGTCGCCTAGGCTGAAGTGCAATGGCACGATCTCAGCTCACTGCAACCTCCGACTCCCGAGTTCAAGCGATTCTCCTGTCTCAGCCTCCCAAGCAGCTGGGATTACAGGGGTGCACAACCATACCCGGCTAATTTTTGTATTTTTAGTACAGTCGGGGTTTTGCCATGTTGGCCAGGCTGGTCTCGTTCTGGCCTCAAGTGATCCACCCTCCTTGGACTACCAAAGTGCTGGGATTACAGGCGTGAGTCACCGTGACCGGCCTGTTTTTTTTTTTTTTTGGGGGGGGGGCGGGGAGGTCTTGTTCCATCACCCAGGCTGCAGTTCCATCACCCAGGCGCAATCACAGCTCGCTGTAACCTTGAACTCCCAGGCTCAGGTGATCCTCCCACGTCAGCCTCCCAAGTAGCTGAGCCTACAGGTACGCCACCACACCCAGTTTATTTTTGTATTTTTTTGTAGAGATGGGGTTTCACCATGTTGCCCAGGCTGGTCTCGAACTCTGGAGCTCAAGTAATACCCCTCTCCTCTGCCTCCCAAAGTGGTGCAATTACAGGTGTGTGCCACGGCAGCTGGCAGGGATAGTTTTTTTTTTTTTTTTTTTTGAGACAGGGTCTGCTCTGTCACCCAGGCTGGAGTGCAGTGGCACGATCTCGGCTAACTGCAACCTCTGCCACCTCCAGAGTTCAAGCGATTCTCCTGCCTCAGCCTCCCAAGTAGCTGGGATTACAGGCATACGCCACCACGCCCGACTAATTTTGTATTTTTAGTAGACATGAGGTTTCACTGTGTTGGTCAGGCTGGTCTCGAACTCCTGACCTCGTGATCCGCCTGCCTCAGCCTCCCAAAGTGCTGGGATTACAGGCATAAGCCACCGCGCCCAGCCAGGGATAGGATTTTTTTGAGACAGGTTCTCGCTCAGTTGCCCAGGCTGGAATGCAATGGTGTGAACCCTGCTCACTGCAGCTCTGATCTCCCGGGCTTCAAGCAATTCTCCTGCATCAGCCTCAGCAAAGTAGCTGGATGCACCCCACCACATTTGCGTAATGTTTTACAAAAATTTTTTGTAGAGATTGTGTCTTGCCATGTTGCCCAGGCTGGTCTCTAACTCTTGGGCTCAAGTGATCCTCCTGCCTCAGCCTCCCAAAATGCTGGGATTACAGATGTGAGCCAACACACCCAGCAGGGAGGTGTTTATGTTAGTGGAGACGGTAAAGATGAAGAACAAGGGAACAGCCTAGCAGGTAGCAGTTTGGATTAATTTTGGCCATAGGATCTATGTCTAACAAGCAGGGTGAATTTAAAGGGGCCAAGACAAGATGGATGGTAACTGTGAACATGTTCAGAAAACTCTTTAGTTTTCTGCAGATATGGGTGATGAGGGATGATGAGAATTAGGCTGGATTTAGGCCAGGTGTGGTGTTGCACACCTGTCATCCCAAGACTTTGGGAGGCTGGCAGATTGCTTGAGACCAGGAGTTTGAGATCAATCTGGGAAACATGGCAAAACCCTCTGCCTACAAATATATATATTTAGCTGGGCTAGTGTCATGTGCCTGTAATCCCAGCTACTCAGGAGGCTGAGGTGGGAGGATCACTTGAGCCCAGGAGGTCAAGGTTGCAGTGAGCTGTGATGGTGCCACTACCCTTCAGTCTGGGCAACAGAGCAAGACCTTGTCTCAAGACAAGCAAACAAAAAATAATTAGGCTGGATTTCTTATCTGCATTGTTTTCTTGGATGACCACAACTTGCTGACAAAGACTTGCTTTGATTTTTGGTAGTTTCAAGTTACATGAGTCATTACAGAATGACCTAGTCATTTAACTTATATGATGTGTGGTGCCATAGGTGTGCCATGACAAGACCCTATTTATTTGATGGGCAACGAATACATGCATTTTAGACTTGGAGGGCTCTGAAAAAGACTTCAGATTTAGGACAAAAATTGTTGTCTCCATTTTCACACTCTGTGACTAGGCAGTTCACTTTTTTTTTTTTTAGATGGAGTCTTGCTCTGTCACCTAGGCTAGAGTGCAGTGGCACGATCTCGGCTCACTGCAAGCTCTGCCTCCCGGGTTCACGCCATTCTCCTGCCTCAGCCTCCCAAGTAGCTGGGACTACAGGCGCCCGCCACCATGCCCGGCTAATTTTTTTGTATTTTTTTAGTAGAGATGGGGTTTCACTGTGTTAGCCAGGATGTTCTCCATCTCCTGACCTCGTGATCCGCCCACCTCGGCCTCCCAAAGTGCTGGGATTACAGGCATGAGCCACTGCGCCTGGCCCAGTTCACTCTTTAAAGTGTAGCAGAGTCATAGTCTGTAAATTATGAAAGTTGTCTAGTATAGGCTACGAATCCTATCATTTTCTTTTCTTTTCTTTTTTTGAGATGGAGTCTCACTTTGTTACCCAGGCTGGAGTGCAGTGGTGCGATCTCAACTCACTGCAACCTCCGCCTCCCAGGCTCAAGCGATTCTCCTGCCTCAGCCTCCCAAGTAGCTGGGATTACAGGCATGTGCCACCATGACTGGCTGATTTTTATATTTTTAGTAGAGACAGGGTCTCACTATGTTGGCCAAGCTGGTCTTGAACTCCTGACCTTGAATGATCCACCTGCCTCAGCCTCCCAAAGTGCTGGGATTACAGGTGTAAGCCACTGCACCCGGCCTGAATTTTCATTTTCTTGAATGTATCCACATGCTTAGTGACATGTATCCCTGAAAATGAATAGGTTATTATGGAGTCTAAGACAATGAGTTCCTGGGAACTTTAGAGGATTGGGATAGGGTGTTCCAGTTATCTATTTTGGCATAACAAACCACCCCCAACATTAGTGATATAAATGAACCACCATTTTATTATGCTTTTGTGAGTAAGGAATTCAAACAGAGGACAGCAGAGATGCTTGTTTCAGCTCCATGATGCTAGGCCCTCATCTAGGAAGACTGAAGGTATAGGGTCTCCCAGTTTCCCCCACTTTCTGTGTCCTGACCAAAATCAGAGTTCCTTGACCGCTCTGTGACTCTGCCAGCTGTATGTTTTTCCCAGCAAGCTTGAATTCAAACTGGGGCCTTGAATGTCCCCAGGTCCTGATAAAGGTATTTAGGTTTACTAGAAAGAAACTGGCCCCAGCACTGAGTCAAATTCCTTAAACCCTCATGTAAACTCTATGCTTTGACCCCTTTGCTGCAGACATACCCGGGTAGAACATTCTTTTTCTCTTGCCCTCTGTCATGAGGATATGAGGCAGCACTCTGCATCTAAGTTCCACTAATAAATGCTTTGGACTGATCACCCTGGCATTTTGTGCTTCTTTCTTGTGAATCCCAACCAGCCCCATCTTGAGACGGTTTGGAGCACTTCGTGGGAACATTCTTGCCTCCACTTTTGGGGTGACCCAAGCTATAGGTTCGGTGGGACAAAATAAAGGGTGACTCAAATGTCTTACAGTTGGAATCGTCTGAAGGTTCTTTACTTAAACATCTGGTAGCTGGGCTGGGATGACTCAAGGGCTGTACTCTGGAGCTGTTGACCAGAGTGTTTACATGTAGCTTTCCACGAGGCTTGGGCTTTGTCAGGGTATGTATGAGTAGAAAAACAAACTTAGTTTTTCCTACTATACCCTCATAACATGCTTGTGACACCAGCATGTGTGGATTTTTTCCCCCTACACATCAAGCAATCAATCAATTCTGCAGCAGACACCAGCTGGGTATCCTCCAGGTATCTACTTGGAGAAAGCATTAGATCCCACACGTTGAAAGCTCAGTCCCACAAGACTGCCCCCAACTTTTGACGCCAACAAATGCCAATTGCAAGCCCCAGGCTGTTTTACCTGTGCTTCTGATGGACTGGCTATAAATCAGGGTCTTCATGTCGCTCTTCTTGGGTTTGATTAATTTGCTAGAGTGGCTCACAGCTCAGGGGAATGCTTACTTACATTTACCAGTTTATTATAAAGGAATTTTTTTTTTTTTTAATTGAGACAGTCTCACTCTTGTTGCCCAGGCTGGAGTGCAATGGCACGATCTTGGTTCACTGCAACCTCCAACTCCCTGGTTTAAGCAATTCTCCTACCTTAGCCTCCCGAGTAGCTGGGATTACAGGTGCCTGCCACCATGCCCAGCTAATTTTTGTATTTTTTTTTAGTAGAGATGGGGTTTCGCCATGTTGTCAGGCTGGTCTCAAACTCCTGACCTCATGTTGTCCACCTGCCTTAGCCTCCCAAAGTGCTAGGATTACAGGCATGAGTCACCGTGCCTGGCCAGGATATTTTAAAGGGTACATATTGTAAAAGAAAATAAAAACAAGACCCTGTAAATTTATTATGCCACGTAAAAACTCCTGGAGGCTGAGTCACATGGCATGTTTGCAAGTTCTGCTTCTTAGATTACAGATTAACTCTCTTCCCCATTGTTCTTGTTTTATAAATGACTAAGGGAGACCACAGCCCCTTCCCTTCCAATCACTCATCTTTGTTATAGATTAACTGCCTCCTTTATTGTTGTGTACCTAACTCAGAACAGAGGGCACAAAAGACCCCACAACTGCTACATCTTCAGTGTGCAGTGTTAAATATACCTTTCCTGAAAGAAAAAGACCACCTGACTAATCAGATTGTTGTAACTATGCATTAAGCCTTATATAGAGCTGGATGTAGTGGTTGGCACCTGTAATCCCAGATACTCAGGAGGCTGAGGTAGGAGGATCCCTTGAGCCCAGCAGTTAGAAGCTGCAGCGAGCTATGATTGTACCACTGGACTACAGCCTACACAAAAAATAAGACGCTGGAGAGAGATGTTGAAATTCTGTTAAGCTTCCCCAATCCCTGTCTATATAAACAGTCCAAACTTCACATTCACAAAACACTGACTTCCATCCTTTGGAATCTGTGTTTCCCAGGAGGCTGTCCTCAAACTTTGTGCTTGAATAAACTCTCTTTAAACCAGACTCTGGCTGGGTGAGGTGGGTCACACCTGTAATCCCAGTGCTTTGGGAGGTCAAAGTGGGAGGATTGCTTGAGCACTCCAGCCTGGACGACACAGCAAGACCCTGTCTCAATAAATACATAAATAAACTAGATTCTCACCCTTTTGACAATTTTAGGTTGACAAAATGAACAGCCAGATTAAGAGATACATAGGGTGAGGAGGTCTGGAAGGGTCTCAAGTATAAAAACTTCCATCCTCATGAAGTTGGGGTGAACTGCCTTCAGACACGTAGATGTATTTTTCTTCAACTTCTTGGAAGCCCACTGCACTCAATCCTTCTGGTTTTTATGGAGGCCTCATTACACAGTCACGACTGATTAAGTCATTGGCCATTGGTGGCCTTTAGTCCCTCTTCTCTCCCTGGAAGTGGAGGGTAGGGCTATGAGTTCCAACCCTCTGGGCACTTGGTTCACGTTTGGTTTATTTAACCAATGCCCTCTTTGGCTATTATATCCAAAATTGCTGCTTTCCCTTCAAAGTTAACCTGTCTCTGGTGATACCCTTTCACTTATTCCCCACTTCACCCAGTAATAATCTTGTCTGGGCACTTCTTCAGAATATCTGCGAGCTTTAGGGCAGGAAGGTACTCTGATCTGATCTGATTGATGACTTAGAAAGAAAAACTGACATGTAGTGTGAGACTGTTTTGGGACTAGAGGCTGTAAATGAGGGTTATTCTTTAGAATTGCTTCCCTATCATTCTCCCATTTTAAATAAGCATCCCTTGATGTGGAAATATATATATATTTTAGACAGAGTCTCACTCTGGAGTCTCCCAGGCTGGATTGCAGTGGCACCATCTTGGCTCACCGCAACCTCTGCCTCCGAGGTTCAAGCAATTCTCCTGTCTCAGCCTTCCAAGTAGCTGGGATTACAGGCATGAGCCACTGCGCCTGGCCCAAAAAAAAGATTTAAATTTTTAATTTTTGTGGGTACATAGTATATATGCTTTTATGGGGTACATGAGATGCTTTGATACAGGTATGCAATGTGAAACAATCACATCATGGAGAATGGGGTATTCATCTCCTCAAGCATTTATCCTTTGTGTTACAAACAATCCAATTACGATCTTCTGGTTATTTAAAAATGTACAATTGTTATTATTGACTACAGTCACCCTGTTGTGCTATCAAATAGTAGGCTTTACTCATTCTTTCTAGTTTTTGGTAGCCTTTAACCATCCCCATCTCCCTCCCAACCCCCCACTAACATTCCCAGCCTGTGGTAACTATCCTTCTACACTCTGTGACCATGAGTTCAATTGTTTTGATTTTTAGATCTGACAAATAAGTGAGAACACGTAATGTTTGTCCTTCTGTGCGTGGTTTATTTCAGTTAACACTAATGATTTCCTGTTCCATCCATGTTGCTGAAAATGACAGGATTTTTTGTTGTTGTTGTTGTTGTTTTTGAGATGGAGTCTCCCTCTGTCACCAGGCTGGAGCCCAGTGGCGCAATCTCAGCTCACTGCAACCTCTGCCTCCCACGTTCAAGTGATTCTCCTGCCTCAGCCTCCCAAATAGCTGGGACTAGAGGCGTGTACCACCACGACCAGCTAATTTTTGTATTTTTAGTAGAGACGGGGTTTTACCATGTTGGCCAGGATGGTCTTGATCTCTTGACCTTGTGATCCGCCCACCTCGGCCTCCCAAAGTGCTGGGATTACAGGTGGGAGCCACTGCGCCTGGCCTGGATCTTTTTTAAGGCTAAATAGTACTCTATTGTGTATATGTACCACATTTTCTTTATCCATTCATTTGTTGATGAACACTTAGGTTGCTTCTAAATCTTAGCTATTGTGAATAGTGCTGCAACAAACATGGGAGTGCAGGTATCTCTTTGAAATACTGATTTCCGTTCTTTTGAGTCTATACCCAGCAATGGGATTGCTGGATCACATGGTAGCTCTAGTTGTAGTTTTCTGAGGAACCTCCAAACCATTCTCCATAGTGGTTGTACTAATTTACTTTCCCACCAACAGTGTATGAGGGTTCCCTTTTCTCTACATCCTTGCCAGCATTTGTTATTGTCTGTCTTTTGGATAGAAGCCATTTTAACTGGAGTGAGATGATATCCCATTGACTACTCCTGCTCTTTTTTTGGTTTCCATTGGCATGGAATATCTTTCTCCAACCCTTTATTTTTAGTTTATGTGTGTCTTTATAGGTGTAGTGTGTTTCTTGTAGGCAACAGATCAATGGGTCTTGTTTTTCCACCCATTCAGCCACTCTTATGTCTTTTTATTGAAGAGTTTAGTCCATCTACATTTGATATTACCATTGATAAGAACTTATTCTTGCCAGGAGCGGTGGCTCACGCCTGTAATCCCAGCACTTTGGGAGGTCAAGACAGGTGGATCATGAGGTCAGGAGTTCGAGACTGGCCTGGCCAACATGGTGAAACCCTGTCTCTACTAAAAATACAAAATTAGCTGGGCTTGCTGGTGCATGGCTGTAATTCCAGCTATTCAGGAGGCTCAGGCAGGAGAATCGCTTGAACCCAGGAGGTAAAGGTTGCAGTGAGCTGAGACTGTGCCACTGTACTCCAGCCTGGGCAACAAGAGTGAAATTCTGTCTCAATAAAAAAAAAAAAAAGAACTTATTCCTGTCATTTTATTTGTTTTCTAATTGTTTTGTGGTCTTGTTTCCTTCCTGTGTTTTCCTCTACTAAAAGTGATTTTCTCTGATATTATTTAGTTTCTTGCCTTTTATTTTTTGTGTATCCACTGTATGTTTTTTGGTTTGAGGCTACCATGAGGCTTGCAAATACTATCTTATAACCCATTATTATAACCTGATAACAATTTAACACTATTTATATAAACAAACATGCAAAAAAAAAAACTAATAAAAACTCTGTCTTAACTTCATCCCTGTTTTTTAACTTTTTGCTATTTTCTTATATAGTCTATGTCTTGAAAAGTTGTCACAGTTATTTTTGATTGGTTCGTCATGTAGTTTTTCTGCTTAGAATAAGTAGTCTCTACACCACGGTTATAGTGTTATAATGTTCTGTGTTCTTCTGTTTACGTCCTATTACCAGTGATTTTGTACCTTCAGATGATTTATTGCTCATTAATATCTTTTTCTTTCTCATTGAAGTACTCCCTTTAGTATTTCTTGAAGGACAGGTCTGGTGTTGAAATTCCTCAGCTTGTGTCAGGGAAACCTCTATTTATCCTTGACCTTTGGGAGTTTGATTATTGAATGCTTTGAGGTAGTCTTCTTTGGGTTAAATCTGTTTGGTGTTCTATAACCTTCTTATACTTGGATATTGGTATCTTTCTCTAAGTTTGAGAAGTTCTCAGTTATTATCCCTTTGAATAAACTTTCTACACCAATCTCTTTTTCTACCTCCTCTGTAAGGTCAATAATTCTTAGATTTGCCCTTTTTAGGCTATTTTCTAGATCCTGTAGGCATGCTTCATTATTTTTTATTCCTTTTTCTTTTGTCTCCTCTGATCATGATTTTCAAATAGCCTGTCTTCAAGCTCACTAATTCTTTCTTCCGCTTGAACAATTCTGCTATTAAAAGAGATGAGGCTGGGTGTGGTGGCTCACACCTGTAATCCTAGAACTTTGACAGGCTGAAGCAGATACATCACTTGAGCCCAGGAGTTCAAGACCAGCCTGGGCAACATAGCAAAACTATATCTCCACAAAAAAACACAAGCCAAGCATGGTGGTACACACCTGTAGTCTCAGCTACTCAGGGGACTGAGGCAGGAAGACTGCTTGAGCCTGTGAGGCTGAGGCTGTGGTGAGCTGATATCCTGCCACTGCACTCCAGCCTGGGTAACAGACTATGGTCTTGCCTCAAAAAAAAACAAACAAAAAAAGATTCTGATGCTTTCTTCAGTATGCTAATTACATTTTTCAGCTCCAGAATTTCTGCTTCTTTTTAATAATTTCAACTTATTTGTTAAGTTTATCTGATAGAATTCTGAATTCCTTCTTTCTGTTATCTTGAATTTCTTTGAGTTTCTTCAACATGGCTATTTTGAATTCTCTGTCTGAAAGGTCTCATATCTCTGTTTCTCTAGGACTGGTTTCTGGTAGTTTCTTTAGTTCATTTGGTGAGGTCATGCTTTCCTGGATGGTGCTGATGCTAGAGGTTCTTCAGTGTCTGGGCATTGAAGAGTTGGACATTATCAGAATCTCCAGTGTCTGGGCTTGTTTGTACTCGTCCTTCTTGGGAAGGCTTTCCAGATATTTCAAAGGACTTCACTACTGTGATCTAAGCTGTATCTGCTTTAGGGGGCACCCCAAGCCTAGTAATGCTGTGGTTCTTGCAGACTTGTAGAGGTACCACCTTGGTGTTCGTGGGTAAGATCCAAGGGAATTCCCTGGATTACCAGGCAGAAACTCTTGTTCTCTTCCCTTACATTCCTTAAACACACAAAGTCTCGCTCTCTGTGCTGAGCTGCCTGGAGCTGGGGGAGGGATTACCCCAAACCCAATAACACTGTAGTTCTCTGAAGTTCTTGCAGACTCTTAGAGGTACCACCTTGATGGTCAAGGACAGCATCTGGGAGAAATTCTCTGGATTACCAGGCAGAGACTCTTGTTCTCTTACCTTACTTTCTCCCAAACAAATGGAATTTCTCTCTCCGTTCTGAGCCACATAAAGCTGGGAGTCGAGTGAGAGAAGTACCCCTGTGGCCACCACCACTATAACTGGACTGGGTTAGAGATGAAGCCAACATAGCATTGGGTCTCACCCAAGACCTGCTGTAATCACTCCTTGGCTACTGCTTATGTTCACTCAGGGCCCTGGGGCTCTACAATTAGCAGGTGGCAAAGCTATCCAGGCATGTGTCCTTCCCTTCAGGGTAGCGAGTTCCCCCAGGCCCTGGGTAGGTCCAGATGTACACTCCACGAGTCAGGGACTAGAGTAAAAAAATCTCAGAAGTCTACCTGGTGTTCTACTGTACTGCAGCTGAGCTGGCTCTCAAACCATAAGACACAGTCCTTCCTACTCTTCCCTTTCCTTTCCCAATGGAGACTAGCCTCACTCTGTAACCACCATCACCACGGGCCACAGGGAGTACTGCCAGACTACCACTGATGTTTCCTTAAGGCCCAGGGGCTCTCAAGTCAGTGTGTGGTGAATGCTGTCTGGCCAGAGACTCCACCGTCAGGGCAGCAGGCTCTACTCTGGACCAGGGCAGGTCAGAAATGCCGTTTAGGAGTCAAGTCCTGGAATCAGGAACCCCAAGGGCCCACTTGGTGCTCTACCCCTCTGTGGCCATGCTGGCACCTGAAGCCAGCAAGTCTCAGAGGTTCACCCAAGGTCCTCAACATAGCATCTGGGTATATCTGCCGGTCATTTAGGGCCCAAGGGTTCTTCAGTTAGAAGGTGATGAATACTGCCAGAACTAAGTCCTTCTCAGGGGACTTATCCTTTCTGGCAGTTTATCTGCCCTTGGTCAGGACCTCCTAGTCCATCCTACACATCTGAATAACTTTCAGTCTGAAAGCAGTGAAGAAGGGATCAAGAGGCCCTTCCATCCAGAGTCCTTTGTGACTATATACATTTTTTAATGTCTAACTCAGTCTTATGGTTTGGCTGTGTCCCCACCCAAATCTCATCTTGAATTGTACTCTGATAATTCCCACATGTTGTGGGAGGGACCCAGTGGGAGATCACCGAATCATGGGGGCGGTTTCTCCCACACTGTTCTTGTGGTAGTCTCATGAGATCTAATGGTTTTATAAGGAGAAACCCTTTTTGGTTGTCTCTTTTTGCCTGCTGCCATCCACATAAGATGTGACTTGCTCCTCCTTGCTTTCCACCATGCTTGTGAGGCCTCTTCAGCCATGTGGAACTGTAAACCCAATAAACCTCTTTCTTTTATAAATTGCCCAGTCGCAGCTATGTCTTTATCAGCAGCATGTAAACGGACTAATACACTCAGCATCTAAGGTCCATAAAGCAATCAATATGTGTGTCTGACACACCTTTACCTGTTTACAGGACTTTAATACAGGTCCTGATTAGCCAAAATGTCCAAGAACATGTGCATTCAATTTTAGGGGATTCATGGATCCCTTCAGGTATGATTGCTGGATAAAATACAGGTGTCCAGTTAAATGTGAATTTCAGATGAACAACAAAGTTTTTTGTTGTTGTTGTTTTTTGAGACAGGGTCTCACTCTGTCACCCAGGCTGGAGTGCAGTGGCATGATCATGGCTCACTCAACATCCTGGGCTCAAGTAATCCTCCTGCCTCAGCCTCCTGAGTAGCTAGGACTACTGGTGCACACCACCACACGTGGCTATTTTTGTAGAGATGCGGTCTTGCTATGTTGCCCAGGCTGGTCACAAATAAGTTTTTAGTATAAGTATGTCCCCTGCCATATTTGCAGAGATACTAATTATTCTTTTATGTGGGGCAGGGATCCTGAGCTTCAAAAGCGCCAGTGTCTAAGAAGTGATGAAGGATTTGCTGAATGAACTGATACACTTGAGTGGCTCCGAAGGCATGAGCAAAACTATTGCATGGAACATACTTACATTTCAAAACCATTTGTTGTTTATCTGACATTAAGATGTGACTGGCATTTGTATTTTTTTTTTTTTTTTTTGAGAAGGAGTCTCACTCTGTTGCCCGGGCTGGAGTGCAGTGGTGCGATCTTGGCTCACTGCAAGCTCCACCTCCCGGGTTCATGCCATTCTCCTGCCTCAGCCTCCTGAGTAGCTGGACTACAGGCGCCCGCCACCACGCCTGGCTAATTTTTTGTATTTTTAGTAGAAACGGGGTTTCACCGTGTTAGCCAGGATGGTCTCGATCTCCTGACCTCGTGATCCACCCACCTTGGCCTCCCAAAGTGCTGAGACTACAGGTGTGAGCCACCGCGCCCAGCCTTGTATTTTTTTACTTGCTAAATCTGGCAATCTGATCTTGAGGTCATCCCCAGCTTTCCTAGGTTCATAGTACAGAGTAAGAATTTATATAGACTGAAGAAGATTAAGAGTGTTTCTTTATTTTTTGTGGAATTATTTAACCACTTAACACTGAAGTACCAGGTGAAGGGTAAATTGAAAGAACTCTTTCCACTTCTTTCAGCTCTAAATATCAATCAGGACATTATTATTATTGCTGTTTTCTGGACTTACATCGTTATAGAGTGACTATGAGTTTGATAGTGTCACCAACAATTATAGCCAATAATTTCCATGTTAAATTCCTAGAACAGAAATATGTTGCATCAAATTCTTGAAATCGCAGACTTAGGAAATTAAGTTACATAAACTGCAGATGTTCAGGCTGAGGAAGGAAAGAAGCTGAAACAAGTACTCTCAATTATTTAACAATTCCTTGAAGCCGCCACTGTAACTCTGGGAATTGAAATACCACTAAGTCCTATCACGGCCACCACTTAGACTTTTTTCTCTTACTATTATTTGTAATTCCATAATCAAGCTAGTTTTCCTACGAAGTTCTGGGGCAGGAGTTTTCTTTTTTCGGAAATTTCATTTGGATAAAGAAACATGGTCAAAAAGTTACAACGGTGCAAATGGTTATACAAAGAAAAACAAGTCTCTCTTCTATCGTTACCCCTAGTTCCTGGACCGCGGGTTCTTAACTTGGGTTAGGAACTGCAGTCTAAGGGTTTCTAGCGTAATGTGAATTTTCTCAATGCATAATTTTCAATGTACAGATAATTTTGCTCGTTTGTAGGGAGAGGATCCAAACTTTTACCTGAGCCTCAAAAGGGTCCATGATGCAGAGAACCTGCTGAAGTAACCGATGCGCCCGAGTGACTCGGAAAGGGGGTGGTGCAGATATCCTGTAATAATTTGTCCCCGTGTGAAAAGTCTACCCCTATCCACTCCGCTCCACTCCGGGGCCGCTTGGAAGCGACGCTCTCCGTGGGGTGCAACCAGCTCTTCCTAAGTTTTCCTCCTGCCGCATTCCTCCCCTCCGGCGCGTCGGCGTGCGCTTACGTCATGACGCCGCACACGCAGCCCCGCCCCTGCAGAGATCGGCGCTGGGACGGAACCCGGGTTCCTCTCAAACCGGGTTTGCGACGCTTTGGCCTGGCTGGCCGTTGTTCTCCGTCCCACTTTTTATTCGGGCCTGCGTCCGCTGCCGCCGTCCCTCAGTTTGCCCCCGGAGGAGGCAGGGCGGCCCTGCGTTCTGCCGTGCGCCCGCGTGGCTGCCACCGCCCCTCCGAATCCTCCGGGGCCGCAGAGGGGTTCGCTACGGAGGGAGGCGGGGGCCTTCGGGAGGAGGAGGCGGAGGAGGCGGAGGAGGAGGAGGGAAGGAAGATGGCGGCCGTGGAACTAGAGTGGATCCCGGAGACTCTCTATAACACCGCCATCTCCGCTGTGGTGGACAACTACATCCGCTCCCGCCGAGACATCCGCTCCTTGCCCGAGAACATCCAGTTTGATGTTTACTACAAGGTATGCGCCGTGGGCCTGCTCTCTGCTCTCCTCCAGCAGCCCCGGGGCCGCACCCCCTTCCACGTCTGCGAACCCCTGCAGTTAACCCCTCACCCTTCGCAGCAGGCTTGCCTCTCGAAACGTCTGGTGCGGTGTCTGCATTGCCAGTGGAGAAGCACCGCGTCTCTCTGTGCCCTGTCTCTTAAGCTTTGGGGCCTTGAAATAATCTTCCTGAGGAGTCTTGCCCCCTGTTGGTGTTCGTTCCACACAGTGGCCCTCTTGGGTAGGCCTTTTGCGTGGACTTCCTCTATCGCGCACCTGTCCCACCTAGTCCTTTCCTTCTAGCCCGTATCTTCAGGATATTTTCCATCCTCTCCTTCCAATTAAGTGTCAGCATCAGCTGGACTTTTTTCCGTGCTCCTCCCACCACCCCTTCCTACTTTCTCATCTCGCCGCCTTCCTTCCCCGGGTGTTTTGGGGTTTTTGCTTCGTGTTTCTTCGTTTCTCCTTTCTTTTCTCAATTGCGAAGGAGTTAGGGATTATTGGAAATAATCTGTGTTTTATTTGCATATTCTTTAAAGCTTTGATTTTTTTGTGGGAGAGGAGGGGCTCTGTACTTGATTTAGGGATTTTGTGAAAATGGGAGTGCTGATCAACTGTTTGAAGAGGACAGGGAGAGATCTTTACTGAAAGAAAAAAATACTTTAGATTATGTTCCTGTGTTTGAAAGTTGCAATCTTGCAGCATTCTTAAATCACTCCCCCTCAAAAATCTGAACAGCAAGTCTCCCAAGCCACTCTCCAAGGAGTTTCAAGGGTAAGTGTCCTTAGATGTGGACTATTTTTGCAGTGTTTTCAGAGTGTGGAGAACTTTATGGACTCAGAGCCTGCCTTTTTCTCTCCCCCACATTTGAATGTGAACACTGGATTTATTATTCAGTCCTCCTTGTCTTGAATCCGCGTCGATAACTCCTAGTGTCCAGTAGCCACCCATGCAAAATGTGATTAGAAGTAGAATGTAATTTATTTTTTAGACCTTAAATACTTCCTCTTGATCTGTAAGTTGGCTGGAACAGTGTAAACTGATATTTTAACAGATGTTTATGTTCTTATGTATGTACGGTGTTTTATGGCAGTTTTATTGGGAAGATTGCCTGCTTTCTCCACCCCTAGAATTTTTTCTTTTTTTTCAGAGTTAGCAGTTGATGGGCTGCATTCTACTAAATCCAGCTGCTTTGCACCAATTCTAACAATTAAAGTGGGGTTCCCCCTTAAATATTTGGAGAAGATTCATTTAGGTCATGCGTATTATTATTTTGGATTTCGAGAAAAAGCTCCCTTTATTCCTAATCCCTTTGATACATTGATTTACTTTTGTGTATTCTAAGGAAATTTTGTTCACTTAAGATACATTCCTCCCCAGGAAGGACAAATTAGATTTGTCTTTCTCAGCCTGGGAAACTGCAGCTTTGTGTGTGCTCTCTGTCCATTTTATTAAATCATATGTAATCTTGTACCTCATATGTAATCTCTCAGAGGAAATCATTGGGAATGTAATCCAAGTGTATTTACTAGTTGAATTCGTTCAAAATGCTTGAATATCTTCTAGTAACTTTCACTTGTAATTGAAACTTTTCATTTGAAGATTATTAATATGAATAGATGGTGCTTTTGTCAGAATTTCTGTTTCACATAATTCACACAGTTTTAATATTGCTCCTTTTTGGTAAACTTTTACTTCTTAATAGTTGTATGCTTATTGGGAGTATGGCACTGTGCTAAGATGAGGGAAGTGTTAAACATGTGCCTGTAACTATGTTAAGTGCTTTTCAGTGTTATCTTGTTTAATCTTCAGAATTAAACTGTGAAGTGGAGTACAGTATAACCCTGCTTTATTGGTGAGAAAGTTAAGTAGTTTAATTAAGGTCTCAAACCTGATATTTAGTTCCTGAGTTCCTTGCTCTTTTCCTTAGATGTCTATCTTAAGATAGTAGGTTATTTTAATGAAAGATATTATAACACTAATTTTTTTATTAGCTTCTATAGGAGTGGAGTGAAAGTCAGTCCCTGGACTCTATTTTAGTCTTTAATGGAGATATAAGAAGAAATTATTCTTTTTATTAAAATTAAAAAAAAAATAGAGATGGGGTCTCGCTGTTTTGCCCAAGCTGGTCTTGAACTCCTGGGCTCAAGCTATCCTCCTGCCTCAGCCTACTGAGTAGCTGAGACTACAGGCATATGCCACCGCACCTGGCTTTTCTTCCTTTTAAACACTATTAGCATATACATATAAGAAACTTTTTTTGTGGAGACAGGATCTTGCTCTGTTGCCCAGGCTGGAGGGCGGTCGTGATCATAGCTCACTGCAACCTTGAACCCCTGGGCTTAAGCAATCTTTCCATCTCAGCCTCCTGAGCAGCTGGAACTACAGGTGCATGCCACCCATGCCTAGCTAATTTTTTTTTTTTAATTTTTAGTATAGATGAGGTCTTGATATATTGCCCAGGCTGGAAAAACTTTTTAAAGCAATATAAGTGCACACATAAATCTAAGATACCTCCCGCCCAGCTTGTGAAAATTTTAGGAAGCTTACTGTTTACAATTTCCAATTTTCTGCACTTTAAAGCCAAGGAGAATCTCGTAATTACAGCTCTCTTGCAGTCCAAATTACCATCAGTAGGCATAGTCATAGACAAAATTGTAGTATTTGTGGAATCATAAATTTCCCCATTCTGCTTGTTTGGTGTAGTACAGTATGACTGTGTTAATTTTTGTAATAGCTTCAGATAAAGGCACAATCGTAAAGCATTAGGAGATGGGGTTATGAAATGAGTGGAAGGTAAAGAAGTAGGAATGTTGACTGCTCCCTAAGCAGGGAAGGGAGAGCATAGAAAGGGTAAAATATGAAATGTTTTTTGTTTTCTTTTTTTAAAAAGAATGGAAGACATTAGAATATATTTGTTGGCTGAGTGGCGGAAACCGAGAGAGTGAGGTTGAGTATCCAAGTGTGGTGGGAAATAAGTTACGGAGCAAGGTCCCTCAGCAGGAACATGAGTTGATGAGTCTTGCCTGTTTTTGGTCTTTCCTCCTTCACCGTGCATAAATTAAGGTATTATCCTTATATTGGAGTTGGGGAAAGAACTCTTCTTCTAAGATCGGAACAAAAGAATTAAAGATGTAAAGGTGCAGGGCTCACACCCATAATTCCAACACTTTGGGAAGCTGAAGCAGGCGGATTGCATGAGCACAGGAGTTCGAGACCAGCCTGGGCAACATAGTGAGACCCCTTCTCTACAAAAAGTAGAAAAAATTATCCAGGCATGGTGGTGCATGCCTGTCATCCCAGCTACTCGGGAGGCTGAGGTGAGAGGATTGCTTGAGATCAGGAGGTCAGAGCCTGCAGTGAGCTGTGAATGTGCCACTGCACTCCAGCCTGGGCAACAGAGGGAGATCCTTTCTCAAAACAAAGCAAGTCGTTAATATAGGTAGGTTTGTAAGAATGATTGTCACGAATTAGGAGGTGAGTTCATTTGCTGAGGGTAAGTGATAGGAGTGGTAGCTTTTATATAGGAAGTCTAAACAGAAGTTGGGAATGTCTACTGAGGTGTATGAGAAGGGAAGATGACTAAAAATAAGTAAAAGAATAGACAGTTCAATAAAAATCAGAACCCTACACAATACAGACATGTGTTGCTTAATGACGGGGATATGTTCTGAGAAATGCATTGTTAGGCAATTTCATGCTTGTGGGAACATCAGAGAGTATATTTACACAAGCCTAGATGGTATAGTCTACTACACACCTAGGTTATATGGGATAGCCTATTGCTCTTAGGCTACAAACTCATATAGCATGTTACTTTACTGAGTACCGTAGGCAGTTGTAACACAATAGTGAGTGCTCGTGTATCTAAACCAGGGGCGTCCAATCTTTTGGCTTCCCTGAGCCACATTGGAAGAAGATAAATCGTCTTGGGCCACACATAAAATACACTAACGATAGCTGATAAGCTGAGGAAAAAAAAAATCTCATAATGTTTTAAGTTAACGAATTTCTTTCGGGTCTCATTCAAAGCTGTCCTGGGGGCCAGGTGCGATGGCTCATGCCTGTAATCCCAGCTCTTAGGGAGACAGAAATGGGAGGATAGCTTGAACTCAGGAGTTCGAGACCTGCCTGGGCAATAAAGCGAGACCCCATTCTTCACAAAAAGAAAAAAAAAGTGTAACTCAAAGCTGACCTGGGCCACATGCAGCCCGCTGGCTGTGCATTGGGCAAGCTTCATCTAAACATAGAAAAGGTACAGTATAAAAGATAAGAAATGGTACATCTGTATAGGGCACTTACCGTGAATGGAGCTTTTAGGACTGGAAGTTGCTCTGGTAAGTCAGTGAGTGAGTGGTGAGTGAATGTGAAAGCCTAAGACATCACTGTACACTACTGTAGATGTTATAAACAGTGTATACTTAGACTACTCTAAATTAATGTTAAAAAATAAAGTAATTGGACTACAATGTCACTAGGCAATAGGAACTTTTCAGCTCTATTATAATCTTCTGGGGCCACCTTTTTGTTTGCAGTTGGTTGTTGACTGAAACTTTATGTGGCATGTGATCGTAATGCTTGGATTCTGAAAGTTTTCTCTCCAAGGGCGTGCAACCATTTTGGTATAAAAGCGGGTAAGATGAAGTGAAAGAATTGTAAGGCAGATGGAGTGATATATGCCTGTAGTCCCATCCTAGCTACACAGGAATCTGAGGCAGGAAGATGGTTTGAGCCCAGAAGTTGGAGGTTGTAGTGTGCTAGCTGCGGTCGTGCCTGTGAATACTGCACTCCAGCCTGGGCAACACGATTATCTCTTAAAAGAAAATTCTAGAACTCTATACAGAGTGAAAGGAAATAGAGACAGGGCTGTGTTCTTATTCTAAAGAATGAAGTTTATGGCCAGGCGTGGTAGCTCACATCTGTAATCCCAACAGTTTGGGAGGCTGAGCCGGGAGGGTCTCTTGAGTCCAGGAGTTCAAGGCTGGCCTGGGCAATGTAGTGAGACTCCATCTCTTTAAAAAAATGAAGTTTATGATCTTTTTATTTTAACTATTGAAGGTCTATTTTGTGCTTTTTCCAAATACAAAGTGTGCCATAGAGTTAAACTTTGTCTGGGTGAAGTGTTTCAGCAATGTGTTCTATGTATTGTTTTCACAATCTTAATTTTTTTTTTTTTTTTTTTTAAACAGAGTCTTGTTCTGTTGCCTGGGCTGGAGTGCATAGGCACAATCTCGGCTCACTGCATCCTCTGCCTCCCAGGTTCAAGTGATTCTCCTGCCTCAGCCTCCCAAGTAGCTGGAATTACAGGCGCCTGCCACCACATCCAGCTAATTTTTGTATTTTTAGTAGAGATGGGGTTTTACCATGTTGGCCAGGCTGGTCTTGAACTCCTGACCGCAGGTGATCCGCCTGCCTGAGCCTCTCAAAGTGCTGGGATTACAGGAGTGAGCCACTGCGCCCAGCCTCCTTAATGATTTTTTTAAAAATTAAAGTATTATGCTGAAAAGAAAAAACAAAATAAAAATAAATACCATGCTGAAAACCATACTAATTAGGTTCTGATTTAGGATCAGAGTTAATTTTTTCTTTTTCTCTGTGTATTTCAGTTGTATAGCTACATACAGCCTGAACTAACATTCAGTTTTCTGAGAATTTAAAAAAATTCACTGATGGCCAGGCATGGTAGCTCATGTCTGTAATCTCAGCACTTTGGGGCCATGGTGGGAGGATTTTTTTTGAGTCCAGGAGTTTGAGACCAGCCTGGGCAACATAGTGAGATCCCATCTCTAGAACAAAGAAAGAATTAGCCATGTGTGGTGTTGCGTGCCTATAGTCTCAGCTACTCAGGAGGCTGAGGCAGGAGGATTGCTTGAGGGGAGGCTGAGGTTGCAGTGAGCTGTCATTGCATCACTGTACTCCAGCCTGGGTGACAGGGTGAGACCTTGTCTCAAAAAAGAAAAAAAATTAAATTTGGCTACTAAAATTATAAAAGTATCAGAATAAATTATTGGGTCAATATTCTGCAATGGGAAATGACCAAAATTTCTTCTTTAAAGAAATTGTTTTTCTTTCTTTTTTAAGAGACAAGGCCTCCCTCTGTCTCCCAGGCTGTAGTACAGTGGCATAATCATATCTCACTGCATCCTTGGACTCTTGGCCCCAAGTGATCCTCCTGCCTCATCGTCCCTTGTAGCTAGGACTACAGATGCATGCCACCACACCTGGTTAATTAAAAAAAAAATTTTCTCCTTCCTGTAGGAGATAACAACAAAAAAAACCTTAAAATTTTTTTTTTTTGTAGAGACCGACCGTATCTCACTGTGTTGCCCAAGCTGGTTTTGAACCTTAGCCTCAAGCAGTCTTCCCACCTCAGCCCTGCAAAGTGCTGGGATTACAGGTGTGAGTCACTGTGCCTAGCCTAAAAAAATATTTTTAAGGTAATGTACAAATTATGAAAATGTCAAACACTATAAAAATAAGTGGCCAGGAGCAGTGGCTCATGCGTGTAATCCCAGCACTTTGGGAGACCAAGGCGGGAGGATTGCTTGAGCCCAAGAGTTTGAGACCAGCCTGGGCAACATAGGGAGACACTGTCTTTACCAGAAAAAAAAAAAAAAAATTTATTCAGGCATGGTGGTGCATGCCTGTGGTCCCAGTTGCTTGGGAGGCTGAGGTGGAAGGATCATTTGAAGCTTGGCAAGTCGAGGCCACTCAGTGAGCTGTGATTGTGCCACTGCACACTAGCCTGGGCAACACAGTGAGAACTTGTCTCAAAGGGAAAAGAAAAAAAGTAATATAAAAATAATTTAAAAATCTATCTTTACCTCTTGTCTTATCTTGCCAACACTGTAATGCCATCTTGGCATGAAGAAGGCATTTCTAGGAATGAAACCAAAGCCCAGAAGGAAAAAAAAGAGATTGATGTGTTGGAATGCATTAAAAAGTAGAGCAGGGAGCAGTGTCTCACTCTTGTAATCTGAGAACTTTGGGAGGCCAAGGTGGGAGGATGGCTTGAGCCTAAGAGTTCTAGACCTACCTGGGCAACATAGGGAGACCCTGTCTCTACAAAAAAATTAAAAATTAGCCAGGCATCGTGGCACATGCCTGCGGTCCCAGCTACTCAGGAGGATCGCTTGGGCCTGGGAGATTCAAGGCTGCAGTGAGTGGTTATCATGACACTGCACTCTGAACCTCCAGAGTGAGACCCTCTCTCTCTCTCTCTCTCTCTCACACCACCACACACACACACACACACACACACACACACACACACAAAAAGCTGGGCATGATAGCTCATGCCTATAATCCCAGCACTTTGAGAGGCCAAGGCAGGCAGATTGCTTAAGCCTAAGAGTTCAAGACTAGCCTGGGTAACATGGCAAAATGGTGTCTCTACCAAAAACAATAAAAAATTAGCTAGGCATGGTGACATACACCTGTAGTGCCAGTTACTTGGGAGAATTGCTTGAGCCCAGGATGCGGAGGTTGCAGTGAGCCAAGATCATGCTACTGCACTGAGAATGAGACTGTCTCAAAAAAAAAAAAAAAAAAAAAGGAAATTGTAAGCACACTTTAAAAAAACACTATGCAGATGACAGCATTTGACAGATGAAGGGCATGTTTTCTAATACAGAAAGATCTAATGCTAATCAGTTTGAAAAAGGCAGCTAAGGCAACTAATTCATGTCCCAAAAACCAGCTTACAGAAGAGGAAATATGAATGGCCAATGAACATTAAAAGATACTCAACCGAAATACAAATTCAAATGCAAGATGAAGCCAGATGCAAGGTAATCATGATGATGAAGAAAGAAAATCTGGAGGAATTCAACTTGTTACCTGGCTATAACAATTAAGGTAATATGATATTGGCACATGGATTGACAAACAGACCAATGGATCGAAATGGACAGTCCGGAAACAGACTGACACATATACTATCACTTGTATTATGATAAAAGTGACACAGCACTATGATAGGGAAAGTCAAAGTAATGGTATTGGTTAATTAATTTCTGTATCAGGGAAGAAAGTATCTTGACTTTACCTCACACCACACACAAAAGTCATTTCCAGATAAATTGCTGACCTAAATATGAAAAAAGTTTTTTAGAAAAGAATTTTCTTTATGTCAGCAAAGATTAATTTGGATCTCAAAGTGGTTAAATATAAAGGAAGTGTGATAAATTGGTGCTATATTAAGATCAAGAACATCTCATCAAAAGATATCATTAAGCAAGTGAAGAGTCAAGCCACAGAGTGGGAGAAGATATTTGCAGTACCTGTATCTGACAAAGGACTCATTGTACACCTAAAGAACTGTACGTTAATAGCAGAGAAAAGGCCGAGCATGGTGGCTCACGCCTGTAATCCCAGCACTTTGGGAGGCCAAGGCAGGTGGATCACCTGAGGTCAGGAGTTCAAGACCAGCCTGGCCAACATGGTGAAACCCCATCTCCACTAAAAATAAAAAAATTAGCCAGGCATGGTGACAGGCACTTGTAATCCCAGCTATTTGGGAGTCTGAGGCAGGAGAATTGCTTGAACCCAGGAAACGGAGGCTGCAGCGAGCTGAGATTGCGCCATTGCACTCCAGACTGGGCGACACAGTGAGAAAAATACTCAGTTTTTTTTTCGTTTGTTTGTTTTTTGAAGAGAATTTGAATAGGCATCCCAAAAGAGAATTTTCAAAAGGCCAAACATTTAGAAAGAAACTCAACCTTATTTTGTCTTCAGAGAAGTACTGTTTTACTGTATACCCATCACAGTGACTCAGTGAAAATGTTAGCAAGGATATGGAGAAATAAAAAACTCTTCATACATTGTTAATGGGAATATAAGTTGATATGCCGTTTTGGAAAAGTAGCATTATCTACTAAAACTGATCATAATAAACATACCCTGTAATCCAGTAATGCTACTTCAAGATATATACACTTGTGAATGTTCATAGCACTGCTATTCATAATAGCCCAAAGGTGGAAACTGTCCAAATACCCATCAATAGAAGAATATTAATAAGTAGTGGGATAGTCATGTAGTAGAATATTACACAATGAAAATGAATGAACAGCAGCTACTTGAAATAATATGAATGAATTTTGCAAATGATAATTAGTGAAATAAACCAGTCACAGGAATATATACCAGAGGTTCCTAAACTTTCTCCCTTTATAACCCTTGGTTCATGGCAACCCCAGGCCAAAAGAAATACCTGACAGTTCTGTTTATTAAGTAGTTAGATCCAAAAAAACTTCGTATTATTTATGTCCTAACAACTTAAGATCTGTTTTTTAAAATGCACAAAAATTGAAAGAAAAAAACTTTCATTCTTAGACAACCACATTAACTGATGGGATGTTTGTTTGTTGGGCACTGTACAGCATCTCAAACCTTGGAATCAGATTGGATACCACCACTCTCATCTTTTTTTTTTTTTTTTTTTTTTTTTTTTTTTTTTTTTTGAGAGGGAGTCTCACTCTTTTGCCGAGGCAGGAGTGCAGTGGCATGATCTCTGCTCACTGCAACCTCTGCCTTCTGGGTTCAAGCAGTGCTGCCTCAGCCTCCCCAGTAGCTGGGATTACAGGTGTGCACCACCACACCTGGGTAATTTTTTATATTTTTGGTAGAGACGGGTTTTCACCATGTTGGCCAGGCTGGTCTCCAACACCTGACCTCAAGTGATCTGCCTGTCTCGGCCTCCCAGAGTGTTGGGATTACAGGCGTGAGCCACCGCGCCCAGCTTCATCTGATGTTCCATATTGACTTTTGCATATTACTCTTTTTATCACAGCAACCACTGAAAACACAGCTTCATAAAGATGTCATTGAAAGCAATGTAGTATACCAGTCTAGTAGTTGGTATAGTGCATTGCAGATGTTGAATGTTGTTTCTCTCAAATTAAGAATATCTTGCAGTGCCTCAGGGCACCTTGGTGCACAGTTTGGAAACTGGATGTATAATATATGATCCCATTTATATGAAGTTCAAAACAGGCAAAATTTAGTTGTTGGAAGTTGGGAGACGCTATTCTTGGACAGGAGTGGCGAGGCAGGGAGAGATGTGAGGGGAGGCTTCTGAGATTCTGGTTATACTTTTTTTATTATCTGAATGCTGGTTACAAGTGAAAAATTTATCAAGCTTCACATTTAAAATATGAGTTGTTCGCTCTTCTGTATGCGTGTTATACTTTGATTTAAAAATGTTAAAATGGGCTGGGCGTGGTGGCTCATGCCTGTAATCCCAGCACTTTGGAAGGCCAGGGTGGGTGGATGGCTTGAGTTCAGGAGTTCGAGACCAGGCTTGCCAACATGGTGAAACCCCGGGTCTACTAAAAGTACAAAAATTAGCCAGGCATGGTGGCTGGTGCCTGTAATCCCAGCTACTTGAAAGGCTGAGGCAGGAGATCTGCTTGAACCTGGGAGATGGAGGTTGCAGTGAGCCAAGATCGCGCCACTGCACTCCATCCTGGGTGACAGGGTGAGACTCTGTCTCAAAAAAAAAAAAAAAATTAAAATAGGCCAGGCGCAGTAGTTCATGCCTGTAATCCCAGCACTTTGGGAGGCCGAGGTGGGTGGATTACTTGAGGTCAGGAATTCGACACCAGCCTGGACAACATAGTGAAACCCCATCTCTACTAAACATACAAAAATTAGCTGGGCATGGTGGCGGGTACCTGTAATCCCAGCTACTTGGGAGGCTAAGGCAGAAGAATCACTTGAACCTGGGAGGTGGCAGTTGCAATGAGCTGAGATTGCACTGCTGCACCCCAGCCTAGGCGACAGAGTGAGACCCTGTCTCAAATAAAAAATTAAAAAAAAAAAAGTTTTAAAATGACATCAGCCTTCACCTATCAGATCGTCATGCTTTAAAAATTCAAATCACTCATACCTTTTAACCAACAATACAATTTAAGGAATTTTTCCTGCAGGAATACTTGTTGAATGTGTGGAAAATCCTATTAGAGGATATTCAGTGTTTGTTCATAAACACCGTTGTTTATGATGGCAAAAATTGAAAACAACCATATGCTAATCAGGAATGGAATATCATAGTGCATTTATAAAGAACGAGTATTCTATATGTACTGGAGTAGAGATGCCAGAACATAGAGCAAGTAGGGAGAATAAAAAGTTTGTTACAAAGTAGTGTGAATAGAATCATCTTATGTGTGTGTTTTGTTTTTGGTTTTTTTGGTAGAAACGGGATCTGGCTCTGTTGCCCAGGCTGGTCTTGAGTTCCTGGCGTTAGGCGGTCTTCCTGCCTTGGCTTCCTAAAGTGCTGGCATTATAGGTATGAGCCACCTTGCCTAGCCTCCACTGTGGGTTTTTTTTTTGTTTGTTTTGAGACAGGGTCTTGCTCTGTTACCCAGGCTGGAATGCAGTGGTGCAATCACCACTTACTACGACCTCTACCTCCTAGGCCCAAGTGATCCTCCCTAGTAGCTGGGACTTACAGGTGTGTACTGCATGCTCAGCTACTTTTTGTATTTTTTGTAGAGATAAGGTTTTGCCGTGTTGTTCAGGCTGGTGTTGAACTCCTGGGTTCAAGTGATCTTCCTGCCACAGCCTTCCAAAGTGTTGGGATTATAATGGTGTGAGCCACCATGCCTGGCTGTGTGTGTGTGTGTTTTTTTTTTTAATGTGGGGAAAATATGTATATTTATGTGTTTGCATTGAAAGAAGAATATAGGGGAACACAACAAAATTTTAATGGTGTTTACTCAAGGGGTAGGATTGCAGTTGCTTTTTACTTTGTACATATATGCTCTATTTTTTTTTTTTTTTTTTTTTTCTGAGACGGAGTTTCACTCTTCTTGCCCAAGCTGGAGTGCAGTGGCATCTGCAACCTCTGCTTCCCAGGTTCAAGCGATTCTCCCACCTCAGCCTCCCGAGTAGCTGGGATTACAGGCGCCTCCTACCATGCCCGGCTAATTTTTTGTATTTTTAGTAGAAATGGGGTTTCACCATGTTAGCCAGGCTGGTCTCGAACTCCTGACCTCAGCTGATCCTCCCGCTTCGGCCTCTCAAAGTGCTGGGATTACAGATGTGAGCCACCGCACCCGCCCTCAAAATAAAAATGTAGAAAACATTGATTTTGGTGGATCTATCTTGACAACCATATTTCTCCATGAGAAGCTTCAGCTGTTCCTCCTTCTTTGTGTCCGTCTTCTGAAATGCCCTGTTGGCATTATAGTACAAAACTACAAGTTATCTGTCACAAAAATTGAATCCCGATAGGTGATCACAAGCATTCTTGGCAACAAAAATGTCTTCATAGACCACATAAGCCGTTCCTCTAGTTTCAGGTGTGTTCTCCACTCTGATTTGATGAATAGTTCCATATTTCCCAAATATACATTGATGCAGCTGTGATTGTGTATGGCAAATTTCTTATATATAATATCTGATTTACTTCAGGTGGAAGTTGAATGCTTGCCCTCTTGGCCGCTTGCATTGCTGTCTTGGCAGGCTGATGAGGTTACTGTAGCAAAAACTGAAATTCTTCTGGACACCTTCCGAGCTCGCTGGGCTTTAGGCGCTGCACGGCGTCAGGGGCAGGATGTCAACACCCAAGCCCAGCTAATTTTTGTATTTTTAGTAGAGACGGGGTTTCACCATGTTGGCCAGATGGTCTCGATCTCCTAACCTCATGATCCACCCACCTCGGCCTCCCAAAGTCCTGGGATTACAGGCGTGAGCCACCGCGCCCAGCAGAAAGTGTTTTCTTATAGCTATACTGCCCTCTCCTTCTGTCTCATGGAAACACTTCTGATTTTCACCACATATTGATAGTGAAGCTTCAAGAAGAGAAGCTGAGAAACTTATCCCAAATATAGAGATTGCTGGTATATATTGTGTTATGTATGACTGGTTATTGCTGGCTAGGCCTTACATCTAACTAGATTTTTGTTTTGAACTTCCATTTGTGCTGTGGTAACATCTCCTACCACTAACAAAATCATACTATCTTGAAAATTATGCCATTGACCTATAAAGTGAGGTATAGAGTTGGAGCATCTGGGTAAATACACATAAGTTCATTCTTTTAACCATTGGGGGGAAAAAACTCTTAATTTCTTGTTTCATTGATGATTGACCTAGTGACACCACCATCATAAATGGACAGCATATGTAAGTTTTAGTAAAGGGTTGCCCTTTTATTTGAATATTATCTGAAATGACACTTTAATGAAGCAACAGATAAAGGACATTAAATGTAAGGTATAAAGTACAAAGAAAAGGAATATCAGTATTCTAATATAATTTTTTTCAGAGTACATTTCAGATGATTTTTTTTCCCCCAGAAACAGGATCTCACTTTGTCGCCCAGGCTCTGGTGTAGTGGAGCAATTATGGCTCACTGCAGCCTCAACCTCCCAGGCTCAGGCAAACCTCCCACCTCAGCCTCCCAAGTACCTGGGGCACATGCCACCATGCTTGGCTAATTTTTTTATTTTTTGTAGCGATGGGGGTCTCCCTACGTTGTCCAGGCTGGCCTTAAACTCCTGGGCTCAAGCAGTCCTCCCACCTTGGCCTCCCAGAGTGCTGGGATTACAGGTGTGACCCACCACGCCCAACATCAGATGAGTTTTTTACTTTTTAAAATTATTTGTTTTGAGACAGGATTTTGCTGTGTTGTCCAGGCTGGAGTGCAGTGGTATAATCATGACTCACTGCAGCCTCGACCTTCAGGGCTCAAGTGATCCTTCCACCTCAGCCACCCAAGTAGTTGGGACTACAGGTATGTACTACCACGTCTGGCTAATTTTTTATTTTTTGTGGAGATGAGGGTCTCACTACATTGCCCAGGCTGGTCTCAAACTCCTGGTCTCAAGCAATCCTCTCATCTCGGCTTGCCAAATTGCTGGGATTACAGGTGTGAACCACTGTGCCAGCCTTCAGATGAGTTTTGAGATCAGAGGATAATGATAAATGAATCATGTAAATGATGATAACTCATGTGTGTCAAATGAAACATATTCTTTTATGTTAGAGGTAAAGGATACATTTACAAGACTTTCTTTTTTAAAAAATTAAATACATACAAAAATGGAATAGAATAATGGATTCCTATGTCTATCACCTAGCTTTAACAGTTACCGATTCTTGGCCAGTCTTGTTACTGAATCTGTTCTCCCATTCATTTTCCCCTTCCATGTGATATTTGGAAGCAAATCTAGACATCAGATGATTTCTTTTTTGTTGTTGTTTTTTGTGTTTTTTAAGACAGAGTTTCACTGTTGTTGCCCAGGCTGGAGTGCAATGGTCCAATCTTGGCTCACCACAACCTCTGCCTCCTGGGTTCAAGCAATTCTTCTGCCTCAGCCCCCCGGGTAGCTGGGATTACAGGCATGCGCCACCATGCTCAGCTAATTTTGTATTTTTAGTAGAGATGGGGTTTCTCTGTGTTAGTCAGGCTGGTCTCAAACTCCCAACCTCAGGTGATCCACCTGCCTAGGCCTCCTAAAGTGCTGGGATTACAGGCGTGAGCCACCACGCCTGGCCAGGTCATTTCATCTAGAAATGTTTTAGTAACTACCTTACTATTATAACACCTGAGGAAAATGAATGGTAATTCCTTAATGTTCTTAAATGTACAGTCACTGTTCAAATTTTCAGTTATTTCAAACGTGTATTTTTTTTTTTTTTTTTTTTTGAGACGGAGTCTCGCTCTGTCGCCCAGGTTGGAGTGCAGTGGCGCAATCTCGGCTCACTACAACCTCCGCCTCCCAGGTTCAAGCAATTCTCCTGCCTTAGCCTCCTGGTAGCCGGGACTACAGGCACGCACCACCATGCCTGGCCAATTTTTGTATTTTTAGTAAAGACAGGGTTTCACCGTGCTGGCCAAGTTCGTCTTGAACTCCTGACCTTGTGATCCACCTGCCTCAGCCTCCCAAAGTGCTGGGATTACAGCCATGAGCCACCATGCCTGGCCTCAAATGTGTATATTTTTATAGTTTGCTTGTTTGGATCAGGATGCAGGTAAGTTCCACATGTTAGCATTTTCTCAATACACCTCTTGAGTCTCTCTTGATCTATAGTTTACCTTTCCTTCTGTTTTATTTTCTTTGCAATTTACTTGTTAAGAAACAGATTCATTTGTCCTGTAGACTTTAAAGAGTTTCCTGAAGTCTAGATTTTGCTGATCAGTATATACAGCATTTTCATCTCCCCTCAGAAACACTTCGATGTTTTTGCATTTGTCTGTCTGGGGACTTCATGGGTTTCACTGGTTTCAGGCCAGTTTTTAATGCCAGATTCTGAGTTTGGGGTCTGTAAATCATCTAGGTAGTATCAATTTGGACTAGGTACCCATGTGTGTCCTGGGCTGGAGGTTTCAGTTTTTCATAGGAGACTTGCTAGGGCTAGAGGAGATATTCTAGACTTCTTTAGGCAGGTAGTTAGACTTCTTTAGGCAGGTAATTAATCTCCACGTCTCTTTGCTTACAGGATATGCTGCCTCAGCTCCTTTCTGGTCTTTGATACTCTAGCTTGAAAGTATTCAGAGGTATAAACTACTCTGTTTTCCTTCTTTCCTAGCTGCTTTCAAGTTTGTGTTTTCTTAATTTTTGGCAACTGTGGAGTTTCTATGCTTGGTTTCAATTTAGCTATTTATCCAAAAGTTATTTTGTGATTTTTTTTTTAATATATATCCAGCCTTTCTGTGTCCGAAAAAGGGTCAAAAGGTTAGCATCTTTGTCAGTGCTATGTGCCATATTGCTAGAAGTGTTACTAGGAATTCCTCTGCATCTGAAGTTGTTGGAGTGGATATTTTATCTGTATTCTTAAAGCAGTTTGCCTGCCTTCATCATATAATCTGTGAACATTGTTTTTCTGTTCTGAAAGATTCTAAATTTTTTGAAATCAGAGAACAGTTCTACCAAAAAATACACAAATTAGCCAGGCATTGGTGGCTCGCACCTGTAGTCCCAGCTACTCCGGAGGCTGAGGCTGGAGAATCGCTTGAGCCCAGGAAGCAGAGGCTGCAGTGAGCTGGGATTGCACCACTGCACTCCAGCCTGGGTGACAGAGTGAGACCCTGTCTCAAAAAAAAGAAAAAAACAACTTGGCTGGGTGTAGCAGGGTGTGTCTTTAGTTGTAGCTACTTGGGAGGTTGAGGTAGGAGAATCTCTTGAGCCCAGGAGTTGGAGGCTGCAGTGAGCTATGATCACGCCACTGCACTCCAGCCAAGGTGACAGTGAGACCCTGATTCAAAAAAATGAAAATGAAAGGTGCTTATAGTCTGATTGGAGAGGCAGTAGTCAACTGTGTGAAACTGAGGTTTTTCCCAAAGTATCAAATTTACCAACCGGATTAATCTGGACAATTTCAGTAAATAAGGATGTAATATAATAACAATACTAAATAATTGATTCCCTAATTATAAACTCCAGAGTAGAGACTGTGTCTTGAATTTTTTTGTGTCTTCTGAGGTTCTGAGTTCCATCCAAAGTAAGTAAGTACCAATTTGGGTTATTCATTTAGAAAATATTTAATGGGGCCAGGCATGGTGGCTCATGCTTGTAATCCCAGCACTTTGGGAGGCTGAGGTGGGCAGCTCACTTGAGGTCAGGAGTTCTAGACCAGCCTAGCCAACATGGCAAAATCCCATCTCTACTAAAAGTATAAAAATTAGCCAGGTGTGGTGGTACACGCCTGTAATCCCAGCTATTCAGGAGATTGAGGCACGAGAACCACTTGAACCCAGGACGCGGAGGTTGAAGTGAGCCAAGATTTTGCCACTGCACTCTAGCCTGGGTGACGGAATGAGACTCTGTCTCAAAAAAAAGAAAAAAGAAAAATATTTAATGGGGCAAGGGTTGAAAAACTACTTACTGGGTACTGTTTCGCTACTTGGGTGTGGGTTCAGTTGAAGCCCACACCCCAGCATTATGCAATATAACTCTGTAACAAGCCTGCACATGTACCCCTGAATCTAAAATTTTTGAAAAGAGAGGAAAGAAATTTTTTTTTTTTTTTTTTTTTTTTTTTGAGATGGAGTCTCACTCTGTCGCCAGGTTGGAGTGCAGTGGTGTGATTTCAGCTCACTGCAACCTCTGCCTCCCAGGTTCAAGAGATTCTCCTGCCTCAGCTTCCCGAGTAGCTGGGACTACAGGCACCCGCCGTCACGCCCAGCTAATTTTTGTATTTTTAGTAGAAACGGGGTTTCACCATGTTGGCCAGGATGGTCTCGATCTCGACCTCGTGATCTGCTCGCCTCGGCCTCCCAAAGTGCTGGGATTACAGGCGCGAGTCACTGCGCCCAGCTGAAAATATTTTTTTTTTTTTAAATATTGAATGTATATCTTGTACTAGGCACTGTGCTAGATATTGGGAATATAATGGTGACTGTAGTCACCTCATAGAATGTAGAGTGTAATGGAATAATATATTTAACAAATCACTGTTTAAGTGAATGCATGCATGTCTTAATGCTACTGTGGAGGTAAAAAAACAGTGTGTCATGAGAAAGTTTAACAGGACACAATTTAGATTGCCGAGTCAGGGGAAGAGCTCTGTGAGGAAGTGACATAGTGTAGTTGAGAGGATTTGGATGGGTTATAAACTAACCAGGCAAAGAATTATGTTACCAGTGTTTCATGTAAAGGTAGTAGCATATGTGTGCAAAAGTTATGAGCCAAAAGAAAGCTAAGGTAGCAGGAGTGTAGGAGACAGGGAGAAACAGTAGTAAACGATGAAGTCAGAAATGTAGGCAGGCGTCAAGGCCAGGGGCAGTGGCCCAGGCCTGTAATCCCAGCACTTTGGGAGGCCTAGATGGGAGTATCTCTTGAGCCCAAGAGTTTGTAGACCAGGCTAGGCAACATAGTGTGACCCCATCTCTACAAAAAAATGGAAAAATTAGCCAGGCATGGTTGTGCATACCTGTAGTACCAGCTCTATCTGGGGCTGAGGTGGGTGGATTGCTTGAGCCCAGGAAGGAGATTGAGGCTCCATTGAGTCATGATCATGCCACTGCCCTCCAGCTTGTGAGACAGAGGCCAGACTGTCTCCCAGAGAAAAAAAAAAAAAAAAAAAAGACCAGGCATGGTGGCTCACACCTGTAATCCCAGCACTTTGGGAGGCTGAGGCAGGTGGATCACCTAGGTCAGGAGTTTGAGAACAGCCTGGCCAACATGGTGAAACCCCATCTCTACTAAAAATACAGAAATTAGCTGGGCATGGTGGCGGGCACCTGTAATCCCAGCTACTCGAGAGACTGAGGCATGAGAATTGCTTGAACCCGGGAGGCAGAGGTAGTGAGCTCAAGTGGCACCACTACACTCCAGCCTGGGTGACAAGAGTGAAACTCCATCTCAAAAAAAAAAAAAAAAAAAAAAAAAAAAAACACAAGGGTCAGGTGGCTTTTAGGATCTCAGAGGTAACATTAAAGATTTTGGATTATGGGCCGGGCACGGTGGCTCACACCTGTAATCCCAGCACTTTGGGAGGCCGGCGGATCACAAGGTCAGGAGATCAAAACTATCCTGGCTAACATGGTGAAACCCCGTCTCTACGAAAAATACAAAAAATTAGCCGGGCATGGTGGCAGGCGCCTATAGTCCTAGCTACTCGGGAGGCTGAGGCAGGAGAATGGCGTGAACCCAGGAGGCGGAGCTTGCAGTGAGCCGAGATCGTGCCACTGCACTCCAACCTGGGCGACAGAGCGAGACTCCATCTCAAAAAAAAAAAAAAAGATTTGGATTATGTTCTACATTGGGGGTGCCATTTAAATAAAGGTTTTAAACAAGAGAATGGCATGATATGAGTTACTTTTTTACAAGATTATTCTGGTTACTGTGTGGACAGTAATTTTGAGGGAGACAAGAGTGGTAATAGAGAGACTAATTCTATCAAACCTTTACAGTAATCTAGGTGAAATATTTGAGATATAAATCCTATACCATATATATAAACGTTGTATTATTTCAGATTTTTATATGGATGCATATATAATGTAGATATACAATTTAGAAGCAAAAGTGGAATTTTATTACACTTTTCAGGAACTTGTTCACTTCATATAACATAGTCATTTTTCCTTGATAACAACCCCTTTTCATTTCTGAAGTTTTTTAAAGACTCTCTGAGAAAGTTCCAAACATGAATGAGATGCACAGGTTTCATTGGTATATGTGAGTGTGTGCATGCAATTATGTGCCTTCAGTTTTTCTTAGAAAATGGTGTTTTTTGGTTGGTTGGTTGGTTTTGAGACAGAGTCTCAGTGTCACCCAGGCTGGAGTGCAGTGCACAATATCAGCTCATTGCAACCTCCACCTCCTGACTTTGAGCAATTCTTGTGCCTCAGCTTCCCAAGTAGCTGGGACACATAACCATGCCGGGGCTAATTTTTATATTTTTGGTATAGTCAAGGTTTCGCCATGTTGGCCAGGCTGATCTTGAATTTTACCTGTGATGTAATGCTTAGGAAAGCAATGTTAGCAGGTAGCTTTTAATACTGCTATGATATAATTTTTTTTACCATTTAAAACTTTGATAAATCTGGAATTCATGTTTGTTACATTTTATCAGGTAGGCATCTTTGTTTACCCATTTTTATGCACTCTTTATTAAGTAATTTTTTTCTTTCCTCAGTGATCTTAAAATGCTTCTTTTGTCATACGTTGATTTTTATATACACTAAGGTCTGTTTTTGAACTTTGCATTTTATTCTGTTGGTTGGTCTATCTTCATAACTGTATAATACTGTTTTAATTGTATTTTATTATCTGTTTTTATATCTGGTGGGAGGTAATTTGCCTACATCTAGAAATAAGCTTGTTTTCCCTTTCTTTAAGGTACCAACAGCTAAAAGTAGTTGATATAGCCCTTTAATAGCTTCATTATGCTACGGGTACATAATATAAACACTGTAATGAACTAAAATAAGTTTTAAAAATCTTATATGAGAATCATTACCGGAATAAAAAGCATCAGTTTCCTCTCTTCTAAGCTCTGTTTCATAAGATGTATGAATCTATGAGGGGAGTAACCTTTAAATCTATCATTTCTATAAAAATATATTAAATTGTCCATTTAATGCTTTTAAAAATTTCCTTTTATATTATCTTCAAGAGGCAATATAGGTTAAGTTGTTAAGAACATGAATGTAGGGACAGACTGCCTGGGTCAGATTCGTGCTTTGCCCATCCTAATTGTGTGATTTTGAGAAGGTTATTTAACTGTATATGACTCAGTTTCCTCATCTGTAAAAGGATAAAATGAATAATTTATGAAAAGCACTGAGAACAGTGCCTGACACATAAAAGATCTCTGTATGATTAGAAGTTATTTTTATTCTGGATTGGTATCCAAAAACCCCTTTAATTCATAAGATGTATTAATTTCAGGCCGGGCATGGTGGCAGACACCTATAATCCCAGCACATTGGGAGGCTGAGGCAGGCAGATCACCTGAGGTCAGGAGTTCAAGACCAGCCTGGCCAACATGGTGAAACCCCATCTCTACTAAAAATACAAAAATAAGCTGGGCGTGGTGGCGGGCGCCTGTAATCCCAGCTACTCCAGAGGCTGAAGCAAGGGAATCACTTGAACCTGAGAGGTGGAGTTTGCAGTGAGTCAAGGTCACGCCACCATACTCTAGCCTGGGCAACAAGAGCAAAACTCTGCCTCAAAAAAAAAAAAAAAAAAAAATTACTTTGCATTTTTTAGATAAACTTGGTAAGGATGAGTTGAAACGAATTACCCTTTCCCAACAATTTAAATGTGAGTGCATTTTAACTAGAGAAACTCATGCCTGTAATCCCAGCACTTTGGAAGGCTGAGGCGGGCGGATCATGAGGTCGAGAAATCCAGACCATCCTGGCTAACATGGTGAAACCTTGTTGCCACTAAAAATACAAAAATTACCTGGGCTTGGTGGCCCGCGCCTGTAGTCCAGGCTATTTGGGAGGCTGAGGCAGGAGAATCACTTGAACCCGGGAGGTGGAGGTTACATTGAGCTGAGATCATGCCACTGCACTCCAGCCTGGCAACAGAGTGAGAGACTCTGTCCCAAAAAAAAAAAAAAGAAAAAATTTAAACGGCCAAATATAGACTCTCATTTAGTAGGATACACCAGTTTCAGTCATTAAAGGAATACAGTGAGTTGTAAGATAACATAAAATTTTGTTTTTAGGCAGAGTAGTTGTGTAACTTGTTTTTGTTTATTCTTTTTTTGTTTTTTTTTGAGACAGAGTTTTGCTCCGTCACCCAGGCTGGAGTGCAGTGGCGCGATCTTGGCTCCTTGCAACCTCTGTCTTACGAGTTCAAGCGATTCTCTCCCAGCCTCCCGAGTAGCTGGGATTACAGGTGCCTGCCACCATGGGCCTGTTTAATTTTTATATTTTTAGTAGAGACAGGATTTCTCCATGTTGGCCAGTCTGGTCTCGAACTGTTGACCTCAGCTGATCCACCCCCCTTGGCCTCCCAAAGTGCTGTGATTACAGGCGTGAGCCACCATGCCCAGCCTGTTTATTCTGTTTTTAAAAAGAAATTCTAAGCCTTAAGTTTGATAATGAAGAGTCAGTCATTTTGGTAAGAAGCTAAGATTGTTGTCTTAGTGTTTTTGGAGTGTGTGTTTGTATTTATTTTGATAACTGTTCTGTCGCAAATCAGAAATTTATCACCTTAAGCCCATGTTATAAGAATGTGGTCGTAAGTTCTCAGCTTTATTTTCCCTGAGTTATTCTGTTTTGGTTGTCAAGTAAATAAGACAGCAGTTAATAGGAGTGAATTTTACAGCATGCATTCCCAGAAGCTCTTACTTTTCTATAGCAGAAAACAGAGTCCTCTATAAGGATAGCAAATATAGGCTGAACGCAGTGGCTCACACCTGTAACCCCAGCACTCAGAGAGGCTGAGGCAGGAAGATCACTTGAGCCCAGGAGTTTGAGACCGAGTGCTGC
This sequence comes from Nomascus leucogenys, assembly GCF_006542625.1. Lineage (NCBI taxonomy): Eukaryota > Metazoa > Chordata > Mammalia > Primates > Hylobatidae > Nomascus > Nomascus leucogenys. The sequence continues at coordinate 9,495,871 of NC_044394.1, read as the reverse complement.
ATTGAGCTATAATTGTGCCACTGTACTGCAGCCTGGGTGACAGAGTAAGCTTAACCATTAAAAAATAAATAAATTAAATAAATAAATAGAAATAACAAATCTTTCCTGATGAAGGTTTTAATGTCAACATAAATGTCTAACTATTACATGAAGATAACATTTCCTCCTTTCCTTCCTGAGCATGTGGTGGCCCCTGTCCCCTCTCCTGTCCAGCAGTTACAGATTTTTTTGAAGCAGTCATTATGGATTTGGGTTAATATATTTACCTAATTTGACCTGACCTCCATTGTGACTAGTGATTTATGCCCAGGAGTGTGCTGAGGTTTTATTATGTTTTCCATGCACCAAGTAAACTAGCCCATTTGGAGAGTGACCTTGTCTTCTTTATGAAACCCATGTTCTCATCAACTGAGCTGTGAAGTGCCTGTAATATAGAGTCAAATAAATCCTGCTTTCTAAGGCACTGTATTATTTATATAGCATATGTAAATTCAGAAGCATTTGGTCTTGAGGTCAGGAGTTCAAGACCAGCCTGGCCAACATGGTGAAACCCCTTCTCTACTAAAAATACAAAAAAAAATTAGGCATGGTGATGCATGTCTGTAATCTTAGCTACTAGGGATACTGAGGTGGGAGGATTGCTTGAACCCGGGAGGCAGAGGTTGCAGTGGGCCGAGATCGCACCACTACACACTCCTGGGTATTGTATCGCCTGGGCAACAGAGCAAGACTGTGTCTCAAAAAGCATTTGGTGACATTGAGGCGGGGTTGCAGGGAGGGACAATAGTATTTGTCATTCTGTTTATTTATTTATAATCTTTTTGAGACAGGTTCTCACTCTCACCCAGGCTGTATTGTTGAGAGAGGGTGTCACTATGTTGCCCAGGCTGGTCTCCAGCTCCTGGGCTCAAGCAATCCCCTTGCCTCAACTTCCCAAATAGCTGAGACTACAGGTGCATGCCACTACACCTAGCGAATTTATTTATATTTTATAAATAGGGTCTTGCTATGTTGCCCAGGCCTGTCTCAAACTCCGGCCTCAAGCAATACTCCCTCCTTCGCCTCCTTAGTAGCTGGAATGACAGGATCAAACCACAGCGCCCAGCCTTAAAATGTTATTTTAAATTGTAGTTCTAAAAAGTCAGAATGTATAAACAATTATGACATGATTAGAAATCCTGCCATCCTGTATTACTATTGACATCCCTCTACTATTGGTGTGTTTTTGATGTGTTATACCCAGGACTGAACTGAGATTTTTGAGGTGGCCATATTGACCAGCTCTGTTTTCTGGACATTATCTTTGCTATTATTTTGATAATTTTACATTGACTCTCCAGTTTTGCCTAAGTTAAAAGGTTAACAGTTAACATGATTTTTATCTGTATTTAATAAATACATAATTATACAGCACTTTGTAGTACTTGCCATGTTCCAGGTACTGTTCTAGGTGGTTTACAAATACCAAGTTGTAACGATTATATACAACTATTAAAATATTTTTATATGAATTGTAGAAATTTGTTAGTATTACATTTCTCTTAACATAAGCATCTTTCCTGAAATTAATCAAATTACATTTATCAAATATGATTAAAGTAAAAACAATAATTAAATTGCAAAATTTTTAAGTCATAATTACTTGTTTTTTATTTCAGCTTTACCAACAGGGACGCTTATGTCAACTGGGCAGTGAATTTTGTGAATTGGAAGTTTTTGCTAAAGTACTGAGAGCTTTGGATAAAAGGTAAATTCTTTTTTTAAAAATTGTAAAATATACGTAACATAAAATTTACCATTTTAACCGAATTCAGTGGCATTAAGTATATTCACATTGTGGGCTGGGTGCTGTGGCTTACGCCTGTAATCCTAGCACTTTGGGAGGCTGAGGTGGGCATATCACGAGGTCAGATCGAGACCATTCTGGCTAACATGATGAAACCCTGTCTTTACTAAAAATACAAAAAATTAGCCAAGCGTGGTGGTGGGTGCCTTAGTCCCAACTACTTGGGAGGCTGAGGCAGGAGAATGGCGTGAACCTGGGAGGCGGAGCTTGCAGTGAGCCAAGATCGCACCACTGCACTCCAGCCCGGGCGACAGAGCAAGACTCCGTCTCAAAAAAAAAAAAAAGTATATTCACATTGTGCAACCATCAACACCATTCATTTCCAGAACTTTTTCATTACCCTAAACAAAAACTCCTTACCTACTAAATAGTAACTCCCCATTCTCTCTTTCCCTTATCCTGTGTAGCCACCATTGTACTTTAGATGAGTTTCACTTCTCTGATTTCCCATATAAGTGGAATCCTTATAATGTTTATCCTTTTGTGTGTATTGTATTTCATTTAGCATAATGTTTTTAAGGTTCATCTATGTTGTAGCACAAGTCAGAATTTCATTTCTTTTTATGGATAGATTATATTCCATTGTGTGCATATACCACATTTTGTTTATCTATTCATCTGTCAATGGATATTTGGGTTCTTTCTACCTTTTGGCTAGTGTGAATAATACTGCTGTGAACATGAGTTTAGAAGTATCTCTTCAAGCCCCTGCCTTCAGTTATTTTGGTTATATACTCAGAAGTTGAGTTGCTGGATTATATGGTAATTCTACTTTTATTTGTTTATTTTTTAAGAGACTTATTTTCACTATGTTGTACAGGTTCGAACTCCTGGGCTCAAGGGATCCTCGTTTTTCAGCCTCCCTGCTAGCTGGGAGTGAAGGTGCCATGCCACTGCACCCAACTCTTATTTCCAATTTTTTTGAGTAACTGTCTTACTGTTTTCCATACTGTTTTGATTTTGATACGGGGTCTTGCTCTGTTGCCAGGATGGAGTTCAGTGGCATGTTCGTAGCTCACTGCAAACTCAAACTCTCCTTGGCTCAAAGCCATCCTTCCACCTCAGCCTCCTGAGTAGCTGGGACTGTAGGCGCATGCTACCACACCCAACTAATTTTTTTTATTTTGAGTAGAGACGAGGTCTCACTATGTTGCCCAGGCTGGTCTCGAACTCCTGGGCTCAGGTGATCCTCTTGCCTCAGTCTTCCAAAGTGCTGGGACATAAATTCAGTCTTCCAAAGTGCTGGGACATAATTCATTTTTAAGTTACTTGTTTTTTAAAATTCCATTATACCTCATTTTAATGCATGAAGTTACATTTATTTTTGACTGATTTCTTATGTGATTTAGAAATTATTTCATAAATATGATTATATGAGAAAATTTAGAGTGGATAAAATAATTTTGCCTCGTAAGTATAGTACCAATATAAATCTATAAAATTGTTTCATTGAGAAATTGTCTTAATTAGTTTTTCCATATACCTGGTATTATTTCACTATGAATTGTGTTTATTTGCAGTTGTTACCAGAACCCCTGTCTTGTCTTTTTCCAGTCACTACTTCCCCTCCCCTAGGGTAACCACTAGATTCATTTTATGTATTTTAGAACATATTAAATAAAATGATACAGTTTGTGCCCTTTTGTGTCTGGCTTTTTTTTCCCCCAGTATTGTCTTATGAGAATCACCTATGTTATGTGCAATTACAGTGTGTTCATTCTTGTTGCTGTATATATATATGGTGTTTTATTATATGAATATAGTATTATTATTCATTCTATTATTGATGGACATTTGGGCTGTTTCCAGTTTTTAGCTATTATAACTCTTGCTGCTCTGAACATTCTTGTAAATGTTTTTTGGTGAACATATGTATGCATATCTATTAGATGTATACCTAGAAGTAGAATTTGAAATCAATTTAAGACAACTCAAGGAGTCTTTGCCAGCATCATAGAGAATATAGTAAAAATATTGTGGCAGTAATTGTACAACCCAAACAGAAGCTTGGTGACAAAGAGAAGATAATTTGTTCTGCCTCCTTCTATCCCCTTTGGAAAGTTAACACTTTGGTAGTTTAGCTGTTTGAGTTCAAGAAAGGGAGACTGAATTCATTTTCCCTTTTCCCGTTGTAAGTATCATCATGTAGTAGTAGTAGCTACAAATCTGGCTTTTCATTGTACTTGCTGTTCTTTTTTTTTTTTTTTTTTTTTGGAGCCAGGGTCTCACTTCCATCACCCAGCCTGGAGTGCAGTGGCAAGATCATGGCTCACTGTAGCCTCGACTTCCGGGGCTCAGGTGACACTCCCAAGTAGCCGGGAATACAGGCATGCACCACCATACCTGGCTAATTTTTTGTATTTTTAGTAGAGACGGGGTTTTGCCATGTTGCCCACGCTGGTCTCAAACTCCTGAGCTCAAGCCATCTGCCTGCCTTGGCCTCCCAAAGTGCTGGGGTTACAAGTGTGAGCCACCATGCCTGGTCTGCTTGCTGTTCTCTTTAGTGTTCTTCCCTAAGTTTAACTGCCGTTTTATTTCCTAATCCACATTTCTAGGAAAATAAGAATATAGTTTCACAAAATACTGCTGATCTCTAATAAGAATCTTACCAAGTTGTTAGCATTTATTCAACAAATTAAATAAATACTTGCTGAATGCCTAATATGTTCCAGGTACTGTTTTATTTTATTTTTATTTTTATTTTTAAGTTTTTGGGGGTACATAATACATACATATTAGGTTCATATATTTATGGGTTACTTAAGATACTTTGATACAAGCATGCAGTGTCTAATAATCACATCAAAATAAATGAGGTGTTCGTCACCTCAAGCATTTATCCTTTGTGTTACAGACAATCCAGTTATATTCTTTCAGTTATTAAAATGTAGAACTAAATTATTTTTTACTATAATCCTGTTGTGTTAGCAAATACTAGATTTTATTCATTCTTTCTATTTTATTGTACTCATTAACCATCTTCATTTGCCCGCCTCTCCCAGTTACCCTTCCCAGCCTCTGGTAACCATCCTTCTCCTCTCTATATCCATGAATGCAATTATTTTAATTTTTAGCTCCCACAAATAAGTGACTACATGCAAAGTTGTTCTTTCCTTGGCTGGCTTCTTTTACTTACCATACAGTTCCATCCATGTTGTTGCAAATGACAGGATCTCATTCTTTTTTATGGCCGAATAGTACACCACTGTGTATATATAGCACATTTTCCAGATACTGTTTTAGATGCTGGGGCCATAGCAGTGAGTAGGATCCACAGGGTCCCTTCTCATGGAGTTTGTATTTTAGAGAGGGATGATAAGATAATAAACAAGTAAGTCGGCTGGGCGTGGTGGCTCACGCCTGTAATCCCAGCACTTCCGGAGGCCAAGATGGGTGGATCATCTGAGGTCAGGAATTCAAGACCAGCCTGGCCAACATGGTGAAATCTCGTCTCTACTAAAAATACAAAAATTAGCTGGGCGTGGTGACTCACACCTGTAATCCCAGCTACTCGGGAGGCTGAGGTAGGAGAATCGCTTGAACCCGGGAGGCGGAAGTTGCAGTGAGCCAACATCACGCCACTGCACTCCAGCCTGGGTGACAGAGTGAGGCTGTGTCTCAAAAAAAAAAAGTAAGTAAACAGCATGATTTCAGTGTTCAAGGGTAACTTTGAAATGTGGCCTGTGTACTAAGATTACAGAGAAACTTCTTGATTAGTTGATTAAATTTAGTCTGTAAAAAAAAAATCTAATAAATAAGAACTTCTCATTTTGATTAAAGAAGACTAGAAAAACTTTTAAAAACATTCCTTACTCTAAAGAAAGGATAGCTTTTGGGGATTTGAATCTCTCTAGGTAGTTTTAAACGTGGCTGTTGTAAAGATTTAGTGGAATACCTCTTTTTCATCTCTTAGGTTATCTTTCACCAAGTCCAAATCCTTTGGTAAGTGTTTTATGTATTTGTGAAACTAAAAGCATGTAATTTGACCTTTTTTTCCTTTACCCAAAGCAGTTACTCTTACAATTTTGTTTAAAAGGTTTTTTTCTATTGAAATGTGATTCACACACCGTAAAATTCACCAGTTTAAATTCTACCATTCAACTATTCACAAGATTTTGTAACCATCACCACTGTCTAATTCTAGAAAATTTGGTTACCACAAAAAGAAGTCATTAACAGTCACTCCATTTCCTCTTGGCTGACCATTTCCTCAGTTAACAGTAACTATTTCCTCAGTTTCTAGCTGACCATTAATCTACTTTCTGTCTCTATGGATTTGCCTAGTCTAGATATTTTATGTAAGTTGATTCTTATATAGTCTTTTGTAACTGACACTTTCACTTAGCATAATGTTTTTAAGGTTCATTCATGTTTCCTTTTTTGTGGTTGAATAATTTTCCATTGTAAGGATAATACTGCATTTTGCTTATCCAGTCATCTGTTCATGAACATTTGAGTTGTTTCCACCTTTTGGCTATTATGAATAATGCTGCTGTGAATGTGGTTGGACAGTATTTTGTGTGTGTATAGTCTCAATTCTCTTGAGTATATACCTAGGGTGTATAATATGGTAACCCTATGATTAACTTTTTGAGGAACTACTACACTTTTTCACAGCAGCCATATCATTTTATAATCCCACCGCCAATGTATGAGGGTTCCCGTTTTTTCACCTCATGACAACACTTCAAAAAAAATTATAGCAGGGTGCGGTGACGGGCATCCATAGTCCCAGCTACTCTGGAGGCTGAAGCAGGAGGATCTTAATTGAGACCAGTTCAAGGCTACAGTGAGCTATGATCATGCCACTTCTCTCCAGCCTGGATGACAGAGCAAGACCTTGTCTCTAAAACAAACATACATACATACATACATACATACATACATACATATTTTTAAAAGTTCTATTGGGTGTAAAGGGGTATCTCATTATGATTTTGGTTTGCATTTCCCTAATCATTGATGATGTTGGGCTTCTTATTTCGTGTTATTGGCATTTGTATATCTTTTGTGGAGAAATATCTGTTCATATCAGCTGGGCGTGGTGGCTCATGCCTGTAATCCCAGCACTTTGGGAGGCCGAGGTGGGTGGATCACAAGGTCAAGAGATTGAGAGCATCCCAGCTAACATGGTGAAACCCCGTCTCTACTAAAAATACAAAAAAATTAGTTGGGCATGGTGGCATGCACCTGTAGTCCCAGCTACACGGGAGGCTGAGGCAGGAGAATCGCTTGAACCAGGGAGGTGGAGGTTGCAATGAGCCAAGACCACGCCACTGCACTCCAGCCTGGATGACAGAGTGAGACTCCATCTCAAAAAAAAAAATCTTTTCTATCTTCATTGCCTTTTAAAAATTGGGTTATGTACCTTTTTATTGTGAATTATAATTTGGTTTTTAAAGCCGATTTTAAAAGTTAGCTTCATCCTTCCTTGTCATCAAGTTACACATTGTGTACTTTTCCTGAATGTTGTAGGATCACTCAGTTATCCACTGAGTAAAGAGATTAGGCTAAATTTTGAATTATGGCCTTGCAATTGATAAGGCAAAATGCTTTTTATCTTATTCCATTGTGGAAAGTAATAGTGCTATTATTTAAAAGAGAAGCAGTTAGCACTTTTCTAAAAGGAGAAAAATAAATTATCTCTATAAAATAATCTTTTTCTTTTCTTACAGACATTTGCTTCATCATTGTTTTCAGGCTTTGATGGATCATGGTGTTAAAGTTGCTTCAGTCTTGGCCTACTCATTCAGTAGGCGGTGCTCTTATATAGCAGAATCAGATGCTGCAGTAAAGGAAAAAGCCATTCAGGTTGGCTTTGTTTTAGGTAAGTAATGGTAGAACAGAAGTATTTTGTCCTGTGATGGACTCAGAATTAAATCTGCTAACAAAGAATTCTTCCAGGACTTTCCCAAAGTCTACATAAGAAGGTTATGAGAAGAACATCAGAACCACTTAACCCTGTGCCAAAGCATTATACTATACATGTAAATAGTATCTTTCTAAATCCTCATGACATTCCAACGAAGTGATGGTATTAATAGCATTTTGCAAATGAGGAAACAGACTCAGAAAAGTTGAGTAACTGGCTCAAGTCACATAGTAGTAGAGCTAAGTTTAGATTCCTGTGTCTATGTGATTCCATAATACGTATTTTTCTACCACGTCATGCTGCCACCAGCCTCTTTGACCTGCTTACTGTAGGCTGTGGCAGGGAACTTCATCCTTTTGGAGCCTCAGTTTTCCCATCTCTAAAATGAGGGTTATTCTGTATTTCCTCATGAGGATGTTATGAGGATAGTGAAAACAAATGTAAAAGCAACATAGTGAGACCTTAAAATATGTGATAGGGCTGGGCATGGTGGCTCATGCCTGTAGTTCCTAGCACTTTGGGTTACTGAGGTGGGTGGATCACTGTCAGTAGTTCGAGACCAGCCTGGCCAGCATGGCGAAATCCTGTCTCTAATAAAAATACAAAAAATTAGCCAAGTGTTGTGACGCATGCCAGTAATCCCAGCTACTTGGGAGGATGAGAATTGCTTGAACTTGGGAGGTGGAGGTTGCATTGAGCCGAGATTGTGCCACTGCACTCCAGCCTGGGTGACAGGGAGACTCTGTCTCAGAAAAAAAAAAAAAAAAAAAAAAAAGACTGGGCATGGTGACTCTCACCTGTAATTCTAGCACTTTAGAAGGCTGAGGTGGCAGGATCACTTGAGCCCAGGAGTTCGAGACCAGCCTGGGCAACATAGCAAAACCTCGTCTTTAAAAGAAAAAATTAAAAATAAATGATAAATATAAAAGTAGTTAGAAAAATGTTTTGTGTGCTATACATGTAGAAAAATATTGTTTAATGTATGTATAAAATTTTACATGGTTTTCACAAATATGTTTAGATGTGTGTTTCAGGCAATTTCTTATTAAAGTTTTTGCTACCTTTTTTGTTTATTTTGTTTTATTATTTTATTTTGAGACAGGGTTTCACTGTGTCACCCAGGCTAGAGTGCAGTGGCACAATTATATTAGTCTGTTTTCATGCTGCCGTTAAAGACATACCCGAGACTGGGTAATTTATAAAGCAAAAGAGATTTAATGGACTCATAGTTCCACATGACTGGGGAGGCTTCACAATCATGGCGGAAGGTGGAAGGCATGTCTTATATGGTGGCGGACGAGAGAATGAGAGCCAAGAGAAAGGGGAAACCCCTTATAAAACCATCAGCTCTCATGAGACATTCACTAGCATGAAAACAGTATGGGGGAACCGGCCCTATGATTTAGTTATCTTTCACCAGGTCCCTCCCACAACACATGGGAATTACGGGAACTATAATTCAAAATGAGATTTGGGTGGGGACACAGCCAAATCATATCATTCCACCCTGGCCCCTCGCAAATCTCATGTCCTCACATTTCAACACCAATCATGCCTTCCCAATAGTCCTCCAAAGTTTTAACTCATTTCAGCATTAACTCAAAGGTCCACAGTCCAAAGTCTCATCTGAGACAAGGCAAGTCCCTTCTGCCTGTGAGCCTGTAAAATCAAAAGCAAGTTAGTTATTTCCTAGATACAGTGGGGGTACATGCATTGAATAAATACAACCATTCCAAATGGAAGAAATTGGCCAAAATGAAGGAGCTAAAGGCCCCATGCAAGTCTGGAATCCAGTGGAGCAGTCAAATCATAAAGCTCCAAAATGATCTTTTCTGACTCCATGTCTCACATCCAGGTCATGCTGATGCAAGAGGTGAGTTCCCATGGGCTTGGGCACCTCCGCCCCTGTGGCTTTGAAGGGTACAGCCTCCCTCCCAGCTGCTTTCACAGACTGGTATTAAGTGTCTGTGGTTTTTTCAGGCACACGGTGCAAGCTTTCGGTGGATCTACCATTCTGTGTTCTGGAGCACAGTGGCCCTCTTCTCATAGCTCCACTAGGCAGTGCCCCAGTGGGGACTCTGTGTAAGGGCTTGAACCCAATATTTCCCTTCCACACTGCCCTAGCAGAGGTTTTTCATGAGGGCCTCACCCTGCAGCAAACTTCTGCCTGGACATCCAGGCGTTTCCATACATTCTGAAGTCTAGGCAGAGGTTCCCAAACCTCAATTCTTGACTTCTGGGCACCCACAGGCTCAACACCATGTGGGAGTTGTTAAGGCTTGGGACTTGCCCCCTTGGAAGCTATGGTCTAAGCTGTACATTGGTCCCTTTTAGCTGTGAGTAGAGCAGCTGGGACATGGGGGTCCAAGTCCCTAGTCTGCACATAGCAGGGAGGCCCTGGGCTCAACTCACAAAACCATTTTTTCCTCCTAGGCCTCTGGGCCTGTGATGGGAGGGGCTGCCACAAAGTTCTCTGAAATGTCCTGGAGACATTTTCCCCATTGTCTTGGAGATTAACGTTTGGCTCCTTGTTACTCATGCAAATTTCTGCTGCCAGCTTGCAGTTCTTCTCACAAAATGAGTTTTTCTTTTCTATCGCATCCTGAGGCTGCAAATTTTCCAAACTTTTATGCTCTGTTTTCCTTTTAAAACTGAATGCTGACTGGGTGCGGTGGCTCACGCCTCTAATCCCAGCACTTTGGGAGGCCAAGATGGGTGGATTGCTTGATATCAGGAGTTTGAGACCAGCCTGGCCAACATGGTGAAACCCTATCTCTACTAAAAATACAAAAACTAGCCGGTCCTGTTGGCAGGTACCTGTAATCCCAGCTACTCGGGAGGCTGAGGCAGGAGAATCACTTGAACCTGGAAGGCAGAGGTTGCAGTGAGTTGAAATCGCCACACTGCACTGCTGGGATCACCCCACTGCACTCCAGCTTGGGTGACAAAGCAAAACTTCATCTCAAAAAGATAAAAATAAAAAATAAAAATAAATGAGACAATGCATTTAATAGCACTCCAGTCACCTCTTAAGTGCTTTGTTGCTTGGAAATTTCTTCTGCCAGATACCCTAAATCATCTCCCTCAAGTTAAAAGTTCCACACATCTCTGAGGCAGGGACAAAATGTCACCAGTCTCTTGGCTAAAACATAGCAAGAGTCACCTTTACTCCAGTTTCCAACAAGTTCCTCATCTCCATCTGAGACCACCTCAGCCTGGATTTCACTGTCCATATCATTATCAGCATTTTGATCAAAGCCCTTCAACAAGTCTCTAGGAAGTTCCAAACTTTTCCCACGTTTTTCTGTCTTCTTCTGAGCCCTCCAAACTGTTCCAAACTTTGCCTGTTACCCAGTTCCAAAGTTGCTTCCACATTTTCAGGTATCTTTATACCAGCTCCCCACTCTACTGGCACCAGTTTACTTTATTAGTTCATTTTCATGCTGCTTTTAAAGACATACCTGAGACTGGATAATTTATAAAGGAAAATGAGGTTTAATGGACTCATAGTTCCACGTGGCTGGGGAGGCCTCACAATCATGGTGGAAGGTAAAAGGCACATCTTACATGGTGGCAGGCAAAACAATGAGCCAAATGAAAGGGGAAACCCCTTATAAAACCATCAGATCTCGTGAGACTACCACAAGAACAGTATTAGGGAGACTGTCCCCATGATTCAATTATCTCCCACCAGGTCCCTCCCACAATGTGGGAATTATGGGAGCTACAATTCAAGATGAGATTTGTGTGGGGACTCAGAGCCAAACCATATCAACAATCATAGCTCACTGTAACTTCAAACTTGGGCTCAAGCAGTCTTCCTGCGTCAGCTTCCCGAGTAGGTAGGACAACAGGCATGTGTCAACATATCCAGCTAATTTTTATTTTTGTTGAGACAAGATCTTGCTATGTTGCTCAGGCTGGTCTTGAACTCCTGGGCTCAAGCATTCCTCCCAAACTACTGGAATTATAGGCATGAGCCACTGCACTTGGCTCTTTTTTCTCTATTAAACAAACTTTTTTTGAAGTGACTGTAGGTTCATAGGAAGTTGCAGAAGAGTACCCAGAGTTCTTTGAACCATTCCTCCAGCTTCCCCCAGTGGTCACATATTATATAACTGTAGGGCAATATCAAAACTAAGAAATTGACACTGGTGTTATAGCATTAACTAGACTACTGGCCTTACTTAGTTTTCACATGCACTCATTTGTGTGTATATGTGTCTGTGCAGTGGATTCCACCTAGAGTCGTACAACCACCATCACTATCAAGATACAGTACTATGATCACCACAAACTATTATTATTCGGGGGTTTTTGTTTTGTTTTGTTTTCTGAGATGGAGTCTTGCTCTATCGCCCAGGCTGGAGTGCAGTGGCATGATTTTTGCTCGCTGCAACCTCCGCCTCTTGTGTTCAAGCTATTCTCCTTCCTCAGCCTCCCAAGTAGCTGAGATTATAGGCGTGCGCCACCACACCCAACTAATTTTTGTATTTTTAGTAGAAATGGGGTTTCACCATGTTGGCCAGGCTGGTCTCAAACTCCTGACCTCAAGTGGTCCACCCACCTCTGCCACCAAAAGTGCTGGGATTATAGGCGTGAGCCACTGCACCCAGCCCTACTTTTGTTTTTAACTTCTCTCATTACTGTGTGCATGTGCCATGTATGTGTTTTCTGTCTTAAAGTGTACACACATGCATATACATCCTTTCCAACAAATTTTAATAGTCATTTTCTTTAATCTTTTTTTTTTTTTTTTTTTTTTGGAGACATGGTCTCACTCTGTCGCCCAGACTGGAGTGCAGTGGCATGATCTCAGCTCACTGCAGCCTCCGCCTCCTGGGTTCAAGTGATTCTGCTGCCTCAGCCTCACAGGTAGCTGGGACTACAGGCATGCGCCACCACACCCAGCTAATTTTTGTGTTTTTAGTAGAGATGGTGTTTTATCATGTTGGCCAGGCTGGTCTCAAATTCCTAACCTCAGGTAATCTCTCCGCCTCCGCTTCCCAAAGTGCTGGGATTACAGGCATGAGGCACCGTGCCTGGCCTGTTTAATCTTAGAATAATTCTTTGTAGTAATCAAAGACAGGTTGCTGAAGGGACTTCAGAACATATTTTCTTTTTAAAAGGACCCTCAGCATTTCTTTTTTGTTGTTTGTTTGAGACGGAGTCTCGTACTGTCGCCCAGGCTGGAGTACAATAGTGTGATCTCAGCTTACTGCAACCTCCGTCTCCTGGGTTCAAGCCATTCTCCTGCCTCAGCCTCCCGAGTAGCTGGGATTGCAGGCACCTGCCACCATGCCCAGCTCATTTTTTGTATTTTTAGTAGTGATGAGGTTTCACTATGTTGGGCAGGCTGGTCTCAAACTCCTGACTTCGTGATCCACCCACCCCAGTCTCCCAAAGTGCTGGGATTACAGGCATGAGCCACTGCAGCCGGCCAGCATTTATTTTTTAAATAGTCTTATGGAAATGTCAGTAGCAACAAAGAATTGTCCAAAGAAATTCTCTGAAAACTTGTGATCTTGACTAATGTTAAGGATGATATCCCTTTAGTTCTATATGATCATGTAAAAATGTGTGTGTGAGAGAAATTTAGTATGAAAGAAGATGAAAGGAAGACTAGTGTTCATTGAGGTCCTCTGTCATCTCCACATCTACTAACGCCAGTCTGGCCATTATAATGACCCAACTAGATACCTTGGAGAGAGAAACAAGTCCTGGCAAACTCATAGTTATCAGTCTTAATCCTAAAATTACCCAAGAGAAAAAAGTCATACCAGAAGAGTTTTGCAGACATCACCACAAAAAGTTTTAGAACATTGTTCCCTCCCCAAAAAGAAAACAATACCCATTAGTAGTCACTCCCATTTCTCTCCAATACCAGGCAAACATCATCCACTTTCTGTCTCTATAGATTTGCCTGTTCTGGATATTTTATATAAGTGTACTCTTGAAATACATGGTCTTTGTGACTGGCTTGTTTTATTTACCATAATACTTTCAAAATCCATCCATGTTATACAGACAGAATTTAATATAAATAATATTTTTTGACCTCTGGCACCAGGGCATAGCTGAACAAAAGGCAGCAGAAACTTCTGCAGACTTAAAACATCTCTGTCTGACAGCGGTGAAGAGAGCAGTGGTTCTCCCAGCATGGAGTTTGAGCTCTTAGAACAGACAGACTGCCTCCTCAAGTGGGTCCCTAACCCCCGTGTAGCCTGTGAGACACCTCCCAGTAGGGACTGACTGACACCTCATACAGCCAGGTGCCCCTCTGAGACGAAGCTTCCAGAGGAAGGATCAGGCAGCAATATTTGCTGTTCTGCAATATTTGCTGTTCTGCAGCTTCCACTGGTGATACCCAGGCAAATAGGGTCTAGATTGGACCTCCAGCAAACTCCCAACAGACTGCAGCTGAGGGACCTGACTGTTATAAGGAAAACTAACAAACAGAAAGGAATAGCATCAACATAAACAAAAAGGACATCCACACCAAAACCCCACCTGTAGATCACCATCATCAAAGACCAAAGGTAGATAAAACCACAAAGATGGGGAGAAACCAGAGCAGAAAAGCTGAAAATTCTAAAAACCAGAGTGCCTCTTCTCCAAAGGATCGCAGCTCCTCACCAGCAATGGAACAAAGCCAGATGGAGAATGACTTTGACAAGTTGACAGAAGTAGGCTTCAGAAGGTTGGTAATAACAGACTTCTCTGAGCTAAAGGAGGATGTTCGAACCCATTGCAAGGAAGCTAAAAACCTTGAAAAAAGATCAGACGAATGGCTAACTAGAATAAACAGTGTAGAGGAGACCTTAAATGACCTGATGGAGCTGAAAACCATGGCTCAACAACTTCGTGACACATGCACATGCTTCAGTAGCCGATTTGATCTGGTGAAGACAGGGTATCAGTGATTGAAGATCAAATTAATGAAGTGAGAAGAGAAGTTTAGAGAAAAAAGAGTAAAAAGAAATGAACAAAGCCTCCAAGAAATACAGGACTATGTGAAAATACCAAATCTACATTTGATTGGTGTACCTGAAAGTGACGGGGAGAATGGAACCAAGCTGGAAAACACTCTTCAGGATATTATCCAGGAGAACTTCCCCAACCTAGCAAGGCAGGCCAACATTCAAATTCAGGAAATACAGAGAACACCACAAAGATGATTCCTTGAGAAGAGCAACCCCAAGACACACAATTGTCAGATTCACCAAGATCGAAATGAAGGAAAAAATGTTAAGGGCAGCCAGAAAGAAAGGTCGGGTTACCCACAAAGGGAAGCCCATCAGCCTAACCGTGGATCTCTCAGCAGAAACTCTACAAGCCAGAAGAGAGTGGGGGCCAATATTCAACATTCTTAAAGAAAAGAATTTTCAACCCAGAATTTCATATCCAGCCAAACTAAGCTTCATAAGTGAAGGAGAAATAAAATCCTTTACAGACAAGCAAATGCTGAGAGATTTTGTCACCACCAGGCCTGCCTTACAAGAGCTCCTGAAGGAAGCACTAAAGATGGAAAGGAACAACCAGTACCAGCCACTGCAAAAACATGCCAAATTGTAAAGACCATCGATGCTAGGAAGAAACTGCATCAACTAATGGGCAAAATAACCAGCTAACATCATAATGATAGGATCAAATTCACACATAACAATATTAACCTTAAATGTAAATGGGCTAAATGCCCCAATTAAAAGACACAGACTGGCAAACTGAATAAAGATGCAAAACCCATCAGTGTGCTGTATTCAGGAGACCCATCTCACATGCAGAGACACACATAGGCTCAAAATAAAGGGATGGAGAAAGATCTACTAAGCAAGTAGAAAGCAAAAAAAAGGGGTTGCAATCCTAGTCTCTGATAAAAGAGACTTTAAACCAACAAAGATCAAGAGACAAGGCCATTACATAATGGTAAAGGGATCAATTCAACAAGAAGAGCTAACTATCCTAAATATATATGCACCCAATACAGGAGCACTCAGATTCATAAGGCAAGTCCTTAGAGACCTACAAAGAGACTTAGACTCCCACACAATAATAATGGGAGACTTTAACACCCCACTGTCAATGTTAGACAGATCAACAAGACAGAAGGTTAACAAGGATATCCAGGATTTGAACTCAGCCCTGCACCAAGCACACCTAATAGACATCTACAGAACTCTCCACCCCAAATCAACAGAATATATTCTTCTCAGCACCACATCGTACTTATTCCAAAATTGACCACATAGTTGGAAGTAAAGCACTCCTTGGCAAGTGTACAAGAACAGACATCACAACAAACTGTCTCTCAGACCACAGTGCAGTCAAATTAGAACTCAGGATTAAGAAACTCACTCAAAACCACAGAACTACATGGAAACTGAACAGCCTGCTCCCGAATGACTACTGGGTACATCACGAAATGAAGGCAGAAATAAAGATGTTCTTCGAAACCAAGGAGAACAAAGACACAATGAACCAGAATCTCTGGGACACATTTAAAGCAGTGTGTAGAGGGAAATTTATAGCACTAATAGCCCACAAGAGAAAACAGGAAAGATCTAAAATTGGCACTCTAACATCACAATTAAAAGAACTAGAGAAGCAAGAGCAAACAAGTTCAAAAGCTAGCAGAAGGCAAGAAATAACTGCCTTCAGAGCAGAACTGAAGGAGATAGAGACACAAAAAACCCTTCAAAAAAATGAATGAATTCAGGATCTGGTTTTTTGAAAAGATCAACAAAATTGATAGACCGCTGGCAAGACTAATAAAGAAGAAAAGAAGAATCAAATAGATACAATAAAAAATGATAAAGGGGATATCACCACCGATCCCACAGAAATACAAACTACCATCAGAGAATACTATAAACACCTCTAAGCAAATAAACTAGAAAATCTAGAAGAAATGGATAAATGCCCGGACACATACACCCTCCCAAGACTAAACCAGAAAGAAGTTGAATCTCTGACTAGACCAGTAACAGGCTCTGAAATTGAGGCAATGATTAATAGCCTACCAACCAAAAAAAGTCCAGGACCAGACCGATTCACAGCCGAATTCTACCAGAGGTACAAAGAGGAGCTGATACCATTCCTTCTGAAACTATTCCAATCAATAGAAAGAGAGAGAACTCTCCCTAACTCATTTTATGAGGCCAGCATCATCCTGATACCAAAGCCTGGCAGAGACACAACAAAAAAAGAAAATTTTAGACCAATATCCCTGATGAACATCAATGCGAAAATCCTCAATAAAATACTGGCAGACTGAATTCAGCAGCACATCAAAAAGCTTATCTACCAAGATCAAGTTGGCTTCATCCCTGGGATGCAAGGCTGGTTCAACGTATGCAAATCAATAAATGTAATCCATCACGTAAACAGAACCAAAGACAAAAACCACATGATTATCTCAATAGAGGCAGAAAAGGCCTTTGACAAAATTCAACAACCCTTCATGCTAAAAACCCTCAATAAATTAGATATTGATGGAATGTATCTCAAAATAATAAGAGCTGTTTAAGACAAACCCACAGCCAGTATCATACTGAATGGGCAAAAACTGGAAGCATTCCCTTTGAAAACTGGCACAAGATGGGGATGCCCTCTCTCATCACTCCTATTCATCATAGTGTTGGAAGTTCTGGCCAGGGCAGTCAGGCAAGGGAAAGAAATAAAGGGTATTCAGATAGGAAGAGAGGAAGTCAAATTGTCCCTGTTTGCAGATGACATGATTGTATATTTAGAAAACCCCATGGTCTGAGCCCAAAATCTCCTTAAGCTGATAAGCAGCTTCAGCAAAGTCTCAGGATACAAAATCAATGTGCAAAAATCACAAGCATTCTTATACACCAATAACAGATAAACAGAGCCAAATTATGAGTGAACTCCCATTCACAGTTGCTTCAAAGAGAATAAAATACCTAGGAATCCAACCTACAAGGGATGTGAAGGACCTCTTCAAGGAGAACTACAAACCACTGCTCAACAAAATAAAAGAGGACACAAACAAATGGAAGAACATTCCATGCTCATGAATAGGAAGAATCAATATCGTGAAAATGGCCATACTGTGCAAGGTAATTTGTAGATTCAATGCTATCCCCATCAAGCTACCAATGACTTTCTTCACAGAATTGGAAAAAACTACTTTAAAGTTCACATGGAACCAAAAAAGAGCCTGCATTGCCAAGCCAATCCTAAGCCAAAAGAACAAAGCTGGAGGCATCACGCTACCTGACTTCAAACTATACTACAAGGCTGCAGTAACCAAAACAGCATGGTACTGGTACCAAAACAGAGATATAGACCAATGGAACAGAACACAGCCCTCAGAAATAATACCACACATCCACAACCATCTGATCTTTGACAAGCCTGACAAAAACAAGCAATGGGGAAAGGATTCCCTATTTAATAAATGGTGCTGGGAAAACTGGCTAGCCATAGGTAGAAAGCTGAAACTGGATCCCTTCCTTACACCTTATACAAAAATTAATTCAGGATGGATTAAAGACTTAAATGTTAGACCTAAAACTATAAAAACCCTAGAAGAAAACCTGGGCAATACCATTCAGGACATAGGCACGGGCAAGGACTTCATGTCTAAAACACCAAAAACAACGGCAATAAAAGCCAAAATTGACAAATGGGATCTAATTAAACTAAAGAGCTTCTGCACAGCAAAAGAAACTACCATCAGCCGGGTGCGGTGGCTCACAACTGTAATCCCAGCACTTTGGGAGGCCGAGGCGGGCAGATCACGAGGTCAGGAGATCAAGACCATCCTGGTTAACATGGTGAAACCCCATCTCTACTAAAAATACAAAAAATTAGCCAGGTGTGGTTGTGGGTGCCTGTAGTCCCAGCTATTTGGGAGGCTGAGGCAGGAGAATGGCGTGAACCCAGGAGGCAGAGCTTGCAGTGAGCCAAGATCGCGCTACTGCGCTCCAGCCTGGGCGAAAGAGCAAGTCTCCATCTCAAAAAAAAAGAAACTGCCATCAGAGTGAACAGGCAACCTACAGAATGGGAGAAAATTTTTGCAATCTACCTGACAATGGGCTAATATCCAGAATCTACAAAGAACTTAAACGAATTTACAAGAAAAAATCAACCCCATCAAAAAGTGGGCAAAGAATATGAAGAGACACTTCTCAAAAGAAGACATTTATGCAGCCAAAAGACACATGAAAAAATGCTCATCAGCACTGGTCATCAGAGAAATGCAAATCGAAACCACAGTGAGATACCTTCTCATACCAGTTAGAATGGCCATCATTAAAAAGTCAGGAAACAACAGGTGCTGGAGAGGATGTGGAGAAATAGGAACACTTTTACACTGTTGGTGGGAGTGTAAACTAGTTCAACCATTGTGGAAGACAGTGTGGAAATTCCTCAAGGATCTAGAACTAGAAATATCATTTGACCCTGCAATCCCATTACTGGGTATATACCCAAAGGATTATAAATCATGCTACTATAAAGACACATGTACATGTATGTTTATTACGGCACTTCACAGTAGCAAAGGCATGGAACCAACCCAAATGTCCAACGATAGACTGGGTTAAGAAAATGTGGTACATTTACACCATGGAATACTATGCAGCCATAAAACAGGATGAGTTCATGTCCTTTGTAGGGACGTGGATGAAGCTGGAAACCATCATTCTGAGCAAACTATCACAAGGACAGAAAACCAAACACCACATGTTCTCACTCATAGGTGGGAATTGAACAATGAGAACACTTGGACACAGAGCAGGGAACATCACACACTGGGGCCTGTCCTGGGATGGGGGTCTGGGGGAGGGATAGCGTTAGGAGAAATGCCTAATGTAAATGACAAGTTGATGGGTGCAGCAAACCAACATGGCACATGTAACCTGCACATTGTGCACATGTACCCTAGAACTTAAAGTATAATAATAAAAAATTTTTAATCCTAAAAAATAAAAAAGAATTGTTTTTTAGAAAGGACTGCATTACTAAGTAGGACTATCACCCTGACCATTCAAGCTCTTTTCTGACAGGCCACGTCTTTATTGGGATGAGGCTATTCAAAGGGAAAACTAAACATTTCTTAACAGGAATATGTTTTTAAATGGTTTGGATTCATTTATTTCTTGTTTACAAGTATTTAATTTGATGCTTATAGTCAAGGAACACATTTCTTAAAATTAAGTTTTTAATCGAAGTAGTAACCTGGCTGGGCGCGGTGGCTCACACCTGTAATCCCAGCACTTTGGGAGGCTGAGGCGGGCGGATCACCTGAGGTCAGAAGTTTGAGACCAGCCTGACCAACATGGAGAAACCCGTGTCTACTAAAAATACCAAATTAGCCGGGCGTGGTGGCACATGCCTGTAATCTCAGCTACTCAGGAGGCTGAGGTAGGAGAATCGCTTGAACCCAGGAGGCGGAGGTTGCGGTGAGCCAAGATCACGCCATTGCACTCCAGCCTGGGCAACAAGAGCAAACTCTGTCTCTAAAAAAAAGAAACAGTAACCTATCCTGTGGTTACTGGATTAATGCTTCTAATAACAGCAAATGTCTCACTTCATTTTCAAGCACAAATGGTCATTGTGAGAAGCTGTGACAGCTGCCACAATTGTGCTGTTGTCTTCTTTTCCTAGCTTCTTTTGAAAACAAGGATCTCATTCGTTTTGAACAGAGAAAATAAATTTGGTTCTGGATTTGACTTAGCTGAAGCCCAGCTCTGTTGTAGTATTTTCCTTGAGTTTAGGTGAATTCTAGGGTCAATATTACAAGTTTTGACTTTATCATGTTCTAGAATAAACCTAAATTTTTAGGGATTGTCAAACTAAGAACCAAATGAAATTAAGTACATTGTATAAATTTTCTCCTCAACAAGATGTGGATGAAATAGATGTTATATCTGAATAGTTCATTTCATTAGGCTATAAAATCAATTATCAGTATAAAATATTTATTTATTTAGGAGACAGGGTCTCACTGTGTTACCCAGGCTGATCTTGAACTCTTGGCCTCAAGGGATCCTTCCACCTTGGCCTCCAAAAGTGCTGGAATTACAGGCATGAGCCACTGTACCTGGCCTAATACAAATCATTTTTAACCAGATACTAGAGAACTAAAGAGGCAAAAAGGGAACAGTAGGGTATTATGGACAAAGCAGCTGTGAGAATCAGCTACCATACTTATGGCTTGGGGAACCAAGGAAACAGATTGGAATTATTAAAAATTAGGAGTTGGAGGGGTTTGCCTCATGGAGCTGGGATACTGCTAGGCTGTTACTGGTGCCTCAGAGGTCTGAAAAGAGGGCCCCGTGGGTCTAGGATCTAGACCTCTAGGAGGAGCAGCCTGCATGGCTATTGCTGATGTTTGATGGAGTGCTGTGAAACTGGTTTTGTAAGCATTGGAAAACTGCAACTGGTATTGACTATTATTTAATGGAATGAACTACTACCACCAAAGTAAAGAAGCAAACCCTGGGGTGTTTTTGTCAGCAGGAACCTCACTAACAGATACAGGAAGGAGAGTGTCCTTTGCTCTTCCAGTCTTGCAGCTCGATTCTCCAGTGCCTCCTATTCGCTGAGCCAAACACGGAGCCAGCTAGCAAAGGAGAAGTGTGGTTTGCAGAGTCTTTGCTCAGCATCGTCAAACAGACTCTAGTAGTGTGGGTTTGAAGCTGAGAGACAATATTCTAATAACCAGCACAATATACAATATGTTGGGATGATAAGTAGAATATTGCTTAGTATGAATATGAATAATCTCATTATTCTGCTCAACTTGGTGAGGAACCTAGAAAGTTCCAAAGCACAGTTCTCTCCAATTAATTAAAAAAATGCTTAATTACATGTAGTTTTAATTAAATATAAAACACGAGTCCGAGCAAAATATAATATTTTGTTGACTCAGACATTAATACTGTTAAGACACTATATTTTTTGTGTGCCAAGAAATAGCCACTTACTGTAATATACCATTAATTTTATGACGCACTCTAATTTCAGAGTTTTGTTGTTGTTGTTGTTGTTTTTTGAGACAAGGTCTGGCTGGCTCTGTTGCCCAGGCTGGAGGGCAGTGGTGCGATCTCCGCTCACTGCAGCCTCTGCCTCCCAGGCTCAAGCCATTCTCCCACCCCAGCCTCCTGAGTAGCTGGGACTACAGGCATTCGCCACCACACCTGGCTTACTTTTGTATCTCGTAGAGACAGGATTTTGCCATATTGCCCAGGCTGGTCTCAGATAATTTCAGAGATTTTTTAATGTGCGAAAAAATGTGTTTTAGAACATACCATGATGGTATGTTACTTTGTATTTTCTGGTTATTATAACTAATCCTGAATAGCACTAAGAAATTATTCCTTAATAACTATTGCAGTATAGGGACTACAGACTTAGCCTCTGAAGTCACGTTGCATCTGAATCTTCTCACTTACTGGATTATAAGCTTTGGTTTTTCTGTGACTCAAGTGTTCTCATCTGTTATGTTGGGGGCAGTTATTTAAGTCGAAGGTGTGTTGTGAAAGTTAAATGAGTGAGTTCATGTAGTTATGTAGTTACCACAATACAAAGTGTTTTACATGGTGTAGTAACAGTGTATTAAATGTTAGTCATTTTTAGGAGTCAGAATCCTCAAAAAGATAATATGCTGAGGAAATATTGCCCAGGACAGTAATTTCTTGTTTAAAAAAAAAATAAGGTAATCGATCAAGGATCACAGTCTTTTTTTATCTGTGTATCCTCCATTATGTGCTGCTATACTAAGATTAAGTATATTCAGATTTATCTTCTTTGGGATTGTGTATTGGGAGATGCTAAAGTTATATGTACACTCCAAGATGAAAATAGTAAAATAATTTAGTTAGCTCATTAGCTGGAAAATAACAACTCTTAGGCCGTGGAGTATTCTTAGAAGGTTCAAACTTTTGACTCCCTATTTAAGGTCTTAGCCTGAATCCTCATTCCCCTAGTTCAAAACCTTTACATAAAAATCTCACAGTTCATACCTATGTTTTATGCTAAACACAAGACTTTAATATCATGGGTTTTTTTAAATTTGGGTGATATTCACTGTCAGCATATCATTTTAGCTTTCAGGCTATTTATCAAGTTTTCTAAAATTGGTGTTTCTTATTTTTTTAGGTGGCTTTCTTTCAGATGCAGGCTGGTACAGTGATGCTGAGAAAGTTTTTCTGTCCTGCCTTCAGTTGTGTACTCTACACGATGAGATGCTTCATTGGTTTCGTGCAGTAGAATGTTGTGTGAGGTAAGTTGGAACCTATCCTGTAATTACGTGCTATATGGTATTTAGTGGCTTTTATAGTTTTAGCTCTTATAAGTATATGCCAACATTTGAGTAAATCTCTGAGATGATATTTATATGTCATAGTTTCACTAGTCTGGCATCCTCTTATCTCTAAAATATAGTTAATCTGCTGTAGACAGCTTAGGTTAGATTTGAGTATTACGAACCAGAATGTGTTTCTTTTTTTATTTTTATTTTTTGAAACAGAATCTCGCTCTGTCACCCAGGCTGGAGTGCAGTGGTGCAATCTTGGCTCACTGCAACCTCCACCTCCTTGGGTTCAAGTGATTCTCCTGTCTCAGCCTCCCAAGTAGCTGGGATTACAGGAATGCGCCACCATGCCTGGCTAATTATTTGTATTTTTAGTAGAGATGGGGTTTTGCCATGTTGGTCAGGCTGGTCTCAAACTCCTGACTTCAGGTGATCCACCCGCCTTGGCTTCCCAAAGTGCTGGGATTACAGGCATGAGCCACCACGCCTGGCCCAGAATGTGTTTCTTACGTATCTTTTTGCTTTGTCATAGAGCTTGTTTGTTTATTCATTCAACAAATATTTATTGAATGCTTATGTACTAGGAACTGTGGTAGACACTGGATGCTAGGAAACTCCAGAAGTGTACTTTTTCTTGATTGTTACTTTTGTACCCCCTGCTTTGTTTACATTTCCATAATTGTGCATAACAAGATTAGTGCTTTACTTATGAATAACTTTTCTTTGAGGATACATTTATTACTTTTTTACAGATTTCCTTAAAGTCAAGCAAATCTAGAAGTAACTCTGCTTTATTCTCCTTATTTTTTTCTGCACATGTTACATTTACCTTTAGCTATTTTCATACAGGTTTTCTCTTTGTCCCCCAATTTGATTTGGCATTTCTTAAAAATAATTTTTTGTATAAAACTAAAGGAAAATTAAAATAAAGTCGAAAAATTAAACAGCAGAAATTCTTTATCTAAGTTAACTAAAGTCCAATCAATTTATTGAATTTACAGTCTTCTATTTTTATGGAATTAAGGTTCATATTTCCTAGGTATTTTTTAGATGAGTTAATTGAATCTGAATCCTTTCAAAGCTAGAATATTCTCCTATAAAACCATCGTATTTTTGTTTTGGGTTTTTTTTTAATATATTTTTTACTTTATTTTTATTAGAAATGGTGTTTTGCTGTATCGCCCAGTCTGGTCTCCCAACTCCTGGGCTCAAGGAATCCTCTGCCTGGGCCTCCCAAAGTGCTGGGATTACAGGCATGAGCCACCACACCCAGCCAGATTATTGTTGATTTAAGCTAAAATTGAGTAAAACTCTATTTTTTTTATTTATTTGGTTTTTTTTGGCCAGTTGGATTTCAGTCTTTTGAGGCTGTCATTGACCTTTTTTATACAAGGCTTATCTATGTCAGGCAGACATTCCAATCCTGAAGTTAATTTTGTAATATGCAAACTTAATTATAAATAATATTTTAGAAGGTGATAATTTCCCACATATACTTTAGAAGTGTATGATAAATTATAGGAATATTTGTGTGCAGAAACTGTAAAAGGATTAGTATTTAGCCCTATAATTTATAGTACTCATAAAAATAATCTCTCATTTTTTTTCCCCTCTTCTGCCTATTTTATATTTTTAGGAATAGGAGACTACACTATCCCATATGGGATTTGGGAGGGTAGTTATATATTGCTGTGTACATAAACTGGTTAATTTGGAACAGAAAAGGGATTTTGTATGATTTTTATCATAGATTATTCACTATAGCAGTCTTGACCAAAAGATAAAGCACTTTCTTTTTTGTATGTGCTTTATTTTTTTTATTCACATATTCAGATTTATTTCACCCAAATACCTATGTTTCTTCTGATTTTAAGGTTCCTGTGTAAATTTGGCTTTAGCCTTACCAAAAGGTTTAGTTTTCTCACAAGACAAGTCAGTCTCCTTCTCTCCTTCCTAGTTTGTCATCTGTAGCAAGTAGCTCACATCATTATGGTTGCAAGTGTTAATAGGCAGTAAGAAGAGGGAAGGTCAAAAAGTGCGTGCCAGCTGACTGTTCTTTTTTAAGTCAGAAAAAAATTGCTTTCCCAGAAGTCTAACCCTATCTCTTGGATTACCTGTCTTTTAAACTGGAAACTGGGACACATTCTACACAACTTCTAATCTGTGTAATAAGTATAGTCTGAGGAGCAAAACATTTTTAATTGTGCATGAATGAACTCATGGATGTACATTAAGGAAGAAAACATGAGGAATATTGGGTAGATAACTGGCTGGGTGCAGTGGCTCACGCCTATAATCCTAGCACTTTGGGAGGCCAAGATTTGAGGATTGCTTGAGCTTAGGAATTGGAGACCAGCAAGACCTCATTTCTATAAAAATTTTTAAAATAAATTAAAAACAATAGATAATTAACAATTCAGAACTAGCTGTCTTTTTAGCAAGCACATGTGAAACTAGAATATTGTCTGGACCAAGGAACAAAGCCATTTATAATGCCAGCTCACTGCCTGTATACCAAGACCTTATGTCTTCATGAATTTGAAATTTCGAAATAAAATTTGCCTCTATTCAACTAACCTTGCCAAATTCTTGGCCACTACAGGTGTATTTAATATAATTTATTTGTAATAAGTAATTTTTTTCATCTACTTAGTATTATTTGAAAAGATTATTAAAATTTTATGACTTAGCCTTTTTTTAAGGCAGAGAGAAATTTGGGGTATTAATTGACTATGTGTTTAATTGAATTAGAAAAGAAGTGTTTTGCATAACAGATACTAATCAAATCCTTTGGCCAATCCCAGGGGCTTTGAGCCTGATGCAAGAATAAAAGTATGTTTTTCAATTTAATGTCACAAAGCCAATTTCTAATATGGGGCTAGCATCAAAACATTATACAACAAAGGTCAGAGAACCTTCCTAGCCTTTCTTAATAGAAAGTAGTTAAAACTGGGACCATTTTTCAGTCCTTTTGTATTCTTTGGAGACTCTGCCTATTTCCATTTATTCATTTTCTATTTAATGGCTTTGTTTTTCTTGCTTATACATGTCTGTGGCCAAACACATCCAGAAAATACAGAAAGCTATGAGGAAGAAAATTATTGTCTATAACCCTGCTGCTCAGAAATAACCACAGTTACTGAATTGGCTTGTTCTGGGGGGATGACAAACTGAAAATCACACCTGCAACCCCCTTTTCAGTTTTTTCTTTGGAGCTAATCAGTCCATGTGAGCATGGTTTGTTTAAGGTCAAGAATTCTCTAGAACCTCCAGATAAGGGAACAGAGATTGCTTTTGGGCTTGTGAGAGTTGGGCAGAACAAACTTACTTTTTATTTTAAATCCTTTTCTACTGTTTATTATGTTTTTAAACCATTGGCATGTATTCCTTTGGTGGGTTTTTTTTTTTTTCTTTAAATGATAAAAAGAACTTCTTGAACTACTGGATGGTAGGGTGGGGTTGGGGAACATTTGTGTGTGTGTGTGTGTGTGTGTGTGTAAAGAGTTGAATGTGGATTGAAAGAGAACCCTGGGCAGTTGAATTTCCTGAAATCCAAAGATAAATAGAAATTAGAAGCTAGAAGAAAGTAGCAGTATCTTAGTTACTGAGAGAAAATACTGTACCTCACCAGTTCGAAGGGCAAAAGAAGTAATTTTCAAATACATGAAGACCCAGTATATCTCCATGTACTGTATCTGAGGGAAATAATCGAGGAACTTCTGTAACCAAATGTAAGTTCCAGCGAGGCATGGTACCTCATGCTTGTAATCCCAGCACTTTGGGAGGCCAAGGCAGAAGGATCGTTTGAGCCCAGGAGTTTGAGACCTGCCTGGGCAGTATAATGAGACTATCATGTTATATGTTATGTTATGTTATGTCATGTCTGAGTCATGTTTTTTGTTTTTTGTTTTTGTTTTTTTTGAGATGAAGTCTTTCTCTGTCGCCCAGGCTGGAGTGCAGTGGCGCGATCTCGGCTCACTGCAGGCTCCGCCTCCCGGGTTTAAATGATTCTTCTGCCTCAGCCTCCCAAGTAGCTGGGACTACAGGCGCCCGCCACCACGCCTGGCTAATTTTTTTGTATTTTTAGTAGAGATGGGGTTTCACCGTGTTAGCCTGGATGGTGTCGATCTCCTGACCTCGTGATCTGCCTGCCCTGGCCCCCTAAAGTGCTGGGATTACAGATGTAAGCCACTGCACCTGGCCTCTATTTTAAAATAAAAATTTTAAACTTTTTTTTAAGTTCTTAAATTAATAATAACAAATCCCAAGGTAGGGGAAGATGGTATAAAAACAGTGGTAGGTAATGAAGATTGTAATATATGTCTCACATGTAAATGGAGTTGGAAGAGAATGAAGAACAATTGAGAATAGGACTTAAATGAGGATTCTTTTCAAACCAGAGATGAAAAGGAAATTTCAGAAGTAACAAAAAACAAAAATTTACCACGTCAAACCTATTACAGGTTTAGTGTTCCTAATCCAAAAATTTGAAATCTGAAACATGATTGGTCCCAAACATTTCAAATAAGGATACTCAACCTGTATTTTGAACAACAAAGTAGTATTTAGGAAAGAAATGTTAACCTGAAATTTCAGTTAGTGTTAATGTTAGGAAGCTTTATAGAGACCACCTAGTGAAATTTTCTTTCTAAAGAAGTAATGAGGCTGGGCACGGTGGCTCAATGCCTGTAATCCCAGCACTTTGATAGGCCAGGGCGGGTGGATCACTTAAGGTCAGGAGTTGAAGAGCAGCCTGGCCAACATGGTGAAACCCTGTCTCTACTAACAATCCAAAAAAATTAGCTGGGCATGGTGGTGGGTGCCTGTGATCCCAGCTACTTCGGGAGGCTGAGGGAGGAGAATCGCTTGAACCTGGGAGGTGGAGGTTGCAGTGAGTCAAGATTGCACCATTGCACTCCAACCTGGGCGACAGCAAAACTCTGTCTCAAAAAAAAAAAAAAAGAAAAAAGAAATTTAACAGATTTAGAATTATTCTGGAGGTCATGACCTTATAGTTGTAAGAATTGGATAATTTTATTAACTGGCTTTTTCAAGATTACTTTGAAAAGTAATGGAGTAATTCAGTTCTGGAGATCCTGGATATCTGCTTGCCATAGGAGAAATTGAAAAGCCCAGCAGTCCTAATGCTTTGCAGATGGTTACTGGTAGCTTTGGATTAAATTTCTGGTGACATCATACGGAGATTCAGAAGTACTGGTTTTCAAACAAGTGAAAATGTTTTACTCTAAAAAGCTGTCATTCCAAAGAAGGATTTATTTAAAAGATAAAATAAAAACTGTCAGATGACTCAAATAACTATGGTGATGATGAAGCTAAATGTTTAAGGTTCATGTGAATAATTTGGATAAAGTTTTGTAAATTGTGAGGAGGAAAAGCAATTTTTGAAAATTTAATTTAGATTTTAAATATATAGGTATAACGAAAGATTTAAATGTTATAAATTTTTATTATTTTTGTTTTTAATAGAAAAGGGACCTCAGTATGTTTCCCAGGCTGGTCTCAAACTCCTGGGCTCAAGTGATCCTCCTGCCTTGGCCTCCCAAAGTACTGGGCCTACGGACATGACCACCACACCTGGCCTTAAATATAAATTATAAGTGTTTTAATGTTATCACATATATCCCTAAAACTTGATATATATGAGTTGGCAAAAATATTTTTAGATGGAAAATGGAGGTTCATCTTATATTCAGGCTGTTTTTTAATAGACATATAGCCTATTTTTAAAATATACATTTGGGAGAATGGAGGAGTAAAAGTGTTACAAAGTTCTCATCTTAGTGGGTAGAGTAGGAAAGGGCATCATTATTTAGTTTAAACATTATCAGTGCTAGAGATGGGCATTTGATGCCTTGTATAATAGAAAAGTGTAATAGAACTTCCAAACTAGGGTAATGTGAATATGGGTGAGAATGATTTGAAACTTGACCGAGCTAGATATAAGCAAAGAGAATAGAAGAAAAAACTGATTATAATAAGTGAAAAATAAGATGAAAAGGTTAGACCAAATATAATTATCATCACAATACATGTAAATGGGCTCAATTCTCCTACCTAAAGATGGCAGTTACCAAGAGGGTTAAAAAATTAAAACTAGTGCTATATCATAAACAGGAAACACCCCAAAATAATAATACTAACAATAAGGAAGAATTCAGGGTAAAAGTCATTAGTTAATACAAAAGGGATATTGATAATAGAACGTATAATTCACAAAAAGGTCATAAACCTATGTGTAGCAAATAAGATAGGAGCCACCTACATAAGCAGTGTACCTTAAAAGTACAAAAACTTTGATAAAAAGATAATCAGTACAATGTTCAGGGCCTCCAGGGTAGGTTAATTCTGAATATATAGAGGTTATTAAGGAAGTAGATTTTTTCAATCTGTCTGCTAATTCTTTGTGTACCAGTCATTTCTTTGGCTAGCTCTCCAGTGCTTGTAAGATTGCTTCCATGGTTTGAGGTGTCATGTGCAGATTCCACGTTCTCTAGCAGAAGAAACACTCTCACACTGATGTCCTCCCTGACTTGAAATTAAAACCATACCGGACTAACAAAGAGAAAAAGACAGAAGACTCAAATAACTAAAATCAGAAATGGGACTTGAAACATTACTACCAACCTTCCACAAGTAAAAAGGATTTAAGGAGAATCCTATGAACAGTTGAATACCAGCGAATTAGATAACATAAATAAAATGGACACATTTTTTAGAAATGGACAATTTACCTAAATGCCCTGAGAAGAAATAGAAAATCTTACGAGACCTATAACAAGTAAATAAATCATATCCATAAACAAAAACCTTCCAACAAAGTCCAGGACTGAAGACTTCACTAGTGAATTCTATCAAACATTTAAAGAATTAGCACTAGTTCTTCTCAGACTCTTCCAGGAAATTGCAGAGGAAGGAACACTTCCTAACTCGTTTTGTTTTGTTTTGTTTTTGTTTTTGTTTTATTTCCATTTTCATTTTATTTGCTTTATTTTATGAGACAGAGTCTTACTCCTTTGCACAGGCTGGAGTGCAGTGGCACGATCTTTGCTCACTGCAACTTCAGCCTCCCAGGTTCAAGTGATTCTCCTGCCTCAGCCTCCCAAGTAGCTGGGATTACAGGCTCCCATCACCACACCTGGCTAATTTTTGTATTTTTAGTAGAGACGGGATTTTGCCATGTTGTCCAGGCTGGTCTCAAACTCCTGACCTCAGGTGACCTGCCCACCTTGGCCTCCCAAAGTTCCAGGATTACAGGTATGAGCCACCGCACCCAGCCCCTGACTCATTTTAAAAGGCTAACGTTACCCTGATACCAAAGACCAAAAATGATATCACAAAAAAGACAATTTCAGATGAGTATCTCTTATGAGTGTGGATGAAAAAATTCTCAACAAAATACTAGGAAATTGAATCTAATAGAATATTAAAAGGATTTTACACTATGACCAAGTGAGATTTATCCCAGGAATGCAAGGGTGGTTCAACATAAGAACATCAGTGTGATACACCATGTTAATAGGATGAAGGGAAAAAAAAAACAAAAAACCCAGTTATCTCAGTTGACACAGAAAAGACATTTAGCAAAATCTAACACCTTTTCATGATTAAAAAAAAAATTCACAAAGCAGGAATAGAAAGGAACTTCCTCAATATGATAAAGAGTATTTATGAAAAACTCACAATTAACATCATACTCTATAGTGAAAGACTAGAAGCTTCCCCCATAGGATCAGGAACAAGACATAGTTGCCTGCTTTCAGTAGTGGTATTCAACATTGTACTGGAAGCTTTAGCAGAAGAAATTTGACAAGAAAAATAAAAAGCATCAGTATTGGAAAGGAAGAAGTAAAACTATAGATTTGTTGGACTTAATCAAAATAAAAACTTTTGTAAATCAAAAACATCAAGAAAATAAAAAGACAACCTATGGAATGGGAGAAAATATTTGCAAATCATATGTCAATTAAGATTCTAGTATCCAGAATATATCAAGAACTACAACTTCGAACAACAAAATTTAAAAATGAGGCCGGGCCCCATGGCTCACACCTGTAATCCCAGCAGTTGGGAGTTTGAGGCAGAGAGATCATCTGAGGTCAGGAGTTTGAGACCAGTCTGGCCAACATGATAAAACTCTGTCTCTACTGAAAAAAAAAAAAAAATTAGCCAGGCGTGGTTGTGCACACCTGTAATCCCAGTTACTCAGGAGGCTGAGGCAGGAGAATCGCTTGAACCCAGGAGGCAGAGGTTGCAGTGAGCTGAGATCGTGCCACTGCACTCCAGCCTGGGCAACAGAGCAAGACTCCATCTCAAAAAAAAAAAAAAAAAAAAAAATCCAGTCTGGCCAACATGGTGAAACCCGTCTCTACTAAAAATACGAAAATTAGCTGGGCATGGTGGCAGGCACCTGTAATCCCAGCTACTCTGGAGGCTGAGGCAGGAGAATCACTTGAACCCAGGAGGCAGAGGTTGCAGTGAGCCAAGATTGTGCCACTACACTCCAGCCTGGGCAACAAGAGCGAAACTCTGTTAAAAATTTAATGAATTAATTAATTAATAAAATAAAGAGCAGGCTGGGCATGGTGGCTCACATCTGTAATCCCAGCACTTTGAGAGGCTGAGGCAGAAGGATTTCTTGAGCTCAGGAGTTTGAGACCAGCCTGAGCAAAATAGCAAGACCTTGTCTCTATTAAAATAATTCTTTAAAAAATCAGCCAGGTGTGGTGGCACTGGCCTGTAGTCTCAGCTACTTAGGAGGCTGAGGTGGTAGGATGACTTAAGCTCAGGAGATCATGGCCGTAGCGAGCTTGATCACACAACTGCACTCCAGCCTTGGTGACAGAGTGAGACTCTGTCTCATAAAATAAAAAATGGACAAACTACTTGAATAGACATTTTCCCAAGGAAGATACATAAAAGACCAGTAAGCACATGAAAAGATAGTGTCATTCGGCATTAGGGAAATGCAAATCAAACATAATGAGCTACCACTTTATTCCTACCAAGATGGGTACAATTAAAAAAAAAAGAAAATAACTGTTGGCAAGGATGAGAAGAAATCAAGTGATTCTGCTGAGAGAGCATTTGAAAAAAAAAAAAAGAAATTGGAAACTTTGTGCACTGTTGCTGGGAATGTAAAATGGTGCAGCTGCTGTGGAGTACAGTTTGGCAGTTTGTCAGAAAGCTAAACATAGAATTACTGTATGACTCAGCAATTTCACTCCAAGGTATGTGCCTAAAAGCATTGAAAGCAAGGAATCAAAAGATATTTGTGTGCTACTGTTTATAGCAGAATTTTTCATAAGTCAAAAGATAAAAACAATCCAAGGATCCATCAACAGATAAACAGATACACAAACTTTGGCATTTACATATATACACATACAATGATTCAGCCAGTTTTGGTACATGCTACAACATGGATGAACCTTGAAAATTTTATCCTAAGGGAAATAAGTTAGACACAAAAGGACAAATACTGTATGGTTCCACTTACCTGAAATATGTAGAACTGGCAAATTCATAGAGACAGAAAGCAGATTAAAGGTTACTAGGGACTTAGGCATAAGGCAGAAGGGGAAGCTATTGCTTAATGCTTACAGAATTTTTCTTTGGGATGATGAAAAAGTTTTGAAAGTGGATAGTATTGATGGTTGCATGACATAGTTAATATAATTAATGCCACTGAATTGTATACTTAAAAATAGCTCGTATGGCAAAGTTTTATATATATTTCACCATAGTAAAAAAAAATTATTAAACCCATACCGATCTTTATTTTCGTTATGCAGCTCTCCCCTTTCAAGCTATCGTTTATTTCCAATTTTTTTTTGTTTGTTTTTGTTTTTTTTGAGATGGAGTCTTGCTCTGTCGCCAGTCTGGAGTGCAGCAGCGCGATCTCGACTCACTGCAATCTCTGCCTCCCGGGTTGAAGCGATTCTCCTGCCTCAGCCTCCTGAGTAGCTGGAACTACAGGCACGCACCACCATGCCCGGCTAATTTTTTTTTTGTATTTTTAGTAGAGACGGGGTTTCACCTTGTTGGCCAGGAGGGTCTCGATCTCCTGACATCGTGATCCGCCCACCTCAGCCTCCCAAAATGCTGGGATAAACTAGTTCTAAGAAAAAGACACTTACAAGAAGGAGAGAAATTCTTTTCCTTTAGGTTCACTTTCATTGTATTTTACTTTTGTCATGTCTGGCTGATGAGGCTCTAACTAGTCATGTTCAGTCTTATGGTGAATATATTAGTAAACTAATGACGTACACATTTGTATATTTTTCATTTCAAACAGTGAATAGTACAGTCAAATAGTAATTGCTCTTGACAATAGGTGTTGATCAGGTAGACGTAATTTTATGTTATTATGAAAGTAAAATACTGTGTTTACATGGTAGTGCCACATTTTGAGAACCTGCATTTTCCTTAGGCAGAAGGTTGGGATAAAATTAGGCCGTAATAAGTTGGACCACAAGTTCCTTGGATTCAGTATACTGCTTAGTGTCAGCCCAGATGGACACACAGAACCTAAAGAGTCTCCATACGTTTAATTTGCCCTTTTGTTTAAATAGACATTCAGCAGGGACTGGAGAAAATATCAAGCTGTGCCTTTCTGGCATACAATGTTTATTTTGTTACCTCATCATGTGCCAATTACTAAATAATTTCCACAGATTGTTATTTCAGGAGAATACTTACGGTGAAGGTCTTTGGGAAGGAGATTGTTAGCATTGTGGAAATGAGAAGTAAGCACTGTTCTTTTTATTCTCTAAATTTTCAACCTATGGGTTTCTCATTTTTTTCTCTTTCAACCATTTGGCTATCAAATCTGTGTTTCAAATACTAATCCTTTTTTTCTCAAGGACTTTTTTTTCTGGACTGTTACAATATCTTCTGCCTTGGTTGCTTTGTTTCCCGTCTTGGCTTTGCTATAGCCACAGTGTAGCCAGAGCATTCTTGATAGAGTTGCGTTGTCCCATATGGTAGCCATTAACCATATGTGATTATTAAGTTTAAATTAATTAAAAGTAAAATGTGCCTCAATCACACTAGGCACATTTCTAATACTCAGTAGCCACTGTGGCTAGTGGCCACCAAATTGAGCAACACAAGTGTAGAACATTTCTAACATCTCAGGAAATTATATTAGATAGTGCATAAGTCAAATTACCTCCCTTACTGTTGCAAACAAAACTCCTTTCCACGGCCGGCAAGGTGCTATAAAATCTTGCTTATCTCTCCCTTCTCATTTCTCTTTACATAATCTTTTATTCACTATAGTCTAGATGAATTAGCCTTCTTTCTGTTCCTTTGACTATGCCAGGATTTCCCCCCATCCCTTCTCAGGGGCTATTCCTTCTGTTTTGCTGTTCCTTCTGTTTTGAAACATGCTTCCCCACCAGATCTTCACTTGGCTGGCTACAGTGTCATCATTTAGGTGTCAACTTAAATGTTACTACCTCAGGAGAATTCTTCCCTGTCTACCCTAAATACCTCCTTTCAGAATCTTTTGATCATATTACCCTACTTCTTTATCATCTTTATGGCATTTCTCCTCAAATGAAAGTCTTAACGTATTTGTATCTTTGCCCACGCTAATACCCTTCTCACCACTAGAACATAAGCTGCTTATGGTAATAGATTTTGCAGATAATTGTATGGTGCGTGTTGGGAGGATACACACCGGCGTTGTATAGTAGTCATCACTTTATTGATTAGTCCTGGTTCTTTTGAAGTTAATGTGTTTCCCTGACTATACAAAGGAATGATAGAGATTAAAAGATTGTCTGAATTTTTCTCATTATGGGTTACTAATCTGTTAATATTTGTAGTATAGATAGAAAAAATAAATTTTATGTGTCTGTTGATTTGATGCTCCTGAGGAATACTTAACCTCTCCATCCTTGGTTTTCTTTTAAATAGCTTTTATACCTTTGTTCCTTCTCAGGCTGACCATTTTCCGAAAGTTGTATTGGCTTGATACATGAACATAATGTTCTAGCTAGCATTTAATAAATGAATGAATGAATAAATAAATAAATATTTGTCCAGTCCTAACACTATTTGCCTATTTTGTACAGTCTATATAGATACACAGTCTGTTGCTATCTAGACCAGTCTGATCTAAAGCATTGTACTATTTTGGCATATCATTAAATAGTCAGCATAGTTGTACAGTTAATTTGTTTAAAGAACTCAGTATTTCCACTATAGAGGATAAAGATTTTAAAAGAAATAGTTGACACTACTGCTATTTTCGGTAAATTTATCTTATTGGAAAAAAATGAACATTATGAAGCATCATGAAATAAGTGGTAGCTGATCAAGTGTTAGACTATACTAAAAATAAGAAAAGAAGATATTTTATGTTGATTTTATTTTCTTCATTATTTTCCAAGTTTCTTATACTGAAGCTATATTACTTGTGGATTTGAAACAAAAAGTAAATGTCATTTTTTTAGATGCAGTACATGCTGAGTACATAAAATATATAAAATATTTAGAGAAGATAAGGAATCAACAATTGATGAGATTAATTATGGGAAGCTTTCAAGAAAGAGCATGTACGTCTTTATGGGCATGAGGTCAACTCCAATTTGGGCCACACACATTTTTTCAAATGCTGCCTTGTAATTGCATTTAATTACCTTAAGTCATTCAGGTGATTGGTAAGAGGTCATCAGGTCTGCCAAGCTGGAAATATCAAAAATGAAGCAATGTTATTGGTGTTTTATAGGTTGCTTCATGTGCGAAATGGAAACTGCAAATATCATTTGGGTGAAGAAACATTTA
Source organism: Nomascus leucogenys (assembly GCF_006542625.1). Lineage (NCBI taxonomy): Eukaryota > Metazoa > Chordata > Mammalia > Primates > Hylobatidae > Nomascus > Nomascus leucogenys. The sequence continues at coordinate 9,460,054 of NC_044394.1, read as the reverse complement.
AATTAGCTCAGACATATATGGATAAACTATCAAAACATGGCCAGCAAGCAAATAAAGCTGCACTCTATGGAGAACTGTGTGCACTCCTATTTGCAAAAAGTCACTATGATGAGGTAAGTGTTTTAAGGTACATTTCACTGTGACCAATAAGTACTTATAAAAACAGAGGGTGAATCAAATAGTCTTCTGTTATTTTTCTTTTGGATCTTTTTTACATATTAGGTTTATATAAGGCAGTACACATTTGTAATGGAAAATTCAAAATCAGACAAGCCGAGCACTGTGGCTCATGCCTGTAATCCCAGCACTTTAGGAGGCCAAGGTAGAGGATCACTTGAGCCCAGGAGTTTGGGGCCAGCCTGGGCAACAAAGTGAGACCCTGCCTCTATAGAAAATTAACCGCATGTGTAGCACACACCTGTGGTGGTCACAACTACATGGGAGGCTGAGGCAGGAGGATCCCTTGAGCCCAGTAGGTTGAGGCTGTAGTGAGCCATATTTATACCACTGTACTCCAGCCCGAGTGACAGAGTGAGACCCTGTCTCAAAAAAAATAAAAAATCAGACAAAAGGAGTATTTGTGAGGTGAATTTGAAATATATACATGTATAATTTAGAGCCCTTTCTTTTGTTGTTTTTCTTTTAATTTAACCAAATGTTTGCCTAAATTGTTTGGATGGGCCTCTTGTTGTAGTTTTTGAGACAGGGTCTTGCTTTGTCACCCACACTGGACTCAAACTCCTGGGCTCAAGTGATCTACCTTCCTCAACTTCCCGAAGTGCTGGGATTGCAGGCGTGAGCCACCATGCCCAGCCTGACAGTTATTTTCCTTCTACATTTGGGTTTAGGGGTTTATACTGTGCCTTATTCATGTCTTTGCAGCTCTCAGCACATTCGTGAGGAATGTTGAAGTCTTGGATAATTTTGACAGTTCAGTCTTCTAGTGACAAATAAGCTTTTCACTGATACCTACAGAAAAGTACACAAATCTTACAGACATGGTTTGATGAATTAGCACCATGTTTTTGTGTGCTAGGCTAGGCTATGCAGAGGTAATATCAACCCCACAATAGCTTGGAACAATGAAAGTTTCTTTCTGGCTCATAATATATCCCTGTCTTCAGATGGCTATGGCTGTTCTTAACATTATATCTATGCTTTGATCAAGACACAGTGTGGTTTTGGGTCTATCTGGAACATATCTATCTAGAACATTACCAGCCTGGGCACAGGGGCAGAAACTTCATGGAGAAGTACTGCTGGCTCTTGGACTTTTCTTCCAGAAGTGGCACGTTTCACTTCTCATATTTTAATTGCGGGAAAAAAACACATGGCCACACTTGTCTTTGTTTGTTTATTTGAGACATCGTCTCACTCCATCACCAAGGCCTGCAGTGTAGTGGCATGATCATGGCTCACTGCAGCCTCCACCTCAGCCCCACCAAGTAACTGGAACTGCAAGTGCACATCACCACGCCCAGCTAGTTTTTTTGATTTTTGATAGAAACAAAGTCTCACTATGTTGTAACCCAGGCTGGTTTCAAACTTCTGAGCTTGGTGATCCTCCCATCTCAGCCTCCCAAAGTGCTGGGATTACAGGTATGCACCACCACACCCAGCCTAAGATAACTTATTTTGCCTTTTTTATTTCTTCCACTAAGCACCAGGAGAGGAAGGACATTTTTGGTTTTGTTTCCCACTTCATACCTAGATACTAGCACATTGCCTGCCACTTAACCTCTTTACACCTGTTTCCCCTAATAGGACATATCTTATAGGGCTGTTTTGTCAGGTAAATGTGTTAATGCACATAAAATACTTTGGACAGTAGCTGGGACAAAGTAAGCACTCAGCTAAACAGACAATTCAGACATAAAATAACAAATGTTACAGTAGGAGGATGGAATGTATAGGAAAACACAGGAAACCCTGCAAGACAGATGAGTTTAAGGGGTTGGAGGAAGGGGGAATGTGTTTTAAGGCAGAGGGAACAGTATGTGCAAAGGCTTCTGGGCAAGAGAGAACATACCTTTGATTTCCAGAAAATATGTCATGTATCCACAAGGTCTGATTCAGACAAGCTGTAGATACTAAGAGTAAAAATAATATAACAGATTTATACTTTGAAGAAAGTTTAGCCTCAGAAAATTCTAACTGTAATATTTTGTGTGCATTCTTATTTAAGTGCTTGTAGAAAAATTTTGCAGTCATCTTGTTAAATATTGTCGACTTGATTTACCACAGTTCTGTCTCTTCTATAAATAATTTTTTTAGGCATACAAATGGTGCATCGAGGCAATGAAAGAAATTACAGCAGGCTTACCAGTGAAAGTTGTGGTGGATGTCTTAAGACAAGCTTCTAAGGTAAATATAATGTTAAAATTATTAAATGAATTATAGGATTTATCAGGCTTTAAGTTTGTTTTAATTAACCTGTTATTTAACATTTTAGTTATTTGTACACTCCGTAGACATAGGTGTGTTTTATAAGTTTATGTGCTCATTTTTAGAAATCTGGTTTCTAACTAAAGCTATCACACATAGATTTTTAGCTAATTTTTCTTTACCAAGAAAACCAGTGAAATAATTCATTTTGGTCATTGTTTCAATGCACTAAAGTACAGATCAAAGTAGTATTTGGGTGCTATTCTGGCTTGAGTTTGTTTTTGTTTTTCTTAAATATTTATAGCAACCAGAATTCCTTATGCCAAAATCCTGTGAACTTTGGTCACTTTTCTGCTAAAGGATAGCCTGGTGTTAAATCTCTTTGTCATAGTATTGCAGTCTCACAGCAAGGCAGCTTGCTATACTTGACCTGCTAGGCAGTCCTTACTTGATTTTTCTCTAGTGTTTTCTTATTCTGTAAATAAATGCATTAAATCTTTTACATTTTTATTTTATTTTAAATAGAGACAGGGTCTCACTATGTTGCCCTGGCTGGTCTCAAACACCTGAACTCAAGCGATCGATCCTCCCACCTGAGCCTCCAAAAGTTCTAGGATTACAGGTCCACCACGGTTGGCCTCTTTGAGGACATTTAGTAGTATTTTAAAACTACTGCTTTGGTGCAGTGAGGCCTTAAAGCATTAATGTACTTTTCAGATACACTTTTCTACCCAGAAGTTTTCAGATTTGAATATTTCATTTTGGTTGATTTTATTTATGGAAATTCAACTAGAAAATAGATTCCAAAATTATAGATCTGGAAGAGTCCAATATTTCTCTGAAATTTATTAAATCAGTCATTTTAGAGTAAGTAAACAGCATAAATATTTAAGTTATCAGAGCTAGAACAGGGATATTCTTATGTTTTTAATTAATTGAAATAATTGAATATTAATTTAATATAAAGACAACAATGTTTATGCAAGATTTATATTTCTGTGGGTTTTTTTTGTTTTTGTTTTTGTTTTTTTTTTGAGATGGAGTCTTGCTGTCGCCCAGGCTGGAGTGCAGTGGTGCAATCTCGGCTCACTGCAGGCTCAGCCCCCCGGGGTTCACGCCATTCTCCTGCCTCAGCCTCCCAAGTAGCTGGGACTACAGGCGCCTGCCACCTCGCCTGGCTAATTTTTTGTATTTTTAGTAGAGACGGGGTTTCACCGTGTTAGCCAGGATGGTCTCAATCTCCTGACCTCATGATCCGCCCACCTCGGCCTCCCAAAGTGCTGGGATTATAGGCGTGAGCCACCGTGCCCGGCGCAAGATTTATATTTCTATATGCAAATTATATTTAGAGTTTTAAAAAAATGCCTAGCTATAATCATGGATCAAAATATTTTAAGAAATAACTGAGAGCTATGCACAGTGGCACATGCCTGTAGCCAAGAGTTCAAGTCCAGCCTGGGCAACATAAAACCTTGTCTCTTAAGAAAAGAATTAATAGGAAAACTTGAAATTCAATGCATTTAAAAATTATTAAATGAAAGTAACAAAAGATTGTTGTAAGCCACTCCAGGACTGGGATATAAGGACCTTAGAAAATGCTGTGGTAAATTCTGCCCCCATTGTTTTATTTTAATAATAGGGGAAAATGGGGGTATACCAGCTTTGTAAGGTAACTTTGTTATGACAGATTTGTACTAGGACTGACTGTCAAAATTTTAAACTTTATAATTTTCCCAGCTTATATACAGATGTTTATAATAGAATTTTTAAGTACTTGGAAGGAAAGAAATTACAAATAGAACCTTTGTATTTATGTTTGGAGGGTTTTATTTCTTATTAACTATTATAGCCAGAATATATAAACTACATGTATTTTAGCACACTGATGAACTATTTGAGAGTTAACCGTTTTTCACTTTATCTTTAGGCTTGTGTAGTAAAACGTGAATTTAAGAAGGCAGAACAGTTAATTAAACATGCAGTGTATTTGGCACGGTAGGTGATTATTATTAAAAATATCCTTTTAAATTGTCTCTATACTTTATATCCTAATAATTTTGTGTCTTTTTATAGGGATCATTTTGGATCCAAACACCCAAAATATTCTGATACACTGCTAGATTATGGGTTCTACTTACTCAATGTAGATAATATCTGTCAGTCTGTTGCAATTTATCAGGTATGTTAATAGTTACCCTTTTTTTCTTTCAACCTATATTGACTTGCTGACCTGTATTTGTTTGTGGTGTATAAACCACTCTCTAAAAATGACTTTTTGACAACTACCCCGCCCACCAATATAGGTTGCATACTTATTTTATTAAGTATTACCTAGAAGGTGTGAAAGTTAATGCTTTGGGAATTAAAGAGAATCATTCAGGAAAGGAGTTGTTGGGTTGTGAGCTCATATTTGGGAGTAGTTTTCCATTTTTTATTTACCCATATAATGGCTTGTCTTTGTTATTGATTTAGCAAATGTCACTAAAGCTGCCTTTGTAGTCACAAAGATGGCTGGTAATTATTTTAGGCCTTTCTTACTTATTCTCAGGTAAATGATGTATTATGCCATTGCTGTAGACAAGGCATAGTTGACTTTAAGGTTTACTTTTTTTTTTTTTTTTTTTTTGAGACAGAGTTTTGATCTGTCGCCCAGGCTGGGGTGCAATGGCGCAATCTCAGCTCACTGCAACCTCCGCCTCCCAAGTTCAAGCAATTCTCGTGCCTCGGCCTCCTGAGTATCTGGGATTACAGGCCCGTGCCACAATGCCTGGCTAGTATTTGTATTTTTAGTAGAGAGGCGGTTTCACCATGTTGCCCAGGCTAGTCTTGAACTACTGACCTCAGGTGATCCACCCACCTTGGCCTCCCAAAAGTACTAGGATTATAGGTGTGAGCCACCACGCCTGGCCTAAGGTTCACTTTTGAAGAAGGAAACAGAGAAAAACATTCCCAATGTCTTGATTCTCAAGACATAGGAATAATTATTATTGTTATTATTAAGCCGTGGCCTTTTAAGTCAAACTCTATCTTCAGAAATTCAGGACTTCTAGGTGACTTTCATGTTCTGTAATTTAAATACAGCAGGACTTTCTTGGCTTCAAAATTTTATGGTGTTAGGCGTATAGATGTATATTTAAATTACTAGGATGTTTAATTTAACTAGGTGGTATTTTCTACAGTATTGACAAATATTTTTATGATTCTTTCAGGCAGCCCTTGACATTAGACAGTCAGTGTTTGGTGGCAAAAATATCCACGTAGCAACAGCTCATGAAGATTTGGCCTACTCTTCTTATGTCCACCAGTATAGCTCTGGGAAATTTGACAATGCACTGTAAGTTCCACATTCCATTTCTCTGAAGGAGGAAATACTGTTTTTGTTTTATTTTGTTTTTTCCCATTAGGGAACTATTATTACATTAATAATAGTACTTGATATACTTTATAGATTGAATTTGTCTTCCTGGAGCTTTAACAGAATGCCTAAAATGTTCTTGAAGTCATTTAAAATCATACCAGTTTTCAGGTGCAGAGGCTCTCGCCTGTAATCCCAGCACTTTGGGAGGCTGAGGTGGAAAGATTGCTTGAGCCCAAGAGTTTGAGACCCTGTCTACTCAAAAATTTTTTAAAATTAGCTGGACGTTTTGGTGCATGCCTGTGTTCCCAGCTTCTCTGGAGGCTGAGGCAGGAGAATCGCTTGAGCCCAAGAGGTCAAGGATGCAGTGAGGCATATTCACACCACTGCATTCCAGCCTGGGCAACAGAGTGAGACTCTGTTTCCAAAAATAAATAAATAAAATTATACTAATTTATAGGTTATTCATTTAGCCTTTATGTGATTTAATATTGAGACTTGTATATTTTCGTGTAGAATATAACTTACCTTTTGAGTATTTCCTTCAATAATTTTTGAGTAATACAGTAGCAGACTTAATAACCTAAAAACTTCTTGGTGAGAACACATAGAAATACTGAATAACAATTGTCTTTTTAAATATATAACTGAGCTTGCAAGAGTGAGGGGGAAATCCCCCAAGGGCCAATAATGGACACTAAAATTTAAAGGATTAAGTATGGCCTGTGGTATAACTGCTCTGGGGTGATGGGAAAGTTTAGAGATTTCTATAACCTTAGTTTAAGAAACAGCCTATAGGAGGCTGGGAGTTAGAACTGAAACCCTCACATGAAGCAAAGTCAAGACTACAACCCGGCCAGGCTTGGTGGCTCAAGCCTGTAATCTCAGCACTTTGGGAGGCCAAGGCGGGTGGATCACCTGAGGTCAGGAGTTCAAGACAAGCCTGGCCAAGATGGTGAAATGCCGTCTCTACTAAAAATACAAAAATTAGCTGGGCATGGTGGTGGGCACTTGTAATCCCAGCTACTCGGGAGGCTGAGGCAGACAATTGCTTGAACCCAGGAGGTGGAGGTGGCAGTGAGCCGAGATCACTCCACTGCTCTCCAGCTTAGGCAACAGAGTGAGACTCTGTCTCCAAAAAAAAGAAAAAAAAAGGGACTACAACCCCAGGGAAAGGACAGGTGGACATCTATCTAATTAATAGATGACAGGGAAAGTTGGCCATCTGAGCTTGGTGTCACAGTTGAACCCCAAAAGAAGCCTCACAAAACATAATTATTTACCTGTACCACTCTTGAGTTTAGGGATAATGCATCAGGATCTGCAAACAGAAAAATATTAAAAAGCACTTTGGGGCTGCTGGTTCTCCTGGGATACCTTGTGAGAGAAAATGCAAGACTTGGAAATAATTATCTGTCAACCCAAACTATACAGACATGTCATAGACGAAGCTTTACCTAAAATGAACTCACCATTAAAAATTACAAAACATAAGGAAATATTTCCTCTGAGTCAGCAGACATAATGAACAGGATTAGAATCCCGAAAACTTTAGTTAACAGAACTTTTTTGGCCAGGCGCGGTGGCTCACACCTGTAATCCCAGCACTTCGGGAGGCCGAAGTGGGCGGATCACGAGGTCAGGAGATGGAGACCATCCTGGCCAACACAGTGAAACCCCGTCTCTACTAAAAATACAAAAATTAGCCAGGCATGGTGGCACACGCCTGTAATCCCAGCTACTTGGGAGGCTGAGGCAGGAGAATCACTTGAACCCGGGAGTCGGAGGTTGCAGTGAGCCAGGATCACCACTGCACTCCAGCCTGGCGACAGAATGAGACTCTGTCTCAAAAAAAAAAAAAAGGCCGGGCGCGGTGGCTCACACTTGTAATCCCAGCACTTTGGGAGGCCAAGGCGGGCAGATCACGAGGTCAGGAGATCGAGACCACGGTGAAACCCTTTCTCTACTAAAAATACAAAATAGCCAGGCGTGGTGGCGGGCGCCTGTAGTCCCAGCTACGTGGAGAGGCTGAGGCAGGAGAATGGCGTGAACCCGGGAGGCAGAGCTTGCAGTGAGCCAAGATTGCGCCACTGCACTCCAGCCTGGGCAACAGAGCGAGACTCTGTCTCAAAAAAAAAAAAAAAAAAAAAAGGAACTTTTTTTTGGTTGATGCTATAAAGTATGTGTTCTTTATATGATTAAAGATACAAAATAGGTTGGCAAACTAGGCCTGTAAGTAAATTAAAGTTTTATGTTTTACTGGAACATAGCCATGCTCATTCATTCATGTGTCTTCTATCACTTCTTTCACACTACAGCAGCCAGAGTTCAATAGTTGTAGCAGAGAATGTGTGGCCAACACAACCTAAAATATTTACTATCTGGCCCTCTACAGAAAAACTTTGTTAACTCTAATATAAAAGAAAGAATGAAGAATATTCCCATAAAGAAAACAGGAAGTTTTTTTGTTCTTGTTTTTTTTTTTGTTTTGTTTTTGTTTTTTTGAGACAGAGTCTCTCACTCTGTCGCCCAGGCTGGAGTGCAGTGGCGTGATCTCGGCTGACTGCACTCTCCACCTCCCAGGTTCAAGCGATTCTCCTGTCTCAGCCACCTGAGTAGCTGGAATTACAGGCACGCACCACCACGCCTGGCTAATTTTTGTATTTTTAGTAGAGACAGGGTTTCACCATGTTGGCCAGACTGGTCTCGATCTCCTGACCTCAAGTGATCTGCCCACCTTGGCCTCCAAAAGTGCTGAGACTGCAGATGTGAGCCACCATGCCTGGCTGGAAGAGGGCAGATTTTAAAGTAACTGTTACATGCTACAGCATGGATGAACCTTGAAAACACTGTGCCCAGTGAAAGAAGCCAGTCACAAAGGATCACATATTGTATGATTTCATTTATGTGATATGTCCAGAATAGGCAAGTCCATAGAGACAGAACATAAATTGATGTTATCTAGGCTGGGGAGTTGGAGGGAAAATGGAGAGTGACTACTAATGGGCATAGGTTTCTTTATGGGGTAATGAAAATGTTGTAAAATTGATTTTGGTGATTGGCATACTGCTCTGTGAATACACTAAAAATCATTGAATTGTACACGTTAAATGGGTGAATTGTGTGGTATACTAATTATATCTTGAGCTGTTATAAAAATAAAACAAATGGCTAGAAACGGAAATAGTCACTGACATTAAAACTCAGCAGATGGGCCAAGCGTGGTGGCCCATGCCTGTACTCCCAGCACTTAAGGAGGCCAGGGTGGGTGGATCGTTTGAGACCAGCCTGGGCAACATAGCAAATCCCTGTCTCTTCAAAGAAAATGCAAAAAAATTAGTTGGGCGTGGCAATGTACACCTGTAACCCACCTATCTGGGAGGCTGAGGTGGGAGGATCACCCGAGCCCAGGAGTTTGAGGCTGCAGTGAGCCATGATTGCACCACTGTACTCCAGCCTGGATGACAGAGCAGGATCCTGTCTAAAAAAAAAAACACAAACAAAAATGAAACAAAACAAAAAAAACCTCAGCAGACAAGTTAAACAGAAGATTAGTTACCACAAAAGAGAGAATTAGTAAATTGGAAGACAGATTCGAGAAAACTAGTGGTTACCTGGAGGATGGGGGAGAGGAGGCTTGGCATTGTTTGAAAGGAACTGACAATAAAACAGAAATAGCTTACCTTCTATTTGGTGATATGGGCCATAAACAACCAAACTTGTCAGGCAAGAATACATGTTGTGAAGAAGAGTAAAGTAGGCTAAGAGTTGAGAGAGTGATGGTAAATTTTTTTTTTTTTTGGAGACAGTCTTTGTCACTCATGCTGGAGTGCAGTGTTGCAATCTTGGCTCGCTGCAACCTCCATCTCCCAGTTTCAAGCGATTCTGCCTCAGCCTCCTGAGTAGCTGGGATTACAGGCGTTCACCACCACACCCGGCTAATTTTTGTATTTTTTTAGTAGAGATGGAGTTTCACCATGTTGGCCAGGCTTGTCTTGAACTCCTGACCTCAGGTGATCCACCCAACCTCAGCCTCCCAAAGTGCTGGGATTACAGGCATGAGCCACCGCACCTGGCCAATGGTAAGTTTTTTTAGGGCCTTTTATATGGTCTGTTCTGGAAAGACCTGAGGAGCAAGTCGTGAGAATGTTCAGGGGAAGAGCATTGCAGAGAGGGTAAAGCCAGGGTGAAAACATGCTCTGCATGTTCAGGAAACTGCTAGGCTTGTGTGGCTGGAGGGGAAGGCGGAGAGGGTTGGTGTGAGAATGGCAGGAGATGAGGTCAGGGAAGTAGCAGGCTGAAAGATCATGTAGAGTCTTGTAGGCTGTAGTAAAGACTTCCTCTTTCATTCTGAGGGAAATGGGAGTCTCTGTTGGGTATTAAAAGTTCAGTCTACAACAGATTGGAAATTTAAAACAAAAAGCTGGATCTTTACCACAGATAGTTTTAGAAGTACTTTCTATCAATATTATATTACAGATTGTGATTTTTAAAATTCCTAAATCATTTGTAACTAAAAAGAAATGCCAGACTGTATCTATCTGTATTACAGATTTCATGCAGAAAGAGCTATTGGTATCATTACCCACATCCTACCTGAAGATCATCTTCTTTTGGCTTCTTCAAAGAGGGTGAAAGGTATCCTTTGTAATCTAGTCTCAGATATTTTAAAATAGATGATATATAGTCTAAAATAGGGGTATTTGTTTATTTTCTCAGAGGTTTGGAGGATTTTCTCACAGGATTAGATGGTGTTTATGTATTACTAGATAGCCATTTTACCACAACTCTACTTAAGGGGTTCCAGTGGTTCATAATGAAAGACTGTTTGCATCTCTCATAAAACATTGTTAATAGGCCGGGTGTGGTGGCTTATGCCTGTAATCCCAGCACTTTGGGAGGCCGAGGCAGGCAGATCACCTGAGGTCAGAAGTTTGAGACCAGCCTGGCCAACATGGTGAAACCCCATCTCTACTAAAAATACAAAAATTAGCCAGGTGTGGTGGCGTGCACCTGTAATCCCAGCTGCTTGGGAGGCTGAGGCAGGAGAATCGTTTGAACCCAGGAGGCAGAGGTTGCAGTGAGCCAAGATCGTGCCACTGCACTCCAGTCTGGGCAACAGAACGAGACTCTGTGTCAAAAAAAAAAAAAAATTAATAAGCCATAATTTTTCTTTTCTGTCTCCCTTTTGTCATTCACTCATGCATGCATTAATTTTTTTGAGGATTGCATGGAAGCATAATACAAATGTTTCTACACAACATGGATAGAAGATGGGTTTCATAACTTCAGCTTTGTAGTGCAGGATTCTTATCCTGAGCTTCATATCAGGTTACCCTGAATGTTGCGAGGCTCTTGCCAAATACCCCTATCTTCCATTTCTTATTTTAACTTTTCTTCTGATTGCCACCAAGGCTTTTTCACGTAATGCATTTATTTTGCTAGCATGATTGGGTCACCTATGTGTTATTTCCATGCATGTTGGATATGTTTTACCTTAATTCTGGAACTGAGTTTTTTCTCCCTCTAGATTTGTATTTTTTAAGTTGCACAAGTAATACATGATGTTAGATAGAAAAGAGAAAAAATAAATTGCCTTAAAATCCCACCAATCCTCAACCAACATTTTGGTGAATATTATTTTAGACTTTTCTTACTTCAAATAAGATAATTAAATGAATGATTTTTTTAGTTTTATAATCTGATTTTTTCACTTAATATATTACAAACATTTTTTCGTGTCTCTACATATATCCTTTTTTCTAATGTATTTAACCTTACCTTTATTATTTGACTCTTATAATTGTTTTTAACCTTTTCTTTTTTAAAAATGCTACAGTGAAGTAAATCTCTTTCTTACCTTTGTGTACATAGACAGTTTTCCAATAAATCAAATTATCTGGTAAAATAATATGTATATTCTTAAGACTTTCGATAGAATTTGAAAGTCTTGAATGGAGCTTTGAAATTGAAATGTCTTGCCTGATTTGGTTGGTCAGATGAGTAGGAGGAAATCAGTTCTTTTAGCTGTGTTTGGTTAAAGGTTATGTTTTATAAAGTGTGGTTTCAAAATTTTCAAAAGTACTTAGGTACTCCTTGACACGGTTTCATAACTTTTAAAAACTTTCCCTGTGCTTCCATTTAATTTGAAAAACAAATTCACATCAGCAAAGTATAGCAGTCTATTAAAATAGAAGCTAATTCTGCAAAATCGTTTATACCATTGTTTTTCTTAAATTTGAATATATATATACTGTGCAAAATAGAATGACCGCCAAAAAGTGTACTTTTTTGTTAAAAGTGGAATTCTTTCATCTTGACCAGTTCCAAACCATAATCACATATAAATATATTCAGTAAACATTTTTATTATTTAAGTTTAAATTAGATGTTCTTACTAGCTTTGGTAATGGTTTTGAAGTACGCTAATTTATTGCCTTCTTTTTTAGCACTTATTTTAGAGGAGATTGCAATTGACTGTCATAATAAGGAAACTGAACAGAGGCTGCTTCAAGAAGCTCATGATTTGCACCTGTCTTCACTCCAACTAGCTAAAAAAGCTTTTGGGGAATTTAATGTACAGACTGCAAAACACTATGGAAACCTTGGAAGACTTTATCAGTCAATGAGAAAATTTAAGGTAGAAACATGTTTTTGCTATATTTTTCTCTCTTAAGTAATGAAATAGAATCTTAAATAATAAATCTTAAATAAGCTCAAATAAATTATACACTTATCTTATTCCACAAAGGAATTGAGAAGATAGTGAGTATAAAACAACATAGGCCAAGCACAGTGGCTCATTCCTATAATCCTGGCACTCTGGGAGGCTGAAATGGGAGGGTCCCTTGAGACCAGGAATTTCAGACCAGCCTGGGCAACATAGGGAGACCCTGTCTCTACAAAAATTAGGCAGGTGTGGTGGCACATGCCTGTCTTCCTAGCTACTTGGAAGACTAAGGCAGGAGGATGAGTTGAGCCCAAGAAGTTGAGGCTGCAGTGACTATGATCACATCACTGCACTCTAGCCTGGGTGACAGAGTGAGACCCTATCTCTAAAACAAACAAAAAATAGTCAAAATAGAAATAAAATTTAAAAATCAGGACCATGGGCCAGACACAGTGGCTTATGCCTGTAATCCCAGCACTGGAGTCCAGGGTGAGACAATCACCTGAGGCCAGGAGTTCAAGACTAGCCTGGTCAATATAGGGAAATCCCGTCTCTACAAAAAAGAAAAAGTTAGCCAGACATGGTAGCTCACACCTGTAGTCCCAGCTTCTCCAGAGGCTGAGGCAAGAGGATGGCTTGAGCCCAAAAGGTTGAGGCTGCAGTGAGCTATGATCACACCACTGCACTCCAGCCTAGGTGACAGAGTGAGAGCCTGTCTTCAAAAAAAAAAAAAAAAAAATCAGGATCATGAAAAATTAGGAAACATGTCAAACCAAAAAGATTAATATATGAGGCTGGGCTCAGTGGCTCATGTCTGTAATCCCAGCACTTTGGGAGGCCAAGGCGTGCAGAACACTTGAGGGTCAGGAGTTCAAGACCAGCCTGACCAACATGGTGAAAACCCATCTCTACTAAAAATACAAACATTAGCCAGGCATGGTGGCATGCACCTGTAGTCCCAGCTACTCAGGAGGCTGAGACAGGAGAATTGCTTGAACCTGGGAGATGGAGATTGTAGTGAGCCGAGATCTGCATTCCAGCTTGGGTGACAGAGCGAGCTCCATCTCAAAAAAAAAGATTAATATATGAAAGTAGTACTTGAGATAAGAAAAAATTTTTTAAATAAAAAAAGACAAATATGATTGCTATACTTCAAACAGTTTTTAGTATATAGTTCTTGATATATAATTCTTAGTATATGCTAAGTGTAGCTCTTAGCAGAATGCCTGGCACATGGCAGGTGTGCAAGAAATGTCAGATATTGCAACAAGTATTATTAATTATAGCAATAAATATGACTAACTTCAATGTCTCTTAGAATTTTGAGTTATAATTTTTTTTTTAATAGAGGTTCTTACTCTGTTGTCCAGGCTGTAGTACAGTAGTGTGATCATGGCTCACTGCAGCCTCAACCTCCCTGGGCTCAGGTGATCTTTTCACCTCAGCCTCCCAAGTAGCTGGGAATACAGGTGCACACCACCATACCGCCTAATTTTTGTATTGTTTGTAGAGACAGGGTCTTGCCCTATTGCCCTGTTGCCCAGCCCTATTGCCCAGGCTGATCTCGAACTCCTAGGCTCAAGCAATCTGCCTGCCTCGACCTCCCGAACTGTTGGGATTACAGGCATGAGCCACTGTGCCCAGCCTATAAATTCTTAATATTATTAATTTTGGGATCACAGTAAGGAAAGAGTGAGAGGTCTTCTTTACCTGAAAAGCAACCTATATATCCCTCAATTAGCTTGAGTTTAGTTTGTTGGAATAAAAATTGTCAAAATTCCAAAAAATGAAATGAAAGTGTATGCCCATGTAAATTAACATATTATGATATAGAGCTTGTTAAGAAGGTTCAACTAAATTTTGCACTGTGTTAACCAAAGGAAGTAATTTTTGTTTTAGAATGTTTTGTTAATTTCTTCTAAAAGTTTCTTATAATTTTGCAAATTTCTTTGTTGTGAATTTCTTGTAACAATTTTTTATTACCAGGATAAGTTTTCACTTGTTACTTTTGACATAGGATACTATTGCTGTCATCAGTTTATCTGCAGTTTCCAAAACTCTGTAATGCTTCCCATAGGCAATTTTTGGAATAACATAGTATGTTCTTTGATCTGATTACCTTATGGCATTCATAAGATGTCTTTGGCATTTAGATCAGTTTTGCTCATTGAGTAAGAACTGTTAAGATGAGAAAAAGTATAATGATTGATATGGCATAATTGTTTTTCAGGAAGCTGAAGAAATGCACATCAAAGCAATTCAGATTAAAGAACAACTTCTTGGTCAAGAAGATTATGAAGTAGCCCTTTCAGTGGGACATCTGGCTTCTTTATATAATTATGACATGAATCAGTATGAAAATGCTGAGAAACTTTATTTGCGATCTATAGCAATTGGTATGTTACATTTAAATTTTCTTTAGTCAGTTGATTACAAATCAACATGTCAGCATGTCTTATATGTTGTATAAGGAAAATGTTATTAAAGACTTAAATGGGGCTGGGTGTGGTGGGTCATACCTGTAATCCTAGCACTTTGGGAGGCTGAGGTAGGCAGATCACTTGAGGTCAGGAGTTCGAGACCAGCCTGGCCAACATGGTGAAACCCCATCTCTACTAAAAAATACAAAAAACAAATTAGCTGGGCATGATGGTGCGCGTCTGTAGTCCCACCTACTCAGGAGGCTGAGGCAGGAGAATCGCTTGAACCTGGAAGGCAGAGGTTGTCATGAGATGAGATTGTGCCACTGCACTCCAGCCTGGGCAACAGAACGAGACTCCATCTCAAAAAAATAAATAAAATAAAATAAAATGCTAAAATATTTAATAAAATAAAATAGATTTAAATGGGATAAGTTGCTAAGGATATTCAGGAACCACCCAAAAATCATCTGGAACGTTTTGCTAAAGGTGGTTTTTTTTGATACTGAAGCCAGTAGTAAGAGGTATGACAGTAGAGTGTCATGTGTAGGCAAAAGTAGTTATTTTAAACTATTTGTGCAGTTACTGCCCACTCATTCCTCCCCCTCCCTTCTCCTACCTTTAACATGATAGATCAGGCTTACCTGTTTTTGAACTTGATGAAGTTATACAATGTATATTTTTATGTGTCTGGTTTATTGGTGAACAATAATGGTGAAATCTGTGATGTTGCATATCACTGCCATATGTTGTATTAGAATGTCATCATTTATCCATTCCACTGTTAATGAACATTTGGAACATTTGGATTTCCATTTCAGGACTATTACAAAATCAAAATAAGGAATCTATGGCCATCATCTTATGAAGTGCCTGTTAAAACTCTTGCCCATTTTTATATTGATTTGTCTTGTCATTTTCTTACTGACTTACAGAAGTTCTTTATATGATATGAATATGACAGACCTTCGTTGGTTACATGTGTTGTAAATATCGTCTCTTATTCTATTGCTTGTTTCCTAATGGAGCCTTTTAAATAACAGAACTTCTTTTTTTTTTTTTTTTTTTTTTTGAGACAGGATCTTACTGTGTCACCCAGGCTGGAGTGCACATCAGGGCTCACGGCAGCCTCAGTCTCGTGAGTTCAAGTGATCCTCCTGCCTCAGCCCACCTGAGTAGCTGGGACTATAGATGTGCACCAGCACACCCGGCTAATTTTTTTTTTTTTTTTATTTCAACAGGGACAAGGTCTCACAATCTTGGCCCAGGCTGATGTCAAACTCCTGAGCTCAAGTAATCCTCCTACCTAAGCCTCCCAAAGTGCTGGGAGTACAGGCATGAGCCACTGTGCCCAGCCAGTTCTTAATGTAATCAGATGCATCAGTATTTTATTTTTTCTTTGAGAGGGAGTCTCGCTCTGTCACCCAGGCTAGAGTGCAGTGGCATGATCTCGGCTTACTGCAACCTCCAACTCCCAGGTTCAAGCGATTCTCCTATCTCAGCCTCCTGAGTACCTGGGACTACAGGTGCCCACCACCATGCCTGGCTAATTTTTTGTATTTTTAGTAGAGATGGTGTTTCAGCATGTTGGCCAGGATGGTCTCAATCTCTTGACCTCGTGATCTGCCTGCCTTGGCCTCCCAAAGTGCTGGGATTACAGGCCTCGTGATCCACCGCTTCCAGCCTGCATCAGTGTTTTCTTTTGTGAATAGCACTTTTTGTATTCCGTTTAAGAAATCTTTTCAACCGGGCGCGGTGGCTCACACCTGTAATCCCAGCACTTTGGGAGGCCGAGGCAGGTGGATCACTTGAGGTCAGGAGTTCAAGACCAGCCTGGCCAACATGCTGAAACCCCATCTCAACTAAAAAGACAAAAATTAGCCGGGCGTGGTAGCACACACCTGTAATCCTAGCTACTCGGGAGGCTGAGGCAGGAGAATTGCTTGAACCTAGCAGGCAGAGGTTGCAGTGAGCCAAGATCGCACTGTGCACTCCAGCCTGTGCGACAGAGCGACTCCATCTCCAAAAAAAAGGAAATCTTTTTCTACCCAAAGTAATAAAGATATTTTTCTAGAAAATTATCTTCAGGAAACTTTATTTATATTTAGATCTACAATCCTGAAACTGATTTTTGTTTATGGTATGAAGTAGGGATCATATTTTTTTCCCCATATGGACATAGAGTTAAGCCAAGACCATTTCTTCAAAAGACTGTTTTTTTGGTTTTGTTTTGTTTTGAGACAGAGTCTCGCTGTGTCACCCAGGCTGATATGCAGTGGCGTGGTCTTGGCTCACTGCAGCCTCCACCTCCTGGGTTCAAGCGATTCTCCTGCCTCAGTCTCCCAAGTAGCTGGGACTACAGATGCGCACCACCACACCTGGCTAATTTTTTTGTATTTTTTTAGTAGAGGCAAGGTTTTGCCATGTTGACCAGGCTGGTCTCAAACTTCTGACCTCAGGCAGTCTACCCGCCTGGGCCTCCCAAAGTGCTGAGATTACAGGCGTGAGCCACTGCTCCCAGCCAAAAGACTGTTTTTTTCCCTCTGCTATACTGTCTTCTTCATAAATCATTTATCCATATACATGTGGGTTCCCTATTATCTATAATATATTGACTGACTTGCTCATTCCTCAAGTGCATGTAGTTTGAGCTGCTAACCCATATCGCTGTGAAAAACAGACCTACTACTTAGAGTTCAATATTTCTTTACAGTTTTCCTTTTTCTCTAGCCTGAAGGTAGTATATATTCAGAATACTGTGTTCAAAAGTTACTTGGGATTATTTACACCCCTTTCCTTCAATGTGGTTATGTTATTCTTTTGCAAAACAATTAGGTTTATTTAACATGTTAAATTGTTGCCCCTATCCATCTTTATTTTGTTAATTTTTTTGAGTATGTGAAATATTAATGTACTGTAATTAGAACTATACAGAAAGATATGTCCAGAGACATAATTTTCTCTGATTTCTTCTACCCAGTTCCCACTCACTCACTATGGATAACCAGTCTCATTATTTTCTGGTTTATCATTTTTGTGTGTCTTTTTGCACAATGAACAAATAAATACTTTCTTATTTCCCTATTGTACACAAAAGATAGCATACTATAGATACTCTTTGGTATTTTACTTTTTTCAATCTTAACAATATACCATCAGTCACTCCATAACCGTTACAGAGAACCCAGAAATTTCCCCATCAGTTTGCAGCTACATAATATGCCATTGAGTGAAGGTACCACAGTTGATTAAACCATTCTACGTGTTTTCATTTGTTTCTGTTAATTTGTAATTACAAATACTGTTGCAGCGAATCGCCTTGTGCATGTGTTGTGGTTTTTCATTTGTTGGTTGGTTTTTTTGAGATGGAGTCTCTCTCTGTCACCCAGGCTGGAGTGCAGTGGCCTGATCTTGGCTCACTGCAACCTCTGCCTCCTGGGTTCAGGCAGATCTCATGCCTCAGCCTCTCGAGTAGCTGGGATTACAAGCATGCACCACCATGCCCAGCTAATTTTCGTATTTTTAGTAGAGACAGGTATTCACCATGTTGGCCAGGCTTTCACCATGTTGGCCAGGCAAGTTCCGAACTCTTGACCTCAGGTGATCTACCCACCTTGGCCTCCCAAAGTGCTGGGATTACAGGCGTGAGCCACCATGACTGGCCTGTGCATGTGTATTTTTCTATTGTTGGAGATGCTGCCATTCTTCTTTGAGATCTCTTTAAACAGTTCCTTCAAACCATGAATTTTTATATTCTATTCTAATGAGGCCAATTTCTTTAGACGAGAAAATTTTTTTTAAGTCTTAGTGATAGCTCATGGTTGGGACTGATTTGGGGGATGCTGATACAAGAATTATATCTATTCCTTTCAGGGGAATAAACCTAAACCACCCTGTTTAAACAATTGAACTTGTGTTCATGTTATAGAAATTGCTTCTTATCTCATTATTTGTGCTTTTTTTTTTTTTCCTTTTTCTTTTTTGTTACAGGGAAGAAACTTTTTGGTGAAGGCTACAGTGGACTAGAGTATGATTATCGAGGTCTCATTAAACTTTACAACTCCATTGGAAATTATGAGAAAGTGTTTGAATATCACAATGTTCTGTCTAACTGGAACCGGTTGCGAGATCGGCAGTATTCAGTGACAGATGCTCTTGAAGATGTCAACACCAGCCCCCAGTCCACTGAAGAAGTGGTGCAGTCCTTCCTGATTTCTCAGAATGTTGAGGGACCGAGCTGCTGAGGGAGGACCCCAGTTAACCAATTACCTTTTCCTGGATTCCAGGGAATTCATACTGTGAAATCAAAACCATGTTGTTTTGGGGGGCTGGAATTTGCATTGAAACACTGGTCCAGTCCATTGAAGACCCTATTTTGGGTGATCCCTATCTTGCAGAATGTCTGTAGGAATAACATATATTCAGTTATATTCAGCATGTACCGCATGTGTAAGTAGTCTGGCCCACATTTTCAACCTAGTAGAACAAACAACAGGAAATCTTTTTTTGTTGTTTTTAAAAAATTCATTTTGCAGAAAGCCTGAAAGAAAAAAACATACCCCTAAATAAAACTAAGAGTTTAAAAGAGTTGCATTCTTATTATGTAAGGATGATTTTAACAACTTTTTAATATGTAATTCTTCGATGTGGAGGTATTCAATACTGTAGTGTAAAGAAATTTTATGGGGAAAATCTTTATATGCAGTATAGAAAAGTTAACACAAGTACTAATAAAAGAGGGACATCCCGACTTATGTTTGGCTACCTTGCCCAGATAAGTGGATACAACCACTCTATATTACAAGGAAAGGACTATCAGAGTCATCTGAACTGGACCAGTGTTGATCTGTAATGTAACAGAAAATCTGATAGACCAGCACTTCTGACTTTTTTTTTTTTTTTTGGTACAACAATGCAAGATGCTCTGATAGCATTTGCTAACAGGACCAGGAGGATCTAAAAAGGACCAGCCTAATGTAGAAGGTGGTTATTTAGACCAGAAGCTTTAGATTATTTAGATCCTACATATACTTTTATCAGTAGAATGATTTCATTTAGATGTATAATGAAAAAGGATAATGCAAAAATTATGTAATAGATACCAAATTAGGGAAGTTTGGCAATTTCAATGGCATATTTTTAGTCAAGGTACACAGATGGCAGTGCCATAAGCAAGTCTATAAATATCGGCTGCAGCCATCCCCCTCATTTTAAATGTTGCCCTAATAATCAATGCAGTTAACAAGTATATTGGCTGTGTGTCATGAAATAGTTCATGTTCAGATGGAAATGTTAGGTTACTGTATGGTTTATGGAGATGAATGAAAATGAATGCCCAAAAATAAGTCTTAGAAAATCCTCCATTTTTATGGTAAATAGTAATACAGCTAGGTCATTTCATTTGAAATCTAGGAGTCAAATGGAAAGATCCCCTAATAATACACCTATTTCGCTAACTTGTCTTTCTGTTTATTGGGTTTTGATTTGATTTTTTGTAAGCCAGTCAGGTTATTTAATGATGAGGTAATAATCAAATTTAAGAATTTGTGACGTGTAGCAATTCAAGAAACAAAAAGGATTTTGCTGTTACCTCAATTCTTACTGTAGTAGCCCATCTGATGCTTCTATAGTTAAGAATCTGGGTTCCCCCCCTATTTTCAGGGGTTCATGACTTGGCTGTTAAAGATGTTGCTCCTAGCTAATGCTTGGAGTAGTCTATGGGTGAATGGATGTGTGTCGAATTTTAGTTTTCTTTTAACATGCATGTTGGGTGAGAGGGGAAAAAAATCTAAGCTGTCTGCCACATTGAGTACAGAAAAGTTGTAGATTTCAAATTTTATTAATATTTTAAGCACTTTTTTGAACTTCCCAACCTTGTTTGAAGTTGTTATTTGCAGTCCTATTAGTTTTGAGCCACTGCATTTAAGTTCCCTAGGAGGGGGTTGGTTGGGGGATGTACTGAAAGAGATGAAGCATACCCACACCCTAAAATGGTAACTGTCTGATTTAGAAACCTGAGTTTACTCCTCAAATCGAATTATTTTCTTTTTAAATTTTGGAAAGAGTAAATTGACGTACTTGCAGTTTATGAAGCTGCCCCCCACCCCTCAGTTAATTGCAGTCTAATGTCAAGAGGCACTTCTTTATTAATTACCAAATAGTCTTTGTGACCAAGGACTAACATTTTTAAGTTACTCAGCTCTATCCTCATGGGCCTATATATTTAATTACCTCCAAAGATATTTTCAGGATAGGCTTTGTATACTTTTATTGGTTATTTAGAATCCAGTGGTATGTTTGTGGTATAGGAATGTCATGGTAAATTGTTTTTCAATAAATATTTTGAAACATGTTTCCATATGAAGTTTTTTTTTCAATCTGTATTTTTTGGTTTTGTGCACATACAGCATTTCCTAGGATAAAAATAAACAAATGACTTACAGCCTCATCCTCCCTAACTCAGTTTGAACTCAACTTAGCTCACACTCAGTGATGAAACAACATGATACGTAGAAGCCTAGGATCACAGGGTGATAATGTCAATTGGCAGCCAGTTGTGTTTTTTTGAAACATCATTATTGGCAGTTTCTCCTTATCACCGCTGCTTTAATGTAGTTTTTTTTGTAAATTCATATACTTTAATGCATACACTCTAGCTTAAGAAAACAGATTGCCATTTTTGGTTAGGGATATGACTTACTGTGCTATTATTTCTGGTTCTAATGAAGAATAATACCCTATGACTTTAAGTGTAAGATTCATCCTTTAAGTAGAGACGTTTAGGATAAGTTAGAGAGATGTGTGCCACTATGATTTATTGAGTTTTTAAAAAATCTCGAAGAAAATAAATTTATCTCACAATAAGTTAACTCACACAAACTTTTTACATATGATGAGGTGTGTAAGGAAGCTCTAGCCAACTTAAAGATTTTTCTGGAGGTTCAGCAAAGTCATGTTAAATTAGGGGCCTTTGGTCTCATCCTTCTCTGACTCTTCTACCCAGTCTTTTCCTAAAGTTCGGTGCTACTCCAGTTGGGTGCATCAGGGAGCTCCGTCAGCACTCGCATGTGGCGCTCAGGTGGCCATTCATGCCTGCATTCCATTTAGTAGAGCCAGTTGGAATTTTTAGAGCATAATCTTTATGGATCCTCAAAGCTGACTTTGCCAAAGGGATTGAGACCCTTATTACCATCAAATCTCTGTCTCTGCTTGGTTAAAAATTGGCTCACTTACTGCTTTGTAGTAACCCCTGCCCAGGTATTTTTTCATTTGTGAAAATAAAGAATTTGAGAAAGACCTTTGTTCCTAGCCTGTTGGGAAGAGTTAATATAAATTTTATGAAAATCAGGTACAGAGGCTGCGATCTTAGAAATAATGAAGGTGCCATTTGGCCGCTTCTTAATAGTGCAGACAGAAAACTGCAGTAAACACATGCCAAAACATGATTGAAGCCTTTGGCTGAAACTTTATACATAGAAATAATGATTTGCTCATAACAGGTATTGTTAACTGCCACTTTTTATGTTTTCCCTAGAATTTGTAGCCTTGCTGCTTACTTTTTTTCTGGGTGGCAAAGTTACTACTGGAAAAACACTATAAGTACAAATTTTTTAGAGTTTTATCTTTGCTTTAAAAGTGAATGTGTATTTCACCTCTTGGCTGTGGAGGACCTTAGTTGCCAGGAATTTTTTTTTTTTTTTCAGACGGAGTTTCGCTCTGGTTGCCCAGGCTGGGAGGGCAATGGCACCATCTTGGCTCACTGCAACCTCCACCTCCCAGGTTCAAGCGATTCTCCTGCCTCAGCCTTCCGAGTAGCTGGGATTACAGGCTCCTGCCACCACGCCTGGCTAGGAAATTTTTTGTTGTTAATATGACATTTGGATTAATCTCCAGCTTCAACACTACTTCTTTTGTCCATAAATCTCAGGAATGTTTTAGGCAGAAAACTGGTTTTACCCTGTTGATAATCAGAAGGAGTGTGCTTTAGGATTTATTGCATAATACTATTCTTCAATTGCAATCCTAGGTATCTATAGCATGAGTGGCCTTAGTGAGTTTGTTGAAGTGCACATGTTTTTCAAGAGTAAAATTTAAGATTAAAAATATATGCTATATATAGGTATCTAGAAAACTTGGTTTGTGGTGCACAGTTAAGTGTTGGATCACTAAATAACCATTGCAGGTACCGTTTGTGTAACATTACTCATTTCTGTATATTCCTTTTATGGGAAGATATTCTGCCATGGTAACTAAAACTTTTCAGTTTAGTTCTACTTTTATGATGTGAATGAATGCTATGTTTTACTAAATATTACCAGGTCAGTACTATTTTTATACTTTATTAAGCAACAGGGGATTTTAGTTTAATAGGCTCAAAATAAGTTCTTAATGGAACAGTTAAAAGCAAAACACTAACAATCTTTACGTGAAAATCCCCACTAATAGTGCCACAATAATTTCTATAGAAATATCTAAGGTCATTAAATAGATTTTTGAAGACAGTTCTTCATTGTGTCAGGATGACCTTTCATATCATTCTCACCAACTTGTAGTGCCCACCGTTATTTGTAACTATTAAACCATACTAAGTATGTTTGTAACCAGCATTGTGATATATTCTGTACTTGTATTGCTAAAAATGAATTATTGACCTAATAAATATAGTGTTCCTGCATTCATAGTGTATCTGTTTCCAATTTGGTTTTGATTGCTTTTGGTTGGGATTAAGCTTTGCAGACTGTTTTTATTAGAGAACAGTGTGAGAGAAATTGTTGGAACTAGAACAAAAGTGCTCTTGTTCAAGAAAATTAAGATATGTGGCAGAGGAGGCCCATGGTAACATCTGGAGATTGTGCTGATGAAAAGCACTTGGAAAAAGAGAAAGCACTGCATTAATGCAAAGGGATTTTTCAGTCCTTACAAAAGTATACCATTCTTTTAAGAATCCTCTCACTCTAAAGGCTGAAGATGAATGATGAGACCTGGTAAAGTTCTGCTGGAATAGTGAAGAAAAGCCTAGATTGGAGTTTCAGTTCCAGCTGTCTCTGAACTGGAAGATTCTGAGTTACATCATTCCAGCCCTCTTTGTGTTTTATTTCCTCACATGAATAAGGGGGTAAAATCAGGTCTTTAAAAAACGTCACCATGAAACAGCATAAATCTGAAGTACTCAGAAACCAGTTATAGGAAATGAAGCCATATTTTTAAAGATTAGGAAGAAAATATTGTAGACAAAATCCCACCATCACTTGGAATATAGTCAGCACCAGCTTCATTGCCTGCCACCTTCAGTGATACTGAATTTAAAAATGTTTCTTTTGGCCGGGCGCGGTGGCTCACGCTTGTAATCCCAGCACTTTGGGAGGCCGAGGCGGGCGGATCACGAGGTCAGGAGATCGAGACCACGGTGAAACCCCGTCTCTACTAAAAATACAAAAAATTAGCCGGGCGTGGTGGCGGGCGCCTGTAGTCCCAGCTACTCGGAGAGGCTGAGGCAGGAGAATGGCGTGAACCGGGGAGGCGGAGCTTGCAGTGAGCCGAGATTGTGCCACTGCACTCCAGCCTGGGCGACAGAGCGAGACTCCGTCTCAAAAAAAAAAAAAATGTTTCTTTTTACATCTCCATGACTGAACCTCTGAACATGCGATTTCATCGTCTTTGTGGAATGCCATTTCCTGGATAGTCTTACTCATCTGTGAAGCTCAAAGATCAAGGGAACCCTTCCCTTAAAGTTTGAGTTGCCACTTGGTACTAATGCAGCATTTTAGAGCTTTATGAAAGCAATTACCATATGGCCATATAACTTACAGTGTTAAGACTCTTTCCAACTTGTAAACTTTGCTGATTTGTGTATTCAACATAGAGTTTATCCTGTGACAGATACTGTCCTGAGTGTGTTAGCAAACCACACTCAGTTACTTTAAGCACACATTTCAATAGACAAATGCCCATTAGGATGGCTATTACAGAAAGTAAGTGTTGGCAAGGATGTGCAGAAATGAGAGCCCTTGTGCACTGTTGGCAGGAATGTAAAATGCTGCATCTGCTGTGAAAAACTATCACCTGTGCTCAAAAAATTCAAAACACTGTTACTCTATGATCCAGCAATTCAACTTCTGGGTATAGATCCAAAAGAATTGAAAGGCTCTTGAACAGATATTTATATACCCGTGTAGCAGCATTATTTGCAGTAGCCAAAAGCGAAAGCAACCTAAATGTCTTATCAATGCATGAACAGATAAATACGGCAGGCCAGGCGTGGTGGCTCACATGTATTCCTAACTCTGGGAGGCAGGCCGACGCAGGAGGGTTGTTTGAGCCCAGGAGTTCGAGACCAGCCTGGGCAACAAGGTGAAACGCTGTCTCTACAAAAAATACAAAAAAATAATCAGCTGGGCATGGTGGCAGACACCTCTAGTCCCAGCTACTCAGGAGGCTGAGGTGGGAGGATTGCTTGAGCCCAAGAGGTTGAGGCTGAGTGAGCCATGATCACACCACACTGCACTCCAGCCTGGGCAAGAGAATGAGAACCTGTTGATAAATATGGCATATACATACAGTGGGATACTATTCAGCCATAAGAATATACGAAATTCTGACATAAGCTATAATGTGGACAAACCTTGAAGACATTATGCTAAGTAAAGTAAGACAGTCACAAAGAGTATGATACTATTATATGTTGCATCTAGAGTAGTCAAATTCGTAGAAGCAGAAAGTAGGATAGTGGTTGCCAGGAGCTGGGGATAGGGGAAAATGGGGAGTAGTTGCCTAATGCAGGGGTCCCCAACCCCCGGGGGTCTGTGGCCTGTCACGCACTGGGCCACATGGCAGGAGGTGAGCAGTGGGTGGGCGAACGAGTGGAGCTTCTGTATTTACAGCCCATCCCCATCACTTGCCTGAGCTCCACCTCCTGTCAGATCAGTGGCAGCATTAGGTGAACCCTATTGTGAACTGCACGTGTGAGGGGTCTAGATTACGCACTTCCTATGAGAATCTATTGCCTGATGATCTGTCGCTGTCTCCCATCACCCCCAAGATGGGACCGTCTAGTACAGGAAAACAAGCTCAGGTCTCCCACTGATTCTACATTATGGTGAGTTGTATAATTATTTCATTATATATTACAATGTAATAGTAATAGAAATAAAGTGCACAGTAAATGTAATATGCTTGAGGCCAGGCACAGTGGCTCACACCTGTAATCCCAGCACTCTAGAAGGCCAAGGCAGGCAGATCACTTGAGCTCAGGAGTTCGAGACCTGAACATGGCAAAACCTCGTCTCTACCAAAAAATACAAAAAATTAGCTGGGTCTGGTGGTACATGCCTGTGGTCCCAGCTGCTCAGGAGGCTGAGGTGGGAGGGTTGTTTGAGCCTGGGAGGTTGAGGCTGCAGTGAGATGTGATTGTGCCACTGCACCCCAGCCTGGATGACACAGTGAGACCCTGTCTCAATTTAAAAAAAAAAATGTAATGCACTTAAATCATCTCAAAAGAACGCCACCTCCCCCGGCTTCTGATCTGTGGAAATTGTCTTCCACAAAGCCAATCCCTGGTGGCAAAAAGGTTGGGAACCACGCACTAATGGATCTAGAGTTTGTGTTTTGTGTGATGCAAAAGTTCTGGAGATTGGTTTCACAACACTGTGAAAATTAATACTAGTGAATTTTACACATAAAATGGTTCAGACGGGGCCGGGCGCAGTGGCTCATGCCTGTAATCCCAGTACTTTGGGAGACTGAGGCGGGTTGATCACCTGAGATCAGGAGTTTGAGACCAGCCTGACCAACATGGTGAAACCCCATCTCTACTAAAAATACAAAAATTAGCTGGGTGTGGTGGCGGGCGCCTGTAGTCCCAGCTACTAGGGAGGCTGAGACAGGAAAATAGCTTGAACCCAGGATGCAGAGGTTGCAGTGAGCTGAGATTGTGCCACTGCACTCCAGCCTGGGAGACAGAGCAAGACTCCATCTAAAAAAAAAAAAATTATATATATATATGTATGTATTGTTCAGACAGTAAATTTTATGTGTATTTTACAACTATATATTATATATTACATATAATATATATAGTTCAGACAGTAAATTTTATGTGTATTTTACAACTATATATAACATATATTGTTCAGACAGTAAATTTTATGTGTATTTTACAACAATTTTTTAAAATCGGACTTCACTTTGCACAAGCAGTTAAATATGATGCATAAAGTTTGAAAAAAATCTGTGAATGATCACTTCCAGAAAGTGCCTTGCAAAACCTCTAGTGTAATTTATTTTTGAATTAGAACTTTTGTGTAACAAATGAAAGTTGATTTGCATTTAAATTCTTTCCAAGTACAGAATCAGGCTTTTTCACTCTTGCTGCTCTTTAAATAGTTTGAGTATTTTTCTTTCCTGTTACATAATGACTGATTATTTCTCTCTATGAGCTAAGAATGACCCAGATGTTGCCTCCGGTTTCACTTAGCCATGAGGTGTGTGTTTCCGTTTTGTTTTTGAGACAGGTTCTCACTGTTGCCCAGGCTAGTTTCAAACTCCTGGGTTCAAGCAATCCTTCTGCCTCAGCTTCCTGAGTAGCTGGGATTACAGGCTTGAGCCACTGTGCCTGGCTCAAGAATCGTTATTTTTCATTTCTAAACGTTCTATTTTTTTTTCCAAGTCTGTATACTCTTTTCCTGTCACATATTCTCATGCCTGTAATTCCAGCACTTTCGGAGACCGAAGCAGGTGGACTGCTTGATGTCAGGAGTTTGAGACTAGCCTGGGCAACATGGCAAGAATCCATGTCTACAAAAAAACATTTTTAAAGTTAGCCAGGCATGATGGTACATGCCTGTAGTCCTGGCTACTCAAGAGGCTGAGGCAGAAGCGTCACTTGAGCCCAGGAAATCGAGGCTGCAGTGAGCTATTATCATGTCACTGCACTCCAGGCTGGGTGACAGAGTGAGACCGTGTCTCAAAAAAAAAAAAAAAAAAAGGCTAGGCACCGTGGCTCACGCCTGTAACCCCAGCACTTTGGGAGGCCGAGGCGGGCGGATCAGGAGGTCAGGAGATTGAGACCATCCTGGCTAACACGGTGAAACCCCGTCTCCACTAAAAAATACAAAAAATTAGCCAGGCGTGGTGGCAGGCACCTGTAGTCCCAGCTACTCAGGAGGCTGAGGCAGGGGAATGGCGTGAACCCTGGAGGCGGAGCTTGCAGTGAGCCGAGATCTCGCCACTGCACTCCAGCCTGGCGACAGAGCAAGACTCTATCTCAAAAAGAAAAAAAAAAAAAAAAGCAAATGTCTGTATACAAAAACAAGAAAAATCATAAAAAGAGCATTTTGTGTGGAGGACTCAAAAAGCTTGGGCACTCAGCATCTCAACTCAACTAAGTCGGCCCCTAAGCCCCTGTTTTCTTTTTCTTTCTTCTTTTTTTTGAGACCGAGTCTCGCTCTGTCACCCAGGCTACAGTGCAGTGGCACAATCTCGGCTCACTGCAATCTCCACCTCCTGGGTTCAAGCAATTCTCCTGCCTCAGTCTACTGAGTAGCTGGGATGACATGCACGCACTGCCAAGCCTGGCCAATTTTTGTATTTTTAGTAGAGATGGGATTTTGCCATGTTAGCTAGGCTGGTCTCCAACTCCTGACCTCAAGTGATCCACCCACCTTGGTCTCCCAAAATGCTGGGATTACACATGTGAGCCACCAAGCTTGGCCATAGCCTGTTTTCTTTGTAATGGGGAGAAGGAGTTTCCCTCCCAAGCTTGACACAAAAATCCAGTGAGAATGGATGTAAAACTCTTTGCCATTTCTCTTCAGTTACATATATTTGTGATAATTATTATAAAGAGGAAACTTTAGATGACTCCTGAGAGACTGGGGTGGGAGTGGGTCAGGCAGTAGTTAGTCACTACATTCACGGTTAGGAGCCTCTTCCATTTAAAACTTGAAACCACCATCAGAGTGAACAGGCAACCTACAGAATGGGAGAAAATTTTTGCAACCTACTCATCTGACAAAGGGCTAATATCCAGAATCTACAATGAACTCAAACAAATTTACAAGAAAAAAACAACCCCATCAAAAAGTGGGCAAAGGACATGAACAGACACTTCTCAAAAGAAGACATTTATGCAGCCAAAAAACACATGAAGAAATGCTCATCATCACTGGCCATCAGAGAAATGCAAATCAAAACCACAGTGAGATACCATCTCACACCAGTTAGAATGGCCATCATTAAAAAGTCAGGAAGCAACAGGTGCTGGAGAGGATGTGGAGAAATAGGAACACTTTTACACTGTTGGTGGGACTGTAAACTAGTTCAACCATTGTGGAAGTCAGTGTGGCGATTCCTCAGGGATCTCGAACTAGAAATACCATTTGACCCAGCCATCTCATTACTGGGTATATACCCAAAGGATTATAAATCATGCTGCTATAAAGACACATGCACACATGTGTTTATTGTGGCACTATTCACAATAGCAAAGACTTGGAACCAACCCAAATGTCCAACAATGATAGACTGGATTAAGAAAATGTGGCACATATACACCATGGAATACTATGCAGCCATAAAAAATGATGAGTTCACATCCTTTGTAGGGACATGGATGAAGCTGAAAACCATCATTCTCAGCAAACTATCACAAGGACAAAAAACCAAACACCGCATGTTCTCACTCATAGGTGGGAACTGAACAATGAGAACACATGGACACAGGAAGGGGAACATCACACACCAGGGCCTATTGTGGGGTGGAGGGATGGGGGAGGGAAAGCATTAGGAGATACACCTAATGCTAAATGACGAGTTAATGGGTGCAGCACACCAACATGGCACATGTATACATATGTAACAAACCTGCAAGTTGTGCACATGTACCCTAGAACTTAAAGTATAAAAAAAAAAAAAAAAAACCTAGGAAAAGTCACCAGGTGCGGTGGCTCATGCTTGGAATCTCAGCTATTTGGAAGGCTGAGGCAGGAGGATCGCTTGAGACCAGAAGTCTGAGGCTGCAGCGAGCTATAATCATGCCTCTGCACTCCAGCCCGGGCAACAGAGTGAGACCTCATCTCTTAAAAAAATAAAAGTAAGGCCGGTCGCGGTGGCTCAAGCCTGTAACCCCAGCACTTTGGGAGGCTGAGGCGGGTGGATCACGAGGTCAGGAGATTGAGACCTTCCTGGCTAACACGGTGAAACCCCGTCTCTACTAAAAATACAAAAATT
Source organism: Nomascus leucogenys (assembly GCF_006542625.1). Lineage (NCBI taxonomy): Eukaryota > Metazoa > Chordata > Mammalia > Primates > Hylobatidae > Nomascus > Nomascus leucogenys. Next base: position 9,429,999 of record NC_044394.1, on the reverse strand, counting down.
AGCCGGGCGTGGTGGCGGGCGCCTGTAGTCCCAGCTACTCGGGAGGCTGAGGCAGGAGAATGGCTTGAACCCAGGAGGTGGAGCTTGCAGTGAGCCGAGACTGAGCCATTGCACTCCAGCCTGGGCGACAGAGCGAGACTCCGTCTAAGGAAAAAAGAAAGAAAGCAAGCTTCAAAACCAAGTCTTACTTGTTGTCCATTTTTGCCTTTATGCGTCCCGATTGTTCTCAAGGTTGATAAGCGAACCCCTGGCCCCCTTCTCTCCTCTTCATCTTTTGCACACACTGGTTTGCACACGTTGGTTGAAAGAACAAGGCGGTAGAGTCTCACAATTCCTCTAGGTGGCAGTGCTGCCTTGGCTACTGCGGATACTTCGCGTTTTGGACTGTTCCCAGAACAGCCACATTTCTGAAATCTCTTAGGAGTAGAAAACATTGGAAAGCCCGTAGTCATCATGGACACCCTCCAGCCCGACTTCCCCTCTCTCTGAAATCCTCCCTGCTTTGACAAAACTGTCAGGGTCTAGTCAAGCCAGGCTGGCCCCAGGCCTGTGCCTCGGCCGTCTCATCTTGCCACTTCTAGGAGGCAATGACTCTAAGGAAGAAAGAAATGGCGCTTCCTCCCCGCTTCCCCCATTCATGCTTCCCTGAACTCCTTCTTCGAGACTAGATTGATATTCATTTTGGCCTTGTAAGTCTATAACGATACTTACTTCTGAACACAAATCGAGGGAGGGAGGGAGAAGAGTCACACACATCTGCCCTGGCCTCTCCTGCTCCAGAGCGGCCCTGCACCCTATATGCTGCTGCCTCAGGCAGAGCCCTGGAGAATATGTCATTTGTGTTTTTGGGGAATGTTTGGACATACTTACCCTCCTGGAAATGATAAAAGTTCACAAAATTTGGAGGAAGAAGAGGTGAGAATGATCCCCGGACCGAACAAAGCCCTCGCGCCGCTGCATCCTGCCCCCAGTGCCTACATCTCAATGCCATCATCGCCGCCACCATGCCCAAGAGAAATGCTGAAGGGGATGCTAAAGGAGATAAAGCCAAGATGAAGGACGAACCACAGAAAAGATCCGCTAGGTTGTCTGCTAAACCTGCTTTTCCAAAGCCGGAGCCCAGGCCTGAAATGGCCCCTGCAAAGAAGGGAGAGAAGGTACCCAAAGGGAAAAAGAGAAAAGCTGATGCTGACAAGGAGGGGAATAACCCTGCAGAAAATGAAGATGCCAAAACAGATCAGGCACAGAAAGCTGAAGGTGCTGGAGATGCCAAGTGAAGTGTGTGCATTTTTGATAACTGTGTACATCTGGTGACTATACAGTTTGAAATACTATTTTTTATCAAGCTTTATAAAAATGGAGGATTTTATTTTACTTCTTTTTTAAGCTGTGTTGTTAGCACACAGAACACTTCATTGTTGTTTTTGGGGGAAGGGGCATACGTCACTAATAGAATGTCTCCGAAGCTGAATTGATGTGGGGAAAACACCTTTCCCTTCTAGTTTTGAGAGACTTCCTTTTGGCTCCGAGGAGGAGGGATTCCCTGGCTTTGACACACATGGCCACCTTGGCACAAAAGCCTTGCGGTATGGAAAAACAAATTTGTTTTTATGTCCTCTTCTCCCTTTCCATCTTTCAGCATAGACAACTCCCTTAAGCCCAGACATCTGTTGGGACCTGACCCCTAGTCATTGGTTACCAGTGTGTCAGGCAATCTGGACTTTCCAGTGATGCCACTGAGATGGCACCTGTCAAAAGAGCAGTGGTTCCATTTCTAGATTGTGAATCTTCAGATAAATTCTGCCATTTTCATTTCACTTCCTGAAAGTCAATGTCGATTTGTGAAAAGTTAACAACATGCTGAATGTGAAACATCAACCCTCACTCTAAACTTTCCCTGTTCAGAGCATCAGATGAAGACTTCATTGGGTTTTATAGTGGCTTTCTTTTTGGTAGGCCATTGAAGAATCCAGGGAGTTTGAAAGTTGTTGTATACTGTTAATGATTGTCTGCCCATGTCCTGCCTGAAATACCATGATTGTTTATGGAAAGTATCTTTAATAAAGCTGGATACAGTTTGGCTTGGAAAAAAAAAGTTCACAAAATTTGCAGCCTGACGATGCAATGGAAAAAGAAAAACTCGCTCTCGGCTTTCGGCTCGGAGGAAGCCAAGGTGCAACTTTCTTCGGTCGTCCCGAATCCGGGTTCATCCGACACCAGCCGCCTCCATCATGCCGCTGAAGTTCGACCCCAACGAGATCAAAGTAAAGTCGTATACTGAGGTGCACCGGAGGTGAAGTCGGTGCCACTTCTGCCCTGGCCCCCAAGATCGGCCCCCTGGGTCTGTCTCCAAAAAAGGTTGGTGTTGACATTGCCAAGGCAACGAGTGACTGGAAGGGCCTGAGGATTTCAGTGAAACTGACCATTCAGAACAGACAGGCCCAGATTGAGGTGGTGCCTTCTGCTTCTGCCCTGATCATCAAAGCCCTCAAGGAACCACAAAGAGACAGAAACAAACAGAAAAACATTAAACACAGTGGGAATATCACTTTTGATGAGATCGTCAACATTGCTCAACAGATGCAGCACTGATCCTTAGCCAGAGAACTCTCTGGAACCATTAAAGAGATCCTGGGGACTGCCCAGTCTGTGGGCTGTAATGTTGATGGCCGCCACCCTCATGACATCATAGATGACATCAACAGTGGTGCTGTGGAATGCCCAGCTAGTTAAGCACAAAGGAAAATATTTCAATAAAGGATCATTTGACAACTGGTGAAAAAAAAAAAGAAAAAGAAAAACTCATTTTCTGGGGAGAAATTCAAGCTGGCAGCAGAAATTGGCATAAGTAAGGAGGAGCCAAATGCTAATCCCCAAGACAATGGGGAAAATGTCTCCAGGGCATGTCAGAGACCTTCTTGGAAGCCCCTCCCATCACAGGCCCAGAGGTCTAGAAGGGAAAAATTGTTTTCCTGGGCCAGGTCCAGGGCTCGCCTGCTGTGTGCAGGCTCAGGATTTGGTGCCCTGCATCCCAGCTGCTCCAGCACGGCTGGAAGGGTACAGCTTGGGCCATAGCTTCAGAAGGTGCAAGCCACAAACCTTGGCAGCTTCCACATGGTGTTGAGCCTGTGGATGCACAGAAGTCAAGAATTGAGGTTTGGAAACCTCCACTTAGATTTCAGAGGATGTATGGAAATGCTTGAATGTCCAGGCAGAGGTATGCTGTAGGGGTGGAGCCCTCATGGAGAACCTCTGCTAGGGCAGTGTGGAAGGAAAATGTAAGGTGGGAGACTCCACACAGAGTTCCCACTGGGGCACTGCCTGGTGGAGCTGTCAGATGAGGCCCACTGCCCTCCAGACCCCAGAATGGTAGATCCACCAACAGCTCACCATGTGCCTGGAAAAGCTGCAGACACTCAATGCCTGTGAAAGCAGCCAGGAGTGGGGCTGTATCCTGTAAAGCCACAGGGCTGGAGCTGCCCAAGACCATGGGAACCTACCTGTTGCATCAGCATGACCTCAATGTGAGACACGGAGTCAAAAGAGATCATTTTGGAACTTTAATATTTGACTGCCCTGTTGGATTTTGGACTTGTATGGGACCCATAGTCTCTTCATTTTGCCCAATTTCTCCCATTTGGAATGGGTGTATTTACCCAATGCCTGCACCCCCATTGTGTCTAGGAAGTAACTAACTTGGCTTTTGATTTTACAGGTTCATAGGTGGAAGGGACTTGCCTTGTCTCAGATGAGATGTTGGAGTTGAACTTTTGGGTTAATGCTGAAATGAATTAAGACTTTGGGGAACTGTTGTGAACGCATGATTGGTTTTGAAATGTGAGGACATGAGATTTGGGAAGGGCCGGGGCAGTATGGTATGGTTTGGCTCTGTGTCCCCATCCAAATCTCACCTCTAATTGTAATAATACCGACATGTTGTGGGAGGGACCAAGTGGGAGGTAACTGAATCGTGAGGGTGGGTTTTTTTCCATGCTGTTCTCATAAGTCTCTTGAGATCTCATGGTTTTACAAAGGGGAGTTCTCCTGTACACACTCTCTTGCCTGCTGCCATGTAAGATGTGACTTTGCTCCTCATTTGCCTTCTGCCATGATTGTGAGGCCTCCCCAGCCATGTGGAACTGAGTCAATTAAACCTCTTTCCTTTATAAATTACCCAGTCTCAAGTATATCTTTATTAGCAGTGCAAGAAAAGACTAACACATGGGCTCAAGCGATTCTCCCACCTTAGCCTCTCAAATAGCTGGGACTACAGGTGTGCATCACTATGAACAGCTAATTTTTTTGTAGAGATGGGGTTTCGCCATATCGCCCTGACTAGTCTGGAACTCCTGAGCTCAAACGAACCTCCACCTCAGCCTCCCAGAGTGCTGGGATTACAGGCATGAGGCACTATGCCCAGCCTTAAAGTGTTTTAAACAACAAGTAGGACATGACCCAGGACAAACAAAACACATCGGTAGCCTTACTTTAGTGTGCAGGCTGTGGATTTGTGACTGATGGCTCGAGCCACCATGTTAGCTAAGACCATCAGCGTCGTTTCCTCTTTGGTCTCCTGCCTCTAGCCTCACTCACTTCCATGCACCTTGCTCACAGTCACCAGAGCATCTCCCCAGTACCATAGTCACACCCGTTCATTCCACTGCTTGACACTTCCCTTGCCACTGCCCATCCCAAGCTACCCACAAAATGAAGTCCAGACAATGCAGGCGGGCTGCCAGGCTTGCCATTCTCTGACCCCAGGCTCCCTCCCTCCCCACCTGTGCGCTCCACTGGCAAACACCCAGCTCCTCTGTCAACTCCCCGGAGGCCTGCTCCAGTCGCCTGTATTTACCCTGCTGTCGTGTCTTTTCTATGTCTGTCTGCTCCACTAGACTGTGATGGTCCTCCACAAAGTGACCACATCTTATCCATCCGTGCATATGTGGGGCACCTGTCACTTAGAAGGTGGCTGGCAAATATTTTTTAAACAAGTTTAAAATGTACGAATGATGACTGTTGGTCAAATAAGGTAGAACTGTCATAAGAATGTTTATTTCCCACCTCATTTATTCCTAATTAAGACCTGAGAATCCTTTTGATAAGGACAATTGTTTTCCCTTTTTGGTCTCCATTCCCCACGCTCTGGGAGCCAGGACAAGCTGGCCCTTTGTCCCAGCTGGTCTTCTTATGGGTCAGTCTCTGGAGTTTCTGGGGCTTCCTTTATCCTCTTTCTCTTGAGTTTTGGTTTTTGAGAAAGCTCCCTTAAAGAATCTGAAAAAGAGAAGGTCAGAGACAGTCCCAATGACGTCACAAATAGTAAGAATCTCAGTCTGTAATACATGGGGTGTGTTGTAGGGGCAGAGAGGAAGAATAGCAAAATCAAATCTTACTTCCCACCTATATCACTTAGTTTTTTTCTCACAGAAACCCAGTAGAGAGATGGCATTGTCCCCAGTTTACAGATGAGGACTGTCACCCAGGTCCACGGTAAAGCAATGACCTGCCCAAAGTCTTACAGCAAGTTAGGGGAAGAGTCGGGGCAAGACCCAAGTTTCCTTGACCTCTGGCTCCAACCTTTGATTCTTCCTTACTCCTCTCCTAGGCCTCATGACCCAATTCCCAGTACTGTTTGCAAACCCCAATGCCAAGTTTTAATTAAGAACTGACTTTATGGCCAGGCACAGTGGCTCACACCTGTAATCCCAGCACTTTGGGAAGCTGAGGCAGATGAATCACTTGAGGTCAGGCGTTCAAGACTAGCCTGGCCAACATGGTGAAACCCCATCTCTACTAAAAATACAAAAAACAGCCAGGTGTGGTGGCTCATGCCTGTAATCTCAACTACTCAGGAGGCTGAGGCAGGAGAATCACTTGAACTGGGGGGGCTGAGGTTGCAGTGAGCTGAGATCGCACCACTGCACTTCAGCCTAGGCCACAGAGTGAGACTCTGTCTCAGCAAAATAAAAATAAAAAATAAAATAACTGACTTTATTAACATAGTGCCAAAGAAATACCACATACAACATAGGTTATTTTCATTGCAAGGACAGACTCGGTGACTAATCTTAGCCCATTCCCGGTGGGTCCATGAGATATTCTGTGCTCTGTCAGGTAATAATGGGAAGAGCATAACCTCATCTCTTGTGTAGCCTCTAGCCAAAAACATGTTTAATTTGAACCCATGAAGACTTTCAAGTCCTGTTTATAGAGGAACGAGCTAAAAGATGTCAAAAGGAAGCAACAGGGAATAAATCAGGAAGGAGAACATTCTGCTGCATAATAGCCTCATCTTTTCAACAGGTCAGGAATGTAAAAAAAAAAAAAAAGGCCAGGCACATGGCTCACGCCTGTAATCCCAGCACTTTGGGAGACTGAGGCGGGTGGATTGCGTGAGCTCAGGAGCTCAAGACCAGCTTGGGCAACACAGTGAAACCCTGTCTTTACTAAAAGTACAAAAATTAGCCAGGCACAGTGATGGGCATCTGTAATCCCAGCTACTGGGGATGCTGAGGCGGGAGAATCGCTTGAACCCAGGAGGCAGAGGTTGCAGTGAGCCGAGATAGCACCATTGCATTCCAGCCTGGGTGACAGAGCGAGACTCTGTCTGGAAAAAATAAAATAAAATAAATAAATAATAAAATAAAATAAAACAAAAACCTTTCTATAATGAGCACACCTGGGGAAGAGGGGAACTAAAAAGAGAAGAGAAAGTGGAGGAGAAGACAAGACAGACAGAAAGGAAAATGCAGGATGAAGAGAAGATGGAAAGGAGGGAAGAGGAACTTGTCAGGCTGGGGGCAGAGGCTCCTGGCTGCTTGAGTCTACTCTTGGGAAACACCTAGACACCACTCACAAACTCCTGGGTCCAGACATCACCCCAACACCAAATGGGCATTACCTCTCTTGACATGGTCCCGGGATCTTGGCTCCCCAGGCAGGGGGCTTCCTTGACCCGGGGCCTGCATCTTGGACAGCCGCTCCTTCACGCCGCTGATGTTGCTGTGCAGCCCCCAGGCATCGCAGAGTTTGGGCAGACTGTCTTCCTGGTGAGCCAGCAAGGGTCTCTCCAGCGCATCCGAGGCGCAGAATGTCACCTGCCACGGAGCTTCCGTGTTAAGGAGAGTGTTGAGAAGAGGGGGACCTGAACTTTACAGTCCCGGCCCCCCATTTGTTGAGAAATGCTGAGGTCTGCCTGCCCATCACACTTGCCTAACCAAAAGGATGGGGTAGGAATCACAGATGTGGGAGAGAAAAGACTGTGGGGACACGGAGGCAAGCTGCCAATGGTGTCTTCCTGGGTTGTCCTTTATTTTGAGATCATGTCTTCCATCTCTTTGTGGAATTGCAGTGTCTTATTGTTTTTTTGCAATGAAATGATATTTGTTTTAAAGATCTAACTTAGCAAAAATTAAATTGGGAGCCTTACTCGGTTAGCTGAGGCAGAAGAATCCCTTGAACCCTGAAGGCAGAGGTTGCAGTGAGCTGAGATCACACCACTGCACTCCAGCCTGGGCCACAGAGCAAGATTCTGGCTTAAAAAAAAAAAAAAAATTGGGAGCCTTTGTAAGCTTTGAGTCTGTTTTAAAAAAATAAAAATTTTGAAAATGAAATAAATTGAGAGGCTGAATTTTGAAATTAAAATTCAAAGACTATATATATATATAAATTTTTCAGCCTGGTGCAGTAGCTCATGCCTGTAGTCCTAGCACTTTGGGAGGCCAAGGAGGGCAGATCACTTGAGGTCAGGAGTTCAAGACCAGCCTGGCCAACAAGGTGAAACCCCGTCTCTACTAAAAATACAAAAATTAGCCGGGCATGGTGGTGCATGCCTGTAATCCCAGCAACTCAGGAGGCTGAGGCAGGAGAATCGCTTGAACCCGGAGGTGGAGGTTGTGGTGAGCCAAGATCTCACCATTGCACTCCAGCCTGGGGGACAAGAGCGAAACTCTGTCTCAAAAAAAAAAAAAAAAAAAAAAATTCAGGCCAGTGAAATCCAGAAATCTAGAAATCAGTAAAGTGGCAGCTCCTCTTATTCAGAAGAGAAATCACTGAAATTATCCAATCATTACATGTTCAGGGGAAGAAACAGATGCAGAGAGGGAGAGGACCTGGTTAGGGCTGCACGGCGAGAGTGGTGATAGGAGGGCGCAGTTAGAACACGGCTCTCATCCCAGCCAGATAGAGGCTGAACCCTGCCTCTTCCTTCCTACTTGCTATAAAGACTGCGACAAATTACCTTATTTCCCTGTATTTGGGATCTTCATTTACACACTGCAGACAATAATCCTAATTACCATTTAGGGTTACTTTTGAATATGACTTGAAGGAATATAAAGTGCTTGGCACATAGAATGCTTTTACAACTGCTTTATTTATGATTATTATTCCAGACTGGTGGCTCTCAAAGTGTGCTCTGCAAACCCCCAGGAGTCCCTGCAATATTTTGACCTCATGGACCCCCTGAAACCAATGGATTCTAACGAAACCTAGTATGAACATTTCACTGACACGAATCTGAAAAGGCTACATACTGTATGATCCCAACGATACGACATTCTGAGACAGCAAAACTAAGAGACAGTGAACCTAAGATCAGTGGTCGCCAGGGGAGTGGGGGCAGGAAGGCAGGGACAAATAGATGGAGCACAGGGGATTTTTAGGACCATGGCACTCCTCCGTATCATACTGTAATGGTAGATACATGTCATCATACCCTTGGCAAAACCTATAGCCCATACAACATGAAGAGTGGTAGGCTGGGCGCAGTGGCTCACTCCTGTAATCCCAATGCTTTGGGAGGCTGAGGCGGGCGGATCACCTGAGGTCAGGAGTTCGAGACCAGCCTGGCCAACATAGTGAAACCTCGTTTCTACTAAAAATACAAAAATTAGGCACAGTGGTGTGCACCTGTAATCCCAGCTACCCGGGAGGCTGTGGCAGGAGAATCGCTTGAACCCAGGAGGCAGAGTTTGCAGTGAGCCAAGATCACGCCACAACACTCCAGCTTGGATGACAGAGTGAGACTTCATATCAAAAAAAAAAAAAAAAAGGCTAGCTGAAACAGGGAAGGGGTGAAAGCACCTCTCCCTAAGACACACCTACCAATGCTATGTCAGTTTACCATTGCCATAGCAATACTTGGAAGTTGCGACCTCTTCCCATGGCAACAACCCAGAAGTACCACCCTTTTTCTGGTAAATTCCAAATAACCACCCCATAATTTGCAAGTAATTAAAAGTGGGGATAAATATGAGCTCAGAGCTGCCCCTGTGCTTCTACTCTGGGCACACTGCCCATAGGGTAGCCCTGCTCGGCATGGAGGATGCCTCTGCTGCTACCCTACACGGCCGCTTCCGTAAACTTGCTGGGTAATGCCACCAGCTCACCCTTAAATTCTTTTCTGGGCAAAACCAAGCACTTTCCCAGGCCTGCCCCTGCATCAAATATATATGGAGAACTTGATGCTGAGCCTCAGCCTCTTCAGCCCACTCTGCCCAGGGCAGGGGTAAAGGTCAAGCAGCAGAGTTTTGCCCCGGCAGTGATCCCTGGGTAAGACCAGAGGGGCTCTGGGTGTGTCAGTCCCAGGCCTCCCTGCAAGTCTAAGGACACATCAACCAACCCTCACCTGTGCCCGGGCGGAGTGTCTTGTGCCTCACCAGGAACTTGGCCGGCTGGTTGCTCTTGGTGTACTTGTAAAGTCGGCAAAGCTGCTTTGCTTCCAGCTCTGAGAAGAGGGAGACAAACCGCCAGAGCATCCTGCAAAGGGGGAGACCCCAGGCTGGGGAGGCGGAGCACAGCGCTTCCTCCCTCCAGCATTTGTCTCAGGGTCGGGACCCACCTAGGGGAATATGGGCCACATGCCCCTTAGGGGTCTGGGGTTTGGGGTTTGGGGTTTGGGGTTGGGGGAATGGAGGGTTGGGGATTTGCCCAAACTTGAATATCCTATCCTGGTGTTGAGCGCCTGCATGCAGTTGTTCAGTCAGAGACAAGGTGCAATCAGGGCTGTCCTGGGTGACTAGGAGCTGTCTCCACCCCCTCAGGCTCCTGACTCCTCCACATAAAGATGAAGGACTGGGGGATCGACTAAGGCGTCCCCTTGAACGAAGAGGGGGTTACCCAGGAGTAGGTATGGGGAGCAGAGCAAAGAGACTGCCCTACTTTCTCCAGTGTTTGATTTCCCAGTCTCGGCAGTAATGCTGCAGAAAGGTGTTGATGTGGTCCCCTAGGACCACAAGGCTCTGCTTCATGTACTTCAGCTTCTTCTTCTGGGGAACGTCCCTGGGAAGGTGCAACTTTCGCAGGAACTTCTTCAGCGGTCTTAGGTATTCTTTACACTGAGGAGGCAACAGGTGAGGGGAGGGGCCATGGGAGAAAAGAAGAGGCAGATGGGCAGTCCCAGGTACCCAGCAGACTGGTCTGGCCGCAGCCCTGAGTGGCCCAGTGCTGTGTGCTTCGGGAGGTGGCTCCGGTGCACCTCTCACCGAAAGTCCTTCCCAAGAGTAAGACAAGTGGGGCAATGCGCTGTGGGTCTGAGGCCTGCCATTTCCTGACTCAGGCCTCCTGACCAATGAGGAAAAGGGGACAGGGTTCCAGGCTGGCTCTTTACTCACAATTTTGAAGGTGTCCTGATCCAGGCCCTTGGCATGGCGCATGAGCGAGTCTCTAGCAGGGCTGGCGCTGGAGCTTGTCTTCAGGCATGACACATTCGTCACCTGGGAGGAGGCAGGGGGCACTAAGCCGGGGGCTTGGACCATTACTCCTGGGGTCAGTGCTGGGCAGGGACTGACCCAAATGGCAGCCAAAGCCCTTCTCCATTGCCCTCAGACCTTCTTGACCCAGCACGGATGTGAGTGAGCCTTGGGCAAAGAAACCCATCTCTGAAGATCTCTGTTTAGAAAACCTAGAATATTCCACCTCTTTCTTTTATAATAATCACAGCATATTCTACTAGGTAACTTTGCAAAGCACTTGGTAAACATTAACTCATTTTATCCTCCCACAAATTCTGTCAGGTTAGATGTTGTTATAGGACCAACAGGTTTATATGCCTGCTGGACACTCACAGTCCAACATATAGAGACAGCAAAAGTTGCAGCAGACCAGTCTGGGCAATATAGTGAGACCTGGTCTCTACAAAAAATACAAAAATTAGCTGGGCATGGTGGCGTGCACCTGTGGTCCCAGCTACCCAGGAGGCCAAGGTGGGAGGATTGCTTGTGCCCAAGAGTTGAAGGTTGCAGTGAGTCGAGATCATGTCACTGTGAGAAAGAGTTTATTGATTGCTGGGTGCTCAGTGAGAAGATGGAAGGAGATCCTCAAATCTATCTTCCCAAGGAGTTCTGGACTGGGGTTTTTAAGGAGATCATGGAGAGGGAGGGATTGAAAAAACTGGGGCCATTGATTGGTCAGGGTCAGGGGGATGAAATTATGAGGATGTGGAAACTGCATTCTTTGGTGAATCAGGTTTTTGAAGGGTTCTTTAGACCAACTGCCATCTGTAGTTTGAGTGGTGTGTAGGATCTGAAATAATATTTTAAAGAGAAAACTTAATGCTTCATAATGTTCGAGCTGTTATCTACAGAGCAGTTAAGAGAATATCCTTGTAACAGGGTCTATGGAATTCTTTTTTATTATTATTATTCACTCTATCACCCAGGCTGGAGTGCAGTGGTGTGATCTCGGCTCACTGCAACCTTGGCCTCCCTGGTTCAAGCGATTCTCCTGCCTCAGCCTCCCGAGTAGCTGGGATTACAGGCGTGCACCACAACACCTGGCTAATTTTGTATTTTTAGTAGAGACCATGTTGGCCAGTCTGGTCTTGAACTCCCAACCTCAAGTGATCCACCCACCTCGGCTCCCAAAATGCTGGGATTACAGGCACGAGCCACCACACCCAGCTGGGTCTATGGAATTCTAAGGAAACAGGCACCAAAGAACTCCAAGGAAGTGGGTCAGAGAGCAGACTGACCTCATGATTCATGCTGAATGGGCTGCAAGCTCAGTTAATTTTCATTTTTCCCCTCTTTTTTTCTGATTAATTTTATAAAGTTTCTAGGGACGATTTCAATATCATTAACCCTGGTTACAGATGAGAACAATGAGGCATCAAAGGATTTAAGCAACTCCTTGGGGGAATGAACAGGGATTCATTTACTCACTCACTTGGCAAATGTTTACTGACTGCATCAGACTGGGCCCATTTCTTTGCATCCCTAGCCTCTAGCATCATGTCATGTGATATGGTCTGAATGTGTGTCCCCTCTAAATCTCATGTTGAAACGTGATCCCCAGTATTGGAGGTGGTGTCTGGTGGGAGGTGTTTGGGTCATGGGGGTGGATCCTTCATGAATGGGCTTGGTGCCCTCCCTGCCCCAATTAAGTGAGTTCTCACTCTGTCAGTTCATGTGAGAGCTGGTTGGTAACAAGAGCCTGACACGTCCTCCTCTCTCTCTTGCTTGCTCTTTCACCATGTGACAAGCTTGCTCCCCCTTCATCTTCTGTCATGCTTGTAAGCTTCCTGAGGCCCTCACCAGAAGCAGATGCTTCATGTACAGCCTGCAGGACTGTGAGCCAAATAAACCTCTTTTCTTTATAAATTGCCTAGCCTCAGGTATTCCTTTATAGGAATGCAAAATGGACGAATAAACCGTGCATCTAATGACCATTCAGAAAAAGTGGATGATGGTGATGATGAGAAAGAACCTTTGATCACAAAACTGGGGCAAAGAAAGCTCAAAATTAGGCCAGGCCCAGTGGCTCACACCTGTAATCCCAACACTTTAGGAGGCTGAGGTGGGTGGAATGCTTGAGCCCAGAAGTTCAAGACCAGCCTGGCCAGCATGGCAAAACCCAATTTCTACCAAAAATACAAAAACATCAGCTAAGTGTGGTGGTGCATGCCTGTAATCTCATCTACTTGGGAGGCTGGGGCAGGAGAATTGCTGGAACCCAGGAGGTGGAGGTTGCAGTGAGCTGAGACCGAGCCACTGCACTCCAGCCTGGGTGACAGAGCAAAACTGGGCACAGTGGCTCACACCTGTAATCCCAGCACTTTGGGAGGCCGAGATGGGTGGATTACCTGAGGTCAGGAGTTCCAGACCAGCCTGGCCAACATGGCGAAACCCCGTCTCTACCAAAAATACAAAAATTAGCCAGGTGTGGTAGTGCATACCTGTAATCCCAGCTACACAGGAGGCTGACACAGGATAAATTGCTTCAACCCAGGGGGCAGAGGTTGCAGTGGGCCAAGATCATGCCACTGCAGTCCAGCCTAGGTGACAGAGTGAGACTCTGTCTCAAAAAAAAAAGAACAAAGAAAAAAAGAAAGCTGAAAATGAGTGGCAACAAAGTGACTGTGAAATAACACTAGAAGTCAGAACTGGATTTGCCCCTCACCTTTCAAAAGCTTCCTAGAAAAGTATGAATTCTAGTCTGTGTTCGGAGAGAACAAGGAAGATCCTGTCCAGACCGCTCTGAAGGGAAAGGCCAGGGAAAGGGAGGGAGGTGCATGGAGAGGACATGGGACACAGGCTCCTCCAGGTCCTAGAGACAGGACTCTGGCCGATCAACTCCTCCAACACAGCACACACACCACACAACCACACACAGACCACGTGTATACATACACGTACTCTCAAGTCTTCATAACCAACAATAAAAGGCGATCTCTTCCCCATCATCTCGCCAGGAACACAGGTCATGCATAAACTTCTGGATGAATGAACATTCTTGTGCTTTAGGCCTCTTGCTATCTCAGGTACCCTACCATTGTTCTTCTCTTCTTTCCTGAATTTCATGTTCTCTACTTTCCAAACCCAGCCCCTCCGGGACCCTCCTTCCCTCCCTCCCTCACACCCCACTTCACCTTCTCTAGTGGCTTGTCCCCTTCGCTCCCTTGCCCATCTGAGGCCTCCATCTCAGCAGGTGTGCCTGTAGGCTCCAGGGTGGCACTCCCCACTTCCCCTCTGGCTTCTGACCCACTGCTTCTGTGACCTGGCCATCTCAGGGAGTGGGAAGGTTGGCTCCAGAACTCGGAGCAAAGCCATGGCAACCGCCAACACAGAACCCAGCCCCCCACCTCGCTCCCATCTCCTCATTCTTAGGGGTGGCTGCAGCTGGCTCCTCCAGCTGGGATCTGGACTAGGGAACGGAGCAAGATGTGCGGGGTCGAGCGAAGACTTTGGCAGAGCGCACAGCAGGCCAGGAGAGGCTGGCGCCCCTTCTCCCAAGAATACTGTCAGGTGCTGATTCTGACACCACCTGGTAAGGCTTTTGAACTCATTTTCCTGCACGTGTGCCATTCCTGCCTGCTGGGTTACGCCGTGGTGGGGGCTCCCCGAGAGGAAAGCACAGTTTGTAAAATTATTTTCTGATTTGGGACAGAGGTCTAGGGAGCGCTGAAAGGGAGAAGGGACACAGTGAGCCAGCACTGCCCCTGCGGCCTCCAGGAAGTTGTTAATAATAAGCCCTCGGTGCTGGGTGCTGGGTGCTGGGTACTGGGTGGGATGTGTTTTGGGGGTGTATAAAGATCCCCGCCAGTGCCTACGGGCTCTGTAACCCGCCCCGCGGCCTTCCCTGGGGCAGGTACCGCAGCGGCCCCGCTTCACACAGGAGGGGCTGAGACGCGGGCAAGTCCCGTCGCCAGCCTCGTGTCCGCAGCCACCAGGCGGGGAGCCGGGTGTCGGCGAAAGTCCCGCCACCCCGGCTCTTCCTACCCGCGAGCCCTCTAGGGACCCGAGGCCGAAGGCGGAAACGCGGTCGGCATAGTCCGGGTGTAGCCTGAGTCGGCCGGGCAGGGCCGGGAAGTGCTCAGGGGGCCCCGGGACCCTCGCCCCTGGCGCGGCAGCAGCGCCCCCTCGCGTCCCTGGGCGGCACATGGCGGGGTCCCGGCGATGAGAGACCGTTGCCGCCGCAGTTTCCTCACTCGAGCCACCTTTTCTTCCCTGAAACTAGGAATTCCTTCTCCCGGACATTCCTCCGTGTCCTCTGGGCCCGGGGCCCAATTGTCCCCACTCAGTGTGGCCCTGTTCTTCGCCTGCCTTCTCGACAGTGCGGTGGGACCGCCGTCGGCCCGGGCCTCCCCTGCCACCCAGCGGCCACCTCGGGCACGGGAGAGGGGCATAGCGGCTTCAAGTAGGGGTAGCCCGGAGGCCCGGAGCTTTGGAGGAGCACCCTTTGAGTCCAGAAACTTTTTAACTTGTCCTCTATGCCAGCATGTTCAGCAAACGTCTTGTTGTCGTCGTCGTTGTTGTTGTTGTAAGGGGAGGAATAAACCTTCTGATTATCCGCCTCCAAAATGGAAGGTCTGTTTGCTGATAATTAATTCTAGATTATTTTGCGAGTATTAAGAAGGATAATTATATTGGCAAGAGCAAGGGGAAAGGAACCTTTACATACGTTTCTACTGGCAGTGAGATTGGTAAACGATGTATTTTAAAGTGTTTAAATGTGCATGCTCTGTGACTCACCAGTTCTACTTATAGGAGTTAGTCCTAAGGAGAGAAGATAATGAGGACTGTTACGATAGTGACAATTTGGAAACAATTGCAATGTCACTAATAGAATACATAAATCATGGTATATTCATAAAAACATTAAATATGTCACTATATATCTATTTATTGACATGGAAAACAGGAGTCTTTTTTAAAAATCTACTCATAAGGACTAAATAACATCATTAAAAACATTATATAATGCTAAGTTTAAAAACAACATAATTCTGCCGAGTGCGGTGGCTCACGCCTATAATCCCAGCAGTTTGAGAGGCCGAGGTGGGTGGGTCACCTGAGATCAGGAGTCTGAGACCAGCCTGGCCAACACGGCAAAACCCCGTCTCTACTAAAAATACAAAAATTACCCGGGTGCAGTGGTGCATGCCTGTAATCCCAGGTACTCAGGAGGCTGAGGCAGGAGAATCGCTTGAACTCGGGAGGCAGAGGTTGCAGTGAGCCAAGACCATGCCCCTGCACTCCAGCCAGAGCAACAGAGCAAGACTCCGACTCAAATAATAATAATAATAATAATAATAATAATAATAATAATAATTTTTAACCTTGGGTTCAAGGGTACATGTGCAGGTTTTTTATATAGATAAACCTGTGTCATGGAGGTTTGTTGCACAGATTTTTTTTTTTTTTTTTTTTTTTGAGATGGAGTCTCGCTCTGTCACCCAGGCTGGAGTGCAGTGGCGCCATCTCTGCTCACTGCAAGCTCCGCCTCCCGGGTTCACGCCATTCTCCTGCCTCAGCCGCCCGAGTAGCTGGGACTACAGGCGCCCACCACCACGCCCGGCTAATTTTTTTATATTTCTAGTAGAGACGGGGTTTCACTGTGTTAGCCAGGATGGTCTCCATCTCCTGACCTTGTGATCCGCCTGCCTCGGCCTCCCAAAGTGCTGGGATTACAGGCATGAGCCACCACGCCAGGCCTGTTGCACAGATTATTTTGTTACCCAGGTATGAAGCCTAGTACCCACTAGTTATTTTTCCTGATCCTCTCTCTTCTCGCACCCTCCACCCTCCGGTAGGCCCCAGTGTGTGTTGTTCCCCTCTACGTGTTCATGTGTTCTCATCATTTAGCTCCGACTTATAAGTGAGAACATGCAGTATTTGGTTTTCTGTTCCTATGTTAGTTTTCTAAGTATAATGGCCTTCAGCTCCATCAATGTTCCTGCAAAGGACATGATCTCGTTCTTTTTTATGGCTGTATAGTATTCCATGATGGATATATACCACATTTTCTTTATCCAGTCTACCACTGATGGGCATTTAGGTTGATTCCATGTCTTTGCCATTGTGAATAATGCTGTAATAAACATACAAGTTCATGTGTCTTTATGGTAGAACGATTTATATTCCTTTGGGTATATATCCAGTAACAGGATTGCTGGGTTGAGTGGTAGTTCTGTTTTTAGCTCTTTGAGGACTCACCACACTACTTTTCACCATGGTTGAACTAATTTACACTCCTACCAACAGTGTAGAAGTGTTTCTTTTTCTCTGCAACCTTGCCAGCATTTGTTATTTTTTGACTTTTTAATAATCATCATTTTGACTGGTGTGAGGTGGTGTCTCACTGTGGTTTTGATTTGCATTTCTTTAATGACCAGTGATGTTGAGCTTTTTCTCATATGCTTATTGGTTGCATGTATATTTTCTTTTGAAAAGTGTCTGTTCATGTCCTTTGATGGCTTTTTAATGGGGTTGTTTGTTTTTTTTCTTGTAAATGTATTTAAGTTCCTTATAGATGCTGGATATTAGACCTTTGTAGGATGCATAGTTTGCAAAATTTTTCTCCCATTCTGTAGGTTGTCTGTTTACTCTATTGATAATTTATTTTGCTGTGCAGAAGCTCTTTAGTTTAATTAGATCCCATTAGTCAGTTTTTGCTTTTGTTGAAACCGCTTTTGGTGACAACACAATTCTGAGAAGATGTAGTAGAATGCAAAAAAGGAAAAGTTAATAGTAAAAAAAAAAAACAGAGGCCAGGCGCGGTGGCTCACACCTGTAATCCCAGCAATTTGGGAGGCCGAAGCGGGCAGATCGCCTGAGGTCAGGAGTTTGAGACTAGCCTGGCCAACATGGTGAAACCCTGTCTCTACTAAAAATACAAAAATTAGCCAGGCGCGGGGGCTCATGCCTGTAATCCCAGCACTTTGGGAGGCTGAGGCAGGCGGATCACTTGAGGTCGGGAGTTTGAGACCAGCCTGACCGACATGGAGAAACCCCGTCTCTACTAAAAATACAAAATTAGCCGGGTGTGGTAGCACATGCCTATAATCCCAGCTACTAGGGAGGCTGAGGCAGGAGAATCACTTGAACCTGGGAGGCAGAGGTTGCGGTGAGCCGAGATCGTGCCATTGCACTCCAGCCTGGGCAATAAGAGTGAAACTCTGTCTCAAAAAAAAAAAAAAAAAAAAAAAATTAGCCCGACGTGGTGGTGCACGCCTGTAGCCCCAGCTACTCAGGAGGCTGAGGCAGGAGAAACGCTTGAACCTGGGAGGCAGATGTTGTAGTGAGCCAAGATCGTGGTGCTGCACTCCAGCCTGGGCGACAAGAACGAGACTCTGTCACACACACACAAAAAATTTTAAATCAGCTGGGCATGGTGGCTTACGCTTGTATTCTCAGCACT
This sequence comes from Nomascus leucogenys, assembly GCF_006542625.1. Classification (NCBI taxonomy): domain Eukaryota; kingdom Metazoa; phylum Chordata; class Mammalia; order Primates; family Hylobatidae; genus Nomascus; species Nomascus leucogenys. The sequence continues at coordinate 9,411,864 of NC_044394.1, read as the reverse complement.
TTGGGAGGCCAAGGCAAGAGAATCTTTTGAGCCTAGGAGTTCGAGACCAGCACGGGCAACATAGAGAGACTCCCACCAAAAAAACAGAACATAAAAGGGTATGTATGCTACACTTCATAAGTGGACACAAATATGCATCAAGACTGGAAGAAAATACAGTAAAAAAGAAAGAAAGAAAGAAAGAAATTTGCCAGGCACAGTGGTTCATACCTGTAATCCCAGCACTTTGGGAGGCAGAGGTGGGTGGATCACCTGAGGTCAGGAGTTCGAGACCAGCCTGGCCAACATGGTTAAAACCAGTCTTTACTAAAAATATAAAAATTAGCTGGGTGTGGTGGTGCATACCTGTAATCCCAGCTACTTAGGAGGCTGAGGCAGGAGAATGGCTTGAACCCAGGAGGGGGAGGTTGCAGTGAGCTGAGATCACACCACTGTACTCCAACCTGCGTGACAGACTGAGACTCTGTCTCAAAAAAAAAAAAAAAAGGAATTGGATATATACATACATATATAAATACATGAATATATGTGTATGTGTGCATGTGTGTGTATATATATCCCCGATTCAATTCAGAAGGAGGAAATAACTGTTAGTACCTCAGAGCTGAGATGTCCCTTCCTGTTCCCTAATCCCAGGCTACCATTTGCCCTGCCAGAGCTTTCAGCAAGCCCTAGGCTTTGGATGACTGCCCTATTCTCATAATGGTTTTATTATCAACCATGGGGAGTGGCCTGAAGAGACAATTGAACCTAACAGCAGTCAGGAATAATGGCTCAACATTAACTAAGACAAAACAAAAATCCATTGCCTTTGGGAGCATTCTTCAAAATTCCATTGGTCAGCATAAAATGACTCTAATAGGGCAAATCAAGTCATTCAATGAAGTAATCCTCCACCACATTTTTTTTTAATCCAAATATGTGCCATACACTTTAGGCATCTGGCAGGTGGGAGGGGTTGTGGGTTGTTAATTTGTCCACCCCCCTCTTTATGCAGGTTGGCATGCTCTTTGATGGCGTACACCTGTTTCATAATCATCATGCTTTACCTCCATCCCCCAGTATATGTGATGGAACTCACGAAATTCTTGTTGTATGTCCTGAATTAAGCATACATAGAAAATAACTCTTAACATCTACTGCTTACACTTCCCCTCATATATATGAAATCTGCCCATCTCTCTTTCTGGGTTGAACAGTGATGTAGAATCCTTGTATTACCCTAAAGAACTCTCCTCTATCCTCTTTTCTTTATAAGAAACCCAAGAGTAAGCCAGGCGCGGTGGGTCACGCCTGTAATCCCAGCACTTTGGGAGGCCGAGGTGGGCAGATCATGAGGTCAAGAGATTGAGACCATCCTGGCCAACATGCTGAAACCCTGTCTCTACTAAAAATACAAAAATTAGCTGGGCGTGGTGGTGCGTGCCTGTAGTTGTAGCTACTCAGGAGGCTGAGGCAGGAGAATTGCTTGAACCTGGGAGGCAGAGGTTGCAGTGAGCCGAGATCGTGCCACTGCACTCCAGCCTGGGCAACAGAGTGAGACTCAATCTCAAAAAAACAAACAAATAAACAAACAAACAAAAAACACCACCAAGCGTATCTTAAAATTGCCAAAAGAGGCTTTTTGTTCTTGCTGCAAATTATCCAATTAGAATTGTATAAAGACTCTAAGAAAAGGAAGGCCATTGAAAACCCTGTCATAGCAGGAGTGCTGGGTCTGAAGAGCATGCCAGCACCTCCCAGCTAAGCCAAGGTGTCCCTACTCCAAGGCCACCTGGATCCGAATCATTACCTAAGACACTGTCTTAATCCACCAATGGGCTTAAGGGAGTCAACAAACCTCTGAAGTGCTATCCAGTGAATTGCACGCAAAGACTCATCAAAGAGGTCTAGCCCCAAAGATATTAGGAACTAAGGATCTAACAAGTCTAACCTAAGCTTGTGGACCATCTCAGCGTGATTCTGGAAGTTAGATGGGTCTTTAACCCATGGAAGCCTTCAAATGGAGACACTGTGACAAACACCAGACACAGGGCTGGTCTTGAGAGCAAAAAGGCAGAGGAAGAAGGCAAGGGGGTTTAAAGCCCAACTAATCACATTCCAGGCCCAAGCCAAGGAACCAGGGAGTAAACAGAAGGCCAGTAAGGTATTTGACCATGTACAGTGAAGTCCTGCGTCTTCCCTGCCAGCAGCCTACATCCAGCCCTCCCCAGTGGACAGGAATCCCCTCTTGTGCTAATACAAGGCATCAGGACCTTCCAAGACAGGCTGCAAGTGAGACTAAGCAAGGACCCTTCTTAGGGACCTGCTGGTTACCACCCTCCCCAAGCATAGAAAATTTATTTTCTTTATAGAGGACTATAAACAGAGGACTGAACTCCAATCACCCATTCTTTGTTTTAAATTTCTTCCTGTAATCCCAGCTACTCAGGAGGCTGAGGCGGGAGAATTATTGCTTGAACCTGGGAGACCATAGGTTGCAGTGAGCTGAGACTGCACCACTGCACTCCAGCCTGGGCAACAGAGCAAGACTCCATCTAAAAAAAAAAAAAAAGAAAGAAAGAAAAGAAAAGAAAAAGAAAAACCTGGAGTTCCTTCTAGGGAAATTCCAGGCACCTAGCTAGCCTGGAGAAGTAAATGAGCAACTTGATGAACAAGAAGGCAATCGTAGTTTAAAACAATAACTGGCTGGGCGCGGTGGCTCGTGCCTGTAATCCCAGCACTTTGGGAGGCCGAGGCGGGTGGATCACCTGAGGTCAGGAGTTCGAGGCCAACCTGACCAACATGACAAAACCCTGTCTCTACTAAAAATACAAAAATTAGCTGGGCCTGGTGGTGGGCGCCTGTAATCTCTGCTACTTGGGAGGCTGAGACACGAGAACAGCTTGAATCTGGGAGGCGGAGGTTGCAGTGAGCCGAGATTATGCCACTGCACTCCAGCCTGGGCGACAGAGCGAGACTCTGTCTCAAAAAAATAAACAAACAAATCAATAAATCAATAAAACAGTAACCAAGGAAGTTAGAGTCAGGAGATATTTTATTCCCTATAGAAACTAAAGATAACATCTTGTCTTGCTCTGTCACCCAAGCTGGAGTGCAGTGGCATGATTTCGGCTCACTGCAACCTCTGCCTCCCAAGTTCAAGCAATTCTCCTGCTACAGCCTCCCGAGTAGCTGCGATTACAGGCACATGCCACCATGCCTAGCTAATTTTTGTATTTTTAGTAGAGATGAGGTTTTGCCATGTTGGCCAGGCTGGTGTTGAACTCCTGACCTCAAGTGATCTGCCCACCTTGGCCTCCCAAAGCGCTGGGATTATAGGCGTGAGCCACCATACCCAGCGGATAACAGCTTAATATATGTCCCTGAGTTGTTTTTCAGAAACTCGGACCCCATCCTACTCTGCTAGCACATAGACCTCAGATAAGGGGGAACAAAGGACTGTTCCCAAACCAACCATTCTTTTTTAAAAATTTCTTCCTGAGGAGCCTGGAGAAGGTCACACTCATGAACCACAGGTAACATTCTTTTTTTTTTGAGACAGAGTCTAGCTGTCACCAGGCTGGAGTGCAGTGGTGCGATCTCAGCTCACTGCAACCTCCGCCTCCTGGGTTCAAGTGAGTCTCCTGCCTTAGCCTCCCGAGTAGCTGGGATTACAGGCACGTGCCGCCACGCCCAGCTAATTTTTGTATTTTTAGTAGAGACAGGGTTTCACTATTGTTGGCCAGGATGGTCTCAATCTCCTGACCTCGTGATCCGCTCACCTTGGCCTCCCGAAGTGCTGGGATTACAGGCATGAGTCACTGCACCCAGCCAGTAACATTCTTTTCTGCTGATCCCAAAGTTTTAGACAAAATCTTTGACTCTTAACCAATCAGAAATCAAAATTTTTTGAATCCACCTGTCCTCCCTTCTTTTTTAAGTCAAAATAGTATATAGCCTCCCTGTACTGGTTTATGACTTTGCCTATAACATCTGTCTCCCTGCCTTTAAAAACCCTTACCTGTAAGCCATCTGGGAGGTCAGGTCTTAAGTATGAGCTGCCAACTCTCCTTGTTTGGCACCCTGCAACAAAGTCCTCACTTTCTTTCACTGCTATCCTGACATCAGCATTCTTTTTGCTGGGCCAGGTGAGTGGACCCCAGTTCTATAACACAGGGATAAGGTCTTTCCCTCCCCCACTGGCAGGATACAGACACATCTCTGCACATAAGTCATGAGCATCTCTCCAACTCCTGCTTCTCCCAAAATAGTTTTCAAAAATATTTGGTACTATTTTCTTCACTCTTATCTGATATTTACTGTAGTTTTCCATTTAATAGACCCCTGGTTGGATTTCACTCTTTTTTTCCCTGTAGCAATGTTTTAATTTGGGCTTCATGTGCTCTAAAAATATCTTGTCAGGGTATCAAAATAACACTGCAGAATGGCAACCTCGGAACTTTAGAGCATGTTTCTAAATAGTCTAATGATATGCAAGCGTCTGTGATCTTGTCAAAATTGCTGGGGCCTAATGATTTCCTCTTGGCTCTTTCTGGAAGATTTTCTTTGCTAACACAGAATTCAGGGAGATAAGCAGGAGAGAACTGAATGAATGTCAATGAATGTTGGAGCTGGGAATGATTTTGGAGAGCAAAAAAATGCATCCCAAATTTTACAGCAATTTCTCCCCAAAGGACTCACTCTCACCACCTTTCTTCCAGGGCACCATATTTCTACCCCACTCCCTACCTCCCTTCAGGCCCAGATTTGGTGAGACTGGGGACTAATATTGGAGTTTTTCAGACAGAAAAATCACCTTGCCTTAGATCTTCAGAATCAGAATGTCCCAGGAGGGTCTGGAAACCAGTATTTTTTTTTTTTTTTTTGAAACAGGATATCACTCTGTCACCTAAGCTGGAGTGCAGTGGTGCAATCATAGCTCACTGAAGCCTTGACCTCTCAGACTCAGGTGATCTTCCTGCCTCAGCCACCTGCTCACCCCCACCCCACCGCCCCCATTCCCCGCTAGTAGCTGGGACTACAGGTTTGCATCACATACCTGGCCACTTTTTGTATTTTTTGTAGAGATAGGAGTTCACCATGTTGCCCAGGCTGGTCTCAAACTCCCGGGCTCAAGCAATCTGCTCCGTCTTGGCCTCCCAAAGTGCTGGGATTACAGGTATGAGCCACCACACCTGGCTTGGGGATCAGTATTTTCATAAATATCCTAGGTAATTATGATCATCAGGCAAATTTGGAAAATGCTGGTGTGGTGAGCTTGAATTCCAAGTTGGGCTTGTTGGGTCCAGTCAGGTAAATTACAGATTCTCTGATATTTTGCTAGAGCTGGCTCTAACAGGCTCATCAGAGCTGATTATTAAGTTTTTGCAATTTTGCCAGCTATTTGCTAAACAGAAGCATTATGAAATATTAAATTATATTGAATGCAGGGACTCAAACAGATACTTGTATACCAATGTTCACAGCAGCATTCTTCACAATAGCCAAAAAGTGGAAACAACCCAAGTGTCCATCAATAGATGAATGGATAAAAAAATGTGGTATATGCATGCAATAGAATATTATTCAGCCATAGAAAGAACGAAATCCTCATATATGCTACAGCATAAATGAATCTTAAAAACTCTACTAAGTGAAATAAGCGAGACACAAATGAACAAATACATAATTCCACTTATATGAAATATCTAAAATAGGCAAATTCATAGAGACAGAAAGTAGAATAGGAGCTGTACATGGTGGTGCATGCCTGTAATCTCAGCTACTCTGGAGGCTGAGGTGGGAGGATCACTTGAGCCCATTAGTTTGAGACCAGCCAAGCGAACACAGTGAGACCTCTCTCTCTAAAACAAATAAATAAATACAAATTAAAATTAAATTAAAAAAATAGTGACAGACTCTCACTTTGTCACTGAGGCTAGAGTGCAATGTTACAATCACGGCTCAAACTGAAGCCTTGACTCTTGGGCTCAAGTGATCCTCCCACCTCAGCCTCCTGAGTAGCTGGGACTACAGGCATGCACCACCATGGCTGGCTAATTATTTATTTATTTATTTTTGAGACAGTTTCACTTTTATTGCCCAGGCTGGAGTGCAATGGGGCAATCTCGGCTCACTGCAACCTCCGCCTCCTGGGTTCAAGCGATTCTCCTGCCTCAGCCCCCAAATAGCTGGGATTACGGGCACGCACCATGCTCTGCTAATTTTGTATTTTTAGCACAGACAGGGTTTCTCCATGTTGGTCAGGCTGGTCTTGAACTCCCAACCTCAGGTGATCCACCTGCCTCGGCCTCCCAAAGTGCTGGGATTACAGGTGTGAGCCACCGTGCCTGGCCTGGCTGGCTAACTTTAAAAACTTTTTTTTTTTTTTGTAGAGGTGAAGGTCTCATTATGTTGTCCAGGCTGGTCTCCTAAGTAGCTGGGACTACAGGCATGTGCCACCAATGCCTGGCTAATTTTTGTATTTTTAGTAGAAACAGGGTTTCACCATGTTGGCTAGGATGGTCTCAATCTCTTGACCTCGTGATCCCCCCGCCTCAGCCTCCCAAAGTGCTGAGATTACAGGCGTGAGCCACTGCACCCGGCCAACAGTTTCTATTTCTAACCTATGTTGTGTGCTTTTGACTCTTGTGATTTATATATTATATACTATAGAGACTGCATTTGTTTTTGTTTGCTTTTGCTTCTCTAATTCTTTCTTTCTTTTTTTGAGATGGTATCTCACTCTTTGGCCCAGGCTGGAGTGCAGTGGCACGATCTTGGCTCACTGCAAGCTCTGCCTCCCGGGTTCACGCCATTCTCCTGCCTCAGCCTCCCGAGTAGCTGGGACTACAGGCGCCTGCCACCACGCCCGGCTAATTTTTTGTATTTTTAATAGAGATGGGGTTTCACTGTGTTAGCCAAGATGATTTCAATCTCCTGACCTCGTGATCCACCTGCCTTGGCCTCCCAAAGTGCTGGGATTACAGGCGTAAGCCACTGTGTCCGGCTGAGGCTAGGGTTTTTAAAGGATACTTTGGAGGGCAGGAGACTAGGGAATGGGGAATGCTGATTGGTTGGGTCAGGGATGAAATCATAGGGGGTCAAAGCTGTCTTCCTGCACTGAGTCAGTTTCTGGGTGGGGGTTACAAGACCAGATGAGCCAGTTTCTTCCTATGTGTTACTGGGGGTTACCAGACCAGATAGCCCATCAGAATGCAGGGTCTGGAAAATACCTCAAACATCAATCTTAGATTTTACAATAGTGATGTTATCTATAGGAGCAATTGGGGAGATTACAAATCTTGTGCCCTCTGGCTACAGGACTTCTGAATCATAATTTTAACTTTGTAGCTAGTTTGTTAGTTTTTCAAAGGCAGTTTTAGTCGCTGAACAAGGAGATGGTTAGTTTTGGGAAGGGGCTGTTTTCATCTTTGTTTTAAACCAAGCTTGTCCAACCCTTGACCCATGGGCTGCATACAGTCCAGGACAGCTTTGAATGTGGTCCAACACAAATTCATAAACTTTCTTAAAATATTGAGGGTTTTTTTGCGATTTTTTCAAGCTTATGAGCTATCATTAGTGTTAGTGTATTTTATGTGTGGTCCAAGACAATTCTTCCTCTTCCAATGTGACCTAGGGAAGCCAAAAGATTGGACACCCACCCCTCTTTCAAACTATAAATTCCTCCCATAGTTAGTTTGGCCTATGCCCGGAAATGAACACGGGTGGCTTTGAGGTTAGAAGCAAAATGGAGTCAGTTAGGTCAGACGTTTTTTCACTATCATACTTTTTCTATGTCAGATTTATCTCACTTGTAATTTTTGCAAAGGTGGTTTCAAAGCCACTAAGCTTGTGGTAATTTTTTACTGCAATAGAAAACTAATGCATTAGGTAACCCTCTTTTTTTTCCCTCTGATTGCTTGCTCTGGGGTAAGCCAGCTGCCATGTTGACTTTTTCATTTTGTTACTGAGCAATCAATGGGCTCACTGCCCGATGTGCATAGAGGCCAATACTGTGGCACTAGTTTTTGAGAAAAGTTTTGTTTTTGTTTTGTTTTTTTTCTGAGACGGAGTCTTGCTCTGTGGCATAGGCTGGAATGCTGTGGCACGATCTCGGCTCACTGCAACCTCCGCCTCCTAGGTTCAAGTGATCCTCCTGCCTCAGCCCCCCTAGCAGCTGGGATTACAGGCACGTGCCACCATGCCCAGCTAATTTTTGTATTTTTAGTAGAGACAGGGTTTCGCCATGTTGCCCAGGGTGGTCTCGAAGTCCTGACCTCGGGTGATCCACGCATCTCGGCCTCCCAAAGTGCTGGGATTACAGGCATGAGCCACTGTGCCCGGCTGAGAAAAGTTTTACTGTGAGTCAGCTGGCAAGGAAACAGGAGGAAATGCTCAACTATGTCTCCCCAAGCTGGGGTCTGGGTCATGTTTTATAAGCATAGGGTAATGAGGTATTATCTGATTGGATCTTGCAATGAGGTGATGCCAGAAGGCATGATCTGACTGGATCCTGGCATGGGGTGATGCCAGAGTTTGATCTGATTGGATCCTGGATCAAACTATGTGGGGTCCACTTAGTTCTGTCTCTGCTCCTTGGTCTCAGCACTTAGATTCCCCCTATCGTTACATGCTTGCTTCATCTGGGCATGCTCAGGTTACATAGCCTTCAACCTGGGGAGTCCATAGCAACTGAAAACTCACAACTTTGTTATATAAAAGTTGAGCCAGATTGGCCGGGCATGGTGGCTCACACCTGTAATCCTAGCACTTCGGGAGGGCGAGGTGGGCAGATCATTTGAGGTCAGGAGTTGAAGACCAGCCTGGCTAACATAGTGAAACCCCATCTATACTAAAAATACAAAAATTAGCTGGGCGTGGTGGCATGCACCTATAATCCCAGCTACTTGGGAGGCAGAGGCAGGAAAATCAATGGAACCTGGGAGGCGGAGCTTGCAGTGAGCCAAGATCGTGCCACTGCACTCCAGCCTGGGGGACAGAGTGAGACTCTGTCTCAAAAAAAAAAAAAGTTGAGCCAGATTGATATGATGTGGTTGCAAGTTCAGATATTGTATTTTTCACCACTAGAAGTTCCATTTGGTTCTTTTTTCTATCTTCTTTCCTCATTATATTCATGTTTTTCCTTAAATATAGTTATAATAGCTGTTTCATCATTCTTATCTGCTAATTCTATAATCTCTGTCATTTCTGGGTCCATGTCTGTCACCTGATTTTTCTCTTGGTTTTTCCCCCCTGCTTCTTGGTATAAATAGTAATTTTTTATTGGATCCCAGGATGTCATGTTGTTTTTGTTTGTCTTTTTCTTTTTTTTTTTTTTTTTGAGGTGGAGTCTCGCTCTGTGCCCCAGGCTGGAGTGCAGTGGCGACATCTCGGCTCACTGCAATCTCCACCTCCCAGGTTCAAGTGATCATCCTGCCTTAGCCTCCCTAGTAGCTGGGATGATAGGCGCTCGCCCCCACGCCCAGCTAATTTTTATATTTTTAGTAGAGATGAGGTTGCACCATGTTAGCCAGGCTGGTCTCGAACTCCTGACCTCAGGCGATCCACCTGCCTTGGCCTCCCAAAGTGCTGGAATTACACGCGTGAGCCACCGCACCCGGCCTTTTTCTGTTTTTTGTTTGTTTGTTTGTTTTTGAGACAGAGTCTTGCTCTGTCGCCCAGGCTGGAGCACAGTGGCTTGATCTCGGCTCACTGTAACCTCCGCCTCCTCGGTTCAAGCAATTCTTCTGCCTCAGCCTCCTGAGTAGCTGGGATTACAGGCACGGACCACCACGCCTGGCTAATGTGGATGTCACATTGTTGAATGTCTGTATTTTGTAGTCTTCCCTTAAAGAGTATAGGTCTTTGTTGTAGCAGGTTGTTGACTTACTTTTGGATTAGTTTGGTGTTTTTGAGGCTAGTTTTTAAGCTTTGTTAAGCAGTTCTATCGTGTACTTTACTCTAGACCTAGTTTAGACCTTTTAGTAAGGTTTATCTCTGCTGCAGTCTCTCCTGAACATCTTGGGAGGTCACTAAGTTATTTCTACTCCAATTGGTCATAATTTGAATGTTTCCTAGCTGTGGGAATTGTTCAGTTACATCTCTTCAATTGTTCTTCGCTCAGTCTCCTGGAACTTAGCTCTACTTTACGGCTGCCTTAATATTCAGCAAAGACTCAAGATCCTATGCAAATTTCTGAAGCTTTTTGCATACCTTCTTCCTTTTTGGAATTTTGCACAGCAACTTCCAGCTGCCTCAGGTTCCATGAAGTCCAATCTGTGTGTCCTCAGCGAGATTGCCACGTTCTGATTTTATGATCCAGATTGCACCCCTAGGCAAAAAGCTAGGAAAATCACAGAATTTACCTAATTTGTTTTCTTTCTCTCAATGACGTCAGTTCTGCACTGCCAATTGTCCAACGTCTGAAAAGAGTTGTTCTGTATGTTTTGTCTAGCTTCCTAGGTGTGTATGGCAGAAGGGTTAATCTGGTCCCTTTTAACTCCATCATGATCAGAAACAAAAGTCCTCTGTTTCACTGAGATTTGATTAGCATGTCAGTCTTTGAGCAACCTTACAAAATGGAGTTTGAAAAAAGAAAGAAAGAAAGAAAGAAAGGCCAGGCGTAGTGGCTCACATCTGTAATCCCAGTGCTTTGGGAGGCTGAGGCAGGTGGATCACGAGGTCAGGAGTTTAAGACCAGCCTGATCAACATGGTGAAACCCTGTCTCTACTAAAAATACAAAAATTAGCTGGGCGTGGTGGCGTGTGCCTGTAATCCCAGCTACTCAGGAGGCTGAGGCAGGAGAATCGCTTGAATCTGGGAGGTGGAGGTTACAGTGAGCCGAGGTCATGCCATTGCACTCCAGCCTGGGTGACAGAGCGAGTCTCCCTCTCAAAAAAGAGACAAAAAAGCAAAAGAAGAACTTCAACGTAGAATTTCGGAATAATGGGCCAGGTGCAGTGGTACATGCCTGTGACCCCAGCACTTTAGGAGGCTGAGGAGGGTGGATCACTTGAGGCCAGGAGTTTGAGACCAGCTTGAGCAACATGGCAAAACCCTTTCTGTACTAAACATACAACAATTAGCTGGGCATGGTGGCACGGGCCTGTAGTCCCAGCTATTCGCAAGGCTGAGGCAGGAGAATCACTTGAACCCAGGAGGCGGAGGTTGCAGTGAGCTGAGATGGTGCCTGGATGACAAGAACAAGACTGTCTCCAAAAAAAATTTTTTTTTCAGAATAATAAGCTTTTTTTTTTTTTTTTTGAGACAAGGCCTTGCACTGTCACCTAGGCTGGAGTACAGTGGTATGATCATGGCTCTCTGCAGCCTTGACCTCCTGGGCTCAAGCGATCCTCCCAACTCAGCCTCCCAAGTAGCTGAGAATACAGGTGTGCACCACTACACCTAGCTAAATTTAAAAAAGACATTTTGGAGAGGTGGTGTCTAACTATGTTTTCCAGGCTGGTCTCAACTCCTGGGCTCAAGCAATCCTCCCACACTGGCCTCCCAAAGTGCTGGATTACCGGAGTGAGCTTCTGCACCCAGCCAAATAATAACCTTTGAAAGAATAAAATTCTATGCACGATGGTTATGGATGAATTTATTAAATGGCCCTGAGGTGCCTTTTATTTATTTATTTATTTAATTTTATTTTATGTTTTGAGACGGGATCTCACTCTGTTGCCCAGGCAGGAATGCAGTGGTGTGATCATGATTCACTGCAGCCTCCACCTCCCCAGGCTCAGGTGATCCTCCCACCTTAGCCTCTTGAGCAGCTGGGACTATAGGCAACATGCCACTAGGCCTGGCTAATTTTTGTATTTTTGTAGAGATGGGTTTTGATATGTTGCCCATGCTGGTCTCGAATTCTTGGGCTCAAGCAATTCAACCGCATGATTTTAAAAATACTAACAGCTTCAGCTGGGCCCAGTGGCTCATGCCTGTAATCCTAGCACTTTGGGAGGTCGAGGCGGGTGGACCGTCTGAGCTCAGGAGTTCGAGACCAGCCTGGGCAACACGGTGAAACCCCATCTCTACTAAAATACAAAAAAATTAGGTGGGCATGGCGGTGTGTGCCTGTAATCCCAGCTACTTGGGAGGCTGAGACAGGAGAGTTGCTTGAATCCAGGAGGTGCAAGTTGCAGTGAGCCGAGACTGAGCCACTGCACTCCAGCCTGGGTGACAGAGCGAGACTCTGTCTCAAAAACAAAAACAAAAACAAAAAACTAACAGCTTCTATTTTTTGTTCTTTTTTTTTTGAGACAGAGTTTTGCTCTGTCGCCTAGGCTGGAGTGCAGTGGCACGATCGTGGGTCACTGCAACCTCTGCCTCCCTGGTTCAGGCAGTTCTTGTGCTTCAGCCTCCCGAGTAGCTGTGCAGCACTATACCGGCTAATTTTTGTATTTTTATTAGAGACGAGGGTTTCACCAAGTTGGCCAGGCTGGTCTCCAATTCCTCACCTCAAGAGATCCGCCCGCTTCAGCCTCCCAAAGTGCTGGGATTACAGGCGTGGAGTCATCGCGCCCACCCAAACAGCTTCTAAAATAGGACATTTAGTAGTGATTACTCCTTGGTTGTCTGGAGATTGTGACACTGTTAAGTAAAAAGACCAGCCTTCTATTTAAGTGTCCTTTTCATACAGGAAAGATGAGAAGGTTGTTTCTCAGCAGCCACTATTTTTAGAATTTGAACTCTGGGAACACAATGATGGTTCTTCAAGGCAGCTAATCCCAGTCTCTTTTGTTTCAAGGAGGCTGAGGTGCACTCTTCTACAATTTCCCTATAAACCATACATAGCTTCAAGATGCCTTTAGTGTGGTAGGTTATACAAAGATAATTGAAAAGTTGAGGATCATTATGCCAAATCTCCTCTCTCAAAGAGGGTTTCTCCTAGAACTAGTTCTTTTAGGAAATGAGGTCTGCCTTCTTGTAGAAATCCGGGCAAAGGAGGAACTAAAGGGTTGGTATAACAATCAAGTCGGGATTTGCCCTGGAATTAAAAATATCAAAATATTTAAAGCTCAGAACCTCTTCCATGTGCATCACATTAAAAAAAATTTTTATTTGGAAATAATTTCAAGCTTACAGAAAAGTTGCAAAAACAAGAATAGCACAAAGAACACTTGCATATACCCTTTATTCAAATTCACCTATTAACATCTGCTCAATTTGCTTTATTATTTGCATTCTCTCTCCTTCTCCCCCACCTCTCTCTCCCTCTAAAACCTAGCCTCAAATGTAACAGTATCACTTCTGCTACATTCCATCATTGAAGCAGTCATACAGTTCTGCCCAAGCTCAAGGGATAGGAAGTAATCTCCAGAAATATGTGTGTGTGCGCATATTTCTTTTTTTCTTTTTCTTTTTTTTTTTCGAGGCAGGGTCTCGCCCTGTCACCCAGGCTGGAGTGCAGTGATGTGATCACGGCTCACTGCGGCCTTGACTCCCAAGCTCAAGCAATCCTCTTACTTCAGCTGCCCAAGTAGCTGGGACCCACAGGCATGTGCCAACCTGCCTGGCTAATTTTTTAATTTTTTGTAGAGATAGAGTCTCACTATGTTACCCAGACTGGTCTTGAACTCCTGGGCTCAATCAATACTCCCGCCTTGGCCTCCCAAAGTGCTGGGATTATAGGTGGGAGCCACTGCTCTCGGCCCATGTTTCTGTATGTATATAGTCTTCAAATATATATGTGTTAAAAAATATATAGTTTGTCCCTGAACCATTTAAAAGTAAGTTCAATACATCACGACCCCGTTTCCTTAAATAAACTCATTGTATACTAACTAAGAGCAGGTGTTCAAGTCAAAAGGCATTGTATTTGAGGAACCACACCTGAGGAGCGTTAGTGCCCCGGACCTGATCTAGATGATGAGATCCTAGATCTCAAGGCGGTTTTAGAAGAAGCGGTGTATGCATCTTACAAGTGGGAGGAATCTGAATTGTAACCCGAGGGCAGACTGTGGCATGACAACATTTCTGGATATTATTTCGCCTCCCCTTAAACCTGGGCGGAACTTTGTGGCTACTTCAGTGACTAAAATGCAGCAGAAGTGACACTGCTTTACATCTGAGGCTAGGTCATAAAAGAGATACAGCTTGGCTGGGCGTGGTGGCTCATGCCTGTAATCCCAGCACTTAGGGAGGCCGAGGCCGACAGATCACGAGGTCAAGAGATCAAGACCATCCTGGCCAACATGGTGAAACCCTGCCCCTGTCTCTACTAAAAATACAAAAATTAGCTGGGTGTGGTGGCGCGCGCCTGTAGTCCCAGCTACTCAGGAGGCTGAGGCAGGAGAATCATTTGAACCTGGGAGGTGGAGGTTGCAGTGAGCCAAGATCGTGCCACTGCACTCCAGCCTGGCAACAGAGCGAGACTCTGTCTCAAAAAAAAAAAAAACAAAGAGATACAGCTTACCCGCCCCCTTCTCTCCCCTCCTCTCTTTTCAGGATGCTCACCTTTGGAACCTAACCACAATGTTATCAGGAAAGAGGAAGCACAGTGGGCTTAGCTGTTTTTACGACAACTCCAGCTAAGGCCTTAGCTGACAACCAGCATCAACTAGCAGACATGAGTGAGAAAGCCGTCAGAGGATTCCAGTCCCTAGCTTTCAGGCCACTGCAGCTGACACTAAAGGGAGTAGAGATTAGCTCTCCCCATTGAGCTTTGCTCATTGCAGTTTCTTTTTTTTTTTTTTTTTTTTTGAGACGGAGTCTCGCTCTCTCACCCAGGCTGGAGTGCAGTGGCACGATCTCGGCTCACTGCAAGCTCCGCCTCCCGGGTTCACGCCATTCTCCTGCCTCAGCCTCTCCGAGTAGCTGGGACTACAGGCGCCCGCCACCACGCCCGGCTAATTTTTTGTATTTTTAGTAGAGACGGGGTTTCACCGTGGTCTCGATCTCCTGACCTCGTGATCCACCCGCCTCGGCCTCCCAAAGTGCTGGGATTACAAGCGTGAGCCACCGCGCCCGGCCTGCTCATTGCAGTTTCATAAGCAAAATAAATGTTGTCATTGTTTTATGCTACTCAGTGTTTGGAATAATTTCTTAGGAAGCAATGACAACCCAGAATCACAGTAGCACAGGTATACTCATGTAAGCAAAGTGACGCATGTGCAGAATCACAAAGGAACGTGATTCTGATTACTAATTTAGCATTTCAGAAGAATAACTGATCAATAAGGACCAGGCACAGTGGTTTACGCCTGTAATCCCAGCACTTCGGGAGGCCAAAGAGGTAGGATCACTTGAACCAAGTTCAAGACCAGTCTGGGCAACGTGGTGAAGCCCTGTCTCTACAAAAAATAAACAAATTAGCCAGGTGTGGTGGTGTGTGCCTGTGGTCCCAGCTACTTGGGAGGCTGAGACAGGAGAGTTGCTTGAACCCAGGAGGTGCAAGTTGCAGTGAGCCGAGACTGAGCCACTGCACTCCAGCCTGGGCAACAGAGTGAGAATCTGTATTTAAAAAAAAAAAAAAAAAAGATAAATGAGGGATGGAATATTGAGGATGGAGAAAATACTGTTCCCCTACCAGCCTTTCTCTTTTGAAGGGACAACCACTAGAATGAAAGATCCTTATATTAGTGCTTGTACAATGCAAAATTGGGTGCAGCTAATAAATGCACACAGTGACCTATTAACTAGAATTTCACTTTGCCCACCTTTGTTTTCATTTCACTCAGACAAAAACTAGAAGATCTGGGATAAGTTAGCACTCTTTTCCAGAAAGGTTGCCCATGAGGCTAGCACACAGTGTGAGCTACTATAATAGTTAGGGGAGAGTTTGTCTCAGTGGGGGAAATTTGAACCCTTTCTCTATGGGTTTTCTGGGGACAACTTTGTATCTACTGGCTGCTCCCTTAGATTTTTGCATGAATTCGTTTGTTTGTTAATATTATCTACTAATGTGCACAAAAGTTTGGGCCCCAATAATCTCTGAGTGACATCCAGGCTGAAGTTCATGCATAGGCAGAGATCTACTTTCTTTATTTTTTTTTTTTTCTTTCTTTTATAGAGATGGGGTTTCACCATGTTGGCCAGGCTGGTCTCAAATTCCTGACCTCAAGTGATCAACCTGCCTCAGCCTCCCAAAGTGATGGGATAACTACAGGTGTGAGCCACTGCACCCAGCCCCCAGAGGTCTACTTTTAACCCTTGATTATCATACTTTAACCAAACACGTTCTTTTAGAACAAATTTTGAGGGTGCCCAGAACTTCCTGTCAAGTATTGCACATTGATAGCCCCCAAATTACAGTAAAACAGAAACCTGACAATAAAGCTCCTAAGATCTACCTGAAAGCATTCGTCAACTGCCTATAATTCTTTCTTTCTCTCTTTTTTTAATTGAGACAGAGTCTCACTCTGTCGCCCAGGCTGGAGTGCAGTGGCGCGATCTCTGCTCACTGCAAGCTCCGCCTCCCGGGTTCACGCTATTCTCCTGCCTCAGCCTCCCGAGTAGCTGGGACTACAGGCGCCCGCCACCACACCCGCTGTGGCCTCCCAAAGTGCTGGGATTACAGGCGTGAGCCATCGCGCCCAGTCTTTTTTTTTTTAGACAGGGTCTGGCTCTGTTTCTGACACCCAGGCTGGAGTGCAGTGGCACGATCTCAGCTCACTGCAACCTCCACCTCCCCGGTTCAAGCCATCCTCTCACCACAGCCTCCCAAGTAGCTGGGACTACAGGCACATGCCACCATGCCGGCTTTTGAAAAT
Source organism: Nomascus leucogenys (assembly GCF_006542625.1). Taxonomy (NCBI): domain Eukaryota; kingdom Metazoa; phylum Chordata; class Mammalia; order Primates; family Hylobatidae; genus Nomascus; species Nomascus leucogenys. The sequence goes on along the minus strand of NC_044394.1, from coordinate 9,395,166 downwards.
GTTTTTGTAGAGATGGGGTTTTGCTGTGTTGGCCAGGGTGGTCTCGAACTCCAGGGCTCAAGCAATCCTCCCGCCTCAGCATCCCAAAGAGCTGGGATGACAGGTGGCACCATATCAAGCTAATTTTTAAACTTTTATTTCTTGTAGAGACTAGGTCTACCAGTGTTGCCTAGGCTGGTCTCAAACCCCTGGCCACAAGTGATCCCCCCGACTCAGCATCCCAAATAGCTGGGATTACAGGCACGAGCCACTGCACCCATCTTGGTCTTACAGCTTTCAATATCATCAATCTCTAATAACTCCTCAACCTATGTCTCCAGCCTGTACCTTTTCTAACTTCAGAGTTAAATATCTAACTCTCTATTTAACCTATCCACTTGGATGTCTAATAGACATCTCAAATGGAACATGTCCAAAGCTCTGCTTCTGATCTTGACCCACAAATCTCCTTCTCCTGTTGTATTCCTCATCTCAGTGAGTAGCAATTCTGAACTAGTTACTTAGGTCACTAAGTTTGGAGTCATCTTTAAATATTCTCTCATCCACCCCAATCTAATCCTGTTGGCTGTTCTTTCAAAATAATATCTGGGATCTAACCTCACACCGCCTAACCCTCATGCCTGGATTAATGCAGTCGCCCCCTAATTGGTCTCCCTGTGTTTGCCCTTTTGTCCCTTCTCCTCTCACTCCAGTCCACTTTCAACACAGCCGTCAGAGATATCTTTTTTAAATGGATGACAGGCCGGGTGTGGTGGCTCACGCCTGTAATCCCAGAACTTTTGGAGGCCAAGGCAGGTGGATCACCTGAGGTCAGGAGTTCGAGACCAGCCTGGCCAACATGGTGAAACCCCGTTTCTACTAAAAATACAAAAATTAGCCGGGCATGGTGGCGCATGCCTATAATCCCAGCTACTCAGGAGGCTGAGGTGGGAAAATTGCTTGAACCTGGGAGGTGGAGGTTGCAGTGAGCCGAGATCACACTACTGCACTCCAGCCTCAGCAACAGAGTAAGACTCCATTTCAAAAAAAAAGATGACAGATCTCTTCTCCATTCCAAAACCTGTGACAGCTTCTGATTTTACGAGCAAGAGCCAAAGTCTGTAAAGAGAATTTGATCCCATCCCCTTCTCTCACTGTTGCAGGCACACTTGCTTCCTTGCTGGCCCTTGCTGGCAGATGTGCTCTTGCCTCATTCCTTGGACAATCTTCCCTTGGATATCCACAAAGTCTGCTTCATTATCTCCTTCCGATTTTGGCTTAAATATCACCCTTATTGCTTCTCTCTGACCTTTCTATTTTTATTTTTATATTTTACTTTTATTTATTTATTTATTTTGACAGGGTCTTGCTCTGTCATCCAGGCTGGAGTGCAGTGTTGTGATCATGGCCTACTGGAGCCTCCACCTCCTGGGCTCAGGCAATCCTCCCATCTCAGCCTCCCAAACATCTGGGACTACAGGCACATGCCACCACACCCAGCTAAATTTTTTTTTTTTTTTTTTAATTTTTTTTGTAGAGACAGGCTCTTGCTATGTTTCCCAGGCTGGTCTCAAACTCCTGGACTCCAGCAATCCTCCCACCTTGGCCTCCCAAAGTGTTGACATTACAAGTATGAGCCACCGTGCCCAGACCCATTCTAGTTTTAAATTATAATCTTCATCTCAGCACTTCTTGCCTCCTTCCTCTGCATTTTTTTTCTGTAGAACAACTGATGTACTATTATACTTATTTTGTCTCTTTTCCTACTAGAATGTAAATTCCATGAGAGCAGGAGCTTTTACTTTGCTCAATTCTGTATCTTCAGCGCCTAGAACAATGCTTGCCACAGAGTAGGCACAGTGGCTTTGTTAGAGTAAATGAATGTCTGCTTTCTTATTTATCTTTCAAGATTCACATTCCCCAGGCTTCCTGCCTTCCTCCCACTCCTTCAATCTGGACTAATACCTCTCCCTACTCTAGGTTCCCATAACATCCTGTATTGTAGTACTTTCCAGAGATTTTTCTTTTTATTATTTCATTTTTTAAAGACAGTCTCACTCTGTCACCCAGGCTGGAGTGCACTGGCATGATCATAGCTCACTGCAGCCTCAAATTCCTGCATTCAAGTGCTCTCCCCAGTTTAGCCTCCCAGGTAGCTGGGACTGAAGGCACACACCACTACACCCAGCTAATTAAAATTTTTTTTGTAGAGACAGGGTCTTGCAATGTTGCCCAGGCTGTTCTTGAACTCCTGACCTCAATCAATCCTCTTGCCTCAGCCTCCCAAAGTGCTAAGATTACATACAGGAGTGTAATTTCTGAGCCAGCCACTGTACCTAGCTAAGCAACTTAAAAAAAAAAATCATCTTTGTATTCCTTAGGATTTAGCACACAAAAAGTGCTTTATGAATATTAAAATGAACTATTTGCAACATTTATACTCAATTGTTAGGGTGGTGGGAAGATGTTAAATAGGCATGAGTGAGGGGCTTGCCAACTTCCTCTTTCTTACGTGAATTTCCTTCCTCTTTCTAAGAAACCCAGATTTGATTCTCTTTGCTTCCCTCCCACCAGGACACCACTGACTAAACAGAGTTGCCAAAACACCCTTTTTTTTTTTTTTTTTTTTTTTGAGGCAAGGTCTCACTCTGTTGCCCAGGCTTGAGTGCAGTGATGCAGTCATGGGTCACTGTAGCCTCTACCTTCCAGGCCCAAGTGATCCTCCCACCTCAGGTTCCTGAGTAGCTGAGACTACAGAGGTACACCACTGTGCCCAGCTAATTTTTAAGATTTTTTGAGATGGCTAGTTATTTAATTTTTATTTTTGTAGAGACAGAGTCTCCGTATGTTGCCCAAGCTGGTCTCAAACTCCTTGGCCCAAGCAATCCTCCTGCCTCGGCCTCTCAAAGTGCTGGGATTACAGGCATGAAGCACCTTGCCTGGCCTGCCAAAACAATTTTAGCCAAATGTTATTTTATAGCTTTCAAATCCGTTTGGAAGAAAATATTGGGATTTTTGAAGATGTTAATTGTTGGGTTAGTACCACCATGCAAAAAGTTTTATCTTGACCTAGAATCATAAATCACATGGTACATTTCCTAGGTCCTTTTAGGACTCTAATGATTAACCCCATCCTCACTCCCACTGTAAAACTCTTAAAAGAGTTTTCAAACTATACCACAATTACTGACTATTAAATACCTATATGTAGGCAGGCCCATCTCTGTCTCAGAATTTTTTTGAGTATCAGGATAATAGTTACTGATCAAAAGGAGGCCTGGGGTCCAAAATGGAGGACAATTGGAAAAACAGGAGACCAGTATTTCAGCAAAAGGTGCAAAACAGAATGGAAGCACTGTACTAATAGGCAGTGGGGTGACTATGCATGGTGTCTCATCCCAGCACTTTGGGAGGCCTAGGCGGGAGGATCACTTGAGTCCAGGAGTTTGAGACCAGCCTGGGCAACAAAACAACACCCCATCTCTCCAAAAATTAAAAAATTAGCCAGGTGTGGTGGTGTGCACCTGTAGTTCCAGCTACTCTGGAGCCTCAGGCAGGAGGATTTCTTGAGCCCAGGGTTTGAGGTTACAGTGAGTTATGATCACACCACTGCACTCCAGCCTGAGTGATAGAGAGAGACCCTGTCTCTTAAACAACAATGACAACTGGAAAAAGCCTGACTGAGTTTAAATCTCTCATCTACAAGATGAAGAAATCAAAGCCAAAGGTACACAGCTGGAGTTGGTATTTCTCAAATATCTAAGAAAGCATATTAAGGTGGTAAGCTGGACTTTAGGTGACTTGACAAAGTTATTTATTATCTAGAAACTGAAGTAAGGTATATCCTATGTGTTCAAAGTTGGAGTCCATATTATTCTATGCATTTTAACTGCTGATTAGAATTCAACTGATGTACTTATTCTCAAGCTTGTAGTTTGTATTTTGCTGAAAGAGACTGGCCTAAGTGCACAATCCAGCTGCCACATGGGAAGAAGTAAAGAGATCAAGGAGAATTAAAAGGATGCTACTTGATTTTTTCAGGAGCTTAGGAAGAAAAAGCAGCCACTGGTGTTACTGTCCATAAGACCCTTCTCCTAAACTTTGTAAGCTATTAATTTGAAGGAGATACGAATATATGCAGTTGGAGTAGAGAAGGGCAAGACAGGAATATAACATAGGGTAAACTTTAATTCACACAATCAGTGAGTAGTTTGTTTGCCAAACATAGATTGTAGTAAAACAAAAAGAGAACCTCCAAGGTAGGTCTAAGTTAAAGGTCATTATCTTAATGTTTTCTTTCCTAGTCATAGTTTTAATTTAGGAATCTTGTGTGTCTTAAACTCTTAGGGGATGGCTCCTGTTGAAATATTGTCAATTTTAGGCACTTTTTATCTCAAACTCCTGGCCTCAACAATCCTCTTGTCTTGACCTCCCAAAGCACTGGAATTACAGTTCGGGTGTGAGCCACTGTGACCAGCCAGCATTTTTAAAACAATGATAAACAGAAAGGAGAAATTTCTTTAACGCAGATTAGAGAATGACGTATTTTTAGTGATTCTTTCAACATTTTGGAAGTGATCTTTTACATTATATACTTGTGTACTGATGGAAAATAAGCATGTATTATTTGTACAAAAATAGCTTCGGGACGGGCATGGTGGCTCACACCTATAATCCCAGCACTTTGGGAGACTAAGGCAGGCGGATCATTTGAGCCCAGGAATTCGCGACCAGCCTGGGCTCTCTACAGAAACTCTGTCTCTACAGAAAATAAAAAATTAGCCAGGTGTGGTGGCGCATGCCTGTAGTCCCAGCTACTTGGGAGGCTGAGGTGGGAGGATTGCTTGAGTCCGGCAGGTCAAGACTGCAGTGAGCTCTGATTGTGCCACTGCACTCCAGCTTGGGTGACAAAGCAAGACCCTGTCTCAAAAAAAAAAAAAAAAAAAAGCTTCAAGTGCTTTATTGGAAATAAAAATACAATACACGTGACCACATCCTCATATTGTTTTACTGTAAGGTAACAAGTCCATAATACTGAAAAATCAATTCTCTTAATGTATAGTTACACTTCATAGAGTGTTGGTCTCACGTTGTAGCAATGAAGTTATACATAAATTAGGTGCTTTTCCACTTCTGTTGTATTGACCTCCCTCTCTCTAGCTTACCTAAGATTCTTTGGCAAGTACTAAAATGACTGTCCTATTCTTATGTCATTTCTCTGTGAGTACAAACGGGGGAAAACACTTGTCATTTATGTTGCCCAACTGGAAGTAGAAATTACATGCCAATCTCCTGTGCTTTAAATCGTTATACAGATAACCCTTTTGCAGGCATGTAATTATAGTTAAAGCAATGGTTTCCTAAGTACAACTGAGTACTTAAAAGTGAGGTGGCTGGCCAACTCTTCAATGGATTAAGTTAAATATAATGAAATTGAACAAACTAAACGATTAATAGAAATCCTTTCAGCATGACAAGTAGACTTCAGACTTTCTACGTTATTAGACTTAAGTACTGCATCAATTTTAAGTTTTAGAGGGATGTTTAACATTTGACTGCCTGCTACTGTGTAATACAAACCAAAATGCAGGTTTTAATCGGGGTTTAACATTTAAAATTCCCATGAGACATAACTATCTGCTTCACTGGCTACAATAATATGCTTAATTTAACTCAGACGAAGGAGAAATAGTATTTCTTAATCTGCTATCTCAACTCACAATTTTTAGAAGTGTTTAATCCATGGAGTGGAAATTTTTATGGCCTTAGGGGATGCCAGGCCTGAAACTTCAAGAGGAAATCTTAAAAGTTCATGTTAGTACTGCTGTAAATCTTGCTTTACAATAAGTTCATACAGTCATGCACTACAGTCGTGTTTCAGTCAAAGGAGAACCACCTATATGATGGTGGTCATGTAAGATTACACTGTTTTTTAAACTGTACCTTTTCTATGTTTAGATACACAAATACCATTGTTAAAATTACCTACCGTAGACCAGGCGTGGTGGCTCATGCCTCTAATCCCAGCACTTTGAGAGGCCGAGGTCGGTGGATCACCTGAGGTCAGGAGTTCGAGACCAGCCTGGCCAACATTGTGAAACCCCGTCTCTACTAAAAATACAAAAATTAGCCGGGCGGGGTGGTGTGCACCTATAATCCCAGCTACCCAGGAGGCTGAGGCAGGAGAATCGCTGGAACCTGGGAGGCAGAGGCTGCAGTGAACCGAGATTGCGCCACTGCATTCCAGCCTGGGCGACAGAGTAAGACTCCGTTTCAAAAAAGAAAAAAAATAATAAATAAATAAAAAATTACCTACGGTATTCAGTACAGTAACATGCTATACAGGTTTGTAGCCTAGGAGCAATAGGCCTAGGTGTGCTGCAGGATATACCATTTAGGTTTGTGTAAGTAATCTATGATATTTGCACCACAACAATGTATCTCTTAGAATGCACCCTATCAGAAAACGACACATGAGGTCATATTCTATTCATTCCTGAGTATTTTGTAAATCATTTACCATCTCATGAAAGCAGCTAAGCTGCAACTCTAGTCCTGTCTTTCAAGTGGGGCAAGTGCCACAAAGAGATACATTAATTTGCTCCCAACTCCACTGCAAATCAAATGGGTAGATAAACACCCAAGCCTATCCCTTGTATAGCAAGGCCATCTGTAGGTACTGACTGTTTAGGACAGTAATAATGCGTAGTATATGTTGCAATTGAACTCTTGAGGGTTTTTTCCCTTACAGCTGGGCCCTTTCATAAGATTCACTTCCCATTAATTACGATAATCTAACTCGGAACTCCCACTCTGCAGGCTGAAGATGACTGAGGTGTTTTGCCTGATGTCTCTCTATACCGAACTAATGACCTAGAAATTAAAGGCTTTGAAATGTATTCCCAACCCCCTGATTCATGGCCTTTCAGTAATGCAGCTAATCTGAGGTCTTAAAATTAACCGCCTCACAGTGAACTGGAAAGGGCAGCGCTGTGACTAATGCCACGCTGCTGATCTGGTTTGCCAGGAAAGGTGAGTAGAAAAACACGGAATATTGGTGGGGCGCGGTGGCTCACGCCTGTAATCCCAGCACTTTGGGAGGCCGAGGCGGGCGGATCATCTGAGGTTGGGAGTTCGAGAACAGCCTGACCAACATGGAGAAACCCTGTCTCTACTGAAAATACAAAATTAGCCAGGCATGGTGGCGCATGCCTGTAATCCCAACTACTCGGGGGGCTGAGGCAGGAGAGTCGCTTGAACCAGAGAGGCGGAGGCTGCGGTGAGTCGAGATCGCGCCATTGCACTCCAGCCTGGGCAACAGGGGTGAAACTCCGTCTCAAAAAAAAAAAAAAAAGAAAAAAAGAAAAACACAGAATATTACCTTCTTTCTCTAGCAGGGTATATTAGAATCTGTTGGTTTTAGGAACTAATAACCTTTCCCTGGCCCTAAATTACCTAACCGGCAACTTGAGTCCAATCTAATCCAAATGGTTGCTTTTTCAATATTGCTTCCTTTTCCAGAAGCTTTATTCCGTGACTTTTAGGTTGAAGACGCAAACTAAATAGAGTTGAAAATCAAGGAACTAAATAATAACTCCACAGTACATATACACCCCATTTGGTTTCTCCATCTATGGTTTCCTACAGGTTGTGTTCACCTTTTGGCTCTCATGAATAATGCTGCTATAAACACGGGGGCACAAATAGCTGTTCACATCCCTGCTTTTCATTCTTTGGGAAATGGAGAGGTGGAGTGGGAGAGTCAGACACGTGCTGCCACACCATGAACCTGGAAGGCACGATGCCAAGTGAAATAAGCCAGTCACAAAAGAGAAAGTCTGCAGAGTACCACTCAGAGGAAATACTTAAGAGTAGTTAAATTGATAGTAGGACAGGGGTTGCCACGGACCAGTGGGAGGGGGATTGGGGAGTTACCGTTTAATAGGCACAGAGTTTCACTTTTGCAAGATGAAAAACGGTGGGAAATGGGACTTGGCAATGGATGCAAAACAGTCAATGTTCTTAATGCCACTGAACTCACTTAGAAATGGTGAAAATGGTACATTTTTTTTACGTATATTTTACCACAGATTAAAACGACTCCACGCTAAGCCTTGTAGCCCTCATGTTTCTCGGGGAGAAACTCTGGGAGAGAGGATAAGCCTTTTGCCCAGCGCTTTCCAGAGAATGTGTACAAGAGGCAGGCTCAGGAGAAGGTGGGTCGGGCGGGCGAGATGACCCGAAAAGGCAGATCCACTTCGTTAACAAGGTCCACTTTCCTCAGGGATCTCCCGCTAGGTGTGAGCATTCTTTTATCACAGGAAAGCCTTGAGATTCTCCCTTCCTTTCACAACGCCCTCCCAGTCAAAGACGTCCCTAACGTTGGGAGCTCCCTGCCTTAACCCATTCCTTTCTCTTCTGAGCCATACGCCGCATCCTTCAGAACCCCGTTCCCTAAGATTCTGCGGTCTTCCATGTTAGGTCCCGGCAACTGCCACACTAACCACCAGCTGCTCGGACCCCACCCGCCAAAAGCCAGAACATGTGGGCGCGGGGGCGGGGGGTCGTCCTCAAGCGCCCCGGAAGTCACCACCCCCCGTCGCCAGCGGAGGCGCCCGGGCGGGGCGCACGGCTGGGATTGGCTGGAAGATGGGACGATGCGTTACGTGCGGCGATGCGTCCCCCTCCCCGCCGCTCCTGCGCGCAGTTAGCTTGGGGAGGGGCGGAGCGTGCGGCCCTGGGCGGCCGTTACCCGGAACAGTGTCTGGCCTCGGGTCCCGTGACCCTCGGCGGAGCGGGCGGGCGGGGGCGGGGGGGGGAAGAGGGCGTGAGGAGGGAAGGGGAGGGAGGAGAGAGAAGGGCGGAGTAGGAGGGAGGGGAAGGGGGCGGGGTGGAAGCGCGTCACGTGATCCGGCATGGAGGCGGTGGCGGCGACCGGGAGGAGCCGCCGGGGCAGAAGCCGCACTTGTTAGTGTTGGGGGAGGTGGGGGCGGGGGACGCCGACACCGTCACCGTCACCCAGGGACGCCGAAGAGAAGGCGGGAGGGGGGTGGGGGCGAGATCAGGCTCCGACCCCCCGCCGAGGGGATGAGGGGAGCATGGGTGCCAAGGAGTCACGGATCGGATTCCTCAGCTACGAGGAGGCGCTGAGGAGAGGTGAGGGGGGAGGGGTCTGGGCGAGCTGCCTGGGAGGCCCGCGACGGGCAGCCTGGAGGGTGGGTGACCTGGAAGGAGAGGGGAGGTTGAGGGCGTGGGGCGCCTGAGGCGGAAGGGAAAGGCGGCCGGCCTTGGGGAGTATGGTGGGGGAGAGAGGTCGGGTGGGAAGCAGCGTTTGGGAATTAGGGCCGTTTGGAAAGGGGCTTGCCCTGAGAGAGGGGGATCGGCGCTGGCAGGGCAGTGCCTGTGCTCCCTGGTGGCGTTGTGATCCTGGATGTGTCCAGGGAAGTCTTCTCCCCGTTTTCTTGGGCGGCTCCAGCCCTTCCAGCCCTACTAATCCTTCATTGCCATTTTCTCCTATCATTCCTTCATAAAAACCTCCAATAACATCCTAACCTCGTTCCTAATAGCCTTAGCTGGAAGGGGTCGAGGAGGCGGCTGCAAAGCGCTCCTCTCTGCTACTGGAAGCCCCTTCGTATCTGGGGAGTCCCTGCCTTTTCCGAGGGCCTATGTCTGTCTCTTGAGGGCTGTGGCCATCCGCTTCTGCCACCCTTCACCGTTTGAGCGGCTGACTTTGATAAGAACGATCTGAAATGAAGTTGTGTTTGAGGTGAGATGAGACTGGACAGCTGGCGTCGCCACCAGACCTTGTCTTAGGTTTCATCTCCTCCGACGTTGACCAAAGCCTTTGACTGCACTTGATTCCCAGTTTTCGCTCCATCCCTCTCCATGAAATGGCATTGGGAAGTCCAGCATTCAGATATTGTGTTAAAGCTCCCTTTAGAGACTGGCCTGGCTGCCCGTCCTGGCCTGCTGCTTATTGGCTCTGAGGCACAGTATATTGTTGGCAGCCCCAACCCCCTACCACTCACTCTGATACCGCTGTCCATGATAACTAAAGCACACGCTAACTGGAAGTGTCTCTTGCACAGTTTATGGCCGGAATGTCTTAATTTTTCATGACTGGGATTTCAGTGTGTGTAGATCTGTGCATGCTTGTGTTTCTTTTAGACATTTAATGGATATTCTTGGTAAGAAGTGAAAAAACATTAAGAAGATTAGGAGCTAGGCATTATTGTTAACAGGTTTCCAAGTCAAGAAATCAGCCATGCTCCAGGTGGTTTTAGTAGCTAAGGATATAAAATGGAAATTAGATTAAAAGACGGGTATTCAAAATGAGGCTTGAGAAGTGAACTCTTGTTCGTATATAGGAAGAAGAGGGGTAAGTTCAGTTGACCATCCCTGACAGTAAGATACAGAATTGAGATGTATTGGTGGTGGTGGATTTACCAGAATAACACAGATACGCCTTTTATGTCTTTCTTTCTTTTTCCCGTGTGGAACAGTATAATAATTGTTTTTATGGACAATCTCACTTGATCTTTTTCTCTGCCCCAATATGAGAAATATTCCAAATTCTTGATGTGTTTCCAGCCCTAGTAGGCTAGTCATTTCCGGGATGCTGTTGAGCCTGACAGGTCTGGCCTCAATTAGGCAATGGCTTACATGGCATGAAAGAGGACATTAGTCAAACTGATTTACAGCTTCAAGGTTCAGAAGTGTTTCTTAAGTTTGAGGGTGTGAATACTAGTGATGTACCTGGCATTGAGAAATTCTAAAATTAAACTTGTATTCAGCTCTAGCCTGCTTGATCTCCTATCAAACTAAGATTGTAAGTTTGTAAATACAAATGAAGTTAATTGCATTTTAAACTGATCTGACTGGAAGGTTTTTGTTTAATTTCTTATACAGTGTCTGCCTGTTGAATTTTAAAACACATATATTTGAAGAGATAGCAAAATATTTGTTAAGAGCTTATTCGTAACTATTGGAATGAATTTATGGTTTTTTTTTTTTTTTCTTTGAGACGAGTCTTGCTCTGTTGCCCAGGCTGGAGTGCAGTGGCGCGATCTTGGCTCACTGCAAGCTCTGCCTCCCGGGTTCATGCCATTCTCCTGTCTCAGCCTCCCCAGCAGCTGGGACTACAGGCGCCCGCCACCACGCCCGGCTAATTTTTTTGTATTTTTAGTAGAGACAGGGTTTCACTGTGTTAGCCAGGATGGTCTGGATCTCCTGACCTTGTGATCCGCCCGCCTTGGCCTCCCAAAGTGCTGGGATTACAGGCGTGAGCCACTGCGCCTGGCCCCAGAAGCTTTTCATAGAGCTAAAAATGGCTTGGAACCTCTTTTGGGCACTTGAAGAATATAAATAGTTGTTAAAACCTGCATTCATTGGTTTCATCTACTTGTTTATATTGTATAAAATGAATGGGGGAAAGGGTATAGGATTTGACAAACACACATTAGTCCAGTGTGCAAAACAAGCTTGACAGAACTACAGAAATACTTGTCTCCTTGGCTTTACTTAAAATTATTGAATGCTAAATAATGCTTAGATGTGATTAGGTAGTATTTAAAAAATAGGCATATATTACCACATACAAACGTGGAATTGCAGGCAGTTTATCTTGCAAAGTGGGGCCTTGGAAACGAAGTGTTCTGTTAATGACAGATAACACTTACTGGGCCTGAGTGGAAGGGCAGTCTAGTGACTTCAGTTACATTTTAGAAGCACCTAGAAATTAGGAAGATTGGTTTTTGCACACTATTTTAGCTAGACTGTTTGTCAGTTGTCTAAACCTTAATGTTTTCTAAAAGTGTACATTTAAACACTGTTAAGGAGATGTATTACTGGTAGCTTTTATTTTTTGGCTTGAATCTTTCTTAAATATCTTGAGTAAAACACAAGGAAAGCCTTGACTCTTGTTTATATTGCGTGTGTTTTCTAAGGAAGTACACTTGAACTTCGTGGATACTGGAAATTTGAGCAGCACGTTCTTCATCTTTTTATTTCACCTCCTTGTTGCATCTAAGTTTGTGGCTTGTGTATTCTTAAAAATGTATTTTAAATGCTTGGAACACAGCATTCAAAAACTGTTCAGTGAAAGATGAGTTGCATTTTAGATCCTTTTACAACTCTAAGACATCTTAAAAATCTTTACCAGTTTTTTAATTCTTCTGTTTCTTATCTGCTCCTCTGTCCTTCCTTTCATCTTTCTGGAAACAGGATTATAAGGCGATGTGTGTGTGTTCACGCGCGTGTGTGTGTGTGTAAGAATCGGCTCAATTAAAATGATTCTTAACCTTTAAATTGTAGTAATAAAATACAGTGGGTGAATTTCTTCTAATCCCTTTCTTTAAAATCTGGCATTTATATTGCTCTTAGTAGCTGAGTGATGAACTATAGTGTCAAAAAGTTATGTTACGGATTCATATTTTAAAATGTCCTTTTGCTCATTAATTCAGCAGATTTTTACTAAAGGCTGGGTGTGAATTAGGCACTAAGGAAATGGATAACCAAGACCCCTCTCTCTAGAATCATATAGCTTTGGTCAGTGATCTCCATTAAGTGTATATAGACAATCCCCAACTTACAATTTAACTTTACGATGGTGCAAAAGCTATATGCGTTCAGTAGAAATCATATTTCACTGAAGTATTAATATTTAGTATTAATAACCATAGTAGTATTAAAAACCATAGTTCAGTACACTAATAAATTACATGAGATTTTCAACACATTACTGTGTTATTTTGTCCAACAGTATGCTAATGTAAGGTTCTAAGCATGTTTAAGGTAGGCTATGTTCAGTAAATTTGGTGTATTAAATACATTTTTGAGTTAATGATATTTTCAACTTATGATGGGTTTGTTGGGAGGTAATCTCATTGTAAGTTGTATCAAAGAATGTAAGCCTATTCATAGAGGATGCGAATAAAATACTAGAAATTCTGTTTAGAGTTCTAACTTGTGTATGTTTAATAATGCACATAATATGTTCAAAAGTAGTATATATGCGTATCATTTATAAATGATTAGCTTATGGTATATTAAGTGCTTCAGTGCTGTAGGAGGAAGTGCTACGGAAATATAGTGTGTATGGGTGTCTCTGATGGCCTGGAAGTGCAGCTAGCACTGTGCTCATTTTATAGTATATGCTCAATAATTGAGTGTTAAAGGATTTAATTTCCTAGTCACTTATAGGTAGTTGTGTTTGCTAGTGGAATAATTAAGCATGTAACAGTTGACAATTCAGTACTTTTCATTTTGCTTATCCACCAGATCTAAGATGCTTTAAAACATTGACTCCCAACTAAGATTTTGTTCACCAATTTCTCAGTATTAATCTTAAAATTTCATTAGATTTATACTACCTATGATGTGATGTTAGCTGGTTTAGCATAATGTATCATTCTATACACGGAAATTGAATTTCACAGTCAGTACCTTCTGGGATGCAGTATTTATCTCCCTTATTAAAGCACTTATTTGCCTTCCTATGAATTTTTAAAATTCACCAGCGAACTTTCTAGCATTAGTTTGGAATTGTTGGTTTCGCTTAAGCCTTTTAAAAGTATACCTAACCAGATCTTACTATTTGTAAAGGAGAAAAATGGGGCAGTTTTTAATTAGTCTGCTTGTACGTAGTCACCTGAGTGGTTACAAAGGTGCTGTTTTCACTAATCTCACTGTTTCACTAATTTCACTGTTTTCACCCCACTAATCTTTAGTTCATAAGTTTGGTGTGTCACTGACAAAGAGGAGATAAATATATTGATGAACTCTGGATTTTGGGGGATGAGCAAAATGAGGTGACATCACTTGCTGGTTAGTGAGCTTCCCCATTTACCAAACTGGACAGCTCTTGTTTGTTTTTCCTTGTTCATTGTCTCTCTTTGTGCTTAGTGAGACTTTACAGTGACAGCACTCGGGGTTGCCTTCCAGAAAGATGTGTAAGGAAGTTAGAGTTGGGATTGTGATGCCCAACCCATAGCCAGATATTTTCTCAGGACGAGAAAAGGAAGATTTTTGGCACTTGATTATATGCTTGGATCACTGGAAAAGTTAGAGAAGTGATTATTATTTTTGTTGTCACTATAGAAAAATCTGTTTTTGCAGCACCAGAGTAATGCTGAGAGTTTGAATTAGAAGCTTTAATGTTAAACAGCTGCAGTGGTGGAGGGATTTTTTTTTTTTTTTTTTTAATTTATGAACTAAAAATGAGTAGTTAGATAGTGTACTGAGAAGATTAAGGTGGGACTGACAGTTCTTTTTATACTGTATCCAGGAAGCATGGCTTCTCCTTTCAGAGCTTGTTTATGCTTCTGCTTTTGCTTTTTGGGCCTCATGACGTATTTGTGTTTAAGTTGAGCAGTTTAATATCTTTCTGCATTCCAATAAGTCCTCTTATTTAATAATAAAGAACTCTTGGAAGTTAGAGGTATGTAGTTAATTATTGGCACAAAAGCCTGATAAAAACTAGCTTTTCAAGTGTTTCCTTTATTGTTCTTTCCGTTTGTTTCTTTTGTGTTGTGTGTGTGTGTGTGTTATGCAGCAATAGAATAGAATTTTCTTTTATAGTAAAGAGATCTATCCTAAGATGTATCTATTCAAAGATGACCAGAATTCAAGACCTTCCCTTAACACCCCTCTTTATTAGGGACTTAGTATTCATTAACATAAAGCTCTTTTTAATTTGTTTTTATTTTATTTCTTTCTTTACTTTTTTTTTTTTTTTGAGACTGAGTCTCTATTGCTCAGGCTGGAGTGCAAATGGCGTGATCTTGGCTCACTGCAACCTCCGCCTCTTGGGTTCAAGCTATTCTCATGCGTCAGCCTTCCGAGTAGCTGGGATTACAGGCACCCACCACCATGCCCGGCTCATTTTTGTATTTTTAGTAGAGACAGGTTTTACTATGTTGGCCAGGCTGGTCTGGAAGTCCTGACCTCAAGTTACCCACCTATGTTGGCCTCCCAAAGTGCTGAGATTATAGGCGTGAGCCACTGCTCCCGGCCTATTTATTTATTTTTGAGACAGAGTCTTGCTCTGTCACCCAGGTTGGAGTGTAGTGGCGCAATCTTGCCTCACTGCAACTCCGCCTCCTGGTTCAAGCGATTCTCTTGCCTCAGACTCCAAAGTAGCTGGGACTACAGGTGTGTGCCACCACACTGTCACGCGCATCCATGTGAAGAGACCACCAAACAGACTTTGTGTGAGCAATGAAGCTTTTTAATCAGCTGGGTGCAGGCGGGCTGAGTCCAAAAAGAAAGTCAGCGAAGGGAGATAGGGGTGGGGCTGTTTTATAGGCTTTGGGTGGGTAGTGGAAAATTACAGTCAAAGGGGGGTTTTCTCTTGCTGGCAGGGGTGGGGGTCATGAGGCGCTCAGTGGGGGAGCTTCTGAGCCAGGAGAAGGAATTTCACAAGGTTAATCGCTCAGTTAAGGTGGGACAGGAATAAATCAAAATGTTGGAATGTCATCAGTCGAGGCAGGAACCGGCCATTTTCACTTCTTTTGTGATTCTTCAGTTGCTTCAGGCCATCTGGATGTATTCGTGCAGGTCACAGGGGTTATGATGGCTTAGCTTGGGCTCAGAGGCCTGACAACACCTGGCTAATTTTTGTATTTTGTAGTAGAGATGGGGTTTCGCCATGTTGTCCAGGCTGATGTTGAACTCCTGGCCTTAAATGACCCACCTGTCTCTACCTCCCAAAATGCTAGAATTACAGGCGTAAGCCACCGTGCCCAGCCAGGCTCTTTATTTTATTTTATTTTTTTTTGAGACGGAGTCTCGCTCTGTTGCCCAGGCTGGAGTGCAGTGGCGCAATCTCGGCTCACTGCAAACTCCGCCTCCTGGGTTCACACCATTCTCTTTCCTCAACCTCTCCGAGTAGCTGGGACTACAGGCGCCCGCCACTATGCCCGGCTAATTTTTTTGTATTTTTAGTAGAGACGGGGTTTCACCATGGTCTCGATCTCCTGACCTCGTGATCCGCCCGCCTCAGCCTCCCAAAGTGCTGGGATTACAAGCGTGAGCCACCGCGCCCGGCCTCAGGCTCTTTATTTTAGGGAATTTTTTTTTTGAGATGGAGTTTTGCTCTTGTTGCCCAGGAGTGCAATGGCGCAGTCTCAGCTCACTGCAACCTCCGCCTCCCGGATTCAAGCAATTCTCCTGCCTCAGCCCTCCGAGTAGCTGGGATTACAGGCACGGTGCCATCATGCCCGACTAATTTTGTATTTTTAGTAGAGACGGGGTTTCTTCATATTGGTCAGGCTGTTCTCCAACTCCCGACCCCAGGTGATCCACCCGCCTCAGCCTCACAAAGTGCTGGGATTACAAGCATGAGCCGCCACGCCTGGCCTAGGGCGGTGCTCGTCACTACCTTGTGAATAAGAGTCAGGAAAACTGATGTTTTGAAACCTTGCCTATAACATGTTTCTTGGGGTACTAGACACTGGACTGCGTTAAAAGCAGAACTATGCTAAAATGGGATTTTACAGAGGAAGTTCTCCAGTGTCTTTCATTTCTGTAAAGAAGCTTGGTTGCCCCAGCATCTTATCCCTGTGGCAAAAGCCTTTTAACATTTGCTATGGTTGCCTTTTGGTAATGACTTGTGAAAGGGTCTGGAGAGATGACATTATGGAAAGGATCGTTCTAACAAGATAGGCCTCCACTAATCTTTCCCATGACAGCAAATGGCATCACTATTGCAACGCAAGTACTAAATTGAAAAATCTAGATATATCCTCAGTTCCTCCCTTTCTCTCACTTTCAGACCATATCCCCTTATCTCCAGTTAGAATCTGTCACCAAGTTTTATTAGTTTGGTATTCAGTTTAGTCTGTTAGCTTCTGCTTAATTGCCTCCACTTTAGTCCCCACTGCCATCATCTTTTGCTCCAAGACACTGTGCAGTAGTTTCCTAGTTTCACACAGTCAGTGTATTCTTAAAATCCAAACCAGATCTTGTTATTCCTTTCTTTAAAGTCTATAATTAATTTTAAAAAATACAGTCTTTATGGTTGTCTACAAGGCTGTAAATAATTTGGTTCCTGCTTAAAACTCCAACCTCAGTTGTAGTAATTTACCCCTTGCCTCCTATACACTAGCTACACTAGCCATCTTCTTGTTCTTGGAACCTATTCTGGCTTGCAGCCTTTGCATTTGCCGCTTTCTCTCTTCCTGGAAAGACTATTTATGAATTTTTACATGTCTGGCTCATTCTCATATCTGATGCCCACAGCTCAGATGGCCTCAAGGACGCATTCCTTTATCACCTCATAGAAAGTGGTATTTGTCTATCACTATTGTGCAATATTCTGAACAGTTTGTGTACAGCCTTTATCATAATATGTAATTATCATGTTTATTGTCAAATCTGTTGCTGAATGCCCAGTGTCAGGATAGGTTCAGTGCCTAATGTATTTTAAGTGCTCAGTAAATATTGGATGTCTGGATGAATGTATAAATGTATAAATGATGGAGAGAAGATGCGGAGAGCTTTCATGTTTGTCAGGTCGGGGGGTAAAAAATAAAGATAGGGATCGAGTTATACTATATGTATCCACCTCAAAATTTCTTTTCCCTTCAGCAGCTTTTAAAAAGTTTGTGCTTACAGTTTTTTTGTTTGTTTGTTTGTTTGTTTTGTTTTGTTTTTTTTTGGGATGATGTCTGTCTCTGTTCCCAGGCTGGAGTGCAGTGGTGCGACCTCGGCTCACTGCAACCTCCGCCTCCTGGGTTCAGGCGATTCTCCTGCTTCAGCCTCCTGAGTAGCTAGGACTACAGGCACAAGCCACCACGCCCAGCTAATTTTTGTATTTTTAATAGAGACGGGGTTTCACCATGTTGGCCAGGATGGTCTTGATTTCTTGACCTCGTGATCCACCCACCTCGGCCTCCCAAAGTGCAGGGATTACAGGAGTGAACCACCGTGCCTGGCCTGTGCTTAAAGTTTTAAATGATAGTTAAAAATAAACAGTCGTAAATATAGTATGTAGTTTTGTCTGTTTAGTTCAAATACTTGAAGCTGATAAATAAATTCCTGAGAGATTAGTATGGGGTAAGTATTGTACTTATGAACACTTGAGAATGTCTTTTGGTTATATATAAAATTTAATAATTTTATTCCTGAAATAATCATTTTTATATGATGACCTTCATGTACTTTTCATTTATGATGACAAGTATTATCTTACTGCCATATATGAAGTTAGAGTTGGAAAGTTATTTGCTTAAAGTGTTATCAGAGTTATATAAAATTCAACACACAGAGCTCTCTCTTGGTTCTAAATAATCCAGGTGATTTTAAATTAAATTTTATGATTAACTTTTTTTTTCTTGGTCTAAGACTCTTTTTCTCTTATATTCCATGGCTAATGCTTCCCTCCCTCTTTTCTTAGTCTTTTGGTTTTTGTTTTTATTACAACAGTATATGCACATAGTTTAGAATCAGATGGGAATACAGGGCTTATTATGAAAATGGTACTGTTAGCTGGGCATGGTGGTTCAGGTCTCCCGAATTGTGGGGACTACAGGTGTGCACCACCACACCTGGCTAATTTTTTTAAATTTTGCAGAGACAAAGCCTCACTATGTTGCTGGTCTCAAACTACTGGTCTCAAGCCTCAGCCTCCCAAAGCATTGGGATCATAGGCATGAGCCACTGTGCTGCCTGGCGGAGGCCTCTGAGAGAACTTGACATCTGGGCTTAGTTTTGACAGATAAGGATCTGGCAAGGCAGGTAGTTTGAGGGGAAAGATACATGGCAGTTTGTTGGTGAGCTTATTTCACTATGCCAGCCTCTGGAGATAGAAATCATATACTGGCTGTAATTTCAAGACACTAATAATCTTGTCAGGGTTTTGCTTCACAGAGAAGATGCATAAAATTTGGTCTTAAAAATGAGTTCACCATGCACACATACACACAAAAAAAGTAAATACTGCATTACTCTATGTATGAGGTTCTGAAATAGGCAAAACTAATTTATGGTGAAAGAATAATGGTGACCTCTGAGGGTCGGTATTGACTGGGAGAGAACAGGAGAGAGCCTACTGGGGTGCTGGAAATGTTCTGTATCTTAATTTTGCATGATAATTCCTTGGATGCATCCCTAAAAATTCAGTCAAGCTATATAGTAAGATTTGTGCAGTTTGTGTAAGTAATAGGAGAGATAAGAGGGGGAACCTGTGGAGAAGCAGAACATTTCAAGATCTAGAAAGCAACATTTGCAAGGGTACACAGTGTTCAGACAGGGACCAAATCAGAAACTACTAGGGCTTGCCATGCTGAAACGACTGACTTCAAACCATAGGGCATACATACCTTCCACTGAAGAAGAGCACCTGAGTAAAATGACTAGAGGTGCATTTCAAAGATTATTCTATCGGAAATATAAAGAATGAATTGGAGGAGTAGGAGGCAAATAGTCCAAGGGACAGATAAAGACCTTTCTTTCTTTTTTTTTTTTTTTTTTTTTGAGACAGTCTCCCTCTGTCATCCTAGCTGGAGTGCAGTTGTACGATCATGGCTCACTGCAGCCTGTACTTCCTGTGCTCATGCAATCCTTCCATCTCAGCCTCCCAAGTATCTGGGACTCCAGATGTGTGGACCACACCTGGCTAATTTTTTAATTTTGTCGTAGTGACGGGAATCTCACTGTTGTTTCCCAGGCTGGTCTTGAACTCCTGAACTCAGTCAATCTTCTGGCCTTGACCTCTCAAAGTGCTGGGATTACAGGTGTAGGCTACAGTGCCTGGCCTTATTAAAATGTTGACGTAATAAATGGGACTACCTAGTGCTGTGCTTTCTCCTTAAAGGAGAAATCTGGCAGAATACAACTAGCAGTAATAATCTGGTAAATTGTGCTTTCTACAGAGTAAATTTTGTTTGTCTCATGACATTTATGGAAATATTCAAATGTTTCAGGAATGTAAACATTTAAAATTTGGGTTATAAATAATGCCTCCTGGCTCTAAAATTATCTGAATTCATGAAGCAATCAGTAGTAAATATGAAGGAAAAATGAAACACAGCCTTATATGCAAAGACAAGCACAAATTTCTAATTCGTGTTATAATTTGGGTGCCCACCTGGTTTTGAAGGTGAGCCTTGGTTTGACTGGTTCTGAGACATTCCTCTCAAATAGCAAGTGAGTAGTGGGTATGAATAGGGTACATTGGAAAGTCATGTCAAAATTCCATGCAATTTTTGGAGCATTTTTTCTCCCATGTAATTTATATAATTTGACATGTAAAATTTTTACCTATGTAAAATATTTAACCTTTTCTCTACAATAAGCATTAAGTGGGCTAATTAGTATGCTCTTCTTATTTCATATTTCTGTGATTTCTCTTATCTGGAATGACTTTTTTTATGCCACCCAGGCTAGAGTGCAGTGGCACATTCACTGCTCACTGCAGCCTCAACTCTCCAGGGTCAAGCCTTCCTCTTATTTCAGCTTCGCTAGTAGCTGGGACTACAGGTGTAGTCCCTATGCCCCGCTAATCTTTGTGTTTTTTGTAGAGACGGGGTTTTGCTATGTTTCCCAGGCTGGTCTTGAACTCCTGAGCTCAAGAGATCCACCCTCCGCAACCTCCCAAAGTGTTGGGATTACAGGCATGAGCCACTGCACCCAGCTTTTTTTCTAATTTATTTTTATTCTGAGATCAGATGAGATCGGCATGTTCAGGTTGGTATGGCCATAGACTGCTTTTATCTATTCTAATAATTTTGTATTGTACAATGTGTTGGAAAGGCAAAATGAAGTTAGATTATGAAGGGTTCATTCTCATTCAATTCTGTCTATCCTTCTGGACTTTGCCTAAATCTTACCTTCTTTGGAGCTTTCCTGAACTTATCTCCTTTGAATTCTTACATTTGGATCCTTTGTATTTGAGTATTTTTACATATATATGTACATGAATAAAACATGTTTTATGTGTATTAATTTACTCTCCCAACTAGATTGAAAGATGCTTGAAGAGTAACCTTTTTTTAAAACCACATTGGACTGTTTTAAGCACAAATAGGTATTTAGCATATGCTTGATGATTGAGAGAACCATATGGTTACAGTCATTGGTGTGTCTGTATGATTGTGATATGTTGCTATTTAAAAATCAATAGTTACTTCTTATTTAGTTTTCTGTTAAGCCATAACCTTTTGCTCTCGTTTATACGTCTTCTGAATGTTAAGTAACGTGGCTCATATTTCAAACTCCCAATTTGGAAGTTTATAGCAATGTGACTGAAGTTTATAATTACAGGTCTCAGAGAACTGCACCACACAGCAGTTCTCTATGTGTTAGAAGAATTTATTAGAAGATAGACAATTGTAGGTTACACTGTAATTTAGAAGACTTCCGTGCATCTCGTATTTGTGTCAGTTTGAGAATTTGAAAATGCCCCCAAAATGTCTGTTCTTCACTAGTGCCTCTTGTGATCCTGGCAGGGATAAGCTAAACTTTTGAAAGGGTAGACTTTTTCTGTTTATCTTAGTATCCTGAGTCCCTAAATCTGGAATATAGTAGATGTTTGTGCATTTCCCTATGTCAGTGGAGTCAAAATACTACAGGTGGATTTTTCAGCTTTTCAAAGTTTTCACATTTACTAAGTCCTTCACAGTTATGTCCTACTAGTTAAAAAACTATTTGCCTCAATTTATGCCAGTGCTACTTTGACATTTGCATTGCTGTAAAACCCTTACTAAAAGGTGTATTTTTCTAGTATATAAATACATGTATGCAGCTTTTCTCATATCTTTGAGAAAGCAAAAAATTGTACTAAATTATGATTTGTGACTGTAATAGGATTATGGCTTAGTCATGATCAGTATTATATTTTCAACTATGTCTTACTAGGATTATTGTAAAAGACTTTCAAAATAGTTCATGTGAATTTTTGTCTGATCTTCACAAACTCAGGTATGTACGTAGCTCTCCCCCACCTTCTCCTGGCTTTGCCAATTTATTTTATTTTTATTGTGGTAATATATATATAACATACCATTTACCATTTGAACTATTTTAAAAAGTGTACAATTAGTGGCATGAAGTACATTCACAATATTGTATAACCATCACCACTATCCATTTCCAGAACTTGTTCATCATCCCAAACAGAAATTCTGTATCCCTTTTTTTCCCCAGCCCCTGGTAACCTCTATTCTACTTTCTGTTTTTATGAATTTGCCTATTCTAGACACTTCATGTAAATAGAATCATACAATATTTGACCTTTCTTATTTCACTTAGGATAATGTTTTCAAGGTTTATCCATGTTGTAGTCCATAGCAGAATTTAATTTCTTTTTTTGGCTGAATAATTTGTATATACTATATCTTGTTTGTACATCCATCTGTTGATGGGACATATTTGGGTTGTTTCCACCTTTTGGCTATTGTGAATAATGTTGCTGTGAACATTGGTGTACAAATATCTATCTGTTTGAGTCCTGCTTTCACTTCCTTTGGATATAAACCTAGGAATGGAATTGCTGGGTCATATAGTAATTCTATATTTAACCTTTTGAGGAACAGCTAAACTGGTTTCCACAGCTTCTGTACCGTTTTATATTTCCACCAGCAATGCACATTTTCTCCATATCTACCCAATAGTTGTTGTTTTCTGTTTTCTTTCAATTAATAACCATCCTAATGGGTATGACATGGTATTGTCATTTTGATTTTTAGTTTCCTAATGGCTAGTGCTATTGAGCACCTTTTTATGTGCTATTGGTCATTTGTATGTCTTTTTTGGAGACATGTCTATTCAATCCTTTGCCCATTTTTGAATTGAGATGTGTGCTTTTTTGTTGTTGAGTTGTAGTTCTGTAGTTCTTTATACATTCTGGATATTATTCTCACATCAGATATATGATTTACAAATGTTTTCTCCCAAATATTTCTGTGGGTTACAGATATATTAATATCTGTGGATTGTCTTTCATGGTCTTGATAGGATCTTTTAATGCCCAAAAGTTTTTAATTTTGATGAAATAATGTATGTAGTTTTGAACTTAAACAATGTTACAGATTGTGCAAAGGATATAACCATGAAATTCTGATAGAGTGACCCCACAGCTGCAGAAAACCAGAGTAGAAAGAACCCTACTCTAAAACCCAAAAGACTTCCCTAGATAGAGTCCTTCGAAAATAATTTTCTAAATTATTCACACAGCCTGTGGATAAATTAAGAGGAAATGATATCTGTAACAGTGCTGCTTGTGATGAAAACACAGAAGAGTCAATTATATTATCAAATCTTAGCTGGAATGGAAAATCAGGAGGATATTTATTAGCAAACATTAATAAAAGGTTGGCCTTTATTATTGTAAGCATGTACACAGACAACAGCAGGTAGTCTGTACCATAAGAATGAGAAATGCATCCTATCTTTATGAATTCTGAAATTTAACCTTTCTTAACCCACTTGCTGTAAGGGCCTAGGGTTTATTTGTTATGTGTGTTATTGGAGTAGAGACTGTTTGAAGATTAAGGGGGTATTTAGTGATGCAAGTGACATTTATATATTTTAAAATCTTCTGCTTTTCTAGGCACTTTTAAAAATGAAATGCTGTATTTTTAAGCTTTTAAAAATTATTTTTATTATTTTTTGCAGAGATGAGGTCTTGCTATGTTGCCCAGGCTGGTCTCAAACTCTTGGCCTCAAGAGATCCTCCTGCCTTGGCCTCCCAAAGTGCTGGGATTACAGGCATGAACCACGTGCCTGGCCTAAACTTTTTAAAGACTTTATTTCTGGAGGCAGGTTCTCAAAAGATATCCTATCTTAATGGGCATATATATATATATAGAGAGAGAGAGAGTAGTAGGTGAGTTTAAGGGGGATGTAAATATTGGCTAAAAGAGGTTTCTTTTAGGTATGTAACCCCTCAAATGTAGCCCTTTGGATATCAAAAGTTTATTATGGCAATGTTCTTTGTGCATTTTTATTCGATGTTGTCAGCCATTCATCTAATAACTCTTCAGAAGATTTTGTCCCTGGGCAGTGGCATTTTATAACTTCATATATGGAAGAAAACTTTTATCCGACTGATAACTGATATGCCAATGTATTAGTATGAAAAAATTTTCCCAACATTCTTACCAGGTGTGGTGGCTCAACCTGTAATCCCAGCACTTTGGGAGGTGGAGTCGGGCGGATCACTTGAAGTCAGGAGTTCGAGACCAGCCTGGCCAACATGGTGAAACTCTGTCTACTAAAAATACAAAAATTAGCTGGGCGTGATGGCAGGCACCTGTAATCCCAGCCACTTGGGAGGCTAAGGCAGGAGAATTGCTTGAATCCGGGAGGCAGAGGTTGCAATGAGCCAAGATTGCCTCACTGCACTCTAGCCTGAGCGACAGAGTGAGACTCTGTCTCAAAAAAAAAAGAAAAGGAAAAAAAAAAAGTTTCCCAAAATTCAAATGTCGTTTCACTGAGTGGCTTTGTTTGATTATTAATACTTTAATACTGTGTTTAAAATTAATATTTATTATTATTTTAAAAAATCAGCTTCCTTAGGCTGAAGAAACATTAATGTTTAATATTAAGCTATTATTGTAGCTTAGTGTAGTTATAATAAGATACTGGAACTCATGGAAGGGGTTAGATTTTCTTCATCTTAGAAATTGTTACTTTTCATAAAATATAGTGCAATTATATATAAAATTATATAATAATTAGATATACAAATAAAAAATGGGATTATAGTTGGGCTCAGTGGCTCGCGTTTGTAATCTCAGCTCCTTGGGAAGCTTAGACTGGAGGATTTCTTGAGTCCAGAAATTTGAGGCTGCAGTGAGCCATGATTGTGCCACTGCATTCCAGCCTGGGCGACAGGAGTGAGACCCTGTCTCTAAAAATAAAAACTAAAAAAAATTAGATTATAATTGGCAAAAGATTGAGTGACAGTGAAAATGCAATGAGTATTTTGACTACTATTTTTTGATTACATACATAGGAAGATACGAATTTTTCTGTCTTTCCAAGTTAGTTTAGAAATTAAAGATTTGGCGGGCATAGTGGCTCACCCCTGTAATCCTAGCACTTTGGGAGGCTGAGACAGGCAGATCACCTGAGGTCAAGAGTTTGAGACCACCCTGGCCAACGTGGTGAAACCTCGTCTGTACTAAAAATACAATAAAAATTAGCTGGGCATGGTGGCATGCACCTGTAGTCCCAGCTACTTGGGGAGACTGAGGCAGGATAATTACTTGAACCCAGGAGGCAGCGGTTGCAGTGAGCCAAGATCGCGCCACTGCACTCCAGCCTGGGCGACAGAGCGAGACTCCATCTCAAAAACAAACAAACAACAACAAAACACCAGAAAAAGGAAAAATAGTATTAAGAGATAATTTAGTATGTATTGTTTGTACACTTCATGGGTGTGCATATATGATGTGTTTGGTTTTATAGTGAAAATTCTAACATTCTGCTGTATGGTTTATGGTGCATTGTAGATGTTCCTTTAAGCACTCAGTGATAAAGATTAAGATTACTAAGATAGAGAGTAAATCTACATTATATGTAGTCATTTCTCAGTTTGCATGGTAGTATGGGACTGTAAAAATGACCATGCAAGCTGAGACTATTCAAAGGGATCATAGTAATCAGTGGAAAAAATTACGATTGTTCTGTGTGACCTTTAAAAATTTTTGTCAAAACATTAAAAACTCTCTCACGGTTATAGATATATAGAGTAAGAAGAAGCGTGGTATCCACAGAGAAGGAGGGAGCTTCATAAACAAAGACAAACAGGAATATCAACTACCAGCCAC
Source organism: Nomascus leucogenys (assembly GCF_006542625.1). NCBI lineage: Eukaryota > Metazoa > Chordata > Mammalia > Primates > Hylobatidae > Nomascus > Nomascus leucogenys. The sequence continues at coordinate 9,369,415 of NC_044394.1, read as the reverse complement.
CAACAGCACTTTTGTAAAACTTATTTAAATATTACAAAAAACAATATAACAAGATTACTAAGAGATTGGAAGATAAAGGGAGAAAATTTCACTAATGATCTCATCACCAAACACAGCTAATTATTTGCTTTTACTCTTTTTTCAAATTAGTGTTTAGTATTGTTTTAATCATAATGTACATAAAATTTTGTATCTTGCTTTTTCTGAGATGTCTGTTTCTGTCAATGTTATACATACCTGTACAGTCATGTGCTGCATGATGATGTTTTGGTTAACGATGGACTGCATATACAACTGTGATCCCATAAGATAATAGTAGAGCTGAAAAATTCCTATTGCCTAGTGCCATTGTAGCCGTTTACTTGTTTTTGCTTCTTGCTTTTTTTATGTAGTCATTTACTGTACTATACCTTTAATCATTATTTTAGAGTATACTCCTTCTATTTATTTAAATAAAAGTTGGCTGAAGGTGATGGCTCACACCTGTAATCCCAGCATTTTGGGAGGCCAAGGTGGGTGGGTTGCTTGAGCCCAGGAGTTTGAGAGCAGACTGGGCAACATGGTGAAAACCTGTCTCTACAAAAAATACAAAAATTAGGCACACGCCTGTGGTCCTGGCTACTCAGGAGGCTGAAGTGGGAGGATCAATTGAGCCTAGGAGGTTCAGGCTGGGGTGAGCCTTGATCACACCGGTGCACTCTTCCAGCCTGGAAGACAGAGTAAGACTCTGTCTCAAAAAAAACCAAAACTTAACTGTAACAGCCTTAGGCAAGTCCTTCAGGAGGTATTTCAGAAGAAGGTATTATTATCATAGAAGATGACAGCTCCACGTGTGTTATTGCCCTGAAGACTTTCCAGTGGGACAATACGTGAAGGTGGAAGACAGTGATATTGATGATCTTGATGCTGTGTAGGCCTAGGCTAAGGTGTGTGTTTATGTCTTTTTTTTTTTTTTTTTTTTTTTTTTTTGAGACAGAGTCTCACTCTGTCCCTGAGGCTAGAGTGCAGTGACATGATCCCTGCTCACTGCAACCTCTGCCTCCCTGGTTCAAGCGATTCTCCTGCCTCAGCCTCCCAAATAGCTGGGATTACAGGTGCATGCCACCACACCCAGCTAATTTTTGTATTTTTAGTAGAGATGGGGTTTTGCCATGTTGGCCAGGCTGGTCTTGAACTCCTGACCTCAGGTGATATGCTCACCTCGGCCTCCCAAAGTGTATGTCTTCATTTTTAACAAGAAAGCTTAAAAAGGAAAATAAAACATGAATAAACTTTTAAAATAAAGATATAAAGAAAAAATATTTTTGGACACTGTACAATGTGTTTTAAGGTAAGGGTTATTATAAGAGCCAGCAAGTTAAATTTAAAAGTTTACGAAGTAAAAAAGTTACAGTAAGCTGGCTGGGCATGGTGGCTCACGCTTGTAACCCAGCACTGTGGGAGGATGAGGTGGGTGGATCATCTGAGGCCAGGACAGCCTGGCTAACATGGCGAAACCCTATCTCTCCTAAAATATACAAAAATTAGCCAGTTGTGGTGATGCACGCCTGTAATCCTAGCTACTCAGGAGGCTGAGGCTCAGGCACGAGAATTGCTTGAACCCAGGAGGTGCAGGTTGCAGTGAGCCAAGATCGTGCCACTGCACTCTAGCCCGGGTGTCAAAGCAAGACTTGGTCTCAAAAAAAAAATTATAGTTAGCTAAAATTAATTTATTATTGAAGAAAAAAATTAGTAAATTTGGTGTAGCCGAATTGCACAGTGTTTATAAAATCTGCAGTACTCCATGGTAATGTCCTAGGGCTAGGACTTCAACATTGACTCACCCCTAAGTCTCTCACTGACTCACCCAGAGCCACTTCTCATCCTGCAAGCTCTATTCATGGTAAGTGCCCTATATAGGTGTACCTTTTTTAAAAAAAAATTTTTAGTTTTGTCTCGAGACAGGGTCTTGTTCAGTCACCCAGGGTAGACTGAAGTGGCGTGATCATGGCTTACTGTAGTCTCGAGCTCCTGGGCTCAAGAGATTCTCTCCCACTTTAGCTTCTAGCTATCCTCCCACCTTAACCTATAGAGTAGCTGGGACTACGGGTGCGTGCCACCATACCTGGCTGATTTTTTGTTTTTTATGTTTTGTAGAGACCTCGCTATGTTAGCCAGGCTATTCTTGAACTCCTGGGCTCAAGTTTCCTGCCTTGGCCTCCCAAAGCTCTGAGATTACAGATGTGAGTCACGAAGCCCAGCCTAGGTGAACCATTTTTTTGTTTTTTTTTTTTTTTTTTAGACAGGGTCTCACTCTGTCACCCAGGCTGGAGTGGCATGATCATAGCTCACTGCAGCCTGGACCTCTTGGGCTCAAGGGCTCAAGTTATCCTCCTGCCTCAATGTCTTTAGTAGCTTGGAGGCACATGCCACCAAGCCTGGCAAAAATTTTTTTTTTTTTTTTAAATGTAGAGAATGGGGTCTTACTGTGTTACCCAGACTGGTCTCAAACCCCTGGCCTCAAGTGATTCTCCCATCTCGGTCTTCCAAAGTGCTGGGATTACAGGCGTGAGCCACCATGCCTGGACATTTTTTATCTTTAAGACTATATTTTTACTATACCTTTTCTATGTTTAGATATGTTTAGATACACAAATACTATGTTACAGTTGCCACCAATATTCAGTACAGTAATATGCTGTGTAGGTTTGTAGCCTAGGAGTAATAGGCCATCCCATGTAGCCTAGGTGTGTAGTAGTCTATACCATCTAAGTTTGTGTAAGCACGCTGATGTCTGCACAATGATGAAATCACCTAACGATGCATTCCCGTCATTTGTGGTGCATAACTGTAGTTTAAAGTGTTAAATAGCTTGACCAGGATTTGTTAAATGACAACCAGCTCCCTAATTTTCCTTGGCATTTTCCTTCTCTTAGAGGAGACTACTTTGTATTCTTTTAGTTGATCTTTGGTATTTGGTATTGATTTTTCGGTTTCAGCATTATCTGTTGACTTCCCACTTCTGAGCATGAGAATTTAGTTGTCTCTCCCTTCCTTCCACCTTAGCCACTTCCTCTTCCCCTCTCCCTGTTACTTCATCCTACCGCAGTAGTTATATGGTAATTTTAGTTAGATAACTTAAATGTTGACCTTATTATGAGCATATGCATAGGATTCACAGCTGAAATTAGGTAGTAAGTTTTGATTACTTTTCTAGCAAATGTTTGTTTTCCTTGGAGCTAATGACTGATTTTATTTGTGTTTGCTTAGTATTCTAAGTATTTATCACTAATTCAACCCTAAACACTGTCACTTGCCTAAGTCTCCTTTCAAGACTATGAGTTATTGGCCGTTTATTCTTCTAATGTCTCATGTGGCCTTTTTACTTACATGAAAGGAGCTTGCAGGACTGGTGCTTCATACTGTCAGTCTTTCATTTTAGCCATCCTGATTTTTGGAAAGTAGTATCTCAACGTGGATTAATCTGCATTTCCTTGACTAAATGATGTTGAACACCTTTTATATGTGCATGTTGGCCATTTATACATGTGTTTCATTTAATTTTTTTTTTTTTTTTGAGACAGAATCTTGCTCTGTTGCCCAGGCTGGAGTGCAGTAGTGCAGTCTTGGCTTATTGCAACCTCCACCTCCCGGGTTCAAGCTATTCTCCTGCCTCAGCTTCCTGAGTAGCTGGGATTATAGGTGTGTGCTACCGCACCTGGCTGATTTTTGTATTTTTAGTAGAGGCGGGGTTTCACCACGTTGGCCAGGCTGGTCTTGAAATCCTGACCTCAGGTGATCCACCCGCCTTGGCCTCCCAAAGTGCTGGGATTATACGTGTGAGCCACTGTGCCCGGCCATTTAATTTTTTTTTTTTTTTTAATTTTTAGAGACGGAGTCTTCCTCTGTCACTCAGGCTGAAGTGCAGTGGTGCTCAGTGCAGCCTTGGAACTCTTGGGCTCAAGCAATCCTCCTGCCTCTGCCTCTGGAACAGCTGGGACTACGAGCTCACACCACCATACCCAGCTAATTGTTTTTAATTAATTAATTTATTATTATTTTTATTGTAGAGATGGGGGTCTCACTGTGTTGTCTAGGATAGTCTCAACCTCCTGGTCTCAAGCAATCTTCCAGCCTTGGCCTCTCAAAGTGCTGGGATTATAGGCATGAGCCACCATGCCTAGCTACTTTTAATTTTTTTAGAGATGGGATCTTGCTGTGTTGCTCAGGCTGGTCCCAAACTCCTGGCCTCAAGGGACACTCTTGCCTCAGCCTCCCAGTTGCTGGGATTACAAGCATTGAGCCACCACACCTTGCTGCTCAAAATGTATTTTTTTTCTCTTTTCTTCTCTTTTTTTTTTTTTGAGACAAGAGCATTTCACTCTGTCACTCAGGCTGGAGTGTAGTGGTGTGATCACAACTCACTGCAGCCTCGACCTCTCGGGCTTAAGGGATCCTTCTACCTCAGCCTCCTGAGTGGTTGGGATTACAGGTGGGCACCACCATGCCCAGCTAATTTTTTTGTATTTTTTTGTAGAGACAGGGTTTTGCCATGTTGCCCATGCTGGTCTTGAACTTCTGACCTCAAGTGATCCTCCCGCCTCAGCCTCCCAAAGTGTTGGGATTACAGGTGTGAGCCACTGCATCCGGCCTCAAATAATTTTTTGAAAGCGGAATCTGAGTGTTAATTTACTAAAACCCTTTTAGTGTTTGGTATTATCATTTGCAAAAAATTCTTTGCTAATTGAGTAATCTAAAATGGTAGCTTGTTTTAATTGGTATTTTTTTAGATTGGTGTCAAAGTAGAACCTTTCCTATTTTTGGTAGTTGTATTTCTTCATTATTTCATTGTCTTTTTGTCCTTTGTTGTTGTCATCATTTTAGTTCTTAAAGATGTGTTTGTTTAAACATTTAAAAAAATTCTTTTTATTTTTATAATTTTTTCTTTTACTTTTCTAGCTAGAGGCTGAGACAGGAGAATTGCTTGAACCCAGGAGGTGGAGGTTGCAGTGAGCTGAGATGGGGCCATTGCAATCCAGCCTGAGCAACAAGAGTGAAACTCTGTCTCAAAAAAAAAAAAAAAATTTTTTTTTGTAGGCTGTGCACGCTGGCTCACACCTGTAATCCCAGGAGTTTGGGAGGCCAAGGTGGGAGGATTACTTGAGGCAGGAGTTCGAGACTAGCCTAGGCAACATAGTGAGACTTTGTCTCTACAAAATATTTTTTTTAATTAGCTGAGCATGGTAGCAAGTGCATGTAGTCCTAGCTGCTTGAGAGGCTGAGGCAGGAGAATCACTTGAGCCAGGGAGTTCAAGGCTGCAGTTAGTTATGATTACTGCACTCCAGCCTGGGTGACAGCAAGAACCTGTCTCTTAAAAAAAAATCACTGTGTAGAACTTAATAAGTACCTTGAATTTAATCAGCTATTTCACTAATTTGCTGCAAGTATTTTCTCCAGTTAGTTTAACATTGCTATTTGTTTTGTATTGCTACTTTTAATGTGTATGAGTTAAAAATTTGTATATGTCAGATCTGCCAATTGTGTTTCTGTTTCACTTCTGAAGTTTTACATTTTTACTCTTACATATATCTGAAAAACTATTCTAATTTATGACTTCATATTTCTAGTGTTTAACTTTTTAAAATTCACCCAAAATTTATCTTGGAGTGTAGTAAAAAGTTAGGATCTGTTTTTTTTTTTTTAGGTAGGGGTCTTGCTATGTTGCTTAGGGTGTCTTGAACTTCTGGGTTCAAGTGATCCTCCCACCTCAGCCTCCCAAGTAGCTGGCATTACAGGCAGATGTCACCATGCCTGGCTTAAAAAATATCTTTTAAAAAAAATTCATATATGTGTAATAACTCCTTTTCTGTCTCATATGTTTCGTTTTAATTTTCTCCATGTTGTCTTGCATCAGAAACTTTTTCATTTTCTCAGAGAAACTTGGATTGCATCATATGAAGTCCAGACTTTGTTTTGGTTTGGTTGTTTGGGAAATGTTTGTACGCTTTCGCTTATATGTATTAAAACTTAATAATGTTGCCATTTCGAGGTTGTGTATAGAACCATGTATGATTATTAGGAAATTGCTGACAACTGTGAAGTGCCTTACTATGTGCAGTAGAAACATAAGCCCCTAGACTTACTTTATGTTTACTGTTTTTTGATGGGTAGATTTAATTCTTAGTTTTAATAGTTTTTGTGTGTATGTGGGGTCTTTTTGGTAATATTCTTGGTTTTTCACTAGGACCTCAATTTAAATATATTTTCTCCTTGTTTCCCCCGCCCCCCAACCGCGATGGCCCTGTAACTAGTAGTCTTGTTTTGTTTGAAGCAGAGTCTTCTGTTGAAAAGATTTTCCTCTAGTAGAGAAGCTCTTTTAAATGTTTATATTGGGATTTCTTACTAACTATAACAATAGAACACTTTTCCCTGTTGACTTCTATGAAGTGAAAATATTTACTACATAGTGAAATAAAAGGCAATCTAATGCGTATTTAATTCTATTGGGTTAAAACATTACATTAAAATAAACAGGAAGCGTTATACTATCCAGTACTGTTGTACAGTGTGAAATGCTTCAATATCTCTAAATACTGTATTTCTCTTGCTGCAGGAAGGATGGAATTGTATGAAACAGGGTGAAGTTGATTAGGTGGAATTTTAAGTTTGTTTTGTTGTTGTTGTTGCTGGTTAGCTTATATGGCTCTTTGAAGGACAGGAGCCCCTTGGTGTCTGTGGGGAATTGGTTCTAGGGCCCCCTGCAGATACTGAAATCCAAAGATGCTCATGTTTCTTATATAAAATTGTGTAGTATTTGCATGTAACCTAAGCAGAGCCTCCTGTTATCTCTAGATTACTTATAATGCCTAATACAGTGTAAGTGCCTTGTAAATGGCTGTTACACTGTATTGTTAGGGAATGATGACAAGAAAAAAGAAAAAAAAAAGCCTGTACGTGTTTGGTACAGAGGTAGCCATCCATTATTTTTTGTGCGTATTTGGTTTGGTTTTGTTTTAGACAGGGTCTCACTCTGTCACCCAGGCTGGAGTACAGTGGGGCCATCTCAGTTCACTGCAACCTCTGCCTCCCTGGTTCAAGTGATTCTCATGCCCCAACCTCCCGAGTAGCTATAAGTATAGGCATGTGCCACCACACCTGGCTCATTTTTGTATTTTTGGTAGAGATGGGGTTTTCCACAAGCGGCCAGGCTGGTCTTGAACTGACGTCAAGTGATCCACCCACCTCAGCCTGCCAAAGTGCTGGGATTACAGGTTTGAGCCTCCATGCCCAGCCTGAATATTTTCTTTCTTTCCGTTTTGTGAGACAGGTTCTGTTGCCCAGCTAGACTGCAGTGGCATGATTCGGACTCACTGCAGCCTCAGCCTCCTGGGCTCAAGTGATCCTGCCACCTCAGCCCTCCGGTAGCTGGGACTACAAGCATGAGCCACCACGCCCTGCCAATTGTTTTTGAATTTTAGTAGAGACAAGGTCTCATTATATTGCCTAAGCTGGTCTTGAACTCCTGAGTTCAAGCAACCCTCCTGCCTTGGCCTCCCAAAGTAGTAGGGTTACCAGCTTGAGCAACCACTCCTGACCTCTGAATATTTTGTATCCTCGGTTGGTTGAATCTCTGGGTATGGAACCCATGGATATGAAGGGGCAACTGTATGTGAGATTCTTTTCAAAAGTGGGCTTAGGCTGGGCGCGGTGGCTCACGCCTGTAATCTCAGCACTTTGGGAGGCCGAGGGGGGCGGATCACAAGGTGAGGAGATTGAGACCGTTCTGGCTAACACGGTGAAACCCCGTCTCTACTAAAACTATAAAAACAAAATTAGCTGGGTGTGGTGGCGGGCGCCTGTAGTCCCAGCTACTCGGGAGGCTGAGACGGGAGAATGGCGTGAACCTGGGAGACGGAGCTTGCGGTGAGCCAAGATGGCACCTTGGCATTCCAGCCTGGGTGACAGAGCAAGACTCCCTCTCAAAAAAAAAAAAAAAAAAAGAGTGGGCTTAAAATCTTTGTATACTTTAGTAATAGCAGTGTGTCTCTGTTTCTTCAAGAAAAGCAGCATGGAAAAAAAAAACCTTTTTTTTGAGACGATGTCTTGCTGAGTTTCCCAGGATGGTCTCAAGCTCTTGGGCTCAAGTGATCCTCCTGCCTTCAGCCTCCTGACTATCTAGGATTACAGGTCCGGGCCACTGCACCTGGCTTATTTTAGTTCTAAATGTCATAGTCCAAAAACTATTACCATTAAAAAATGGCAGGCTGGGCGCAGTGGCTCACACCTGTAACCCTAGCACTTTGGGAGGCTGAGGCAGGTGGATCACCTGAGGTTGGAAGTTCGAGACCAGCCTGACCAACATGGAGAAACCCCGTCTCTATGGTGGCTCACGCCTGTAATCCCAGCACTTTGGGAGGCCAAGGCAGGTAGATCACGAGGTCAGGAGTTCAAGACCAGCCTGACCAACATAGTGAAACCCCGTCTCTACTAAAAATACAAAAATTAGCTGGGCCTGGTGGCATGTGTCTGTAATCCCAGCTACTTGGGAGGCTGAGGCAGGAGAAACGCTTGAACTCCTGAGGCAGAGGTTTCAGTGAGCCGAGATTGCGCCTCTGCACTCCAGTCTAGGCGACAGAGCAAGACTCCGTCTCAAAAAAAAAAAAAAAAAGAAAAGAAAAAAATTTAGCTGGGCGTGGTGTCACATGCCTGTAATCACAGCTACTGGAGAGGCTGAGTCAGGTGAATCTCTTGAACCTGGGAGGCAGAGGTTGCGGTGAGCCGAGATCGCGCCATTGCACTCCAGCCTGGGCAACAAGAGCAAAACTCCGTCTCAAAAAACAACAACAGCAACAACAAAAAAGGGGAGCGAGACCCTCTCTCTAAATAAAAAATGAACCGAAAAACCCCACATAGCCCTCCAAATGGATTAATTTCTCACGTCAGTTTGGAGTTGACACTTTGCAGAAGTTTGTATTCAAGGCCAAACTCTTTGGTAGATTTATTCTGGTTTTTCTCTTATATATTTGTTCTGGGCATTATTTTTGGTATTTTAATAAAATTACATACAAAACTTTATTTATAAAAATGGTTTATCTTAATGAATTCTTTTAATAATTACTTTGTTTCTGACAACTTCGTAACTATTACCATGAAGTCACAATATAGACTAATGAAAAAAGTAATAAAAGTTTTGTACTTAACGAGGACAAGAGTTCCTTGGGGAAATATTGAGTGAATGATTACAGGGAAGGTAATTCTTTAGTTACAGATTAATTCCTTGAAAGTTAAATTCAACTTTAAAACATGGTCATTTACATTTTATTTATTTATTTAATTATTTTTGAGATGGAGTCTTGCTCTGTCACCCAGGCTGGATTGCAGTGGCCTGATCTCGACTCACTGCAGCCTTCACCTCCTGGGTTCAAGTGATTATCGTACCTCAGCCTCCTGAGTAGCTGGGATTACAGGCACTTGCCACCACGCCTGGCTAATTTTTACATTTTTTCATTAGAGACAAGGTTTCACCACGTTGGCCAGGCTGGTCTCGAACTCCTAACCTCATGATCCACCCGCCTCGGCCTCCCAAAGTACTGGGATTACAGGTATGAGCCACCGCACCCGGCTAAAACATGGTCATTTTTAAAGAAATAAGCTTATTTATGAAATTAGATTTACTGAATAGAGCTTAGTTGATAATGAAGACTGGAAAACAATGAAGATTTTCTTCATTTAAACAAAACTTTCACTTGTTGAAATAACATGATTTCTTAACTAAAAGGCATAAGGAATTAACTTTCAACTTGAATATTATGGGTTTAGTACTAGTAGTAATGTATAAGATCTGACCTTTTTGTAATCATTTGATGAAGACGTAAATCCATGTTGTTATTTGTGGCTTTCTTTACAAATAGAAAATTTGAGTCTAAAATATAAGGTTTGACTTGTATATAGAAGATGAATCTCATTAGAGGATTAGGTTTTTGTTTCTTCACAAACATTAGTGAACAATGGAATTTATGGAAAGGAGAAATTTAGGATAAATTATATTGGCCTTTATTATGTTGTAAAAGACTGCTCATAAAAGTGAAATAGAATGGACATAGTAAATGATTGTAAATTCATGAATGTTAAATATGATTGGCTTGGGCTGCTGAGTGTGGTGGCTCTCGCCCATAATCCCAGCACTTTGGGAGGCAAGGCAGGCAGATCACTTGAGGCCAGGAGTTTGAGACCCGTCTGGCCAACATGGTGAAACCCTGTCTCTACTAAAAATAGAAAAATTAGCCAGGCATGGTGGCTCGCACCTATCCGAGCTACTTGGGAGGCTGAGGCACGGAAGTCACTTGAACTTGGGAGGCAGAGGTTGTGGTGAGTGGACGTCGCGCCACCGCACTCCAGCCTGGGTGTTGGAGTGAGCTTCTGTCTGAAACAAACAGACAACCCTCCCCAAAACCAAATAAATATGATTGGCTTAGCAGGTGCTGTGATCCGAGTGTTTGTTCCCTTACATCACCAAATTCATATGTCGAAACCTAATTCCCAATGTGATTGTATTAAGAAGTGGGGCCTTAAGGAATGATTACTTCACGAGGGCTCTGCCCTCATGAATGCGATTAGTGCCCTTCTAAAAGAGAGGCCTGAGATAACTTGCTTTGTCCCACCATGTCAGGACACAGAAGGTACCATTTATGAGGAAAAGGCTCTCACCAGACACTGAGTCTCCTGTTACTTTGATCTTGGACTTCTCAGCTTCCAGAGCTGTGAGCAGTAAATTTCCCTGGTTTATAAATTATCCAATCTGAGATATTTTGTTATAGCAGCCTGAACAGATTAAGCATGTTTTGGGGGAATAATAGTGCAAGAGAATCATCACTGGTTCCTTTAGGGAACCTGAAAACATGTAACCTTGTGTGTAAGGTGCCCCGCCACCACTTCCTTCTTTCTCCCTCCCTTCCTCCTTCCTTCCGTCTCCCAAAAACAAAAGAACCAACATAGAGTTGATAAATTACAAGAATTTTATGAAATTATACCTATTCAGGCACAGTGGCTCATGTGTATAATCCCAGCATTTTGGGAGGCTGAGGTGGGAGGATTGCTTGAGCCCAGGTGTTTGAGACTAGCCTGGGCAACATAGGGAGACTCCATCTCCACCAAAAAAACCCTCAAAAAACCAAAAAAATTAGCTGGGCATGGTGGCATGGACCTATGGTCCCAGCTACTAAGGAGAGTTAGAGTGGGAAGTCAAGCCTACAGTGCACCACTGTACTCCAGCCTTGGCAACAGAGTGAGACCCTGTCTCAATTTTTTTTTTTTTTTTTTTTTTTTTTTTTTTTTTTGAGACAGAATCTCGCTCTGTCACCCAGGCTGGAGTGCAGTGGCGCTTTTTTTTTTTTTGAGACGAGTCTTGCTCTGTCACCCAGGCTGAAGTGCAGTGGCACAGTCTTGGTTCACTGCAACCTCTGCCTCCTGGGTTCAAGGAATTCTCCTGCCTCAGCCCCCTGAGTAGTTGGGACTACAGGTGCACGCTGCCACGCCCAGCTAATTTTTTGTATTTTAGTAGAGATGGGGTTTCATCGTGTTGCCTAGGCTGGTTGCGAACTCCTGAGCCCAGGCAGTCTGCCCGCCTCAGCCTCCCAAAGTGCTGGGATTACAGGTGTGAGCCACCGCGCCTGGCCTCAAAAACTTTTCTTTTTTAATTTAAAAAATTTAATATTTTTTAAAAAATAGAGATGGGGTCTCACCGTGTTGCCCAGGCTGATCTTGAACTCTTGGTCTCATGTGATCTTCCCTCCTTGGTCTCCCAAATGCTACGATTATAGACCTGAGCCACTGTGCCTGGCCGAAAATTCTTTTTAAAGAGTAAAATGCTGGATTAGATGCAACATTTATTATTAATCTTATTTTGTTTAATGAGTTAAAGACAATCAGTTATTACAATTTGGTTAGATTTGTAAAGGAAATTGGACTATTAGCTATCTTTTGACTAAGGTGTTTTTTTTTTTCCTCTCCTGGGGGAAAGAAGGATACTTGGAAACAGTTTTTAATATAGTTGAACTAATGAGTGTCACATTTTTGATAGCTTCAGAAGTTTGTGAACCAGGAGAATGATAAATTGTGTATTTGATTTGAGAAACTGCTGGAAGCAAATGAATAAACTAGAACATTTGTCATCAACATATATTAAATAGTCATTTTGTTACATTATGGAAACGAAAAAAACTAATGAATACTTAAGGACATTCTCTCCATGATATGTTTAAGACTCTCCTGCAGCGTTTAAGTGTACAACAGATTTCCTGTGACAATAAACTAAGTGATATCTTTTTAAATTTATGTTCTGTTCTTTTGGGCAGTTTTCAAAGACACATTCCTCCTCAGAAATTAATTTAAATTGTTAATTTTATAGTGGCATATTTTACATGTTTCAGAATGGGAGCATTCATTCTTAGTAGAGGAAAACCCATCCAACTTGCGTATTTCTCCATTTGTCCTCTAAAGTTTATAAATTGTAACTGGTTGATTCATGGACAAAGTAGCTTTGTTGTACAACATACAGATTTCATTCTATATTTTCTTCACATTTTTATGCTTGTTAATAAGAACTTTCTGATAAAAAAGAGCAGAATTTTCTCAGACTACGATTTTTTTTAATGTGATGTATTCAAGCTCAGGGATGCTGGGGGAACAGAAGTAGTAGCAGATGGGGCAACCTGATGCTTTGCAAAGATGGGGTGGTTCATTTTGATTACAGACACTGGCAGTCTGTGAAGTAAAGATATGGAGCCACCATCCATTCTACAGGCTGTACTAACCATGTGTATTGTGATAAAGCCAAGAACAACTTTGTATGGACATAGTAGAAGGGAAGAGTGGATCCACTTTTAGTTTCCAGGCACATACCCACATATAGTAATACTGTTAACACTATATCTTTGTGTTAACATTGAGCATTGAGGCCAAATGGCATATATATATATATATCTTTCTCTCTCCACACTGTTTTCTACTTTGAATTACAGATGGTCTGCTTGGGAATAGAAATGAGGCTATAATAGCGTGGTGCCAGATTTATACCTTCTGAATGACAGGATAAGTGGATATTTATTTTTCTTCATTATTTAAACAGCTACCCTTAGATAGGCGATACAGGATAGGTTCTTCTATAATTTTTAAAAAGTTGAATTGTAGAAACTATCTAAGCAATAGTGAACAAGAGGCTAGGAAAAGCACAATTTTGGGAATGTAAATTGGTAGAGCCACTTGGAAGGACGTTTGGCAATATGTATTAAACCAAAAAAATGGGAATGACCCTAGTGCTCACTGGAGAAGCACTCTCTGTATGTATCTAAGGAGGCATGTATATACAAGTGTATGAAGGAAAAAATGGGTTACAGCCTAAATATGAACAGTAAGTGAATACCTGTATATTACTAATGTTATATAATGAAAAGCTATACAGCACATAAGGAATGAACTAAATCTGTATGTAGTAAGTTGCATTATAATATGTATCATATGCTAACCACTGTAAGTTTCTGTGAGGGTACATCTTATAAAAGCATGGAAAAAGATCTGAAAGGAGACAAACCAAACTGATTATCTCTTGGGGAAGACTGAATGGGCATGGGAGGGATCAGGACTGAGGGGAGGAAGTAAGTAGGATTTTATGGTAGTGGTATCTTTAGCTTTATATATACCGGGTTTTTGTTGTTGTTTGTTTGTTTGTTTTCAGGCAGAGTGTTGCTCTGTTGCCCGGGCTGGAGTGCAGTGGCATGTTCTCAGCTCACTTCAATCTCCGCCTCTTAGGTTCAAGCAATTTTCCTGCCTCAGTCTCCCCTGTAGCTGGAATTACAGGCATGTGCCACCACACCTGGCTAATTTTTGTATTTTTAGTAGAGATGTGGTTTCGCCATGTTGGCCAGGCTGGTCTCGAACTCCTGACTTCAAGCGATCTGCTTGCCTTGGCCTCCCAAAGTGCTGGGATTATAGGTGTGAGCCACTGCGCCCGGCCTACTTTATGTATACTGTTTGAATTTAGAAGAAGAATGCATTCACCTACTGCTTGTGTAATGAAAAACTAATTTAAAAATTAATCCCAGCACAACAACCACATTTTTTTTCACATTATCATCTACTTCTGTATGTATTTTGTATAGTTTTAGTTTTTTTTTTTTTTTTTTTTTTGCGATGGAGTCTTACTCTGTTGCCCAGGCTGGAGTGCAGTGTGATCTCAGCTCACTGCAACCTCTGGCTCCCTGCAACCTCCACCTCCAGGCTCAAGCGATTCTCCTGCCTCAGCCTCCCAAGTAACTGGGACTACAGGCATGTGCCGCCACGCCTGGCTAACTTTTGTATTTTTAGTAGATATGGGGTTTCTCCATGTTTGCCAGGCTGGTCTTGAACTCCTGACCTCAGGTGATCCACCCACCTCGGCCTCCCAAAGTGCTGGGATTACAGGCATGAGCCACTGTGCCCGGCCTAATATTTGTATTTTTAGTAGAGATGGGGTTTTGTCATGTTGGCCAGGCTGGTGTCAAACTCCTGACCTCAAGTCAGGAGGCCACCTTGCTTCCCAAAGTGCTGGGATTACAGGTGTGAGCCACTGTGCCTGGCCAGTTTTAAGAATCTTTGTCTTACAGGGCCGGGCATGGTGGCTCACGCTTGTAATCCCAGCACTTTAGGAGGCTGAGGCAGGTGGATCACGAGGTGAGGAGTTCAAGACCATCCTGGCTAACAAGGTGAAACCCCGTTTCTACTAAAAATACAAAAAATTTAGCTGGGTGTGGTGGTGGGTGCCTGTAGTCCCAGCTACTCGGGAGGCTGAGGCAGGAGAATGGTGTGAACCTGGGAAGTGGAGCTTGCAGTGAGCCGAGATTGCGCCACTGCACTCCAGCCTGGGCAACAAAGCAAGACTCCATCTCAAAAAGAAAAAAAAGAATCTTTGTCTTACAAACATTGTCATGTTTCTATGAACTCTTTATTTATCTATTATTTTCAGAGACAAGGTCTCATTCTTCATGGAATGCTGGAGTGCAGTGGTTCAATCATAGGTCACTGCAGTCTCCAATCCTGGGCTTAAGTGATCCTCCCACCTCAGCCTCCTGAGTAGCTGGTACAGGTGCACACCACCATGCTAATATTTTTGTTTTTTGTAGAGACAGGGTCTCCCTGTGTGGCTCAAGCTGGTCTCAAACTCCTGGGCTCAAGTGATCCTCTCATCTCAGCCTCCCAAAGTTCTGGAATTACAGGTTTGAGCCACTGTGTCCTGCTTGAAAAAAACATTTTTTCTGAGTTCTTACTGTGTGTGAGAAGTTGTTCTAGATGCTGAGGTTTAGTAATAAGCATAAGGCCTTGGACAAGAGAATAGATAGCACATTCATTTGATCATTTAAAAAATTCTGTCTTTATCCAAAAATATCAATAATATTTAAGATTCTTTGCTGGGTGTTCGGGATACATATAAATAGGCAGTTTCTTTGTTCCTAAAGAGCAGAGGGGAGATATACAATTCAATAAACAAATACCATATAAGCTGTGTTATTTTAAAGTTAAAGCATTGAGAATTTGATATTGAATAAGTGATTATAAGGAAAGTTATTTTGTAGGAGGGACACCTAACTTTTTAGGTGGTGGGGCATGGAAGCAATTAGAATAGGCTTCCAAAACATAACGGAGGGACATTAAGCCAAGCCTTGAAGGATGTTGGATTGTTCAGAGTATGATTGGAGCTCATAGGCAGAGGACACTGCAAGGACAGTAGCAGTGAACATAATGTGGTTAGGGAATGAGAAGTAGTTTGCAACAGTTGGAAACTCTCGTGTGTCTCTACCTTCTGGTTCTAAGGTTTGCATTTTAAATTTTTATCAATTTATTGTGTGTTATAACATTTTAAATCTTTTTGGCCTAAGCCAGAGATTCTCAATCTTGGCAAGTGACATCCCTGTTGGCCCTGTAATCATAGACTAAGCTATATTTTCTTAGTTGTCAGTGGTGCCCCATGATGTAATATCAAAACCTTGTGAAGCACCGTCATCCTCAATATCCTGGTCTCATCTAGTTTCTCGAAATTAGATCTATGATAAACTCCTTCTGTAAGAATAATGTTCATTTTTTAATCTCATTTTTAGATGTTAAAAACTTACTTGGCCTTCTGTTTTCCTAGTGGTCTTTTATATTCTTGAAGCACAGAGGACTATTACCTTTATTTTTATTTTTATTTTTATTTTTTTGAGACAGTCTCCCTTGTTACCCAGGCTGTAATGCAGTGGCGTGATCTTGGCTCATTGCAACCTCTACCTACTGGATTCAATGATTCTCCCACCTCAGCCTAGCAGGTAGCTGGGACTACAGGTACCCGCCACCACACCTGGCTAATTTTTGTATTTTTGGTAGAGATGGGGTCTTACCATGTTGGCCAGGCTGGCCTCGAACTCCTGACCTCAAGTGATCCACCCACCTCAGCCTCCCAAAGTGCTGGGATTACAGGTGTGAGGTACTGTGCCCAGCCTGGATTGTGTTCAAAAGTTTATCTGGAATTTAAAACTTATTTTTTCATAGAAACAATGTTATAAGTGATGATTAGGTTCATAGGGTGGTGGCTTACAGAAAATTAAGTCATAGTATAGCTGAAATACTCTATATTTGCAATAAAAAAGTTGTAGAAACAATACTATGGGAATGCTAGATGAAGCAGACTAACAGTTAAATGGAAAAAGTCATTTAAAAATGTAACTAGGGCTGGGTGCGGTGGCTCACACCTGTAATCCCAGCACTTTGGGAGGTGGAGGCGGGTGGATCACCTGAGGTCAGGAGTTCGAGACCAGCCTGACCAACATGGTGAAACCCCATCTCTACTAAAAATACAAAATTAGCTGGGCGTGGTGGCACATGCCTGTAATCCCAGTTACTTGGGATGCTGAGGCAGGAGAACTGCTTGAACCTGGGAGGTGGAGGTTGCAGTGAGTTGAGATCGCGCCATTGCACTCCAGCCTGGGCAACAAGAGTGAAACTCCGTCTCAAAAAAAAAGCATCTAAATGCCAGTGCTTGACAGTATGAATACTCTTCACTGCTGGGTCGTCCAGTCCTTTCCAGAGATTAATTCAGCTTCAGCCTGAGAGCGTTTAATGATATTAACTACTATTAATCACTTGGAAAGATAAAGGTACCCTTAGGGCATTTTTGTCCTTTTGTATAAGGAATTGGGAGTTGTCAGTAAGAGATGTATTATAACTATGCATGTACTGATATATCTACATATCATATATATATTTATTTTTATTTTTTAAGAGACAGGGTCTTCTTCTGTTGCTTGCTCGGTCTACATATCATATATATATTGATTTTTATTTTTTAAGAGAGTCTTGCTCTGTTGCCCAGGCTGGAGTGCAGGGGTTCAATCATAGCTCACTGCAGCCTCCAACTCCTGGGCTCAAGCAGTCCTCCTGCCTCGGCTTCCCATGTAGCTGGAACCATAGGCGTGTGTCACCATGCCTGCCTAATTATGATTTATTTTTTGTAGAGATGGGGTCTCCCTGTGTTGCCCAGGCTGGTCTTGAACTCCTGGTCTCAAGCTGTCCTCCCACCTAGACCACTCAGAGTTCTGGGATTAGAGGTGTGAACCAGTGCCTGGCCTCTTCATTTGTTGTTCTTTCTGTTCCTCAGACTGGATAATCAAAATTGACTATCTTCAAGTTTTGTAATTGTTTTCTTTTTTTGAGATAAGGTCTTACTCTGTTGTCCCGGCTGGAGTGCAGCGATGCAATCATAGTTCACTGCAACCTCATACTTCTCAACTCCAGAATTGCTAATTGGTTTCTTTTTATAATTTCCGTCTCATCTCACTATTGATATTCTCCATTTGGTGAGACAGTGTTCTCATACTTGAAGTCATTAGGCATGTTTTTTTTTTCTTCTTTGAACTTGTTTATAAATAGTTCATTAAAGTGTTTACCTAGTAAATCAAATGTCTGGACTTGCCTACAGACAGTTTCTATTTAATGCCCTTTTTCCTGTGTATGGGCTTCATTTTCTTATTTAAATGCTTTGCAATTTTTTGTTGAAAATGAGACATTTTAAGTACTATAGTGTGGCAGCTCTGGAAATTGGATTCCCTACCTTAAGGTTTGTTACTGCTATTTGTTGTTGTTCCTGCTGTTATTTATTTGCTTAGTGACTTTCTTGGTCTGATTTTATAAAGTGTGTATTCTTTTTTGTGTGTGCTTATTTAGCTTAGTGGTCAGCTAAGATTGGACAGAGATTTTAAAAAATGCCTTGAACCTGTAAGTTCAGCCTTAGTGGAGGGGTTCTATACTACTCGGGTGTGCGTTCAAATGTTGTACAGTCAGTTTACAACTCTGCTTTAGCCTTCACTTCCTGCTTGTGTGGAGCTTTAAGGTCAGCCAAAGTGAGAGATATGGGAATTTTGGGGCGCATGCACCGCTCTCCATATGCAGGTGGCCTTTTGGATTTCCAGGAATATGTCAGAGCCTTTCAAAGCCCTTGTGGACTTGCTGTTTTCCAGGTTTTCCTTTCAAGTTTTTTGGTTAGCCTCTTGTTAGCTCCATCTGCCAGTGCTTTCTCAGGCAGCTGTGAAGTTATATAGTTGCCACTGATTGTTTTTGAAGAATGCCAGGGAAAAAGTTTTATTTGCAGAGTGAACTCAAAGCCAGATCAAATAAAGACAAACCTTGAGAATGGAACTTTTTAATGAGCTACCAGATAGGTCAAATATTGATACTTCTTTTTAGAAGCTCTAAACCCATTCTGCCTCCTTCAGTGGCTGCTTGACTGTTGGTTTTTACAGCTTAGGGAGATTTTTGGCTTTCAAAGCTACTGCATAGCTGGGGAGAAGGTGATGGGAATAGAACATGTTAAAACACCACAAATATTGCTTTTTTTTTTTTTTTTTTTTAACAGAGGTTCAGCCATTTTTTTTTTTTTTTTTTTTTTTTTTTTTTGAGAGAGTGAGCTGTCACAGCCTGGAGTGCAGTGGCATGATCATGGCTGACTGCAGCCTTGACCTCCCAGGTGTTAGCGATCCTCCCAGCTTAGTCTCCTGAGTAGTTGAGACTACAGGCATGTGCCACCAATTTTTGTAGTTTTTGTAGAGACAGCATTTGCCATGTTGCCCAGGCTGGTCTTAAACTCTTGGGCTCAAACAATTCATCTGCTTCAGTCACCCAAAGTGCTGGGATTGCCACCGCACTCAGCTCAGTCATTTTTCTGGAATAAAGCTCTTTGGATTATTGCAAGCATTTGATTTCTAGAGTTCTGAAAAAGTTGGATTTTGATAGTTTTTGATAGTGTTCTTGCTGCTTTTTTAGAAGAATGGATTTTCAGAGGTCTTTACCATTCCAGCAATCAGCCTCCTTACAGGTTTTTTTGGAGGGAAAATTTTTATATCCTAAAATGCAAAAGTTATGTGTCCACGCATTTTGACAAGATATGGAACATTTCTATCACTTAAATGAAAGTTGACTTGTTCCTCTTACCAGTAAATCTACCACATCCTCAGAGGCAATAACTGTTCTGACCTGTCATCATTGATGAGTTGTTCTTGTTCTAGAACTTGGGGAATCACAGAGTATCTGCTCTTTTTTTTAATCAGCCTTCTTTTACTTAGTGTAATATCTGTGAGCATCATCCATGTTGTTACATATATCAGCTCTTTTGTTTTTTTCCTTTTTATGCTAAAAGTATTCTATAATAAGAATGTATCATACTTTTATGTTTTTGTTTTTTGAGGCAGAGCCTCACTATGTTGCCCAGGCTGGAGTGTGGTGGCGCTATCTCAGCTCACTGCAACTTCCACCTCCTGGGTTCAAGTGATTCTCCTGCCTCAGTCTCCTGAGTAGCTGGGACTACAGGCACTGCCACTATGCCCAGCTAACTTTTGTATTTTTAGTAGAGAGGGAGCAAACTGTTGACCAGGATGGTTTCGAACTCCTGACCTCAAGCGATCTGCCTGCCTCAGCCTCCCAAAGTGCTGGGATTACAGGCGTGAGCCACACGCCGGGCCTTATATCATACTTTTTTGGATTCATTTGTTCATGGACATTTGGCACAAAGTCACCAGTAGCAAAAAAGTTACTAGTTGTAGGCCCCCTCTTGCCTGAGATGTCCCATCTGGGTTTTATCATCTACCTGAAGTGGCTCTGCAGTAGCTTTTTTTAGCAGGGACCCTACCAAAGTGACTTTTGGTAGGTTAATTTACTTCAGATCAGCTGCACCAAGCAGATTTACAAATATGTTGGTTGTGTTTTCTTTGCTGCATCATACAATTTCTTCTTGTCCTAGGTTTGTAAATTCTTAGCCCACTTTGGCAGTGAAAGGCATATTTCCCAATGTTTATCTCTGTGGTTATCCTCTGATTCAGATGTTGTTAAATTTTCCTCTTTGCCTTTGGAACCAAACTGTTAAAACAGCAACTCCTATCCTATAACAGAAATCAGAATGCATGGTCCTGCCTTGGCTGTCTTAAAGAAATAGAGATGAAGAATAGACTTGGTCTTTGCTCTCAAGAGACTTAAAATATACTTGGAGAGATAAGACAAATATTACCTTTGAAAAAAAGTTATAATATAAAGCAGTATATAATAGGGGAATAGAACACCAGTATTGTGGTTTATTGTGAAATATTTTATACCATGTAATGAGTAATAATAAAGTATTGGACTTTAAGAAAAAAGCTTACCTTTACAAAAATGGGTTTAATTTCATGCATTTCACACATGCATGTGATTTCTTGACTGGAAGTAAACAGTATAGTTGCAGCTAGAATTTAGGGAATGCTCATGGTAATGACAACATCCATCCTGTGTCACTGCAGAAAAGGTTAATAACTACTGGTGTAGATAAGGTAACCTCTAAGAGTTTAGAGCATGACAATGAGTGTTGTGCTGCTCTCTTATGTTTGTTTTGTGCAATTGTTAAGTACATAATTTTATTTTCCTTTCATGGACAGTGAGTTCTAATCTCTTCATATGACTTTGTAAAAGCCAATTTACATAGATTATCTAAATTATTTTTTATTTTTATTTTTTTTAGACAGAGTCTCACTCTGTCTCCCAGGCTGGAGTGCAGTGGTGCGATCTCTGCTCACCGCAACCTCTGCCTCCCGGGTTCGAACGATTCTCCTGCCTCAGCCTCCTGAGTGGCTGGGATTACAGGTGTGCACCACCATCCCTGGCTAATTTTTGTATTTTTAGTAGAGATGGTGTTTCTCCGTGTTGGCCAAGCTGGTCTCGAACTCCTGGCCTCAAGTGATCCACCTACTTTGACCTCCCAAAGTGCTGGGATTATAGGTGTGAGCCACTGCGCCGGCCTCTATCTAAATTAAAATGGAGGAGTTGGTCTATTTACCATTGGTACTATAGAAATGATAGTAGTCAGCTTGGGCTACCATCACAGAATACCAAAGACTAGATGATTAAACAACAGAAATGTTATTTCCCATTGGAAATAACGTTTGGTTCCAGCAAGGTTTTGTTTTTGGTGAGGGCTCTCTTCCTGGCTTGCAGAAGAGAGCCTTTCCTGCTGGTTGCATCCATACATGCTCTTTCCTCTGTGCCTATGTTGCGCTTGAGCCCTTTGGTGTCTCTTCTATGAACACTAATTCTGTAAGGTCAGGGTCCAATCCTTATAAGCTTATTTAACAATAATTGCTTCCTTACTCCAAAACCAGCCACACTGTGTGTTAGGGCTTCAACATACGAATTTGAGGGGACACATACATTCATTTCATAACAGAAATGTAAATACAATGTAATATATTCAAATTCTCCCCTAGACTTGTCTTCATCAGTAGCACTGACTATATCTTAGAAACAGGCAGACACTTTGAAATCATCAAAGATCATTTTTTTCTTTCTAGTCCTTTGACAGCTAATTATTCAATGAACCCTGTTCAGTTAACCTTATCTCTTGAATCTGCCTTCTTACCTCCCTTTTTACTTTATGCCTTAGGCCCGTAATCCCAGCACTTTGGAGACAGAGGCGGCAGGATCGCTTGAGGCTGTGCCTTCGAGTTCTGTTCTTTTTCTTTCTTTTTTTTTTTTTTTTTCTTGAGACGGAGTCTCGCTCTGTCGCCCAGGCTGGAGTGCAGTGGCGCAATCTCGGCTCACTGCAAGCTCCGCCTCCCTGGTTCACGCCATTCTCCTGCCTCAGCCTCTCCGAGTAGCTGGGACTACAGGCGCCCGCCACCACGCCCGGCTAATTTTTTTGTATTTTTAGTAGAGACGGGGTTTCACCGTGGTCTCGATCTCCTGACCTCGTGATCCGCCCGCCTCGGCCTCCCAAAGTGCTGGGATTACAAGCGTGAGCCACCACGCCCGGCCTGAGTTCTTTTCTTGAGTTCATCTCTTGTCTGAACAAATGCAGTAACTGCTCAACTGGTCTTTATACCTCCATTCTGACCTTTTCCCAGTCTGTTTATTGCATTGACACCAATGTGCATGTAAACCTGATTGTTACTTCTTTGTTTAAAGCCAGGAAAGGATTTTTAACATGGCTTAGAATGGCCTTCCATAAACTTGTACCTGATACCTTTATCAGGTTTAAGTTTGGATGTATGTTAAACAAAATAATAGTTTAAATAAGATATAAGGGTTTATTTTTCTCACACGTAAATCTGGAGGTAGGCTATCCAAGGGTCATATGGCAGTTCCATGGTCATTTAGGCTTTTAAAAATCTTTTTGACTTCGCCATCCTTACTGTATGGCTTATAACTTTGATGTTCACTCAAACATAGATGTGTAAAATGGCTGCTGGAGATGCAGCCATTGTATCTGAGTGCCAGGTGGGAAGAAGAGATAAGGGCAAAAGGATATTTGCCAGCTGTTACCTTTTTAAGAAGCTTCGTGGAGGTCCCCTCAGTCATTTCTACTGCATTTCATTGGCCATTTCTAGTTGCAAGGGAAACTGAAAAATATAGTCATTTAGCTAAGGACATTATCATCTTGAATAAAGTCAGGGTTCTGTTTTGTCTGCCCATTATCATTCTAACCTCATTTCTGACAACTCTGCTTCTTATACCCTGTATTCCATTTATATCATACTACTTGCAATTCTTTGATTATCCATGCCACTTTATTCTTTTATATGTGTTTTCCCTGCATAGAATAACCCTTTGCGTTTTTTTTGCCAGGTGAACCCCTACTCTTTAGGAATCACCACTTCCTAATTATTCCCTATTTTGGAACTCCATTGAATACCTCCAGTTTAATATTTCCTGTTTGGTATTATAGTTATTTTTGTTGTGTCCTATCTTTTCTACTAAATTTTGAAGTATTAGAATATGGAGACTATGTATTACTCATCTTGACTGAGATAAGCAGACATTTAATAAATGCCTGACAGCTGGGCTTGGTGGCTCACGCCTGTAATCCCAGCACTTTGCGAGGCCGGGGAGGTGGATCACCTGAGGTCAAGACCAGCCTGGCCAACATGGCGAAACCCCGCCTCTACTAAAAATACAAAAATTAGCCAGGCATGGTGGTGCGTGCCTGTACTCCCAGCTACTTGGGAGGCTGGGCAGGATAATTGCTTGAACCTGGGAGACGGAGGTTGCAGTGAGCTGAGATCACGCATTCCAGCCTGGGGGACGGAGTGAGACTCCATCTCGAAAAAAGAAGCCTGGTACAGTAGACATTTCATAAATGCTTGTTGAAAAAAATCAGCTAAAAGTACAAATTAAAAATAGCCAGGAAGGGCCTGACATAATGGTGCATGCCTGTAGTCCCAGCTACTTGGGCAGCTGCGGTGGGAGGATCACTTGAGCCCCGGAGTTGTTAAAAGGTTGGTGTGAAAGTGATGGAGTTTGGGTAGGTGGTAGATTGGTGCCTGATTGCCTTGTGCTGCAAGGGACCAGAGAGTCTAACCACTCCTCATAGACTTTGAACCAATCTCTATTTTTTTTTTTCTCAGCCTCACCTTTTACCCCCCTGACTTTTGTGGTAATTGGTACCATCCATTTCTGAGCCTTTTGGGGCTACGGACAGGGTAAATTCCTTTGCTTCTTGTTTGAATTTCTCAGCTGCTAGTATTTAGGTTTTAACTTTCTTGGGTTGGCTTAGGTCAGTGACCACTCCAGATACTTAATGTGCACCAGAAAAATTTGACTGTCTCGTAGGTTCTCACTTCTCTCTTCTCCTATTTTTGTCTTTGTGAGTTAAAAAAAAAATTTCAATAGCTTTTGGGGTACAGGTGGTTTTTCGTTAAATGGATGAAGTGTACAGTGGTGAAATCTGATATTTTAATGCACCCATCACCCGAGTAGGGTACATTGTACCCATTATGTAGTTTTTTAAACCTCTGTCCTTGTGAGTTTATATCTTGTTTTATTCTCACTGTAATTTTACTGAGAGAGGGATAGAGGGGGAGAGAGAAGATTTTAAAAAAGTCCCTTTTTCCTTTTCTGAAGCTACTTTTTCTTT
Organism: Nomascus leucogenys; assembly: GCF_006542625.1. Lineage (NCBI taxonomy): Eukaryota > Metazoa > Chordata > Mammalia > Primates > Hylobatidae > Nomascus > Nomascus leucogenys. The sequence continues at coordinate 9,345,002 of NC_044394.1, read as the reverse complement.
CTAATATGAAGATAACTAATATCATTTTCTTATTTAAAAAATTTACCATATCTGGGCCAGGCACGGTGGCCCATGCTTGTAATCCCAGCACTTTGGGAGGCCTAGGCTGGCAGATCACTTGAGGTCAAGAGTTCGAGACCAGCCTGGCCAACGTGGTGAAACCCCATCTCTACTAAAAATATATAACTTACCCAGGTGTTATGGTAGGTGCCTGTAATCCCTGCTACTGGGGAGGCTGAGGCAGGAGAATCACTTGAACCTGGGAGGTGGAGGTTGCAGTGAGCCAAGATCATGCCACTGCACTCCAGCCTGGGCTACAGAGTGAGACTCAGTCTCAAAAAAAAAAAAAAAAAAAAAAAAATTACCACATCTGTAATCCCAGTACTTTGAGAGGCCAAGGTGGGTGGATTGCTTGAGCTCAGGAGTTTGAGACCAGTCTGGGCAACATGGCAAAACCCCATCGCTACTTAAAAATTCAAAAAATTATCCACCTGTGGCAGTGGGAGCCTGTAGTGCCAGCTACCTGGGAGGCTGAGGTGGGAGGATTGCTTGAGCCTGGGAGGCAGAGGTTGCAGTGGCTGAGATCATGCCACTGCACTCCAGCCTGGGTGACGGAGTGAGACCCTGTCTCAAAAAACAAAAAACAAAAAACCAACAACGAAAAAACCTCAGAACAGAACTTAGGCTTGATTCTATTATATTTTCTGTCTTGCTTAAATTTTTATTTTCAAAATTTTCAACATTTCACTGTATGGTGAACATTTTTATGTATTTATTTTCAGTAAATATGGATCTGTGGGAACATTTCAGTGTCTGTATGATATTCTAAGTGTATACAATAATTTATTCAATCTGTCCTTTGTTGATGGAGATTATTTGCTTCTTATAAATGCTTTAAAAGCTTATTTATATGTACATTTCCCTGCAGTTTAAGTGAATAAATTCATTAGTCATCAGATTGCCATATATAAATATATGTGTTTTTTTTTTTGAGACAGAGTCTCACTCTGTCATTGTCCAGGCTGGAGTGTAGTGGGGCTATCTCAGCTCACTGCAACCTGTGCCTCCTCAGCTCAAGCAATCCTCCTGCCTCAGCCACCTGAGTAACTGGGATTACAGGCACCCACCACCACAGCTGGCTAATTTTTGTATTTTTAGTAGAGATAGGATTTCACCATGTTGGCCAGGCTGGTCTCGAACTCCTGGCCTCAAGGGGTCCACCTGCCTCAGTCTCCCAAAGTCCTGGCATTACAGGTGTGAACTGTCGTGCCCGGCCACCAGATTATATTTTTAAAAAACATATTACCAAATAGTTCTTCAAATAATCTGTAACCAACAGTATAGGAGATTACCTATACTGTTATACAGATAATCTATTAGATTAATATACAATTAATATATTAGATTAATTATATTGTAATATATTCTAATACTATGTTATTCTAATATTTAATCATATATTATTCTAATAATATATTATTTGAATGTTTAATTTTCTTGTTTCCTCCACTAGACTGTGAACAACCTAATTTGTTACTAAAGCCATTAATGAAAATTAGGCATCTTGAAGAAATACATATTCTGCAGCCGAAGTTACCTCCTTCAATTGCAAATGTTAATATTATAAATCCAATTTTAAATAAAGTACCTAATAGTCATACTTTTCTCTAGCTACTTATTCAACTAGTGGTTCTTATTGTTTATCATTGGTCTCCATGTTGCTGAACCTGAACCCCCCCTTCCTACCGCAAGCATTTATCGAAGTGATTAACTGTGTGCCAAGCACTCTTTAGTCTTTATCTTTTTTTTTTTTTTTTTTTTTTTTAAGACAGTCTCGCTCTGTCACCCAGGCTGGAATGCAGTGGCACGATCATGGCCCACTACAGCCTTGACTTCCTGGGCTCAAGTGATCCTCCCATCTTAGCCTCCTGAGTAGCTATAGGCACGTGCTACCATGTGTGGCTAATTTTTCTGTTTTTGTAGAGACAGGGTCTCACTATGTTGCCTAGGGTGGTCTCTGACTCCTGGCCTCAAGCCATCCTCCTGCTTTGGCCTCCCAAAGTGCTAGGATTATAGGTATGAGCCACTGCACCCGGCCTAGTCTTTATCTTGCTGGTCCTTTCTGCCTTAACTTGGTAAGTCCCCTTTTCCTGGCCTTTGGAGAGCATACTCTTCTGCTTCTCCTTCTTTTCTCCTGACTATTCCATATCAATTTTCTTCCTCTTTAGTTTTTCCCTCTGTTTCCTTCCTCCTGGAAACACTGGCTTCTTCTAGTTTTGGTATGTCTCATTATGCTTCTTCCTCATGGTTTTAATTACTACCTCTATACTGATGACTCCTATCAAACCTCTCTTAAGCTTTACATTCAAAATTCTAAAACCCCATTGCATTTTCCAAGGTTTCCCATATTCAGTGCCCTTAAAAAAGTTTATCATCTTTTTTCCTGACTTATTCTTTTTTTTTTTGAGATGGGGTCTCGCTCTGTCGCCCAGGATGGAGTGCAGTGGCGCTATCTTGGCTCACTGCGAGCTCCGCCTCCCGAGTTCATGCCATTCTCCTGCCTCAGCCTCCCAAGTAGCTGGGACTACAGGCACCCGCCACCACACCCGGCTAATTTTTTGTATTTTTAGTAGAGACGGGGTTTCATTGTGCTAGCCAGGATGGTCTCAATCTCCTGATCTTGTGATCCACCCGCCTCAGCCTCCCAAAGTGCTGGGATTACAGGCGTGAGCCACTGTGCCCGGCCTTTCCTGACTTATTCTTACATTCTCTGTCTACATAATAACATAATCCTTGTAGTTTCTCGGTACTGGCTGTGTGCAGTGGCTCAAGCCTGTAATCCCAGTCAAGGTGGGCAGATCACTTGAGGTCAGGAGTTCAAGACCAGCCTGGCCAACATGGTGAAACTAAAAATGCAAAAATTAGCCAGATGTAGGCCGGGTGTGGTGGCTTACGCCTGTAATCCCAGCACTTTGGGAGGCTAAGCCGGGCAGATCACGAGGTTAGGAGATTGAGACCATCCTGGCTAACACGGTGAAACCCTGTCTCTACTAAAAATACAAAAAATTAGCCTGGCATGGTGGCGGGCGCCTGTAGTCCCAGCTACTCGGGAGGCTGAGGCAGGAGAATGGCATGAACCCAGGAGGTGGAGCTTGCAGTGAGCAGAAACCATGCCACTGCACTCCAGCCTGGGTGACAGAGCAAGACACTATCTCAAAAAAAAAAAAACAAAAAACAAAAATCAGCCAGGTGTGGTGGTGCACACCTGTAGTCCCAGGTACTTGGGAGGATGAGGCAGGCAAATTGCTTGAACCTGGGAGACAGAGGTTGCAGTGACCTGAGATCACGCCACTGCACTCCAGCCTGGGTGACAGAGCGAGACTCCGTCTCAAAAAAAAGAAAAAAAAAACCTTCCCAGTACTGCTTCTACTCTCAGTCTAGCTTCAAGTTCTACTGACCCTCTGGATATTTCCCAAATTTAGCTCCTTTTCTTGTAGTAGCAGGCTATTGCTTCCAGATTTGTTCTGTTCTCTATATTATTGGTAGAGTGAGCCTTCTGAATTATATCTCACTGTGTTTTGTTTCTGGTCTGCCTGCAGTTTTTATCTGAGTTGTATCTGACTGTGTCCCTTCCTTATGACAGGACAGAGTCTCTGTGACTTGGTCTTGCTGCCTCTCTAGGTTTATCATTTGCTACTCCGTGCCTTGCTTATTTTGCTCTAGTAAGATACTTTTACGATACATTTGTATACTTCCTTGTACTTTGAAGCAAACTGTAATTTCTGACCAGCATATCCTTGTTCATTTTGCTTGGTTTAGCGTTTAAAATTTAATGTAATTCTCTTCATCTGGAAGAATTCTCTGTTTTCTCTAGCATGGGTCAAAGGTACCATTTCTGTGCCTCTATTGTGATTGTGGTACTGATCATGTAATAGTAAAGGGTGTTTATTTCTTTGTTCTTGTAGATAGAGATTGTTCCATATAGTGAAAAAAGTTTTCAATGCATAAAATAAAGTAATGGCTCAGTAATTTTTTTTGTTTTTGATAATGTGTATCTAAAATTTTAGTTTGTTAATATCATCTATTTATGAATTATTTTCTTTGTAAATAATGACAAAATCCAAGCTAAACTTGAGGACTGTTCTCCACATGGATAGAGGTGTGCTCAAGGAGTACAAATAATATAATTTTTATCACAAAGGAGATTAATGTATTGCTGCTGAAAACATTAATGCCAGAATCCAATGGCATTTAGCTTACCTGCTAATTTGAAATATTTGTTACTTCTTCTTCGCCCCTGCCTAAAATTTGTATGCCTACATTTAAGTTTTGTCTTTTGAAAATTGAATGTTAAGAATTTTGGCTTGGCGTGGTGGCTCATGCTTTTAATCTCAGCACTTCTGGAGGCCAAGGTGGGAGGATTGCCTGAGCCCAGGAGTTCAAGACCAGCCTGGGCAACATGGCGAGACCCATCTCTTTAAAAAAAAAAAAATTTATACTTATTTTCTAAATTAGATTTGAAAATATTAGAATTATGACTAAATGTCATAGAGTTTTATTTAACCAAGAAAGAAGTGTAATGTTTGCCTATTTTTCTTTTTTTTTCTTTTTATTTATTTTTTTGAGACAGAGTCTCGCTTTGTTGTCCATGCTGGAGTGCGGTGGCATGGTCTTGGCTCAGTGCAACCTGTGTCTCCCAGGTTCAAGTGGTTATCGTGCCTCAGCCTCCCAAGTAGCTGGGATTATAGTCGTGCACCACCATGCCCAGCTAATTTTTGTATTTTTTGTAGAGATGGGGTTTCGCCATGTTGGCCAGGCTGATCTTGAACTCCTGGCCTTAAGTGATCCGCCTGCCTTGGCCTCCCAAAGTACTGGGATTATAGGCTTGAGCCACTGCGCCTAGCCTCAATTTTTCTTAGGAGCCAGGTTGAAAAAAATTATGGGAGACCTCTTTTCTCTCCTGATTTCTTACCCATCTTCTGTTTCCGAATTGCAGTTACAGATGTAGAGCTAAAACGACTGAAGGATGCCTTCAAGAGGACCTGTGGACTCTCGTATTACATGGGCCAGCACTGCTTCATCCGGGAAGTGCTTGGGGATGGAGTCCCTCCAAAAGTTGCTGAGGTAATGTTTTTGTTCTAAGTTTTCCTTTGAGGTAGTTACCCACCAGCCTAAATTCCTAAGGGGCCTTCTGCTCTTAACAGATTTAATCTTACCTGTAGTTATTTTTCTTCCTGAGTGGGTAAACAAGGTTTTGTTTTGGATGTCGACGTGGCTGTGTTCTTAGAGGTCAAATGGGAGTACTACAGAGCTGTAATTCTGTTTCTTTTGTACTTTTGAGCTTTAATAGCCACTGATTATGATCATGGGAACATTTCCATGATTGGCTTCTTATTCTTACAAAGTTAATCTCTGTGACATAAAAATTTTTATGTTGCAAATATGTTTTATAAATTTTATGTTAAAGGAAACTTTTCCATATAGTAAAACATAGTTAATTCTGTAAAATTAAATGTTGCAAATGAAATACTAACTTATTGGGACTTAATTAAATTTTTATTTAAGTTCTACTAAAATGTTTAGGTAGAAATAAAATGTGCTAAGTTGATATACATATTCTGTTTCTAAAAATAATATGTTGAACCAGGTGCCACCGTGCGTCCCTGTAGTCCCAGCTACTCAGGAGGCTGAAACAGGAGGCTTGCTTAAGCCCAAGAACTCAAGTCCAGTCTGGGCAACATAGTGAGACACTGTCTCTAAAAAAAATAAAATAAAAGTTTACTATTTTGTGGTTATGTACACAGATGTGCATTTTGTCGTTCTAAATGAGAAATAAGAATAAAATGTATTGGCTGGGTATGTTGGCTTCTGCCTGTAATCTCAGCACTTTGGGAGATCGAGGCAGGAGGATCACTTGAGCTCAGGAGTTCCAGACTAGCCTGGGCATAGTGAGACCTTGTCTCTACTTAAAAACAACAACCAAAAAAAATTAGCAGACATGATGGTGTGTGCCTGTAAGTCCAGGTACTCAGGAGGCTGAAGTAGGAGGACTGCTTGAGTCCAGGAGATTGAGGCTAGAGTGAGCTATGATTGCACCACTGTACTCCAGCCTGGGTGACAGTGAGACCCTGTCTCAAAAGAAAAAAAGAATAAATTTTATAAGATAATAAAAACTATGGCTGGGCACGGTGTCTCACACCTGTAATCCCAGCACTTTGGGAGGCTGAGGCGGGTGAATCACGAGGTCAGGAGTTCGAGACCAGCCTGGCCAACATGGTAAAACACCATCTCTACTAAAAATACAAAAAATTAGCTGGGCTTAGTGTCGGGTGCCTGTAATCCCAGGTAGTCAGGAGGCTGAGGTAGGAGAATTGCTTGAACCCGGGAGGCGGAGGTTGCAGTGAGTTGAGACCGTGCCACTGCACTCCAGCCCGGGCAACAGAGTGTGACTCTGCCTCAAAAAAAAAAAACAAAAAAAAAAACACGGGAATTTTAGGCTTGGTATATTATATAGAACCATTCTTTGCTATTTTTAATTAACCCTAGTTTCTATTTCTTTTTCTTTTCTTTTTTTTTTCTTTGAGACAGAGGTTTGCTCTTGTTGCCCAGGCTGGAGTGCAATGGCATGATCTTGGCTCATGGCAAGTTTTGCCTCCCAGATTTAAGCGATTCTCCTGCCTCAGCCTCCCAGGTAGCTGGGATTACAGGCGCCCACCACCACGCCCAGCTAATTTTTTTGTATTTTTAGTAGAGACGAGGTTTCACCATGTTGGCCAGGCTGGTCTTGAACTCCTGACCTAAGGTGACCTACCTGCCTTGGCCTCCCAAAGTGCTGGGATTACAGGCGTGAGCCACCATGCCTGGCCTTCTCTAGTTCTTTTAATTGTGATGTTAGAGTGTTGATTTTAGATCTTTCCTGCTTTCTCTTGTGGGCATTTAGTGCTATAAATTTCCCTCTACACACTGCTTTAAATGTGTCCCAGAGATTCTGGTACGTTGTATCTTTGTTCTCATTGGTTTCAAAGAACATGTTTATTTCTGCCTTCCTTTCGTTATTTACCCAGTAGTCATTCAGGAACAGGTTGTTCAATTTCCATGTAGTTGAGTGGTTTTGAGTGAGTTTCTTAATCCTGAGTTCTAATTTGATTGCACTGTGGTCTGAGAGACAGTTTGTTGTGATTTCTATTCTTTTACATTTGCTGAGGAGTGCTTTACTTCCAACTATGTGGTCAGTTTTAGAATAAATGTGATGTGGTGCTGAGAAGAATGTATGTTCTGTTGATTTGGGGTGGAGAGTTCTGTAGATTTCTATTAGGTCCGCTTGGTGCAGAGCTGAGTTCAAGTCCTGGATATCCTTGTTAACCTTTTGTCTCGTTGATCTGTCTAATATTGTCAGTGGGGTGTTAAAGTCTCCCATTATTATTGTGTGGGAGTCCAAGTCTCTTTGTAGGTCTGTAAGGACTTGCTTTATGAATCTGGGTGCTCCTGTATTGGGTGCATATATATTTAGGATAGATAGCTCTTCTTGTTGAATTGATCCCTTTACCATTATGTAATGGCCCAAGATGGCCAAATAGGAACAGCTCTGGTCTGCAGCTCCCAGCGTGATCGATGCAGAAGACGAATGATTTCTGCATTTCCAACTGAGGTACCTGGTTCATCTCATTGGGACTGGTTGGACAGTGGATGCAGCCCACGGAGGGCGAGCTAAAGCAGGGCGGGGCGTCGCCTCACCCGGGAAGCGCAAGGGGTCAGGGGATTTCCCTTTCCTAGCCACGGGAATCCATGTCAGACTGTACCTAGAAAAACAGGACACTCCTGCCCAAATACTGCACTTTCCCCAAGGTCTTAGCAACCAGCAGAGAAGGAGATTCTCTCCCGTGCCTGACTCAGTGGGTCCCGTGCCCACGGAGCCTTGCTCACTGCTAGCGCAGCAGTCTGAGATCAAACTGTGAGGTGGCAGCCTGGCTGAGGGAGGGGCGTCCACCATTGCTGAGCTTGAGTAGGTAAACAAAGCTGCGGGGAAGCTTGAACTGGGCGGAGCCCACTGCAGCTCAGCAAGGCCTACTGCCTCTAGACTCCACCTCTGTGGGCAGGGCATAGCGGAACAAAACACAGCAGACAACTTCTGCAGACTTAAACGTCCCTGTCTGACAGCTCTGAAGAGAGCAGTGGCTCTCCCGGCATGGCATTTGAGCTCTGAGAACGGACAGATTGTCTCCTCAAGTGGGTCCCTGACCCGTGTGTAGCCTAACTGGGAGACACCTCTGAGTAAGGGCCTACAGACACCTCATATAGGCGGGTGCCCCTCTGGGATGAAGCTTCCAGAGGAAGGATTGGGCAGTAATATTTGCTGTTCTGCAGCCTCTACTGGTGATACCCAGGCAAACAAGGTCTTGAGTGGACCTCCAGCAAATTCCAACACACCTGCAGCTGAGAGACCTGAGTGTTAGAAGGACAATGAACAAACAGAAAGGAATAGCATCATCATCAACAAAAAGGACATCTACAACAAAATCCCATCTGGAGGTCACCAACTGATATCAAAGACCAAAGGTAGATAAAAACCACAAAGATGGGGAGAAACCAGAGCAGAAAAGCTGAAAATTCTAAAAATCAGAGTGCCTCATCTCCTCCAAAGGATCGCAGCTCCTCGCCAGCAACAGAACAAAGCAGGATGGAGAATGACTTGACGAGTTGACAGAAGTAGGCTTCAGAAGGTTGGTAATAACAAACTTCTCCGAGCTAAAGGAAGATATTTGAACCCATCGCAAGGAAGCTAAAAAACTTTGAAAAAAGGTTAGATGAATGGCTAACTAGAATAAACAGTGTAGAGAAGACCCTAAATGACCTGATGGAGCTGAAAACCATGGCATGAGAACTTCGTGACGCATACACAAGTTTCAATAACCGATTCGATCAAGTGGAAGAAAGGGTATCAGTGATCGAAGATCAAATCAATGAAATAAAGCGAGAAGACAAGGTTAGAGAAAGAAGAGTAAAAAGAAATGAACAAAGCCTCCAAGAAATATGGGACTATGCGAAAAGACCAAATCTACGTTTGATTGGTGTTCTCTCGGCAAAAGCCCTACAAGCCAGAAGAGAGTGGGGGCCAATATTCAAAATTCTTAAAGAATTTTCAACCCAGAATTTCATATCCAGCCAAACTAAGCTTCATAAGTGAAGGAGAAATAAAATCCTTTACAGACAAGCAAATGCTGAGAGATTTTGTCATCACCAGGCCTGCCTTACAAGAGCTACTGAAGGAAGCACTAAACATGGAAAGAAACAACTGCTACCAGCCACTGCAAAAAGTGATGGGGAGAATGGAACCAAGCTGGAAAACACTCTTCAGGATATTATCCAGGAGAACTTCCCCAACCTAGCAAGGCAGGCCAACATTCAAATTCAGGAACAGAGAACACCACAAAGATACTCCTCGAGAAGAGCAACCCCAAGACACATAATTTTCAGATTCACTAAGGTTGAAATGAAGGAAAAAAATGTTAAGGGCAGCCAGAGAGAAAGGTCGAGTTACCCATAAAGGGAAGCCCATCAGACTAACAGTGGGTCTTTAGGCAAAAGCCCTACAAGCCAGAAGAGAGTGGGGGCCAATATTCAACATTCTTAAAGAAAAGAATTTTCAACCTAGAATTTCGTATCTTGCCAAACTAAGCTTCATAAGTGAAGGAGAAATAAAATGCTTTACAGACAAGCAAATGGTGAGAGATTTTGTCACCACCAGGCCTGCCTTACAGGAGCTCCTGACGGAAGCGCTAAACATGGAAAGAAACAACCAGTACCAGCCACTACAAAAACATGCCAAATTGTCAAGACCATCGATGCTATGAAGAAACTGCATCAATTAATGGGCAAAATAACCAGCTAACATCATAATGACAGGATCAAATGCACATGTAACAGTATTAACCTTAAATGTAAATGGGCTAAATGCCCCAATTAAAAGGCACAGATTGGCAAATTGGATAAAGAGTCAAGACCCATCAGTGTGCTGTATTCAGGAGACCCATCTCACATGCAAAGACGCGCACATAGGCTCAAAATAAAGGGATGGAGAAAGATCTACCAAGCAAATGGAAAGCCAAAAAAAGCAGGGGTTGCAATCCTAGTCTCTGATAAAATAGACTTTAAACCAACAAAGATCAAAAGAGACAAAGAATTTTGTATTTTTGGTAGAATCATGGTTTTGCCATCTTGCCCAGGCTGGTTTTGAACTCCTGAGCTCAAATGATCCTCCCACCTCGGCCTCCCAAAGTGTTGAGATTACAAATGTGAGCCACTGAGCCTGGCAGGGCTGGTAATTTTGAAGCCTGAATTTAGCTTTAGTGGGTGGATAGACTCATGGAATGGATGATCTATATTCCACAACTGCAGGGAGGTCAAGTTAAATAATGGGATTCATAAACAAGGTAATTAGTTGCAAAGCTAGGGAAGGGTCACTACATATGACCCTTGTGAGTTCTTTTTTAAAATCCTATGGAGAAAATAAAATCCTATGGAGAGCTTGGACCTTTAAGTCTGAGTAAACAGAGGATCATTATTCTTGGTGAGATTCTGAAATTAATGTTTTGAGATACCATAGCAATATTTTAATATTAATATATCTATAAAGAAAGCTACAGGACTACACAAGCTGCCAGTTGTAGATGGAAAGAACTTCATTCCCTAGCTAATGTTTTGTTTTAATAGTAAAAGTAATAACATACATTTTTTAAGAGCAAGGAAAGGTATTTTTGGGATTTTATTATAAAAGGATCATGCACTTAAAAAGGATGACCACTTTAGAATATATTATATAAGGAAGCAATGTAAGTTTCTAAATTATTTTCCTGAAAACGGTAGCTTTATATTTTTAGAGCAAAAGAGAGATTTATCTAGGATTAATGGAGCTCCGATTTTTACTTCTGAAGACTTACTGTTATAAATTCTAATGCAGAGAATATTTTAGGTGAGGAATAAGAACTTATGGCAGTTTATACTTTTTTTTTTTTTTTGAGATGGAGTTTTGCTCTTGTTGCCCAGGGTGGAGTGCAATGGCATGATCTCAGCTCACTGCAAACTCCAGGTTCAAGCAATTCTCCCGCCTTAGCCTCCCAAGTAGCTGGGATTGCAGGTGCCCACCACCATGGCTGGCTAATTTTTGTATTTTTAGTAGAGATGGGGTTTTACCATGTTGGCCAGGCTGGTTTCAAACTCCTGACCTCAGGTGATCCACCTGTCTCGGCCTCCTAGAGTGCTGGGATTACAGGTGTAAGCCACCATGCCTGGCCATTTATACCTTTTAGCACTTATGTGTATATCTCATTAGATATATTGTTTTGAGGATATATTAGTGTACTTAATATTTTTATGTTCTTCTAGGCTGGGCGCGGTGGCTCATGCCTGCAATCCCAGCACTTTGGGAGGCTGAGGCGGGCAGATCAGCTGAGGTCAGGAGTTTGAGACCAGCCTGGCCAACATGGTGAAACCCCCATCTGTACTAAAAATGCAAAAATTAGCTGGGCGTGGTGGCGGGCGCCTGTAATCCCAGCTACTTGGGAGGCCGAGGTAGGAGAATTTCTTGAACCCAGGAGACAGAGGTTGCAATCAGCCAAGATCACACCACTGCACTCCAGACTGGGCAACAGAGCAAGACTCTGTCTCAAAAAAAAAAAAAAGAAAAATATTTTATGTACTTCTAATCTTGCTTATAATCATAACCATGTATTACTTGAATAAAATAATGAACAGAATTTGAGGGGATTGAGAAAACAAGGTAAATGGAAAATAAATGAAAAATGTATTCTACTTGAGATTAGTCTTTTTCTGAACCAAGGCCACTATGTTTTTTTTGAGACAGGTCTCACTCTGCCACCAAGGCTAGAGTGCAGTGGTGCAATTTCGGCTCACTGCATCCTCGACCTCCTGAACTCAAGCAATCCTCTCACCTCAGCCTCTCAAGTAGCTGGGAATACAGGTGCGTGTCACCACGCCCAGCTAATTTTTGTGTTTTTTGTAGGGATGGGGTTTCACCGTGTTGCCCAGGTGGTCTTGAACTCCAGAGCTCAAGTGATCACCCTGCCTCGACTTCCCAAATTGCTGGGATTACAGGTGTGCGCTACCATGCCTGGCCTCACCAACTCTGAATTGTCTAGTGTTTTTATTTTCTTTAGGGTGCCACCTCCTCAGAACATCTACTCCCCTCAAACAAATTTAATAACAAAACATTTCTATGTAGTATTTTTTTTTTTTTTTTAGATAGAGTCTTGCTCTGTCACCCAGGCTGGAGTGCAGTGGCACAATCTTGGCTCACTGCTACCTCCAGTTCCCAGGTTCAAGAGATTCTCCTGCCTCCGCCTCCCAAGTAGCTGGGAGTATAGGCATGTGCCACCATGCCCGGCTACCTTTTTATATTTTTTGTAGAGATGCAGTTTCACCATGTTGCCCAGGCTAGGCTTGATCTTTTGGGCTCAAGCTATCTGCCTGTCCTAGCCTCCCAGGGGACTGGATTACAAGACATGAGCCACGATGCCTTGCCTGCGTCCAACAATTTTAGCCAACATTGTTTTTCTCCTATCCTAAACTCTCTTTCAAGCATGAAAGCCTGAATCTGTAGTATGTAGCACAACATTTTATTAGATAATGGCCCATTCGCTAATTGTTCATGTATGTCTTGTCTAATCTTATTCATGTAAATCTTGAGACGGTCTCACTTCAGTCTCCCAGGCTGGAGTGCAGTGGCGCAATCATGGCTCATTGTAGCCTTGACCTCCCAGGCTCAAGCGATTTTTCCCACCTCAGCCTCCCAAGTAGGTGGGACACAGGCACGTGCCACCATGCCCAGTTAATCAGTTTATTTAGTTTTTGTGGAGACAGGGTCTCACCATATTGCCTAGGCTGGTCACAAACTCCTGGGCTCAAGCAGTCCTCCCGCATCAGCCTCCCAAAGAGCTGAGATTACAGGCGTGAGCTACTATGCCCAGCCAAAATTGTTATTCTTGATGGGCAGACTTTATGACTTAAAAAAAAAACATATGCCTCAGAGTGCTGTGCATATTGTATATACTTAGCAAATATTTGATTTATTAATACTTTCTTTTTAGTAGTTGTATTATTCTGCAAAATCCTATTAAAAGAACGACTAAAGCAATAACCAAGAGACGAGGAGACCTGAAGTTAGTCAGCTTTGCTAACTTTTGCAAGCTTTGAACACTTAACCTTTTTCTAGATTAGAGGAAACTGTGTATATTAATCAAAAGCCATATTAGATTCCGGAGTGTTTTTAGACATAGTGATCAACATGTGAAAACAAACAGCTGATTAGCAGGATATTTTCTTATTAGTGTTGGTGAATTTATGCTGAAGTAGTCTCGTTGCATTTAGATGTCCTCTGACTGGGGGCCTGCGTATTTACCAGATAGTCTAGGTTTAGGGAGAGTATCACAGAATAGTGATTTGTATTTGGTTTCTTTGATGTTAGTTGATCTATATTATTGATTAAATCCCTTTATGTTGGACTTACCAGCATTAAGGGCTAACAACTTTCTTGACAACTCTAGTCATTGATAGCTCTTGATACTGTTGGTCACTGACTGTTGTAATAGTAAAATGACTAACTTGTTTATATTAACTAGAGAAAAGCAGCTAACATTTTTGTTACAGTAAATCTTGATCTTGACACATAGCTGACAGAACAAGCAGCAGGATACTGGTTTGAAATCTTTCCCTGTAATTAGAATCTGTGGAATATTCACTAGTACATTATGTTGATTGCCTCTCTTTTTGTTCATAGTGTAACATTCATACTAGTTCTTAAATTTCATTGTCTTAATACATTTCTTTTTGTAAGACAGGACAAAAAAGATTTCAAGGCTTCTGTAAGATGACAGTACAACAGAGTATATCACTCTCTTCTTGTAAACATATATGAACTTTAAAAAATATGTGCATTATTATCTTGATGGTCCTTAGTTGTCAAGTTTTAAGCTAGAGCAAATTTAAACAGCTTCATAAGCTATTGAAAAACAGAGTTTACAATAGAAGATCTAACATATAGTTAAGCATAATGGGACTGGTGAACTCCTTGTAGAAAACTTTAAATCAAGAACATTACATAGATTATGGATGTTCTAAGTGGTATGCCAGATGTTAAAGAAGTAATTCATATTAAAAAACACTCTTATAGAAAATACCTTATGTATAATTACTTATTTCAAATTCTTGGTGTATTAACTGAACTACTGACATGACTAGTGTAGTAGATGATAAAAACAGTTGGAATCCTATCCAAGTGAGTCTTTATGAGAAACTTCTATCCTTAATAGGTATTATAAGGGAAAATAAGGTTAAGTTTGTAACTGGCAGTGTTACAGACTGCCAAAATTTAGCTGATAAAACTTATCAGAATTTGGTTATACATGTTGTAAAATTCAATGCAACAACAAGATCTTTGTAACCTTCAACAAAAGCACATGACCCATTGCCCACTTCTTGAAAAATAATTGCTAAGGAATAAGGCTAAGGGCCAGGGAGGGCTATAGACAGGGTTTTTCTCTCAGGGAACAAAACCTGGACTTATAACTGGGTTGACCAATGAACGTACTCTCTTGCCCTGGCAGTTTACCTTCATGACTACCGTATGTTTTCCACTTTTCCCTTTTCTGAATGGAAATTTCTATTGTAGATATATTTTTTCTACTTCATTCCATATTATTCATAATACAAGTAAAAGAAGAAGTACAACTTGCGTTTTAGTTTATAGGTCACCAGACCACAATGAATCGCCTTTAGAGTTAGTGGAAAGAATTGAAAATCACATAGAGACCTTGGACCTGAATGTAGGAGCTGGATAGGACTTTCTGGAAGTCTTTGTTAGGAATGGAGATGTTTTATGCATAGAAGAAAGATTTTATGTGTAGGAATAAGTGGGTGTTTGGATGAAGAAAGACTGACACATACTTAATATTTGCAAAGACTCAGGCAAGGATACAAATGGAGGGCCGGGTGTGGTGGCTCACACCTGTAATCCCACCACTTTTCAGAATCTCAAAGATTGCTTGAGCCCAGGAGTTTTAAGACCAGCCCTCACAACATAGTGACACCTCCTCTCTACAAAAAATAAAAAAAAATTAGCTGGGTGTCCTGCACGCCTGTAGTCTCAGCTACTTGGGAACCTAAGATGGGAGGATCACTTGAGGCTGGGAGATTGAGGCTGCAGTGATCATGCCACTGCACTCCAGCCTGGGCAATAGAGACCCTGTCTCTTAAAAAATACCAAGAAACATCAGCAACTATTAAATAAAAAAATGTGGCTGGGCGCGGTGGCTCATGCCTGTAATCCCAGCACTTTGAGAGGCTGAGGCAGGTGGATCATGAGGTCAGGAGTTCGAGACCAGCTTGGCCAACATGGTGAAACTCCATCTCTGTATGTATATTGAGCTGCTAAAACTAGATACAGTTGACCCTTGAACAATATGGATTTGAATAGTGCAGGTCTACTTATACACAGATTTTTTTCTTTTCTTTTTTTTTTTTTTTTTTTTTGAGACGGAGTCTCACCCTGTCGCCCAGGCTGGAGTGCAGTGGCGCGATCTCGGCTCACTGCAAGCTCCGCCTCCTGGGTTCAGGCCATTCTCCTGCCTCAGCCTCCCGAGTAGCTGGGACTACAGGCGCCTGCAATGACGCCCGGCTAATTTTTTGTATTTTTAGTAGAGACGGGGTTTCACTTATACACAGATTTTTTTTCAATGAATATATTGGAAAAATTTTTGGAGATTTGCACCAATTTGAAAAAGCCACAGATGAGCCGCATGGCTTAGAAACATTAAAAAATTGAGAGAGATATGTTGTGAATGCATAAAATACAAGTAGATACTAGTTTATTTTATCAGGTACTACCATAAAATATATACATCTATTATTAAAAGTTAAAATTTATCAAAACTTATGCATGCAAACACAGATCATACATGGCCTCATTTGCAGTCAAGAAAAATGCAAACAGAAAATGCAGTATTAAACCATAACTGCATAAAATTAACTGTAATATATATTATAATACTATAGTAATTGCATAGCCACCTCTTGTTGCTTTTACAGTAAACTCAAGTACTGTAAGTATTCGAGGTGCTAATCATCTCCATGTGAGCACTTCATCGTTCCAGTAAATGGCATATCACAGTAAAAGTGATCTCTTGTGTTTCTCATGTATTTTTTATTGTGTTTAGTGCAGTACCCTAAACCTTGAATAACACTATGTGACCCATATCAAGTGCCACTTGTGATCCTGGAAGTGTTCCCAAGAAGCAGAGAAAATCATGACATTATAGGAAAATTTGAATTGTTTGATATGTAAAGTAGATTGAAGTTTGCAGCTGTGGTTGCCTGCCACTTCAGACAGGTGATTCTTGCTGTAAACAGATGACATAAACTTACGATAAATACAGTACAGTACTGAAAATGTATTTTCTCTTCTTTATGATTTTCTTTCCTTTTACTTCCCTCTCCTCTTCTTCCCCCCCATCTCTTTTCTTTCCCTCCCTCCCTCCTTCCATTCTCTCCCTCCCTTTCTTTCTTCCTTCTTTCTTACCTTTATTTGTTTATTTTTTGTTTTTGAGACGGAGTCTCGCTCTGTCACCCAGGCTGGAGTGCAGTGGCACAATCTCGGCTCACTGTAACCTCCACCTCCTGGGTTCAAGTGACTCTCCTGCCTTAGTGTCCCAAGTAGCTGGGACTACAGGCACATGCCACCATGCCCAGCTAAGTTTTGTATTTGTAGTAGAGATGGGGATTTCACCATGTTGGCCAGGCTGGTCTCAAACTCCTGACCTCAAGTGATCTGCCTGCCTTGCCTCCCAAAGTGCTGGGATTACAGGCATGAGCCATCATGCCCTGCCTTTATGATTTTCTTAATAACATTTTCCTTCTCTGCTTACTTTATTGTAAGAATACGCTGTGGAAGGCATATAATATGTGTTATCAACTGTTTATATTTTTGGTAAGGCTTTTGATTGTCAGGCTATTAGTAAAGCTTTTCTGGAGTCCAAAGTTATACTCAGATTTTCAACCTTGCGGGGAGTTGTGCCCCAGCTTCTGTGTTGTTCAAGGGTCAACTGTAATTGAAGTCTTTAATTTGATTTTATTTTTCCTTAAAGATTATGATACCAGTAATTTTTTTTCATTGAGCAGTCTTTCTTTGACATTCTCCCTTCCAAAATAGAAATATCTTGAAAATGTAAGTTCTGTGTACTATACATAGAGTAAGATGTTTTCACAATGAGGATTTTCTTTTTACTTCTTTGTAAAATTTTATTAGATGATTCAGTGATAAAAAGGAAGCCCTATTGATATATGCAACAACATGAATGAATCTCAGAAGCATTATGCTGAATAAATTAAGCCAGGCAAAAATAGCATGCATGTTTAAGATTCCATTCATATAAAATGCCAGGAAATGCAAACTAATCTATTGTGAAAGGAAGCTTGCCTGGAGACTGGGTGCTGATATTGGTGCAGGAGAAAAGCGAAAGGATAGATTATATAGGGGCAGAGTAAAGTTTTTTTTTTTAAGACAGAGTTTCTGTCTTGTTGCCCAGGCTGTAGTGCAATGGCACGATCTTGGCTCACTGCAATCTCTACCTCCTAGGTTCAAGTGATTCTCCTGCCTCAGCTTCCCGAGTAGCTGAGATTACAGGCACCCACCACCACGCCCAGCTAATTTTTTTATTTTTAGTAGAGTCATAGTTTCACTATGTTGGCCAGGCTGGTCTCAAACTCCCGACCTCAGGTGATCCACCCGCCTCAGCCTCCCAAAGTCCTGGGATTACAGGCTTGAGCCACCGCGCATGGCCCAGAGTAAACTTTTGAGGCGATAGAAATGTTTGGTTTTTGTTTTCTTCATTGTGTTTAGTGATTGGTATACACGCATAATAAAACCGATCAATTGTACACTTTTTTTTTCTTCTTTGAGACAGCATCTCGCTCTGTCACCCAGGCTGGAGTGGCGTGATCTCTGCTCACCTCAACCTTCACCTCCCAGGTTCAAGCGAGTCTCGTGCCTCAGCCTCCCGAGTATCTGGGACTACAGGCATGCACCACCGTGCCGAGCTAATTTTTTGTATTTTATTTTATTTTTGTTTTGTAGAGATGGGGTTTTGCTATGTTGCCAAAACTGATCTTAAACTCCTGAGCTCAAGCAATTCTCCCACCTTGGCCTCCCAAAGTGCTAGAATTACAGGTGTGAGCCACTGTGCCTGACCCCAACTGTATACTTTAAATGTGTGCAGATTTTTTAATATTAAAGTTTATTTTATTTATTTTTTTGAGATGGGGTCTTACTCTGGTGGCCAGGCTGGAGTACAGTGGCATGATCACAGCTCACTGCAGCGTTGACCTCCCCAGGCTCAAGCGATCCTCCAGCCTCAGCCCCCTGAGAAGCTGGGACTACAAGTGCACGCCACTATGCCTGGCTAACTTGTATTTTTTGTAGAGATAGGGTTTTGCCATGTTCCCCAGGCTGGTCTTGAACTCCTGGGCTCAAGCAGTCCACCTGCCTTGGCCTCCCAAAGTGCTGGGATTACAGGTGTGAGTCACCACACCCAGCCTAAGTATATGCAGTTTTATTGTACTTCAGTTTCACAAAAGTTAGTAAAACATTAAATTAAATATACTTTTTGGATTTTTCAGGAAGAATACTTAACGCTATTTAGGAAAGTGAGCCTGGAATATAAAAGTTGACTATTGGACAGAACTATCATTTCCTTTTCTATCTTTGTTAGGGTATTTGTATTTTGGTTCTAACTTTATTATTTACTTAATGATCTTTTCCTAGTCACTTAAGTTCTGAGACAAAAGAACCTCCAAAACTTTGATCAGAATTGTAGGAATTTAGGTATATGACTAGCTTGACTGAAATTAGAAAAGTTACAAGTACAGTTAAATTGTGATGTTCTACCATTGACTTGGAAACTTGCCTGGAATGGAGGGGAGAAGGGTGAGGGCTGGGTTAGGCTGGGAAAGTTGGGATAGTGAAAAGAAGAAATGCCCAGTGATAAATTTGGAACTCTGTCTTTTCCTTATGATATGAAGTTATATTTGGGTTTAACTAAGCTTTTAGAAAATCTCCAGCCTGGCCAACACAGCAAGACCCCATCTCTACAAACAATACAAATATTAGCCAGGTGTGATGATATGTGTCTGTAGTCCCAGCTACTCGGGAAGCTGAGGCTGGAGGATTGATTGAGCCTAGAGGATTGATTGAGCCTGGGAGGTTGACGCTGCAGTGAACCATGATTGCACCACTGCACTCCAACCTGGGTGACAGACTGGGACCCTGTCTTTAAAAAAAGAGAGAGAGAGAGAAAGAGAGAAAGGAGGGAGGGAGGGGGAGAGAGAGACAGAGAGGGAGAGAGAGAGAAAGAGAGAAAGAAAAAGGAAAGGAAAAGAAAAGAAAGAAGGAAGGAAGAAAAGAAAAGAAAGAAAGAAATCTAAGTTAAAGCAAGGAGACTCCAGAATGAGATTACTGAGAATAGAAGATCCAGGATAATTCACTTCCATGAAAAGTTTGGATAATAAAGTAGAATAAGGACAGACAGGAGGAGCCACTTGTGAGGACAAGGAGGCCAATTTTAAGATCATAGATGAAAAGTGTAGAACAGCAAAGAAAAAAGCTACTCAGGAAGTCTCAATAGGCAAAATTCAGAGCTGCTAATTTTAAAGAGAGCAATTTTGACTTGAAACCTAGTAATTGAACCAGAAGCTTTAATAGGCATTTTTGGGCACCAGCGGACCTGAGGAGAATTCAGTTTCTTCCTTGGATTGGGAATAGATCAGCTATTGAGTAGGGACAAATATTGCTTTAAAGGAAGCTAGTGAGTGGAAGGGGAGTTACAACCCAGAACTTCAAAGAAATTATTTAATTATTTTAAACCAGTGCGAAGCTAATTGCAAGGGCATATGAATAACTTACCTCATTGATCTCTAGTAATACTGCTTATGCTCTGAGTATCTCTTGTAGTTGTGTATTTAAATAGACCTAAATAGACAAGGTATCTTCAGAGGCAAGAAAAGGAGACTGAGTCTCAGGACTTGGTATTCTATGTGTTGGCAGCATGAAGTTGCCTAAGGCAGAGTGGTAATCTGGTTTGTGGAATCAGTCCTAGAATTAGTTATTGGTCTGACAGTCTGTCAGATGTAAGTAGGTAATATTCTGAGGTATTCTAGATACTTTGTGTAGAAAAGGTTCCTTTGCTTTTATGAGTTGAGGAAGGGAAAAAAGTAATAAGGAGTGTTCTATTCTCTAAATTTAAGAAGAGGCTGGGCATGGTGGCTCATGCCTGTATCCCAGCACTTCGGGAGGCTGAGGTGGGAGGAATACTTGAGGCCAAGAGTTCAAGGCCAGCCTGGGCAACATAGTGAGACCTCATCTCAAAAAAAAAAAATAAATAAAAACAAATTATAATGATAATAAATTTAAGCAGAGTATTAGTAACTTTCTGATTCTCATGTTCTATAAACATGGTGTGGGCTCATACCTAGCATATAATAGTCAACAATTCTGTGGGATATATTATCTGACACAGTCCTATCCCAAGACCCCTCTGGAACTCTTAGGATAATTCTTACATGAAAAACACACACACACACACAAACACACACACATTGTCGGCAAAAACAATAAAATATAGCAACTAACATCTTTTTGTTTTTCTTCTGGAAGTATTATTTAATGCTTTATTTTTAAGAATAAACAGTTTCCTTTTTCTTTTGTTATGTTAATTTACTTAATAATTATACATATTTATGGAGTACAGTGTTGTTACAGCATCTTTAGGGTGTCTCCTTTCTGGCCGGAAACCTGTGGCTGGTGGCGCCTTTGTCTAGGCCCGCTGGGCTTGTTCCATCCACTTGGCCTGGCAGGCTCACGCTACCAGCCGGGATCACTTGTTTTTATTAATCTTCCTCAAATGTATGTATAGCTTACATTTATTTCAGTGTTTAATATTAGAAATGTCTTGGGGTATTTATTTAGAAGTTTGGTGATATTTTTGTGGCCAGAAGTATACCTCAGGAACTTGACTCTTGTTTATATCAGTTAACCTGTGGTGAAATTGGTTTCCTTCTACCTGGTATCATTTGAAGTTGCAGTTTCCAAGAACCTATCCATGATGTTAAATGAGGACTTAATTGTATTCTTGGTATTTTGTTTAAATAACAGTTTGGGATTTTCAACAGATTACTCCCTGAAAATATATTGTGTGAGAGAAGAGTTCCAATGCTGATATTGAAGATACTTATGCAGTCATCCCTGGTATCTCTTGGGGATTGATTCTAGGCCCACCAGGATACCAAAATCTGCAAATGCTCAAGTCCCTTAAATAAAATGTTTAGTATGCACACACCCCTCACCCCCTATATACTTTAAATCATCTCTAGATTATTTATAATACCTATTGCAATATAAATACTGTGTGAATAGTTGTTATAGTGTATTTTTAAATTTTGTATTATTTTTATTTTTGAGATGGGGTCTCACTCTGTCATCCAGGCTGGAGTGCAGTGGTGCTATCTCGGCTCACTGCAACCTCTGCCTCCTTGGCTCAAGCAATCCTCCCACCTGAGCCACTTGAGTAGTTGGGACTACAGGTGCGCGCCACCACTTCTGCCTAATTTTTATATTTTTTTGGTAGAGATGGGGTTTCACCATGTTGCCCAGGCTGGTCTCGAACTCCTGGGCTCAAGCAATCTGCCTGCCTCAGCCTCCCAGGGTGCTGGGATTACAGGCATGAGCTACAGTGACTAGCTCGCAGAAGTACTTTCTATCTAAGTGTTTATTATACTCGTATTTATTCTCTGAATATTCTTAATCTGAGTCCCTGTATTTTACTATGTTTTAAAATTTTTGTTGTGGCAAAATATATAAAACATATTTGCCATTTTAACCATTTTAAAGTGTACAGTTCACAGACACGAACTACATTCACAATATTTTGCAGCCATCACCACTATCTTTTTCTAAAACCTTTCATCATACCAAACAGAAACTCGACTCATTAACCATTAATGCTCCCAACCCCTTCCCCTAAACCCTCATAACACCCAGTAAACTTTTACTCTTTATGAATTTGCCAATTCAAATTACTTCACATAAGTGGTATCATATAATATGTGTCCTTTTGTATCTGGCTTATTTCACTTAGCATAATGTTTTCAAAGTTCATTCATGTTGTAACATGTATCAGAACTTCATTCCTTTTTATGACTGAATAATACCCCATTGTAACTAATAACTTATTTTAAAAAGTGGTCAGTTTTTCACTCACATCCTTCTCTAACATTTCTCTTACAAGGCTACAGTTTTTGTATCTTGCTAAATGTCAGATGTTATAAATTGATGTAGCACACCAGCTTGAAAATGATGTAGGATATCATTAATTCAGTAAAATTTTTGTGTTTTGGTTCTACTCCATTTAAGTTTGGGGGCAGTAAAACAATTCTGTAAATTCACCTGACCTAGTCCCAGCCTCGTTTTCTGGGTTTGGAGGTGGGGGTGCAGCTAAAAGCCGCTAATGATTTTGTCACAGTTTCATAATCCTGAAATTTTTGTTGTCTTCACTTGAGTCTCAACTGGAAATCCGCTGCTTCATGGAGGTGGAGTTCAGCTGTTTGAACTGGGAAGCTGGAACTTACCCTTCTAGAGATGCGAACAAGTCCTTTTCCCTGCTGCTTCTTAACCACAGTTAATATGCATAATGGTTAATCCCATGCTGTTCTCTAGATGGAATTAGATAAGTGAACAGTAGGAGAATATATAATTCTTTAATCACAACCATTCAGCATAAAATTATATTAGCCTAAACAAGCAAAAAGGTCATCACTTTGTTGGCTAAAAATTTCAAGCTTGATCTTCTTCTATATCTTTATATATGCTGAGTTTATAAGGAAACTGCAGTTTAAATAGATTAATTTTGTTGCTTTTAGCCTAGTGTCACAGCCTAAGATGAATTTGATTTAATTCTGTTACCTTTTAGCTATCCCTACCAACTTTGTCATTTACAAAACTGATGCACATGCTTTCTATGTCATTCTGATTTTAAAAATGTTTAACAGTCATGATCAATAACAAAAGCCAGTTGGCTGGTTTTTTTTGTTTGTTTTCTGTTTTCTTGAGACGGAGTCTGGCTCTGTCGCCGAGGCTGGAGGGCAGTGGCACCATCTCAGCTTACTGCAATCTCTGCCTCCTGGGTTCCAGTGATTCTCCTGCCTCAGCCTCCCAGGTAGCTGGGACTATAGGCGCATGCCACCATGCACAGGTAATTTTCTATTTTTAGTAGAGACGGGGTTTTACCATGTTGGCCAGGCTGGTCTCACTGTGTTGCCCAGGCTGGAATGCAGTGGTACCTCAATCTCCCAGGCCCAAGCAATCCTCCCACTTTAGCCTCCTGTGTAGCTGGAACTATGGGTGCATGGCACTACACCTGGCTAATTCTTGAATGTTTTGTAGCGGTGAGGGTCTTGCTGTTTTGCCTAGGCTGGTCTCAAACTCCTGGCATTAAGCGATCTTCCTGCATTCTGCATTGGCCTCCCAAAGTATTGGGATTTCTGGATTTCTAACATAAAATTAACCACTTTAACTTTTTTTTTTTTTTTTTTTTTTTTTTTTTTTTTTAGACAGGGTCTCACTCTGTCACCCAGGCTGGAGTGCAGTGGCTTGATCATGGCTCACTGTAGCCTTGACCTCCTTGGCTCAAGTAATCCTCCCAGCTCAGCCTCCCGAGTAGCTGGTACTACAGGCATGCATCACCATGCCTGGCTAATTTTTAAGTTTTTTTAATAGAGATGAGGTCTTACTACATTGCCCAGGCTGGTCTCAAACTCCTGGGCTCAAGTGATCCTCATGCCTTGGCCTTCCAAAGTGCTGGGGTTATAGGCATGAGCCATTGTGCCTGGCCCATTTTAATCACCTTTAAGTGAACATTTCAGTGGTATTAATTACATTCACAATGTTGCCCAATCACCATGCCTATCTACTTTCAACATTTTTCATGACTCCATTTCTCTCAAATTTACATGGAAAAATAATTTTTCTTTCATCACACCAAACAGAAATACTGTACCTGTTATGCAATTATTTCCCATTCCTCTTCCTCCCCAGCCCCTGATAACCTCCAGTCTACTTTCTACTTCTATGAATTTGCCTGTTCTAAATATTTCATATAGTGGAATCATACAATATTTGCCATTTTGTGTCTGGCTTATTTCACTTAGCATAATGTTTTCAAGGTTCATCCATTTGTAGCATATATCAGAACTTCATTCCTTTGTTTGTTTGTTTTTATGAGTCGAAGTCTCGCTGTGTTGCCCAGGCTGGAGTGCAATGGCGTGATCTCTGCTCACTGCAACCTCCACCTCCCAGGCTGAAGCAATTCTGCCTCAGCCACCCAAGTAGCTGGGACTACAGGCACCCACCACCACACCCGGCTCATTTTTGTATTTTTAGTAGAGACGGGATTTCACCATGTTGGCCAGGCTGGTTTTGAACTCCTGACCTCAAGTGCTCCGCCTGTCTCAGCCTCCCAAAGTGTTGAGATTACAGGCGTGAGCCACCATGCCTGGCCCATTCCTTTTTTTGTAGTTACAGGAACAACACAGAAGAGAGACAATATTAAAAATATGTACTTACTAGTTGAACTGCGGAAACATGCTCACTGAAACACTTTGACTTGCATTAATGCTTTACATACCCATATTTATATTAAAAATTCTCATGCAACATGAAAATAGAAAAACTCCCTATACCTGATTTCCGTTCCCCATTTTCCCACTTGCAGTCATTTACTTAGGTAGCTTTTCACCCCATGGGGAAGAAAAAATCTAGGGTACAGAACTACCAGTAACAGGGAAGAGAGAATTTTTTTTTTTTTTTTTTGAGAATGAAATGTTACTCATCATAGCATATTCTTAAACATGTGCTCCATATATGTGGCAAGGTAGCTGAATGTCTTTTGGCATAATTGTTACATGTTTGGCATGGATAGCAGAGTGGTTGATGTCTTCAAAAAGGCCAACCATCATTTGCCTCGTGCAGAGCACCAGTAACTGTATTCTGAAAGCACAGATCTGTTTTGAAGTCCCATACCAGATGCTGGAAAGGAGGTTTGTGAATCAGAAGTTCAGTGGACTTGTGATAAGGTTCAGTGTCACAGAGTACCAGGCCTGTAATGATGACGTTTCTTTACCCCTCCAATAGAGGGTGCACTCTTGTGAATGGCTTTTGTGGCTAATTGCTTCCTGGGTGCTTTACCATGGTCAGTTTGCAGGCTATCTGTTTTGTACAGGCCATGCTATAGAGACTTGTTTACTTATTCTTCAGCTCCCTCTGCAGGAGCTCAGTGAGCTAAAGGTGCTAGAGAGCTGTAATGGCTGCAAACACCCATTCTTTTTTATGGCTAAATAATACTTCACTGTGTGTATATACCACATTTTATTCATCTTTTTATGGGTTGTTTCCACCTTTCTTCTATTGTAAATAATGCTGCTGTGAATATTGGCATACAAGTATCTGTTTGAATTTCTGTTTTCAATTCTTTTTGGAACAGAGTTGTCAGGTCATGTGGTAATTCTCTGTTTACCTTTTTGAAGAACCACCAGTCTGTTTTCCAGAACAGCTGTACCCTTTTACATTTCCACCAAGAGTGTATGGATGTTGCAGGTTTTTTTACATTCTTGTTATTTATTCATTTTATTTATTTTTATTTTTTGAGATGGAGTCTCACTCTGTCGCCCAGGCTGGAGTGTGGAGTGCAGTGGCGTGATCTTGGCTCACTGCAATCTCTGCCTCCCGGGTTCAAGCCATTCTCCTGCCTCAGCCTCCCGAGTAGCTGGGACTACAGGCACACAACCCCACGCCCAGCTAATTTTTTTGTATTTTTGGTAGAGATAGGGTTTCACCGTGTTGCCCAGGCTGGTTTTGAACTCCTGAGCTCAGGCATTCCGCCCACCTCGGCCTCCCAAAGTGCTAGGATTACAGGCGTGAGCCACCGCGCCCGGCCTTATTCATTTTATTATAGCCATTCTTGTAGGTGTGAAGTTGTATGTATTGTGGTTTTGATTTGCATTTCCCTAATGACTAAAGATGTTGCATCTTTTTATTTAAGTCATTTGCCCTTTTTTAAATTGAGTTGTCATTTTGTTGTTGGATATATAATCCTAGGCTGAGTTTTTTTCTTCTTTCAGTATAGTAAAATTGTTTCTTCTGTTGTCTTGTGGCTTGCATTGTTTCTGATTACAAGTCAGTGATTATTCTTATTTTTGTTTCACTTTATACTTTTTCCCTCTCAGTGCTTTCAAGATTTTCTCTATTACTATTTTTCAGGAATGTATGATATACCTTTGTTTGGTTTTGTTTATCTTACATGTGAGTTTCTTTGAGCATTTTGGATTGGTGGGTTTATCATCAAATTTGGAAGGTGTTTCGTTACTGTTCTTCAAATATGTTTCTGTTCACCCTTCCCTTTTCTTGGTCTCTAAGTACAGGTGTGTAAAAAGCTTGGTGGTTTTTCACAGGTTACTGAGACTGATTATTTTCTCTCCTTTCCTCCCCCCACCCCCAGTTCTAGCTCCTTTTCTTCACCGTACTTCAGATTGGATAGTTCCTATTCCCGTTTCTTCAAGTTCACTGCTCTTTTATTCAGTAGTGTTTAATATGCTTTTAAGGCTACACAGGGCCAGGCACAGTGACTCACCCCTGTAATCCCAGCACTTTGGGAGGCCTAAGCAAGTGGATCACTGGAGCCCAGGAATTCAAGACCAGCCTGGGCAACATGGCGAAACCCTTCCTCTACAGAAAATACAAAAAATTAGCCAGGAGTAGTGGTATACACCTGTAGCCCCAGCTACTTGGGAGGCTGAGGTAGGAGGATTGCTTGAGCCCAGGAGGCAGAGTTTGCAATGAGCCAAGATCATGCCACTGTATTCTCCAGCCTGGGCAACAGAGAAAGACCCTGTCTCAAAAAAAAAAAAGCCACACAATAACTTTTTAGTTCAGATATTATATTTTTCACTCTAAAGTTTTATGTTTCTTTTTAAAATATAGTTTCTATTTCCATGTTTTTATTTTTATTTAAATTCTTGAGCATATTTATAATAGCTGTTTTAAACTTCTTGTATACCAGTTTTTATCATCTCTGTCATTCTTTTGCCTCATAATTTTCTGGTGATTGGTTACAATTTTCTGTTTCTTGTATCTAGTAACTTTTTGATATCTAGTGGACATTGTAAACCTTACGTTATAAGTACCTGAATTTGTTGTCCTTATTTTTAAAATGTTGGATTTTATTCTAGCACACACTTAATCACAGATTAGCTAATCCTCTTTAATCCTGTGTTAAAGCTTTGTAATGGTGAGTCTTGAATAGACTTTAGTATAAGTATGGTTTACCTCTAATACTAAGGATTAACTCTTTTGGGGTCTCTCCTCAATGCTCTGGATGTTCAGTGAGGTGTCTCTTCTGCTTGACTGATAAACTCAATGTGAGCTTTGGGTACTATTCCGCTTTCTAATCCCTGGTAATTGTTTCGTCGGTATATGTTCTTTGCTTAGACTTCAGGAATTTATACTTCGCATTTGTATGTTATTATTTATTCAGAATTTCACGGGGCCCTTTATTATTTTTTTGGAGCTAAGCATGACTCTACCTTATGATATTTACATACAGGAAAGACATGGTTAGTATTATGAAACACATTCGAAGAAAAGAAACATTTTGTTCTATTGGATTCTGCACTAAAGAAACAGTAATGTGAACACACATACTTTGTAGTTTTAGAAGGAAAAGTTTTTCAAAACACACACATATAGGAACAGAGCTTGCATTTTTTAAATCTTATTTTATTTTATTTTTTGAGACGGAGTCTCACTCTGTCACCCAGGCTGGAGTGCAGTGGTGCGATCTTGGCTCACTACAGCCTCTGCCTCCCAGGTTCAAGCGATTCTCCTTACTCAGCCTCCCGAGTAGCTGGGATTACAGGCGCCCACCACCACGCCTGGCTAATTTTTGTATTTTTAGTAGAGACGAGGTTTCACCGTGTTGGCCAGGCTGGTTTCAAACTCCTGACCTCAGGTGATCCACCCAGCTCAGCCTCCCAAAGTGCTGGGATCTGGGATTACAGGCATGAGCCACCACACGCAGCCACAGAGCTTGCATTAAATGTTAACATTTGAAATTTTATCAGTAGTAAGTATGTTTTATGCAAATGAGTACTTAATGTTTTCATATACCATGGGTCTTATGTTGTGTTTGAGTTATTCTTCGAAACTCACCAACATACAGAATGACTTATTTTGTGAATTCATATTTCATCTTTGTCATTACCTAAAGATGGCTTTTAAGCATATAGGTTGGTGACATCAAGTTCTTTGGAAAAGTATATATTTTTTGCCTTTTTAACTTATGTATACTTTCCTTTTTAACTTTGTGTCAGTCAGGATAAATTTTTTAGCCTGGGCAACATAGTAATATCCCATCTTTAAAAAAAAAAATGAAAAAATTAGCAAGGTGTGATGGCATGTTCCTGTGTTCTCAGCTACTTGGGAGTCCTCAGACTCCCAAGGACTCTTGGGAGGATCACTTGAGCCTGGGAGGTCAAGGCTGCGATGAGCTGTGGTTATGCCACTGCACTACAGCCTGGGCAATAGAATGAGACCCTGTCTCAACAACAATGACAACAACAACAACAAAAAAATGGAAAAGTATTGATCCTCATGAGAATTATATAAAATGAAAATTTGAAAACATTAATTTGGTTCTGTTGATGAATTAATCCAGCAGTTAGATTGGTGTACTAGAGTTTACTCTGGAAAAATATTTTCAAGCAAAAGTTATGAGCTCATCAGTGCTGAATTCTTACTAGTTAACAAAGTGACTTCAAACTCTGGCTTCCGCCTTCTGTCCTGAGATAGTATTTCCCACCCAGGGGCTGCTTTCCAGCTTAGGTCCTTGAATGAGACGACTTGGCACATTGCTTCAACATATGTGTCATGGAATGCAACTAAGGCCCAGAAAGTTAAGTGATTTGCTTAAGACCACATAGTTGGTATATTAATAAAGCCTGGCTTCAATGTCAGGCGTTTCTGACTCTAAAAGCCATGATAAAACAGTATCTGTCACTTAACTATTTCCCCTAAGGAACTGTGGGATAACCCTTTACCCTATATCCACTAGACAGTGGAATGACCAGGACCAGAAAGCAGCAGTTGAAACATGCTACAGCTGTTTCTAAACTCTGGAGACCTACACATATCTACTGTTTTTTTTTGGTTTTGTTTGAGATGGAATTTCGCTCTTGTTGCCCAGGCTGGAGTGCAATGGCGCAATCTCGGCTCACCGCAACCTGCGCCTCCTGGGTTTAAGGGATTCTCCTGCCTCAGCCTCCTGAGTAGCTGGGATTACAAGTGCCTGCCACCGCAACTGGCTAATTTTTTTTGTATTTTTAGTAGAGACAGGATTTCACCATGTTGGCCAGGCTGGTTTCTAACTTCTGACCTCAGGTGATCCACCAACCTCGGCCTCCCAAAGTGTTGGGATTACAGGCGTGAGCCACTGCGCCCGGCCTACATCTACCCTTTTTTGACCTCTTAACTATTAGACAAGAGGTAGGTTTTTGGTATGTTATAGTATAAGTCTTTTTCTTTGACAATACAGACAGATTTCCCTCTCTTCAGAGCTAATCATATTATTTACTGGGATGACATCATTGTTTGAAAGGAGGCTAGTGAGATCATTACCACATACATCAATCTTATATATTAGTATAACAGTGTATTAAGTCTCTGACTGGATAGTCATGGCTACAAAATGTTTAAGAAAGTGTTTTTCTTTTCCTTTAATGTTGCATAATAGATACATATTTTTTGGGGTACATGTGATCATTAATCCATTCATAATTTGGAAATACAAAATCTCAGTGTACTTTGGATATTCATTACCTTAAATGTTTGTCCTTTATGCTAGAAACATTTGAATTAATTTTTTCTAGTTATTTTGAAATGTACACTAGATTATTGTAATCACCTTACTGATCTAACCCTACATTTTATTTCTTCCGTCAAACCATATATTTGGGCCCATTAACCAACTTACCTTTATTTCCCCCTCCTCCCCACTACTCTTCCTATCCTCTGGTAACCACCAATCTACTCTCATCTTCATGAGATCTACTTTTTTTAGCTCCTACATATGAGTGACAACATGTGATATTTGTCTCTCTGTGCTTGGCTTATTTTTGTTTTTTGGTAGTGATGAGGTCTCACTATGTTGCCCAGGTTGGTTTCAAACTCTTGAGCTCAAGTGATCCTCCTGCCTTGGCCTCCCAAAGTGCTAGGATTACAGGCGTGAACCACCATGCCTGGACTGCTTGATTTATTTCACTTAACATGTTGCTGCAAATGACACATTTCTTTTTTTTTTTTTTGGACGGAATCTCGCTCTGTCCCCAGGCTGGAGTGCAGTGGGGCGATCTTGGCTTACTGCAACCTCCGCCTCCCGGGTTCAAGTGATTCTCCTGCCTCAGTCTCCCAAGTAGCTGGGACTACAGGCGCGTGCCTCCACGACCAGCTAATTTTTGTATTTTTAGTAGAGACAGAGTTTTGCCACATTGGACAGGAAGGTCTTAATCTCTTGACCTCATGATCTGCCCACCTTGGCTTCCCAAAGTGCTGGGATTACAGGCGTGAGCCACCGCACCTGGCCTCTTTTTTCTGGCTGAATAATATTCCATTGTGTGTATATACCACATTTTCTTTATCCATTCATCTGTTGATGGGCACTTAGGTTAATTCCAAACTTTGGCTATTATGAATGGTGCTGCAATAAACATTAATACAGGTATCTTTTTGATATATTGATTTCCTTTCTTTTGGATATATACCCAGTAGCAATTTGCTGGATCATATGGTAATTCTATTTTTAGTCTTTTGAGGAACAGCTATAGCTGTTCTAATTTACACAATGGCTGTACTAGTTTACATTCCTGCAAACAGTGTACAAGAGTTTCCCTTTCTCCACATCCTCACTAGCATTTGTTATTGCCTGCTTTTCTTTTCTTTTTCTTTCTTTTTTTTTTCCTTGATGGAGTCTTGCTCTGTCACCCAGGCTGGAGTGCAGTGGCACAATCTCGGCTCACTGCAACCTCCACCTCCCAGGTTCAAACAGTTCTCCTGCCTCAGCCTTCCAACTAGCTGGGATTACAGGCGCATGCCACCATGCCTGGCTAATTTTTATATTTTTAGTAGAGATGGGGTTTCACCATGTTGCCCAGGCTGGTCTCGAACTCCTGACCTTGTGATCCACCTGCCTTGGCCTCTGAAAGTGCTGGGATTACAGGTATGTGCCACTGTGCCCAGTCTGCCTGCTTTTCGATATAAGGGGTGAGATTTTAACTCATTATAGTTTTGATTTGCCTTTCTCTGATGATTAGTGATGTTGAACATTTTTTCATGTACCTGTTGGCCATTTATATGTCTTCTTTTGAAGATTTCAGATCATTTGCCCATTTCTTTTTTTTAGAAAGTGTCTCACTTCATTGTCCACACTGGAGTACAGTGGTGCAGTCTTGGCCCACTGCAACATCGGCCTCCTGGACTCAGGTGATTCTCCCACCTCAGCCTCCTGAGTAACTGTGATTACAAGTGCGTGCCACCACACCCAGCTAATTTTTGTATTTTTTGTAGAGACGGGGGTTTCGGCCATGTTGCCCAGGCTGGTCTCGAACTCCTGAGCTCAAGTTATCTGCCTGTCTCTGCCTCCCAAAGTGCTGGGAATTTCCCCATTTAAAAATATAATTTTTTGTGGGTTTTTGTTTTGTTTTTTTGCTAGTAAGTTGTTTGAGCTCCTTATACAGTCTGATTATTAATCCCTTGTAAGATGGGTATTTTGCAAATGTTTTCTCCCATTCTATGGGTTGTCTCTTAATTTTATTGATTGTTGCCTTTGCTGAGCAGAAGTTTTTAGCTTGATCAAATCCCATTTATCTATTTTTGCTTTTGTTATTTGCCCTTTTGAAGTATTACACAAAAAATTTTTTCCCCAGAACAATCTCCTGGAGCATTTCCCCCAATGTTTTTTTCTAGTAGTTTCGTAGTTTCATAATTTCAGGTTTTGGATTTAGGTCTTCAGTCCATTTTGATTTGATTTTTTGTGTATGGTGAAAGATGAGGAGTCTAGTTTCTTGTTTTTGATTTTGAGACAGAGTCTTGCTCTGTCACCAGGCTAGAGTGCAGTGGCACGGTCTCGGCTCACTGCAACCTCCGCCTCCTGGGTTTAGAGCAATTCTCCTGTCTCAGCCTCCTGAGTAGCTGGGATTACAGGCGCCACCACGCTCGGCTAATTTTTGTACTTTTAGTAGAGACGGGGTTTTGCCTTGTTGGCCAGGCTGGTCTCAAACTCTTGACCTCAAGTGATCCACTTGCCTCAGCCTCCCAAAGTGCCGGGATTCCAGACATGAGCCACTGCGTCCAGCCTAGTTTTATTTTTCTGCATATAGTTATACAGTTTTCTCAGCACCATTTATTGAAAAGACTGTTCTTTCCCCCATTGTATGTTCTTTGTGCTTTTTTGTGAAGATGAGTGGATTGTAAATTTTTAGATTTATATCTGGGTTCTCTGTTGTCCATTGGTTTGTGTGTCTGTTTTTATGCCAGTACTGAAACGGGAAGGGTTCCCTTGTCCCCCTCGCAGGGTGTGTGACGGGGGTGTGGCTTGCTTCTTCAGTGCCCTGCTGTTCAAACCTTTAGGGAAACATACAGATGGGCAGGTTATGGGTCTCTGACACCATGGGCAGCATCTAGGGGTGAATGTTTACAGCTCCTGAAGCCCCAGTGGGTTTGTGTTAACGTGTGCTCTTTTAGTTTTGCCATCTCTAGGTGGCTTGTGTTTATCAGCTCAGTTAGACCCTCTGCATTATCGCAAGGGTTTTCTGTATCCCGGATTCTTGCCTTGATGTACCAGAAAAGTCGGATCACATGTGGGCTTGGAGAATGAGTGCAAGATTTTTTTGAATGGTAGAAGTAGCTCTCAGCAGATGGACGGTGAGCCAGAAGGGGATTGGGAAGGCGGTTTTCCGCTGGAGTCGGGCCGCTCAGCGGCCGGACTTTCCTCTGACTGCCCCACCCGAACTCCGCATCATTCTGCTGGTCAGTGGCCTGCCAACATCTGCCAGTGCCTGTCAGTGTGCTCTTCAACTGATGTGTTCCTCTGGACGTCCAGCCACTTGTGCGTTCTACTGCTGATATGTTCCTTCTCAACGTTCAGCCATTTGTGTGTCTCTGCTTGCTGGGGTCTTGGGATTTTTATAGGTACACTTTGGGGGCGTGGCAGGCCAGGGTGGTCTTGGAAAATGCATTTGGGCACCAAGGCAGGAGTGCCTGTCCTCACCTAGGTCCGTGGGCACAGGCCTGAGGGTGGAGCCCTAGCCAGGCACCTGCCTTTCTCTACCCAGCACTTTCCTGCCCTCCTCCTGTATCAGTACCACGCTGTTGTGGTTACTATAGGTTTTTAGTAAGTTTGAAGTCAGGTAGCAGGATGCTGCCAGTTTTGTTATTTGCTCAGGATTGTTTTGGCTATTTGGGGTCTTTTGAGGTTTCATGTATGTTTTAGGATTCTCTTTTTCTTTCTCTATGAAGAATGTCATTGATATTTTGATAGGGATTGCATCGAATTTGTAAATTTCTTTGAATAGTATTGTCATTTTAACAAAATGAATTCTGGCTGGGTGTGGTGGCTCACGCCTGTAATCCCAGCACTTCGGGATACCAAGGCAGGCAGATCACTTGAGGCCAGGAGTTCAAGACCAGCCTGGCCATCATAGTGAAACCCCATCTCTACTAAAAATACAAAAAATTAGCTGGGCATTGTGGTGCGTGCCTGTAATCCCAGCTACTCGGGAGGCTGAGGCAGGAGAATTGCTTGAACCTGGGAGGTCGCGTTTGCCGAGAGCCAAGATCGAGCCACTGCACTCCAGCCTGGGCGACACAGCAAGACTGTCTCAAAAGAAAAAAAAAAAAAAGAAAGGAAAAAAAAGTAATTATTCCAATCCATGAACATAGAATATCTTTCCTTTTTTGTGTGTGTGTCCTCTTCAATTTCTTTCATCAGTGTTTTATAGTTTTTGTTTTATAGATCTTTCACATCTCTGGCTAAGCTGATTCCTAGGTATTTTATATTCTTTGTAGCTATTTTAACTCGGATTACTCACTTGGGATTTCTTTTTTAGATTGTTTACTGTTGGTGTATATAAATTGTATTGATTTTTGTATTTTGATTTTCTATCCTGCAGTCTTTCCTCAATTTATCAGTTCTAACAGTTTTGTGGTGGAATCTTTAGGTTTTTCTGAATATAAGGTCATGTTATCTGGTAACAAGGCTAATTTGACGACCTCCTTTCCAATTTGGAGACCCTTTATTTCTTTCTCTTGCCTAATTGCTCTGGCCTTTCCTTTTTTAATAGCTAAAGACATTTTTTTTTCTTTTGAGACGGAGTCTTGCTCTGTTGCCCAGGCTGGAGTGCAGTGGGGCAATCTTGGCTCATTGCAACCTCTGCCTTCCGGGTTCAAGTGATTCTCCTGCCTCAGCCTCTCAAGTAGCTGGGATTATAGGCGCCCACCACAACGCCCAGCTAATTTTTGTATTTTTAGTAGAGACAAAGTTTTACCACATTGGCCAGGCTGGTCTCGAACTCCTGACCTCAAATGATCCACCCCCCTCGGCTTTCAAAAGTGCTGGGATTACAGGCATGAGCCACTGCGCCCAGCCAGAAAATTATTATAGGGATTTTAAAACAAAAGCCTTGCAACAAATTATATAAATAACACTTTACCTTTATTAAGTGCTTTTCAAAAAATGACATCAAGACCACCCTGGACTGCCAGCATCCTTGCTATCCTATTCACACTCCGTCTTCTAAATCCGAAAATGAAAGCTAATTAGTAATGAGTGTGGCACTTAATATTCCCTAAATGTTAAAGGACTGCCTATTATAAGGTGGCCATTTAAATAGTTGTTCTTTTTTTTTTTTTTTTTTGAGTGAAAAAAGGGTACTTAGACGTTAGAGGTGTTAGATGCATACTGCTTTCTGAAACATTGATTAAAGGCGGAAAATATGTACATCCTAGAATTTAGGAAATGGTGATTTTGGGGGACTTCCTCTTAATCATTTGTCAAATGAACTGGGTGATTCTAGAAGGTTATTGCTGTACTTGTATTTTGGGAATGATAGGGAGGTAGCAGTATATTCCAACCAAATTTATTCCATACAAAATCTGTTACATTTTACAAGTACTTGCAAAACTGAAAGTCATACCTTACTCAAAATTTCTTCCTTAATTTTACCCTCACTGCTTTTAGTCTTTGTATTAAAGTCAGTGAAATTGTCAAAAATGAAGAGACTGGATTATCAAGATACAGTGAATGGAAAGGGATGCCAAAAACTCAGTGTTTATAAATTGAATTTGTTACCATTTGAAATTTCTTTGTTTAATCTTCAGGAGATTTCACCAAAATGATGTATGTCTTGCTGATGATGTCTTTCATATAATTCTAGACAAATTAACTAGAAATGAATGTATATAATTGATATAGTTTGGATATTTGTCCCCTCCAAATCTTATATTGAAATGTGATCCCCAATGTTGGAGGTGGGGCCTGGTGGGAGGTGTTTGGATCATGGAGGCAGATCCCTCATGAGTGCCTGGGTGCTTTCCCTACAGTAATGAGTGCACTCTCACTCTATTAGTTCATGAAAGAGCTGGTTGTTTAAAGGAGCCTGGTACTTCCTCCTCTCTCTCATGCTTCCTCTCTCACCATGTGACATGTTTGTTCTTTGCTGCCCCTTCACTTTCTGTCACAAGTGAAAGCCTTCTGAGGCCTCATGAGAAGCTGAACAGATGCTGGTGCCATGCTTATACAGGCTGCAGAACCGTGAGCCAAACAAACCTCTTTTCTTTATAAAAATTACCCAGCCTCAGGTATTCCTTTATAGCAATGCAAAACAGACTAACATATTAATTGTACTATAGAACTAAAAGTTGGTTAAAAATTCAGCTTCAGAAGCCTGTCTTTCCTAGGTTAAAATTCTGACTCTGCTGCTTCATTGATGTATGACTTTGGACAAGTTACTTAATCTCTTTGGGCTGTGGTTTCCCCCAGCCCTAAAATGAGGATACCAGTATTCCTTGTGGAGTCATCTAAAGGCTTAATACTGGTAAAGAACTTATGGTAGTAAAATGCCACATAATAAGCATTTATATATTAGCTATTGCTTTTGTTATAAAAATAAGAGTTTATTAATGAGGTCAATGTTAGGCTTAAACACTGGAGCACTAAGGTCACGTAATTTCCTGGTGACTGGCAATTTAAAGATGAGATATACCACATGTGAATTGGTATAATAAACCATTTAATGGTGTATTAGACAACATTTATGTGTACTATACAACAGTATACTTCCAATTCCTTTCTCCCATCCTCTGTGCTATTGTTACGTGTTTTACTTTTACATATTCTATGAAGACACTTTACATTTTTTCTCTTACTGAGGTAGACTGCTAGTTATCTTTCACAGTGATTAAAAATAAGAAAAATGCTATTATATTTACCTTCATTTATGCCATTTCCAGTATTCTTATTTCTTTATGGAGGTACATGTATCTCTAATGGCATAATATTTCCTCCAGCCTGAGGTACTTTCTTGTATCCCTTTTTGCTGGTAATGACTTCTCTGTTTTTGTTTCCCTAAAAAAAAAAAAAAAACAACAAAAAAAATCTTTTCTTTTTGAAAGATATTTTCACCAGGTATAGAACTTATGGTTGAGTTTTTTTCTTTTAGTGCTTTCAACATTTCACACCATTGATTTCTGGCTTACATAATTTTTGAAGATAATCCAGCTATAATTTTTTGTTTTTTTTAATGTAATTTTTTTTTCTTCTGGCTGCGTTAAACATTTTCTTTTTATCTTTGGTTTTGAGAAGTTTCAATGTGATTTGTCTAGTTGGTTTTTGGGATTAGAGGTGTGATCTATTCTGCTTGTTCTCTGAACTTCGTAATATCTGTGGTTTTGTGTCTATTCGTTTTGAAAATCCCCAACCTTATCTCCTCAGATATTTATTTGCCCCATTCTCTTTTTTTTTTGTAGGATATCAGGGTTACGTGAATGTTACATCATTGATATGATCTCACAGCTCTTGGGTTTTCTGTTCTGTCTACCTTCCCCTCCCCACTCTCCTCACATTTTCCCCCTTTTGTTTTGTTTTGGATAATCTCTTATGCAACTCTGTTGAGTTTAATCTTGAGCCATTCCAAAGCATTCTTCAAACTGCGTTAGCATATATTTTCTTTGTCTCTGACAATATATTGGGTTTTTCCTTCTTCTTTCTGTGACTTAAAACTTACGGTTGAAACATAAGTGTTTCATATAGGACAGAAGAGACTGAGCCAAGTAGTATCTTTCTTCAGCTTGGGAAGTTAAGTCAGTATAGTTTATAGTTTAGCTTAATTTTGGTCTTGTTGCTATGGTTACCCTCAGTGCTATACAGTCTTCAATTTCCATTCTAGGGTTACTTTTTTTTTTTAGGGGTTAGGGCTTTTTCTTAGAGGTTTTTTCTAATGTTTGCTCTACCTTCAACTTTTGATGTTACCTTCTATTTGTTATCACACCTCAAAGACATTCTGTATAGTCCTATTTCTCTCTCAGTTTTAGGCAGGTGCTGTGTCCCTGGATATTAGGGGTGACACCTTTACATTGATCTTCCTTCTTCCCAGTGATAGGGGATCTGTAAGGTCTGGGGCCATTATGTTTTCCTGCCCTTCCCCAGGGATAAAGGTGTTGTTGTTTTTGTTTTTCCCTGTTATTTTCTTCTAGTTGAGAGTGGGAGATGGGGCAACTAAAAATAGTTATTTTACAAAGGGTATTAGTTCTGTTTGTTTGGTTTTTTAAAAAATATTTTTAATGTTCTGTAGCTATTTCCTTTGGCTAGTTTTTGCTGGGTTGAGTTATCACTGGCACTAGAGATAGATAGTTTTTGACATCAGTTGTCAGGTGTTATTAAATATATTTATAAATATAATTTGGTGAATAATATATATTTTCAGTTTTCATATTGACTGTTTAACTTCTCGAATTATTGTTTAATCATGCATTTTTATTGACAAAAATTTTGCCTGGCAGATAGTAGGCACTCAACAAAGAACTGTTGAACTAATGCATTTACTGTGATTTCCGTTGTCCCTTTCGTATGCATAGTTTTTCTTCTTTATTTCTGATTACTATAATACTTATTTCTGAGAGTGTTAAAAAATATTTTTTGGAGTCTCTTTGAATTTCTGAACATTCAGTTAGAGAGTATCTTTTTTTCCAATCAAAGTAATGTGCATAAGTTTTCCCAGGTTTGAAGGAAGTTGTGTAATTGCACAAAATTCTTATCACATTATTGTGGCTATTGGAGGACCTTTGTACTCCTGGACCTTGATAAGGACTCCCAAGAGAAAGAATAAATAATTCAGTTGGGTGAGTCTGTAATATGCAGATACTCCTCTACTTACCCTGGGATTACAGCCCGATAAACCCATTGTAAGTTGGGAATATTGTATGTTGAAAAGGCATTTCATACACCTAACCTACCAAACATCAGAGCTTAGCCTAGACTGTTTTAAATGTGCTCAGGCCGGGTGTGGTGGCTCATGCCTATCATCCCAGCACTTTGGGAGGCCGAGGTGGGCAGATCATTTGAGGCCAGGAGTTCGAGACCAGCCTGGCCGACATGGTGAAATGCCATCTCTACTAAAAATACAAAATCAGCCTGGCATGGTGGCACATGCCTGTAATCCCAGCTACTTGGGAGACTGAGGCAGGAGAATTGCTTGAACTGAGAGGTGGAGGTTGCAGTGAGCCAAGATGACGCCATTGCACTCCAGCCTGGGCGACAGGAGCAAAACTCCATCTCAAATAAATAAATAAATAAATAAAATATTTATATATATGTGCTCAGAACACTTACATTAGCCTAGAGTTGGGCAAAATCATCTAATGCAAATCAGATTTTATAATAAAGTGTTAAATATCTCATGTAATTTATTGAATACTGTATGGTTTCTACTGAATGTGTATCACTTTCACACCATTGTAAAGTTGAAAAATCAAGTTGGGGACCATCTGTACGTATTTTACAGTAGACACAGTCTATTCTTGGCTGAGTGCAATAATAAGGTCCAAAAGAGGAAGAAGAGGGAGAAACTTAACATCATTTCACTAAAATTTACCAGGGCCTTTTCTGGAGGTGGAGATAAAATTTGTTAAAGGTGATAGCTGCCTCAGATTCCTCAACAACTGAAATGCCTCCTAAGGTTGGCTTTATCATCTTCTTCCAGGTGATTTACTGTTCTTTTGGTGGAACATCCAAAGGGCTGCACTTCAATAATTTAATAGTTGGACTTGTCCTCCTTACAAGAGGCAAAGATGAAGAGAAAGCAAAATGTAAGTACTTTTATTATCTCAAAAATAATACCACATCTATGTACAGAATAATTTATCTCAAAATTCTGATGACAGGTAGAGGATTTGAATTGACATTTTCCCAAAGAAGATATACAAGTGGTAAATAAACACCTGAAAAAATGTGCAACATAATTAGTCATTAGAGAAATACAAATTAAAACTACAGTGAGATACTACTTCACACCTACTAGAGTGGCTAAAAGTAAAAAGCCTGATAATAACAAGTGTTGAGGAAGATGTGGAAAAATTGTAACCCGCATCATACATTGCTGATGGGAGTATAAAATAGTGCAGCAGGTTTGGAAACCAGCCTGGTGGCTCCAAATTGTTAAACATTGTTACTGTGTGTCCCAGCAATTCCACTCCTAAGTATGTACCCAAGAAAATTTAATACATATGTTTACCACACACACACACACACAAAAACTTGTACAGAAATAGTCATAGCATCATTGTTCATAATAGAAAATGGAAACAACCCTAATGTCCACCAGCTGGTAAGTGAATAAACAAAACGTGATATATCCATATGCTGGAAAATTACTCTGGTATAAAAAGGCATAAAGTACTGATTCATGGTACAGTATGGATGAACTTGAAACATTTTGCTTAGTGATAGATGTCAGTCCCAATAGGCCATATATTGTGATTCCATTTATATGAAATTTCAAGATTAGGCAAATCTACAGTGGCAGAAAATGGTAGATTAGTGGTTGCCAGAGGTATCAGGTGACAGGGAAATGGAGAACAACTGCTAATGGATACAGGGTTTCCTTTTGGGTTGGCAAAAATGTTCTGGAATTACATAGGAGTGACAGTTGCACAACCTTATAAATATACTTTAAAAATCACTGAAATGTTTAAAAGGGTGAATTTTATGGGATGTGAATTATGTCTCAATATAACTTATTTTTTTAAATTCTGATGACATAGACATAGTAATCTATTCTTTGTTTCACAAACAAAACCAAAGTTTACTTAATTGATAACATTTTATATACATTATTTGTAAAAGGTTTAATTTTTTTAATGTTTTACTTTTAACTTCAGAAATTAATTTTATTAGGTGAATTATCTAAGCAGAGAAAAGAGTGGCACCTCATTCATTACCTTTAAATCCTGCTGATCAGGGAAATGCTATAATGAGAGGACACCATTTCCCCTGCTAAATGTGAAAGGAAAGATAATCTTAGTTGCTTAGTGTCTGTCTGTATTTCGTAGGATATAGATTTATTTACTTTTAAAAAATTCATTCACTTAATTATTTATAAGGTCTTCTGTCCCCTCATTCTTTTCTTTGAGCTCCCCAAAGACAGATCTGCCTTACCAAAAGCATTTGTAAACATTGCATATTTTATTGAAGATTTCCCAGGGGAAATATGGAAACTGTTTATATTACACAAAATGTAACATTTTGTTCCCAAAATTCGTACGCTTTTATTCTTGACCACCATATGCTGGGTCTTTCTCTCTTCCTTCTTCCTTTTCTAATCTGCCTACTATGGTCTGAATGTTTATGTCTCCCTCAAAATTCATATATTGAAATCCTAACCACCAAGGTGATGGTATTAGGGGATGGGGACTTTGGGAGGTGATTAGGTCATGAGGGTTAATCATAAGTATCTTATGAGTGGGATTAAGTGCCCTAATAAAAGAGACCCCAGAGAGACCCTTTATATTTTCCCCTTTGTGAGGATACAATGAGAAGGTGGCTGTCTATGAACTAGGAAGTGGTCCTTCACCGGACACCAAATTGATGGTGTACTTCCCAGCCTCTAGAACTGTGAGAAATAAATTTGTTATTTATAAGCACCCAGTTTATGGTATTTTGTTACAGCAGCCTCAGCAGACTAAGATACTGCCCTGGGACTGCTTCTAAATTTCTCAGAATCCCCTCCTATTCTTGAATCTAGACCATTATTTTTAATTCTTGCTATGGTTTGAACACATTACCCAGAGTTCATGTGTGGAAACTTAATTCCCAGTGCAACAGTGTTGAGAGGCGGGACCTTTAAGAGATGATTAGATCATGAGGGGTCCACACTCATGAATGAATGAATGCTGTTATCTCAGGAGTAAGCTTCTTATCACAGGAGTGGCATCCTTACAAAGGAAGAATTCAGCCTCCTTCTCTCTCCCTCTTGCATGTGTTCTCTTGCTCTTCTGCTTTCCGCTATGGGATGATGGAAGAGCAGGAAGGTACTTGCCAGATGCAGGTGCCTTGACCTTGGACTTCTTAGCCTCCCGAATTGTAAGAAATAAATCTGTTCATTATAATAAGTTGCTAGATCTGTGGTATTTTATTATAGCAGCACAAAATGGACAAAGAGATCATTTTTAAGAAAAGTTTTATTGAGGTATAATTGTCATATAATAATATGCACATATATGAAGTATATATTTTGATACGTGGTTTTGTTTTTGTTTTTGTTTTTGGAGGGGATAGGGGACAGAGGAGATATAGCCTCACTCTGTAGCCCAGGCTAGAATATAGTGGCACAGTGGCACATAGCTCACTGCAGCCCTTAACTCCTGGGCTCAAGTGATCCACCTACCTCAGCCTCCCAAGTAGCTAGGACTATAGGTGCATGCCACCATGCCTAGCTAATTTATTTTCTTTATTTTATTTTTGTAGAGGTAGGGTCTTGCTAGGTTGCCCAGGCTGGACTCAAACTCCTGGCCTCAACTGATCCTTCTGCCTCTGTCTTCCAAAGTGCTAGGATTACAAACATGAGCCAGCATACTTAGTTATACATTTGTATATGTTTTGACACATGTATATGCCCAGTAAACCATTACCATAATCAAGATAATGAATGTATCCATAAACCCAGTTTTATGTATTGGAATATAATTGTGATCTTGATTTTTCCAAATTAGCATTTCTTCACCAGCAGAAATATAAATTGGCCCCAGGCAGCAATAATTAAAAATATGGGACAGGTAGGTAGTGCATGCCTGTAATCCTAGTTATTTGGGAGGCTGAGGCAGGGGGATCTTTTTGAGGCCAGGAGCTTAAGGTAACAGTACAGCAATAAAAACAATACAAATAAAAAACAATACACTATAACAACTATTTATATAGTATTCACATTGTTTTAGGTATTATAAATAACCTAATGATGATTTAAAATATATGGGAGGATGTGGATAGGTTATATGTGTCAACTGAAAAAAATTATGATATCTATAAATTTGGAAAAGAGACTTTATTTCTTATAAAGAGTTACAGCCTGCAAGGTGGCCATTTTGACAGGCTGAGAAACATAGCCTCCAGCAGATACCCCAAACAGGTACTATGCAAGGGAGAATAGAACAGAGATTTATGCTGAAGAGGTTGGCCAGTTGTACATATTCAACAGCTTATCGGAGGGGCCATGAATATTCATGAAGTGGTTCCTGACACATGCGTACTGAACACACATACATGTTATATGTGTCCCATGTTTACTTTGGGGTGGAGACTTAATATTTAAATGCATTACAGTTAGGCCCTATAAGTCAAAAGGTGAAACAGGGACACCAAGGCAGTCAAATGAGCAGCTTCTGTAAACCAGTCAGAACCAGTCCATGGTCAGTGGTCTTCTTATCAGGAGACCACTAACTTGTTGATAGTTACTGAAATAGCTCTCTTGTCCAGTCAAAGCTGTAGTTATGGCTTGTGGAACAGGAGTCAGTAGGTTAGCATTTGGTGATGAATGAGCTGCAACTGTTTCAATATTGCTTATCTCAAGGCCAGAGAAAAAGAAAAATGGCCAGGCACAGTGGCTCATGCCATGATATTTTGAGGTGGGTTGTGATGGCTCACACCTGTAATCCCAGCACTTTGGGAGGCTGAGGCAGGTGGATCACCTGAGGTCAGGAGTTTGAGACCAGCCTGACTAATATGGTGAAACCCCGTCTCTACTAAAAATACAAAAATTAGCTGGGCGTGGTAGCGTGTGACTGTAATCTCAGCTACTAGGGAGGCTGAGACAGGAGAATTACTTGAACCCAGGAGGTGAAGGTTGCAGTGAGCCGAGATTGCGCAACTGCACTCCAACCTGGGCGACAGGGCAAGACTGTCTCAAAAAGAAAAAAAAGAAAGAAAAAGAAAAACATTGTAGCAGTTAGAACATAGTTTATTGATTGATTGATTGAGACAGGGTTTCATTCTGTCTCCCTGTCTGCAGTACAGTGGCAAGATAGCTCACTGCAGCCTTGAACTCCTGGGCTCAAGTGATCCTCCTGTTTCAGCCTTCTGAGTAGCTGGGACTAGAGGCACGTGCCACAATGCCCAGCTAATTTTTAAATATTTTGTAGAGATAGGGGTCTCGCTATGTTGCCCAGGCTGGTCTCGAACTCCTGGCCTCAAGTGATTCTCTCGTCTTGGCATCCCAAAGTGCTGGGATTACCAATATGAGCCACCACACCTGCCAGTTCTTTAAGTGTAGGGGTACATGACTTAATGCCTTGCCTGGCATAGCCTTAAGTTTTGTTTACAATTTGGTATCTTTCTGCCACAAAGAGTCT
Organism: Nomascus leucogenys; assembly: GCF_006542625.1. Taxonomy (NCBI): domain Eukaryota; kingdom Metazoa; phylum Chordata; class Mammalia; order Primates; family Hylobatidae; genus Nomascus; species Nomascus leucogenys. The sequence continues at coordinate 9,300,949 of NC_044394.1, read as the reverse complement.
GTCAGTCTTCTGATCTTTATTTTTAATGCTGGTTAGTTGTTGCATCTAAACTGCAAAAGGGATTGGATATAATGCGATGTGTCTGACTGCCCATCCCCTCATGACCAGTATCTATTTTTAAGGATTTTCTGGGGTCCCCTTGGGCAAGAGAGGGAGTCTGTTCAGTTGGTTGGGGTGCTTAGGATTTTCTTTTTAGTTTTCGTGTACAAAATACCATGCCATTTTATATGAGGCTTGAGCACCTGCAGATTTTGGTGTCCTTGGGGGTTCTGTAACTAATACTGTATGGATACTGAGGTACAACTGGTAACAATTTTTTAAGTCACAAACATATATTTTTAAAGTTTCTTCATTTTTTAAAATGTGATTGTATTAGTTTTCTAGGGCTGCCATAACAAAGCACCACAAACTGGGTAGCTTAAAACAACGGATATTTACTGTCTCACAGTTCTGAAGGCTAGAATTCTGTCCAAAATCAAAGTGTCAGCAGGGCCATGCTTTCTCTGAAACCTGTAGGGGAAAATTCTTTCTTCTCTCTTCTTCTAGGATGACTGACAATCCTTGGGGTTCCTTGGCCTGCAGCTATATCATTCTAATCCCTGCCTCTCTTATCACATGGCTTTATTTTTCTGTTTGTGCTTTTCTTCTTATAAGGGCACCAGTCATATTATATTGGGTCCTACCCTAATGACCTCATCTTAACTTGATTATATCTACAAAGACTCTTGTTTCCAGATAATCTCACATACACAGGTACTTCAAGGTTAGGACTTCAGTATATCTTTAGGGGGATAAAGTTCAGCCTATAACAACAATATTTCAAACATACATCTAATACATACCTCCACCTAGCTTTACTATTTCTTAACATTGTATCATATGTTCCTGATTTGATTTTTTAAAAATATTAAAACTAAGGTGAGGTTTTCTTTGTATCCCTTCATGATCCCATTCTGTTCTTCCCTCTACAGAGGTTACCACTTTCATGAATTTGGTGATTTTTTTCTCATGCTGGTTTTTATACATTTATAACATGTTTATGTGTCCTTACACATTGTCAACTACTTTGCAGGTTTAAAGTTTTAAATAAATGGTACACATTAGTTCCCCCTTATCTGCACAGATCTGTTCCAAGACCCTCCCAGTGGATGTCTGAAACCATAGATAGTCCCAAACCTTATGTATACCGTTTCTTCCTATACATATGTATCTATGATAAAGATTAATTTAAAAATTAGGCACAGTAAGATATTAACAACAACAATAAAATAGTACTATTATAACAATGTACTATAATAAAAGTTATGTGGATGTGGTCACTCTCTGTGTTAAAATATCTTACTGTACTTACTCTTCTTGTGATCTGTAAGTCTGATAACCAAAATGGCCACTAAGTGACTAACAGGCTAGTAGCATGTGGATACACTGGACAACAGGATCATTCAGGTCCCAGGTGGGATAAAGGGGGAGGCAAGAGATTTTATCACATTACTCAGAACAGTGTGCAATTTAAAGTTTATGAATTGTTCATTTCTGGAAATTTCCATTTAATATTTTTGGACCTCTGTTAACCACAGGTAACTGAAACCTTGGAAAGCAAAACCATGGATAAGGGAGTACTACTGTACTATACAGATGATTTTGTCATTTGCTTTTCCTCTGAATATTATATCTTTTGATATTTATCCATCTTGAAACACGTATTTTAACTTCTATGTAGTATTTCATTGTGTGTATCTCATTTTACCTGTTCTCTTGTTGATAGACATTTATCTTTTTTTTTCTAAGTTTTGCTCTTACAAACAGTATTTCAGTGAACATCTTGTATTTTGTACGCAGGTATCAGAGTTTTTTCAAAGATGGAAGTGGAGTTTCTGGAATGTCTCTTAACCTTTACTAGATTTTGCCAAATTACTCATGAAAGTGGTTGCAATAATTTGTGCTCCTATTAACAGTGTATAAGAGGTCCTGTTTCTCCTAGTCTTTGTTGTTATACCTAAAGATTTTTGCAAATTTGGCATGTTTGAAAAGATACTACACTGCTGTTTTAAATTTTTGTTGCTGGATTATTTTAAAGAATAAACTATATTTATAAAGTGCTTGGCCCTAGTAATCACTCAGTTAATTGTAGCTTTGTCTTTTCTCCCTACTTCCAACGTATATTTGATCTTTGTTAAGATTAATTTATTCTATCTTTCTTTTTCTTAGACATTTTTAGTCTTTTTTCAAGTGAATCTGGGAACTATGTTATACGGGAAGAAATGGAAAGAATGCTCCATGTGGTGGATGGTAAAGTCCCAGATACACTCAGGAAGTGTTTCTCAGAGGTATATTTAAAGATTTACATTTTATGCCTTTTCGTTGACAAAGTATTAACTCTTAGTTGTGTAATAAGTTTTACGTATGGCAAACAGATGTTTATGTGCAGATTACTCTTGGCATTTTTATATTTATTGATGTTTCCATTTATGTGCTATTCCATGACTCTCATTACTGTTATATTTGTGAATCTGAAAATTTTCAATTCTACTGTAAAGGCAACTATTCATACTTAGAGTATAATGAAACACAATTCTATATACTTCACTAACACAGCAACACACACACACACACACACACACACACTCTTGCAGGAACCTGAAATGGTGCTCATGTTGTAGTGTCCTTGCTTTTCATCATGGATATCATTCATTCATTAGCCTTGAGCCATCCGTGACCTGTTTCATCAAGGCCTATTTTGTCATTTATTTCACCTAGTTGATTTGCATAGTGAAATATTTATGTTAAAAAATTGCCATCTTTGGGCCAGGCAAGGTGGCTCACACCTATAATCCAAGTACTTTGGGTGACCCAGGTGAGAAGATCTCTTGAGCCCAGGAGTTCAAGACCAGCCTGGACAATGTAGCAAGACCCCGACTCTACCAGAGGGTGGGGAAAGTCATTTTTTCTGTTTTCAAAAATAATATATTTTCATTGTGTCTTTATAGAAAATTTAAACAATAGAAACAATTCAACAATAGAAAAAGTATATCTTTAACAGAGAGAATTATTTTACTTTTCTTTTCAGAGGTCTGCTAGTATGTGAAAAGTCTTTAGTGATTGTAGAGTAAAAATCCCTTTAGAAGTTCTGATTCTTTCATGCAGCACTCAGTGGTGCCCAGTTTCTTATGGGTGGCTTTTTGACACAATTCCATTTCAGCAGTATGACAGTCCTCCATTGTTCTTTGTTTTATTTGGGGAGTTAGCTCTGCCTTCATGACTGTATAGACATTGATTGTCCGTATTTCAGCCATTTGCATGTATCTGGTTCTGATATATCTTTGGACTGTCTATCATTAGTTTCTTAACACTGGTTTTGAATATCTCCTGTGTTGATAGCACCTGGTGATATCTCTTTCTTGCTTTTGAGCCTAGCATGCAGTTTTTGGTGGTGGTTATGGTGTTACGTTTTATCCAGCATTTCCAAGTGTCAGGTGCAAAAGGATGTGCTTCCTGTGTTTTTGGTTCTGACATATTGATTGGAAGTTGCTGTGATAGTAATTTACTACTTCAGGATGAACTGAGCTATGATTTGTTTTTTTCCCCATAATAAAAATTTGCTTATAAGAAAAAAAGATAATCTAGCAAACCTGACTCTGGATTTTTGACATGGATGTCCAAAACATTAATACTCTTTTTTCTTTTTCAGGAAGTGTCTTTTTTCATTTTAATAAGGTTTATGCAGACATTCTCATTTTTGTAGATGGAAACTAAGTGTGGTTGGCTACCCAGTACTCTAAAAATTTAAGCACAATAGCAGGCACATGTATTAGCTGATAATTAGTGCTATAGGGGAAAATAAAGTAGAATAAAGGAAGAAGGTGGTAATAGAGAAAATCTGAATCTTGTTATTTTATATAGAATGGTTAGGTCTATCAGATAAGTAAGGTTTGAGTAAAGAATTTATAGCAAGTGAGAAAGAAAACCGTGAAGATATGTGGAGGACCACTTTTCATCAAGAGAATATAGCAAAGGCCTTGAGGTGGGGGTGTCCTTGTATGTCCAAGGAACAATAAAAAGGCCAATTTAGTTGGAGTGGTGTGAACAGGGGAGTGGTAGGAAATGATTATATGTTGCCCTATAGGGCAGCGCGAGTCCTTTGACTTTTACCCTGAGTGAGATAGAAACCACTGGAAGGTTTTGAATAGAGGAGTAACAAAATATGAGTTTTTTTTTTTTTTTTTACACACATGATCACTTTGGATCTTATGTGGGAAGCAGGCTGAACTGAGTCCAATTGAGGTATCTGAATAATCCAGGCGTGAGGATCATGATTACTAATGGTCAATGATTTAATCAATCATTTAGAACATGGTGTAGCAGTGAGGTAATGAGAAGTTTTCAGATTCTGCATTTATTTCAAAGGTAGAGTTGGCCTAGAATTTTTTCTTGTATTGATTCTGGACTATGTGACAGAATGAGTAGAGGGAAGATGATTAGTATTTAGCCTGATTCAGTAAATGAATGGAGTTACCACTAACTGAGATGGCTAAGAGTAATGGAGAAGCAGGTTAGGGGGTTGGATATCAAGAAAGTTGTAATTACACTTGAGAATCCTATCAGACACTCAAGTGGAGTTGTCAAATGTGATTTTTGATATATAAATCTGTTGTTGAGGAGTAAAGGATTTGTTGTTGGCTTACAGGTGAGGATGAGATCATCTAGTAGTAAGTTTAGATAGAAAACAGGTTGGAAGAATGAGTCCTGTAATCCAGTGTTTAGAGTTTGGAGAGATGAACAGGACTCAAAACAGACCACTAAGAAATGGCCTGAAAGAAAAGAGGATTAATAAAAGAGAATAGTGTCCTGGAAGCCAACTGAGGACAATGTTTCAAGAAGGAAGGAGAACTCAACTATGTCAGATACCCTGAAAGGTCTAGTGAGTTGACCTTTGATCACTGAGAAGTGATCATTAAATTTGGTGATCTGCAGGCAGGTCATTGGTGTAGGTCCTGTGGAATTAAAAAATTGCTGGTGTCAGGATACTAGATGGAATGTACTCATAAGAAGAAATTGTGATAGGAAGAGTGGAATGCTTAAATTTTCAATTATGGGAAGAGGAAGTTACTATAATAAAGACATCATAAGACTATGGTAGTTAATGCCTGAGTTGGTGGTGTTTTTAATAAGATCTTTAGAGGAGAAAAGATCAAAGAAATGTGAAGCTCATGTATATGGCTATTTGAATTATTAGATACCTCTAGTTGGTATAAAACCAACATTGTAAATGAGCTATTGGTATTTGATTCAACTATTTGATTTATTTGCCTGCTGTAATATCTGAGTAGTGTGTCTGATGATTGCATGCAGAACCTTGCTATCTAAGTATTTATATTAGAATAGGTTAATTCAGACCTTCAATAACAATGCTTTGTGTTGTTTTTATGTTTATACACACACACACACACACACACACACACGCAGAGAAGCACTTTAGCTAAAATACAAGGACCTAGTGCTTAGATTTAAATGATATGGGTCTCAGCTTTTTCTGTCTTGTGCTTTATTATTAGCCTTGACAGATGAAGTTATAAAGAAATCCACCTAGGTGTTGCATGAAGTTTTTTTTCTCACTGACTTATTTTAGGTTGTTGACTCTTAAAATGGAAATTTATATTTTATACTATTCTTCTCTTTTTAGAAGAGATCCATGACTCAAAAACATAAAAAATCAGATTTGACAGTATAATTTTTAGTCTACCAGTTATGTGGAATGATTCCCAACGGGCAAGTGAATTTCAGAGATTACTTTGTATTTCACTTAGACAGGCTAATTTGGAGCCTGGACTACCTGAGTTCAGTCCTCTTTCTTCCACTGTATAACAGTAGGCAAATTCCTTAACCTTTTGGTGTCTTGGTTTTCTCATGATAAAATGGGGATAATAATAGTGTCTTCTGTAGAGAGTGTTTTGAAGATTAAATTAGTATTTGAAATATTTAGAGCAGTTCTTAGGACATTGTAAACATTTGGTATTAGCTCTGTGTGAAGGTGGTAGAAGGGTCTACCTAGAGATAGTGTCAGATCCCACAGGTTGAGGGATTAGTTCCACAAAACTGACCCCTAGACATCTTCACTAGTGATCATGATTGATTAAATCATTGACCATTGGTAATCAGCTCAACTTTCAGCCCTCTCCCTTCCCTCCCTAGAGGTTAATCATTATTTTATTTTATTTTTTTCCAGTGGCCAGCCCCCATCCTGAGGCTATCTAGCAGCCCCCCACCCAGCCTTGGAGTCAATTCATTAGCATGCAGAGTCATTTATCACTTTGGAGATTACAAGAATTTTAGGAGTTGCATGCCAGAAAAAGAGATGAAGACCAAATATATATTTAACAATATCACAACCACTAAGAAATTACAATTAAAGGATGCTATTGATTTTAAGACTTATCCCAATGTCAGAGATGTTAATGTGTGTAAAAATGTGCATCAGCTTGTAGAATTTATACTAAGCTTCTTTCTAGACTAAACGTGGGATACAGAAAGAATATGGGTAGGAACTCTCATCTCTAAACATGTTGGCAGTGCACTCACATGTCCCTGCAACATGTCTGAATGTCATTGTCAACGTCAAAATAAAAATATATAGAGCATACGTGCAGACTGGGTGATCTTCAGTATGTCCAAAGAACAAAGAGAAGGTTGGGAGTTTTCTAAAAAGGGGAGTGTTACATATGGTCCTGAGAGAAAGTTCATTGGTATTAGTAAAGCTTCAGGGAGCTGGCAAACTCCAGTTGGTGGGCGATGGTGGTGGGCAAAATTAGTTGCAGCAAGTCATCTCAGCAGCTGGACTTACAGAGAATTACATTTCAAGAGCAGTGTATCGTGAACGCTTTCTACCCCGGGCCTGTTGACTCTGATTTAGTTATGACAAGAATGACCCAATTTGTATGATCCACTTTCACACCATATTCTTCCATTCAGAAAAACAAGGCTGTCAATGTCTTGATTGCTTGGATTGCAGTCACGTTAAATGTTCTGAAACTACCAGGCTAAGAGTATCGCCTCACTTAATGGGATGCTACTAAACAATGTAGATATGTTTCTACCATATTTCTTTTAGGTAACTAATTATTTGTATTTTTTAACATGTCTATTAGGATTAGAGCTGCTCCAATCTTGACTGTCATTATTCATTGTATTTCTTTCTTTTTCTTCCTAATCAAATAGTTCAGGTTGTAACTTCATTGTATTTCCTTGTGAATTGCTTCTCCCTTTTTCTGCTTAGAAATACCTGGCTCCCACTAAATCTAGGATCTCTTGTCTTCCAAGCAAAGGGATTGGCTTGAACAACCATATGATGCTCTTTTTCAGCTTGGATACTTTTCTCCAGAGATATATCAAGAAAAATACCTGGAAAGAAAGCAAAGAAACAGAAATCAACTTGCTTCTTTTTGTTCTTTGTGTACATACATGTTTTCAGTGATGCCTTCTGGGATCCTGATTGTCTACTCTAGGAGGACACCTGGATAGTTGTTTTTAATTCACAAATGAAATTTAAAGAGTATTTTAATTCCATACAGATTTAATTAAAATATAGTAACTCAGGCAGAGTGCTAAAGAAGAGGGATAAGGCAAGTGAAAAATTGGATTTATTAAATGTTTAAAGAAATGCAGATGGCCGGGCACAGTGGCTCACGCCTGTAATCCCAGCACTTTGGGAGGCCAAGGTGGGCGGATCACGAGGTCAGGATATCAAGACCATCCTGGCTAACACGGTGAAACCCCATCTCTACTAAAAAATACAAAAAATTAGCCGGGCGTGGTGGTGGGTGCTTGTAGTCCCAGCTACTCGGGAGGCTGAGGCAGGAGAATGGCATGAACCCGGGAGGCGGAGCTTGCAGTGAGCCAAGATCGCGCCACTGCAGTCCAGCCTGGGCGACAAAGTGAGACTCCATCTCAAACAAACAAAAAGAAAAAACAAAACAAAAAAAAAATGCAGTTTACTGGTTTTGGGATATACTTAGCAAACAAAATCTGGCTTATTGGCAGTGTACTGCTTTACTAAATTGATGAAATAATTTTTTTTTTTTTTTTTTTTTTGAGACGGAGTCTCGCTCTGTCGCCCAGGCTGGAGTGCAGTGGCGCAATCTCGTCTCACTGCAAGCTCCACCTCCCGGATTCACGCCATTCTTCTGCCTCAGCCTCTCTGAGTAGCTGGGACTACAGGCGCCCGCCACCACGCCCGGCTAATTTTTTTTGTATTTTTAGTAGAGACGGGGTTTCACCGTGGTCTCGATCTCCTGACCTCGTGATCCGCCCGCCTCGGCCTCCCAAAGTGCTGGGATTACAAGCGTGAGCCACCGCGCCCGGCCCTTGATGAAATAATTTGTAATTAACATACAGATTTTATGCAAGTAGAAGTTATGAAGCACAATTATTTTTGAAAACAGTTTGATTTCTAAATATGTATATACACCCTGCAGTGTTATTAGATAATCCTTCGTTTGTAGATAGCAGAAAGGTAGTTGCCAACTAATTGCAAATTTCAGATTGTGCAGGTTCCAAGTAAGATACCTTAAAATTTGACTAAACTTATGTTTTCTTGTTTTAATTTTAGGGTGAAAAGGTAAACTATGAAAAGTTTAGAAATTGGCTTTTTCTAAACAAAGATGCTTTTACTTTCTCTCGATGGCTTCTATCTGGAGGTGTATATGTTACCCTCACTGATGATAGTGATACTCCTACTTTCTACCAAACTCTGGCTGGAGTCACACATTGTAAGTAATGACATTTCATTGTTTTCTGTTTGCCTTTTTTAAAATATATAATTGGCTGGTAATATGAGAATATGCTTATAAAGGAGAAATTTATTTAAATTCTATCCCAGGCTGGAGTGCAGTAGCACCATTGTGGCTTACAGCAATCTCGACCTCCTGGGCTCAAGCAATCCTCTCACCTCATCCTCCCAAGCAGCTGGGACTACAGGCACTCGCCACCATGCCTGGCTAATTATTTTATCTTTTGTAGAGACTGCAGGGGTCTATATTGCCTATGCTGGTCTTGAACTCTTGGGCTCAAGTCATCCTTCCACCTCAGTTTCCCAAAGTCCTGGGATTACAGTCGTGAGTCACTGCGCCCAGCCAAGACTTTTTTTTTTTTTTTGAGACGAAGTCTCCCTGTGTTGCCCAGGCTCGAGTGCAGTGGCGTGATCTCGGCTCACTGCAATCTCCACCTCCCGGGTTCACGCCATTCTCCTGCCTCAGCCTCCCAAGTAGCTGGGACTACAGGCGCCCACCACCACGCCTGGCTAATTTTTTTGTACTTTTAGTAGAGTCGGGGTTTCACCATGTTAGCCAGGATGGTCTCAATCTCCTGACCTTGTGATCCACCCACCTTGGCCTCCCAAAGTGCTGGGATTACAGGTGTGAGCCACCATGCCCGGCCTGAGAAATTTTTTTTGTCAGTATTTTGTTTTTTTTTTTCAAAATGTAATGAAAAGAAATGCTGGGCATGGAAAATATAGCCCTCTGTGAATTGTCCTTAACAAAGCTATATTAGTTTCCTAGGATTGCTATAACAAATTACCACAATTCATAAACTGAAACGAGACATTTACTCAGTTTTAGCAGCTGAAATCAAGATGTTTATAGGGCTGTGTTCCCTCTATAACAAGTCCTGTTATAGAACCGCAATTGGGTCTGCTTACCTGGCTCAGTAAAAATCACATATGTACACCAGAGTTTGTGTAGCAGTAGAAAGGAAGACATTTATAGGGCATTAAGCAAAGAGGACCAGATAAATGCTCAAAGCCCAACCTCCCCAAGGCTCACGGGTAAGGGTTTTTAAAGGCAAGGGTAGCTTTCAGGAATATAGAAGCTACAGGCAAAAATCGTAAATCAATACATGGAGGATGCTCATTGGTTTTGGCCTAAAAGGGTCAAATATCTTGAAGGGGGAGCTTACAGGTAGGTCATAGATAGGTAGACAGATTTAAAAATTTTCTGATTTGCAATTGGTTAAGGAAGAGAACCATCTTTTTAAAATTTGAGGTCAGCAGAAAAGAACGTTAACTGGCTCACGGGTGTGACTCCCTCCAAGCCCTTCAGGAAGAAATTAATTAATTAATTAATTTGAGACGAAGTATTGCTCTGTTGCCCAGGCTGGAGTGCAGCGGTGTTATCTCGGCTCACTGCAACCTCCACCTCCCAGGTTCAAGTGATTCTTCTGCCTCAGCCTCCTGAGTAGCTGGGATTATAGGCGCCTGCCACCACGCACAGCTAAATTTTTTGTATTTTTAGCAGAGAAGGGGTTTCACCATGTTGGCCAGGCTGGTTTCAAACTCCTGACCTCAAGTGATCCACCCGCCTCAGCCTCCCAAAGTGCTAGGATTACTGGCGTGAGCCACCACACCCAGCCTGGGAAGAAATTTAGAACAAAGAAGGATGGTGAGCATTGAGTCTTTAGTTCCCCCGTGGTCTAAGGTCGGATCAGCTCAGTGGGAGTTCTTGGTGAGGGAGGGGGTCTGTGCTTCTGAATGACAACTCAGGGACACATATTAAGATGTTATCTTTAGTTGCTATAGGGAAATCAAACATCTTCTTTTAGGCCACTATTACTTTCTGGCTTAACAAGTTACTTATTTCTCAGGGCTGGCTAGATAGATACCTAGAGTTTCACTTGAAGGAACTCAGGAATATCCTTTATTTCCATGCATGCAGGGACCCCTAGGCCCCTCGGCCCCTCAAAAGGTGCCTCCTGCTCTGCCTCAGTCCCTAGAAAAGAATTATTCCTTGCCTCTTCCATTTTTTGGTGACCCCAAGCATTCCTTGGTTTGTGGCAGCATCTCCCATTCTTTGCCTCTGTCTTCACATGGCCTTCTCTGTGTGTTTCTGTGTCCTTTCCTCTTTGGATTCAGGGCCCAGGCTAAATCCAGGATAATTTTACCTCAAGATCCTTAATTCATTACATCCACAAAGACCCTATTTCCAAATAAGACCATATTCTGAGATTCCAGATAATCACGAATGTTTGGGAGACAGTATTCAATTCACTACACAGGCCTAAGTGTTAATTTCTACTGTTCTTCTTTCCATTGGATACAGAAAACTGTTAATACACTCTGCTTTTCCTTTTTTTTTTTGGACACACAGTCTCACTCTTTTGTCCGGGCTGGAGTGCAGTGGACTCACTGCAGCCTCCGCCTCCTAGATTCAAGCGATTCTCTTGCCTTGGCCTCCCAAGTAGCTGTGATTACAGGCATGCACTACCATGCCAGCTAATTTTTGTATTTTTTTAGAGATGGGGCTTCACTGTGTTGGCCAGGCTGGTCTTGAACTCCTGACCTCAGGTGATCCACCTGCCTTGGCCTCTCAAAGTGCTGGGATTATAGGTGTGAGCCACTGTGCCTGGGCTGCTTTTCCTTATGCTTCTTTCTATCACTAAAATGCCTTCTCTTCTTCTTCTACGTGTTAAATCCTAGCAATCATCCATGAAGACTTAAATCACATACACTTTTTTCATGAAACCTTTTCTTGCCTTCTTATCAGAAATTATCTCTCATTTCTCGAAGTCTGATAACACCTTACTTGTACCCTTCTTGAATTAATTTATCCCATTCATCTTTGTATTATAACTATTTATAGCATTCTGCTTATTTGTACATGTCATGTCTCCTAACTCATAGGATCCTTTCTGGCAGAGGGGGTCTGCAGTATTATTCTATCTTTCCAACCTTGGGCCAAGCCTAAATAAGTATTTGTTGACTGAATAGAGGAATTTGGGTGTCAAGCACTATTTGTATCCATTACTTTATATGACATATAACTTGACTACTGATTACACACCAGCTACTTTCTCCCATTTTCATTCTGTTATTATTAAAAGTTCTGACTGGTAAGTTCTGGCATGAATGGGCAATAAGCTTGATTCTACTACTTTTCGGTGCCCTTGTCTTTGTTTTAAATAGGAAACCCTTTTAAAAAAAATATTTTGCTTAAAATATTGAGGGAACCTTTTTATACTCACTGTGTAAACTTTAACTTACCTTAATATTTAAGTTGTCACTCATATGGATATTCTGTTGAACTTTCACTTTTATTTGTGATTGTATGGTAAATTAGTTTTCTGTTAATATTGACAAGAGTGTGACCGCTTTCCTTAAATGCCTTGTTGTGTTAAAGAAAAAATTATTCTGATATTTGTTAAAACAGTGAGGAAGACATTATTCAAGACTATTGCAATTAAGGGTATTGCAGTAGGGGAGAGAGATAAGCTCAGCTCTCAATATAACAACGACAAGTGGGGATTTATAGCCAAGGATTAAGGTGAGGTGGTCAGTGGATAGAAAAATTACAAAGAGGAGACATCAAAGGTAGGGGATTCTTGCTAAAGCAGCCCAAGATGAGGGGAATGACTATTGCTGGATTCTTATCTAAAACTGGTCTAGGATAGACCAATGACAGGAAGGGAACCAAGAATGAAACAGTAGAAGTGAGCTTAGAGGAACCTAAAAAATTTGGTTAAGGAGCTAGTCTTTGTCAGTTGATTAAAAAATTACTTTGAAAGCAGAAGCTGCTTATTTTCTCTTTTTGAAAGCACTGTATTATTAGAGAAAACAAATTTATTTAATCAGTCAAATAATTTTCAGTATGTTAAAAATGGCTCCGTCTTATTTGAAAATAATCTTTTTTTTTGGATTTTTAGTAGTATCTAAAAGTTAAAAATACTTTTGCCTTAAGAAATCTTGAATTAGGCTGGGCGTGGTGGCTCACACCTGTAATCCCAGCAGTTTGGGAGGCCGAGGCGGGCAGATCACAAGGTTAGGAGTTTGAGACCAGCCTGGCCAATATGGTGAAAACCCGTCTCTTCTAAAAAAAAAAAATACAATAATTAGCCAGCCGTGGTGGCAGACCCCTGTAGTCCCAGCTACTCGGGAGGCAGAGGCAGGAGAATCACTTGAACCTGGGAGGTGGGGGTTGCAGTGAGCCAAGATCATGCCACTGCACTCCAGCCTGGGCAACAGGGCGAGCCTCTGTCTCAAAAAAAAAAAAAAAAAAAGGAAAAAAGAAAAAATCTTGAATTATTTGAAACAAATATTCCTGTACATTGATTGTTTCACCTACAATAATGACCTTCTAATTCCTAATGATTGTTTTCTTTTTAGTTTCATGTACCCCCTAACATCTCTGCAGCATTTTAACACTGTTGATCAGTTTTCTTCAAACTCTCTTCTCCTTTGGTTTTTGAAACATTGTAGTTTCCTAATATTCTTATTATTTCTTACGAGTTTTACTGTTCCCTTTTTACCACCTACTTTTAAAATAAAAGTTATTTCCAGTGGATCAGCCCTTCGCTCTATTTTGTTCTTGGATGATGTACATGCTTTGCTTCATCACAGCCATTTCCATGCTTCACCTATCCTTCCTATCTTTGCAGGTGATACCTAGATGAACTTTTCTGCTCTTGAGGTATTTCTGAAACCTCAGATTCATTTTAATAAATGCCTCCTGGTAATATTTTCTAGCACCTAAATCTTATATCTAAAGCAAATTCATCTTTCCCTGCCACGATCCACCTAAAGGTATTTAAAAAAAAAAAAAAGGCAAACTTGTTCTTCCTTCTGTGTTTTATATCCTGGTTGATAGTATTTTTAATTCCAGTGTCTAACTTGACTAACCTTTGACTTTTCCTTGTCAAGCTTCATATTAGATTCTATCCATCTTAGACATATTTCTTGCATCTTTCTTTCTTGGTGCCATCATTACAAGTTTCTTATCTTTCTTACTTTACTTCCTCTCAATGATACGAAAGGATGAAGGACAACTTTTTTAATGTATTTTTAATTCACATTAAATTGACATTAAATTTATTTTAATTACTTCACTTCTCTGCTTAGAAACCTTTGTTTAAATTCCTTAGCATGGCTTCAGAGTCTCTTAGTTTCCCATCCTTGACTTAATTTCCCGTGCTCATTTCTCCTCACATGTATTCTTTGCCTCAACTACAGAGCACTGATCAATATACCGTGACCACACCATGAACTTTTATATTATAGCTACACTCTATATGTCACTCCTAATCTTCCTTCATTTAAGAATGTACCTCATCTTAAACCCTTGACAATTGAGATGATTCTTTGTCATCAAAGCCCAATTCAGATGCTGCCTTTTCTGTCATGCTTGTCCATTTCTCTTTAATTTGAGTTTATTTATTTTACAATTCGCATTTCTGCAACACTTTGTATTTCAATTAAAGCAATTAATTTGCGTTTTGCCCTATCTCTAAGTCTGTTGGAAATGACTTTGTTTACCCCCACAAGTTGCAAGCCCCTTGAGAATATGGCTCAGGTCCTATTCCTCTGAGTTTTTCTTAGTTTAGTGGACGAAATGCATTTTGTTGGATTGAACTGGATTGAAAATTTTTCAGCCTCTTAAAGGGTACATTCTAAGTCTTGATTTAAACATTTGATTGCCTCCAGAGTGAGCAGAAGGGATGTGTCCTCTTAGGACTGTAAGGCTAAAGCCATACCAAGGGGAGAAGGACCAAGATAAATCATCATGTTTAAATAAGGTTTAACAACTTCATACCATGGTGATGTTCTCATAAAAGTAGACTATGTTTGGCTGGGCGCGGTGGCTCATGCCTGTAATCCCAGCACTTTGGGAGGCCGAGACGGGTGGATCACGAGGTCAAGAGATCAAGACCATCCTGGCCAACATGGGGAAATCCCATCTCTACTAAAAGTACAAAAATTAGCCGGATGTAGTGGCATGTGCCTGTGTTCCCAGCTACCCAGGAGGCTGAGGCAGGAGAATAGCTTGAACCTGGGAGGCAGAGGTTGCAGTGAGCTGAGATTGCACCACTGCACTCCAGTCTGGCAACAGAGCGAGACCCTGTCTCAATTAAAAAAAAAAAAAAAAAAAAAAAAAAAAGAGTATATACTATGTTTTTAGGGGGAAATGAATTATGATACTTACACACTTAAAGAACTGTTGAAAGTTGCAAAGTTCTAAGGTCTTCCTTCTAAAACTTTTGGTTAGCTAAATGATGTCAGATACAGAACATTGATTAGCATTCAGTTTAAGCACATGAAGAGTCAGTTTGCTTTAAATACATGTAATGATTTTAACTGCTCTTACAATGTGCCCACTGATTTCTGTGGTAGTCATTGAAATAAATCAGTAGTGTATGGTAAAAGCCTGAAGAAATATTATGCTGTTTTCTCAGTTATTTATAACATTCTTATTTGCTGGCATCTTAGTTGAGTTTTGTCCTATCCTTATTTCTTGTAAGAGAAATACCCCCAAATTAAAAACTCAGCTGTAAGTCTGCTATGGCATATTGGTAGTTACCAGCTATATTGAGCATTGGAATTATTTGGAGAAATTATTGGAAGTGCAGGTTACTGGCTCTGTCGGCAAAGATTTTTATTTAGTGGGCCCTAGGACTCTGTACTTTACAGACATCCAGAGTGATTTTGATGTAGATGGACCATGAACTGCATTTTGAGAAACACTGATAAAATATTTAGTAGTTCTTCAACCTCTGCGTCACACAGACTACCCCTGCCACTTACTATTGCTGTGGGAAATAGATTTAACCTCTTTGAACTTCTTTTTCCTCCTTTGTAAAACAGGGATAATGATACAATATACCTTATAAGGCTGTTTTAAGGAGTAAATTAGGTAATACCTTTTGTTATTATTAATAAAAGGACTCAGCCCTGTGCCTGGTATACAGCATTTTTTTTTTTTTTTTTGAGATGGAGTCTCACTCTGTTGCCCAGGCTGGAGTGCAGTGGCACGATCTCTGCTCACTGCAACCTCCGCCCTCTGAGTTCCAGCGATTCTCCTGCCTCACCCTCCTGAGTAGCTGGGATTACAGGCGCCTGCCACCGCGCCTGGCTAATTTTTTGTATTTTTAGTAGAGATGGGGTTTCACCATATTGGCCAGGCTGGTCTTGAACTCCTGACCTCATGATCCATCTGCCTCGGCCTCCCAAAGTGCTGGGATTACAGGCGTGAGCCACTGCACCTGGCCAGAGCATGTGTTTTATAATGAATATGCATCCTTTTATATTCGTGAACACTTGGCTTTGTGAATGTCAGTGGTTTTTACCCCTCTGTCTTCAGAGAATAATTGTTTTGGGATCAAGCAAATTTTCAAATACAGGGCTGTAGATCAGTATAAAAATTAACTTGCCCAGATTTGTGGAAGAAAGTGTTCTTCTTGCCAGTTTGTTTACTTTTATTTTATAATTTACAAAAACAAAGAACCAACAATAAATTTATTCAACAGACAACTGAATCGCTGCTGGCTTCCAGCAAGCAGCTACTTCCTTAGTGAGTCTTACTATGAAAAGCATTATCACAAAGTCAGAATTACTGCTAAGTTTCTTAGAGAAATTCTGACATGGTTAGGTTTACAATTTGATGACTATGATTTATATTATCTATAAATTCTCACTCTGATTCTGGCTAAACAATTCACTATTGATGTCTTTGCAGGCTCTTCTACTCAAATAATATTTGGTACATTGAACTGTTCTAATAATGTGTTAGGAATGTGGAAACTTGTGATAAAAATAGGGAATGTTATTAACTGATTTATAAGTAGACATTTATTTTAAAGCATCAGCGACTCCATTTAAATTTGTGTAATGAGCCAAGGTATCTAGGAAACAAAAAGGAATTACAATTTTTAACTTCTAAATAACATGTTAGCATGCAGATGCCTTTAATTACTTTTTCATACACAATTATAAAGTAAAATTTGAAGTCACAGTAAGTTGAACACACTGCCAGGTTTAATCATATTTTGTTCTCTTTGATGTGAATCACAAAGGAAACTGTGGAGCTATGTGTATTCAGTACAGACTTAGAATAATTAACTTATTTGATTTGGCCAGGCGCGGTGGCCCAAGCCTGTAATCCCACCACTTTGGGAGGCTGAGGTGGGTGGATTACCTGAGGTCAGGAGTTCAAGACCAGCCTGGGCAACATGGTGAAACCCCGTCTCTACTAAAAATACAAAAGTTAGCTGGGTGTGGTGGCAGATGCCTGTAATCCCAGCTACTCGGGAGGTTGAGGCAGGAGAATCGCTTGAACCCAGGAAGCGGAGGTCGCAGTGAGCCAAGACCGTGCCATTGCACTCCAGCCTGGGTAACAAGAGTGAAACTCTGTCTCAAAAAAATAAATAAATAATAACTTACTCAGTTTACCCAAGATTTTAGATTTTGTCATGGTAATTACATTTTTCTGAAGTGCAAATTCCAAACTATTGTTACCTTATCTGTTATTTAAATTAAGAAATGGAATCAGAACTTTAGCCCAAAGTTCAGGTGTTTATGGTTTAATACATCTTAGCTAATTTTTTAATCAATACCATTGTACTCTTCTATCATAATTTGCTGTTTCAACATTTTATTATTATTATTATTTTTTTTTATTTTTATTTTTATTTTTTTGTGAGACAGGCTCTGGCTCTGTCGCCCAGGCTGGAGTGCAGTGGCCCTATCTAGGCTCATTGCAACCTCCGCCTCCCAGGCTTAAGTGATCCCCCCACCTCAGCCTCCCAACTTGCTGGGACTACAGGTGCACGCCACCAGGCCTGGCTAAGTTTTGTATTTTTTATGGAGAAGGGGTTTTACCATGTTGCCCAGGCTGGCCTCAAACTCCTGGGCTCAAGTGATCTACCTGCCTCAGCCTCCCAAAGTGCTAGGATTACAGGTGTGAGCCAGCATGCCTGGCTATTTAAATAGTTCAGATTTTATTTGTAAAATTACTTGTGAAATACAGATAAGTTTTTTTCTTCTTTTTTTTTTTGAGACAAAGTCTTGCTCCCCAGGCAGGAGTACGGTGGTACAATTATGGCTCAATGCCGCCTCGACCTCCCAGGCTCAAAGGATCCTCCTGCCTCAGCCTCCTGAGTAGCTGGGGCCACAGGTGCATTCACTGCACCCGGCTAATTTCTAAAAATTATTTGTAGAGATGGGATCTCATCATGTTGCCCAGGCTGGTATCAATTCTCCCCTGCCACAGACTCCCAAAGTGCTGGGATTACAGGTGTGAGCCACTGTGCCCAGTCAACAGGATTAATGACAAGTTAATATTTAAAGCTGTTTGTACTGAAGGTACAGGAGGACAGATATGATGTTTGTGATGATGCTTAGCATCTCAATGATGATGATGTTGAGTCAGAAAGCCTGTATAGGAAGCATAAACATTCTATGTAATTAAAAGTTTGAAATAAGTTAGTACAGTTCTTCCCTCTCCTCCCCTGATTCTACTTTGAATGATCAAACCCTGGTCGTTTTTGTTTTTTCTTATAATACTCTTTCCTTTTCCATTTTGTCCATAGTTATATAAAACACACAGTGTTGGAGTTTGGAGAGACAGACTATAAAGTTAAAATGTAATTAGTTTTAATTGATTAGTTTTGATCAGACTTTCACTATTTTAAATCTGTCTATGCCATCCCTTATACTGTAGTACATGAATAGTCCTCTCCAAGCAGTCTAGCAGCTCCAAGTCATCTTCTCTTTGAAATGTCTACGTTGTGACTGAAATGCCTACTATTCCAGGTTCAACTGTCATCTTTATACTTTTTTTTTTTGGTCATTGGAAACTAAAATTCTTTTCTGTTTTTTGCCTTTTATCTTGGGTCCATGGTATAAACCTTTCTATAGGTGATCCTTTTTCTTGTTTTTGAATTAAAACTTAACACAACTGCTTTTTTGTCTTTCTGTCCTATTACTATCTGTCTTACCTTCAGACTTTTACACATCCTGTTTTACCTCTGCTTATAATTTCCTTCTTCTGCCACACTCCTTTTCCTTTCCCTAGTTAACCCTTAGATTCCCTTCATGTACCTCTTTAAACATCGAGACCTCCAGGGCCTACCCACATATGTGCTCCCAGAAAACTCTCTATTTTTTCATTGTACTTTCCATACTAGATGAAAATGGTCAGTTTTCAATTCTCATCTCTAAACATAGTTGTCTTGTTCACAGTCATATCTGTAGTTTTTAGTACAATGTCAGGCATATAATACATTTTTACTAAATGTTTCCAGATATGATGTGGCTTTTAAAATTTTTATTTATTGTCTGGGTGCAGTAGCTCATGCCTGTAATCCCAGCACTTTGGAAGGCTGTGGTAGGAGGCTCACTTGAGTCCAGGAGTTCAAGGCCAGCCTGGGAAACAGCAAGGCCCGTCTCTACAAAAAAGTTAAAAATTAGCTGGATGTGGTAGCACATGCTTATATTCCCAGCTACTGTGGAGGCCGAGGTGGGAGGATCACTTGAGCCCAGGAGGTTGAGGCCACATTGAGCTATGATCATTCCTGGGTGACAGAGTGAGACCCTGTCTCTTCAAAAGAAAAAAAGGAACTATTATTAAGTTATTTTCCTTAATAGTCATATTCTTTTGTAGAATTCAGCAGTATTTGGAAGAAAACATATATCTATTCTGTCTTGTAAATGTTTTCCAATAAATAAAGTTTTTGGCATTTCTCCAAAATGTATCATAATGTATTCAGCTTGCTAACTGAGTGATTTCTTTGAATGGTAGAATCTGGATTCTGAAGTAGTTAAAATTGTAATTTTGGTGATGGGACTTTATAATTCATTTTGATTATTTCTCTTTTCAGAGCTAACTCAAGAAATTTATATTGTCCTTATCTGTTTTAGCATTTATTTCAACTAACAATATGTATATTATTATGGTCCCTTACCACATTTTAGTTTACAATGTTAAAGCCTTCTGTCAATAGGGAAAAAAGGACTTTGGTGATTCTTAGACCATGAACTGCCTAGTAAATCTGTGTGCCTCTCCTTCATTATCCTCTTATCTGTTAGTGATGCAAGGCTTACAGCCATTTTAAGTAGATCTCAGAAGGTCATTGGTCCTGAGAGGAGGTTGTTTTTCAAAAATGTTAAAGAAATGTGTTACTGTATGAAAATATTTGGATATTGTGCCTGGCCTTTTTGATGAGGATTGACTTCTGGCATTAAAGAGTTGTTGTCTGCAGCTGGAGCCTTTGGTGAGGTGAGACCTGATTAGGATGGCCCAAAGTGCAGACCGAGAACTACTTAGAATGTTGGGAATATGGTATACTGCTGTTGTGACCCAGAAAAAATTATACCTATAGGTGGGTGATAAATTCATTCTTATTTAGCCAATAGACTGTAAGTTTTCATAGTGACTTATGCATCGCAAATAGAGAGTAACTACTGAAATTACTGCTTCAAACTTCTGTAAGTGAAAATAAGGTTAAACTCCCTCTTCCTAGCAATTTAGCTGCCAATTCATGTAAAATGTTTGGTAATAATAATAATAATATATATGTATAATCTACTTTATATATAATCATTACCATATATATATATATAAAAAAATATATATATAATCTAGTTTGCTTTTGACAAATGTTTGATTGAGGACTGTGCAGTCTATATCCAGAAAATGAACAGATCACATACACTTAAAAGTCAGCACTAAAGGATGGTTTTCATTGGTGACCATGACCAATCTGATCATTTTTTTCTTGTAAATATGTTTTACTTGTCTTTCCACATTTCTGCTTCAGCAAAGAAATTGTGTTTTTTGAGGAGATTGATAAACATAGTTTTCAAAGTAAAAAAAAAAATCACAGTTAATATGACTTTTCTGTGTTTCAATGTACTGTATTATGTAAACACCAATTAATCAGAAGTACTTATTGAACACCTATTATATCCTCAATACTGAGAAGTATAGAAATAAGAACAGTTTCTATCGTCAAGACTGCTATCTTCCTCCTTTCGTTTCAGGGTTAGATTTTTTGTATGCTGATCTACTACTTGGAAGAGTTTAGGACTTGAAAAAGCTAGTGTTTCTCTGGAGGAACGAAAGAGGTTTCTTTTTCTTTTTTTTTTTTTTTTTTAGCATCATAAATAGACAGACATCTTATTTAGGAATCTCAATTTATATATCAGATTCCTTTGTTGTTCTCCCTATTGCTAAAATTTTAAAATACTCTCTCCTTTTAAATAAATTCAGTTATCTGGATATTTGAAGTAGATACTTCAGCATTAAAAAACGAAAACAACATTCTTTAGTATGAGTTTTATATATTTTATTTTATTACAAAAAAGTTGAAACAGGGTCTCACTATGTTGCCCAAGCTGGTCCTAAACCCCTAGACTTAAGCAGTCCTCTTACCTCGACCTCCCAAAGTTCTGGGATTATAGGTGTGAGCCACCACACCCAGCCATTATATATTTTAAAAATTAGATCCCGTTCCAAAGTAACTGGACCTTTGCAAACATTGACCCATCAGGTGATTACAATCTAGTGAATTAGTTACTTAGTTTAAAAAGCAAAACTATATGACACAGTGTATATTCCTCTGTGAAAATTTTATCTTTATTGCTCCATACTTTTTTTTTTTTTTTAGAGACAAGGTCTCTACTAAAAATACAAAAAATTAGCCGGGCATGGTGGCAGGTGCCTGTAATCCCAGCTACTCAGGAGGCTGAGGCAGGAGAATCGCTAGAACCTAGGAGGCAGATGTTACAATGAACTAAGATCACACCACTGCACTCCAGTCTGGGCAACAGAGTGAGATTCCGTCTTGGAAAAAAAAAATATCAAATGCTTTGAAGGCCCTGGAAATTTAGGGAACTTTGTTCTTATCTTTCCAGGTAACTTAAAAGTTACCTTGCTAAACTGACCTAACAAGAAAGAAAATAAATAAATGAAAGTTAGTAGATGCCAAGGTCATGTCTGGTACTAATTGTTATCTTTTATCACAGTTAGCATTATCCTGAAGAGGGGTGTGGGGGTATGTGTGTGTATGTATATATAAAACAGCTCAACAAATAATTCTTTTTTTTGTTTTTGAGATGGAGTCTTGCTCTGTTGTCCAGGCAGGAGTGCAGTGGTGCAATCTCGGCACACTGCCACCTCTGCCTCCCAGGTTCAAGCGATTCTCCTGCCTCAGCCTCCTAAGTAGCTGGGATTACAGGCACATGCCACCACGCCTCGCTAGTTTTTGTATTTTTAGTAGAGATGGGGTTTCACCATGTTGCCCAGGCTGGTCTTGTACTCCTGACCTCAGGTGATCCGCCTGCCCTGGCCTCCCAAAGTGCTAGGATTACAGGCGTGAGCCACCGTGCCCGGCCAATACTTCTCATTTATTCATTAAACTTATTTATCGAGTGCTCAAAATGTGCCTGATATTATTCTGGTGTTAGACTGTAACAGGGAACAAAACATACCAGAAACTCTGCCCTCAAGCTTATGTTCTAGTTAGGGGAGATGCTCAATAAACAAAACAAATGAATAAATTTTATATTAGAGTTGATAAGTGTTATGGAGTAAAGTAGAGCAGGGAAGAGGGATAGAGGAATATCTTTGAAGGTGGTGTGGTTTGGATGGTCTGAGAATGTGACATTTGAGGAAAGATCTGAAGGAATTGTGGGAGTAAGCCATGCAGGTATCATGGGGAAGTATTTTGAGGCAGAGAAGTAACATTGTTAGCCTTATTCTGTTTACATAGATACTTAACTGGTCTTCCTGCTGTCTGAAGAATGCCCTTTAATAGTCCTTTTGGTGTGGTTCTGCTATTTCCACTGTTTGTCAAAAAAAAAAAATCTGTACTTTGAATTTATTTTTGAAGAATATTTTCACGATACAGAATTGGAGGTTGACAGTTTTGTTTTCTTTTTCAGTACTTCTTCCCTGTTGTTTTCTGGCTTTTTTTTCTGGAGATAAATTATTATCTTGGTTCTTTTGTTTGTAATGTGTTTTTCCCCCATCTTGCTCCTTTTAATATTTTTTTCTTTATCACCAGTTTGATTATGACTTGCCTTGTTAGGGTTTTGAGTTTTCTAACACAAGGTTCATTGAACTTCCGGATCTGTGGGAATATAGTTTTCATGAATTTTAGAAAGTTTTCAGCCATTATTTTTTCAGGTATTTTTCTGCCTATCCCTTTCTGGGATCCCAATTGTATGTATGTTTGATATTATCTTATAGGTCACTAAGATTCTAATATGTTTTTAGCCTTTTTCCTCTTTATGCTATCATTTAGATAGTTGCTATTGCTTGTCCTTCAAATTCACTAATCTTTCCTGTCTAGTTTATAATCTGCTGTTAAATCCTCTAGGGAATTTTTTTAAATTTCAAATATTGTATTCTTCATCTTTAGTAGTTCCAGTTGATACTTTTTTATAGTTGCCATTTCTTTCCTTTGTATATGCATGTTTTTCTTTAATTCCTGAGATATTTACAATAGATATTTTAAAGCTTTGCCTGTTAATTACATCATCTGTTATTTCTAGGTCTTTTTCTATTGACTAATTTTTTTTTTTTTTTTTTGAGACTGAGTCTCGCTCTGTTGCCCCAGGCTGGAGTGCAGTGGCGCGATCTCGGCTCACTGCAGCCTCCGCCTCCTGGGTTCAAGTGATTGTCCTGCCTCAGCTTCCACAGTAGCTGGGACTACAGGTACCCGCCACCACGCCCAGCTAATTTTTGTATTTTTAGTAGAGACGGGGGTTTCACCATATTGGCCAGGCTGGTCTCGAACTCCTGACCTCAAGTGATCCACCCACCTCGGCCTCCCAAAGTGCTGGGATTACAGGCATGAGCCACCACATCCAGCCCTCTATTGACTAATTTTTAATCCTGATTTTGGGTCATATTTTTCTACTACTTTCATGTTTTCTTTGGATGATAGACATTGTGGATGTTATGTAGCTGAGCATCTGGATTGTTGTCTCTCTTTAAAAAAGGAACTTGTGTTTTATTTTGATAGGCAGTTAAGTTACTTGTGGATCAGCACCATATTTTGCAGGATTGTTTGTAAGCTTTGTTGGGACAAGTTTAGAGTAGCCTTTACTCTAGAGTTAGTTTTTCTCTGTTTATTAAGTAGAGACCCTCTGGAGTTCACAAATGCTCCCAATGTCCAACAGTGTGTTTCCACTTCAGCTGGTCACAACTCAGACATCTCCCAGCCCTGTATAAGCTCTAGGACGTTTTTAGCTTACAGTTTCCTAGCATTTGGGCTGGGTGCGGTGACTCATGCCTGTAAGTAATCCCCACACTTTGGGAGGCCGAGGCAGACAGATGACTTGAGGCCAGGAGTTTGAGACCAGCATGGGTGATATGGCGAAACTCCATCTCTACTAAAAATACGAAAATTAGCCAGGCATGCTGGTGCATGTCTGTTATCCCAACTACTTGGGAAGCTGAAACACGAGAATCTCTTGAACCCAGGCGGGTGGCAGAGGTTTCAGTGAGCCAAGATCACGCCACTGCACTCCAGCCTGGGCGACAGAGTGAGATTCTGTCTCAGACAACAACAAAACAAAACAAATTTCCCAGCATTTGTACCTAGCCCAGCCTCATTGTATTTCACTTCATGTATACACAGCTTACTATTCTGCCAAAACTCAGTAAAACACATGTGCAGATTTCTGGAGCCTTTTCTTGGCATAACTCTTTCCTCTCCAGTACTCTGGTTTGCAAATTTCAGCTACCTTACCTCCAACCTATCTTCTTAACTCAGTGAAATCTCTCTGCTTACAGTACTCATCCCTTGTTTAGGTCTGGAAAGTGACTGGGGAAAAAATCCAGGGCAATGAAAGGGCTCACCTTATTTGTTTCCTCTCTCTCAAGGATCACAGTTCTATGCTGCTTATTCTCTAATTTATAGAAATAGTTTTATATATTTTATACAGTTTTCTAGTCATTTGTGGTAGGAGGTGAAGTCTGGTGCTAGTTACTCCATTATAGACAGAATTTGAAATTTCTAGATTTATATTTTAACAGGATCACTTTGGTTCCTGTGTTTAGTTGAGAATAAATGTCCTATGTATGCTTTCTAAATTTTACTTTAGTTCCTTGGAGGAAAAACAAACACAGATAAAATGGTTTAGAGCCTATTTACGATTTTTGATGTATATTCTGAGAAATGAGGAGAGAAAGGTGTTCGTGCTTTCATGGCTTTGCTATTGCTATCACATAGGGACTCCTACTCCATCTCCTTTGTCACCACTGACTTTTTTCATTTATTCAATAAGTATTGAATATGTAAGTCATTAATTGTATTGACAGGATGAATCAGACATAGATCCTGCCATTATGATGTTTACAGTCTAGCCAGGAGAGAAGCTGTACATAGAAACTTTAAATCCAAGATAGAGATTGAAAATAAACAAAAATGGCTGAGCACGGTGGCTCACACCCATAATCCCAACACTTTGGGAAGCAGAGGTGAGAGGACTGCTTGAGACCAGGAGTTTGGGACCAGCCTGACCAACATAGTAAGACCCCACTTCTACAAAAAGCTTTTTAAAAATTAGCTGGATGTGGTGGCGTGCCCATGTAGTCCTAGCTACTTGGGAGGCTGAGGTGGGAAGATGGCTTGAGCCCAGGAATTTGAGGCTTCAGGGAACTATGATCGTGTCACTGCACTCCAGCTTGGGAGTGACAGAGCAAAACCCTATCTCTTAAAAAAAAAAAAAAGAAAAGAAAAAAAATCAGTACAGGTAAAAGTGGTGTGGGAAACCCAAAAGAAATAGCTTAATTTTTATTTTAAATGTTGGATTTAACAGCCTACTTAAATGGGGAATTGTAGATTTCTTTTTTCTGTTTTAAAGCCTCATTTTGTTCATTTTGGTTTAATTTTCCTACCATTTTGGATATAATAAATTTCAGTTTTGTTTTTGGTCGTGATTATTTTTTAGCAATTGAATTGTGAAACTGAAATATATCTGTGGAAGATATATTATCAGGATGAACTGAACTCCTGAGAAGAGAATTCTGAGGTTTTATAATCTTTTTTGATTTGACCCTTAGTGGAGGAATCAGACATCATTGATCTTGAGAAACGCTATTGGTTATTGAAGGCTCAATCCCGGACTGGACGATTTGATTTAGAGACATTTGGCCCATTGGTTTCACCACCTATTCGTCCATCTCTAAGTGAAGGTAGGAATCATTCAATTTTCTACATATGTGCACTGGTAAACATACCTGAGCCCATCTCGTATTTGTAACCAATACATTTTAACTCTAAGAAACCATCTTCTCATATGTTTGCAGGTTTAATGGAGTGGGGAAAAATGAATGGGAATTAATATTATAGTCTTGAGCTTGATATTCTACCTGTTATAACCTTGCATAAATCAGTTTAGCTCTCTGCACCCGAGCATGCTCGTGTATAAAATGTGTTTGACCAAGGCAGTGGTTGTGATACTGTGTTCCAGTAAGGTGCATTAGCAGCTAGTGCCTGGAGTCATATGGTGGCCACTGAATGGGCAGAGCTCCATGTTTTCCACACATGACCTCATCTCTTCCTCCAGTAGGGTGCCTCTACTTTTTTTCTTTTACATAAGAAGATTCCATTGCTGTATGCTCCCCTCCAAAAAAAGATAAAGAAACTATTGGACTAGACCATCTCTGAGGTGCTCTCTAGCTCTAAACTTAGAGCTGTTACCTTTTTTTTTTTTGAGGCAGAGTTTCACTCTCGTTGCCCAGGCTGGAGTGCAATGGCGCCATCTCGGCTCACTGCAACCTCTGTCTCCTGGGTTCAAGCGATTCTCCCATCTCAGCCTCCCAAGTAGCTGGGATTACAGGAATGTGCCACCATGCCTGGCTAATTTTGTGTTTTTAATAGAGACAGGGTTTCTCCATATTGGTCAGGCTGGTCTTGAACCCCCGATCTCAGGTGATCTGCCCACCTCAGCCTCCCAAAGTGCCAGGATTACAGGCGTGAGCCACTGTGCCCAGCCTGCTGTTACTTTTTTAAAAATAGAGAGTACGAAAAATAAGTGTGAGCACATCATAAAAATCATATTTTGAATATTAATACTTGGGTTCTGCTTCCAGCTCTCACCTTTTAAAACTTATATTTGGCAAATCATGTAATCTTCTCTGAGCTTTAGTTTTCTAATCCCTAAACTGAGGGCACTGCGTTAGATTCTTGGAATATACTATCTGTATTCTTCAAATTTCTCGAGTACTTCGGAAGTACTTGTCAGGGGAGCCAGGGCAGATAGGGCTCTGGGTTTCTACCTACTTCAACAACAGTGCATTGTGTTTTTACCTTTTTAGAATTGGGATTGATGTATCATTTCATTTGGAAACAAAATTATTTCGTTTCTTTTTTTTTACAAAATGTTTAAAAACCACAGGATTAGATTATAAATTCCCTTTGTGAAATTTAAAATATTCATGTATAAAAGATTAAACAGTACAAAGAGACACTGTAGCAGAGAATTTCTTTCTCTTATGTTGCATAGTGTATCTTCCTTTGCCTCATGAAAGAGCTTTATGGGAGCTTATTAATGATACCATAATGTATCTTTGAGTATTCATTTAATAAGCAGTTCAATTTTTCTTTCTTTTTTCCCTTTTTCTTCTTAGTCTTTTTAAGTAAGGATAATTGTTGTAATTTCTGACCTTTTTTGGTTTTTAATTTTTATTTATTGACTTCAAAAATATATAGGCATTTTAGCCATTACAAATGATGTAAGATAAATATAGATGGACATAACCAAACACTAAAGAATTGTAATGTATTTTCTGCCATGATCACAAGTTTCAGTTGTAATTATACCAAGAGGAAAGAGATACTTCCTGAAACATTAGGAACTACTAATAAACTTAAAAAAAAATTCAGTCAGTTTATGGGAAAAAGTCATTCCTCCTTTTGTAAACATGTCATTATTAACATTAGGAAGCTTGGCTGTGATTTATGGCGTCTCTTCCTATTTTACAGGTTTGTTTAATGCTTTTGATGAAAATCGTGACAATCACATAGATTTTAAGGAGATATCCTGTGGGTTATCAGCCTGTTGCAGGGGACCCCTGGCTGAAAGACAAAAATGTGAGTGTGTTAAACATTGTCAAAAAATTGCTAACTATGTAGAGAGAAAATCAGTTTTCATCAATGTAAAATTATCTGTGGATTAAGGCTTGAATTTTTATAACTGTCAGATTAGCAAATATTAATCTCATTGGGTTTTACTGAGGTCACTCTAAGGAATCAATCACCTCTTCTTTTTTACTATGGAATAGTTTGGGATCTTTGCTGTTAACAATGGGGTTGATTTTCCTAAAGAATTTGTAATTCATGATAAATGAATCAGATCAGCTATGATGTAACTGAAAATTTTAAACATTTAGGAAATATTTTTCTGGTAGAATTTTGTGTCTTACATAAGTTGAGGCATAACTCATTTTCCATCCACTGGCACAGATTAATATTTCATTGGCAAAAGAAAATTTATGGTCAAAACTAATTTTATTGAATACTAAAATGATCTTTTTTAACCTAACTAAAATATTGCAGCATAATTTGTAAGCATAAATATATTCCATTATTAAATCTTAACCATATTTGTAAAAATGCAGGCATTTACATGTAATTGGAACCTAACTCAAATATATTTACTGGGGTCATTATCTCCACATCTTTCTAAAATAAATCTTCCCAAATGTTGCGTATTTTGGGTGTGGTGTTCAATATTTTTATGGTATTTAGTACTGTTGTACTGTGATGCGCTCAATTGATTTAATAGCCATAATTCTATTATGGAGGTATATGAAATAATCTTTCAACTAAAAATTCAAATCTCTTTTTTTATTCCCTGTTGTTATACCACTATTTCAAACTGGCTTGGTTGTTTCCATTACAATTTACTGTTAGATGAGGAAGCTAAAATCTTTTTTTTTTTTTGAGACAGGGACTTGTTCTGTTGCCCAAGTTAGAGTCCAGTGCAGTGGTGTGATTGTAGCTCACTGTAACCTTGAACTTCTGGGCTCAGTGGATCCTCCCATCCTAGCCTCCTAGGTAGCTGGGACTACAGGCATGTACTACCATGCCTGGCTAGTTTTTTTTTTTTTTTTTTTTAATAGATAGTGTCTTGTTATGTTGCTCAGGCTAGTCTCGAACCTCTGGCCTTAAATGATCCACCCACCTCAGCCTCCCGAAGTGTTGGGGTTATAGACATGAGCCTCCATGCCCAGCTCTGCATTTCCATTGAAGTTAATTATTGTCTTAAAAAAAATTTTGTTTTAATGTCTTTTTTTGCTGATGAACTAATGGAAGTTAAACTAGAATGATTCATTTGGAGTTAAATAGCAAAGCACTGGTGTT
Source organism: Nomascus leucogenys (assembly GCF_006542625.1). NCBI lineage: Eukaryota > Metazoa > Chordata > Mammalia > Primates > Hylobatidae > Nomascus > Nomascus leucogenys. Next base: position 9,271,819 of record NC_044394.1, on the reverse strand, counting down.
CTAATTCTTAGCATGCTGTGTTTGAATTTCATTAAAGAGTTGAAATTGTTGGCCAGGCATGGTTGCTTAAGCCTGTAATCCCAGCACTTTGGGAGGCCGAGGCAGGTGGATCACCTGAGGTCAGGAGTTCAAGACCAGCCTGGCCAACATGGCGAAACCCAGTCTCTACTAAAAATACAAAAGTTAACTGGGTGCAGTGGCAGGCATCTGTAATCCCAGCTACTTGGGAGGCTGAGGCAGGAGAATTGCTTGAACCTGGGAGGTGGAGGTTGCAGTGAGCCAAGATTGTGCCATTGCACTCCAGCCTGGGAGACAGCAAGACTGTGTCTCAAAAAAAAAAAAAAAAAAAGTCCTGGCGCGGTGGCTCACACCTGTAATCCCAGCACTTTGGGAGGCTGAGATGGGCTGATCACAAGGTCAGGAGATTGAGACCATCTTGGCTAACACAGTGAAACCCCGTCTCTACTAAAAATACAAAAAATTAGCCGGGCATGGTGGCACTTGCCTATAGTCCCAGCTTCTCAGAGGCTGAGGTGGGAGAATTGCTTGAACCCGGGAGGCAGAGGATGCAGTGACCCGAGATCATTCCACTGCACTCCAGCCTGGGCAACAAAGTGAGACTCCATCTCAAAAAAAAAAAAAAAATTACCTGGGTGTTGTGGTGTGCTCCTGTAATCCCAGCCCTACTCGGGAGGCTGAGGCAGGAGAATTACTTGAACTCAGGAGGCAGAGGTTGCAGTGAACCAAGATCATGCCACTGCACTCTAGCCTGGGCGTTGTGGTATGCTCCTGTAATCCCAGCTACTCGGGAGGCTGAGGCAGGAGAATTACTTGAACTCGGGAGGCAGAGGTTGCAGTGAACCGAGATCATGCCACTGCACTCTAGCCTGGGCGACAGAGCAAGACTCCGTCGCCAACAAACAAACAGAACAAGAAACAACTCTGCAATGATCAATTTTGAATATTAGAAATTAACCTAGGGGCTTGCATTACTTCCTAAAAACTTATAAGGTATTGTAATATTTATTGTATAGTAACTTCGCCCTTTCTTGACAGTTTGTAAGGCATTTAGCTTTAGATTTGGCTGAAGGGTAGGGTCTTATATCTGAATAATGATTTAGAGATACAGATTCATGATATGCAGGAAGTCCTACAACTTCTGAGGACTATAATTGACATAATATAGTTTATTACAGATGAGAACTGTTCCAGAATACATATACTTGCTTAAAAAACTAAGTAATTATACAAGAGCAACTTCTAGTAAAATATATTATACCTCAGAATGCAAAAATAATTTTCCTCCATAAGAGTTTCTTTTCATTAGTTTGCTTCAAGGTATTTGATGTTGACCGTGATGGAGTTCTCTCCAGGGTTGAACTGAGAGACATGGTGGTTGCACTTTTAGAAGTCTGGAAGGACAACCGCACTGATGATATTCCTGTAAGTTATGATTGTGTATGTCTTGTTGCATATAAACTTCCAACGGGAAATTGGAAGGAATCATTTTCTTTAAAAGCATAAAATAATTTGTTACTGCTTTTAGTTACTGTATTATGCTACTCAAAATATTTATAGCTGAAGATGCAAAATTGGGAAGAGAGTTTGGCTTAGAAAATCTTAAACTGAACTACATAAAATAAGAATGAAGCCATAGGAAAGTTATCTTAATTTTTAATCATATATGAGAATCTATCTGTGGTAATTATAAAAATCCTTGAGCAAGGCCAGGCGCAGTAGTTCTCACCTGGAATCTCTGCACTTTGGGAGGCCAGGGCTGGAGGATCACTTTAGCCCAGGAGTTTGAGATAATCCTGGGCAACGTAAGGAGACCCCATCTCTACAAGAAAAACAAAACAAATCTTGCTCAATATACTTCAGCCATTGAATAACAAAATTAAAAGTATATCCACTGTTTTCTAATTATTCCTTTGGGTTGTTTTTAAAGGAATTACATATGGATCTCTCTGACATTGTAGAAGGCATATTGAATGCACATGACACCACAAAGGTGAGTCTAGATAGAACTAATTTATCTTTTTCTAAAAATATCATGTACTCCATTTGGGATATATCGCTTATATACATACTTGAATCTCTTTAGCATCCTCCCTACCAAGTACTTATCTGGACCTGCAGGTAAAACACCTCCAAGTTATCTCCAAAGAGAGCCATTCCATCTTTTTTTTTTTTTTTTTTTTTTTTTTTTTTTTTTTTTTTTTTTGAGACGGAGTCTCGCTCTGTCGCCCAGGCTGGAGCGCAGTGGCACAATCTCGGCTCACTGCAAGCTCCGCCTCCCGGGTTCACGCCATTCTCCTGCCTCAGCCTCTCCGAGTAGCTGGGACTACAGGCGCCTGCCACCACGCCCGGCTAATTTTTTGTATTTTTAGTAGAAACGGGGTTTCACCGTGGTCTCGATCTCCTGACCTCGTGATCCGCCCGCCTCAGCCTCCCAAAGTGCTGGGATTACAAGCGTGAGCCACCGCGCCCGGCCAAGCCATTCCATCTTTAAGCAACTCTGAAACTGTATGTGAAAACATTTATTATAAGCTAAGCATTTTATAAGAATTATGTAGACACAGCCCTTGACAACTATAGCCTATCATCTGTATTTCTTCCATTTGACTAAGTTGTGGTAAGGCTAATCTTATATTGAGCAAAAGAAGTCAAACAAAAAAGAATATATACTGTATGATTCCATTTATATGAAGCTGAAGAACACAGAAGCAAAACTAACAAATAGTAATAGAAGTTGGAATAGTGATTTCAGGGGTGTGCATATTAATTAGGAACAACCATAAGGATATCTGAGATGATGGAAATTTTTTTTCCTCTTAATCTGGTGGTACATATATTCTCTCTCTCTCTCTTTTTTTTTTTTTTTTTTTTTTGACAGAGTCTTGCTCTGTCACCCAGACTGGAGTGCATTGGCAGGATCTCAGCTCACTGCCACCTCTGCCTCCCGGCTTCAAGTGATTTTCTTGCCTCAGCCTCCAAAGTAGCTGGGACTGCAGGTGTGTGCCACCATGCCGGCTAATTTTTTTTGCATTTTTATAGTAGAGATGGGGTCTCGTTATGTTGGCCAGGCTGGTCTCAAACCCCTGGCCTCCAGTGATCTGCCTGCCTTGGCCTCCCAAAGTACTGGGATTACAGGCGTGAGCCACTGCACCTGGCCAGTACATCTATTCTTTTAAGAAATTTCTTCTTTTGTTTTTTTTGTTTGTTTGTTTTTTTGGAGACAGGATCTTGCTCTGTTGCCCAGGCTAGAGTGCAGTGGTGGGATCTTGGCTCACTGCAGCCTTGACCTCTTGGGTTCAAGCAATCCTCCTGCCTCAGCTTTGCGAGTAGCTGAGACTATAGGTGTGCACCACCATGCCCAGCTAATTTTTTTTTTTTTTTTTTGTAGAGACCAGGTCTCGCCATGTTTCCCGGGCTGGTTGCAAACTCCTGGGCTCAAGCAGTCCTGCCTCAGCCTCCCAAAGTGCTGGGATTACAGGCATGAGCCACTGTGCTGGCCTAAAAAATTTTTTTAAATGGTTGTGGTAAGGACCTCACCTGTGTCCTTTAGTGGTAGCCAGAATAAGCATGTAATAGCAAAAATAAACGTGTACTTTATAAATTAAAAAAAACCTTGACTTATTTAGTTTGGTAACATTTATTAGTAATGTTATCATAATAGATTTACTCCTATAGCTTGCATTACTATGACGTCTATGCGTCCCTGTGAAATTGAAAATAAATTACCTGTATGAGACACATTTGCATAAATTTGAGTCTTTCTACTGAAGCATTGACATGTACCAAGTAGCAGATTGGTAGGATCTACACCACAATGGTGTTAATAAATAGAGGTTTAGAATAAATAAAGAACATCAGTTTTTTTTCTTTCTTCAATCACAATTTCAGAAGAAATTGTTAATGGCCCTATTAACTGATTCTCAATAGAAACAAATAATAGAAATGAGTTTCAGGCTAGAGCTTTGACAATTCAGTCCCCTTCTTTCTCCTCTCTGCCAGAAACTAAGGTATCGACTTCTATTTGGTGTGTATGAGAACAAAAACCAGGAGAAGTTTCTGTTAGAAAATGCCTTGTGTAGAGATAAAATTTTGAACACCTTTTTTCTAAGTGTTTCATAAGTATGCGGGTATTTTTGCTGTCACCTTTTATGTAAGATGGAGTTTCTACTTCTGGCTCTTCTGTGAACATTAAACAAGATCATTTAGCTGCTTCATTTCCATGTAACCATGATAATGAAATAGTAATAGTTTAGGATAGAACTTGGATTTTTTAACCAAGCCTATTAACCGTATTCGCTGGTGACTAGATTGTACCAACATTACTCATTCTTTTTCTGACTACCAACTCTTCTCTGTTTTATCTAATTCATCTATTGACTATTTAATGATACTCTGTAGTGGCTCAAGAGTTCTAGATGTTACCCTTGGATAGTTTGTAGTATACAGGTAAAGATAGACAAGTGTGATCAGGGCTATGTTAGAAGTTGAGGCTGGGCACGGTGGTTCTCATCTATAATCCCAGCACTTTGGAAGGCTGAGGTGGGAGAATCACTTGAGCCCAGTAGCTCTCGACTAGCCCGGGTAACATAACGAGACCCTATCTCTAAAAAAAAGAAAAAACGTAGCCAGGCATAGTAGCACATATCTATAGTTCCAGCTACAAGGGAGGCTGAGGCAAGAGAATCATTTGAGCCTGGGAGGTCAAGGCTGCAGTGAGCCATGTTTACACCACTGCACTACAGCCTGAGCAACAGAATGAGAACTTGTATGAAAAAAAAAAAAAAATTAGCACCAAGTATTATGGTGGGAGGATAGAAAGGGAACCATGTAAATTGAACTTTGAAAGTCCAGAAGATTTCTGCTGGGATGTGGCACTTTAATAATTAGTTAATTATGGTTAACAGAAGTAAAAAGTTGAAAGGTGATTCCTAAAAGAGGTAACAACTAGGGGTAGAATAGAAGACATTATTACTGTATAGGACTGACTGTACAGTAAAACATCCTGTATAGTCCTAGAACTGCAAATATTCTGATGTGGCTGGAATAACAGATTCATATATTGAAGGCTGTATACCTGGATTGGAGCCGTATCTTGAAGGGCCTTGGGTACAAAACTTAGGAATTGAACTTTATACCAAACTATGGAGAAACCTCCAAAGATTCAAGTAGAACAGAGCAAGTGATCAGCTGACACTATTTTGAAAATCAGGGCCATATTTAAATGGAGGACATTTACAAATAAGTCATATAGGTTGGGCATGGTGGCTCGCGCCTGTAATCCCAGCACTTTGGGAGGCCACAGTAGGTGGATCACCTGAGATCAGGAGTTCGAGACCAGCCTGGCCAACATCGCGAAACCCTGTCTCTACTAAAAATACAAAAATTAGCCAGACATGGTGTTGGGCACCTGTAATTCCAGCTACTCAGGAGGCTGAGGCAGGAGCTTTGCTTGAACCTGGGAGGCGGAGGTTGCAGTGAGCCAAGATCACACCATTGCACTCCAGCCTGAGTAACAAGAGTGAAACTCTGTCTTAAAAATAAATAAATAAATAAATAAATAAAACAAAATAAATAAGCCATATAGTCAGTGAATTTGCTTTAGGAAAAGTTCATATGATACCTTGCTTAGCAGTAGTCCTAACTGCAGTCAGTAAAACATCCATTAAATTGGGAGAAAATAAAATCCATTTACAGTTCTAGTTTTTAAGCGTAATGTGCTATATGTTTTTACAGTGTGTTAATTATTACTCAGGTGTCAGTATAGCAAATGGGCTTTTGACCATCATTGTATGCATGATGATTCTGTATGGTGGTATCTATTATTTCTTTTCATGACGTTTCTTTCCTTTTGGACAGTATTAACATATCTTTGAGGTCAGTGTACCCTTACTCTGAAAATTGTCCCTTGAATATTTGTGGTTATATGAAAGAATCAGATTATCATCTTAAAAATACTTTTTACCATCTTAAGCATTTTATATTTTGTTCTGTTAGATATAGAAGGTTCTTATGCCATGTATTAATAATTTATTACACATATCAAATTGCATTTGTCCTTATTTTTGTTTTTGTGTTTTTGTTTTTATTTTTGTTTTTTTGAGACAGAGTCTTGCTCTGTCACCCGGGATGGAGTGCAGTGGGGTGATCTCAGCTCACTGGAACCTCTACGTCCTGGGTTCAAGTGATGTTCCTGCCTCAGCCTTCCAGGTAGCTGGGATTACAGGCTTGCACCACCACACCTGGCTAATTTTTGTATTTTTAGTAGAGTCGGGTTTTGCCATGTTACCCAGGCTGGTCTCAAACTCCTGACCTCAAGTGATCTACCCGCCTTGGCCTCCCAAAGTGCTAGGATTACAGGTGTGAGCCACCGTGCCTGGCCTACATTTGTACTTTTTAAACAGCCTTTATTTAATTTTTTATTAGTAGCATTTTAGATTTTCAAACGATAAAATTAATAGAAGCTATTACATTTTCATATTTCACTATGATTTCCCTATCTGTTCTAAATGCTGAGTCCTATAAAATTAAAATGAGTTTACACTAGCTGTTAATTTTGTCATCAGTGCAGAATCATTGACAATTATTACTTCAAAGATAAAAAGTAGCATTTTGAAATATAGCTTATGTTCAACATAGCTTCTCCCTCTGTTGGCATTCTTCATTTTTCTGTCCTGGAATTTTAGTTGTGACTGTTCAGTGTAAAACTCCTTAATGAGTTGAAATTTATCAGATCATATTCTCACCCTTAGAGTTCATTAAGTTATGTGTCATGTTTCTCTTTTGCCTCCTCATGACTGAGATACATGATGTGGCAGAGCTTGCAGTTCTTCTGGGTTTTTTTTTGTTTTAAGAATTAAAATTTTAGTTATTCTCAATGGATGTTAGAGGGGAGGATATACTATTCTGACTACTATCAAGTGTAGGAGAAATTTATATGTATTGTGTATGTTCTATATTTAAAAATTGAATACTGTATAAGCCATTATGCAATAATTTTTTTCTGAATTTTCCTAAATCTGTATATAATTTTCTATCTAGCATATGAAAGATGCTTAGTAAATAAATGTTTACTTCATAAACTTAGTAAAATGTTTACTAAGCATCTTTCATATGCTAGATAGAAAATTATATATAGATTAACTTAGTCTTTTTATCCTCTGCATAGTATTCCATTATGATTATGCTATGATTTATTCCTTATTTTTTTTAAAGTCTTGCTCTTGTCACCCAGGCTGGAGTGTAATAGCACGATTTTGGCCCACTGCAACCTCCGCCTCCTGGGTTCAAATGATTCTCGTGCCTCAGCCTCCTGAGTAGCTGGGATTACAGGCGCCCGCCACCACACCCAGCTAATTTTTTTATATTTTTAGTAGAGACTAGGTTTCACCATGTTGGCCAGGCTGGTCTCGAACTCCTGACCTCAGGTGATCCACCTGCCTCAGCCTCCCAAAGTGCTGGGATTACAGGCGTGAGCCACCGCACCCGGCCTATTCCTGTATCTTTTAAAACCATATTGCTATAGCCAAAAAGTCATTTTCAAAGGCAAGAGGAATACTAATGACGGATGGTTATCGAAGTAATTGACGGTTCTGATAGCATTGTAATATGAACAACAGGTCTCTTAAGTCAAAGATCCTTTTGTTCATAATGTATTACAGTTCCAGATGCCTTTAACTTCTTGTACAGTTAGTACTCATTTAATGTTGTCTTTAGCTTCTTGGAAACTGCAACTTTAAGTGAAAGGGTATAGAACAAAACTAATTTTACCATAGGCAAACAAGAGTTAAGTTCCTACAGCATATTTCTAGTCACAAAAATATCACCAAACTTCTAAATAAAGACCCCAGGCACTTCTAATATTAAGCTTTGAAATAAATGTGAACTATAAACAGATCTAAGAAAGATTGATAAAAACAAGATAATTATTTACCCAGTTTTTAGTGAATTAGTGAGTGACAGCAGCAGTCATAGTGGTGATGGGTTAAATCAAGGGATAAATTTGCAAAATGAAAATTATAAGGAACACCTCCTACCACCTTGCAGTTCAAAACCTAACAATAACAAATATGGGAGGCTCATTGAGTACTTTCTCAGCATATCATTTATTATCATACATTTGTATGATCATTGCATACTTGTTATTTTATGGTAATTTGTATTCATTTCCAACTCGCTTATTCCAGTTCAGGTTAGTGGCTGGCCAGAGCCTATCCCTGCAGCTCAGGGTACAAGACAGGAACCAACCCTGGACCATCCCATTGAAAGGCGCACTCAGACGTATATCCACACTCACTCATACTGGGACAATTGATTATTTTTTCATTTTTTTGTTTTTTTACATCACAACATTGTTACGTGAATTGTTTACAGTACAAACGAAAAGGGCATATATGCTATATATGAATACAGCTCAGTGCAAAATAGTGACTTCTTCTCTTTAAAAGGCCATGATTCCTATTTCTAGTAAACTAAAGAGACCACAGGTTGGTCTTTATCTTCTCAGTGTTGCCTAGAAATGATCTGTAAATGCATCTTCCTCCTGCTACTTACCGTAAAATGTATAAAGGGAGCTAAAGGAAAGCTTCCTTGCTGGTTCCTACCATGTGAAAGATGCTATATTCTATTTTAGCAGGGCCAATATGTGGAAAATACCTAAACTTAAGTGTTATTACAAAAATGAAGCAATAATGAGATTCTGGCTAAAGGGGACACTAAATAAGAATAATATATATTTAAAGGATTGTGTAAAAAAGTAGTTCTAGGTGCACTGTAAGCATATAGGGTTTTTTTCCCATGTGTATTTTTAAAGAATGGAAGGGTCAAAAAATAGGGTCACCTGTGTTAGACTAATTTACCTTATTGTATATGCTGCATCAGATGGAACTTTTGTATTATAGTTATCATAGAGAAGCATAGTTTGCCTCATATTATGGCAATTTATCTTCAATCAAAACCTTCCAGAGTCATTTTATTTTGGAATGTCCTGTAAACATTCAAACTGCCAGAATATGACTGTACAACAGCAAAGTGTTCTCTTGCATTAAATTGAAGATATCTGTTTAATTTTTTTAAATGGAAAAGAAAATGTAGGAAAGGTACTTAGAGCTGTTACTTTCTAAGTATACAACACCCTACAATTCAAGGCATCTTAATCTCCATCAGGATCAACAACAAAGTCATTTTTGTCATGCTGTTAAATCCATCATAATGGCTGATGCAGATTGGTCAAAGGGATCCAACAAACACTGATGTCCATAATGGCATGTTGGCAACTAATATGTAACTCTTGGTCAGTAGAGAGTTTAAAAGACCTTCCCTTTCTTCTTGATCTTTGCCAAGGTTCTTGAAGAGTTCTGATGTTCTAAAATACATCATTGAGCTTCCCAGTTTGCTTACTCATCCTCAAACTGACAACGGTTTTTCTCTTAATTCTTTTTGCTGTGCTTCCAAATTGTTTTTTATTTGCATTAAATGAATGTAACGTTCATTTATCATTTGCGTCATTTCATGTTTTTCATTTGCATCATTTCATGGCATCGTTGGAGCTCAACTTCAGAGTCCTTCAGGTTTTGAACTACTTGCTCATCTTCATCTCAAATACCTGCTCTGTCTTGATCTCCATCTTCTTCATCTTCGTCTTATCTACTTGCTCCCTTTTTTCTTCTTCCATTTGTGCCAGAGGAAGACTCTTAGTAAGCTGCTATTTATTCTGTTATTGAAATTGTGCCCTAAAGAGTTAAAGAAACCAATGACTATATTCTTGGGCTTACAGGATAGCGGCTAAGAAAGAAAACAACTTAGTAAAAAGCTGAAACTAAAACTGTTCCCCAAAGAGTAAGAAACCGATAACCAACAGAACTCCTTGAGTTTGCAGAATAGCAGATTGAAGGAAAAAAAACACCAAAAAGCTGGCCTGTGTGGTGGCTCTCACCTGTGTAATCCCAGCACTTTGGGAGGCCAAGGTAGGAGGATTGCCTAAGGCCAGGAGTTCAAGACCAACCTGGGCAACATAACTAGACCTTGTGTTTCTGTGTTTTTCTCTTTTTTTTAAGCCAGTTTTGGTAACCTGTGCCTGTAGTCAGGAGGCTGAGACTGGAGGATCCCTTGAACCTAGGAGTTTGGGACTGCAGTGAGCTGTGATCACACCACTACACTCCAGCCTGGGTGATAGAGTGAGACCCTATGTCTTTTTTTAGAAAACAAAACAAAATAAAATAAATAACAACTTGCTGAAATGCTAACCCTCTCCACTGTGAGATTTTAAAAGCTGGCTGAATTGGCTAGAACCAATATGGCTAGCTAGAGTTTATGCAGAAGGAGCTTGCTAATTCCCACTGTGTGTTTCATACTGACTCCCCCCAGTTTGCACATGTGATCCATGAAGTAACATGAAAAAATAACTGTGCATGCCCAAGGACTTTCCAATCCTCTCCTACCAGTCACTTGCCAATCCCAGAATCCACCCTATAAGGATTTTATTATAAAATTATTGCCTTAAAACCAGCACAGGGGAGACTTGAGCTGGACTCCCATCTCCTTTTTGGTTGACCTATAATGAAAACCTTTGCTTTTCTCAAAAACCCAACATCATAGTATTGGCTTCTATCTCATCAGGCAGCAAGCCTCCTTTGCTTGGTAATGTTATCATTACTCCATTATGTCACAGCTGCCAGTTTTCTGCTTCTGTAGTTCTTCATTATTAGTAACATCTTTCAAGTTCTGCATGTGTGTTCTTATCATTATATTTCTTAGAATGATGAAATCACATTGTTGGTCAGTGTTTTTTATTCTATGGGAAGGACCTGGATACTCTGAAGAATACAAATCTGTGAGGAATAATAAGTTGATTAATGTTGACTGGCCCAATCCAGAATTCACTTATAAGTATGAATTCAAACCCCTCTCTTCACCAATTTTTTGTATACTTGATTTGGGAGATTGGCAGATCTTATATAGCCTTTGAGGTTCTTCTGTGGCTGTGGTGCAGGCATTGATGTTCCTCTCCTCACAGCAACAGATACCACACTATAGTGGGACAATTTAGACACTCCCGTTAACCTAATGTGTATGTCTTTGGGATGTGGGAGGAAACCGGAGTACCTGGAGAAAATTCATGCAGACATGGAAAGAGTATGCAAACTCCACACAGATAGTGGCCCCAGCTGGGAATCCATTTTTTCCCCATTAACATTATAATAAAATGATGTTGAATGAAACATTATTCAAGGACCTCTGCTGAACTGATTTGGGTGGGAAAAAACCAAAAACCTTATCACAGCACTTCCTCTGCTATAAGTGAACAGGACAATTTTTTGAAAAGTGATCATGATAAGAAAGATTCTGTGATTCAGTGTTAGTCATAATCTAGTGATTTGCCTACCCCTCTCCCTGCCTTCTACTTTTTGAATGTGAACTTTTTTGAAAAAACAAAAATGAGTTTTTGTTTTTCTTCCTTTCCCTTTAGCTTATTTCTCTACCCTGATTTGGAGGATTTTCTTTATTATTATTTTTTTTTTCAAAGAGATGGTGTCTTGCTATGTTTCCCAGGCTGGACTCATGCTCCTGGGCTCAAGCGATCCTCTTGCCTCAGCCTCTGGAGTAGCTGGGACTACAGGTACATGCCACCAGGCCCAGTGATTTTTCTATTAAATCTCTCACGTCTGTTGTTTGATTATAAGACAGTTGATCTATACACTTCAGTGATTGTGCAAGTCAATATTTTTTTCTCTTTAGAGAACAATATGTGTATATATTTTCCTTGTTATTAGCGCAGACTGCGACCAATATATTTGAGGCATAAAAGGAAGCGAGGACAAATAATGTTACTAGAACATCTTTATTGATTTAGTTATCTAAACCTTTTAAAGAAAATGGGCAGTATTTCTTACTGTGTTGATAAAATTCACAGATATTTAGTGAATTTTACCAACCATATATGATTAAACCATACATGTTTGCATTACCACAAATTGTAAAATTTTGCTATTGAATGCATTTAGGGAAACATACAGGAATGAACTTGAACTAGTTTACCTTCTGCATTGTAGGGGAGTTAGGAAAGTAAAGAGAAAGAAATTGCTTTTCTGTGTTAGTCAACATTTAGATCATGGCAGGCACCTGTAATCCCGGCACTTTGGGAGGCCAAGGCAGACGGATCACGAGGTCAGGAGTTCAAGACCAGCCTGGCCAACATAGTGAAACCCCGTTTCTACTGAAAAATACAAAAAGTTAGCCAGGCATGGTGGCGGGCACCTGTAATTTCAGCTACTTGGGAGACTGAGGCAGGAGAATCACTTGAACCCAGGAGGCCGAGGTTTCAGTGAGCCAAGATCACGCCATTGCACTCCAGCCCAGGCAACAGTGTGAGACTCCGTCTCAAAAAAAAAAAAAGAGAAAAAAGAAGATATTCCTTACATGTGTGTCTCTGTTTCAGATGGGTCATCTTACTCTGGAAGACTATCAGATTTGGAGTGTGAAAAATGTTCTTGCCAATGAGTTTTTGAACCTCCTTTTCCAGGTATGTTTAAGGTAAATGACAGCAACAGAGGGTAGTAGTACCAGTACTTCTACATATTTTCCATCATATAGTAGCCAGAGTTGTTGTATCTAGGCTGCAAAACCATATATTATATAAAAAAAAAAAAAAAACTACATTACCCATCTGAAAGATGGGTGCTTGCTGAAGTTTTTCAAAATCGTGACATGGGAAATAGGAAAGTGGGATGTAGATTACTGTAACTCATTATAGAGCAGTACATAGACATATAGAGAATAAGTTGCAAAAGCCATCATAATTTGCTAGTTTCTTCATCGTTGTCTTTTTAAAAGGTCTTCCTTGTAATAAGACTGACCAGGAGAATTTTTTTAAAAGAAAATAAATAAATAAAAGGCCTTCCTAATAAGTAAGGCAGTATGACTAGAAAGATGAATCATAAGGAGGTAGCTATACATTTTTCTTTTATTATTATTATTATTTTTAATTTTGAGACAGCATCTCGCTCTGTCATGCAGGCTGGAGTGCCATGGTGCAAGCATGGCTCACTGCAGCCTTGACTGCACAGGCTCAGGTGATTCTCCTTCCTCAGCCTCCCGAGTAGCTGGGACTACAGGCATGTGCCACCACGCCTGGCTAATTTTGTATTTTTTGTAGAGACAGGTCTTGCTATGTTGTCCAGGCTGGTATTAAACTCCTAGGCTTAAGTAGTTCTCCTGTCTCAGCCTCCCAAAGTGCTGGAATTACAGGAGTGAACCACCATGCCCAGCCCAAGTTTTTCAAAGTATGCAATCTCTCTGGTTAAGAGATCATTGAAGGTATGAGGCTGTTTCCTAATTTTTATTCTTTAGAAGGTCCAAAAAAGATGAAGGAAAGAAGGAAAGCTACCAGAAGTGAACACTAAGTCACAGAGCTTGCCAAATTTTAACTGTTGTCCTAGTTAAACTAATTCTCTTGCTCTGATTTTTAAAGATAATTTATATTTTCCCATTTTTATAGTTATTCATAAATATTTAACTTGATTTAATAGTGGCTATTTTAGTTTCTACTTATTTTATTTTCCTTTCACCACTGTGAAGGTCAGAATGGTCTAGTATGTTTATACGTATCATGATCTACCATTTTAAATAAAGAATAACTTGTCTGCAACACATCTATGTTGGAATAAATGGAAATTGGTCTCTTCCTGACAGCTAATGACTAAGTTTTATGTATTTAAAACATAATATAATCTGATAGGCCTGTAAATCAATTATTTGCTTTATTACAAGTTACAATTTTCAGCATAGATTCAGGTTGATGGCTTTATAAAATATATATGAAAATAATATAGATCACCACTATAAACACAACAGAATTGCTTGGTAACATGAAAATGGGTCAACTATTTTTTACTTTTTACTTATTTGTTTATTTAGAGACAGAGTCTTGCTCTGTTGCCCAAGCTGGAGTGCAGTGGCGGGATCTGGGCTCATTGCAACCTCCATCTCTCAGGTTCAAGCGATTCTCCTGCCTCAGCCTCCCAAGTACCTGGGATTACAGGCGTGTGCCACCACCCCCAGCTAATTTTTGTATTTTTAGTAGAGACGAGGTTTCACCATGTTGGCTAGACTGGTCTCAAACTCCTGACCTCAAGTGATCTGCCCGCCTCAGCCTCCCAAAGTGCTAGGATTATAGGTATGAGCCACCAAGCCTGGCCTGGTCAACTATTTTTGTCTCATTTAAAATAATATCTTCAGTAATGGGTTCTGTAGGCTTTTTTTTTTTTTAATTAAACTATTGTTACTTTTTAAAGTAACAATCACATGTTCAGTGTATGAACTTTTTGTATGAATAGTACATGAACACATTCAATGTATTGCTCATGTACAGTTGACAGTTCATATACTGTTTGTACACGAACATATTCAGTGTACTCTTTATCTCATATTCAGTGTATGAACATTTTGGTCACTTAAGTTTGTGTCTGAGTCATCTTGTAGCTCTCACAGAGTATAGCATTTTGACTTTTGGTATTGCCTTTCCTGTTTTGTCATTCTTACTAAGGACTTGGAGTGGCACTATTTTTGCGACTCTAACTTATGAATAAACATATACTTTATATTTGCTTATGTATGTTTCCAACATTTTATACTGAAAAGCTCAAAGTTTTTTTCAGGAAACACCAATAATCTACTCAACACCTAAATTTTATTACATTTTACTGTATGTGCTTTGTCACATATTTGGTTATGCTCATATGTGCAATTAATATATGCAATTAATATGTGAATAAGCAGACAGTTATGCTAAATTGTTTTTATTTTCTATCTGTGTTTTAAAATTGATAGAGTTAATTTGTTAGGTTAATGATACAATATTGAATTATGCTTTTCTTTGCCAAGATCTCACACATGGCTGAGTGTTTTGGGTGTTTAAAATCTGGCATATGCAAGTGTCAGAAGAATTATTCTGAGATCTGTCCCTGAGGTAATATCTTCCCCTCTCCCTTTTTCTTCTTTCCCTTTCTCTTCCCTTCTTACCTAGAGATTTGAAAGTTAGCCTCCATTGGAATGGCTTGTTTAAAAAAAGCAAACAAAACCCCAAAACCACAAGGCTAAAGTTAAAATTTGCTCAAGTGAATAATTGATAATTCATGAGTTGAAAACTGTTGCTAATTCAGATTCCCATTTCGGAAATGGGTCTCATGCAGAGAATGTGAAATATTATGCAGTTAATAAACTTTGATTTACCACTTTTTTCCCTAGGTGTGTCACATAGTTCTGGGGTTAAGACCAGCTACTCCGGAAGAAGAAGGACAAATTATTAGGTAAATTTGTAGTTTCAATTATATAGTTGAAATTTCAAATACTTGAAATATATTGGTTACTGAGGAACATCATGTCCTATTTTAATATAATCATTAACTATTTCTCAAAAATAGTTACATATTGAAATATTTTTGTTAAAGTACCTTTCTAGATAAGGGAAGGTACTATAGATTAGTTAAGAAGGCAAATTCTATTTAACATTAAAATTGCACTGAATACTAAATTTCATTTTTTGAAATGAGATAAAAGGTAGCCAGTTTTCTTTAGTACAAAAATGTGTTTATTGTTGGAAAAATTAGAAAACAGAGCTAAACAAAAAGAAGCAGAGAAAGATTTTATAGATAATGTATAGATAATTGCTGTAGACATTTTTAGTATTCATATAAACATATGCCCACAGTGATACTTGTAAAATTCATATAAAAATGGGAATATTCTGAAATACCTATTTTATTCCCTGCTCCTATTTTCACTCTAGATCATATAAAATAATACTTTAATATATTACAATAAAGCCTTCTTTGAATATAATTTTAAATGATTGGCTAGCATTCCTGTTCATCCTCTATTATTCTTTTTTAATATAAGCATATTGGACCAATTTTGTTAATAAAGTCTCTATGTCTTGGCTTAAGGATTTACTTTAGGATAAATTACTTAAGATCAAATATCCGGATTATATTTAAAAAACAAAGGTATGCATATTTTATAGCTATAGTCCAATTTTTAATAACTTGAGTGTCTTTCATTGCTTTGTGACATTGCTATTATGCTACACATTTGTGTAGATAGTTTCAGAAATAGGACTGAATTTCTAGTAAAATTTGCTTTTAAAATAAACTCTCAATAGGTACTGTCACTTGACTTTTTCTTGAAAGTATTGTGCATACAAACTTTTCAGTAGTTTCTTCTGGCTTGGATTTCTGGATAGATGGGAGTTTACTAAAATAGAGTTGTTTGGAATACCTGAGAATAGGATTACATATTCAGCATTTAAACAGGACATGCCAATTAAGATATAGATATTTAAAGTAGTAGATATATTTTCTAAGTTTTTAAATGACAAGTTTTAAAAATGGTTATTTATTATTATTTTTTTTTTTTTAAGTGAAGGCTAGTTTATTAAGAAAGTGAAGGGGCTGGGTGTAGTGGCTCATGCCTGTAATCCCAGCACTTTGGGAAGCCAAGGCAGGTGGATTGTTTGAGCTCAGGAGTTCAAGAGATCCTTCCACTTCAGCCTCTTGAGTAGGTGGGATTACAGGTGTACACCAATGTGCCCAACTTTCATGTAGTTTTTTAAATATTCATACTCAGAAGACTCAGTCTTGATATTCTTGAGTGTTTTCTTGATTTTCTCTAGTTTTTAGCTACTAAAAGATTTTAAAATATATCGACATGTAGGATTTTAAAATAATTGACATGTAGAAACCAGATATTGTAAGGACATACATAAAGGCTTTTATGTGGCTATAGTGACTTTTTTCTTACAATATTACAATCTAATTTATTATAGTAATATATTCTGAAGTAAATATCACTTAGCTTAGATAGAAAGAATGCTATGTAGCCCTTATTTATTGGCTTATTTTATAACTACTCATAGCATCCGTATTTCAAAAAATAAGGTTGATATAATCTTATATTTTCATAGAAAGTTATTCTTTGCAAAATACATGTAGTTACATTATCTCATCTGGTCCTTAGAATAACTGCATGAAATTAGTGTCTCTCATTTTGTTAAAGTGGAAACCAAGATTTATAGAAGTTGAGGACGTGAAATTACATGGGACTGGCAGAATCAAGTTTAGGACCTCTTTCATTAAAAGTACCAATAATTTGCTTTTTGTATTTTGTATTTTTTAATAAGTCTAGATTTAAAATTGTTGGTTCCAAATTGGTTCATTTCATCTGTGGATTTTTTTAAAATTTGTTTATTCATTTTCAGTTTTACTTTATTTTGCCTCTACTATTACTTATAAAAATTCATTTGACTGATACTTTTTAAAGGATGATTCAGGTTGGTTCATATGCAATGAGGTGAAACAAATATTTGTCTCTAACTTACAGTCAGTACGTTGTTAAAAAAAAATAAGTATCATGATTTCTGGAATGGCCGAGTGAAGATCTCAGCAAACCCTTTCCCCAAAAGCACTTAAAAAACTGAACAGAATTGTCAAACAACCATTTCAGGACTCTGGAAACTGACCAAATATATACAAGAAATTGAGAAGCATTTATTCAAGAACTACTAATCCTTGGTGAGAACAATGGAAGTGTGTGGTAATTTAACCAGGAGCAGCTTTCATTTCCTCCCATCCAGCAAGTCTGCATGATAGTTCTACAGGGCAGGTCAGAATGGGCTGACAGTCTGATTCGTGATTTGAAGGAGAGCAGGAATAAATGCCTGTCCAAGGATAATAAAATAAATACATACCATCATGGTGGTAAACAATGAGGGAAAACTGACATCACCAGCTTGAGGATAAAAACTGGTTAGGGGAAGCAGCAGACTAACAACAGACCAGTCAAATTTTTAACAGGGAACAGGATCACCATAGTGAGCCTTAGGCAAGCTTTCTCATGTCCCCAGTGATCTGTAGACTGCTTGTACAAGGCTATACACAAACTCAGGAGAAACCAAAGTGGGCTTTAGCACTTTATTCCTCCCTAGTTGAAGGCGAAGCCTTGCATGTGCAGAAAGTAAAAGCTGGGGTAGGCTTGTAACCTGACCGAACTTTAAATGCATTCCCCAAACCATGTACAGATCCATCAGGAAAAGGGTGTGAATGTTACTGGCTAGTGTTTCAGCACAACCTCTCAGCAGTCATTGGCTGACCAGTAAGTTAGGCTCACCCCAAGAAAGCCAAGCTTAAAAATAAAAACAGAGATAATAAAAAAGAAAACAAGAAGAAGCTGAGCAGCTTCACACTGCAAGATACTGTACAGGAAGATAAACTCTACAGAATTGTTCCAGGAAGTCATAAAACAAAACAAAACAAAACACACAGGGTTTCAGAATCCAGAGTTGCTAATATAAAGTATCAAATGTGTTCAGTTTTCAACAAGAAAAAATTATGAGACATGGAATAAAACAGGAAAATGTGACCCATATACAAGGAAAAAACAAAGAATAGTAGAAACTGTCTCAGAGGTGGCACCAGATGTTCTCCTTAGCACACAAAGACTTCAATACAGCTATTATAAATGTTTTCAAAGAGCTAAACGAAGCTGCATTTAAAGAATTAGAGGAATGTATGATCTCACTGACTTGTCCAAATAGAAAATAGCAATAAAGAGATAGAAATTTAAAACAGAATCAAATAGAAATTCTAGCAGATTTGTGTTGACAGAGAAATATTCAGCAAAACAGAGTATGGATCAATAGAGATTATTTCATCAGAAAGAGAGAAAGAAGACCAAATAAATGAACAGAGTTTCACAAAAGTTGGAACATGATCAAGTCTACCAAAATATGCATAATGAAAGTCTCAGAAGGAAAGAAAGAAGCATAAAAAAGTTTGACAAGATAATGTCTGAAAGTTCTAAAATTTCTTGAGAATTATTAATCTTAGAAGCTTAATGAACTCCAAGTAGGTTAAACACAAAAAGATTCACACCTATACATATCATTGTCAAAGTGTTGAAAACTAAAGACAAACTAAAGAAAGCCACAAGAGCAGAAAGACTCATCATGTAGAAGGGAACCACAATGTGATAAACAGCTGACTTTTTGAAACAATAGAGCTCAGTGTGCAGTGGTATGAGAAAGTGATATAAGGAAAAAAAACAAAGAAGCAAAAACTGTCAATCCAGAATTCTTTATCTAGCAGAACTGTAATTCAGAAATAAAGGTGAATTACTACCTGACTTCAAAATATACTACAAAGCTATAGTAACCAAAACAGCATAGCACTGACATAAGAACAGACACATAGACCAATGGAACAGAACAGAGAACCCAGAAATAAATCCAGGCCAGGTGCGGTGGCTCACGCCTGTAATCCTAGTGCTTTGGGAGGCTGAGGTAGGTGGATCATGACATAGGAGGTCAAGACCATCCTGGCTAACACGGTGAAACCCCATCTCTACTAAAAATACAAAACAATTAGCCAGGTGTGGTAGCACATGCCTGTAGTCCCAGCTACTCAGGAGGCTGAGGCAGGAGAATCACTTGAACTGGGGAGGTGGAGGTTGCAATGAGCCAAGATCACACCACTGCACTCCAGCCTGGGCAACGGAACGAGACTCTGTCTCAAAAACAAAAAAACAAAACACAAAAAAAACAAACCCCCACATTTACAACCAACTCTTTTTTGACAAAGATGCCAAGAGCATACATTAGAGAAAGGACAATCTCTTCAATAAATGGTGCTGGAAAAATTGGATATCCATGTGCAGAAGAACGAAACCAGATCCCAATTTCTTACCATACACTAAAATCAAATCAAAATGGATTAAAGAGGCTGGGCGAGGTGGCTCATGCCTGTAATCCCAGCACTTTGGGAGGCCAAGGCGTCTGGATCACCTGAGGCCAGGAGTTCGAGACCAGCCTGACCAACATGGTGAAACCCATCTCTACTCAAAGTACAAAAACTAGTTGGGTATGGTGGCAGGCACCTGTAATCCCAGCTACTCAGGAGGCTGAGGTGAGAAAACTGCTTGAAACCAGGAGGTGGAGGTTGCAGTGAGCCGAGATTGCCCCACTGCACTCCAGCCTGGGCTACAGAGGGAGACTCCGTCTCAAAAAAAAAGAAAAGAAAATGGATTCAAAGACTTAAATCTAAGGCCTAAACTATTAGACGAAATTGGGGAAATGCTGTAGGACATTTGTCTGAGTGGTATGACACTGTATAATACCTCAAAAGCACAGGCAGCCAAAGCAAAAATGGACAAACAGGATTTCATCAAGTTAAAAAGCTTTACAGCAAAGGAAACAATCAACAGAGTGAAGAGACAACCAACAGAATAGGAGAAAATATTTGCAAACTATCCATCCATCAAGGTTTTAATAACCAGAATGTATAAGGGCCTCAACTCAATAACAAAAAACCAAATAACCCAATTTAAAAATGGGCAAGTGATCTGAATAGACATTGCTCAAAAAAAGACATACAAATGGCCAGCAGATATATGAAAAAATGCTCAACATCACTAATCATAATTGAAATATCAAAACCACAATGAAATATTATCTCCCAATTAAAATGGCTATTATAAAAAAGACAAAGAATAACAGATTCTGATGAGGATGTGAAGAAAGGGAAGTGCTAGTACACTATTGATGGGAATGTAAATTAGTACAGTCAATATGGAAAACAGTATGGAAGTGCCCCAATAAACTAAAAATAGATCCACCATATTATCCAGCGATCCTACTGCTGGGTATATATTCAGAAGAAAGGAAATTAGTAAAGCAAAGAGCTATTTACACTCCTGTGTTTATTGCAGCACTACTTACAATAGCCAAGATACAGAATCAACTTAAGTGTCCATCAATTGATGAATGGATAAAGAAAAAACAAAATGTATATATATACATAATAAAATGTTATTCAGCCATAAAATAAATGAAATCCTGTCATCTGCAGCAACACGGATAAAACGGGAGGTCATTATGTTAAGTGAAATAGGCCAAGCATAGAAAGACAGATATCACGTGTTCTCACTTTTAAGTGGGAGCTAAAAAAGTTGATCTCGTGGAATTAGAGAGTATTATGATGGTTATCAGAGGCTGGCAAGGGCAGGAGGGATGATATTGAAGAGAGATTAGTTATGACTGTAAAAACACAGTTGGATAGAATGAATGACTTTTAGCGTTTAATAGCACAGTAGGGTAACTATAGTTAAAAATAATTTATTGTATATTTCAAATTAGCTAGAAGATTTGGAATATTCCCAACACAAAAAAAGGGTAAATATTTGAGGTGATGAATATCCCAATTACCATATTTGATCATTACACATTGTATGCATATGTCAGAATATCACATGTACCCCAAAAATATATACTATTATTATATATAATTTTTAATAGAAACATTTTTAAAGCTTTTTAAAAAAAAAAAAAACATAAAAAAAAGGTGAACTAAAAACATTCCTATATGAACGCTGAGAATTTGTTACCAGGAAATCTGTCTTTAAGTACTGAAGGAAGTTCTTCAAGCTGAAAATAAGTGACACCAGACGGTAATTAACATCCACGGGAAGAAATAAAGAGGCTCTCTTCCTTGGCGCTGCCTACGGAGGTGGCAGCCATCTCCTACTCGGCATCATAGCTGCCCTCAGACCCCTTGTGAAGTCCAAGATCATCAAAAAGAGAACCAAGAAGTTCATCCAGCACCAGTTAGACTGATATGTCAAAACTAAGTGTAACTGACAGAAACCCAGAGGTATTGACAACAGAGTTTGTAGAAGGTTCAGCAACAAAAAACAAACCACATGCTGCCCAGTGGCTTCCAGAATTTCCTGGTCCACAATGTCAAGGAGCTGGAAGTGCTGCTGATGTGCAACAGATGTGCTGAGATTGCCCACAGTGTTTCCTCCAAGAACTGCAGAGACATTGTGGAAAGAGCAGCCCAGCTGGCCATCAGAGTCACCAATCCCAATGCCAGCCTGTGAAGAAAATGAATAGACAGCTCATATGCATGTTTTATGTTTAAATAAAACCATAAAACCTGCCAAAAAAAAAAAAAAGAGCACCAATAGTAGAAATTACCTAGGTAATAATAAAAGACAGTATAAATATACTATTCTGTTTATTTTTTTTTTTACTGGTTTAAAAGACGTTTTTACATGACAACAATTATAAAACCATGTTGTTCCCATTACATACAACGATCTTATATGAGTGACAACAATAGCACAAAGGTGAGAGTAGAAGGGGAGCTATATTTGAGCAAAGTTTCTATGTTTTAGTTTCTATACTTTTTTAGTTTCTCTACTTTACTAGAATAAATTAGTATCAATCAAACATAGTAGACTATGTTGGCTGGGTGCCATGGCTCACGCCTGTAATCCCAGCTCTTTGGGAGGCCAAGGCAGCCGGATCTCTTGAAGCTAGGAGTTCGAGACCAGCCTGGCCAACATGGCAAAACCTCGTCTCTACTCAAAATACAAAAATTAGCCTGGCGTGGTGGTGCGTGCCTGTAACCCTATCTACTCATGAGGGTGAGGCGGGAGAATCACTTGAACCCAGGAGGCAGAGGTTGCAGTAAGCTGAGATGGCACGCCTGCTCTCCAGCCTGGGTGACAGAGCAAGATGCCATCTCAAAAACATAAAGTAAAATAAAAAATAAAGTAGACTATGTTAAGATCCATATTGTAAACCCTACAACAATCTCTAAGAAAATGATCCCCCAAAATAGTTTTATTTAAAAAGGCATTAAAATGTTACCTATTTAAATTCCTAGAAAATACCTATTTACCACAAAAGAAAGAAGTAGAGGAATAGAGGAACAAATAGAAAGACTTGATACATAGAAAACAAATAACTAAATAACATACATAAATCCACATCTGTAATTACTTTAAATATAAACAGATTGAACAGATAATCAGAAGCCCAAAATTTAGACTGACTTGTTTTTTAAAAATCTAGCTACTTGGCTGGGCGTGGTGGCTCACGCCTGTAATCCTAGCACTTTGGGAGGCCGAGGTGGGTGGATCGCAAGGTCAGGAGATTGAGACCATCCTGGTTAACACGGTCTCTACTAAAAAAAATACAAAAAAAATTAGCTAGGCATGGTGGTGGACGCCTATAGTCCCAGCCACTTGGGAGGCTGAGACAGGAGAATCACTTAAACCCGGGAGGCGGAGGTTGCAGTGAGCCAAGATCAAGACACTGCACTCCAGCCTGGGTGACAGAGCTAGACTCCATCTCAAAAAAAAAACAGAAAAAACACAATCCAGCTACTTGAGATTCAAAGGCACAAATAGGTTGAAAGTAAAAGAATAAAAGATAAAACCATACAGATATAACCATAAGTGAACTAAAATCACTTTACTATTAAGAAAAGAAAATGGCTTTTAGGTTACAAAAGACAAGTTACTGGAGGCAGAGAGACATTTTATTATGATAAATGATGATATATGCATCCACCAACAGAACCCTTCAGCCAACAGCAACGGAATACATGTTCAAAGGTACACAGAGTATTGTTCTAGGACAGACCATATACTAGGCCAGCAGTTAGTCAGCAGACTATGGCATATTGGCCAACTTTGGCCCACTGCCTGATTCTGTACAATCTGCAAGCTAAGAATGTTTTTACCTTTTTAAGTGGCTTAGAAAAAACCAAAAGGGGATAAATATTTTGTGACACTTTGCAATTATATAAAATTCACATTTCAGTGTGCATAAATAACATTTTACTAGAGCACAGTCATGCTCATTCACAACTTTGGGGAAGGGAAATTCCTCAGTCTAAAAAATATCTTGAAAAACATACAGCTGAGATCATACTTAATGGTAGAACACTGAAGTCTTTTCCCATAAGATCAGGAAAGGATACTTGCTCTTGCCACACTTATCAACATTGTATTAGAGCTTCAAGCTAGTTAAGTCAGGCAAGAAAAGGAAATAAAAGACATCGAGATTGTAAAGAAAAATAAAACTGTCTGCAAATAACATGATCCTGTGTGTAGAAAACCCTGAAGAATTCACAGAAAAACTGTTAGAATTAATAAAATGAGTTCAGCAACATGACAGGACACAAGATCAATAATTAAGCAGTCAATTGAATTGTCATGTACTAGATAGAATAATTTGAAAGTACAATTCAAATGAAGACAACAGTTGTCAAAAGAAATCAAACTCTTGGAAACAAATTCAGCGAAAGAAGTGCAAGACTTGTGCACTGAAAGATACAAAGCATTGCTGACAGAAATTTAAGAAAATGTACGTAAATGGATTCGAAAACTTAATGTTGTCAATATGGCAATTTTCTCAAATTGTTCTATAGATTGAAAACACACCCAATCAAATCCCAGCTTTTTTCTATAAATTGACTAGCTATTCCTAAATTGTATAGGGAAATGCAGAGAACTCAGACTAGCCTAAACAACTTCAAAAAAAATGACAAAAAACGGAAGACTTACACTTCCTGATTTCACAGTTTACCTAAGGATACATTAATCAAGTACTGGAATAAGGAGAATTATAGAGATCAGTAAAATGGAATTGACGTTTTAAAAGGAAACCCTTGGCCAGGCGTGGTGGCTCATGCCTGTAATCCCAGCTGTTTAGGAGGCAGAGGTGGGCTCACTGATGTCAGAAGTTTGAGATCAGCCTGGCCAACGTGGCGAAACCCCATCTCTACTAAGAACACAAAAATTAGCCAGGCGTGGTGGCACACGACTGTAGTCCCAGCTACTCATGAGGCTAAGGCAGGAGAATCACTTGAGCCTAGGAGGAGGAGGTTGCAGTGAGCTGAGACCATGCCACTACACCCCAGCCTGGGTGACGAGTGAGACTCTGCCTGAAAAAAGAAAAAAAGGAAACCTTTATATTTTTGGTCAATGGTTATTTTTATTATCATTTTTATTATTTTTTAAAGATGTCAAGAAAATTCAGTAGAGAAAAAGGACTGACTTTAAAAAGAAAAAAAATTGTCCAGGAGGAGCTGAGCACAGTGGTGTAGCTGGCCAATAGTCCCAGCTACTCAGGAGGCTGAGACAGGCAGATCACATAAGCCCAGGAGTTCACGGCTTTAATGTGAGTATGCAGTGATCACACCTGTGAATAGCCACCTCATACCAGCCTGTACAGCATAGCAAGGCTCTGTCTCTTTAACAAACAAAAAAAGGTGCAGGAGAATTTGGATATCCATACGCAAACAGATTATTTTAGACACCTTACCTCACACTATGCTTAAAAGTATACTCAAAATGGATTCCCTATACCTAAACATCAGAGCTAAAAATATAACACTTCTAGAAAAGCAAATGTAGAAAACCTTTGTGATTTGGGGTTAGAAGATTTCATAGCTATAACACCAAAAGCACAGTTTATAAGTGGGGAAAAAAGTGTAAGACTTAGAAAAAATTAAAAACTTTTGAGTTTCAAGAGAGAGCATTACGAAAATAAAAGCTACAGCCTCACAGTCCTAGAGAACATATTTGCAAATTATATATATTATAAAGTATTCATGTCCAGAATATATAAAGGACTGTTACAACACATTAAGACATCAAGAAAATCTAATTTAAAATGTGTAAAAGAGTTGAATAGACTCTTACCATACATATAAGTACATGACAAGATGTTCTGCTTCCTCAGAGAAGGCAAATTAAAAGCACAATGAGAGGAGTGACTCAGTGAAAATTATGTAGTGGGTAGCTCTAAGAGCCTGTCTCTCCACAGAAACATTGAAAAATAAAGAACAAACTGCCAATTTCAACTTTGTCAGAACTGTGAAGAAAGAGACAAAGATTTATAGCTACTAAGCAAATGTTGATTTTTAAAAAAATTATAAAAAATAATAATTTTTTAAAAGCCTGTATATATATTTGCCATTGTCTGGTTTAGTAATGGCAGCCTTGAAAATGGCAACCCACCTGGTCCCTGGTTTCAGAGAGAGCAGAACATACCTTATTTATAGAGTTGTGTTTGTCAGGCTGGGTGCGTTGGCTCACACCTGGAATCCCAGGCACTTTGGGAGGCCAAGATGGGTGAATCAGTTGACGTTAGGAGTTCGAGACCAGCCTGGCCAACATGATGGAACCCCGTCTGTACTAAAAATACAAAAAATTAGCCGGCCATGGTGGCGCACACCTGTAGTTCCAGCTACTTGGGAGGCTGAGGCAGGAGAATCGCTTGAACCCGAGAGGCGGAGGTTGCAGTGAGCTGAGATTGCGCTACTGCACTCCAGCCTGGGCAACAGAGCAAGACTCTGTCTCAAAAACAAAACAAAATAAAACAAAGCAAAACAAGTTGTCTTTGTCTGAACAGTCTGGGGCTACCAGAAAAGCTACTGCAAAATGCTCAGCTATGTTATACTTAACTCAGAATTTACCCAGGATGGAAAAGCAGGGGCGTTCGTTAGAAGTTCTGTAAGGCAAACGAGCCAGCCACTTGCAGTCACCTGGGGTAAAATATTTTAATTGAGGCATATAATAGAATGCTGAAAGTCTTGGAGGTGGTGGGAACTTGAGAGTTTCCTTGGGAAATTAAAGTACCCAAAAGCACACTGTACACTGGGTAATTTAGAAGGCTTTGCACATGCCAACAAGATACACTCTCGGAAAAGACCTTACAAGACCCGTGAACTTTCACCTCTGGCTGCGCTTCTAGACTAAGTGTATACAGGTAGTGAAGGCTAAGGCATAGTTGTAAACCATTGTAGGAATGCCCCAGCACAGCGCCATTCTGCAAAGACAGTAGTGGTTTTTGTCTTTGTCTCTCTGTCTTTGTCTCTCTCTCTCTCTCCCTTTTTTCTCTTTTTCTTCCTCTCTCTCCCTCCCTCTCTCTTTTCCTCTCTCCCTCTCCCCGCTTCTGCCATTCTAGGAAATCACTGTCAAAATACTAGCTCTTCAAACACAAGTAAAATGAAGACTTAAGAAACTACACATAACAAGGAAGACAGACTTTATTAAAATATTTTAGAAAAGTGACTAAACAAACAACTATAGCAATCAATGAAAGCAAACCCTGAGGTGGAGGGAAATATTTCTAGAGTTACCATTAATGCTCAAAATGTTGTTTTCAACAAAAAATTGCAGAAACAAGAAAGTGTGGTCCATTCACAGAGGAAATTAATAGAAATTCTCTTTGAGGAAGCACAGACTTTGGACTTAGCAGACAAACATTTAAAATCAATTATCTTAAATATGTTCAAAGAGCTAATGG
This sequence comes from Nomascus leucogenys, assembly GCF_006542625.1. Classification (NCBI taxonomy): domain Eukaryota; kingdom Metazoa; phylum Chordata; class Mammalia; order Primates; family Hylobatidae; genus Nomascus; species Nomascus leucogenys. Next base: position 9,244,653 of record NC_044394.1, on the reverse strand, counting down.
AGGTGATGGATAACAAACTAAAGGTAACCAGGAGAATTGGCTGGGCGTGGTGGCCCACGCCTGTAATCCCAGCACTTTGGGAGGCCAAGGCGGGCAGATAATTTGAGTTCAGGAGTTCGAGACCAGCCTGGTCAACATGGTGAAACCCCATCTCTACTAAAAAATATACAAAAATTAGCCAGGCCTGGTGGCAGGCTCCTGTAATCCCAACTACTTGGAAGGTTGAGGCAGGAGAATCCCTTGAACCCGGGAGGCGGAAGTTGCAGTGATCTGAGATTGTGCCACTTGCACTCCAGCCTGGGTGACAGAGCGAGACTCCATCTCAAAAACTAATAAATAAAGAAATAAATAAGTGAAACCAGGAGAATGATATATGTACAAATAGAGTATCAATAAAGAGAAAGTATAAAAAGGGACCAAACAGATTTTGGAGCCGAAAACTACAATAACTGAAATGAGACATCTATTAGAGGGGTTCTCCATCAGATTTGAGCAGGCAGAAAAATGAATCAGAGAAGTTAAATAAAAGTCAATTGAAATTATTGACTGAGAAGCAGAAAGAAAACAGAATGAAGAAAAATGAACAGAACGTAAGAAACCCATAGAACAACATCATATGTGTCAACATAAGAATCTTAGGAAAGGAGAGAGAAGGAAAGGGCAGAATATGTGAAGAAATAATTGTCCTAAACTTCATAAGACATGAACCTACACGTTCAAAAAGCTCATTGGACTTAAAGAAAGATAAACAAAGTGATCCAAACTGAGAAGCATTATAATGAAACTGTATTTTACAAAGCCAAGAACAAAGAGAGAATCTTGAAAGCAAAAGAGAAGCTGTTTGTCTCATACAATGGATCATCAATAAAATTAATAGCATGTTTCTCCTCAGAAAGCATGGAATCCAGAAGTGAGTGGGATGGTAATTTTTTTAAAGAACTGAAAGTGGGGGAAAAACTGTAGCCAAGAACTCCATATCTAACAAAACTATTTCCTCAAAAATTATTTGAATTTTGCAATGGAATGTTAGTTGTAGCACCAAAAGCATGAGCAACCAAAGAAAAACTACTGCATTTCATCAAAATTTGAAAGTTTTTTGTTTGTTTTGTTTTTGTGTTTTGAGACAGTCTCACACTGTCACACAGGCTGGAGTGCAGTGGCACCATCACAGCTCACTGCAGCCTCAAACTCCTGGGCTCAGGTGACCTCCCGCCTCAGCTTCCTGAGTAGCTGGGACCACAGGCGTGCACCACCACAACCAGCTAATTTTTGTATTTTTTTTTCTTTTGAGATGGAGTCTCGCTGTGTTGCCCAGGCTGGAGTGCAATGGCACGATCTCGGCTCACTGCAACCTCTGCCTCCCGGGTTCAAGCGATTCTCCTGCCTCAGCCTCCTAAGTAGCTGGGATTATGGGTGCCCACCACTACATCCAGCTAATTTTTTTGTATTTTTAGTAGAGATGGGGTTTCACCATGTTAGTCAGGCAGGTCTCGAACTCCTGACCTCAGGTGATCCGCCTGCCTCGGCCCCCCAAAGTGCTGGGATTACAGGCGTGAGGCACCGCGCCTGACTAATTTTTGTATTTTTTGTAGAGATAAGGGTTTGCCATGTTGCCCAGGCTGGTCTTGAACCCCTGGGCTCAAGCGATTTGCCTGCCTCAGCCTCCCAAAGTGCTGGGATTACAGGTGTGAGCCGCTGTACCTGGCAAAACTTAAAACTTTTATACATCAAGAGATATTATTTTTAAAACTGAAAAGACAACCTGTAGAATGGGAGATAATATTTTAGAAACATACATCCAATAAGGGTCTACTAACTAGAATACATAAAGAACTCCTACAGCTTAACAACAAAAAGCAAACAACCCAATTTAAAAATAGACACCTAAAAATGGACTTGAATACATGTTTCTCCAGAGATGTTCAGTGATCATCAAGCACATGAAAAGATGCTCAACGTAATTAGTCATTAGGGAAATGCAAGTCAAAACAATGAAATTCTACTTCTCAATAAGATTATTAGAATTTTTAAAATGGAAGGTTTTGACAAGTAGGGAAATTAGGGACTCTCATATATTGCTGTTAGAAATGTAAAATGGTGCAATCACTGTGGAAAACAGTTTGGCAGTTCCTCAGCAAGAATCTCCATGTACCAGCAATTCTACTTCTAAATATATACCAAAATAATTGGAAACAGGTACTCAAATACTTGAACACAATTTTCATAGTACCACTATTCACAATAGCCAAAAGATAGAAACAGTCTATACATCCATCAGTGGATGAATGGTTAAACAAGATGTAGTATACATACCATGGAATATTATTCAACCATAAAAAGGAATAAAGTACTGATACATACTACAACATGGTTGGACCTCACAAACATGTTAAATGAAGGAAGCCAGACATAAAAGGTCATATGTTGAATCATTCCATTTACATGAAATATCCAGAACAGGCAAGTCAATAGGTCCAGACAGCAGACTGGTGGTTGTTAAGGTCTGGGGGATGTGGGTAATGGGGAATAACTATTTAATGGATGACTTTTTAATTGAGGTATATGAAAATGTTTTGAAACTTAATAAGAGGTGGTCGCACAGCATTTTGGATGTACTAAATGCCATTGAATTGTATGATTTAAAATAATTTCATATTATGCCATTTTTACCTCAAAAAAAAAAATAGTTTTTGGTTGGGCACAGTGGCTCATGTCTGTAATCCCAACACTTTTGGGAGTTCAAGACCAGCCTGGGTGACATAGTGAGATCTTGTCTCTAGTTAAAAAAAAAAAAAAAAATTAGCCAGGCATAGCAGAGCACAACTGTAGTCCCAGATACTTGAGAGGCTGAGGCAGGAGGACTGCTTGAGCCCAGGAGGTCAAGGCTGCAGTGAGCTGAGATTGCACCACTGCACTCCAGCCTAGGCTACAGAGCGAGATTCTGTAGATAGATAGATAGATAGATAGATAGATAGATAGATAGATAGATAGATAGATAGATAGATAGATACTGTGTAGATTAGATAGATAGATAGATAGATACTGTGTAGATTAGATAGATAGATAGATAGATAGATAGATAGATAGATAGATAGATAGATACTGTGTAGATTAGATAGATAGATAGATAGATAGATAGATAGATAGATAGATAGATAGATAGATAGATAGAGTAGGTTTTTTTTACAATCACAGTGTAACAGTGTTTCACACCCACTAGAATTGCTGATGGGAATGTTAAATGGACAGCCACTTTGGAAATTGACTTGCCAGTTTCAAATGTTCTTTAGGTGTTGGATGGATAAACAAGATGTAATATATACATGCAGTGGAATACTATTGAGTAATAAAGCACAAACAACTGATATCTGCCACAATAATAGATGAACCACAAAAACACGCAAAGTCAAAGAGGCCAAATTTTTAAAAGGCCATGTGTTTTATCATTTTATTTATATAAATAGTTGAGAAAAGACAAATCTCTAAGAGACAAAACATAGATTAGTGGTTTCCTGTTGCTGAGGGTGGTAATAGGAATTGACCAAAAATGGCTACAGCGGTCTTTTTGGATTAATTGAAATGTTCTAAATGTTCTCAAACTGATTGTGGTGTTGGTTGCACATATCTGTAAAGTTCTCAAAATCACTGAGTTGTACACTTAAAATAGGTAAGTTTTATATTTATGTGAATTATTCCTCAATAAGGCTGTTTTGAAGAACATCATTGGTTACATGAACATTCTGCAAAAAATGTAATTAATTAATTAATTGGAAACACCAGTTGTTTTTCTATTTTTTTAATTTTTAATTTTTTCCTAGAATCTTTTCCTGAAGTAATTGTTCTTGATACTGGCCTATGACTCTTGAAATTGGTTTATCAATAGAAACAGTGTTGTTTTACTAATTGGGTTTTAGCAGTCTCTCCTAATTACATCTAAATGTTTCGTGGTTTTTCTTATAAAACTTCTAATGATAATTTTTGTGCGTCGCCACCTATTTCACACAACTTTATTTGATGTATTTAATTTCTTTTGTATGTACAGAGGATGGTTAGAACGAGAGAGCAGGTATGGTCTGCAACCAGGACACAACTGGTTTATCATCTCCATGCAGTGGTGGCAACAGTGGAAAGAATATGTCAAATACGTGAGTTAGATTCCTGTCTATTTACATTTTTCATAGGATTTTCAACTCCGTCAGACTTCCAGCCAATAATAAAATGCTATGACTACCAGCCAATAATAAAATGCTCCAACTTAGATAAAGATTCAAAGGGAAAGGAAATGGGTGTTTATATGATACTTGCTATGGTCTAGGCTTTGTGATTACACTTCCACGTACATTTCTTCCCTTGTAACAACCCTAAAAAAAGATAGTATTGGGCACGGGGGTACCTGCATATATCACATACCTCACATCTCATTTATTTCTCGCACCACCCTTGTGAGGAAGATAATATTACACCCATTTTACCTGTGGGGAACCTGGTGCTAAAAGAAAAAGTAACCTGAATGTCGTGATCAGGGTGGAAGATGTGGGATCAAACCAAAGGACTGACTTTAAAGCTTATACTCTCTCAACTACATCATTTACATTGTCCTTTATTTCACCTTTTCCATTAAAATGGAATTTTTTTCAGAACTAGAAAACTGAAAAGAATAATGCCAAGAATCAAATATTTGCCTTCTTGGAGAGCCAACTGATATATACACTCATTGCCAAATGATCACTAACCAAAATTCTAATCATTTGATTCCTATTTGCCTGTATTTCTTCTGTCACTGCTTATTATCAGAATATTGGTAGTTACATACTTTTTACATTATCTATCTCATCATTCTTTCTCATCTTTTTTCCATTTTGCAGAGTTTATTAATGTGTTTTCACACGTAAAATATATTAATTGGGAAACACGGACTTTGGTATCTCTGAAGGAATAAAAAGTAGGCAGATGACTTCCTGGACCTTGTAGGTAGATAATGATGGTGTGTGTAGGTAGAAAATGAGAACATTGGAGTACAGCATCAGTTATTATTTTGAAATACTTTTTTTGTTTTTATATTTATAGTTTGGCCTTAGAATGAGTGGTTGTTAATGTTTTAATCAGTATAGACTCAAAGAATAACCTAGTTTTGTCTTGGATGTATTACATTTTGTTTTCCGTAGGAACACAATAGAGGTCTTACTCTTAGCAGCATGTCCCTTATAAACAGACTGAACTGCACTGACGAGAACATGAACCTGGTTTGTTGTTGCCTACCATAATCCTTTTGTGCACTAAAGAAATTTGGGGAGGGTAGTAAGGGAGAGGTATACATGGGAGAATCTACATATTCCCTTCTCCACTCTGGCATTTGATATTATTTTCTAGCATGCATCTGTCAAATGCAAACTTTAAAATCTACTTAAGAATGAAGTCTGGCTGGGCCTGTAATCTCAGGACTTTGAAAGGCCCAGATAGGGGGATCACTTGAGCCCAGGAATTCAAGACCATCCTGGGCAACATAGTGAGACAACATCTCTACAAAAAAAAAAAAAAATTTTTTTATTTTTTTATGAGACAGAGTCTTGCTTTTGTCGCCCAGGCTGGAGTGCAGCGGCGCGATCTCGGCTCACTGCAAGCTCCGCCTCCTGGGTTCACGCCATTCTCCTGCCTCAGCCTCCCGAGTAGCTGGGACTAGAGGCACGTGCCACCACGCCTGGCTAATTTTTTTTTTTTTTTGTATTTTTAGTAGAGGTGGGACTTCACCGTGTTAGCCAGGATGGTCTCAATCTCCTGACCTCGTGATCTGCCCTCCTTGCCCTCCCGAAGTGCTGGGATTACAGGCGTGAACCACCACGCCCGGCCCGAAAAATTTTTTTAAAAAATTAGTCATGCCTGTGCTGGGCATGGTGGCTCACGCCTGTAATCCCAGCACTTTGGGAGGCCAAGGCGGGCGGATCACGAGGTCAGGAGATCAAGACCATCCTGGCTAACACGGTGAAACCCCGTTTCTACTAAAAATACAAAAAATTAGCCAGGCGTGGTGGCGGGCGCCTGTGGTCCCAGCTACTCAGGAGGGTGAGGCAGGAGAATGGTGTGAACCCGGGAGGCGGAGCTTGCAGTGAGCCGAGATCGTCACTGCACTCCAGCCTGGGCGACAGAGCGAGACTCCGTCTTAAAAAAAAAAAAAAAAAAGTCATGCTTGGTAGTGTGCGCCTGTAGTCCCAGCTACTTGGGAGGCTGAGGTGGGAGGATTGCTTGAGTCTGATAGGTCAAGACTGCAGTAAGCCATGATCGCACCACTACACTCCAGTTTGGGTGACAGAGCAAGACCCTGTCTCATAAAATAAATGAATAAATAAAGGCAAACTTAGAGTTACAATAAACCTGGGAGGAGAGGAGTATCGCTTTATATGGAGAGAAAGGAGGCAGAGTATGGGAATTTATTCAATAAGATGGGGAAAAATGTAAGTGGAGTAACAGCAGTACTTTCTGAAAATACATACTAATTAGAAAAGTGTTTCTACTAAATAAAGAGACAGGGAACTATGGCAACTTATTAATAAGGTGGGGGAAATGTAAGTTGACTAATAACAATCCTCTGAACATGTTTTAATTAGAAACGTGTTCTTTTCTAAAATTAAATGCAAATAACTGCACACTGACAGATTTTTTAAAAATGTTTTTAAGCTGAATTCAAGTAACCTTTTTAAAAAAGTGACATTCTGGGCCTTGTTTCCTCCATTTGTAAAATTAGAGTAATAATAATAATCTCCCTCATAGTGTTACGAGGATTAAATGAGTTTGATGCACGTTAAGTGTTTTGTTGTTGTTGTTTGTTTGTTGAGACAGGATCTTCCTTTGTTGCCCAGGCTGGAGTGTAGTGGCACAATCATAGCTCACTACAGCCTCAACCTCATGGGCTGAGGCAATTCTCCCACCTCATGAGTAGCTGAGACTCCAGGCATGCACTACCACACCTGGCTAATTTTTTGATTTTCTGTAGAGATGGGGTCTCACTATGCTTGCCAGGCTAGTCTCGAACTCCTGGGCTCAAGCGGTTCTCCTGCCTTGGGCTCTCAAAGTGCTAGGATTACAGGCACCCAGACTCTTGTTAAGTATTTTAAAACAGTGTCTGGTACATAGTAAGTACTAAATAGGTAGCTATTATTATGAGAAACTTCAATAAGGTAATTGTAGTGAGCTTGGACTCTTGTCCCTTGCACTTGCTTTATGACCTTGAATAAATTACTACTTCTTGCTCTACCTCAGTTTTCACAGATGAACAATGAGATTAATAGTAATATCTGTTTAAGTAGGGATGTGAGAATTAAATGAGTTAATACATGTGAAGCACTTAGCCCAATGTGTGGCAGATAGAAACTCTATATAAGGTTAAAGGTAATAATGGTGGTAGTAGTAGCAGTAGTTATATCCGGATTTAAATTTCTTCTTTCATGCCAGGCATGGTGGCTCACGCCTGTTATCCTGGCACTTTGGGACGCCGAAGGAGGCAGATCACTTGAGGCTAGGAGTTCAACACCAACCTGCCCAACCTGGAGAAACCCCGTCTCTACTAAAAATACAAAAATTAGCCGATTGTGGTGGTGTATGCCTGTAATCCCAGCTACTCAGGAGGCTGAGGCACAAGAATAGCTCAAACCTAGGAGGCGGAGGTTGTAGAGAGCCAAGATGATGCCGCTGCACTCCAGCCTGGGCAACAGAGTGAGACTCTTATTTAAAAAAAAAAAAAAAAAATTCAAATTTCTCTTTCTAGTCCATGTGGCAGCTTTGACAAATGCCTTGTTTAAAAAAAAAAAAATTGAGCCAGGTGCAATGGCTCACACCTGCAATCCCAGCTCTTTGGGAGGCCGAGGCAGGCAGATCACTTGAGACGAGGAGTTCCAGAGCAGCCTGGCCAACATGGTGAAACCCCGACTCTACTAAAAATACAAAAATTAGCTGGGCGTGGTGGCGTGTGCCTGCAGTTCCAGCTACTTGGGAGGCTGAGGCAGGAGAATCACTTAAACCCAGGAAGCAGAGGTTGCAGTGGGCCGAGATCATGCCACTGCACTCCATCTTGGATGACAGTGAGACTCCATCTCAAAAAAAAAAAAGAAAGAAAATTAGTGTTGACATATCAGATAATTTGATCTTAGAGCTTCATCTGCCTACCTAAGATAGTACTTAGCTTTAGTTAATTTTTTCTCTTCATGAAATGACATATTTACTTATGTGAATTACTAATTGTGAGGGCAGTATGTTTCAAATACTGGCAAGACTAAATGGAAAGATCAAAGACCAAGGGATCAGGAAAAATGAGCCATCCTTTCTTAGAAGTGGCTAACCCCAGATTTGCTGATTCACTGGAGCATGAATAATTTGATTGTGTCTCTGCTCATGGAATCTTACCAATCTTTCCCCGCTTTAATGTGTCAAGTTTTATTCTTATATGTGTAATCTCCTAAAAAAATTTAAATGGGGAAGAATGGTGAAATCTTTTCTGTTTATCATTATTGTAGTACATAATGTGTATATTTCTTCCTTTTTGAGAACTATGAAGGAGCAGCTATTACTATTCACATGCAGATTTTCCTATTTGGTTATCATGTAACTTTAGAGCTAGAAAGTACTTTACATCACCTTTCGCGCCTCTCTCCCATGGGCTGTGGGGGTTCCCTGTTCTCCTTAGCCAAGGCTGGAGGCCAAGAGCAGCCCTCGAGGATCGTTGTCAGGACTGCCACGAGTGGGGCAGCCTTGTTTTCCTGCCTCAGACATGTGTAGTTGAGGGGGAAATAAAAGGAATGAAACACCTCTTTTCTCTGAATTTACAAACGAAACCTGTGAGGTCCTTAGGTTTTATAATTGCCCAAAACTGTATCAGACAATTATTTTATTATTTGATCTAGCACTCTAGAGCTCAGTGTCCTGAGTCCTGCCTTAGTACCTAATCTGTTGCTCCATGCTGCCCTCTATTTTTCCAAAGCTAGCATTTCAGACTAGTGAAATTTGAAATTCACATAACTGTTAATTAAGATAATTGATTCTTGTAACATACCTATGTACGGGGCATAAAAAGTAGTAGTATCATCAATAGAGAAAAAGGTGAATCTTGACCCATATTTTATAACACATAAACTATTCATACAACTCACAGGGAATCCTAAAATCTCAAAATAGAATTCTCTTATATTAAAATAAGTACCTCATCCTTTTGTGAATTGTTGACTCAGAGAAAATGAGGACATTTCTCTCTACAGGTGAAACTTTACCTATTTAGAAATCTATCTTCTGAAAACCAGGATTCTAGGATAATTTTGAATAGTTCCAGACTCCTGAAGTCAATAAAAACAAAACATGATCCTTTGATGTTTTAGAAAAACAAAAATTTCCGTAAGCAGCCAGAAATGAACAGTCAAAAAAAGCTAGTGACTCTAAGATTCTGCAATATATAACTGTGATTGGTTTGTTCATCTTACAGAAGGAAAGTGGTAATAAGATTAATCGGATAAAAAGGTAGCTATTTCACTGAAAGCCAAGAAGGGTGGAAGGAACAAGAAAAATAAGCGTGTAGGAAGGGGAAGAAGGAACCTGAGTTGTGCTGACAGTTTCAGGCAGTGGAGAACAGTGACAGCATCAGATTCCTGTAACAGAAAAGAAAGCCAAAGACAATGAGAAGACAGTTTGTTTGGAGCATTGGAAGAGAAGCAAAGAAAACCCATATTCTCCAAGTCTAAAGGGTATTACTCACTGTACCATATTAAAAGCATGTGGTAGAACCGCAGTTGCTAGAGGCAAATGTTGCAATATCTGAGAAGTTCTTAGAATCATCCTATTCACAAGTTATTATAAAATTTAGCCTAACAAATGTAATGCCTGGTAATATTTTTATTATCCTGTTTTCTTGCCAGTGATGTGTATAGATTTAACCTATGGACTGAGCTCTTCAGAATGAGAAACATTGTTACAGGAATGGTTTCATTTACATTTTCTTTAGAAACATAGGCACCATGTAAGACTTGCAAACATGTTTAAACATTTAAGATGCAATTCCAAATATTACTCCTTGAAATTCTCTTACATGCCCATCTTAGAGGAAAACTTGAAGAAAATTGTTTGCTCAAATAGACCTAATCTTCCTCAAAATATATTACTACAGATTTTTTAGAAAGTAATTTGTGGTCGGGTACAGTGACTCACACCTGTAATCCCAGCACTTTGGGAGGCCAAGGCAGGTGGATCACCTGAGGTCAGGGGTTCAAGACCAGCCTGGCCAACATGGCAAAACCCTGTCTCCACTGAAAATACAAAAATTAGCCAGGCGCAGTGGTGCATGCCTGTAATCCCAGCTACTGTGGAGGCTGAGGCAGGAGAATTGCTTGAACCCAGGAGGCAGAGGTTGCAGTGACCCAACATTGCACCACTGCACTCCAGCCTGGGCAACAAAGCAAGACTCCGTCTCAAAAAAAGAAGAAAAAAAAAGTAATTTGTAATGCATCAACTTTATATAAATGGAATATAGAAGTGAGTATAAATTTATAAACGGATTACCTTGCCAACAATGTGATGGTTATTGAAACATCATTTCAGATCACTTATAGCAAGACTAAAGTGATTTTTCTGGAGGAAAACAAAGTGACTTGGAAGACTTTAATTTTTCTCAAAGGTGGCGCTGTTACTCTTTCCAAATGGTTTTGCTGTCTGTCTTGCTCCATCTTTATGGGCAAGAAGCAAATGACCTGAAAACTAATTAAAATCTAAATCTTCTTCTAAAACACAAGTTCCAGAGCAGGTAGCAGATTTAATAACAAGTCAATTTCTAAGCTCTCAACATCTGGAGCACATTATAAAAACAAATGCATGAGACTATAATCCTCACTAGGGCAATAGTTATTAATTCTGGCTACATATGTAGTGAGATCACATAGAGAACTTTAAAAATGAAAAAATGCCTTTGGCCAGGTGACTCATGCCTGTAATCCTAGCAGTTTGGGAGGCCAAGGCAGGAGGATCGTTTGGATCCTCCAGGAGTTTGAGACCAGTCTGGGTGACATATTGAGACCACATCTCTATGAAAACTTTAAAAATTAGTTGGGCATGGTGATGCATGCCTGTGGTCCTAGCTGAGGTGGAAGGATCACTTGAGCTCAGGAGTTTGAGGGCATAGTGAGCTATAGGCGACTGAGAAAGACCCTGTATAAAAAAAAAGAGCCTTTGCTATACTCCAGACCAAATAAATCAAAAAGCATAAGTGAAAAAAAAGTCGAATTGATTTAAATAATAAGGCATTTATGTTTATGGAAAATTTTCTTTTGAAACCTAATTTAACCAGGTGAGGTGGCTCACACCTGTAATCCCACCACTTTGGGTGACTGAGGCAGGAGGATTACCTGAGGCTAGAGTTTGAGACCAGCCTGGGCAATATAGTAAGACTCCATTTCTACCAAAAAAACAAAACAAAACAAAGGATCTTGCTCTGCTGCTCTGGCTGGAGTGCAGTGGCATGATCTCGACTCACTTCAACCTCCACCCCCTGGGTTGAGGCCATCCTCCCACCTCAGCCTCTCAGGTTACTGGGGACTAAAGGTGCATACCACCATGCCCCACTATTTTTTTTATATTTTTTTGTAAAGACAGGATCTATCCATGTTGCTCAGGCTGGTCTCCAACTCTCCTGAGCTCAAGTGATCCAGCCACCTTGGCTCCCAAAGTGCAGGGATTACAGACATGAGCCACCATCCCTGGCCAAAACTTGTTTTAATTAAAAAAAAATAATAATAAGAAAACTAATTTAAATGTAATGTATTTTGTGTTGGTATGGATTCTGTATTAGAAAAGCTATGACAAGCTTGATATTATCTTTAAGAAAATTAACACTTGGGACTAATTCATACTTCTTTTTTGACATAGATCAGTTTGGTTCTACTGTCTTGTCTACAGGATTTTGATTTCTAGGCCGGGCACGGTGGCTCACGCCTGTAATCCCAGCACACTGGGAGGCCGAGGCAGGTGGATCACTTGTGTTCAGGAGTTCGAGGCCAGCATGGTGAAACCCTGTCCCTACTGAAAATACATAAATTAGCTGTGTGTGGTGACAGGTGCCTGTAGTTCCAGCTACTCAAGAGGCTGAGGCAGGAGAATCATTTGAAGCTAGAGGCAGAGGTTGCTGTGAGCCGAGACTGCACCACTGACCTCCAGACTGGGCGACAGAGCTTGACTCTGTCTCAAAAAAAAAGAAGAATTTTGACTACTTTGGTGAACCATCTAAATTTTAAAAATTGATGGTCCAAAATTCATATGTAATGTAGATTCCTACTTCTTCATCATTTTTTTTTAACTATGGTCACCATTTTTCTCATATAATGCCATACAATTAACTTACATAAATAATTATGCCATTTTTACTTAAAATTAAAAAAAATTTTGGCTACTCAAGTGAAGCAGTGGTAACAGACAAGGAACAAAGAAATTTGTAACTAGTTGTGATTAATTAGTTATTTAATCATATTTTCAAAGGAAACTTTATATCACTATTTTAAGTAGAAAACTTGTGTCCACTGGGCACAGTGGCTCACGCCTTTAATCCTAGCCCTTTGGGAGGCCCAGGCAGGAGTATTGCTTGAGGCTGGGAGTTCAAGACTGACCTGGCCAACATAGCGAGACCCTGTCTCAAAAAAAAAAAAAAAGTGATTGGGCATGGTGGCTCAAGCCTGTAATCCCAGCACTTTGGGAGGCCCAGGCAGGCGGATAACCTGAGGTCAGGAATTCAAGACAAGCCTGGCCAGTATGGTGAAACCCTGTCTCTACTAAAAATACAAAAATTATCCGGGCTTGGTGGCACACGCCTGTAATTCCAGTTACTCAGGAGGCTGAGGCAGGAGAATCGCCTGAACCTGGGAGGTGGAGGTTGCAGTGACCCGAGATCGCACCACTGCACTCTAGCCTGGGTGACAGAGCGAGACTCCGTCTCAAAAAAAAAAAAAAAAGAAAAAAAGAAAACTAGTGTCACTTGCCAGAAATAGAAGGCAATAATATTATTAAATTCCTGCTAATAGCATTGCCTTTTGAAGACTCTGCTATTTAGGACTGTTCTCTCTTTGTTAAAAACAGAAATAGAGAAAATATGAAATGTTAGATTAGCATATTAGCACTATATAAACAATACAATGTTTGGTGAAAGAAAAAAATATGATTTTTTTTTTTTTTTTTTTTTGAGACAGAGTCTCACTCTGTTGCCTAGGCTGGAGTACAGTGGCACAATCTCAGCTTACTGCAACCTCTGCCTCCCGGGTTCAAGTGATTCTCTTGCCTCAGCCTCCCGAGTAGCTGGGATTACAGGAGCCCTCCACCACCCCCAGCTAATTTTTGTATTTTTAGTAGAGATGGGGTTTCACCATGTTGGCCAGGCTGGTCTTGAACTCCTGACCTCAAGTGATCCGTCTGCCTCGGTCTCCCAAAGTGCTGGGATTAAAGATGTGTTCAGTTATTGTAGAAGGTCACATAGCTATAAGTCATAGCATTGCCCTTCACTCTATGTACATATACCACTCATCTTTTACGTATGTATATTTTTTTAGTCACAAGAACTAAAACACAGTTATTGCTAAATGATGGAATCTGAGTACATGTGATATTTTCTTCATGTTTTCTATATTTTCTACATTGACCATGTAATCTTTAATAATAAAAAAATTATATACATTCATGTACTATGGGAAACAAGGAAGAAAAGAAAAAAATGTAAACTTTATTTACTTTCAATGTTAAAAAAAAACGGCTGCCAACAGAATAGAGTCTAATAACTTTATGTGGCACAAAATCCTTCACAGTCTATTTTGTCTACCTTGCCAATTTTATCTATATACATACTTTTCCTCCTTAAAGAGATTAAAATATAGCTACGTATTAGAATGTTTTTAAATGTCTGTGGCCAACTACAGGAGACTTAAAAAAATAGATAATTGTGAGATTTGTTTCTGAAGACTACATAGTTGTCAGATTATTAAACTTTGCTTCTTTTTTTTTTTGAGGAGTCTCGCTCTTTCACCCAGGCTGGAGTGCAGTGGCCCGATCTCGGCTCACTGCAGGCTCTGCCCCCCATGGTTCACGCCATTCTCCTGCCTTAGCCTCCTGCATAGCTGGGACTACAGGCGCCCGCCACCTCGCCCAGCCAATTTTTTGTATTTTTAGTAGAGGCGGGGTTTCACCGTGTTAGCCAGGATGGTCTCGATCTCCTGACCTCATGATCCTCCCGCCTTGGCCTCCCAAAGTGCTGGGATTACAGGCGTGAGCCACCATGCCCGGCCTAAACTTTGCTTCTTATTCTCTGATTTCCTGATTTTAGGATGCCAACCCTGTGGTAATTGAGCCATCATCTGTTTTGAATGGAGGAAAATACTCATTTGGAACTGCAGCCCATCCTATGGAGCAGATGGAAGATAGAATTGGAAGCAGCTTCAGTTATGTGAATACAACAGAAGAGAAATTTTCAGACAACATTTCTACTGCATCTGAAGCCTCAGAAACTGCTGGCAGTGGTAAATATGACCTATTCCCCTGAGGTTTATTGGTTTATTCCCCATGGATAGGTCTTTTTTTTTTTTTTTGAGATGGAGTTTCACTGTTTTGCCTAGGCTGGAGCTCAGTGGCGCGATCTCTGCTCACTGCAACCTCCACCTTCTGGGTTCAAGCGATTCTCCTGCCTCAGCCTCCTGAGTAGCTGTGATTACAGGTGCCTGCCACCACGCCTGGCTAATTTTTGTATTTTTTTAGTAGAGATGGGGTTTCACTATGTTGGCCAGGCTAGTCTTGAACTCCCGACCTCGTGATCTGCCTGCCTCGGCCTCCCAAAGTGCTGGGAATACAGGCGTGAGCCACCATGCCCGGCCTCCCCATGGATAGTTATTAAGGGAGTCTAATTTGACAGAGGCTGCAGTGAATACGGTAATAGGAGATCAGGCTTCCATTAACAGAAATAAGTTTTGAATGAAATGGTCAATTGTAAAATTCTTGAATACATTAGTATTTTTACACAGAAAACCTCTTTTCCATATTATACTTCATTAAATCTCTCAATATGGAAATATTTTCACTATTTTCTTTTGAGACAGGATCTCGCTCTGTTACCCAGGCTGGAGTGCAGTGGCATAATCATGGCTTACTGCAGCCTCTGCCTCCTGGCCTCAAGCAATTCTCCCATCTCAGCCTCCTAAGAAGCTGGGACTACAGGCACGTGCCACCATACCCAGCCATTTTTTTTGTTTTTATTTTAGGGATAGGGTTTTGCCATGTTGCCCAGGCTGGTCTCAAACTCCCAGGCTCAAGCGGTCCTCTGGCCTCAGCCTCTCAAAGTGCTGGGATTACAGGCATGAGCCATCACACGTGGCTATTTTCACTATTTTCATCAATCAAGCCCCATCTTTCCCTATTGCTATTAAATTATTTAGTCAGTAAATTTAAATTTTCAAAGATAGTCATCTCCAGGACTCTCTCTAGCCATAAACATAATTAAATTAAATGCACCTCACATCAGATTCTATGTATATTTCAGGCCAAAATATGGAGATTATTTTGTTAAAATACTGAGAAAGAATTCAGATGCCTCCCGTAATTCCCTTTAGGCCTTTGTACTTACCTAAAACTTCATGTTTCCACACCTACAAGGAAGATGCTATGGTATTTCTATGGCCCAGCTGAATTGAGTTGATTGCTGTTATTCTGGTACAGTAGCAGAACTCTCAGTCTTACCCTATTGTTATTTATTTATTTACTTAAACAGACAGGGTGTCGCTCTGTTGCCCAGGCTGTAGTGCAATGGCACGATCATAGCTCACTGTAACCTCCAGTTCCTGGGCTCAAAAGATCTTCCTGTCTTAGCCTACCTAGTAGCTAGGACTACAGGTGTACACTGCCACACACAGCTAATTTTTTAATTGTTTTGTAGAGATGAGGTCTCATGTTGCCTGTGCTGGTTGCAGTCTTCTGGCTTCAAGCAGTCCTCCAGCCTTGGCCTCCCAAAGTGCTGAGATTACAGGCATGAGCCATTGCGGCTGGCCTGTGTTATTATTTCTTCCAAGATGTTCTTTTCCTTTTCTGTGGAAGGTGTAAGCAAATTGGACAGAGCTAGCATTTTCTTTACAAAGCTCCTTGTAGAATCTGCTTCTTCTCTCCCTTTGTGGTATTACAAAGATCACTTAGCAATCCTAGAAGTGCTGTCATCAGCTTTAACATGAGGATTATTTCTTAACCCCATCTAAAGATCCTGTTTGGTATGTGCTTACCATATAACCTGTGACACCCAAAGGCTGCATACCACAGGCAGAAGGTTACAAAATGATGACTGCTAGATTGTTTACCAAAGATTAGCATGTAGTTGAGAGTTGAAATGCCTTAAAATACCACTGAGGTTCACAACTCTGAGCCGTGATTAATCATTTTCTGTGCATATTTTCCTATTGTAAAGATCATGTATTTCTTTCAAAAGAACTCGTGGACATTGAGTTCATAGATACAATAGGATCTAGCCCCCAGTACTCTTTTGTTGGAGTTCTTGTTTTAGTTTCCCTTTAATTTAGTGACTTCATATCACCATTATCTACCAAGAACATTTGGAATATTTTTCTAGTTTGAGGAAAATAATTACAGGATGCTATGTAGAAGCCCAGCTACTTAGCCCAGCTTTTCTCTTCTGTAATAACTAAAAATAAGAGATTCCATCCTCTTTTTTTTTCTATAGGCTTTCTGTATTCTGCCACACCAGGGGCAGATGTTTGCTTTGCTCGACAACATAACACTTCTGACAATAACAACCAGTGTTTGCTGGGAGCCAATGGGAATATTTTGTTGCACCTTAACCCTCAGAAACCAGGGGCTATTGATAATCAGCCATTAGTAACTCAAGAACCAGTAAAGGTAAGTAATTTTACATCTAAACTTAAAATTATTCTCTTTCAAGCTATTAATAAATTTCATTTCAGAGGTTTTAGCACATAGCAAAACATTGGTGGTTCATTTAATTACTCTATTATAGATGGACATCTCTTTGTATAGTACATTTCTGTGAGAATATTTATGATTTAGATCTTACATAGAAGTAGTTTAGTAACCCTTGGCAATATTGTTATTCTTACTTAGGACAGCTATTCTGAAAATGTTTCACATACGCTATGTATGAATTTTTTTTTCCAAACTAGTATTTTTTATTGTTTGAAAGAAATCTGTGAAGTTATTTCAAGTGCTTTAGTGATTTTTCCAAATGATATGCTTTCAGTTTCATTTCTTACATAGTTTATTTTGAAAGTCAAAAATAAAAATCTCTCATTAAAAATTCAGTTTTTTTGGCTGGACGTGGTGGCTCATGCCTGTAATCCTAGCACTTTGGGAGGCTGAGGTGGGCAGATCACCTGAGGTTAGGAGTTTGAGACCAGCCTGGCTAACACGGTGAAACCCCGTCTCTACTAAAAATACAAAAAATTAGCTGGGCGAGGTGGCAGGCGCCTGTAATCCCAGCTACTCAGGAGGCTGAGGCAGGAGAATCACTGGAACCCGGGAGGCGGAGGCTGCAGCAAACCAAGATCGCGCCACCGTACCCCAGCCTGGGTGATGGAACAAGACTCCATCTCCAAAAAAAAAAAAAAAATTAAGTTTTTCCAGCAACATGAAACTGGGTGGTGATATATGAGTTTGTTTTCCTGTATCTAGGTATTGCTGAGACCCAAAAACCTTTGTAATATTGAAAGTCAACATTGTCATTCTATTCTTTCTCAGGCTACATCATTAACACTAGAAGGAGGACGATTAAAACGAACTCCACAGCTGATTCATGGAAGAGATTATGAAATGGTCCCAGAACCTGTGTGGAGAGCACTTTATCACTGGTATGGAGCAAACCTGGCCCTACCTAGACCAGTAAGTATAGTTAATAGTGCCTTATATAAGGAGCAGTCATAGATGGGGGTCTTCTGTTACTTTTTATATATGACTCTCACTGACCACAAACTAGCTTTTACCTTGTGGTAGAAGAGTGTTCTGAACCTGTGTGGATTATTCAAACAATGTTAGGTTCCTTCACATTCATTCATTCATTCATTCATTCATAAATAAAGGCAAGGAAATAGGAGGCTGTTGAATGTGTTATCCACATAAAAGTAGACATCACCTAGGATATGCGGAACTTAGGCTGGAGGGGAAGACAGGCCAAGAGCCAGTGCCAAAAAGTTCAGTGAATGTAGGGCGTGATGCAGAGGTTATTTCTGAAACTACTATGCCCAACAATCACACAGGTATCTAGTTAGGGATTGGATTCTTCTTGTAGCTTTTGGTGGATTTTTGTGGTTTATGTTTTTGAAGGAGGGGCATATAAAAGATCACAACATATGATAACAGAATATTATATTAAAATATTAGTATATAGCACCATTTGTTGTGCTTACACAGTAAACAGCACTCGGTACTCTGGACACTCAGTTTTTACATTGTTGATGCAGTAAAATATAACAAGATGTTTTGGTGGGATTTGTTTTGGTATATTAAGAAACACTCTTTCGCCTGTAATCCCAGCACTTTGGGAGGCTGAGGCAGGCAGATCACGAGGTCAGGAGTTTGAGACCAGCTTGGCTAACATAGTGAAACCCCGTGTCTAATAAAAATACAAAAATTAGCCGGTGTGGTGGCACGCACCTGTAGTTCCAGCTCCTCAGTAGGCTGAGGCAGGAGAATCATCTGAACCCAGGAGGCAGAGGTTGCAGTGAGCCAAGACTGCACCATTGCACTCCTGCCTGGGTGACAGAGCGAGACTCCATCTCAAAAAAAAAAAAAAAAAAAAAGAAACATTCTTCCTTTTATAATGTCCAAGCTAAAACTTCCTTATGCCAGGAAGGTTTTGTATAGATGAGATATGGTACGTTAACTTCTAAAAAGAGTAAAAATCTGTTATAAAACAGACTAATGTAATTTTGATATTGATTTTGAGTTCTTAATAATTACGTTTATGAAAAATAACCTCAAGCTCCAGGGTTCGAACAATATTCCCACCTCAGCCTCCGCAATAGCTAAGACTACAGGCACACAACACCATAACAGCTAATTTTTAAATTTTTTTAAGAGACAGAATCTTGCTGTGTTGCCCAGGCTGGTCTCGAACTCCTGGTCTCAAGCAGTCCTTCTGCCTTGGCCTCCCAAAGTGCTGGTATTACAAGCATGAGCCACTGCACCTGGCCTGTAGTGTTGTTTTTATTTGATTCTTTATTGCTCCCTCTTGATACTAAAAAAAAAAAAGTTCTGTTGCAGAAGATATTGGTTTTGAGAGTAAAGGAAAATAAAGCCTGGTCACCTGAGACTTAAAAGACTCTGTAAGAGTTTCTGTTTTCAAGAATTTCAGTGTTGGCCGGGTGCGGTGGCTCACGCCTGTAATCCCAGCACTTTGGGAGGCCGAGGCGGGTGGATCACAAGGTCAGGAGATCAAGACCATCCTGGCTAACACAGTGAAACCCCGTCTCTACTAGAAATACAAAAACAAAATTAGCTGAGTGTGGTGGCGGGCGCCTGTATTCCCAGCTACTTGGGAGGCTGAGGTGGGAGAATGGCAAGAACCCGGGAGGCAGAGCTTGCAGTGAGCCGAGATTGGGCCACTGCACTCCAGCCTGGGCGACAGAGAGAGACTGTGTCTCAAAAAAAAAAAAAAAAAAAGTTTCAGTGTTAACCCTGCTATCCTTTTAGAACATGAAATTGATAATGTACTACTCTTACAACAATATTTTGATAATTAAATGTTTTTCTGTGTCTGTGGGCTTGTAAGCAGGTTAAAACTACTTAAAAATCCTGTTCCAACAATGTGAAATCTTGAGTTTTTTTTACATCCAAATTTTTTGTTTAAATCATAGACAAAACATATGTGAACAGACTGGTTATGCAAGTAGAACATAGTAAATTTTTATATGGGAACAGTTGTATCCTCACTACTAGTACAAAAATTAAAATTTAAGCAATTTATAATACTCTTCATATTAACGAAATGTGGATGTTTTTAAATGATGTCCAGTGATAAGGTTTTATGAGAGTAGTATACTTATACATTACTGGCAGTAGTGTAAATTGCTAAACTTTAGATGGCAGCATGACTATATAGCTAATGAATACTTCCATAGTTTTGACTTGTAACTCAATTTTTATGAATTTGTACTTAAAATATCAGTCATATACATGAAATATGTAAAAATGAAAAGACTTATGGTGTGAGGGTAGTAGAATTATAGATAATACTTAAAGGCTTTTTTTTTCCTCAGTGTTGTTACTTGCTTTTAAATAAAAGGGGAGAAGATATCTACAAGGAGTTATAATCTTAGGAAATGGGTTTCGGAGCAGGAATTTTACAGTAATCAGATCCATATAACTTAAATGTGTGAGTTTCAGTAATTACTGAACTGTAGCTAGTGAACTTGTTGGACATTTTGGTTTAGAAATAAATCTCAGAAGTTAGATTAAAATGGCGAGTTGTGTTTCTTTTTTTAGTGGTCTCTTTTTATCTTTTAAAACAATAGGTTATCAAGAACAGCAAGACAGACATCCCAGAGCTGGAATTATTTCCCCGCTATCTTCTCTTCCTGAGACAGCAGCCTGCCACTCGGACACAGCAGTCTAACATCTGGGTGAATATGGGTATGATGAGCCTGAGAATGTTTCCTCAGCATTTACCGAGAGGTAACTTAAGAATGCAGCAAGAATACCACACATTTCCTTAAAAAAAAAAAAAAAGGTGAAAACTACATTGCTCGAAGTCTGGTGCCACTGTATTGATACACATTCCCATCAGCTTTCCTATAGACTCAGTAATTAATTTTTACAGGGCTTAGATCTATGGTCACGCACAAGACTAGATGAGGGGTAGAAGCAAAAATCCCAACAGCAAACTGAGATGGGATGTTTCCTTTTCTACTTACAAAGAAAATAAATAGAAATAGATTTTACATGCTTTATGTCTTTGAGACAAGCCATTGTAAATTGTTACTAGACTAAGTAGTAGTATACCAGTCATTGGTCTTTTCAACTCCACTCAAATTTGTAAAAAGCAATTCCTTTTATACTGTCATCTTTTTTGTTTTTTAAGGTTTTTGCTGTTGTTTGGTTTTTTGGCAAAACATGATACATTTCTCATGCTTGATCTAAAGAGGCTTTATATAAGAGACAGAGAGTACAGAGCAAAAGGGATATTTTTGAAGATTAAAGTGATATATTTGCTTTGAAAAAACATCAAGCCTATCAAAATGACATATAAAGTAGTTCCCATTTTAATGTATAACATGCAAAAAGTTCCCCTTTCATTTCTCTATAAGGTTAAACTTTATTGATGGGCAAGACTTGCTCTGTGCTTTTGCTTTGCAAATATTTGAAATTATTCTTCAGCAGTAAAGAAATAATAAGCTGAGCACGGTGGCTCATGCCTGTAATCCCACAACTTGGGAGGCCGAGGTGGGCAGATTACTTGAGGTCAGGAGTTCAAGACCAGTCTGGCCAACATGAACCCTGTCTCTACTAAAAATACAAAAATTAGCTGAGCGTGGTGGTGCTGTAATTTCAGCTACTTGGGAGGCTGGGGCAAGAGAATCGCTTGAACCCAGGAGGTGGAGGTTGCAGTGAGCCAAGATCACACCGTTGCGCTCCAGCCTGGGTGACGGAGTGAGACTCTGTCTCAAAAAATAATATTAATAATAATGAGCAACCATTTATACAAATTCTCAGACTATGTTAACAATACCAGCATGTTATTATAATTAAAATAACTTAGTGTGCAAGAACTACCTCTAAACCCCAACCAAAATAAGTACTTGCTCTCTTTTGAAATTGAACAGTTAGTTTTGTATCTTCATTAAAGATTATATTCATATAATATATGACGATTCTTTTTTTTTTATTTTACTTTTTTTTTTGAGATGGAGTCTTGCTCTGTCGCCCAGGCTGGAGTGCAGTGGCCCAATCTCGGCTCACTGCAAGCTCTGCCTCCCAGATTCACGCCATTCTCCTGCCTCAGCCTCCCCAGTAGCTGGGACTACAGGTGCCCACCACCACGTCTGGCTAATTTTTTGCATTTTTAATAGAGACGGGGTTTCACCGTGTTAGCCAGGATGGTCTCAATCTCATGACCTCGTGATCCATCCACCTCGGCCTGTTTGGTAAGAATTTTTTCAATAGTGTTTCGTAATAATTATAGCAAAGCATTGGCCCCTGCCTGACAAACTTTGTCTTTGGGGAAAACAGCAAAATCAAAGAACAGTCAGGCTGGGCATGGTGGCTGATGCCTGTAATCCCAACAGTTTGGGAGGCTGGGGAGGAGGATCATTTGAAGCCAGGAGTTTGAGACCAGCCTGGGCAACATAGTAAGATCCTGTCTTTACAAAAAATTTTTTAAATTAGCTGGGCACAGTGGTGTGTCCTGTAGTCTCAGCTACTCAAGAGGCTGAGGTGGGAAGATCTGTTAAGCCCAGGAGTTCAAGGCTGTGGTGAGCTATGATTGTGCCACCATACTCCAGCCTGGGTAACAGAGCAAGAGCTTGTCTCTTAAAAAAAATAAAAAGTGAAGGAAATCATTTTTTAAAAAAGGAACAGTGAGATAGAACCTTTATGAAACATTCTTGATTTAATTTTCCATTAGAAGGATTAGCCTTGCTTCCATGGCACCCATTACAACTTTTTCAATTCTCTTTGAAAGATAACATGAGGCCAGGTGCAGTGACGCATGCCTGTAATCCCAGCACTTTGGGAGGCTGAGGCTGGTGAATCACCATAGGTCAGGAGTTCGAGACCAACCTGGTCAACATGGCGAAACCCCATCTTTACTAAAAATACAAAAATTAGCCAGGTGTGGTGGCAGGTGCCTGTAATCCCAGCTGTTTGGGAGGGTGAGGCATGAGAACTGCTTGAACCCAGGAGGCAGAGGTTGCAGTGAGCCGAGATCACACCACTGCACTCTAGCCTGGGCGATAGAGCGAAACTCTGTCTCAAAAAAATATATAAAAGAAAGATAACATGAGAAGCAAGATGTGTTGTTGCGCTTTTAGTAGGTATTCTTTGTAACTCTTGTGCTGATCCTAGATTTTTGCTGCTTCTATAAATTCCACTAGATTTGTTGGTGCTATTCAAAAGCACAAAAGTATGTATAACAAGTGGCTGCCTGCTTAATGAGCTATACTATAAAAACTTTCTAAAACTCAAAGTTTCATGTTGTGGCTTAGGACAATAGAGATTGACTTGAATACTATACTTCTATATGCTTCTGAATCCTAGAACTGCATATTTCAGATGCTCCAAATTTGGTTTTAATTTGAAATTTTATTCCTTGCTAATTAGTTATGAAATCAATCATTAATCATTTTAAAATTTATAAAAATATGCTTTCTTGCTGTAATCTTACAACTAATCCTAAAATGTATAATTGGAGAAATTTGCTCTTTTGTTTTCTTTTAGAGATTATCCTTTGCTTGCTGATTGTAAAAGATTTGCTTGCTATGTGTTTAAAAACTGATCATGGGTGGGGTTTTGTTCTGCCATAACATAATGTTCATCTTTCTCAAATACTCAATTTATTACAGCTGTTTACTAGGCTGTTTTATTCCTTTTGAAGTGACAAGTATTCAAACCTTCTTACATACAATTACTTAAATGTAGCCTTTTCTACAGACAAGGCTATAGAAGTCATTGTTTTTTAGGTGACTTTTTAGCCTACCTTAGGTGAGGGAATTCCTTTTCTGAAGTTCTAAAAAAGTAGATGATGCACATATTTTCTCAGCTTTATTTAGTGGGAAAGACTCACTAAAAGCATGTTTCAGGAAGAAAAAAGCTAACTCATGATTGAATGGGTAGAAAATTATTTGGAATGTACATTATATTGATAAGTTTATATTTTTAAGTTGGGTTGCTCAATAAAATACAGCCTCAGCAGAGAAGACTATTTTAAGCCACAGTTTCGTCTAGATTTTTGGCAGAATAGTTAACCAGGGTTTAATGATGTTTTTTTTTTTTTTTTCGCCACCTCTCTTTGATTTCCATAATCTCTTGTCATTTCATACCCCTCCCCTTTTGAAGTATGTAGTGAGACTTGATATATTCTTCCTTCACTCTTTACTCCTTTCCCCTGTATTACTACTCTTCTTGTTTCTACCTTTAGCCCTTCAGGAATTAAGGTCATGTCTGTCGTCATCTTACTGGGTGGACAGGCTAATACGATTTTTTTTTCCTTATTGGGCACTTATTTATTTGGCTATGGGAAACTTCTTGGCTTCAATTTGAAACTCTGTTTTGACCAAGTGTGGTAGCTCACACACTTGTAATCTCAGTTTGTAATCCCAGAACTTTGGGGGGCCAAGGTGAGAGGATTCCCTGAACCCTGGAGTTCAAGACCAGCCTGGGCAACCTAGAGCGACCCTGTCTCTACTTGGGAAGCTAAAGTGCGAGGATCACTTGAATGAGGGAGGTTAAGCCTGCAGTGAGCCATGATTGCTGCACCGCACTACAGCCTGAGCAACAGAATGAGACCTTATCTCAAATAATGATAATAATAAACTCTGTTTGGCTATGTGGAGTCTATACCTATTTAGAATTTTATGTCAAATTCTCTTTTTTTTAACTGATATGTAATAGATATACATATGTTTTCTGGTGCTGTTGTACCACTGTGCCAGATAATTGAGCTACTTAATGACTGAGAGTGATGGGATTAGTGATTCAAAGAAAGTTTAGGAAAGTGGACCAGGTGAATCCAATTATCTATCTGTGGGATTCAAATCCCATCTCATTTTATCTCCTCCACTGAGTTTTGTTTTTGTTTTTTTTTTTAACTGTCTTAATTTTTTTTTGCATTGAGTTTTATTTCATTTTGCTATTGACTGTGACTCAGCTGAGTGCAGCCAGATATCAATATCAATTGTTTTCTGGCATGTTCCTACTCTTCTTGGTATCCAAATATTGCCAATTATTTGGACCTTGGGCCTTGGGCCTTTGCTCATCTTTTCAGAGTTGAGGCTTTGGACTCACTTTAAAACACCTGGAAGGCTGGGCTTGGTGGCTCACGCCTGTGATCCCAGCACTTTGGGAAGCCGAGGCAGGTGGATCGCTTGAGCCCAGGAGTTAGAGACCAGCCAGGGCAACATGGCCAAGACCCTGTCTCTACCCAAAAATGTACAAAAATTAGCCAGATGTGGTGGCGTGCGCCTGTAGTACCAGCTACTCAGGAGGCTGAGGTGGGAGGATTGCTTGAGCCCTGGAGGTAGAGGCTGCAGTGAGCCAAAATCACAGCACCGCACTCTAGTCTGGCAACATAACAAGACTCCATCTATTAAAAACAAACAAACAAACAAAAAGAACTTGGGTCTCCTGCCTACATTTTAAAGCTTTTTGGTACTCTTCATTTATAAAATTATTACACCTGTAATTCTCATTTCTCATTATTATTTCCTAAAATAGTATGGTCCCCATTGCTGAGAGGGGTGCTTCTTTTTCACATCTGCCTTTTTTCTTACTGTGATTACTGTAACCATAGGAAATGTACCTTCTCCGAATGCACCTTTAAAGCGGGTATTAGCCTATACAGGCTGTTTTAGTCGAATGCAGACCATCAAGGAAATTCACGAATATCTATCTCAAAGGCTGCGCATTAAAGAGGAAGATATGCGTCTGTGGCTATACAACAGTGAGGTAAGAGGCATCTCAGAGTCATGGAGAGCCTGATTGTTGGTATTTGTTTAATTTGAAATAGTAAAAGAAATTTGCTAAACTTCTTTGTATTGTTCCAATTTTAGTACATATGTTGCCAAAGAGCACAAGGCTGATTAAGTGTTAAATCATATTTCATGAGTATGGGGATTTTGCCTATAGTAATTATGCTAAAAGCCATGTCTAGGATATCATTGAAAAGTTCATCTTTTAAGTTACTATATGTATACTTGTAATATTTGTCTCTGAGATCCATAATAGCAATTGATCACCATGGACAGTACCATAATTGATCACCATGGACAGTACCATCTTTCAAAGATTATTGTTACATATAAAGATTACATGTCACAAAGATTATACGTTACATTATAAACTAATGGTGTGGCCGAGCACAGTGGCTCAGGCCTGTAATCCCATCACTTTGGGAGGCCGAGGCGGCTGGAGCACCAGAGGTCAGGAGTTTGAGACCAGCCTGGCCAACGTGGTGAAACCCTGTCTCTACTAAAAATACAAAAATTAGTTGGGCGTGGCGGCGTGAGCCTGTAGCCCCAGCTACTCAGAAGGCTGAGGCAGGAGAATTGCTTGAACCCAGAGGCGGAGGTTGCAGTGAGCCGAGATAGCACCACTACACCCCAGCCTGGGCAACAGAGCCAGATTCCATCTTTAAAAAAAAGAAAAACTTATTCATGTAACCAAACACCACCTGTTCCCCAAAAACCTATTGAAATTTTAAAAAAGAGAAAGATAATGCTTATGAAATATACATTGTCTTTCTCTCATACTGCCACCTAAGTTATAAATATTTATGAATAACTATAGTAGGCCAGATATTTGTGATATAAATTATGTAACTACAAAGAAGTTTTTTTTAAATTGTTACTCATTTTTATCTCTGTATTTGTTTCAAGTTTACTAACCAAATAACAAAAACATTTCCTTCTCCTTACACAGAACTACCTTACTCTTCTGGATGATGAGGATCACCAATTGGAATATTTGAAAATCCAGGATGAACAACACCTGGTAATTGAAGGTACAAGATGGAAGCATGCATCTGTATTAAATTTTCAAGGGGAAGAATTTAAAGAGTTACTAATAACCCATTTTATAATTTTCTCCAAGACAACTATTATTTGATCATTATGTTTTTATGATAAAGAAACCCTTTGGAAAAAAAAGAAAAAGAAAACCCTTTGAACTCTTATGTAATCCTACCATACAATTTAGATTGCTTTAAAGGGAAAATATTCTGTTTTTAGTCATTGACTGACAAAGGATGGGTAGATAAAAACAAGTGAATTCAGTTTACAAATTTATAGTTCCTTAAAATTTTCAAGTTGCTGCTTTGAGTAAAGAGAACAATTTTCTTGCATAGTTAGTAGCACAGGCTTTCATTAGTCATCAGAATTGGCTACTCACTGACAGAGCTACTTGTATATTCATAGATTTACACACTGGCATGCACATGCCATTAAAAACTTTTTAAGTGTATCTTTTCCCATCAAGTTTTGTGGCAACGTTGTTAGCTGCCTTTGTATTAAAATGAATAGACCGGGCACAGTGGCTCACACCTGCAGTCCCAGCACTTTGGGAGGCTGAGACGGGTGGATCACTTGAGGTCAGGAGTTCCAGACCAGCCTGGCCGACATGGTGAAATCTGTCTCTGCTAAAAATACAAAAGTTAGCTGGGTGTGGTGGCACGTGCCTGTAGTCCCAGCTACTCAGGAAGCTGAGGCACGAGAATCAGTCAAGCCCAGGAGGCGGAGGTTGCAGTGACTCAAGATCACGTCACTGCACTCCAACCTGGGGGACAAAGCCAGACTGTCTCAAAAAAAAAAAAAAAAAAAAAAAAGAAAAGGAATAAATTACTCTGACAGTTGTTACAATTTAAGAAAGAATTATAATTTCTAATGTTTTAAGTATAAGAAATTCCATTGTTTCTGAACTTTAATTACTTCTGTTAGTGGTTGAGTATAATTTTACTTCAAGTAGGTAATTGAGGGACAAGATTATTCAAACCAACTGACTTTAAAATCCTCAATATGAAGAATAGGAATGGTTTTAGAGCCAATTACAGGCATGTGCTGCATAAAGATGTTTGTCAACAAAAGACCTGTATACAGCAGTGGTCCCATAAGATTATAATAGTGTATTTTTAGTTATACCTTTTCTATGTTCTAACATGTTTAGATACACAAATACCATTGTGTCACAGTTGCCTACAGTATTCAATACAGTAACATACTGTACAGGTTTGTAGCCAAGGAGCAACAGTCTATACCATACATAGCCTAGGTTTGTGTAGGTACATTCCGTGATGTTCACACAAAAACAAAATCACCTAATGATGCATTTCTCAGAATGTAACCCCATCGTTAAGCAATGCATGTACTAAAATTAACCAGATTTTAAAACTTCTGATTTAGGAATAAGATGTCTTTAAAAAAAAAAAGAAGAAGCAATCGAGTGGGTGTAAATTAGATAGATAAGAAATTAACACATTCCTATCTGTCCTTCCAGTTCGCAACAAAGATATGAGTTGGCCTGAGGAGATGTCTTTTATAGCAAATAGTAGTAAAATAGATAGACACAAGGGTAAGTCTCTGGTATTATTTTTTAAAGAGATTATTTTAAATGTATTCTTTTTTTTTTTTCTTCTCTCAACTATTAAAGTGCTAACAACTTTTGGTTTTCTAGTTCAAAAGTAATTAGGGCCTTCTTCTTTTTATTTTTTCCTGAAGCAGCATTTGGTGTTGGCAAACCCACCATCAAATTATTTTCTAAATTTCTTTCTAACTCTGCAATTAAATAATTTATGTGTTTTAAAAGACATACTAGAAGAAGAATTGTTTGAATTATTTTGAAAAATCATAGCAATTAAAAAGAATAATTGCTGCTTCTGGGTTACAAATGAGCATGGATCATCACTGTTGCCAGACACTCCATGAAAAGCTTTCTCTGGCATTTCAAAGACCTGCTAGAGAATTATTAGCACCATTTAGCTGATTATGAGAGTTATAAAAAATCTTTTCATTGAATATAAGTAACTGTTTGTGCCATGGTATATTACTACAGCTAAGCTTTGGTTCTCATATTGTTTGTTCCAGTTCCTACAGAAAAGGGAGCCACAGGTCTAAGCAACCTGGGAAACACATGCTTCATGAACTCAAGCATCCAGTGTGTTAGTAACACACAGCCACTGACACAGTATTTTATCTCAGGGAGACATCTTTATGAACTCAACAGGTAATCTTTCTTGAGTCACTGGCCTCTTAACCTGTGACTTTGATATAAACCCAATGTCACCTAAATTTCCTCTTTTTTCACCCTGCGGGAGAAAGATTTTATCTTATTTTCCCTATTTAATATGAAATAGGCCAAGGAATACATCTCTTGTTTCAATAAGAAAAGATATTTTGATGTGAGATGCAGGCATTTTTGTGCCCACATGATTGTGACTTATGAGAATCTTTGGCAACAAATTTTCCTCTCGAACTTCTAGGACAAATCCCATTGGTATGAAGGGGCATATGGCTAAATGCTATGGTGATTTAGTACAGGAACTTTGGAGTGGAACTCAGAAGAATGTTGCCCCATTAAAGCTTCGGGTAAGCAGGTTAAAATAATATAAAAGTATTTAATTCCTAAATAGTTGTTTAATCATTTTTCTCTACTTGTTTTTTGTGTTTAGCCTTTTAGCTTAATAAATGTTTTTGGATCCTTCACTTGGTATAAACAAGAGGCCAAATTCTTCTGCTTGTTTAAATATATGCAAAATACTACTGTATATGTAGTGGGTAGGATAAAGACCAAAGGTACACTCTAAATTCGGGATGTCATTCATTTTACTAATTTGTCAAACATCTTATATGAAGAGTAAACCTTTTTTGGTAATACTTCACTATTAGCAGTATTGTAACTACAAGGTGGACCTCAGAGTCTTATTAATTACATCCAATCCAATACATTTTCAACATAACTAAGATAGTTCTATCTGTAGAATACAAAGAAGTAGGCTGGATGCAGGGGCTCACGCCTGTAATCTCAGCACTTTGGGAGGCCGAGGTGGGTGGATCACTTGAGGCCAGGAGTTCAAGACCAGCCTGGACAACATGGCGAAACCCTCTCTCTACTAAAAAAAATTAGCCGGGCATAGTGGTGCATGCTTGTAATCCCAGCTACTTGGGAGGCTGAGGCACGAGAAATACTTGAACCTGGGAGGTGGTGTTTGCAATGAGCCAAGATCGCACCACTGTACTCCAGCCTGCGCAACAGACTAAGACTCTGTCTCCAAAAAGAAAAAAAAAAGTAGAAGGATGAATGAATGAAACTAATGAATATAAGTTTTATATTAATATCAGATGTAGTAGATTTTAGTGGTTAGGATTATTCATTATTTTTATTTAAATACAAAGCAAAAGCTTTTTATATTACAAATTATTAACTATAATAGCTACACATTTGACTACTTACCTCTTGCCAGGCACTATTCTAATTAACTTATATCCTCTAAATAATTCTATAATATAATGCAGTTAATAAAAGTTAGGATGCAACAATACCAGAAAATGTAATTGTTGAAGACAACATTACATTATATAAAATAATATATACAGATATTGTTTTATACATGTTATGTATTATTATATACACATTATTTTATGCATATGTTATGTATATATTATGTACCTGTAAAATATACATATTTTATATGCATATAAAAATGTGTAAAACATTATAGAACAGGATGTCTTTCAATGTGAGCAAATGCTGTTTTAATATTTCTGTCTTAAATAACATCTGTGTGCCTGAAGAACAGTTTGCTTACATGATACTGAACTGAGGACACAGTATTGCACAGTATTGGCCAAAATACTTCTTTTTTTTTTTTTGGGGTCATTTGACATTAAGATTCAAAAGATTTCATGGTTATCCAAAATATATTTGTTGAAATAGAGGCAGGCAGACTAAGTACTATACTATTTATTTTCTTACAATGGCTCTGATTGGATTATAGGACATATTCATTCCAAATTTTATGGGTAGGAAATAATGACTGTGACTTCTCTTATATTTGTAGTGGACCATAGCAAAATATGCTCCCAGGTTTAATGGGTTTCAGCAACAAGACTCCCAAGAACTTCTGGCTTTTCTCTTGGATGGTCTTCATGAAGATCTTAACCGAGTCCATGAAAAGCCATATGTGGAACTGAAGGACAGTGATGGGCGACCAGACTGGGAAGTAGCTGCAGAGGTTTGTCAGTTTTGAGTTTCTAATGTAAGCAATAGATAAAATGTTCTGGCCTCAAATACATGTAGCACAACTTAAATGCAAACTAAACTATTCTGAGATCAGAACTTTATGGCAAAAATGAAGGAATTTCTATTTCTATGCTTCATTCTTAGGCAATAATGCCAAAACAAAAATACCTTTAATGAAAATAGAAAACTGTTGCCATTTCACCTTGTAAACTTTATGGGACTGGATGTAGGAATAATTATCCAGTGGAATTTAAAGAGTCCCCATAATTGCTAAAGTAATGCATACAGTGACCTATAGGCATGCTTTATACTTGTTAATGGACAAATAACTTTAATATTTACCATTGTTACCTTGATAAGAACAAATGAAAAATAGGATTTTCCATCTCAATTTAATATTTTATGTTAAATGAAGAGTAAGGATTATATTCTTTACATTTAAATCCAATATATTTAACTAGTTTCTTTGAATTTACATAGAAATGCCTGCCTTTTGGATTTTGAGATAAAATTCTCATCTTTTTTATTGCAAGGCCTGGGACAACCATCTAAGAAGAAATAGATCAATTGTTGTGGATTTGTTCCATGGGCAGCTAAGATCTCAAGTAAAATGCAAGACATGTGGGCATATAAGTGTCCGATTTGACCCTTTCAATTTTTTGTCTTTGCCACTACCAATGGACAGTTATATGCACTTAGAAATAACAGGTACGTCACAAAGTTCTGAAAAATTACTTGACTCCATTAAATTTACTTTATTTAAATAGCCTGAATTTGTAAGCATAGTTATTTGCTTACAAATAAAGACTGGTAGTCAGCATATTATAACTGAGCAACCTAATTTTAGGCATGACTTGAGGTTTGAAAGATGTAGATTGGGGCATGTTTTTTTGGTTTCAAATATGCCAGCAACTCTCTTTAAAACCCTGCAAAGCCACTCATACTTTTATGTCAGATGAATACCAAAAAAATACTGATTTCACCTAATATTGTCCCTAAGTACCATCTGTTTTAGTGTTTACACATAAAAATTCTAGGCTGAAATATTTGCTATTATATTTATAGGTCAGATATATCTGTACACAGCATTTAAGACTTTCAATGAAACCTGCATTTTACCGTTAAAAGATCTTTTCTCTTTACTAGTGATTAAGTTAGATGGTACTACCCCTGTACGGTATGGACTAAGACTGAATATGGATGAAAAGTACACAGGTTTAAAAAAACAGCTGAGTGATCTCTGTGGACTTAATTCAGAACAAATCCTTCTAGCAGAAGTACATGGTTCCAACATAAAGGTAATGTTAACTACTCTAAGAAACTTTTGATTCTATCCTTCAAAGATGACATTTTTCTCAATTATTATGATCAGTTGTTAGGTTATGTGACCAAGAGAGATGCTAAAACATAATGAAAACTGAACAACAACAACAAAAAAAAATGCCAAGTTTTCCAACCCAGAAACTTAAGAGTTTTCTACCAGAATAAAGGGATAATACTGATGGTGGTATTTTTGAAGAAGGGAAATACGTAAGGCTACCTATATGGAGTGTTCTAGCTGTGTCACTATAGTATAGGTTTCCACCAAAGACTGCTGCTATTACCAAAGACTGCTGCTATTACACTTGACAGCTCTTCTATATTACCACTGTTACTAGAATTCTTCCTAGGTTAAAGTATTTTATGTATTTATGAATGTGTGTTTTTAGTATTTATGAATATATATACTTGGTCTTTTAACACACTAAGAAATTAAGAGTAAAGACAAATTGACACCAATCATGTCTTTCTACATACCAGCTGGGGAAACAAATAATCAATAAATATATTGCCTGCTCTAAATTAAGCTCCTGCAACTGGTATTATTTATATTCATCTTTGGGATTTCTGAACACACTCCCACCTCATTGACAATTTCTTAATATGAAATGCAAAAATGGAGTCTCTCAGGGTTGGAATTTAGATCCCTGAAACGGACAAAACTGAAGAAGTCAGTCATATACAACACACTTCTTCCTGTGAAAAGAGATAATAGTTCGAAAATTGA
Source organism: Nomascus leucogenys (assembly GCF_006542625.1). Taxonomy (NCBI): domain Eukaryota; kingdom Metazoa; phylum Chordata; class Mammalia; order Primates; family Hylobatidae; genus Nomascus; species Nomascus leucogenys. Next base: position 9,211,658 of record NC_044394.1, on the reverse strand, counting down.
GGTCAGTTTTCCATTGTTTTTATCAAGCATTCATCCTTTATGTAGTTGAAAAATTATTCAATCATCTCGTTGGTTTTACGGATGAAAGCACCTAAGACATTCTTTTGAAATATGTTAGAGAACTTTTCCATTTTATCTGAAACATCTCCTGAAACATCTCCCCCTTCTCATCTTGCTGCTGTTTCTGTAGAACTTTCCTCAGGACAACCAAAAAGTACGACTCTCAGTGAGTGGATTTTTGTGTGCATTTGAAATTCCTGTCCCTGCGTCTCCAATTTCAGCTTCTAGTCCAACACAGACAGGTAAGATAGAACTAGAACTCCTTCTCATGATTGCACCTTTAAATATTTGTCTGAGTTGTCATCTTTTTTATATTTGTTCATGCTGAGGATATTATAGCAGAAGAATTTTGGAACCCAAGGGGGAAACCTTACTGATTATTCCATATTGTTTAGATGAGAAACCTAAAATTTAGAGAACCCAAGTGACTTTAGTTAGTTACCTTTAGTTAGGTAGTTGTTAGCTAATATACTCTTGGAATTCAGATCTCTTTGAACTTTTATCTAATACTAACATGGCAAAAGCTAGTATGAGAGGAACATACTACCAGAAAATATAAACAATAGATATAGCTAGAAAGAAATCCAATATTATATGTAATTTAATGTGGTCACTCACTGAGTCCTTTTAGCCACTAGTACGCTTTGTCTATTCTTTATATTACTTACAATTAGGTTAATTAGGCTAATTCCCCAACTATAAAGGGCTTTATGAGGCTCCCCTCATTGACATGTAGTAGGTAGATAGTCCCGACGGTGAGTTGGTGGATGATCTAATTTTAGTTTTAATTTAGAGCATCACTGTCCAATAGAATTCTGCAATGGTGGAAACTTCTGTGATCTTTGCCATCCAATACAGTATCCACCAGTCATGTGGACTGTTAAGCGCTCGAGATGTGGCTAGTGTGACTGAGAATAATGCATTTTTAATTTTTATTTTATTTAATTTATTTATTTTGAGAAACGGTCTCACTCTGTCACCCAGCCTGGAGTGCAGTGGCATCATCTTGGCTCACTGCAGCCTCTGCCTTATGGGCTGAAGCAATCCTCCCACCTCAGCCTCCCAAGTAGCTGGGACTACAAACATGTACCACCATGCCCAGCTATGGTGTATCTTTTGTAGAGATGGGTTTTCACCATGTTGCCTAGGCTGGTCACTAGCTCCTGGGCTCAAGGGATCTGCTACCTCAGCCCCCCGAAGTGCTAGGACTACAAATGTGAGCTGCCTCATCCAGCCTAATTTAAATTTTAAATGCAACATCTGGGTAGAGGTTACTGTATTGGACAATGTCTTCAAAGGCGAAGAGAAGGAAAAGAAAACAAGTAGTAGAACTGTTTGTGTGCTACAACATGGTGCTTATACAGGTTTCTGCAAAAATTCTGCTTAAGAGTTTCCAGCAGTTACTTTCCTTTTCATTTGGTCAAAAGTTTGAGTTAGGGAAGTAAAACTGGAAAATTGAAATCTTCCAATAAATCTAGAATTATTTATACTCTGATTTCTCCCTGCCCTGTGTTAAGAGACTACACTGTCTCTGGTCCTCAGGATACTTGAGAAAAGAGCAAAGATGAAAATACCACAAGCTTATGATGCTGTACTTATCTTTGAATTTGTAGATTTCTCCTCTTCGCCATCTACAAATGGAATGTTCACCCTAACTACCAATGGGGACCTACCCCGACCAATATTCATCCCCAATGGAATGCCAAACACTGTTGTGCCATGTGGAACTGAGAAGAACCTCACAAATGGAATGGTTAATGGTCACATGCCATCTCTTCCTGACAGCCCCTTTACAGGTTACATCATTGCAGTCCACCGAAAAATGGTTAGTTAAATGTTAGGCAACTCACTGCCAGTCTTGCTAGTGTCATTTGTGAAATAGCCATTTTCTGTCTTTGCAACATCATTGAATGCATTTTCTTCTCTTTTTTCTTTAATTTTTTAAAATTTAATAATTTTACAAATTTTATTTTTTTACTTTTTTATCCTGTCCTCAAAATCTGTTGCTATGAATGCATTTTTAATGTATTATATATGCTAATATAAGTGATCAGAGCCAGGATTTAGTATTACTTATGATGGCTAATGTATGAAATGACATTCCTCATCCGTATATTAAGAGGCAACAGGATAGTCAGTACATCTGAGTTACTACTTTCTTTAAAAATTTGTGTCTCCTGGCCGGGTGCAGTGGCTCATGCCTGTAATCCCAACACTTTGGGAGGCTGAAGCAGGAGGATCACCTTAGCTCAGGAGTTCAAGGCTAGCCTGGGCAACATAGTGAGACCTCATCTCTTCCAAAAAAAAAAAAAAAAAAAATTTTTTTTTTTTTTAACTAAGCAGCCATGATGGTGTGTGCCTATAGTCTCAACTACTCTGGAGGCTGAGGCAGGAGAATCACTTGAGACTAGGAGGTCAAAGCTGCAGTGAGCCATGCTTGCTTGCACCACTGCATTCTAGCCTGGGCAAGACCCTGTCTCAAAAAAAAAAAAAAGAAAGAAAGAAAAGAAAAGAAAAAGGAAAGAAAGAAAGAAAGAAAATGGTCGGGTGCGGTGGCTCACGCCTGTACTCCCCAGCACTTTGGGAGGCTGAAGCAGGGGGATCACCTGAGGTCAGGAGTTCGAGAACAGCCTGGCCAATGTGGTGAAACCCCATCTCTACTAAAAATAAAAAAATTAGCTAGGCATGGTGGCGTGCGCCTGTAGTTTCAGCTACTCGAGATGCTGAGGCAGGAGTATTGCTTGAACCAAGAGGCAGAGGTTGCAGTGAGCGAAGATTGCGCCACAGGACTCCAGCCTAGGTGGTAAAGTGAGACTTTGTCTCAAAAAAAAAAAAAAAAAAAAGTATCTCCTAAGCCAGACATGTTCAGGAGGATCCCTTGAGGACAGGATTTTGAAGCTATAATATGCTATGATGCTCACACCTGTAAATAACCACTCTACTCCAACCTGGGCAATAAGTGAGACCTTGTCTCTAAAAAAAAATTAGAAAAAAACAAAAACCAGCACACACAAAATTTATGTTTCCTGTGTGTTTATGTAGGTATGTATATCTTCACTGCCACATAAATACGGATGGCTTCGGAAAAGTTTTTTGTTTTGGGGTTGTTTTTTTTTTTTTTTCTTAGAGGACACAAGAATGTTCTTGGGCAAAATCAAGTTGTGCATAATTCCTCTCTTGATAGTCTAATATATCACTGTTGCATTAAAGGTTGACTCTTTCGTAAAAAAGGAAGGTTTGAAAACTGTGGTCAGTGGATAATTGTTAAAGAGGTAGTCTTCGGGTATAGTGGCAACTTGGTAGAGTAGAAAGGGCACTGAACTAGGAATTTAGCAACCTATGTTTTAGTTCTAATTCTGCCACTAGATAGCTGATTGAGCTCTTTGGACTTTAGTGTCCTGATTTTATAAAGGAAAGGAAAGGCCAGGCACAGTGGCTCACGCCTGTAATCCCAGCACTTTGGGAGGCCGAGGCGGGTGGATCATGAGGTCATGAGTTCGAGACCAGCCTGGCCAAGACGGTGAAACCCCGTCTCTATTAAAAATACAACAATCAGCCAGGCATGGTGGCACACGCCTGTAGTACCAGCTACTCAGGAGGCTGAGGCAGGAGACTCGCTTGAACCTGGGAGGCGGAGGTTGCAGTGAGCCGAGATCGTGCCATTGCACTCCAGCCTGGGCAACAAGAGTGAAACTCCGTCTGAAAATAAATAAATAAATAAATAAATAAATAAATAAATAAATAAAATAAAGGAAAGCAGGGCTTCTAGATCAAGTAAATTGATTGTATAGCAGCAACAAGAGAAAATGAAATTGTAAAAAAGGTACTGTATTGGTTTCTTAGGACTGTTACAACAAATTACCATAAATTTGGTGGCTTTAAACAACTGAAATATATTCTTTTTTTTTTTTTTTTGACAGAGTCTCGCTCTATCGCCCAGGCTGGAGTGCAGTGTGGCGCGATTTCTGCTCACTGCAGCCTCCGCCTCCTGGGTTCAAGCAATTCTCCTGCCTCAGCCTTCCGAGTAGATGGTACTACAGGCGCACGCCGCCATGCCTGGCTAATTTTTGTATTTTTAGTAGAGATGGGGTTTCACCATGTTGGCCAGGATGGTCTTGATCTGACCTCGTGATCTGCCTGCCTCGGCCTCCCAAAGTGCTGGGTTTACAGGTGTGAGCTACTGCACCCGGCCCAGAAATTTATTCTTTCACCTTCTGGAGGCCAGAAGTCTGAAACTAAGGTTTCAGTAGGGTGGGGGCTTCCTCCAAAGGTTCTAGGAGAGAATACTTTCTTGTCTCTTCTAACCTCTGGTGGCTCTAGGCATTCTTTGGCTTGTGACTGCATAACTGCAATCCCTGCCTCTTCATATGGCCTTCTCCTCTCTGTCTTTCTCTGATAAGGATACTTATCATTGAATTTAGGGCCCACCTAGATAATCCAGGATGATCTCATCTTGACATCCTCAACTTAATTATATCTACAAACATCCTTTTACCAAATTAGGTCACATTTACTGGTTCCAGGGGTTAGAACATGGATATATGGATATACTGTTTAGGGGCCAGCATTCAACTCAACTACAGATATTATTTATCTTAGTATCAAAAAAATTAAATGCTGAGAAAAAATTAAGTACCTAGGAATAAACTTTAAAAATGACACATAAGACATTTATATAGAAAATAAAATATTGATAGAAATTAAAGAAGACTTAAATATTGGAAGGAATAAACCATGTTCATGGATTAGAAGACTCAATATTTTAAGATATCAGTTCTCTACAAACTAATCTACAGATGACTTAATGCACAATCCCAATAAAAATGCAAAGTCTGCATGTGTTTGTGTGTGTGTGTGTGTGTGTGTGTGTGTGTGTGTGTGGTGTGTGAGTTGATAAGCTGATTCTCATATGTGGAAATACAAAGCACCAGGAATAACCAAGATACTCTTGAAGAAGAATAAGATATGAGGATATCATCAAGATTGGATATCATCCAGATATCAAGATTTATTTCACAAAGATATGATACTTAATGCCATATTGGTACAAGAAAAGACAAGTAGACCATTGGGATAGAATAGAGAGCCCAGAAACCAGTTCACAAATGTATGAACACCTGATATATAACAAAGATAACATTGCAGAGTGGTGAAAGAAAGACAGTTTTCTCAGCAAGTGGTGCTGGGACAATTAGATATCCATACAAAACTTGGCACCTACCTTTCATCACAATTCCAGGTGTTCTATAGAGCTAAATTTGAAAGCAAAACAATGAAACCGCCCTTGGAAGATAATCATGGTGAATACATTTCCTGACGCTACTCATAGAAAAGATTAAATTGGACTTCATTAAAATTGATAACTTGGCCGGGTGCGGTGGCTCACGCCTATAATCCCAGCACTTTGAGAGGCCGAGACGGATGGATCACAAGGTCAGGAGTTCAAGACCAGCCTGGCCAATATGGTGAAACTCCATCTCTACTAAAAATACAAAAATTAACTGGGCGTGATGGTGGGCACATGTAGTCCCAGCTACTCAGGAGGCTGAGGCAGGAGAATTGCTTGAACCCCAGAGGCAGAGGTTGCAATGGGCCGAGATTATGCCGTTGCATTCCAGCCTGGGCAACAGAGCGAGATTCCGTCTCAAAAAAAAAAAAAAAAAAAAAGTGATCAACGACACTAGTAATCAGTGAAATGTAAACTAAAACTATATGATGATATCAGTGCACTCACCTGAACAGGTAAAATTAAACAGACTGACAGAGTTGCTAAGTAGAGCAACAGGAACTCTCATACCATGCTGATGAGAATATAAATTAATACAACTACTTTGGAATACAATTTTCTAGTTAAAGATAAGCAGTTCTACCTGTAGGTATCCACCCAGAAGACATGTGTACCAGGAGATGTGTATAAGAATATTCGTAGTACCATTATCTATAGTAGCCCCAAAATGAAAACATTACATGTCCATTAGTTGAGAAGGGATTGGGAAGTTGGGATATATTAAGATAATGGAACATTATACAGGAATGAAAATGAATGGATTTGTAGTTATATCCAGTATAAATAAATCTCGTAAACCTAATGTTGATGGAAAGAAGCCAGACACAAAAGAATTAGGCTAGGCACAGTGGCTCACACCTGTAATCTCAGCATTTTGGGAGGCTGAGGTGAGCCGATTGCTTGAGCCCAGGAGTTTAAGACCAACCTGGGCAACATGGTGAAACCCCATCTCTACAGAAAATACAGAAATTAGCTGGCGTGGTGCCACACACCTGTAGTCCCAGCTACTCGGGAGGCTGAGGCAAGAGAATCTCTCAAGCCCAGAAGGTGGAGGTTGGAGCGAGCTGAGATCACACCACTACGCTCCAGCCTAGATGACAGAGCTAGACCCTGTTTCAAAAAACAAAAAACAAACAAAAAAAAATGAATTAAGTAATTCTATTTATAAATATAAAAACTTTTAAAACAGGGAAAATGAAATCTAGTGTTTACTTCTGCATAGGATATAAAACTGTAAAGAAAAGCAAGAAAGTGATTACTGTAACATTTAGAGTAATAGTTACCTTTGTGAGGAAGGGAGAATTTGTGATTTGGAGGAAGCAAATGGGAGGCTTTTGAGTGCTCACTTATTCTGTTTCTTAAACTCAGTGAAATGGAAAGCTAGTTGCTTTGTGATAATTATTTGAAATGTACTTTTTTTTTTTTTTTTTTGCAATGGAGTTTCGCTCTTGTTGCCCAGGCAGGAGTGCGGTGGCACAATCTCAACTCACTGCAACCTCCGCCTCCTGTATTCAAGTGATTCTCCTGCCTCAGCCTCCTGAGTAGCTGGGATTACAGGCATATGCAGCACCACGCCTGGCTAATTTTGTATTTTTAGTAGAGACAGGGTTTCTCTATGTTGGTCAGGCTGGTCTTGAACTCCCGACCTCAGGTGATCCACCCACCTTGGCCTCCCAAAGTGCTGGAATTACAGGTGTGAGCCACTGCATCCAGCCAGAAATGTACCCTTTTACCTCTGATTTTTATTTTTCTCTGCATTAGTAGCCCTTGGCTTAAAGTTTCTTTTTTTTTTTTTTTTTTGTTGAGACAGAGTCTTGCTGTTGTCGCCCAGGCTGGAGTGCAATGGCACGATATCGGCTCACTGTACTCTCTGCCTCCTGGGTTCAAGTGATTCTCCTGCCTCCGCCTCCCGAGTAGCTGGGACTACAGGTGCCTGCCACCATGCCCAGATAATTTTTGTATTTTTAGTAGAGACAGGGTTTCACCATATTGGCCAGGCTGGTCTCGAACTCCTGACCTCATGATCCGCCCGCCTCGGCCTCCTGAAGTGCTGGAATTACAGGCATGAGCCACTGCACCTGGCCCTGGCTTGAAGTTTCTAACCATGTTAATAACTGGGAGTAGAATTTATCTCAGTAGTAACTGAGAAAGCATGGGCCCTAGGGCACTAGGAGAAGTTCCTTAATGAGAGGATGAAAATTGTGTGGGTTTAGCTATGTTTTAAAATTTTATAAAATATTTGTACTGAACTCTGTCTGGATTTCTCTGGGTCTTATAATAATAGTAACATATGAAATAGGGTCTTAAAATTATGTATTTAAGCTTAAATGAAAATGGCAAAATTAAATGCTTAATAATCTGAATAAAGAAGGGTCTTTTTACTTAGAAACTAGCTAACTTAACCCCTAGTGAGTTGATAAGTTGTTGATTTAGCTTTTCTAACTACTCAATAAATACCAAACTTCTTAGGGAATTAAATGTTCAAAGATTCAACAGCTTTAGATAACCTTGAACTCCCACCAACCATTCCATTATACTAAATGTTTATTAAACAGCCATTTCCAGGATAATTCTGTGCAGTATCTCTATATTAAGGAATATCATAAATATCTCTTTAACATACTCAAAGCAAATTTTTAAAAATTTTACCTTACTTTTATCTATCCTGTATTTAAAAAACAAAAAAAAATGATTAAAATCACTTAACTGCTTTTAGGAAGGTGGATGCTTGTTACAAAATAGAATTACTATGTTTCACAAATCTCCAAAACTTTGGGAATTGCCACTGCAACAACCACTATCAACAGCTTATCCCTAGAAAACTATAGTTGAGAAAGTCTTTTTTTTCCCCCCCACTGGCATCTTTTCATTTCTTTTTCTTTTTTGAGACAGGTCTCACTCTACCTTCCAGGCTGGAGTGTAATGGCATGATCACAGCTCACTGTACCCTCAACTTGCCAGACTCAAGCAATCCTCCCACCTCAGCCTCCTGTATAGCTGGGACTACAGACACATGCCACCATGCCCAGCTAGTTGTATTTATTTCTTTATAGAGATAGGGTCTCCCTACATTGCCTATTCTGATCTCAAACTCCTGGGCTCAAGGGATCCTCTTGCCTCAGCCTTCCAAAGTGCTGGGATTACAGGCGTGAGCCACCACACCCAGCTTACTGGCATATTTTCTGGAGAAAGAAAGAGTCTTAATTGTTTAAAAGCCTTTAGCTATGAAGCTATTACTAGTTTTTACATGTGATTCAGTGTATGTGAGAAATGTTTATCAGAGAAAACAGTGGTTTGAATATATTAATTGCTGAAACCCAAATTTGATAGAATAGGCAACAACTCTAAAACTGGCAATACCTCAGCCCTTTTAATGACTCCACTGTAGCCATTCTCTTTGTGTCAATAAAGATGGTTTTATAAATATAGAGAAGAATGTGATAGTGACTGATTTGAAATGGTGATAATGCCTGTCATTGGCAGGTATTTTTTTTTTTTTTTGAGACGGAGTCTCGCTCTGTCGCCCAGGCTGGAGTGCAGTGGCGCAATCTCGGCTCACTGCAAACTCCGCCTCCCGGGTTCACGCCATTCTCCTGCCTCAGCCTCTCCGAGTAGCTGGGACTACAGGCGCCTGCCACCACGCCCGGCTAATTTTTCTTTTTGTATTTTTAGTAGAGACGGGGTTTCACCGTGGTCTCGATCTCCTGACCTCGTGATCCGCCCGCCTCGGCCTCCCAAAGTGCTGGGATTACAAGCGTGAGCCACCGCGCCCGGCATTGGCAGGTATTTAGAAGAACTAAAGGGAGGAATCAGAGGCCTGTCTTCTCAACTCTCTATTCTCTTGTTTGTGCATACAGATGAGGACAGAACTGTATTTCCTGTCATCTCAGAAGAATCGCCCCAGCCTCTTTGGAATGCCATTGATTGTTCCATGTACTGTGCATACCCGGAAGAAAGACCTATATGATGCGGTTTGGATTCAAGTATCCCGGTTAGCGAGCCCACTCCCACCTCAGGAAGCTAGTAATCATGCCCAGGATTGGTGAGTTCAGGGGATCCATCTAAACCTGTGGTTTCCAAACTCTAGAAAAATAATTTATATGAATTCTATGTGGCTGATAGGACCCAGCCTACGTCAAGTTAATCACTCTTGGAAGAACCACTCAGAGAGCATACAATTCAACCATTTGGTTTGCTATTTGGAGTAGGAGAGATGATACAACTTCCTTTTGCCAAACATTCTAGTGTCTAATAATCCTTCCATTCTCTAATCTTTACCTGGATTTGTCCTGCTAATGCTTCAAGTAATATCCTTGTCTTCTGTGTTGCAAAAGTAGAGAGTATGAATTCACCAGGAAATTTGTATAATCTCAGTCCTCTGAAATTCAGAATGAGAGTGACTGCATACATGAACTCTGAAAAGTCTCATGATACAAAAAATAATTCTGTTGGATTATTTCCATACCATGTCATTCTTTTTTCTTTTTCCCTTACCATGTCATTTTAATGTGAAGTAATTTCATAAATCTAGATAAAAGTAATTAACATTTTCTGTTTTCTTTCCCTTTTTCCTACCACTGTTCTATTTGATTAGTAAATGCATTTACTCCGAATAATTTTTGGGATTGTGATGATGTCTTATTTTTAATCTCAATCAAATTGTAGATCATTTTCTTTTCTTTTTTTTTTTGTTTCCTTTATGACAGAGTTTTGTTCTTGTTGCCCAGGTTGGAGTGCAATGGCACGATCCTGGCTTACTGTAGCCTCCAACTCCTGGGTTCAAACAATTCTCCTGCCTCAGCCTCCCGAGTAGGTGGGATTACAGGCATGCACCACCATGCCTGGCTAATTTTGTTTTTTTGGTAGAGATGGGGTTTCTCCATGTTGGTCAGGCTGGTCTCAGACTTCTAACCTCAGGTGATCCACCTGCCTCAGCCTCCCAAAGTGCTGGGATTACAGGTGTGAGCCACCGCACCCGGCCTGTAGATCATTTTCTTGCCATCATGGTACAAATGAGAGTTCTGTTTTATGGTAACTAAAAAAAGTTCTTTACTTATTTGTTATGATATGCGGTCTTTTGATGATTAGGGTAGGGCTTAGGATAAATACATCTTTTTTTTTTTTTTCTTTGAGACAGATTCTTAATTTGTCACCCAGGCTGGAGTGCAGTGGTGTGATTTTGGTTCACTGCAAACTCCGCCTCCAGGTTCAAGTGATTCTCATGCCTCAGACACCTGAGTAGCTGGGATTACAGGCGTGAGCCACCACACCCAGCTAATTTTTGTATTTTTAGTAGAGACAGGGTTTCACCATGTTGGCCAGGCTGGTCTCGAACTCCTGGCCTCAAGTGATCCACCTATCTCGGCCTCCCAAAGTACTGGTATTACAGGTGTGAGCCATCACACCTGGTCAGATTTAAATTTAAAGATTTAAATAAATCTTTACTTAAATAAGTTATTTATTTATTTTTATTTTGTATTTTTTTGAGACAGAGTCTTGCTCTGTCACCCAGGCTGGAGTGCAGTGGCGCGATCTCGGCTCAACGCAACCTCCACCTCCCAGGTTCAAGCAATTCTCCTGCCTCAGTCTCCCGAGTAGCTGGGATTACAGGTGCCCACCACCACGCCTGGCTGATTTTTGTATTTTTAGTACAGACAGAGTTTCACCATGTTGGCCAGGCTGGTCTCAAACTCCTGACCTCAAGTGATCTGCCTGCCTCAGCCTCCCAAAGAGCTGGGATTACAGGCATGAGCCATCGCGCCCGGCCAAAATAAGTTATTTAAATAAATAATTATTTAAAGTATTTATTTTAAGATTTAAATAAATCCTAAAGGAAAACTGCAAATAATAGATAAGCAGTTTAGTTAATGAATGTTGTGTTTAGTAAAGATGAAAGTTGGACAAGATTAAATTTGAAGTGAAGTAATTGAATTAAAGAGCTTCTAGACGAGGGCTTTTCCCAGGACTTGCTAATGAATTGGATGTGGAGTATAGGGAAAGAGGAATCCAGGCTGACTTCTGTTCTTCTTTTGGGGGGATGGAGTCTTGCTCTGTCACCAGGCTGGAGTGCAGTGGCATGATCTCGGCTCACTGTACCTCTGTCTCCCAGGTTCAAGCAATTCTTCTGCCTCAGCCTCCCGAGTAGCTGGGAGTACAGGTGCATGCCACCACACTGGGCTAATTTTTGTATTTTTAGTAGAGACAGAGTTTCACCATGTTGGCCAGGATGGTCTCAATCCCCTAACCTCATGATCCCACCTCAGCCTCCCAAAGTGGTGGGATTACAGGCGTGAGTCACTGCACCTGGCCCAGGCTGGCTTTTTACCCTGAACAATTGTTTGTGAATGGTGGTACCATTTAATGGAAAAAGGAAAACTGGAGAAGGAGCAGATTTTGGCAAGAAAAGACAGGAATCAAGTTAAATTCAAGAAGTCTATTATATATTCTAGTGGTAAATTCACTTGAATGTCCTGTGCTGGAGATATAGATGTCATCAACAAATAGGTGGTATTTAAAGCCCTGAGACCAGATGATTAACACTTAGAAAGTGGGAGTTAAATAGAGAAGATTCCCATGAACTCTGAACTGAGTTCATATGCATTCCAACATTTAGAGATTGAAAAGGGAAAAAGAAGCGTCAAAAGAGATCGAGCCTGGGTGCAATGGCTCATGCCTGTAATCCCAGCACTTCGGGAGGCCGAGGTGGGAGAATCACTTGAGGCCAGGAGTTCAAGACCAACCTGCCCAACATGGCAGGTTGGTAGACACCCCGTGTCTACTAAAAATGCAAAAATTAGCCGGGCATGGTGGTACGTGCCTGTAATCCTGGCTACTTGGGTGGCTGAGGCCCGAGAATTGCTTCAACCCTGGAGGCGGAAGTTGCAGTGAGCTGAGATCACACCACTGTACTCCAGCCTGGGCAACAGAGCAAGACTCTGTCTCAAAAGAGAGAGAGAGAGATTGAGAAGGCACAGCCCATAATGTAAGAAGAAAACCCGGAGTTAAGTGAAGGAAGTATTTCAGGAAAGGAGTGATAGCTGTTTCAAATGCTACAAAGGACTGGGAATTGCCCGCTGGATTTGATAAAATGGTCTTGTGGTGATCTTTGTGAAAGCTATTTTAGTATAGATAAAGGAGTAGAGATTGGAGTGGGTTATGTCCTTCGGACACTAAAAAAGATAGCCATGCATGGTAGCTCTCACCTGATTCTACTGTACTTGGTAAAGTTATGGATGAAATAAGAGTGGCCTGGAGTTGATGATTTTTATAGTTGGGTAATGAATACATGGAGTGTTCATTGTATAGTTCTCGACTTCTTGAGTGTTTATGTCAATAAATTTGAAATTTTAGATTAAATAGACAAAATCCTGGAATTAAGGGTCTATGGAGAAGAGTGATTATTTTCAGGGACAGCGGGTAAAGAGGCAAGTGAAGATTTCAGGGCAGTGATTGGAGGTTTCTTTTGGGTGAAAGAATCATTAGAAAAGGGATGTTTGAATAAGTAAGTAACCCAAAAAGATAGGAGGTGGTGGTTGCAAAGTAGGATAATTAGAATTGAGATTTTGGAGGTAGAAAAATTTGTATTCACAAGGTCTAGAATATGACATTTGGAGAGGGTTTACATATGGGAGGAAGTTATTGTTGGAAGAGAGAAGACCAAGTTATTGTATTGCATTGACGTTGATGTCACCAAGAATAATAACAGGAGAAGTGGTGGAGAAAAAACACAGTGAACTGGGTGCTGCAATCTTCAGTGAGTAAAGAAGATATGTACCTTCCAAGGAGGAATAGCAGGTAGCATAATTCAGTAGCACATGCTACAAAGAAGCTGGAATGTTTTAGAAAAGGAAGGAAGAAGAAATCATGCACAAGTGGCATAGGAGTAAGGAGGAGATCTATTTTACCTCCGGGTTCTGGAATGTATGAGAATACAAAGTGCAGGGGGTAGGGCGTGGTGACTCATGCCTGTAATCCTAGCACTTTAGGAGGCTGAGGCAGGAGGATCACTTGAGCCCAGGAGTTCAAGACCAGGCTGGACAACATGGCAAAATGCTGTCTTTACAAAAAATGTAAAAATTAGCCAGATGTGGTGATGCGTGCCTGTAATCCTAGCTACTTGGGAGGCTGATGTGGGAGGATCACCTGAGCCCAGAAAGGTGGAGGCTGCTGTGAGCCATAATCGCGCCATTGCATTCCAGCCTGGGCAACAGAGTGATACCCTGTCTCAAAAAAAAAAAAAAAAAGATGGAAAAAGTCTGCAGGGGGAGCAGGATTCTCAAGAAAGCCAAGCTTCATTCAGTTAGAGCAAAAAGGTAAAAGAAATTTTCAGAAGAGAAGCGCTGCACAGCTATGAGAGTGCTACTTGATTGTTTTATCCCGTTATCTTTCTTTTGATTCCTCACTTATTGCTGGCCTGATTTGAACATGGTACTAGACAGTACAGGCTATCAATGATCATTCACTGGACGAGTTATGCAGAAAGATGGGAACTCCTATGCCAGATGTGATTCTCACTTTTGCCCTTACAGTGATTCTTTATCATGGTTTCATTACCTTCAATAGCCCATGTAATAACCACTATCAGTTGCCAGATGAACTGTAAAGTATGCCACTCTTATGTTATATTCCTTGCATTGTTTCCTTCTCCCCCACCCCCAGCTTTATTGAACTATAATTGACAAGTAGGAATTGTATATACATCTAAGGTGTACAGCTTATGTTTCGATAGTATGTATAAATTGTTGCATTGCTCCTTCTTAGGGCAAGGATGAGTAAATTTTTTTAAAAGTTGGAAAATTCACAGGGCCATCTTGACATAATCATTGGCAGTTAAAAGAAGTTACTCCAAAAATGGTATGTAGCTTATAACTCTGAGTAGTTAAGGCAGTACTTAGCATGTACCACATCAGCGATTCTGATTAAAGAAGACTTCTAAATATACAGCTTTCTGCAATGTGTCAGTGTTCTTGTCATGGAAAGATCTAATTATTTTGGTTTAATGTGAATTAAATCCTCTGATAGAATTAAGGCTGAAGGATAATTAGTATTTGATTTCATGATTAGCTTATCTTGTAAAGTTTTCATGGGCCACATGGACTCCCTTAGAGACATCTGGCAGTCATATGTCTACCCTTCTGTAAGCCCAGATGGAGGATGGGAAGCCAGAGTGTATTTGGTACTGGGCTGCAGCTAATGGATTAGGGTAAGTAACATTGAGCTGTCAACATGAGCATACTGCTGTGGCAAATGCCCCTTCCTAGGATTACTTCAAGAGAAGATGAAAAGGAGTTGGACCTTGAACCAGAAATGTTTCTTACACTCTTTGTTCTCTTCTGTTTCAGTGATGACAGTATGGGCTATCAATATCCATTCACTCTACGAGTTGTGCAGAAAGATGGGAACTCCTGTGCTTGGTGCCCATGGTATAGGTAAAGTGACCTGCAAAAGAATTACTTTAGTAGAATTTCAGCTTTAGATATTATACAGTTTTCATAAGATTTCCAATTTTGAGAAGTAAATAGTGAATAATGAGAAACTTAAGAATTGTGACTGGGCACGGTGGCTCATGCCTGTAATCCCATCACTTTGGGAAGCTGAGGTGGGTGGATCACCTGAGATCAGGAGACTAGCCTAACCTGGTAAAACCCCATCTCTACTAAAAATACAAAAATTAGCGGGGCATGGTGGTGCATGCCTGTAATCCCAGCTACTTGGGAGACTGAGGCAGGAGAATCGCTTGAACCCAGGAGGCGGAGGTTCCAGTGAGCCAAGGTCGCGCCACTGCACTCCAGCCTGGGCAACAAGAGTGAAACTCCATCTCAAAAAATATTTTTCACTTCCTTTTGAGGTCAGTAGATGTTTTGCTTTTGAGACTTAGCTGGTTTTATAAACTACAGCCCATACCAAATTCATAGCTTGTGATAAACATTTATTACTCTATAACTTCACCTCTCCTTTTTTGTTTTGTTTTGTTTTGAGATGTAGTCTCGCTCTGTCGCCCAGGCTGGGGTGCAGTGGCTCAATCTCGGCTCACTGCAACCTCTGCCTCCCAGGTTCAAGCAATTCTCCTGCCTCAGCCTCCCGAGTAGCCGGGACTACAGATGCGCACTGCTGTACCCAGCTAATTTTTGTATTTTTAGTAGAAATGGGGTTTCGCCATGTTAGGCTGGTCTCGAACTCCTGACCTCAGGTGATCCACCCACCTCAGCCTCCCAAAGTGCTGGGATTATAGGTGTGAGCCACCACGCCAGGCCTCTCCTTAAATATAAATAAGTTTGCCAGTTCTAAGCACAGTAGACCATAGTCTTTACTAGACCTTGCTGGAAATCTGTTCTTGGTTTTTAAAGAGTTACGGAGGTTGGTCATTGCTGTTACAACAGGGAAAGTGCCTAATGATACTAAAGTCCGCCTTTAGAGAACTGCAATAGACTTAGCAGACTGAGTCTGAAGTAGGCATCGGCCGGGCGCGGTGGCTCACGCCTGTAATCCCAGCACTTTGGGAGGCCGAGGCGGGCAGATCACGAGGTCAGGAGATCGAGACCATCCTGGCTAACATGGTGAAACCCCGTCTCTACTAAAAATACAAAAAATTAGCCAGGCATGGTGGCAGGCACCTGTAGTCCCAGCTACTTGGAAGGCTGAGGCTGGAGAATTGCTTGAACCCAGGAAGCGGAGCTGGCAGTGAGCTCAGATTGCGCCACTGCACTCCAGCCTGGGCGACAGAGCGAGGCTCCATCTCAAGAAAAATAATAATAATAATAATAATAAAGTAGGCATTGGAACCATGACTTTATTATGGTCATGGTTCCCTCCTTCCCTACCCCATCTCCCGCCCCACCCCTGCAACTCTATAAACTTTTTTTTTTTTTTTTTGAAACAGAGTCTCACTCTGTCACCCAGGCTGGAGTGCAGTGGTATGACCTCGGCTCACTGCAACCTCCATCTCCCAGATTCAAGCAATTCTCCCACCTCAGCCTCCCAAGTAGCTGGGATTATAGGTGTCTGCCACCATGCCTGGCTAGTTTTTGTAGTTTTAGTAGAGACGGGGTTTCACCATGTTGGTCAGACTGGTCTCGAACTCCTGACCTCAGGTGATCCACCCACCTCGGCCTCCCAAAGTGCTGGGATTACAGGCATGAGCCACCATGCCCGGCCTCTGTAAACTTTTATATGCATTTATTTAATCTGCCATTTTACAGACAAGGAGCTAGGTGTTATACCAGATAAATTGTCCTACCTCAGAGCATTAAATAACTGAATCTGGAATTTCTTGAGTGCTGTAATATCTCAAACAGCCAATTCCCATGTCATTTATTTGCCATAAAGTTCACATCTTCCTGTGATTAACAGGTGGTTATCAAGTACTTTGTAAAAATAAAGACTTGAAAAGTGAAAAGCATGATTCCCTGAAGTTATAATAATTATTAAAAAGTATCCCTACATTTATCAGAGTCTGAAGTTAGAAGCCCATGACAAATTGTGAGGCCCAAGAGGAAAGCAGAAAAGTAGGAAGGGAGAATATTTTTTATTAAGAAAATTTAGATTCCTTCATAATTATTTCTTCCTCTGTGGATCTTTTCCCCCTTTTTAGATTTTGCAGAGGCTGTAAAATTGATTGTGGGGAAGACAGAGCTTTCATTGGAAATGCCTATATTGCTGTGGATTGGGACCCCACAGCCCTTCACCTTCGCTATCAAACATCCCAGGAAAGGGTAAGTATTTAGGGCCACCATGAAATGGTGGTTTTTATATGGGAAATTTCCCCCAGTGTAACTAGTATGCCATTTCTGTTTTAGACAATTTAAAAACAACCAGAAAAACCTTCACTGGCATCCTCTATGGCACTTAATATATTGACATGTTTGCTTGAGCTTTTTCATTTTCCAACTTCTGGAGTTCATTGTATTGGAGCATTGTCTTTGTCCATTTTGTGTTGCTATAACAGAGTACGTGAGGCTGGTAACTTACAAAGAAAAGAGGTTTATTTAGCTTACTGTTCGGCAGCCTGGGAAGTTCAAGGACATGGTCCTGGCTTCTGGCAAAGGCTTCTGTGCTGCATCATAACATGGCAGAGAAGATCAAAGGAGAACAGACACAGGCAAGAGGGAGGACCAAACAGGAGGAAGATCCTCGCTTTCTAACAGCCCGCTCTCTTGGAAACTAAGTTCTCAGAAGGAGAACTCACTACTGCAAGAATGGCACCAACCATTTATGAGAGTTTCAGCCCTATGACCGAAACACCTCCTACTAGGCCCCACCTCCTAACAATGCCACATTGGGAATCAAATTTCAACATGCATTTTGGTGGAGACAAATAAACCATATCCAAACTATAGCAGGCATTAAATTTCAAAAATATTAATAAGTGAACCCTGAAACAAAGCTGTGTCTGGCCATGACATATCAATAAGCATCTCTCTGTTAAATATTATTGAAGTTGCAGCATTTGGTAACCACAGTTACTTAGTTCAAATGTGTCCCAGGGCTATAGCTGCTACCTTTAATAGGCATAGTGATCAGAAAAGTTAGAGAAAGGATTGAAATGTTTCAATTTTGGGTACCTAAGAGCACATCTCAATGGCCACTCTTTTTTTTTTTTTTTTTTTTTTTTTTTTTTTTTTTTTTTTTTTTTTTTTTTTTGAGACGGAGTCTCGCTGTCGCCCAGGCTGGAGTGCAGTGGCGCCACCTCGGCTCACTGCAAGCTCCGCCTCCCGGGTTCACGCCATTCTCCTGCCTCAGCCTCTCCGAGTAGCTGGGACTACAGGCGCCCGCCACTACGCCCGGCTAATTTTTGTATTTTTTAGTAGAGACGGGGTTTCACCGTGGTCTCGATCTCCTGACCTCGTGATCCGCCCGCCTCGGCCACCCAAAGTGCTGGGATTACAAGCGTGAGCCACCGCGCCCGGCTCAATGGCCACTCTTCACACTTCACATTCTTCTATTGTCGCTGTCTGGCCAGAGCAATTTTTAAATTTTGAAAATGTTGTTTCTGAAATAATTTTAACTCCGTACCTAAAAATGTTTGCCTCAGGCAGTTTTTAATCAACCAAATATTATTTGAAAGGTAAAGATATTAAGAATCTGATAGAGAGGTAAAAGCAACAGAGTCAAAGGAGTTCCTTAAGTCACATGAGGAATTGTGGTGGTTTTTGTATTTTTATGGCTCTTGATAGTTGGAAATTTCCTTTACTATTTTTTAAAGCATTCCCTTTGGATAAGTTAGTAACGGTAACTGACTTTTCTGTCTTGTTAAGCTATGGAGGACTGGGGAAACTACCAATTCTAGACTTCGTTTCCTATTTAGATCCCAAAATATGCCCCACACACCAAGGCTCCTGGGAGCCCTTTCTAGCCATGAATAAGTGTAATTTGTGGATACTTGTCAAATGAAAGATCACTAGGCTAAAGCTAAAGAAAGCTGAAGAGAAACTAATGTTCTAGATCATGCTCACTAGCAAGGAGGGAAAATTTTACCAGTTGATAGATTCATAAATCTTTGTCAGCACAAAATCTGACAGGGCATTATTCTGACAAGACATTACTGTCAATGATGATAAATTATTTGGCTCTATAAATCTCTTCCCCTTTTCAACAAATCCAGTGTGCAATCTGAAAAGCTCTTTAGGACATCCTGCTTATAGGAAATGGCCTACGTGACCTGTTAAATCTTAACCCTACTTCCACTTTCAGTAATGCATTTAGGATACCATGGAAACGAAGGGCTACTGATGCCTTGCTAGGGAGTAGGGCCATATGACTAATCTGGGCTCCCCTACATGTAGGGTTTCTGCATGTGCTTAGAAAGTCATGTAGACAAAAGAGATACCGTGGTTTAAATTGGGATTATTGCCCATATGCTTTATATTTTTTATTCCAGTGATTTCCCTTTTAGGAATTTATCTGAGGGGAGAAAACTCTGTAATTACTCCATAATTTGCAGGCAAATATCATCATAGCATTTTTTAGGAGAGTAAAAAGTTATTAACAACTTATATTTGTCTCACATTAGAGGAATGGTTAAATAAAGCATGGTGTATTCATTGGATAAAATATAACGCAGTTGTTGAAAATGATTACCAGGAGTTTTTGCTAACATTTATGGGAACATGCTTATAATATGTGAAAATTTTTTTAAAAACAAGACATAAAGTTGCATATACTGGAAATAATACTTTCAATATTGAAAAAATACTATTTAGGAAAAAGGACAGAAGAAAATCTGCCAGTATTTTGACAGTGGTTGCCTTTGTATTAAGAATATAATTAAGAATATAAAAGGATTCCCTGCCTTTTTACATTTTTCTCTGCTTTCCAACATGAATATTATACCTAGTAATCAGAAAAAAATAGAGAGGCAATCACTCTTATCCTTTACATTTCTCTCCTGTTTGGACCTCAGATTCCTCAGTAGAAAATTAAACTGGATGCCAGCCTGGGCAATATGATGTCACCCTGTCTTTACAAAAAATGCACAAATTAGCCAGGTGTGGTGGTGTGCACCTATAGTCCCAGCTGCTTGGGAGGCTGAGGTTGGAGGATTGCTTGAGCCCAAGAGATCAAGGCTGCAGTGAGCTGTGATCTCGCCAGTGCACTCCAGCCTGGGTAACAGAGCAAGACCCTGTCTCAAAAAAACAAAAAAAGAAAGAAAAAAAGAAAAGTAAGCTAGACAAATTCTTAGGCCACTCTCTTTTTTTCAGTAGTCTTACATGAACACTATTACTTCATTTCCTGTGTTTTGTGTTAAAGATGAGCTTTAAAGCAACTTTGAAAAAGAAGAGGGTGCCTATAAGTAATTTATAGACTATTTAAACAATAGTAGAGGATCTAAGCATAGATCCCAAGAGGTAAAGGGAATCTTTATCACTTTGGGAAATTTACTGATAAATAGAAATTGTTGTCAGTACAGTCCACAAATATGTTTTTTATCAGCCTTCTTTCCTCCCTGCCTTCATCTAGCACTGTAGCCTGTGTTCCACAGAAAATATAGTCAATAAAAATCAACATTCTTTACTTGCTTACTCTAATTTGTAGTTGGCCATAAAGTATTCCTGGTAGAGATAATAGAGATAATATTTCACCGGCTATGAGAAAAGAAACACTATTGTATATGATACACCCCTTTTTCTACTCATTCCAACAACTATGATACAGCATGTTTCCTTTTGAAGCACATCGGTTTTTTCCTTGAGTGACCAGTTCAAAAGATGATGACAGTTAATACCTTGTTACTACAGAATTTGTACTCAAAAAAGAAGTCTATAACCCAAGTCCAAGCCAGATTTCCTTTTCTAAAAAAAGAATTTTCCTCTAAGTTCCCCTTTTTAAATGAACTCTTTAGCCTGGATAGTTATGCAGTGCTAGAACCTTAATTGCACGATAAAACCCAGCCTTGCTAGTTTATAGCAGCATTTGACAGCCTCGTAACTCTCATACAGGGAAAAAGTCTCACCTGAAAACCCATTCTAAACTGAATATCTTGAGCTGTGCCAATTTGTATTCCAGGCAGCCTAATGTTCCCATCATGAGTTTCAGGAAGGGAAATTCATGGAGGAAGTTCACCACTGGAAGGGAGGAGCAATAAATAGGATGGGTGATGGACATACGTGACGTTTGCCACAGAGAGGCAGTCAGTGTGGGCCTTGTGGTCCGAGCTCTGCTTTGGGACACAAATATGTACTGTGTGAAGTCTCTTGGTAGCATTCATAACCCTGGTGCTTCACCCACCTTCCCATACATTAGAGGGACAAACAGAAGGATCCCAGCTCTATGGTTCTTGATTGTTTGTCAGGTAGCAGCCAGGCATGGAGAGGAAAAAATTGTTTCTTTTCTGTTGCACTCTAGATCCTTCCTTCTCTCCTTCTTCTTCATTCTACACCACCCCCAACTTACATCCCTGCACCCCGCCCATTCTTTGCTCTCTCTCCTTTCTTATACTTAACTCCTTCTTGCTCCACAGCCTAACATGCTGATTAACAGGACCCCAAGGTTTGGGTGGGTATTAGGGGCCTTCTCAACAAAAGCAGCACACTCTTTTGAGCTTGCTCTTCCATTTGTTGCCATCTCAGATAAAAAGGCCCCGTGAGGGAGGAGACAGATAATTATAGACTTGGTATTCTGATAACTCTGTGTTACATGGAATCAGATGCAAATGAGTTGTACCCTGTGGGGTCGCATGCTCTGCTGTGTTGTCTTCTCGTGGTGAGCTTTTCTGTGCCCTTATTTCATCCAGCTCTAGTTTCTGTGTTTCATGTTATTTCTCCCAGCCTCTGTAAAGTCTGCAGCATACTAATAATGTTCTGGCTTTCTGATTAAAAATAAATGGCTTACTATCACCACCCCTGGCTTGAGGGCCAGCTCACATGTAATCCCTTATAGGATTCCAAAGTTGTTAAATAATGCAATTATTTTGTTTTTATCATTTTGAAGCATTCAAAAATTTTTCAAGAAAAGCTATGGTCATATAAATAGAAATTTTATCCAGAATGTTACTGATGTAACATTTGTGAATAAATGTATAGGTGCTGTATTTGCTCAGACTCTAGTTTGGGTTGTGTTTTCTTTTCCCTTTTTTTTTGAGACACAGTCTCTCTCTGTCATCCGGGCTGGAGTGCAGTGGTGTAATCACAGCTCACTGCAACCTCTACCTCCCAGGCTCAAGCAATCCTCCTGAGTAGCTGGGACTACAGACATGTGCCACAATGCCCAGCTAATTTTTAGATTTTTCTTTTACAAAGACAGAGTCTCACTCTGTTGACCAGGCTGGTTTCGAACTCCTGGACTCAAGCAATTACCCCACCTCGGCCTCCTAAAGCGCTGGGATTACAGGCATGAGCCACCATACCCAGCCAGTTGTATTTTCTTTTTCCTTATATAGAGTAAAATAAGGGTGAGTGACCGAGAGGTTGATGCATACCTGGATCACCACTTTAAATGCCTTCCCACACACCCCTTTCCTCCTGTTCCCTCTACCTGCAGGTTGTGGATGAGCATGAGAGTGTGGAGCAGAGTCGGAGAGCGCAAGCTGAGCCCATCAACCTGGACAGCTGTCTCCGTGCTTTCACCAGTGAGGAAGAGCTAGGGGAAAATGAGATGTACTACTGTTCCAAGTGTAAGACCCACTGCTTAGCAACAAAGAAGCTGGATCTCTGGAGGCTTCCACCCATCCTGGTATGTTACAGTCCTGCCTCTGAGAGAGCAGGAATCTAGCATAAAAGAAAGAAGACATGAACAAACAGGAGGTTTTGTTACTTTTGAGAATAAGACCTTTACTGCAGCAGTGTTTAAAACACTTTCTGTACAAGGTTTTTATGTTGAATACAAAGATGAATCTTTCTACAAATATTTGGTAGTTCCTTTTCCTAAAGAGCTTATAATCTAGAAGAAGAGAGCAATCATGTAGACCAGTAACTGCAATTCAGTGCAATGTGAGAACTGCCACAAGGGGTACAACATGGTGAATTTGAACTTCAGGAGAGGGTGAACTTCTGGCTCTGTGGAGAGAGGAAGCTTAGGCTTTGTGGACTCTAGAAGAGCAACTGAGCCCGGAGCCCCCAACACCCACTGCACATAGTCATGTGGCCATGGCACACTGTTGGGTTGAGTGTGTGTGCACAAGCACACCAGTGCACTAGGGCCTGTGTGTTCTTTTAGATTTAATTTACTTCTGCCTTCTCCCTTCATGAATTAGGAGACTGTCCTGTTGTTTGTCAGGAGAGTTTGAAGTGACAAATCTTCCTATTCATTAAGATCAGTGTTAACTGTAAGGTACTGGCATATTTTAATCAGATATTTATATGTATTTTCTTTTTTTTTTTTTTTTTTTTGGAGACAGGGTCTCACTGTGTCACCCAGGCTGTAGTGCAGTGGTGTAATCTCAGCTCACCGCAACCTCCACCTCTCGGGCTCAAGTGATTCTCTTGCCTCAGTCTCCTGAGTAGCTGAGATTACAGGCACGCACCACTACCACCCGGCTAAGTTTTGTACTTTTAGTAGATACGGGGTTTCACCATATTGGCCAGGCTAGTCTTGAATTCCTGACCTCAGGTGATCCGCCCACCTTGGCCTCCCAAAGTGCTGGAATTACAGGTGTGAGCCACCATGCCCAGCCATATTTTCTTATTCTATTCATGTCTCTGTCATACTACTCTGTGAAGCTGAATGTAGGTTTTTCTTAGACCAGAACAGCTTCCCAGGGAATGATGCACAAGAAATTAATAACATTGGTTGTTAGCTAGCTCCACAGATAGGAACTAGAGGGAAGGGGCAGGCTTGGAGACAAGGTGGGTGGGGAGGAGGGGGAGACTTTTTTTTTTTTTTTTGAGACGGAGTCTCACTCTGTTGCCCAGGCTGGAGTGCAGTGGCGCAATCTCAGTTCACTACAAGCCTCACCTCCTGGGTTCACGCCATTCTCCTGCCTCAGCTTCCTGAGTAGCTGGGACTATAGGCGCCCACCACCACGGCTGGCTAATTTTTTGTGTGTTTTTAATTTATTTATTTTTTGTGTGTTTTTAATTTATTTATTTATTTTTAGTAGAGATGAGGTTTCACTGTGTTAGCCAGGATGGTCTCGATCTCCTGACCTCATGATCCACCCACCTTGGCCTCCCAAAGTGTGGGGATTATAGGCGTGAGCCACCGCGCCCAGCCGAGGGGGAGACCTTTTAAAAAAAATTGAGGTATAATTAGCATACAATTGAAAGCATAGATTTTTAATATCCAGTTTGATGAATTTTAACAAGTATATATTTTCATATGATCATCACATAAAACAAGCAGAGCAGTCACGCAGACCAGTAATTGCAATTCAGTGTGATGTGGGAACTGCCACAAGGGGTACAACATGATGGATTTGAACTTCAGGAGAGGGTGAACTTCTGGCTCTGTGGAGAGTGGAAGCTTAGGCTAACCCTTTGTGGACTCTGGAAGAGCAACTGAGCCTGGAGGCAATACCCACTGCGCAGTCCCGTGGCTGTGCCACACTGCTGAGTTGAGTGTGTGTGCACAAGCACACCAGTGCACTGGGGCCTGTGTAGAGGCCTTTATGAAACCATATTTTTGAAGTCTTTAAAAAATAATGAAGAGTAAATGTTCTGTTATATATTCCCAAACATTCACATGTATTTGACTTGTTTTTTCCGTGTAAATTTTGTATCTTCAGAACCCTTTAATGCAGATGTTTTCTACCTTTACTTCTCCAGATTATTCACCTTAAGCGATTTCAATTTGTAAATGGTCGGTGGATAAAATCACAGAAAATTGTCAAATTCCCTCGGGAAAGCTTTGATCCGAGTGCTTTTTTGGTACCAAGAGACCCGGCTCTCTGCCAGCGTAAACCACTCACACCCCAGGGGGATGAGCTCTCTGAGCCCAGGATTCTGGCAAGGGAGGTGAGGAAAGTGGATGCGCAGAGTTCGGCTGGGGAAGAGGACGTGCTCCTGAGCAAAAGCCCATCCTCACTCAGCGCTAACATCATCAGCAGCCCGAAAGGTGAGGCCTGGGGGCCTTATGCAGGTGCTTTCTTGGGACTCCTGTAGGCTACATATGTTTCTCTGTCTTCTGTTCTGGAACATTAGGTTGGTTGGGTGGAAGGAACTTATCTGGAATCCGACCTATCTGTATTTGAGCTATGTAAGTTTTAGCAAGAGATTCAGCCTCCCTGAATCTATTTTCTCATCTGTAAAATGGAGATAATGCCAGGTTTACAGAGTTGAGAGTGACGCATGGACAGTAAAGCACTTCACACAGTGCCTGATATACAGTAAACAGGAATGGTAGCTGCTGTCTTGTCCCCTTATAGCAAAAGTTCTGAGGTTCCCCATCTTTCAGGGGGTCTAGAGGATCAAAACTCTTTTTTTTTTAAATTTATTTTTTATTTTTTTGTGACAGGGTCTCAGTCTGTCACCCAGGCTGGAGTGCAGTGGTGCAACACAGATCACAGCTCACTGCAGCCTCGACCTCCTGGGGTCAATCAGTCCTCCCACCTCAGCCTCCTGAGTAGCTGGGACTACAGGCACGCACCACTGCACCTGGCTAATTTTTGTATTTTTCGTAGAGATGGTACTTCACCATGTTTCCCAGGCTGGGCTCGAACTCCTGTGCCCAAGTGAATCTCCTGCTTCACCTCCTAAAGTGCTGGGATTACAGGTGTGAGCCACTGTGCCTGGCCCAAAACATTTTCATAAAAATACTAAGACAATATGTGCCTTTTCATTTTTATTCTCTCACAAATGTACAATGGTGTGAGAGACAACATGACATTGAATAATATCGTCACTTTGACAGTGAAGTTCTGTGCTAATGTACTTTTTCATTCCTCAGTTTTAATTTCTAATATGGGAAATATTGATAGATAAAATTCACATAAAAGTTCTAAAGGTTCTCAATAATTTTTAAAGGTATAAAAGGGGGTATGGGTAAGAGGCTATAACCAAAAAGTTTAAAGCCGTACAGGATTTTTGTGAGACATAGAGGTAACAATGGACAGCAAGAAATTCCCAGTACCATGCCTAACAATAGGAAGTACTCAGTAAATGGTGGTCACATTTTTTGTCTAATTTTACAAAGGAGAGGAATATGTATTTGGAAAACTCCTTACTCTAATAATTAGATTTTTTTTCAACTGAATCTGACATAAATCATCTTTCTGCTATTTTCTGAGTCTCTATAATGTACTTTACATTTTCAGGACATTGTTGTTTATAGGGACTTGGCATTGAAGAAGACAAAAATGTAACTTACTGGCTACATAATAGGAACCAAAGAGTAGCCAGTCATGACTCCCGTCTTTACCTTTGTGTATACAGTTGTAAAGCTAACCTCAGAGTTAGCATTTGGGGCTGGCTTACTTTGTGGCATTTGGATTTGTGAATCTTTTCTTCTGTCCTGTTCACAGGTTCTCCTTCTTCATCAAGAAAAAGTGGAACTAGCTGTCCCTCCAGCAAAAACAGCAGCCCTAATAGCAGCCCACGGACTTTGGGGAGGAGCAAAGGGAGGCTCCGGCTGCCCCAGATTGGCAGCAAAAATAAACTGTCGAGTAGTAAGGAGAACTTGGATGCCAGCAAAGAGAATGGGGCCGGGCAGATCTGTGAGCTGGCTGACGCCTTGAGTCGAGGGCATATGCTGGGGGGCAGCCAACCAGAGCTGGTCACTCCTCAGGACCACGAGGTAGCTTTGGCCAATGGATTCCTTTATGAGCATGAAGCATGTGGCAATGGCTACAGCAATGGTCAGCTTGGAAACCACAGTGAAGAAGACAGCACTGATGACCAAAGAGAAGACACTCGTATTAAGCCTATTTATAATCTATATGCAATTTCGGTAAGTGGTTTATTGTACGGTTTTCAGAGAGTGGTCTGTGTTTTGTTCACTTGTCTTCACGTATTCATCAGCAAGTATTTTTTTCAGGTCCTGCTTATTTCCTAGCATTGAGCTTAGTGATAGACAAAGTTAACATAGAAATCATGGCCTATCGTGGCTCACACCTGTAATCCCAGCACTTTAGAAGGCTGAGGCAGGAAGATCGCTTGAGCCCAGGAGTTTGAGACCAGCCTGGGCCCCATCTCTACAAATAATTTTAAAATGGAGTGAGGTATGGTGGCATGTGCCTGTGGTCCCAGCTACTTGGAAGGCTGATGCAGAAGGATCACCTGAGCCCAGGAGGTCAAGTCTTTAGAGAGCTGTGATCACTCGACTGCACCCCAGCCTGGGTGATAGAGCAAGTCCCTGTCTCAAAATAATAATAATAATAATAATACTAGTAATTACAATTATAAAATGATTGTTTATCCACACAAGACTTGGAGCTTATGACTTTTGTATTTTGCTTTTTGCTTATTTTGGTTTTAGAAAAAGTTAGAGGGTTCTAAAATATTTTTCACCTACTGATCATTTACATGATCAGTGTTCTTCTGCTCAGATCCTAGTGCTATACCCTGACCATAGTACAGTTAACTGCTAACATACCTCCACTCTCTTATCTCTTACAGTGCCATTCAGGAATTCTGGGTGGGGGCCATTACGTCACTTATGCCAAAAACCCAAACTGCAAGTGGTACTGTTACAATGACAGCAGCTGTAAGGTAAACATTCTCAATCTTTGAATGAAAGTTAGAAACAGAATATCAACAGAACTGGGGAACATTTGTTGAAATAACGGACTATCTCCTGAATAGGAAATAGATATTTCTGTTAGAATCAATATATAGATTCTGTAAGTATTAAAGGAACAAAAGTGATATGCAGAGTAGGGAATGAAAACATGAGTAGTGAGGAAAAATAAAGAGTTAGTCGACCAGGTGCAGTAGCTCATGCCTGTAATCCTAGCACCTTGGGAGGCTGAGGCAGGCTTAGGAGGTGGATCACTTGATGTCAGGAGTTCGAGACCAGACTGGCCAACATGGTGAAACCCCATCTCTACTAAAAATACAAAAATTAGTTGGGCGTGTTGGCACATGCCTGTAATCCCAGCTACTTGGGAGGCTGAGGCAGGAGAATGGCTTAAACCTGGGAGGTGGAGGTTGCAGTGAGCCAAGACTGTGTCACTGCACTCCAGCCTGGGCAACAGGGCAAGACTCTGTCTCAAAAAAATAAAAAAAAAACAGGAGTTAGTTAATGCAAAAAGATCCTATCTTCTAGACTGTTAGAATTTGATGGGGTTGGGCCAAGCGCGGTGGCTCACGCCTGTAATCCCAGCACTTGGGGAGGCCAAGGAGGGCGGATCATGAGGTCTCAGGAGATCGAGACCATCCTGGCTAATATGGTGAAACCCCGTCTCTACTAAAAATACAAAAAAATTAGCCAGGCGTGGTGGCACGCGCCTGTAGTCCCAGCTACTCAGGAGGCTGAGGCAGGAGAATCGCTTGAACCCAGGAGGCAGAGGTTGCAGTGAGCTGGGGTCGCGCCAGTGCACACCAGCCTGGTGACACAGCAAGACTCCATCTCAAAAAAATAAATAAACAGAATTTGATGGGGTTTTAGGTCATTCTTTTTTGACTTGTCTATGGTCAAAATATTTTCCCCAGAGCAAACATTGGAAATAATGGGGCTCATTTTAAAGGGGCAGGTGTGAGACAGCCAAACTAGTGAGCTTATTGGAAGCAATCAGGTTTAGTAATTACAGAGGGTTGGTCTTCCCTTTCCTGGCAAGGATTTAGAGCCATAGTAGTGATGGCTTTTTGTTAACGGTTTTTCTTGCCCTTTCAGGAACTTCACCCTGATGAAATTGACACCGACTCTGCCTACATTCTTTTCTATGAGCAGCAGGGGATAGACTATGCACAATTTCTGCCAAAGACTGATGGCAAAAAGATGGCAGACACAAGCAGTATGGATGAAGACTTTGAGTCTGATTACAAAAAGTACTGTGTGTTACAGTAAAGCCACCACTCTGGCTGCTAGACAGCTTGGTGGTGAGGGAGATGACTCCTGGTAGCTGACATTTGGCAAAAGTGTCACTGAAAGGCAAGCTAAATGTAGTTATTTTATCCTGTGACCCTGAAGCACAAAATAAAAATTCTAATTAAAATAGTTAACTTTAAGCGTAGTAATCATTTTATTTTGAAGTCTCATACAAGCTCTCCAATAAAGAACCTTCAGGCAGATCCCACCATTAGCCTGTAAACAAAAGGTTTGGCACCAGCCACCTGGGACCAAATAAGAATTCAATTGTGCTTGTCAGATATGAACAAATATGTAGTGAGTATAGAGTTTACCAATAATCATAACAAATATTAAAGATTTCCTTGGAGTCAAAGTAAAAAACAAAAAATTATAATGTTGTCTAGGGATGACATGATATGCTACCTCCTTTTTCCTGAAGTTTTATTCCATTACATTGACAAGATGGAGAAAGCAAGACCATGCAGGTGCGCAAACGATTCTTACGGCATGGACGAGGATTTTCCCATTTATTTTTTAAACTGTTTCCATACCCTTTCTTTGTCTTTCTTGCTTTTTGTTTTTGCCGTTGTGTTTATGTTTGAGACACAACCAGTCATTGGTGGCAGGGGCATATAGTGGTCAGTCTGAAAGGGAGGCTCTCTTAAGAGCTATGTGCCTTCCACCCAGAGCCTTGTGGGAGACCCAGTAGAAAGAAAAAGCATCCTGGGAAATCCAGCTACCATGGCCCTCCCAGTGGAGGCATCTTACATTTAGGATACTTCAAGTATCCTCAGAAATGTATTCTGCACCCCCGGCCCCACCCATGCTGAGGGAAGGGGAGCAGTTGCCAATATTTGCACCATCTTCACATGCACCTGTTGCAACAAGAGCTTCTGGGAAGGAAAGCGGCATTGGAGCTAGATCACGTTTCACAATTAGTGGTTGTTCTTTTCCGTGTTTGTCTTGCACTTTAAAAAAGAGAGAACACATGCAAATGAACTTGCTTGTGTGTATTTGATGGCTCTAAGGGCTATAAATTACAAACAAAACACATCCCAGACATTAGGAGTTCATAAGTGTATTTAATGAAATTGGTGGTTTTAGGAAGTCAACTTTAGTTTTGCTTTGTTTGCATGTCCACTAATTTTTTTATTTTGATATTTGTCTTTTTTTTTTAATTTTACAGTAGTCGTTGAAAATTATGTTTGTTTGCTTACTTCATTTTTTTCTCTAATCAAGACTGGAACAAAGTATAAATATTATTTATTTCAGGTAGCTTTTTTTGTGTAGTTTTTTAATATATACTTGAAGGAAATGTTTCACCTTATTTTTAGTCTTTCTTTATTCATTTAGACCCTGCAAGTTGATTCTCATTGTCAGATTCCACTACCCTTTCTTCCTCATAGGTAGTAATTACCAATGTAACTAAGCATTTGTGTTCTGATATCTGAGGCCAGTAACTATTAATATCTAGTTCTCAGAGCATTTGGAAAGGTTATCTTAAATGGCTACCTAAATTGAAATCCTTTTCAGAAAAAATATAATTGCAGGTAGGTAGGAGTGGCCTAAATTGTCTAATGTAATAAAGTCAGACAAAATGCATACTTTATAGTTTCAAGATTTTCAGTATATAAAATCTGTCCATTCCCATTAAAAAGTGGAAGATTTTAAATAATTTCTTTACAGATGTTTTATTTAAGCAGGTAGCACAATCTACTAATGTTGTTTGATCTGTGTTTGTTATACTGGTTGTAATTAATTTTTTTAATTCATGAACTAGCAGAAAATTTATTAAATTAACTGTTAACTACATTCACCTTGTAAATTACTGTATAAAACTTGTTGACAATGCACTGACTTTAGAAAGATGTTAATGTACATAAATAGAGTGTAAATAAAAGTGTTGATGTACTGAAATATGAACTGTATAAAAAGTATTGGTAATTGTATATGGGGTGTACCTGTTTATCTGTAACTATTATCCAAACAAATTAAATACTGTGGATGCCTCTATGTGCTGTTTTTCCTCATACAAGTAAACACAGGAAGTCAAATTCTTCAGCCTCCCTCTCTGTGATCCTGTTTTAATTCTCTTACTTGAATAATTTCTTTCTGACTTACAGAGGGGATGCTTCATCTCTGAGGCTGGAAACTCTAGCGCAGGATTCCCCAACTCCTGGGCTACAGACCAGTACCATCCATGGCCTGTTAGGAACTGGGCTACACAGCAGGAGGTGAGTGGCGAGCTGTATTTAGAGCCGCTCCCCCTTGCTCCCATTACCACCTGAGCTCTGCCTCCTGCTAGATCAGCAGCGGCATGCCATTCTCATAGGAGAACGAACCCTGTTGTGAACAGTGCATGCTAGCAATCTAGGTTGTGTGCTCCTTATGAGAATCTAATGCCTGATGATTTGAGGTGGAGCAGTTTTATCCTGAAACTATTCCCCCCATCCCCCCAGTCCGTGGAAAAATTATCTTCCACAACACCAGTCCCTGGTGCCAAAAAGGTTGACAACCACTGATGTAGAGGGTAGAACAAGATCCCTCCAGTGACCAGGTGACTTTAAACATGGCTCACATCCCTTTTAGAAAGTTATGGCAGGGAAGCAAGTAGAGAGCAGGTGGTAAACTGAGGATTGGTGCCTACATTGGTACCTACAGTGGGTCCTACAGTCATTTTTGTGCAGATCAGGAGATGAGGTGAAGAGAAGGAAAGCTCATTTGCATAATGCCTTGAAATGACCCTAGGTTTCTAGGGGGCACCAAGAAACCAGAGATGTCCCTAGTTGTCCGTCTGGGAGATCCAAGAGACAGTTGGCAGTGTTGAGAAGAGATGAAGGTGACAGCTGTAGGTCCTTCACCCTCAGCTTCTGTTTGTTCACCTATAAAATTAAAATACCTAACACTCAGGCTTGTAAGAATTAAATGAAGGACACAAATGCCTGGCACAGTTGCTTGGTAAGTGCTCAATCCAACGATATTCAATCCTATTTTACAAAGAGGGTTTTTTTTGTTTGTTTTGTTGTTTGCTTTTTTAACTCCTTGCTATTCTGATGCTAAAAGAGTTTAATAGTCCTCTGTTCACATTTTCCAAAAACAAGAATACACATTAAAAATGTATAAAATGGGCCAGGCCCAGTGGCTCATGCCTGTAATCCCAGCAGTTTGGAAGGCCAAGGCAGGCGGATCACCTAAGGTTGAGAGTTCAAGACCAGCCTGACCAACATGGAGAAACCCCATCTCTACTAAAAATACAAAATTAGCCGGGCATGGTGGTGCATGTCTGTAATCCCAGCTACTTGGGAGGCTGAGGCAGGAGAATTGCTTGAACCCGGGAGGCAGAGGTTGCAGTGAGCCGAGATCACGCCATTGCACTCCAGCCTGGGAAACGAGCGAAACTCCGTCTCAAAAAAAAAAAAGTATAAAATGAAACATGTTGAATCAGCAGCAGTGGCAGCTTGTTTAAGGAAAGGAACAAACAAAATTAATACAGAAAGTCAAAAAATGAAGCACAACTCTTTTTTAAGTGCCAGTCTGTTTTTAGGTTTCCTTTTTTTTTTTTTTTTTGAGATGGAGTCTCGCTCTGTCGCCCAGGCTGGAGTGCAGTGGCACGATCTCGGCTCACTGCAAACTCCACCTCTCGGGTTCACGCTTTTTTTTTTTTTTTAAATAGAGACAGGGTCTCTGTTGCCCAGGCTGGAATGCAGTGAGGTAATCACAGGTCACTGCAGCCTCGACCTCCCAGGCTCAAGCAATCTTCCCACCTCAGCCTCCCCAGTAGCTGGGACCACAGATGTGTGCCACCACACCCAGCTAATTTTTGTATTTTTTGTAGGGATGGGGTTTCACCATGTTGCCCAGGCTGGTGTCGAACTCCTCAGCTCAAGCTATCTGCCCACCTCAGCTTCCCAAAGTGCAGGGATTACAAGTGTGAGCTGCCATGGCTGGCCAAGGCTGTCTTTTAAAAAGCTAAAAATGGGCTGATTCAAGACCAGTCTGAGCAATATGGCGAGACCTCATTTCTACTAAAAAAAAAAAAAAAAAAAAAAAAAAAAAAAAAATCAGCTGGGTGTGGTGGCCCGTGCCTGTAGTCATCCCAGCTACTCGGGAGGATCACTTGAACCCAGAAGGTTGAGGTTGCCTTGATTATGCCACTGCACTCCAGCCTGGGTGACAGTGAGACCTTGTCTCAAAAAGCCTCGGAAGGACTGGCCTAGGGAGATGGGCAAGCATTTTGTTTCTAGTTTCTGAATGGCCCTGTGCGTTGAGAGAGGTCTTCGGCCTCCCAGCCTCTCTGGCTGAAGGTGGCGATTCTGCATGGAGTCCCTCCACCACTTGGTGGCGTTGCTCACAGTGACTTCTTACTTCTAAACACCATGGAATTGGAGCAAGTAGATGATTTGCCACATTTTTCCCAGCTAGTCTGGAGGCTGAATATAGAGTTTTAGTGGGACACACCAGAATGTGTAAGTTGGGGAGTGGCGATCCCAGTTTCTCTTGATAATGTACCAACAGCTTCCTTAGTATTGAAATCACAAAGTCAGAAATGCACACACCTCTATGATCAGAGATTCATACAGGAGAGAGCAACAAAAAGAGGCCTTTTAAGTTTGCCAGACTTCCTGACCAGTGGGAAGCAAGAGAGTAGGCAAGTGTGCAGCAGTCACAAATCCAGGCCTGTAAGAACCTAGTTGGGAATAGAATGTAAGAGAATGGAGAGTGATGGGGACTACAGTGTGTTCTAGGCACATGCCCATCTAAAGGCTCCATGTGACTGTTGTCCTGCAGGCATGTGGGCCCCAGTGTTCACCAAACCTTTTTTTTTTTTTCCCATGAAGAGAAGCCAGAAACCCAGATATTAAAACAAAGTATCCAGTTTAGAAGTGTTGGTAAATTTTTTAAACTTTGAACATTGTGCTGCCGAAAGAAGGTATCTAAAAGCCAGGTACAAACCAGCAGTTCATGCCCTCTGGTGAGCAGAAAGGTCATAGACTTTGAGCCCATTATGTCGGAGGTCAAATTCTAGTTCTGCTGTTGCAACAGCTGTAAACGAAAGTTTTCAGATTTTTAATAGCCAGTGAAAATACCACTTTATTTCCAAAGGTTATTAAAAGGAATAGATCATGTATGTAAGTCGGCACAGAGCTTGCCACCTATTAGGTACTCAAAAGCATTCTTCCCTCACTTAAGGAAACAATACAGGCATGATATAACAATAATGTTATGATCAAGTTCATTATCAGGAGGCATACACCCAAACAATAGGGGAGTGAGCACCTACCACGTACAGAGCTCTCTGCTAGGTTCTCTGGGGGCAGCAGTTCCCAACCTGGCAATTTGTCGGCATCATCGGAATCAGCCAGCAGCTTGTTGGATATGCTGAGTCCAGAGTCCCGCCCATATTACACCTAATGTTCTGTGCCTGTTACGCCCAGATTTATGAGATCCTCCTCTCCCATGCAGTCCAAGAATCTGCATTCTAGTAAGTTCCTCAGAGGAAGCTCTTTCGCAGCCAGTTTGCACTGGTCTGTGGGTTGGTCATTTATGGAAACCACTGCTCCAGGGAATGAATCATTATTTCCAGTCTCATTAGGGAAAGATGATATGCATATGCACACATGTAAGGAGGAGTGACAGTAATTAGCCAAAAGCTCTGTAGACATAATTGCCTCTGATGAAGTGCTGACTGATGACATCAGACACTAGGCTATTGACAGTGTACCCCAGGGAAATGCAAAAGGGAAGCGAACTGCCTCATGAAGTGAGATTAGGATTACAGGGTCAGAAATGTGGAGAGGGTGCTTCAGATGGACAAAGAGCAGAGGCAGGATTCAAGTGATGCGTCTCGGAGGCAGTGCAGCCTGTTTGTGCTGAGTGGAAAGTGCACGAGGAACATAGTAGGCGATAACAGGAAGGCAGGAGCTGTGAAGGCCTTTGAAGGTCAGGCCAGTTGTAATAAAAGTCTTTCACATTGTCAGGTATCTTGGGATGGTTGCCAAACATTTTTCTATGGTTTGCATAAATGCATATCCATTTTATTTATGTATTTATTTATTTTAGGTTTTTTTTTTTTTTTTTTTTTTTGAGATGGAGTTTCGCTCTTGTTGCCCAGGCTGGAGTGCAATGGAGCAATCCCAGCTCACTACAACCTCCGCCTCTCAGGTTCAAGCAATTCTCTTGCCTTGGCCTCCTGAGTAGCTGGGATTACAGGCATGACCCACCACGCCCAGCTAATTTTGTATTTTTAGTAGAGATGGGGTTTCTCCGTGTTGGTCAGGCTCGTCTTGAACTTCCAGCCTCAGGTGATCCACCCACCTCGGCCTCCCAAAGTGCTGGGATTACAGGCGTGAGCCACTGCGCCTGGCCTATTTTAGTTTTTTTTTGAGACGGAGTTTCACTCTTGTCGCCCAGGCTGGAGTGAAGTGGCACTATCTCGGCTCACTGAAACCTCCACCTCCCAGATTCAAGTGATTCTCCTGCCTCAGCCTGCCAAATAGTTGGGATTACAGCCGCACGCCACCACACCTGGCTAATTTTTGTATTTTCAGTAGAGACAGGTTTTCACCATGTTGGCCAGGCTGGTCTCAAACTCCTGACCTCAGGTGATCCACCCGCCTCAGCCTCCCAAAGTGCTGGGAATACAGGTGCGAGCCACCACACCTGGCACATAGATATCTATTTTAGACCATTTTATTATAAACATAAGTTCCGTTTGCTGTAATTTCTCTCTTTTTCATATTCACAATCCGCTTTGGCTGGAATTTCTCTTGATAACAAACTTTAGACCTTACCACAAGCCCAAGAGGAACTCACAGATGGGTACTAGGCTTGAAATGCCCCAAGAA
Organism: Nomascus leucogenys; assembly: GCF_006542625.1. Taxonomy (NCBI): domain Eukaryota; kingdom Metazoa; phylum Chordata; class Mammalia; order Primates; family Hylobatidae; genus Nomascus; species Nomascus leucogenys. The sequence goes on along the minus strand of NC_044394.1, from coordinate 9,176,090 downwards.
GACTGAAGGAAGTGGAGGAGGAAGAAAAAAGGAGGCAGAAGGGGGAAAACCTAGAAGAGCTCTGGACAGGGAGGAGGCATGCCAGAGAGAGGAGCCCAGTCACAGCTGAGTGCAGCCCAGGAAGGAAAAATGTGCCTGGTTGGAGGAGCTGTCCAAGGACCTTGAGGATAAGGGGACAGGGCTTCTCTGCTGATCTGATGGTTTTTTCAGTACCACCCTTCAGTTATCTGTAGCAGGATCCTCTGCTGCTGATGGCTAAACCCCAGTGCCCACTGGGATTACAAGTTGGGGAGGAAGAGGGGGACTTCCACATTAGGGATCAGCAGGGAGCCTCCAGAATGGAGTAGGAGATGCCTACGATCATCATTAGAGGCTGCCGTAGCCCCAGATTCAGAGCAGTCATCTTAGCTGATGCCATGGAAAGCAGTAGACCAGAAGTCCAGTCCTCAGTGTTTGCTCTGCACTTGGCAGAACTGTATGACCTTGGGGGTCACTTGCCTTGTCAGTGCCTCGGTTCCCCCTGTGAATATTAAGCAAGTTGCAATTAGGTCAGTTGTCTTCAGCTTTTATTTTGAAACAACACTGAGACCCGACCCTTTCTTCCAGCCATTCCAGCCACATTTACCTGAAGGACCCATAGCTAAAGCAGATGAGGGTGGAGTTACTCGGGTTGAAGTGAGGGTGGGGGGTGTAGTGCTGCCTGGGCAACCGCTGTGGATTGGATGTCCGCTAAAGCATCTGTCACCTCTAAGCATTCAGAAAGCCAAGCACACAGTGCTCCAGTAGGGCCTGAGGAGCTCCCAGAGAATTGTCTCCAGCAAGAGGAGTTGACAGTGCTCCCAGGAGAACACTCTCATTTGGTCTGCTAGAAATCATGGCCACAGGGTGAGCCTTTTCAAAGGCCATTTTGCTACGCAGTATACTGGGTAGCCAGCTAGAGTGAAGAAGCCACAGGGAGTGCCCGGAGCAGCCAGCCTGCTGCCTGGCCTCTGTTCCCTGGACATCCATAGGGAGCAGCCCCAGGGCCTGTGGCCTTTCATTGTTGTGCCAGCTGGAGAAAGTTACCGCTGCCAATCCTTGTTTGCAGAGCTCTCTGCAGCACGGAGCTGCAAATAAATATCCTCTCACTTGGGGAGGGATGGGGGAAAGGAGAGGGCTAAATCATCCAAAACATGTTCATTGAGTATCTACCACTTAGCTTAAAGGATAGTCCTGAGCTTGGAACCAGAAGAAACGCTGGAGATGGGCTTAGACATTTACTGGACTTCTATCTGCCAAACCCCATGCTATGCATGTTTCACTCATGATTTGTAAATGCTCACCACAGCTCTATGAGGGATGCATCATCACCCCTTTTTCTAGATGAGGAAGCTGAGGCACAATGAGGTTAAGTCACTTGCCTGTGGTGTCACACAGATGGAACATTTCTGAGCTGGATTCAAACTCAGGTTCATCCAGCTGCTTCTTTACCACCCTACCTCCCCCTGAACTGGAGTCTGTGATCCACCACTTAGCAACTCCTGGCACAACGGTAGTCACCCTGAGCCTCAATGGGCTCATCTTTGACAAGGGATCAGGGTGACCATGACCATAGCTACCTTAGATGCTTGTAATAAGCCCTGAATAAGAAAGTGAGTGTGGAACCCTTTACAACCAAGGACACTTGTGCAAATGCAGTGTGTTGTTACGTAAGGAGAGGAAGTGGGTGTCCTCAAAGCAGCTCCTCCTCTTGTTCCTGGGAGATGATGCAAATAAAGAGTCATGCAGGCCTCTTGATGGAGAGTGATGTCTTAGGTTTGTTCTATTCACTTCTGATGGCCCAGGGACCTTAGCAGCTGCATAGAGAGAATTGGCGGGGGAGTAGATGGGGAGATGGGACCAAGGAGAGAGAAAGGATTCTGGATTGAGTCAAGCAAAGACTGTAGTTCCAAACTGGACTTTGGAGTATCTGATAGTATCTTATCAGAGATTTAACATGGATGTGATTGTTTCAGAGGTGGGATGGGAAGGACGGGGGTCCAATATGCTATTGTTGTAAAGGCGGCCACCAGCCACAGCAGCCATGAGAATCTCGTGCTCCCCACTGGCCCCCTGCCAGACCGGGCTACCTGACTATGCCTCATCCACTGAGGACAATGGCTTCTCCCTTAAACTCGGGCCTTTTCCTTCCTGGCCTTTCCTGGGAAAGGAGAGAACAATTGAGTCTGATCATTTATCCCCAGCTGTTTATGCCCCAGTAGCGTGGGCTTTAAACCAAATACCACATGTCCATCTGGACACCATGGCAGGCTCGTCACGCGGCCGGCACACTCCCCGGCTGCCTGCCCCGCCCCTGCATTCATTCAACCCTGACTCTGCAGCGTTCCAGAGCAGCCCATTGTTTTTTCCCCTGGGGTTAAGAGCCCAACTCTGGTTTTCTCATCTCTCCTCTGGATGGTAGTGGAAATGTTAGGCCTCAATCCAAAACTGATATGTATTCAGAAAAAAAGAAAGAGAAAGAGAAACCAGTCAGGCCTAATTTGAACTGGGGAAATAGCCAGTGTAAATTTGAAGGAAAATTCAAACTCCATAGCTGACTTGAAAAATGTCAGCATTGGCCGGGGGCGGTGGCTCACGCCTGTAATCCCAGCACTGTGGGAGGCCGAGGCGGGCATATCATGAGGTCAGGAAATTGAGACCATCCTGGCTCACATGGTGAAACCCCATCTCTACTAAAAATACAAAAAAATCAGCTGGGCATTGTGGCGCATGCCTGTAGTCCCAGCTACTTGGGAGGCTGAGGCAGGAGAATTACTTGAACCCGGGAGGCAGAGGTTGCAGTGAGCCGAGATTGCGTCACTGCACTCCAGCCTGGCGACAGAGCAAGACTCCATCTTAAAAAAGAAAAAAGTCAGCCTCCAGGGCCTGTACCCACCCGGATGATACCCCCTTGGGAGGGGGCAGCATCAGCACCGTGCCTGCAAAGGCTTAGGTGTAATTGTGTTTACATTGATAGTTTATGCCTGTCTGGAGCACAGGCCAGCTCCGGCCCCACTCCCTGAAGCATCACCAAATTCCAAGCAGTAGTGTCTCCATGAATCTGCGAATCTGCTGTTGCTTCTTCTTCTTCTTTTTTTTTTTTTTTTGAGACAGAGGGAGTCTCTCTCTGTTGCCCAGGCTGGAGTGCAGTGGCGTGATCTCAACTCACTGCAACCTCCGCCTCCCAGGTTCAAGTGATTTTCCTGCCTCAGCCTCCCAAGTAGCTGGAATTACAGGCATGCACCACCACGCCCAGCTAATTTTTATATTTTTAGTAGAGATGGGGTTTCACCATGTTGGCCAGGCTGGCCTCAAACTCCTGACTTCAGGTGATCTGCCTACCTTGGCCTCCCAAACTGCTGGGATTACAGGCACAAGTCACCACGCCTGGCTGTGAGTCTGCTTCCATGCTGGCTGTGTTTTCCTGGTTATAGCAGCCTCAGGCTCAGTGAAAGGTCACTCGCTGTAATGACTCAGGTTTCATTGGTTCTCCCTTATGCCCCTGCAAAGACCCACTCTCCCTCTAAGTACTGATGGCAGCCTCCAGAGGGTATCTCAAATGTGCTCTTAAACTAGTCCTTTCAGCTGCCACGTGGTGTCCTCTGAGCGGTACTGCCCGATCTTCTGGGCACCCCTCGCCCAACGTGACCACTGCCTCTAGGCATTGCTTCCCAGGCTGGACACCAGGGGCCAGAGTTGCTCACCACTCCCTCCACACTCCACGAAGGCCTTTCCCAAAGCAGAGCTGTTCGTATTTCCACAAAATCACCTCCCCACCTCCCCACCAAAAAAAAAAAAGAAATCACCCTTCCCCACCCTTCCCCAAAAAAATCACCCTTCCCCACCTCCTCCCCAAAAAAATCACCCTTCCCCACCTCCTCCCCAAAAAAAGAAATCACCCTTCCCCACCCTTCCCCAAAAAAATCACCCTTCCCCACCTCCTCCCCAAAAAAGAAATCACCCTTCCCCACCTCCCCCCGCAAAAAATAAAAAGAAATTACCCTTCCCTTTTCCACGTGCGGCTTCCATTCTCCTTATGCCCCTGGTGTGAGTCCCAGAGGCTGAGTGGTTGCCACACTGAACTCAGAGTCCCTCCTCCCCTACATCTCTACATCTCTGAAGCTTCACTTGGACCCAGCTTGTCATACCCAACACTATTCCCTTAAGAGAGGTGTCTTGCAGGAGGCCACTGAGGCAGTAGACCCAGGCAAGTCTGTCCTGTCATGCTGCAAGCATCGCCTGATGTGGCTTGACCCCAGGGGCTAAACGAGGATACACAGCTTCATCTAGAGTAGAATGAACCCCAATTCAATAGCCTCATGGAGACCGGGGACAGACCAGGCAGCAGAATGGAGGTGGCAAAGCCACCCAGGGCTCAGGGACTGGGAAGCGGATTCCCTGGGGAAGACACAGGGAGCTAGGGAACGGCAGAAGCTGAGCATCAAGCACCTTGCACACCCAGACCCCACATGTGGAAACTGCTGTTCAAGCTGTAATGATACCAGGTTGACTGTGTCAGCCCCTGAAGAAAAGCTGGCATAAATAGAGCCTGGAACACCAGGCTTATCTTTGCCCAATGGGCAAGGTAAATATTTAGTCCCAGCCCTGGAGTGGTGCCTGGTAGTTCCATTCTTTGCTATCAGTTTTCCTTTTATTCACTCATGCTGCAAATGTTTGCCACCTGCCCTCCCTCTATGTGGCCGACCTCGGCCTGGGCACTTCGATGCTCTGATGACCAAGACGTGATCCCCCATTCTTTTCCTCAGGGACTCTTGCTGGGGGAGCAGACAGGGAGCAGAGATCAGGTCAGGCCTCACAGGCTGGATCTTGACTGGCACATAGACTTCACAAGAGGAAGCAAGACTGCGGGGAGCAGCCGGGGAGAGCGCTCCAGGGCTAGGGTCAGCACGCGTCCCAGCTTCCTTGACTGGCCCGGCAATTTCTGCATCCACACTTCCCTGTAAGCATGGATGTAGAAACACAGAACAAGAAACACTTTGAGGCCAGCAGCACTCAGTATAAGGGAAGCAGCAAGGACTGCCAGGTTTACAGATCTGGGTTCAATTCCCCATTTTGTCATTCATTGGCTGGCAAGGGACAAGTTCCTTTACCTCTCAAGTTTCTTCAGAAAAGCAGTAGAGTGTAGCAATTGTAAGTGGGCGGACTCAAGTATCAGACTTTCTGGGTTCAAATCTCAGCTCTATTTGTTTTTTGGGGGGTTTTCTTTTTGTTTTTTGAGATGGAGTCCTGCTTTGTCACCCAGGCTGGAGTACATTGGCACGATCTCAGTTCACTGCAACCTCCACCTCCCAGGTTTAAGCAATTCTCCTGCCTCAGCCTCCAGAGTAGCTGGGATTACAGGCACATGCCACCATGCCCGGCTAATTTTTGTATTTTTAGTAGAGACAGGGTTTCGCCATGTAGCCAGGCTGGTCTCCAACTCCTGACCTCAGGTGATCTGCCCCCCTTGGCCTCCCAAAGTGCTGGGATTACAGGCATGAGCCACCACACCCGGCCAAATCTCAGCTCTATTTGTTAGCCTTATGTCCTGTGTATTTCGTTTCCTCATCTGAAAACGAAGAAAATAGACATACTCATCTCCAACTGTTATTCTAAGGATTAAGTGCTATATAAAGCACAGCAAATAATTTTGCCAGATGCAATAGAGATTAGTTTCTTGAGGAATGTGGCAACATCTAGCAATTTTACATAGGCATTTACCCTTTGAACCACAAACTTCACTTATAGAAATCTATCCTAAAGACACACAGTCAAAAATTCAAGACGGGCACGGTGGTTCATGGCTGTAATCCTAGCACTTTAGGAGACAGAGGAGAGAGGATTGCCTGAGCTCAGGAGTTCAAGACCAGCCTGGCTAAATGAAGAAACCCCGTCTCTACTACAAATACAGAAAGTTAGCCCGGCATGGTGGTAGGCGCCTGTAATCCCAGCTACTTGGGAGGCTGAGTCAACCAGGAGGAAATCTACAGGCAGATGGGCCTCCAATGCCCTCCCAGCTGCCCTGCCCACAGGAAGCTCAACACCAGAATCACACAGGAGGGAAAACCCCTTGATCAATCTGTTATCAGTTGCTGGAAGGTGTGGCCCATTAGGGAGGGAGGTGGCCGGGAGGAGGAAGGAGTGGCAGCAGGCCTGGGCTGTCAGTCTCTTTTTCTTGCCCACCCTTCTCTCTTGGCTTCAGTCTCCCTCTTATAAGTGGGATGGAGGTAGGGTCACCAGACCTAGTAAATAAAAGTACAAGACAACCAGTTAAATTTAAATTTCAGGTAAATAACAAATAATGCTCTGGTGTAAGTATGTCCCGTGTAATTTAGGGATATACTAAAAAAAAAAAAAAAAAAAGATTTGTTATTTTTCTGACATTCAGATGTAACTGGGCAGCCTGTATTTTGTCTAGGTGAACCCATCTAGACAAAACTGAAGGCAAGGGTGGGGACAGGGGCAGGCACTCTTCCTGTGCCGGGGGAGCCTGCAGCAACTCTACACAGGATAGGCTTGTGGGAGGCAGAGCCAGGGACAGAGCCAGCAGCAGAGAGATGGACACGTGTGTAATCCCGTGGCTCCTGGGGAAGTGGGAGAGGAAGGGTTAGAGGAAAATGAAATGGGAAATTGGTCCCCAACCCGATCAATCCCCACAGTGAGAAAGCAGGAGGAGCCCTGGCCGAGAGCCCCTTCTTTCAGGGATGTGGGCTCAGCCTGACTCTGAACTCTGCACCTGCTACCCCCCAAGGCAGGACATAACAACCGCAGGGCAGTCCTGGGGCTCAGAGGGCCCCCTTTTCTCCCTCTGATGCTCTGGGTGACCTTAGACAATTCTAGGTGAAGGTCAGGCTGGGAGATCTTCCTCTGTAAATTATTCTGTGTACGGTTGGGACAGAGTGCTGAGGGATGTCCCTAAGTGTCTGGGCAGAGAGGTGGCCCCTTGAAGGGTCTTAAGGTTTCTGCCTTGGATAGGAAAGAACTGCCACCCACCACAGATCAGAGTTCATTATGCGTCACTCTGCATAATTCCAGCTTCCGCCCAGTGTTCCCTACTCCCCACCTGTGGGTCTTGCCCGTCCTTCATTGCTCTCTCCAATAAAAAGAATCACCATAATAATTATTAATTATTGAATATCTTCTCTTGTCCCGGCATCGTGTTTCATCTTAACAACAAGCCCATGAGGTAAATGCTGTCATCACCCCCATTTCATAGATGAGGAAACTGAGACTCAGAAAAATGAATTAAACTACCAAGGGCACCTAGAGAGTCAGCAGCGGAGGGGGATTCCACCCCAGGCCGGTCATGCCCGGATGTTTCTGCATTCCTCTCTTGGCTTCTGTGTCGTAGACCTGGTTCTCCTGTGCCTGCTGTGTCTGCCTGCCCTGCAGCTGGGAGTCTCGGAGGAAGAGCCCAGACTAGGATTTTCCTCCCTAAATCCTCTGTCCCTGGCACAGAGGAAATAATAGTGTTTGTTGAAAGATTAAGGCCAGGCATGGTGGCTCATGCCTGTAATACCAGCACTTTGGGAGGCCGAGGCAGGTGGATCACCCGAGGTCAGGAGTTCGAGACCAGCTTGGCCAACGTGGCAAAACCCCATCTCTACTAAAAATATGAAACAAATTAGCTGCATGGTGGCATGCGCCTGTAGTCCCAGCTACTTGAAAGGCTGAGGCAGGAGAATCACTTGAACTCAGGAGGCGGAGGTTGCAGTGAGCCGAAAACCTGCCACTGCACTCCAGCCTGGGCAACAGAGTGAGACTGTATAAAAAGAAAGAAAAAGAAAGGAAAGGAGAAGAAGGAAAGAAGGAAAGAAGGAAAGAAGGAAAGAAAGAAAGAAAGAAAGAGAAAGAAAGAGAGAGAGGGAGGGAGGGAAGGATGGAAGGAAGGAAGGAAGAAAGAAAAAGAAGAAAGAAAGAAAGAAGAAAGAAAGAAAGAAAGAAAGAAGAAAGAAAGAAAGAAAGAGGGAGGGAGGGAGGGAGGGAGGAAGGAAGATTAAGTTTTGTTTTTTTTTTCTTTTTTGAGACAGGGTCTCTCTCTGCTGCCTAGGCTGGAGTGCAATGGTGCCTGCACTCTTGGGCTTAAGCCATCCTCCCACCTCAGCCTCTCAAGTAACTGGGACCACAGGCGTGCCACCACATCTGGCTTTTTTTTTCTCCCCTCGTAGAGACAGGATCTCCCTAAGTTACTCAGGCTGATCTTAAACTCCCGGGCTCAAGTGATCCTCCCGCCTTGACCTCCCAAAGTGCTGGGATTACAGGTGTGAGCCACTGCGCCTGGCTGAAAGACTAAATCTTGATGGAAGATTAAATCTTGTTCCAGGATGCACCCACATCCCTTCCCTGTGTCCTGCTCCGCTGCCCTCTTCCTGTCCTCCAGGCCTCGCCGCAGCTGACACTTGGAACAACCTGAGGAGCCTCCCACGTGTCCAGCCGAGGGCTCTGCGGAAGGAACTGACTCTTCTGTCCCGAAGCTCTTCTCCAAAGGAAGCCCCTCCCTGGGACTTGGACATCGTCCTTCGTCCCTGGGGGAAAGAATGCCTTTGTCCCCTCTCAGATAAACAAACAGAGCGGCTAGGACATGTGTAGTGCGAGGTGCAGGAACAGTTCCCCAACCTCAGAGAGGCCTGGCCTTCCTTCTGAGGTCACCGGGGACAGCAGGAGCCCGGGACAGCCAGGCCCAATTAGATGGGGGGACCAAGGGTAGCCCCTTCTGCAGATGGATGAACAGAGCAGGGAGCATGCCTCTGTGCCCATGGAGCCACCAGCTTCCTTGCCTCTTCCCACCCCAACACACACACAAGCTCAGAGCCTCGGGGTTGCACCACGTGGGGGACACCGTTCACAAGGCCGTGTCGGTATAGGTGCCCCCTGCAGTTTTGAGACACGGCAGCCTGCACGAACCATGAGCAGACATCCACACCTCCCCCGTGACTCTGGGCCCCCTGTAGACCCTCCTCCGCCCCACCTTCCTCCCCCACCCCCACATTGTCAGATCAGAGCCACAGGAAGCAGGGCCAGCAAGTGTGCAAACCAAGAGCCAAGATGGGGAAGTTTATTTTCCAAGAACCATCTAAACACATGAGGAGTATTTTTAGCCCCTGGCTCCCACCCAGATGCCGAATCTAAACAGGGGGCCAAAGAGGCGGCCCACTGGAGATGGAGAGCAACCGGTGGAGACGGGTGGGATGGGGTGCTGCGGCCCCCACCCTGCCCCTGGACACAGATGGCTCAGCCAAAGGAGAGAACCGGCCAGGGGGCCAAGGAGGCGCAGGGGAGTGGCCCCAGGTTCTGACAAGTGCCCCATCCCTCTCTGTGCCTCGGCTTCCTTATCCGTGCCGTGGGAGGGATAACGCCACCCCGATGGGATTGCAGCATGGCCCCCCATCTGGCACATGGTGGACACCCCAAAATGTGCTTCATAGTGTGCTGGGTGCCAGCCAGTGACCCTCAGAGAAGTCAGGGTGCAGGCAAAACCATCAGCCCGTGAGCCTTCCTCAGGCCTGGCCAGCTACAGTGAAGGAGTGAAGGCTGGTGTGTGTGTGTTTGTGTGTGTGTGTGCGCACGTGCGCGTGCGTGCACCCCATGCAGTCACCCACGGGGCATCAGAAATGAATGAAAGGAGGGCTCAGGGGCCAGGCTGGACCCTCTTTGTGAATAAGGGAGTTCTCCTCCCTCGCCCTCAGAGGGAATTGTCTCAGAAGCCAGTCAGACTGGGCACAGGGAACTCAGAGCCACCATCTCCAGGGTGGGGGTCTGCTGGGGGTGGTGGAGGCCACATGGAGGGAGTGAATTTACTAAAAACAAGAAGCTTTTCATGAACACACGCATGTTCACAAGAAGGAATGCCATCAGTGGAGGCCTCTGGAGGTGGGGGCCAGTGCCCGGGGTGAGCTGCCCACTTCTGCGGTGGCTGGCCCTAGTGGCTTGGCTGGGAGCTGAGTGCTGGCAGCACCTGCTCTGGCCTCTGGGCCACAGGGAGGGCAGGCAGGACATGGGAGGTGGCCAGAGCCCCAGGCCCTGGACAAGCTGTGCCCGGTCTGGCTCCTGCTGGCCAGGTTTATGATTTGGGGACCAGGGGGATGGGGAGGGTCGAACACCTTCTGCCTTGGGTTGGAGAGGCCAGGACTTCCTGGTCCTGCTGCCACATTATTCACTAAGGTTGCCTGGAGGGCAGGGACGAGGGTGGGGATGGGGTGCCATTGGGGAGCAGGGAGGGGCGTTCTGACCTCAGAACCCTGATCCTTGGGAGGTCAGCTTAGATCTCCCGCAGTCTGTGTGGGAACCAAAGAACAGGTTCCAGGTTCTGCGTCCACATACCCCCCGCTGACAGGTGGCCTGCGGTTGCCATGGCAACAGCAATACCACCCCTCCCCCACAGCTGCGTGGTCACCAGGGAAGGGAGGGGGGACTTATTTTTGGTCACAAAAGGGAAGACGGAGGGAAAGGGAAGAGGGAGGGGAGCAGCCGTCTCTCCTCTCCCTGGGCTGACTAGGGGTGGTCAGGGGCATGGGGGGCACCGGGTGGGAGAAGGCTTAGAGACCACCTTCTCCCACCAGCTCCCCTCCCACAGCCAGCAAGGGATTCTAGAACCAGGTGATGGAATCCCTCAGTGCCCTCCTGGCGGGCACGCCTTCCTGTGAGGAAGCTTTCTACCTCCGGACTCTCAGCCTGCCAGACGGGTCCTCACCCTGCCGGGGAAACCTGGGTGCCCCATTCACTCAGCCAACCCCACTCCAAGGGTCACGATTTCCAAAATCCAGTCCTACTCCTGACGATGAGGTCTGAGAGCTGCTGGCCCTCAGTTCCTGGCACCTGGGGCCTGACCTGGCTTCAGGACCGTGTGGGTCCCCTTCTTTCCTTCTCATTCTGGTGTCCTGGACCCCCTCTCACCAGCTTCCTCCCAGTCTCTCTCCCTCCACTTCCCTCGGGCCACAGGAGGGAAAATAACCCATTAGAGATGTAATCACCGTGGTGGTGGGGACTTTCCTGACAAGTCCCAAGGGACCAAGCCCCACACCCTTGGACACCCCCATGAGCCCTCCTTCATATCTCACTGTGAACCCATCAGCAGATCAGCTCTTGGGCACTGCGGCAGCCCCTGAGCTGTCCCTGCGTTCTGCCTTCACTTCTACAGCTCCCCTCCCTGCTCCAAACCAATGCCCTCCACCTCACTCTCCTGCCTCCCCTGCCCCCGCTTCCTCCCTCCCTGCCTCCGTCTACTCCTCCCTACTGTTTCTCTGGAAGACTCCCTCCCTGCCGCACCTCAACATTTGCAGTCTCCAGAGGCCTCCGTCTCTGGCCTCCTCCCAGCCGCCCCTTCCCCCAGGGCTTCCCACCTTCCCTGCCCTGAATTCTCTCTTTTTTTTTTTGAGACGGAGTCTCTCTCTGTCACCCAGGTTGGAGTGCAGTGGTTCAGTCTTGGCTTACTGCAACCTCTGCCTCAATTCTCCTGCCTCAGCCTCCTGAGTAGCTGAATTACGGGCACCCGCCACCGTGCCCAGCTAATGTTCGTATTTTTAGTAGAGACGGTGTTTCGTCATGTTGGCCAGGCTGGTCTCAAACCCCAGACCTCAGGTGATCTGCCCGCCTCAGCTTCCGAAAGTGCTGGAATTACAGGCACGAGCCACTGCGCCCAGCCCCATGCCCTGAATTCTTTCTCCCATGCGCTCACTGCCTCCCGATCTATTAGACAACATGCCCGCTTCATTTATGGGCTGTCTCTCCACTAGACTGTGAACTCCAGGAGGGCAGGCATTTTTGTCTTTTATTCTCTGCCATATCCCCAGTGCCTAGAGCATAAATTCTCAATAAATTTTTGAGCAAACAAATGAACTTCCTGTCGCCCACCTTGCCTAGGCCGTCCCCACACAGGACACCCTTTCACCCCTAGCACCGGGGAGAACGCACAGGGCTGGGGCTGCCATCGTGCAGTCGGCTCTGCCCTAGCCTCAGTATATGGCCTCCAGCCAGCCAAGCAGCCTCTTCTCGCTCGCTCTGTTGCCCGGGCTGGAGTGCAGTGGTGCAATCTCAGCTCTCTGCAGCCTTCGCCTCCTGGGTTCAAGCAATCCTCCTGCCTCAACCTCCTGAGTAGCTGGGACTACAGGTGTGCACCACCACACCTGGTTAATTTTTGTATTTTTTATAGAGACAGGGCTTCACCATGTTGCCTAGGCTGGTCTTGAACTCCAGGGCTCAAGTGATTCACATGCCTCTGCCTCGCAACGTGCTGGGATTACAGGCGTGAATCACTATGCCCGGCCCCAACCTCTTCTGTCTTAGCCTCAGTTTCCCCCTATATATGATGAAGAGATTAGATTGGAACTCCTCTAGCTTCTGCTGTGATGAAGCTCCAAGATGCCTTCAGCATCTCTCCAAGGTCCAGGTCCTGGTAGAAGGGAGTGGGGTATAGACACGGAATTCACATAGAATGGGAGTGGGGACACCTGGTGGTACCTGCTTGGGAGAAATCTGGCCTTAAAGCCCCCGCCCTGGAACAGGGGGAACAGGGGTGGGTGGAGGGGGACAGGGTGGGGTAGCTGTGGGAGGCTAAAAACACACTTGAGAAAGGTTTCTCCAAAAATATATCCATATTTTAATCATGCCTAAAGTCCCACCTGGGAAGGCTGAGGACTGGAAGCCTGGAACTTGGAGAGCTGAGGCACCAAAGAGGCTGTGTGCAGAAGTGAGCCATCATCACAGGAAGCCGGCCAGCAGGCAGGCCAGCATGGGGCCCAGCAGGGCAGGCAGGGCCCAGGGCAGCGGCCGACCCGGGGCCCCGGACTTGATCACCGCGCGCTGCCCCAGCAGCTGCAGGGGCCTGACATTGTCCTTCATGCTCAGTGTCTGTTCCTTGTCGTAGTACAGCTTCTGAGAGAATGCCAGGATCTGCGGAAGTGACCGGGCTCAGCAGGTGGGGGCAGGGGGAGCTGCACTCCCTGCCGTGTGACCTCAGGCAGGCACCTCGTCTCCTGGGAGCCCTCATTAAGAAAGAGGGGCTCTGAACCCCTGGCTCTCAAGGTGGTCATGAAGATGATAAGAACAGGGGATGTAAATGAGGTGCGTGGCATGGCTGAGGGCTAAGTGCCCACTGGCTTCCTTTCACTCACACCCCAGGGGGCCCGCAATGCCTGCTTCTCTTGTCACTCTTACTACAGGACAGTGGCTCTCAAACTTGAGCATGCGTTAGCATCAGCTGGGGGGCGGGCTTGTTGGGCCTCAGTGCTTGGGCTCCACCCCCAGAGTTCCTGATTCAGTAGCTCTGAGGATTAGCATTTCTACCAAATTCCCCCGGTGATGATGTTGACTCCACTGGTCCAGGGGCCGCACTTTGAGAACCACTGTTTTGGAATGAAAGTAGTGCAAGGGTAGGGATTTGTGTCCTTTGGGCTCACTGCTGTCTCCCCGGAGCCTCGTTTATTATAGAAACCCCCACACCATTTTCTGAATGACTCCACCTTCCCCTGCCTCCCGTCTAGCCCCCAATCTGGTGATGAAACAGCTCAGGCTTTTCTTGCCTGTCTTCAGTGAATGTCCATGATTAACAATGGACTTCAGTTACCTGGGCTCCCCACCCGTATCCTGAGGGACCTCTGAGGGCAGACAGAGGGATAATTTCTGGGGAGCCAGGCAGTGGGAGCCCATGCCCTGCCCCAGGCCCTGTGCACCTGTTCTCTGTGAAGCTGAATGGGCTCCTGGAACACAGTCCAGACGACCTTCTCATCGCAGGTTGGTGTGGTGAGTGAGCCCAGGTAGCGGAAGTAGTGCCTCAGTTTCTCCTCCTTGGGGAGCAGGTCCAGCAGGCTGCTCTCTGCCATTGTGGTGCTCATCTCTGGGGTGGGGGCAGAGGACATTGTCAGTGAGGGTGGGAGAAGGAGCCCCTCTTCCCCTGCACTCTGAGAGCCCAGCTCCCCACACACCCACCCCTTCCTTTGTGGGAGGAATCCCCCTCCTCACCCCACGCCCTTCTCCCCCATCCTGACTCACCAGGTTTGGGGATATTAGACAGTGCCTCCACCAGCGGCCGGAAGCCCTCGTTCACCTGGGGTCCAGCCTGGAAGGGGAGGGAAGGGTCTTGAGAAAGTCTGCAGGGAGCCAGTGGCGGTGGCCAGTTCATCCTCCCGTTCTGGGGACGGAAGGCCAGGCAGCTTCTGGGATGGAGGCTCTGGGCTCCCCACCTGGCCCGGGGACATGCAACCCCAGCAACAGAGGCGGAAGCTGGAGTATCCCCGCCCTCTCCTGCCTCGCTGGAGTCCCAGGTCTCTGAATCCTAAGAAGAAGCTCTCAGCCCCGGGTTCCCTGGGAAGTGGGGGATGGGAGTCCCACCTCCACCAGAAAGGCCAGCACCGCAATTTCGTCTTCAGGGTCCTGGGCCTCTTTCACGTTCCTCGATGTCCCCTTCTCTTTCTCGTGTACTATGTGCATCTGGTTGGGGTGGAGGGGTGAAGAGGGGACCTATGGAGGGCCTGGACTACCCTGCTTGCCCAAGGCAGGTGCACGCCCAGAGCCCAGACAAGGTCTCAGTCGGGAAGGGGCCCTCACCTCCATGGCAAAGTGTTCCCCATCCAGGCTGTGCTCCGAGCCGTTATGTAGAAAGTTGGACCAGTGCAGGTGCAACTGTGTGGCCTGGTACCGGGCAGGCAGTCCTCCGCCAGAAATGCTGGCCTTGTTCTCCAGTAACATCATCACTGGGGGCACAGAAGGGGCAGAGTCCTCGAACCAGCCTCCCTCAGCCTCCTCCAGCCCCTCACCCCAGCTTCACCCAGAAGGGACATTGTCTCCGGCCTCCCACCCTTCATGGGCTCGGGTCCTGGCCTGCAGGGGTGGGGCAGGGTGGGACAGCCCCGGACCTTTCCCTGGCCTCCTCCTTGGCCTCCCTGCCTGCCTCCCCCTCTCCTGCACCCTCCACTGCCCCAAACTGCAGCTCTGCCCTGGTGCCTCCTCTGCGTCCACCTCCTCTGTGGTGCCCTGGTGTCCTCGGGGTAATGTCCAAACTCCTCAGGCCTGGGTGATCTGCCCCTGGGCCTCGCTTGGGCTCCGCCTGGCTTCACTGTCTGTCCTTCATCCACACAGAGCTCCTGGCAGTCCTCTGAATGCGCCGAGCTGTCCCATGCCTCTGCGCCTTTGCACATGTCCTTCTTCCTGGAATGTTTCCTCCCCCCCATCCCAGACTGGTCTGACGAAAGTACCGAAAACATACTAGAGTGTTCTCTCCTCCTGGAAGCTGTCCTCCCCCATGGGATTTTCAGCCCCCTCGCAGCACAGATGGGCCTGGGCCTGGCACGCCCTCCTGGGAGGAGCCCCAGCCTCTCAGTCCTCGGGGAGCTCGGGTGCCCAGGCCTACCCAGGGCCTCTGTCCAGCCCACCTGAGTGCCCGTTATTTTGGATGGTCCACGTTTGCTTCTTATCGTAGCCAGAGAAGAAGAAGTGTCCCAGTTTTTTGTCCACCTTTGCCTTGGTGGTGACGATGTTGATGGGGGACTGGCGGTCCTTCTGGCAATTTCCACCCCACTTGACTGGCACTAAGCAGGGAGAGAGGGTGGGCTTAGAGTCAGAGGCGCCTGGCACCAAGGTGTAGCCCCCACCGCCCCACTGAAGTCAGACCCACCCACTCAGTTCCCACACGGAAATGCTTTGGGGTGGCCTGAAGGCTGGGCTGCAGGGATGCTCAGCTCAGAACTCTGCCCTTGCCCTCCCTGGGCCCTCCTCCTCCTCCACAGACACACACATGCAAGGCTGGGGAGTCTAGCCCCAGTGTGGGACAGGGTGGGAACAGGGCTGCCAACTGTTGACTGTGAGCTCCGGGGTAGGGACAACTTCATGAGGTGGTGCACACGGCCTCTCCAAGCCCTGGGTTTCCCAGATGTAAAATGGGAACTGCAGAGATAATCCGCTTCCCTGGGATGTCAGAGAGTTTAAAGGAGGCGGATGGAGAGGGCTTTGGAAACAGTGGAGTGGGACCCCTGGGGGCACTGCTGATGAAGGGCGCTGAGCATCATCTGAGGAATGGGAGGGAGAGGAGTACCCCTGGAGGAGCTGGTTCCCTGAACCCTGGTGACCCCAACACCAGGTGGGCCAGGGTCAGGAGCGGGCAGCACTGCTCAGTCACCAAAAGACAGCAGACTGCAGGGTTTGCATTCGAATTCGTCAGCATTCGAATAAAAGTGTAAAGGACCATGGCTCAGGCCCCCTGCAAGGGGTGTCACTGGGATAGAAACAACTCCCCATTTTATTATGGGAAACAGCAAAACGCCTTTCCTCCTTTAATGCTGCTGCCGATTCATTCCACAGGGAACATGCTCTCTCGGTGACAGCA
Source organism: Nomascus leucogenys (assembly GCF_006542625.1). Taxonomy (NCBI): domain Eukaryota; kingdom Metazoa; phylum Chordata; class Mammalia; order Primates; family Hylobatidae; genus Nomascus; species Nomascus leucogenys. The sequence goes on along the minus strand of NC_044394.1, from coordinate 9,159,757 downwards.
GGTGCCAGTGAAGCCTCAGGTCACTCTATGCTCCCTGGTCCCTGAGCACCAGGACAGGAGAGTGTAAGTGTGTGTGTGTGTGAGTGTGAGAGTGTGGGTTTGTGTGAGTGTGAGTGTGTGTTTGTGTACGTGTGTGTGAGTGTTTGAGTGTGTGCTTGTGTGTGTTGTGTGAGTGTGCTTGTGTGTGTGTGTATATCTGTGTGTGTGTGAGTGAGAGAGAGAGAGAGAGGTGTGTGTGTGTGTGTGTGTGTGTGTATGCTGGGAACTGATCTCTGCCTGGGAGGCCACCATCACCCCTCCCTTCCCACCCTTCCGGGGTCTCCATTTCAGCCTGCATGGTGCCCACCATGCAGAAAGAGCAGTCCCTGGACTGGCCGTACTCACCCAAGCAGGTGTACTCACCCAAGCAGGCGGAGACCTGGGCTTGAATTTCGTAGCACCAGTGTGACTCTGGAGCAGAGAGGAAAGGTGTGAAGTGTGCGTGCGTGTGTCTTGTTGCTCACACACACAGGAGGATCAGAGGCTGGGCCTACCCCTGGGACTGTAGCCCCTCTTGGGCTAGGATGGAGTGTTCCTGGCAGTAGGATTGAGGGCCCAGGGAAAGAGACTCAATTGGAAACTAAGCAGGGGCTGATCAACAGGTCAGCTGGCGTAGGGCTCTGCTCCCCAGGCACGGCCAGGCCAAGCAGCCACTGGCCCTCCCGGGAAGCCCTCTGAGGCCACTCATCTCTAACGTGGGGCTGGCCTGGATACTCCATTCCTTGGTCACCAGCCGCCTCCTCCCCGCTTACCTCCCCCACCCCAAACCTGGAAGGGAGACTCTGGTGAGAGGAGAAGAGGAGGACTCAGCCCAGCCTCGCTCCTGTGACAATAGTCAGGTTCAGCCGGGCAGACTTCCCAGATCCAAGATAAGGGAGGAGATTAGGCGGCCCCTCCCCAGAATGCCTCGCCCCGTGTTACTAAGATCCCTTCTTGGCTAGCGTCTCACAGCTCCCGCTAGGAGGAAAGCAGCCAGGCTTTCTCCCCTGCCCCTCGACCCACAGTCCTGATCTTTGGGGCCAGGCTGAGGGCTCTGCCTCAGGGCAGTAGAACCCTCAAATGGCTGCACCTCAAATGTCCCACATGGATGCAAGATGTTAATAAGAGGGGGACGTGCATGCAGGGCAGAAGGGCCTATGGGAACCCTCCGTACTTCCTGCTGAATTTTTATGTGAGCCTAAAATTGTTCTAAAAATAAAGTCTATTATTTTTTTTAAAGGCTGCACCAGCAGGGCGAACACAGCATCTCGTCCAGAGCTTGGAATTCTGGCTGAGCCACTCAGGGGGCTTAGATGGGTTTGGGGGCAAGTCCCTTAAGCTCTCTGAGCCTCAGTTGTATCATCTGTAACATGAGACAAACGTACCCACCTCATAGGGCCGTGGGGAGGATTAAATGAGGTTCAGGCAGCTTGGCACTTAGTAAAATCCCATCGACAACTCCTTCCCTCCAGCCCACCCCTCCCACCCACCCCATGGCCTCCTTTTGGGAGCAGATGGCCAAAGCCAAGGAGGGGCTGAGAGAGGAGAGAAATGAAGTGACTTGGAAAGAAATCAAGATGAGGAAATTCCTAAGAAAAGCATGGTTCCTACTCAGCCAAAGCTGAGGCCTCTGAGCTCATCCGCCCTCTCCCTTCGTGCCTGGGCTGCCCCCACAATCCCATCTTCTTATAGTCTAAGCCAGGGTGGAGTCCCCGGAGTGGGGACAGGATGAGGAGGGAGCCATGAAGGAGCATCCCCAGGAAAACTAACTGGCCACGAAGAGCCGCTTCAGGCTTTGGAGTTTCCCAGCCCTGATCACTGCCTCTCCTTCCCCGCTGGCATCACCTTTTTCAGAGCTGCAGTGTCCTCCCCCTGATGGCCCATCCCCAGCCCCGGGAAGGACTCTGCTGTCCCTGGGAGTTGCTGCACCTGAACCACCCCCACGTGGGTGGATTCTGCAGAGGGCAGTGGCGACTCGCCACCCCGGCAGTGGGGCAGAGCTCCAAAGCCTCCAGCTCCCACTCGCCTTTGCTCAGTCTCCACAGAAGAGTTATCTGACATTCTGAGTCCCACAATCTTCCTCTGACAGAAGGCATGTTACAGGAAAGGGGTCCCGATCCAGACCCCAAGACAGGGTTTTTGGATCTTGCACACGAGAGAATTCAGGGCGAGTCTGCAGTGCAAAGGAAAAGCAAGTTTATTAAGAAAGGACAGTGGTGAAAGGACAGCTACTCCATAGTAGCTGTAGTAGAGTAGGACATTCCCAAAAGTCAGAGAAGGAATGCATCCAATGCGTTGTATATATGGGGACATGTGCTCTGCTACAAGGGTTTGTGATAAAGGATTAATTTTCTTAATTACTATATTATGCAAGAATCGATATTATTATTATTATTATTATTATTATTATTGAGATAGAGTGTCACTCTGTTGCCCAGACTGGAGGGCAGTGGCAGGCTCTTGGCTCACTGCAACCTCCACCTCCCAATTTCAAGCAATTCTCCTGCCTCAGCCTCCTGAGTAGCTGGGATTACAGGCATGTACCACCACGCCCAGCTGTCTTTGTATTTTTAGTAGAGACAGGGTTTCACCATTTTGACCAGGCTAGTCTCGAACTCCTGACCTCAAATGATCCACCCGCCTTGGCCTCCCAAAGTGCTGGGATTACAGATGTGAGCCACGGTGCCCGGCCGACATTATTATTTTTAAAGCAAAATTAGGAATGCCTTTGCTCTCCAGATATCGGAATATCTGGACCTTCCCAAGTCTGGGTCTGTGTAGTAAATATTATTAATTTGTTCCCTTAACTGCAAACATCTAGAGGCTAGAAATGCCTGACTTTCTGAGAATGCAGCCCAGCAAATCCCGGCCTCATTTCCCTAGCCCTCACCCAAAATGGAGTCACACTGGTTCAAACGCCTCCGACAGGTGCAGCCACCAAATTCCCAGTGCTGGTGACTGAGGAGATAATAAATCAGAGGGCATTTGCACCATGACAGTTCCTTGCCATAATCATCCCATGTCCCCACCCGCAGAGGTCTTGAAGGAGGAAGGGGTTTTGAAGATTGGGCTGGCCTCTCCTCTGACTGGAGGCCCCAGGGGCAGCCATTCCAGGAGAAGCCTCCCTTCAGCCAGCATCCCCAAGAGCCAGCTGCAAAGGGTGGAACCCCCTGTAACTCGCCTCACAGCCTCCCTGGGGCCCATCTGTTCCAGGCTTAGCTTTTCTTAGGAATTTGGTCTTCCCTGGCTCTGGCCGCAGCTCCTAGGTTTGTAGTGGTGACCTCTGATCCACTGTCTTAATCATGGAGACTTTTGACCTGCTTGGCTGAACGCGCTTGTAACTACCTTCTTCAGGAAGCAGCAGCCAGGAAAACATAATGGTGGTGAGGTCAAGGCCAGGGGTCAGGTCCATGTCCGTGGATGAGGGTGGGGTGCTGGTGGCAGGAGCACCCACCACTCAGGTTCCTGTCCTCGTTGAATGAGAGGGCCACCCTTGCAGATAAGTACCAGCCCACTGACTCAGGCCACTCCCAAGAGGGCCTGGGAAGGAGAGGGGCTACCTACCCAGAGGTCTCGGTGTCCAGCGCCACATCCTACCTAGTCCATCCACCCTGACCAGAGGTTAGAGACCGAAAGTCAGTCGCCTGTCACCCAGCTACTGCCCCCCACACTGACTGACCTGCCACCCCTCCCCCTTATTTCAAGATGGCTGAAGAAGCCTCTCTAATGGACCTTGCTCACCCCACCTCCCCCTCTGAGGGACAGGGGATAATCCTGAAAAACAGCTCAGCACAACCCAAGTGTGTCCTGGGCAAAGTCTCAGCCGCTCCAGGCCAGGGATCTGGGGCTCCGAAGAGGACCAAATATCCTCTCCCCTCCTCCTGTCTCAATGGACAGAGATGCTCTGGGGTCTCCATATGCAACCTGGTCCCTTCTCAGCTTGAGTCCCCGATAAGATGAATGGAAGGCAGGTCCGGGTCAGAAAGCCTTGGCACTAAAGCGGATCGCAGCTTGTGTGAGGGGTGAGCTGAGACACATTCCTGACACTGGCCCCAGGCTTGGAGGAGAGCCCCATAAACTTGGTATGTGGTGCACCGGCCACGTGCCACACAGGCACTGCACTAATCACTTAAACCCATTATCTTATTCAAACGCTTAAAACCCCTGAAGTCAGAATGACTACACCTGTTTCGCAAACGGGACAGGAAGTGACTTACCCAAGACCACACAGCTACAAAGCACCCGAACTGCAAAGCATTTCTCTTTCTACTGTCTAGCTGCTTAGCAGGTTTCCAATGTCCAACCCTACAAATAAAAGTTTCCACATTCTGCTTTTTCTCTTTCTTCTCCCAGGGGCCCGGAGGAGAGGCTGCAAGATGCCCCTCGACCCTCTACGACAGCTCAGCCAGTCCCTGCTGCAAAGGGCACACGCTGGCTCCTCTCTGTGCAGAGGACACCTTCACCCCTCACTCCGCGGCTTTGAGGCTGGAGCACCTAACTTGGGAGAGGAGGTTTCAGCCTGCGTGGACGCCAAGAACCATCCGAGGGGTGGTTGGGCTGAGAACTGGCAGATGGGGTCTTCCGGTGATGGGACCTGGGGTTGCAAAGAAGGTGCCTCCAGGATCGGATCCCCGTGCCCAGCCGCTTGAAGCGCCTTTAGCTCCTTATCAAATATTAACATGCCTTTCCTGCCACCTCCCACCTAGAGGAATAATTAAGAGCTCGGCTTCACCATTAATCTTTAAACGAAAATCACCCTGTCCGGAAAGACCGGCTCCGCAGAGGCCTTGGGGCTCCAGGTCCCCCACCCCCCGCCCCCGCCAGGCTCCCAATTCAGCGCTGGGGGTTAGGGAGGCCAGGGGAGCTTGCGACCCTCGAGGGCAAGGAACCCGGGTGGGAAGCGCGGCTTCCAGGACCCTGCCACACCGCCTTTGCTCTGGACGCGGGGCAGTCACCCAGCGCTGAGTCCCAGCGGGACAGACAGAAACCCACGGGCAGACGGAGGAGGCTGGGTGAGAAAAGAAGGCGTGCGTTGAGGCGGGTCCGAGAAGCATCCTTTTTTTTTTTTTTTTTTAAACGGAGCACCAGGCTGGAGTGCAGTGGCGTGATCTCACTGCAACCTCCACCTCCTGGGTTCAAGCAATTCTCCGGCCTCAGCCTCCCGAGTAGCTGGGATTACAGGCGTGTGCCACCACGCCCGGTTAATGTTTGTATTTTTGGTAGAGATGGGATTTCACCATGTTGGCCATGCTGATCTCGAACTCCTGGGCTCAGGTGATCCACCCGCCTCTGCGTCCCAAAGTGCTGGCATTACAGGCTGGAGCACCCGCGCCCAGCCTGAGACGCATCCTTATCAGGGACTCCCAACTCGTCTCGCCGGGCCACGCGCACACACCCTCACCGCGCACAAGCATGCACACGCTCCCCCAGCCGCTGCGGACACGCGTGTGCACACACAAGCTCGCGCGCTGCCCAGTCCTCCCGCACCCTCGCGGCTCCCGGGGCACACGCAACCCGGGACCCAAGCGCCGCCCGACGCTCACCGGTCGCCCGCGGGGAGCCTCTGCAGGGGCGGGAGCTGGGGGCATGGAGGGGACCGCCGAGGGGCACCTGGGGCGGGAGCCCGGGAGCTCACCTGCACTGGCCGATGGCCGCGCCGCAGATAGGGCCAGGAGCGCCAGCAGCATCCACATCTTGCGCGACAGCAAAGAGTCCTCTGGGCCGGGGGTCGCGCACCGAGGAGGCCGCCGCGGGTGCAGGGATCCTGCCGGCCTGGGTTTTATAGCGGAGCCGCGACGGGAGGGAGCCCCCACAGCTGGACGCGGGAGGCGGCTCCTCCCCCTGGCGGGGCCTGCCCTCCCCTCTCCACCTTCCCCTGTCCCTCATCTGAAATCCTCCGCTCTCCCCGGTCCCCCGCCCCGCCTGGCCACCTATTGCCCTGTGCGCGAGGCCCCCTCGCCCACTCCCCGTCCTCTCCACTCAGAAGCGGCGCCCTGCCCCTCCCCCATCCTACTCCTGGTCCCTGGCATCACAAAGTGCTTGACCCACACAAAGATGAGTGCCCCGATGATGACTTCGATCACTTTGGCGCCACTCCTGCGCAGTGGTCTAGAATGGGACCTTGGAATGGCCTTGGGGTGGGGGTGGGGGTGAAGATGGCCTCGAAGAGATGAGAGGCTGAGGGGCCTGTGATGCCGTTTGTTGAATCAGTGGCCGCAGAAAGGGTCTCTTGTCTCTCCCAGGCAGTGGTCATTGATTCTCTGGGTCTCATCTCTTCCATTTCCTCCCAGGCTGCTCCAAACTTAATTTCTAAGCAGACCAAAGACCTTTCTTCGAACACAGAGCAAAGCTGTCCCTAAACTGCCCTTGCTGGTGTTTATGTGATGACCAGGGAGGGATGAGGGGGCAGAATTAAGAAATGGATTGTAAGAGGATTCGGTGAGGGAGAAGCTGATGGGGTCAAAGGGGAGGAGCTAGGTTCTTTGAGCCCCCCAGGTGGAGAGATGAGATAGGAAGAGAAGAGACTGGGGTCTGAATGGACCCCTAGTTCTCCCATCTGGCAAGATCTCCAGAGGAGTCCAGGGAAAGTTCCCTTAAGGGCGGCTCCAACATTTGGGGAAATGGGGTCCCCCCATGCCCCCAAGCTGCCTCTTGTCTCCTCTCTTAGCTGTGCCCCCCTGCTACTGCAGGTCCTCTGTGTCCCACAGGGGGTGGGGGCTGCTGTGGGAGTTTGGGAAGCTCAGGCTAGGGTGCAGGAGAGGGACGGGGAACCGGGCAGTGGACGTGGACCTCCTCCATCAACCCATCAACAGGAAGCCCCTTTTTCTGGTTTAGCCACTCCCCATCCGCTGCCAACCTCTCAGTCCCTACCGACCTTCGAACCTGGGCTGGGGACCTCTGAAGGGGGATTGCCTCCCCCAGAAGGATTCAGGCAAAGACGCTTCCTCCTTGCTTAGAGTTGAGGCTGACTCCCTGCTCCTGGCCCAGGATCACACAGCCTCACAGAGCAGCTTTGATCCTACAGAGAGGCAGGAGGGCGGGGAGGGGGTGTCCATGCCAGGCTTAGGGCTCTATTGTCAACACCACTGTATAATGTAATCACCAGCCTGCGACCAGGACAGCCGCCGGAGGGATTCCACACCCAGAGCCTATTCTGGGGAGTGCATTTGTGTTCACAGGGCTATAAAAATGTCCCTTTCAGGACTGAGGAAGCCTGTTCCTGGGAATAAAAACCACCCCAGGGAGTCCCTGTGACCTCAGGCCAGCCCCCTGATGAGCAGGGGAGAGGCTTGGGAAATTTTAGTGGGGTTAAGGGACTATTGATCAATGACCCACTTTAAAGTTCATTGCATTCAGGCCCCCCAGGAGAGAGGGGGGCCCTGGGTGCATTTTGGGACCATAAAGATGGGTGAGGAGAACGAGTCCCTGGTAGGGCATCCCCTCTGAGGAATGGGGAGGGGTAAAGCTATGCACTCTCTCGTGGGTGCATCTTAATTATGGGCACCACAGAGCCTGCACACTGGCGATGGGGCGGTGGAGTGGTCCCTGCTCCATTTGCCATCTCTAACTTCAAGGTTACACAGGGTGAGTGGCCCTCCCTTCCTGTTCCTGGTCTTAACATTCTCAGCCTTATCTCCAGCCCTGACCCCAGTCCTGTCCTGCCATAAACCAGTCACCTGTCACTATTTAGGCTACCTGGGGCCCTGCTTACCTGTAGGGGGCAAGGTGTGATTTAGGGTCATTAAAGCTGGAATGGATGCTGACACCTCCCAGCGACTTACAGGGCCCATAAAGCTGCCAGCCCAGGCCACCTGAGTGGGAGAGCCCAGCCCAGCAGCCCCAGCCTCCTTCCTCTTACTCTGCATAGGCCCCCAGTGTTCTGAGTTCAAGTCTTTGCTCTTCCTCTGACTCACGGATGACCTTGGGCAATTTTCCTGCACCCGGCTGATTGCAACTTCCTCATCTATAAACTGGAGATGGTAATCCCTGCCCTGCTGACCTCCACCAATAAACAGTTATTTGGAGTCTGCTGTGAACCAGGGCCTGCCCAGCCCAGACTCTCACAACTGGCCTCTCAGTGCCTGGGTGTAGCTGCTTGCCCATGGCGGATGCAAAGATTAATCACACTCTTGTCCCCTGGGGATGTTTGCACGCATGACCCTGTCAGGAACAGAAGGGAGGCCATGGGAAAGCTAAGGGGCTTTGAGACACATAACCCTGGAGTTACTTCTGGCTCCATCCACTTGCTCTGTGATGGCAGCTAAGCCTCAGTTTTCCTCATCTGTGAAACGGAAATCATCCCCCAATCTTTCTCAAAGATTGCCGTGAGGCCTCCGTGGACTAAAGTCTGAGGAGGCTGGGCCCACAGCTTGGCACATTGGCACATGTGGCCATGACCTCTAAGCAGAGCCCCCTTAGCTGGATTAAACGTGACCCTAGGCAGGTGTGGAGGCAGCATTGGGTGGGATGGGACATTGAGTTAGCAATGGGGAGGGGCCCTGGCACATCCAGGCTCTTCCTGGGCTCCCAAGGGCAAGGAGGAGAGCCCTGACTATAAACCTGGGAACATGAGGTTCAGAGGCAGCCCCCACTGGGACTGTGAGAGGCATGGAGTAGAGGCACAAAGGGAGCTGAGACCCTGCACCCCTGGGTTCACAGCTCAGGGGAAGGTCAAATACATTGCCCTAAACAGAAACCTATCATACCTTATGCTCAGCATAGCAGGAGGGCAGAGAGAATATAAGGCAGAGGATCAGAATAGGAGTAGGAGCCACACTGCCTGGGGTCTACATCCCAAACCCGACACTCAGCTTTCACCCCCGTCAGGCTCAGTGTCCTGATCAGGAAAATCACCAGCCTTCGACCATGATTAAAAAAAAAGCAAAATAACAAAAAAACACAGCAGAAATAAAAACAGCAGCTGCCGGGCACAGTGGCTTATGCCTGTAATCTCAACACTTTGGGAGGCCGAGGTGGGCAGATCACTTGAGGTCAGGAGTTCGAGACCAGCCTGGCCAAGATGGAGAAACCCCCGTCTCTACTAAAAATACAAAAATTAGCCAGGTGTGGTGGCGGGTGCCTGTAATCCCAGCTACATGGGAAGTGGAGGCAGGAGAATCACTTGAACCCAGGAGGCAGAGGTTGTAGTGAGCTGAGATCCTGTCACTGCACTCCAGCCTGGGCAATAGAGCAAGACTCTGTCTCAAAAAAAAAAAAAAAGAAAGAAAAGAAAAAGAAAACCAGCAATACCTTCACAAGAGTGTGGTTAGAATTCCACAAGATAATGCTGGGTGAAGGGCCTGTCTGGACACTTACTGAGTGCTCAGTAAACCTCAGCTGTAATTCTTAGTTGTTAAGGCCACAGTGGCCTTATGCCCAGAACAGCACAGGAGCCCAGAGGAGCAGCACCTAACCCAGCCTGTGGGAAAGAGACTGGGGAAAGCTCCCTCAAGAGATCAGACCTGCACTGAGTCTTCAAAGAAAAGTAGACTTTAACTTAAAAAGGAAAGGCAGATGCAGGTGAAGGAAACAGAATGAGAAAAGGCATGGGGGTGAGGCTGGAGAGGGGTTTGGGACCAGACAGGGCTTGTCTGTTAGGATTGGAAGGTTGGACTGATCTTTGCTTTGGTGGGGGATAGATAGCAAGATCCTAATTTTGTAGACCAGGAAACATTCTCAGAGAGGGTCACTAGACCCCAGAAGCAGGTAGGGATCCTCTGTTACTTCTATGAGTTACAGAAGAGGAAGCTGAGGCTCAGAGAGGGCAGTGGTTTGCCCAAATTCACAGCAAGGAGAGAGGAGTAGAGGTGGGATTAGAACTTTGGTCTCCTGCCCCACTTCCCAGTGCTCTTTCTGTGCCATCTCACCTCCTCCCAACACCACATACTTCCCTCCCACTGGGAGTCCCAGCCTCCATCTGCCCTCTCTTTCCTCACCCGCAGATTCTCCGCTGACTCACAGATTATTCAGGGAAAGGTTTGCAGAGATTCTAGCTTTTGCATTCCCAGAGAGTGAGATTAAATCCACACAAAAGAAGGGTTAGTCAACAGCCTGGGCTCCACCTCTCCCCAGCCTGGATCTCTGCTGTATTCCAGCAAAGACGAAAAAACTCCTTTCCTGCCAGCACCTGTGGAGGCTGCGTGCCCTCTTCCCACCCTCTATGCCTGCCCTATTTCTCTGGACTGTGCAGAGAATCTGGGGGAGGGGAGAGGGGGGCCGGCAGAGAGAGCTGGAGACTGTCACTAGGGAAGGACAGGAGCCTTTTTGGTAGAGGAGTTGGCAGAAACTTCTGGCCCTGAACATTTTGAAATAACAATAGCAGTAATACGTGTGGAAAAACCCAGTGATAGAAGTGACATATGTTCTGTTCCTCTCCTGCAGAAAACTCAGGAATACTCCCCCGTGGTCGTCCCCTCCCCTCTCAGCATCTTGGCCACAACAGCCCAGGCTCACACCAGCAGGAGGCTGGGATCAGAGTGAGGTCGGATTTTGCAAGTGTGTTCATTTACTTTTTGGTTTTGTGGTGGAGGGATCTCCTAAAGAGGGTGATGAGGGAGAACTGGATTGGGGAGAAGAAGAGCCACACGAGCAACTTTGGTGAGGAAAGGAATGCTCCTTCCTTAATTAACATGGTGACAACATTAAGAAAACAGGCTCACGGGTGGCTTGGCGGTGGCTCGCACCTGTAATCCCAGCACTTTGAGAGGCCAAGCCTGGCAGGTTGCTTGAGCCCAGAAGTTCAAAACCAGCCTGGGCAAGATGGTGAAATCGGTCTCTACAAAAAATACAAAAATGAGCTGGGCATGGTGGCACATGCCTGTAGTCCCAGCCACTTGGGGGGCTGAGGCTGGAGAATCACTTGAGCTCAGGAGGTGGAGGCTGCAGTGAGCCAAGATCACACCACTGCATTCCAGCCTGGGGCCTGGGTGATAGAGTGAGACCCTGCCTCAACAAAAAAAAAAAAAAGAGAGAGAGAGTGAGAGAAAGAAGAAAAAGAAAAGGAAAGGGAAGAAAAAAGAGACTTGGCCAGGCGCAGTGGCTCACACCTGTAATCTCAGCCCTTCGAGAGGCTGAGGCAGGAAGGTCACTTGAGCCCAGGTGTTTGAAAACAGCCCGGGCAGCATAGCGAGACTCCGTCTCTACAAAAAATAAAAAATTAGGGGAGTATGGTGGTGCACATCTATAGTCCCAGCTACTCAGGAGGCTGAGGTAGGAGAATCCCTGGAGTCTGGGAGATTGAGATGGAGGCTGCAGTGGGCTATGAGCACGCCACTGTACTCCAGCCTGGGCAACAGTGCAACAGTGCAACAGTGTGAGACCCTGTCTCAAGAAAGAAAAAAAGAAAGAAAGAAGGAAAGAAAGAAAGAGAAAGAAGAAAGAAAGAAAGAAGAAAGAAAGAAAGAAATAAGAAAGAAAGAAGAAAGAAAGAAAGAAAGAAAGAAAGAAAGAAAGAAAGAAAGAAAGAAAGAAAGACGGAAAGATGGATGGACTAGCAGGGATGGGGGCTCACGCCTGTAATCCCAGCACTTTGGGAGGTAGAGGCAGGTGGATCATCTGAGGTCAGGAGTTTGAGACTAGCCTGACCAACATGGTGAAATCCCATCTCTACTGAAAATACAAAACTTAGCCAGGTGTGGTGGCGGCGCAAGCTGGTAATCCCAGTTACTCAGAAGGCTGAGTCAGGAGACTCGCTTGAACCCGGGAGGCAGAGGTTGCAGTGAGCCAAGATCTTGCCACTGCACTCTGGCCTAGGTGACAGGGCAAGACTCTGTCTCAAAAAGAAAAGAAAAAAGAAAAAAAAGGAAGGAAGGAAGGCAAGCAGAAAAAAAGGAAGGAAGGAAGGCAAGCAGAAAAAAAGGAAGGAAGGAAGGCAAGCAGAAAAAAAGGAAGGAAGCAAGCTCTTTCAGAGTGTGTGTGTGTGTGTGTGAACTTCTTTTTCCTGATTACCCAAATAACACTTGCTCATTGTAGAACACTTGGAAAGGAGAAAAAGAAACATTATCCATAACCTTATTTCCCAGAGGCAATCATTTTACAAGCTTGACGTATTTTTAAGAAAAAACACCTCACCTCAATCGTGTTTAATTTTTCTGTGTCCCCTGCAGTCTTTATCTATATGCAAGCTATTGACATAGTGAACAATGGAGGGTCCTGCTTTTTAATGTCCACATTTCAGTGTAAACATGAGTCCGTGTTACTGGGCAGCCTTTGCAACTTTCATTTTGTGGCTCCACAGTACACCCAGGTTGTATCATCAGCTCACTCCCCATTATAAAGAACATTGCAGCCAACGCCTTCCCACTAGATGGACAGGGCCACTGGGTGGGCAGGGAAACTGGGAGTCTCAGCTCCTCTCCCCAGCTCCCCACTGAGGGGAGCTGCCCTAAGTTCATGAAAATAGTTGAGGGGTGCGGTGGGGGCTAGTGAAGGTCCCTTGGCGGCCAGTCGGAGAATCAGAGCCTGGAGTCCTCACTCTGATCTCTGATGTGCCTGTGAGATGGCAAAGGTGTGTGAGGCTGGGGGTGAGGTGGTTCTGAATAGATTTGCAAGGGTGTGAAAAAAAAATGTGCTTGTGGGTGCCTCCTCCCTAGTGCCTTTGCACAACATTGGCGCCCTCTGCTGTCCCTGCTCCTCTAATACTTCGGAAGTTCTTTCTGTCGAACTGTAGATCAGTCTGTCCTTCCTGTCTCCTTTCCATTTAGGGGGAGAGTATTATTTAACAGCAGTGAAATCGCATTCAGAGAATTGAAAAAAAACTCTTTAGGTCCACCCCAAGCCCAGTACCGAGAACTTTAGCTTCCTTCAGGAGACTTCCCTATTGGAACTACTCTCTCTCTGAGTTGGGGGTAGGGGGGATGGGGACTGAGACAAGCAGCTGAGAATAAGGCAACAGTTTCCCTGAAGACCCTGTCCTAGCCACTCCCTTTTCCAGGTGTGGCCCTGGGGAGAGATGGCTGTATTACAGCCACAGAAAGAAGCTGAGCGTTTGGCAGCTTAGCTCACCTCCTGCATCTGATAAGGGTGACACACGGGTACAGGTGGGGTGGTTAGATGGGTCTTCCCTGCCTCTCCGTTTATTGTGCAAATGGAGAAGTGGGGAATGGCTTTTTCCTAGTAAGTAACTCCGAGATTTCCGAAGTTTAATGAGCCTGTGCCGCAGAGGATTGGGGCAGGCCTGGCTTCATGGGGCAGGGGCTTGCATAGTTGCAGAAGGGCTGCACTTAGAAGAGCTCCACATTTTCTTTTTTCTTTTCTTTTTCTTTCTTTTTTTCTTTATTTTTTCTTGAGACAGAGTCTCAATCTGTTGCCCAGGCTGGAATGCAGTGACACGATTTTGGCTCACTGCAACCTCCACCTCCCGGGCTCAAGTGCTCCTCCTACCTCAGCCTCCTGAGTAGCTGGGATTACAGGCACCAGCCACCATCCCGGCCAATTTTTTTTTTTTTTTTTTTTTTTTTTTTTTTTTTTTTTTTTTTTTTGAGACAGAGTCTCTCTCTGCCGCCCAGGCTGGAGTGCAGTGGTGCGATCTCGGCTCACTGCAAGCTCTGCCTCCCGGGTTCACGCCATTGTCCTGCCTCAGACTCCGGAATAGCTGGGACTACAGGTGCACGCCACCACGTCCGGCTATTTTTTTTGTATTTTTAGTAGAGACGGGGTTTCACCATGTTAGCCAGGATGGTCTCAATCTCCTGACCTCGTGATCCGCCCGCCTCGGTCTCCCAGAGTGCTGGGATTACAGGCGTGAGCCACCTCACCCTGCCCACAGTTTTATTTTGTAGCTTATACTGGAGGCTGGGGTTTGGGGGAGCGGTGTCTGTCTTCTGGCTTTATCTCCCACCCTGCCAGGGCGGGCGGCGAGGGGGTTGAGATTCTAAAAGCCTTGAGGGAAAGCTCCCCAGGACCCAGCCTCCCCATACGATTCACAGGACAAGTCTGGAGTGAGCGAGGACTATGTCCATGAAAGGAAGGAAAGGACAAGACAATATTGCCCAATGAGTCAAGCGTGATCGTAGCACAAAGAAGCGGGGCGCTGTTCCCCAGAGCAGGGACCAGTTCAGAGAAGAGGTCGGGAGCAGCTGGGCGATAGAAAACAGTCCTCCTACCAGCAGCCCTAGGGCCCTCGGCTGGCGCAGGTTCTGCTTTCTCGCGGGAAACGCTCCCCTACAGATGCTCGCTCACAGCCCGCCGCCCCGCGCCGCTGCAGCCTCTGTGCCCTGGAAAGCCTCTCCAGCAGCCTGGCAGTGCTCAAGGTGAGGACAGCGTTTCGGCCTCCTGAGCCTGCCTACTCCTCGTGGTGATGTCTGATAGCTAGGTCAGCAGCGCGACGTCCATGGGGGCCCTGCGCGCTGGGCGCGACGTCCAGCCCGGGCGCGGTCCCTAAGCGGGCCAGCCTTGGCCCGGGGCGCTGTCTGAATTGGGCGCTGGCTGCACACTCAGCTGGCCTGGAATGCCCTGGACGGCACCTGCCTGCCTGACTTCTGCCTCCACCATCTGGTCTGGCATTTCGCCCCGGGCTGATGATAAGAAGGTGCCAGGAGGCCCTGGGACACCGCGCAGGAGCACGGCGGGAGCCATACTGGGGCATAGCCCTGGACTGCCTCTCTGAACTGGCCCGCTCTGGGGAAGAGTGCCCCGCTTCTTTGTGCTACAGTCACGCTTGACTCATTGGGCAATATTGTCTTGTCTTTCCTTTCTCTTTCTTTTTGTGGATATAGTAGTCCTCATTCACTCCAGACCTGTCCTATGAATTGTATGGGGAGGCTGGGCCCTGGGAAGCTTTCCCTCGGCTTTTGAATCTCAACCCCCTGTGGTCATCCAAGCTTTCCAAAGAGGAAAGACATTTCTTTTCTTTTTCTTTCTTTTCTTTTTTTTGACATGGTCTTGCTCTGTTGCCCAGACTAGAGTGCAGTGGTGTGATCATAGCTCACTGAAACTTCCTGGCTCAGGTGATCCTCCCACCTCAGCCTCCAAAGTAGTGCAGTGCCATCACTCCCGACTAATTTTTATGTTTTTTTTGTAGAGACGGGGCTTCACTATGTTGCCCAGGCTGGTCTCGAGCTCCTTGGCTCGAGCGATCCGCCCGCCCCGGCCTTCCAAAGTGCTGGGATTACAGGCGTGAGCCACTGCGCCTGCCCAAGCTTGTGATTTCATATGCTCAGGAGCAAAAATCTGGTCCCGAAGTGGCTGTACCCAGTGTCAAAGAAGGGCATATTCACTTTGTGAAAGATGTGCGGGAGGAATTCCAGGAGTTTTTCTCTCCTGCTTTGCAGGTAGCAGTGTTGGCACAGCTTGGATGGCCACACCGGGGTTGAGATTCTAAAAGCCGAGGGAAACCTTCCCGGGGCCCAAACAATTACAGGACAGGTCTGGAGTGAGCGAGGACTATCTCCATAATTAGTGAATTCCTGTCAGTGCCGGGACAGAGCATGGGGTTCGAGCTTCGCCCACCTCTCCCGCACTGCCTGGGACTGGACAAGGCATGGACCTTCGCCGAGCCTCTCAGGCAAGCTCCGACCTCCCCGGTGCTTCCGGGTGAAACCCGCGGTAGTCTAAACAGTTGAGGCAGGCGACGATCCATGAGGGCTGTTGGACCAGTGCGGACGCGTCCTGGGGTTCGGGTCGAATCCTGAGTGCAGGCTGCAGCGCGGACGCGGCTTCCGGTAGATGGCAGAGGGGCGTGGGGCGCTTCAGCACCACGGGGTGGACAGCACCCTGGAAGCAGCGGCGGAAGCCTGCAGCCGAGGTCGCAGCCAGGCTCCCCAGACCCCCGACTGGTTCCGCGGTCTTTACCCTGGAAATAGAGGCGGAGGGACAGCCCCAGCGGGGCCGAGCTTCGGAATCCGGACCTCACGGCCCACAAGCTGTGCGGAGCTTGGGCCTGCGCTCGGGGGATCTTGTCGAGTTGGGGTCAGGGATGAGGAGGAGGGGGCCGCAGGGGAAGACTGGCGATTCATCCAGCAGCGCTCAGCCGGAGGCAGGAGACCGAACCTTGGTCGCGCCCCTGGAGCCCTCTTTCCGTTGGCTTGGAATTCCAGTGTAGACACCGTCGCGGATGCTGGTTGCAAGCGACCCTCAGGCCCCCGCCGGCCCAGACTTGCAGCCTCATCTAAAACCTCCTGCCCCAGGTTAACAGGCAAAATAACGGCACCTGGAGGGGCAATGGAGCGCGGAAGGGCTGTTCGAGGGCAGCGGGGCAGAACGGTCCCGCTGCGCAGCGCTATGACAGGGACGGAAGCCATGGACCGTTTCTAGGAAGCAGGTAAATGGCATTAAGTAGAATTAAGATTCCAAGGCGTTTTACACGCGGTCCTTTCTGAGCCTCTCAGCAGCCGAGGAAGGTAGGCCCAAGCATCAGCTGTCATCCACGAAGGCTCTTAGAGGGCGGCCGACTCCTCTACGTCACACAGCCGAGGGCCTCTGAAGCCGGGACTCGAATCCAGGGCTCTGCACACCAGATCTGCTGCTAGTCCTCGGCACCTCCTGCCTCTCGGGAGCCGAGTCGCCTACAGGACAGGGCGTCCCTGCAGCTGCGCCGTTCGCTGTGCTTCCGGGGTCAGTCGTGGGGGCCCCAGTCCAAGCGCGGCCTCGGAACCGAATGGACAAAGACGACGGGGGCTGGAGACGCGTAGGGATGGCTGCGGCAATTACGGCCCTAGGAGAGGGAGCGCACCCCGCACGGGGACCGTGGACAGGCGGGGCCCCCGATCCAGTCGGAATGAGGAGCGGGGCTCCCGGTTAGCGACTTGCCTATACACAACGCCCCATCTCCGGAGTTCGCTTTCAAGGCCCTCCCACTGTTCCACTCATTCAGCGCCGGTCCATTCCACAGGCAGTTCCCCCGAGCCGGCCGGGTTCCACCTTCTGGCTGTTTCAGCTTCCTGAATTTCTTATCCTACCTACCCGCAACAGCCTTCTGGACGAGCCTGGCGGGACACAAGGCGAGCCCCTGGTACTTAGGAATGTCCACTAGTCAGGGTCTGCACAGTTGCTGCAGCCAGCCAAACACTTTGTTGGGGAGGAAGGAGAGGGATCTCTGGTGACTGGGGAGAGCCCAGGTCCAGGTTTTTGGGGCTAGGGAGCTACACTGTGGAGGAGCCATACCCTGTCCTCTGGGTGACCAGTGAGGGCTACTCACTGTGCACCAACAATGACAGATATTTCTTTCCTGGACTCCCAGGAAGTTCTCCTCAGACCAGAACTTAGTCCCCACCTCCCAGCAGCTACTCAAAATACATAGTCTCTTGGCCAGGCACGGTGGCTCATGTCTGTAATACCAGCATTTTGGGAGGACAAGGCAGGAAGATGGCTTGGCCAGGAGTTCCAGACCAGCCTGAGCAAGATGGTAAGATCTTATCTCTACAGAAAAAAAAAGAAAAAAAAAAAAAAAGGCTAGGCCTGGTGGTGCATGCCTGTAGTCCTAGCTACTCGAGAAGCTGAGGTAGCAGGATCACTTGAGCCCAGGAGTTTGCAGCTGTAGTGAGCTATGTTCATGCCACTGTACTCCAGCCTGGGTGACAGAGGAAGACTCTGTCTCTATAAAAAATTATATATAATATTATATATTACATATAATCTCAGCAGGAGGGGTGGCTGAAAGCAGGCCTGGGTAGGTTTTGTAAAGAATGAGTTCACTGGACTCCCCTGCAAAACTCTACCTGTGGAACCCAGAGCCAAGGCCTTGCCACTTCCTCCCCACTGGGTAAGGCACAAGTGGCAAGTGGGCCAAGGATAAGTGGTAGGGGGACACGAGGGTGTCCAGCCTGTTAAAATTGTCACTGCAGATGTCATGCTGGCCTGGGAGCAGTAGAGCTTGGAAAACATCTGCTGCTGCCTGCCTGCCCTGATGGTCCCAGAGATAGGGTGAGGAGTAAATGATTCAGGGCAGGACCCCACAGCTGATCAGCTGATGGCTTGGTTGGGCACAGCAGATTCAATTTTTTCTTTTTTTTTTTTATACAGAGTCTTGCTGTGTTGCCCAGGATAGACTGCAGTGGTATGATCTCAGCTCACTGCAACCTCCACCTCCCGAGTTCAAGCAATTCTCTGCTTTGGCCTCCCGAGTAGCTGGGACTACAGGCTCGCACCACACACCTGGCTAATTTTCTGTATTTTTAGTACAGACGGGGTTTTGCCATGTTGGCCAGGCTGGTCTTGAACTCCTGGCTTCAAGTGATCTGCCTGCCTCAGCCTCCCAAAGTGCTGGGATTACAGGTGTGAGCCACCATGCCCAGCCTAGCAGATTCAATTTTTAACAATCTTCCTTCTCTGTCCCACCTTGGAGCCCTCCTGATTTTGTCTGTTTATCTGGTAGGGCCTGCTGTGCTCCTTGCGGATGTGACCAAAGCTCTGAAGCACAGGGTCCCCACCTGATCTTCCCTTGCCCCTCAAATGTGGCACCCTCCTTCAGCTTGTATGTCTGGGCTTCATGTTCTGAGGCAGGAAACTGGATATTGCTGAGGTACAGCCGCTCAGCTGGGACCGCAGGAGGCAGAAGAGGAGGATTAGAAACAGGAGAGGACATAAAGTGGGCACCTTCTCATCAAGGACTGGCGCCTAGCTTAGGAGGCCTCCTTCCTGCTGAATATAATCACAATAACACAATAATAACAGTAGCTCCCAATTCTTGCCCATTTACTGTATGTCTCTGCCAGGCATGCTGCAAGTAAGTTATATCCATCATTTCATTTAATACTTTCAGCAGTCTGTGAGGTATGTGCTGTGATGATGTTCATTAAACACATGGTGCTGGTAGAAGTTAAATTACCCAGACCACACTGCCAGAAAAAGCTAGGATTCCAGCACAGGCCTTCTGACTTCAGATGCCTCTCAGATGCTTTCCTGGCCTTGCAGGGGTTTTTCTCCGTGGTGCTTCAATGCCCCATGGAGCACGACCTCTCTGATGACCTCAAGACAAAACTCTGCAAAAGAACCCCAGCAGGGTATCAGGCTAGAGGAGTGTGTGCATGTGTGTGGGGGGGTGAGTGTGTAGAGGGTGATTGGGTGCATTCTGGATAAATCAGAGTGCCAAGAGGGACTCCCCCAAACTTCCAAGGTCCTTTCAGGGTTGGACAGCCAGGAGAAGGTGGCTTCCTCAAGAAAAGAGGTACTGCTGGAGCCTGTCCGCCCTGGCTCCTTTCAGATCTGTGGGTAGAAGACAGCCAGTGGCTGAGCCGGGAGTTCAATAGGAGCCCAGGAGCATGCAGGCCTACAAGTCTGTCTCCAACCTGTCTGCTGATGAGAGCAGCTTGATGAGAGTACAGCTGCTCCCTGGGGATCTCAGAGTCTGATGGAAGTGACATAGCTTATAACTGGGGGCACAAGGACCATGCCTGTTTCTCATAGGGGACGCAGCACCAGGGCAGTGCCAGATACACAACGGGAGCACAATATATATTTGTGGATGGACAATGCCCATTTTTATTTTTCTTATGCCTCAGTTTCCCCAGCGATGGTGTCCTGGACTGAAGAGCCTGACTGGAGTGCATGTTACTGCCGACAAAGCTTCAGAACACCGGCCAGGGCAAGACCACCGACATCAGGCTGAGATACAACGGCACTGATCCTGGATTTGCAGGGCCAGGATAAACAAGGGACTGTAGAGACCATTTTGTCCCATTCATTAATTTTTAGGCAGAACACAGATCTAGAGAGAATAGATGACTTGCCCCAAGCTACCCCGCGAAGGAGGGGGAGGGCCACGGATAAATAGTGTGCTTCTAGAATCTTAACTCTTCGGGGTCAACCTCTCCTTCTACGCCAAGGAAACAGGATCTTCCCGCAACCCCCGAGACAACCACCGAACAGTCACCCAACTTAGCATAGGGCCCAGACGTTCCGTCGATCGAATGTACGACGCTCGATTTCTAGGTCTTTAGTACAACGCAGCATAAATCGATTGGTCGTCCCTGCCGGTCGCTGCTGAGCGCTGATTGGCTCCGGCTTGGGAAGCGGCCGAAAAGGCCGGCGTGTGGGGCGGGCCTGGGGAAGGCACTCCCGCGGCGCTAAGGTGCTGACGGGCGTTTGGCGTTGCAGCTGCGTGGGCGCCGGTGAGTGCAAGTCGCGCTCGAAGAAACCCAAAGGCGTCGTGGGGCTGCCGTGTGCCCCAGAGAGCACTGGAGGCCGGGTAGGGCTAAGGCTTCCCGCAGTCTTCTGCGTGTTGTCGAGTACGCAGTTGAAATCGTTCTCCAACCTGGCCAGTTCCTCCGAGGCCCTTCTCAGGCGCCCGGACTCTGTCAACAGAGTCCATTGCTAAAACTCCTCGTTAGTATTTACCACTCCTGCAGTCTCTGTTTTGAAGCAGTGGTTTTCAACCACTGCACGTTTTCAAAAGAAATCATCTCAAGCAGCCGGGAGGTCTTGGTGCCGGACTCCACCCTGCAGCCCTTCCCTTTCGCCACCGCCCTCTGCTTAGGGAAACCTTAGGGTGGAGCGATGAGTCGCCCTTGACTGAGTAACTCTTCAGGGTCAACCTCTCCTTCCACGCCAAGGAAAGGATTCCAGGGCGATGTTTCCGGAAATGGAGATCTGACCAAGCCACTGCCCTGGTGAAAATTCAGTGGGTCCCTAGCACCTAGTGCAGCGGCTCCTAGCCTGAGTATTGCCCTCTTTGGGTGGGGAGGGGTTGGGTTTTTTGTAGCATCTGTTGATCTGATCTCCAACATCCTCCACGTCAATTCCCAATCCACCCACATCCCTTATCCTATACATAAGCTTTCCAGCCACGGTGCTGGCTTGGGTGGGGGTGCGTGCAGTGCTGACACCAAAGTGGAGGTCCCGTGTTTCTGAGAGTGTCTCTTTCAGAGCAATGCAAACCTGAAACTCCTCCTGCCAAGAAACGATTTCAGCTCTTCCCGGAAAAATTAAAGCCTTTGAGAAACAAAGCTGAGGTGAGTAACTTAATTAAAAAAATAGAGTTTCAAGTAGACTAAGTGGGAAGAAAAAGAAGGAGTCTTGGGTGGGGCAGGGATTCAGGGCACCAGCTTCCTTGTCGCTGAGCCTAGGGGGCGGGGGAGGGGGGCATGTGCTGTCACGGGAGGCATTGATAGAGTAACCTCCTTCAGGGGAAGAAAAATGGAGGTAGGAAGCAGAGTGAGGAAAGGCCACAGTGGAGTCTGGGGGCTGCGGGGTGGACTTCTGGCAGGAGCCTTCTCCAGCCATGGCTTTGGGGCTGATATGGTTAGGTGCTTTGTGTCCCCACCCAAGTCTCATCTTAAATTGTAATCCCCATAATCCCCACATGTCAAGGGAGAGACCTGGTGGAGGTAATTGAATCGTAGGGGTGGTTTCCACCATGCCGTTCTCATGATAGTGAGTGAGTTCTCAGGAAATCAGATGGTTTTATAAGGGGCTCTTCCCCCTTCACTCGACACTTCTTTCTGCTGCCTTGTGAAGGAGGGCCTTGCTTCCCCTTCTGCCATGATTGTAAGTTTTCTGAGACCTCCCCAGCCATGCAGAATTGTGAGTTAATTAAACCTCTTTCCTTTCTAACTTACCCAGTCTTGGGCAGTTTTTTGATTTTGTTTTGTTTTGAGATGGAGTCTTACTCTGTCATCTAGGCTGGAGTGCAATGGCGTGATCTTGGCTCACTGCCAACCCCCACCTCCCAGGTTCAAGCGATTCTCCTGACACAGCCTCCTGAGTAGCTGGGATTACAGGCACACACCACCATGCCCAGCTAATTTTTGTATTTTTAGTAGAGACGGAGTTTCACCCTGTTGGCCAGGCTGGTCTCGAACTCCTGACCTCAAGTGATCTGCCCACCTTGGCCACCCACAGTGCTGGGATTACAGATGTGAGCCACCGTGCCCCGCCTTTTTGTTTTGTTTTTGAGACGGAGTCTCACTCTGTCACCCAGGCTGGAGTGCAGTGGTGTGATCTGGCTTACTGCAACCCGAACCTCCTGGGTTGAAGTGATTATCCTGCCTCAGGCGCCCACCACCACGCCCGGCCACAGGCAGCTCTTTATAGCAGTATGAAAACAGACTAATATAGGGTCCCTCTCGGTTGTCCTGTCTGGACTGTCAGTTCACCTGAGCTAGACTCAGGCAGGGGACTTCCTTTGGCTTTGCTCACCTTGCTGCTGCGGGTCCACTTCAATAAGATGACAACAAAGCAAAGCTCACCTGAGGACATGCAAGAGCCCTCGTTTATGGAGCTTGCAGACTTCACAAGACTGCTAAGAATTGTTGAACCATTGCTGGTTACGGCTTCTTGAGATGGATTACTTGCTTGCTGAAGCATCTGCTTGCTTGACTCTTGCTGCCTGAATTCCTCTTTTTCCCAGGAGACCAGCTAGGGTGGGGAGAGCCTTGCTGGAGCCCTAAGCAAGGAAGGCTGATTTCCAGGGGTGTAGGCTGGCTGACACGGGTGTCACTTTGTTATAGATTAAGATATACCACATAAGCAATATGGCAAAGTTGTTTTGTTTTTGTTTTTGTATTGAGACGGAGTTTCACTCTTGTTGCCCAGGTGAGAGTACAATGGCGCAATCTGGGCTCACTGCAACCTCTGCCTCCCAGGTTCAAGCAGTTCTCCTGCCTCAGCCTCCCAAGTAGCTGGGATTACTGGCATGCGCCACCATGCCTGGCTAATTTTGTATTTTTAGTAGAGACAGGGTTTCTCCATGTTGGTCAGGCTGGACTCGAACTCCCAACCTCAGGTGATCCGCCTGCCTCGGCCTCTCAAAGTGCTGGGATTACAGGCGTGAGTCACGGCACCTGGCCTATGTGGCAAAGTTTTAACACCATTTTTACTAAGATAAGTATCATAAAGGACTTTGTAAAGAATATATTACGACCGATTAGGCCAGTGGCTTTTCGTTTGTTTGTTTTGTTTGTTCGTTTAGCGGGATTTGATTGAACCTCATCATGCTATAGATCTTCTATTCAGGGATGACGATGTGGACATAGTTCAGTGGAGGCTGCCTGCAATGAAACCGGGCAGAGGCAAGAATAGAGAGATCAGCTTTAGCCTAGCTCCCAGGAGCACTAGAGCTAAGAAGGATATCTCCTAGAGGGAAAGCCAGAGACCAGGCAAGGAAATGTACATGAACACCCAGCCTGTGCTCTGGTGTGAGGTTGCAACAGGAGTAGAATTGGTTCGATCAGCATATTTTCTTTCATGTACTAGGTTGAAAGTATTAGTCCATTTTATAGATGAAGAAATGGAGGCTCAGAGAGATCACGTGACTTAGCCAAGTCCACCAAGTGAGTAGACAGAGATGACCTGACCTCTGGAGTTCTGCCTCTAACATACCCTAGTTCTTTCTTGATTGTCCATAATATACAAACACAGTGGCCTGAGAATATTTACTCCCTTGGTCACTATTTCTTCAGCTGGAAAGGGAAACAAATTAATACCATTTGAAAAAACAAAAACCCCAACAACTAAAAAAGCGTTACTAAATGCAATACCGTTTGAGAGAACAAACTCTCAACAAAAGTAATACTTAATTCTCTGGAAGTGAAATTAATTAAAAATTCAGAGGAGATACCAGAACACTAGCTGGTAGGAGCCCCCGGCTGTGTGGAGAGGGCTGGGGAGGCAGGTATTAGGATCCCTAGCACAAGAAGATTCATGGGAGTGGCTCAGAACCGTTCAAGGGGTGAGGAAGAAGGCAGAGACGAAAGTGGGTGTGTGTGTTTCTGGGTTGAAAACAAACTAGCATTGTGTTCACTGCTTTATGTTCAGTCATAGAATCCCATTCGTTTTGAATTTCAGCTACTCTGGAGGCTGAAGTAGGAGAATTGCTTGAACCCAGGAGGCAGAGGTTGCAGTGAGCTGAGATTGCTCCACTGCATTCCAGCCTGGGTGACAGAGTGAGACCTTGTCTTAAAAAAAAAAAAAAAGGCAAACAAACATATAAAAAGGTGCTCAACATAATTAATCATCAGATAAATGCACATCAAAACTATAATGAGATGTCATCTCACCCCAGTTAAAATGTTTTGTGTCCAAAAGGCAGACAATAACACATGTTGGCGAGATTGTGGAGAAAAGAGAACCCTCATACACCATTGATGGAATGTAAATTAATACAATCACTATGGAGAACAGTTTGGAAGTTCCTCAAAAGACTAAAAATAGAGTTACCATATGATCAAGCAATCTCACTGCTAGGTATGTACCCAAAAGAAAGGAAATCAGTATATCTAAGAGATATCTGCACTCCTGTGTTTATTGCAGCACTATTTACAATAGCCCAGATTTAGAAGCAACCTAAGTGTCCATCAACAAACAAATGGATAGAGAAAATGTGGTACAGATACACAATGGAGTACTATTTAGCCATAAAAAAGAATGAGATCCTGTCATTTGAAACAACATAGATGGAAATGGAGGTCATTATGTTAAGTGAAATAAGCCAGAAAGACAAACATCGCATGTTCTCACTTATCTGTGAGAGCTAAAAATTAAAACAATTCAACTCATGGGCATAAAGAGTAGAAAGATGATTATCAAAGGCTGGGAAAGGTAGTGGGATGGGGGTGGGGAGAGGGGATGGTTAGTGGGTACAAAAAAATTAGAACAAATAAGACCTAGTATTTGCTAGCACAACAGAGTGACTGTAGTAAAAAATAATTTAACTTCATTTAAAATTAACTCAAAGAATATAATTGGATCATTTGAAACACAAAGGATAAATGCATGAGGTGATAGATACCCTGTTGACCCTGATGTGATTATTATGCATTGTAAGCCTGTATCAAAACATCTCATATACCCCATAAATAAATACACCTACTATGTACTCACAAACATTAAAAATTAAAATAAATAAATATAACATGGTGATGGTTGCACGCTTTGGTGAATATAATTTTTTCAATGTTTTTAGCTTTTAGGTTCAGGGGTACATGTGCATGTTTGTTATATAGATAAATTGTGTGTTATGGGGGTTTAGTGTACAGATTATTTCATCACTCCAGTAAAAAGCATAGTGTCTGATAGGTAGATTTTCTTTTCTTTCTTTCTTTTTTTTTTTTTTTCTGTGAGACGGAGTCTTGTTTTGTCACCCAGGCTGGAGTGCAGTGGCATGATCTCGGCTCACTGGAACCTCTGCCTCCTGGGTTCAAGTGATTCTCCTGCCTCAGGCTCCCAAGTAGCTGGGATTACAGGTGCATGCCACAGCACCTAATTTTTGTATTTTTAGTAGAGACGGGGTTTCATGTTGGCCAGGCTGGTCTCGAACTCCTGACCTGAAGTGATTCACCCGCCTCGGCCTATCAGTGTTGGGATTACAGGTGCGAGCCACTGTGCCTGGCCAGTTTTTCTATCTTCACTCTCCTCCCTCCACCCTCAAGTAGGCCCTAGTGTCTGTTGTTCCCTTCTTTGTGTCCAAACATCGTACTCAATGTTTAGCTCTCACTTATAAGTGCGAACATGTGGTATTTTGTTTTTTGTTCCTTTGTTAGTTCACTTATGATCATGGCCTCCAGCTCCACCTATGTTGCCAAAAAGGCAAGATCTAATTTTTTTAATGGCTGCATAATATTCCATGGTGTATACATACCACATTTTCTCTATCCAGTCTACCATTGATGAGCATTTAGGTTGATTCCATATATTTGCTATTGTGAATGGCGCTGTGATGAACATACATGTGCACATGTCTTTATGGTAGAAAAACATAATTCTGTGAATATAATTAAAGCCATTGAATTATACACTTTTTTTGAGACAAGGTCTTACAATCATGGCAGAAGGCAAAGGGGAAGCAGGCACCTTCTCCACAAGGTGGCAGGAGGGAGTGAGTGGAGAACCAGGAAGTGCCACGCTTTCAAACCATCAGCTCTCCTGAGAACTCCCTCACTATCCGGGGAGCAGCAGGGGGGACACTGTCCCCAGATCCCATCCCCTCCCACCAGGTTCCTCCCTTGACACAGGAGGATTACAATTCCAGATGAGATTTGGATGGGGACACAGAGCCCAACCTGCGAGGGTCTCAGTCTATCTTATAGCTCCCCTGGGGCTGAGGCTGAGTAAGATCTGCTGGCCCTGCTCTACAGCACGCGGGGACTCTGCCTGTGTGCCCCCATCTGCTGCTTCTTGGGGGTGGTGGCTGCTTCCTCAAGAGGAGGGTGGACCTGCTCTCCTGCCCACCCCTCTCCAAGGCCTTGTGGAGCCCTGGCCATGTCCTCCCAGGGTAGGGGCAGGAAACCAGGCTCCTTGCCCTTCTTGCTGCTTGGGTGACAATCTTGGGGTCATCCATAGGCCCCATCACTGTTCTTGCGTCTAAACAGAGCATTTTAGCAAATCTTCCTGGCAGTCTGGGGCCTCATCCCTGTTATTTATTCTATCTTGGTAAAGCCAGGTTAAGACATCTGGGCAAGGAGGTAGTAGAGTGGCCCCCAGGAAGGGTGGGTGGAGGTCAGGGCCCTGGCTTTTGGGCTTGCCTGGACCACGGTGGGAGGGGGCAAGGTTACCAGGAAGCAGGGCTGTCAGGGCTAAAATCAGGAGGCAGTAATAATGCTGGTGGGGGGACAGGGGTGTGTGGCTGGCTTTGGGTGGGGCATGAGAGCCAAAGTTTGTCAGCACGCAGAGGGGTGGCTGACTCATGGACTAGGGGCTGTGGAACCCAGTGGCTGCCCTTAGTTCCTGGATCCTGGGAGACTTCTGGAGCCTGGGTCTGGGGCAGCCTAGGGGTGGAGGTGGTGGGAGACGGGTAGGGGTGGGAGAGGAGGCCTTGCATGGCAGGGTGCAGGGTAGGAAACCAGCCAGGGGCCAATTTGCATTGGTGGCTCCCATCCCCATCCCCACCCCCAAGCCCACCCCTACCCCCCCACCCCCCGCCCCGCCCCGCTGCAGAGACGGGCCTGGGCTGCTGTCCTCTGCTTTGGCCTCAGCAGATCACACGATGGAAGCTGGCAGCCCCGAGCCAGCTGTCACCTGCAGTTTCTGCTTCCTGGAGTGTGGGGTGCCCACCCAGGAGAGCACAGGCACACCCCACACCCCTTATTTTGAGGATGCTGGGAGGTAGGGACCAAGGTCCTGCAGCCCTGTGCTTGCCCTGTGAAAGGTAGCCTAGGAGTCCTGTGTCCGCCCATCCACGTGGGGCCCCAGGAGCCTGAGCAGTGGCAGGCAGATAGATGAGGGAGAGAGAAAGGGAGAAGGAGTGAGAGAGAGAGAGGAAGAGAGATAAGGAGAGAGACAGAGGAGGCTGAGAGGGAAAGGAGCAAGAGAGATAGGGAGAGAGACACAAAAGGCAAAGAGAGAGACAGGGAGAGATGAGCATGAGCAGGAGGTAGGGTGACTCTCGATCCCAGTTCCCAGTGAAAACTGTAGGTTGCCATCACCTAACTATGCATGCAATAAAGTCTTCTGCCTGCTGCTTATAGCCAGAGAACCCCTTCTCCGAGAGAATAAAATCTTTGACCATTGCCCTTTCTCACCGGAGTTTGCTTGTGTCTTCTGACGAACTGTGATGTCTCACCTATTGCCTTCCTGGGCTCAAGGATCCATGAAAAGCTGACGCCTCTTTTGGGGAGGCTCTGCAGTGCCTTCATCTCACTAGGCTCCCCAGGAAGCTTGCGAACTTGGCTTGAGCCCTAAGCAGCCGAGTATGTGCCGGGCCTCTGCTTCTCTCTTTCAGTAAGAGGGAGAACCAAGAAAGAGGCTGAAGCATGGTATGCAGAGAAGGCACTTGTGCAAACACCAGGAGAATGAGGTGCCTGAGTTGTCTTCTTTTCTCCTAAAAACACACATTCCCTCCCAGGCCACCCTAGTGAGGGCAAGAAGCACAGCGTGTGTGTGTGTGTGTGTGTGTGTGTGTGTGTGTGTGTGTGTGTGCAGGTGTATGCATGTGTATGTATGTGCGTGTGTGTGTGCAGGTATGTACATGTGAATGTATTTATGTGTGTGTGCAGATATGTACATGTGAATGTATGTATGTGCATGTGTGTGTGTGCGTGTGTGTGTGTGTATTGCAGGGGTTTACAGTGAACAGAACGTGGGAAGTCCCAGCTCCAAGCTGCAAGTCTTTCTTATAGAATGCTTAAGATTTAGCCGGGTCCGGTGGCTCACGCCTGTAATCCCAGCACTTTGGGAGGCCGAGGTGGGCGGATCACGAGGTCAGGAGATTGAGACCATCCCGGCTAACATGGTGAAACCCCGTTTCTACTAAAAATACAAAAAATTAGCCGGGCGCCGTGGCGGGCACCTGTAGTCCCAGCTACTCGGGAGGCTGAGGCAGAAGAATGGCATGAACCCGGGAGGCAGAGCTTGCAATGAGCCAAGATCCCGCCACCGCACTCCAGCCTGGGCAACAGAGCGAGACTCCGTCTCAGGAAAAAAAAAAGAAAGAAAGAAATTGGCTTGGAGATTTTTCGCTGGCCACTCCTTCTTGAGCCCTGACTGAAAAGTGAGTTCTCAATTTGTGCTTCCAGAAAGTTTGTCCTCCCGGAGTTTGTTCCTGGACCCGGGCTGAAGGTACTCTGTTCGGTACTAGAGTTTCAGATTCGGGCTGGAGTTGGAGAGGGTATGCTGTGGATGGCAGTAGCAGAAACCGCTAGTTCTAAGACACCCTTCTACTCTTCTAAAATCTTTCCCCAGGCACAAAACCACCCGGAGTAAAGGCTACATTCCCTAGCATTCCTTGCAGTTGGCTGTGGCTATGTGATTACAATCTGGCCAGTGGAATATAGGGCAGCTTCCCCTACTTCAGTGACAGCTGGCTGCACTCTTGGTTCCTTTTTCTCCCCTTTTCCCAGTGTGAATCCTCTCATGGATCATGAGGCACCTCGCCCCACTAGAAGAGGAATTTTGGAGTTTAACTGAATCATGTAAAATATAATCTGCCTAAGGGTGACTGGGTTGAGATGAGACACCCCAAGATTTTCTGAAACCTTGAAGTCAAGAAGCTGGAGAATAAAATGGCCATTTAAAAATCTGTGATCAGTTTTCAGTCATCCAGGAAGTGAAGGCTTGACTTTCACAGTTGGGCAGATTGGGAAAACCATCTCTAGGGCCTTTGAGTTATGCAAATATAAAGCAAATCCTCACCCCTGGCCCTTAGGGAAAACCTTGAAGTCACCTGAATGTATGTTTTATCCTGAGAATAAAACATTTCTGTTCAGCGATGAAAATTGGGGGTATGCTTTAGCAGAGATAGTTTCCTGAAGACTTTGGGCTTGGGTAGAAATGTTAATTTTTTTGTTTGGATTTAGATTCCATTGTGCTGGTATATTATTTCTTATTCCTAGTCTGTGTACATATGTGCATTGTATATGTGCATGTATGTGTGTGTATTCATGTAAAGAAATGTATTCAAGCATTTGTTCAGAGATCAGGAGCTGAAACCTAGTTGTTGGATATTTTAATCTGGGTTCCCTGATAGCAGAGCCTCAGACGAGGTTGATAGGTGAGGGATTTATCCAGGAATGAACAGGGAAGGAAGGAGAATTAATACCAATATGTGCTATTGAGTTGGCCATTGCAAGGGGCGACTGATTGTTCAGTCCTCAGGAGTTTCTGAGAAGCCTTATGAAGCTCTCAAAACCCTTCTTCTGAGGAACAGAGGGGAGAAGCATTTATCTGTCAGCTTTTGAACTCTATTGTCAAAAGTTGCTCACAAGGCATTAATTCACTGGTGTTCCTGTGTTGAGCATGCATCTGTGCTTGGTTCCTGGAGGAGTCCTATGTTGCATAGTCAAAGAAGCCCTGAGGCAAACGTGGGGAAACTAGGTGCATATCTGAGGCAAGGCTCTCACCAGTTATACCTGTGCTAAGCTAGTAGATGCCTGTGATAAACTAGTTGCTGTAGCAATGGCTAGAATAAGAATGTAAGACCAGGAGTGTGTGAAGTAGTACTAAAGAGCTGTCTTACACATTGGGCTAGAAGGACGTGAGGCCTGGTCATTTCCACAATGCAGGTTTGAAGAGACTGTGGGAAGGATCTGGGTTTGGTGTGGTTCACCTTAAGTTGCAATATGGATGACCTACATATTGTGTTATTCAGGGTGGAATGGCCCAGGAATTGTAAAATACAGTATACTGATGGCGGTCTGTTCAGTTCCGGTAGAATATACCCTTTTGGATTAGTGTGGTTCCTTTAAGGAAATGGACATCCCTACTCTGCAATGATCACCAACTGAAGGAAACATATCTCAAGCTCTGAGGGAGGCCTTTGAAGGCACCCTGCATTGGCTTGAGTTTAGACAGTAGCACTCCTGCTCCCACCTCCCACCCTGAAACTGTGGAAACACAGCATGGCAAAAGCTCTTTTCCAAGAAAATCTTCTGTCTCCTCCTCAATTCTCTGCATTTTCATAGTCCTGCAGTGACTGAGGGGCTTTAAGGGGTGCTAAGCACGTTCACAGCCATTTCCTTTGTTAGATTCTGCATCGGATGATCTGGAACCTCAGTGGAATTTCACTCCTTTCATGTTTGGAAACCTCTCAAGACTTCACTTCTATCCCTTCATGAGAGTCGGGGTCATCCTAACTCACGTAGGCTTGCATACCCCCACTTCACTCTAATTCACATCTTTGATTTCCTTCAGAAAATTTACCATAACCTGCAGTTATCTTGTTTATTTGCTGACTTTATCATCTGTTGTCTCCTCTAGAATGTTAGCTTTATGAAGGCACAGATCCCGTTTGTCTCATTCGCTGTTGTATCCCAGGGCTAGCACAGCCCCTGGGATGTGGTAGATGCCCCACAATATTTGTTAACAGAATGAATGAATTCACTAATTTTTTATTCAGGGTCCCCTATTTGCCATTGGTTGATGTGAAAATCAAATGGGATTTTTGTGAAAATGCTTTGTAAACTAT
Organism: Nomascus leucogenys; assembly: GCF_006542625.1. NCBI lineage: Eukaryota > Metazoa > Chordata > Mammalia > Primates > Hylobatidae > Nomascus > Nomascus leucogenys. Next base: position 9,128,970 of record NC_044394.1, on the reverse strand, counting down.
AAAGTTTTATAAGTCTTAGCATCAAATGAGGTAGATATTATTTCCCCCTTTTACAGTTGGGAAAATGGTGCCAAAGAGTATAAATGGTTGGTCAAGGCTGCACAGGCAGCCAATTGGTTGAAATCAGATTGCAGCCCAGGCTGGCTGTGATTATGAAGAACATAGACAAGAAATTATAAACCCATTGTTTTTTACCTGCCACATTTTGTAATGGGGAAAACCAGAAGAGAGGAGCTTGATTTCGGTATCCAGATTACACATTGAACCAGGAAAGGCTAGGAAGGACGATTGGCCTTGAGTTCTGTTTCAGGGTCATCAGCCTATCTATGTGATTACATAGGGGTCCCCCCTTATCAGTAGTTTCACTTTCAGCCTGTTCAATTACCCGTGGTCAATCACAGTATGAAAATATGAAATGCGCTGGGCGCAGTTTCTCATGCCTGTAATCCCAGCACTTTGGAAGTCTGAGACGGGCTGATCACTGGAGGTCAGGAGCTCGACACCAGCTGAGCAACATGGTGAAACTCCATCTCTACTAAAAATACAAAAATTAGCTGGACGTGGTGGCACACGCCTGTAATCTCAGCTACTTGGGAGGCTGAGGCAGGAGAATCACTTGAACCTGGGAGGCAGAGATTGCAGTGAGCCGAGATCGCGCCATTGCACTCCAGCCCGGGTGACCAAAGCAAAACTCCGTCCAAAAAAAAAAGAAAAACGAAATGGAAAATTCTAGAAATAATTCATACATTTCAACTTGCTGCTGTTCTGAGTAGCGTGATGAAATCTTGCGCCATCCCACTTCATTCTGCCTGGAATATGAATCATCCCTTAGTCAAGCACATCCACGCTTTATATGCTACCCACCCGTTAGTCACTTAATAACCATCTCAGTTATGAGATCCACTGTCCCAGTGCTTGTGTTCAAGTAACCTTTATTTTGCTTAATAATGGTCTCAAAGCATAAGAGTAGTGATGCTGGCATATTGTTATATTTGTTCTATTTTATTATTAGTTATTGTTAATCTCTTACTGTGCCTAATTTATAAATTATACTTTATCATAAGTATGTATTTATAGGACAGAACACATATATATGGAGTTTGATACTATCCATGGCAGTATATATAGAGTTTGATACTATCCACGGTTTTGTGCATTCACTGGGGGTCTTGGAACATATCCCCCGTGGATTAGGAGTACTACTGTGTTAATAATCATTGTAGTTAACACTTACTGAATGCTTTCTATGTGTCAGCACTTTACGTGACCCTCTTTAATCTTTGTAGTTTCATGAGGTACTATTATATATATGAGAAACGGAATCACAGAAAGATGCAGACTCTCAGTGAAGGCCACATGGCTGTGTGGTGGGCCTGGGTTTGAAATTCAGAGTCAGGGCTCCTGACCACCATGCTATAATGCATAGGCCGTATATGGCATTCGACATGAGATTATAGTTTAGGCGCTGACACTTACCTGCTATATGACTCTGCCCCAAACCTCAGTGTCCTCAAATGGTGATGATAAGAAGCGCAGTCAAAAGGTTGTTAAGGTTACTTAGATGATGCCTGGGGAGAATTTAACATGGTCCTTGTTGATAGTCAGTACACAACAAATGTCATCTGTCCTCCTCCCCCTCCTCCTCACCTTTAACCAAATAACTCAAATAGTATGAGTGCTTTTAACAATGACGATTTATTAAAAGAAACAACCCCTCTTCCCTGCCTCCCATATCCCCCGTAGTCTCCATCCACAGGCTCGCTGTTTTCATCCATCTTCCTAGTCAAGGAACTCTAGACAGTCACATCTTGGAAGATAGGAACTCCAGGAAGGGATGATGATCTTAGAGAAAGATGATCCTTAAGATAACTCTTCATCTGAGAAAAAGACAAAAAAATTTCGCCCGAGATCTGCTGTTTTGGGGACCTGGATCCACAGAATACAATCAAGAGGCAACAGTTCCCAATTTAGGAAATCAATCACACCTGCAAAGAGCCAGCCAGACCCTAAGCAGTCCAAGGATTGCAGGTGGATTGGCCAAACAATACATTCTGAACACAAAGGGTTTTTATTTAAAGTGTATGCCGATTCTGTTGTGTTTAGTGCAACTTAGTTTATAATCAAAACTGCTAGCTTTTTATTATGCATTTTTCAACTAATGGCTACTGAAAACAAATAAGTTATCCTGTGAGGCCCCTGAGATATTTTCACAGAAAAGGGGTTCTCATAAGTCAACATGGCAATGTACATCACAGGGTTAAAATGAACATACTCTTTTTTTTTTTCTTTTGAGATGGGAGTCTCCCTTTGTCGCCCAGGCTGGAGTGCAGTGGTGCGATCTCGGCTCATTGCAAGCTCCACCTCCAGGGTTCACGCCATTCTCCTGGCTCGGCCTCCTGAGTAGCTGGGACTACAGGCGCCCGCACCATAGCTGGCTAATTTTTTTTTGTATTTTCAGTAGAGGCAGGGCTTCACTGTGTTAGCCAGTATGGTCTCAATCTCCTGACCTTGTGATCCACCCGCCTCAGCCTCCCAAAGTGCTGGGATTACAGGCGTGAGCCACTGCGCCCGACCAAGGAACATACTCTTTAGTCATCAATTTTACATCTTAGAATTTGTCCCAAGGAAGTTAATAAGTGCGTGTATGCCAATAGTATTAGTATTAGTATTAGTATTTGTTACAATCATATTCATAATATCACAATGAGAAATATCTTAAACATGTATTACTAAAGTTTGCTAAGTATCTGAGCATAGTTGATGAACTTCTATAGGTTATCAAAGATGATGGGATAGAAGCATTAGTATTGACATTAAAAGTTGTTTGGTAGCTACTTTTTTTTTTTTTTTTTTTTTTTTTAATTTTTTAAGTGATCATGCATTCTATCAGCTCCCCTCCCTTCCCCCTCCCTCTCTCACCCCCCCCCTAATTTTTTTTTTTTAACTTTATTTAATTTTTATATGTTTGCCTTAAATGTGGATAAGCGTGACCGGGTAGCTATTTAAGTGAAATAAAAAATAAAAATAGGCACAAGATTATCTCATTTTTATATAAATATTACATATTTGTGTATGTTTAAAATATGCACCAAAGTGTTAAGCAGACATTGTTTTGGGTGGGGGATTATGTGTGATTTTTATCATTTTGCTTAAGTAAATAGTCTGATTTTTCTCCAGGGCATACTGGGTTAGGGAATTATTTTAAAGGTGTGGAGACCGCCAGCTTGTGATGGATGCATCTTTTTTTTGGAAAGGGTGGGGGAAGAGGGAGACAGGTAGGTTTCTGTCCTCCTCATTTCTGGAAAGTCCCACTGAGGCCAAGTGCACAACCTACCTAGACTGAACAACGTTTGGGAAAGCAGGAAGGGCCTGGTGTTTTTACCTGTCCTTACCCTGCAGCACACTCATGGCCACACCCATTGCTGACACAGTGGTCTCCGGGGTTGCAGTCCCAGTCACCTGTGCAGAGCTCGACACAGGTACCTATGGAAGAATGGATGTGCTGAAAACCACCATACTTTTGGGACAGATGCTAGGGAGAACAGCCCTTGATTAAGAAGTCAGTTCTACATTTTTCTTTTCATTCAATATGCAATATGATTTATTACTTGCAGAATAATAACATTAACATCTTATATATTCTAGTTAAAAGCAGTGCATTCGCATAATCTCAAAACAGTAAGGCCGACTTTAGAGATGGGGATAATTGTGTTTGTGGAGGGGAAGTGCAGAGAAACCCACTTAAATGTCTTCACTTTCCCCACTCTGCAGGGAATAGAGTGGAGAAGAAGAGACTCACATTTACCACATGCCATCAGGATACCCTTGCAGTCACCCCATGCAGTGAGTCTTACTAGGCTCACTTTACAGGTGTGGCAGTTGGGACTCACAGAGGTAACTTGCTAGCCAGTGGGTATAGAAGTGAGAGTCAACTGAGATTTGCCTGGCCCTTCGGTCTGAGCACCTTCTGCTGTCCAACATGGTGAAGCTCATCCTGACATAGGTGCATATCTCCAAATTTCAAGGAGTCATTCTGGACCTGAATGGAGGCTCCCAAGTTCCCAGAACATCAAGCTCTTTGAGGACCAATGAAGTAGGTTCAAAGAGTTGGTTAAGATCGCACAGGCTTCTAGGAAAACATATGCAGAACTCTGGATGAATATGTACTGTACTTTGATTGGCTACTCAGCTATTAGCAGGAATTTCTTTACCTGATTATGTCTCTGGGTCTTTCTGGGACTTATCTGTAAAAAGGGGCCCCCAGATTCAGCAGGGGTAATGAGTTTTATTCTCCATTGTCAACTTCAGTCAATAGAGGTGGCTGTCTGATGCTGTGTTGAGAAGGGTTGGACATTGTCCAGATTCAAAGAGAAAGAGTGCTGGGACTGGTTAGCAGTATCTGAGGGGTGTAAGAAGGGGACCTGGTGGGATATCTTCAATGTAGTTGTAGACCTCAGAGAAAATCAATACCATCCCCCCATGCTTCCCGTAGCTTTTGTTGATTTATGGTGAGCAGACTGAAGATTCCTCTTCCCCACTCACAGCAGTCTGACTTATTAAGTCAATAATAAATACTTATTAAGTATATGTTGATTTCTTACTATGTATAAAACAGGAAATTATTCAGCAAATACAAAGATGTAAGACAAGCTTAGGGTCTAACAATATGGATAAGACATATTCAAAGTACTAAAAACAACGCAATATGTAACAAGTGTCCTAAGAGAGGTATATCTGAAGAAGTAAAGAGTCTCAGCTGGGCATGGTTGCTAATGCCTGTAATCCCAGCATTTTGGGAGGCTGAAGTGGGGGGATCACCTGAGCACAGAAGTTTGAGACCAGCCTGGGTGATACAGTGAGACCCAGTCTCTGCAATTTTTTTTTTTTAATTAGCCAGGCTTAGTGTCACATGCCTGTGGTCCCAGCTACTTGGGGGACTGAGATAGGAGGATCACTTGAGCCCAGGAGATTGAGGCTGCAGTAAGCCATGATCATGTCACTGCACTCTGGTCTGGGCAACAAAGCAAGATCCTGCCCCAAAAAAAGGCTCAGAGAATATGACATTACTTCCAATTAGATTAATCAGACAAGGTGAGTTCTGAAGTGCAGGAATCTTTTTAAGGCAGAACTGAGGGGCATGGGTGGAGTGTTGTGAGAAGAAAAAAGAATTACTAGCAACAGTTCACAAGGGGAAATGCAACAGGGCTGGGATTAGGGCGAAACAAGTGAGGTGCCTTGCACAATGCTGGCGGTGAGCACCCATTTAAAGTTTGCACCCTGGGTACCTCATCCATTTCACTCCTCACCCCGAAACACAAGGAAGACAGGAGGAGTGGCAAATGGAGGGCTGGGTAAGTGTTAGGGAACAGCTGGAAATGAAGCAGGAAAAGTAAGCAGGGGATAAACTTACGGGGAGTTGTGGGGGCAGATCTTGAGGGCCTCAGGAGTTTGGATTTCATTTGATAGATCAAGAGAGGGATGTGAATGCTGTTTAATTAGGAAGATTATTCTGGTGTGAGAGCCTAGAATGGAACAGAATTCAACAAGCAAGCAAACTGCAGCAGAAAGACAGGGGCAGGAAGAGCTATTAGGAGGCTCCTGGGATGGCCCAGCCATGAGGTCATCAGGGCTGGAAATACTGCGTGACAATGGGAGATGGCAGGGGAAGGAAAGAACATATGCAAGAGACACTCTCAGAGAATGGACAGTATTTGGCAACCAGTTTAATGGCAGGGGAAGGAGAGCAAAGAAGAGAGGAAAGTAATAACTGAATCCAATAATGTTTAGAGAGAAGAATAAAATACCATGAAGAATAATACAGGAGAAAAGAAAGTTTGAGAACTGAGGAGGTGGCAAGCAGTGTCAGACACTACAGAGGTTAAAGACTTGGTGACTGAGGAGTCATGAGATTTGTTCACAGGATCTGGGAGAGAAGTCCCAGGAGAGTGATGGGGCAGGGGTGGAGGCTGTAGGCTGTCTTCAAGGGGTCAAGGAATGACTTATGGGGAAGTAAGGACAGAAAATTAAGATTACTCCTTTGAGAATGTTGGTAAAAGGAAAAGAAGAGATTGAGATGATTAATATTTAACATAATTCAGAAAATATTTTCTCTAGGTGATCCAATTTATTTGTAGCAAGAGAGGAAGAAGCTTATGGAGAGGGAGATGGTAGGAGTCAGAGGGTGGCTGGTGAGGGGGTAAGAGGGGAGGTACAGAGAGTCTAAATGGAGCGGTGACCCAGGGAAAGGAGTGCGGGAAAGTGGAGGTAGAAGAAAGATTCTGCTCTGGGGAGCTGAGTAGCAGCAGTTGGAGGGTCCCTGCTGTGGCCCTTTAAGACCTTTTCTTCTTTCCTTTCTTCCCCTCTCCTCCCCACACACACTGGTCCCTGATGTCCTACTTTCTGGCCCCCTCATTCAAGGAGAAATGAACAGGGCTACCTCTGCCTGGACTCACCCAAAAGCTGCAACGGTCTCACTGCAGCCTGAAGCTCTTGTACCTCTAGGCTGAAGATGATGAGGATTACAAGGAGGAGGAAGGCTGCCAACTTCATGTTGCTGTTGGAAGGCTTTGGAAAAACACAGCAGGGCTAAGAGCAGCTGAAATTTATACCTTCCACCCACTGAGCTGGAATGCAAGGCCAGGGGTGGGACTAGGGACTGCAGACACCTAAGCCCTGCCCAGAAACTGACATTTCTGGAGAACAGCCACCCACCCTGTGTACCCTGGGTCCTTCCACATTACCTAAGCAAGGCTCTGAGCCAAGGGAACACCCTCTTTTGACAGACAAATAGGACTCCTACACCAGGCCAGGTGCAGTGGCTCACATCTGTAATCCCAGCACTTTGGGAGGCCGAGGCAGGAGGATCATTTGAGCCCAGGAGTTCAAAACCAGCCTGGGTAACAAGAGCAAGACCCTGTCTCTACAAAATTAAAAAAAAAATTAAATAATGAAAAAGACTCCTAAATCAAAAAAGCTGTTGAGTGACTGAGAAAAAGGGGCTGGCGTGGGGAGGGTGGAGGGATGAGTATTGACTTTTATTATGTGTATTCATTCACTCATTCATTTTCAACATAAGTATTGAATGTCTGCTCTGGGCCAGGCATGGCCTAGGCATGAGAGAATCCCAAAGAGAAATTACAGTCTGGGAGCTAGGTGCCAGGTAGCAAGGATGCAGTCTGCTCTTTCCCTTCTTCCCCTGACCCACCACACCTGTCCACCCCCACCCCCAACTTCCAGGCCTAGCACCTCTGGAAATGAGGGCAGGGAAAAGCAGTACAGAACAGGCAGGGGTGCTCCCTTATCACCAGCTGGTGGTAGACAGGTGACCTCAGTCTCCCACTGCCTTGGTCTGATTCTGTTGCTGGGCACCTAGGCAGATGTGATGGTCTTTGCCTATAGGAGCTATGTAATTTTCTTGAGATAAAGCTCTGCTTCATCTCATCCAACTTCATTTCTGAGAACCCAAACTCAAGTTATGCATATTAAACTCTTCTAGGATATCTCTCATTCTGCAGCTCTGGGGTGGGAGTGGGGGCAGGATGATAGTAACCAACCAGCTGGGGAGTGAGGTTTCATTTCCCCCTCCTTGTAGCACTCCTAATCAGATGAATGATTTTCTTAAACACACATTCCCCTTGTTTTTTTTGGGGGGGGAGTGGGGGTGGTATCAGGGGTAGGGAGAAATATGCCCTCTTCCCTATCCAATGGCAAGGATGCGGGGAGACATGTATAACTTTTGGCCATGTGTCCTGTGTCCCACAAGATACCTTATATAATGTGAGATAAGGAGGATACCTGGGCTGGTTGAGGGTAGTGAGACAAGTTTGCAACCTTGCGATAGGCCCCCTGGGCCACTTTCTAAAGTGAAGTCAACTTTAGACTTCACTTGTAGGTCTAAAGTACATGATGTTTCACTTCTGGTTCCTAACTCTGAGGTTACAGGGAGAGACCCACTCTGTTCTACTTCATGTATCACAGTTCCTGAAATGCTATTGGTTAGAGGTCCTTTGGGCAAACAACTGACCTTTTCTGCAAATCCTTCTTATCTAACAAGGCCCAGCCTAAATGTCACCTCCAAAACTTTCCTCAACTTCCACCCCTAGGAGAGTAACATTCTCTTAGTACTTATTTTGTCATAGGACTTCTCAGACTATATTGTAATTAATTATTATGATCATTTTACATTTCTCTCCTGTATCTTGATGGCTAGCATGGGGTCTTACTGATCTTTCATCCTCAGTGCTCAATAATGGGCATTTATTATCCTTAATAATGTGTGTTTTGGGGGGATGAGGAGAATTCAGAGAGCCATTGTAATTAGGAAGACACCATGGTTTCCAATACAGACAGGCATTATTATTGCCATGTTACAGTTGAGGAGACTAAGCCACAGAGAGTTTTAGTAGCCCCAAATAATAGTTAAATGGCAGAACCACAGTCAAACTCCAAAGACAGTGGTCTATACTAGTACACATTACTGTCAGGCTACATCCAAATTCTTAGAAAATAATTTGGACTCATCTCTGGGTACAGATAAATGAGCTTTTGAGGTCACAGAATTCTGCTTCATCTAGTGTGGCACCCATAATCCCAATTTCATTAGCACAGAATAACTGCTTTGAGCTAAGCAACTCACTCTAGAGGCTTCTGAGTACTCAATCAGATTAAAAGTAGGTGCCATCCACCCAAAACTGTTACTTTGGTTTTAAGTGAGTTAAGGAACAGCATGTGGCCCTTATTGCTGGCTGTTTACTAAGGCCGTTTCGAGGTTGTGACAACAAGCCTGATCTGAGTATAGCACAGTGGCCTAAGAGTGAGGACCCCGGAGTGTGACAGGTCTGGTGTGCATCTGCTTCAGTACTTGCTAGCTGTTTGACCTTGGGAAAATTAACTTCCCTTTCTGAGCCTCACTTCTCTTTTCTGTAAAGTGGGGATTATAATTCCTACTTCAATGTTGGACAGACCAAATTACAATATGTGTACACATACATACCCCTGGCACAGAGCCCTTGACACTAGCAGCCACTATTGTGAATTTCTGAGAAAGGGGATGCATGTCTTTCTATTCCCTAGAGCAGGGCATCTACAGACAGCTCATGCAAAAGTATATCATTTCATTAAGGAAATATTTCAAGATAAAGAAAACTCAGAACCTGTCCCTATTTTATTCTGCTGGATATTGTAAACTGAACCATGAAGAGACTCCAAGGCTGAAGCTAGTATTACTGTCACTTCCATAGCTCTATGTGGGCTCATGATTCCCATATGGAGGTCAGGAAGCTTAGTATGTGACCAATTCTGCCTAAATTGTCATTAGCAAGGGAGGGTCAATAAAGTCACAATCTTATATACTTTCCTCACAAGGTGACAAAGAGCATAGCAGTTGTCTACAGGGGACTTTCACCACGCAAGGGGGTCCTGGTCCCAATGAGAGCCTTTACAGCATGAGAGGGTCATTATCAGCAATGGCTTGTGAGTACTCAACTGTTCCAAATATCAGCTCCACTGCTCCCTATGCTCTGAAATTAGAGCATGAGACCAAGACCTGGGTTTCTGGGAGGGGCCTGCAAGAGATAGCTGGACACCACGATAGGCATGCCTCCTTCCACCTACACCTCTTCATCTTGTACCAGATCTAGATAGTGTAGCAGGTAAGCCTAAGAATCTGAGCTCAGGAACCAGATCACCTGGACTCAGATCCTGCCTCCAACTTAGTAGCTGCATGACCGAGGACAAGTTATTTAACCCCAACATCATGTTGCTCAGGGAAGTTTCCTTTGATGACAACACAGATGGACAGAGATGGAGCTAAGATTTTTGTCTTTCTTCCCAGCATGTGCATCCTGGGTCATGACACACGTATTTGGAAGCTTAAGCCCCAGTAGGAAGCTGACCTTTCTGGATTCTATAGACCTGTGTTTAGCATTAAGTATTTTCAAACAAGCTCTCTAAGCCAAGGGAAACAGCTTCTTCTGCCTAATAATTAAGACTTCTAAAGAATGGTGGCCACTTTGAATGACAGAGAGAAATGGGGCAGGGAGAAAGGAACTGGCATATACTGGGTCAGTTCCTTCTGTGTGCCAGATTTTACCCCCCACCCCACAAGCAGATCTTCTATCTCTACCCCCTTTAAAGATCAAAAACATTATCAGAGGTTGTCTTCATTTCACACACGAAGAGACAGTAGCTTGCCCAGGTTTACACAACTTAATTCCCCAAGTCTTTCTGATTTCAAATCCCAAGCTCTCTCCTTCACATGACACTGTTTATTAGCTTTCCTTACACACCCCTGTTTACCTGATTTTAGATCCAAATATTAATATTACAGGGCTCAGGTCTTGGCCTAGGAACAAGGACTGGCATCCTCTTTTCTTCTGCCCCCAATCTTCACAGAACTATCTAGAATTCCTCATTCAGTCACACTATCTGAAATGTTAACAAGTAGAGCCTTCCTAGGGTAAAAAGCCTCCCGTCACGTTCAGATGTAGGGAAAATCCCATATTTGATTATAATAACATTTTACTTCCTCTTTCCAACTTGAAGAAAAAACTCAAGCCTTCTTGTATTACAGGTTCTCAGAAATGTTGATCCATCTTTTGTATCTAAGTTTTTATTTTTCCTTTTGCAAAAGCTGCTCTAAATACCAGCTTTGCTGCTCCGTAGGCTCAGAATGGTCAGAAGAACATTCACATTATGAGTATGACTCTGTGGAATGCTTGACCACTAAGTTTGGTAAATAGCTGGTCAGTCTTTTTCACTTTAGCCACAGTTGGGGAGGAAAGCCTCTATATGAGTGGCAGAGGCTGGCTGGCTGTTTACCAGACTAATTTCTTCTTTCTGAGGACACAGTAGCTTACATTTCCTAGCTTTCTTTGCCACTGGTTTGCTACGGCCATGCAATTGAGTTCTAGCTAATGGAATATGAGCAGAAGTGAAGCACTCCACTTCCAGGGTGAGACCCCTAACTCCCCTTCTCCCCATGCGCAGCCTTCCACTCTCTTCTTCCTATTGCTGGCATGAAGCACATAAGCAAGCTATCTTGGAAGCCATGTGTTGAAGCTGGTGAAGACTACAAGATGGAAGGAGCCTGGTCCCAGAATCACCACTTGGAGGAAAGCTGCTTGCTGTTCAAGTACACCAGTTTTGGATTTCACACAGGGAGGGAAAACCAGTAAGGGATAACAAGTTAAACCAGTAATATTTGGGTTTCTGACCCCCTAGCTGACCAACAGATCAGCTGACCCCCTTCTGATCCCCTAGCTGACTGACAGATTCATGAGAACTACTGGGGGAACCTGCCCCCAGTATTTCAGCATTGGTTCTATTTTCCATAAGTATCAGCTGGCTGAGAAATAAAGAGTACAAAGAGAGGAATTTTACAGCAGGGCTGCCGGGGGTGACATCACATATCAGTAGGACCGTGATGCCTGCCCAAGCCTCAAAACCAGCAAGTTTTTATTAAGGATTTCAAAAGGGGAGGGGGTGTATGAACAGGGAGTAGGTCCAAAGATCACATGCTTTAAAGGGCAAAAAAGCAGAATAAAGATCACATGCTTCTGAGGAAACAGGACAAGGGCAAAAGCAGAACTCCTGATAAGGGTCTACGTTCAGTGGTGCTTGTATTGTCTTGATAAACATCTTAAACAACAGAAAACAGGGTTCAAGAGCAGAGAACTGGTCTGACCATAAATTTACCAGGGCCGGGTTTTTCCCCACCCTAATAAGCCTGAGGGTACTGCAGGAGACCAGGGCGTATTTCAGTCCTTATCTCAACCGCATAGGACAGACATTCCCAGAGCAGCCCTTTATAGACCTCCCCCCAGGAATGCATTCCTTTCCCAGAGTATTAATATTAATATTCCTTGCTAGGAAAAGAATTTAGCGATATCTTTCCTACTTGCACGTCCGTTTATAGGCTCTCTGTAAGAAGAAAAATATGGCTTTTTTTGCCTGACCCTGCAGGCAGTCAGACCTTATGGTTGTCTTCCCTTGTTCCCTAAAAATCGCTGTTATGTTCTTTTTCAAGGTGTACTGATTTCATATTGTTCAAACACACATGTCTTACAATCAATTGTAAAAGGCCTACTCTTTGGTCTTTTATGGAAAAATTTGCTGACTCTTGGTGAGTATATTAAGAAAAACTTGGAAAAACCTAAATCTTCAAGAGTGGAGAATTAGAAAGTAAGACACGTTGTATATAAGACAGAGAGTGTGTGTGTGCACTTATTTGTAAATATATTGTTTGGAAGTAATGTTGTCAACATATGTTGTAGGTCTTAAAAATTGTTCAATATATAGTGTTAATCAACAAACAGGCAAATTATAAAAGGTAGACAGAATGTGATTTCGCATTTTGTGCATAAACCAACAGAAGAGGGTGCTAAGAAGCCTGTGGACCAACATGCTAAGTGTGGCTCTTTTGATGGTGGTATTATGGATTTTTAAAAGTCTTCTTGGTTTTGTATAGATTCTGACTTTCCTGTAATGAGTGTGAATAAATATGTGTTTCTTTAAAAATGTAAAAATAACTTTATCTTCCCAGATTTCTCATAATTGAAAATGTTGGAACAAATGGTCCTGGGACAGATCTTTCCTTTGAGAAGGGCAGAGGAGGGGATTCAGCTGGGTTTCTGTTGCATTTCTAGTAACACACAGTTGTGAAAGGCCAGTGTTGGCCATTCCCCAGGACAGACTGGGGTAGAGGAGGTCAGGATTTAATTACTTGAGGGACTGGGGAACAGATGTAGCCACAGCCCTTCCCGACTCACTGTTTTCCCTTCCACAGTCCCCGTCTTCTCTTCACTGATGCACATAGATGCCTGACCAGAGGAGAGACTTCATTTTCGTCCAAGGATTATCTGTTATGCTGCAGTTCTGAAATTCCCATAATGTTTAAACTAGAACACAAGTGATTTCATTATCTCCAATGTGTATGGCTTGATAGAAATATATTCCATTATGTAGCACCTTAAATCCAGATAAAACGTAAGGAATTTCTATTCCATGTTTGTATGATCAGTGCTAATAATATAAAAAGTCTAAAAAGTAGCTATTTCCTATATTACAGTATGAAATAAATATGTTGAATGATTTTTTTTGGTGGGAGGGAAGGTGTAAGACTGAGGAGGGTGCCTGTGGGGAACAGTGATAGGAGTCCTTTCTTAAGGGTTGGGTTTTATATTTGTCTTTTAAAATAGATGATATCATTAATAAATTATCTGCGGGCATCATGAAAAAAGTTTATAATGTACAACTTTATGAGCTTGACAGTTGGTGAAACACTTTTCTGTTTAAAATTTTATTTGACCCTCCCCAAAAGAAATGTTTATTTATGAGTATTAGGATAGTTCCAGTGGTAATGCCTCAAAAGAACCAGGAGGTATAGTGTTGTCTAAAATGTGGACTCAGGAGCCAGACTGCCTGGCTGTGCAAATAGCCTTGTCATTTCCTAGATATGTGGCAAATTAATTAACTTCTCAGTGTTCTTATCTGTAGAATGGGGATAATCATAATATATATCTCAGGGTTATATTAAAAATTGAAAAAGTTAATTTTGTGTAGCACTTAGAATGATATCTGGCAAATAAAAGTGTTTACAAAAGCAAACCCTATAAAAATGTTTACTCATTAAATACAATAATCTGAAGCCATTAATGATTTAAACATTTGTGGCTGACTTGATAATGTTTATGAAAATAAATACTGTATTTATAATCTTTGACCTGGTTTTACTCCTAGGAGTTTATTGTACAGTAAACATTTTCACAGGCAGTCAAAAATATTACTATAAAATCATGTTTATTACATCTATCTGTGCAAAAGGAAAAAAATTAGGCAAATAAAATGACAATCAAAAGTGGTATTAGTTAAATGAATTATAGTAAATCCGCTGATTAGTAATCATATAATCCAAAAAGAAGGAGGCATATTTACGTGACATGGGAAGATCCACAACTAATGTTAAATGGTAAAAGATATAAAATGTTATGCCCAATAAAATACTTTCTGTGAGAGAATATATGTTAATTTATGCAAGTGGCACCAATGTGGAGGGTTTATGCTAATTTCATTATACCTCACAGACAGACCTGGGCTCTCCCACTCAATTATCTGTGTGGCCTAGGGTAAGTCATTTAACTGCTGTAAGCCTCAGCCTCTTCATCTGTCAGGCAGTGATACCCTGACTACTCTGCAGGGTAACTCTGAGATTTAAACGTGATAATCTCAGAATATGCCTGGCAAACAGTAGGAGCTCAGAACTTGATGTTTTTTCCTACAGCAACTGAATGTCTTTTGGGGATAGCACTTCATGCATGAAGTTGGTAAATCCTTATATACATCAAATATTGTCAAAACATAAGTACGTGCTATTATTTTTTCAAACCTCTTTTTTTTTTTTTTTCCCCTGAGACAGAGTCTCACTCTGTTGCCCAGGCTGGAGTGCAGTGGCACCATCTCAGCTCAGCTCACTGCACCCTCCAACTCCCGGTTCAAGTGATTCCTGTGCCTCAGGCTCCCGAGTAGCTGGGATTACAGGAATGTGCCACCACGCCAGGCTAATTTTTTGTGTGTGTTTTTAATAGATATGGGGTTTTGCCACGTTGGCCAAGCTGGTCTCCAGCTCCTGGCCTCAGGTGATCCGCCTGTCTCAGCCTCCAAAAATGCTGGGTCAAAACTCTTATATCCAGTAAAACAGCCTCACTGGGTCAATGGATATCATGTGGCTGCCTAACATTTTTACTTTATAAAAGGTCCTCATGAGGCCATTCGAAAGTATGAATCAAAACACTTTAAGATGAACAGGGCCATAAGTTTGTATGAGACTTGTCAGTGGACCTTCTGATGAAGACCAAAATAATTGCAATTTCACGTTTCATGTGTGAACATGGCCAGCAGCCATGTTCACACATGAAACAGGACAATGACAACAGCACCAGGAATAGCTGTCCCCGGTCAGATGCCCTCATGAGCCCAGCTCCACAGGATGGGACCACCAGGCCCTGCTTAGGGGAAAGGAGGGGGGTTTGTGGAGGAAGCCCAGCCAGCCAGCCAACGAGAGATGGGAAAAACCCATTGGGAAGAACTTGCTTGCTCTAGCTGGACTTTGCAAAGAACAGGAAAAGATGAGTCTGCACAGACAGAAATGGTCCTGAGTGGGGAGCTTGGCCGTGGGCATGACTCAGGGCATGGTCAGCAGCTGCCATACCAGGACACACGATATGCAAAGATCCTGGGTGGTTGGTTCTTAAAGGTTTCGTGCCTTGAGAAAACTAAAGGATGCGGACGTGGGCAGAAGGTGGCTCTTTAAAAGTGCTTCAGGCAAGGAGGCAGTATGGCATGGTGGAAAGTGGTCTGGATTGGAGTTGAAGAGACCAGCCTTGCCATTTATTTTTTTAACAGATCACTTCACCTACTGGGCCCTAATTTCCATGTCTGTGCAATGAGAATGACATTATAACTAAGATGTAACATGAAATGAAAGCACAAGTATAAGATCTCCCCATACTTTCATCTCATCCACTCTAACCAGGGCTGACATGTATGATTTTCCAGGCTGTGCACTGAACAACTATGTCTGGTGGCCAGGATGAGTGGGACCATCATCCATCTCCAGTGTCATTTCTGCAGTGCTCCAGTGGCCTGGCACTGCCTACACCTAGAGGGAGGGACACTTTTCCTAAATAGGATACAGGTGCTGACTGTTTACCCATGGGACTCTGTCTACTGGAAGGGGGCCTTTTTCTAGTTCTCACAGAAGCGTCATTTGAACTAGTGGTGGTCTTCATCCAGCCTGCCATGACTTTCTGCATTCGAATGCCGGCTGTTTATACACACATTTCTCACCCTCTATAGAGCGGAGGCTATGCTTTTCCTGTCTGGAACCAACTACTCTTTAGTAAAAACTGGGGACAATTGTAGGCATGAAAACCTAATGGGACTCTGTTTATTCTGGGAATAGGGTAGAGATGAATCTGCCTGGGATGTGGGAAAGGAAGAAAGCCCTTGACTCATCCCTTTAAGAGAAGGGGCTTTTGGCAATCTGGGGTCTTTATCTCTTCTGAGTTCCTGGCTGACACTGATGTTTTAAAGGCTAACACAATTTGGAAGTTCCAACTCCCAGGCTGACCATTAACTCCATCGCATGCCACAAGCACCCCAGGAAGCCAGGGTTGGAACCCAGAGCCAGGGAGAGGGGTGGCAGCCCAGGCTCGCAGGAGCCAGTTTCCTAAGCCTGGAGCATGTCAGGCAGAATCAGACAACGCCTGTCCTGAGTGTGGTGGAGCTGTGCTGTCCTGGAGGTGAAGAATCATACACAGAAAGGAGCACCCGAGAAATGCCCTCAGGCTAGGAGGAGAAATCCACATGACCACCGTGGAAAGTGTGAGCTTTGGTGTGGAATTTTTACTCTTTGATGATTTGAGCACTTTTCATCACCACAGTGGGCCGAGGACCTGCCCCAGTCTGGCTCTGTTGTAAGGTGCAGGCAACCCTGCTCCCCCGCCCCAGGACTGAACCAGGATGAAGACGTATCCAGGAAAGCCACTGTGGCCAGCCTGAGCATAGCAGAGACTGCGACTCCCTGCCCAGCGGAAATACACTATACTGCAAGATGCCAGAACGAGCCACTCGAATCCTCTCTTTCGGGAAGTCAAAAGTACGGTGAGGCATGAGAAGGATCTCCAGCTCCAATTTGTTCTCCCTCTTGTGGCTGAACACACTGTTACCAGATGCTTATGAAACCATTTTCATATGGTACAAGCCCATGTGGAAGAAATGAGAGCTCTGTGAACTTCTATCCATCTTCTGTTCTCTCCTGACAATGCATCTCCATCACTAATGGTGGCCTCTGGGTTTTACTTTCTTCTGTGCACAAAGAAGACAACTGGTGGCACCTGTACATAGAGAATTCCAGAGGCAGGAAACTCTCCCTACTTTTGGACAGTGCACAACAAAGAGAATGTAGATGGAAGTTCAGCCAACCTGGATTTCAAGCCACCTGTAGCAACATGGCCTTAGATGAGTCACATGACTGCTGGGAGTGACTCTCTACAAGAGAGTGTGAAGATACCTAGGTCATCAGGAGGTTAAATAGAATAATGTGTGTGACTGGCCAGAGCACACAGAACGTACCAAATATGCGTTTTTTAGATTCCTTCCCAAATCTAGGAGGTGGAACTTCGCAATAAAACGCCTTAAAACCTAAAAAAACAGTTATAAATGTGCATTCAAGGTCATGGAAAAATATACATTAGGTATAAAAAGGAAGGTTATAAATGTATGTAAGACGTAACATAATAACTAGTTTGCACACACCCTTACAAAATAAAAGTTCTATAAGGATATACACCAACCAATTTACTATGGCTAACTCTTCTAGGTTCTAGGAGCTCTGACAGGTTTCTGTTGCAATTCCCAGTGACCATAACCCCTAATCCCCTAAGCCCCTAAGCCTCCCTCTTTTCTGCTCACAGAGAACTGATGAGAGGAGAGACTCAGCTCAAAAGTGTTAAGTGAATGAAATCGTTTCTTAAAATATTGGGTTTATAGTTTCCTTTTTAAAAAAAAAAAAGATATAGTTTATAAGCTTTTTGCTAGAAAAATAATAAAATCTTATTTAAAAACGTATGTTAACATTAATGAGATATTTTCCCACTTAAAATCTCATTTGATTCTGCTATCAAATAAGATTTATTCTTTAGGATGTGAGTAATTCTGGGAATAAAGCCTTAATAAATCAGGAAGGACAACATGGTCATCAAGTGCCTGGGCGCTGCAGACCCTGGTTTCCAAACCAGCTACTTTCTGTCTAACTTCTGCCAAACTACTTTGCCTCTCTGAGCCACAGTCTTCTCATGTATGAAACAGAGTCATTACAGTTCTCATCTCAGGATGTCGTGAAGAGTCAAGCTCTAGGAACAGTACCTAGCACAGCACAAGCATGATGTAAGTATTTGCTAAGTGAATGAATAAAAATTTGATGATCTTTTATTATGCTGCCTGATTTGGTAATATGTGTTAGTAAATGTTTATAACTAATTTTATCATCTCACTCTTAGGAATTTTAAAAAATCACTTCTAGAGGCGTACAAAAACACTTGCATATGATCCTGTTCATTTCAGCATTATATGCACGAACAAAAAATTGCAAACAATTAAAATGTTCACTCAAGGAATGTTGGTTAAATAGATTACAGTAAATTCATTTAATGGAGTATGACACAGTCCTTTAAAAGCATGAAGTAGGTAGATTTATAGGTTGATAGAAGTATCTATTCACAATTATTATTAAATGAAAAAATATGTTATAAAAGGTTAAGTATAATATACTTTATATAGCATTAACCTAGCATCTGTGAATATTTTCAAATACAGTCCACAGTGGCTATTTCTCTCATGCTACACAGACAGATCAGGGTCAGGATCTTGGCTCTGCCCCTTATTATCTGTAGAACTCTGGGAAATCTATTGAGCCCCTCAGAGCCTGTTCCCATGTGTATAAAGTGGTGATAATATCAATTATTTGGCAGAGTTGTTTTAGGTTTTCTTTTCTTGTCTTTTTTTGTTTTGTTTTGCTTTGTTTTGAGATGGAGTGTAGCTCTGTTGCCCAGGCTGGAGTGCAGCGGTGCGATCTCAGCTCACTGCAACCTCTGCCTCCTGAGTTGAAGCGATTATCATTCCTCAGCCTCCCGGGTAGCTGGGATTACAGGCATACGCCACCACACCCAGCTAATTTTTGTATTTTTGGTAGAGATGGAGTTTCACCATGTTGGCCAGCCTGGTCTCGAACTCCTGGGCTCAAGTGGTCCACCCACCTTAGCCTCCCAAAATGCTGGGATTACAGGCATGAGCCACCGTGCCCGACCCTATTTCAGGTTTAAATGCCATAATCTCCATGAAAATCCCTAGCAAGCACCAGGTACCCAGGGTGGTGTTTGTTCCCACAGTGACTATATGTATTTGGGGGACAACACCGGTAATGCATGAGATTCACAAGCCCATATGTAACCCACACATTGTCTGTAAAATTAATAAGTGATGTGTTACTGTTTTCAAATATAAGTAGAGACTGCTGTAAATAACACAAACTCCTATTAAGTGGCATTACTGAATCCATTAGGCATGTAGGCAGATACTTTATTACTACAAATTTAGCTATCCTATGAGTAATCTGATGTTTCTGATGTTTTAAAAGGGCCCCCATGAGGCAATTTGAAAATATGTATCTAAAGCCTTAACATTAGGCAGGGCCCTGGGCTTTGAATAAAGACTTGTTTTGAGGTCCACAAAGAGGAGACACAAGGTCACAAGATAGTCCCATGGCTAGCAAGTGGCAGAGTCCAGATCGAAAGGATGTCTGTCTGTCTCCAGACCTCGGGATCTTAACCCCCACACAATAAATCAAAATGTGTAGATGCAGCCAAAGAAGAGCTTAGATGGAAATTTATAGCATTCGATGCTTATTTTAGAAAAGAAGGAAGGCTCAAGTCAACAATCTAAACCTCAGCTTTAATAAACTAAAGAAAAAAAGGGCAAAATAAATCTAAAACAAGCAGGAGGAAGGAAGTTTTGGTAAGTTAAAGAAGCCACTCTCAAAAGGTTGCATATTGTATGAACACATGACATTATGGAAAAGGCAAAGCTACAGGGACAAAAGCAAATAGGTTGGTGGCCAGGGATTGGGGTGAGGCAAGGATGCCACGACAGGGAGCATGAAGCAGTTTTGTGGGAGTGATCAAACTGTTCGGAACATTGATTGGGGTGGGGCTACAAAATTCATAGGACAGTATACCCCCAAATAGCCTTTTTATTAAAATAATAATCTCACTGTTCGGAATCCTGATTGGGTGGGGTTACAAATCTCATAGAGCGGAATACTCCCAAACAGTCTTTTTATTAAAATAATAATCTCTCTCTCTCTCTGTCTCTCTCTCTCTCGCTCGCTGTCTCACACACACACACACACACACACACACACATGCACGCACACAATGTTTCTCAGCATGCAGACTGTGTCTGTTCACCACTGCCAACAGTATGCCAGGTATAATAAGACTAAATATGTTTTTCAGTTGAATTAAAGCCATTCATTCAAAATGAATCACTGGTACCCAAAAGATGGGGTCTAACTTACGTTTAATTATAATGGGAATAAGTAGCACTTATTGACTGCTTTTTAATTTGCCAAGTACTGCAAAAGATTCAGATGCATTATTCAAATGCATTTATAACTCTTAGCTCATTCTGTTCTTTATAACGGTATGTTTTGTAGCCATTTTTATTTCTTGGAATTTCAAGTCTTTTTGGTTCTTTTTGATTCTTTTGGCAAACTTTCTTAAAAGTACAAGATCCCAAGTTGCACAGGAAAATAATAGCAATGTAGCGGAATGACCACCAGATGGAGACAGAGAACACAAAGTTATTCAGACGCAAGGTTTTGCCAGAGTTGTTTCCCAGGCTCCGGAGGCACAACACCTGGATATGAGGCTGCTTCCATTAGGACGCTGGTTCTCAAACCTGGCTGCTCATTAAAATCACCTGGGGACATTTACACTCCTGATGAACAGCCTCCTTCACCCCACCCCTGGGTTTTGTGGTCTGGAGTATGGTCTTGCCACTGAGGGTTTTAAAAGCTGCACAAGTGATTCTAGTTGCAGACAAGCTTGAGAACCACTACTTTCAAACATGCCACAGTGGAGGGCCTCCAGCTGGTGTGTTTCAGAATCATCTGGGGAATTCGTGAAAAACAGAGACTCAGGCCGTTGTAGCCTTCATTCTTTTGAGAAGCAGTGTATTCTGAAATGATGACATACTAAACTTACAATAGTTAAAAAAAAAATCAGTACTGAATCTGAAATAAGGCCAGGTGTGGTGGCTCACACCTGTAATCCCAGCACTTTGGGAGGCCAAGGTGGGAGGATCGCTTGAAGCCAGGAGTTCAAGACCAGCCTGGTCAACATAGCAAGATGCCATCTCTACAAAAGAAAAATTAAAAAATTAGCTGGGCATGGTGGCACACGCCTGTAGTCCCAGCTACTCGGAAGGCTGAGATGGGAGGATGGCTTCAGTCCAGGAGGTCAAGGCTGCAGTGAGCTGAGACTGTGCCACTGCACCGAGCGTGGGTGACAGAGTGAGACTCTGTCTCAATAAACAGATAAATCAGATATAGTCTCATACTAGATTCTTTTCCAAACTGGGCCAGTGGGTTTCCTCTCCAGAGAAGTACAGGCCACACATGCTGGCAGATGCTGGAAGAGTTTCTAAAGCCGTGTTTGGTTGCTCCATTTTGGGATGTTAAGAAAAAGGCCCCTCAGCCCAGTGGATTCCCAGCCTTCATGTAGTCTACTCCCCAAATTTGTGTTCACTCTCTTTTATCAAAGTGTTTAAATTATTTATTTTAATTTTTAATCTGTTTTTTTTTTTTTTTTGTAGAGATGGGGGACTCGCTAGGCCTGTCTCAAACTCCTGGTCTCAAGCCATCCTCCTGCGTTAGCCTCCCAAATTGCTGGGATGACAGGTGTGAGGCACTGTGCCCAGACTAAATTATTGTAATATTACAGCTATTATAGATTAGGTTTCTAAATAACATTTGTTGTTTTTCCATATCATAAAGGTAATGAATCTCCATTGTGGAACATTTGGAAAAAACAAAACAAGACACACATGTAAGAAAAAATTACCTATTCTGCTACAACCTGGAGATAATCACAGTGCTTTTGATATGTTTCATTACAGATTTTTTCATGATATGTGTACATGTGTGTACGGGTATACACTCTTAAGTGTGCGCTTACACGTGCTCCAAATGTGTGCACATGTGCACAATCCAATATACATCGTGGGGGATCTACAAAGTTGTGGTCACAGTGTGGAGCCAGCCGCACAGGCCTCCCCAGAGACAAGGCCCTGGACTGCCCCCAAGTCCTCCTGAAAGGGACATCTGTGGTGGTGGTAGGGCCAAGATGCCATAAGCAACCACCTGGAGGCCCCGAGTACTCAGCGTGAACCAGGAAGTAGAGGGGAAGGGGAAGCGCAGAGTGAGAACCAGGAGGAATGCTTGCTTTTTTTTTCCAAGCATGAGGGACCCTTTTCTCCACTGCAGCTGACCTGATGCTTATGCTGGGAAGGAGGAGGGGCAGACTCCACCCTCCAGGTCCCTCAGGAGGAGAAAGGGACCAAAGTGGGAGACTTGGGTTTGAGGTCTGAACTTGACCCTGCACCCGCATCAGTTTCTCTGGGTGGGGGTTGGGGAGGGAGCAGGCAGCCGAGGGCCCTCACCCACTGCAGGGACTTGTGGATGATGAGTGATCCTGTAGTGAGGCTATTGTTCACGTGGTTCAGAGTGTTACGGAGAGCTTTTGTTCTAAGCTTATTTGCCTGGAGAAAGGAAAAATTATCTTATTAGCACCAAAGGGTGTGGTAGACAGAACAATGGCCCCCGAGATGGCCACAACCTAATCTCCGAAGCTGTGACTATGTCACTGACATGGCCGGGGGAACTGAGGCTGCAGATGGAGTTAAGGTGGTTAATTAGCTGACTAATTAGGGAGATTATCCTAGACTGTCTGGGTGGCCCAGTGTGGTCACAGGGTTCTTAAAAGCAGAAGAAAGGACAGAGAAGAGAAGAGTGAGTTGTCACCAAGGACGAAGGTCAAGGAGATGCAACCGGGCCGGCTGTGAAGTTGGAGGAATGGGCCACCAGCCAAGGAGGGCAGGCGGCCTCTAGAAGCTGGAAAGAGCCAGGAAAACAGGTGGAATCCCCAGGCTCCAGAAGAAATGCAGCCCTGCTGACACCTTGACATTAGCCCAGGGAGACCACTGTTAGACTTCTAACCTGCAGAGCGGCGAGATAGTAAGTGTGTTGCTCTAAGCCTCTAAGTTTGTGGTCACTTGCTGCAGCAGCCATAGGAGGCTCATCCAAGGAGGATCCCAGCTCCAGCCCCTGATGCCCTGGGGTGGGTTCTGCAGGACACCTGCCGTGGAACTGGAGTCTCCTTCCCAGGGCATGCCCTGCCTTTGCGGACTCTCCCCTCTGCCTGGAACCCATCCTGGCTTCGGGCATGCTCGTGCAGTGGCCTCTCTGAGCTGGAATATTGCCACCACTCCTTCCTCCTGTGCCAGCGACTCTGAGCTCCGTGTCTGACTCAGTCTGATGCCCGCCACCCCGGCCTAGGTTTGGAGGTCAGGCAGCCCGGGGTTTCAATTCCAGCGCTGTGGCAGCGTCAGGTTCCCCACCGTGGAAAGGACACAGGAATCCCTCTCTCGCAAGCTGCTTTCAGGAGCTTGTCTACAAGGAGACTGCTCTTTATAAAACACTGGGGAGAGTCCTGGGGACTTCCTTCAACAGGCCCTGCCGGCTCCAGTCCCACGAGTTAGGGGTCACTGAGCTCCCGTGTTGGGCACACTTCCCTGGTTACACTCACTCTTGGCTCTCACATCCCTGAGCTCCACTTGCAGCATAAAGACATCGAGGCCTGGTGTGGGGAGCCATTTCTTCCCCAGGAGTAGGTAGTGGGGCACTGCCGTGTCTCCTACAGCCCTGCCTTCCCCAGAGAAGGCGCAATGTTCCCTTCTGGGGTGGTCCTCCTGGACTGCGGTGGGCCCCAGGCATACACATTTAGGTCCCCAAGTCAACTCAGACTCTGCCCTATGAAACTAAAAATAAAACAACTGAAGTGTAGAATGCACAGAAGGAAGGAAGTCTAAGAAGTTACGATTTTTCATGGCTCAAGGTCACCTTGATGCTTTTATTTAATAGCATTTTTTTTCTCTCCTCTCCTAGATGCACCTGTTGTGTTGGTGCCTTAAGTGCATTTGCGCTCAGCCTCTTGGCCCATCTCTCATGGGAATGAGGATTCTGTGGTCAAATACATTGGGCACATGCTGCCTACTTCATCCCCCTTACTGAGAGTCGAGGAACAGCCCATCAGCACATTAAAGGCTCTGGTAAGTCCTACAGTAAAGAAACTGGTTTAACAATGTTTTCCAATGTGATCTGACCACAGTCCTTTGTTTGCACATCATAGTAGCCTCCAGCTGAGAATGCTTCTTATAAAATGCCAGCCTGGAAATTCTCCAGGGGTTTCCCCAGATCAGCAGGTAGGTTAACGCTTGAAGGCATCCTGGGTGTGGGACAGACTGGGCGCTCTGCATGGAGGTGAGTGGCTGAGGTCTCCTCAGCTTGCTTGGGCTCTGAGGGGGAGTGGCAGCTGTGGGCCTCCTTGGGTGCCCCCAGCCCAGTCCAGGCCCCATCACCGTGGGTGGGCACAGCTGGTGGGCAAGCCTGGGTGAAACTCCCTCACATTCCTGGCTCCTGGCCGCAGGTGCAGCTTGACACAGGGGTCTGCCAGCCCATTGTGGTCCATGGGCTTCAGGTCCCGGGTAGAGAACAGCAAAGGGTGTGAACGGGAAATCGGGGAGACGGAGTTGCCAGGCCCTGCAGGTGCCTGGGCCAGCAGATGCCTTTGTCCCCTGGGTCTCCTGGCTGGGTCCATTCATGGCCCCTGTCACAGAAGCCCCTGGCCCCACACCTCCAGACAGAGAGTGAGGGCGGCTCAATGCCGGTGCAATCTCCCCTCCCCCAAACATCCTGGCCCAGGGCAGCTGTCATGGGGCCTCTCAGGACAGACTTTCTCTCCTCATCATCCTGAAAGCCAGGTGGCTCACCTTCCTCTGAGCCTCCCTCCCCACCCCGCTTTGGTCAGGCCCTTCCCTCATCCTGGCTCCCCTCCCCCATCCTCCCAGCACAGCCTCCTGAGAGGCCATGTCCCTCACTGACCCTCAATCCACATAATCCCGGGTCACCGTCTGAGACCAGGCCCCATTTCTGGCCACATTTGTCACAACTCCCAGTCAGTCCACAGAGGTCACACAAGCTGATCGGCCACAGACGGTTCCTCCACAAGACGGCACCCCTCACTCACTCTGCCTTCGGTTCCTTTGGAAAACCCAGCCAAGCGCGCAGACCCAGGGACACACAGAAGGATGGGCAGATAGGGGCTTCGCTGACCTCAGCAGGCTCTTGTTTCTGAAAACTGCATTTTTTTTTCTTCTGGGCTGGAGCACAGCTGTGGCATCTGTGGGGTGCAGCCGATAACCCCAGAACATTATTCAAAGATGCACCGCAAGGCCTCTACCCAGCCGGGTCAGGGAGGCAGTGTGGCTGCTCATACCAGGCTCTCTCCAAGGGGAAGCTGAGTCTCCCTCCCAGGCTGACCCCACCTTGGTTTGGCAGAGCTCCGGGGGATCCGGGCGGGGGGGGCTCTCAACCACCTACTTCTCTGCCACTGGCAAAGGGCAGAAGTTTGGGGGTCTGGCTGGCTTGGTTTCTGGGCTCAGCCCCTGTATTCACTAGCTAGGAAGTGGATGAGTACTTTTCACCCTAAGCCTCAGCTTTATCATCATCTGCGCCTCAGCTGGGCGCAGTGGCTCACACCTGTAATCCCAGCCCCATGAGCCTGGGCACCAGCCTGGGCAACATAGTGAGACACTGTCTCTAAAAAATTTTAAAAATTAGCTGGGTGTGGTGGCACATGCCTGTGGTCCCAGCTACTAGGGAGGCTAAGGGAGGAGGATTGCTTGAACCCAGGAGGCAGAGGCTGCAGTGAGCCATGATCGTGCCACTGCACTCCAATCTGGACAACAGACTGAAACCGTTTCTCAAAATTAAAAAAAAAAAAAAAAGGGCAAGGATGTAAGAGTCCCATCTTCCCAGGGCTGGAATGAGAGGGAGGGAGATGATGTGGACACAGGTTCTGGCAGGCAGAGCCTTTCCTCCCCTTCCCTGCATGCCAGGCCCCTGTGAGATGCCAGAGAAGTGGCCGAGGTCAGGTGGGCATACGTGAGCTGTACCCTGCACTGTGGGGCTGCCTCTGGGACAGGGCCTGGCTCAGTGGCCCCATGTGCACCCACAGTGACATGGCTACTCTTCCGAACCCAACTCCCTCACCCTGGCCTCTTGCCTTTCCCACCACGTGCCTGGAGTGCAGAGTTCTGGGA
The DNA here is from genome assembly GCF_006542625.1 of Nomascus leucogenys. Taxonomy (NCBI): domain Eukaryota; kingdom Metazoa; phylum Chordata; class Mammalia; order Primates; family Hylobatidae; genus Nomascus; species Nomascus leucogenys. Next base: position 9,102,975 of record NC_044394.1, on the reverse strand, counting down.
ATCTGGTGGCCCACCCTGTGCATGGGGTCCCTGACCACTGTGTCTTATTCTCCCAATTCCTATACATTTGTTTGTTGTAGCTCAAAATGTTTTCACTGGGTCCTGTCTCTTGACACATTTCACTTGCGTATCTTTGGGCCACCAGAAGTTTTGGCATGTCTGTCCGGTGGCTCTGGTTGTCCCACCTCTGTACCCCAAGACACCCGTGAGGGCTAGGCTGGGGGCGCTGCCACACTGGGACGGAGTGATGCCTGCTCTGTCCTTCTGACCCCTGGACTGTGATGGGCCCTCTGCTGCCGCCTCTCCACTCCTTCACCTGGCAGGTCCCTGAGCACCCTGAACAGCCACACATTTGGCCAGAAGCAAAAAGACCAGTGGGCACTGCCTGAGGCCATGTCACTGTGCTGCCAACGGCTTCTGTGCCCAAACAGGTGGCTTCCCTGGCCCTGACCCGGGGTTCGCACCAGTGCCTCCACCCAGCCCTCTGTGGGGCTGCTCTCCCATGAGTCTGACCTCTGTCCACAGACGGGGGAGGGCAGGAGGCTGATTCCAGGTCAGGGAGCTGTTAGGGGGGCTCTTGGATAGACCCTCCCCAGCTAGTGAGTTCTCAAGAGACAGAAACTGACCCCATGGTTTAGGGGCAGGTCCCACGGGAGGGACAGGAGGAGTAAGCCATGAGAGGAGGCCCTGGCTGGTGCTGGCACTGAGCGGATAGATGGGGAGGGGGTCTGGCTTTGAGAGGAGAGCCTCTCCCCAAAACCCCAGCCCTGCCCCTCCCTGGGCCTCTCAGATGCTGTTGCTGGTGAAGTGTTCAGGAGATGAGATTTTGATTCTCAAGTATCATTCAGCCTGAAAAAGGAAGTTTTGACAGGGGTTGCAGTATGGATGAAGCCTGAAGACATTCTGCTGACTGAAAGAAGGTAGACACAAAAGCACAGATACTGGGTGATTGCACTTATATGAGGTTCCTAGAATAGTCACATCCATGGAGAAGGAAGCAGAATGGCGGTTGCCAGGGGCCGGGGGAGGACGAATGGGGAGCTGTTGTTTAATGGGTCCAGTTTCAATTTTGCAGGATGAAGAGGCTTCTGGAGATGGGTTGCACACAGTGTGAAGGTAGAAGGTACTGAGCATGACTGAACTGTACGCTAAAAAGGGGTGGGTGGGTGGGGAGTGAAGGAGCAAAAAGAAATGGTTGAAATGGGAAATTTATATTTGTATATTTTAGCACAATAAAAAAACCCAAGAGTCTCCGAGGACTGACAGTGCTCATTGAATGCTCACAACAGCCACGTAGAGCAGGGACAATCAACCCTATTTACAGATGGGCAAACTGAGACTGACCCTTAGAAGGGCGGACAAGCAAGGGTGCACCCCGGGGCATCCAGCCTCCCCCAGGCCCTCCAGAGGCCTGTGCCAGTCCTGCTTCATTCAGCTTGCCTACCCTGGGCCCCTCCCCACACCCCAGCCCCAGCTCCCCATGCCCCAGGACCCCAGCTCTTCCGGGAAATGCACCACATCCCCGTCCCTGCAAAGCTGGATTTACACAGAGAAAGAACTGGGGACTGGGGGAGACACCATGACTCGGGGCCTCCCATCCCCACTTCCAGTGCCTGAGGGATACACCCCTAAGTGGACCCCCAAGCAGACCCCCCATCCTGGAGAGATGCGGGGGTCTTCGCTCCGGGGGACACTGGTCATCTCCATCTTCAGCTTCCAGTGGCACATTTGATGCTAGGGAAACTCCAGGCTGGCAGCCTGCAGGCCCTGGTGAGTGCCCGGGCCCAGCGCAGACACCCCTGCTGCACGGTGGAGGGGCCCTGGGGAAGCCTGAGCGGGACTTTTCGGAAAAACGCCAAGGTTTTTCCAAAGGACAAGCGGCCCGGCCCGGCGGTCCTCCTAGTTCCTCGGCCCGCGCGCCACCCGGGAGGCAGAACCGGCCCCAGCCCTGGGCCCCCTCCCTAGCCCGCCCCAGCCCCGACCCTCCGCTGCGGTGCCCTCCCGGAGCGGCCGGCCAGCGGGGAGCGACTACGCTGCCGGCTGCAACGCGTCTCCCCCGGACGCAGCTCCGCCCTTCCCGGGAACAAAAGCGGCTGCCCGCGCCTGAGCTCCCAAAGGGCTGGCGGGCAGGGAGCGGGCGCCGCGCCGGCTCCCCGGAGCCCAGCCCCGGAAATGGGACATCCCCAGCGGGTGCCCCCAAACTTCCCACCTCTCCGGTCCGGTCGGGGGAGGGGCCGGGGCCGGTGGGCAGGGCGCGGAGAGCGCACGAAGCTCTTAGGGGGTCTGCGGCCCCGCGGCGGGGGGTTATGCCAAGGCAGAACGCGACGACGCGAGGGAGAGGGACCGAGGGCACCCCGAAGCCGGGGACCGCCAAGCCCGAGCCAGTGGAGGGGCGCGAAGTCGGCGAGTTGGAAACTTACTGCAATCGTCCGCTCGTAGCCTTCGGCGTCCGGCTTGTCCTCTGGCGGCTTGGCGGGCGGCTGCGCAGGGCTGGTTCCTGTGCTGGATCCTTGGGCTCCGAAGACATGGTCCGCATCCTTGTCGTGGTCGCGGGCGCCGTCAGAGGGGCGGCGGCGGCCGGCGCTGGCAGTGGCTGGGCGCGCGGGGGCGTCATGGGGCAGGTCCCGCGGGAAGTGCGGGAAGTAGCCAGAGATCTGCTGGATGGGGCCGGGGCACACGTCGATGGCCACATGCTCCTGCATGCAAATGGTCGCCTTTTCCCCGCGCCGACGGGGCGGTCATACAGGCAGCGCCTCCCCGCCCCGGCACGGCCTGGCCCGGAGCGACCCCCGCCGCGGGGCTCAGTAGGCCCGGCATGGCGCGGCGGGGCCTACGCGAAGGCCAGCGCCAGGGAGTGTCAGGGGCGGGCAGGCAGGGGGCCGGCCCAGCCCTCATCACCTGGCAGCAACCACGCAGGGTGAGTGTGCGGGTTGCCCAGGCACCGCAGAGCGGAGAGAGCTGCGTGGGGCCACACTCACTCGCACTCACACCGGCGGGCACTCCCTCGGGACAAGCGGGGAGCCAGCAGGACAGGGACCTGCAGAACGCACACTCACTCACACGTTCCTACAGGTGCCAGTACATGCTGGGCTCCGTTTGCTCTCACGGGACACACGCAGGTGTGCAAGGACAATGCAAGTGCACGCACACGTGTGCAGACACGTAGTGGAAGCATCCACTGGCTCACACCTGTAGGACACACACACACACACAAACATATGCACACATACAGAGTTGGTCGAGGATGCTGTAACACAGTACACCCCCAATGCACGCGCACACACACACACACGCACACGTGATCAAGGGCACCCAGGGCAGAATCTTCCATACCCCCAAGCACCCCTAACAAGACGCACAAACATGCACCCACAGAAGTAATCAGGGGACCCTGGGCACAACTCCCTCCTTCCCCGTCTACCAGGACACGGAGTCACACTCCTAGGCATGTGTGGACAGGCTGCCTACACAGGGGCAGGACATGTACATGCTCAACTGTACAAGGACACTGCGGGCAGTCTGTGCACATGTATTCTCAGGTCACATAAACACAGCACTCTGTAACCTGCAGTCAGTCCCTCACTTGGTCAGTGAGTGGGCTGAAGCACCCACTGGGACAGGGTGGCTGAGAACCAGGACAGGGCCTGGTCAGGAGGGGTTGAGGGCAGGGCCTGGGAAGTGAGTGATGCAATGAGGTTGGGCATCATTGCATTGGTACCACCCCCCACCCAACCACCCACTCCAGGCCTCCCACATAATCGGGTCACTAAACAAATCCCAGAGGGCCCGGCCCCAGCTGTTGCCTGGCTTTCCAGAAACAACTCGGTTGGGAATGGCTGCTGCTTGGACAGGTCTGTCCCCAGAAAGCCCTGGGCATGGATGGAGTCGTGTCTACCCTCTGCTTTCCACTGACACATTTATCTACCAACATTCTGTCCAAGTCTCCTCTTCGGAGCACTCACCAGAATCACCCTTAATGGAGAGTCACAGGGAGAAGACGTCCACCCACGCATGAGGAGACAGGCCTGGAACAGAGCCTTCCTGCACAGCCTCAGAAGGGACCCACCCTGCTGACACCTTGATCTTGGACTCGTGGCCTCCAGTACTGCGAGACAGTAACATTCTGTTGTTGAAGGTGCCCAGTCTGTGGTACTGTAAAACAGCCCTAGGAAGCTAACACAGCCTGTTAGCCCACAGATGGTGGAGAGATGGAATGCTCCATGCAGCTCCAGGCTTACTGTCTACAGCTCCCAAAGTGTGCTACGGGACCCTTGGGTGGGTGAGGTATGCAAGGTAATTTGGGATGGCTCGAGGTGAAGAATTTCAATTGACATAATATGTATTTATCTTGCTGGGTAAATGAGGGATCCCCAACTGTTAGGAACCAGGCTACACAGCAGGAGGTGAGCAGCCAGCCAGTGAGCAAAGCTTCATCTGTAGAAACAGCCACTTCTGCCGGGCGCAGTGGCTCACGCTTGTAATCCCTGCACTTTGGGAGGCCGAGGCGGGCGGATCACGAGGTCAGGAGATGGAGACCACGGTGAAACCCCGTCTCTACTTAAAGTACAAAAAAAAAATTAGCCGGGCGTGGTGGCGGGCGCCTGTAGTCCCAGCTACTCGGAGAGGCTGAGGCAGGAGAATGGTGTGAACCCGGGAGGCGGAGCTTGCAGTGAGCCGAGATTGCACCACTGCACTCCAGCCTGGGCGACAGAACAAGACTCCGTCTAAAAAAAAAAAAAAAGAAACAGCCACTTCCCATCCTTCGCATTACCACGTGAGCTCTGCCTCCTGTCAGACGAGCAGTGCGGTTAGATTCTCATAGGAGCATGAACCCTACTGTGAACGGCACATGCCAGGGATCTAGATTGCATGCTCCTTATGAGAACCTAATGCCTGATGATCTGTGACTGTCTCCCATCACCCCCAGATGGAACCATGTAGTTGCAGGAAAACAAGTTCAGGGCTCCCACTGATTCCACATTATGGTGAGTTGTGTAATTAGTTCATTATATATTACAGTGAAATAATAATAGAAATGAAGCACATAATAAATGTAATGGGCTTGAATCATCTCCGCATCATCCCTTCCCCTTCTCCCGGGTCCGTGGAAGAGTTGTCTTCAAGAAAACTGGTCTCAGGTAGCAAAAAGGTTGGGAACCGCTGGTGTAAATGCTTCAAGGAATAGTTAAGCAGCTTAAGGTTTACATGCTACAAAAAATACAGGTTTAAATGCTAATAAAAATGGGTGCAAATGAAAACACTCTCTTGCTGTGGTCCAAGGAATCTTAAGCATTCTATCAGAAAGACTTGCAGCTTGGAACTGCAACTGCCTTCCCACATCCACATCCACTGTAAACCCCTGCAACACACAAACACATGCACACACACATGCACATACATACACATGCATATACCTGCACACACAAACACACACACATACACACACACACACACACACACACACAATGCTTCATGCCCTCACTAGGGTGTCCTGGGAGGGAATGCATTTTTTTTTTTTTTTTTGAAATGGAGTTTCACTCTTGTTGCCCAGGCTGGAATGCAATGGTGCAATCTCAGCTCTCTGCAACCCCTGCCTCCTGGGTTCAAGCAATTCTCCTGCCTCAGCCTCCCGAGTAGCTGGGATTGCAGGCATGTGCCACCATGTCCAGCTAATTTTGTATTTTTAGTAGAGATGGGGTTTCTCCATGTTGGTCAGGCTGGTCTCAAACTCCCGATCTCAGGTGATCCGCCCGCCTCAGCCTTCTAAAGTGCTGAGATTGCAGGCGTGAGTCACCACGCCCAGCCGGGAATGAATGCTTTTAGGAGAAACGAAGACAACTCATGCCCCTCGTTCTCCTGGTGTTTGCACAGGTGCCTTCTCCGCAGACCATGCTTCAGTCTCTTTCTTAGTTATCCTTCTTACTGAGAGAAGCAGAGCCCCAGCCTGTACCCAGCTGCTTAGGGCCCAAGCCAAGTGTGCAAGCTTCCTGGGGAGGCTAGTGAGTTGAAGGCACTGCAGACCCTCCCCAAAAGAAGCATCAGTTTTTGGTGGATCCTTGAGCCCAGGAAGGCAATAGACAAGACATCACGGTTCACTGGAAGAGACAACAAAAATGCAGTGAGGAAGGGCAGTAGTCAAAGGTTTTATGCTCCACGAGAAGGGGTTCTCAGGGCTCTAAGCAGCAGGCAGACTTTATTGCATGTGTGGTTAGGTGATGGTGACCTACAGTTTTCACTGGGAACTGGGATCAAGAGTAACTCGACCTCCTAGTCATGCACGTGTCTCTCTGTTTCTTCGCGTTTTCTGTCTCTCTTCCCATCTCTGTCCCTCCTTATCCTCTCAGCCTCCTCTGTCTCTCTCCCCATCTCTCTTCCTCTCTCTCATTCCCTTCTCCTCATCCCTCTTTCTCTCTCCTTCTTTTCCAGTTCTCTCTCCCTCCTCATCTCGCTGCATGCCACTGTTCAGGCTCCTGGGGCTCCACGTGGATGGGCGGACACGGGACTCCTAGGCTAATTTTCACGGCACAAGCACAGGGCTGCAGGGCCTCGGTCCCCCACCTCCCAGCACCCTCAATGAGAGGTGTGGGGTGTGCCGTGCTCTCCTGGGTGGGTACCCCACGCTCCAGGAAGCAGAAACTGCAGGACAAAGCTGGCGCAAGTGACATGCCCGCGTGGCTGCCAGCTTCCATCTTGGGATCTGCTGAGGCCAAAGCAGAGGACACCTGCCCAGGACCGACCCCGCACCAGGGTGGGGGTAGGGGTGGGCTTGGGGGTGGGAAGGGCGATGGGAGCAGCCACTGCAAAGCAGTCCCTGGCTGGCTTCCTGCCCTGCACCCTGTCATGCAAGGCCTCTCCTTCCACCCCCACCCCTGCCCCTCACCACCTCCACCCCTAGGCTGTCCAGATCCAGGCTCCAGAAGTCTCCCAGGATCCAAGAACTAAGGGCAACCACTGGGCTCTGCAGCCCCTAGTCCATGAGTCAGCCACCCCTCTGTATGCTGACAAACCTTGGCTGTCACTTAACCTCCACCCCAAACCAGCCCCAGCCCCATCCTGCTGCAGGCCTGTGTGGCTGCTGGAGAGGCCGGGCTCCTTTCCTCACCCTGAGGCTGCCTGATATGCTTTCTGGATCCTGGAGAAAACTGACCCACTATTCTCATACTGGTGCAACATCTTCCAAGACCTCAAAAAGCTGTACCTTTTGAGCCAGTCTTTTTTCTTGTCTCCACTTGCTAGGACTGTCATTGGGACAGTCCTAGAGGGTGGTGCCAATGGATGAGTGGATGGATGGACAGTAGTCCAGGGATGATGTCCCTGTCTGTCCTGAACCGGGCCCTTCCTCCAATGAGAAGCCTTCCTGAGTGAGTATATACAGTCATCCCTTGGTATCCACGGAGGATTAGTTCTAGGGTCCCCGGGAATGCCAAAATCCATGGATGCTCAAGTCTCTGATATAACATGGCGTAGTACTTATGTATAAGCTATGCACATCCTCCCGTATACATTAGACCATTACTGGATTATTTATGATATGTAATACAATGCAGATGCTACAAAAATGGTTGTGATACTGTATTCTTTAGGGAATGATGACAAGAACAAAGTCAGCACATGTTCAATAGAAACATCATCATCCAATTTATTTTCTGAATATTTTCCATCTGCTGTTGCTGAATCTACAGATGCAGAGCTCCTGGTTACAAGAGCCAAGCGTGCTTTGAGAGTAGGGTGGGTGAGGTTGCTAATGAGTACAGGGGAGCAGGTGTTGATCAGGAGGGCCCTGCACTGGGGCATCTGGACGTCCTGCCTCAGGACTTGAGACTCCAGTTGGATGGCACAGGCAGACTCAGCCCAGGTCAAAGCCCTCCCCTTGAAGGTTCATTTTATCCCAAGCTCTTTCTGGCCCCTGGAATTTGGCATGCCCTAGGCCCTGGGTGGAAGGACAGATGAGCCAGGTTTTCGATAACATGTCTAGAAGAGTGAACCCCTACTGTGTGCCCAGCACTTTCCCCACAGGATCCTCTAGCTAGAATAGGCAAGGGTCATGGAGAGAAATACGCAGTTAAAATGTCAGGAATGAAAAAGCGATACCGTTAGAGACGCTCAAAAGACCATTAGGTGATAGTATTAGCATTTGTATTCTGAGATCCAACAGCAGCAGTCACTTCCCTCCACCCCTATGTGTATCCCAGGACCACCCTGGGCGGGGAGGGCTGAGGTTAGGGAGCACCCACGGATGCTCTGATGCCGGCCCTGGGCCTCGGGGGTGACAGTGATGAGGAACTGGGTGCACACGAGTGGGGCAGCCGGGCCTGGCCAGAGAAGCAACACACACGTGCACAGACGTGTTTACCCACGTACGCGTGTGCACGCACGTGCACAAACACATTGCAGGCAGGCATGTTGACGCCTCAGGCAGCGGAGGACCCTGACTCTGGGCCCTGCTGACCCGGGCAAGGCCCCATTGTGATGCGTGCCATGACCTCAGAATGCCCCTGGTGCTTAGCACCTATCCGCTGTCCGGCCTGCCTCTGTGTTCTATGGCAGTTACTCACAGGCAGTGGTGTTTGTGAGCAGCAGTTTTCTGGTTTTCTCCCTGAGGTTTTCCCCCTGAGAGGCAGACATAACCCAGGCCAGCTGATCAGCATCAGGTGAGTGTGACCTGCTCTCTTCCCTCCAGGCTGACTTGGGGACAGTGGCTATGGTACGGGTGGTGTTGGCCTCTGGGCAGCTACTGAGGAGGAGGGTCATCCCTGAGCCCTCACAGGGAGCCCGTTCTACACTGCCTGTGTAGATGATTTTCTCTTTCGTCCTCACGGTGGCTTCATAGAGTGGGTGCTGTTCCCGAATGTACCCATTCGACAGGTGAGACGTCTGGGGTCAGAGAGGCGATAACCGGCCCCAAAATCCAGACACGACCCTGGGTTTTGCTCTCAGCCCTGCTGTGTGCCGTGCTAGACTTCAGGCCTCAACCCTGTGACCTCCCTGCTCGAGATCCCAAATCTGCCCAGATTTCCAAACCCGATGGGGCAGAGCCTGGCCCTGGCAGAGACACTGGGATGGATCCACTGTGGGTGGGGAGAAGGGAAGGGTCCTCAGAACACACCTGGGGCCTAAGCTGGGTCCTGATGGTCACTGTGGGACCCACTGGACACACACGGTCCCTTGTCTGGGAGTGGTGTGGGGAGCCTTCTGCCCTTGGGCAGTTGTGGAAAGTGAAGGAGCCCTGGAGGGCGGGCTGAGGGGAGACTATCTTCCCTTGTGTTCAAAGGGGTCCAGGCACTGGGCTTCTCCACAAGTATTTCTTATTCTGTCTGGCCTCGCTTTCCTTTTGCCCTGAGTATTCTCAGGAGGGACGGTCCATCTAGATGTTCTCCAGGAGCAAGGACCCACTGTTCTTCATCAGTGACCCAGGAAAATGAAGACCCTCCTGTAGGGACAGCTCAGAATGGTGGAGTCCACAGTCCCTCCCCGAGAGATGTGGTTTCCATGAGCGCAGTGGCTGCTTTGGAGACAGTAGGTCATTTTCATCCCTCATCCCCAAAACCAAACACACTCCTGCTCAAATGGCGTTATTCCTAAAGCAGCTTCGCTGGTTAGACCGAAGGGCCACGGTAGCCCAAGTGATGAGCGAGGTAGAAAGGAGCAGTCAGGAGAGATCTTGTTCCCCATAGGAAACTGGGTATCTCTGTGGCCCTGAGTATCCCAGGAGGCCGATCGTTCAGAGACCTCTGGTGCCTGACCCCAGTTTGCATCCACAACCCCGGAGTAGCCCATCACAGGCCCTTCACCCTTGGCAGGTGGACACCATTCAACCCACCAGGGCAGGTATGTGCCCGTTTCATGGCTTAAGGGGAAAATGGGATTCTCTGTCCAGGTCCCACTCTTCTCGAGTCCTTGGGAAGATGCTCACCCCTGCTTGCGGCTTCAGACTGCAGAGACCCATGGAGGTGTGGGCCACGGGGTTTGGCCCCTTTTTACCAGAGTGCAGTGGTGGAATGAAGGTTACACAACCAACCAGCATCTGGGAGCCCGGCGGGAGCGCTTCAGGTGTTCTCCGAAGCTGTTGGGTACAGTGTAACCTTTAGACGATTTTGTCTCACAGGATGGACGTGGAGGATGCGGATAGTTGGTGGGCGCGGGAGCGAGAGGACATCATCAGAAAATATGCAAAGGTACAGTTCGGTCTGCTTCTTGGAGGGAGGCCTCTTCCAGTGCGCCCTGGTCAAAGGGTCCTGGGTTCCCTAGGAGCACAGAGCAGGGACGGGTGGCCAATACCCCCAGGCCCTTGCACCCTTTACCTTGGACCCCTCACCAAGGCTCCCTCTGGGTTACAGGGGCACCGAGCTGGGCTGCCAGAGGACAAGGGGCCTGTGCTTGTTGGGATCTACGGCAACATCGACTACTTGGGGATTGTCCAGTGAGTCCTCTGTGCTCCCCTCACCCCTAAAACATCTGTCTCAGCTCAGGGATGGGTTTGCTTTTAGAAAGGCCTTTCTGACACAGGACATGTCTCGCCAGCTGGGGTCAACCTCCTTTCCAGGGTCAGAACTCCCCCCTGGCTCCCCTGCAGGTCCAACCCGAGGTTGTTGTTAGGCCAGAGGTGCAAGGCCCATCTAGGGAGCCGGTGGGAATGGAGACTGGGCTAGGTCAGGCCCCTGGGCTCTCAGCAGTTCTGTTGGCAAGTCAGCACAAGAGGAGCGGGGCAGCCTGAGGGTCTGGCCCTGTCTACCAGGAGACAACCCCAGTGAGATCCAAGGGTTGTGGCCACAGGGTGAGGAGACACCTGGCCCAGCCTCGGGGCTGTTGTCCAGCAGGTCTCTCAGAGCCCACCTGCCCCTGTCCTCCCCCATTTCCCTAGAGTTACAGCCCTCACTGTCCCCATGAGGAAGGGGGAAAGGTGTGGGGACAGTGGGGGCTTTGGCTCTAAGAGAATGGGGGAGAAGTTGGGCAGGGCCCCGCTCTGGGCATCTCAGGGTGAGGCCGGGGAGGCAGCAGGGCTTGTGACTGAAGACCCTGGGTCTGGTACTGGGAAGGGATCTGGGGCCAGGTAAGAGGAGCCCAGCCTGGAGCCCATCCCTCAGGGATCAGAGGATGGAGAGACAGTGGGTCCCGGGGGAAGTAGGGTGGGAGGGAGCTGATGAGCCATGCCACTTCTGAAATGCAGGGTGTGTGGCTCAGATGCAGGGAGAGGCAGGTGGATGCTGGGAGGTCAGAGCCTGCAAGAGCCTTGGGCTGTCAAGTGGGATGGGCCCCTGGTGCACCCAGAGTACACCGGGCAGGTCTCAGGGCATCCTCCCTTGACCCTGGTGGGGTGATGTGGCCGATCCCTGAGGGATTCCTGTCAGGGCCCGGTCGCCCACCCTGGGCGGCCCCCATCCCATCTCAGGGCTGACCTTTCTCAGCTCCAGCAGAAAGCACCACCTCGAGTCCAGGATGGGCAGCCCCATTGTGCAGCCTGACCACCCCCCATGCCAGGGGCCCCGGTAACCCCGGCCAGGCTGTCCCTGCACTCCTTCTTCTCCCAGGTTCTGCCCCTCCTGGGAGTCAGCCCCACAGGAAGGCCCTTGTCCTCCCTTCCCTGTGCCTTCTCCTGGGCTGAGCCCTGAGCTGGGTAGGGACAGAGCCAGTCCTTTCTCGGGGTCGGCTCCCAGGCTGGGGCGGCTCCAGGCCCTGTGCAGGTCCTCAGCTCTGCCTGGGTTGCCTTACAGTGAGACGGAGCTGCCTCCTCTGACTGCGCGGGAGGCAAAGGTAAGAGCCTGATGCATGGAGGGGCTGGTCCAGGGATGTAGGGACTGGGCGGGTGGGCAGTGAGGCAGAGGAAGCAGCTGGCCTGGGCGGTGGCGGGTGAGGACAACACTCTGTCACTGGGAGAGGGAGCAGAGACCTGACCCCAGGTTGATTTAACTTTGGCAGTTTGATAAAATTCCAAAGTGAGAACCACAGTCCTGGCTTGGGGGTGGCTTCCCGCTTGTGTCGGGACCCCACCTAGAGGCTGGGACCTAAGACTGGTGTGTCTGTGGCCTGAGGATGGCACATCCCGGGGTCCCAAAGCCAGCCCACTGGTGCTCATTTGCTCAAAGGCTGTCAGCCCTTAGGGTCTGCCCTTCCCTGGCTCCTTCCAGCTGGGTCCCACCAGGGCTCCAGAGCCCAAGACCCAGCATCCACGGGCAGCTCTGGGAAGCCCAGCAGCTCCACTAACTCCAACATTCCTCATTTGACAGCGAATTCGGCGGGAGACAAGGAGAAACAGCAAGTGGCTGGAGATGCTGGGCAAATGGGAGACGTACAAGAACAGCGAAAAGGTAATGTGTGGAGGGAGAGGCCCCCAGAAGCACTCTCTGCAGAGACAGGGGACAGGCACCCATGGCTGTGGCCTGGCGTCAGCCTCTCAGAGGGCGCGTGGCACACTGTCCTCGCCCAGAGGACTGCAGGCCTGGTCGCCAGATTACCTGCCTATTCGTGCAAGCGTCACCTTGCTGGGAGGGAATCTGAATCTAGGGCTGGGACCACCTGGAGCTGAAGGCTAGGGATGCCCTGGTGACCCGAAGGAAGAAAAAGGTTCAGATCAGAGTTTTGACTCTGAGTGTCCATCCACTCTTTCAGTCCTGGGAAGGGAGACCCTCTCCCAGCTCGATCTCACCTCTACTGAGGAATCATGGGGCCAAAACCGACAATTCCCAGAATTCCCCGGGCTCTGGTCCTCACTGGGGTCACCCCGTGGCCTGTAACACCAGACTGTTTTCTGCCCACAGCTCGTAGATCGCACATACAAGGGGATTCCCAGGAACATCCGGGGCCGGGCATGGTCAGTCCTCCTGAACATTCAGGAAATCAAATCAAAAAACCCCGGCAAATACAAGGTACACTCAGCCAGAGCACAACAAACGGGACAGGCCGTGTCAGGGGCCCAGGTCTCCAGCTGGAGGGAACATCAAACCCACCCTGGGGGGCATGGGGGAGGATGGTAGATGCACATCCTGGGTATGGACGGTGGCATAGTCACCACAGACAAACTCGGCTCTGGTGACCCTCCCTGGCTTCAATAACAAGCCAAAAAGCAGCTTTCTGCAGAAGGAAACCTTCCTTCTTTCCTTCCTTCCCGAAGTGCTGACTGTGGGCTGACTGCCATTTGGGGCAGGGAGTCTTCCATGTGTTCTGAGGCTGCTTCCTCCTCTTGGCCCTGCCCTACAGCTCATGAAGGAGAAGGGCAAGAGGTCATCTGAACACATCCATCAGATCGACCGGGATGTTAGCAGGACTCTCCAGAACCATGTCTTCTTCAGGCATCGATATGGAGCCAAGTAAGCCTACGGGAGCCACAGGGTCCCAGCGGAGATGGGGTGAATGAGAGGGATGGGGACTTCCCTGGAGCAGAAGCCAGTGTCACCCAGGAGGGATGACAGAGCCACCAAGAGCTCTCCTGGCCCAGGGAGCAGCCGGCACCATGAACCGAGCATCTTCCTGGTTCCAAGCCCTGGGCCAGGCTGGAACATGTGGGGCCAGAGCCCAGGAGGATCCTGAGGAGACAGAAGACAGCAAAGAAAATCATGCACAATGGTGAAAGGTGCTCTCCCTGACCCACGGGGAACCGTGGTAGGACCTACGGGAGGGTGGCAGGATGGAGGGCCCATGAGCCTACCCAGACAACACTGACAGCACCAAACGCTGGGAGAATTATGGGTCCTGGAAACTCTCATCCAGGTCTGCTGGGAACATGACACGGCACAGCCACGTTGGCAGCCAGTTGGGCAGTGGCTCACAAAGCTCAATGGACTTGAACCACGTGTCCCCAAGGTGTCACAGATATTGAACCCACTCATTTGGAAACTGACATCCACATGAAACCTGCATGCCAGGTTCACTGCTTGATTCACCGTCACTCACACACCGAGCCTTCGGGGACGGCCTTCAACACGGGCATGGGGAGAGCAAGGCTGGTCCTCCCTTCAAACGGAAGACCCAGCGAGAAAAGGGAACGAGCCAGTGATGCCCGCACGGACGTGGGTGGATCCTAGATGCATTTTGCTAAGGGAAAGAAGCCAGACCCAATAAGCTACCACAGTAGGATTCCCATTCCTAGGCCATTCTGGAAAAGGCCAAACCACAGGGACTGAGAAGCAGTCTGGGTGGCCAGGGGCTGACGAATCGGGGAGAGGCTGGGTGCATAGGGGCCACTCTGGAGACTTGGAGGATGAAGGAGTCACCCCAGGAGGGGCTGGAGCGGTGGCCGGGAGACTCCGCACATTGGTTTGGAACCGTGGAGGAACTGTACACCCAGAGACTGAACTGGCGTGTGTGCAAACTGAAAAAAAAAAAAAATCATTCAGAGTGAAAAGGATCGGTCAACTCACTGTACAACTGGGCTATTTGCATGTCACATATGTGGCTTTTACTGAAACATTTCTTCAACAGTCTCAGGCCCTGAAGAGCTCACTGCTTTTCCGGTGAATCATCTGAACCTGAAATGGGATTTGTCATTAGGATTTGTAGACAAAGTGAAACTAACAGCATCTGCACAAACCAAACCATAGCCCCCTTTCTCTGTTTCCTAGGCAGCGGGAACTCTTCTACATACTCCTGGCATATGCAGAGTATAACCCGGTGAGTATTCCCGGCAGTGAGGTTCCCGGGCCGTATTTCCATATTCACAGGAGTGGGTGTCTGGTGGGGGTGTCGTTGCTTCTTTTAAAGTTGGTATTTGTGACCCACCAGGTTATAGGAGGTAGGATTCCAGCTCCCCGCTGGCATAAACCTCCAAGCAAGGGGATGGTCTCAAGGGGTCAAGCTGAGACACAAAGGAGTTGGGGCCTGGACTCCTGGTGTCACCTGGGCCTGACCACCACTTCTCAGAACAAGAAATGACGCCCTCCTCCTGGGGCTGCCCCAAAGCCTGGGAGCTCGGCAGCGTCACACGCAGGATGGTACTCTCAGGAGACATTTTGGACAAGCTGCTGAAGTGCCTGATGGACTTGGCTCTTGTCATGAAATGAATTTGCATCCTGAGGAAGCCTCTTCTTCAGAGGAAGCCTGTCCAGTCACCTCTGCCCTCTCCAATGACATGAGTCCTCCCAGGTGACCTCAGCCCTCCCAGCTGATGTCCTTCCATGGTGACTCTGGCTCTTGCAGGAGGTGGGCTACCGCAGGAACCTGAGCCACATCGTCGCCTTGTTCCTCCTGTATCTGCCTGAGGAGGACGCATTCTGGGCACTGGTGCAGCTGCTGGCCAGTGAGAGGCACTCCCTGCAGGGTAGGTGAACAGCTGCCCCTGGGGCCTCACGCAGCCAGGCCCGGGGACGGCCACCGTGGCCAGGTGATCTCGGCTTTCAGCCAAGGCACCCTCCTTGCGTTGCCGGCTCATTGGGAGCCTTTAGGACGTCTCTGCTGAGGGTCCCACAGGAGTCCGCAGCTGGCCCCCCACAGCCCAAGTCAGACACCTTTCATCCCCATCAGCAGAGGACAGACATCTCATCCTCCCCGTGGCCACCATCTGTGTCCTGGAGCCACGCCCTCCGGCTCTGATTCTGTGCAGCTGACTCTCCCCTCCCTGAGAGTCCTCCTGCCCTCCAGCTGCCTAGGCTCCCGCTGCCCTTGGTGCACATGAATGGGCCAACCAAGCCCAGGTGGCAGCATCTCCCCATCCCGTGTCCCCTGGTCCGACCCCACTTCCAGATGACCAGGAAGCCCAGTACCCACACTGTTCTGGCTGCCCTGCTGTCGCCTCAAAGTCAGGCTTGCCCCTTCTGCACCCTGGCCCAGGAGGCCTCCAGGGGAACCTCCAGCCAGGCTCCAGGGGATGTTCCCGCCCCACCTCCCCAGGGTAAAGGCCGCAAGGTGGGGTCACCAGATGGGAGGGTGGGAGGCCTTCGGGTTTGGGGGCCTCTCAAGCTGCCCAGCTCTTGCAGCTGATGGCTCCACATCTTGGGGGAAGGCTCTGATTTCATGATGGGCTGGGGGCCTCTCAGGATTCCACAGCCCAAATGGCGGGATAGTCCAGGGGCTCCACGACCATCAGGAGCATGTGGTACCCACGTCACAACCCAAGACCATGCGGCATCTGGTGAGTTTATGGTCCCTTCGGCTCTTCCCCAGAGGCCCTGCATCCCGTGGGGCTGGAGGAGCAGGAGGGCTGGAGCCCCTCGTGGGGCTGGTGACTGGCTGAGTCCCAGCCAGGGCCTGACCTGGGATGCCGGGTTCCCCATGGGCTGAGAGTTGGTTTCCTTTCCTGCCCTGGAGGAGACAGAGGCACAGGGATGGGGCCCCAGCTCCCGCAGAGCAGGGCAAAGGGCAGTGTGTCCACCGAGAGTGTGGGAAGGGGATGGTGTCGTGGGGAGCCCTGGACACTGCCCAGTGTTCTGCACTAGGCATAGGTTCTTCAGAGGCCCTGGGAGAGGGAGGTTTTTAGGGCAGCCCAGTGGCCTGAGCACCACTGTTGCTCCCATCAGGACGAGGACATAGACGCTGGTCTATGCGGGCAGCATCTCTCGTTAGGCTGGCTTCTCCGGACGTTAATGAAGGTAAGGCGGCATAGGGAGACCCTGGCTCAGGGACCCTCGTTGCCCTGCAGTGCCCTGCTTCCTCAGTCCAGCAGTCTGGCTCACCCGCAGCCCACAGGAGGCTCAGGCGGGTCCCCGAAGGACATGCAAGCAAAACCCTCTGCCCAAGACTGGGCCAGGACCCGACTTGAGAGGGCTCAGGGAAGCCTCAAGCGCTGGGCAAGCCCCTCTCTCCAGGAGCCACATCTCCACTCATATGAGTGCCCCCCATGAGGAGCTGCAAGACCTTGCCTGACCCAGCATCCTGGAGGGCCCAGGCGACGCTCATGGGGAAGGCCACTGACTCTGGGGACTGAAACCCCAATGGGCACAGCTCGAGCCACCAGCCCCAACCTGGAAGGGCCAGGTTCTCCCACGCCTGCTGTCTCCACAGATCTCTCTCGGGCTGACCCTGCGCCTGTGGGACGTTTACCTGCTACAAGGAAAACAAGCACGGATGCACATGACCAGCATTGCGTTCGAGGTGCAGAAGAGTAAGTCTACGTGTGCCTAATGGGGCCTGGGGAGCCCCGGGGTCAGACCCCGACTGGCCCCAGGGCAGCTTCCTCACACTGTCCTCACGATCCCCTGTTCTGGCTCAGAGGGAGGTCTGGCCAGGTGGGCCGGGAAGGGCACTGTGACAGCGAGCCCATCCCCCACATGACCCAGATGAAAGTCAGGAGTGTGGCGGGCACTTCCCTGTCCAGGTCGCCCCCAGTCACAGCCTCCTGTGCACATCTGTACCCCTGGGGTGGCCACAAAAGGATCCAGCACCACCCAGTGAGAGGCTGAAGTGGCCATGGGGTACGGGCTGGCCCCCTCCCAGGGAACTCTCCTGGCCTGATGTCCACCCTGTCCCTAGAGCGCCTCAAGGAGACCGGTTCCGGCCTGTGCGCATGCATCGCGAGCCAGTTCTGCCATCACTGGGCCAGGGATGATGACACGGTGCTCAAGCACCTCAGGGCCTCTGTGAACAAACGAGGGAGGAAGCAAGCGGACCTGCCACCCCCAGGTGGGCTCCAGTGCCGTGTCCCCTCCCATGTCACCCTCTGGGGCAGTCAACAGTGCGGGAGTGCCCAGGACCTGCAACCCTACTACCTGGGCCTTCCTCTTCACCTTTTCTTCCTCCTCTTCCTCCTGGACTCTAAGAAAGTACAGGAGGCCCACTGGTCCTCAGGGCAGGCACTCAGTGCCTGTGTAGTGGACGTGTTGTGCACGCAGGAAGGGGATGTGAGCAAGACCCTCCCTCAAGCCCCCCCCTCCCAACTTTCCACGGTGTCTCGCTCTCCCCCTCACAGGGCCCTCAAAGTTACTAGAGGAGCCAGACCCATTTGTGGGAGACCCCGCCTCTCCCTGCAAGCACCCACAGCCTCAGAGAGCAGCAGAGGCCCCTCACTCCTGCACGCTCCTCCAAGGTTGCCAGGACAACAAGCCTTGAGCCAGGGAGACAAGGGAATTGGGGGTCCCTGGCCCCCAGAGCATTCAGGGAGAGGGCACAGGAGGGACCCCGGGCCCAGAGCCAGAGCCAAGAATTCAGCCCGATGTGGGAACAGTCAGTCCTGGCATGGACTGGGCAGCCCAGGAGGGCAGAGGGTGACCCACATCCGGGCCCAAAAACCCACTGCAGAGACGGGTCCCCATGTGAGGTGGCAAGAGCCTGGGTGACATCCAAGGACCCTCCCACCTGAGTTCTCACTGGGGGCCATATCCCAGGCCCAATAGCCCTGCGACGAATGTGTGTGGCAGGAAACCCACAGCTAATCCCAACCCTGGGGGCAGTCCCAGGAGCCACCCGCCATGCCACGACAGCTTCCCCACGCCAGGGAGCACATACCCCTCCCTCTGGGATCAGCAGACTACAGGCTTGTCCTCAGTGTCAGGCCACGGGGGCCACACAGAGACCCCGAGGACTACAGAGACGCAGGCAGGTGGGGCCCAGCCCGGAAAGGCCTGCATGGGCTCCCTGGAGACGCTGACCACGTCTGTTTTCCTTTCAGCCAAAGCCGAGCAAGGGTCCTCGGCACCCAGGCCTGTGCCGGCTTCACGTGGCGGGAAGACCCTCTGCAAAGGGGACAGGCAGGCCCCTCCAGGCCCACCAGCCCAGTTCCAGCAGCCCATTTGGTCAGCTTCCCCGCCACTGGCACCTCGTTCTTCCACACCCTGTCCTGATGGGGCTGTCCGGGAAGACACCTACCCTGTGGGCACTCAGGGTGTGCCCAGCCCGGCCCTGGCTCAGGGAGGACCTCAGGGTTCCTGGAGACTCCTGCGGTGGAACTCCATGCCCTGTCTCCCGACGTACCTGGATGTAGGGGGCCCTTGGTTCCTCCACTGTGATTTCGAACAGAGCTACTGGGTCCGTGCCATATCCCAGGAGGACCAGCTGGCCACCTGCTGGCAGGCTGAACACGGCCGAGGGAGTGAGATTGGCTTTCGCCAAACTGAACAACGTGGGCGTGGACTTCCGGGCCCTGCAGTGCACCCAGCACTGATTCCGACCAGGACACCTCCTTCCCAGCGAGGGACGAGGAGCAGTTCACTCCCACCTCAGGGCCTTATTATTTAGTTAATAGGATTGTACTCATGTTACATTTCTCAATTTTTTTTAAGAGATAAAGTCTCACTCTGTCCCCCAGGCTGGAGTGCGGTGGTGCAATCACGGCTCACTGCTTCCTGGAACTCGTGGGCTCCAGCAATCCTCCTGCCTCAGCCTCCTGACTAGGTGGGACTATAGGCACACGCCACCGTGCCTGGCTAATTTCTTTGACTTTTCTCTGGAGACTGGGTCCACCTATGTTTCCCAGGCTGGTCTCAGACTTCTAGACTCAATTGAACCTGAACCTCCCGCCTCGACCTCTCAAATTGCTGGGATTACAGGTGTGAGCCACCACACCCGGCCTAAATTTCTTACGTGCCATGCTACTACAAAACGTCATTATTAGGGGAAGCAGGATGGAAGGTGTAGGGGAGGACACTGTAGCGTCTTTACAATATTTCTGTATATCTAAAATCATTTCAACAGAAAACATTTATTTCAAAACGTGAAGGTGGTTCTCCTTCCATGAGTTTAAAGTACAAAGGCAGGCTCATGGTGTCCTCAAAACCTTCACGTTTTGAAATAAATGTTTCCTGTTGAAATGATTTTAGATATACAGAAATATTGTAAAGGCGCTACAGTGTCCTCCCCTACACCTTCCATCCAGCTGTCCCTCATAATGACGTTTTGTAGGAGCATGGCACGTAAGAAATTTAGGCCGGGTGTGGTGGCTCACACCTGTAATCCCAGCAATTTGAGAGGTCGAGGCGGGAGGTTCAGGTTCAATTGAGTCTAGAAGTCTGAGACCAGCCTGGGAAACATAGGTGGACCCAGTCTCCAGAGAAAAGTCAAAGAAATTAGCCAGGCACGGTGGCGTGTGCCTATAGTCCCACCTAGTCAGGAGGCTGAGGCAGGAGGATTGCTGGAGCCCACGAGTTCCAGGAAGCAGTGAGCCATGATTGCACCACCGCACTCCAGCCTGGGTGACAGAGTGAGACTTTATCTCTTAAAAAAAATTAAGAAGTGGGTACAACCATATTGACTAAATCCTATTAACTAAATAATAATGTGAACAATTATCTAAGGTTATGAGGGTTAGAATTATCCCATTTTTGCCTAACTTCTCATACCTGTCCTAAGATCCCACCTGGGACTCACTCTCTGCCTTCAGCTCATGTCTCTTCAGCTTCCTCCAGATGGTCCAGCAAACACACACCTGATGAGCTGGTTGCTCATACACAAGGATAGACCTGTGGGCAGGGATTTTCAAATTTATACAGTAAATGAGTTTTCCACGGTGTTCCGGAGAGCACTCTTTGAGAAACACTTTGACAGTGGATCTAGGCCTCAATATCCATCAGCTGCTGTAGCTTGAATTTTGTTCAAGCTCAGTGAACACCTGCTCTGCCAGGTGCGTGTGAAAGGGGCAAGGATGAGTAAGCTGCAGATAAAGAAGACGGGACACACAGGGTCTCTCTAAGCTCTATCCCCTGCCTTCAGCACTGACAGATCCAATCCAACTCTTAGGAAATGGTGGCCACGTGCTGGGCCAGCCCCGGGCTCTGAGGATCTGACAGTGAGTGACGCAGAGCCAGGCCTTGCCCGTGGGGAGCTCTCCAGCATACACCTCCATCTCCCTTCCCAGCGCCCTGCAAAGCAGGCATCAATGCCATTGTTAATGCACAGAGGAGGAACCTGACTGTTAGACAGAATAGATAGTAAATCCATTTAATAGTAATCATATTGTCCAGACAGAATGAGGCATATTTATGTGACATGGGAAGATCCACAACTAATGTTAAATGGTAAAAGATATAAAATGTTATGCCCAATAAAATACTTTCTGTGAGAGAATATATGTTAATATATGCAAGTGGCATCAATGCATGGGGTTTCTCCATGTTGGTCAGGCGGGTCTCCAGGTCCTGGCCTCAAGTCATCTGCCTGTCTCGGCCCCCCAAAGTGCTGGGTCAAACCTCTTATACCCAGTAAAACAGCCTCACTGGGTCAATGGATATCATGTGGCTGCCTAACATTCTTACCTTATAAAAGGTCTTCCTGAGGCCATTTGAAAGTATGAATCAAAACACTTTATGAACAGGGCCACAGGTTTGCATGAGGCTTGTCAGTGGACCTCCAGGATGAAGACCAAAGTAATTTTGCAATTTCTGGTGGAATAATTGACACTTAAGATCTTATTTATTTATCAAAAGACTGCTGTGGGGTATGAATTCTTAACCCCAATTTGCAGAAACTGAGACTTTGCCTGACACCACAGAGCTAGGGAAAAGTGGGCATAAGATCCTCACCAAGTCTGACTTCCAAAGGAAGGTTTGAAAAGAAACCTCCTTGCTACCTGCTAAATCTCTGTAGAGCCAGCAGCCATGTTCACACATCAAACAGGACAATGACAATAGCACCAGGAATAGCTACTCCTGGTCAGATGCCCTCATGAGCTCAACTCCGCAGGATGGGGACACCAGGCCCTGCCTAGGGGAAAGGAAGGGGGTTTGTAGGGGAAGCCCAGCCAGCCAAGCAACCAGAGATGGGAAAAACCCATTGAGAAGAACTTGCTTCCTGTAGCTGGGCTTTGCAAAACACAGGAAAAGATGAGTCTGCACAGACAGAAATGGTCTACAATGGCTGAATGTTTCATGTAGAAATTTTATTTTATGATTAATACACTTGTGCCATTTCTTAGAATCATTTGCTTGTTAAATTCTAGTCTATCAAGTGATACTTCTGTTGATATTTAGAGGCCCCTCAGCTAATTTCTGTGGGATTTTTGGTTATATTTAACAAGGAAAATAATATGAAATGTCTAAGGAAAAAAAGAAACAAAGCCAATTATTCCTGAGAATGTTTAAATTTATCGAAGTACACTTGTTAATTGTTAGTATAGAACCTACATTTCATAATAGAAAACCTTGGACTTGCCAGTGGTAGCTGCTGGAGTGAGGTGTTTGTCCAGTACATCCAGAACGTCGCCACAGATGAACTTTAGCTCAGTCTCAACCTGAAAAAATAAAAATAAATTTAAAAAAAATCAGATCATTGAAGTCCAGAAATTCTGTAAATTATTACACATTCTATGTACCTCTGTTTTTGTGGAAGAGAGTTTAGTGTTACAGAGAATTGGTATCCCTCTCCAAACTCCCTTCTGCCCTTTTGACACAAAAGCAGAGAAAAGCTGTCTGTCGGTTATCAAAAGTATCTTTTCCTTTCTCCATGCAATCAAGTGCTACACACACACACCACCCCCCACCCCAACACCCCCTCACAGTCCAACTGCAGAATCACCAATGACTGAAACTGAACACTGATGCTACTTGGTAAATGCTGGTCAATTACATGAATGTTTCACAAGGTAGCAACTATTGTGTCCATTTACTTGGGAAAACAGAAGCTAAGACATGTGCTCAAAGATCATCCCCTTAAAAGAACTTAATAAGCAGAGCTAGGATTTGAAGCCAGGCAGGGTGCAAGGGACAGAACAAAATTCAAACCCAGGCAGTTTGCCTTCAGTACTTACATTCCTAACAACGTTCAACAGGCAATCCCTTTAGTGGAAGAGATCCAAAACTAGTTAAGATACCGAAAATCTGTGGACCAAAGTAACTATTGCCACTCATTTATATTCATTTATAATGCTGAAAATGTACAGCACCTCTAAATGCACATACTCAGCTTGCTTCCTATTTTTTTTCTTTTTCTTTTTTTGAGACGGAGTCTTGTTTTGTCTCTCAGGCTGGAGTGCAATGGTGCAATCTCAGCTCACTGCAACCTCGGACTCCCGGGTTCACGTCATTCTCCTGCCTCCGCCTCCCGAGTAGCTGGGACTACAGGCAGCCACCATCATGGCTGGCTAATTATTTTTTTTTGTATTTTTAGTAGAGACGGGGTTTCGCCGTGTTAGGCAAGATGGCCTCAATCTCCTGACCTTGTGATCCGCCTGCCTCGGCCTCCCAAAGTGCTAGGATTACAGACATGAGCCACCGTGCCCAGCCGCTTGCTTCCTATTTTCTATGAACTCATGGCACTACTGTTGAACCTTTCTAAGTTCCTCGCATGCCCCTGGAACCTCCTTTCCACTGTAAAACATTCTTTCACTTTTTCTTCCATAATAACATTCTTATCTTAGCTAAGCAAAACAATTTTCTGAATAAACTATCTTCCTGATGACTTTTCAAATAGAGACTGCTGTAGGAGACGAAGACTTTTTGTGTTCTCCTAGCTCCTCACATCCTCAGCGACTGCTCTCCTGTTACTCCAAATCCTTCCTCCTCACAAGCTGATATTCTACATTCCATTTCTCAGTTTCTGTCATCAATAGATCTCTAGGTCCTTATCCCACATTCACTGACTATCTGTTTAAAGGTCTCACTCTGTTCCCCTGGTTACCATTCATTGTTTTACTGTCCTCAAGGGTCTGTCCAGATATCTGGTCACATTTTCCTGCTAATAACAATTTTCCAGCAAAATCACCACCTGGGTTTGTGACTTCTGTGCTGAGGTGTGGATATTTCCTACAGGGGACTTGGGAGCCTGATTCAGTAGGAGAAGTTGTTTCGACTTGGAGTGGTACTTCTTGTCTCATCTGTTAATTGTAGAGAATAGCTAATGGTTCATTGACAACCTTGGTAGCTTTTCAAAGCCAGGAAAGTCATCCAGGCAAACTGGAGATAAGACAGCAGGAAATTCTTGTTTATGTTTAAAATCTGTGTAGACATCCCCGAAGCCAGCCTGAAACTACCTCTAAAAGAGCATGGGGAAGAAGAAGTAAATGAGTCATGAAAAATCATCTCATGATTTTAATTCAGTTTGGATGTGAAAGGTAAACTTAGGGTCTTCAAAGTCCTGTGTGGCTCTAAAAAGACTTCCTTGCTTCTGTCATCTCTCTGTGCTTGAGAGAGGAATGAGTCCTTTACAATCTTTAAAAAAAACAAACAAACAAACAAAAAAAAACCTCATTCCTTGTAGTCCTGGAGACTGGGAAGTCCAAGATCTAGGCGCCGGCAGGGTCAGTGTCTGGTGAAGGCTGCCCTCTGCTTCAAGATGACACCTTGTTGCCGTGTCCTCACGTGGCCGAAGATGGAAAAGCAAAAAGGGTCCAGACTTTCTCCCTCAAACCCATTCATAAAGACATCAATCCATCCCCAATGGCCTAATCACTTCTAAAGGGCCCACCTCTTAATAATGATGCATTGGGGATTTTCAACATAAGTCTTGGGAAGGACAAAACATTGAAACCACAGCAATAACAGAATTAAGCATTTTCTGAATCAGGTTCTGGGGGTCGTTGAATATTACTTAAAAAGGAGAGTTTGAGGTGGCATGGGATGAGGTGACTCCTGCGCCCATCTGTGGTCCTGGTGATGCTGTCCATTGCTGTGGGGTGCCCACCCTCCCATGGTTAGGAGTGGGCACATAGATTGACTTGGCCAACTAGATTCTGTCCCCCAGAGTTTTGGATGGAGAGAGGCCCAGAGGGAAAAGCAGCTCCGATTTGTTCCTTCTGTGCTTGTGCCTGAGAAAATTGCCCTGTGCCCTCACACCTGCCTCGGTTCCTGTCTGTTTCTGACCCTGGTTCTTCTTCCCTGTGTAGGCTTCTCTGGGTCTGTTAATCTCCCAATACTTGCTAACATTACAGATCTGTTTCCCATGTGTCTTCTCTGAGCCTTGTTCACATTGATGTGCCTGACGAATGTCTAACATATTATGGCATGAAGCAGAAGGATGATCTGGCAGGCCTCACAAACCTAGAGTTGTCCAGGTCAGACAGGAAGATAAATAGGGGTGGCTGTCTGCAGTGTTAGTAGGGACAGCTGGGGGCTGGAGCCAACCGGAGATGTGTGCCTCATCAAAGGGACATGGGTGGCTCAGCTCCTGCCCGTGGCTTAGTGGGTTACATTCCAACGAGGTTGACTGGTGAAAGGCTCTGAAAAGGCAGTGTCCAGAAGAATTGTCCTTGTGTACAGTTGCAAGCTTGGGCTTGCAGGTAGCCTGGTTAGTTTCCAGTCCTGCCTGGACTGTCCTAGTGGCATAACCCTGGGCAAACAACTTGACCTTTTGGAGCCTCAGTTTTGAGTTCTGCACAATGGCATGGGGAATATTATCTACCCTACAGAGTGTTGTAAGAACTAAGTGACACGAGACTGGTCAGGCATTTCAACCCGGAGCCTGGCACATGGTAAGTGCTCCATAAAGGGTATGCCTGACATCTTCACGTGTGAGCAGAGAAGATTCACTATAATCACCAGGAAGATTAGATAACTCCAGGTATGATAGAGACTGTTGTTGCCCTGGGGCAAGGACCAGTGTCATGTTGTTCATCATTATGCCTTGGTTTCTGGTACAGCACAGAGGTATAAATATTCTAGTTGACTATTAAAGGACTCAAAGTATTGAAACTTTGAATCCTTATTAAAAGTGTGCAAGAAATGTTATGAAGATCTTTCATACTAAAATTCTACTATCCAGAAATGTAACAATCCACTTATTTACCCTCTTATTCATCTACTCATCTACCCATTCATCCATCCATCCGCCCATTTACCCATCCACTCATTCAACTACCTGCCCACCCATCTACTCATCCATCCGTCCGTCCATCCATCCATCCATCCACCCACCCACCCACTCATCTACCCATCCATTCACTTATCCATCCAACCATCCATCCATCCATCCATCCACTCATTCACCCACATACCCATCCATTCACTCACCTACCCATCTACCCATCCATCCAACCACCCATTCACCCTCCATCCCCTATCAAGTTAATTATGATTTTACCCATTTTGCTATTGTAAAAAGTGAGGAAGAGAGAATGAAAGGATTTTCACTATTAATACCATCACTCCAGAGATTCACCTCCTAACTCTTGGTGGGCTCATGAAGATGGTGCACGTCCTGGAAATAAAGAGTATCTGCCCCAGTACACAGGTAACCGGGCTGAAACCCCAGCTTGGCAACTTCCCGGTTAAATGACCTTGGGCAAATCATGACTTTACCATAAATTGAGCGGAAATGATATTCCCATAACTTCGGGTTGTGGGAATTGAATGAGATAGAGTAGTGTTGAGCCCATGGGACAGTATCTGGCACATGGTGAATAGTTCAGTCAGTATTAACTTCTGCTCTCTGAGACTCTTCCAGCAACGCAGAGGCTGCATAATCCCTGTTTTCCTGTACTCTGTCCCGCTGGGATGCCCTTAACAATTTGTGGGGTGAGATTGCCTTGTAACAGCTGCCTTTTCCCTGCGTGTATCTATTTGTAGCTCTTCTGCATTCTCTTTCCTCATCACAGCTACTGAGGGGTCTTTGTGCCTGGATCTTGGTCTGATGTTCCCACTTGTCAGGGACCAGTGAACTCTTTCCCTCCCCTCCCACCCCATGAGGCTGTGCTTCCCATCTGTTGGGGTAGCGGAGCTGTGACCTGGCTAACAGAAGCCCGTGTCTTTCCTCCTCTCTGGCAGGGAATCGAATCTCTTCCTGCTCGACAGCCGCACCCTCTGGGCCTCGGAGGAGGGCTGGCTGGTGTTTGACATCACAGCCACCAGCAACCACTGGGTGGTCAATCCGAGGTACAACCTGGGCCTGCAGCTGTCAGTGGAGACGCTGGATGGTGAGTCCCTTGGCCCCTGCCAGTCTTAACGCAGCCTGTACTCCTGGACTTCAGGAGGGTCTCAGTAGTGCTCATGCTTGCTTCACTACAAACAGGCTTCCCCGCCCCTCCCAATCAGTACTCCTACTCCATGTTCAGCCTTTTGATCCAAACCAGAAGCAGCCCCTTCCCCTCTTTTCACAAGAAGATTACATGTTTGGTCATAGCAGAATTGGGTAAGGCTTCATTACACAAAGGGTGGTCCCATATCAGCAGCGGTGAGGGCAGCCCTCTTATGAGAAATGCAGAATCCTGGGCCCACCCCAGACCTGCTGCATCAGAACGTGCACTTTAACTAGAGCCCCAAGGTGACACCACAGGACACAGGACATTCTGGACTGTTCCATGCACTGCAGGTGTTTAGCAGCGTCCCTGGTCTCTTACTCACTAGATGCTAGTAGCATCTCCCAGTTATGACACCGGAAAATGTCTCCAGACATTGCCAGATTGTGCCCTGTGGGACAAAATTGCCCTTGTGCAAGGCATTAGTCCTTCCACATTAGAACCTGAATGTGGGTCTGACTCCCCAATTCCTGGAGAATCCATTGTGAGTCTGCCCTCCCCCACACCTCATTCTCACCACAGTTCTGCCTCCTTTGAGAAGGGAAGAAGGAAGGATGGTGAGTGGAGAAGTGGGAATGGGCTTCTCTATGCTAATCTTTCTCCACCCCAAACAGATAACAAATGGTATCTTGTAGCTTGACTTTGCTTAAAATTCAGTGGTGATGGTTTCCAGCTGTGTAGCTTCTTCCTTCCACCAGTTTTATGAACAAAAAAATTTTTTCATTTATTTTTGAATAAACACCTTCACAATGTTTGCCTTTGGAGCTATGAGCAATACTTCTCATCTCCAGCATGCAGGTGATGAGAGGGTTTGGGTCATTGGGTTGTTACAAGATGTAATGGGTTATTACAAGATGTAATGGGTTATTATGGGAAAAGTTTTTAAAAATAGTGCCTTAATGTACATAGGATTTTCCCAGGCATCTTGGTAAAATGCAGATTCTGATTCAGCTGGCCTGGGGCAGAGGAGTCTGTGTTTTCAGACAACCACCAGGTGACAGAAGCTGCTGGTCCCTGGACCGTGCTTTGAGTAATGAGACCCTGGTCCCTACCCTGGGGACCTCTTACTGATATTAACTCAGAGGATATCCTGCCTGCACCAGCACCCAGAGGAGACAGGTGTCCAGGCAGCAGCGCCCATGTCATTATCCAGAAGGGGTAGAGACAGGGTCACCTGAACCTTGCAACCACTAGGCAGTTACAATGTGCCTGGGTGGAGAGGGGCCCCCAGCAGCTGCTGGAATTTGGAGCCTGGATGCCTAATTGTAATACACATGTAAAGGAGAGCAGTCATCATCATCATCATCATCATCATCATCATCATCATCACCAAAACTGACTTAACCAGCTCTCCTGGGATGGATGCCTAGGTGTTTTCTAGTCTTTTGGTCTCACAAACAGGGCTTCAGTGGGAAACCTTGGTTTGCAGGTCATTTTTCATTTGAGTGTAGCTCTAGGACCAATTCCTGAGGTGGCATTGTCTATTTGTAGTTTTATTTTTTTTGAGATGGAGTCTCTGTCACCCAGGCTGGAGTGCAATGGCACGATCTCGGTTCACTATAACCTCCGCCTCCCAGGTTCAAGCGATTCTCCTGCTTCAGCTGCTTGAGTAGCTGGGACTACAGGCGCCCGCCCTCACACCCGGCTAATTTTTCTATTTTTAGTAACGCATCTCTGTGGACTTGTAGATGTTGGCGAGACCTTCCAACTGGGCCCCAGTGGGTTCTGTGCTTCTCTGTCTTGCCTGTTCTGCTGGCTCAGGTGATTTTCTCTTAGTTGACGCCAGCCCTGTGGCCAGCTCCTCCTACTACCAGTCCTGCCCTCATCATTCCCCCCAGACACAGTCAGAGTCCTTTTGCCCCTTTCACCTCCAGCACCTACTCCCCCATTGTCCAGGTTATGGAGAAAGTCTCAGCATTGGTGGAGGCAGTGCTGCCTGATGAATGTGTCTCATCTGGAAAATGGGGTTAATAATAGTTTCCATCTCCAAGGGTGGTTGTGAGGGATTAGATGAGCTCATGCAAGTGAAGAGTTTAATTGCTCAGTGTGTGGTTGCTATGAAGCACCACTGTCTCTTGTGATTGTCACAATTACCCAGCAAGGTAGATGCTATGGCTCACATGCCCGTGGTACAGGCAGGAAATGGAGCTCCTGAGAACCACCGGGGCTCCATATTTCAGAGCCCACCTGAGACCCTCTCCATTCCCTGCAGCCTAGTGGATGCAAGTTGCTATCTAGAGTCAGATCAAGGATTAGATGCCATGTCCCTGACCCCCTCTGACTCCGGGACACCATCTTTGCTCCTCCTGGGCAGGGCCCTGAGGGCCGGGTGCGGTGCCACCGCCCAGTGACTTGGCTTGTCCAGGTGCTGTGCGCACCCAGGCAGTGAGTTTTGTGTGGTTGCCCAAGTCAGGGGAGGATCACCCACTCGGAATGTCAGGGAGGGGCAAAGTGTATAATGGCCAGCTGGCTGTGTGGAGTTTTGGACCTCTTGGGGATGAGCTAAGGAGCAAGTGAGTCCGGGATTTTCGAGACATCATGGCTGTGAAAATGCTTTGTTTTCCCTACCGTGGAGGATCTCAAGCCTGGCATCCATCAGGGTCACCCTAGGGGGCAAACTGCACATGCGGGTGCCTGAGCTCCATTTCAGACCCACCGTGGGGGATCTCTGATGATGCGCCCAGGAATACGCCCTTTTTCCCCAGTAGCTTTAGGGGTACATGTGGTTTTGTTTCCATGGACAAATCATAAAGTCTGAGATTCTAGTGCTCCTGTCAGCCAAGTAGTGTACACTGCACTCAATATGTAGTTTTTTATTCCTTAGCCACCTTTTAAAATAAGACTTGGGTAACTTGAGGCCTGGCCCAGTGACAACACTCTGGCAAAGTCGTGCATGGTGCTTGGGGCAGCCTGTTTATGAGATGGTGCCTGGGCTGACAGGTGCCCCTCAGGTTCTGGGTCTCAACCCTCCCCTGCCAGATCCTGCACGGGGAAGGGCAGCAGGGCCTGTGGGAGGCGGTGTGCATCCGACAAATCAGTGCACACCTGCTTTGTGCCTGGCCCCGAGCTGGCTGCAGAGACCCTGGTCCCTACCCTGGGGACCTCTTACTGATATTAACTCAGAGGATATCCTGCCTGCACCAGCACCCAGAGGAGACAGGTGCCCAGGCAGTAGCGCCCATGTCATCATCCAGAAGGGGTAGAGACAGGGTCACCTGAACCTTGCAACCACTAGGCAGTTACACTGTGCCTGGGTGGAGAGGGGCCCCCAGCAACTGCTGGAATTTGGAGCCTGGACACCTCCTGGGGCCTTAGTTTTCTCATGCACACAATGGGCATGTGGAAGATAGTAATTTGGGCCAGCGTGTTTCCATTCTAGTGGGGCGCAGCCATCAGAGACCTTCTTTCAGAAGGCTGGTGTTTAACCCCAGCCCCTGCCTGCCAGTGGTCTCCAAAACTCCAAAGCCCAGATGGCGCCCTCCTTCCCTCCCATCTGGCCATGGGTGGTGGGGGGTCTCGAGGTCAAAGTGCGGAGGTGCCCTTCTGAGACCACCCAGGAAGCGTGTGTCTGTTCCCTCTTCCTCCCAGCTGGGCCCTCCTGTGAGTCACCATGCAGAGCAGCCGCAGCTGGGGCTCTGCTCCAGGCCAGCGTGCCCTCGCGGGGAGAAGCCTATAAACTCCCAGGCACCTGCAGCTCATCAAGAGAAGGCCGAGCGGGGAGCCTGGTCTCATCTGCCTGGGGATGGGCTGGCGCTGCAGGAATGAGGGCTGGAGTCTGTTTGTCTTTCCCTTAGTACAGAAGAGAGGAGAGGCAGCCTCTCCACTTGTTCCAGCCCCCAGGCTGTGCTTCCCACCCATGGACTGGCTGTGTCCTATAGCCCATGCTGGATGCTGGTGTCAGGGACCCGGTGTGAATCTAGCATTGCCCAGAGCCCTGTGAGAAAGGAGAGGATAGAGAGGAGAGCGAGAGGAGAGCGAGGGGAGAGGAGAGCGAGAGGAGAGGAGGGGAGAGGAGAGGAGAGTGAGAGGAGAGGAGAGGAGAGTGAGAGGAGAGTGAGAGGAGCGGAGAGGAGGGGAGAGGAGAGGAGAGGCAAGGCACCCTTGACTGGAGGGAATCCTGCAGCTCGGGGCTCCTCCCACCTTGTGGCCTTAAGGCAGAGGAGCCCTCCCTGCAGGCCAGGCCCTGAGCTGCCAGTGTGGCTGCAGCTTTTAGAAGCAGGATGGACTAGCAGCCCCTGCACATACATACTCTGGCACCGCTGGCCCTGTCATAGCACAGCTCCTCAGTCACCTTTGTGTGGTCTCAGCAGCTACTCCAACTTCTTGGGGTCTTGTTCCTTTGTCTGTTCCATGAACATAATAACATCACGGATTCTGTAGGCGGCTGGAAGAAGAAAGTGAGTTCACAGAACATGCTGAATCCCGGGCCCAGCACCCTGTCTGTGCTCATGAATGTTAGATGTTCTAATTGTTGATTTATTTAGTTCTCACAATAATCCTGCCCAGGTAGCACAATTGATGTCACTAACATTTTATAGATGAGGAAATAGAAGCTGAGAAGGCTGGGGAACTTTCTCATGACTCCCGGGTGTAGACCTGGGCTTTGATCAGAGGATTGTGACTCCAACCCCCTTCCTCTTTGCTGGAAAATCTTCCAAGGAATGTGTTCATCAGGCTGCAGCCTCAGGATGGGGTTTGGAGGGACAGATGAGCCCCTGCAGGGGACCCAGCCTGGCCGTCCAGAGATAGAGACCCCAGGACCCTCTAACATGTTAGGTCTTACCTGGCTTTTCACCTGGGAAGGAAAAATGTTTCTAAAAAGAACTCAGAAGACAGTAGGCTTCTTGCAGGACTCACTGTAGGAGCCCCCTTTGCAGAAGTGACCAGGGCTGCACTTGACTTCCATGGGCTCCTCCCTCCATTACAAACAAACAAAAAAAAATTAGGGCCGGGCGCGGTGGCTCATGCCTATAATCCCAACACTTTGGGAGACTGAGGCGGGCAGATCACGAGGTCAGGAGTTTGAGACCAGCCTGGGCAACATGGTGAAACCCCATCTTTCCTAAAAATACAACAATTAGCCAGGTGTGGTGGTGCGCGCCTGTAGTCCCAGCTACTTGGAAGGCTAAGGCAGGAGAATCGCTTGAACCTTGGAAGCGGATGCTACAGTGAGCCAGATCGCACCACTGCACTCCAGCCTGGGGTGCAGAGCGAGACTCCATTTCAAAAAAAAAAAAAACAAAAAACTGGAGGCTGCAATGGACCTGAATAAATGTACTTGACGAAGTAACCCTTATCTTCCACCTGTTTTACATTCTCCATACATGTCCTAGTGACTCCCCTAGAAAATTTACTGCCCCTGGCCAGATACTTTTTGTCCTGTCATTTCTTTTCAAATGTATCATTTTTTGTCTAAAAATACAAAAGCATCTTGCTTTGGCTACTTATTCAGACTTCATGCTCTTGTGAATATCCCCATGTACATGTAGAACTAACACAATTTGTGTGCTTTTCCCTTGTTAATCTGCCCGGTGTCAATTTGGTTTCTAGATCTAGCTAAAGAGGCCACTAAGAGCAAAAGGGGGTTGATCTCTGGCTCCCCTAAACATGCACTCTGGTATAGAGACAAATTTGATCCTGAGACCCCCACATAGATCTGAGGCCCTTCCTCTCCTTGCCACCCTAGGTCACAAATCCCTCTGTACAGCTAGACATTATTTTGAAGAGAAGCAGAGGGAAGCAGGAAGAAATGTGAAAGATTCTGCATTTAACCAAAAGAAAATGTGTTATTCAAAAGTGACCATTTATTTATTTATTTATTTTTTTTAATTTTTTGAGACAGCGTCTCAGTCACTCAGGCTGGAGTGCAGTGGCACAATCATAGCTCACTACAGCCTCAAACTCCTGGACTCAAGCAATCCTCCTGCCGCAGCCTCCTGAGTAGCTGGGACTACAGGTGTGCACTGCCACACCCAGCTAATTTTTAAATTTTTTCTAGAAATCGGGGCTTGCTATGTTTCCCAGGCTGGTCTTGAACTCCTGGCCTCAAGCCATTTTCCTTCCTTGGTCTCCCAAAGCACTGGGATTAAATAGAGAAGTAAGCCACCACACAGGGTCAAAATAAACTATTTAAACTAAAAAAGATTGTTGTCTGGAATGACAAGTTTAATGTTTGGTTGGTTTTTTTCCTCTTATTATAGAGCAAGGTGGAAGCTTGCAAGGAAAAATTAGGTCCATGATAGAAATTAAAAAGGAGTATTTTCTTTGCATATATTGGAATTATAATGTGGGCAAATGTTTGACCCCACTATAAACATTTTTGTAGGATTATTTTTCCACACTGTGTTTTTTCTCCTGGTGTTAATATTTTTCTGCGATTTGCATGCATTACCCCTTTTTAAATTAATTGTAGTCCCCATTGTATTGACCAAGGAGCCACCAAAGTCTTTGTCCAGTCTGGAAATGGCAGGTGTAAAGCGTAAAGCAAGGGGAGAATGGGTAAGAATAGACCCAGTTCTTTGCAATCACAAGAAAGTGCCCACCCAGCCATTCTGCCCTTTTTAATTTGTTCCTTTCCTCAGATCTAAATGCACTGACAATTAGCACTATAGAAAACCATATGCATGGTGATCACCATTACTCACCGCCCTGACCATTCCCCTGGGTAACACAGAACATTTAATAGGCCTGTCCCAGCATCTGATAACAAAGGAAAAACATATGGCAGATCACCATAATGATTTTGTGTCTTTCTGTAATGATGAAAGAAAAACCTGATCCTGCATAATAATCGCTTTGTTATTCATAGAACTTAAACAGCATTTCCTCATGAATTTTAATGTGCCATCCATTTTCTCACTACTTATCCCCACAATTCTTTGTCAGCCTTTGCAGAACATTATTCTCTTATCTCTTTCTTTCTTACAGTGATGTAATTATTCTGTCTAAACCATAAGACTTCAGGATGTTGTCTTTTTACTGCATTGGTCACACAGTGCTGGTCTAGGTTGCCATAAATAATCTGAAAAGATCAAGCTGTGCACTTAGGGTTTCTGCACTTTTGTTTCCTGTATGTATGTTACTTAATTTTAAAGAGTTTACTTTTAGCATTAGGAGATATACCTAATGCTAAATGACGAGTTAATGGGTGCAGCACACCAACGTGGCACATGGATACGTATGTAACAAACCTGCGCATTGTGCACATGTACCCTAAAACTTAAAGTATAATAATAAAAAAAAGAGTTTACTTTTAAAACATTATCTGGAAATCCTGTAATCATAAATTTGTGCCTTTTAAAATAAATTATAATTAATTAGTGGCACTCATGAATCTTTTGTTTACTATTCTAAAAGTTCAGGAAGCATTTGCAATATTTTTTCTTCCTTATTCTTCTTTAGTGGGCATAATTCATATTGAAATTCAGTCCCATATTATGTGTAGACAGAGTAATCTCAAAATCACACATGACTAGACTAGATTTTTAGCTATTTAAGGACATAAACTGAGTCTTACTTATCTTTGTATTCTATGAAGTATCTATCTAGCTCAAGGACTTCTAAATAGAATGCCCTCATACTGGGCATGTAAAGGCGTGAGCCAGCACTTTGGGAGGCCGATGTGGGCAGATCACGAGGTCAGGAGATCGAGACCATCCTGGCTAGCACGGTGAAACCCTATCTCTACTAAAAAATACAAAAAATTAGCCGGGCGTGGTGGCGGGCGCCTGTAGTCCCAGCAGCTCAAGAGGCTGAGGCTGGATAATGGCGTGAACCCGGGAGGCGGAGCTTGCAGAGAGCAGAGATCGCACCACTGCACTCCAGCCTGGGCGACAGAGTGAGACTCTGTCTCAAAAAAGCAAACAAAAATAGAAGGCCCTCATAAATATTTTCTTAGAAAGTAAAAAGTATCTTTTGCAGAAAACAAATCAGTGGTTGCCAGGGGCTGAGGGTAGAAGGGGAAAATTGCTTTCACAGAGGTACAAGGGAACTTTTTACAGTGAGAGAAATATTCTACATATTGATTGTGATGCTGATTACGGTGTGCATTTGTCAAAAATTATACACTGAAAATTGGTGAATTTAAATACATGTAAATTATATTTAATTATATGTAATTATAATTAATTTATACCTTAATAAAGCTGATTAAGGAAAAGATCTTGTGATGACATCATCATTTCCTTATGGGAAATAACTAACAACAAATGCTATTAACAAATAACTGCCACATTCTTTACATGAACAAATAACCTGGTTTCAGATCAAGCCTTTAAAAATTCTTAATTTCTTGATTGAATGACCAACAATTTATTAAATATTACCATGTATCTGGTCCTGTACTAGATTATTTATTTATTTTATTATTTATTTTTTGAGACAGGGTCTCACTCTGTCACCCAGGCTGGAGTGCAGTGGTGCCATCTCAGCTCACTGCATCCTCAACCTTCCAGGCTCAAGCATCCTCCTGCCTCAGCCTCCTGAGTAGCTGGGACTACAGGCACACACCACCAGGCCCAGCTAACTTTTGTATTTTTTGTAGAGACTGGGTTTCACCATGTTACCCAGTCTGTTCTCAAACTCTTTGGTTCAAGTGATCTGCCCACCTCGGCCTCCCAAAGTGCTGGGATTATAGGAATGAGCCACCACACCCAGTTCTCTTTTCTTGTACCAATAAATGCTGTCAAATGATTATTATTTCTGATTTTTACAGGAATAACAAGTTTACACTTAGGCTCTGAGAGGTTAGGTAAACTTGTCTGAGTCCAGATATTTTATTTTTTTAAAAATCAGCTGGGCACGGTGGCTCACGTCTGTAATCTCAGCATTTTGGGAGGCCGAGGAGGGCAGATCACCTGAGGTCGGGAGTTCGAGACCAACCTGACCAACATGGAGAAACCCCATCTCTACTAAAAATACAAAATTAGCTGGGCATGGTGATGCATGCCTGTAATCCCAGCTACTCGGGAGGCTGAGGCAGGAGAATGGCATCAACTCAGGAGGCGGAGCTTGCAGTGAGCCGAGATAGCGCCGTTGCACTCCAGCCTGGGCGACAGAGCAAGACTCCGTCTCAAAAAAATATATAAAAAAATTTAAAAAAATGAAATTCTGTCTCAAAAATAAATAAAAATAAAGAAATAAAAAAGCAAAACTTTTCAGACAATTTAGTTATAAGCAAATTGCAATGTTTTATTACAATCTGACTGCAAGGAAAAGGCCTCTAGCAGACCAATCTAAATATTCACTCTTGGCAGAAATATTTTATAGGAAAACAGAAAGGTTAATCACTTTTAGATTAGATACAAAAGAATGTTTGTTTAAGGTCACTCTACTCAGTTAAATGGCCAGGTGATTGGTTTTCCCAGAACAAGTCATAATTTAAAGTTCAGAAAAATTCCTTAAGTATTTTATCAGGAATGCAATTCTCTCCCCAGAAGGAGCTTGTGAATTATATTCCAAGAAATATTCCATCCCAGTCCAGGTTTGGAACAATTTTTCTCCTATTGAATATTTTAAAATGTAGTTTTACAAGATGGTTCAATGTACTTCTTCATCTCAATTTTTAGCAGCAAATACGTTTCATTTCCTTATGTCAGTCCATATTTAAAACATAGTAATTGTTCCTTTCAGTTGTGAAACAAACGAAGGGTTGAGTTAGAGAATCACAATGGAAGTCCTGGTTTAAATAGAACAGACTGGGAAGACCTCTCTGAAGGGGTAAATTTGAGTTGCAGAAGTCATATTTAAGTTGAGGTCTAAAGGGAGACAGAAAAGCTACTCAAGCAAGATGATAAGGAAACACATTTCCCAGGGAAACAGCTTTACAGAGGCCCTTAGGAAAGGAAAGTGACTTTGAAGATGGTATTACCTGAGGAAGCCTACACAGAAGGTTGAAATTGATGCAGGAAGTTCAGAGATGGGTTCTGATTGGTCCATTCTGATGGGCTTTCTCTTCAAACCAACCCTTCGAGGTACAGTACTAAGAGTAGTATGGGAAGAACTAGGATGAGGTGCTATTACCAGAGGAAAGGGGATCAGAACCCAAGAAATGGGGAGGTGGAGGGAGTGACTCTCCTTAATATTTCCATATTCACAGACAAAAAGGAGACTTGTAGAAATAGACTCCCTGGGGGTCCACACTGCACTATCCTTGCCTGCTCTTCCTTCAGGGAAAGATGAGTGACTTACCTGATTGGTGACATCAGGATAAGCCATTAGAAGAAGGAACCAGGAGCCGTGCACTGAAAAGGGGGTTTGCTCTCTCACATATGCTTGCTATGCTATCTCTTCTGCAGTGCCAGGGTTTATGAAACAGATCTTGATCCTATGCACCACTGGCTTAAGGAGTGTCTTCCTGGCAGAGCCAAATTTTTCTAAAGATAGATTGGAAATCCTGGATGTGAATAGAATTAGTGAAAGCCCTACTTCAGTTTTGGACTTAAGCCACATTGCTTCAACACAAGTTACAAGGAAACCCTCCCCAGATCTGCTTTCGGAGGGGTGGGATAGAGTTTGAAGGGAAAGAAAAAGAAGAGCTTAGCTCTCAGACCTCTAACATGTGGATTTTGGTTAGATATGTGAATTTCCCTCCCTCCCTTCTCTTTCTTTCTTCTCTTTCTTTTCTTTCTTTCTTTCTTCTTTCTCTTTCTTTCTTTCTTTTTCTTTCTTTCCTTCCTTCCTTCCTTCCTTCCTTTCTTCTTTCTTTCTTTTCTTTCTTTCTTTGACGGAGTCTCACTCTGTCGCCCAGGCTGGAGTTCAGTGATGATATCTTGGATCACTGCAACCTCTGCCTCCCAGGTTCAAACAATTCTCCTGTCTCAGCCTCCCGAGTAGCTCAGACTACAGGTGCACCCCACCACACCTGGCTAATTTTTGTATTTTAAGTAGAGATGGGCTTTCACCATATTGGTCAGGCTGGTCTCGAACTACTGACCTCAGGTGATCCACCCACCTAGGCCTCCCAAAGTGCTGGGATTACAGATGTGAGCCACTGTGCCTGGCCAGATATGTGAATTTCTTGAAATACAGGGCTATATTAGTTGGGACTCTTCATTATAAGGACAAAAATTCAACTCAAATAGCTTAAGCAAAGCAAAAAAAAAAAGTGGTTTATTGGCTCACATACTGGGAAGGACAGGGTTGTATGTGTCATTATGACTTTCTGCCTCTTCTTTGTCATCTCTACTTCACTTGACTTCATTCCCTGATTACTTGGTGCCTTCCAGCTTTCTTCAGGGCGACTTTAAAGGTCGGGGAAGATATAAGTACCTCAGCTTTTCTCTCCAAACAT
The DNA here is from genome assembly GCF_006542625.1 of Nomascus leucogenys. NCBI lineage: Eukaryota > Metazoa > Chordata > Mammalia > Primates > Hylobatidae > Nomascus > Nomascus leucogenys. Next base: position 9,064,885 of record NC_044394.1, on the reverse strand, counting down.
GTACACATCGAACTCTAGGGAAGATCTATGGATCAAATGGGTAAGAGTTAGTTCCCACATGGTAAGGGGCACTCAATTATCAAAATAAGGGGACGAAAAGGGCTGGGCACTGTGGCTCATGCCTGTAATCCCAGCACTTTGGGAGGCCAAGACAGGTGGATCATTTGAGGCCAGGAGTTCAAGATTAGCCTGGCCAACATGGTGAAACCCTGTCTCTACTAAAAATACAAAAATAAGCTGAGCGTGTGGTGTGCGCCTGTAATCCCAGCTACTTGAGAGGCTGTGGCACAAGAATCACTTGAACCCGGGAGGCAGAGGTTGCAGTGAGCTGAGATCATGCCACTGCACTCCAGCCTGTGTGAGAGTGAGATTCTGTATCGAAAAAAAAAATGGTGATGGGGGGGTGGGGAGGAGGAAAAAGATGCTGAAGAGACAAAAATGACAAAATTTGGAATAACAAAGGAAGTTAAGGATAAATTGTCTTATGAGAGCAACAGAAACAAAGTGTAAAAATTACACAATCCAGCTTGGCTTTACTCTCCCAGCATCCACTTAAAATACTCTGCCTAAAGAGTAATTTTTTTCATGAAATTAAACTCAGGTTATTGAGAAAATGCAGCAGGATGGGAAATAATCTTGCTTTCCTCAGAGGTGTAGAGAAGGGCAAGAACTGAAAGAGAGTTCCTCCACCACGGGCATGGAAAGGGACAGCAATGGGCACAGGTGAGGGGGTTAAATCTACCTTAGGCAGGTACAGCAAGAGCCATCAGGTAACAATCCAAGAAAAGTCAGTACCCACAGCCTGGGCAACATGGAGAAACCCTGTCTCTACAAAAAATACAAAAACTAGCTGGGTGTGGTGGTGTAAGCCTGTGGTCCTAGCTACTCAGGAGGCTGAGGTGGAAGGATCACCTGAACCCAGGTAGGTCAAGGCTGCAGTGAGCCGAGATCGAGTCGCTGCAGTGAGCCGAGATCGATTCATTGCACTGAGGCCTGGGCAACAAAGCACGACTCTGGCAAAAAAAAAAAAAAAAGCCAGGATCAGTGGCTTATGCCTGTACGCCTGTATTCCCACCACTTTGGAGGCCGAGGCAGGTGGATCACCTGAGGTCAGGAGTTCGAGACCAGTCTGGCCAACATGGCAAAACCCCGTCTCTACTAAAAATACAAAAATTAGCCGGGCATGGTGGTGCACGCCTGTAATCCCACCTACTCAGGAGGCTGAGGCAGGAGAATCGCTTGAACCTGGGAGGAAGAGGTTGCAGTGAACTGAGATCGGGCCACTGAACTCCAGCCTGGGTGACAGAGCAAGACACTGTCTCCAAAAAAAAAAAAAAAAAAGAAAAAGAAAAAGAAAAAGAAAAAAAGGAAAAGAAAAAGAAAGAGGAAGGAAGGAAGAAAAGAAAAGTCAATACCCGTCGTCTCAATACAAAGAGGATGGAATGTCTCAGATGGTAGATGTTAAGTGTTTCCCTGCATAGATCTCCAAATATGGAGAGTTATCTGTCAGATATTTAGGCTGAAGTTGTGGAGCACACCTTCTGTCCCTAGGTATGATAAGAATAGAGACTGATAGGAACAAGGCAGGCCTCCAGGTCTAAAGAAAGTGTGGTTCTCAGAAGGTTTCTAAGTCAGGGATCCAGGCACAGGGAATAGACAGGGATGTAGTTACAAAAACTGGTTACCAGAAAGCCTGGTCTTGGAGACAAGTAGGAAGTCCAGTTATTGGAGCATGTCATAGCTAGCCTAGCAATGAGTATGACTTTGTGTGCCAAATCTCTGAATTATGGACATGAGCGCCCTCCTGGGACTGAGATTTGTTTTAGGGGCCGGAAGGTTGGTATCTGTTAGGAGATGAAGGATATAGAAGTAAGGAGTTAGGCAGGTTCTGACAGACACGAGGAAAGATTTAGCTATGCAAGTTGAATAGCATGTATTTTGATCAGATCAATTCTGAAGCTATAAAGTACAATAAAGGAGATGTTTAAAAAATAAGAGGCTGGGCGTGATGACTCACACCTATAATCCCAGCACTTTGGGAGGCTGAGGTGGGTGGATCACTTGAGCCGGGAGTTTGAGACCAGCCTAGGCAACATGGCGAAACCCCGTTTCTACCAAAAATACAAAAAATTAGGCATGCATGGTGGTGCATGCTTGTAGTCCCAGCTGCTCTGGAGGCTGAAGTGGGAGGATCACTTGAGCCTGGGAGGTCAAGGCTGCAGTGGGCTATAATCATGCCACTGCACTCCAGCCCGGTCAACAGAGTGAGATCCTATCTCAAAAAAAAAGAAAAAAAGGAGGAAGAGTCCACATCTAATTTGAAACACCCAGAGCTGTGGGAGTATCATGACCAGAGCATAAGAGGTACAATATTGGGGCACATTTAAATAAGGATAATTTGTATTATTGATTTGTATTCATCTCTAAGATGTGCTTCTCACTGTGAAGTTCCATGGATAAAGATTTGGCTTCAGTTTCTGTCTGGAAACCTGGCACCATTTACTTACAAATGAAAAATACAAGTGAATCATTTACATATCTCCTAGAAACCAAAGAGGTTTGTATGTTATACCTCAAGTAATTTGGATAATGCCGTGGGTTGCGTTTTTTTCTTTTTTTAAATTCTAATTAAGCTGTCCATCACTTCAAGGTGATAATTTTCTCAAGTATGCTCTTCTTAAAATGATTGCATTTTATTTAGTATCTTACAGCGTGAAGAATTTTGACTCCCAGGGAAAATCTCATGTAAGTGATCATCTGTTATTTTGAGGGGAGGAGGATAGGGAGGAGTCTTTTCTGATCCCTTCTTTTGAAAGCTATCACCCTCACACTCTATGGGATTTAGGTGGGTCTGTCAGATACATGGGTTTAAATCTAGGCCCTGCTTGATTCCCAACTTCTGTATCCTTTCTTTCCCCACAGATACCAACCATCTGGCCCTAAAACAAATCTCATCAGTTTATGAACCAGGCAGCCCAATCAGAGTGCCTAATTCTCCCTATCACACAACTGGTCAAGGAGGGAGCAAGATGGATGCAAATGCTGGGAAAGCAAGAGCTGAATTGCTAGCCACGAGGAAAACGTAAGCCTGAGCTGTTTGCTGGCCATCTTTGCTTCCACATGGGGACAGCCTGCCTGGAAATGAAGCCACACAGACAAAACAGAAGAGCAGTGAAGAGAAAGGTAAAAGGAGAGATCCCATGACATGATTTGCACTCTTAGATCCAGTTATGCCTGACGCAGGACCCACCCCTTGGACTTCCCATTTCCAGGAGCTAAAACTAGATTGAGTTGAGTTTCTTTCTGTCACTTACAGTTGACAGAAAATATCAACAATCCAGCCACATGGAGCCTCGTGGCAGTAGCGCTAACCCTGGTCACCACATGAATACTGACCAGAGGTAAGCATTATTAGTTTCTGTTTTGTTGGAGGAACATTTGAGAATCTATTTTGTGTTATGTAATCTTACTTTTTGCCTCCAATGTCTACTTGTTGCAATTGCATGCAATGAAGGAACACAAAATAGACTGAATAATAAATGGGCTTCATTTTAATTTAGCACCAAGGAGTTAATATCAAGCCACAAAACTTTAGACGTTAACTTGCTTTGCTAATCGTTTTTGATGACAATATTTTGAAAGAATTTAGTTCACATATGTGCTTGCAAATAAGGTGTAATCTTGCAAGATACTCAAGATTGCTCTGTCACTGGGCGTGAATGAATAAGGTTTCTCTGTATCACTGGGCATTTGAAAGAATGTATAAAAAGTGCAGGATGACTCCTTACTGGAATATAATGTTTCCAACTTTGCTATTCTAAAGTTCAAAGCCAGTCTGACTCTTGATCCTTAAACATGTGTTTTTTCTCCTCTCCGGAAGCTTTGAAGATCCCTTTGTCTCTGATGTTCTGAAGTTTCACAATAGTGTGTGTTGGCATGAGTCTTTCCCCATTCTTGTTCTGAGTGGATCCTTACACTCCGGAAATTGATTTCTTGCAGAACTATTTATTGATGGCCTACTGTGTGTCTGGTTCTATTCTACGCAATGATCAAACATACAAAATCCTTGCCATGGAGGATTATAGGCAGGTATTGGACATTCTGCAGTGATCCAATAGCTTCCTTATTTTTTTTCTCTTCAATTTCCACCTTCTTGTCTTTTTTTTTTCTTCTTTCTAAAAGAGTCTTCAATTTCATCTTCCAGTTCCTTTATTAAAGTTTTTGCTCCTGCTGTATGTTCAATTTCCAAGGGCTCTGTATTATTTCATAAGTGCGTATCTTCTCTTATCTCTCTGAAGATGTCTTTAACAGTTTTATTATTTATTTATTTTACTTCTTGCATTAGCTCAATATCTCTACATTTTGTTGTCCTATTTATTTGTTTTGGTCTCTGTTTTTTAATAAGAACTTTCTTTCTCACCTATTTGTATGTAGGGGGCTCCAGAACTAAGAATGTACTGACAGCTCTGTCTGAGACTATGGGACTTGTGAATTGGGCTTCATTAGTAAGGTGATTGGGCGAAACTTAAATTTCACTGAGGTTTTCCTCCCTCTATATTGTCTTATCTGTAGTTAGTTGCTAGTGTTTACACATGATGTTCTAGCCTCAAGGTGGATTTACTCTAAAATTTATTTTACTCAAGCTTGACACAGGATGTTTTAAATTTTTGTTTGTTTGTTTGTTTTTTGAGACTGAGTATCTGTCATCCAGGCTGGAGTGCAGTGGCGCAATCTTGGCTCACTGCAACCTCCGCCTCCTGGATTCAAGCGATTCCCTTGCCTTAGCCTCCCAAACAGCTGGGATTACAGGCACCCACCACCACGCCTGGCTAATTTTTTTTGTATTTTTAGTAGAGACGGAGTTTTGCCATGTTGGCCAGGCTGGACTTGAACTCCTGACCTCAGGTGATCCGCCCACCTTGGCCTCCCAAAGTGCTGGGACTGCAGACTTGAGCCACCGCACCCAGGCTTTAAATTTTTATTCTACGTAATAAAATCAAATTACAGAGCAGCTGCCTGGTACAATTTGTATAAAACAACTTACATTTAGGCCGGGCATGGTGGCTCACACCTGTAATCTTGGGACTTTGGGAGGCTGAGGCGGTTGGATCACTTGAAGTCAGGAGTTTGAGACCAGCCTGGTCAACATGGCAAAATCCTGTCTCTACTAAAAATACAAAAATTAGCCAGGCATGGTGGTGCATGCCTGTAATCCCAGCTACTTGGAAGGCTGAGGCAGGAGAATTAATGGAACCCAGGAGGCGGAGGTTGCAATGAGCTGAGATCGTACCACTGCACTCCAGCCTGGGTGACAGAGCAAGACTCTGTCTTGAAAAAACAAACAAACAAACAAAAAACAAAACCACTTATATTTGGAGAGTAAAAAAACAAAACAAAACAAAACAAAAAACAAGACTGTATTGCAGAGCTGCCTAACAGGTATGCCACAAGCGAGTTATAAATGTTCTGAGGTATAGACCCCTTCCCTTGGGTCAATAAGGTGAAAGTACATGTGTAACAACCAGCTCTCCAGGAAAAAAAGCCTTGATTTGTAGCATTTGTTAATTTTATCTTACTTTTTAGAGATAGAGTCTTACTATGTTGCCCAGGCTGGCCTCAAACTCCTGGGCTCAAGTGATCCTCCTGCCTCAGCCTCCCAAAGCGCTGGGATTATAGTCGTGAGCCATTGGGCCCAGCCTGCATTTGATAATTGTTTTTATTTCCGTGGTGTAAGTACTCCTACCATGGGCAATTTCAGACTACCAGCAAGCTGTCATTAAGTGCAGATTGGGGAAGATATGTACACAGTTGGCTCTTGGGAGCTGGTAGGAACTGGCTCAAGCACATTTCTGAACACTTAAACTCTTGGGAGTTCTGGTGGATGTCTCAGGTGCGCAGTGCCTGCCCTGGGTTATTGCCTTCTGCTGAGAGCAGTCTTGTCAATTTACCCCAATGTGCTGTTCAACTATTATCATTCATATATATATTCTTCTCATGACATGAGAAAAGCTGGGAAGCCCTGCTCCATTGGATTTGTTTTTTTGTTTGTTTTTTTGTTTTTGAGACAGAGTCTCGCTCTGTCACCCAGCCTGGAGTGTAGTGGCACAATCTTGGCTCACTGCAACCTCCGCCTCCTGGGTTCAAGTGATTCTCGTGCCTCAGCCTCCCAGGTAGCTGGGATTACAGGCATGTGCCACCACGCTTGGCTAATTTTTGTATTTTTAGTAGAGACAGGGTGTTGCCATGTTGGCCTTGCTGGTCTCAAACTCCTGACCTCAGGTGATCGGTCCGCCTCAACCTCCCAAAGTACTGGGATTACGGGCATGAGCCACCGCACCTGGCCGGATCTGTTTATTTCTAAAATATTGTGTGTTTGTATCTGTCTCCACACATGCAACTCAAGTCACTAAAATATATTAATATTTTCTTATAAGTGTATAGATGATATTACTTTTGTGGCCATACAAGAAGTTTCTTGAAGTTCGAAAAACAATTCATACAGAATATTCGACAACCCTGTTTTTCTGGATAAAACTTGAAAGCTTGGAGAAACAAAACATTATCCTACCCTCAGAGAGCACACAGTCTAGGAAGAATGATTCCATTTGAAATAACTCAAATACATTTTAAGCTCAGTAGGTTTATTAATATTAGGCAACAGTAAATGATGCTTAATATTCTTCATTTTATCTTTTAAAAATTTTGTCATTTCTATTTATCATTATTAAATAATATACACTAAAAATTGGAGAGGGAAAATGTCTTTTAACCTCACCGAATAAAAGAAAATAATTGAAACTTTAATTTTCATTTTAAAAGTAATTACATGCAGTGATAGCCTAATTTTGATGGCATGGTAGTTAACAGACAGCTGCTTTCATTTTAAGTGGAATTGCATTTTTAACAGAAACTACTCTCAGTGTTTGCTTTCATCTTCTAAATAGGAAAGCCAATTTGAGGGTTGAATATTTGGTGAGTTTGATGGACCCAATTAAGACAATTCAGGTCAATAAAAAAGTAATTTAATATGTTTCTCACTTAGCTGACTCATAAAGTTGACAATGACTCCTATCTACAATAGCTATACCAAAAAAGTCCACGATAAATTCAGCCTTCTTCTTAAAGGAAAAACAGAATACTGTAAATTTTATTCAGAACTTATATTTTTTAACTTCATTAATTGTACACAATAAATTGAAGTGACGATATTTATATAATATAGATTTCAAGATTACCTTCTCAGCATGTATGAAGATTTATTACGATGTTTCATTATAGCTATGCACCTACTTACATTAAAAATTAATGTATCACAGCAGTGTCTTTCAGGCAGTAGTTAAAGAGAAATACTTCACTAGATAGGAGAAATACTAACAAGAGGTTGCTGCAGACCCCAAAGTGCAATTTTTTTTTTTTTGAGATGGAGTCTTGCTGTGTTGCCCAGGCTGGAGTGCAGTGGCGTGATCTCAGCTCACTGCAACCTCTGCCTCCCAGGTTCAAGTGATTCTCCTGCCTCAACCTCCCGAGTAGCTGGGACTACAGACACACACCACCACGCCCAGCTAGTTTTGTATTTTTAGTAGAGACAGGGTTTCGCCATGTTGGCCAGGATGGTCTCGATCTCTTGACCTCGTGATCCACCTGCCTCAGCCTCCCAAAGTGCTGGGATTACAGGCGTGAGCCAATGCACCCAGCCTGATGATTGGGTATCTTAATTTTTACCTGGGAGGCTAGAGTCACTCTTGTGACTACGACAGAGTGGGTATTTGGTTATTTTCGTGATTGTTTAATGTCTTTGTCTGTGTTCATGTTCAGATTGAGTAAGTTGCAATCTTGTTATTGTCTTGTTCCACCATGGTTACGGAGTGACCTTGTCTGATTATTGTTGTTATTCTGTGAAAACTGCTTATCTTGCGTGAGGGAACGCTAGATAGCTGCCAGCTGCAGGCTGTCAAGGTCATTTTGTTGTGTATCACATTCTCAATCAGCTATTAAGCTTGGACTCTGACATGTGCTTGTTTCCACATAGGACTTTACGAAACCCAGGTCACAACGTGTGACCAAGAGTTAGGAAGAGGGATAGTCCCCCTGTTTCTGTAGAGTTTCCATGCAGTGACTTCGAGAGTTTGCTGCTTCAGGAATGCTCTGGGCCTGATGGCAGCACCCTCTTCGGGGCTGGAGGTCAGGGGGCGCGAGGGAGCTGCTGCCTTCCAGTGGCTGTCTAGGAAATTACATTAGTGACTGTTCCCCCAACTCATGCTTAGATTTTCTAGGAACTTCCCTGAACATGGCAAGGCAGAGCAAAAGGAAAGATTTGCCTGGGAGTAAAAGCCAGCAACTTTTCGGGTATTACTGTTAATATGGCCCCATTAGTACTCTCAACTTGGTGAAGCCTGGAAAAATGTGGATTATGTGACTTGTAGGTTTTTGATAATTATATATTGTGTTGCTTTTATAATCAAAGAAGGTATCTGTCGAAGATAGAAGAATAAGAAATTAAATATTTGTGGCCAGGCACGGTGGCTCATGCCTGTAATCCCAGCACTTTTGGAGGCCAAGGTGGGAGGATTGCTTGAGGCTGGGAGTTTCAGACCAGCCTGGGCAACAAAGCAAAACCCCACCTCTAAGGAAATTCTTTTTTAAAAATTAGATGGACATGGTGGTGCATATCTGTAGTCCTAGCTACTTGGTAGGATGAGGCAGAAGGATCTCTTAAAACCCAGGAGTTCAAGGCTGTAGTGAGCTATGATCATACCACTGGACTCCAGCCTGGATGACCGAGCAAGACCTTGTCTCTCTATAAAAGGACCATACAACTTAGAAATACAGCACAATTAAAGATAAGAGGGTTAGAAAAGTTTTTAATAGGGTTACATAAATAAAGATTAAAATTTCACTTAAGTTGGAGAGAATGCTGAGAAATTGGAATCATTGTGGATTGCTGATGGGAATGTAAAAATGTGAAGCTGCTGTGGAAAACTACGTCAGTTCTTCAAAAAACTAAACACAGAATTACCATATGATCCAGCAATTTCACTTCTAGTTATATGGCCAAAAAAATTGAGAGCAGGGATTCAAACCAACATCCGTGTTCATGGAGGCATTATTCACTGTAGCCAAAAGTGGAAATTATCAAAATGTCCGTCGACAGATGAATGGATAAATAAAATGCGGTGTATCTATTCAATGGAATATTATTCTGCCTTTTCAGAGGAAGAAAATTCTGGTACTTACTACAACATGGATGAGTCTTGAAGACATTATGCTAAGTGAAATAAGCATAAGCAAAAGGACAAATAGTGTAGGATTCCATTTATATGCGCTACCTAGCATGGTCGAATTCATAGAGACAGGAAGTAGAATGGTGGCTGTCAAGGGATGGGGAGGGGAGAATAGGGAGTTACTGTTTAATGGGTATGGAGTTTCTATTTGGGAAAATGAAGGAAGTTCTGGAGATGGGTGGTGGTGACAGCTGCACAACAATGTTAAGTGCACTTAATAACACTGAAGTGTACACTTACAAATGATTAATATAGTAAATTGTATGTTTTGTATATTTTGCCACAATTAAAAAAAAAAAGACCTGATTCTGAGCCCTAAGCCAAACCAACAGAGTTGGGGAGAACAAAGGGGGAGCAAGGGGTCAGGGTCTGAGTGTAGGCTTTTTAAAAAACTTCTCAGCCAGGCATGGTGGCTCACGCCTGTAATCCCAGAATTTTGGGAGGCAGAAGTGGGTGGATCACCTGAGGTTAGGAGTTCAAGACCAGCCTGACTAACATGGAGAAACCCCATCTCTACTAAAAATACAAAATTAGCCAGGTGTGGTGGCGCATGTCTGTAATCCCAGCTACTCAGAAGGCTGAGGCAGGAGAATCGCTTGAACCTGGGAGGTGGAGGTTGCAGTGAGCCGAGACTATGCCATTGCACTCCAGCCTGGGCAACAGAGCAAGACTCTGTCTTAAAAAAAAAAAAAAAAAAAAAAAAAAAGCTTCTCTGGAAATCCTCCCATGCATAACGAAAGTAGAGCACCCCGACCCAGATGATGTCTAGGATTCTGTTTTGCTTCAGCCATCCATGATTACAAGTAAAATGACCCGACAAGACTGCCAACATTTTACCCCAGTTTCATAAATACAAGTAGCAGCTTCCTTTGTCAAATTGTCTGAATCCACATTGCTAATGAACATACACTGCTTTAAGCTATTTTTTTCTGCTTATTAATTTTACTTATTTTCCTAAAATGAATTCATCTTTTCCACAAAGTTTCATTTGACAGATGTACAAGTTTCCGCTCAAATAAGACTTTTATATGCAACAACAGATTCTAACATAAGTTGTTCTTATAGAGAGAGGATGCTGTATGTCTACATAAGATGTTTCTTTGCCAAAGCTAATCTGTTTTGAAGCCTGGCATTTCTGTTTTACTTGTCACAAATATCCAAATACGTTTTTTACCCACGGCTTTATTTTAGAGTAATACTTTAGAATAATTTTTTCTCATAAATTATTATAAAATAATTGATTAGTAAGCATTAAAAGTACTGAGAAAGTTTTCAATAACGAACATTTGAAGTGACATAACGGACGAAAAACATGGGTTATTTTTCCAGAAGTTTAATTGTTTTATAAAATAGTTGTTTTGAAACATTTCATTGTCCTGATGCAATAATCACAGAATGTTGAGAAAGTCTACAAAATCAGGGCTAAGTCAAATTAAAGATGAAATGGAAAATATTTTTAAATGTTTCATATCTAAAATGAGAGAATTGATGCATGTGAAATAAAAAGTAATAGCTTTCTGTTCTAGGAGATTTTTAAATGTACATAACATATACATCTTCTAATGAGTTTCTTTTCATTTACTAATGAGTTTTGAGTAAAAATTATTCTTAGCAAAACAAGCTTAATTGAATTCAAGCTTCTAGAAGTCAATATTTAAAAATTTTTGCCTTTCTTTGTTAACATTCCAACTTGAAAATTTCACTTTAAAACACATAAGTTCTCAGTGAACAATGTAGTTTAAATGTGCTTTATCCCGATGATAGCTATAGAATTATTGAATCAATTTGCACTAACAAAGGAGCATATTGTTGTGCTTTTCAACCACCTCAGATACTGGATTCAGACAAGGCATTTTTCTTGAAATCAGTTCAGAGCAGTCAAAAGTCCTGATAATGAAATGTATGATTTATCTGCTTCCTGTCCTAGAAGAAAAAAAAAGTATGGTTTCAAAGAATAAACATAGTATTCTGTCTCTCAATCTCTCTTTCAAAAAAAATTTATTGAACATTTATGTGCCTTTGCTCACTCCTATGTATACAAAAAGAATATATCACATTCTTTGCCTTCAAAGAGCTCACAATGAAATGGAGGAAGTAGACAAATAAACATATAATATGCAATGATGAGCATAAACAAATAAATGCATAATATGCATATGCAATATGTTTAGATGCACATGGTATTTCAGAAGCACAGAAGAGAGGTACCTATACTGGGAAGAGAGAAAGGGAAGGAGGCAGAGACGGCTTCCCTGGAGCAGGGCGCATCTGAGCATGTACTATTTCTTTGAATTAATATAGAGAGTTTCTTATAATTTGTGATTAAAAAGCATCAAAATATACTTTTTTTTTTTTTGGAGATGGAGTCTCGCTCTGTCGCCCAGGCTGGAGTGCAGTGGTGTGATCTCGGTTCACTGCAACTTCTGCCTCACTAGATTCAAGCAATTCTCCTGCCTCAGCCTCCTGAGTAGCTGGGATTACAGGTGTGCACCACCCCATTCGGCTAATTTTTGTATTTTTAGTAGAGACAGGGTTTCACCATGTTGATCAGGCTGGTCTCGACCTCCTGACCTTGTGATCCGCCTGCCTCGGCCTCCCAAAGTGCTGGGATTACAGGCATGAGCCACCTTGCCCAGCCAACATACTTTCAATGTATTTTGGGGTTTCACTATTTTACATCTAAACATTAAGATCTGGTTTTGTATAGAAAGCATTTAGTCTTACAAAAACAAAGTAGAATGTCCTCTTTGGTTTGAACAGAAAAGGTCTCAAGAAGGAAACGGCAGCTGCTCCAGTCTTTCTCAGCCATTCCCTGTGAGGCCTACCTCTCTATCTGGGCTCTCTCGTTTTGATTCCCTTCACTAAAATTTCCACCTCTGTTCCCAGCAGTGTGGCCAACGCCCATTTGCTGAGAACCAGAGAAACAAGCCTCCCATTCCTCCATGATACCCCACGGAGTCTTGTCTAAGGAAAATTTAAAAGGAATTAATTTCAGTAAATAGGCCGAGCACGGTGGCTCATGCCTGTAATCCCAGCACTTTGGAACACTGAGGAGGGCAGATCGCTTGAGCCCAGGAGTTCAAGACCAGCCTGGGCAACATGGTGAAATCCTGTCTCTACAAAAAATACAAAAATTAGCCAGGCATGGTGGTGCACACCTGTGGTCCTAGCTACTTGGGAGGCTGAGGTGGAAGGATCTCTTGATACCTGGAGGTTGAGGCTGCACCACTGCACTCCGGCCTAGGTGACAGAGAGACCCTGTCTCAAAAAAAAAAAATTCAGTAAATATAAATATGACAATATATTATAGTATACAATATATAAATATTATATACTAATGTATAAATATATAAAATATGATATGATAATATATAAAATAGAAATAAGAACCAAGGCAGTCTAAAAAGCATTTCCATCAATCTATATTTCTTCACATGGCATTCCAGGATTTTCATAGCCTGGCCCTCACTTTCTCTCCAGCCTTATCCCTTGCTATTTCTCTTTGTATATTTTGACTTCCACAGTGTCCAGTTGCTCTCAGTGTCCTAAATAGGTCAATGCTTGCTCATACTTTCACACCTTGGAACACAAGGGTAGGGTCCCCTGCTGGGGCATGAAATAACTTCTGTTCCTGCACCTCCTCTTCAGCTGTCACCTTCTCTGTGAGGCCATCCTTAACTCCCCAGGCTGAGTAGACACCCCACCTTAGGTTTCTCGAGCATTTGGGCACACGCCTTTACATCTATGCTTCCCAGACTTTCCTGAATATACGACTCAACTTTAGTGTTAGTTAAAAAACATATTCCAGACCAGGTGCGGCAGCTCATGCCTGTAATCCCAGCACTTTGGGGGGCCGACATGGGCAGATCACAAGGTCAAGGGATGGAGACCATCCTGGCCAACATGGTGAAACCCTGTCTCTACTAAAAATACAAAAAAAATTAGCTGGATGTGGTGGCGCACACCTGTAGTCCCAGCTACTCGGGAGGCTGAGGCAGGTGAATCGCTTGAACCCGGGAGGCGGAGGTTGGAGTGAGCCGAGATTGCACCATTGCACTCCAGCCTGATGACGGAGTGAAACTCTGCCTCAAAAAAAACCAAAAAACAAAAAAACCCAAAAAAACAAAAACCAGATTCCAGATTCTAAAACCTCAGAATTTCCATGAGAGAAGTCTGGTAAGTTAAGTTCCATATTTCACAAGCATCTCTGGGGATTCCCATCATTAGAAAAGCTTTGAAAACATTGCTCTATATCATGACACTTCTCGTATTGCATTACAACTATTTGAATTACTGGACTCTCAATAGCCTGTGACCTGCATCTGTTCATTATTGTATTCCCATTCCCAATACAATGCCCAACTCACGGAAGGAAGCAAAATATGAATGAATGAAAATTCGAATGTGTATGTTTCATTTATTTATTCATTTTTATTTTATTTTATTTTGAGACAGAGTCTCACTCTGTCACACAAGCTGGAGTACGATGTCATAATCTCAGCTCACTGCAACCTCCGCCTCTTGAGTTCAAATGATTTTCATGCCTCAGCCTCCTAAGTAGCTGGGACTACAGGAACGCGCCACCACTCCTGGCTAATTTTTGTATTTTTAGTAGAGATGGGGTTTCATGATGTTGCCCAGGCTGGTCTCAAACTCCTGGGCTCAAGCAATCCTCCCACCTCAGCCTCCCAAAGTACTGGGATTACAGGCGTGAATCACTGCACCCAGCAAGTTGCTCTAAATATGTTTGTTCCTCTTTCTTAGCACCTCAGCTAGCAACTTCTTTTCTAGTATCCAGATGCTACACATCACCCAAAGCTCACCAGTGGTGGGATTACGACTCAGTTTTCTTTGTATAAAGAGAACGTTAATAGTTCCTACTTCATGAGTTTTTTTGTGAGAAGTAAATGGAATAATATATGTAAAACACTTAGCACAATGTCTAATATTAGGAAGTACTAAATAAATGAGGTAATAATAATGACGAATACCAGTCAGACAGAGTCACTTGGGAGATATCATTCCCCTTGTGAAGCCAAAGTACAAAAAAGGAGCCCACAAAGTCATGCTTTCAGCCATCTTGAAGGGTACACTGGAAGATTTAAAAACCCTTTCTGGCTGAGCACGGTGACTCACACCTGTAATCCAGCACTTTGGGAGGCTGAGGTGTGCTGATCGCTTGAGCCCAGGAGTTCAAGACCAGCCTGGGCAACATGGCGAAACCCCGTCTCCACTAAAAAGACAAAAATTAGCAGGGGAAGGTAGTGCATGCCTGTAGTCCCAGCTACTCAGGAGGCTGAGGCGGGAGGATTGCTTCAGCCCAGGAGGCAGAGATTGCAGTGAGCTAAGATGGCATCACTGCACTCCAGCCTCAGTGAAAGAGTGAGACCCTGTCTCAAAAAATAAATAAATAAAAATACAAACCCTTTCTTCTGTTGCCAAATGTCAACATCCTTTCTGATTCAGCCTCTCTTCCCCATCACTGTAATAACCCACATTTCATGGCAAAAAATAGTATTATCAAGAGAGACAAGAATTGTTGGCACACGAATACAAATTTTGTCGCTATCTGGAAGAGTTTGTTCTTGGATATTCTCTCTAAATATTTGTCCTTCGCGTTATTAGCTTCTTGTAATGTTTAGTACCTTCCCATAAACACTGATTTCCAAAGGATCAGAACTTTAATCACCATCTTGACATCTCCCCACAATGTCCGGTACCAACACATCAATACCAGAATGTCATTGTTTCTGTGCTAGGGGAAAGATGATGGCCAAATGTTCTAGGTCCAAAGGGAATGCAGGTTATTGACTCTCTTTAACAGACAAAGAAATGCAGAATGACAGAAGGCTGCATTGTTGCCTAATCCTGGACAACAAAGGAGAAGAAACATCAACCCAAGAGAATTGGCCGCTTGCCCAGGCTGCTTAAGTGCTAATCCAGAATAGCTCTAAACTCTAACTGGTTATCCCACCCCCTTTTAACCTCCTCACTCAGCACAATTTTCCCCTACTAAAGGCCGATCTCCTTGAAAATATCATCTTTACCTACTTTAAACCGCCAAGACCCTTTAGGAGCTTCCTAGTTAACCTTTTGTGGTTGACACTTCACAACATATTTGCAGTCTTTCCAAGCCTTGGCATCTGTTCCAGCCTACTCTGGTGCCTTCTGTAAGATTCAGATCAGACTGACCTAGGAGAAGATCTAGGTCTAGGGGGAGTCGTCTCCCCAAAGTATACCTATCTATCTTATTATATTATAATGTAATGAGATTTGAAATAATAGAATCTATAAGACACAAGGTACTTTTTAAAAGCCTGAAAGCCGACTGGGCCGAGTGGGTAACGCCTCTAATCCCAGCACTTTGGGAGGCCCTGGCGGGCAGATCGCTTGAGGTCAGGAGTTCAAGACCAGCCTGGCCAACATGGTGAAACCCCATCTCTACTAAAAATACAAAAATTAGCCAGGCGTGGTGGTGGCAGGTGCCTGTGATCCCAGCTACTCAGGAGGCTGAGGGAGGAGAATTGCTTGAACCCAGGAGGTGGAGGTTGCAGTGAGCCAAGACCGCGCCACTGCACTCCAGCCTAGGAGACAGAATGAGACTTTGTCTCAAAAAACAAAACAAAAGCCTAAAAGCTATTACATTTTATTTATTTATTCATTTATTTTTGAGATGGAGTTTCGCTCTTGCCCAGGCTGGAATGCAGTGGCACACCGCAACCTCTGCCTGTCGGGTTCCAGTGATTATCCTGTCTCAGCCTCTTGAGTAGCTGGGATTACAGGCATGTGCCACCATGCCCGGCTAATTTTATATTTTTAGTAGAAATGGGGCTGCACCATGTTGGCCAGGCTGGTCTCGAACTCCCGACCTCAGGCGATCCTCCCACCTCAGCCTCCCAAAGTGGTGGGATTACAGGTGTGAGCCACCATGTCCAGCCAGCCATTACATTTTAATGTGAAACCACCATAATAGCAACACTATTCTGAATATGTTACCGTCCTTATCCCATCTTGAGACAAACTCAAGTGCTTTTAGTTGGAAATGCAGCTGCTAGCAACATTTCCTTTTTTCTGGTATTTAAAGTTGTGAGACTGAATTTAGACAGAGTATAGACAGAGAAAAGACAAAATAAATCACTTCTCAAATAAATGAAACGTCCTGTATCAAATGACTTAATTATCTGCGTTCAATTTGTCTGCCATTGTGTGATCTGGCTCATGTGACCCTTCCATATTTACAAAGCATTTATTGAGTACATGTTATGTACTGGACATGGTTCTAGGTAAAATCTCAAACATTATCTTATTATTATCCATCACCTTTTAAGCATAAGGAAACAAAAGCTTAGTGAGTTTAAATACCTTGTCAGATTCTGAACATAATTCAAAACTGGTGCTACACCATTACTTCCTCTACCAAAATATAAAAAGCAAGATATCTTTGTACAAAGACGAATTAAGAAATAAAATTTTCTTTTCCTTGTTTTCATAATTTTTTTCTTTCTTTCTTTTTTTTTTTTTTGAGACAATGGTTTCACTCTTGTTGCCCAGGTTGGGTGCAATGGTGCAATCTTGGCCCACTGCAACCTCTGCCTCCCGGGTTCAAGCAATTGTCCTGCCTCAGCCTCCCGAATAGCTGGGATTACAGTGCGCCACCATGCGTGGCTAATTTTTTGTATTTAGTAGAGACAAGGTTTCACCATGTTGGTCAAGCTGGTCTTGAACTCCTGACCTCAGGTGATCCACCTGCCTCGGCTTCCCAAAGTGCTGGGATTACAGGCGTGAACCACCGCGCCCAGCCTGTTTTTGTAATTTTTTCACTCAATAAATTCTTTTTCTTTTTTGAGAGACAGAGTCTCACTCTGTCACCCAGGCTGGAGTGCAGTGGTGCAATCTCGGCTCACCACAACCTCTGCCTCCCGGGTTCAAGCAATTCTCCTGACTCAGCTTCCCAAGTAGCTGGGACTACAAGCGTGCGCCACCATGTCCAGCTAATTTTTGTATTTTTTAGTAGAGATGGGGTTTCACTATATGTTGGCCAGGCTGGTCTCGAACTCCTGACCTCAAGTGATCCATCCACCCACCTCGGCCTCCCAAAGTGCTGGGATTACAGTCATGAGCCACCGTGCTGGCACATTCAATAATATTTAAGGAATATTTATTGAGCACTTATTATATGCCAGGTACTGTCCTAGACACTAGGAATGCAGTAGCAAATGAAATAGAATGTCGCAGAGCTTACAGAGCTTACATAAGAATGGGAGGAGACAGAAAATAAGCAAATGTCAATAGGTAGTATATAAATAAGATAGCAGTAAGTGTTCAAAGTTCCACATTGCTCAATCTAGTAATAAATTTCCTGTCCTCATTTTTCTTGTCCCAGAAATCACCACCTAGTGCACCTGGTACACAGCTGATCACTCCCTCCTTGATGCATTTTCTTCACTATATACAGCAGCAGCTACCCCAATGGCTATTCTTTCTCAGTCTGCTTTATTGGTTCCTCCTTATCTTCCTGACCTCTAAGCATGGAGTCCCAGGACTTGGCCCTCATATCTATTCTTTATCTATACACACGTTTCATTCGGTCTTGCAGCTTTATTTTATTTTATTTTATTTTGTTTTGAGACAGAATCTTGCTCGGTCATCTAGGCTGAAGTACAGTGGCATGATCATAGTTCACTGTAACCTCAAACTCCTGGGCTCAAGTGATCCTCCCGCCTTAGCTTCCCAAAGCACTGGCATTATGATTGTGAACCACTGCACTGGATGTCATTCAGCGTCACAACTTTAAATACTATCATGCACTGATGAGTCCCAAATATATATTTCTGTCCTAGTCCTCTCCTCTGAATGTCTGAGTGTCAGACCTTGGATATCTAATAGGTATCTAATAACGAATGAAAAAGAACCGGCCAGGTGTGGTGGCTAACACCTGTAATTCCAGCACTTTGGGAGGCCGAGGCAGGTGGATCACTTGAGGTTAGGAGTTCGAGACCTGCCTGGCCAACATGGTGAAACCCCATCTCTACTCAAAAAAAATTAGCCGGGTGTGGTGGCATGTCTCTCTCAGCCACTCGAGAGGCTGAGGCAGGAGAATCACTTGAACCCAGGAGGCAGAGGTTGCAGTGAGCCGAGATCATGCCACTGCACTCCAGTCTGGGCAACAGAGGGAGACTCTGTCAAAAAAGATAGAAAGAGAGAGAGAGAGAAAGAAAGAGAAAAAGGACCGAAACTTTATCCCAAACTTCCAGTTACTTAGGCCAAAAACTGTGGAGTCATCCTTGACTCTTCACTTTCTTTCATCCCAAAATCCAATTTATCAGCAAATCCTGTTTATTCAGCCTTCAAAATATACCTCTTATCTGTCCACCACTCTTCATTTCCACTGCTTCCACCCTGCCCTAGCCGCCAACATCTCTCATCCAGATGACTGCAATATGCTCCTCCCTGGATTCCTGGCTTCTGCCCTTGCCCCCTCCATTCAAAAACCAAATTAATTCTTTTAAAATATGTTAGCACATGTCATTTAAAAAAAAAAAACCTGCCCAGTGGATTCTCATCTGTGTTGAGTAAAACCATAAAGCTCCAATGGCTGTGAAGGGCCTGGATGGTTTGAACTTGTTACTTCTCTGACTTCATCTTCCACCCCACCTCCTTTCCCACTGCACCTTTAACACTCTGGGTTGTTTTGTTTTGTTTTGTTTTTCTTTTTGTTTTAGGTGAGGCAGGGTATCAATCTGTTGCCCAGCATGGAGTGCAGTGATACAATCATGACTCACTGTAAGCTCGAACTCCTGAGCTCCAGCCGTCCTCCCACCTCAGCCTCCCAAGTAGCTGGGACCACAGGTATATGCCAATGTCTCCAGCTAATTTTAAAATTTTCTGTAGAGAAAGAATCTTGCCACATTGCCTGGGCTGGTCCTGAGTTCCTGGGCTCAAGTGATCCTCCTGCCTCAGTCTCACAAAGTGCTGGGATTACAGGTGTGAACCACCACGCCTGGCCATGTTTAATACTTTGGCCTCACTGTTCTGTAAGCATGTACTCAACTCAGGGCCTTTGAATTTTCTGTTTCCTCTTGCTGGAACCCTGCTACCACTCATGGCTTACTCTCTCACATATTTTAGGTCTCTTCTGAAAGTCACCATATCTGTGAGACGTTCCCTGAGTCCCTTATAACACTTCCTTCCCCTTGTCCAGCTTAGAGAACTTGTCATAACTGATTCACAATATACATATTTACTTTTTCTCCTTCTTTTCTTCTCACTAGAATGTCAGTTTCTTTTTTCTTTTTTTTTTTTTTTTTTCTTTTTTAAGATGGAGTCTCATTGTGTAGCTTAGGCTGTAGGGCAGTGGCATGATCTCGGCTCACTGCAACCTCCACCTCCCAGGTTCAAGTGATTCTCCTGCCTCAGCCTCCCGAGCAGCTGTGATTACAGGCCCGTGCCACCATGCTCAGCTAATTTTTGTATTTTTTTTTTTTTGTAAAGACGGGGTTTCACCATGTTGACCAGGCTGGTCTGGAACTCCTGACCTCAGGTGATTTGCCCACCTCGGCCTCCCAAAGTGCTGGGATGACAGGCGTGAGCCCCCACGCCCAGCCGAGAATGTCAGTTTCAAATGCAAATCCAGGCCCACAGGGAGTTGTATGTCTTGTTGACTGCTGTTTTCCCACACTTGGACCATACCTAGCACACTGAAGGTATTCAATATTGACTGACTGAATGATTCACTGCTAGGAGTTAGTTAGTTTCAGGTAATAGAAATCCCAGCTGAAACTATTTAAAGCAGCAGTCCCCAGCCTTTTTGGCACCAGGGACCCATTTTGTGGAAGACGATTTTTCCCTGGACTGTGAAGGATGGTTTCTGGATTAAACTGTACTGTATGTTGGCAGTACAGTACATCAAGCATTAGTTGGATTCTCATCAGGAGCCTGCAACTTAGATCCTCGCATACTCAGTTCACAATAGGGTTCGTGCTCCAGTGAGAATCTAATGCTGCTGCTGATCTGACAGGAGGCGGAGCTCAGGTGGCAATGTTCACTCCTGTGTGCTTGCCACTCACCTCCTGCTGTGCAGCCCTGTTCCTAACAGGCTGTGGACTGGTCCATGGCCTAGAGGTTGAGGACACCTGATTTTTTTTTTTTTTTTTTTCAGACAAAATCTCACTCTGTTGCCCAGGCTGGAGTGCAATGGCATAATCTCGGCTCTTGCAAGTCTGCCTCCCAGGTTCAGGCGATTCTCCTGTCTCAGCCTCCAGAGTAGCTGGGATTACAGGCATGCACCACCACATCTGGCTAATTTTGTATTTTGAGTAGAGATGGGGTTTCTCCATGTTGGTCAGGCTGGCCTCAAATTCTGACCTCAGATGATCCGCCCGCCTTGGCCTCCCAAAGTGCTGGGATTACAGGTGTGAGGCACCATGCCCGGCCAAGGACATCTGATTTAAAGGAAGAAAAAGGAATTTATTGGCTTGCAGAACTATCAAAGAACAAACTTTCAACAAATCAAGTTTAAAGATCCAATTGGCTTTTGTTGGTAATTCATGAATTGGGCAGCGTTTCTTCTATGAAATACAAAGGCACCCTGAGGAGCTGAGTAGAGGAGCTGGGCTTTATAGGCAGAAGAGGCAGAAGAAAGCAGAAATAAGGAACAAAAAGCAGTTTGGTTGTTTCAAAGTCACTTTTCTTACAGAATTAAAGCAGAAGGGACTTCCTTATCATGCCAGCTCAGGTTGATGGGGCCTCTTTGGATTGGTTGCTGTGAATCTTCCTTTTTTTTTTTTTGGAAAACTGACCCACTTCTAAGTTCGGTTTGACTATGTAACAGCTAGCATGAGTGACTCCATTCTGGTTTGGTCTGATCTGTTGGGGCCCAGTGCAGGAGCTCAGTCCAAACCAATGGCCTCCCATAAGTTTTACTTAACAGAACTAAAAAGCCAAGGGATATACAGGCTTCAGGTATATCTGGAACCAGGGGCTCAAATGATGTTATCAGGACCACTGCTCTCCTGATGTCTCTGTTTTTCCTGCCTCTGTTCTGGCTTTATTCTGAGGCATACTTTCATTTTATGGGAGGAAGATTGTGACCAGTAGTGGCAGGTTTATGACCTTATAGCTCCAGGCAGAAAAAGAAAAAGCTTTTCATTGCCATCAATATAAAGTTAAGTCTAAGCTTGGCTTGGTGGCTCACACCTGTAATCCCAGCACTTTGGGAGACTAATGCAGGTGGATCACTCAAGCCCAGGAGTTTGAGACCAGCCTGGGCAACATGGCGAAACTCTGTCTGTACAAAAATTAGCTGGGTAGGGGGGCGTGCACCTGTAGTCCTAGCTACTCCGGAGGCTGAGGTGAGAGGATCAATTGAGCCTGGCAGGTCCAGGCTGCAGTGAGCCGTGGTCACATCACTTTACTCCAGCCTGGGTGACAGAGCCAAGACCTTGTCTCAAAAATAAAATAAAATAAAATAAAATAATATAAGTTAAGGCCTGACATGAATTGGCCTGGATTGTAACATGTCTCCTTTCCCCAAAACCCATCATTGTGGCTGGGAATGCCATGATCTAATTATCCAGGTGCCATGCACATGCCCCCTCCTGGAGCTGAGGATGGAGCCAACACCACAGAATTCCATGGATGAAAACCATGATGCTGCCAGTTGACTAAAGGTCAATAGCTACTGAGTCAACAAATAATGATTGTCCATTAGATCACCTATTGCTCACATTAGGCAGTCTCTAGTCTCTAAAGTAGCCACGCAGCAAAATCGCAGTGGTAGCAAAACCATAGGAGAGCCCAGCCTAACTGCTGGAATGGGAATCCATAGGAAAATTGCAGCCTGGCTTTGCTTAAACGGGTCAGCCACAGTGCATTTTCAGTGTTGGCAGTACAGTCTAAGGATGTGACAAGATCCTCACAAGGTGACTCACAGCCACATGACATTTCTAAATGTGCGGAGAAAAGCTGAATGTCCCAGTTGGGGCCAACAACTTTTTGCCACTTTGAGGATAAAATAATTCCCAGCTTTAGTTTCCTCCTCAGGAAACTGCAACTTGTAAAACCTACCTTGTGAGTTATTGCAAAGATTAAAGAGATGATCATGAGAAAATAGTGTTATAGTGCCTGGAAGAGAGCAGTCATCTGACAAAAGTTAGTTTCCTTTCCCTGGACTTAAATACTCTCCTCTATTTTAATATAATATATGCGAGCCATGTGTTTACGACATGCTAAACAGGCAACAGTTATAGGGCACTGATGAAGTGTTGGCCAATGGTCTAAGCACATTACATTCAATAATCTATTTAATTTTTGGTCCCTCCCCACAAGTCTTTTGGGAAGAAAACATTATCCCCATTTTAGGAGATGAAGTGGTGAAAAGTTGAATAACTCACCCACGGTCTCACAGCTAGTTCGTGGCAGAAACTTATTTCAAATGCAGGCATTCTGACTGTAGGGCAGATACTGTAAACCAGGACAGCATACAGCCTCTTCCTGAGAACATCTATTTCTTCCACTCTGAGCTGTTTGTCTTATGTTTCCTGTCAAAGGATGCCACGCAAACCAACACTTAATAAATGCGTGGAAATATGATGGGATGACAGACATGAAGCCTTTTCTGTCTCCTGCCAAGAAAGAATTCGAAGTTCTTAGGCCGGGCGTGGTGGCTCACGCTTGTAATCCCAGCACTTTGGGAGGCCGAGGCGGGCGGATCACGAGGTCAGGAGATCGAGACCACGGTGAAACCCCGTCTCTATTAAAAATACAAAAAATTAGCCGGGCGTGGTGGCGGGCACCTGTAGTCCCAGCTACTCGGAGAGGCTGAGGCAGGAGAACGGCGTGAACCCGGGAGGCGGAGCTTGCAGTGAGCCGAGATTGCGCCACTGCACTCCAGCCTGGGTGACAGAGCGAGACTCCGTCTCAAAAAAAAAAAAAAAAAAAAAAAGAAAGAATTCGAAGTTCAGATTTTGGCCATTGTCTCCTTGGCTAGTCACTATCCAGTGACAGCACAGCAAGAATACTAAGGCCTGGCCATTTCTGTTCAACACAGGACTCCTCCAATGGGCAATCTTTGCCGTAGAGTTCCCTGTTGGGTTGGCAGAGACTTTATAATATCTGCTCACTATTCTAACACTCTCCTTGCACAATCTGGCCTCCTCTCTTTTATCCTTCACAGACATTACTCCCTCTCCCAAGGAATCACCTGCATTCCTAACTCCTTCTCAGCATCTGCTTTAAGGAGTGGTGATAAGAGAGGGTTTGGGGACTGGATCACTCACCACTCAGCCTGCAAGGACCCCATCCAGGGTGGTATGTGGGACGTGAAGAGTTTGTGGCACAAGGTGGCAGCCCAGTTGCTAAAACTGTCACTGGTGGGGACTCAGGAGAATGTTTCAGTGGAGGGAAATGTCTTGGCTGATGCAACAATTTGGACTTTTTAAAAGTACAGGGTTGAGGGTGAGGGGAGCATGGGAACAATGCATACAAGGACAGTGAGTTGGTTGGTTATTATGAAGTTGCACTGATGCTCAATGAAGGTGGGATGTGAGGATAATGAAAAGCCAAGATCATTAACAAACAACTGAAAACTACGTATGAAGGCCAGAGGGTCTCTTTGGAAGTTTACAAAGAGGCCCTTTGTCCTGCAGTGGAAGGATAGAAAAAGCTAAAGGCCAAACTCCAGAATTAGCAATTAAGAGTTGCAGAGCTTCAAACCTGATTGAGTGCTCAGCTGAGTCAGGTCTGTTATGCAATGGTCAGGGCCCTGGTATGTAAAACCTGGAACCTGACACATGGGATGGAGCCACCTGGCTGCATACCTCTAACCGGTTTGATTCCCTGGATTCCTCTGAATCTTCAGAGGCTGCAGAGTTGCTCCTCCTGCTTCCCTCTCCCATTAAGAGCTTGCATTCCCCAGGCGTGAAAAGATACTGTAGAAGCCTCAACCTCACAGGATAACAGGAGTCCCCTTCAGCATATGCCTCATTTTCTCTCCCGGCTGTAGGTGAACAACTATGTTAAATTGCAGCCTAATGCAGGTGGGATTGGTAGCAAGGAAGGGATTATACTCAAATGGAGCTTCAAGCATAAACTGGAACATACCTGAAGGAGTCAGAGTACTTGTGGGACTGGATTTTGAGGGTGCTTGATCAAGGGGCCAGGACATAACACTGCCTGAAGGAAAGTTTATTAAAATCTCATATGCCTGCTCTCCCAGGATGTGGGATTTAACATCCTGGCAAGGGCTCTGGGGGGATGGTGCAGACCTACCGCTAGGGTGGCTCATAGAAGCATGGAGAAAGCAATGGTCCATGTTGAGCACAGTTATCATATCAATATTGCCCTGGCAGATGGTAGAGGAAGGAATAAAGATGCAGAGGGAAGTGCACATGTTGGAATAGATATATTCTGTGAGGCCAGAAGACCCCCAGAGGATTATGCGACACATAGGCCCAGAGCTTATGCTTCACTTGCCAAGGACATGAGGAATACTCCAGGGAGGGGGTGCCAGCATCAGGGAGAAGTTCAGTGCTGGCGAGGGCTGTGGGTAGGAGATGCTGTCACAGAGCTTGGCTCATGGATAGCAATGAGCATGGTGGGCTCCTAAAGCAAGAGGCCAGGGGCAGCACTTAACCACTAGAAGCCAGAGGGTTGTAATTATAGTAATGACCAGCGAAGCAGAATGGCAGCCAAGGGAGCTTGATCCAAAGAGAGTTGTGGAGATAGTTCATAGAATATGGTGTCCCAAAGGACAAAGTCAATGACCAGCCAATGGGAATGCTTCTTAATATGCACCATCAAAAGAAAGCAAGAATGAGACGGGGCGCGGTGGCTCATGCCTGTAATCCCAGCACTTTGGGAGGCCAAGGCGGGTGGATCGCCTGAGGTCAGGAGTTCGAGACCAGCCTGGCCAACATGGTGAAATCCTGTCTCTACTAAAAATACAAAAATTAGCCGGGCATGGTGGCGGGCACCTGTAATCACAGCTACTCGGGAGACTGAGGCAGAAGAATTGCTTGAGCCTAGGAGGAGAAAGTTGCAGTGAACCAAGATCATGCCACTGCACTCCAGCCTGGGCGACAGAGCGAGACTCTGTCTCAAGAAGAAGAATAATAATAATTTTTAAAAAATAAATAAATAAATAAAAAGAAAGCAAGAATGGAGGAGCAGGAGGCTGCAAGAGGTTGCCCTAATGCAACGTCATGGTTGGGGAAACAGCAAGAGTTCCATTTGAACTATAAAATATGGCTCCTGCCCTGGCATTTTGAATTTTTTGTGTCCATGAACCAGCAGGTAAGAAGAGTTGCTATCTTGGCAAGGGTAATTGCCCCTGATTAGCAGGAGGAGTTTGGGCTGCTGTTACAAGTGGGGGCAATGAAGAATACATACAGAACTCAGGCAGTCCACTTGGGTGCTTTATGATATTCCCTGGCCCAACTGAGAACATACATGGATGAGTACAGCAACTCCAACTTGAGGTAAGTATGGTTACCAGTGGCTTGATTCAGAAATGAAAGTTGTGTCACACCACCAGCAAGTCACTGAGACCACTAGAGATGATAACTGAGGGAGAGTAAATTTGGAATGGATAGTGGAGAAGGGAGAGGATAAGTATCAGTTGCAATCCCAAGACCAACTGCAGTGACAAGGGCTATAGTTCATCCCACTGATCTGCCTCTTTTAAGTGTCTCTGCAGGAAGAGAGGCACACTGGAACCCAGGAGTAGCTGTTCCCTAAATGGAAAGGGAGCTGCATGGTGCATGGGGTGAACCGTGGCAGTTGTGAAGACACACCACTTGGCTCTCCGTTCAAGAACTTCCATTCAGCTGCAAGGAGAGTGGTTAGTTGACAGCCTCCAGCTGCAGCAGCTTCAGACCACCTCAGTTTTCAAGCTAAGGCCACACTCTTCGTGAACAGTCTCCAGATAATAACTGAAGATAGTGGAAGTACTAGGGGCTGGCTATTTCTGGCCAATGTGGATATCTTCCAATCAGCCATCTTTGCTCTGGAGTTTCCCATTGAGTTGGCCAAAACTGTCAGGTGTGCATTGCATTCTGAGGTGCTCCTGTTCAATCCTGTTTCTTCCCCATTTTTTTTTTTTTTTTGAGACAGAGTTTTGCTTTTGTTGCCCAGGCTGGAGTGCAATGGCATGATCTCAGCTCATTGCAACCTCTGCCTCCCGGGTTCAAGCGATTCTCCTGCCTCAGCCTTCTGAGTAGCCGGGATTACAGGCATGTGCCACCATACCCGGCTAATTTTGTATTTTTAGTAGAGATGGGGTTTCTCCATATTGGTCAGCCTGGTCTCGAACTTCCAACCTCAAGTGATCTGCCCACCTTGGCCTCCCAAAGTGCTGGGATTACAGGCGTGAGCCACCGTGCCCAGCCTCTTCCCCATTTTTTTTTTCACAAGTGTCAGATTAACATAATGGCCTAAAGGCTTTATCTGTCCAAGATGCTGATCCTCCCTTTTTTCTTTAACAGGCATTTCACCTGAATCAGCTGTTTGTGTTCTTAACTCCTCATCTGCTTCCTGGAAGACCCAGCTGACACAGATGTTTACAAAAAATGATTTCCTCCTTATAAAACTTTGGGTAAATAAACTCTTTATGCTTCAGCTTTCTCCCTGTAGAAGGAGCATATTATTAACTCTCTCACTGGGTACTTGGGAGGCTTAAATATATAAATTTTAGATTTTTATGAGAATTAAATAAGGCAATGCGTGTAAGATGTTTTGCAAACAACCTTGCACATAGTAAATGCAATAACTTATTCAAATGGAAGAGATAAAGCCAACCATGTGTGGAAACGTATTAGCTTTCTTCACTCCTGATGGATATGGCCATTTGCTTAGCACTGGAGAAGTGTTATTTTTTTCCCCATTGCTATTAATATCTTTACCTTCAGTGAGAAGAGAAGTATTGGTTATGCCAAACCAAGAAGATGAGAATAGACCTTAAGTACAAGCGATCGTAGTGGATTTTGGAAATATAGATATATATAATATTTAAGAATATATATACATATATATATATTTTTTGAGATAGGGTCTTGCTCTGTCTCCCAGGCTGGATGGAGTGCAGTGGTACGACCACAGCTCACTGCAGCCTCAAGCTACCAGGCTCAAGTGATCCTCCGAGGTTAGCCTCCCAAGTAGCTGGGACTACAGGTGCCCGCCACCACGCCCGGCTAATTTTTTGTATTTTTAGTAGAGACGGGGTTTCACCGTGGTCTCGATCTCCTGACCTCGTGATCCGCCTGCCTCGGCCTCCCAAAGTGCTGGGATTACAAGCGTGAGCCACTGCGCCCGGCCCACCAGGGCTGGTCTTGAACTCCTGGGCTCAAATGATCCTCCTACTATGGCCTCCCAAAGTGCTGGGATTACAGGCATGAGCCACTGTGCTTGGTTATATATTTTTAAATGATATAATAATGACAATGAAAATTTGAGATGAAAATTGAATTGTGATTATATAACCAAATGATTTAAATCTACAATGTTTAAACAGGAAGAACACTATATATTTTACATATCTGAAAACTCTCTGACAAGATTGGGTAATTTATTCTTCTGCAATGAATTTTTTTTTTTTTTTGAGACAGAGTCTCGCTCTCTCACCCAGGCTGGAGTGCAGTGGCGCGATCTCGGCTCACTGCAAGCTCCGCCTCCCGGGTTCACGCCATTCTCCTGCCTCAGCCTCTCCGAGTAGCTGGGACTACAGGCGCCCGCCACCACGCCCGGCTAATTTTTTGTATTTTTAGTAGAGATGGGGTTTCACCGTGGTCTCGATCTCCTGACCTCGTGATCCATCCGCCTCGGCCTCCCAAAGTGCTGGGATTACAAGCGTGAGCCACCGCGCTGCGCCTTCTGCAATGAATTTTGATGTAGTATTCACGAGTCCATAACCAAGATATATTTTAGTTTTCAATAATAATGTGGTTTCCTTTTTAAATCAAAACTTTTCATTAGATTTCATTCTCATGTATAAAAATGTACACATCACTTTGGGCTAAGTTTTTGGCAAAGGTAGAAAGTGGAATACCATTAGGAACTTTATCCAAATGCTTAGAAGAGCATAGCTCAGCAAAAAAAAATTTACCCATCTAGAGGCTATAAACTGCCTATGGTAAGGTTTGTGCTGAGTTTAAGTCACATCCAAAGTAAATTTATGGTACAAGCATTTATTAAAGTATTTATTACTTCCTCTAGCAAGTCCTTCAGCTAGTGGAATTTTAAGACATGTAACCTGGAGGATTGACTTAATTATATTCTGTATTTGATTTTAATGGAGAAACTGATCATTACAGTGCATGAAACCGTGAGATAGAAATAACCATCCTTTAGGAGAGAGGCTAAGCTTTTTATGTTTAATTTGGTAATTTTCTGACAGCCACACCATTTTCTGCACCTGTTGTTTTAAAAATTAATTTGGAAGAAATTTCTTTATTGTAGGTGGACAATTTGAAAATGAAAAATTCTTACCCTGTGAATTTCTCACCCAGAGCACTTTCTTTCACTTTTCCACCAAGGATGTCCCCCTCCCTTCAAATTAATGAATGAGCAAGTTTGAATGCACATGCTCTTCCTGGGAAAAAAAAAAAAAAGTTTTTTTGTTATCTCTGTTGCTTTTGCTAATTAGAATGAGAAGACTGCTTTTTCTGTTTCTTAGAATATTATCCTAAATTTCTGTTTCAACCACTGTCCTAATAACCTCCCTGAATGATCAGTTGGATATAAAATCATAAAGACACACCGGGTTTGGAATAATAACCATATTTCCCCCACCCTTCTACTTTAAAAAGACGTTAAAACTTAACATCATATAATCCACATATTCCATACTTAGTCATTAGTTGTGATTTCACAAAAATAGAGTCACCAGCATGTCACTCATGTAATATTTCTTTCTGTTCCACTGCTCCTGCCTGCAACTGTTTAGAAGCTCTTCCTATCCCTGTCCTTGCTTCCAACATTGCACACATTTTCTTCTCGTGCTTAAAAATAAATGTCAAGTTCTTGATCTTTTGTTAAAGATTCATTGCCAAAGATGGTTTCACAGCAGGAGCCTTCCTAGGGGGAGAGTCGGCTCACATTCCTGCTAAGAATGTAACCTGGGAATGATGGAAAAATAATTATAATCAATGTCGGAGAGCATATGGGTTTCTACCGAGAAGGCTGCCAAGTAGGACCTGCACTAATCCTTTCCATCCATTATCAGCCAGTTGACTCTAGCAGACAAATTCCTCATATTTGGATAAATGAAAGTCCAAATCTCACACATATTTCTCCCACATCTGAGAGGTTTCTGAGTGAAACCAGTGAATGCCTTGCATTTCTGAAGCTTAGTTTCCATAAAACTACATTATTGTGTTTTCTTGTCTGTAAATGTGGGATTGCCTTATTTCTACTGCATCCTTTAATGTGGGTGACCCACTAACGTCAGTACACACATAGTGAAAGAAATGAGGCCATTCTAATATGTACATTGAAAAGAACCACATTTTAAAAGCTTTGTGCTGATGTGTGTTTTGGCTGGATATACCCCAACAGTATGTGTCGTTTTTTAAAAGAGGAATTATGCTGAGTTTATTAAGTGGAAGCAGAAACACCCGGTGCATATCATTATGGACTAAGGCCCTGGGTGATTTAATTAAGATCTTTATTGTTACCAAGTAGCTTTCCAAGTATTTTTCCACCGAACTTATATTTTACTTTAGCCTCCACCCTGCTTCTCTTCAGATATATGCCAGGTGGTAAATAGTTCCTTTTTTTTTTTTTTTTCTTGAGACAGTCTAGCTCTGCTGGCCAGGCTGGAGTGCAGTGGTATGATCTCAGCTCACTGCAACTCCTGCATCTTGGGTTCAAGCGATTCTCGTGCCTCAGCCTCCCAAGTAGCTGGGATTACAGGTGCATGCCACCAAGCCAAGCTAATTTTTGTATTTTTAGTACAGACGGGGTTTCACCATGTTGTCCAGGCTGGTCTTGAACTCCTGGCCTCAAGTGATCCACCCATCTTGGCCTCCCAAAGTACTGGGACTATGGGCGTGAGCCACCGTGCCTGGCCGGTATATAGTTCCTTTTAGGAGAGAATTTTCTCTCTGTAGAATCTCTGAAGACAGAGAAACCAGACATGAATTTGAATTCTCCTTATAAGCCTCTGTGGTTCAAGGATTAGAGCAACTTGCCTCTTTTCTACATAGCAAAAAGATAAAATTCAGCCCGTCCTAAACCAACATTCTCTTATTTTCTAAGCATCAATAAATCAATAAACACAATAAATATGCCTTCTTGTTAAAAGAAAAACGCAGACTAGACAAAGCAGGGGCATTCTGATTTAGAATAGATGATTCTTCCAATATTTAGAACACTTCAAGCAAAGAGAAAAATGAACTGGAAATGAGGTTGCTGTTTGCTAGTATGGAACTCCATTCGTAGATCTAGCACTCA
The DNA here is from genome assembly GCF_006542625.1 of Nomascus leucogenys. Lineage (NCBI taxonomy): Eukaryota > Metazoa > Chordata > Mammalia > Primates > Hylobatidae > Nomascus > Nomascus leucogenys. The sequence goes on along the minus strand of NC_044394.1, from coordinate 9,034,160 downwards.
ACACAGATACAATAAATTGGGCAGTGGCCTCTCAGTCCTCTCTGCTCCAGTGGAAATATTCAGTATGGCTGTCCAGCTCTCAAGTCATATTCTAAAATGAAGACTTTAAAAGTCGAGTCGTATATTGATATTGTGATGCCACTCAGCCATATAACTTGGCCCCAGATCCCACTGCTAGAGTTATAAAGATGAAATGATTTTTGGCTGGGAACAGTGGTCACACCAGTAATCCCAGCACTTTGGGAGGCTGAGGCAGGTGGATCACTTGATCCCAGGAGTCTGAGACCAACCTGGGTAACATGGTGAAACCCTATATCTATTAAAAAAAAAAAGAGAGAGAAAGAGAGACTGGGCACGGTGGCTCAAATCTGTAATCCCAGCCCTTTGGGAGGCTGAGGCAGGTGGATCACTTGAGCCCAGGAGTTTGAGACCAGCCTGGCCAACATGGTGAAACACCATCTCTACTAAAAATATAAAAATGAGCTGGGCATGGTGCTGCGTGCCTGTAGTCCCAGCTACTCGGGAGGCTGAGGCAGAAGAATGGCGTGAACCTGGGAGGCGGAGCTTGCAGTGAGCCCAGATCATGCCACTGCACTCCAGCCTGGGTGACAGAGTGAGACTCTGTCTCAAAAAAAAATAATAATAATGATAATAATAAAGAAAGAAAATGAGTGATCTACCCCAATGCTGCATTATCAGCTTTCAGGAAGACTTGTATTTTACTTCTTATTCACCCCCCCTCCCACCTCACCAGCATATATCTATAAAACCTATGAAAACCTCAAGGTGACCAATATCCCTAAAATACGCCTGGGTGCAATTCTGTATTTGTAGAGTAAAATGAGTCAGATACGGACATCCTCACACAGCAACTATTCAGAGGAGGATGAAAACCAGAACTCAAAGACTTAAAGCATTTTTAACTGAGAAAAAAAATTCTAGCTATATCCCTGCAACTGGTTTGACAGAACCTAGAAATCAAATTTGCCAAATACTGGTCCCATGTATTTTGTGAGGATACTACGTATACCATCAAAAGGCTCCACAGTTCGTTTGGTGTGGTGGCCAAATAAGATTATAGAAGTTTTCTTTTTCTTGAGTAGGCTGTACTGTGCTTATTAATAATAAAAACATTTCACCCACTTGTTCAGTATAAAGGCAGGCTCTACTGCCCTAGTAAATTGTGTTGTCAAGTTTATTAGTAAGTTGGTTATTTAGAAATCAAAATTCCATAAACCCAGTGGTATAAATGGTAGTTAAATTCCAAGCATAAATCCCAAATCAGATTGACTTCTAAGTCTTGGGAACCAAACCAAGGCTGAGTCCAGCTGCTGGGAGTGAACACCTGTGCCGGTTCTCCTCCATTTATCACCTGCTCAGTGCTCTGGAAGGCCAGCTTCCTACAGACTGATTTGTTCACCTGGGCTCCCTTGCTGGCTGCCTTTCAGTTGGCTTCAGCCAAGAAGGGGCACAGACTAGAAATAGGAGATGAGAGAAGGTGGGGTATTTCTTCTTCTGTTCCTCTCCTGCTTAGCTGCCAGCAACCTGGCAATGGCTATGTCCCTCCAAGACTATATTTCTAGCTGGGAAGCCTCTTCCACAGCCCCAGCTTTTATCGGGCCCTGGGAATATGGTTCCTTCCCTTTGGCCCCCAGTCTTGGGGGTATAACAGCTCCTTGCTCTTGCTCCTCTCTGGTATCTGAACATCCTCTGTTGGTTTTCTTAACCCTGTCTATGCCTCAGAGAATAATCTCTTCATTACAGTTTCTTCATTTGTACCATCTAAGGAGAATTTCATTCATCAAGATCCTGACCAGCTGGGCGCGGTGACTCACGCCTATAATTCCAGCACTTTGGGAAGCTGAAATGGGTGGATCACCTGAGATCAGGAGTTTGAGACCAGCCTGGCCAACATGGTGAAACCCTGTCTCTATTAAAAATACAGAAATTAGCTGAGTGTGGTGGCTTAAGCCTGTAATCCCAGCTACTCGGGAAGCTGTGGCAGGAGAATCACTTGAACTTGGAAGGCGGAGTGAGCCGAGATCGCGCCACTGCACTCCAGCCTGGGTGACAGAGTAAGACTCCATCTAAAAAACAAACAAACAAACAAACAAACAAAAAGACCCTGACCAAGAGAGTGAAGGAGGAAGAAGAGGAAAAAAATATTTCATGTTTCTTTCCCGAGTGTAGGAATCCCTGGTGGAATTTCAGACATGATAATTCATGGGTCTAACAGGTATTAATCATGTTCCTCTTATATGCCATTCATAATGAATAAAGTAGATCTAGTTCCTGCCCTCCACATAAACACACACACGAATAACCAAAATAGGTACATGTTCTGGAAAATCTTACGTAGGAAATAAACAGGGTGCACTGATAGAGAGTCACTCATGGGGGAGAGCAGTTTTGGATAGGGTGGTCAGGGAAGGCCTTGCTGAGGAGGTGACAGTTAACTGAGACCTCAAGGTTGAAAAGGAAACAGCCACCGTGCAAAGATCAGGCAAAGGGCAGGGAACATGTGTTCCAGGCAGAAGGAGCTGAAAGTGTAAAGACTTGAAGGTAGGAAAAGAGCTTTGTGGGAAAACCAGGACGTATGGCAGCTGTTTGACTTTGGAGGAAATGAAAGACATATTTGCAAGCCACATGGTGAGTGGAAGGAAGACAAATGCGACTGGAGGAGGGGCCAGGTGGAGAGTGGCAGAGACGAGGCTGGACAGGAGCTCAGAGAATGTAGGGCAGGCCCTGTAGGCCAGGGTGAAGATGACGGTTTTTATTCCAAGTATAGTGGGAAGCCAAGAAGAGTTTTAAAGAGCAGAGTCATACAATCTGGTTTATCGTTCTAAAAGATTGCACTTGCTGCTCTATGAAGAAGGACTTGGGGAGAAACAAGTAGAATCAGGGAGAACAGTCCGAGGGCGATTAAAATAATCCAGACGGAAGATGACTACGTTTTAGTCTGAAGTGGTGGGAGTGGTGATGGAGAAGAGCAGAAGTCTGCGAGTTTTATTTTGGAGATAGAGCCACAGGACTTGGTAAGGATTGAGCATGCAAGGAGGCAAGGGGAAGGGAAGAGTCAAGGAAGCCTCCCAGGTTGCTGGCTTGGGCCTCTGTCTGGAGGGTGAAGCTGTTTATGGAGAGGTGGAAGGCTAGGGGAAGAATAAGGATGGAAAGATTTTTAAGATGAAGATGTCCACGAGACATCCAGGGGAAATATCAAGCCAGTAGATGGCTGCCTGAACCTGGAGCCCAGATGACAAGTTTGAGCTGGAGGATCTTTTCTCTAATCTCTTAGTGGTCAGGTAGGCATCTCGGGTCAACCCAGCTTATGGCAAAAGAGACCTCCACCAGGCCTGTATGGACCTGTTAAAACTCTATATGGGGCTTAGACGTGAAGCCCCACTTAGTAAAAAGCATCCCTATACCCTGCTTTGTCGTAAGTGCACATATTTTCTTTGAAGAAAAGGATTGCTAGTCAAAAACAAGATTTGAGAATTCCTAGGTCCCTGACTTAATACTGTCATAATCTTGCCCCTAGAGTTCCAATTTTAACATGACTTAATGGTATATTTAAAGAGCAAGCCCCAGAGTCCAGTTGGAGTGACAGACAATATTGTCCTCATGGGGAGACATGGGCCCATAGTAAGAGATGGGGTTCCAAAGCTTTTCCTTCCGGTTGTCGTGGCAAAGGCAGCAAGCGCTCTGGAGGTGGGAAGGAGGACAAGGAGGAGAGAGGAGCAACCAGAAGCTATGGTGGCTGTTAGTCTGCAGAAAATAATTCAAGACAGATATTTGCAAGCTTCATGGAGCACACGCCCTGTACATCCAGGTTAGTTGTAAGTATACAGTTTGTAAGTGGACATTTTAAGAACCAGAGATACACATAAAAGCTTTGTCAGACTAGGGGGCTAGGAGTACATCATGCATCTGTTTTATCCCTTGTACTCAGCGGACTGCCTGGGGCTCCATGTACTTGAATAAATGAGCAAACGGGGTCTCAAAAGAAGAGTCACTACCCTGCTTATTTCATATGGATTCAAAAGTTGCCAGGTGGATACAGCCTTTGGATAAAGATTTTAGTTTACATCAGAACCATATGCATATTGTGGTCAGTGATTACAGAGTGACAAGAAGTGAACAGAAGACTAGCCCCCAAGCCAAAAGCCCAAGTCGGTGGGGGGTGGGACGTAGGTCTCGTTCCCCAAGATTGAAGCTGAAAATTATTCACTAACCATGGATAGGATGTTATATAATTGTATACTTCCCATCAGGATCCAGTTTATGATAGTTTTGGACTACATTCTTTTTTTTTCTTTCTTTTTTTTTTTTTGAGACAGAATCTTGCTCTGTTGCTCAGGCTGGAGTGCAGTGGGGCGATCTTGGCTCACTGCAACCTCTGCCTCCCGGGTTCAAGCGATTCTCCTACCTCAGCCTCCCAAGTAGCTGGGACTACAGGCGTGTGCCACCACGACCAGCTACTTTTTTTTATTATTATTATTTTTAAATAGAGATGGGGTTTCACCATACTGGCCAGGCTGGTCTCAAACTCCTGGCCTCATGTGATCCTCCTGCCTTGGCCTCCCAAAGTGCTGGGATTACAGGCTCGAGCCACCACACTGGCCTGTACTAGATTCTTGAGGTGATTAAATATCATCTATAACTGGGAATGTAACAAAGGCTGTGGAAGTAAGGAAAGGGTGATGGTGTGATAAAGAATACAGACAAAAGGGCATGGATTCCTGCCTACCCTAAACACAAGGAGACATGAGGAGTTAAACTTTGTTCAAGAGAGTTTAGTATATCTGATGCTCACAAATATCCAGACATTTGAAAAAGAAAATCCCCAGTGCTGGCCAGGCACGGTGGCTCACGCCTGTAATCCCAGCACTTTGGGAGGCCGAGGCGGGTGCTGAGGTTGGGAGTTCGAGACTCGAGCCATGACCAACATGGAGAAACTCCTTCTCTACTAAAAAATACAAAATTAGATGGGTGTGGTGGTGCATGCCTGTAATCCCAGCTACTCGGGAGGCTGAGGCAGGAGAATCGTTTGAACCCGGGAGGCGGAGGTTGCTGTGAGCCGAGATCGCGCCATTGCACTCCAGCCTGGGCAACAAGAACGAAACTCTGTCTCAAAAAAAAAAAAAAAAATCCCCAGTGCTGTGGACCCTTGAAGAGCCTATTAAAATATCCCTCAAGACCTTTCATCTGTCTTTGCTCTAATTCTGTACTCACCAAGCAATCAATATTTTCATCACTGATTCTGTTTCTTTATATGCTGAAAAGGATACCCTGAATAAAAATCATGCATATCTGATAATAGGAAAAATACATTCCCCTCTCCAAATTGCACTGATAATAAAATTCAGACACCTTATCAAGGTCTTCCAGCCCTCCTGATTGGCCTCTGATGACCTCTGTGATCTCAGCTGCTGTCCCTCTCCCCTGTGGCACTAAGCTCTAGTCACCTGGACCTTCTTTCCACTCCTGCAATACCACAGACTTCCTGCTCAGTCTGCCCCTTCCAGTTTCACCTGCCAGCCCTGCTCTTCCCCAGATATTCCCATGCTTGGTTACCTCTTACCTGCCCATCAGATCTTAGTTCAAATGTCACCTCCTCAGAGAGATCTCTGTGCCCATTGTTGCAACCTTTCCCCATTTTACCTCCCCTAATGGTCACTTTCTATCCCTTAGCCTGTTTTCTGTTTCACTAAATAATATCTTATTTGTATACTTGCTTATTATCTGATTCTCTCCATTGGAATACAAGTCCAACGCCACTGTAGCCTCAGTACTTAGCACAGACTCAAGACTCAACAAGTATTTGTTTAATGAATGGAATATGGGAAAGAATAAAATATGAGCTGCTATAGATGAGAGAGATACAAATAGGGAGCACAGACGAGGTAAACAGAACACACACACTGTGATTTTTACAACACGCCACTCATTGCAAATACAGCTCATGCATATAGCTTGTCTGTCTGTGTATGTCCCTTTACCCCTACTCTACTTTATTATTATTATTATTATTATTATTATTATTATTATTATTATTATTTTGATAGAGACAAGGTCTCACTCTGCCAACCAGGCTTGAGTGCAATGACATGATCATAGCTCACTGCAGCCTCAAACCCCTGGGCTCAAAGGATCCTCCTGCCTTGGCCTCCCAAGTAGCTGGGACTTCCAATGTGCACCACCATGCCTGACTAGTTTTTAAATTTTTTGTTGAGATGGGGTCTCACTATGTTGCCCAGGCTGGTCTCAAATGCCTGGCCTCAAGTGATCCTCCCATCTCAGCCTCCCAAAATGTTGGGATTATTGTGAGCCACTGTACCTGGCTCTACTTCACTTTAGACTGTGAACAACTTGAGGACAAGGACCATCTTGTTCATGTTGGCATCCCCATGACCAAATAAATGCCTGTGGGACACTTTAATGCCCTTCTGATGGAAATGGGAAGTTCAGAGAAAGTTTTGAGATTTTCTATTGGGTGAGCGTGGCTTAACTGGCTGGGTGAGAGCCTGCCAGAACAAGCAGTTTCTACAAGATAAAAGAAAAAACATGTGTGTGGGTAGTGACAGCACCAAAAGATACCCTACGGTGGGTCTTTTGGCCCTTCCTCCTCTGTAATATCCATCAGCATCCTCCAGATCTAAAAAGATTCCAGGGAATTGCCTCAAGCTTCCCCCATTTTGCTGCCCTGATTGCCCCCAGATTGCTGCCCTGAGCTTTTCCTGGCTAAAAATACCATAGCCTCACCTACCACCAGGGATACGGTTAAAAATATAAAAATAAAAATAAAGAAAGAAATGCCAGAGCCATCCCTGTACGTAAAAGTTAGACAGGGCTGGGCATGGTGGCTCACGCCTGTGATCCCAGCACTTTGGGAGGCCGAAGTAGGAGGATCATGAGATCAGGAGTTCGAGACCAGCCTGGCCAACATAGTGAAACCCCATCTCTACTAAAAATACAAAAAAAAAAAAAAAAATAGCCAGGTGTGGTGGTATGCACCTGTAATCCCAACTACTCAGGAGGCTGAGGCAGGAGAATCGCTTGAACCCGGGAGGCGAGGTTGCAATGAGCTGAGGTCGCACCATTGCACTCCAGCCTGGGCGACAGAGTGAGACTCTGTCTCAAAAAAAAAAAAAAGTTAGACAGAAACAGCTCTCACTTGACAAAAATCCGGAAAGGGACTTAAGAAGACAGGCCAGCTGAAAACAAGGGTGCACAAAAGAGCACCAGTGAGAACCAGCATTCAACAAGGAGTGACTGGAAAGAACTGTTTAATGTTTCAAACATTGCCAGCTGTGTAACACGAGAGCGAACTCGTTATTTAGCTCAGCTATATATAGTTTGCATCCTGGAATCCACTCATACTATATATAGTAGAGTTTTATGTGTGCACTTGAACGGATTGTGTGTGCTGGACTGAAGTGTTCCTGTGGTGCCAGAAATGAAGAGAAAATGGAAATCTTCCATGGGCCCATGGGTATGTTCATTACCACTGTTGCCATTTTCACAAATGTATGACAGTGGCAGAAAGCTAATTGAGACCAGCCATGGAATAACAGGGCAGAAACTGGGTAAGGAATACTTTGGTTTAAGGATTTCTCTTGGAAAGATGCCTCCTTTCCATCTATTCCTTGTGGAGTATTTAAAGACTGCCTATGGTCATCGATCAGAAACAATACATATTAAAAGAAAGTTTCAAGGTCCAAATAATACCGAGGTGTTATACCAAAAAAAAACCCACAAAAATAATTTATTGACTGGTCTAACTCAACAAAACAGTTCTATCAAACTGCTCATCATTCCCCGGCTCCTAAAATTCGGTTTTTGGAATATAAACAATTTTTTTGAACTTCTGCTTTTTCTTGATTAGAACAGCAATTTTTCTGACCTGCTTTGAAAAGTACAGTGTTCTCTGGATAGCCTATTTCAGGCCAAAAAAACTCTTATTTTAAATCAGGAGTCTCAAATCTCTTTTGAAAAGCTGCTTTTTTAGGTCAGGCGCAGTGGCTCACGACTGTAATCCCAGCACTTTGAGAGGCTGAGGTGGGTGGATTACTTGAGGCCAGAGGTTCGAGACCAGCCTGGCCAACATGGTGAAACCCCATCTCTACAAATAATCCAAAAATTAGCCAGGCATGGTGGCTCATGCCTGTAGTCCCAGCTACTTGGGAGGCTGAGGCAGGAGGATCATTTGCGCCTGGGATGCAAAGGTTGCAGTGAGCCGAGGTGGTGCCATTGCATTCCAGCTTGAGAACACAGTAGTGTTTTTTTTGGTTGTGTTGTGTTGTTTTGTTTTGTTTTGTTTTGCAACGGAGCCTCACTCTATCACCCAGGCTGGAGTGTAGTGGCTGCAGTCTCAGCTCACTGCAACCTCTGCCTCCTGGGTTCAAGTGATTCTCCTGCCTCAGCCTCCTGAGTAGCTAGGATTACAGGCACCAGTCACCATGCCTGACTAATTTTTGCATTTTTAGTAGAGATGGGGTTTTGCCATGTTGGCCAGGGTGGTCTCGAACTCCTGACCTCAGGTGATCCGACAGCCTCGGCCTCAGAAATTGCTGGGATTACAGGTGTGAGCCACCATGCCCGGCCAAGAGTAGTGCTTTTACTGTCCAATATCTAACATCCCTTCCTGATAATATACCCCAGTTTCACTTTTCTACCTATGTACTTCAGATGAAGCACTTCACTCCTATGCCCACAGTGGAGCATGTAACCTAGACTAAGCCAATGATGGCATGCTCTCTTTGGCAACAGTGATTGATGAGATGGGCAAAGGATTAAAACTGGGCCAATCAAAGCCCATAAGACTCAATTCTGGAACTTTTATGGAAGCTATTAGAGGAAAAGTGGATCTTTCTTCCATAATTGATTGTCGTGATGTTGACAGCCCATAGCTGCTGGTGACCACTGGCAGGGTCTGAGAACAGAACCAACTCTGAGGAAGCAGAGCTGTGGACTGGATCCTTGTGTTCTCTAGTTTAATTCCTGAGTCAAGCTGTGCCTGAAGGTCTAGGCCTGGACTTTTCAGTTTACCTCAATCAATTCCCTTTCTTTGCTTAAATCAGTTGGAGTTGAGTTTTCTGACACCTGCATCAGGTGCACGTGGAGCTTGCAGGCAAATGCGGTGCTTGAGGAGGGGAGGATTCAGTGGGTTGAGAATTCATGGAGCTGGTGGGAGCAATTGGCATGAGGGTCTACCAGGAAAGGTCTAGAGATACCTCTGTGGATCTCAGTCTACTGATTGAAGATCCTGATCTTCCAAGTAATTTTTATTTTAATTTAACTGTGTGTTTCATGATTCAAAAATCAAAACTAAATAGGAAGGTATACACAAATAGTTTCCATTCCTTCCTTTGCCCCTCTTTCCTCCATAGGTAACAACTCTCATTTTTTGGTCTATTCTTCAGTGTTTCTTTATGCATATAAATCAAATATGAATATATTTTTAAAAGATATTATGCTTTGCTCTGTTCTACATGCATTTTGTTTCTTCAATATATGTTAATTCAAAGAGTACCCTTCCTTGAAACTCTATAGTGCTTTTGAATATTCCTGGTCACCTTCCACATAATACTTCAAGTGGCTCAGAGCCTCATCTATCATGTCCTACCACTTCTCTGCTCTATTACCCTGGAGACATCTTGGTTTCATACTGGAGAATCCTATTTCACTGGTGTCAGAAAATTACAATCAAGCAGCTAAAATATGGATCTGACTGTAAGTTAAAAAAAGAGAAACACATTTAGAAAGTCTAACATGAATAATACTAACAAACAGAGACTATTGTAAGGGGAAGGGAATTGCTACAAAAATAAAAAAGCTATGAAAAATCTAAATTTTTGGCCAAAGAGACATTAACATTGATGGACAGGTACATAGGCAAATATCCCAGAAAGAAGAGTACTGTATTAATTGCCACCAAGTGATCTATGATTTTGAATTCAGTCAAAATTCAGTCCTCTTAGTTGGGCAAAAACCCCTGATCAAAGCAATACACTGGCCCACATGCTTTTAACATTCACAGATGTCTTACTAACCCTTTCAACAGACAGTGACTTAAACAGGGCTTAGATCCAGCCTGACAGCCTCGGAACTGAAAACGTAGGATAATTCACTTAGGGCAATGTGAAAAAGAACATTTCAAACTGAGCCTACACGGTGGAAGATCTAAAATTAGTCTTTTTCTAAAAAGTTATATTCAGCCTTTAGTATGGGAGAAAATATCTAAAAATAGGAATTTCAATAAAACGATGGAGTGAAAATGAAAGGTAATCTGCAGATACACGTAATTTCACTGCAGACAGACTTGATAATTCACCCTGTTCTGTTAGGCATTTGGCACTTGGATGGACTGAGCCCAGTGCTTGGCATGACCTGGTTGCTGACTACATCTTTGTGGGTGAATGAACACATGAATGTCTCTGCATAGTGTGTTCATCATTTTTCCCATAATACATAGGGGCAAACCACCATCTGTAGATGATAACTTCTTGTGTTTTAGTTCTTATGCAAGGGCTTCTTAGCTGTATTTGATAGGAAAAAACTATTGTAAGAAAAGGAAATTGCCATTGGATCTCATTTTTCTGGCCACATTTTTTTCTCTTATATTACAAAACTGTGTATTGATACACCTAGGGGAGGCTGATGTTTTCTCTGGATTGGCTAGATTTTAAATGAGTTACATAAACATATTTCTATTTTTATGGTCTCATGCAGGTCTTAATTAGAAGTAAATGAGTCAGGAATTATCTTCTTTTATCCTATAATAAATTAGTATTTATTGCTTACTTTCCTTTTGATCTTCTAAAATTCTAACTAGGGAGTTAGAAGAGTCAGGAGAAAAACATTTTTAAATTTTTAGATAAATATATTTGCCATTTGTGTTTTATCAAGCTACAAAACCCAAGGAATAAATAAAAATACAAAGCAGACATTGTCAAAGAAAATAAGCCTTATAACAATATACTGCAGTTTCTGTAAGTCATAGCCTTAAAAATTAGGGTTAAAGTTTTAACTTTTTGGTCTGAAAAATGAAATACTTGTTCGTTGTACAGATGATACTGTGAATGCATTTCCAGATGCTAGGATCTTAGGAACAATTGTTGAACATACTTTATATATAACATGTGCTATCTTTAATTAAGATATGTGGTTTATGGTATTGCCAAATTGCAATAACTTTATTTTGGGTGCAATAAGTCAATCAAATAGCATGTATTTTGGAGCTAATGCTATTATTCTAAGAAAGCACATTTTACAATGGCTAATTCAGCATTGAACTTATTCCAGTCATAAATCCGTAGACTCAAAATGTGATTTAGCTCATGGATTTACACTTGTAAAATAAGCAAGGTTTTAATTAAAAGTCAATAGATTAGGTCTAAGCATCAATGAATTTTTTGCCCTCGGGCATAAACCATTTCTGTATTAAGTAGCCTAATAGAAAACACTTTACTTTCAAGGTTTTATTTCTTCACCAACACACCATGTATGAAACAATCCATTCTTGGCACGATATATTATACAACGGAGTTTGATTATTTACATATGTTTCTGCCATTTACAAAACCCATATTGTCCTCAGAAGGTAGTACAGAGTATATTAGGCTACAGACTACAAACAACAGAAAAGTAAGTTGGTCCACGATTTGAATAGACGAGAATGTGTAACCAAGGAACAATGGAGACACTCCTTGTTTGTGGCTTTTTTAGAATGTAGTAAACAACTCTCTTTCACGATGGGCCACCAACCAAAAATTGTAACAAAACAAAATCTTAAGGAAGCCTTGCAGAAGAGAAACTAGTGCATTAGATGAGCAATCCAAAGAGAAAAAATAGAGACAATGAAATGCGCAAGAAGATTTGGCCATGAGAAATCGGAACTTTATGTGTAACTTAACTAATCCAAGTCTGATTCTGTTATGATGCAGACCTAACAATCTAAAAACAAGTACCAGATCTAAAAACAACTACAACAATTAAAATCTTCCACTCTATTTCTTCTCTCCTTTTTTTTTTTTTTTTTGAGATGGAGTTTCACTGTTGTTGCCCAGGCTGGAGTGCAATGGCACAATCTTGGCTCACTGCAACCTCCGCCTCCCAGGTTCACGCCATTCTCCTGCCTCAGCCTCCCGAGTAGCTGGGATTAGAGGCGCCCACCACCACGCCTGGCTAATTTGTTGTATTTTTAGTAGAGATGGGGTTTCACCATGATGGCCAGGCTGGTCTTGAACTCCTGACCTCAGGTGATCCACCCACCTCGGCCTCCCAAAGTGCTGGGATTACAGGCGTGAGCCACCATGCCCAGCCTATTTCTTCTCTCCTAACAGCTCACTGTGCCTTTACCGAGCTTCCACTTCATCATACTTTGCTCATCAAGGATCTTTGATTCACTTTTACTCTTTACTAATTTAATTGACAATGATGCTGTTATAAATATCATATTATTCTTCATGAAATTATCTACTTTCAATGGTGACATAATGACTAAATGTCACCATTAAATTCTAAATCCACTTCCCTTATAAAAATGTCTTTGCGGAATGAGTCATTTTTCTTTCACCGTTTCTTAGAGCTTCTTATCAGTCATAATTTAAAAAATAGTATCAGGGCACAGATCTGCTAGGTCTCAAATCATTTTACTGGGCGTTTAAGTCTAATACTGCCTTGTGCCCCTATTGCATTTGTGTTAGGGCTGTTTGTGCTGGACCTGAGGTTTTATGAAGTAGCCAATGCGGGATTAGATTTCGTTTAGATTAGGTTTTTAGTCACTGGCTATCATAATATACGTTTTCTTTTTTCTTTTCTTTTCTTTTCTTTTTTTTTTTTTTTGAGACGGAGTCTTGCTCTGTCGCCCAGGTTGGAGTGCAGTGGTGCGATCTTGGCTCACTGCAACCTCCGCCTCCCGGGTTCAAGCAATTCTCCTGTCTCAGCCTCCTGAGTAGCTGGGACTACAGGCTCATGCCACCACGCCCAGCTAATTTTTGTATTTTTAATAGAGACGGGATTTCACCACATTGGTCAGGCTGGTCTCGAACTCCTGACCTCAAGTGATCCACCCACCTCGGCCTCCCAAAGTGCTGGGATGACAGGCGTGAGCTACTGTGCCCAGCCTTACATTTTCTACTATGTACATATTTCTGTACATTTCTAGAACATCATGGTTTTGCTGTCTAACTTTGTGGAATTTGCAACTCCTTTAATTATTTCAGAGAATTTTTTAAATCCTTAAAACAAGATTAAATCACTTACATGTAAAAATATAATACATATATTTTTAAATAAATATATACATCATTATACCCTCTTCGTAGAGAGAAGGAATAACTCCAAACTAAATTCAAATAGATGTGGACATTTCTTTGCCCAAGATTCAGTTACTTACAACAGAGAACTCTTTGTATAGTTCTTATGGTAAAGGAGAAGTCCTAATGATCAATATTCCACAGAATTCTATCCAACCAACCTGTACTGAGTTGCCTTTTTTTGAATGTGGTTTGCATAGTTTAGGCAAAAAAAAAAAAAAAAGAGGAAATGTCCAGAAAGCAGTAATGGGAGAGGAAATAAATTCCTGTAATGATAAGTTCGTATACATGCACTCTAATGATTTAAACATTACCCAGCACACATGCTGGTCAGCTCAAGTTGCTACATAAATATAGGTCCCGGGAGGTTAATAAGTCTACCTGTCACCTTTGGAGAACTCTAGTTACGGGTCAGCCATTTCCTCTTCCTGTCCCTAGGTCAACCATTTCCTCTTCCTGTCCCTACCTCTCAGTAAGTGACTTCTGTTTTACATTATCCAGAGTGGCCAAGTCCAACTTAAGTAAAACTTCATGTTTGTTTTTTTTGAAATGGAGTCTTGCTCTGTCACCAGCCTGGAATGCGGTGGCGAGATCTCGGCTCACTGCAACTTCTGCCTCCCGGGTTCAAGCGATTCTCCTGCCTCAGCCTCCCAAGTAGCTGGGACTACAGGCACGCACCACCCCACCCAGCTAATTTTTGTTATTTTTAGTAGAGACGGGGTTTCACCATGTTGGCCAGGATGGTCTCAATCTTTTGTCTTTTGACCTCGTGATCTGCCCGCCTCGGCCTCCCAAAGTGCTGGGATTACAGGCGTGAGCCACCGCACCCGGCCAGCATCATGGTTCTTAATGAGAAGTTTCCAACGCCTTCACAGTTAGCTTTCCGTGAACAGCCAGGACTAAAGAGCTGTTACTAAAATAGCTGTATTTTCTTTATAGCCAGTTCTTGCCCTGGGACTAAATCATGTTTGGTTAAGGATACTAAATTGAGACAGGCTCCTTCATTTAAAAAAAAAAAAAAAAAAAAAAGATTAGGACAAGTTCTGCAATGTTTTTGTAATAATTCAAACTGAAAGCAAATGAATGTTCCATTTTTCAGCCATACAAAAAAAGAACGAGTGTATATTTCAACTTATTTATTTTTCAAGTTATTGCCAAGAAAAGACAGTTCTTTACACAAACCTATTTGGACTGAATTCTTAGAGGTAAAAGAAAATGGACTCAGTACTTGTCTTGAGAAGAAGGATGCTATGGAATTCTCACAGAGGGGACTGAGAGGGAATGGCAAAAATGTTACTCACTCAGACTTGAAGGGGCTGTCCCTGATTTGAGATACTTTAGAATATCTTTAGAATATGTACTTTTTAAAAAAAGAATATTCTGGTAGTGTTTACCTTTTATACTTTTCTTCTTTGAAACCTGACATTCTCAAATCCAATTACTATTTTTTTTTTTGAGACGGAGTTTTGCTCTTTTCGCCCAGGCTGGAGTGCAATGGTGTGCTCTCGACTCACTGCGACCTCTGCCTCCCGGGTTCAGGCCATTCTCCTGTCTCAGCCTCCCCAGTAGTTGGGATTACAGGTGCCTGCCATCAGGCCTGGCTAATTTTTGTATTTTTAGTAGAGATGGGGTTTCACCGTTTTGGCCAAACTGCTGAGATTACTGGCGTGAGCCACCATGCTGGCCTATTTTTATTATTATTTTTTTAGTGACAGGGTCTCGCTCTGTCGCCCAGGCTGGAGTCCAGTGGCATGATCAAGGCTCGCTGCAGCCTTGACCTCCTGGGCTCAAGTGATCCTGCCACCTCAGCCTCTCAAGTAACTGGGACAATAAGCGTGCACCACCATACCCTGCTCATTTTTACGTTTTTTGTAGGGATATTGGGGGGGCGTCTCACTATGTTGCCCAGGCTGGTCTGGAACTCCTGACCTCAAATGATCCTCCCACCTTGGCCAATTATTATTTTTATTCTCACTCCCGGACAGCTATACATGTCCCCCATTACCTTCCCTCCACCTCTCATACTATATAGCTCCCTAGCTCTTCCTTGTTCTCTTCATTTTACCCTTCTTTCCTCTTTCTTACCTTTCCTCCTGAAGACGGCTTATTACTAAGCAGTGTTGCCAGATTGTCTGTCATGTCCCAAGCACACATCTTAGGATGGCCTCAGGGCTTTCCTTTCCTCTGCCCACCATGGGCAGCCATGTGCTTGCTGCCCAGTCCTGCGATTCATGAATTCCTCTTGTCCTACTCTGTCCCCTTGCAAATGATAAAGGCGCTCTAAGGCTGAAAACACATCCAGCTAGAATGAATATGAAAACTGGCCAAAGAAAGAGCCTTCATTTCCCCTTCTCGTGTTTAGGAGGAAATACATGATGTGAGTCTACATCTGTGTTAGCTCACTTAGTTTATACAGTTCGTTCAAGAAGGAGTTTTGATTCTTGGCACTGCCACTTATTGTCTGGGTGATCCTGGACAATTTACTTAACCAGATGCCTGAAATCCTTTCTGGAACAAGGCAATGTATAAATAAATGAACTCGCTCAAACTTAATTTCCTAATTATGGAGGAAATCTAGCATAGAGATTAAAAGCATAGGCTCTGGACTTAACTCTAGTTTGTGGGGAGTCCTGGACTTTCCAGTGACTTGATAGGTGGCCTTAGTTTCCTCATTTGTGAAATAGGGCAAATAATTATGCAGTATCAACCTAATAAGATTGTGGTGAGCACTGGATGAGAAATGCATAGAAAGCTTCTAAAACAGTGCCTGGCCGTCCATAAATGTTAACTATTACTATCACGAAGGCTGTTATTCTTAATAGGGTACCATTGGGCTGGCTGGGCATGGTGGCTTACGCCTGTAATCCCAGCACTTTGGGAGGCTGAGGCAGGTGAATCACCTGAGGTCAAGAGTTCACAACCAGCCTGGCCAACATGGTGAAACCCCATCTCTACTAAAAATACAAAAAATTAGCCGGGCGTGGTGGCGCCTGCCTGTAATCCCAGCTACTGGGGATGCTGAGGCAGAAGAATCGCTTGAACCCAGGAGGTGGAGGTTGTAGTGAGCTAAGATCACGCCATTGCACTCCAGCCTGAGCAACAAGAGTGAAACTCTGTCTCAAAAAAAAAAAAAAAGGGTACCATCATGGCAGTTAAAAGCTCACAGGCAGCGGGGCGCGGTGGCTCACGCCTGTAATCCCAGCACTTTGGGAGGCCAAGGCGGGTGGATCACAAGTTCAGGAGATCGAGACCATCCTGGCTAACACGGCGAAACCCCGTCTCTACTAAAAATACAAAAACAAAATTAGCTGGGTGTGATAGCGGGCGCCTGTAGTCCCAGCTACTCAGGAGGCTGAGGCAGGAGAATGGCGTGAACCTGGGAGGTGGAGCTTGCAATGAGCCGAGATCACGCCACTGTACTCCAGCCTGGGCGACAGAGTGAGATTCTGTCTCAAAAAAAAAAAACAAAAAAAAAAACAAAAAAAACAAAAACTCACAGGCTGTATTGTAAAGCTAAAAGTGAGATACCATACTTCTAATCACCAGGTCTATAGAAGAGTTTTTAAAAATGTGATATATTGGCTGGGCGTGGTGGCTCACGCCTGTAATCCCAGCACTTTGGGAGGCCGAGGCGGGTGGATCACGAAGTCAGGAGATTGAGACCGTCCTGGCTAACACAGTGAAACCCCATCTCTACTAAAAAAAAATACACACAAAAAAAATTAGCCGGGAGTGGTGGCGGGCACCTGTAGTCCCAGCTACTCAGGAGGCTGAGGCAGGAGAATGGCGTGAACCCAGGAGGCAGAGCTTGCAGTGAGCCGAGATAGCACCACTGCACTCCGGCCTGGGCGACAGAGCAAGACTCCGTCTCAAAAAAAAAAAAAAAAAAAAAAAAAAAAAAGAAAGTCAGGTGCCCTACTGTGGTTAGACCATGCCTAAATTTGGATAAATGAGTGCCCTTAAATGATTCAAGAACAGTGCCTGGCAACTAGCAATAGTGCCTGGGTCAAATATATGTTGAAAGAATGAATAAGTTTATTAGTTATTAATAAATAAGAAATGTTTAAATAAAAGTTTGCATGTAAGTGAAAACCTAGGTGAATAAGATAAACATTTGCCTACTTGTTGTTATTGATTAGAAAACTCTTGGCAATGCACAACGGCTCACACTTGTAATCCCAGAGCTTTAGGAGGCCAAGGCGGAAGGATCACTTGAGGCCAAGACTTGGAGATCAGATTGGGCAATATATGGAGACCCTATCTTTATAAAAAATGGAAAAAAATAGAAGTGACTTAAGTCTCTTTCCACACCTCAACTTATGAGTGAGAATATAAATATCCAGAGAGATTAATGACATTTTCAGTCACAATGTTAACGCTTTTTGAAAAGTGAAAAGCAATTTTATTGTTCTGTATATCCTTAATTTTGGTTCTTATAGTTGATCATGGTTTCAGTTACTATTGCTGCATAAAAAATTACCCCAAAACGTAGTGGTATAAAAGAAAACTGTTTTTGTTTGTGTGTGTGTGTGTGTGTGTGTGTGTGTGTGGCTTTTTTTTTTTTTTTTTTTTTGAGACGGAGTCTCCCTCTGTTCCCCAGGCTTGAGTGCAGTGGCTTGATCATGGCTCAGTGCAGGCTCGACCTCTGGTCTCTAGCAATCCTCCCACCTCAGCCTCCTGAGTAGCCAGGACTACAGGTGCATGCCACAACATACATACAGCTAATTTTTAATTTTTTGTAGAGATGAAGTCTCACTATGTTATGCAAGCTGGTCTCACACTCCTGAGGTCAAGTGATCCTCCCACCTTGACCTCCCAAAGTGCTGGGATTAGAGGAGTGAGCCGCCATGCCAAGCCAAACAAAACCATTTTATTTTGCTCATGATTTTGACAGTCAGGAAATTGGGAAGAGCACTGATGGGCAGTTTGGTCTTGGGATCTCTCAGGTAGCTGCAGTCAGATGCTGGCTGGAGCTGCAGTCAGATGCTGGCTGGAGCTGCAGTCAGATGCTGGCTGGAGCTGCAGTCAGATGCTGGCTGGAGCTGCAGTTGCTTGAAGGCAAGATTGGGCTGCACATCCAAGATGGCTCCCTGCATTGGCTGGCAGCTAGTTGATGCAGGCAGTTGGCTGGGAGCTCAGCTTGAACTAGCTCCTAGATGGCATACACATGGCTTCTCTAGCGGGTGGTCTCAAGGTTGTCAGACTTCTTACATGGTGGCTGACTTCCCACAGGACAAGGGTCCCAAGAAAACCAGGAGGAAGCTGCAGCACCTTTAATGACCCAGCCTCAGAAGTCACACACCAGCACTTCCTCTGTACTGGATTAGGCAGAGCAATCATAAGCGCATCCAGATTCAAAAGGAGAGGACATAGAGCCCACTGCTTAATGGGATGAGTGTCAAAGAATTTGGGGGCCATTGTCCTAAAACCACCACAGCCAGGTCGAGCATTTTTTGGCATAGTTAGCCCATGCTTTAGAAGAGTTAATTTAGTTTGTGGTGTAACTATCTCTAGATTACATTTTTAAACTTTTTATTATGGATACTTTCAAACATATATTAAAGCAAAAAGAATGGTATAATGAACCCCTGTGTGCCATTTATCAGCTTCAATAATGATGAACTTTGTTTCATCTGTACCTCCACCTGCTTGCCCCATCTCAAACTCCCATATTATTCTGACATAAAGGTAATACATCATATTTATTTATCTGTAATTATTTCAGTACATATCTTAAAAAGATAGGATTTTTAAAATAGTTGTATCAATTATAAACAAGAATTGCTTAATATGATCAAATATTTAGTTGGCATTTAAATTTTCAATGTCTCAAAAATGTCATTTTTGTTTGTTTGTTTTTTTTGAGACAGAGTCTCTCTCTGTTGCCCAGTCTGGAGTGCAGTGGTGCAATCTCGGCTCACTGCAAGTTCAGCCTCCCGGGTTCACGCCATTCTCCTGCCTCAGCCTCCTGGGTAGCTGGGACTACAGGCGTGTGTCACCACGCCTGGCTAATTTTCTGTATTTTCAGTAGAGACGGGGTTTCACCGTGTTAGCCAGGATGGTCTCAATCTCCTGACCTCGTGATCTGCCCACCTCAGCCTCCCAAAGTGCTGGGATTACAGGCGTGAGCCACTCCACCCGGCCACAAATGTCATAATTTTATATTTGTTTGAGTCAGGATCAAAATAAGGTCCACATATTGCAATTTGTCAATATGTCTTTAAAATCTCTTTAAGGCTGGGTGCAGTGACTCATGTCTATAATCCCAACATTTTGGGAGGCTGAGGTGGGAGGATCACTTGAGCCCAGGAATTTGAGACCAGCCTGGGTAACATAGTGAGACCCGGTCTCTAAATATTAAAAGAAAAAAACCAGAAAAATTAGCTGGGCCTGTGATCCCAGCTACTCGGGAGGCTGAGGTGGGAGGATTGCTTGAGCCCAGTAGGTCGAGGCTGCAGTGAGCCATAATTGTATGACTGCACTCAAGCCTGGGTGACACAGTGAGACCCTGTCTTAAAAAAAAAAAAATTATAATTATACAGGCCGGGTGCAGTGGCACCTGTAGTCCCAGCACTTTGGGAGGCCAACGTAGGAGGATCACTTGAGCCCAGGAGTTTGAGACCAGCCTGGGCAACATAGGGAAACCCCATCTCCTCAAGAAATACAAAAATTAGCCAGGCTTGGTGGTGCATGCCTGTAGTCCCACCTTACTCAGGAGACTGAGGCGGGAGGATCACTTGAGTCCAGGAAGTTGAGGCTGCAGTGAGCCATGATCGGGTCACTACACTCCAACCTGGGTTACAGTGAGACCCTGTTTCGAAAAAAAAAAAAAAAAAATTACAAAATGGTGTTATTTTCGGCTGGGCACAATGGCTCATTCCTATAATCCCAGCACTTTGGGACACCCAGGCAAGTGGACCACCTGAGGCCAGGAGTTCGAAATCAGCTTGGGCAACATGGTGAAACCCCATCTCTACTAAAAATGCAAAAACTAGCTGGGAATGGTGGTGGGTGCCTGTAATCCCAGCTACTCAGGAGGCTGAGGTGGGAGGATTGCTTGAACCCCGGAGGCTGAGGTTGCAGTGAGCTGAGATCATGCCACTGCACTCTAGCCTGGGTGACAGAGCGAGACTCCATCTCAAAAAAAAAAAAAAAAAAATGGTGTTAGTTTAATTCAAATATTCTTTTTTTACTTGTTGGATGGAAGGGTTTAATAAAGAGAAAATTTTCCTCATTAATGCTGCAGTTCAATTTTTTGTGTTCTAACTGTATCCTTGAGTAACAAACTTGCAGATGAGGAAACAATTGAAACAGTGAGTTAGTAGATTAAAAAATCAAGTAGGGATTTACTTTGCAAAAAACAAACAAACAAACTTTAGAAGGTATGTGTTTTTGTTTTTTCGGTTGGTTTTGTTTTCTACATTTTAATGACACATAAAAATAAAAAGCTAGGAATTCCCAGATTGTCAGTTGTGTGCAGCCCTTGAGAGCACTCTGCCCAGACAGAACAAAGGAAACTACGGAACTTACATGT
This sequence comes from Nomascus leucogenys, assembly GCF_006542625.1. Lineage (NCBI taxonomy): Eukaryota > Metazoa > Chordata > Mammalia > Primates > Hylobatidae > Nomascus > Nomascus leucogenys. The sequence goes on along the minus strand of NC_044394.1, from coordinate 9,013,307 downwards.
GCGAATATTGGGAGACATTTTGATATGTAAGTGACAGAGGTATTGAAATGCTTGGGGAAAAATTGGATGAGTTCGTGGGCAAATAGGCAAATGAAAAAACATGGCAATTTTTAATATAGGAAAAATTTAAATACAAGAAAGGAGGTGTGGTTGAAAATAGAATACTATTTAATACTGTCTGATTTGGTTGTCACCAATATTTGCTCAGCCATAATAATATAAACACTGACTTTGGATATAACATAAAATGTCAATATGCTTAGGTAGAAAAAGAGATATGAGATGTCAATATGCTTACATAGGGAAGGTGGGAGAAAGGGAAGTGGAAAAGGTGATATGGAAAAGGGAAACCCTCCTCTATGATGGTGGGAAATCAATAGATTATACCTAAAATCTATCAGCTAAGAAGTTAAATAAAAACATATTATTTAAAAGTGGTTATAAATGTTAGAAGGAACAGCTGAGAGCTGAGGTGATTGTCTCAAGAGAGTAGAAGTATACAGGGATCAGACAGGGAACTGATTTTTTTTAATTAGAAATCTTTAGGCAATGCTACCCTTTTATACTATTGTGTACAGTCATGCACTGCTTAATGATGGGAGACATTCTGAGAAATGTATCATTGGGCGATTTCAACTTGTGCGAACATCATAAAGTTTACTTACACAAACCTAGATGCTATAGTGTCCTACACACATAGGCTATATGGTATAGCCTATTGCTCCTGGGTTACAAATCCGTACAGCATGTTACTGTACTGAATACTGTAGGCAATCATAACATAATGGTAAGTTTGTGTATCTAAACAGATCTAAACATGGAAAAGATGCAGTAAAAATATGGCATTATAATCGTATGAGGCCACTGTCATACATGCAGTTCCTCATTGCCCCAAACCTCATTATGCAGCACATGACATTACATGTATAAAAGCAAAAATTAACCTGAAGGCTGGGTGCAGTGGTTCACACCTATAATCCCAGCACTTTGGGAAGCTGAGGTGGGTGGATCGGTTGAGCCTAGGAGTTCAAGACCAGCCTGGGTGGCATGGCGAAATCTCATCTCGACAAAAAAAAAAAAAAAAGTACTTGGGCGTGGTGCATGCCTGTAGTGCCAGCTACTTGGGAGGCCAAGGCAGGAGGATCAATTGGGCCCAGGAGATCGAGGCTGCAGTGAATGGTGATCACGCTACTGCACTCTGGCCTGGGCAACAGAACAAGACCCTGTCTCAAAAAAAAAGGAAACAAAGAAAGAAAGAAATTAACCCTAAAATACAGGGCTACATTGTCCGTCCAATGTGAAAAATGTAGAAAAAAGAGAGCTGCAAAGTAAAGATTACTCTAAGATCAGAAAAAGCAACACACAAATGTTTCAGCTTGTATTTTACATGTGGATTTAATGATGATCTCTTTTCACCTGATGGACTTAACAGTGGCTTCCTACTGCCTTAAAAACCAGGATCCTTTTTTTTTCTACTTTTAGTGCATTCTCAGTCATAATAACTAGCTTTCATTTCACCTCTTCACAGATTATTCAAAGTCACTTCATTTTATAATCGCATTCTCAACTCTAAGCATGATTTCAAGCTAAATCCTCTCCTGGAAATGACCTATAATTGCACTGATCTCACTGGACTACCCCAGGCCATTACAGAATAGTGGTTAAGGACTTGGAGCTCTGGAATCCAACAGACCTGGTTCTGTCCCCACTGGGCCACCTGGGGATTAGATCACCTTGGGAAAGTTGCTCTCTATAGATGCCTCAATTTCTTCCTTCATCTGTTCATGGGATAGTAAGAGCACCTATCTCACAGGTGCAAGGATTAGAAGAGGTAGTATCTGTAAACAGAGTAAATCTTCCAAATAAAGATGTGTTATTAAAGACTGGGCTAGTGTGCATTCAGAGGCACCTCTGCTAATTCTCATCTAGAGAAATTCAATGCAGTGTATGGCTGAGCAAGAGAACTACAGAAGTCGGTTTACAGAATAACTGTGAGGCACCAGCTCATGGTAGGCACTGGAGGTATCAAAGATGACTAAGACATATCCGCGGCCTTCAGAGGCCTAAGACGAGAGCCGGGCATGGACGATAGTCCCCCCATTTATTCGTGGTTTTGTTTTCCCAGATTTTAGTTACCCATGGTCAACAGGGGTCTGAAAATATTAAATGGAAAATTCCAGAAATAAACAATGCATCAGATGTTTTAAATTGTGTCACTCTGAGTAGCATGATAAAAGCTTGTGCTGTCCTGCCCTACCCCACCGGGGACATGAACCATCCCTCGGTCCAGCGTATCCAGGCTGATACGCTCCCTGCCCTGTTAGTCACTTAGTAGCCCTCTTGGTTATTGGTTATCAGATCAACTGTCATATCACAGTGCTTGTGTTCAAGTAACCTTTATTTTACTAATAATGGCCCCAAAGCACAAGAGTAGGGAGGCAGTTGATTTGTGCAAGGGCATTTAGAAGGAGATTGTAGACTCTTCCTCTAGTGCCCCAAAGACAAACTCTTTTTTTTTTTTTTTTTTTTTTTGAGACAGAGTTTTGCTCTTGTTGCCCAGGCTGGAGTGCAATGGTGCCATCTTGGCTCACTGCAACCTCTGCCTCCTGGGTTCAAGCAATTCTTCTGCCTCAGCCTCCCGAGTAGCTGGGATTACAGGCACGCACCACCACGCCAGACTAATTTTGTGTTTTTAATAGAGACGGAGTTTCTCCATGTTGGTCAGGCTGGTCTTGAACTCCCGACCTCAGATGATCCACACCCCTCAGCTTCCCAAAGTGCTGGGATTACAGGCGTGAGCCACCGCACCCAGCCAAGAAACTCTTTTGTAAAGCAGATGTCCCTTCCCAACAATGGAATAAAGACATGAAATTTACCACCACAGTAGCAGGGATAGTGGTTGCAGTGGTGAGTCTTGCAATGGGTAAGAGCTGGTAAGCTCACCATAGACAGAATCAAGTGTCTCCTGAGCTCCATCCCACACTCCGATGGACACATGGATGATATCAGCACGGTGCTGGCCAGGCAAGACAAACACTAGGAATAGAGCCAAGAGAAGGTCTGATAGATGCTAAAGGAGCAAAGTCATTGTGTAATGAAGAATTAACCTGCCCCAAAGAGAGGTCTGGCCATTGTCCTTGGCTACCAAGAGGTGATCTCTAGGCCCCTGGAATGTCCTGCCTGATAGGACTGTTTTTGTTTGCCTATAGGCTTTGGCCATTGAGCAGTCTAACAGTGTGATTTATGATGAAGGCTTTGGGTCATGTCACATCAGTTCTGACTTCTGGAAAGGGCTAGATACCAAAATTCATTGTAATTGAACTCCCATAAAAACTCTGAACACCAAAGGCTTAGGTGACCTTCTCATGTTGGCAATACAGAAGGTCTCTGACTTAGGATGGTTTGACTTAGATTTTTTGACTTTATGATGATGCAAAACTGTCACAATTTCTATGCAGTATACAGTATTCAATAAATCACATGAGATATTCACCACTTTATTACAAAACAGGCCTTACATTAGATGATTTTGCCCAAATATAGGCTAATATAAGCATTCTGAACACAATTAAGGTAGGCTAGGCAAAGCTGTGATGTTCGGTAGTTTAGGTGTATTAAATGCATTTTCGATTTGCAATATTTTCAATTGGTTCATCGAGAGGTAATTCCATTGTAAGTCAAAGGGCATCTGTACTATGTATTATCACACATCATGGTCAAGACTCCATGATTCTATGGGGAGATGATGACCAGAAGCTCCTCAAGTGGATATCGTTTGAAATCTGCTCTTGCATCTCTTCCCTTGGCTGATTTGAGTTTATCTTCTTTGCTATAATAAAATTGTAACCGTAAGTATAGCGGTTCCTGAGTTCTGTGAATCATTCTATGAGGGTGGTTTTGAAAACCTCTGAGTTTGTAGCCATATAGTCTGAAGTGAGGGTGGTCCTGCAAACCCACAAACTCGTGGCTGGTGTCTGAAGTGAAGGGAGGCTTGCAGGGACTGTTCCCTCCAGCTGAACAGTTAGCTAAACTCCAGTGCAGCAGCTCAGCACTGGGGAGCTGCCAGAACAGAAGGACCACGTGGGAATGGAAGGTCCTTCCTTGTAGGTGAGTGTCAGGCCCTGCTTAGCTCTCCTGACTCTGCGGTGCCCTCTCCTCACACTTGTAACCACTGAGTACCCACCTCAGGCTTAGCACCTCTTTCCCACAGCGCCAAGTCTCAGAGACCAATGCTGACCTTAGATTGCAGGCGTTTAAGGAGCACTGATCCGGCTGGGCGTGGTGGCTCACACCCATAATTCCAGCACTTTGGGAGGCTGAGATGGGCAGATCACCTGAGGTCAGGTGTTCGAGACCAGCCTGCCCAACGTGGTGAAACCCTATCTCTACTAAAAACACAAAAATTAGCTGGGCATGGTGGTGTGCACCTGTAATTCCGCTACTTGGGAGGCTGAGGCAGGAGAATCGCTTGAACCCAGGAGGTGGAGGTTGCAGTGAGCCGAGATTGCACCACTGCACCTCCAGCCTGGGCAACAGAGCAACACTCTGTCTCACAAAAACAAACAAACAAACAAACAAACAAACAAAAAACACTGATCCAATGCTCTGGGACTCAAATCACCACGCTGGCTGGAAAACAGGGAGAAGAGTAGCATGGGAATTCAGGCTAAAGCCTTCAGCAGTAGACAGATCTGGTATAGCAGTCAGAGTCTTACTAGAAAGACCATAAGTCAAGAAGGACTTATTATAAAGAGGCTTCCTCCAAAAGAGTGGGCACTGGACAACCACAAGGGATACAGCAGTAACAGCCCTAGATTCAAAGACACAGAGAAGGAAATAGAAGGAGAAGATTCTATAGAGAAAACCACTTTGTGGCACCGCAAGCCAAAAGCACCCTCTCCTTTCTTCCCTCTTGTCTGTGGGGCTTCCACTAACAGACCCAACTGGTGTTAGCGAGGAAAGGGAGGCTGTTGATGCAGCTCATAAGGTCAGCCTCTGGGGTGGAGAAGGACAGCAAGCTCAGCTGGAGGGATAAATGGAAGGTATTCAGTGCCTGGGTTCAAATCCTTGTTGCCTACCGGCCGTGTGATCTTCAACGTGTCACATGAGTTCCTCCATCTATAAAACTGAGTGTTTTGGTAAGTAGCCAAGGACCAAAGGAGGTAAGGCACATGAGGTGCTTGCTGTAGCACCTGATTCATAGGAAGGGCTCAGTGTCCAGCAGACAGTTTGCTGCTCTGCCTCAGGTTCCATGCCCAGCTATAATAACTGGGCTTCCTACTTGCTCCTGAAATCCAGTTGCCCCCAGTATCCCATTCTGATCATTGGATCCAGGTTATTATCATTGTGCCAGAGGCCCCCTGACTTGCTATTTGCTTAATCCAGGGGCCTCCTGGGAATGGCACCTTGCTGTATTCTTGTAGATAACCATGGAAACTGGCTGCCTTTGTCAGATAAAAGGCAAGTTGGTAACAGCCTGAATGGTGATGGGGAGAGAGGCTGAGAACAAAGATTTTTACAAGTCATGTTAAGCAAAATCCATGCTCCAGACTTGAGGTTAAATATTTTCATCCCTCAAGAGAGTTAGTACGTACCCAGTTCTACATTGGGAACCCTCTCCCTTAAACCACATTGAACATAGGACACAGAGTATCTTCACTCTGCAAGGTGGAGTGTAAGGTCCCCATGCTACTCTGCCTGCCAACTTCCAATGAGCTCTGCATTCCCATGAGCTCTGCTGGAGCCATTTTTATTGAAAAGCTCTCTGCAGATCTGCCTCTTCTGAAGCCTGGGTTCAGGAAACCAGGACTAGATTGGCCAGAAGCAGACTGGAACAGGCCTAGAGTTTTAGAGAAAAGAGGTGCATTTGTTTTCTAGGGCTGCTGTAAGAAAATACCACAAACTGGGCCTGGCGTGGTGGCTCACGCCTATAATCCCAGCACTTTGAGGGGCTGAGGCGGGTGGATCATGAGTCAGGAGTTCAAGACCAGCCTGGCCAACATAGTGAAACCCTGTCTTTACTAAAAATACAAAAAATTAGCCAGGCGTGGTGGCAGGCGCCTGTAATCCAGCTACTCAGGAGGCTGAGGTGGGAGAATCGCTTGAACCTGCGAGGCGGAGGTTGCAGTGAGCCGAGATCATGCCGCTGCACTCCAGCCTGCGCAACAGTGCGAGACTCTGTCTCAAATTACGAAAAAAAAAGACAAGACCAGACCACAAACTGGGTGTCTTCAACAACAGAAGTGTATTGTCTCACAGTTCTAGAGGTCAGAATTCCAAGGTCAAGGTGTCAGCAGGGTTGGTTCCTTCTGAGAGCTGTGAGATCGAATTTTTTCCATGCCTCTCCCCTCGCTTCTGGTGGCTTGCTGGCAATCTTTGGCATTCCTCAGCATGTAGAACCATCACCCTGATCTCGCCTTTATTTTCACACAACATCCTCCCTCTGTGTGTATCTCTGTTTCCAAATTTCCCTTTTATTAAAAAGAAATTATCTATTCATTTTGAGACAGGGTTATGAGACTGGCTAATTTTTATATTTTTGGTAGAGTCAAGGTTTCGCCATGTTGGCCAGGCTGGTCTCAAACTCTAGGGCTCAAGCAATCCACCCTCCTTGGCCTCCCAAAGTGCTGGGATTACAGGTGTGAGCCGCCGCGCCTGGCCCAAATTTCCCTTCTTATAGGTACACAAATTATATAGGATTAAAGTCACCTGAAGGACATCATCTTAACTGCTTACATCTGTAACAACCCCGTTTGCAAATGAGATCACATTCTGAGGTACTGGGCCTTAGGACTTCAACATAAGAATTTGGGGAAGACACAATTCAACCCATAACGGGGAAAAAGAGGAGAAAGTCTACCCTATGACATCTATCCTGGTTCTTAAATATTGACCCTTCTTGAATTTCTCAACCCAGTGCTGCCTTGTTATCAGAAAGCCTCTGATATTCTACATTGTGCCTTTTGCCCTATGACATCTAGTCCTGGCCCTCTACCTGTCCACTTCAGCAATCTAATTCTATCTAGTTCCAGCCCACACTGCTGGGCAGGCATCTCAGTATCCCTTTTCTGCCAGTATTTGTTCTGCCAGCCATAGGAGACTTCTTCCGAGTTGAGCACGTTCCTCTTAGAACTGGCCTTGCCTCCGGCTGGGCACAGTGGCTCATGCCTGTAATCCTAGCACTTTGTGAGGCTGAGACGGGTGGATCACCTGAAGTCAGGAGTTCGAGACCAGCCTGGCCAACATGGCGAAACCCCATCTGTACTAAAAATACAAAAATTAGCTGAGTATGGTAGTGGGCGCCTATAATCCCAGCTACTCAGGAGGCTGAGGCAGGAGAATCGCTGGAACCCAGAAGGCGGAGGTTGGGGTGAGCCAAGATTGCACCACTGCACTCCAGCCTGGGCGATAAAAAAAAACAAAAAAAAAACAAAAAAAAAACTGGCCTTGACTCACAGGGTGCAGCTAATCCAAGTCCTTGTTTGTTTAGCTCTGTCCCAACCTCTGCAGGTGGTGGGGCCAAACCCAGCTGCACCCTAAGGGAACCCAGCAGGGTTTGAAGTGCAGGGTTTGAAGTGCATGGAAGTAGGGATAATAAGCAGGTATTTAGAGCCAGACAGGCAGGGTTCAGAGCTGGGTGGAAGCATGCTGCAGCATGGCACAGGGGCAGGGCTAGAGTGCAGCCTAGCGGATCTAACACTGTTTACTCTTGGCTTTATTTCTACTGCCCCTTGTATGGATGATCCAGGCCCACAAGGCTGGACATGGCCATAGGAAGGTCTGCAGATGAGTCTTGCCCAGAGTAAAGCAGGAACAGTCTGGGGGTGGTTAGAAGCATTAACTTTGCTGACTAAGCCTCAATTTCTGCATCCATAAAATAGGATATTTAACAAAACTCATCTGATGGGATTTTTGTGAGGATTAAATGAGTAATGAATATATAGCCTTTTTTTTCTTTTTTAAAAATTTGTTTCATTTATTTATTTTTTGGAGATGAGGTCTCACTCTATCGCCCAGGCTGGAGTGCAGTGGCACCATCTTGGCTCACTACAACCTCTGGGCTCAAGTAATTCTCTCACCTCAGCCTCACAAGTAGCTGGGATTATAGGCGTGTGCCACCACGCCCGACTAATGTTTATTTGTTTGTGTAGAAATGGAATTTCGGCCGGGCGCGGCGGCTCATGCTTGTAATCCCAGCACTTTGGGAGGTCGAGGCGGGCAGATCACGAGGTCAGGAGATCGAGACCACGGTGAAACCCCGTCTCTACTAAAAAATACAAAAAATTAGCTGGGCGTGGTGGCGGGCGCCTGCAGTCCCAGCTACTCGGAGAGGCTGAGGCAGGAGAATGGCGTGAACCCGGGAGGCGGAGCTTGCAGTGAGCCGAGATTGCACCACCGCACTCCAGCCTGGGCAACAGAGCAAGACTCCATCTCAAAAAAAAAAAAAAAAAAAGGAATTTCGCCATGTTGCCCAGGCTGGTCTTGAATGCTGGGACTCAATCCACATGCCTCTGCTTCCCAAAGTGCTGGAATTACAGGCATGAGCTACCCTGCCCAGCCAATATATGGCCTTAACTCAGGGCCTGGTACAAAGTCAGCATTCAAAACTGGGTGTAATGGCTCATGCCTATAGTCCCAGCTACTCAGGAGGCTCACTTGAGCCTGGGAGTTTGAGGATACAGAGAGCTACGATTGTACCACTGCACTCCAACCTGAACGACAGAGCAAGACTCCGTCTCCAAAAACCAAAGTAAGTGTTCAGCACATGTTAGCCATGGTGATCATCATGACCACTTACAGCGTTTTACTGCCTCCGCAGAGTTTCATGATATTGGCTATCAGGTAGTTTCTGGGTATGACAGACTAAAACAGCTGCTCCTTTCTTACTGAAATAATGTACCCATACAAAATTAAACAGCCTCTCGGGAAAATGATGGCACTTCTTTGAGATATTTTCTTTTTCTTTCTTTTTTCTTTTTTTTTTTCTGAGACAGAGTTTAGCTCTTGTTGCCCAGGCTAGAGTGCAATGGCACGATCTTGGCTCACCACAACTTCCACCTCCCGGGTTCAAGCGATTCTCCTGCCTCAACCTCTTGAGTAGCTGGGATTACAGGCATGCACCACCACCCGGCTAATTTTGTATTTTTAGTAGAGACGGAGTTTCTCCATATTGGTCAGGCTGGTCTCAAACTCCCTACCTCAGGTGATCCGCCCCCGTCCGTCTCCCAAAGTGCTGGGATTACAGGCGTGAGCCACCGCGCCCGGCTTCTTTGGGATATTTCTTAGTGTTCTGGGATTATAACCATTGATCCAGGATAGGAGCTATCAATGTGCAATCTACCTTAATTTTTTTTTTTGAGACAGTGTCTCACTCTGTCACCCAGGCTGGAGTACAGTGGCACGATCTTGGTTCATTGCAACCCCTGACTCCCAGGTTCAAACGATTCTCCTGCCTTAGGCTCCTGAGTAGCTGGGATTACAGGTGCTCACCACCACGCCCAACTAATTTTTGTATTTTTAGTAGAGATGGGGTTTCTTTCTTTTCTTTTCTTTTTTTTTTTTTTTGAGAGGGAGTTTCACTTTGTCACCCAGGCTGGAGTGCAGTGGCGCAATCTTGGCTCACTGCAACCTCCGCCTCCCATGTGCAAGCAAGTCTTCTGCCTCAGCCTCCCGAGTAGCTGGGACTACAGACACGCACCACCATGCCCAGCTATGTTTTGTATTTTTAGTAGAGACGGGGTTTCACCATATTGGCCAGGCTGGTCTCGAACTCCTGACTTCGTGATCTGCCCACCTCAGCCTCCCAATGTGCTGAGATTACAGACGTGAGCCACTGTGCCTGGCCTACCTTAATACTTTAAGCAGCTTCCTGCCACGTGTAGATATCTTTTCTTTCCTCCCCAGGGAAAGGAGGGATTTTGTGGATTCCTGACTTTTTTTTTTCTTTTGAGACAGAGTTTCACTCTTGTCACCCATCCTGGAGTGCAATGGCGTGATCTCGGCTCACTGCAACCTCTGCCTCCTGAGTTCAAGCAATTCTCCTGCCTCGGCTTCCCAAGTAGCTGGGATTACAGGTACACGCCATGACATCCAGCTAATTTTTGTATTTTTTTTTTTTTTTTTTTTTGAGACGGAGTCTCGCTGTCGCCCAGGGTGGAGTGCAGTGATGCAATCTCAGTTCACTGCAGGCTCCGCCCCCCGGGGTTCACGCCATTCTCCTGCCTCAGCCTCCCGAGTAGCTGGGACTACAGGCGCCACCTCGCCAGCTTTTTTTTTTTTTTTTTTTTTTTTTTTTTTTTTTTTTTTTTTTTTGTCACCCAGCTGCTCCCTCCCCCGCCCCCCCCCCCCCCTCAGCCTCCCGAGTAGCTGGGACTACAGGCGCCGCCACCCGCCCGGCTAATTTTTTGTATTTTTAGTAGAGATGGGGTTTCACCATGTTAGCCGGGGGGGGGGGGGGGGGGGGGGGCCAGGATGGTCTTGATCTCCTGACCTCGTGATCTGCCCACCTCGGCCTCCCAAAGTGCTAGGATTACAGGCGTGAGCCATCGTGCCCGGCCTTATTTTTTATTTTATTATTTTTTTAGTAGAGATGGGGTTTCATGATGTTGGCTGGGCTGGTCTTAAACTCCTGACCTCAGGGGATCCACCCACCTCAGTCTCCCAAAGTGCTGGAATTATAGGTGTGTGCAACCATGCCCAGTTTTTGGTTTTTTTTTTTGAGACAGAGTCTTGCTCTTTCTTCCAGGCTGGAATGCCCTGGTGCAATCTTGGCTCACTGCAACCTCCGCATCCCAGGCTCAAGTGATCCACACACCTCAGCCTCCCCAGTAGCTGGGACCACAGGCATGCACCACTATGCCCAGCTAATTTTTGTATTTTGGGGTTTCGACAAATTGCCTAGCCTGATCTTGAACTCCTGGACTCAAACAATCCTTTTTCTCAGCCTCCCAAAGTGCTGGGATTACAGGCTTGAGGTACCGTGACCAGCCAGTTCCCGAGATTTTAACACTGGGCTAGAACTAGGTCCTCTGACAATTATCCGTCACACTTCCAAAAGTAGCTCAAAAATGCCCATGCTCTTAAGAACAGGGTCAGGAGCACCTGATCATTTTGAAGAGGTAATTTCCTCAGATGAGAAGCCACATAAGTAGTCATTATGTGCATCCCCTCCTGCCCTGTCTTAGAAGCCAAGTATAATTTAATGTATTTTAGGAACTAAAGTTCAAAATGTGAATTTCCCATGTAGAAAAAAAAAATCTGTCAGAAAGCACTTAGGAAAAGGCATGGCAGTCAGATCAAATAGTGTTCAAAGATCTGTCCTTGGCCCTCTTTTCTGATTTTCCTTGACAATGTCATTCAAACTCGAGCTTGTGATAGAGGATCACTCCCCTGCCTGTGGCAGCAGCCTCGCCCCATCTCTGGAGAGCTGGGTTCCAAGTCTCTACTGCCTACTGGAGACCCACTTATAACACTGTGAAATCAACATATCTCAGAGGGAAGAGACGGTGTCTCTGCTCTTCCAGCCAACCCTACCTCCTTATGTCTTGCCTGGGACCCCTACTTGCATTCATGTTACTACCATCCTATTGGTCATCTAGGCTTGAAACCACTAAGTCCGTGATTTTTAACTTTTTTTTTTTTCTTGAGACAAGGTCTGGCTTTATCACCCAGGCTGGAGTGCAGTGGTGCAATCTCAGCTCACTGCAACCTCTGCCTCCCGGGCTCAAGCCATCCTCCCATCTCATCCTCCCATCTCAGCCTCCCAAGTAGCTGGGACTACAAGCACAATGCCACCACCCCTGGCTAATTTTTATATTTTTTGTAGAGATGGGGTTTCACCATATTGCCCAGGCTGGCCTCAAACTTGTGAACTCAAACAATCCACTCGCCTCAGCCTCCCAAAATGCTGGGATTACAGGCTCTAGCCACCACACCCGGCCTTCCTTAGCCTTTGTTGAAATCTCAGACACCTTTGAGGTTGGATGGGAGGTATGGACTCTCCCCAGGAAAAGAAGCATTCACACAAATATTTGCTCAAAATTTCAGGAGGTCTTTAGGCCCCCCTAGCTAAGTGATCTTGATTACTCTTTTTTATTTCCTAATAATACCTATGGAAAAACCTTCAGTGGCTCCCCACTATCCATAAAATATGTCCATGTTTCTTAACTTAGAGCAGACCATGATCTGACTGCAGCTTCTCTTTCTAAAATAAATGGGTTAGGCTGAGCGCTGTGGCTCACGCCTGTAATCCCATCACTTTGGGAGGCCAAGGCGAGTGGATCATTTGAGATCAGAAGTTCGAGACCAGCCCGGCCAACACGATGAAACCCTGTCTCTACTAAAAATACAAAAATTTGCCGGGCATGGTGGTGCATGCCTGTAATCCCAGCTACTGGGGAGGCTGAGGCAGGAGAATCGCTTGAACCCAGGAGGCAGAGGTTGTGGTGAGCCAAGATCGCACCACTGCACTCCATCCTGGGTAACAGAACGAAACTGTCTCAAAAATTAAAACAAAACAAAACAAAATAAAGCAAAATAAAATAAAACAAAACAAAATAAAACAAAACAAAATAAAATAAAACAAAACAAAAGAAAACAAGACAAAATAAAATATAAAATAAAATAATATAATATAATATAATAGTTAACACGTGCAAAACCCGGTAATGGCACCAGGTGAAATGTGGAAGTGTAGCTATTACTGCTGTTGTGTCCTGTGTTTCAGCCCACCTAATGTCTCACTTGTCCCTTTACCTTTGCATGTCCCGTGTTCGCTCCATGTCTTTTTATTCTCTCCTTGCCAATCATGTGGCCCTAAGTCCCCAAGCCTTCTCAGATCAGTTTCCCTAACTTGAGCCCCTATCCTACAGGAAACTTGTTCTCTTCTTCAATATTTCTGAACCCACCCAGGGCTATTTCACCTTCTCCAGAAGTAAGCATTCAGTATATGTTAGCTGAATGGTAAGTGGTCATCACGACCACCATAGCTAACCTGTGCCCAGTGCCTACTTCTGGGGCTTACCTCCTCCTGCTCTGAATACCTGTCCTGGCTTTTTCTCCAGAGACTCTGGCTGTTGCACAGCTGTGGGAACCCCCCCACTCCTTGTCACCACAAACATGGGCACAGCCTCCCCCTCCATCTCCCCCACTAACTAACCTGGCAGCCAGAGCCATCTTTTTAAAATGTCATAAATTAGCTCATCACTCGTCTAATCAGACCCTTTTAATAGCTTCCCATCATACATAGAATAAAATCCAAATCCCTTCTTTAGCAGCAAACCATACATATATCTTCTTGTACCTAGGGAAAGATTTAGGTTTTGTGGGTCCTGGAACTTACACAATTTATGGAGGGAGGAGCCTCTTTACGAAAATAAATATAAAATCACAAATATTGTTACTTTTTATTTTTAATTAATTTTTTTTTTTTTTTGAGACAGAGTCTAACTCTGTTGCCCAGGCTGGAGTGCAGTGGCACGATCTCAGCTCATTGCAACCTCCGCCTCCCAGGCTCAAGCGATTCTTCTGCCTCAGCCTCCCGAGTAGCTGGGATTACAGGTGCACACCACCACACCCAGCTAATTTTTATATTTTTAGTAGAGACAGGGTTCCACCATTTTGGTCAGGCTGGTCTCGAACTCCTGACCTCAAGTGATCCACCCACCTCGGCCTCCCAAAGTGCTGACGTTACAGGTGTGAGCCACTGCGCCCAGCCTAAACACAGATAAAACACTAAATTGAAAATGAATATTTAGCTGGGCGCAGTGGCTCACGCCTGTAATCCTGGCACTTTGGGAGGCTGAGGTGGGAAGATTGCTTAAGCCTAGGAGTTCGAGACCAGCCCGGGCAATGCAGGGAGACCCTGTCTCAAATAAAATGCAAATAAATTAGTTGCGTATAGTAGTATGTCCCTGTAGTCCCAGCAACTGGGGAGGCTGAGGCAGGGGGATCCCTTGAACTTGGGAGATCCAGGCTGCAGATCTCCCAGGCTGCAGTGACCTATGATTGTGCCAGTGTATCCCAGCCTGGGCAACAGAGCTAGACCCTGTCTCAAAAAAAAAAAAAAAGAAAAGAAAGAAAATGAATATTTGTTTAGAATCCAAGAAGAAACCATAATAAATTTCAAATTTTCAAAAACTTGCAAAAAATATCACCAAGTTTAGGAAAATAACCATAATTATATATTTATTACTACATATATATGTATATAATTTTTAAAAATGAGACAGGGTCTCACTCTGATGCCCAGGCTGGTCTTGAACTCCTGGGCTCCAGCAATCCTCCCACCTCAGCCTACCAAAGTGATGGAATTACAGGTGTGAGCCACTGCACACAGCCCAAAATATATTTTTTATGAATTAACTTATTAACACAACTAGAGTACTTTTTGCTACATTTTTTCGCTAGTCTTTGTCTCTTCATATGACAATTTAAAATATCTTTTTTTTTTTTCATAGCTTACTGCAACCTCAAACTCCTGGGCTCAAGTGATCCTCCTGTCTCAGCCTCTTGAGTACTTGAGACTACAGGTGTGTGCCACCACACCCAGCTAATTTATTTCATTTTATTTTTAGTAGAGACGAGGTCTCACTAGGTTACCCAAGCTGGTCTCAAACTTCTGGGCTCAAGCAATCCTCCCGCCTCGGCCTCCCAAAGTGCTGGGATGGCAGGCATGAGCCACCATGCCCAGCCTAAATATCATTTTTAATTTCATTTTCTAAGGAAAGGGTAGAAAGATAATTATCTGTCCTCCAGCATGGTTGCTTGAAATTTGTTTGTTTGTTTGTTTGTTTTTTGAGACGGAGTTTCACTCTTGTTGCCCAGGCTGGAGTACAATGGTGCAATCTTGGCTCACCGCAACCTCCGCCTCCCAGGTTCAAGCAATTCTCCTGTCTCAGCATCCCAAGTAGCTAGGATAACAAGCATATGCCACATGCCCGGCTAATTTTGTATTTTTAGTAGAGACGGGGTTTCTCCATGTTGGTCAGGCTGGTCTTGAACTTCCTGACCTCAGGTGACCTGCCCGCCTCAGCCTCCCAAAGTGTTGGATTACAGGCATGAGCTACCACGCCCGGCCAAAATTTGTTTTTTATGATATTTTAAAAGAGTGTCTTTCAACTACATGATTCATTATTATGTAAAATTTTAGGACTGTTGTTAAAATCTCTATCAATTTTCTATCCCAAATGAGCTGTAAGATTTTAGGGCATTTCATGTTTTCTTGTTAAGATTAATCTTGAGTATTCTTTGATTTGACAATAACCATTATGAGTTTGTTGTTGAAGTCCTTGTTTTAGTGGTGAATCCTCAGTGTTATATGACTTTTACTGATGTCAATATTTTGTGTTAAATCAGCAAGAACTCAAAATATTTTTCTTAGGGGTTCCCATCTTTCCCTCATCTTCATTAATGGTGTCATTCAGCAAGCTAGAAGTTTATTTATTACCTCTATTCAAGTGTTGTCTCTTCCTCTTAACACTAGTACTTTCTGTAGAATCTGAAATTTTTGTTGTTAATTCATTTCTTGATGTTGGAGTATTTACTAATCACATATCTTCATCACTTTTGTTTTAATCACATATGTTCATCACTTTTGTTTTATATTCTACTGATTTTTTTCACCCTGTCTTGTTTTTTGTTTTTTTGTTTGTTTGTTTTTTGAGATGGAGTCTCACTCTGTCTCTCAGGCTGGAGTACCGTGGCACGATCTCAGCTCACTGCAACCTCTGCCTCCTGGGTTCAAGTGATTCTCCTCCCTCAGCCTCCCGAGTAGCTGGGATTACAGGTGCACACCACCATGCCTGGCTAATTTTTGTATTTTTAGTAGAGACGGGGTTTCACCATGTTGGCCAGGCTGTTTTCAAACTCCTGACCTCGGGATCTGCCCGCCTTGGCCTCCCAGAGTGCTGGGATTACAGGCATGAGCCACTGTGCCCAGCCTTCACCGTGTCTTATGGTGCTGATATTCTACTAATTTTTAATCTGAAATTTTTACAGTTTCTTAATAAATAAATGTAAAAATTTCAAAACAAGGTACCCTTCATATTCAAGTCAGGAGTGTGTGGCTTCTAGCTTTTTGGTTGACATGTTACAAAATGTCTTCTGTTGACATGTTACAAAATGTCATTCGCTTCATGGGTAAAAATCAACCTTGCGTTCCCGTGCATGTTCCCAGCCTCCCCCATGGCGTGCTGCAGCCACCTGGCCATTGGGTTCTTTGAACAAGCCAAGCTTATTCCAGCCTTGGGGCCTTTGTACTGATCGAGATCTTTCCCTAGAATGCTCTTTCCTCCAGATCTTTACTTACCTAGCTGCTGATTACCATTCAGACCTTAAATGGTAAAAGTTCTGGGATTACAGGCGTGAGCCACCTCTTCAGAGAGGCCTTTCCTGGCCATCCTGGTCTTAAGTAGCCACCAGTGCTATTATATCAACCTACTTGAAAGCTTTACAATGCAATTATTGCTATCTGTCATCTGTTTATCTTTCTGTTTCCATCACCAGAATGTAAGCCCATGAAAACAGAAACCTGATCAGTGGTTTTTTGTTTTTTGTTTTTTTTTCTGAGATGGAATCTCGCTCTGTCACCCAGGCTGGAGTGCAGTGGAACAATCTCGGCTCACTGCAACCTATGTCTCCTGGGTTCAAGCGATTCTCCTACCTCAGCCTCCCAAGTAGCTGGAATTACAGGTGCACACCACCACGCCCAGCTAATTTTTGAATTTGTGGTAGAGATGGGGTTTCACCATGTTGGCCAGGCTGGTCTCAAATACCTGACCTCAAGTGATCCACCCACCTTGGCCCCCCAAAGTGCTGGGATTACAGGCGTGAGCCGCTGCGCCCGGCTTATTTTGGATAATGGAAGTATTTAATAGGTATTGCCATTGCTGAAGTCGGTTGGCTCCTGCCATGGGGAATTTAGTAACTGGCCTGCTCTTCTTGACCCACAACATGTTGCCCTTTGCTGACTTCTCTTTTTTCATGGAATTTCATTGCCTCCTTCCTCCTTTGAGTTCTAAGCCTCCTGAACTTCTGTTCTGAGACCTGCCCAAAGGACATAAATATCATTTTACATTGTGACAACATCTCTGTCTCAAGAAAGACACAGATTTATTGGCTTCTCCAGAGGAATTCAGCTTCCTCTAGACTTCTACTTTCCCTCTCTTCCCTAGGGCTTGTGTTTCATAACCAAAAGATCCATCCATGATTTCTCCTAAAACAAGAGGAATTCTGTAGCATCCCTCATAATGTGAAAACTGTTGCCATCAAAAAATTTTTTACATACAGGTAGTAATTTTCCCTTCCTTTGACACTTATTTCTGCACATCCAATTTTTTCCTCCAGTCTCTCCAGTCCCAAGTATTAGGACTACCTTTTCCACAAGGCCTTTATCAACTTTCCAAGTCAAAAATAAATCTTTTCTTGAACTTCAGTTGTACTTTTTCTGTATGTGCCTTATACTTACTGCTTTCCATATTACGTTTCTTTATATACATATCTTATCTCCCCTGTAACATTTTAAACTCCTTGAGGTTAAGATCTATGTTTGGTTGATAGGGCACAGTGCCTTGAAAACAGTGGATGCTGGCTTTAGGCTTAATCGTGACCATCTAGAAGATCTCAAGGATACCCCCAAATAGTGCTAGGATCTTCTCAGCTGACACAGTTTCCACTTCCTGGAGAAATGAAACTGGGATGATCTTGGAAAACAGTTTCACTTGTAAGTGGGCCAAGTGATTTGAATCTCCTCACCATTTACTTAGTGTTAAAAGATACCCTTCAGAACTGGGAGCCAGCTTTGGAGAAGATCTGCTAGTGAACAGGTGTTTTTAAATTTATTTTTATTTGTGTGTGTGTGCGTGTGAGAGAGACAGGGTCTCACTCTGTTGCCCAGGCTGGAGTGCAGTGGCATAATCATGGCTTACTGCAGCCTCGACCTCCCTGGGCTCAAGGGATCCACCAGTCTCAGCCTCCTGAGTAGCTGGGATTACAAGTTCCCGCAACCATGCCCAGCTAATTTTCGTATTTTTAGTAGAGACAGGGTTTCACCATGTTGCTCAGGCTGGTCTCGAACTCGTGACCTCAAGCAATTCACCTGCCTCTGCCTCGCAAAGTGCTGGGATTACAGGCAGGAACCACCAAGCCTGGCCTGTATTTTTTTAAATGACATTAAAATTCATTAACAAAGGGGATTCCCTTCATTTTTGTACTAGAATGGGAACTTAAGAAAATGGATATAGGATGGGAATATCATTAAATACTAAGCAAAATAACCCTGGGAAGTAGAATATCTATATAGATTACTGGAACAGGAGTTGAAGAGAGAAACCTAGTATTTGCTCAGATAGAGATATGCAGAATAAATACTAATGAGGAGGAAGAGGAAAAGAAGTATTTATTGAGTTATTTGTATGTGCTGGGTACTACAGGTACATTATCTCGTTAATCCAGCAAGTGTTAAGAGACTGAATGTTTGTGTCTCCCCAAAATTCATATGTTGAACTCTAAACCCCCAATGTGATGGTATTAGGAGGTAGGGCCTTTCGGAGGTGATTAGGTGATGAGGGTAAAGCCATCATGAATGAGATTAGTGCCCTTGGCAAAGAGACCCAGAGATCTCTCCAGCCCTCTTTCTGCCATATGAGGGAGGATACAAGCAGAGGTCAGCAGGCTGCAACCCAGAAGAGGGCCCTCCCCAGAGCCTGACCCTGCTGGCACCCTGATCTCAGACTTCTCGCCTCCAGAACTGTGAGAAATAACACTGTTGCTTCTAAGCCACCTAGTCTATGATAGTTTCTACAGCAGCCTGAACCAAGACAGGTAGGAAATATTCATTACACAGGTCACTAAATAGAGATGACTCAGAATGTAAGTCATGGAGCTGGGATTCAAACCCAGTCCTATTTCCAGGGCACAAGTTCTTAAGTGCACAGTGGGCAAAGCGCGTTAGAAAGGAGTGGGCTCCTAGAAACTAAAGACGCCAGGACAGGTCAAAGCCCCTCTCCCTAGCACTGCTGCCAGCAGCTGCAGGCATCCCAATCCCCCTGCTTAGCCTCCCCAAAGAGCAAAGCTCACTGCATGCCCAGGGGAGTGGGGCCAGAGAGAGGCGTCACCACCAAGGCTGAGAGGGAAGAAAGGGACCTTACTGTGTTCACAGTGTTAGGTGATGTTGGCTGTAATTATTTGCCTTCGCCTCTAGCTGGAAAAATGGAATTTGCAGGCAGAGGTATCTTATGATATGCAGCTGTGTGCCAGGAACAGTACTATTGAGTCATGATGATGATGCGAAACAGCCCAGTTTTACAGAATGTTTTAGGTTCTGTTTCTTTTCTTTTTTTTTTTTCCTTTTTATTATTTTTTTTGAGACAGAGTTTCACTCTTGTCATTCAGGCTGGAGTGCAGTGGCGCGATCTCGGCTCACTGCAACCTCCGCCTCCCGGGTTCAAGCAATTCTCCTGCCTCAGCCACCCGAGTAGCTGGGATTACAGGCGCCTGCCACCATGCCGAGCTAATTTTTGTATGTTTAGCAGAGACGGGGTTTCACCACGTTGGCCAGGCTGGTCTCGAACTCCCAACTTCAGGTGATCCGCCCACCTCGGCCTCCCAAAGTGCTGGGATTACAGGCGTGAGCCACCGTGCCTGGCCTAGGTTCTGTTTCTGTTGTGACATTCTCACTAAGAGCCAGACACTGTGCCAGGAGTGATACGGGCATTATCTTACGTAATGTTTACAACAGCCCTTGTGACACCAGGGTTGTATTAACTGATTTTTTTTTTTTTTTTTTTTTTTTGAGACGGAGTCTCGCTCTGTCGCCCAGGCTGGAGTGCAGTGGCGCAATCTCGGCTCACTGCAAGCTCCGCCTCCGGGGTTCACGTCATTCTCCTGCCTCATCCTCTCCGAGTAGCTGGGACTGCAGGCGCCCGCCACCACGCCCGGCTAATTTTTTTGTATTTTCAGTAGAGACGGGGTTTCACCGTGGTCTCAATCTCCTGACCTCGTGATCTGCCCGCTTCGGCCCCCCGAAGTGCTGGGATTACAAGCGTGAGCCACCGCGCCCGGCAGTATTAACTGATAAACAACTAAACTTTGGAGAGATTAAGGAATTGTCCCCCAGATCTTGCCGCTAGAAAAATACACTTAGCAGGGAGTGGCGGCTCAGGCCTGTAGTCCCAGCTACTCTGGAGGCTGAGGAGGAGGATCTCTTGAGCCCAGGAATTTGAGTACATCTTAGGCGACATAGTGACACCCTGTCTCTTAAAAAAAGAAAACAAGGCCGGGCGCCGTGGCTCACGCCTGTAATCCCAGCACTTTGGGAGGCTGAGGCAGGCGGATCACGAGGTGAGGAGATCAAGACCATCCTGGCTAACACGGTGAAACCCCATCTCTACTAAAAAGTACAAAAAAATTAGCCGGGCATGGTGGCAGGCACCTGTAGTCCCTGCTACGCGGGAGGCTGAGGCAGGAGAATGGCGTGAACCCGGGAGGCAGAGCTTGCAGTGAGCCCAGATAGCGCCACTGCACTCCAGCCTGGGCGATAGAGCGAGACTCTGTCTCCAAAAAAAAAAGAAAGAAAGAAAAAAAATGCAGCAAGTGGAACCCAGGTCTATTAGGAATTTTATTGCTCTCTCTGCTAACTCCTCATGAAGTTGTAGCTCACCATAATCTCTGTCAAAGTGCTCATGTTATCCAGCTTAGAAATATCTAGCCATTGAGGCTGGGTGCAGTGGCTCATGCCTGTAATCCCAGCACTTTGAGAGGCTGAGCTGGGTGGATCACTTGAGGTTAGGTGTTCGAGACCAACCTAGCCAAAACGGTGAAACCCCGTCTCCACTAAAATACAAAAATTAGCCAGGCGTGGTGTTGTGCGTCTGTAGTCCCAGCTACTTGGGAGGCTGAGGTATGAGAATTGCTTGAACCCGGGAGGCAGAGGTTGCAGTGAGCCAAAATTGTGTCACTGCACTCCAGCCTGGGCAACAGAGGAAGACTCTGTCTCAAAAAAAAAAGAAAAAAAAGAAATATCCAGCACAGCCTGGGCACAGTAGCTCACACCTATAATCCCAGCACTTTGGGAGGCCAAGGCTGGAGGATCACTTGAGGCCAGGAGTTCAAAACCAACCTGGGCAACATAGCAAGACCCAGTCTCTACAAAATTAAAACATTAGCTAGGCGTGGTGGGGTGTGCCTGTAGTCCTAGCTACTATGGAGGCTGAAGTGGGAGGATAGCTTAAGCCCAGGAGGTTGAGGCTGCAGTGAGCCACGACTGTCACTGCACTCCAGACTTGGTGACAGAGCGAGATCTAGTCTAAAAAAAAAGAAAAAGACGCCGGCCGCAGTGGCTCACGCTTGTAATCTCAGCACTTTGGGAGGCCGAGGCGGGCGGATCAGGAGGTCAGGAGATCGAGACCACAGTGAAACCCCGTCTCTACTAAAAATACAAAAAATTAGCCGGGTGTGGTGGCGGGCGCCTGTAGTCCCAGCTACTCGGAGAGGCTGAGGCAGGAGAATGGCGTGAACCCGGGAGGCGGAGCTTGCAGTGAGCAGCCGAGATTGTGCCACTGCACTCCAGCCTGGGCGACAGAGCGAGACTCCGTCTCAAAAAAAAAAAAAAAAAAAAAAAGAAAAAGAAAATCCCAGCTACAGTCTTTGTACCAGCAGTACCTAACAAAGTGTTTTCTACATAGAAACTGAATTGAAGGTTGGGCAACTGAGCGAGACCCTGTCTCAAAAAAATAAAATAAACAACTTTTTGGTAGCTTAAATAGTATGAAAAAAAGGAAACAGACCGGGCGCAGTGGCTCACGCCTGTAATTCCAACACTTTGGGAGGCCAAGGCGGGTGGCTCACCTGAGGTCAGGAGTTCGAGACCAGCCTGGCCAACATGGTGAAACCCCGTCTCTACTAAAAATATAAAAATTAGCCGGGCGTGGTGGCAGGCACCTGTAATCCCAGCTACTCCGGAGGCTGAGACAGGAGAATCGCTTGAACCCGGGAGGTGGAGGTTGCAGTGAGTCAAGATTGCGCCATCGCACTTCATCCCGGGGGACAAGAGCGAGACTTTGTCTCAAAAAAAAAAAAAAAGAAAGAAACTGAATTGAATTAAAAGATGCTGACAGATCTTTTTAATTATAGATGTCAATGTGATCTTTCACAAGCACACTGAAAAATTCACACCGTGGAAAAGAACTAAAGTCCCATCCTAATTCATCAGAGCCTTCTGTTTCCTGTAACAAAGAAGAACTCACAAGATCAGGATTCCAAGGTGATGCGTTTTTCTCTGACTAAAAGTACAAATGAGTCAGATGCTGTAATTGCTGCTGGAGATAGCAGTTAGGTACGCATGTCTGGCTTCGTGAACAGCTTCCTCCTCAATGCTTCCCCTGCAGTGATGGGGAAAGAGAGTCTCAGCTGCCTGCTTTGGCTCCCCCTGTATCCCAGCAGCTAACAGTCCCTGGAAGGTAGGAAGCTCTAGGTAAATCGGTGTGGAAGGTCATCGGGCTGTTCTCAGGGTACTGGGACTGGGAAAAGTAATTCATGTTTATCGAGCACCCACCGCGCATCAGTACTCAGCTAAGTGATGGGGGTACAAAGGTGCATTCAGGACAGCTACACCATTTGCAGGGCCCAGTGCAGAATGAAAATGAGGGGCACCTACATTTTATTCAGATACCGTAGTATTAAAAATTTCAAGACAGTGACAGCAGGGCATTGAACCAAGTGTGGGGTCCTTCTGATCGTAGGGTCTTGTGAGACTGCACAGCTTACATGATTGGAAAGTTGGCCATGTGTGAAATATATATATATTTTATTTTATTTTATTTTATTTTATTTTTATTTTTTTAGAAATGGGGTTTTGCTATGTTGCCCAGATTGGTCTCAAACTCATGGTCTCAAGCAATCTTCCCTCCTTGGCCTCTCAAAATGCTGGTATTATGGACATGAGCCACAGTGCCTGGCCTATTTTTGATTTTTATTATTACTATTATTTTTAGGGACTGGATCTCACTCTGTCACCCAGGCTGGAGTGCAGTGACATGATCATAGCTCACTGCAGTCTCTAACTTCTGGGTTCAAGCGATCCTCCCACCTCAGCCTCCCAAGTAGCCGGGACTACAGGCATGCATCACCACACTGGGCTATCCCTGGATGAATTAGAAAGTTTCTGTCATCCCAGGGGTCTCACTTCAGTGGACAAGACAGACAAAGACATACACAATGATAATTTGGTGTGATACCTATGTGTGTTTCGGGGGGGAGAGCAAAGACTCATTTAGACCTCACACAGACATTATAATCATTTTTTGAATCTAAAGTATTTTTTCTCTATTACTTGTTTAACAGATTTATTGAAACATAATTTGCCTACCATACCATTCTATTCTTTCATTTAAAGTGTACCATTCAATTGTTTTTAGTCTATTCACAGAGTTGTGCAACCAGTACCACGATACATTTTAGAGCATTTTATCACTCCCAAAAGCAACCCCATACCCATTAGCAGTCACACC
Source organism: Nomascus leucogenys (assembly GCF_006542625.1). Classification (NCBI taxonomy): domain Eukaryota; kingdom Metazoa; phylum Chordata; class Mammalia; order Primates; family Hylobatidae; genus Nomascus; species Nomascus leucogenys. The sequence goes on along the minus strand of NC_044394.1, from coordinate 8,989,803 downwards.
CATTTTCCTCCATTTCTCCCAGTCCCTGGAAACCACTAATCTACTTTCTGTCTCCATGGATTTGCCTGTTCTGGACATCTCATATAAATGGAATGATACAATATGCTTTTATGACTGTCTTCTTTCGCTTAGCATATTTTCAAGGTTCATCCATGTTGTAGCATCAGTATTCTATTTATTTTTGTTGCCAAATAATATTCCACTGCATGGATATACTGCATTTTATGTATCCATTCACCAGCTGATGAACATTTGGGTCTTTTCCACTTTTTGGCTATTAAAAATAATGCTGCAGCCAGGCACAATGGCTCATGCCTGTAATCCCAGCACTTTGGGAGGCTGAAACAGGAGGATTGCTTGAGTCCAAGAGTTTGAGACCAGCCAAGGCAACATAGTGAGACCCCATCTCTATAAAAAAATAATTAGTTGGGCTTGGGGCCAGGCGTGGTGGCTTGCGCCTGTAATCCCAGCACTTTGGGAGGCCAAGGCAGGCAGATCACCTGAGGTTAGGGGTTCAAGACCAGCCTCACCAACATGGTAAAACCCCATCTCTACTAAAAATACAAATATTAGCCTGGTATGGTGGTGCACACCTAGAGTCCCAGCTACTCGGGAGGCTGAGGCAGGAGAATCACTTGAACCTGGGAGGTGGAGGTTGCAGTGAGCCGAGATTGTGCCACCGCACTCCAGCCTGGGCAGCAGAGTGAGACTCTTGTCTCAAAAAAAAAAAAAAAAAATTTAGTTGGGCTCAGTGATGTGAGCCTGTATTCTCAGCTACTTGGGAGGCTGAGGTGGGAGAATTGCTTGAAGCCAGGAGGTCATTCAAGACTGCAGTAAGCCACGATTGCACCACTGCACTCCAGCCTGGACGACAGAGCAAGACATTGTCTCAAATAAATAATAATAATGCTGCTATGAATGTCCATGTCAAGTTTCTGTGTGGGCATGTTTTTCTTTCTTTTTCAGGTATATGTCTAGGAGTGGAAGTGCTGGGTTATATGGTATGTTAGTCCATTTGTATTGCTATAAAGGAATACCTGCGGCTGGGTAATTATAAAGAAAAAGGGTTTATTTTGGCGCATGGTCCTGCAGGCTGTACAGGAAGCATGGCGCCGAAGCTGGTTGGGGCCTCAGGGAGCTTATGATCACGGCAGGGGTGAAGGAGGAGCAGATATGTCACGCAGTGAAAGAAGGAGCAAGGGCTGGAGAGGTGCCACGGTCTCCCAAACAACCAGATCTTGAGTCAACTCATAGAGTAAGAACTTGCTCATTACTGTGAAAACAGCACCAAGCCATTCATGAAGGATCCGACCCCATGACCCAAACACCTCCAGTTAAGGTGGGCCTTCCAATCACCTCCCAACATTGGAGGTCACATTTCAACGTGAGATTCAGAGAGGACAAAACATCCAAACCATACCATATGGTAACTCCACGTTGTATTTTTTTAAATAAGAACTTCATTGAGATAGAATTCACATAAAATATACCCTCTTGAAATGTACAATTCAGTGGTTTTTAGTATATTTACAAAATTGCGCAACCATTATCATCTAATTCTAGATCATTTTCCTCACCCACCCCGACCCCCTAAAAAAATCCCCACACCCCTGAGGTAGCCAACTCCCATTCCCCACTTCCCACAGGACCTGGCAATCACTCGTCTATTTTCTGTCTCTATGGATTTGCCTATTCTAGACATTTCAGAGAAATGGAGTCATAGAATATATGACCTTTTGGCCAGGCGTGGTGGCTCTCGCCTGTAATCCCAGCACTTGGGAGGCCAAGGCTGGTGGATCACGTGAGGTCAGGAGTTCGAGACCAGCCTGGCCAACATGGCAAAACCCCATTTCTACTAAAAATACAAAAATTAGCAGGGAGTGGTGGCACATGCCTGTAGTCCCAGCTACTCAGGAGGCTGAGGCAGGAGAATCACTTCAATCCAGGAGGCGGAGGTTGCAGTGAGCCGAGATTGTGCCATTGTACTCCAGCCTGGGTGACAGAGTGAGACTCCGTCTCAAAAAATAATAATAACAATTTAAAAAATATGTGACCTTTTGTGTCTAGCTTCTTTCACTTAGCATAATATTTCCAACATTCATCCCTGTTGGGGCATATATATATATGTGTGTGTGTGTGTATGTATAATGTCCTTTTTATAGATGAGGAAATCAGGACTCTTGGAAGCTAAATGATTTACTGAAAGTCACACAAGTGGCAAGTGGCGGTATTAAGGTGACCAACCCATCCCAGTTCACCCAGGACTATCCCAATTTTAACACTGAAAGTCCCATGTCATGGGAAACCCCTTGGTCCTGGGCAAACCAGGACACCTGGTCACCCTTGTTGGGATTCAGTAAAAGGTGAAAGAGAACCAGTGTATTAAATGCACACCAATTGTGAATACTAACTAGGAATACTTGAAATGGCTTTGTGTGATTAAAAGGTGCAGTATTCTTCAGGTGAAACCAAACCAGCGTATCCTAGAATAATAGAAAATTTGGACATTATCTCAATATACCCTAAATCAATCTCTTTGCTTCTTTCATTTATTTATCTAAGTCTCCACTTTAGTATTTCCCAAATTGTCCCCTAACTCCTACTCGACTGTTTTTTCCCACAATTTATTTACTTATTATGTTTAGTGTATCTGTCTCTCCCCCCCGGAATATAAGCTTCACAGGACCAGAGATCTCTGTTTTGTTCATTCAAGTATCCTAATTGCCTAAAATCATGTCTGGCATGTAGTAGGCCAGACTCAAATAATCTTTACTGAATAATGCTTATGTGATACCTACAGCTTGTGTCAGAATGTCTAGCTAGTACATCTTAATATCTACCAGAAAAATAACAGTTACAATAAAATTCCGAGGCATAGTATGAAGTTTCTATTTTTGGAAAGTTTTACACTTCCAAACAAGCTGGAATAATAGTTCAATAAACATCCTAAACCTTTTACATAGATTTGCCAATCATTAACATTTCACCACATTTTCTGCTACACACACATACACACACAGAGTACACTTTTTTTTTTTTTTTTTTTTTTTGAGATGGAGTCTCGCTGTGACACCTGGGCTGGAGTGCAGTGGCGTGATCTTGGCTCACTGCAACCTCTGCTTCCCAGGTTCAGGCGATTCTCCTGCCTCAGCCTCCCGAGTAGCTGGGATTACAGGATCCCACCACCATGCCTGGCTAATTTTTTGTATTTTTAGTAGAGACGGAGTTTTACTATGTTGGCCAGGCTGGTCTCGAACGCCTGACCTCGTGATCCACCTGCCTTGGCCTCCCAAAGTACTGGGATTACAGGCATGAGCTACTGTGCCCGGCCAGCACACTTTTTTAAAGGTAGTATGCAGCTGTCATGACACCTCACCCCTAAATATCTCACTACAGATCTCCTAGGAAAAGGTCATTCTAGTATATAACCACAATAACACTCACTACAATCAGAATAAGAAAATTAACATCAATTCAAGAAAAAAATTTAATATACTATCTCTAATGATCTTAAAAATCTCTTATCTAGCAGGCTTTCCCCCTCCCATCCAGGATCTACTCAAGGTTTACATATGGTATCTGATTATCTCCTTGGTCTCTCTTAGTCTCAGAAAATCCCCACCTTTTGGTGTTTTCCATGACATTGAACTTTTTTAGAATCCAGGCCAGTTATCTTGCAGATTTTTTCCAGATTCTGAATTTCCTTGATTGTTGCCTTATGTTTATTTTCAGGTTAAACAATTCCAGCAGAATTCTATATATGGGTGTTGTGTACCTCTTAGTGCATTATAACAGAAGGCCATCCATTGTTCTACTATTAGTGATGCCAAGTTTGATTGCTTGGTTAAGAGGGTATTCACCAGATCTCTCCATGGTAAAGATACATTTTCCCTTTGAATTTATTAATTTTTTATTTTGAGGTGGAGTCTCACTCTATTGCCCAGGCTGGAGTGCTGGAGTGCAGTGGCACGATCTCAGCTTACTGCAACCTCCACCTCCCGGGCTCAAGCAATTCTCCTACCTCAGCCTCCCAAGTAGCTGGGATTACAAGGCATGTGCCACCACAGCTGGCTAAGTTTTGTATTTTTAGTAGAGACAGGGTTTCACCATGTTAGCAAGGCTGGTCTCGAACTCCCAACCTCAGGTGATCCGCCCACCTCAGCCTCGCAAAGTGTTGGGATTACAGGCGTGAGCCACCGCGCCTGGCCTGAATTTATTAATTGATCTGTGGGGTGCAACTCTGGAACCATGTAAGTATCCTATTCCCCAACATCCTTTCACTCAATGATTTTATCATTGATGATAGCCAGACTGAATCAATTATTACATTGGCAGTTACAAACTCAAATTCTATCATTTGTCTACATTTATTAGCTGGCATGCTTCTGAATCACTGTGAATTCATAAGGCTTTTACATTTCATTTAACATGTTATAAGCCATTATTTTTTGATGTACAAAATACATCAAATTGTCCTAAATTTGGCAAGTAGGAGCTCTGATGTGTGAAAGATCTTTATAATCATCTAATGTATATGTCACAAAACATGATGAGTTTGGAGGACATAAAACTCTAAAATGTAGCCAGGCGCGGTGGCTCACATCTGTAATCTCAGCACTTTGGTAGGCCAAGGCGGGCGGATCACATGAGGTCAGGAGTTCAAGACCAGCCTGGGCAACATGGTGAAACCCCATCTCTACTAAAAATACAAAAATTACCCTGGTATGGTGGCGGGCACCTGTAATCCCAGCTATTTGAGAGGCTGAGGAAGGAGAATCACTTGAACTCGGGAGGTGGAGGTTGCAGTGAACCAAGATCGTGCCACTGCACTCCAGCCTGGGCAATAGAGCAAGACTCTATCTCAAAAAAATTAAAAAACTCTAAAATGTAGACTATAGTTATATATATAAAATTTATTTTCATTTTCATTTATCTATTTTTTTTTGAGACAGGGGCTTGCTCTGTCCCCCAGGCTGGAGTGCAGTGGCACCATCTTGGCTCACTGCAGCCTCCATCTCCCAGACTCAAGGGATCCTCCCACCTCAGCCTCCCAAATAGCAGGGACTACAGGCACATGCCACCATCCCAGGCTAATTTTGTATTTTTTGTAGAGACAGGGTTTCACCATATTGCGCAGGCTGGTCTTGAACTCCTGGGCTCAGGCAATCCTTTAGCCTTGACCTCCCAAAGTGCTGAGATTACAGGTGTGAGTCACCATGCCCGGCCCTATTTATATATTTTTAAACACATTTTGGATAGTGTGTTGGCATAAAATGTTTGCTACCTAAAACAAGTTCAAAAAAATCTGTTGACAATCGCTTTGATTTTCTTAGAAGATGTATTACAGAACATTTTCTTTGAACTTGATGTTGATGTATTGTAATAAGACTTCTTCCAAAGAAACTCAATGGATTTTGATCTTTATATGTTATTTGAGTTTGTAATAAGATTTTAAATAACTTTAACTTCAACTTTTTAAAGTGGCACAGGAAGAGTTGGGGAGTTAATACAACTGCATTGCATGCCAGATCGCTGTTGCGTTTTCATTTCCTGAGCAATGTTGATGGACTGTGAAAATAGGAGGAAACTCTAAATAGCCCCAAATAGAAAGGCTTAGGGTTAGGTTGCAGGTAATAGAAAGCCAGATAATAATGGTTTTACTCCATGGGGACTGTATTTTTTCTCATGTAATAAGAATCCCAAAGGTGTTCCACTCAGGGCTATTGGAGCTGCTCAATGATACCATTAAAGCTTCCTCTTTCTCTCCACTCCACCATCCTTAGTTTGTTGTTTTTGTCCTTGCGGTCACAAAATGGTTGTTGAACCTCTAAGCTATTGCATCTGTGTTCTAGGTCAGGAAGAAGAGGGAAGGGTCATGAGGCCAAATGGAATCATCCCTATTAAGAAATTTTTGCTGGACGCGGTGACTCATGCTTGTAATCCCAGCACTTTGGGAGGCCGAGGCGGGCAGATCACGAGGTCAGGAGATCGAGACCATCCTGGCTAACACGGTGAAACCCCATCTCTACTAAAAAATAAAAAAAATTAGCTGGGCACGGTGGCAGGCGCCTGTTGTCCCAGCTACCTGGGAGGCTGAGGCAGGAGGATCACTTGAACCCAGGAGGTGGAGGTTGCAGTCAGCCAAGATCCCACCATTGCGCTCCAGCCTGGGTGACAGAGCAAGACTCCGTCTCCAAAATAAATAAATAAATAAATTAAATTAAATTAAATGATATACTGCTTCATTTGCTCTCTTTAGAACATATTTTTGAAAGTTCCAGGTAGGAAGTTCTAGGATTCTGGAAACAATCAAGTGTACTCAGCTTCATGTTGCCTCTTCACTACAGTTTCTTTTCTTTTCTCTCTCTTTTTTTTGGTTTTGGTTTTTTTTGTTTTTTTGAGGTGGAGTCTCTGTCATCCAGGCTGGAGTGCAGTGGCACAATCTTAGCTCACTGCAACCTCCATGTCTCAGGTTCAAGCAATTCTCCTGCCTTAGCCTCCTGAGTAGCTGGGACTACAGGTGCATGCCACCACGCCCAGCTTTTTTTTTTTTTTAAGTAGAGACGGGGTTTCACCATGTTGATGACCAGGCTGGTCTCGAACTCCTGACCTTTGGTGATCTGCCCTCCTCGGCTTCCCAAAGTGCTGGGATTACAGGCACGAATCACCGTGCCTGGCCTCTTTTCTTTTTTTTTTTTTTTTTTTTTTCTTTTGAGACAGGGTCTTGCTCTGCCGCCCAGGCTGGAGTGCAGTGGCACAATCTTGGCTCACTGCAGCCTCTGCCTCCTAGACTCAAGGGATCCTTCCAACTGAGCCTCCTCAGTAGCTGGGACTACAGGTGAGAGCCACACAACAGTTTCAAGTCCAATCAAAACACAGAGGAATCGAACCACTCCACTGAAGTAACTATTTCAGTCAAAAATATGACGATTTTGGCCAGCCATGGTGGCCCACGCCTGTAAACCCACCACTATGGGAGTCTGAGGCAGGAGGATCAATTGAGCCCAGAAGTTTGAGACCAGCCTGGGGAACACGGCGAAACTCTGTCTCTACAAAAAATACAAAATTAGCCAGTGATGCATGCCTATAGTCCCAGCTACTTGGGAGCCTGCGGGAAGGATCGCTTGAGTCCAGGAGATTGAGGCTGCAATGAGCCATGATGGAGCCACTGCATTCCAGCCTAGGTGATGAGTGAGATCCTGTATCAAAAAAAAAAAAAAAAAAAATCAGTGTTGTCACCCAAAATATAACTTAAAAACCATAGCGATATTACTCTAATTCCTTGTCTTAGTAGGCAAAATATAAACATGTAAATATTTAAAAATAAAACTATTGCATTAGGCTGCAAGCTCTCTTAAATCTTCTACATCTGAGATTGGCAAACTATGGCTTACAGGCCAAATTTGGACTGCTGCCTGTTGTAAATAAATTTTTATTAGAATGCAGCCACATCCATTAGTTTATGTATTGTCTAAGACTGCTTTGTGACTACAAAGGCAGATATGAGTAGTTGTGATGGAGACTGAATGGACCTCAAAGCCTAAAATACTTACTATTTGGGCTGGGCATCATAGCTCATACCTGTAATCTCAGCACTTTGGGAGGCCAAGGCAGGTGGATCGCCTGAGGTCAGGAGTTCAAGACCAGCCTGGCCAACATGGTGAAACCCCGTCTCTACTAAAAAGACAAAAATTAGCCGGGCGTGGTGGCGGCACCTGTAATCCCAGCTATTCAGGAGGCTGAGGCAGGAGAATCGCTTGAACCCGGAAGGTGGAGGTTGCAGTGAGCTGAGATAGTACCACTATACTCCAGCCGGGGAGACAGACTGGGACTCTGTCTCAAAACACAAAAAAACAAAGAAATGAAGTAAAATACTATCTGACACTTTTTATAGAAAAAGTTTATCTTTTAAAATTTTTATTGATTGATTGATTGATTGATTTTTTGAGACAGTCTCACTCTGTTGCCCAGGCTGGAGTGCAGTGGCACAACCTCAGCTCACTGCAACCTCCACCTCCCAGGTTCAAGCAGTTCTCCCTGCCTCAGCCTCCCAAGTAGCTGGGATTACAGGGGCCCACCACCATGCCCAGCTAATTTTTTTTTTTTTTTTTTTTTTTTTTTTGTATTTTTAGTAGAGACAGGGTTTCACCACGTTGGCCAGGCTGGTCATAAACACCTGACCTCAGGTGATTCACCTGCCTTAGCCTCCCAAAGTGCTGGGATTACAGGCGTGAGCCACGGCACCCAGCCTATTTATTTATTTATTTATTTTTAAGACAGGGTCTTGCTCTGTCATCCAGGCTACAGTGCAATGGCACCATCATGGCTCACTGCAGCCTTGACCTCCTGGGCTCAAGTAGTCTTCCTGCCTCAGCCTCCCAAGTAGCTGGAACTACAGGCATGCACCGCCACATCCAGCTAATTTTTTAAATTTTTTGTAAGATGAAGATGAAGAGATGAAGCCTTCCTGTGTTGCCAGGCTCTTCTCGAACTCCTGGGCTCAAACAATCCTCCCGCCTCGGCCTCCTAAACTGCTGGGATAACAGGTGTGAGCCACGGCACCCAGCCTATCTATCTTTACTTTGCATATATTAGGTGCTCAATAAATGTTTCATGATTTATTGAAAGAATATTATCGGAGCTTTCCAGTTGGACATGAAAAATTAACAAACTAGCTCTTTATATAAATTTCTAGGCACAATAGTCAATTTTAACAAATCGTAACACAAAGCATTTTACAGTTCCCCAATTTGCCTGGTATTTGCTTGTTGCCTTGTCATTTGTTATTTAGAAGAAGACCACATGCCTTGAAAAAATCATATTAGTGCTTTAGCATTCCAGATTGCAAAATGCTCTGTATTCATGTTTTCAAAGAGTTGGCCTTTGAGCTAAATATGTCTCACTGATATGTTTTATTTGGCTCACAGAGTACTGTCGTTTGTTTTTAAGCAACATTAGCTGCCAACATTTAAAAATAAGGTGACTTCATATAACAATCCAAGTTTCCAGCTTCTACTGAAAATTTGAAAGATCTAGCAATGTAGGTACACGGTTTGGTTAGGCCCATAAGCACCTGGGACTGGTTGCTTCTGCTTCCTTAGATGGAGTGAGTACTCTCCTGTTTACCACAGTCCCCACCACTCCCAACAGCCTTACCTCTGGCTGCCTCCATCCAGGTACCATATCTGCGTGGCCTTTCTATAGACATTTGTATTTCGGATCCTTAATCTAGGGGAGTATCATTTGCTACAAAGGCCCCTGAACTGCAACAGTAGCTGAAAACCATACATTTGCTTCATTTTCCAGGCTTGAAACAGATTTGTGCGTCTAAAGACAAAACAGGAAAGAATGACAATGCTATTAAGATGATGACTTTCATTCCAGCTAAAAGGCAACTTCATCTTCCCACCCCCTCTTTCCTTTTCAAACAAGCCAGAGGACTTCACCCTCTTTCCTTTCCGCTTTTCAGCTCCTTCCACCCACTCCATCTCCTGGTGTTGTTTACCTCAAACCCTGGGGTGCTGTCTCTCCCCAGTTCCCTGCTTCCTTGCTGACCTTAAAAACAACCTTGGTCATTTTTGTTTTTAGAGTTTTACTGCTAATCGCTGCAGCGAAACAGACAGGAAATAACAATACAGAGGAAATTATAAAGTTTAGAAGACCTTGTAGTTCTTAGTCATAGTCCCTGATTCCCTTAAAGCGGTGGCACCTGGAAGTGCATTATTTTTAGTCTCTGCTGTTAGACCCTCATAGCCGGTGGATGGAGAACAGAAAGGGAGTCTACCCTGCCTTGATAGAAGAGGAACCACTAGGTGGCAGCACAGGGCATGTCTTTTCAGGTCTTTCTACAACAGGCAGGCGGATGTGAGGCACCAAACTAGGAAGGGATAACAGTACCATATCAGGGCAAGCATTTGGGCTGAGACCAGTGAGAGAATACAAGTCAGCCAAGAGACTCCAGTCACATTGTGCTGTCAAGTAGCCAGCGGTGGAATTCTTGTCTCTTTGCCTTTCTCCCAAGTTGGCTGTTAGTTAACCTGTTAGGGCTGCCAGGAATCTCCCAGCCCAATACCTTCATTTTACAGATAAGTAAACCAAGGCCCTGAGAGACTTGACTCTCTCTTTTTTTTTTTTTTTTTTTTTCGATACAGGGTTTTGCTCTGTCACCCAGGCTGGGGTGCAGTGGGGCAATCATAGCTCACTGCAGCCTTGAACTCCCAGGCCCAAGCACCTCAGCCTCCTAAGTAGCTGGGACTACAGGTGTGCACCACCAGGCCTGGCAAATTTTTTACTTTTTTTGTAGAGATGGGGGGGGGTCTTGCCATGTTGCCCAGGCTGGTCTCAAACTCCTGGCCTCAAGCGATCTTCCCAGCTCAGCCTCCGAGGTGTTAGAATTACAGGTGTGAGCAATGGCATCTGGCCTTGACTTTCCTCTTGTTGGTGTCATGCTAGGAGTCCAGCCAAGTGTCTTTCTGGTTTCATTAGTGCCGGCTTATCCTTCTGGTCTGTCTCTCCCAGTTAAAAAGCATTCATTGGCTAGGATCATCCTTGTAATTCCAACGCTTCGGGAGGCTGAGGTGGGAGGATCACTTGAGCCCAGGTGTTTGAGACAAGCCTGGGTAACATAGGGAGACCCTGTCTCTATTTAAAAAGAAAATAGAAAAATGTTTATTGAAGTCTATTTAGTATGGTTAAAGACTAATTTTCCTAGCTTCAGAGGTAAAACTAAGAGAGAATTCTTTGCCTCTGATGAAGTGGGACTTTCCACAGGAAACAGAGACTTACCAGGCACAGGAAAATAAAAGCTTTATGTCTGCTTCCAGCTACCTAACCCACCTGGGGGAAAAGCGAAGGCCCCTCATCCAGAAGGGGGTGTTACAGCTCTCGGCACTCTATGCGGGCTAGACTGTTTTCCCTTTTTATGGGATCAGCTGGTATAATTGTGGTGCTTATCAAGAGAATCCTAGGATTGCAGGGCTAGGCCATGCATACCCAAAATAACCCACCAATCTTCTCAAATTACATTAGTAAAACTATTTGTATTCCTAGATTTAAACACAAATTCAAACAACTGCACTATAACAAAAGCATGTCCTCAGGCTTCAGTTAATTTAGGGGGCAGTCTAGTGATCAAAGAGGAAAAGCCTTATTGCAAGGTAGAATATGCTTGAAGGGCTTGGGCCTCAGAAGGGAATTTTCCTAGAATACTACCAAAAGTCTTGCTTGTTTATGTTGAAGCACTATTCTGGGAGTTACAAAGCCTTGCCACTCAAAAGTGTGGTCCTCCAACTAATAGCCACACTTAGGTTGGCAATGCAGAATCTAGCCAGGCATGGTGATACACGCCTATAGTCTCAGCTCTTTTGAGAACCTGAGGTGGGAGGGTTGCTTGAGCCCAGGAGTTCGAGGTTGCAGTGAGCTGTGACTGCACCACTGCACTCCAGCCTGGGCAACAGAGCAAAACTCCATTTAGAAAAGAAAAAAAAAGGAAAGAAAGAAAGAAAGCGAAGGAAGGAAGGAAAGAAAAGGAAGAAAGAAAGAGAGAAGAAACAAAGGAAATGCAGGATCTCAGGCTCAACCCATTCCTACTAAATCAGCTCTGCATTTTAGTAAGAAGCATTTAGCATTAATAAACATTTAACAGGTAACATTAATAAGCATATAACATGTAACAATAATAAGCATTTAATGTGCTTGTTAAAGTTTAAGAAGCACTGCTTTAGGATATCCAAGGGAAAAGGCCAGAACAACAGCAACCAAACAAACCATACCCTTTCTCCTCCCAAATAGCCCCCACCTCAAGGAGCTTGTAGACTGGCTTAGGAACACAAACCACACATATGGAAAGTGGCATGAAAATGATCATTAAGAAAGATGTCATTAATGCCGTGTGGGCTCCCCTAGGACGTGTAGGACACACACATTTGGAGAGGGTGCAAAAGAATGATTACGGTTAAGAGGCCGGGCGCGGTGACTCACGCCTGTAATCCCAGCACTTTGAGAGGCGGAGGCGGGCAGATCACTTGAGGCCAGGAGATTGAGACCAGCCTGATTAACATGGTGAAACCTCATCTCTACTAAAAATACAAAAATTAGCCAGGCGTGGTGGCGTGCACCTGTAATTTCAGCTACTCTGGAGGCTGAGGCAGGACAATTGCTTGAACCCAGGAGGCGAAGGTTGCAGTGAGCCCACATCGGGCCAGTGCACTCCAGCCTAGGTGACAGAGTGAGATTCTGTCTCAAAAAAAAAAAAAAAAAAGAATGCTTACAGTTAAGAGGGGTCAGTCTGGGCAGTCTTCCTGCAGGTAGTGAGATTCTCCTTGGCTCTTGAATAAGGTGACAAGCATGTATTAATGGAGAAGGAAAGGACAGAGAAAGGCATTGCAAATGGACAGATCAGGACAAATTTGGGAGGAGGTAAATTGTAAATTCTAGACAGTGGCCTACAAATACTTAATTCTTTTATGCATGTTCCCAGATTTTCACTAGATCCTTACAGCTACACACATGTCACACATTAACGTGGCTGCACACACACGTTATTTCGTCACGTTACATTTTAGTTAGTGGTTCTCATGGGACTTCAGATGTGTTCACCCACATACAGACTTTTTTCTTTGGATTTGTACAGGCAGGTCTTCACCTCTTCCTCTCTTGTGTCTTCAGCTGTGTTTTCTAGCTCTTCTAATCCGGTGGAAGGAAATCCCTTACATGTGCATTCTCCTGAATTCCTAGAGCCTTTCTTAACAGTGGTGCAAATCTTCTCTGTAAAGCTCTTAATCAGATCTCATAAACAATTAGCCCAAATGCGTTTTCAGTTTCTAAAGTTAATCATCCTTGAGGGCCAGGAGTTAACGTGAAAATGGGGAACTTGCGGTTGTTCCCCTGTCTTAACATCCAGATTTAGTTTGCAAAGCAAAAGTCATTCCACAGAAGATGAAATCAAGAGTCTCAGCGTGTATTTTCCAAATGAGGTGGTGTGATTGTATCCTTCTCATCCTTGCACATATGTGGCAACCTAAAGAGTTGTCCCAGAGGTGAAATAGTGGGATGAAGTGAAGAGTGTCAGAGCAGCCCACTGGGCACCTGAGGGAAAGCACACAAGGGGAGCTGACCCCACAGCTTCCCAAAGCAACACCAGGAAATGAGACTCCGGATCATTTTGGGGGACATAATACCGTTTACATAGTTCTTTTTTTTTTTTTTTGAGACGGAGTCTGGCTCTGTCGCCCAGGCTGGGGTGCAGTGGTGCGGTCTCGGCTCACTGCAAGCTCCACCTCCCGGGTTCATGCCATTCTCCTGCCTCAGCCTCCGGAGTAGCTGGGACTACAGGCGCCTGCCACCACGCCTGGCTAATTTTTTGTATTTTTAGTAGAGACGGGGTTTCACCGTGTTAGCCAGGATGGTCTCGATCTCCTCACCTCATGATCCGCCCACCTCGGCCTCCCAAAGTGCTTGGATTACAGGCGTGAGCCACCGCGCCCAGCCTACATAGTTCTTTATAAGAGTTCACCCAGGCTGGGCATGGTGGCTCATGTCTGTAATCCCCCCACCTTTGGAGGCTGAGGCGAGAGGATTGCATGAGCCCAGTTCAACACCAACCTGGGCAACACAAGGGTACCCTGTCTCTACAATTTTGTTAATTAGCTGGTCATGTTGGCACACGCCTGCGGTCCTAATTACTCAGTAGGCTGAGGCAGGAGGATCGCTTGAGCCCAGAAGACTGAGGCTGCGGTAATGCGGTGAGCCAAGATCATGCTACCTGGGTGACAGAGCAAGCCCCTGTCTCAAAACAAAACAAAAGGAATAGTTCACCCATAAGCTGAGAGCCTCTTCCCTTGTCTGAGCCTTACTGTGGGTTGCTGAAATCAGCATGGAGCACTGGGTCTGTTGCGGTGGTGTATGCTCATCGGCTTCAGGGCTGCAGATTCCTTTGCCCAGCAATGCCCTGGCAAGGACAGTGTTGACTGCCCAACAGCAGCCAAGTGTTCATCTCTGTCAGGGCCTATCAGCAAGCAGCTTGTCACCAGCTGCCCAGCACACCCAGAAAAAATGGCTCCTATGTTCACACAGATAATTTGGGTTGATAGGAATAGCATCAGGGGAAGACAATGGTGTCACCAAATCAATACTTGTGCTTCACAGATTAAAGTCTTGGCTCTGGCCCTGAGTTTATATTCAGGAAGGCATGACTCCCGGACAGAGACTAACTGCAACAGACATTTTGCTCCCAACAACAGCAAATTCTCTTTTCTTCGTAAGGAGTCAACTAGAGACTTGATATATTAAAGAAAATTCATTGAGGCTCATGCCCATAATCCCAGCACTTTGGGAGGCCGAGGTGGGTGGATCGCTTGAGCTCAGGACTTTGAGACCAGCTTGGGCAACATGGTGAAACCCTGTCTCTGCTTAAAAAAAAAAAAAAAAAATACATATATATAGAGACAGAGAGAGAGAGAGAGACAGAGAGAGAGAGAAAATCCATTGAGAGCATCCCTTAACTGTGAATTTATGTTTGTTGTGGCATCTCTCTAGAAAATAATGTTGGTAAGCTAGAAGAGGGGACCTGCATGCTGGCATAAATGAAGCTTCCTACACTCATGTTTGTAGCAGCATTATTCACAATAGCCAAAAGGTGGGAGCCAATCAAGTGTCCATTGATGGATGAATGGTAAACAAAATATGGTAGATACATACAGCAAAATATTCAACTTCAAAAGGGAGGAAATGTCAACGTATGCTACAACATGGATGAAACTTGACAACCTTATGCTAAGTGAAATAAGACAGTCACAGAAAAGCAAGTACAGTATGATTCCACTTCGATGCGCTACCTAGAGTAGTCAACTTCATAGAGACAAAAAATAGAATGGTGGGCCGGGCATGGTGGCTCACACCTGTAACCCCAGCACTTTGAGAGGCTGAGGTGGGTGGATCACGAGGTCAGGAGATCGAGAACATCCTGGCTAGCATGGTGAAACCCCATCTCTACTAAAAATCCAAAAAAATTAGCTGGGTGTGGTGGCGCACGCCTATAGTCCCAGCTACTTGGGAGGCTGAGGCAGGAGAATGGCGTGAACCCGGGAGGTGGAGCTTGCAGTGAGCCAAGATCGCGCCACTGCACTCCAGCTTGGGCGACAGAGTGAGACTCTGTCTCAAAAAAAAAAAAAAAAAAAAAAAGTAGAATGGTTGTTGCCAGGGGCTGGAGAGGTAGGGTGTGATGGGGAGTTATTGTTTAATGGGTACAGAGTTTCCGTTTGGGAAGATGAAAACACTAGAGTTGATGTAGTGATGAATGCACAACAGTGTGAATGTCTTTAATGCCACTGAACTGCATGCTTAAAAATGGTTAAAATGGTAAATTTATGTTATGCACATTTTGCCTCAATAGGAAAAAAAAAAAGAATGAATCTTTTACTCATCAGCCAGAGAGCAAGTCGTGTATTTAAATGGATCACAATATCGTGGGCTCTGTGGAGATTTCTTAGAAATGTTCAGTAGAGTAGAAAGGGTTTAGCCCCTGATTGAGTTTGCTTTTGGACATAAATTAGTAATCATAGAGGCTGACAAACTGATTACTCATCAATCAGTCATGTAAAACAAAACACAGATTGCAACACAGTGCCCTAGGTTTTACCAACTAGGCAGTTTTCCTATCTTGTAGATCAGGACTTTTCAGACTTGAATGTGCATGGGAATCACCCAGGCATCTTGTTTAAAACGCAGATTTGGATTCAGTATGTTTGGGGTGGAGCTTCAGATTTCTGTCTGTACAACCAGTTCCCAGGGGATGCTGATTCTACTGGTCCAGGGACCCAGTTTCAAATAGCAAGAGTGTAGACCTCTCTGTAATTAAGATTCCTTTCTTTGCTCATTTGGCAAGAAAAAAAAGGTTCCCGTCCACACCTTGGAGGTAACAGCCTCCTCATTAAAATCGAACACAGGCATCTCCAGATTTAGATGGAAGAAAAGTCTGTGGGAGATGGGAATTATTCCTGGGTTCTTCTCATTTTGTTACTTACTGCCATCGAAAGTCAGGTTTCAGGGATCAGCTCCACCTTTTTCTCCACCCAACCACGGACATATTGTAAATAAATCCCTTGTACTTATTCTCTTTAGGTATAGACCAGATCAGCTGCAATTTCAGAAAGAAAGAAAGACAGAGAGAGAGAGAGAGAGGAGAGGAAGGATCAGCTGCAATTTCAGAAAGAAAGGGAGAGAGAGAAAGAAAAAGAAAGAAAGGAAGGAAGGAAAAGAGAGAGAGAGAATGGGAAATAAGAAAAATATGAGAAGCAAACGACTTCCTTTGAAGTCCTCTAACATAATCATTCAGCATCTCCTCATTGCTTTTAGGCTCAAGCTCTGAATCCTTAGAAGAGCTTCCGGGGTCTGATGAGGTCCCTGCCCATGCAGCTCATCTCTCACTCTTCCCCTCTTTGTACTCTGTGTTCAGCCATATTGAATTCTTTTTTTTTTTTTTTCAGTTGCTGTCTCCTTGATCTGGAAGCTTGTCCCTCCATAACACCTGGCAGGCATTGTCTCTTCTGGAAAGACTTTATGCCACTGCCCTCTTTTGCCGCCCTTTGAGTTGGGTTGTCTTTCTCTGTCTTCATTTGCGCACTGTGCTTGCCTCTGGCACAGCACTTCTCAGTATATTTCCATTGTATTCCCCTGTCTATGTCCCCCACTGAACTGTGAACTCCTTGAGGGATGGGAAGATGTCAAGAGGCTGACAAACTCAGCGTCTCAAACATATGAGGTGCTCAATGTTGAAAGAATGGGCAAATGAAAAAGAACTGTAACATTGTATGACGTTTGAAGAAGACATTGCTGGCCGGGCGCAGTGGCTCACACTTGTAATCCCAGCACTTTGGGAGGCCGAAGCAGGTGGATCACTTGAGGTCAGGAGTTCGAGACTAGCTTGGCCAACATAGCAAAAACCCGTGTCTACTAAAAATACAAAAAATTATTGCTTGAACCTGGGAGGCAGAGGTTGCAGTGAGCCAAGGTCACTGCACTCCAGTCTGGGCAACAGAATGGAAGGAATAAGAAAGAGGAGGAGGAGGAGGAGGAAGGAGAAGAAGAAGAAGGAGGAGAGGGGAAAGGAGGAGGGAGAGGGGGAGGGGGAGAAAGAGGAGGAAGAAATTGCTTAGTTCCTAAAACACCATGATGTTGCCCTCAGAATGACTTTTGTAAAGGCCAAACACATTGACACCAATTTCTGTGTTCCAGCAACTGCAACTGAACTCCTCTGTTCTGATGAATTATATTGCCCCAGCTTCCTCATTTTATATTGTTAACCATGTGTCTTCTCCTGAAGACCAAATACAAAGAAATACACAAGGTGGTAGTAATAATTTTTAATGGAATTTGAGGAAAGCTAGAATCTCTTTTAATATTGTACTGTTTTTGGCTGGATGCGGTGGCTCACGCCTGTAATCCCAACACTTTGGGAGGCCGAGGCGGGTGGGTCACAAGGTCAGAGTTCAAGACCAGCCTGGCCAAGATGGTGAAACTCCGTCTCTACCAAAAGTACAAAAATTACAGTGCACCTGTAATCTCAGCTACTTGGGAGGCTGAGGCAGGAGAATCGCTTGAACCTGAGGGGCGGAGGTTGCAGTGAGCCGAGATCGCACCACTGCACTCCAGCCTGGGTGACAGAGCAAGACTCCATCTTGAAAAAAAAAAAAAAAAAAAAAATATATATATATATATATATAGTACTGTTTTTATTGCTAATTTGACCCTTAAGTAACACTTTAAAATTGCAATGTTTCCAGATTTGAGGTCTCTGGGCATCTAGTAGTTACTAGCAGTCTCCAAATTGGTACATCTATATGTCTATCTATAGATCGAGGCACAGATACTGCCTGCTTTATACAAAGTACTGTGCCGGGAGTTCCTACTGTCACAGGCTTTGCTGTTTAATGGGGAAATGTCACAAATGCTACACTAGAATTCTCAGCAGCTCTGACCTACTTGACTGCCTCCTCCTCTTGTCTCCTATGCCTTCTAAGATGTTGGTCTCTGCCAGTTCTCCTGGCTGTTCTCTGGACACCTCTTTTTACTTTCCTTTTCTGGCTCCTCTTTGATCAATCCATTTATGTTAGTGCTCTGTAGGGTCTGTGCTGGTGTCTCTTATCTTCTCACTTTCCAGCTGTACTTGGTGGGTGTGTGCCCTTTATGTCCGTAGCCTCGGCACCTATTTATTCCCAGCTCAATCACTAGCCTCCAGCTCTCTCATTAAGTCTAGGCAGAGATTTCCAACTGCCAGTGGGGCTTGTCCACTTGAATGTCAGGCAGGCATCTTAAACATAGCATGTCATTATCTTGTCTTTATCTTTCCTCCTGTTCTTCTATTCCCTGCTGTGGTTAATGGCACCTTTGTTTCCTCAGCTGCATAGACTAGTGACTTCTAAGTCATTCTTTTATTTATTTATTTATATTTATTTATTTGAGACAGGATCTCACTCTGCCACCCAGGCTAGAGTGCAGTGGCTTGATCACCGTGCACCGTAGCATCAACCTCCTGGGCTCAGGTGATCCTCCCACCTCAGCCTCCTGTGTAGCTGGGACTCCAGGCACGTGCCACTAAGCCTGGCTAATTTTTTGCTTTTTTTTTTTTTTTTTTTTTTTTTTTTTGTAGAAATGAGGTTTCAGCCATGTTTCCCAGGTTGGTCTCAAACTCCTGGGCTCAAAGGACCCACCCACCACAGCCTCCCAAAGTGTTGGGATTATATGCATGAGCCACCACACCCAGCCCCAAGTCATTCTTAATGCCTTCTTTCCCTACATAATCTTCCTTCCAACCAATAACCAAGCCTTGTTGATTTAATCTCTCAGTTCTTCCTTGAACCCATTCTGTTCCCTCTTTTTCAATCTTCAAGATGTTATCACTTCTCACCTAGATTAGTGAAATAGCCTCCCTGTTGATTTCTTGGCCTCCAGTCCTTCCCCACTACTACTCTTCCTTCAGACTGCTGCCAGAACGTCTTTCTAAAGCCCAAACTTGATCTTGTCATTTACTTAAAATTCTTCAACAAATCCTTTTGTCTACACAGTTCAAAGCCCATAGCAAGATCTGTGAAGCTCTGTGTGACTTACCTTTTAGCCCACTTACGTTTTCAGCCTCCTCTGCATGTTTGACTGCATTTCTGTCCATTTTCAATCCTTTTTGGTTATGTGTTTTTTCACACATACCCAAAGATCCCCACATACCAAACCACTCAGCATTTCCTCACACACCATTCTGGCTCCTCTTTCAGGGGCTTTCCAGCTACTTTGGAAATTCAGCCTAGGAAACTCCTGTTATTGTCAAGATCCACTAAAATATCACTTCCTTTGTGAAGACTTCACCTCCAAGCACTCAGGGCATATTTCTATTATAGCACCTCTCATGTTAGATTATAATTTTTTTTTCTTTTAGAGACAAGGTCTTGCTCTGTCAGGCTAGAATACAGTGGCACAATCATAGCGTTCCGCAACTTCCAACTCCTGGCCTCAAGTAATCCTCCCACCTTGACCTCCCAAAGTGCCGGACTTACATGTGGAAGCCACTGTGCTCAGGCTATAATTATGTTTTTTATGCCTCCTCCCCTCCTAGACTGAGCTACAGAAACCATGTCCCACTCTATTTTGTATCCTGGCCCTTGGCACAATACTTAGCACATATCAAGCCTTGCATCAGTCTTCAATGAGTAACCAAATAATTGAATGAATAAATAACCGACTGTGATACAAGTTAGAATAAGAGCAGTAGGCCAGGTGCAAATAAACTGCTGCTGTAGGGCATTCAGAGGACTGGGTCACATTTCTTTGAGCAACCAAAAAAGACTTTGTATAATCGATTGCCATCTCTCCACTTAGCCCTATATATTTGTTTATGACTTAACACAAAGTCGGTTCATTCCATCCCAGGTATAGCCCACTTCTTCTCCAGCCTCCACCCAAATACTGAAACTAGTTTTCTCTTTTCTGTCTCCTATGTAATAGTAGATCTTTAGTTCCTTTTAGCTTTGCATATAATTTTTATAATAATTTACCTATTTATAAAGGGAGGTCCCTTCTTTATTCTAAAAAGGATTTAAGTGCCTGCCTCATAAACTGTGTGTTTTTATTATAGCTTCTTGTATAGAAGATGCCTAAAAAATGTTTGCTGAATGAAGAAATAAAGGATTGCTCAGGCACCACTGGCACTTCAAGTTGCTCAGCAAGTACTCGTGCCTCTTAAGAACTGGCCAAGGGCCGGGCATGGTGGTTCATGCCTGTAATCCCAGCATTTTGGGACGCCGAGGTGGGCAGATCACGAAGTCAGGAGTTCGAGACCAGTGTGGCCAACATGGTGAAACCCCATCTCTACTAAAAATACAAAAACTTAGCCGGGTGTGGTGGCCTGTGCCTGTAATCCCAGCTACTCGGGAGGCTGAGGCACAAGAATTGCTTGAACCCATGAGGAGGAGTTTGCAGTGAGCCAAGATCACACCATTGCACTCCAGCCTGGGCAACAGGGCAAGACTCTGTCCCAAAAAAAAAAAAAAAAGAACTGGCTGAGGTCTTAGCTGGAGCACTCTCTCTACCCAAATGCATGTTTGACTGCATTTCTGTCCATTTTCAATCCTTTTTGGTTATATGTTTTTTCACACAGGTCTGTTGAACTTAGAACACCGAAGGCTTGTGTATCTTCATGGCTCACAGCTCATGTTGTGTTGACCTGCCCCACGGTGGTTAATGTTTAGCCCCTAAACCACCAGCTGAATGTCCTTAAATCTGATAGAATAGGCCAGGCGCGGTGGCTCACGCTTGTAATCCCAGCACTTTGGGAGGCCGAGGCGGGCGGATCACGAGGTCAGGAGATCAAGACCACGGTGAAACCCCGTCTCTACTAAAAATACAAAAAAATTAGCTGGGCCTGGTGGCGGGTGCCTGTAGTCCCAGCTACTCAGAGAGGCTGAGGCAGGAGAATGGTGTGAACCCGGGAGGCGGAGCTTGCAGTGAGCCGAGATTGCGCCACTGCACTCCAGCCTGGGCAACAGAGCGAGACTCCGTCTCAAAAAAAAAAAAATCTTACAGAATAATGAACACACGCCAACAGATAGCTTAGGTTTATTTGGTGACTTGTGCCACGTACTTTGAGAATATCATCTCAGTCATCCTTTTAGCATCTCTCTCAGGCACATACTCTCCTCTGTGGTGGTGCACGCCTGTAATCCCAGCCCTTTGGGAGGCCGAGGCAGGCAGATCACTTGAGGCAAGGAGTTCGAGACCAGCCTGGCCAACACGGTGAAACTAACTAAAAATACAAAAATTAGCCAGCTATGGTGGCATGCGCCTGTAATCCCAGCTATTCGGGAGGCTGAGGCAGGAGAATCATTTGAACCCAGGAGGCAGAGGTTGCAGTGAGTCTAGATTGCACCATTGCACTTCAGCCTGGGTGACAGAGTGAGACCCCATCTCAAATAAATAAATAAGTAAGGGAAAAGCTATCACACAGCAGAATACAGTCCAAGGGTAACTACTGAAGGGCCAGATCAAGGAGCAAAGTCTATCATGTATCAACCTTTATGGTGTCCCCAAGGGTCAGCTGTATATAGGGGCCCACACAGAATTTGGAATCCAAATACATCTCTGGATCCCCAGGCCTGTGTTTGACTTGCCAGGTAGTAATGAGATGTCTCCATTTTCTGCAGGCTGAATGATTCCCTCAGAGCAGAAGTATAAGCGTATTTATTGTTTTTCCTTCTATCATAAACAGTTATCGGTTGTGGCCCTTTCTTCCTTCCAAATAGGTGCCCAAATTTCTGGAAGTGGAAAGGCCCAACTTTCCCATATCAGGGGGTGGGCCCCACTGGGCGTGAGCCAATCAGTGTCTTCTGTCCTGTGAGCTCCCGATTTATGCTGGTCTATAACCTGAGATGGCCTTCTCAGGATGGACCTCCAGGGATTGCTGGAACTTGGACTATTGTCAGCCTGGTAAATGGTATGTCTTAGATCTGCTGCAGCCGTTGTGGAAAGCTTGAAGCTGCCAGGAGAGAGGGGTTCCAACATGTGGTGGCTAAAGAATGAATCCAACACAAAGGAAGCAGAGCCAAGAAATGGATCCATGCTGTTTGAATCTTGGATCAAATTGTGCCTGGATCTCCAGTGAGACAATAAATTCCTATATTACTCAAGCCTATTTGAGATTGTTTTCTTTCACTTGAAACATTAAACTTTTAAATTGATACACCCTAGTTAAATTATAAACTGTGTGACAGCAGAGACTGTGTCTCTCTTTTTTCTTTTGTTTTGAAACAGAGTTTCACTACCATCACCCAGGCTGGAGTGCAATGGTGTGATATTGGCTTACTGCAACCTCCGCCTCCTGGGTTCAAGTGATTCTTGTGCCTCGGCCTCCGAAGTAGCTGGGACCACAGGTGTCTGCCACCACGCCTGGCTAATTTTTTGTATTTTTGGTAGAGATGGGGTTTCACCATGTTGGCTAGGCTGGTCTCAAACTCCTGACCTCAAGTGACCAACCAACTTGGCCTCCCAAAATGCTGGGATTACAGGCGTGAGCCACCGCGCCCGGCCCAAGACTGTGTTTCTCTTGATCACTTATGTGTCCCCGGCACGTGGTAAGGATTCAAGAAATAACTTTTGAATGGATGCATTTTAGCTGCAAGGAACACCCATAAACTGTCTTTTACTCAGCTGACAGCTAAGGAATCTGGTGTTATATAAGAAAGTGATGATGTGGATCTAGAAGTTGGACCTTACCCCAACACTGGGATTTTTCTAATCACAGGAAATCTTCCAGTAAATATGTTAGGGTCTTTGAGGAGGCCCCAAAATAGCAGTCTGCTCCCTTCTCTGTGAATTTTGAATTGAATCAGAAGATAGCAGTAAGCTAGATGAGGACCAAAAATAATCTTTTCTACTGATAAAGCTGATATTAGAGAACGTGGCTTCTATCATCAGACAATTGAGCTTCCCGATACTCAACTTCAGAATTAGGCAGACTTGGCAGCTCGATGACAGGCAGCTGAGCTGGAATGGGCCTCCTCTTCCCACCCCACGGGAGCCAAGCTTGCTCCCAAGAAGAAAAGAAGAGAGGATGATATAAGGCACAGTTCCTCCTTCCAAACTCACCAGTCATATTAAACCACTCCTCCTTCTCAGCGAAGTGGGGGCGGGTGGAGAGAAGCCAGGAGTGTTTGGACTCCTTTCAGAAGAAAGAAAACATCAGGAGTGGAAAGACCCAGCCTCCCTCACACACACATGTGTGATTTGGTCAGGTCATTGATTCTACTTTGTTTTCAATCAAAATGGGTGATATTTCCAAGTGGTGGGATACGTTTGCTGTCTAAAATATAGAATAGCTCCATAGAATAACTCACATATCACAGTATCAAGCTCCCCAAGGAGTTAGAGATCTTCATTTAAAATTATGCAAAATTCAAAAGCAGAAACAAGAATTCACGACGAAATTACACAATCAGGGGCACTAGGTGGCAATAAACCTTTTGCTCTCTCACCATGCCCATCAAAGGCATTTCAAGAGCACTGAAAGCTCACACACTTCCCACGCCGACTGTCAGTTTCTTTCTGGATGATCTCAGAGCCACACAGAGCATTCTTAGTCACTGGGAGAACAGAACCAAAGCTTAACTCCTTGGTGGCACCAGGGGAAATGGCACTTCAAGTTGGATTCCAGGAAATCCAGGGAAACACTTGACATAGGAAGTCTGCGACCACATTCCCAGTTTCCCCAGTGTCGAGGCTGGGGCCACGAGCATTGTTCAAAACACTCAGGCCTGCATCGTGTCTGTCTGCCACATGCTTTTGGTTTTACTCACCAGGGCACTTTTTCCTGTTTCTGTTTTTTGGAATTTTTTGGTTTTGCTTTTTAAGGTAAACATGTACCATCTAGGCTTCAAGAAACTTCCTTGAATAACCATCGTTTGTTGATTTGAAGTTTGGTGCACAAACTACCAGCTGAATTGGACAATCGTAACCCCCCAAATGAGCCAAAAGTACATTTAAAATTCAACATGGATTTTCCTAAAACTGGTATTGGCTGTTTAATGTGACTGAGCCCGGTGAGAACCAGGATGCCCTGAACTCAGCAGGGATCCCCTGTGTTCTTGCTGCCGAGACAAAGTTTTGCTCTAATCTTAAGTAGCTTGCTGGTGGACTATTTGCTGGAGGTCACTAAGCAGACTTTGCTGGCCAGTCTTGGGAGAGAACCCAGGCTGACAAAGGAAACCTCGAACACAGCAAGATTGAGACAGTATGTTCCCATCCTCCCTTCTCAAATGTAAAGCTATTTTCTCATCTATTACCTGCCCCTATTTTTACCATGAGAAGCTCTCCAATGCCACTTTAGCTATCGATAATTGGCAGTGAGTTTTGCAATTAACAGCTGCTCAGAATCAATTCCAAGGATGCACAACTGAAACCCCTTTTAAAAAGGCAGCGCTGGGGATTACTCAGCTGCCTACCTGACCTCCAATCCTTTTTCTTACCCCATACAAACCATTTGCTGGAAGAATCTGAAACTTGAACCACGTACCTAAATGCCCAGTTCTGGGTATGTGGTAGATATTTGAGAAATACTTCGATTGATTGATGTGTGCCTGGGGGAAGGGTATGGGCAGCTCCACAAGGAGTTGCTGTGTAATTCATAGTGAAGAGTGGCTCTCCTGCTGACTCAAAAGTCCTTTCTTATTTCAGGCCAAAGACACCAGGGACAGATTTGGGTAAGAAACCCGGCCTCAGGGAAAAGCAAATGAAGCCTGTTCATTCCCCAGAAGAGAAGGAATAGAGAATTGCTTACCGTGATGGATGCATCTCAGCTTTGCTAGTTTATCGTCCTCATGAACCGCACCAGCAAGGGGACTTCCATGAGGCTGAACTTCCCACTCACCGGTGCCTGTTAGAGACATGACCTAAGGCTTTGGGGGCGTTCTCACAGCTTCTGCTTAAATGGGGGCAAGGAGGGAGCCAGTCCTATCACCATGACCTCTAAATGACTCCAGGGCTGAAGGCTGTGGGCCCTTCAATCACTCGAAAACTAGGAGACATATATTTTTAGAGACATGCTGTCATCTGGGCAGCCTTAAGTGGATGTTTTCTCTGTCTTTCCTCAGATCTAGTGGGTTTGCAAGAAACCCTCCCAGGGCAGCAGCCTTAGAGGAAGTGCCTGCTAATGCAAGAAGGAGGGCAAGGGGGACAGCAAGCTGGAGCCTGGAGCTGCTCATGTGCTTGGAACCCTCGGCGGGCGCAGGCGGGGATTTACGGACCTGCCTTTTCCCTCATCATTCCGCAGGAAGCTTCTTTAAATGAGCCTCAGCCCAGCAGCTCTCATGGGGCCTGGTGTTTATAGTGGAGACTGAGATAAAAGAACTGTGGAGATGCCAGCCCTGGATACTGACCCCACGGTCCAGGAATCATCAACTGGGCCCGAGGGCAAATTGTGTTCTGTTTTCTCTGTGCGAAATGCCAGAATGAAGAGGTTGACTCTGTTGTCAGCTGTGGGAAAAAACAGCCAGAGTTGCTATTTACACCCTGAACTGCAAGCTGGGTAAAAATAGCGCTAGCAGCTTGGTCCAGCTTCAAACCCCACTGCAGAGAGATTATTTCTGGAAGAGAAGATTTTCCTCCCCACCCACAGATCTGAAAATGGTCACCTCCCCGGAAGAAAGGAGGAGAGATGATCCCACGCAAAGGTGAAACCTAACCCCTTCCCACTTTCCCTGCCCAGGACAGCACATCAAGAGACAGATGAGAAATGCCCTCCCCTGACAGCAGGTCAGGCCCAGCACAGCCCGGCAGCTGACCTAGTTCAAGGTACAGTGAGAATTAATTAACTTTGACTAAGTGAGAGGAGGCAGCTTTCTGAACCTGGATGCTGCACCATCCTGTTGCTTGTTATGGCTAAAGGCAGAAAAAATAATTGACCAAAAGAGTATGCAAGACCCCAAAACAATAGCTCAGAGCCCGAGGGTCAGGAAATTACTCTCCAGCCTTCCCTCTCCGGATAGGCCATGATATGGCTGTAAAATGATGAACAAATTCCCAAAAGCCTGGTCTGGTCCTGCTTCTGCATTGAGAACCCCTGGCAGCTGGGGGCTGAAAATTCCTCCCTCAGCTACTTGCTAGAGCTCAGGACCTGGTGTCTGGAGTTCCAGAACCTCCTTCAGGTTCAGGAAGTGATCCACATGACAATCAGTGGAAGAAAAGTCATTCCTTAATAGCATGCCCTTTATTCTGTAAAAAGATATTTTATAGGTACATCTAAGTATGTAGATTATGCTCTTAGAACTCTAAAAAGATATACACATGTGGATAGTTCTTATCAGGTAAAACTATATTAAGACTATGTGAAAAACAGCAGAGAAAAATACCAGATCCATGGTGTCATGAAATTGTTCTATAATCTGAAAGCGCCCAGGCTGCCCAGAGCTGAAACCAAGAGGTGCTTAATAAGTATTTTTAGGGAGGAAGAGAAAACACCTCCCACATCCTACCTCCATCCAAACCTCCTTCTACGGAGATCCAGGAACCAAAATGAGTCTTCCAGTTTGAGAAGACATACCTCGGCATCCCCACCCACCTGAAAGAAAGGCGAGAGAATGACATAGCACTCGCCCAACCTCTCAGCACCCCCTACCCAACACACCAGATCTTCACTACCCTGGCCTCAGTGTGAGCACTGGGGTAGCGACAAAGTCGGGGACATCTGGGTCTAGGTGGAAGTGGCACAGATGGGCATGTGCCAGGGGCACAAAGGCAGCTCATGCCTGGCTTCTCCTCCAGCCGCAGACAGACTGAGGTTTTATTCTCGTCATTGTCACCTGCTAGCTGTGTGACCAACTCACTTCACCTTTTTGAAATCTGTTTTCCTTGCTAAGAGGGCTGATACCACCCACCTGCTGGGGTTGGTGAGAACGAGCTGAGGCAGCATGTGTGAAGGCTGTTTGGTGGCTGCTGCAGAGTGAGGGGTGTTGTGCATCCAGGGGCAGTCCTGTTTCTCCGGGGCATATCCTGGGCCAGATTCGGGGATCTGTCTTGCTTCCAGCTACCTGACGATGGGGAGCCTGCCAGACGGCTAAAGTCTGAACTTTCTGAGAAATGCATGGCATTGACAGAAATTGCTAAAAATGTCCTTTCTCCACAGTGTAAGGCCCTCCTGCACCCTGCCCTTCATTTACTGTGGCTCTTCAACTGAAATGAAAATGGTCACCTCCAAGGAGCCAGAAACAGAATCTCCCTAATTGGGTGTCTCTGCCAATGGGTTGTCCGGCCGGCTAAGGGCTGGCTCAGCACTGGCTTCTCAGCTGAGGGAGGTCACGGAAATGGAGTCCCAGTGCCCCTTTCCAAGTCTCATCTACTCATGACATCTGGAGGGAAGAGTTGCCGCTCTGCTGAGTCATAGCTATTTAAGCTATCAGTACTCAGGGCTCAGAGACTCCCCAAGGACCTGGGAAAGACAGCTCAATATCCCTTTGATCAGGACTGCTTCGGGTTTTTATTTCCAAAGTTGAGAAATCCAGATAATGCTGACTCCTGCCCAGGAACGAAGTGAGCTCAGGTCTCTCTCACCGACCTTCTGCTGAGAATTGTAGGCCAAGGTGGCCGGGCTCTCCCTTCCAGCCTAAGTCAGCTTCCTTCTGAGTCAGCTTTCTTCACCTCCCTATTAATAGCCACTGCTTTGGCTGACTCCATGCACAGTATGATTACAGTTTAATAATACGTCTCAAACCAGGAAGCAGTCACCTTCCTGGAGCTGGGCTGTGGAGGGCCCCCAGAGCAGAGGCTCCATCCCAGAAAGCAGAGGCCAGAACAGCTGCAGAGAGGCTGGGGAGACAACGTAATTGGCCTGCAAGACAAGCCACTGCTTTGGGGGTTCCGTCTCACTGAGCTTCCTTTTGTTTAGGGCAGGAGACATGGATACAGGCTAACTTTTATTTTATTCTCACAGATATTCTTGGGCAGGACTGAAAAAGTGTGGCTATCTTATCCAATTATGCAGACCCCTCAGCTCACTGGAACGGCCAGTTCTAGGCCAACCTGGGGTTAGCCCCTACCAGTGTCACCTTTTCTCCAGTGGCCTATTTAAAGAGGCTCAGGGCCAGGTTCAGTGGCTCACGCCTGTAATCCCAGCACTTTGGGAGGCCAAGGTGGGCAGATCACGGATCACCTGAGGTCAGTAGTTCAGGACCAGCCTGGCCAACATGATGAAACCCCATTGTTACAAAAATACAAAAATTAGCTGGGCATGATGGCAGGTGGCTGTAATCCCACCTACTCGGGAGGTTGAGGTGGGAGAATCACTTGAACCCAGGAGGCAGAGGTTGCAGTGAGCCAAGATCACGCCATTGCACTCCAGCCTGGGCAATACAGTGAGACTCTGTCTCAAAAAAAAGGATCAGATTGTCCAGATGGGATGGGATGCTGAGACCAGATTGAACCCCAGCAAAAAAAATAAATAAATTTTTTTTACTCCACCCCTCTTCCCTTTCTCTGTTTCTCCCCAGGAAAGGCAAACAAGCTAAAGGTGCTTTAGCGTTAGATCATACTGAGAAGCAATGAAGTCAGGCCACCCGGTAATTTGTTCCAGACTTCCCATCCCTTGTGGGCCCTGAATGGGCAGAACATACAGGTTTAGGAGCCAGACATCCTGGGTTCAAATTCTCACTTAGCCTCTGAGCTGAGAGGGCTTAGTAAATTTACTCCACTTTTCTGAACCTCCATCTTCTTATGTGTATATAAAAGGGATAATAATATATCCTGAAATGATTTTAATGCAAATGAAATGAGACAACTTTGAAAAGTATGCCAAGTACTGTGCCTGGAGTATAGTAAGTGATCAATAAACTGTCTTAATTTTTCTTTTCAAAAAATAAAAAATGGGGAAATGTGAGGACAAGCCAAGATCATCCAAACCCCTCACACTGGTGGGAAAACATGACCAGCACCTCTCAATGTGCAGGCCCATGATGTAAACATCTGTGGTATGAGGGCCCATGAGAACAAGCAGAATGTTGTTTCTCTCCTCTGGATTCATACCATTCAGAAATTCCAAAGAGCAGCACAATCTGGACCGTGACGGGTTCCACTGAAGCCAAAGTGAGGCGTCCCCGGCTCCATTTATCTTCCCTATTAACAGTTCTCAGAAGTCTCCCAGTTCATAGACTGGGCGTGGTGGGTCATGCCTGTAATCCCAGCGCTTTGAGAGGCCGAGGTGGGGAGATCACCTGAGGTCAGGAGTTCGAGACCAGCTTGGCCAACGTGGCAAAACACCGTCTCTACTAAAAATACAAAAATTAGCCGGATGTGGTAGCAGGCACCTGTGGTCCCAGCTACTGGGGAGGCTGAGGCAGGAGAATAGCTTGAACCTAGGAGGTGGAGGTTGCGGTGAGCCAAGATCGCGCCACTGCACTCCAGCCTGGGTGACAAAAGGGGACTCTGTCTCAAAAAAAAAAAAAAAGTCCCACAGTTCATAAACAAAGGATGGCACCAAGAAAAAAACAGGCAAGCCGTGGGTACAGAAGGGCTTCCATGAGGCTGGGTGTTTATCTATATTTCAAGGTCCCCCCTTAAAAGAACCAGGTCAGCCAGGCCTCTGGGTGAACCCTGCTATCAGGAATGCCAAAGGAGAAACAAAATATCATGGGTGCCCTGTTTTTCAACCTGCTGAGAAATAACTGCCCCCAGACACCTGATTATTAGATGACAAATAATGGTCTCTTTAGCCCAGTCCCAGTTGGCGTCCCTCAGGAGCCTGCAAGTCAGGGGGGGTGGGGGTGGGGTCAGACTTTGTTCTCGCCACAGCTCTCTTCCCTCTTGCTTGCCAAGAGCTCACATATATCTGATGGGAGCCAGCCAGCACTGCTGGCAGCACAAAGTGGGGCCAGCCCCCCCATGACCTCCCCTCACCCAACATTGCCCCCAGCTGACTAGGGGCTTCTATGGCAGAGGAGAAAGCGGGCACTGAATTGACTTGGGCTCATTGCCATAGAGGCAGCCCAGAATTCCCCTCACCTCAGTAGGCAAGACAGTGGTCCTCGTGTCCTTTGTGTTAACTGTAACCTGGGTTCTACCTACACGCAGATGTTGAGGGGGATGAGAACACTGTCTTTTTTTTTTTTTTTTTTGAGATAGGGTCTCACTCTGTCACCCAGGCTGGAGTGCAGTGGTGTGAACACAGCTCACTGCAGCTTTGACCTCCCTGGGCTCAGGTGATCCTCCCACCTCAGCCTCCTGAGTAGCTGAGTCTACAGGAGCATACCATCATGCCTGGGTAATTTTTAAAAATTTTTTTAGAGACAGAGTTTCGCCACATTACCCAGATTGGTCTCAAACTCCTGGCCTCAAGTGATCCTCCCCCCTCAGCCTTCCAAAGTGCTGGGATTACAGGCATGAGCCACCACACCCAGCCTACACCATCACTTATTTACATGCCACAAAGACCGCCCAATTTAAGGATCAGCTACCCTAACACCATTCACTCCTGCCGCCACTCAGCAAATAATTTTTGAACATTTACCTTGTGCCAGCACTGTTCTAGGTTCTGAATGCACATTGGTGAATAAAACAAGATTGTCTCTGCCCTAGAGGAAGAGCCAGACAAAGAACTTGAAAATTAATGCATAAATAATTGCAAATTGTGAGCAATGCTATTGAGAGAAGTACTTGGGGACAGTGATAGAGAAT
The DNA here is from genome assembly GCF_006542625.1 of Nomascus leucogenys. Taxonomy (NCBI): domain Eukaryota; kingdom Metazoa; phylum Chordata; class Mammalia; order Primates; family Hylobatidae; genus Nomascus; species Nomascus leucogenys. Next base: position 8,959,107 of record NC_044394.1, on the reverse strand, counting down.
AAGGATGGTGAGGGGAAGGTGTCTGATTTAGATGAGAAGGTGAGGGAGGACCTCTCTGAGGAGGTGACATTTAAGGACTTGGGATTTCCTCTTTCTACTCAGCTAAAAGTTCTCTCAATGAAAGGCTTTGAGAAGAATGAAAAGGTCCTTCAGCCAGAGGTGCAGTAAAAAGCATTCTGGGGACTGGGCGTGGTGGCTCACCTCTGTAATCCTAGCATTTTGGGAGGCTGAGGCAGGAGCATTGCTTGAGCTCAGGAGGTTGAGGCCAGCTTGGGCAACATGGTGAAACCCCGTCTCTACAAAAAGTACAAAAATTAGCCTGGAGTGGTGGCACGCACCTGTGGTCCCAGCTATTCGGAGGCTGAAGAGGGAGGATCACCTGAGCGCAGGAGGTTGAATACAAAAATACAAAATACAAAAATTACACTAAAAATACAAAAATTAGCCGGGCATGTTGGTGGACACCTGTAATCCCAGCTACTTGGGAGGCTGAGGCAGGAGAATTGCTTGAACCCAAAAGGCAGAGGTTGCAGTGAGCAGAGTTTGCGCTACTGCCCTCCTGCCTGGTGACAGAGTGAGACTCTGTCTAAAAAAAAAAAAGTCTTTTCAAAGACAGTGCGTCCATGTCAGATGTCATACAAGGAAGAGCAATGTCCTCACAGAGGAGAGAACATGCTAGGGGACAGGACAAGGTGCTAGAAAGGCCCTGGGAAGGAGGAAAGATGGATGCTGAGCGTGGGGCAGAAAGGGTAAATGCATCCACAGCAGGAAACTTGGAACAAGGGTTCTGTAGCCCTTGCTCTCCTTCCAGAATGCTGGTTTTTTGTTTTTTTTTTTGGAACAGGGTCTCACTCTGCCACTCAGGCCGGAGTGCAGTGATGTGATATCGGCTCACTGCAGCCTCAACCTCCTGCGCTCAGGTGATCCTCCCTCTTCAGCCTCCGAATAGCTGGGACCACAGGTGCGTGCCACCACTCCAGGCTAATTTATGTACTTTTTGTAGAGATGGGGTTTCACCATGTTGCCCAAGCTGGCCTCAACCTCCTGAGCTCAAGCAATGCTCCTGCCTCAGCCTCCCAAAATGCTAGGATTACAGAGGTGAGCCACCACGCCCAGTCCCCAGAATGCTTTTTACTGCACCTCTGGCTGAAGGACCTTTTCATTCTTCTCAAAGCCTTTCATTGAGAGAACTTTTAGCTGAGTAGAAAGAGGAAATCCCAAGGTTTTGAGACGAGGTTTCACCATGTTGGCCAGGATGGTCTCAATCTCCTGACCTCGTGATCCACCCGCCTTGGCCTCCCAAAGTGCTGGGATTACAGGTGTGAGCCACCCCGCCCAGCCTGAAAACACTTTTCTCTAGAGACCCTACAATCCAGACCTTGAACCTCTGCAAGTCAAATAGTTCTGATCTGTAGGAGATAAAACTTGCCATTCCTGCTGGGCCAGCAGGCTGATTACAGAATCTGCTTTCTATAACTCTTTATCTCAGGACTGTTTTCCCAAATTAGCATTAGCTAGGTGGCTATCAGGCCATCTGCCCCGAGTTAAGGAGTTGGCCTCTAGATTGTTGTGAAAGCAGCCCAGACATTGCAGCCAAACAGACCTGGGATGAATCCTAGCTCCTTCTTTATCAGCTTTGTGACCTTAGGCAAGTCACAGGGTTTCTCTGGGCCTCAGGTTCCTTACATGCAAGATTAGGAGGAGGATAACACCTACTCCCACAGAGTTGGGCAGCAATTAGCTAGGAGGCATGCAAGATGGATGGAAGTCATATGTACTCCACAAATGGGAGTCTTTGTTATGACATCAACTATAAAACAATCTGAGTAGAATTTTGGCAGTGCCTTTTATGAAGGTGACTGATTGGTGGCCAGGTTTCCATTTCAGCAACTATTTGGCCACAGGAGCTTTTTATTATTTATTTATTTATTTATTTTGAGACGGAGTCTCACTCTGTCACCCAGGCTGGAGTGCAGTGGTGCGATCTCGGCTCACTGCAGCCTCTGCCTCCTGGGTTCAAGCAATTCTTCTGCCTCAGCCTCCCAAGTAGCTGGGACTATAGGCACACACCACCACGCCTGGCTAATTTTGTATTTTTAGTAGAGATGGGGTTTCACCAAGTTGGCCAGGCTGGTCAAGAACTCCTGACCTCAAGTGATCTGCTCACTTCAGCCTCCCAAATGCTGGGATTACAGGCGTGAGCCACCGTGCCCAGCTGACAGGAGCACTTTAATCTGGGGATTGCTGGCCGGGCGCGGTGGCTCACGCCTGTAATCCCAGCACTTTGGGAGGCCGAGGCGGGCGGATCACGAGGTCAGGAGATCGAGACCATCCTGGCTAACAGGGTGAAACCCCATCTCTACTAAAAATACAAAAAAAAAATTAGCCGGGCGTGTTGGCGGGCGCCTGTAGTCCCAGCTACTCGGGAGGCTGAGGCAGGAGAATGGCGTGAACCCCGGGAGGCGGAGCTCGCAGTGAGCCGAGATCGCGCCACTGCACTCCAGCCTGGGGGACAGAGCAAGACTCCGTCTCAAAAAAAAATAAAAATAAAAATAATAATAATAATAATAATCTGGGGATTGCTAAGAACCAGGTGAAAGGAGAACACTTTGGGACCTGGGAAAAGCATTGCTCCCAGAATCCCAGATTGCTAAGAATTCTGAGAAAAGTCTAGTCCAAGTTTTTACTATCAGGCAGGATTGAATTTAAATCTCAGATATGGGTAAGCATATTTCCAGAACTTAAAATGAAATAAAAAACCTCAGACAGATGGAAATATTTCCAATACATAGTTGAGCAGCCATCTCAAATGCTGCCATGGCTGTACTGCATGATAATATGCTTTATTGTAATTACTTCACTTAGTCATTTAATTATCAATTCAAAAACATATTGATGGTCGGTCGCAGTGGCTCACGCCTGTAATCCCAGCACTTTGGGATGCGGGCGGGATCACTTGAGGTCGGGAATTCGAGACCAGCCTGACCAACGTGTAGAAACCCCATCTCTACTAAAAATACAAAATTAGCTGGGCGTGGTGGCACATGCCTGTAATCCCAGCTACTCGGGAGGCTGAGGCAGGAGAATCACTTGAACCTGGGAGGTGGAAGTTGCGGTGAGCTGAGATCTCACCATTGCACTCCAGCCTGGGCAACAAGAGCAAAACTCCATCTCAAAACAAACAAACGAAAAAACAAAAAACAAACAAGCAAACATATTTACGGAGCACCTACTATGTACCATGTACTATTCAAGGCATGTGGGATATACATGCAACGGGACAAGGTCTTATTCCTTGTGGAAACCACTTATATGTAGAGATAAAGTAAGAAGAAAAAGAGAGGAAGAGAAAGAAAAAGGAAAGGGCTGGGTGCAGTGGCTCATTCCTATAATCCCAGAACTTTGGAAGGCCAAGGTGGGCAGATCACTTAAGAGGAGATGCTGGAGACCAGGCTGGGCAACATAGATGAGAACCCGTCTCCATAAGAAATACAAAAATTAGCCGAGTGTGGTCATGCGCACCTGTAGTCCCAGGTACTCGGGAGGCTGAGATGAGAGGATCACCTAAGCCCAGGAGGTTGAGGCTGCAGTGAGCCAGGATTGTACCACGGCACTCTAGCCTGGGTAAAAGAGTGAGACCCAAAAAAAAAAAAAAAAAGGAAGAAAGGAAGGAAATGGTGATAAGTGATATGAAGAAAATAAAACAAAGTAATAGATAAAGAGTGACTGGAGGAGGAAGGGGTGAGGTGGGGGGGCTAGAAAGGGCCAACATTTGAGCAGAGACCTGGTGGGTGAGAAAGAGTCAGATATGAGAGAATCCAAGGAAAAACCACCCTAAGCGAGGAGTGCCGAGATCAGCTCGGTCAGGGAGAGCCTAACCCAGCGGCGCTAGAGGAATTAAAGACACACACACAGAAATATAGAGGTGTGAAGTGGGAAATCAGGGGTCTCAGAGCCTTCAGAGCTGAGAGCCCCAAACAGAGATTTACCCACGTATTTATTAACAGCAAGCCAGTCATTAGCATTGTTTCTATAGATATTCAATTTAACTAAAAGTATCCCTTATGGGAAACGAAGGGATGGGCCAGAATAAAGGAATAGGTTGGGCTAGTTATCTGCAGCAGGAGCATGTCGTTAAGGCACAGATCGCTCATGCCATTGTTTGTGGCTTAAGAATGCCTTTAAGCAGTTTTCTGCCCTGGGCGGGCCAGATGTTCCTTGCCCTCATTCAGGTAAACCCACAACCTTCCAGCGTGGGCGTTGTGGCCATCATGAACATGTCACAGTGCTGCAGAGATTCTGTTTATGGCCAATTTTGGGGCCAGTTTATGGCCAGATTTTGGGGGGCTTGTTCCCAACAAGGAGACCTCAGTACAAAGTCCCTGAGCAGAAACAAGCTTGATGTGTTCAAGGCACAGAAAGAATGTCCAGGTGCTTGTGGTCACGAGGCTGTGAGTGACAGACAGAATATGTTGGACCTTGAAGACTTTGAGTTTTATTCTGATTGCAGAGGAGCAGCAAAGTCTGCTTTATACCTTGAAAAGCTCACTGTGGCTATTCTTGGAAATGTACTATAGGGGGCATGAGTGGAAGTGAGGAGACCAGATAAGGAGGTTATTGCCGGAGTTCAGGCAAGACATGGTGGCTTGAACCAGGTTGTAGCATTGGAGATGATGAAAACCCATCAGATTTGAGACCTCTTTTGGGGATAGGGCTAACATGACTTGCCTAGGGGTTAGCTATGGGTGAGGGGTATTGACAGAGAGGAATCAAAGCTGACTCCTGGATTTTGAACCTACTAAACTGGGAGGATGGTGATGCTTAAATTAGATGGGATTGTTGGGAGAGATTACTTATTCCATGTCTTCCTCCTCCTCTAGAGAAGCTGGAGCTATTCAGAAGCATCATTCATTACTTTCATAGCTAAAAAGTACAACAAATCTTAGTCGTGGCCCATGAGGACCAGCTCACAATGTTCTTAGTACCGCAACCTTCTCCAGGAGTCTGCCCTCAACCTAGAGCACATCCACGCGATGACCCAGGCCAGGAACCTGGGACCCAGCCTACAGCCCTCCCTTCCTCTCACTAAAGGATAAAAACAGAAAAGTAGCTGAGCACTTCCTGTGTCAGATACTGTGCTAAGCACACAGATCTCATTTGATTTTTGCCACAACCCTGTGCTGTAGGTGCCATTATTATCCCCATATTACTAATGGAGAGACTTAAGGTTAAGCAACATGATCAAGTTCACTGCCAGGAAGTGTTGGGTGGAGCCATAGCCTGTGAGGTAACCAAGCTACTACCTCGTGGTGAAACAACCCTCGACTCCCATGGCTCTGCCTTCCTTATCTGTTTCTTCCTCCCTGTCCCTACGGGCACTGCCCTTGGTTAGGCATTTCATTTTTTCTCATCTGCAATATTGCTACATCCTCCTCAATCACCTCTCGCCTCCATCCAGCCTCTGTGCCTCTCTGTAGTCCTTCCTTCCATAACTGTCCAAGTGGAAATGTGATGTGTATCTCACAATGTCATGCTTCTGCTCGAAAATCTTTTTTCCCCAACCCCGTCAGTAAGGAAACAAGCTTGAAATTATTTCATGACTTCTTGATGCCTATGAGTTAAAACCTAAACACCTTACAAGGCCCTTCAAGACCTGACACCAACCTCCTTGTGTGACCTAATCCTCTCTCCTGCTGTTTCCCTTGAATTCTGTGTTCCAGGCATACCAGACGCACATGAAATCTCAGGTCTGAGGACTGGGCCAGATGTCCCCTCTGCCCACAATGCCTCTTCCTTTTCTCTTCTGTGCAACCCCTGTGCATATGCACACACACGTGTTACACACAAACACAAACACACACACACAGCATGTCCATTTGGTGATTCCCACAAATTCTTTGAGACTCAGCTCCAAAGATGCCCCCTGGGAAGCCCTTCCTCACACTCATAATCAGATATAGGCACCTATTCCTCTGACACCACCCCTTCAGTCCTCTGATGAAGCAAATTAGTTTTGATTGTAATTTTCTCTTTATAAACTGTCCCTCTTAGAGAATATAAGGTCTGTGAGGGCAGGAACCATAGCTATGTTGTGACTGTTGTATCCTCAGCATCTGTACGTGTTCATAAATATTTGTTTTTTTATTTTGTTATTTATTTTTTTCTTTTTTTGACACGGAGTTTTGCACTTGTTGCCCAGGCTGGAGTGCAATGGCATGACCTCAGCTCACCGCAACCTCCACCTCCCAGGTTCAAATGATTCTCCTGCCTCAGCCTCCCAAGTAGCTGGGATTACAGGTGCCCGCCACCACGCCCGGCTGATTTTTTTTTTTTTTTTCCCTGAGACAGAGTCTCGCTGTCGCCCAGGCTGGAGTGCAGTGGCGCGATCTCGGCTCATTGCAGGCTCCGCCCCCCGGGGTTCACGCCATTCTCCTGCCTCAGCCTCCCGAATAGCTGGGACTACAGGCGCCCGCCACCTCGCCCAGCTAATTTTTTGTATTTTTAGTAGAGACGGGGTTTCACTGTGTTAGCCAGGATGGTCTTGATCTCCTGACCTCGTGATCCGCCCGCCTCGGCCTCCCAAAGTGCTGGGATTACAGGCGTGAGCCACCGCACCCGGCCTAATTTTTGTATTTTTAGTAAAGACAGGGTTTTGTCATGTTGTGCAGGCTGGTCTCAAACTCCTGATCTCAGGTGATCCACCCGCCTCAGCCTCCCAAAGTGCTGGGATTACAAACGTGAGCCACTGTGCCTGGCCTAATATTCGTTAAATGAATAAATAAATGGCTTCTTGAAATGAATTGATCTTCAAAGTAGATTCTGAAATCTTGGAAAAACTTTGTCCTCACATTTTCCCTTTGTTGGACTTATTTCCCTGGGGATTTTTGCTATAATGAGTGGGGCTTGGGTTGGAGGCTGAATATATAGTGGTTAAAATATAGACTCCAGGCTGGCCATGGTGGTTCACATCTGTAATCCCAGTGCTTTAAGAAGCTGAAGCAGGAGGATTTCTTGAGCCCAGGAGTTCAAGACTGCACTGAGCTATGATTGCACCACTGCAATCCAGCCTGGGCAACAGAGCAAGACCCTATCTCTTGAAAAAAAAAAAAAGAAAAAAAAGAAGTCACCAACTCAGCCTCTGTTTTATTTATTGTAAAACTAAGTTAATAATAGGACCTACCTGGCTGGGCGCGGTGGCTCACGCTTGTAATCCCAGCACTTTGGGAGGCCGAGGCAGGCGGATCACAAGGTCAGGAGATTGAGACCACGGTGAAACCCTGTCTCTACTAAAAATACAAAAAAAATTAGCTGGGCGTGGTGGTGGGCACCTGTAGTCCCAGCTACTTGGGAGGCTGAAGCAGGAGAATCGCGTGAACCCGGGAGGCGGAGCTTGCAGTGAGCCGAGATCGCGCCATTGCACTCAAGCCCGGGCGACAGAGCGAGACTCCGTCTCAAAAAATAATAATAATAATAGGACCTACCTTAGAGGGTTAATGTGAAGGCTAATGAAAAAGTACACGTAGGCCGGGTGCAGTGGCTCATTCTCTAAGAGTGCCTGTAATCTTAGCACTTTGGGAGGCTGAGGTGGGCGGATTGCTTGAGCTCAGGAGTTGGAGACCAGTCTGGACAACATGGTGAAAACCAGTCTCTACAAAAATACAAACACTAGCCAGGCATGGTGGCGTGTGCCTGTAGTCCCAGCTACCTGGGAGGCTGAAGCATGAGAATGGCTTGAATCTGGGAGGCGGAGGTTGCAGTGAGCCAGAATCATGCCACTGCACTCCAGCCTAGGTGACAGAGCAAAACTCTGTCTCCAAAAAAACCAAAAAGTACATATGGAACATTTGGTGTCTGGCACAGAGTGAGTGCTCAATACAAATCAGCTATTATTAGCAGCTATTTTCCTGACAGCTTCACTTGACCCCATTGTGTCACCATCACTTTTTGAACCAAATGTCTGGAGTCTGGTTCTCAAACATGGCCGCTCCATTTCAGCAGGCTTTACATTTGCCGTTGTATTGGGTCACCCTGGATACTAGGCCGTGGGGGAAATGGATCCAGATGGTGTCTGAAACTAGGAGTAGCCTTTTGCTTGTAAGTCATTATTTATTGCCTAGAAACCAAAAGTAAGCATTACCCACCAGTCAGCAGATTACCTGAATTCTTCAAAAGTCCCACCAGTCTATTCCCTGCTGCCCCTCGCTCTTTCTCAAATTTGGTCAAACAGAGGTGACTGGTGATTGGTGCAGCAATTTCCCCTTGGAGGAAAGGAAGTGGGACGCACAGACCCTCAGAGTAAGCTGCCGGATGTTTTGCTCCTTCCGCTGGCTACACAGGGTGTGTAAGAAAGCAACTCTGCGTAGACGGAGACCCCAGTGTGACAGTCCTATACACAGCTGGAAGAAATGCCTTTCTTTCAATACTCAAGCAGAAGGAGGAGGTTGTAGTCTCCATTCAGGCTTGAGTTTTCTAGATGCTGGTTAAGCAGCCTCTTTGAGAGGTCATAATAGTCTCACTGGAGCCTTGAACTAAATAGCCCAGATTATAAATTGCGAGACTGGCCAGACATGGTGGCTCACATCTGTAATCCCAGCACTTTGGGAGGCCAAGATAGGTGGATGGCTTGAGCTCAAAAGTTCAAGTCCAGCCTGGGTAACATGGCAAAACCGCATCTCTACCAAAAATACAGAAAATTAGCCAGGTGTGGTGGTGCACATCTGTGGTTTCAGCTACTCAGGAGGCTGAGGTGGGAGAATTGCTTAAGCCAGGGAGGCGGAGGTTGCAGTGAGCCAAAATCGTGCCACTGCACTCCAGTCTGGGTGACAGAGTGAGACCCCATCTCAAAACAGATAAATAGCAAATTTGTATGCTAATGAAGTGAGGAGTGACACGATTTAAAGTAACAAAATGATTCCCCAAAAGGATTAAATGACTCTTCATGTCAAATGACATTTTTTTTTTTTTTGAGACGGAGTTTTGCTCTTGTTGCCCTGGCTGGAGTGCAATGGCGAGATCTCGGTTCACCGCAACCTCCACCTCCCAGGTTCAAGCGATTCTCCTGCCTCAGCCTCCAGAGTAGCTGGGATTACAGGCATGCGCCACCATGCCCAGCTAATTTTGACGCCCAACCTGAGGCGATCCACCCACCTTAGTCTCCAAAAGTGCTGGGATTACAGTCGTGAGCCACCACACCCGGTCTTTTTTTTTTTTTTTGTGAGATGGAGTCTCTCTCTGTCGCCCAGGCTGGAGTGCAGTGGCACAATCTCGGCTCACTGCAGCCTCTGCCCCCCAGGTTCAAGCAATTCTCCTGCCTCAGCCTCCCGTGTAGCTGGGATTACAGGTGCACACCGCCATGCCTGGCTAATTTTTGTATTTTTAGTAGAGATGGAGTTTCACCATGTTGGCCAAAATGGTCTTGATCTCCGGACTTCGTGATCCACCTGCCTCAGCCTCCCAAAGTGCTGGGATTACAGGCGTGAGCCACCATGCCCAGCCATCAAATGACATTTTATTTTATTTTATTTTATTTTATTTATTTATTTATTTTTTGAGACGGAGTCTCGCTCTGTCGCCCAGGCTGGAGTGCAGTGGTGCAATCTCGGCTCACTGCAAGCTCCGCCTCCCGGGTTCACGCCATTCTCCTGCCTCAGCCTCTCCGAGTAGCTGGGACTACAGGCGCCCACCACCACGCCCGGCTAATTTTTTTTTTTTTTTTTTTTGTATTTTTAGTAGAGACAGGGTTTCACCGTGGTCTCGATCTCCTGACCTCGTGATCCGCCCACCTCGGCCTCCCAAAGTGCTGAGATTACAAGCGTGAGCCACCGCGCCCGGCCATTTTTTTTTTTTTTTTGAAATAAGGTCTTGCTCTCTTGCCCAGGCTGGAGTGCAGTGGCACAATCATAGCTCACTGCAGCCTTAACCTCCCAGGCTCAAGCAGTCCTCCCACCTCAGCCCCCCAAGTAGCTGGAACTACAGGTGTACACCACCATGCCTGGCTAATTTTTTAATTTGTTTGTAGGGACAGGGTCTCACTATGTTGCCCAGGCCGGTCTCAAACTCCTGGGCTCAAACAATCCACTTACCTCGGCCTCCCAAAGTGCTGGGATTACAGGCACGAGCCACTGTGCCCGGCCTGTAACCCCTTTTTATACATGGGTCAACTGAGTCTCAGAAGGTAACTGATCTGGCCAGGTGTGGTGGCTCACGCCTTTAACCCCAGTACTTTGGGAGACCAATGTGGGAGGATCATTTGAGGCCTGGGCAACATAGTGAGACTCTATCTCTACAAAAATAAAAATACAAAAATTAGCCGGGTGTGGTGGTGCAGGCCTGTAGCCCCAGCTACTTGGGAGGCTGAGATGAATCGCTTGAGCCCAGGAGATTGAGGCTGCAATGACTTATGACAATGCCACTGCACTCCAGTGGCCTGGGTGACAGATCAAAACCCTATCTCTTGGAAAAAAAAAAAAGGAAGGTAACTGATCTATCCACGGTCACACACGGTCACACATCTAACTAGCAACAGAACTAGGTCTGACTCTGGTGCCCGAGTTTTAAACCACATGCCTGTGCGTCTCATGCCCACTGGTAGAAAAGACTTTTGTAGGCATTCTCCACTGGGTGCGGTGGCTCACGCCTGTAATCCCAGCACCATGGGAGGCTGAGGCAGGTGGATCACCTGAGGTCGGGAGTTCGAGACCAGCCTGGCCAACATGGTGAAACCCCATCTCTACTAAAAATGCAAAAAATTAGCTGGGCATGGTGGCGCACATCTGTAATCCCAGCTACTTAGGAGGCTGAGACAGGAGAATCGCTTGAACCCGGGAGGCAGAGTTTGCAGTGAACTGAGATCATGCCACTGCACCCCAGCCTGGATGACACAGTGAGACTCTGTCTCAAAAAAAAAAAAAAAAAAAAATACAGGCATTCTCATGTTGAGTTCTGCGTGCCTTGTCCCACTGCTTGCTTTTCCCAGCAAGCCTCCCTCAGGCTAAACCAGGGTTTACCCAAGGCAAGAGGAAATGTCTGATGCACTGGACTCAGAAAGTCCATGCCAGTTACTTCTGAGAGAACGCTGACCTTTTCTTTGCAGAATGACTACCCACTCTCCCTTGTTAAACAAAAACTCCCAAAGCGGTCCCTCCTACAGCAAGGGCTCCAGGAGGTCAGCAGCTCTCTTTTCCCTCCAGCCTCCTCTCTCAGATGGCTGAGAGTTCTCGCCAGTAAACTATTTCTTTTATAATATCATTGCGATCTAAAACGAAATGAAATCTGAACCTTGGGTATGTCTCGTCTCCGTGGAAACAGCTTCAAGCCTGAGTGCCTCCAAGAGATATGGGTGCAGTTCTTCCAGCTGCCCTGGAAATAAGTGACTGAGAACTGGGCAGTGCCAAAACAAGGTCCTGTTGAATTAGCAGCAGTTTTAATAATAACCACAACAGGTTCAACATAGGATTAGGTCATCAGCAGCAGCATTATCAACCTGTATTTTCAATTTTTTTTTTTTTTTTTTTTTTTGAGACGGAGTCTCGCTCTGTCACCCAGGCTGGAGTGCAGTGGTGCAATCTCGGCTCACTGCAAGCTGTGCCTCCCGGGTTCACGCCATTCTCCTGCCTCAGCCTCTCCGAGTAGCTGGGACTACAGGCGCCCGCCACCACGCCCGGCTAATTTTTCGCATTTTTAGTAGAGATGGGGTTTCCCCGTGGTCTCGATCTCCTGACCTCGTGATCCGCCCGCCTCGGCCTCCCAAAGTGCTGGGATTACAAGCGTGAGCCACCGCGCCTGGCGTATTTTCAATTTTTAACAGTGTGCTGGCTTGGTCGAGAACCAGCCAAATGAATGACAGCACAGGTCATCCTGTCGACTTTGGGAAGGGATGTTTTAAACTCTATTAAGATGGTGCAAAGAATGTGGTAGGAAAAAAACATAAACAGTAATAAATTTTAAGAACATTCTGTAGATGCATTTTCGCTTCTGGGAATGGGAAACTAAAATTTCCCCAAGAGGCTTCATTATTAAAGCCATAAATAAAACATCCCCGATTCGACTGCTTGGTTGCTTTGCTTGCGTGGCCTTGCTCTGGCGAAGTGGCTCAGAATTTGAGGCAGACACGTCCAGGGGAAGCTGGGGAGGTGAGTGAATTTGACAGCATTGGGCCTCCTCCTCTCCAGCACATTACCTGCACACCAGACCAGAGAGCAGGGATAATGAGTGCATTTTGCTGTACTGAAGACACCAGAGAGGGTTAGCATAAAATTCAAGGATGATTTTTCTAGCTGATGCCCCCCTACCTTTCCTCTTTCCATAAACGTACACACTCTCCTCTAGAAGTAAAAGCAAGTAGTGTGGTGCAAGGACCACTAGCTTCGTTGCCTAACAGGGCTGCTGCCTATTAGGCCCAGTAACCGTGATTACTTAACTTCTCTGGGTGTCAGTCCCCTGTGTAGAGGTGGGCTTAGAGGGATGAGTGTTGAATCCTAAATATCCTGTGTGCTCACAGTGTTCACCATAGTGAGTTCCAATCAATCAGTAAAAAGACAAGTGACACTTGCTGAGACCCATTTGTGCTGGGCACTTTATGGCTGTCATTATATTTGACCTCCCAATAACTTACATGGTTGCTGGTATTCCCTATTTACAGATGATGGAAATGAGACCTCATAATTGCAGTGACTTTCTCAAAGTGATGAATGTGCAAACATGCAGCCAGGCTTCAAATCCATCTGTCCAACCCCAAAGCCAAGGTTCTTTCCACTTGACTCTGTTGATTTCTGAGCTCATGAGCTTGGGATAAATCATTAACATTATTTTAATTGAAAATAAATATAACTCGCCAGGCACGGTGGCTCACGCTTATAATCCCAGCACTTTGAGAGGCCAAAGTGGGCGGATCACCTGAGGTCGGGAGTTCAAGACCAGCCTGACTAACATGGAGAAACCCCGTGTCTACTAAAAATACAAAATTAGCCAGGTGTGGTGGCACATGCCTGTAATCCCAGCTACTTGGGAGGCTAAGGCACGAGAATTGCATGAACCCGGGAGGCAGAGGTTGCGGTGACCCGAGATCGTGCCATTGCATCTAGCCTGGGCAACAAGAGCAAAACTCAGTCTCAAAAAAAAAAAAAAAAAAAAAAAAAAAAAAAAAAAATATATATATATATATATATATATATATAAAATTCTTTATCATTGGGAATTACAGGTACCTTATATGCAACATGAACTTTCTCAATCCTTGGCTTGTTCCAAGCTACCCTGGAGAATTACCTCTGAATGGCTCCATAGAGATGCTGTCATGTGTTAGAATACTAGTCACTTTCATGTGGGCAAGGGTTTGGATTTTTTTTATCTTTTAAAATCATTTTGAGCAAGTGAAAACAACATTTTTTTCCCCTCAAAAGAAATATAAGGCTGGGCATGGTGGCGCATGCCTGTAATCCCAGCACTTTGGGAGGCTGAGGAGGGTGGCTCACTTGAGGCCAGGAGTTTGAGAGGCCGGGAGGTGAAGGCTGCCGTGAGCCTTGATCGTGCCACTGCACTCCTGCATGGGCAACCAGAGTGAGAGACCCTTCCTCCAAAAAAAAAAAAAAAAAAAAAAAGAAGAAGAAATATAAAAGCATAGTGCCACAATCAAAAAGGCTGAACTCCTGTAAAATAAAAGTATAATACAACCCAACCATCCCTCAGTTTTAAGCTCTGTGTTTCCAATGCTTGAAAGGCCAGGATTTCCATTTTATATGTAAAAAGAATAAAACATGAGTGAACAAAATAGCCATGACATTTTGGTGTGCGCTCAGATCTGCCAGGAAGTTTTCTTCTGGTTGATTTTCAAGGCAGGCTGGGGCCACAGATAGGGTGTGGGCTTCACAGAATCAGAACAAGAGTGAAAATCCTCGCTTTTCCACAGGCATGCTATTTATACCTCTTGAACCTCAGTTTCTTCTTCTGTGAAATGGGGGGATTATTGTGTGAACTAAACAAATAATGTGCATAAAGAGCAAATATAATATTCTTCATCCCACTCTCAATTCAAAATAGACTTGTGCCATGTGTGGTAACAATCATCTTCTTCTTGACTCCTTCACTGTGTGCCAGGCACTGGGCTCAGCCTTTTCTACAGATTATCTAAGGGAAATCAGTATTTGAGCTCAGTTGCTCTAGCTCCAGAGCCTACCCTGTGCCCCACTCTAGGACACGAGCCACTTACTGGCTTCAGATGAAAGGCTTTATGAGCAATTGCTTCAGCAGAAAGCAGGTGCCTGTGAGGGTCCTGGCTGATGTGGCGAGCCATTTGGCCCAAAGTGGGGAGGACCTTGCGTAATAATCCCTCATCCTCCCGCACTGCAAAATTAGTACCACAGCTTTCTGCTCCCTTGGATTGGTTTCCCTACTAGACTAGGCATATGATAGATGTCCAAAAAAAATGCTTGTAGGATAAATAAATGCAAATAAACTGAACCATTTCCTTATGTAGGAAGCATTTTATGCTTAACTTCTCCATTCTCCTCTTAAACATACTGACATGATTAAACCGATGTTTTTAAAAGCTGTTAATTCTCCACTATCCAATTCAAGGCCCATGACGCATTTATTCAGCACCTATTATTAATGTAGATGGCCAAGGATTACATATGTAATCCATTAGAGAGTATTAAAAAACAACAAAGCCCAGTGTAAAAATATTGAGCTATGAAATACATAATACCTTCCAGGTAGCATTGACTTTTGTAGCTGTTTTGTTTATGTTAATTTCCTAATTTGCATTCCCCGAGCTCTTATTAAGCAGTCAGGGTGGGCAGACTGGGAAAGTGTTGTGTGAAGCAACATCAGAATTAACATGGCAACATGCCGAAACCCCAGCTCTACAAAAAAATACAAAAATTAGCTGGGGTGTGGTGGTGTGCACCTGTGGTCCCAGCTACTCTGGAGGCTGAGACAGGAAGATAACTTGAGCCCAGGAAGTGGAGGCTGCAGTTAACAGAGATTGCACCACTGCACTCCACCCTGGGTGACAGAGCCGGACCCTATCTCGAAGAAGAAAAAAAAAAGACTTAACAAGACTAAAATTTGGAACATGGTTTAGTAATGAGACCTGGCAAAACCTCAATTTCATTATCCACAAAATGGGGATAGTGTCCGCTCCCCTCCCTTTCTCCCAGCAGGGAAATGAGAGCTTGAAAGAATGAGGACCCAAAGCTGGCTTGAGATTGGTTGTCTCATGCATGTTCTTTTTTCTCTCGTCCTTCTCTGCAAAAGGCAAACAAGAACGAAATGATAACAGGCACATCCACTGAAGCAAAACAGGTCACTGGAAGAAGATAATATACTGAAGGACAAATAAAAGTCAACTGTAGCTGGGCCCAGAATGGGTAGGTGAAAATATGTGGGAAGGAGAGAAGGCATGTCCTTTTTTATAAAACAGATTTTTTTTTTTTTTTTTAAAGACAGGGTCTCATCCTGTCACTCAGGCTGGAGTCTGGTGGCACAATCGCGACTCACTGCAGCCTCAACTTTCTGGGCTCAAGCAATCCTCCCACCTCAGCCTCCCAAGGAGCAGAACTGCAGGCATGCACCACCATGCCTAATTTTTTTATACAGATGGGGTCTCACTATGTTGCCCCGGCTGGTCATACACTCCTGGACTCAAGCTGTCCCTTCTGCCTTAGCTTCCCAAAGTGCTGGGATTATGAGCATGAGCCACGGTTCCTGGCCATAAAAAGACTTTAAAAATATTAGCAATGTGAAACATACACACTTGTGTGGTTTTAATATCTTCTTTGCCATTTTGGCTGCCTGTACAAGATGGGTACTCCACAAGATATGGAAGCAAGCTTTTGAAAAGGTACTTTAAGATATAGTATAAAATGATACACTGGGCGCGGTGGCTCACACCTGTAATTCCAGCACTTTGGGAGGCAGATAGGGGCAGATCACTTGAGGTCAGGAGTTCGAGACCAACCTGGCCAACATGGTGAACCCCCATCTCTACTAAAAATACAAAAATTAGCCAGGCGTGGTGGCACGTGCCTATAATCCTAGTTACTCAGGGGGCTGAGTCAGGAGAATCACTTGAAACCAGGAGGCGGAGGTTGCAGTGAGCTGAGATGGTGCCACTGCACTCCAGTCTGGGCAACAGAGTGAGACACCGTCTCAAAAAAATAAATAAAATAAAAATAAAAAGTAAAATGATGATGATGCCAAGACAAAATTGTTTAGCTTATGTTAAATGAAGGCATCAGCTCACAAAATTTACTTACAATGACCGGATATACAAGACTGTGAGCATATGCATCAGACTGGAGAAAGAGTACTTGGCAAACAAAAACAGCTTAAAAACAGCTTATTTATTAGGATGATAGAACTGCCTTGCCCAGTGCCTGGAATCAAACACATTAATAAGTATGTGTTGATAGTAAAAATAAAATAAAAATGAAAAAATCTGATATGCCATGTTATAACTGAATACTGGTCTCTGTTAGCCAATCATTCAGAGATGATACCACCCCTTTTTGACATAATTGTTATTTTACTTCTTTTTTTCCCTTTACTTCATGCAATACTATTTCCAAAGAAATTGGTGTCATCAGAAAAGTCTGCAGAGTCTATGAATATGGGGCTTTGTACACAGAACTGGATAAAGGTCACTCATGCATTTCTGATATCTAAAGCCAGGAGAAGCATTTGCAGATAAGCAGGAGACCTGCTGTTTATTCATTAGTTAGCTGACTGTCCTTGAGAAAAACAAGCCCTTAGGGTCTCAGTCGACAGATCTGTGACTGGGTTTAGATAGGCCTTTAAATACTTTAATATGAAATGTCAAGATCAAACACACTGGGTCAACGAAGACAGATGAGCTCTTCAAAGGGTTAATATTTGAAAACTTTTATTTTCTCAAATGAGCACCAACACAGATTGGAAATATGACAGAAACAATGCACTTTTCTCTAATACTGAATCGCTATGTACAAATACGGGAAAAGGTGAAGACAAATTATTGAAAACAATTACATTTGTTATAGAAGCAAAGTGACCTGAAAAATGCCCCAAAGAAAACAAAAACCCAAACCCAACAAATACAGTTTGTAAACACAAGCATCGACAGACAGGTTCTGTATTGGAAGATCGTCTCTGCAGGTTGGGAAAGGGAACCGACTCCCGCCATCACCAAAATGTTCTACAAAAACATATGGGCAGATAGAATTTGGTAACATGAGAATAGCTTTCATAGTTTCTTCTCGGCTTTACCTTTTCTGCCAGATTTCATAACTATTTTAATTTTAAAAAAAGTAAATATCTCTTTCCTCTATCTAGACAACTAGCATATTTTCTCATTTGAGGCAGATTCCTTTAAAATATGCAAGTTGATTGTGTTCAAGATTTGATTTCTCAGCCTCTTTCTGAACCTGAGGCAATCTGACCTTAAAAAAAAAAAAAAAAAGCTGTTTACCACTAAGATATGTATATTATAATATTAATGTTCTTTTAATCCAAACCAGTTAATGTTTAACATGATGCGGCTTCTAAAACAGCTGGAGCCCTGCGATACGTGATTAATACACTCTCATCTCAGTTAGAAGCACAGATTTGACTCTGCTCCATCTTCACAAACAACACATCTCCTTTACAGTCTGTAAAAGCTGAGCACGCAATGCAAGAAAAAGGAGCAAACCCGCAACAGCTCCATGCTCAGGAAAACAAAAAATCCTCGTGGGTTCTGCTGTTGGTCCACTCAGAAACAGAAACCAGAGAGAAAGAGAAGAAAAACTTTACGCACCCGAGGT
This sequence comes from Nomascus leucogenys, assembly GCF_006542625.1. Taxonomy (NCBI): domain Eukaryota; kingdom Metazoa; phylum Chordata; class Mammalia; order Primates; family Hylobatidae; genus Nomascus; species Nomascus leucogenys. Next base: position 8,941,327 of record NC_044394.1, on the reverse strand, counting down.
GTAAACTGTAGTTAAAGTGTCCCCGCTCGAGAAAACAGGAGGCACAATCGAAAGTGCTTTTTACACACATGCGCGCGCACACACGCACAACTAAAAACGTGATTCTGATTTGTTGGAAATTCTTCCAACAGGAAGAATCACTGTAAGTTGTTACCACTAAAATAACTTGATTTTAATTTTCTTTTCTAGCCAATACTGATGCAAGAAAATATCTCAATTCTCAACCTGATTAATGTACTGCAGAGTCTGTTCCACTGGGGAAAAAATGCAGAGAGGCATTGCTTTAAAGCCTTGATCCAGATTAAAATGATAGAGACCTTAAAAAAAAAAAACTGAAAACATGTATTGGTGATCACTGTTTCCCTTAAAATATACTTCAAGAAATGCAAAGGAAACCATAGAATTTAAAATGAAAATAAAAAGTGCTCTCAGCGGATCTGAGAAAACAGCACCAAATATATTATTTAAAAAATTAAATATTATTTACAAAAGTATATTTTACAAGCAACTGTTTCTTTTATATATATCCACTTGAAAATCTCTTTATAAAGGGTCATCTCTTTTGCACACACTGATCCACCAGTAAAAATACACTCTAGCCTATCCTCGTGAACTCAGGAAGAACACTCAGTCAGGTCCAGCTGACAGCTTGTGGGTATCGAGTTTGGCTGTATTTGATTCATGTCAAATCAATCCATCAGCAGCCTGAGACTAATGTCCCGGGTCCCGAGGGGTCTGGGTCTACTCCAAGGTGGCCAAGGTCATATGACCTAGGGTGGCACAGGGGAGATGGAGCTAGAGAGTCTGCTGGCTGGACTTCAGTTCCAAACGAAGGCAGCTGCTGGCTGAGGTATAGAACTTCATGCCTTTCCCTTTCTCACATCTCCTTACCCTGTCTCTACTCCCCATACCCCGCCCCCAAACTTCAACAAACTCCAATTCCCCCAACCCACCTGGGGTGAATGAATGAGGTCTTTGGTTATGCTCTAAGTCAATAATTTGGTGAAGAAATTAAAGAATGAACTGACTGAGGCCATGAGTTAATTTAGCATCTCCATAGCTCAGCTGTGGCCTCTCCAATGCTGCTCAATGTTAGATAGACAACCCATGAACAGAGCGAATGTTGTAAGAAGCACTTTTGGTTTCACTGACACAAAGGGAAAGCCTAATGAGTTTTTTTTCCCCCCTGTAGTTATGGAAAAACCAACACTCTACTCAGCTCTCTCACAGCAAGTATGGCGCCTTGCACCCATTGGAGGCTCACTGGATAGTCACTGAAAAAAAAAAACATTCAGAACCAGGGTCTGACTGGAGCCTGCTCTGATCCATCCAACAGTCAAAGGCCTCATCCCCAAGGAAGAACAGTGGCACATTGGTCCCCTTGGAAACTTGAGGGCACCCCATGTCTAGTTTATGTCACCACATTCCATTTGTAGTTTGAAAGACAAAATACCTACCACCCCATGTTTAACCCCCTTTTTCTTCTTATGGGAAGGACTATCAATAAACAGCCAGGACAATCCCTGAGGAAAGGGTCCAATGAAAATCCATAAAGGAAGACTATTTCCTTGAGGAGGGGAAGGGAGAGAGGGGAAATCCATGGCATCTGTGCTGGGAAGCCAGCTTAGGAATGTGAAAGTTAAAAAACGATTTCATTGAGAACTTGGGCCTGTGAGCCAGAGAAACTGTTCTTCCGGGAGCAGAAATTCAGTATTTCTTCTGAACCTCAGTCTACCTTGCAGTAAAGTGGGGAGAACAACTTGATCTCCCAGGGCTATGAAAGCACTGGAAAGATCTGGACAAGAAGCCTTGGGGAACAAAAGTCGATTTCTAAGAATCCATTTGTCTTACAGGGGCTCTCTCCTGAGAATCCTGGAGCTATCCTGGTTTCTGTCAGTCCTGCCCCCTGCCCCTGGCAGGGCAAGCCCACACCTGTCTTGGGGCTCCCATTCCACCATCAGCGCATGGAGACACACAAAAAAGCATTTCCACCAAGGACGCGCTCTGAGTGGAAATTGGTTCTGCTGCAGATGTGATTCTGAACAGCTCCTGGGCTGTTGGCTGCTTTCATCTCAGTTCCTCACTTTACAGAATCTCCCCATGAACTCATTCTTTTGTGAGACTTTTAGGGTGAATTTTCTGAGAAGGTCGGCCTACTTGGAGGAGATGCTGAGAATTACCTAACACACACACGTATCTTAACAATAACATATTCAGTCTAAGAAATGAAATTAACCCAGTTAAATGAGTTTCAGTCATATACTGTGTACTGGCTGAATTGCTGTAGAACAGACTTCACAGTGTTGATTAAATGTAACAAACTCCTCTTTCTCTTATGGGCCTTACAGGGATGTGCTCTCCACTTCCCTAATCGAAGGACGTTTGGATGGGGGACGGGGTGATATCGGAATTCGGGCAGAACTCCTCCCTGCTGCTGGACCACACTGACAGGAGATTTCTCTCCATGCAAGACATTCAGGCCTAAGTGGGACAATTAGGGGCATGAGGAATCTACCAGCCAGGTTATTACTAAGCTCAGAGCCTGGGGCCCGTGCTTTCTACAGTCTACAGTAACAAGACTGGAGAAAAACACCCGAAACTCTATGAACAAGAAATTGACGATCCCACAGAAGCCACTGTAAAATCGAAGAGGAAAGATGCACCGAACCTGAACTGGTTCCAATCTAAACCCCTCCTCCTGGGATGACCCCTACCCAGTGTCCCCCCTCACCACACTCCTCTTATGAGGGGTCAGAAGGAAGGGCAGTTAGAATTGCTAACTGATCCTACTTTTTATTTCTCTGACTCAATATCTGAGCCATTTCTTCAGGAGCTCCCGAACTGCAGCCCCTTTGTGCCCTGCTCTCAATTACTGATTTTACTTGGTTGCTGGTCAAAGCCTTTGGGATATTTGGATGGTAAGCCCATTGCAAACAGCAGTCCCCTCACACCTTATCTACGGTGGCCAAAGAGGCAAAGATGACGATTTCCCAGAGACTGAGTGAGGCATCAGAGTCATCGCACCCACCTGGCCACTGCCCAAGTCACTCGCTGCTGCCAGGACACTCCCCCACTCAGCCCAGGAGAACCAGGCCCTTGCCCCGCCAACTAGAACAGGGCCACATCTTGTGCTCATTTGCTAACCTGGCACATTTGGTGTCAGGAACAGAAGCTTCTGGTCAGAGAGAATGCAGTCATGAGGTATTTTTTTTTTTCTCTTTGTCCTTTTAGACAAGTCAATTATTTCAAGCCTAAGTTGTCAGGTCTCCAGGAGCGGCGCAATTTTGTTCCTACCTCCACCCTTCCACCCCTTCCCCGCACCAGGACCCTTAGAGTTTCCCCTTTCCCTCTTCCTCACGCCCCCGTGCCACTGCTCTCCTGACAAGAGGCCATCAGACAGATCTCGCATGGGCCCTGGGGCCCTTACCAAGGTGGGCTGCCGCCATGCGGTCAAGGATCTGTTCCTTTTGTTGTTTTGTTTTCAGCCAAAACTAGAACAGAGAGAGAAGCCAGGATCAACTCACAAACAGATACAAAGCAAAGAGACAGAGAGACAGCGATTTAGAGGCCAGTCACCAGAAAGATGGCGTCAGGGTGGGAGGATGCCCCGGATGGCAAGGCCCCTAAATGGATGGAACCAAGTGTCAGTCACTCTCTCACGCTTGGGAAGAATGTTTGGTTGAATGGCGTTCACGTGGACACTGGGTTGGGTAGATGCTGTCCAATCAGTCCCAGCCATTGTCCTTGATCATGTGTGCTAGTTCAATGATGTATTTGCCTTCTTTATATTTCTGGCTGCTTTCAAAAGCATGTTCCTAGGAAATACAGAAGAAGAGAAGAGATACTGAACAACCGCAGACAACAAAATGATTTTTCTTTTTTGAGGTAGTCTCACTCTGTCACCCAGGCTGGAGTGCAATGATGCAATCTCTGCTCAGTGCAACCTCTGCCTCCCAGGTTCGAGCGATTCTCCTGCCTCAGCCTCCCAAGTAGCTGGGATTACAGGCACCCGCCACCTCACCTGGCTAATTTTTGTATTTTTAGTAAAGATGGGGTTTCGCCACGTTGGCCAGGCTGGTCTCTAACTCCTGAGCTCAGGTGATCCACCCACCTTGGCCTCCCTCATGCCTGCTGGATTACAGGTGTGAGCCAATGCACTCGGCCAAGGAAATGACTTTTGTAGCAGAGAAGCAGGGGCAGATGACAGGTATCAGCGTCACCGCGGTCTGGTCCCAGCTTCACCCTGACTCAGTGAGATGATTCCTACCCCTCAAGCGCTTTATGTCCCCCTCGCTTAGCTGCAGAACTGAGGCAACACCAGGACTTTCACAATATTACAACACAATTTTCCGGGAGCTTTGTTCATTTAAGTCTTTGCAATGTCACCCCCTCAGTAAGGTCTTCTCCAGCTACCCTACTTAAAATCCAACTTCCACTCCAGTACTCCCTTTCTCCCTTCTGCCCCAACCCCTGCTTTAGTTTTCTTCACTGTACTTCTCACTTCTGAACATACATTGTAATTTGCATTTCTATTTTGTTTATCCTGTCTCCCACGACTACAATATAAACTTCATGGAGTGCAGAGTCATGTTTAGTTCATGGCTATAGCCTTAGAAGACTGCCTGGCACATAACAGAATTTCAATACATAATTGCTGAATGAATTAGTACATTTACATATATAAATTTACATATATATAAATCTTGATTTACTGGTGCTAACAGAAGTTTGCCCTGGGTTACAGCCATAAAGTTTCTGTGTCATTCCTGCTAGTTTCTAAGAACACAAGAAAGCCTGGTTCTAATTTTATTTATTATTATTATTTTTTTGAGACGGAGTCTTGTTCAGTCACCCAGGCTGGAGTGCAGTGGTGTGATCTCCGCTCACTGCGAGCTCCGCCTCTTGGGTTCACGCCATTCTCCTGCCTCAGCCTCTCAAGTAGCTGGGACTACAGGAGCCCGCCACCACGCCCGGCTAATTTTTTTTTGTATTTTCAGTAGAGATGGGGTTTCACCATGTTAGCCAGGATGGTCTCAACCTCCTGACCTCGTGATCCACCCGCCTAGGCCTCCCAAAGTGCTGAGATTACAGGCGTGAGCCACCGCGCCGGCCGCCTGGTTCTAATTTTAAACTGTAATTGTTAGGCTTAGAGGAGACAGGGAGAGGAACAAAATACCATGAGGCCAGACAGGTCTCCTTTTCAATCAGTTTTTCTTGCTGCTGTCAGATGTGTGGAGACAGGAGCTGTATGAACTCCAGGCCAGAGAACCTGGCAGCCCTTAAGCCCCACCCAATTGCCAGGCCCCCAGAGGGAGAACGTCATACTAACCACCTGGCAGGTGACTTTTCTAAACCCACAGCACTGTGGGCTCTCCCAGTGAATAAACCCCACCGAAAAAAAGTCCTGCAGAGGCAGATGATAAAGGGCTCTTTTGTTTGCAGAGATACACACATAAGAACATCTTGGTGTATTCTCTGAAAAACACTGGTCATCTGTGTCTCAGCTCCATATGCACAAGCAGTGGACATCAGCCCTTCCCTGAGTCCCCAGAATTAGTAAGGAATTGAGGCGTACCCTTGGGGGGTTCTGAGTCACAGTTCTATCAACTGTGTCTTCTGTTCTAGAGCTCAGGGGCTTTGTGTTTCAGAACAAGAACTCAGGCACACCAGAGCAGCAATTTCCCTGACACTTCATTATTCCCTGTCTCTGTGCACACACATGCACGTATACACATGACAGAGCAATGTGCTTTGGGAAAAAGGTCCATTGTTCCATGGTAATGTGTTTGGGGGGGAAGGAGGAGAAAGCAAAACTAAGAAAATGAGTTTCCTATTATGAGAAAAAAAATTCGGCCAGGAGTGGTGGCTCACACCCATAATCCTAACCCTTTGAGAGGCTGAGGCAGGAAGATTGCTTGAGGCCAGTTCGAGACCAGCCTGGGGAACATGACAAAACCTCATCTCTACAAAAAAAATACAAAAATCAGCTGGGTGTGATGTCATGCACCTGTGGTCCTAACTACTCATGAGGCTGAGGCAGGAAGATCATCTGGGCCCAGGAGGTTGAGGCTGCCGTGAGCCAGATTGGAGGCTGCCGTGAGCCAGACTGCACCACTGCACTCCAGCCTGGGGCCTGTCTCAAAAAATAAATAAAATAAATCAATAGCCCTGAGACACAGAGGCATTTCGAAAATGTGAGAACTGGATTCCAATGGAAAGTGCACTAGACCTGGTGTCAATAGAAACACCCCAACTAATCCTGCCTCTACTGCTTCCCAGCATTGAAGCATCACTTACAGAACTGGGAGATTCATACCTACTTCACAGAGGTAACAATGGAATGAAAGGAGGGCCAGGTGCGGTGGCTCACATCTGTAATCCCAGCACTTTGGGAAACCAAGGTCGGGGGATCACCTGTGGTCAGGAGTTTTGAGACCAGCCTGACCAACATGGGGAACCCGTGTCCATACTGAAAATACAAAAAATTTAGGGCTGGGCACGGTGGCTCACACCTGTAATCCCAGCACTTTGAAAGGCTGAGGCGGGTGGATCACGAGGTCAGGAGTTCGAGACCCCATCTCTACTAAAAATACAAAAAAATTAGCCGGGCGTGGTGGTTCGCACCTGTAATCCCAGCTACACTGGAGGCTGAGGCAGGAGAATTGTTTGTACTCAGGAGGTGGAGGTTGCAGTGAGCCGAGATCACACCATTGCACTCCAGCCTGGGTGACAGAGCGAGACTCCATCTCAAAAAAAAAAAAAAAGGCGCCCTGGGCTGGCACATAGGAGGTGATGGGTGTATATCTGGGGTGTTGGGTGCTTCCCTGCTGTGCTGTGCATATCACAGTACTTGTCAGGCTGTTTGATCTGTTTTCATGTTGGTTTTCTTCCTCAGCTGGCATCATGATTGTCTACGCTTTGAGGGCAGGCACTGGATCTCACCCATTTTTTTGGTATTTAGTCAAAGGCTTTTGATAAACCTTTGTCAAAAGAATGAATCGTTTTACCTGAACCTCAAGTGGGAGGCAAAACCAACCAACTCAGGCTTGTCACGTATCTTTAATCCAACACATCTTCGGGGCAGTAAGACAGCCAAGAGGCTGGGAAACAGGGCAGGGGCAGAACTTTTCTGCACTTGATCTTAGCCAAAAGGCCAAGAAGCAATAAAGAACATTTCTGGATAATCACAATTAGAACTGTGTCCCCTACCCCAGATCACCCAGAGGGGGCCCGTGACTGTACAGAGGGAACAGAATGGCCAAATCCAGCTTCTCCCACAGGAACAACCAAGCCAACCATAGGAAGCTGTGGCTAACCCATCTTGGCACCACACAACACACAGTCTAGGTTTTTTTTGTTGTTGTTGTTGAGATAGTCTCACTCTGTTGCCCAGGCTGGAGTGCAATGGCATGATCTCGGCTCACTGCAACCTCCGCCTCCTGGGTTCAAGCAATTCTCCTGCCTCAGCCTCCTGAGTAGCTGGGATTACAGGCATCCGCCACCATGCCCAGCTAATTTTTGTATTTTTGGTAGAGACGGAGTTTCACTATATGTTGGCCAGGCGGATCTCGAACTCTTAACCTCAGATGATCCACCCACCTCGGCCTCCCAAACTGCTGGGGTTACACTCCTGAGCTATTACGCCTGGCCCCATTTTTGTTTGTAATCCTGAACATTTCCAGGGAGATGGGGAAAATGGAATCTAAAGGCAGTGCTACCAGGCTCCACCTGAGGCAGTTTTTTTTTTTTTTTTTTAATGATTTCCACATTTTCAAACTATTTCAATGGAATCATAATTCTGTGCCTGGCATGTATTGCTCACATTATTTTATATGTGTGTAAATATATTTTTTCCCAAAAGATGTTATTTTTAGAGCAGAGGGTCAGAGCAAAATTGAGCAGAAAGTACAAAGATTTTCCACATACCCACTACCCACCTCCAGACTCCCCCACTATCAAAATCCCACACCAGATTAGAACATTTGTTACAATGGATGAACCTACACTGACATATCGTCAGCACTCTGCGGCAGGTTTGACAACTCCTTCAGGCTCCTTCAGAAGCCAGAGGCAGTTCATGAGCCATATGACAGGACAGGGAATTTGAGACATTTTACATGGACTAAATTGCCTTCCTGGAGACAGGAAGACCAACTTTTCAATATCCTCACAATGACAGGGAGGGCAAAAATGGAAAGGAATGTGCAATGCATGGATGTACACATGCAGGCTGAAAAAAATCTGCCAATAATAAAAATAACAATTTAAGTTAATTTTCACTGACACATGCTCTATATGCAAGGTGATGACCTAAGTGTTTTATAGGCATGATCCTATTTAACACTCAAACCAACTCTGTAAGTATGAGGAAACTTAGCATAGAAGCTAAGTAGCTTGTCCAAGGACACAGACAAATAAGTCATGGATCCCAAATTTGAACCTGACTCTAGCTGCCTAGATGGTTCTTAACCACTAGCTAGAGGGATTGTAGGGGCAGTGTCTACGATTATGTGGTGACCCCAGCGCATGTTAGGACAATTAGTCCCGGTGTTCAAGCAGCAGATCCCAGCCCTTCCCTCCTCTCACTCTGGCAATGGACTGCTCACTTTCCCTAGGCCCCAAAGGGACCTTAACATTTTTTGCTGAGTTAAACAATGAAAGAATGATTGTCCATTTGGGAGAGGTCCAGCCATGACTACATCTGACAGTGAATGTTAATTAAGGCAGTTTTCGATAATGCCTTGCTCAGGGCCTGGGACCTAGGTGTTTTAGAACATTTATTGGAGCATGAAAGTATAGTGGCTTCAGAACCAGGCAATGGTGGCTCACGCCTATAATCCCAGCACTTTGGGAGGCCAAGTTGGGAAAAGACTGCTTGAGTTCAGGAGTTTGAGGCCAGCCTGAGCAACATAGTTAGACCCTGTCTCTATTTATTAAAAAATAAATTTGTTGGCCAGGCATGGTGGCTCACACCTGTAATCCCAGCACTTTGGGAGCCCAAGGAGGGTGGATCACCTGAGGTCAGGAGTTTGAGACCAGCCTGGCCAACACGGTGAAATCTGGTCTCTACTAAAAATACAAAAAAAATAAGCCAGGCGTGGTGGCGCATGCCTGTAATCTCAGCTACTTGGGAGGCTGAGGCATGAGAATCACTTGAATCTGGGAGACAGAGGTTGCGGTGAGCTGAGATCACTGCACTCCAGCCTGGGTGACGGAGCGAAATTCTGTCTCAAAATAAAATAAAATAAAATAAAATAAATTTGCCTAAGATTTTAAAAAGAGCATGGGCTCTGTGTCAGAATACTACTACATGTTCACATCCTTTGAGAATGAAAAATTTAGAAATAAAAAATAAATAACAGAATATTACATGGATTCCTATCCTGGTGTGGCTATTTAATGGCTAGATTGCCTTGGACATACCATTAACCTCCTTAAGTCTCAGTATCCCTATCTATAAAATAGAGGTGAAGATAGCACCTAACCTCTAAGTCTGCTGATGTATGCCTGGCATCTAGTGAGCTGTCGAGTAAGGTTATATGCCATTACTATTATTATTGATTAAATCTAAAGCGGTGTGTGCCTCAGGGGTAGGTGTGAAGGAATGAATAGGAGGAGGGAAATACATCAACAGAAAGGAAAGAATGAGTGTGGTAGACAGGTGACGATCCTGGTCTAAGACAATCCCGCAAGGCCATGGAAAGCGAGTAGAAGAAAGTGTTCTGGCATAAGGCTCTTGGCAATTCCCTTCCAGCCCTCTACCAACCAGACTCCTTTATACTTACGTATTTCCAGCCCAGAGTGGTTTTGCAGTTTTCACAGTAAATGTCTGCGACTGCGTGCAGTCCTGTTAGCAACACTCGCTCTTCTGCAGGCCCACAGCCCACATTAACTCTATGTCGAAGCACAAAAAGAGAGAGAGGATAGTTAGTGACACGCACATCAGTCATTCAAGTTGAGCTTCCAGCAAAAATTAACTGGGCAAGGCTGTCCCAAGGGGAGCCAACCCTGAGCTCAGCAGGTCTAAACCAATCCCCAAAAGGTGGCCACAGGGAAATATCTCAGTTGGAAGGAAATTCAGATCTGCAAGTTCTAGTGGAGGAGTGGGTCTACTGAAATAATCTTTATGGTTGAGAGTTTGCTTAAAATTTTAATTTTTCTAATAAATACTTTAAATCTGTGACTTAGGGGGACAAGCTGACAGCCACACTGTTAAGTCCACAGCCATGGGCACAGGTCCTCACAGCTTACTGAGGACTGAATGAAGCTGAAGATGCCACACATGATAGCACAGTGTGGTCCTGATATGGAATGAGTGATCTCTGGGTGCTGAATAGGCTCTACTCCTTCGCAGGGTGTTCAGCTCAAGCCACAGGCCAGATTTCCATTTTTACCATTTATCAGGCTTATGTGGGCTTCACCTTCCCTTCCCAGGGAAGAGGTGATAAACCTGGTGCCTGGGGATGGCAGAGGGCCCTGGAAACTGTGCATCTGCCTGAAGTGGGCCTTCCTTCCTCCTTAGGTCCCACAGCAGATCTTGGTGTCTTGTTCACCCGTATTCTCTTCCCCAGTGACATATCTCAGATCTCATTATGAGCCCTTCATGTTGAGGCTCTCAGAATCTCCTCAGCTTCTTCCCTGTGGGACTACAGTCCTCTGATGTGCCCTCTGAGGGGAAAGTAGTGAATATATTATTTTTAGCCAGAGATGTTGGCAAGAAATGTTCCCCAAAGGTAAATGACTACCAATTGTGGAGAGTAATGCTCCACAGAGTTCTACTGTGGCAGACAGGGCAGGGTTCATTGTTGTTTAATTATCATCAAGGATTGCTTTTTCCCATCCCTCGAATCTGTACCCCACAAGGAATGTACCATTCAGAGGCACTCACACTGAGTTAAAGAGGTATGCTCGTCCTTGACTTCCTTGGAACGACTGAAATGCAAGAAAACAAATCGATAGTTAGACATCCATTTCACCCATCCGTTTGGGAAACCAACCCCAATCACAGTAAGCATGACCTTCCAGGACTGACACAGCAAAAGGGAGTACTGAGCCAGTTAATGGTCCTGCTGGCAGATGGTGTGGGGGCGGAGAAGAGGGCAGAATAAACAGAGCCACAAAGCTCGATCCGGCCCACCGGACTTTTTCACTAGCCCAGGTGAGAAAATGAAAAAAACCCAAACCCACTATGTCATTAAAAACTTCTTCCCTCCTGACATTGCCTGATATAATTAATTCACCTGAGATCATTAATCCACATTGGCGTTTCCTGGTTCCACCTGATTTCAGCCATCTGTGCTGGCCACAGCTTCCCCAGGCTGGCCCAGGCATGGAAACCACCACAAGCTCTTTCGCTTGGCCTCTTGGTCCAGCCCTACCAAAGGCAGCAAAAAATCCCCTACCCAAGAATAAACTATCCAACCCACACTTATCACTTTTCATGCCTTCTAGAAGATCCTACGTGCCATGACAGTTTACAATCCTAAATGGGAGCATAGGAGCTCTTTTAAGATGTAAGCAACTTGATCTCTGCATCACAGAAATGCTCATGAAGCAGCAATTCCACTTTAACCCCTAGCTTACATATGAGTTTCTTTTTTTTGGCTGGAGGGCGGCAGGGAACAGGAGAAACAGGAGCCAGAGCCTGCCATGCAATCTGGCATCTGCTTCCATTAACATGGGCCCTGTCCATGTTTTCCTTCTCCGGTTACACTGAGAAGTCGGCCTGACATGAGCCAGCCATGTTCTGCACTGCTGCCTGCATTTTTAATGTGGTCTAACAACGGTGTCCTGGATTTAATATCTTAGTCTGCTCTGAAAACCAACCAACAAACAAGGAGGTGAGTGGCTGACAGATGACCAAGAGGGTAGGTGAGCACCAGACAGGACTCAGATCAGCACGCGAGACAATCATTTTTGTCAGATGTGCAGGACGTCAGGGATCGGTGCTGCCAGCCAGTGTGAAAGACAAAATTCTTTTTTTTTTTTTTTTTTTTTTTTGAGATGGAGTCTTGCTCTGTCACCCAGACCAGAGTGCAGTTGCGCGATCTCGGCTCACTGCACCTCCATCTCCTGAGTTCAAGCGATTGTCCTGCCTCCGCCTACTGAGTAGCAGGGACCACAGGTGTGCGCCACAACACCCGGCTAATTCTTGTATTTTTAGCAGAGACAGGGTTTCACCATGTTGGCCAGGCTGGTCTTCAACTCTTGACCTTGGTGATCCACCCGCCTCGGCCTCCCAAAGTACTGGGATTACAGGTGTGAGCCACTGCACCCAGCTGACAAAATTATTTACTTGTGGAAAAACTGCCTCTGGGGCAGCTGGATTGTTGGTTGCCTCCAACATTCAAATACACCTTCACTCCCAGGTACATCTGCAAGGGGCAGGCAGATATTCCCCCAGCTGGTGCCCAGACCCAAACCAATTCTCTCCTTTTCGGAGGCGGGGGGGGGGGGTGTCTTGTAACATCCCTGGGGAATATAGCAGCTTCCAGGATACAACTGAGCAGCTATGAGTGTCAAAGCCTCAAAACCTGGAACCTGGAAGTCCATGCTGAGTGTTTGGATAAGACAATGTCCCAGTGACACAGGTCTAGACCTGGCCACACTGTTCAATCCTGGAGCACAAACACCACTCCAGGGCTTCACGACCTGGCCATGCCACCTCTCCAGCCTCTTCTCTTGCTACTTCCCCATTATGTCCTTCACTCCAGTCAGGCCGAACCACAGGCAATTCCTGGAAGTTGCATTACACTAACTTTGCCCATGAAGTTCCCTCTGATGGGAAGGCTCTTCCACCTGACCCAACAAGCCTCAGCTCAGCTCCCCTCTTTCATTAAGCTTTCCCTAACCTCCCCAGAAAAAAGCACCCAATGATACCCATGTTCTGGACTCTTCATGTTCCCTGCACTTCTTTTTTCTTTCCTTTTTTTCCCCCCAAGATAGAGTCCCACTCTGTCACCCAGGCTGCAGTGCAGTGGTGTGACCATGACTCACTGCAGCCTCCATCTTCTGGGCTCAAGCAATCCTCCTGCCCGAGCCTCCCGAGTAACTGGGACCACAGGTGCGTAGCACCATAACCAGCTATTTAAAAAAAAAAAAAAAAAAAAAAATTTATAGAGACAGGGTCTTTGCCATGTTGCCCAGGCTGGTCTTGAACTCCTAGGCTTAAACAATCCGCCTGCCTCAGCTTTCCAAAGTGCTGGGATTACAGGCATGAGCCACCACACCTGACCTGTTTTCCTTTGTTTTAGCACTAGCATCCTGGATTGAAATCATCTGTTTATTTATCTCACTCCCTCAGGAGACTGTGAGCTCCCTGAAGGCGTGCGCCATGTCTTCAATCTCTCTCTGAATGCCCAACACATAAGCATGTGCATCTGGCACACAGTAGTCATTTATTAAATATTCTGAGTCAACTAAATTGTCTCTAGTTTCTTTTGTTTTCTATAAAACAACTTTATTGAACTATAAGTGACATAGTAAACGGTATATATTTGAAGTGTACTATTGGATGAGTTTTGGTATCTGTATATACCTGTGAAACGATCACCACAATCAAGATTCAACTACCCACGACACCCAAACACCTCCTCATATCCCCCGAATCCTCCCCTCCTCATCCTCTTACTATTTATAGATCCATAGGCGATTACAGCTTTCTGTCACTATAATTTGTATTTTCTGGAATTTTTTTTTGAGACAAGGTCTCGCTCTGCCACCCAGGCTGGAGTATAAAGGCACGATCATGGCTCACTGCAGCCTTGATCTCCTGGGCTCAAGTGATCCTTCTGCCTCAACCTCTCGAGTAGCTGGGACTACAGGGGCGCACCACCATGCCTGGCTAATTTTGGATTTTTTGTAGAGACGGAATCTTGCCATGTTGCCCAGGCTGGTCTCAAACTCCCGAGCTCAAGCAATCCACCCAATCTGCCTGCCTTGGCCTCCCAAAGTGCTGGGATTACAGATGTGAGTCACTGTGTCCAGTATAGAAGTTTTTAAATAAATGAAATGTATTTTCATTTACAGCGTATATGTGTTTGTCTGACTTTTTTCACTCAGCACAATTCTTTTAGGATTCACCCATGTTGAACATATCAACAATTTATTCGCTTTTTATTGCTGAGTAGTATTCTATTCTATGGATATTACAGTTCATTTCTTTTTGGTTTGGTTTTAATAAGAGATTTGAACTAGCTGACCTTCAAATCCCCTTCTAGCTTCAAAATTATATTCTCTTATTATTCCACGGTCCTAAGTTACACGTAATTTGGAATGTCATCCTCTAAGAAACATTTGCTAAGACCTTCAAGTTCGGAGCTTAGAAGAAGGTGGCTATTGGGAAATAAATCCCAGAAGAAAGCAGACAGGAAAGTAACAGGAAGCAACAGGGCTTCACCATTAATGACAGAGAAAGACTTTGAAGAATGCATTCACTTCTTTCTCACTCCTGGATCACTGACTCTCTGCCAGACACAATTAGAAATACAGGGAGACAGGCACCATTGTGAGACTTACCAGAGCGGCGGTATCCCAGCAAGGTGTGCAAGACAATCCCCCAGACAACCCTTTTCTCCAGGGCAGGGAGAAAATACTAGCTCGTTTTATATATTTTATCTTTAAAAAATAAATTTTGCTAAACAGTTACAATACATGGATTGCCACTAGGACCTTCCCTGGACTGGTATGTGTCCTGTATGTACAGGTATCTGGAAGGAAGGGGCTCCACTGTGGGGGTTAGAGGTGACAAAGGTCTTCTTCTGCCTCTGCTTTCAGCGTATTGTGAATACGGTTGTTTCTGTGAATAAGGCTAATCTTATTTTTTTAAAAAACAAGATTTTAAATAGCAGGATCTTCGCAATGTTTTGCATATGAGATGAGGTACTACAAAAGGGTTCACTTATGGTAAAGTACCTGAAACCTATGCTACAGAGAGAACTGGTTTTTGTCAATATTTTTACCTTATATTATTTTTATGGCTAAAAAATGATAACCTTATGCAAAATTAATTTGAAATGGAGGATATTCAGAAGAAAATCTTTGTGACCTTGTGTTAGAAGAGGTTCTTAGATACACCAGAAACAATCTATAAAAGAGAAAAAAACTGATAAACTGAATTTCATCAGAATCAGTCCACATTAGAATGGTTAAATTTTTTTTCTTTAACTGACAAAACCAAGTGTTGGCATGAATGTGTAGCAACTGGAACTCTCAAACATTGCAAAATGGTACAGCAACTTTGGAAACGAGTCTGGCAATTTCATTTACCCAAGTGAAACGAAAGCCTATGTTCATACAAAAACCTGGATGAGAGTGTTTTTAACAGCTTAATTCATTATCGCCCCAAACTGGAAACAACCTAAATGTCTCAAAATGGTGACTGGATAAATAGACTGGTATATCCATATAATACTACTCTGTAATAAAGAGGAACAAACTATTGATATACAGAACAACATGGATGAATCCGAAATACACTATGCTAAGAAGATCGGTGGCTGCTAGAGGTCATGGGTAAAAAGAATGTTTAACTATAAGAGTTAGTAAGAGATGGAATTGTTCTGTTATCTTGGTAACAGAAGAACGGTACTCTTAGGCCCTATAACAAAAGAAAGTCTTATAATCACTATTAGACACTATATATATATACACACACACACACACACACACACACATATATATAGTGTATATATATATACTATATACACACACATATATACACATATATGTATACATATATACTTATATATATGTATACGTATATATATATATATATACGCTTTTTTTTTTTTTTTTTTTTTGAGACAGAGTCTCGCTCTGTCGCCCAGGCTGGAGTGCAGTGGCACGGTCTCGGCTCACTGCAAGCTCCGCCTCCTGGGTTCACACCATTCTCCTGCCTCAGCCTCCTGAGTAGCTGGGACTACAGGCACCCAATCACCACGCCCAGCTAATTTTTTGTATTTTTAGTGGAGACGGGGTTTCACCGTGTTAGCCAGGATGGTCTCAATCTCCTGACCTCCTGATCCGCCTGCCTCGGCCTCCCAAAGTGCTGGGATTATAGGCGTGAGCCGCCATGCCCGTCCTAGACTATATATTTATAAGACTGTAAGACTAAATAAACTGTAAGACTCCAAGGTCCTAAGACTTATCTATGTTAAAACTCATATGACTATTCACCAGAGTGAATTTTACTGTATGTAAATTTAAAAATAAAATTTTTAAAATTCGATAAATTTGTAAAATAATAATCCATTTCTAAAATCTATGCCTGCACACTCTATTCCTATATCTGTACAATTAGGAATTGTAAGCAATTCCCTAATCTATTTAAAACTATTCCAAACAAAGAGTTTCAGAGGGGTTTGAACCCTTGTTCAAAATTTTCATATTTTTTAATTCTCTTTTAAAAAAATTATATTTGTGAAGGATATTTCGGAAATATTTAAGAACACTTTTCAGTGCTAGGCTTGATGACTCATGCCTATAATCCCAGCACTTTGGGAGGCCGAGGCAGGAGGACCACTTGAGGTCAGGAGTTCGAGACCAGCCTGGTCAACACAGTGAGACCTCATCTCTACAGAAAAAACTCAAAACCAAAACCAAAAAACCACTTTTCTTAAGAGTTTTCAAGAACAACCCTCTCATTAGAATACATCTTTTGAATTACTGCATCAGAAAGTGATAAACCACGGTTTTTTTTTTAAAGGAGTATATCCAATCACATATACCTTCAATAAAATTTAAAACAATTTTATAATTATTTTCTTTCATCCATTTAAATTATATAAATGTTCATTAAAAATTGTATGCTTACACTGTACATATTACATGGCAGCACACATATGTAATTTATAAATAAGTATATATATATTAGGAGTTGATGCTCAAACATTTTACTGATGGGGTATGTCATTTTAAAAGTGTGAAGGCCAATGTTCTGGGGGTTTCTGTCTGCTTCCAGGCTGGGCCTAAGAGTCACTTTCTCTGGCCTGACACAGATTAGAATTCCTAGAGAGAGTCGGGGTTGGGGAGGGCACGTGGCAGAGCAGAGAAATGCCAGCCAGGCCCTGAGGCACCTCCAAGGGCTCATGGCTTCCTCCAGGCCTGTTTTGAGAGAGTCTGCTGGGAGAGGCCCACGTGTACAAAGGGTACTGAACCCCCTCATGGTTGTCCTGGTGGCCATAGCCACTCAGGTTCCCTTGAGGAGCAGTATCTATGAACCTCTGTTTCCTCGGCCTGGCACTGGGGATCAGCTGTGTTTTCTGAGGCAGAGCTCTGGAAGACTTTCCCATCATGGGTTCCATTCTGGGGCCCTGCCAAGTCAACATTTATGATGAGAAAAACAGCCATGGAGAACAACAGGCATCTTGCAGATAGACAAGAATAGCCCCAGCTGGGCTGCTGGATCCTGTGGGGCCCAGCCCAGCCTGGCACAACCTGGCACGGGCTGGAGAGAGGGTGGTACCGAAGGTGGGGAGACCGAAAGGAAGTTAAGGAAGCAGTTAGAATAAAGCAAACAGAATTTCAGACCAGGAGATGCCAAACAGACTGTCAGACACATTTGTTTGCTGTCATTACTGCCAGGCAACAAGGCAGCTCTTTTCCATGTTGTGTATCAACCAAGGCTGGTGTGCAGGCCTCCAGGAAAGGGTTTTTGTTTTGTTTTTTAAGCCACACAGAACTTTTCTTCTGTCCTTTAAAGTAAAGTAATAGTTCCAGGCCCAGCCCTTCCAGCCAGCTCAAAGGAACGGAAAGGGCTTTGAGTTTCCTGTTTAGTAGCCAAAACCACGGATTTTGGGGCCCTTTGCATTTGGAAGGCAAACTTGCCTTCCTTTTAAACTCCTTTTAAAAGTAGGAGAACCACTGAAAAATGTATACTCTGTATTGAAGAAGAGGCAGCAACAGAGCAAATGTGTGAGTTTCTTCCCCCTGTTGATAGATACAGGTCCTCACCTTGGAGTCCTATTCACTTGAACAGACTTCTCCCTAAATGAAGGGTCCAGCAGAGGAGCAGAGCCTCTCAAACTTCGGCCCCCTTCTCTCTCTAGGAAGATCAACCATCAGCCACCGAGCATGTGCCTCAGGAGGTGCAGAGAGAGATGGGGGAAGCAGATGCCCACCTGCCTCACCAGCTAACATCTGGGAACTAGGTGATCCCTTGCATATCTGCACAGTGTAAGAGGATCTAGTCTTGGCATCAGAAGATCCAGGTTCAAGTCCTGGCTTTACAACTTCAACTTACTAGCTACTTGACCCTGGAGGAGTTAGTTAACCTCTGAGCTGCCACATCTGTTTCATCTGTAAGTAGAAACCATGTCCACTTCCTAGGGTTGCTGAGAACAATAATAAGTGAGGTAAATGAAGCACAGAGTGAAAAGTCCCTACCTCTCCTCTTTGGCCTTTTCGGGAGCCTGGAGGAGAGAGATGAAAAGGTTGACTCTAACCTACTTGGTTCTTCAAACCTCTTTCTTTGGTGACTTTGGTCTCCCTCTTTCTCTATTACGCCAAAAGGCAAGGCTTCCCCACTTTGCAATTCAATGTCTCCATTAAAATGGAGGGATGGGACTGAAGCTCCCCATGATACTTTCCAGTTACAATTTTCTGTGAATCCACCGCTTTTAAAGCACCTGGCACTTGCTTCCCCAGTTTACCACTCATACAGTGTTAACTGCACGAGCTTCAAAGAGTCATACTTCCAGGGTATGAGTCCTTGTTGTGCTATATACTAGCTATGTTACTACCTTGAACAAGCTCATTAACCTCTCTGAGCCACAATTTTCTAGTCTGTAAAACAGGCACAATAAAATAGCTCTCACTCACACCAGATTTGTATAAGAGATAAGTTAGGGCTGGCCGTGGTGGCTCACGCTTGTAATCCTAGCACTTTGGGAGGCTGAGGAGGGCAGATCACTTGAGGTTAGGAGTTCGAGACCAGCCTGGACAACATGGCAAAACCCCATCTCCACCAGAAATGCAAAAATTAGCCGGCATGGTGGTGCATGCCTGTAATCCCAGCTACTCGGGAGGCTGAGGCAGGAAAATCATGTGAACCCAGGAAGTGGAGGTTACAGTAAGCCGAGGTCACACCACTGCACTCCAGATTGGGTGACAGAGTGAGACCCTGTCAAGACAAAACAAAACAAAACAAAACAAAAACCCCAAACTTATTGATGTGCTGCGTTCACTCAGAAACAAAAAAAACTTACTGCTACAAACGTAAACTTGAGCTTTTAAAAATTGAGATATAATTCACATTACCCATCACTCTTTTAAAGTAGACAATTCAGTGGTTCTTATATTCAAGGTCACGCAACTATCACCACTATCTATTTCCAGAACATTTTCACACTCCAAAAAGAAATCACACACCATTAGCAGCCAGCCTCCGTCTCCCTTGCCCCCAGCCTCTGGCAACCATAAATCTACTGTCTGTCTCTATGGATTTGCTCCAGGCACTACACATTTTAACTCCTTTTAGGAGTCTCAGTGAGAAGGCATCAGAAGTGTTTAGGTAGAGATAAAAAGGAGGATTAGTAAAACCTTTGCCCTTGGAGTGTCGTCTAAACCCCTCCAACTCAACAGATCTCACATTCTGCAGGGAAGGGTCAGATTAGTCCTTTTTCCATTCTTTTCTCCAACCATGGTTAGGCCTGGTGAGGTTTCCTATATTGGGTCAAAGTAAGCCACAGGCTCCATTCCAAAGAGTTGGAACCCAAACAAAACAGCCCTAGATCCTGTTTAGACTTCAGCCTTGAGGATGCATAAGGAGAAAGTGAGGGGGGTGATGATAAAGAACAAAGTCAAAAACTTCCAGAATTAGAACCCGAGTGCAACTTAAAGAAGCTGTGAACATTTAGCTAAGAGGAAAGACTGAAGGGGATTTATTCCATCTTCTCTGCAGTAAGAAAAGGACATAGACAGAAATGAGAGACTTGGGTTAATTATAAAGGAAGAACTTCCTGACTCTATTTGTCTTCCACATGGGGTCATAGGTCACCAGTAAAGACTAGGATAGAACAAAGCCACTGTATATGCTTATGATTTTAAAAACACTGTCACATACCTGTCTAGGAACCTTTGAGATGGGGGTAAAAAGCCGAGGGGCAGAAGGATGGCTTTCTTAAGGCCCCTCCTCCCGTGGCTTTGAGCTATGGTAGTCTCCATTCACTCACACATTCCCTAAACAGATGGAGGGAGAGGCAGAGAAGCCACTGGCTCTAAAGGAGGAAATATCTGCTGCGTGGAGTCATAAAATTCCAAGAGCATGGGAACATTCACGATGCTTGAACTGCAAAAACAAAAGGTGGTGAGGGAGCCTGGGTGCTGGTGTTTTACTGATGAAAGGGAGAGATTCAGCCAGGCACGGTGGCTCACGCCTGTAATTCTAGCACTGTGGGAGGCTGAGGTGGGTGGATCACCTGAGGTCAGGGAGTTCAAGACGAGCCTGGCCAACATGGTGAAACTCCGTCTCTACCAAAATTAGCTGGGCGTGCTGGTGTGCACTTGTAATCCCAGCTACTTGGGCGGCTGAGGCATGAGAACTGATTGAACCTGGGAGGTGGAGGTTGCAGTGAGCTGAGATCACGCCATTGCACTCCAACCTGGGTGACAGAGTGAGAACTTGTCTGAAAAAAAAAAAAAAAAAAAAAGAAAGGAGGAGACTCTGGGACTGAAGCCATTTAATGATCAGACTTTTCCAATTCCCTTCCTGTTGACCTACACAAACTGGGCCCTTTTAGAGTCCTTTCAGGAGTCTCAGTGATAAGGTATCAGAAGTGTTTAGGGGAACTAAGCCACTTTCAGGGATGGGCCTAGGGAATGGGACAGAGAGAGATCCTATAAGATCTGTTGCCTCATGGCGTCGTGTTGCCTGATGTTCAAGGGAAAGGATGCCGGCTTTGGAGCCTGAGAGGGCCTGGAGCCAGCCCTCACTAGCTGTGTAACCTGGGGCCAGTCACTTCATCTTTCCGAGCCTCAGGGTTCTCTACAGAAGGGAGGAACATATTGCCGATTCAGTAACGCCCTATTCCAGAGGGACGTGGTGAAGATGAAATGATTGTGTATAGTAAGTACCAAATGTGGCTCATAAAAAGCATTTAATAAATGTGTGCTTCCCTTCACACCAGCACAGGCTTTCAGGATTTAAAATGGGAGCTGCAAAACTAGTCTGGAGGGGCCAGGCTGTTCAGCCAGAGCTCCCCAGACTCTTCCAAATCCCCCTACAGCTTAGACTCCATAAGCTCCCCTCCCACACCTCTTCCAACTGTCCTAAGGGCTTGAAATGGGGCTTGGGCAGTGTGCTGTTCTCTGCTGAACCAGGAGCAGGATAAACCTCTCCAGTCTGTGGCATGGGGTTAGAACAGCAGATGCCAAGGTAAACATGCAGCCAGTGGGAAAGCAGATGCTGCCAGCTCTCAGCATCCTGCAGAGAAGGAGTGAGGCATGGGAAGCATGCTTCATCCAGAAGGATGGAGAGTGGGGGATGCCCATGATCAGATATCCCCATCCTCTACAGAAGAGAGGCCAACATGCCATCCTCACCAGGTCTGTTCAGGGAGTCTAGCTTCTGAGTTAGACACTGCGGGTGGTGCCAGGATGCAAGGGCAGTCAGCCACTAGGAGCTGGGCCCTCTGCACTTCAAATATAAGCCAGAACCCTTTAGGAGGGCTGAAATATTGGAGCTCAAATGTCTCTCAAAGCCATCGGGCCCTTGAAAACAACTGTTAGAGTTAAAAAGGATAATATAAATTAATATGCCTAGGAAGAACAAATACCAATTTCCTGATTTATGTTTCAATTTGCATTCCTGATCCCAAAGCCAAATGGGCACTGGCCAATGAAAATGTTCTTATACTTCAAAGGTTGTCTCTGAAGTCAGTGGACAAAACCTACCGACTCCCAAAGTAGGACTTCCTTTATAACCAATCTAGGCAAAAAGGCCTGAGAAAGCCACCCTCCACAATGGAAGCCACATGCTACAGAGGGGATTGCTTTCAAAATATTTTCTTTCTTTTCTTTTTTTGAGACAGTGTCTTACTCTTGTCACTCAGGCTGGAGTGCAGTGGCGCCATCTCGGCTCACTGCAACCTCCGCCTCCCAGGTTCAAGTGATTTTCCTGCCTCAGCCTCCCAGGCAGCGGGGATTACAGGCGCCCACCACCACGCTGGACTATTTTCTAATAAGCAATCCACTACAGTGAAATTAGAGTTTGTAAATGAGACTGAGGTGGCTCATAAAAATGAGTTAGAAATTATGAAATAACAGTCATGGCTCACACTCATATGATGACTACCATGTACCAGGGCAGGATTCAAACAGCAACTCAAAGCAAAGTAACTTAATCCTCTCAACAAAAAACAACGAAAATCAGGTGGGTACAATCATTCTTCCCACCTTACAGATGAGAAAAGTAAGGCAAAGAGAGGCTAGGAAATTATGCCTAAGGTCAAACTATCTGGCCGGACGTGGTGACTCACACCTGTAATCCCAGCACTTTGTGAGGCCAAGGCAAGCGGATTACCTGAGGTCAGGAGTTCCAGATCAGTCTGCCAACATGGTGAAACCCCATCTCTATCTAAAGTACAAAAATTAGCCGGATGTGGTGGCGGGTGCCTGTAATCCAGCTACTAGGGAGGTTGAGGCAGGAGAATCGCTTGAACCTGGGAGGCAGAGGTTGCAGTGAGCCCAGATCATGCCATTGCATGCCAGCCTGGGCGACAGAGAGAGACTCTGTCTCCAAACAACAACAACAACAACAACAAACCCACAATCAATAAATGATGACAGAGGTCCAGGCAGTCTGGCTCTAAAGTCTAGGGGAGAATGAAGATGGCGTCATCAAGGTGTCATCCAAATGACTTCCTAAAAAGAAGGGGGCCTAAACAGAATGAGACTAAAACTGACAGGTATATAGGATGTCAGAATATGCAAAACACTTTCACATGTGAACTGATAAAACCTCCAAGACAGAGGAGGAAACTGAAGCCCAGAGCTGTTAAACTTTCCCAGTTTCACACAGCTTGTAAGTCAAGGTCAGAACTTTAAACCCACAGCTTTTGACTCTAAGTACCAAAATTTTTCTAGAGGGTATTCACTGGAAAAGTCTGTCTCTCTGATGAAGGAGGATGGATCAATCTGTCAGAACTTATGAAAATCTCTTAGGCTATTCAAATTTCTCTGCTCTGATTCCATATTGACTTAGCAGTGGCCTAAATTTAATTCTCTCACTCAATTGGGTTTACCTTCAACAAAGACAACATAGAGTCCAAGCTTTCAGGATTATCTGCTCTACTGTGAATTAATGAATTAGAACTGCAGTTTCCAAATTAACTTCCTGTGAGTTGTGTTACTGTGAATCACTTCACCAGAGCTTGATCACTCAAGTGAACGGATAATATTAAATTTGTAGACCTGCAATGCTTAAGGCTGTCTGAGGGCCACCAAGGGAACACCCTCTGAGTCCCAGCCTAAAAACAGCTTTTTCATCTTAAGACTGAATGAATGATTCTAATTTAAAATCTCTTGGAGACAAATAATTAAAAGCTAAGAAACTCTAAATCCCTTCTTTCTTTGGCACCTGGACCACATAGCAAAGAACTAGCAAAGAATACTGAAGAACGCTTCAGGAGTTGTAAAGAGAAATATTTAAGTAATTACAGGCTACTGGAATCTCATGCAGTGGGCTGAAGTTTGGGTACAGTGAAGGATCTCAAAGGAAAACATACATACACGACTTTATCCAGTTTAAATACACTCACAGACACTGGGATTTGAAAGACCCTCCCTACGCGCAAAGGTCAACCATGCACCTGAAGCATGGCTCTCTAGCACCATTTCTACCAAACCTCTCCCTTAAATACTTTCAGGGACAGAGAACTCACTACCTCCTGAGGAAGCCCATTCTACTGCCAATCACTCTGACAATGCCAAAATTCCTTATGTGAGCTGAGCTCTTTCTCCTTAGAGCTTCCTGATTCCTCCATCTTTAGATCCTTGGCACTGTAACACTTCATTTCAGGTCATAGATTTAAAGCTCTTATCTCTCCCACATCAGGTTTTCCTTCTATGGGCTAAACTTCTCAGTTTAGTAGCTTGGTAGAATGAAAGATTTATGTAGTTGGATACACTGACTAGGTTCAGTTCCCAGTTCTAGCACTTCCTCTGCCATGTACTCTTGGTTTGTTGAGCTTTTGGGTCAAAAGTTCCTCATCTGTGAAATGGGATAACAATACCCACTTTCTTCCTACCGGTCCCTTCAAATTTTCCCAATGTGGCCTGGTCTGACCATGTTCACTATTGTTTTCTATACCTCTTTTTCATTTCATACTAAAAGGTGTTCCCTAGACACTTCGTACACTTTCCTTCTAATGCTAATCAAAGCACCAGGCCTTACTGAAACAATTAATTGGACTTCGGGTTGCATGCACAAACCAAAGTACGTTGATTCATGTGACTGTCCCTGCTGTGGCAGTTGTCCAACATCAGGCTTTCCTCCGGTGAGCGCATTAGCATATATCCACCTTCAACCTCTCTATTCCAACCCTCTAGGACTGGATTCAGGAGTAGAGTTATGTGAAACAGTATCAAGGAAGAGACAATGTTACTTGAAAGGATCATGGTGGTAAGAATTATGGTGGGGATTGAAGAACTCATAGCCAAAGAGCCTTATGAAAGAGACATGGGCATATAATTGTTAGAAGGATTTGAGCATAGGGTGCTTGCCAAAATGCGAGAGTACACACTGATGCTTCATGGTATTCCCTCTAGAAATGGAACATAACTGGGTCAGAACAACCAGACTACCCACTCCACCCCTGCCAGGCAAGGCTAGATCATCTGCCTTCAACTAGGACGGTGTCCTTAGCCAGATCCCCGATACTCTGAACTGGGATTGCATCATCTGTGAAATGAAGGGATTGAGCAAGGTCTCTTACAAGGGTGAACATTCTGTGAGTCCATATTCTCAAGAGAATAGATGCCTCGCATATTAAATGAACATTTCTGACTCAGACTTCTCTTGTGTTTTCAAACTTCCTGTTTATCTGCATAAAAAGCAAGTCTTTTCTGCTCATCAGATGACCGACCTTATCTGGTAATTCCTTAAGACTCCCATCCTTAGACATAGAAACGTAAACCCCTTCCACTTATTTGGGTGCTCAATCTGTCTTGGCCAACTCAAGTGCCTGACTTACTGTGAAATATCAAGCATTGGAAAATCATCTCCTGAGCAAAAAAGCTTTGTGTCACACTAAAGCAATCTCTGACGGTAAAAAAAATTAGAGGGAAACCCAAGTGTCCAATAAGAAGGGAGTGGCTCAGAATGTTGTGATAGAGCCAAATGAAGAAATATTGTGTCTCCGTGATGAGAAATCAACAAATACCTAATGAGCAGCCATGTCCAGAGCCTTGCTGGGCACCGCAGAGAGTATACTGCTAGTCCATCTAGCCACCTAGAAAACGGGACTAAAATACATTAAGTCTAAAGCAGTATAATTCACGGCAATAAACTATGGCTGTTAAAGGAGTTGAGAGAAGATGGATGGGACAGGAGGAGATGAGAGCGCTGTAGGAGGGCTGATCACAGCAGAGGGCTTTCATGAAGAGGAAGTAAGGTCAAAGAGGCCGTGAGGCCTTGAAAGCCAGCAGAAGCCCCGGCAACCTACTCCATCTATCGTGATTAAGCAGCTGGAAGTGCATCTGTTTTGCTGCTAAGGACTCCTCAGTACAGTCCGGCTACATCCCCATCTCTTTCCTATGGAGAATAACAACTCGAGGAGAAATCAATGGTGGCCCTGAGGTGTTTGCAACATATAATAATAAAAATAGACTGGGCACAGCAGCTCACGTCTGTAATCCCAGCACTTCGAGAGGCTGAGGCAGGTGGATCACGAGGTCAGTTCGAGACCAGCCTAGCCAACATGGTGAAACCCCGTCTCTACTAAAAATACAAATTAGCTGGGTGTGGTGGCACACGGCTGTAATCCCAGCTACTCAGGAGGCTGAGGCAGGAGAATCACTCGAGCCTGGGAGGCGGAGGTTGCAGTGAGCCGAGACCACGCCATTGCACTCTAGACTGGGCAACAGAGCCCATCTCAAAAAATTAATAAAAATAATAATAATAATAATAATAATAACACTACACTGTATGTTCCATGTTTTGATACTGCCTCAGGGCATTGTCATAAGCACTATTTACTTTAACTTCTCACAACAACCTTGGGTATGAGGAAAGGCAACAGTGGATGGGGACAGAGTCAGCCCTAGAACACACATCTCACAAGGCTCCTGCCTCTCTTAGGCATCTGCTTTGTGTGGTGAGCATTGTCTATTGTGCCCACATCTAAACACAGGGCATTCTTATCACTCTTCAATGCACAAATATTTCCTTACTGAAGGGAGTGGAGAGGGTGTGGGATCCTTAGCAGCACTGGGCAGTAAATCTGAAAGCAGAACTTGTTAGTTTCTAAACAAGGACCAGCCAGTTAGACCACAGAGTGGGTGTTTCCATGCAAATTCCAGCACTTTCATGTTGCTCCATGAACTGAGCCCAGCCAGGACGGCAAGCCATGGTTTTTGTATTTTTCTTTTTTGCAACCAGCTAAGGAGTCTTTGATTAGGCCTAGAGAGGAACTCAATTAGCATCATGGAAACAGAGATTTCAGAAAGGAAAGGTCAGCCACAAGCCTAGCATTTGCTATCAGCCATCTGCCAAGCAGGAAGTGCTACTCAGATCTATTTTTAATCATCTTCCCCAGGCTACGGCTTCTGGGAAAATTCAGAGGCCAGGGTTATTCCAAGACAAACATTTAATTGCTACCTTTCTGTACACATTTTAAAACAGCCTCTGGACACTCAAGACCAACTTATACACAGAGGCCTAGTTTCTGGGTTCTGTCACTCTGATACCTACATCCAAGGTTATCTTTGGAAGCCGTTGATGGGGGACGTCTCCTTGGAGACTGTTTGGGATATCAAGTACTCCACATAATGTAATAATTCCTATAGCCAGCAAGTTTCAGATACTTGGTCACAAGTGACAGGAAGAGAGGAGGAGGTGGGAATTCAGGTCCAAGAGTTCATGTTCATTCCCCAAAGAAGTGAGGCCAGTGAACTGTGCAAACTTCCTCGTCACTCCCATTTTCATTTTAAGCACATTTATCACTACAGAAAGGTAAATTAAAACCAGTTCATCCAGGCAGTAATCTCATTTGTTACTAAAGATATTGACTGGCTAAAGAAAGAGGAGAGGTTTCATCTTAATTCCCAAGGCTCCAGCCTGTGCTGTGGCTGGTGCATCCAGGCATGAGAACATTCTGTCCACTGGCTCCTTCTCCCTCCTGTCTCGCGGCAGTGCTATGTCTCAGTTCAACCAAGCCCAAGGAATGAAACATCTCTGAGAGGTCTGGACAGGGAGTCTGGCACAGCCAGGGCAGACTCTGCAGAGACAGAGCCTGGCTCAGGCAGCCCCTGCATTCTCCAGCTCACACAAACACAGAGTTTCCTTGCCTCTCAACACTTACAAACTTTCAGCCTCCAATTTCCACCCCAAGGTAAAGCCTGAGCATATGTACGATTGTACCCCAGCCAAGCCATGTTCCACCTGCCACTAAAGAGGTGGAGGATTGGGGACAGGCAGCTGGTTACCACCCAGGGCCTGCCCCATCCAACATGATACTGGGAAGCTGCAGAGCCCACTATGCCTGCAGACAAAGGGGTCTGCTCAGCATTCTACCCAGCTCCGACCTTCCCCCTTCCCTACTGTTAGAAGCTTATCTGTCTGCGAGCAGCCGGTGGGAAAGCTAAGCCGAAAGGGCACCTTGGCCATGGATCTTTGCCTAAGGATGTGAAACAGGAGACTGGGTATTTGGGGCAACTTAACACCAGCCAGAGCCCAGCCAGCAGGCCAGGGAGGAAGGGACTGACTAGACAGGCGTGTGCTTCACAGGAGCTCTAACTTCCTCGGCTGGGGGATGGAATCCCTCCTCCCAGTGTGCGGAACTCTACTCTAGTAAGCTGGGGGCATACATGCTCCTGGGGAAAATAAAACAAAAACAAAAAAACAAAAAAGGGCCGCTGCACAGGGTCACTCCCCCTGACCCAGTTGGACTACACATTAATTGGGGCTTCTGAGCCCTGCTGACTCTTGAGTTCCTCTTGTCTGGTTTCAGCAGAGAAGGGAGATAATCAGCAAACAGCTTAAGGAAGGATAACTCTCTGCCCCTGCTTTAGGCCACCTGTGCCCCTCCTCTGTCCCTTCCTGTCTGGGTCGACGGGCCAGCAAACCCTATTGAAACAAACAGCAAAGAAACAAGCAGAAGCAATGTGGGGTGCCATGTTTGGTCCAAGTGTAAGACGCCAGGAACAGGGGGTTACCTGGAGATTTCAAAGCTAGGCAGACAGCCTGAGAAGGACCAATGGAAGGGTTTGTGTTGGGTTCCTCTGTTTAGTCAAAGCAAGATATAGGTTGTGTGATACAGCACTTAATGGTAGACCCTGGGATCAGGCTTGAATTTAAATTCTAGCCTGCCTGGCCTGAGGACCAGCGAAAACCAGATTATATGACAGACCCTTTTGCTGCTATTTCATTTGTTCTGACCTGATAATAAAAATCAGAATCATTAAAAAATAAAAATAAAAATTCTGACTGGCCGCAGTGGCTCCCGCCTGTAAACCCAGCACTTTGGGAGGCCGAGGCGGGTGGATCACGAGGTCAGGAGATCAAGACCATCCTGGCTAACACAGTGAAACCTCGTCTCTACTAAAAAATACAAAAAATTAGCCGGACATGGTGGCGGGCACCTGTAGTCCCAGCTACTCGGGAGGCTGAGGCAGGAGAATGGCGTGAACCCGGGAGACAGAGCTTGCAGTGAGCCCAGACCGATCGTGCCCCACTGCACTCCAGCCCAGGCAATAGAGCGAGACTCCGTCTCAAAAAGAAAAAAAGAAAAAAATTCTGGTTCTGCTATTTCCTAGCTGGGTCTCGCTGGTCAACTCAATCTGTCTGAGCCTCACATTCCTCATCTAAAAATGGAGACAATAGTAGTACATCTCTCTTTGGATTAGTCTGAGGCAAAAGACATGATTCACATATAACACGCCTAGCACAATGCCTGCCCCTTAGTAGACACCCAGTAAAATGATGGCTATTGTTAGAATAATTAAAAGAAGGCCTCCAAAGAGCTGTTTCCTTTTTCAAATAAACGTCAGTCAAAACCACTCTTTGGACCTCCAGGGAATTACTACAAGTGTAAAGGGCTGGATGGCAGGCAGCGGACATTAGGGACAGCACGTGTATCTTCCGAGTACTGAGAACGCTTGTCCTAGAGCTGTGGCTCCCAAATATTAGTACTGGTTACATCAGACCGGGACAGGGATACTTGTTAAAATACAGATCCCCAGTGGGTCTGGGACTAGGGTCAGGTGAGCCAGAAGGCTGAAACTTGAAATTTAAGGAGGCACTTGTTGTGGGGTGCTGACCCTGTACTGTACAACTCTGAGAGTGAGTGTCTCCTTAAATCTTGTGTCCTAGGTGACCTGCTTCCCTCGGCCATCAGGGCTCTGATTCCACATCACTCTCTGACTCTCAGAAAAGGAATCTGTGAGGTGGGGTCTGGCGATCTGCCTTTGTATCTCAGGTGATTCTGTTGTACTGTCAGATTTGGGAATCTGTCCAAGAAACCCCATTTTCCAATGCCTGTTTCAATTATTCTCTAAATACATAAAGACTGCAGAAGCTACTTATTTCTACCTTCACTTGGCCGTATTCCAAACCTCATGGCTACACCAAAGCCACTGGAATTTTGCAACTGAATTCTCTCTTTAAATTTAGAGAAAAACTCATCAACAGGGACTTGCAACTGCCAGCTTTCAATGATTTGGGGAGCCTTACTCAAGAAGCCAGGAGTGTCAGATGAGACACAGTGCCCCGGACGTGCAAACCCCCAGACCTCCATGAACTAACAAAGGCCCTCTTCTTAGAGTTATGACTGCTTGCTGTTTGCCAGTGATCTACCTGCTTGCTATTTAGCTGAAGGCACCACCAAGGAGGGACCCAGCCTGACTATTTTTAAACAGCTATGGCATGTTATCAATGCCCACTACTTCACAACATCAACACTGTATAATCACACAAAGCTCAACGACATATGGTTTACAGAAGCTAAAGAAGTTTATTTTCCAAAATAGGCTATGTTTTAT
Source organism: Nomascus leucogenys (assembly GCF_006542625.1). Taxonomy (NCBI): domain Eukaryota; kingdom Metazoa; phylum Chordata; class Mammalia; order Primates; family Hylobatidae; genus Nomascus; species Nomascus leucogenys. The sequence continues at coordinate 8,911,132 of NC_044394.1, read as the reverse complement.
TCTCATCCAATCTCAGTAAAATCCTATCACTCCTTTGCTTAAAACCTCTTAGCAGCTCCTCACAGCATCCAGAACTGTGTCTAAACTCCTTAGTTTGGCCTTCTAGGCCTTGCGTGATCCACCCTGACCTGCTTCCCTAAAGCACAGACTCCCCATCTGTCTTCCCTGTGGTCCCTGGACTTGGCCTTGTGTCATGTTTCTCTGTCTCTGCTCAGAATGGATTCCTCTTGTCTTCGTTTTCTTGTCCACTTAGCAAATGCTTCTAAACACTCATCTTAGTAAACATTCATCCTGCTCTTTACCCTCATAACATCTGGAACAATCACTTACAGTGAAACAATGACTGTATTTCACTACATTTTATCACTGTTTACCTATTTGCCTTCCCCATTAGATCATAAGCTACTTAAGGGCAAGAATTCCAGGCAAGTGCACAGTTCACGCCTGCAATCCCAGCACTTTGGCAGGCCAAGGCAGGCGGATCACTTGAGCCTAAGAATTTTAGACCACCCTGGGCAACATGGAGAAACCTTGTCTCTACAAAAAATAGAAAAATTAGCCGGGCATGGTGGCGCATGTCTGTAGTCCCAGCTACTCAGGAGACTAAGGTGGAAAGATCATCTGAGCCTGGGAAGTTGAGGCTGCAGTGAGCTGTGACCGTGCTTCTGTACTCTAGCCTGGGCAACAGAGTGAGACTCTGTCTCAAAAAAAAAAAAAAAAAAAAAAAGAATTTCCTCCATTTCTGTATTGGTATCCATTTCTGTATCTCCAGTGCTGCATACAGTAGGATTTAACATATGCGGGGTGATGAGGCAGGTTAAGTGACTTGCTCAATGCCACACTGAAAATTTAGCACAAAGCCACGTCTGGAGCAGAGGTGGCTTGACCCTCATTCAAGGCTTTTCAAATGGTGCCACAGACTCTCCTCAGCAGGGCCCCACACTGTCTTCCCATTACAGTGATGACACTGTAGGAAACTATGTGCCCTATCTGGCTTGATCGCCTTGTAACCTATGGTGGGAACCTGTGGGTGCTAGACGGCTGGGGCTGAAGTCTGGCCTATGGAATGGAATTCTCACCAGGGTGTCAATTAAGACCTTGTCAGTTAGCACAATGCCTCGACCCCTACACTCTCCATACAAGCCACCATGCTGGTTTGAGATTCCTCTTGAAATCACAGAAATCTATTTCTCCGACACCCATTTCACAACAGTCATTCTAATCATCTTACCCAGAGTTAAGTAAACCAGTCCAAGGGCCAAATTGGGCCTTTCACCTGTTTTGCAAATAAAGTTTTTCTGGAAAACATCCATGCTCATTTGTTTATATATTCTCTGTGGCTGCAGATTTGAGTGGAGACCCTATGTCCAGCAAAGCGTAAAATACTATCTGGCCTTTATAGAAAAAGTTTTGCAGACCTTTGGATCTAGCCCAAAGAACAGGGAATCAAGCCTGCAGACAGCCCCTCCCTTCTACCAAGGGACTGGCTGCCCCTACTCTGGAAGTTAGTGAACCAACTGGCTTTTGAATGAAGTCATTTCTTTTTTTAGCCCTGGTTACAGGCCTGGGATCCAGGAGGAGATTTTGCCTGTCAGAGGCATACAGGGACCTGCAACACCTAGCACATGGCCTGGCACAGAATGGCACTCAATTAATGTTTACTGAATAAATAAACAAAGGCATGGGAAATCAGCCAGTCTGAGCCTCGAACAAAAGTCTATACCCCTCCTGTCAGTTTCAAGGTGACCAGTCACACAGGTACCTGGCAGCAGCCGGGTGACCTAGATTTGTCAGACCTTATCTTATCGGCTTTCCTTTCTCGTGTATTTACCCAGCACCTGCCCCCACGATGCTTAGGGCAGGTTGGCCTCTTGTTTTTATAGAGAAAAAGATGGACAGGGAGGAACTCTCCTCCCACACAGACACACTTTGTGTTTTGTTTTGTTTTTTCTCCCGCTGGGGGGAGAATCAAGAAATATGGGGGCTTCGAGCTTCAAAGAGCTCCATGAAGTCTAGTTTCACCAGCTTCCTCTCTCCTCGGATTTCCTAGGTGAAACGTTTCTGGCATGAACCTTAACGGCCCTCTCAGAGTTCTACCTGTCGTTTGGAACATTTGGCATCTGAAGGGGAAAGGCCAGCTGTGGATAAAGCTGGCAGCTTTCAGAAGGTCAGGAATGTAAACAAAGCAGCCCCCACCCAGTGGGGAGAGGCCTGGTCCTGAGAACACAGACATTCCTCCAAAGATGCATCAGAGAACAGGGGGCTGCCCCACTCAGCTGGGCTAGCTCAGGCCGACTCTGCAGGGGAGGACAGGGACCGTCAGGGAAGCAAAAGGCACTTCAGCCTCTCATGAAAATCAGGCAAACTGAATGGAAAGCACTATGGAAATGCTGGTTTTCAGCTGCCCTGGATAACCTTAGGGGCCAGGCTCAGGAAGGAGATCCTCGTTTCTGCTGCCACCAGCCGCTTTTTCAGGTGCTAGGCCTTCCAGGAACCAAAGGGTACTGGGTACAGGCTCAGTGAAGGCAAAGCTTGCATCTGTTTGCCACTGTAATTCCCAGGGTCTAACACGTAAGAGGAGCTCACGCAATGTGGAATAAATGACAGGGCCCTCTGCAGGAGGGTTCACTCAGGGATTTTTTGTTTTGGTGAGGAAACACTTTTCTGTTTCCTCATTTATCTGCTGGGACGCTAAGGTCACAGTTAGCTTCCCAACAGATAAATGAGGCAACGGAAAATTGCTCTTGGTGGAGCCAACCCTAACAGGAAGGAAAAGGAGCTCCTGGGGTCCCAAAGATAGAGAATTTCCCTTTTGATGATCATAATTTACCCCTCAAAGACCCAAAGGTGTCAGGGACTAAAGGGGAGGGGAGAACTAGTGCCACCTGCTCCGCCTCGTGACATCACTGTGGTCTGGAGGGGAGGGAGTTTATGGACTGATTAGATGTTGTTGTTTTTAGCGGCAGCTGGCAGAGCCATCTCCTCCTTTCTTCCTCTCCCCCTCCTCCTCCAACTCACTGTCCAGCCACCAGCAATAAACCAGGGAGAGGAGGGAAACAGCTAAAGCTCCCCTTGGCTGGGCAGCCCTTACCCCAGAGATAATACTCTGGGTCACCAGGTCAAACCTTCCTCTCAGCAGCTTTGCTGAGTGCTTTGGAAACAAAGATTATCAGAGATTCTCTTTTTGTTTTGTTCTTTTAAGATAAAGAAAGTGGTTTCTTTCAAAAGATTCCCCCCCACCCGAGGTGTCACAGAGGGAATCAAACTGACAAGCAACTCTCGGCTCCAGCTTCACTCTCCAGGCCAGGGACTTCTCTTCCAGCCACCTGGGCTGCTGTGTCACAGCCAACTGAGGTCCTCGGGTGGGTCAGAGGCACAGTAACCACCTGACAGACTAAAATGGAAGGAGGCAGGGACAGGCTTTTCCATTTACATTCTAGAGAGGCCTCGCTGCTGCCTGCAGGCAAGGCCCCAGAAAGCTGTGGTGGAAGGTGCTGCTGCTATTTCATCACCTCCTGAGACCTGCTGGTCCCCCTGGGATAAGGAACAAGCGACTCTATGATGAGAGGCCTCAAAAGACCACAGATGACAACTGTAGGGCTCAAGGGCAACTGCTGAGACTCTCCAAAAACAAGGGCAACAAGCAAGTGTGCCAGGCCTGTTGGGGTGCCAGGCCCTAGTTCTGTCACTTTCCATTTGGTTTTCCTTAGTGACTATTCATAGAATAACACTAGCTTCCAACATTTATTGAGCACTTATCATATGCCAGGCACTGTGGTAAAAACTTCACATCGATAACCTCATTTAATTTCCACAAAAATCCTATCAGGTATCTAATATTACTACTTATTCCCATTTGCCAGTGAGGCCATTAAGACGCAAAGGGGGATGGGTGCAGTGGCTCATGCCTGTAATCCCAGCACTTTGGGAGGCCGAGGCCAGTGGATCACCTGAGGTCAGGAGTTCGAGACCAGCCTGGCTAACATGACAAAACCCCATCTTCTACGAAAAATGAAAAAAATAAAAATAAATAAATAAATAATAGCTGGTGTGGTGGCAGGCACCTGTAATCCAGCTACTTGGGAGGCTGAATAGGAGAATTGCTTCAACTTGGGAGGTGGAGGTTGCAGTGAGCTGAGATCATGCCATTGCACTCCAGCCTGGGCGACAGAGCAAGATTCTGTCTCAAAAAAAAAAAAGAAAAAAAGAAAAAAAAAAGACACAGAAGGATTACTTAATGTACATAGCTACCAAATGAATAAGCCAGGGTTGGAACCCAGGCGGTCTGGCTTGGAGTTATACCACGAGCTGCTATGTTATATGGCCTCATATCATCTTATGCTACTACATTAGACTCAGAAGATGCGGCGGGCGGGGGGGGGGAAGTAGAAGGAACTTTAAAGACAGTCTAACCTATTGCACTCATTTGGATAAATGAAGAAAAGAGAGAGCCAGAGAGGTGAACAGTCTTGCCCAAGATCATAGCGCTTGACACTGTCAATCTTCCAGATGCCAGCCCTCTCCCAGGGCTGCCTCCAGCACTTACAAGCACCAGCTATGTGCAAGGTGGTGTGGGGGGAGGGGGGAGGTGGCAAAGTGCAAAATCAAAAGGCCCTCAGTTTCTCTCTGGGCCTTGGTTTCCTAATCTGTAAAATGAGTTGAACTAGAAATTCCAGGTTCAAAGGTACCTCCAGCCACAAAGTTCTGAGCATCTATGACTCCAGGACATTGAGAATCTTGTTAGGAAGCAAGACAATTATATATAAAAAGTGCATGCAACCGTAACAACACAGACCATACAAGACAGTCATTAATTTCCAAATGAACAACCAGACAGTGAGTTCTACAGACATTCAGAGCATCCTATAAACCAGGAAGACTCACTAGAAGAAAAAAAGATGTGAGCTGGTCTTCAAGAACAGGTAGGAACTGAATAGAGGGAGAGGAAAGGAGAAGGGTTCACCAAGGCAAAGGAAATGACAGGAGGGAAGAAAGGGTGGGATTTGCCACAAGGATTACTGAGTGAGACCATAAAATAGGCAAGGCCAAAAGAACCTAGGCCACACTGCCAAGCGGTAGCGAAAAGTACATGAGCAGATCTGAATCTGAACCCATCTGGCTTCTTGGTAACCTGGTAACCTATGGCCTTAATCCCCACATTGAAAGAATGTTGTAAAGTAAGTGATGGAGTAAGTAAAATACCTAAAGGAGTTCCTGGCACACAGTAGGTGCTCAATAAAGAGGAAAGTGTTCAGCTGGGTGCGGAGGCTCATGCCTGTAATCCCAGCATTTTGGGAGGCTGAGGCAGGTGGATCACTTGAGGTCAGGTGAGGAGTTCGAGACCAGCCTGGCCAACATGGTGAAACCACATCTCTACTAAAAATACAAAAATTAGCCGGGCCTGGTGGTGGGTGCCTGTAATCCCAGCTACTCGGGAGGCTGAGACAGGAGAATTGCTCAAACCCAAAAGGCGGAGGCTGCAGTGAGCAGAGATCACGCCACTGCACTACAGCTTGGGCAACAGAGTGGGACTCCATCTCAAAAAAAAAAAAAAAAAAAAGTGTAAGTCTTTAGGACCAGTGTGGTGGCTCACCTGTAATCCCAACACTTTGGGATGCTGAGGTGGGAGGTCTGCTTGAGGTCAGCTGTTTGAGACCAGCCTAGGCAATACAGCGAGACCCTGTCTCTCTCTCTCTCTCTCTCTCTCTCTCTCTCTCTCTCTATATATATATATATATATATATATATAAAAAACTAAGAAAGTGTTCAATCAATAGTAGCTAATAGCAACAACATAGATTTTTCATCTTGTGTGTTTGTTACAACACCAAACAACCTTATCTGTAACGTTCTTCTACCCTCCATGGTGAGCCTTGCATTCCCTTGTTTCCCAAACGTCACAGGCTCTTTAAGTGCAGGAATCATCTTACCCCTACCATCTAGGTTTAAATGTTGTTTAAAGCACAAGAAATATTGAACTGAACAAGTAGTGCATGACAGTGGATTCTAGTCAGCCCCCAAATACAAACAGCCAAGCTAGCAATGGTGCAGATTTACCATTCCAGAGGCCAGAGGGAGTGCCACTGCTCAAACAGAAACAGAGGGATCCTGCACCCACTCCTTGCTTCCCAGGTTGAACACCCTGATGAAAAAGAGTTTCTTTGGATTTCTGACTGGGAACAAAGCTTGATTACCAGTGTCCCTGCTGAGAGCCTAGACACTAATATACAAACCAGTCTTATGATTGGAACCTTAAAGGCATCTGCAAATCACAGAGTTAATTTTCAGGGTATGCCTCATTGCTCAAGTCAACATTTCCTTTTGGTATTTAAAGTAACCACACAGAAGAATCACATTTGAGCAGATTTTGTCTCAGCTGCCTGCAGTCTGCAGCAAAAGAAAAACAAAGCATAAAGATGATTCACCAGATTTGGTCCCAGCAGCTCCCTTGATACTAAATTGGTGAGCAACTCTATGTGTGCCCAGATCATTGATTTTCAAAGGGAGCAGGCGTGACTGTGGAACAGGTCTGCCTCTCATTTAAAGCATGTGACTTCCTGAACTCAATTCGCCTTGTCCATGCCTACAAATGATAAAGACAGTTAAAAAAAAAAAAAAAAAAACCATAGAATGCTTCTATTTCTTTGCCAAGCAGTGGTCAATGAGTATTTGCTGAATGACCACCATGTGCCTGGAACACATTCGGACACCTGCAATGGACAGACACCACTTGCCCCATTCTAGTCTCTTCCTCACTAGTTCGTCTACCACACCACAGCAGCACTAACCATTTGCTGGTCATGTCATTACTTGCTTAAAAGTCTTCAGTAGCAACCAACTGTCAATGGGATAACATCCTAGCTTCTATTCTAATAATCTGGCTTCGACCTACACCTTCAATGTTTTCACAGTTTTTTAACCTCTACCCCAAAGAACGGCTGCTCCCTGTGTGCTCCCTGCCTCTGGCTCTTTGTTCTTGATGCTCCTTTTACCAGCTCCTCCCCATCATTTGAGGCTTCTGCTTCCAGGCACAGTTCAATGCCATTTCTTCCACCAAGTCTTCCCACAACTGCGTTTTCTAGAAAGATGGATCTTAAAGTTTGGTTGTGTGTGTGTTTTTTCCCTTTTTTAACCGACAGTATCTTTGGTGGAGAGCCTGATGAAAGCCATGAAACCCTCCCTAGAAAAATATACATGCCCACAGAATGACACATGCAATTTCATGGAGTCCTTGAAGCCAGTCCATGGACCCAGATTGAAACTCGCTGATAAAGATCTCTAGCTGAGTACTAAGTCACTCACTCAAATATTCACTGAGAATCTACCAGTCTTAGGAGCTGTGCTGCTGCTAGAGATACAAAAATGATGTCACAACATCTCCTCAAGTAATTCACAGGCTAATGGGAAACATGCGTCATCACACTGTGATAACTGCTTTAAGAGAAACATAAGATGAAGTAGAAAATTCAAGAAGGCATAACATGAATCTGTTATCTCCCAAACTAGGATAAAAGTTCCCTGATAAAATTTGAGAGTAGTATTATAATATCTAGAATAGTGCCATGTGCATGTGCGCGCACACACACAGAATACATAATTAGTATTTGTGCAAAGACAGAATGTAATCAATAAGATGAAAAGAGCAAGTATAGGCACAGTCCCCACTGCCGTCACCCACATACACCAGAAACTCTTGAGATACAGTTAAAATGGTCCCACTGTGGACCAACTGTGCTATACAAATTATCCCAAGCTGGGTGCAGTGGCTCACATCTGTAATCCCAGCACTTTGGCAGGCAGAGGCAGGTGGATCGCTTGAGGTCAGGAGTTCGAAACCAGGCTGGCCAACACAGTGAAACCTCATCTCTACTAAAAATACGAAAATTACCTGGGCATGGTGATGTACGCCTGTAATCCCAGTTACTCAGGTGGCTGAGGCACGAGAATTGCTTGAACCCAGGAGGCGGAGATTGCAGTGAGCCGAGATTGCACCACTGCACTCCAGCCAGGGTGACAGAGTGAGACTCCCTATCAAAAAAAGAAAAAAAAATCCCAGCCTAATTCACGGCTCTTTTCATCCTGAACGGGTTCAATCTCTGCCCCTATGGAGGAAAGGTACCATAAGATACTATATTTTACGAGCCCCAAATAGTTTCTTTTCACCAAGAAACATTGTAAAGTAACCACATCCCTTTGTTTCGAGACTTTCTGTACAGATTCGATTCACCTGCCACCCCTTCCTGGGTGGTCAACAGATACTTCTAGAGGAGTACAAAAGAGCCAATGCTTCACTAGTAGGAGACAGAGCTTTCAAAGGTCACATAGTTGAAGAAAATAATTAAATAATTTGGGGTTGGGAAATGTGATTCTCTTTATAAAAGCCAACTTGGTAGAGCATGTCTTGAAACTGGACTTAGTGGGTTGTGCTGGAACTCTTTCATAATTTGTCACTTCTGCCTTGGCTGTAGCTTAGAAGTGATGTCTAAGAATCACTGACGCGGCCGGGCGCAGTTGTCACGTCTGTAAGCCTAGCACTCTGGGAGGCCGAGGCAGGTGGATAACTTGAGGTCAGGGGTTCAAGACCATCCTGGCTAACACGGTGAAACCCCATCTCTACTAAAAAAGTACAAAAAATGAGCCGGGCGTGGTGGTGGGCGCCTGTAGTCCCAGCTACTCGGGAAGCTGAGGCAAGAGAGTGGTGTGAACCTGGGAGGTGGAGCTTGCAGTAAGCCAAGACTGCGCCAGTGCACTCCAGCCTGGCAACAGTGCAAGACTCTGTCTCAAAAAAATAAATAAATAAAATAAAAAAATTAGCTGGGCGTGGTGGCGCATGCCTGTAATCCCAGCTACTCAGAAGGCTGAGGCAGGACAGTCTCTTGAACTCAGGAGGCAGAGGTTGCAGTGAGCTGAGATCGTGCCACTGCACTCCAGCCTGGGCAACAAGTGAGACTCCATCTCAAAAAAATAAATAAAAAAGAAACACTGACATTCAACAGCAAAGTGGCAGAGGCACCCACTAGAGCTCGGGCCATACAGAGCAGTTGTTCCCACCCTTCTGTTTCTTAGTACCACTGTTCTGGCAAAGAGCCAGGTCCCACTATTCTAGAAACAAAAGGTTTACTTTTTGAGATAGACATTTATGCCTGCAATCTGTTTCTTTCCTCCTCTTAAAAAATACTCGAATTTTATGAGTATGGTTTTTGTAAAAATCATTATGTCATATATCCACTGAATATCAGAAATTAGAGTTCAATTAACAAAATTAGAGCTAAAAATATCTATTTTGCAAATTAGATAAGTTCATAGAATAATTATCTTCAAGAGCTACATCTCATATTGTATATATTCTTCATTATTTCTTTTCATCTTTATTTTTAATTTTTGCTAACCAGCATTCTGGTCTGATTATATTGTACATATTCTTTATGAATTATGCTGTCTGATGTGACACAGTAGCCACTAACAACACTACTAGTGATATAACTCAATGCTCACTATACCATTTTCCAGGACATCTAGAGAAAAACAAGAAATGAAGGGATTTTTAGAAATTATGTTCCTATATTTATTATTTACATGAGGTTTTCAGGACACAGATAATTCCATCAAGATTTCAGAGAGTAGTTTTATTGTACATTAAAAACACAAACTGGCTGGGTGCAGTGGGTCACGCCTGTAATCCCAACACTTTGGGAGGCTGAGGTGCGCGGATCACTAGAGGTCAGGAGTTTGAGACCAGCCTGGCCAACATGGCAAAATCCCGTCTCTACTAAAAATACAAAAATTAGCCAGCTGTGGTGATGTGCACCTGTAATGCCAGCTACTTGGGAGGCTGAGGCAGGCGAATCACTTGAACCCGGGACGCAGAGGTTGCAGTGAGCTGAGATCATACCACTGCATTCCAGCCTAGGCCACAGAGTAAGACTCCATCTCAAAAAAAAAAAAAAAAAAAAGAAAGAAAAAAAAAAAGGCCAGGCACAGTGGCTCACACCTGTAGTCCCCGCACTTTGAGAGGCCAAGGTGTGTGGATCACCTGAGGTCAGGAGTTCGAGATCAGCCTGCCCAACATGGAGAAACCCCGTGTCTAGTAAAAATACAAAATTAGCTGGGCGTGGAGGCAGGCGCCCGTAATCTCAGCTATGCAGGAGGCTGAGGCAGGAGAATCGCTTGAACCTGGGAGGCAGAGGTTGCGGTGAGCCAAGATTGTGCCACTGTACTCCAACCTGGACAACAAGAATGAAACTCCGTCCCAAAAAAAAAAGAAAAACAAACAACAACAACAAAAAAACACAAACTGATGAGCCATGGGAACTGAGAAACTCTACCTGCCCCAACAGGTAGAGTGGACAGGATGGGTCAGATCTTGGTACTTCCACAGCAGCACTCTCTCCGTGGCACTGCCCCTACGCCACTGCACGGGGGTACTACACTACACTGGTGTACAACACCAGGGGCTCAGAGCCAGAGGTGGGAAACCAAGGGCAGAGTCTACCTCTTGGCAGCCACTAGATCAATACAAGGATTCAGAACATCTCACTCCCTGACTCTTCTCAAAGCAATGCTGCATCTAATCTCTAGACAGGAAGGGAAAACCAAAATGTCACCACTGTAAGCCCAATGAACCCCACAGGGAACAAAAACCACCTGCCTTCTAAATGTTCCCAACTTCAGAAGGACTGCCCAGGGCTTGAAAACAATTCAGGCCAGGACTCCTCACACAGAACACTGTGGAGGGGTACGAGGTGGATGGCCCTGGCTCTGAGGCTGTGTGACCTCAGTCTGATCACTGAGTCACCCATGGCCTGTCTCCTCATGAAGAGAGGCTTGAATGACATGATCCATAATTCTGGAAATTCCATATTTGTCACTAGAAGATAACCTGACGTATAGATCTGACATAACAATAGCGTAAATAGTTTTGGAGACTGAGCAAAAGGTTTCCTCATCCCACCTCCACTGGATAACCCCTCTACAGCACCCTACAACTCCTTTCCTCCAGGACCCAGAGCACTAAAGCAACCGTGTGTTGGCATGAAGTCACAAGGCCCCGAAGTGGGTCTGTGATAGATTAATCCAATTTATCCTTCCTAAATGGCCTACTCCACAATGCCATCAAGGGGTTGGCAGGAGGGAGGCAAAGGGAGGATGACAGACAGAAAATTTTCATACAAAAGCTTTGCGAAGACCAAGGTTTCCATAATACGTTATGTCCACTAAAATGAGTGTTTAGATTATTCTCACTAGGGCTGGCTACTAACTGTTCCAATTGAAGCTATTATTATTTTATAACCAAAGTATATTTTTATACTAGGGCTTGTACCATTAGGGAAGAAACAATGTGAGCAATTCCTCATGTCAACACAAAATACCTCTGCGTGCAAACACTCCAGCATTTAGACCACAACACCCCCCAAGAAAGAAATTGTAGGATGCCTCAGCACATTCCCTATATAGTTCTGTCATCAATTCAAAGAGTTTTTTCCCTCTACCCTCTTTACCATTTTACAGAGAAAATGCCATGTTACCTTCCTACAGACACACTTGGCTTTCTACTACCCCTTCTCATATCCAACTCTTGTGCTTCAGGTTCCAAAGCGAAGCCATCTTAGCCAAACTAAAACTGGTTGGTGTCAGGCAGGAATAATTCCCTCCAACACACCCCCTTGTCTTTTTGGTCTTTTCTTTTGAACAGTAAGGCCAAGAGAAGCAAACAGACTACTTTATATTTACATAGAGGTTTGTAATTTGCAAACCACCCACACATCCATGATCTCATCTGAGCCTCATAACAATCCAATGAAATAAACCTGCTCTCCCCAGTGAGGTATGCCTACTCCACAGGACTGTTACTGGGATAGCACATCATGAGCACACACTAGGTGCTGGCTGCTAGAGACATCTGCTATAGTCTGAATGCCTCCCCAAAATTCATAGGTTGAAATGCTCACCCCCAAAGATAATGGCAGTAGGAGATCAGGCCTTTGGGAGGTGATTAGGTCATCAAAGCAAAGCTCTTGTGAATGGGATTAGTGTCCTTATAAAGAAGACAGAGAGAGACCCTTCCCTTCTACCATGTCAGATTAAGTAAGAAAAAGCTGTCTGTGAACCAGAAAGCAGGCCCTCGCCGGACTGAATCTGGTGGTGCCTTGAACTTGGACTTCCCAGCCTCCAGAACTGTGAGAAATAAACTTCTGTGGTTTATAAGCTAACTAGTCTATGGTATTTTGTTTTAGCAGCCCTAATGGACTAAGACAGCATTAAACATAGTAAACATTATTTTACCCATTTTATGAGTGAGAAAGTGAGGCTTGGAAGTTGGACAGTTGATTGCAGGCAACTAGGCCTCTAGGGATCTAAAGCACGCTGTGAAGGTAGAAAGCCTGGTACGGGATTCTTTCCACCACCATGGCAATACAGACTCCATTTGCTTTTAAAAACTTTGTAACTATACATTTCCATGAAGGCTTAGGCACACTGATAGAAGGGAGCCTGAAGTTCCAGTCCTAGTCCCAGTTCACTGCTGGTCACACACTCAGACCTTTGTATCCCCTTCTTCATAATGAAAGCACTCACTTTTTTTTCTTTTTTTTTTTTTTTTTTTTTTGCACCAAACGAATGTCAAGCTTTCAGATGAAAGGCCCTATTACCAGTACAAAGTATCATTTAATTACACTGCTGATCCAGCTCCAGTTATCTGCTTCCCAGCTCCTAACTCCCACTGGGCAGATTCTGAAACTGCATAGGAGATTAAGTCAAGAGAGGAGAACAGGAGAGACATTCTCTCCTTGAACTTTCTTAAATGGAAGAGAGGGGGGCAAAAATGAAAAGAAAGGCCTATTTTCCAAGGAGGAGGCTGGGGCAATGATCTTTCCATTAGGCAGACCTGCATAAGAATCTATAGATTATTTAACGCCGGGGGTGGCTGTGGAGTGAAATAAAGGAAGCTTTGTGCAATGCCAGCCACAGCTCCCTCAGCTCTCCCCACAGTCAGGCATTTCACCCAACCCTTTAAATCATCAAGCTCTAATGCACCCCATCTGTGTACCGGCCTGAGCCAATGAAACTGAAGCCTGTGCTGACTTTGGCCTGGACTTGTGAATGAGCCTTTCTGCCCCAAAAGGGACAGGAAGGACATGAGGCCAACAAAGTATTTTTTTTCTCATTACTTGTCTTCTCCAAGGCTCAACCTCCATCTATTCATTTATCATTTACTGAGCTCTTGCCATGGGTCAGGTTCTGACCCCGAGATGTAAAGCAGATATAGGCCATGCCCAAGGACGTATAAGAAAGAGCTCAGGAGAAAGAGGAGGGAGGTGTAGGAGGAGGGAGGTGAAGGAGAATGGACACTCTTGGCTAAGGCACAGAGCCCTGAAACACCCATACCTGCATATTCAGGGAATGTGGCTTGGTTCCGAGTGGCTGAAACAAAGTGAAGAGCTGGCTGGAGACCTAACAAAAAAGCCAGACTCTGCCAAATTGTCAAAGGCCTTGTATACCAGGCCAAAGAGGTAAGACATAAATTCTGAAGGCCACTACCATCTCCACATACTCAACTTCTGCCCATCTTACAGGGCCCACATCAAAGAACCATCTCCTCCAGCAATCCCTCCTGAACACCCACTCAAAGTAATCACTCTTCTCTGAACCTCTGATTTGACATCTTGGACAAGTTTTATGAGTTTCAGCTTCTTCATCCGCATAAAGTATGACTCATGTCACCTACCTTAAAGACTTCATATGAAGGTTAAGATAACATTTATCAAGTGTCAAGTTGCAGTTTTTAGTACATAGAGGGTGCTAAAATACCTTATTGGTACCTCAATTTCTTATGATACATAGCATTGCTTCCTTGTATTAAAAAAATGATGCCTTGGCTTCCCCAGTAGATACAGGCAGATAATTTCTCTGGAGATTTCCAAAGGAAAAAAAAAAACAACAACAACTCACAATTCCCCTACAACTTTGCAAACCCAATTCCAACGTCCAAGAGACCAACTCCTCTCTTCTCTCACTGACACCTCCACACACTCAAACTTCCAGACTCACGGGGTTCCCCAAAATTCAAAGGGAAGCTGAGAAGGAAGCTAAAGGCTGGCTGAAACATAAGCAGCATAAAGGAGAGGAATTAGCAGAACTGTAAAGAAAGGAAAGTGGGGCAGATTCACAAGTCTGGCCAGAGGATAGGACTCTAAGGAGCTGTACACTTCAAGCTCTGTGGTCACCTTAAACCCTGGAATAGGCTAGAACGAGGGATTCAGTCCTCAGGCCCGATTTGAAAAGCCTCACTACTACAGATGTGGTTGTTTGGGCAGCTTTCTTCACCTCCTAGGTCAAATCAGCCAGCCGGAGGGGACTGTTCTACAAGAGCTGACTAGATCCTTCATTCCTCTCTGGCTGGGGCTACCAAACCAGAGGCAAAGAAAGCAACAGCTACCTTTTCCAGCAGGTCTTGTAAACAGATGAGGAACACTGATTTTAAAACAAAACAAATAACTTCGTCTGGGTCTGCGTAAAGATGGGTTGGTTTTTTTTTTTTTTTACTTTAATGGCGTGAAGTCCAGGTTCTGGGTAAAGATGCTTTTGTAAGGGAAAAGTCTCCCATGATCTCTTTCTCTGTCATGCAGCCTAGTAAAACCTGTTTCTCTTCCCCTGGGAATCTAGGGCCAGGAGGGAAGCAGTTCCCCTGAGAATGCTGCCTGAAGGATACATTTCCTGAACCGCACAACTGGCATGTTGGTTTATTTACTTATTAATAATCCCCCGGCCCCAACTTTAGAAAGCAGCTGCCTAAGCACCTCAGGAAAAACAGGGTTCCATTCTTCTGATCATGATCAAATGTCATGCCATATTACCTCATGTATAAGCCCTAACAGCCCCCACAGGCCAGAAGGTCAGCTCTTCAACAAGCCACTTTTGGTCCCTGCCAAAGGCCACCCATTTTAATAATTCCACAGTCTCACAACTTCCTGGGGGCTCTCTCATCTTGCTAAGGAACCCCTCTTACAAGACATCCCCCTGCTTTCTTAGAATTCACCTTCTGAGCAGGGAGCACTCTTCACTCTTCGTCCGCCAACCTAAACCAAGCAGGCTGAGAACAAGGCTCCCATCAATCCCCAGCCCCTCCCTTCTCTGGCCTGCAAGCTGCCAGCTCCCAAAGCCTCCAACAAGGATGACACCTCATTTCCAAAATAACAAATTAAACGACTACTCTGTCCCTCCAACTCAGAGTTTTTCTCAGTTGAGTGAGACGGTCACGTGGGTCAGCCCTCCCTGTACAAAGATGGATTACAAATATTCTTGAGAGAGCCTGTAAACCTCTGCAACCTCAGGAGCACTAAGCGCCCTCCCCGGGGTAGGCAAGGAAGGCCTGCTGGAAATGTGTACCTTGGAAATTAGTTCATCATGATTGGCCAAGTGAGCTCTGCAGTGAATGCAGCTGTAGGTCCGGTGGCAGGAGGGCAGATATGCCTGGAAAGTCTTCGATCTTGTCATCTTCACCATTGGCGCTGCTGAGCGTGGGGTGAATTCTGGGGCAGCCCACGAGGCACTCCCACAGGATGGGTCGCACGGGAAACACCGGAAGACACAGGTAAAGGCCGTGGTTTGGCAGCGGGTGGGTGTGGCAGGCTCCACACACTGGTGATGTCTTCGGCAGAAGAACCCTCACACAGAGGTCTAGGGCTAGTTCTCAGCAGCCTGTAACATCAAGGGAAGAGGACTAACATTGGCTGATGGAGCAGGGCTCCCTACAAAGCAAGCAGAATCCAACTGCCACCCATGAAGAAGGCAACACTTACAGGATCAAATGACCCACTGCTCTGTTCCTTCTTTCGTGCCCAAGATACCCAATGAATGAGAAAGAAACCACTGGAGACTCCAGTCTGGCTGCTTTTCTGGAGTGGGAAGTTCAGTATCACCCCAGCAGTTTCATTAGACACCCAGCACATGCATTACCATCATTCCCAGGCAGCCCTAGATAATGTCAGCCTTGAAGATGTGCTACCACCTACAGCCCCAGGGAGAGGACTCCTCAGGGACCCCCTCTCCTGAGCCAACCAAGGCGAGTGGTTAAAGGAGAAGGGAAAGTTCAGCCTCTAGAGGTTCACCACATCCAACAGTCACACTTGGGTTTCTCATCCATTGCCAGATGTTGAGAGTCCAAGGCTTGAAGCCATCACCTGCAGAGGCAGCAAACCCCACACCCCAGCCTTTGCTTTACAGATTGAGCATGGGATATAAAGGATCAAGTTCCCAATCAGCAGGATCCCTAGTGGTAAGCCAGCTCTTTCAGAAGAAGTGATTCTCTTTACAACACACCTCACTCAGAAGTAAATATTCAGTACATTTTTTTTTTTAAACCAAATGAATGAAATCAATGGCATAATCAGAATCCTGCATCTAAAATTCACAGTAACAGTGAATTTTACCAGAATTTCACCCAGCCCTTAGACTTTCCATTACTCATCCCATAGGACCATACATCTTTTCTACCACAGCCTCAGCTCTTTTACTGGGAACTAAGGACACTGAGAAAGCGAGGTGGCTCCCAAGGTAACTAAGTGAGCAGCAAGGTCCAAATAAAGGTCTGAAGGCAGGGCCACGAGGTCTAAGACTCCCCCTCTGCTTCTCTGTGGCTCACCTGCCTGAGGCTTCCGCACCTGCTTCCCCTGGGCTTCACTAATAGGGGTGGTGTTTCCACTTGCCTACCTCCCAGGAGAGTGAGGAGTGTTAATTAACACCTGCGTCATGCTTTGAAGATAAAATTAAAAATTATTTAGGGAGATGGGGAAGGAAGACAAACAAAATCAGATCTTCCTGGCTGGACTACGTCTGGGATCCATCTGGATCTTTAGAGAAAGCCTGCAAATCATCGTCCTCTTTTTCCTCTAAACCTCCCTGGAACCAAATCTTCTAAAGCGAAGGTGCCGTCTTCCCTGGAATCCTTCCCACCAAAGCAGTCACTGAGGCCGCCATACTTCTGGGACACTTTATATCTTTCCTGAGTGGCCAACATCACTAACTAGCACTAGGCTGAAGGACAATATCAGTCACCACCCCTTAACCCACAGTGAGAGCACTTCTTTTCTGCAGCCCTGAGCCAAGGAGGCTCCACATGCAAAGCGACCAATTATATGTGAGCTATCTGACTGTTGAAGGGATTCAGACCTTCGGGGGGCCAACATATGATGTCGCCCCTGCTCAGTCTCCCACCTCTAGTTTTAAAGATGTAAAATCAGGTTATAGTGAATATTACAGCAACACTTGAAGGAAATGGAAGTGGGAAATAATTCTCTCGGCTTTGCCTCAGAGTTAGGTCTGGCCATCACAGGAGACAGGATGAAAGATACATAAACTTTTGGATCCAGAACCCCTTCATCACACCCTGGGCACACTCTGGGTAGCAGGTAAGATGAATGACAAAACAGCCCACAGAAGGCCAATGCTGTTGGGTGCCAGAGTGTTACAGGTAGAAAGGTGGTAGAGCCAAGTACCCTGCTTGGAGTTTCCTGAAATACCTCAACCTTTCTTTTTCTTTCTTTTTGAGACAGAGTCTCACTCTGTCTTCCAGGATGGAGTACAGTGGCATGATCCTGGCTCATGGCAACCTCCGCCTCCCAGGTTCAAGCAGTCCTCCTGCCTTAGCCTTCCACGTACCTAGAATTACAGGCGCCCACCACCACGCCTGGCTAATTTTTGCATTTTTAGTAGAGACGGGGTTTCACCACGTTGGCCAGACTGGTCTTGAACTCCTGACATCAGGTGATCAACCCACCTCAGCCTCCCAAAGTGCTGGCATTATAGGTGTGAGCCACCGCCACCTGGCCCTTCAACCTTTCTAATACTCCTGTTCCATTTCAGGATAGACAGCACGTCCAGGAAAGGAAGGGGTGGTGAGTTAGGGTAAGGAAATAGGAAAGACAGGCAGGAGAAAACAAGCAGTAGGCTTCCCCCAGGCCAAATGCTGCCCGCTGGGGAGCACACAGAGCACCAGACCCATCGGTCTTACAAAAACACAGAGGGGAGAAAAAGAAACAATGACCCTGGCTGCCAGGCTGAGTTTAGAGAGCAGATACAGAGTCTGTTTTCTTATACATGCAGACAGCTTCTAAATTATGCATTTCCCCAGAGTAGAATTATTTCTTCTCTCACTTCTCCTCTGAAGGAAACCCCCCAAAAAAGTTTACAGGTAGAAGTTTCTGGTTATGCTCAGCTTCAAATCTGAATCCTGAAACTTATTCAAAGCTACCTTCTGTGGAATAAGCATTTCTTGTTTGTATTAAATGTGAGTGTGTCACATACAAACACACACGTGTATGCACATTCCATCCTCACCACAGCTCTGAACCTAAAAAGACAAGAGAAAAATCTACCACATAAGCAACGGCCCAGGCTGTCTGGTGCTAGAAAGGCTCTGGAAGGCCTAGACAAGAAGCCTTACATTTTGCTGTGGCAGGGTCACTCTGCTCCCCATTGCTCTTAAATATGAATAAACAGGCATCCTACAGAGGGACTCCTTTCCTAAGAAGAAAAAAGGAAAAGCCAGATGTGGTGGCTCACACCTATAATCCTAGCACTTTGGAACAGGAGGATTGCTTGGGCCCAAGAGTTCAAGACCAGCCTGGACAACACGGCAAGACCTCTACAAAAAATTTAAAATTAGCCAGGCATGGTGGCACGCGCCTGTGATCCCAGCTACTTGAGAGGCTGAGGCGGGAGGATTACTTGAGTGCAGGAGGTTGAGGCTGCAGTGCACAGTGTTCACTCCAACTGCATTCCAACCTGTGTGACAGAGCATTAAAAAAAAAAAAAAGAAAAGAAAAAGAAAGGGAAGAAAAAGTGGCTTGCTGAAATATCAATCTTGTCCAACTGGTACAGGACAAACTAGAAGAAACGAGAGGAGGTAAGTAGAAAGCAAGGAGAAGCAGGATCAAGAAAGGCCTGTAAGGCCAGGCACAGTGGTTCATGCCTGTAATCCCAGCACTTCGGGAGGCTGAGGCGGGCGGATCACGAGGTCAAGAGATTGAGACCATCCTGGCCAATATGGTGAAACTCTGTCTCTACTGAAAATACAAAAATTAGCCAGGCATGGTGGCGTGTGCCTGTAGTCCCAGCTACTCGGGAGACTGAGGCAGGAGAATCGCCTGAACCTAGGAGGTGGAGGTTGCAGTGAGCCGAGATTGCACCACTGCACTCCAGTCTGGTGACAGTGCGAGATTCTGTCTCAAAACAAAACAAAAAAAAGTCCGGCCTGTGGGGGCCGGGCAAGGTGGTCACGCCTGTAATCCAGACACTTTGGGAGGCCAAGGCAGCAGATCATTTGAGGTCAGGAGTTTGAGACCAACCTGGCCAACATGGTGAAACCCCGTTTCCACTAAAAATACAAAAATTAGCCAGGCATGGTGGCGCATGCCTGTAGTCCCAGCTGTAGTCCCAGCTACTCGGGAGGCTGAGGCAGGAGAATCACTTGAGCCTGGGAGGCGGAGGTTGCAGCCTGGACGACAGAGTCCGTCTCAACAAAAAAAAAAAAAAGAAAAAGAAAAGAAAGGCCTGTGGGCTGAGAAAGGGGAGGGCAGGCTGCATGACAGGAACAAGCTGAGAGGTGGGGACCAAAAAAATCAACATCTGCACTGTCTTTTTCCCTTTTAAGCAAAAATTTTAAAAGCCTCTTTGAGTCAATTCTTAGGAAAGAAAATTGATTTTTTTTTTTTAAAGGAAGAAATTAAGAGTATGGAGCTTCACTCATCATTCTAATTTCTGGATTTTAGCCCCTGTTAATGGGGCAACAGGGTCCATGGGGCTTCATGAGTCCAACACAGAACATAACTGTGGAGTCCAAATTGATTTCCAACAATCATCAAATGAGCTTAATATTTAAAAGCCTCGGGGCACATGTGCAAATTAAACACCATTTTAAGTGAACTAATAATCCATCACAGTGGAAATTAAAGGAAGATTTGCCGCCACCCCTAGCTAGCTTACACTGAGCAGCACAGAAAGAAAATATGTGAGATATTATGATTAAAAACAAAGATCTTCGATACACCACTTCGAGAGACAAATGCACAGGGAGCACAGGCCAACCTGGCCAGCCCCCACCCCCCGCCGCCTCCCCGGCCAACAGGCCTTCCCCACAAGGGAGTAACTGCCACTGGAACTCAAAACAGAACCTTCTGAGTGCCACCAGGATGGAGGGGCGGGAGGTGGGACGCTCTTGTTAAGCCACAAAGGAACGTGAGGAATGATGTGGAAGCAAGGCTGGACCACCACATGCCGAGCCACGGAAACTGACCTGAGAAGTGGGACTCTCTACAGGAAGGAATTCCTCCAGACACGGGACAAGGCTGGCCCCAAGGCATGCCTCTGTGTTGTTGTTTCTATGGGGTGTCTGAGAGGAGGTGAAGACTGGAAAAGAAGTGGGCTCTGGACTCACACAAACCAGTTCTGCTCCTTTCTAGCTGCATGACTTCTGGCAACTTACGAAACCACTCCAACCCTCAGCTTCCCCATCTCTAATAAGACCAACCTCCACAGGAGTTCTAGGTGTTAAGTGAGATGATCTCAGTGCTTACACAGAGCTGGCGCACAATACACACCAAAATTGTATCTATTATTTTTAATGGCCAACGGGGGGAAAAAACAGATGCTGCTGCTTAAAAAAAAAAAAAAAAGAAAAAGAAAAAGGAGAAGGCCTGAGAGTTCAGACAGACATGGAGTTTGGGGTCCTTTGGGAACATCCTATTTTTCCTCTTTCCTACTTATGTTGAACCTGATGCCTGTGGGTAGCCAAATTCCAGCCTGCCCCTTCCATTAGGATCCTTTAACTTGTCTTCAAGCATCTCTTTGAGATGGTACCACTAGGACATCTCCCCAAATCTAGAATTCTCTTTTAGAGATGAGACAAGGTGGCAATAATATTGGAGGAACCACAGGCATGCATTAGTATTGAGGTCCTTCTAGGAGGTGCTTCCTCAGTGGCCATGCTCTCAACAGCCCGAAGGTAAGCCTCTCTGACTTACACAGCCCTGGCAGGCCTTTGGGCCTCTTTCCCCCTCAAATCCACCCACTGCATGCCAGCCAGTGTTGTCTATTTAAAAAGGAGATCTGACCATGTCATCACTCTCAAAGTTTTCAGAAAGGCAACACAGAGCAGTGGTTAAAAAGACAGGACCGGCTGGACACAGTGGTTCACGTCGGTAATCCCAACACTTTGGGAGGCTGAGGCAGAAGGACTGCTTAAGGCCAGGAGTATGAGACTAGCTTGGGCAACATAGTGAAACCCTAAAAAGAAAAAAGAAAAAAAAAAAAAAAGGACCTGGAACTAGTTTCAAATCTCAGCTCTGTCATTTACTAGCTGTGTGACCTGGGACAAATTACCTAACCTCTCTGGACCTCACTTTCCTCACAAAAAATAGAGACAATAATATCTACTTCACAGGGCTCACGTGAGGATGAAGTAAGTTTGTAGAAAAGTACTCAGCATATGTGCCTGGCATGTAGTAACCATATAATACATTCCAGGTGTGTATTACCACTGATGCCCACGCATAGCTTCAGACTCATCTCATCCTCTATACCTTATCCTCCATCTCAATTTATTGACATGACATTTAAGAGTCTACCATGTGTCAGAAACTCTCTTAGGAGGCATTTGGCAACTTGTACCACTCCTTGTAGGTCCCCTCAATACACCACGCTTGCACTTTACACTTCCATGGTTTTGCTGATGCCATTCCTTCAGGCTGATGCAACCTTTCCATCTCTCCTCACAAGGCCCTTACTTGTCCATTGAAACTCAGCTCAAAATGTCACCTCAACACTGGGCTTAGTGGCCTCTCCTGTGCTCACCTCCATCTTAACCCTACTGAAATTCAAATTACCCTTTTCTGCCTCTGTATCCTCTACTAGAGGTAGGCTCCTAGAGTCATCTTTGTACCCCATGAACTCAGCAGCGCAGGACACACAGTAGAGGCTAAACGCCATCACTGAACTGAACCTCTTCTGCTTCCCATTGGCTGCTCACTGGACAGGTCCACCTACCTGCACAGGTAGCACATGTGATGAGGCCCCTCCCTCCCTCTCCAAGCAAGGAGGAAGGAGGCGAACTTACTCTGCGTCCCCAGACTCCATCTAACCCAATTCTCTCCTCACCACCTCCACTCCCATCCCGTGCTGTGATGCCCAGGAAAACCACAATTCCTGGGTGCCACCCGAAGGCCTGTCATTGGCATCCATGCCTATTCTTTACATTGCTGGTCTAGGTTTAAAAACACACAAATTAAAAACTCTTAGAAAGACTGAAAGGGACCTTGTGCTAACTTTAAGGACAGGAGGGTAGGAATGTGACTAAGTAGCCATAGCCTGTCCCAACATCTGTGAAGAATGAAAGTAGCCCTGGCTGGAGGCACTAAATGGTGGTGGCGGCAGAAAGGAGGAGGCAAGCCACTTCAGGGAGTGGGAGACAGAAAAGAGAGAGGTGGAATCGCAAGGAAGGCCTTTATACTGGGAGAGTTGTCCTCCTTCCCCATCCTACTCTCCCAAAAATCCTGAGCCTAGAGCAGAGAGCACAGAGACACCTGTGCCCGCCCAATGAGAGAGGTGGGCAGCAGTGTTGCCCAGTGGTTAAGAGTGCAGGATCTAGAGGTGGGTGGACTTGGATTTCGTCTTGGTTCTTCTCACCAGCTACATTACCACTGGGCAAATTGCCTGAAAGGAGATAATAGTGCCTACCTCCTGCAGGAGACAGAAGGATCAAATGAGATAACGCAATTGGAGTATTCAGCACAGCACCCAGCACATGGTTAATACTCAATAATCCTGATTAGCTACAGTCGCCCTTACCAGTGAGGGAGAAAAAGCACAGG
The DNA here is from genome assembly GCF_006542625.1 of Nomascus leucogenys. NCBI lineage: Eukaryota > Metazoa > Chordata > Mammalia > Primates > Hylobatidae > Nomascus > Nomascus leucogenys. Next base: position 8,888,270 of record NC_044394.1, on the reverse strand, counting down.
AATTGTTCCTATTCACAGGACCAAAAGGAACAGCGCTCCTGTCCCCTAGGTTGACTCACGGTGGTTAGGAGGTTAGGGCCTAAACTAATCGACTTAAAGGTACATTGTGGTTTAAGTAGGCTTCTGTGGCTTAGCTGGGGACCTGATATTATTGCTGTCATTCCTAACACAGACCACTCCATCACTTACTGTATTGAAAAAGTTATCTCTGTGGTCTACACTGACTCTACTAATCTCAGGATGGGGCCACTGCTAAAACTTCTCTGAAAATCCTCTATTAAAGCTGCCAAGGAGCTGATACGCAAGGCCCACAGGAAAATCATCATTTTCTAGGCACCTCTTTTACAGCACTGGAACCAGGTAGGACTTCAAATCCATCCACCTGGTAATAAAAACCAGCTTGGATACTCAAGAAACCATGCTCCTTCATAAACAAAATCAACCATTCATCTCAACCCTGGATGCAGGGTCTAGTGTTGGTTTCGGGGGGTTATACGTCAGATGATAATCCTACATGATCTCTAGAATTCTTTCAGCCTTTAAAGTCCTGGTTCCATGTAGTAGTGATGCTCTGCCTGCCGAATCCTGCCTCAGGAGAAAGTATCCCTCTGTCAACCTTCAAAACGCCCCATCAGGTCAGTGGCGGCATTAGATTCTCATAGGAGTGCGAACCCTATTGTGAACTGTGCATGCCAGGGATCTAGGTTGTGCACTCCTTATGAGAATCTAACTAATGCCTGATGAGCTGAGGTGGAACAGTTTCATCCCAAAACCATTCCCCACATCCATGGAAAAATTGTCTTCCACAAAACTGGTCCCTGGTGCCAAAAGGTTGGGGACCACTGCTCTAGAGGAATGGAAGAGCTACAGAGCCTTCTGGCAATGCTTCGTGAATATCATTTATCATAACTAGGATTTTGAGTAACAAAAATACGGGCAGTCTCCAACATGCCAAGTCCAAACACTAATACTTTTTTTTTGAGACAGAGTCTTGCCCTGTCACCCAGGCTGGAGTGCAGTGGCGTGATTTTGGCTCACTGCAACTGCTGCCTCCCAGGTTCAAGCGATTCTCCTGCCTCACCCTCCCGGGTAGCTGGGATTACAGGCGTGTACCACCATTGCTGGTTAATTTTTATATTTTTAGTAGAGACAGGGTTCGCCAAGTTGGCCAGGCTGGTCTTGAACTCCTGAACTCAGGTGGTCCACCTGCCTCAGCCTCCCAAAGTGCTGGGATTACAGGTGTGAGCCACAAACACTAATACTTTTGAATGCTAACACTATTTGGCCTTGGTGCTGCCTTCAGTTGCTTTCATCTGAAACGCTCCTTAATGGGCTTTACTGTATTTCTCTGGATTCTTCTTCTACCTCTGTTTGAGCCTCAATCTCCCTGGCTGTTCTCCTTCCATCGTTCTTGACAGTGCTTCTGCCATGTGCCTCTGACTTCTTGTTCCTTTGGGCCTTCTTACCCACACCCTCTTCAAGCCTTCTAAACCTGTGCCTTCTACTCCTGAACCCTTGACCCATTTATAAAGGATGTCTCCACGCTGGGCACAGTGGCTCATGCCTGTAATCCCAGCACTTTGGGAGGCTGAGGTGGAAGGATCATTTGAGCCCAAGAGTTCAAGACCAGCCTAGGCAACATAGTGAGACTCCCATCACCTTCATTCCTGTTCCTGCTTCCAGTTGCCCAAGCAAGAAACACCCTTTACGCTCTCCCTTCTGTCATACTTCATTTGTCCCCTAGATAGTTGGTTCCGCTTCTTAGATGCACCCTCCCATTGCCACCCTCAGTCACCAGCAGCAGCACTGTGAACCCCATCCTCTCTCATCCTGGACTACTGCGACAGCTTCCCACAGGTCTCCCTGACTCAGCTCTTCCCTCTCCAGCCCATTCTAGAATTCTGTTTATAAAACACAACCTGATCACACACTTTCACATTTCAAAACCTCCAGTGGTTTCCTAGTAGCTTACAGGACATGATCCAACCCTTCAGGTGGCACCAAGTGCCTGGGCCCAACTCTCCTTATATTGTCATCACCTCCCCACCCCACTCCAAACCTGTTTCCTACAGATCAAACTCAGTCGTTATCCTGTGCTCCTTACATTATTCCAGCTCCTATAATGCCTTACCCTACCTTCTCTGCCTACCTTATTCGTTAAGGGATGAGTAAATGCCTGCTCATCCCTTGATACTCAGCTCCAGTAGGACCCTAGCAGAGCTGGTGGTCCCTTCTCCCAGCACACAAGAAACTTAATTTTTCTCTGGAATGGCATTTTATCACACTGGTCATGAGTCTCTATCCCCATCAGACTGGGAACTTCTTGCAGTCAAAGGTCCAGCCTTCCAGATCCCTCCAATCCCACCCCCAGTAGTGTCTATAGGACTCTCAGCTCCAGCATACTGGAGATCCTTGATAAATGTTAACTGAGTAAAATGAATGGCCATCAGTGAAACCACACCGCCACGTAAAGCTGGTATTTTTTAAATCGCCTTAGTTTGCCACTATCCAGTACATTTAAAATATCCAATCTGGGCATTACATGGGACTCACACACCACTAACGCTCTACAAAGTTAAAAAGCCAGTAAACTCTTGTGATGCCAACTCATTTGGGCCGGCAGATAGAGTCTGAAACTCAGTAGGGCCATGAAATTACCCGGATGAGCCACACCACACGAGCCTCTGATGCTTTTACCTGGCTGCTGTCTGACAGCAGAAACGTTTCCTGCTCTGCCCTTCACACAGTCTGTGCATGCTCCCTTGGGTTAGCTTCCCAAGTGACTCTCCCAGGCGGGTAGGGACTTCTAGACCCCTAGTGAAACCCTTAGAGTTCCAACCTAGGAGTTTTCTTCCAAGGTGGTCCCCACAAGACCCCCAGGACAGTCTGAGCTGCTACCCCAGGCAAGAATGAGTCACAAAAAAATGAAGTGTCAGACTTGATTCAGGCCAAGAAGGCGAGGGATCCCTCAACCCTGCCTTGACTATGCAGACAGCCAAATGTGCCCTTTGCCTCCAGCCCCAAGAGACTGCCGCCCTTCAACACCAGTACCTTCCTTTTGTATTTGATCATGCTCAGAGATGATAATCCTGGTTAAAACAAAACAAATAGATTTTTCCCATGATCTGTGACCCAGAGAAAAATCTGGTCTATCTCTGTCCCCAGATAGGGCTATACTTAAAGTATAATGAAAAACAGCCATTTACAAGATCTATGAAGAAAACAAGGTCTTGGAAAATAGGGTAAGAGATACAGCCTATCTTCAGAAGTTACTGCACCGGGGAACCCTCCCCTTGGCCTCGTCCAGCCCCAACTAAGTCAGGCTCCCCTATGCCACACATATAGCACTATCCGCAGCTGTACTTTTACTGAGGTGATTATTTGATTGTCATCTGTGTTTCCCACACTCAAATATCTGCTGAATACATGAATGTGTTGTAGACTCTGGGCACTGTGTGACCTTGATTTCTGTTTAAACTGCTGGTCCCCCAGGGCACAGTTGGGGCCCCAATTAGCTACAAACCACCCATCCTAAATCTGTCAATACAATTCTGTTGTTCAGCTGTCAGCATGCCTTTGGCTTTCTGACTTTAATCTCCCAATTCAAATAAACCCAAAACTCTAGACTCTGACATCTGTGGCTGGGCTCCCTGCCTTTCCGCAATTGGAATTTGGAAATTGAACTTTTTAAAAACTGAAGAGCAAAAAAGGGAAGAGGCACTTTCAAAAGGTTGCTTGTATGTCTAAAGACCCAGCCATTGCCAGCCTAAAGTTGGAAGTTATTTTGTTCTGGGAATTATTAAACTGTCATCCAGTGGTGCCATTTACTGAGGGAGAGGAAAGGGGTTGGGGTGGGGAAGGGAGGAGACTCAACTCTACAGCACATTTCTGGGTTTCTTCTCTGAATGGGAATGGCAGATAGATTTTAACAAGAATCGAAGTCCCTGTCCTCCTTCCACCCTCCTCCTTAAAAGTGCTTCCACCACGTGCCTCTGATCCTTTGAGGCCCAGCAAATGCACGCAGCCTGTTTACCTTTTTAATGTAACTTTTTTTTTTTCCGGAGACGTTGTTTCGCACTTGTTGCCCACGCTGAGTGCAATGGCGCAATCTGGCTCACTGCAACCTGTGCCTCCCAGGTAGCTGGGATTGTAGGCACCCGCCACCACACCCAGCTAGATTTTGTATTTTTAGTAGAGACGGGGTTTCACCATGTTGGCCAAACTGGTCTGGAACTCCTGACCTCAGGAGATGCACCCGTCTTGGCCTCCCAAAGTGCTGGGGATTACAGGCATGAGTCACCACGCCCGGCCTTTTTTTTTTTTTTTTTTTTTTTTTTGAGACGCAGTCTCGCTCTGTAGCCCAGGCTGGAGTGCTGTGGTTCGATCTCCGCTCACTGCACGCTCTGCCTCCTGGGTTCAAGCGATTCTCCTGCCTCTGCCTCATCCTGCCTCAGTCAGGATGGTTTCCGCCCACCTTGGCCTCCCAAAGTGCTGGGATTACAGGTGTGAGCCACCGCGCCCGGCCACCTTAATTTTTTAAAGTTCCGCAAAACGGCCGGGTGCGGTGGCTCATGCCTGTAATCCCAATACTTTGAGATGCTGAGGTGGGCAGATAGCCTGAGGTCAGGTGTTCCAGACCAGCCTGGCCAACATGGCGAAACCCCGTCTCTACTAAAAATACAAAAATAAGCCAGGCGTGGTGGCACACGCCTGTAATCCCAGCTACTTGGGAGGGTGAGGCAGGGGAATCACTTGAACCCGGGAGGCTGAGGTTGCAGTGACCGAGATAGCGCCACTGCACTCCAGGCTGGGCGACAGAGCAAGACATCGCCATTTCAAAAAAAAAAAAAGTTCGGCCGGGTGCGGTGGCTCATGCCTGTAATCCCAGCACTTTGAGAGGCAAATCACGAGGTCAGGAGTTCGAGACCATCCTGGCTAACACGGTGAAACCCCGTCTCTACTAAAAGTACAAAAAATTAGCCGGGCGAGGTGGCAGGCGCCTGTAGTCCCAGCTACTCGGGAGGCCGAGTCAGGAGAATGGCGTGAACCCGGAGGGCAGAGCCTGCAGTGAACCGAGATCGCACCACTGCACTCCAGCCTGGGCGACAGAGCAAGACTCTGTCTCAAAAAAAAAAAAAGAAAAAAAGTTCCAGCTGGGCACGGTGGCTCACGCCTGTAATCCCAGCACTTTGGGAGGCCAAGGCCGGTGGATCGCCTGAGGTCAGGAGTTTGAGACCAGCCTGGCCAACGTAGTGAAACCCCATCTCTACTAAAAATACAAAAATTAGCCGGGCGTAGTGGCAGGTGCCTGTAATCCCAGCTACTCGGGAGGCTGGGGCAGGAGGATCACTTGAACCTCGGGGGCGGAGACTGCAGTGAGCTGAGATCATGCCATTGCACTCCAGCTTGGGCGACAAGAGCAAAACTCCATCTTGGAAAAAAAAAAAAAAAGTTCCGCAAAATTAGTTGTTTCTCGGTCAGACTTCCCACTAGATTGCAAACCATTCCTGGCCATGGTTAATCAGACATGAGACCATGTCTGGTTAATCACCCCTCATACGCAGCCCAAAGCTTGGCAAGAGGAGCTCAGAAAGCTCAGTAAGGCTTGGTTGGAGGAAGGTAGCGAGTGAGGGCAGTTTGGGAGGGAGGCCCTGGAACAACCGCAGATAAACCTCCAGGATTCTACAATTTATTAATTCCCTGTTATGCGTCTATGAGGGGTCATATCTCAATTAATCCTCACAACAACCCAGGGAGACAGGCATTATGATGAGGACCCCTGCTTTCCAGACACAGAAAAAGGAACAATTTGCCCAAGATCACACAATTGGAGAGGACCAAAACCAGGATTCAAATCCCCTGTCCCTTTCCAAGTAGATCCTTCCTCCCCAAACCAGCCAGAGTAGGGTCTGAGGAAGTGCATTCTCAGTCCCTGAATTCCTTCCAGAGATTCAAGCAGAATGGGAGAGTCTAAGTCAACTCAACATAATGCAAAATGAAGACGCCAAGTTCTCTCTAAACACCCTCAGACTCTCAGCTCAATGCTTCAACATTAACTTGCCGAAATGGGAGAAAACAAATGAGGGATGGGACAACAGATTAGGCACAAGAAAAAGGGAGTTTTCAGCTCTTGTTATACCTCTCTGCTAAGGAGGTACTTAGCTTTAAGGCTGCAGTTAAGCATGGGGTAACTTTTCCTCAAATCCTAACAGAAACAAAGAGCCCTGCGAGCAAAACAAACTGCAAGCCCTATTTAATTTAGGTTTATGTAATGTGCACGTTTATACCATTAACGTAACCAGTCCTGAAAGTTAATTCATTTCTCTCTTATGGTCCACTTGGCAATGGGTCAACGTAGGGAGCGACCCCCTACAGACAAAGAGCAAAGTGGTAAAAGAAGAAACAAAGAGGTGGGGGGGGAGGGGGGGCACACAGATATCCTGGATGACATGTGTGGGGCAACACAAAGGAAAAAGCAAAAATACAAAGAGCAAGGGCAAGGGTGCCAAAAGCCAAGGCTGCTTGGTAGCTCCTGCCAGAGGGATCAACCACGACCTCAGTGGTTTCCAGACCTCAGTCATGTGTGGGGTTGGCTGCTTTAGAAGAACCTGGGAAACAGTTTTTCAGGGGTTGTTACTATTTTCTTGTTTCTGTTACAAATTCCCCATCCTGAAAATTCTGATTTTGTAAGGCCTTTAGTGGGATGATGAATTCTTAAGGCAGCCAGCTTCGAGAATCCCTAGAGATAGCCTCCCCCCTGGGGACACCTATGATCTGAGGCAATTAGCCGTTGTGCAGCGCTCTTCACCCTTACTGTGAAGGCAGTCACGGTCCACTCCCATGGAGTGCTCTATCTGCAGCCATGGTCGCTGAGAACTACATCCCAGTGCCCTCTTTCCCCATCTCACCTGCTTCCTGAACATTCCCCATACACTGCCTCTTATGTTCACGCCTCGGTGCCTTTGCACAACTGTTCCCCATGGAATGTTTCTGTATGTGTAAATCCTCTTCATTCTTCACCAATCCATCTCGAAAATAGGGATCAAAATATTCCTGATGGGCAGGATCTGTTCCGTGCCTACACTTATTTGCCCCAGGTACTCCTGAACAGAATGCCTTGAGAAAACAAAAAACAAATCACTAGAAAGGTCAGTATTTTCTAGAACTAAAAATTTCATATCAGGTAAAACAAAGCCACTTTCTCTGGTGCAACTAAACTTGGTCACCGTTCACACCCAGAAGATCCTGTTTGAGCCTCAGTGGCCCCCATATGCCAACTGGATGTCAAGCCTTCCTTTCCCAGTGAGAAACAGACAAAGGAACTCCAGACACTGGAGGGTAACCTCATTTGGAGCCAGCAATCCAGTTTCGAATCAAAGCCACTCAGTCTAGACACACTGCTTTTAAGACCACAGGGGAGGGCTGACTGCTCTGTAGCTCAGGAGACCCAGGTGTTGCTGACCCATCCAGGTAATAGGAATGCAGGTGGCAGTGCTGCACCTCGCAAGCAGAATGCTGCTCTGCCTCGTTCCAGAGAGAAGGTAGACTCTGCCCAGAATGGAGACATGGGCTACTTAGGGTTTAGATGAGGAGCTGGTATTATTCCAGAATGTGCAGGAGTAGGAAGAGGCCTTGGTCTGAGAAACAGAAGGTATGGTTTATAGCTTCTGCTTTGCCCTAATTAGCACTATGTCTTAAATCAAGTCCTTTTTGTCTGTTTGAACCTCAATGTTTATATCTCTAAAATGTTAACACCTAAACAGATTTTAATGCCCAACCCAGTATATACCTAATTAATAGAAAATAAAAATTACAAGGTTAACACTAGAAAAAGCTAGGATGCAGGGCCCTACATAGTCACTAAAAGCAGGCCAAAAATTGGACTCTGTACTTCCTGGTAGCCAAAGCAAAAAGAGAAATACGATGCTATAAACTTCCAATTTCCACAAAAAAGAAAAAGCATAACAGGTTTTCAGGAGAGGCAAAGCTTTTCAGAGACACTAGGTTCTAAAATAATTTCTCCCATGAACTTCTTAAGGGGGGCATTGAATCTGTAGCTAGTCTTCAACAATATAAACCCTTATAAGAATTACAGTAACAAGTTACATAAAGCTATTTCTGACAGTGTCCTTCCATAAAGCAAAGGGCAGACACTGAAGCCCAACTCAGTAAAAATAACAATGGAGGGGCTGACATAATGCCACATGCAGATGGCCCAGCCTCATCAAGTCTAAAACCAAGCAGATAGACAACATGTCCTTCCAAAAACTTCTGTAACTGTCACTTCTTCCAGGTGGGTGTTGGGCAGCAGTCAGTTTGCGAATAGATGGTTTCTAAACTCCATTCCAGTTCAAATAGATGTAAGTGGCATTTTCAGTCTTCACTTATCTATTAAGAAGTCCTCCTCTGACCCCACCACACACTGTCCACTCCCAAATCAACGGATTGAGAATGGATTCCTCTGAGCCAGAGAGAGGGGAATCCACCTATTAATATTAGTGCTGTTATTAATAGCTAGCATTGAGTGCTTAGGTGCCAGGCTCTGTGCCTGGTTTCCCCTGCAGTCTCGTTTAATCCTCACATCAGTCCTGTGTGATGCAAACTATTATTAGCACCGTTTTAAAAATAAGGAACAAACATTTAGAGAATTTTAGTAAATTGCCAAGGTCACAGAGCTAATTATCCAGGTCTTTCTGATTCCAAAGTCCAGGCTCTTAGCCCCACATATAGTGCCTCCTGGTATTAATGAAATGTGGTTACTGATAGAAATGCTAACATCTGTTAGAAGAAAACAAACAGTGAGGCCTAGAATAAGGTTATTGGGGTACATAAGAGTTATTATTAATGACAACAGAATAACAATGGAGCTTTTGGAGCCTTTGCCAACCTATAAATGGAATAAAGGAATGAAAACTATTGTGAAAAGCAGAAATAGTGCAAGTGAAAGTAATTCTGAGAGAATACTATATTATCCCAGAAAAAGAGAATTATCTTTTCCTCTTCTCTTAAAGTATATTTCCTCCTCTAGAGATTCTAAACCTTGGTTCTCTTGGTCATTCATGCATTCAACCAACAAATATTTATCCAGTGTCTACTCCACACCAAGCATTTTCAGCAGTAAGCAAGACAGAAAAGCTCTCAAGCTTCTGTGTCGGCAAACAAGTAGATGATATATTTCCAGATGGTATTAAAGTGCTTTGAAGAAAATAAAGTAAGGGGATTAAGAGAGGCTGAGGGGCAGAGAAGGGAGGAGCTGTTCTAGGTAACTGGTCCGTCAGGAAGTAGGTCTGAGAACCAAGTGAGAGTCAGCCATGCAAAAATTTGGAGAAAGAGCCAGGCACCGTGGCTCATGCCTGTAATCCCAACACTTGTCAGAGGCTGAGGCAGGCAGATCACCTGAGCTGAGGTCAGGAGTTCAAGACCAGCCTGGACAATATGGTGAAACCCCGTCTCCACTAAAAATACAAAAATTAGCTGGGCGTGTTGGGGTGCGCCTGTCATCCCAGCTACTTGGGAGGCTGAGGCAGGAGAATCACTTGAACCAGGGAGGCAGAGGTTGCAGTGAGCAGATCACACCACTGCACTCTAGCCTGGGCAAGAGCAAGACCCTGTCTCAAAAAGAAAGAAAAGAAAAATTTGGAGAAAGCATCCTGGAAAAGAGTTACTACCAGTAGAAAAGTCCTATGACAAAAATAAGTATGGCATGTTTCAGAAACCTCAGAAAGGCGAGCTTTGCTCAAGCAGGAAGAAGCAGAGTGGACAGGGTGGGGATTGGTAAGAGATGAGGCAGAAGATGGGGGAGTAGGACAAGCCGTGTGGTGCCTACAGGGAAAGGAATTAGATTATATCTGAAGGGCAATGGGAAGCCATTGGCAAATTGGCGACAAGGGAATAGCAAATTCTGATTTACTTTTAAGCTCTCCAGTGCTATATCCACAGCTCCCAGGTAAACACTCAGGCAGTACAATACTTCACAGACTCAAGTGTATCACCTTTTGTTAAGGACAATGTCACTGAAAACTAACAACTCTAAAAAATATCTTTAGCTTGCAGGCCCTGGCTGGCTTTCCATCCTTACAGACTCAAGTTGAAAATGAAGCTTCTTCCTTTTCCAAAATTTTATACCTTTTTATGCTCAGGGGAATGCAGTTGTCAGAGCACCTAGTGGTTTGCGTGACAAACCCTAAGGAAATAATTTACAATGGGAATTGATCACATCCTCCATCTGAATCTCCCTTCAACATCTCTTCCTTCTGGCTTTTCCAATCCTGGGACATCTTATCCCTTGCCATCCTTTTGTTGCTTTCTTTTCTCCATATGCTCAAAACTAAACATTCTGAATGTGAGCTGCTTGGTCAAACTGAACATTATTAATTTTTAAATTCCCACGCTTAATGCTCCCATAAGGCACACCTTTAGCAAGAAGGGCTACAGTTGAAGTTGAATTTGGATAGAGTCCTTTTTGAAGCTAAATCGCAGCTTTCATTAATTCAAATAAATGTATCCTACCAATATGTCTGGACACAATAACTAAGAGGGAAAAATCTAACCTGAGGCTGCATCAGGTGTGTGTGTGTTTGTGACTGAAGGCAGCGATAACAGCATCAGAAACTGGATGCCTAACAAGATTCACCTGCACACAGGGACTGGGCCATCACAATGGGAAGTAACCAGAACTGGGGTAGCCCAGGAGGTATGGGAACTTGTGCCTCTTATTAAGACCCGATGGTAGACAAACTCCTGACTCCTCACCCCCCCAAATAAAAAGAGTCACCTGCCTACCTTTCCCCCAGGCTACACAGTCTGGAATACATGGATACTAAACAAAATCAACCTTTTCTTCAGCTGGCCAATTGTGAATCTCCCAGGCACAATGACTGTGTGGCTGCCTCAAAACCGTGAAAATCATTAAGACAATGAAAAATTCACGTAATCTATGAACAGCACAGCAACTCATGCAACTCATCAGCACTATTCACATCTCCAACCCCCACACCTAGAAACATCTCCTGGTACACAACACTGTGCAGCAGCCCTCAAACAGGCTGGAGTGGAGAGGGAGGGATACCAGTCTCTTAAAGCCAACTGCTTCATGGCAGTTGAGAACAAACAATACTGTGCCCTTAGACTTTTCAAAGCCTACGCTAGTGTGATTGACAGCTGAGTGATTTGGGGATTGCAGAGTATGGGGTCACATACCTGACTGCACTTCAGAGCCAAGTTAATACCTTTCATTGTTCATTGCCTCCAGTTCCCACTAGATCAGGGGCTCTTATCAAGCACCTGCATCACAATCTCATGGGTCCCCTGGTAAAAATGCAGATTCCTGTGGCCCACTGAAAATAAACATCTGCGGAGTAGCCTGACAAACTGTATTTTTAAACACTACCCAGGTCATCTTTATACACATTTAAGTTTGAGGACCTCTGCCCTAAAGCGATGCTTCTTAAACTATGGGTCAGGACCTGCTTGGTCAGGAAATCGAATTAATGGGTCATAATCAGCAGTCGATTTTTTTTTAATGAAGTAGAAAACAAAACAAAAAAAAACCTTTAAAACAGAGCACACTGCAGGGAGTAAGGGTAATTATTGTTCTCTGAGGCCGGGCGCAGTGGCTCACGCTTGTAATCCCAGCACTTTGGGAGGCCGAGGCGGGCGGATCACGAGGTCAGGAGATCGAGACCACGGTGAAACCCCATCTCTACTAAAAATACAAAAAATTAGCCGGGCGTGGTGGCGGGCGCCTGCAGTCCCAGCTACTCGGAGAGGCTGAGGCAGGAGAATGGCGTGAACCCGGGAGGCGGAGCTTGCAGTGAGCAGCCGAGATTGTGCCACTGCACTCCAGCCTGGGCGACAGAGCGAGACTCCGTCTCAAAAAAAAAAAAAAAAAAAAATTATTGTTCTCTGAAACTTATTCCAGTTACAGACCTGTATGCAGCGCAGGTCCCACTCAAAGTCTAAAAACCATGCTCCTAGAGGGAAGAAGGAAAACAGTTTTCTTGCGCATGGTGTTTATTTTCCATTTTCCACCCCTAACTCCAAGCTTCTTGATTTTGGTTCAAGCACAGAAATATCAAGACAGATGCAAGAAATGCTGTCATTGAATGCTAACCTGCGGCGGCAAAGCCCAACTGAGGAAGCGGATGAGGCTCCCACTGCACTCCTGCCTGAGATCCGATCATGGAGGTGGGGACAGGAGATGGTGCCAAGGGGGAAGTCTTCACAACTCTCCCCAGGCTGGGCCTGTTTCTGGGTAAAAGAACTTGCAGCCACTCAAAACACAGTTTAGAAGAATGAAAATGTTCCTCACCGGAGGCGAGACTCAGCCACTCACAGGCCCTGTGGCCCCCAGAGGCAGGAAAGCACAGGGGAGCAATAACCATGTGAAATCAAGTCCCACCCCAGAGTCAGTGAGGCGGTTTACTGAACTTCTTGCACCTCTAATGCTCTGTGAGGCACAGGGAAGCTGACCGCTACCCTTCTTGCCCAATGCTTTGGAACAAGGAAGAACAAGGAAGGAAGGGCAGGGAGAAAAAGACAGCTGTCTCGTTAGCTTTCAGATTCACCAAAGGCAAGGACTTACTCAAGAGCCTCCCAAGTTGCAAGGACAGCAAATCAGCAAGGAGGCCAGAAAACAAAAACCCTAGCAAAGGTTCGGAGCAGTTCCCTGGGGCCATTCACAGCGGCGGGACTGGGGGGCGGGCGAGGATGCAGCACCGCACCAAGCGGAGGAAAACAAGACACTCGCTCACCTGGCTTTTTAAACTCTCGCAGCTAAGACTGAAGGCAGAGGTGGCAATCTTCCGGACGAGAAGTCCAAAAGAACAGGTGTCCCCCACCCCCGCACGCCCCCAAGACCGGAGAAAAGCCCACCACTCTGGGAAAGACACCAGAGGAGGTCGGCGGCCAAGCAGGGTGAACTGGAAGTGGTGAAAGGTCGGGGCCGCCCCTAAGCGCCAGCTCCGGGGAGGCGCTCGCGGCAGAGGCCCCCGCGTTCCGTCGGGCAGGACCTCGCGCCCACCCCCTTGGCAAGGACACCGGGGAGGCGCCGGGACGCGGCCAGGGAGGAACTCGGCTGCGGTTACCTCGACCCCGGTCGGGGCAGACGACGCGCTCGGATAAATTTCGAGGGCGCCCAGTCTCACAGTGGAAGGCCCCCCAGGGCGGCGGGCGGCGCCCCTGAACCCAAGTGTCCCCAGGACTCTCCGAGGGAGACGCGGCGTCACAAGAGGACGGAGGGCGTCCCCAGCCCCACCCGGACCCCATGGAGTCCGAACCCGCGGGGACGACGCGGAGGAGGAAGCGGCGATCCCAGCTCCGCGCCCCCGCCCCAAACCTGGCCCCGCAGACTCGCCCAGCCGCTGGCACGCGTCTCCCACCCCGGCCGGGGGTCCCGCGCCCTTGGGCTCCCTCCACGGGCGGCCGCGGGCCCGGCAGTGTTTGTAAACAAACCGGTCACGTGGCCCGGCGGCCGCTCCCCGCCCCCGGCGCCCGCAGCCCCCACGGGGACCCCACGCGGAACCGAAGGCGCCGCACCCCCAACCCCGCGCAGGCCCGGCCGGGGGAGTCCGGGGGCCGGGGCCGGGGACCCAGAGCCCGAGCTGACAGCGCGCCCCACGCCCACGCGCGCTCGGCCCGCGCCGCACTCCGGCGCACTCACCCGGCGACAGGCAGCCTCGTCCGGCCAGCGCGGGGCTTGGCTCCGCTGGGGTGCGCAGCGGTGAAGCGCGGCCCGGCTGGGGCTCGTGCTCCCGGCGCGCTCTTAAAGCCACAGTCTCCGCCACCGCCGCGGCCGCCACTCCGCATCCCTCCGGGTCCGGGCCGGGGGCTACCCCGTGATGGACGCGCCCCCGCGCCTATCCCCTCGGCTCAGCACATAGCAACACGCCGCGGGTTGGCCGGGCGCAGCCGCAGCCCATCCGCGCGGAGCCAATCATCGGAGGACGGAACTCCGCCCCCCGCTTCCCCGACCGCCCACTCCCCCACCCCTCGGCCCGGCCCGGCCTGGGCTAGGGGAGAGCGTCTGGTTCGGGTCCCGCCCGTCCGGGCAACTTGCCGGAGGGGCAGGGACCCAGCGTGACAAAGCTGGGTGGGCTCTCAGCGCCTAGGAGGAGGCCGTTTATTTGGGTTTGGGGTTTGTCCCCAGGGCAGGGCTGGGATTCCCAGAACCTGGATTGTATTTTGGGGCGGGGGGATTTGCAGTGCTTCTTGGAGGCTCAAGACAGTCATTTCTTTCTTACGTTTTAAACCTCGCCCTAAGCCATAGCCTAAGTTACCAGAAGTGGCCCTCAGGACCCGGGGCAATTGAATTTAAAATGATAGTGCTAGTTCCACCCAGCCCACCCATGCCCTGCTCAGAAGCCAGGCATTTCCCCTCTTCTCTCTGCCCTGCTAGTAATTTCGGCGAATTAAAAGTACGAAAGGGGCTTGGAAGAATTGAAGACCGCTCTATTGCTGCTAATTTTCCATGACTTTCAGAGGCAGATGACGGTAATTAGAGTGGGATGGTCCGAGTGACCAGAGGGGAGGAGTCCACGTTCTGGGTCACTGGGGTGGTGCTTTTCAAGGAAGAGCAGGTTAAAAAATAACCTAGTGGCAGTCAGGAAACCAGGGAGGCACCAGGTGGGTGGAGTGGGGCAGTTTCCCAGCAGGAAAACAGGACAGTTTGGTAAAGAATGTTGGCACGGACAAGGTGAACAGAGCAGGTCCTGCCTTTCACTCAAGACACTAGGGTTCCGCAGTTCCTCTGGGAACTCCTCCTCCAAGGAAATTAGTGTTTTACTGTGCAGCCATCAGGATGTGCGGTGCTGCAGGAGGTGCAGCTGACTCCCCGCCTTCCACACACTGGTTTGCACGTACACCCAGAATTCTGGCTCACCTGCGTCTCCACCCAGCTGTCTTTAAAATATGCTTGGTCAACCAAATTGTATTCAGTTAATATCTATTGCATGTGAATCTAGTCCCCAAAGTTAGTAAAAACAACAAAACACCCCAAATACCTCAGTATTGTGGGGCTGACATATCAGCCTCAGATTTGCAGTTTCAGTGTAAATAGAGGCTATGTCCTGCTTCACAAGTGACTAGTTTGGAGAGTCTAAAACGGGGGGAAAAATGCTTTCAGATGAGAAGGAATCACAAACAAGAACTGTTTAGCATTTAATCCTTAATCTAAGATGTGATGGATTAGATTAGCAAGAGCTTGCTGTCTCGCCCTGATCTGCTTCTTGAGCAAGTTTCTTTGTCTCTCCAGGCCTAGGTTTCCACAGTTTAAAACGAGGAGGGTTGAAATAGGATGATCTCAAGTCCCTTCCAGCTCTGAAATTCTAAGTAGGGCCAGAAAGTCATGTTTGTTACAACGTTTCCGCAATATTGTGTGAGCTAATATTTGTGTTGCCACAACACCACTTCCTAACAGTAGATGCTGAATTAGTTTAACACCCTAGGATATTGGCATGTTATGTAACAAGACTGGTGGCTACTGTTTCTGTTTAAATAAAAGATAATGTTAGCTAAAGACGACTAGCCTGATACAGTGGTTTCAGAGGGAGCTCTGAGGACCTCTTCAGGCCTGCTGTGTGTATGCAGGGGACTGGAAGAGGCCCCAGACCTTAGGGTCAGGAGACAATAAAACCAGCCAGCCCGCCAACAACAAAAAAAGTATTAAGCCTGATCATGCCTCCTTCTAGTCAAAAAGAGCCAAGCATTTTGAGCTGGTAAAGGAGAAGGGACAGGTGAAACAATGAAGTAAGTGAAACAAAGTAATAGATGCAACTTCTCTTCTCTGAACCCAGAGAGGGGCACTTGAATTGTCCCTCAATACGTTTTCTCAGTGCCTATTATGGGCAGAATTTCCTGCTTGACTTGGATGATAGTATTCTGAAGAATCTACTGAGAGGAGAGACGCTGAGGCCAATGGAGAGTTGGTGAAATGAGACAGATGTTTATCCTGGAAAGCAAAAAGAGACGGAGAGAGAGAGAGAAATAAACAAATTTGTTCAGAGTCAGCCAAGGCTTAAACAAACAAACAAACAAAAACCCTTGCTGGTAAAAGTTTGAGAGATTCCTGGCCTCACAGACAGATTATCAGCCTGCCTTTGTAAATGGAACAGTACCTCTGTCTCCTCTGTGTGAAGCCAAATTCATTCATTCCCAGAACCTTCACGGAATTATTTTCCAGCAACCTCTCACTAATCCCATCTTCCCTCTGTTGCCATATTGGTGCTACTGCTGCTGTGAACAGAGTCACTTTTATGTGTTCACCTTACTCAACCTCTCAACCTTCACATTATTAATTAGAAATAATTAATTACATCTTCCTTCCCCTCATCCACCATCCCCCAGCTCATCAACAGGTCCTGTTAGTTTCACTTCACAAATATGTATTTGCTCTGAACACATCTGCCTCTGCTGCTGCACCCTGGTTGGAGCCACCAACATCCTCTTGCCTAGAATAAGCAACAGCTTCCCAACTGATCTCCCTGCTTCCAGCCCATTCTCTGTGCAGCAGCCAGATGGTACTTCTAAACAAACTCCTTCTGGTGGCCCACAGGCCCTAGTAACCAGGCCTGCCAACTTCTCTGGTCTTCTACCATCTGTCCTTTGCTCAAACTGCTGCAGTCAAGCTGGCCTTTTTTTCTGTTCCTCGTCCTGTTGTAGGGTGTTTGTATTTGCCATTCCCTCCACCTGGAACACCTTGCCCCCAGAAGGCTGCCTCTTCACCATTTGGTTCTGAGGTCAAATGCCGGGTGCAGTGGCTCACACCTGTAATCCCAGCACTTTGGAAGGCCAGAGCAGGCAGATCACCTGAGGTCAGGAGTTCGAGACCAGCCAGCATGGTGAAACACCGTCTCTACTAAAAATACAAAAATTAGCTGGGCATGGTGGCAGGCGCCTGTAATCCCAGCTTCTAGGGAGGCTGAGGCAGGAGAATCATTTGAACCCAGGAGGCAGAGGTTGCAGTGAGCCAAGATCACGCCACTGCACTCCAGTCTGGGAGACAGAGTGAGACTCTGTTTCAAAAAAAAAAAAAAAAGCCTCCTCCAGAGAGGACTACCCATTCATACATGCCATGCCCCCTTTCTATCATCACCCCAATTTATTTTCTTCATAATACATATCGCTCTCTCAAATCATCTTGTTCATTTTTTTGTGCTTTTTTTTTGTCCCATCCAGCTCTGAAGTGTAAACTCTGTGTAAACATCAGAGGGACCTGTCTGTCTTGCTTCCTGTTGTGTCCCCAGTGCCAAGAACAGTGACTAGCACTCAACAAATTTTTGAGTGACTATCTGAACAAATGCATGAATGTGCCTACTGCCTCCTATCTTTGTCCCTGCAGTTTCTTTCACTTGGAATATTGTTCTCTCCTTTATCCCCCTTCCCCACCCCTCAGCCCTTTCCTCTCATCCCATCTCAAATCCATTTGCCTGACGATTCAGTCCAAAGATTGGATCAAGTATCACTTCTGTGGAGGAATTTCCCTTAGCCTCCCCAGAAAAATTAATTTTCCTCTTCTTACTACCCTACATAGCACTTTACTCAGAGCTCCATTACGTCACCCCACACTCTACACTCCCAATTAAGAGTTATCAGTTATCTGTCCTCTCTGCCAGTCCTTCTTGGGCTGGAACCTTATCAGATCATCCTTGTATTTTCAGCACCTGGCACATGGTAGGCCCTCCCTAAAGGTTTATATCTGAGTTGAATCCAGTGGGAATCCAAGCAGAAATTGATAGGATCTGTTCTCAGAGTATACTGATCAACAGATAGCAGTCTTACTTTGTAGTACGATAACACTAAACTTGAAACTTTAGGCTCTTCTATATAAAAGGGACAACCTACATTTTAAAAATCACAATACAATGGAAACTTCCTGAAGGCTAGTGGCCACAGGCTCTCACACTACCATACCACCTGGGGAAATGGCCAGCTCTGCCTGTGTAGGAGGAAGAGCTGCTCCTCACAGGTCTCACCATACCCCATCCAAACCCCACTCCAGTAAAGTCCCATGACATTACATCACAGAAGAGGGCCTGATGCCATCTTCCCACAGACAGATTATGGTAACAGTGCTTTGTTTCTTTATGTACAATAAATGCTTTCTCTGATCCCTGTCCAAGTCTCTTATTTTCAGTCGTGAAAGTGGCTGATTCTGTGCCTTTCAGACTGTTAACAAGAGAGGATTGTACCTCGGGCTTCCTGAATGCTTTAACAAAACATTTGCTACCATTTATTGAGCACATATTGTGTGCAGAGCAGTTTATCTTCTATCTAGTTATATTTAATCCTCAAAGCAACCAGCAAGATAGATTTTTCCCTCATTTTAGAAAGGAGCTGATGCTATGAAATTTGAACCCTGATCCAGCTGGCTTCAAAACCTAATCATTCTTTTTCTTCTACACCATCAAAGACTAAAACTGCTTACCTTCTGTTATCCTGAAATATCCCAATTGCCTTTACAAGAAAACACCCAAAGATCAAACTACTCCACAAAGCAAAACCCTATGCCAATCTAAAATATCTGGAAGCAAGAGTGGTGAGGGCTTAGCACCTCCCTCTTAACTACAGTAAAAATCATTTATTTGGTGCTTCCTATGTTTTAGAAACAGGTATAGACATGTTACATGCATTGTTTAATTTAATCTAATATTCACAAGAACCACAGGTCTACATTTTTAAAGCATAATTCCAAAGTCTAAAAAGCTCTGAAAATCCAAAGTTAGTTTGACGTGGCTCACTCGATGGCAAACTTTATCTGACATGAGGTCATTTCTAGTCTTTGTTAATTCCACCTAGAATATCCATATGTTTCTTGTAGAAATATTAATGATTGAAAGAGTACAAACTCAGCCTGGCAAGGTGGCTAACGCCTCTAATCCCAGCACTTAGGGAGGCTGAGGCAGGCTGATCACTTGAGGCCAGGAGTTTGAAACCAGCCTGGCCAACATGGTGAAACCCTGTCTCTACTAGTAAAAATACAAAAATTAGCCAGCATGGTGGCACATGCCTGTAATCCCAGCTACTCAGGAGGCTGAAGCAGGGGAATCGCAGGAACCTGGGAGGCAGAGGCTACAGTGAGCCAAGATAGCACCACTACACTCCAGCCTGGGCGACAGAGCTAGGCTCTGTCTCTAAATAAATAAATAAATAAGTACAAACTCCCTAGCTTCTCTGTAATATGCAGTATATGAGCTGAAAGATTTGGGAATCTAAAACACATCTATCTCAGGGTTTCAAATAAGAGATTGATAACTGGCAAGTAAATGTAGGCTCAGAGAGGTTCAGTAATTTTCCCAAGGTCAGCTAGTAATGGTAATGCTAGAATTAGAAATATATGTCAGGCTGGGCATGGTGGCTCACGCCTGTAATCCCACCACTTTGGGAGGCCCAGGCGGGCAGATCACCTGAGGTCAGGAGTTCAAAACCAGTCTGGCCAACATGGTGAAACCCCGTCTCCACTAAAAACACCAAAAAAAAAAAAAAAAAAAAAAAAAAATAGCTGGGAGTGGTGGTGCATGCCTGTAATCCCAGCTGCTTGGGAGGCTGAGGCAGGAGAATCGGTTGAACCTGGGAGGTGGAGGTTGCAGTGAGCGGAGATTGCACCATTGCATTCCAGCCTGGGTGACAAGAGAAAAAACTCCATCTCAAAAAAAGAAAAAAAAAGAAAGAAAAAAAGAAATATATTTGAAACTGAAAAAAATATTTGGAGCACGTATGACAGACTAAGGGCTAATTTTTCTGAAGGAAAAGATATGAAGTGACAGTTCATGATAGAAAAACAAATAACTTGTAAAGATATGGAAAAAAGTGTTAAATCTTGTAACAAGAAAAATTAAAATTACAATGAGGTGCTATTTTAATCTGTCAAAATTGGCAAGTAATGGCGGGGCGTGGTGGCAGGCGCCTGTAGTCCCAGCTACTCGGGAGGCTGAGGCAGGAGAATCACTTAAACCCATGAGGCAGAGGTTGCAGTGAGATGAGATCGGGCCACTGCACTCCAGCCTGGGGTACATAGTGAGACTCTGTCTCAAACAAACAAACAAACAAACAAAAAATTGGCAAGTAGTAAACAGTTCAATAACACTGCTTTGGAGAAGATATGAAAAAACAGCCACTCATATATTGTTAGCAGTAAGGTAAATTGGCATAATTTATTTCTATAGAGGACAATTTGGTAATCTCTCTCAAAATTAGAGATTAAAATCTCTCAAAAATCTCAAGATTAATATATTCAGAAATTTCACTTCTAGGGATTTATTTATTTTAATTTATTTTTATTTTATATATTTTTTAGAGACGGGGCTGCCTGTGTTGCCCAGGCTGGTTTCGAGCTCCTAGGCTCAAGCAGTCCTCCCACCTCAGCCTCCCAAAGTTCTGGGAATACAGGCAAGAGCCACCACACTGGCTAGGAATTTTTTTAAAGCATTTTTTTGGAAATAGGCTCTTGCTATGTTGCCCAGGCTTGCCTCCAACTCCTGGACTCAAGCAAGCCTTCTACCTGTCTTTCCAGTCACTGGAATTACAGGCAGGCACCACCATGCCTGGCTAGGAGTTTATTTATTTATTTATTTATTTATTTATTATTTTTATTTTTTGAGATGGAGTTTCGCTCTTGTCACCCAGGCTGGAGCACAATGGCGCGATCTCTGCTCACTGCAACCTCCACCCACCTCGGCCTCCCAAAGTGCTGGGATTACAGGCGTGAGCCACCGCACGCCCAGCCAGAATTTATTTATTTATTTATTTATTTTTATTTTTTATTTATTTATTTTTTTTGAGACGGACTCTTGCTCTGTCCCTCAGGCTGGAGTACAGTGGCGCGATCTCGGCTCACTGCAAGCTCCGCCTCCCGGGTTCACGCCATTCTCCTGCCTCAGCCTCCCGAGTAGCTGGGACTACAGGCGCCCGCCAATACGCCCGGCTAATTTTTTGTATTTTTAGTAGAGACGGGGTTTCACCGTGTTAGCCAGGATGGTCTCGATCTCCTGACCTCGTGATCCGCCTGCCTCGGCCTCCCAAAGTGCTGGGATTACAGGCTTGAGCCACCGCGCCCGGCCCAGAATTTATTTTTAAAATAACTCGCACACAGCGCCGGGCACGGTGGCGCACACCTATAATTCCAGCACTTTGGGAGGCTGAAGTGGGTGGATTCCATGAGACCAGGAGTTCAAGACCAGCCTGGCCAAACCCGGCCTCTACTAAAAATACAAAAATTAGCCAGGCGTGGTAGTGTGGGCCTGTAATCCCAGCTGCTAGGGAGTCTGAGGCACTAGAATCACTTGAACTGCAGAGGGTTGCAGTGAGCCGAGATCGTGTCACTGCACTCTAGCCTGGGTGACAGACGGAGACTCTATCTCAAAAAAAAAAAAAAAAAAAGAAAAGAAAAGATAACATACATGTGCACAAAGATGTATGTAAATAGATATTGTAAAATTATTAGTATTATCAAATGACTGACTCTCTAGGGATGTAACTTTGCAATTGGTTAAAGCCCATTTTACAACTCTCTAACATTGATAATGGTGGATGATTATTTTTCTGTCCAGCAGAAGAGAACCTGGAAGGTTATTATTTTTACCATGCACGATGTTAACTAGTTTTGTATCAAGCTTAGCAATTCAGAATTTCTTTTTTTAAAAAATCAGATATCAGATTACAAGCTTCAACAAAATTTCTTTTTATCCATTGACTTTATTCATCTCAATTTTTTTTTGTTTTTTTGAGACAGTCTTGCTCTGTCACCCAGGCTGGAGTGCCGTGGTGTGATCTTGGCTCACTGCAACCTTCACCTCCCAGGTTCAACAATTCTCTTGCCTCAGTCTCCTGAGTAGCTGGGACTACAGATGTGTGCCACCACGCCCGGCTAATTCTTGTGTGTGTATGTGGTTTTTTGTTTTGTTTTGTTTTTTGTTTTTTAGTATAAACGGGGTTTTACCATGTTGGCCAGGCTGGTCTTGAACTCCTGGTCTTAAGTGATCTGCCCGCCTTGGCCTCCCAAAGTGCTAGGATTACAGGCATGAGCCACTTTGCCCAGCCTCATCTCAATTGTAGTATTCTCTTTTGAACAGACTTTGTCGTTCTGCTGGTTTCTTCATTAATGCGTTAAATAAAACTCTAATAATGCTTTCTATGCATTTTTATTAGAAATATGCTTTTCATCTTTTGAGACTGATGCTTTGAAATAACCCAAATCTGTCTATAAAGGACTGGTTGAAGAAATTGCAATGCTTCTATACAAAGCAATACTGTGCAGCCATTAAAAACAGGCAACTCTACACATAGATGCTCCTTAAGAGCAAAGATCTTCGGTTCCCTAATGAACCTAAGTGCCTACAGTTGTTTCTGGGCACATAGTCCGTCTTAGTTTATTTCTGGCTATGATAATAAACAACCCCAATATGTCAGTGGCTAACACACATGCACACACACATTCACATACAAAATTTATTTTTCCCTCATGAATATGTAGAGAAGCTATGGCATACCGCTTCAGGCTGAGGGTCACAGATTGAATTTAGGTTGGTTTCTACTGTCATTTAGAAACCCCTGATGTGCGTGAAATATATGGATACCTATGATGGTTCTTAAGCCTCTACTTAGAACTGACCCACTGTCAATTCTACCCACAGGCCATTGGTCAAAGGAAATCATATGGCCAACCACAAAGTCAAGAGTGAAAGGAAGTCATAGTCTATCTTCTTTACTGATAGAGTATCCGAAGTTACAGAGCAGAGAACATGATATATAACCTAGCATAAAGAGTAGCAAACAACAATCCAGTCTGTTATAGTGCTTGGTAAATATGTGTTGAATGAATGAATGAAGAGTAAACACACTCCAGGATTTAAACGAAAGAAAAGCATGCTACACAACAATTGTACAAAGTATGCCATCATTTGTTTTAAAATATATACTTATGGCCAGGCGCGGTGGCTCACGCCTGTAATCTCAGCACTTTGGGAGGCTGAGGCAGGCGGATCGCCTAAGGTCAGGAGTTCGAGACTAGCTTGGCCAGCATGGTAAAACCCTGTCTCCACTAAAAATACAAAAATTAGCCAGGCGTGGTGGTGGGCACCTGTAATCCCAGCTACTCACGAAGCTGAGGCAGGATAATCACTTGAACCCGGGAGGCGGAGGTTGCAGTGAGCCCAGATCGCGCAATTGCACTCCAGCCTAGGCAACAGAGTGCGACTCCGTCTCAAAAAAAATGTGTGTGTGTATGTATATATATATATATATACGTATATATATGAGTACGTACACAAGTATGCTTGAATATGACTTTACTATCACCAGAAGAATGTACAAAGCATGCCTAACTGTGGTTGCTGCTAGAGAAGAAAACTGGGACACTGGAGGTTAAGGATGAAAGGGAGCCTTTCCATTTAGTATCATGTGTATGCATTGCTATTAAACAATAAAATTAAATTCTCTAAGGAGAGAATAGAAAGAACAACCAAAGACTGCTTATAGGGTCCACACCCTAAAACCCTGTTCTATACACTGTGTTTTGATTAAGTATGGATTTATTCTTCTTTTGGTTATTAATTCATTGCAGACACACTGGGCATGGGATCTCTTCTGTCTCTAGTTCCTCCAGACTTACTTATTGCACAGAACTAGTTATAACAAAAATCCAACCAAACCCTCCCAAAGTGCTGGGATTACAGGTGCAAGCCACTGTGCCCAGCCCTACAGCAGTTGTTTGTTTTTCATTTTTTGTTTTTTTTTTTGATACAGAGTCTCGCTCTGTCACCCAAACTGGAGTGCAGTGGCACGATCTCAGCTCATTGCAACCTCAGCCTCCTGGCTTCAAGAGATCCCTCCCATCTTAGCCTCCAGAGTAGCTGGGATTACAGGCATATGCCACCACATAGGCTAATTTTTTTTTTTTTTGTAGGGATAGGGTTTCGCCATGTTGCCCAGGTTGGTCTCAAACTCCTGAACTCAAGTGATCTACCTGCCTCGTCCTCCCACGTGCTGGGATTAAAGACTTAAGCCACCATGCTCAGCCTTCTACAGCAGTATTTTCAAACTCAGTAGAAGCCTCCCCATTCCTGGGAAGCCTCATAGCTGAAGTCACTAAGGAAATAAGAGTAAATTTGTTTACCATGATTCCTTCAACCAGATTAGCTCTTTTAGCTACGTTGCTTCTGAGTAAATAAAACCATTCCTTTAGGCCAGGCTCAGTGGCTCACGTGAGCCTGTAATCCCAGCACTTTGGGAGGCCGAGGTGAGCAGATCACCTGAGGTCAGAAGTTCAACACAAGCCTGGCCAAGATAGAGAAACCCCGTCTGTACTAAAAATACAAAAATTAGCTGGGCATGGTGGCGCACACCTGTAATCACAGCTATTCAGGAGGCAAACCTAAGGCAGGAGAATCGCTTGAACCTGGGAAGCAGAGGTTGCAATGGAGCTGAGATCATGCTACTGCACTCCAGCCTGGGAGACAGAGTGAGACTCCCTCTCAAAAACAAAAACAAAAAAAACAACAAAAAACCCCCCATTCTTTTAATAGTAAAACACGGTGATGACTGTGGCCTCCTCATACTTTGTGGGTTTGTATAGTCAAGTGTAGTCCATACGCACTCCCAGAACTTCAGATATAGTACCTCTCAGAGAGTAACAATAAGGAAAATCAAAATATGATGGAAGAGATTAAACATCTACACAAAAGACACCTTGTCAGCAAGTAGGTGGCTAGAGATTTGAGGCCATCCATATCCAATCACAGGGATTAGGGCATAATTTTTAGGCCCTAATTTAAGAACAATTGTATATTGCTATTGTGTCCAAAGCTGTAAAATATTCTAGTCTCTGAGTGAATCCATTGTATTGTATGTTGTCCGAAGAATAGCCAGATGAATTACTGAGGTATCCCAGGGAAGAATAAAAACGTCACAGCTGGCCGGGCGCGGTGGCTCACGCCTGTAATCCCAGCACTTTGAGAGGCCGAGGCGGGCGGATCACGAGGTCAGGAGATCCAGACCATCCTGGCTAACACAGTGAAACCCCATCTCTACTAAAAACACAAAAAAAATTAGCCGGGCGTGGTGGTGGGTGCCTATAGTCCCAGCTACTTGAGAGGCTGAGGCAGGAGAATGGCGTGAACCCAGGAGGCGGAGCTTGCAGTGAGCTGAGATAGAGCCACTGCAACTCCAGCCTGGGCGACAGAGTGAGACTCCGTCTCAAAAAAAAAGAAAAATCACAGCTGAAGGAGTTGACAGTGACACCTCAGTTACTAGTTTTACCTCAGCATATTGTGTGGGACCCTGCAGTTACTGTGTCCTGTTTAATGGATTTACAGATTGTATTACATCATTCCTCTTCCACTAAGCTAACCCTCACAAAATGGATAAGAGTTTAACAAGATTCTTGCAAAGGCTGGGCGCAGTGGCTCACGCCTGTAATCCCAGCACTTTAGGAGGCCGAGGCGGGTGAATCATGAGGTCAGGAGATCGAGACCATCCTGGCTAACACGGTGAAACCCTGTCTCTACTAAAAAATACAAAAAAATTAGCTGGGCATGGTGGCGGCCACCTGTATTCCCAGCTACTTGGGAGGCTGAGGCAGGAGAATGGTGTGAACCCAGGAGGCGGAGCTTGCAGTGAGCCGAGATCGTGCCACTGCACTCCAGCCTGGGCGACAGAGCGAGACTCCATCTCAAAAAAAAAAGATTCTTGCAAAGAAACCACAAATTGAAGATAATAATAATTAAAGCATAAGCAGTCAGGGTACTGTGGCTCACACCTGTAATCCCAGCACTTTGGGAGGCTTTGGCAGGTGGATCACCTGAGGTCAGGAGTTCAACACCAGCCTGGCCAACATGGTGAAACCTCATCTCTACTAAAAATACAAAAATGAGCCAGGCGTGGTGGTGGATTCCTGTAATCCCAGCTACTCAGGAGGCTGAGGCAGGAGAATCGCTTGAACCCGGGTGGCGGGGGTTGCAGTGAGCTGAGATTGCACCACTGCACTCCAGCCTGGGAGACAGAGCTAGACTCTGTCTCAAAAAAAGAAAAAGAAGGCCGGGCACAATGGCTCAAGCCTGTAATCCCAGCACTTTGGGAGGCAGAGGCGGGTGGATTACGAGGTCAGCCTGGCTAACACGGTGAAACTCCGTCTGTACTAAAAATACAAAAAATTAGCCGGGTGTGGTGGCGGGCGCCTGTAGTCCCAGCTACCCAGGAGGCTGAGGCAGGAGAATGGTGTGAACCCGGGAGGCGGAGCTTGCAATGAGCCAAGACCACGCCACTGCACTCCAGCCTGGGCGACAGAGTGAGACTCCATCTCAAAAAGAAAAAAAAAAAGAAGAAAGAAAAGAAAAAGAAAAAGAAAAGTGTTAATCTTACCATGTTGGCCAGGCTAGTCTCCAACTCATGACCTCAAGTGATCCACCCTCCTCAGCCTCCCAAAATGCTGGGATTACAGGAGTGAGCCACCACACCCGGCCCCACTTCCTTTCTTTTATTTTCTTTCCAAACACAGGGTCTTGCTCTGTCACCTGGGCTGGAATGCAAGGGTACAGCCTTGAGCTCCTGGCTCTAAGCGATTTTCTCACTTCAGCCTCCCAAGTAGCTGGGACTACAGGTGCACACCACCACACCCAGCTAATTTTCAAGTTTTTTTTTTTTACAAGTTGGGTCTTGCTTTGTTTCCCAGGCTGGTCTCCAACTCCTGGCCTCAAATGATCCTCTGCCCTTGGCCTCCCAAAGTCTGGATTAAAGGCTTGAGCCACCACACTCAGCTAGATTGACACTTTACTTACCCCTAATACATTTGTCAGCCTATCTTTCAGACACATTACATTATAAAAGCAATTCAGATTTGACGAGACGATAATACCAAAGAAAAAAAAAGAGAGAGAGAGCTAAATTATCCAGAGATGACTTATGTGTTAGGGTTCTCTAAAGGGACAGAACAAATAGGATAGATGTATATATGAAGGGGAATTTATTAAGGAGTATTCACTCACACGATCACAAGATGACATTCCACAATAGACTGTCTGCAAGCTGAGGAGCAAGGAAGCCAGTTCGAGTCCCAAAACCTCAAAAGCAGAAAGCCAACAGTGCAGCCTTCAGTCTGTGTTTGAAGGTCCAAGAGTCCCAAAGCTGAAGAACTTGGAGTCTGATTTTGAGGGTAGGAAGCATCCAGCATGGGAGAAAGACGGAGGCCAGGAGGCTAAGCCAGTCTAGCCTTTTCGCATTCTTCTGCCTGCTTTTATTCTGGCCACGCTGGCAGGTGATTAGATGGTACCCACCCAGACTGAGGGTGGGTCTGCCTTTCCCAGCCCACTGACTCAGATGTTAATTTCCTTTGGCAACACCCTCACAGACACACCCAGGAACAATACTTTGCATCCTTCAGTCCAATCAAGTTGACACTCACTATTAACCATCATAATTTGAAAGGTAGATTTATAATTTTTTACCATTAGGAACACACAATCAAAAAAATTTGGAGACCCTTGGTCTGAAAAAAGTGATGGCTTGTTTTGTTTTTGTTTTCAGACATGGTCTCACTCTGTTACCCAGGCTGGAGTGCAGTAGCCTAATCTCAGCTCACTGTGACCTCCGCCTCCCAGGTTCAAAGATTCTCCGCCTCAGCCTCCGAGTAGCTGGGATTACAGGCGTGTGCCACCATGCCCCGCTAATTTTTGTATTTTTTTTTTTTTTTTGAGACTGAGTCTCGCTCTGTCGCCCAGGCTGGAGTGCAGTGGTGCAATCTCGGCTCACTGCAACCTCTGCCTCCCAGGTTCAAGCGATTCTCCTGCCTCAGCCTCCTGAGTAACTGGGATTTCAGGCGCCTGCCACCATGGCCAGGTAATTTTTGTATTTTTAGTAGAGACAGAATTTCACCATATTGGCCAGGGTGGTCTCAAACTCCTTGCCTCAGGTGATCTGCCCACCTTGGCCTCCCAAAGTGCTGGGATGACAGGCGTGAGCCACCATGCCGGACCCAGCGTGTATTTCTTACAGGTAAAGAATGCACCATCGCTGGGCGCGGTGGCTCACGCCTGTCATCCCAGCACGTTGGGAGGCCGAGGTGGGCGGATCACGAGGTCAGGAGATCAAGACCATCCTGGCTAACAAGGTGAAACCCCGTCTCTACTAAATATACAAAAATTAGCGAGGCATGGTGGCAGGCGCCTGTAGTCTCAGCTACCCGGGAGGCTGAGGCAGGAGAATGGCGTGAACCCGGGAGGCGGAGCTTGCAGTGAGACGAGATTTCGCCACTGCACTCTAGCCTAGGCAACAGAGTGAGACTCCATCTCAAAAAAAAAAAAAAAGAATGCACCATCCACTGGTAACATCTGGTCATTGCATAATACAACACTGGTCTCTTGTGAACTTGGTTAACGTGGATTCATCTCCAAGACACTGCTCACCTCTCAATAATGAGGTCCTAGATTTGTTAAGGTAATCTAGGCTTTGTTTCCAAAAGAAGGAAGTTTCTAGCTCTGAATTATATTAATTCTGTAGGACACCTAACTTTTTTTCATTTTTGTTTTGAGCCAGGGTATTGCTCTGTCGCCCAGGCTGGAGCACAGTGGTGGGATCTCAGTTCACTGCAATCTCTGCCTCCTGGGCTCAAGCGATCCTCCCACTTCAGCCTCCTGAGTAACTGGGATTACAGGCACAAGCCAACACTCCCAGCTAGTATTTGTATTTTTTGTAGAGACAGAGTTTCGCCATGTTGCCGAGGCTGGTCTGGAACTCCTGGGCTCAAGTGATCCGCCTGCCTTGGCCTCCCAAAGTGTTGGGATTACAGGCATGAGCCTGGCCACGTAATGTTATCTTTGCTTAACAGCTCTTTCTTCTGTGGCCTGTTTTTTTTTTTTTTTTTTGAGAGGGAGCCTTGCTCTGTTGCCCAGGCTGGGATATAGTGGCACCATCCCAGCTCACTGCAACCTCTGCCTCCCAGGTTCAAGCAATTCTTGTGCCTCAGCCTCCCAAGTAGCTGGGATTACAGACATGTGCCACCACGCCTGGCTAATTTTTGTATTTTTAGTAGAGATGGGGTTTCATCATGTTGGCCAGGCTGTTCTTCAACTCCTGACCTCAGATGACCCGACTGCCTCAGCCTCCCAAAGTGCTGGGATTACAGCCATGAGCCACCATGACCGGCCTCTGTGGCCTGTTTTTGAACAGTGTTAATTTACTAATTTGTAAGCTTAATTGTTGTTTTGGTCTGCCCAGCACTGAGGCCCAGGCTCCCAACAGAGGTTCATCAGACAACATGATACACAAGATCAACTGAGATGCAGAGGCGAGAGTTTAAACAACAGCTCAGACCAGCGTTCTACCATGGCAGAGTGCGAACTCATTGCATGGCCAGCTACTTCTCCTTTCTGCTGCATTCTCCTTCCCTTGACTGGGCTCTTCCTTCTTTGAATGAAACAAATAGGTCCATTTCATTTAGTCAAATGACAATATCATCTGCTGTCCTAGCAGCTTGACTGACCAGACTTTTATTTTACCCTCACTGCCTGATGGGAATATTCCAACTCCATCAGTTTTGTGGGGTGATGAGCAGTCTATGCAGGCAGGGTAACATTGGGCCCCCATGGAATTGGGCAGACCTTAGATCAATTAGGACGGCAGTTCTCAGCCTTGGTTGTATATGAGAACCACCTGGAAAGCTTTTGAAAAATACCAATGCCATGCATGCCCTACTCCTAGGCAATTCTAATTGCCTTAATTGGTCCAGGATAGATCCTGGTCATAGATGGCTTTATTATTATTTTATTTTATTTTTTGAGACAGAGTCTTGCTCTGTCACCCAGGCTGGAGTGCAGTGGTGTGATCTCGTCTCACTGCAACCTCTGCCTCCTGGGTTCAAGGGATTGTCCTGCCTCAGCCTCCCGAGTAGCTGGGACTACAGGCATGTGCCACCACACCTGGCTAATTTTTGTATTTTTAGTAGAGATGGGGTTTTACCATATTGGCCAGGCTGGTCTCCTGATCTTGTTATCTGCCCGCCTTAGCCTCCCAAAGTGCTGGGATTATGTGAGCCACCACACCCCGCCATGGATCCCTTTAAAAACTCCACAAGTGGCCAGGTACAGTGACTCACACCTGTAATTCCAGCACTTTGGGAGGCTGAGGCAGGAGGATCACTTGAGGTCAGGAGTTTGATACCAGCCTGGCCAACATGGTGAAACCCCGTCTCTACCCAAAATACAAAAAAAAAAAAAAATTAGCTGGGTGTGATGATGCATGCCTGTAACCCCAGCTGCTCAGGAGGCTGAGGCAGGAGAATCATTTGAACCTGTGAGGCAAAGATTGCAGTGAGCCAAGATTGTGTCATTGCACTCCAGCGTGGGTGACTGAGCCAGACTCTGTCTCAAAAAACAAAACAAAACAAAACAAAAACTCCAAAGTAATCAGTGATGAGGACCATGGGCTTGGGATCTTCTATTCAAAGGGCAAATTTAAAGCTGACAAAATTTTCTTCTAAGCCTTCTGCTCGGAAGTGTGCTTCAATCATCTGTACACATTCCATTTTACAATTAACTAACACACATATTTGCAGAAAGCTGGAAAGTAAAAACGTGTTCATGTTACAATGCCCTGCCTCATGGGGTGCAAGACATTTTCTCATAGATTCTCTCATTTAACCCTTAAAATAACTCAGTGAGGTAAACAGGGCAAGGTATTATTATCCACAATTTTCTGGTAAGGAAATTGGTATCCTGAGCCAAAGGAGAATCCAGACTTCTGGTTTTTGTTCAGTGCCATTTAATTATATCATACCTAGTCTACAGTGACAGTGAATAACCTCGACTGTCACACAGTGGGAGGAAATATTGCCAAAGACTTAAGAGCGAATGTTTTTATTTTATTTTATTTTAAGACATTGTTTCGCTCTTGTTGCCCAGGCTGGAGTGCAGTGGATGGCATGGTCTCCGCTTACTGCAAACTCTGCCTCCCAGTTTCAAGCAATTCTCCTGCCTCACCCTCCCGAGTAGCTGGGATTATAGGTACCCACCACCATGCTTGGCTAACTTGTATTTTTAGTAGAGACAGGGTTTTGCCATGTTGGCCAGGCTGGTCTCAAACACCTGACTGCTGGTGATCCTCCTGCCTTGACTTCCCAAAGTGCTGAGGTGACAGGCGTGAGCCACTGTACCCAGCCAAAACCCAGGTCTTAATGTCTCATTTAAAAATATTCACTCTTGCCAGGTGCAGTGGCTCACACCTGTAATCCCAGCACTTTGGGAGGCTGAGGCAGGCAGATCACCTGAGGCCAGGAGTTCGAGGCCAGCCTGGCCAACATGGTGAAACCCTACCTCTAGTAAAAATACAAAAATTAGGTGAGCGTAGTGGCCGGCGCCTGTAATCCCAGCTACTCAGGAGGCTGAGACAGGAGAATCACTTGAACCCAGGAGGCAGAGGTTTCAGTCAAGATCGCACCACTGCACTCTAGCCTGAGCAACAAAGCAAGACTCTGTCTCAAAAAAAAAAAAAAAAAAAAACACCTGGGTTTGAATTTTAGTTTTGTCACTTGCTAGCCCTGTGATCTTGGGCAGATTCATAATCTCTTCGAGACTCAATTTTCCTCATCTGAATATGGCACTGGGATATAGTATCAACTTCGAAGGGATAGCAATGAGATACAATAGTTGTTATTCACTTCACATGATCATGCCACTTTTAGTGTGTAAAAGAATAGAAATAATTATTTAAAGTAGTTAGGCCAGGCATGGTGGCTCACACCGGTAATTCCAGCACTTTGGGAGGCCGAGGTGGGCAGATCACTTGAGGTCAGGAGTTCAAAACCAGGCTAGCCAACATGGTGAAACCCCATCCCTACTAAAAATACAAAACTTAGCCAGGTGTGGTGGTGTGTGTCCATAATCCCAGTTACTCGGGAGGCTGAGGCAGGAGAATCGCTTGAACACAGGAGGTGGGGGTTGCAGTGAGCCAAGATGGAGCCATTGCACTCCAGCCTGGGCAACAGAGCAAGACTTCATCTAAAAAAAAAAAAAAAAAAAAAAAAAAAGCCAGGTGGTGGCTCATGCCTGTAATCCCAGCACTTTGGGAGGCCGACGTGGGCAGATCACCTAAGGTTGGGAGTTCGAGACTAGCCTGACCAACATGGAGAAACCCCATCTCTACTAAAAATACAAAATTAGCCAGGCATGGTGGCGCATGCCTGTAATCCCAGCTACTCGGGAGGCTAAGGCAGGAGAATCACTTGAACCCGGGAGGCAGAGGTTTCAGTGAGCTGAGATTGCACCATTGCACTCCAGCCTGGGCAAGAAGAGTGAAATTCTGTCTCAAAAAAAAAAAAAAAAATAGTTGGACTCCTTTATTCTATTCAAAGTTTCTTTTCTTTTGTGTCAATCTTTGCTTTTCTTAACTGATACTGATGCATAAAGTGAGAAGATGCATTTGTTTGTGAAGGTGGCATTTCCCATGACAGTCACCAAATTATTCCCCTTAGATCAGCAATCAGATTCTAAGGCTGGGCATGGTGGTTCACACTTGTAATCCCAACACTTTGGGCACCAAGATGGGAGGATCCCTTGAAGCCAGACTGGGCAACAGCAAGATCCTATCTCTACAAAAAATAAAAATAAGAAAATTAGCTAAGTGTGGTGGCACACATCTATAGTCCCAGCTATTTGGGAGGCTGAGGTGGGAGAATCGCTTGAGCCCAGGAATGCGAGGCTACAGTGAGCTATGATCATGCCACTGCACTCGAGCCTGGGTGACGTAATGAGACCTGAGTCAAAAAAAAAATCAGAATTCTAGGAAATTCATCATTTTAAAGCCTTCTTTGCTTATTTTACCAAGGCGGTACTTGATCAGATGCTTTTTAAAAGTTAATAGACCATTTTAGGCCAGGCGCAGTGGCTCATGCATGTAATCCCAGCACTTTGGAAGGCCGAGGCAGGCAGATAACCTGAGGTCATGAGTTCAAAACCAGCCTGGCCAACACGGTGAAACCCCATCTCTACTAAAAATACAAAAACTAGCCGGGCGTGGTGGCGGGCAGTTGTAATCCTAGCTGCTCAGGAGGCTGAGGCAGGAGAATTGCTTGAACCCAGGAGGCGGAGGTTGCAGTGAGCCAAGATCATGCCAGCCTGGGTGACAGAGTGAGAC
This sequence comes from Nomascus leucogenys, assembly GCF_006542625.1. Classification (NCBI taxonomy): domain Eukaryota; kingdom Metazoa; phylum Chordata; class Mammalia; order Primates; family Hylobatidae; genus Nomascus; species Nomascus leucogenys. The sequence continues at coordinate 8,855,159 of NC_044394.1, read as the reverse complement.
TCTGTCTCAAAATAAAATAAAATTTAAATTAATAGACAAATTTTAGAGCAGTTTTAGATTTACAGAAAAACTGAACAGCATATAGAGTTCTCATATAACTCTGCCCTTGACATAGTTCCCCTATTATTAATATTGCATATTAGTGTAGCACACTTGCTATAATTATGCAGATTTCTGTAGTTTTTACCTCATGTCCTTTTTTCTGCTCCAGTATCCCAGCCAGGAGATGACTTTACATTTAGTTGCCATGTCTCCTTGGGCTTCTCTTGGTTATCATAGTTTCTCAGACATTCCTTGGTTTTGATGCTGTTTTCTTTTTTCTTTTTCTTTTTTTTTTTGAGACAGAGGCTTGCCCTGTCGCCTAGGCTGGAGTGCAGTGGCACGGTCTCAACTCAAGGCAACCTCCGCCTCCTGGGTTCAAGCGATTCTCCTGCCTCAGCCTCTTGAGTAGCTGGGACCACAGGCACTCACCACCACATCCAGCTAATTTTTGTATTTTTAGTAGAGATTGGGTTTCACCGTGTTGGCCAGGCTGGTCTTGAATGCCTGACCTCAGGTGACCATCTGCCTCGGCCTCCCGCAGTGCTGGGATTACAGGCGTGAGCCATCGCGCCCAGCCAGTTTTGATGGTCTTGACAGTGTTGAGAAGTTCTCATCAGGTATATTGCAGGCCACCCCTCTATTAAGATTTGTCTGATGCTTTTCTCATGACTAGACTGGGGTCATGTGTGTTTTGGGGGAATGACACAGAGGTAAAGTGCCATTTTCATGACATCATATCAAGGGTACATGCTATCAATAAGATTTATCAGTGTTGATGTTCTCCTGGATCACCTGACTGATTGTCAGGTTCCCCCACTATAGTGACTCCTCCCAGTCTTTGTCATACTTTTTGGACAGAAGTTCCCCATGCAGAGCTTACACTTAAGGAGTGAGGAATTATAGTCCCCTCCTTTGCAGTAGAGTAGTTACATAATTTATTTGGAATTCTTCTGCATGGGAGATTGATCAACTGCTTTAGTGTGTAAACCTACTGTTACCATCCACCAAGTCATAACAATCTATTTGGTGGCACCCTTAGCCCTGTATGGTCCAGATTAGAACCATAATGGGGTCTAGGGAGACCTCTTGTGGTAAAATAAGGGCATAACTAGCTAGCGACACGCTCTCATTTTATGTCATTGACTTTCCTTTAACGCAGTGGTTCTCAATCAGGGGCAATTTTGCCCGCCAGCCCCAGGGAACATTGACAATATGTGGAGACATTTTTGGTTGCCACAACTTTTGGAGAGCGATGTTATTGGCACCTAGCAAGTAGAGACCAGAGATGCTGCTAAACATACAGTGATTAAGACATAAACAACAAAAAATTATCTGAGCCAAAATGTCAATAGTGCTGAGGTTTAGAAACTCTGTGGTTAACAGCTTTATAAAAGTCACAGATGTTCAAAGGGATACATTACAATGAGAAGGAGGAAAAGACCTTCTTTTGTGAAAAAAAGGATGAATTCTTAAAAAAAAAAAAGTACAGCTGGAAGGGTAGCAGAATATGTCACATCAAAATATGCCATTTCAGCATATTAACTATGTTGAGCTGAAGACAATTGAGATGAAGCAAATACAAGCAAAACTCTCTGCCATCCCCGTATTTGTCTAAAAGCAGCTTATAAATTTGTAAAGGTGGCCCCTCTCCTGAGACAGAGTCTTCCTCTGTTGCCCAGGCTGGAGTGCAGTGGCACCATCATAGCTCACTGCAGCCTTCATCTCCCAGGCTCAAGCGATCCTCCCACCTCAGCCTCCTGAATAGCTGGGCCTACAGGTGTGCACCACCAAGCTGGGCTAATTTTTCTATTTCTTGTAGAGACTGGATCTCCCTATGTTGCCCAGGCTGGTCTCGAACTCCTGGACCCAAGTGATCTGCCTGCCTCGGCCTCCCAAAATGCTGTGATTACAGGCATGAGCAACTGCTGGCCAATGTATTTATTTATTTATTTATTTATTTATTTTGAGACGGAGTCTTTCTCTGTCCCCCAGGCTGGAGTGCACTGGCGCGATCTCGGCTCACTGCAAGCTCCGCCTCCCGGGTTCACGCCATTCTCCTGCCTCAGCCTCCCGAGTAGCTGGGATTACAGGCACCCGCCACCACACCCGGCTAATTTTTTGTATTTTTAGTAGAGACGGGGTTTCACCGTGTTAGCCAGGATGGTCTCGATCTCCTGACCTCGTGATCCGCCCGCCTCGGCCTCCCAAAGTGCTGGGATTACAGGCTTGAGCCACCGCACCCGGCCGCCAATTTATTTTTGAGTCAGGGCCTCACTTTGTCGACGGGGCTGGAGTGCAGTAGTGTGATCATAGTTCATAGCAGCCTTGAACTTCCAGGCTCAAGGAATCCTCTCTCCTCAGCCTACCAAGTTGCTAGGGGCTACGGGCACTTGCCATCACACATGGCTACTTTTTTAAAAATTTTATTTTATTTTTGAGCTAGAGTTTCGCTGTTTTTTTTGTTTGTTTGTTTGTTTGTTTGTTTGTTTGTTTTTTGAGACAGAGTTTTGCTCTTGTTGCCCAGGCTGGAGTGCAATGGTGCAATTTTGGCTCACTGCAACCTCTGCCTCCCAGGTTCAAGCAATTCTCCTGCCTCAGCCTTTCGGAGTAGCTGGGATTACAGGTGCCCACGACCACCCAGCTAATTTTTAATTTTTTATTTTAATTTTTTGTATTTTTAGTAGACACGGGGTTTCACCATGTTGGCCAGGCTGGTCTTGAACCCCTGACCTCAGGTGATCCACCTGCCTCGGCTTCCCAAAGTGTTAAGATTACAGGCATGAGCCACTGTACCCAGACCATGAGATCTTTTTAAATGTGGAACTAGAACAAAACAAAATAAGACAAAACCAAACTATGAGGCTACAGCATCACCATAAAGAGCTAAAGTATCTGCAAATATCATAGCTTGGTTTCAGTGACGTTACTGAGCCAAACTGGAGTCTGCTTGTCCGGCACAGTAAAGCCAAACATCCACACCAAAGTGGTTTTTTTTCTGTTTTTTGTTTTTTTGTTTGTTTGTTTGTTTTGAGACTGAGTTTTGCTCTTGTTCCCAGGCTGGAATGCAATGGCGCGATCTCAGCTAACTGCACCCTCTGCCTCCCAGGTTCAAGCGATTCTCCTGCCTCAGCCTCCCCAGTAGCTGGGATTATAGGCATGTGCCACCACGCCCTGCTAATTTTGTATTTTTAGTAGAGACGAGGTTTCTCCATGTTGGTCAGGCTGGTCTCGAACTCCCAGCCTCAGGTAATCTGCCTGCCTTAGCCTTCCAAAGTGCTGGAATTACAGGCATGAGCCACCACACCCGGCCACACCTAGGTTTTATAGTGGGAAAAAGAAGGGTGTTAATTTGCAAGACACCACGCAAGGAGAATGGGGCAGCTCATCCCTAAGACCTGACCTTCCCAATGGCTTACAAACAAGGGTTTTTAAAGGCAGGGGTTAACTTCAGGAAAGCAGAAGTTATAAGCAAAACTTTAATCAATACATGGAGGTTAAACACTGGTTTGGCTAAAAAGGCGAGATAGCTTGAAGTGGGGGCTTACAGGTCATAGATAGATTCAAAGATTTTTTTTTGATTTGCAATTGGTTAAAGATGGGAAGCTTTGTTGAAAGACTCGTGGTCAGCAGAAAAGAATGTGGGGTCTGGCCCGTGGGTTTGATTTCCTCCAGGCCTTTCAGGAAGAAGTTCAGAACAGAGAACCAAGGCCGGACATGGTGGATCACAACTGTAATCCTAGCACTTTAGGAGGCCAAGGTGAGAAGATCACTTGAGGCCAGGAGTTCAAGACCAGCTTGGGCAACAAACTGAGACCCCCCCCATCTCTACAAAAAAAAAGAGAAAAAGGCCAGGTGCAGTAGCTCATGCCTATAATCCCAGCATTTTGGAAGGCCAAGGTGGGCAGATCGCCTGATGTTGGGAGTTTGAGACCAGTCTGACCAACATGGAGAAATCCCGCCTCTACTAAAAATATAAAAGTAGCCAGGCATGCTGGTGCATGCCTGTAATCCTAGCTACTTGGAAGGCTGAGGCAGGAGAATTGCTTGAACCCGGGAGGCAGAGGTTGACGTGAGCCGAGATCGTGCCATTGCACTCCAGCCTGGGCAACAAGAGCAAAACTCTGTCAAAAAAAAAAAAAGAACAAATTAGCCAGGCTTGGTGGCACATGCATATAGTTCCAGCTACTTAGGAGGCTGAGATGGCATGATCGCCACAGCCCAGGAGGTCAATGCTGCAGTGAGCTGTGATCACACTGCTGCACTCCAACCTAGGCCACAGAGCAAAACTGTGTCTCAAGAAAAAAAAAAAAAAAGAAGAAAGAACATAGTTCAGAATTCATTTCTCTGTTTCCCCCTTATCTGAGGTCTGCGTGCCAAGGGATCCATTTGGTGGGGCTTCAGGTTTCTGAAAAACAACTCAGGGACTTGTGTTAAGATGTTACCATTAGTTTCTATAGGGAACCAAACATCTCACAACTCTAACTACCTTGGCTATTGTGTTAAGCTACTATTACGTTCTTGTTTATCAAGTTGCTCATTACTTCTCAGGGCCAACTGGAATTTCCTTTGAAGGAACTCAAGATTTTCCTTTATTTCCAGGCCTGTTGGAGAGTGGGAGGAAGGAGGCCCCTAAGGGGGGTGCCTCCTTTATCTTAGTGATGGCTCTTTTAGTCAGTTTTCAGATCAGGGGATGTAGAACATTCACAAAACAATCCACACTCTGCTTTGGGGATAAATTATGAATGGTTTGTACATTAAAACTCCAAAGATCCCAAAGCACTTACCCTATTTTAAAGCATAGTAGCCATTATGATACAAGCCAATTTTGCAATTGTCAAATTCATTCTGAGTAGAATGTGGGAAAGAAAGAATTAGAAAAACAGAATAGGTTGAAACCAAAACAATCCTCCCTTGTTTTAAATGGAATCAAGTTATCCAATGACTCTGTGGCCCAAAATCAGTCAAATTAATTAATTTCTCAAATCCTGAAAAATAGGTGTCATGACACTGATGCTTGCATGTATGTATTATTTACCTCCTGCTTTCATCTTTTTTTTTCTTCTTTTTCTGAGATAGAGTTTCACTCTGATACCCAGGCTGGAGTGCAGTGGCGCGATCTCCACTCATTGCAACACTGCCTCCCAGGTTCAAGCGATTTTCCTGCCTTAGCCTCCTGAGTAGCTGGGATTACAGGCACCTGCCACCATACCCAGCTAATTTTTGTATTTTTAGTAGAGACGGGGTTTCACCATGTGGCCAGGCTGGTCTCGAACTCCTGATCTCAGGTGATCCACTCGCCTTGGCCTCCCAAAGTTGTTGAGATTACAGGCCTCAGCCTAATCCCATTCATGGGGTCTCTGCTTCATGTCATAATCACCTCCCAAGGCCCCACCTCCAAAGACCATCACATAGGGAATTTGATTTTAACACATGAATTTGAGGGGGACAATAAGATTTTGTCCATAGCATCCGGTCACCCTGAGCCATCTGCACTCACAGGAAATCTATAACCTATAAGTATTTGTTGGTTCCCTCTAGGTTTAGGGAAATCTTTAATTGCAGTTCTTGATTCAGCTGGGACCAAGCTTAAATTCTACATTTGCCCGCATAACTTGTTCATGGGACAGAGGGAACATTAGACGCAGCTGACCATTTGGAGTTTTAGGAGAATTGGTGAGGGAGGGCTTGGGATCTGGATGAGGAGAAGTGGAGGGAAGAGAGGACAGACAAAGGTGCAGAAGGAGAGAGAGCAGAATGCGAAAGGGGAAGAGGACATGTGGATATAAGGGTCAACTGGAGGGTAAGGAAGGTAATTTTCCTCGCTTTCTAAACTCGGACCACATATCACATCAGAATCACCTGAGGGAGACCTTTTTCAATGCATATTCTTGGGTTCTGGAAATTTTGATTTCATAAATCTGGAGTTGTGCCGATTTATCTGTATTTATCATTTGAATTTTGGATAATTCTGATGCAATTAGATGGCACAGCAGAGCTTGACAACCACTGGTTTGGGATGTACATCTGGAAGACATTTGATTATATAAAATAATCACAAAACAAAGTGTGGGGGAACTGTTTATTTAAATAATTCTTGAATATAATTCAACTCTTCCTGTGTATGTGGTTTGATCACATATTTTGTTTCTGCAATACTAAAATTGGAAATGTGCCATTAAAAAAAAAAAACAAGTAGAAGAAAGGAGTTGAAAAGAAAAGAAAATTGACGATTGGTAAGAAGAGAAGGGAAAGGAAGTAGCATTTTTTTTTGTACATTATTTGATGATGTCTAAATTATAAGTCCAAATGCTATTTCTTTTGGAGATGGAGGCCTCGCTCGGTGGTCCAGGCTGGAGTGCAGTGGCACCATCTCTGCTCACGGGTTCATGCCATTCTCCTGCCTCAGCCTCCTGAGTAGCTGGGACTACAGGTGCCTGCCACCACGCCCAGCTAATTTTCGTATTTTACTAGAGACAGGGTTTCATCATGTTGGCCAGGCTGCTCTTGAACCCCTGACCTCAAGCAATCCACCTGCCTTGGCCTTCCAAAGTGCTGAGAATACAGACATGAGCCACTGCATCCAGCCTGAGAACTATTATACATTCTCATTTCAGGGACCCTCAAAATTATAAGCTAGCTATATTCTATATGAATTTTAGCTTTTATCATTGCCCTTTTATTCAATCCAGTCTCCACACAGCAACCACAGTATGCAATTTTTAGAATTCCAAGCCGTATCATAATACTCCTGTTTTAAAGTCCCTGCGCAAGCCAGGCACGGTGGCTCACAGCTGTAATCCCAGCACTTTGGAAGGTGGAGGCACGGGCATCACGAGGTCAGATCAAGACCATCCTGGCTAACACGGTGAAACCCCGTCTCTACAAAAAATACAAAAAATCAGCCAGATGTGGTTGCGGTCACCTGTAGTCCCAGCTACTCGGGAGGCTGAGGCAGGAGAATGGCGAGAACCCAGGAGGCGGAACTTGCAGTGAGCCGAGATGGCATCACTGCACTCCCGCCTGGGCGACAGAGTGACACTCCGTCTAAAAAAAAAAAAAGAAAAGAAAAGCCCCTGCTCAATTACTTCTTTTCTCTCTCATTAGAATTTAAGCTTAACGAAGCTGGGCAACTTTCTATATTTTTCCACTGATCTATCTCCATGAGCTGGAGATCACTTAGTGGAAGGTAAATGATCAGTAAATATTTTCGAATAAGAGAATCAATTATTAATAGTTTTCTTTCTTTGAGTATACATTTAGACTTTTAAAAATCAAGAAAATAGATTGGTCAAGAGAATTCTGAGGAAACAGGTCTTAAACATAGAAACTATGATTTATGATAGTGTATGCCATTTGTTTTTAATAGCTTTACTGCAATAAAATTTATATACCATTAAAAAAAGAATTCCGTTTTTCTTTTTTATTTTGTTATCCATAGATTATATTAGCTGTGTTAGTATAAATTTCAGTGTGGGAAGTTGTAAGCATTTCCTAAATTTTAAAATGAAAGGCATGGGGTTTAAATATCTGCTTCTTTTATTTAAGGAATAAAAAAAAGACAAGCCTGTCTTTTAAAATATATTTACACATATAAACAACAATCTCAATTTATTTTTTCTCTCTTTATCCCTGAATACTTATTGAAGTTTCTTTTTCCAAGATGGAGTCTCGCTCTGTCATCCAGGCTGGAATGGAGTGACACCATCTCGGCTTACTGTAACCTCCACCTCCCAAGTTCAAGCGATTCTCTTGCCTCAGTCTCCCCAGTAGCTGGTATTACAGGCATGTGCGACCACACCCGGCTGACTTTTGTATTTTTAGTAGAGATGGCATTTCATCATGTTGGCCAGGCTGGTCTCGAGCTCCTGGCCTCAGGTGATCCACTTGCCTCGGCCTCCCAGAGTGCTGGGATTACGGGCAGGAGCCACCATGCCCCGCCTAAAAAATCCATTTCAATGAAAACATTTTAAAATATATATGCAACTTCATTAAGAATATCTTTGTGTTCCACTGAATAGCTTGCCAAGTAATACATTGACAGTACAATTTCCTCATAAATCTTCAATTTGATTAGATGTATAGATTTCCTATTCTCGACTCATAATTTCATTCAATTGTAATACATCCTACTTGACCTTTGTAGGGTTTTCATACCATATATTTATTATTGAAATTGGTTTTCGATATTCAAATCAGAAGTTTATGTGCATAATCCGGGAGGCAGAGGTTGCAGTGAGCCCAGATAATGCCACTGCACTCCAGCCTGGGTGACAAAGTCAGACTCCGTCAAAAAAAAAAAAAAAAAACCCACAAGATTATTTATTGGACCACATCGAAGAGTTCAAGGAAAACTGCTAAGTTACTGATTTTGTCACTAGTTTCTTTTTTTTTTTTTTACTTTTTGTGTTCGTTTGTTTGTTTTTTGTTTTTTAAGTTTTTGGAACAGATGGCACAGATGGCGCTTCCGGGGGCGGCCGGTGCAGGGGAGGCAGAGAGACGGACACGCGAGAAGAGCCGCGGAGGAGGGAGGAGGCTGCACGGGGTGCGTCTGGGCCCGTCTGGGGGACGCAAAGATCCCGGTGCCTCAGCCGTGGCTCCAGGCCCCGGGACAGACCAGGGAAGAAACCTCCAAACTGCAGATAGTTCCCAAACGCGCTGGCCAGCCATCTGGTCGGCCGAACCGTGGGGAAGACACAGGGGCTTCCAGGCCTCCGCCCACACACCGCGGTGTCCCCAAGACATCCACACTCATGCCTATCTTAGAGAAGGGGAAACTGAGGCTCACTGAGGCGGGTGAGGGCCTCTGCCACTGAACCAGGGGAGGGAGAGGGCGGCGGGAGACCCCTGATGGCATCCCCCAGGCCTCGGGAGAGGAGGCTCCCCGGGAACACTGGGACACACTCCCTGCTCATGCGGCCTCAGGGTACCGGGCACGACAAGCGTCCAGATGTGGGACACTCCCTGAGGGCCAGCCGCCAGGGGCCTCCCGGGACGGGGCCATCACCACCTCAGACCCAGGCCCACAGTGTGGGTACACACCCTCCTGCACTAAGCTGGGGAACACAGTCCACCGCGGGGCACTCAGCTGGGGTCTCGCTGGCTCGGCAAGGGCTGCCGGCCCCCCTCCCCGCCCAGGCAGCGGCCAAGTCTGCAGGGAAATAAAGAAGAGAATTCCTACGGGAGGATGAGGGGAGGATGAGGGGAGGACGATGGGAGGACGATGGGAGGACGGTGGGAGGACCGGGCAGCTTCTCTGCAGCTCAGAATTACAACACAAAGGGTTTCGAAGCTAGTTATCATAATGGGTTCAACTTCAGGAGCTTCCCTGGCAGCCGTTACCAAGGAGACGAGGCAAGTAGCTGGTCCCCAGGCCCAGATTCGGGGAAAGAGTCAAGGAGGGGGCGGGGAGGACCCACAGAGCCCTGGCACCCACCACTGAGCAGAGGGGCAGGGGGACACCTGGACCGCGGGCGTCGGCTGGGGCTCACCACACGTCCCTGACGCACAGCCCAGCCCCGTGCCCATCAGACAGCCCGAAATCACAAGAGAGGCCATGGCGGGGATCAGGCACCCCAAATGCAGCCACAGCCTGAGCGTGGAGCAGCAGGGGGGGGTCCCCTCCTGGGAACTCGGATCCAAGAGCAAAGAGGAGAAGTTGGGGCAGGGAGGGGCCCGTGGGAGGGACCAAAGGGTCACCAGGCCAGAGGGGTGCCCAGTTAAGGCCAGACCACAGTCCTGGGGCCCCCACCACCCAGTTAAGGCCGGACCACAGTCCTGGGGCCCCCACCGCCCAGTTAAGGCCGGACCACAGTCCTGGGGCCCCCACCACTGGCACCCGCAGGCCTTGAGATGCAGAAGCTCCTCTGCCCACGGGGACCCCACCTCCGGGAGACTCCTCTGTTCACGGACCCCCCACCTCCAGGAGACTCCTGTGCTTCCAGGTCTCCCCTTCCTTCTTTCCCCAATCTGGTTGAAGGGGATATTTCTTTTCTGGGAAAGCATGACACAGACGCCGCCCCCGCTTCTCACTCGCTTCATGCACTTGGGGAAGAGGACTCGGCGCAGGAGGGGTCAGGGTCCCCCGAGGTCAGTCCCACAGCCAGCCCCCTCGCTCTGTGACCCTGGATCCTCCGGTCAGGCCCCTTCCCCAGAGGCTGACTCCGAGTTTGCTGGGGCTGTTCATCTCATCTTGCGTATTTACTTAAATGAAAACGGAACACGTGAAGGATGGGCGGGCAGGAGGGAAGGCGTCGCCGCCTCACTGCCACCCTCAGTCCCTGCCTCAGACAGAGCCGGGTTGGGTCAGGAGATTGAGACCATCCTGGCTAACACAGTGAAACGCCGTCTCTACTAAAAATACAAAAAATTAGCCGGGTGTGGTAGTGGGCGCCTGTAGTCCCAGCTACTCAGGAGGCTGAGGCAGGCGAATGGCATGAACCCAGGAGGCGGAGCTTGCAGTGAACCGAGATTGTGCCACTGCACTCCAGCCTGGGCTGTTGTGCAAGACTCCGTCTCAAAAAAAATGATGTTTTGAAGCAACAGGGTCTTGTGATGTTGCTCAGGCTGGTCTCAAACTCCAAACCTCTGACAATCTCCCACCTCGCTGGGATTACTGGTGTGAGCCACTATGCCTAGCCTTAGGAGAATTTATATGACAACTTAGATAAAAGGGACAAATTTCTTGAAAGACACAAACTACCAAAACTCATTTAATAAGAAATAGATAACCTGAAGAGCCCTTATCTATTAAAGAAATATAATCTGAAGTTAAAAATCATTCCAGAGAAAAATTCAGACCCAGGTAGCTTCTCTGGTGAATTCTATCACATTTAAGCAATAAATAATGCCAATTCTACACAAACTCTTTCAGAAAATTTAAGAGGAGTTAATACCCCCCAACTCGTTCTATGAGGCCAACATTACAATGATATTAAATCCAGAAAAAGAGTTTGCAAGGAAAAAGAAAAGAAACAATTCCAAACCAAAAAGCTACAGACCAATATCCTTCATGACAAATATCTCTCTTAAAATTTTAGCGGCCGGGCGCGGTGGCTTACGCCTCTACTAAAACTACAAAAATTAGCTGGGCATGGTGGTGGGTGCTTGTAATCCCAGTTACTCGGGAGGCTGAGGCAGGAGAATTGCTTGAACCCAGGAGGCAGAAGTTGCAGTTAGCCAAGATCATGCCACTGCACTCTAGCCTGGGTGACAGAGCAAGACTGTGTCTCAAAGGAAAAAAAAAATTCATTAGTGACATGTTCAGGGATAAGACGACCTTAACAATTCTAAGATGTCAGTTATCTCCCCCATTCATCAACAAATTTATGCAAGTCCGTTCAAAATTCCAACAGGACTTTTTCAAGTAAAATTTGAAATGAAGCATATACATAATCTACACCAATAATAAGTATACAGCATAATAGATTTTTGCAAAATGAATAACTCTATATAAACATGACTCAGATTAAAAAACAAAACAAGCAAACAAACAAACAAAAAAACTAAAGTATTATCTGCACCTCAGGAACACCCCCAGCATCTCCAACCCTGGTAACTAGAGAATAGCTTTGCCTGTTTTGTACTTCATATAAATGGAGGGTAGGCCGGCTGCTGTGGCTCATGCCTGTAATCCCAACACTTTGGGAGGCCAAGGTGGAATTCCTGGGCTCAGATCGCTTGAGCCCAGGAATTCAAGGCTATCCTGGGCAACATGGTGAAACCCCATCTCTACAAAAAATAAAGAAAAATTAGCTGGGTCTGGTGGCACACACCTGTAGTCCCAGCTACTCAGGAGGCTGAGGCAGGCAGATTGATTGAGCCCAGGAGGTTGAGGCTATAATAAGCTGTGATTGCACCACTGCATTCCAGCCTGGGCAGCAGAGTGAGACCTTGTCTCAAAAAAAAAAAAAAAAAAAAGTGCAGATAGTGTAAAAAAGGAAAGTACATAATTGAATAAAACAAGAGCAGTTCCTTGGTGATGATAATGTACCATTAATTGAGAGGTATGATGAATTCAACCCTCTCCACCTGAGAGATCTCCAAAAACCTACAAAACAAACCAGCAGAAAACAAAGCCTTCTGGTGAGCCTACCTTAGCAAGTCGAAACATGTCTGAATTCCAGTGGTAGACACAATTTAGGTTCTTCCTGCTTCCATCTCCCTACCCCCACCAGCTCCAAATAGAATAAAGGTCCCTTTTGGGACTAATAACACCCTAGACTGGGTGGGTGTTAGGCGCTCCTCGTTCTTGTAGTTGGGCTCTTCTCATCGCTCGGTTTCTTCATCTGCTAAATGAGTTTACTTGTCCTATCTAATTCACAAGCATTTGAGGAGGAAGATCAAAATAGGGTAAGATACCTGAGAACAACTTGTTAACTGTAAAAGTATTGTTAAAATAAAAAACATTATAATTATTTATAAAGAAAAGTGGCCGGGTGCAGTGGCTCACGCCTATAATCCCAGCATTTTGGGAGGCCGAGGTGGCTAGATCGCCTGAGCTCAGGAATTCAAGGCCAGCTTGGGCAATACGATGAAACCCTATCTCTATTAAAATACAAAAAATTAGCCGGGCATGGCACTGTGAACCTGTAGTCCCAGCTACTGGGGAGCCTGAGGCAAGAGAATTGCTTGAACCTGGGAGGCAGAGGTTACAGTGAGCAGAGATCACGCCATTGCACTCCAGCCTGGGCAATAGAGTGAGACACTGTCTCAAAAAACAAAAAACAAAAAAACAGAAAAGTTTCAGGCCTATGTAACAGGCCTGCACATCCTGTACCCCTAAATTTAAAATGAAAGTTGAAGAAAACAAAAAAGTTTCAAGCAATTCCAGCCTGGATTTAAAAAAAAAAAACAACTTATTTTATAATGTGAAATATTTTAAGACAATATAAGTACTTTGGTTTGTGGGAGAAAATGAGCCCCTAAATTGAACCCTTAAGTGTATGGTTTGTGTATATTGCTTATTTATTTATGTGTTAAACTTCAGATTACATGTAATAAACTGTCTGTGGTGCAATGCTATTGATTTCCCTGCATTAGAAGCTGAATTAAATGTGCATTACTCTGGGGCTGGTCATCATGGAGGAAGCGTAAAAGTTTTGACTTAAAATAAGTGAAGAACATTAAGGCTTGCTAGGCCCCATCTCCCGTTGATCCCTACCACCCTAGGGAAGTTTTACTGCTATTTGGTCATGTGGACACCTTGTTTTAATGCTTCTTCTAATGGTATCTAATGGCTGCTTAGCTACATCACTAACTTTATAAAGACAAGGCTGCCTTCTCCAACCTTGTCTTGGGCACATTCTAGAAAAAAGTGGCGCTTTTGAGTATATCCTATATCAAAATTCCATGCTGAGTCTCTTTTGCTTCATGTGTTCATTTGCTCATTCATTCATTCAGCTAACACTTATTGAGTATTTACATTGTGCTAGGCATTTGGCCAGTTGGTCTTCATCACCAAATTTATCACCACATAGACAAATAACACTTGTCTCTGTGATCAGTACTTGGAAGTGAATTAGTACTCATTTGTCCTTGGAGAATATTAGATTATTGAGAAAAGCAAGGAGGTGGAGTCCTGGATTAGGATCCTACCTCCCTTCCCACCCAGGTGGGCTGCCTTGGTCAAGTTACTTTTCAGAATTAATTGAGATCTTCCTTGTGGCCTCGTATATAATCAGTTTCTATAAATACGTATGTTTGGAGAAAATCATATTTACTGTGTATGGGGTACAAAGTTTGATATAGAGACATTAAATTGATGCAGTAAATTGTTCATTAGAATTTTCCATATTCGTATAGTGTTTTTTCTTATTTTTCAAATTTAAAATGTGATCAGACTGCATTTAGACCTTGTTTAAATTAATTCGGCCCAATACTCTGACCTTTTGAGCTTCAAAGTTTACTATATTCACTTGAATGTTTTCCCCTGTTTGACTCTTTAATTGCTCCTATTTTTATTTTAATTTACTTTAATTAATTTATTTATTTTAGAGAGACAGAGTTTTGCTCTGCTGCCCACTGCAGTGGCACGATCATAGCTCACTAAAGCCTCAAACTCATGGCCTGAAGGGATCCTCCTGTCTCAGCTTCCCGAGTAACTGGGACTACAGGCATGTGCTACCACACCCAGCTATTTAAAAATATTTTTTGTAGAGATAGGATCTTGCTGTGTTGCCCAGGCTGGTCTTGAACTTCTGTCCTCAAGCAATCCTCCTGCCTGCCTCAGCCTCCCAAAGTGCTGGGATTACAGGCATGAGCCACCGTGCCTGGCTTCAATTCTCATTTTATGTAAAGATTCTTCCTTGGCTCTGGAGACCTGTCACACTTCTGACTGTCTCTCCTGATTCTGTGTGTGTGTGTGTGTGTGTATGTTTATTTTAAGTTCAGGGATGCATGTGCAGGTTTGTTACATAGGTAAACTTGTGTCATGGGGGTTTGGTGTACAAATGATTTCATCACCCAGGTATTAAGCCTAGTACCCATTGGTAATTTTTCCTGATCATCTCCCTGTTCCCACTCAACATGGCCTTCCTTATCCTACCCTTCCCATTAGTATTTCAACTCCATAGTGAGAGTTCAGGTATAATACATATTGTTAGTCAAATCAGTGATTTATTTATTCCTCAAATAGCTATTATGCTTCACTATATGTCAGGCATTGTGGTTATCACTGGAGATACACTGGTAACTAACACAGACAGTGGAATATAAAACTGACCAATTCCATCTGCATGACCCTGGGTACATCATTTCAACTGGGAACATCAATTTACCACCTAGGAAATGTCTAAGACCCTCCCAACTCAACCCCGTCCTACATCTCTCTTACATTATTCATTCAACGTATATAAATTAAGCACATGCTATGCGTGCGACTATATTTCACTCCAAGCCAAAACACATGGCAAAGGGCTATTTCCTGGTTTGGGGATTGATCAAGAAAGCCTTACAAATATATAAACACTGAGATAGAATTATATATTCAATAAATCATCTTTATTATAAAGAACACAATAATAAGATAGAGACTAGGTCAGGAGGTTCATCATGTTATAATCATCATGTGCTAGGATTTGGTTTAAATCAACCAACAAGACATGGTCTGGAGTTGGTTTACAATCTGAGAAGACACTCTAAAAAGTCTGCCGTTATAGGATTGTTGTGAGGATCAAATATAATAAGTTATGGTACAGGACGTGTAGCGTGTGGTACCTAGAGTCAGACTACCTGGATTTGAATCCCTGCTCTGCTAGTCATCAGCTTTATGGCCTTAGGAAAATTGCTTAACCTCTATTTATTTTGGTTTCTTCACCTGTTCAACTGAGAAAGTATAATGGTAACTAAATCATAGGGTTGTTTTGAAGACAGTTCAAACATGTAAATCCCTATTATGGAAATTGGTACATAGCGATCACTCGATAAATATTACTTTTTGTGAACTAAAATTTATGTAGTTGCTAATCTATCATTAGCATGAAATAAAAGTTTGTTTCCAAACTCCCACATTGCCTTTATTAAACTATAAATTTCTTGAGAAAAAGAAACTACAATAAAATCAACAAGCCACGGTCTAGATTTTTGAAGAGCAAATTACATAGGTAACTAATTATAACACACTGTGCTGTAATCACAGAGATAGAGGATGTCCCTTATCAGAACACTGACTGATTCAGCAGTTTCCATTTCCTTTTCTCACTCTCCACAATTCACAGAAGACAGCTCCCAGAAAAGGAATCACGAGTTAAGGTTCCCCTAAGAAGTGAGTGAGGGAATGCAATTCGGGGTATCAACAAGAGCTGGGAGGCAGAGGATGGGGTGAGAAGGAGGCATTGCCTGTGATGTAGGTTTCTAATGAGACAAGTAGCAGAGATACCTTTATTTGGAAGTGGTAGCAATAGGGGAGGATACATGGATGCCAAAGCTCTGGTGAAACCTACCACAGCCCCTGATCTTGCCTCTGCTTCTCCTCCCTCAAGACTGGCACTAGCCATCATTGGGGTGGAATGGAAATACAGCTCATGTGTATTAAAAGACCTAACTCTACAGATACTTAGGAAGGACAGAATTCCAAAGGCGTGGTCCCACTTGGCTTCTGTCCTCCGTTGTTCTCCAGCATCAAACGTATCAACTCTAAACCCTTTGGGGGGAATTCAAGCCCTGTCCTGGTTTGGTCCCAATTTAGCTTTATCATCCATATTTGCCCCCACCGCTCTGCAGCTCCACTGAAGCACCCCCTCTTTCCTCTGAGCCCACAATGTCACACCCAGGACTCTGCCTCAGCTGGGCACTCATCTATAGATGCCTAAATCCTGGGCAGTTATCCAGACACAACTAAAGTTCCATCCCTTCCATGAAGCCTTCCCCAACCCTCTAGTGGAAGGTCACTTCTTCCCCTTGGGGGGTTCTGAGCTTTCATTTCTTTTTCTACTGAGAGTCTTACAATTACCTATTCATATACTCTACCTGCCCCCATGAGACCAGGGGCATCTCGGAAACAAAGATCATTAAAACCCACTAAATCTATTTCTCATTATAAAATGAGGTATGCTGATTGATTGTGAAATAATAAAATAACAAAGTATGGAAAAGAAAAAAAAAGCATATAATCTGGCTGAGAAGGTGGCGACCCTTCCACACCACTGAAATTATGTGTTGAAAAGAATAAGGAAAAAACTGCTTCAGTGTGGCATGATTTATGTAAGTATAGTATAGGATCCTTAAAATGGTTCAAAGAAATGGGAAATCAAGACTTCATTTTGGCAAAAGCCTTTGAACAGAAACTTTAGCATATTTATCAGTAATTTCTTTCAGATTAAACAACTGACAACAACCCACTTTTCAACCAGTGATGTTGGAAATGTTTTAAAACAAAATTAGTTCATAAATTTGTGGGCTGACCAAGAAGGTAATAAAGTGTCACTAAATAAAATGAGGAAAATTCAGAAAAAGAAAAAAATAAGAAAATAAATCACCCATGGATCTAAGCACTATTCATTCTTTAAGGCATGTATTTCCAAGCCTTTTTATTTTTTCCATGCCTAGGGTTGGCATGGCATATATATATCTTTATACAATTCTTCAAATTTTATAGAATTTGTATAATGTTGTACCTTGCTTTTTTTAACCACTGATGTTATAAGCATATTTATGCCACTTCATTCATTTTAGGGACTTAATAATAAAGGATCTAGTGGATAATTTATCATTCGCTGATAGAGAAAAATTTAGCTTTGCTTATTTTAGAGTTATAAATGATGCTGGGTCGGGTATCTTTATGTTTGAAGATGGCTCCATATTTGGGTTGTTTCCACAGAACTCTTTCCCAGAAATGCTTTTTCTAGGTTAATGGCTACACATATTTCTAGGCACCTGACATATTGATACCCACCTCTAAAGTATTTTTATGATCCACAAGTAGCGTTTAACACAGCGCCCCAGTCACTCCGAGACTAATAAATAGACAAATGATTGAAACGTGACCTCGTGCTTTCTATTCCTCCAGCTTTCATTCAGTTCCTTTCCTCTGGGAGGAGTGGGGGTTGTCCAGCCCTCCACAGCATCAGCCCATTGACCCTATCCTTGTGGTTATAGCAGCTGAGGAAGCAGAATTACAGCTCTGTGGGAAGGAATGGGGCTGGAGAGTTCATGCATAGACCAGTTCTTTTTTTTTTTTTTTTTTTTTTGAGACAGAGTTTCGCTTTTGTTGCCCAGGCTGGAGTGCAGCCTGGCATGATCTCGGCTCACCACAGCCCCTGCCTCCTGGGTTCAAGTGATTCTCCTGCCTCAGCCTCCCGAGTAGCTGGGATCACAGGCATGTGCCACCACGCCTGACTACTTTTGTATTTTTAGTAGAGATGGAGTTTTTCTTCCTTGGTCAGGTTGGTCTTGAACTCCTGACCTCAGGTGATCCGCAGCCTCGGCCTCCCAAAGTGCTGGGATTACAGGTGTGAGCAACCATGCCTGGCTGCATAGACCAGTTCTTATGAGAAGGGATCGACTAAGAATAGCCTTGGGTTGACACACACCCCTCTTCACACTCACAGGAGAAACCACTTCTCCATGAAGCTAGAACTAGTCATGAGTTGAGAGCTGAGAGTTTGAGAATAGCTCAGAGATGCTATTCTTGGATATCCTGAGCCCCTGTGGTCACCAAGGACCCTGAGTTGTGCAACACTCAGCATGACAGCATCACTACACTTAAAAATTTCCCTCCTCACCCCCAGATTCCATTTCCCCATCCGCCAGGGCTGCCTATAAAGAGAAGGAGAGATGGCTTCAGACATCAGAAGGACACAGGCAGCAGAGTGGTCAGTCCCTTCTTGGCTCTGCTGACACTCGAGCCCACATTCCATCACCTGCTCACAATCATGCAGGTCTCCACTGCTGCCCTTGCCATCCTCCTCTGCACCATGGCTCTCTGCAGCCAGGTCTTCTCTGCACCACTCGAGTCCATGTTGTTGTTGTGGGTATCACCACTCTCTGGCCATGGTTAGACCACATCAATCTTTTCTTGTGGCCTAAGAGCCCCCAAGAGAAAAGAAGGAAATTCTTAAAGGGCTGCCAAACACCTTGATCTTTTTCTTCACGACTTTTATTTTTATCTCTAGAAGGGGTCTTAGCCCTCCTAGTCTCCAGGTATGAGAATCTAGGCAGGGGTAGGGGAGTTACAGTCCCTTGTACAGATAGAAAAACAGGGTTCGAAACGAATCAGTTTGCAAGAGGCAGAATCCAGGGCTGGTTACTTCCCAGTGGGGTCTGTTGTTCACTCTCCAGCTCACCCCAGGTCTCCCAGGAGCCCTGTCCCTTGGATGTCTTATGAGAGATGTCCAGGGCTTCTCTTGGGCTGGGGTATGACTTCTTGAACCAGACAAAATTCCCCTGAAGAGAGCTAAGAGAACAGTCTGTTCAGGTATCTGGATCACACAGAGAAACAGAGAACCCGCTATGAAGAGTCAAGGGGAAAGAAGAATATAGACAGAAACAAAGAGACATTTCTCTGCAAAACCGCCCAAATGCCTTCCAGTCACTTGATCTGAGCAAGCCTGCCCTCCTCAAACACTCGGGGATCAGAAGCTGCCTGGCCTTCTGAGCTGTGACTCAAGCTTATTCTCTCCTTTCTCCGCGGTTGCTGCTGACACGCCAACCGTCTGCTGCTTCAGCTACATCTCCCGGCAGATTCCACAGGATTTCATAGCTGACTACTTTGAGACCAGCAGCCAGTGCTCCAAGCCCAGTGTCATGTAAGTGCCAGTCTTCCTGCTCACCTCTAGGGAGGTAGGGAGGGTCAGGGTGGGGGCAGAGACAGGCCAGAAGGCCATCCTGGAAAGGCCCAGCTTTCAGAATCCTATTGGGGATACAGGACGCAGGGCTCTGAGGTGTGACCTGACTCGGGGCTGGAGTGAGGCGGGTGTTACAGAGTCAGGAAGGGCTGCCCCAGCCCAGAGGAAAGGGACAGGAAGAAGGAGGCAGCAGGACACTCTGAGGGCCTCCTCGCCCGGAGTCACTGAGAGAAGCTCTCTAGATGGAGATAGGCAGGGGGCCACTGAGCGAGGAGCAGGCCTTGAGCTGCCCAGGACAGAGAGCAGGATGGCGGGGCCATGGTGGGCCCAGGATTCCCCTGCTGGATTCCCCAGTGCTTGACTCTTCCTCCCTTCTTCACAGCTTCCTAACCAAGAGAGGCCGGCAGGTCTGTGCTGACCCCAGTGAGGAGTGGGTCCAGAAATACGTCAGCGACCTGGAGCTGATTGCCTGAGGGGTCCGGAAGCTTCGAGGCCCAGTGACCTCGGTGGGCCCAGTGGGGAGCCGGAGCCTGAGCCTTGGGAACATGCCTGTGACCTCCACAGCTACCTCTATGGACTGGTTGTTGCCAAACAGCCACACTGTGGGACTCTTCTTAACTTAAATTTTAACTTATTTACACGATTTAGTTTTTGTAATTTATTTTCGATTTCACAGTGTGTTTGTGATTGTTTGTTCTGAGAGTTCCCCCGTTCCCTCCCCCTTCCCTCACACTGTGTCTGGTGACAACCAAGTGGCTGTCATCGGCCTGCTGTAGGCAGTCATGGTACCAAAGCCACCAGACTGACAAATATGTATCGGATGCTTTTGTTCCGGGCTGTGATCGGCCTGGGGAAATAATAAAGATGCTCTTTTAAAAGGTAAACCAGTATTGAGTTTGGTTTTGTTTTTCTGGCAGATCAAAATCACTGGTTAAGAGGAATCATAGGCAAAGATTAGGAAGATGTGAAATGGAGGGAAATTGGGAGAGATGGGGAGGGCTACCACAGAGTTATCCACTTTACAAAGTTCTGGAACATTGAAACTACGAATATGTTGTAACTCAAATAGTAATATGCACGCTAGGAGAATTCACTACTTGAATGGACACCATTAAGCAGAGTATTCTGTAGGGCATATTCATGATGAATCAAGCTTTCAATAGCAATTACTTACATTGTTGAGGCTTACTCCTACTGAGTGCTTTTTATACATTGTTCATTTAATCTTACCAATGCAATAGTACAGCTTAGGTACTATTAATACCTCCATTTGACAGAAAAGTAACCCGGGGCTCAGAAAGGTTGGACAACTTGGTTGAGGTTACACAGCATGTAAATGGTCAATTGTGTTCCAAAACTGGACTTTTATTGAACTACAGACTATGCTGTTAACCATTGACCAAGTTATTTCCCAAAGTATGACCCACCTATACCCAAATCTTACCCTATTCTTTAACAGATGATACTTTATCCATTGCAACCACTTCCTGTCAGGATTCTGAGTTGACATAGAGTGTTTGAGCAGTGATTATTTAAGCCAGTTACGTCAGGATCTTTAGGTGTAGACCTGGGAACTGATATTTTTATCAAGCTCATGAGGTGTTCCATAGCCTGTTAATGACTGAGAGCCACTGTTAATAGAATTCACCACTGTTTTCTAAATGTGGTAAGTATCTGCATGTGGCAAGAGGTGTATTATACATTATTTCTCTAGAATCTACACTCTACAAAATAAATAGCTAATGTTAGAGAAGGAAAAGACAACCAGCTTCTGTGTGGAGCAGGATGCTGTCTAGGTTTGAAAGGTAAGTTGTTTAATAGATGGACTGCTTGCATTATATGTACAAGAAATGCATACTAAGCTAGGGTCCTTTTTGCAGAAGAAAGAGAAATTCAAAATATTTGTGTGAAAACCAAATGTGTTAATTTTTATGAGCTATGCTTATTTCATTTTGTTTAAAATAATCTAATTTCTGTGTCCAGACATGTTTAGAATTGTAGGGCTCAAACTCTTTAAAGCATAATTAAACACTACTACTAGCAAATATTAAAATGCACATACTATGTGACCTACATCCCATTTGACCTGATCCCATTTCTAGGAATCTGCTTCATAGAAACACTGCCAAAAGATAAGACTATGTAGACATGAGGATATTTTTTTGAGTATGGTTGGTAGAGAGCAAAGAAATGCAAACAGTCATCAGTAGGGGATTAATCAGTAGAGGATTAAGATGTCCATCAATGGAATATTCTGCAGTCAGTAAACAAAAGCAACACACATCTATATCTGTGGAAAGTGTCCATAATATTATAGGTAAAATGCATATCTATTTACATTCAGCATATGCATATATATTCTCTACATGTGCTACAGAACTGTCTGTAAAGGATATTATTTTGTTTTTATTTTTAAAAGCCATATACACATAAATATTTACATAGGCAAATATTTGGAAAGACACACATCAAATAGCTAACTGTCGGGGTTCGGTCCGGAAGGAGGTGGGGTCCTTTCTGCTCCAGGACAGCTGGCCCAACCGGTGGGCGAAGGTCCGCGGCCCTGGAGAACTCCACGGCGGGGTCCACGGACACCAGAGGAGGAACCGCCAAGGTTTTTCCAGAGGAGGAACCGCCAAGGTTTTTCCAAAGGACAAGAGGCCTGGCCCGGCGCGGCGATCCTCCTAGTTCTTCGGCCCGCGCGCCACCCGGGAGGCCGAACAGGCCCCAGCCCTCGGCCCCGTCCCCAGCCCGCCCCAGCCCCGACCCTCCGCTGCGGGGCCCTCCCGGAGCGGCCGGCCAGCGGGGAGAGACCACGCTGCCGGCTGCAACGCGTGGCTAACCCAGGAGGCAGCTCTGCCCTTCCCGGGAACACAAGCGGCTGCCCGCGCCTGAGCTCCCAAAGGGCTGGCGGGCAGCGAGCGGGCGCCGCGCCGGTTCCCCGGAGCCCAGCCCCGGAAATGGGACATCCCCTGCGGGTGCCCCCAAACTTCCCACCTCTCTGGTCCGGTCGGGGGAGGGGTCGGGGCCGGGGCCGGTGGGCAGGGCGCGGAGAGGTCATGGAGCTCTTAGGGGTCTGCGGCCCCGCGGATGGGGGTTATGCCAAGGGAGAACGCGACGACGCGATGGGGAGGGACCTAGGGCACCCCGAAGCCGGGACCGCCAAGCCGGAGCCAGTGGAGGGGCGCGAAGTCCGCGAGTTGAAAATTAACTGCAATCGTCCACTCGTAGCCTTCGGCGTCCGGCTTGTCCTCTGGCGGCTTGGCGGGCGGCTGCACAGGGCTGGACATGTGCTGGATCCTCAGGCTCCGAAGATATGGTCCCCATACTCGTCGTCGTGACACTCGGGACAAGTGGAGAACCATCAGGTCAGGGACCCACAGAACGCACGCTCACACGTTCCTGCAGGTGCCAGCACATGCTGGGCTCCACTCTCACGGGACACATGCAGGTGTGCAAGTACAATGCAAGTGCACACACACATGTGCAGACACGTAGTGGAAGCATCCACTCGCTCACACTTGTAGGACACACACACACACAAACATATGCACACATACAGAGTTGGTTGAGGATGCTGTAACACGGTACATCCCCTAATGCAGGTGTGCTTGCGCCCGCGCACGCGCGCGCGCACACACACACACACACACACACACACACGGGTGATCAAGGGCACCCAGGGCAGAATCTTCCATACCCCCAAGCACCCCTAACAAGACGCACAAACATGCACCCATAGAAGTAATCAGGGGACCCTGGGCACAACTCCCTCTCTCCTTCCCCATCTACCAGGACACGGAGTCACACTCCTAGGCATGTGTGGACAGGCTGCCTACACACGGGCAGGACATGTACATGCTCAACTGTACAAGGACACTGCGGGCAGTCTGTGCACATGTATTCTCAGGTCACATAAACACAGCACTCTGTAACCTGGAGTCAGTCCCTCACTTGGTCAGTGAGTGGGCTGAAGCACCCACTGGGACAGGGTGGCTGAGAACCAGGACAGGGCCTGGTCAGGAGGGGTTGAGGGCAGGGCCTGGGAAGTGAGTGATGCAATGAGGTTGGGCATCATTGCATTGGTACCACCCCCCACCCAACCACCCACTCCAGGCCTCCCACATAATCGGGTCACTAAACAAATCCCAGAGGGCCCGGCCCCAGCTGTTGCCTGGCTTTCCAGAAACAACTCCGTTGGGAATGGCTGCTGCTTGGACAGGTCTGTCCCCAGAAAGCCCTGGGCATGGATGGAGTTGTGTCTACCCTCTGCTTTCCACTGACACATTTATCTACCAACATTCTGTCCAAGTCTCCTCTTCGGAGCACTCACCAGAATCACCCTTAATGGAGAGTCACAGGGAGAAGACGTCCACCCACGCATGAGGAGACAGGCCTGGAACAGAGCCTTCCTGCACAGCCTCAGAAGGGACCCACCCTGCTGACACCTTGATCTTGGACTCGTGGCCTCCAGTACTGCGAGACAGTAACATTCTGTTGTTGAAGGTGCCCAGTCTGTGGTACTGTAAAACAGCCCTAGGAAACTAACACAGCCTGTTAGCCCACAGATGGTGAAGGGATGGAATATTCCATGCAGCTCCAGGCTTACTGTCTACAGCTCCCAAAGTGTGCTACGGGACCCTTGGGTGGTTGTAGGTATGCAAGGTAATTTGGGGTGGTTCAAGGTGAATAATTTCAATTGACATAATATGTATTTATCTTGCTGGGTAAATGAGGGATCCCCAACTGTTAGGAACCAGGCTACACAGCAGGAGGTGAGCAGCCAGCCAGTGAGCAAAGCTTCATCTGTAGAAACAGCCACTTCCCATCCCTCGCATTACCACATGAGCTCTGCCTCCTCTCAGATGAGTGGTGCCGTTACGTTAGATTCTTTAGGAGCATGAACCCTACTGTGAACTGCACATGCCGGGGATCTAGATTGCATGCTCCTTATGAGAACCTAATGCCTGATGATCTGTGACTCTCTCCCATCACCCCCAGATGGGACCATGTAGTTACAGAAAAACAAGCTGAGGGCTCCCACTGATTCTATATTATGGTGAGTTGTGTAATTATTTCATTATATATTACAGTGAAATAATAATAGAAATGAAGCACATAATAAATGTAATGGGCTTGAACCATCTCCGCATCATCCCTTCCCCTTCTCCCGGGTCCATGGAATAGTTGTCTTCAAGAAAACTGGTCTCAGGTAGCAAAAAGATTGGGAACCACTGGTGTAAATGCTTTAAGGAATAATTAAGCAACTTAAGGTTTACAGGCTACAAAAAATACAGATTTAAATGCTAATAAAAATGTGTGCAAATGAAAACACTCTCTTGCTGCGGTCCGAGGAATCTTAAGCATTCTATCAGAAAGACTTGCAGGTTGGAACTGCAGCTGCCTTCCCACATCCACGTCCACTGTAAACCCCTGCAACACACAAACACGCGCACACACACGCACACACACATGCACATACATACACATGCATATACCTGTGCGCGCATGCGCACGCACACACACACACAATGCTTCATGCCCTCACTAGGGTGTCCTGGGAGGGAATGCATTTTTTTTTTTTTTTTTGAAATGGAGTTTCACTCTTGTTGCCCAGGCTGGAATGCAATGGCACAATCTCAGCTCTCTGCAACCCCTGCCTCCTGGGTTCAAGCAATTCTCCTGCCTCAGCCTTCCGAGTAGCTGGGATTACAGGCATGTGCCACCATGTCCAGCTAATTTTGTATTTTTAGTAGAGATGGGGTTTCTCCATGTTGGTCAGGCTGGTCTCAAACTCCCGATCTCAGGTGATCCGCCCGCCTCATTCTTCTAAAGTGCTGGGATTGCAGGCGTGAGTCACCACGCCCAGCCGGGAATGAATGCTTTTAGGAGAAACGAAGACAACTCACGCCCCTCGTTCTCCTGGTGTTTGCAAAGGTGCCTTCTCCGCAGACCATGCTTCAGTCTCTTTCTTAGTTATCCTTCTTACTGAGAGAAGCAGAGCCCCCAGCCTGTACCCAGCTGCTTAGGGCCCAAGCCAAGTGTGCAAGTTTCCTGGGGAGCCTAGTGAGTGGAAGGCACTGCAGACGCTCCCCAAAAGAAGCATCAGTTTTTGGTGGATCCTTGAGCACAGGAAGGCAATAGACAAGACATTACGGTTCACTGGAAGAGACAACAAAAATGCAGTGAGGAAGGGCAGTAGTCAAAGGTTTTATGCTCCACGAGAAGGGGTTCTCAGGGCTCTAAGCAGCAGGCAGACTTTATTGCATGTGTGGTTAGGTGATGGTGACCTACAGTTTTCACTGGGAACTGGGATCAAGAGTAACTCGACCACCTAGTCATGCACGTGTCTCTCTGTTTCTTCGCGTTTTCTGTCTCTCTTCCCATCTCTGTCCCTCCTTATCCTCTCAGCCTCCTCTGTCTCTCTCCCCATCTCTCTTCCTCTCTCTCATTCCCTTCTCCTCATCCTTCTTTCTCTCTCCTTTTCCAGTTCTCTCTCCCTCCTCAGCTCGCTGCATGCCACTGTTCAGGCTCCTGGGGCTCCACGTGGATGGGCGGACACGGGACTCCTAGGCTAATTTTCACGGCACAAGCACAGGGCTGCAGGACCTCGGTCCCCCACCTCCCAGCACCCTCAATGAGAGGTGTGGGGTGTGCCGTGCTCTCCTGGGTGGGTACCCCACGCTCCAGGAAGCAGAAACTGCAGGACAAAGCTGGCGCAAGTGACATGCCCGCGTGGCTGCCAGCTTCCATCTTGGGATCTGCTGAGGCCAAAGCAGAGGACACCTGCCCAGGACCGACCCTGCACCAGGGTGGGGGTAGGGGTGGGCTTGGGGGTGGGAAGGGCGATGGGAACAGCCACTGCAAAGCAGTCCCTGGCTGGCTTCCTGCCCTGCACCCTGTCATGCAAGGCCTCTCCTCCCACCCCCACCCCTGCCCCTCACCACCTCCACCCCTAGGCTGTCCAGATCCAGGCTCCAGAAGTCTCCCAGGATCCAAGAACTAAGGGCAACCACTGGGCTCTGCAGCCCCTAGTCCATGAGTCAGCCACCCCTCTGTATGCTGACAAACCTTGGCTGTCACTTATCCTCCACCCCAAACCAGCCCCAGCCCCATCCTGCTGCAGGCCTGTGTGGCTGCTGGAGAGGCCGGGCTCCTTTCCTCACCCTGAGGCTGCCTGATATGCTTTCTGGATGCTGGAGAAAACTGGCCCACTATTCTCATACTGGTGCAACTTCTTCCAAGACCTCAAAACTGGACAACGTGAACTTGTCTTGTTTCTTGTCTCTTCTTGCTAGGGCTGTGAATGGGACAGTGCGAGATGGGGGGTGGGGGGAGACAAAGTATGAATGGATGAATGGACATCCCCCCAACAGCATTACCACCTCCTCCTAAACATAGTCCTGAGAGCTCTATTTCCTGGTAAACTTCCCCCTTCCCACCCTAGTCCAGGCAAGCCCAAAGGCCAGCACCCTCCATCCACCCTTCCTGGAGTCCACGCTACTGTCTGCTTGCCCAGATCTCTTAACCTGGCTTTACCAAGCTAGAACAGATAGCAGGGATGTGCCCCCAGCCTCGACCAGGAAGATTTGCCAAAATGTTCTCAGTTTAAAAGCAGGGGCAGTGACAGGGCCTAGGGATGACCCCAGGGTTGTCACTCAAGTAGCAAGAAGGGCAAGGAGCCCTGTTTCCTGCCCTTACCCTGGGAGAACTTGGCCAGGGCTCCACAAAGCCCTGCAGGGGCAGGAGGAGAGCAAATCCACCCTTCTCTGGAGGAAGTCACCACCATCCCCAGGAAGCAGCAGATGGGGGCGCACTGTCAGAGCCCTCGCGTGCTATAGGGCAAGGCCGACAGGTCTGTACTCAGCCTCAGCCCCAGGGGAGCTGCAAGATACACTGAGACCCTCACAGGTTGGGCTCTGTGTCCCCACCCAAATCTCATCTGGAATTGTAATCCTCCTCTGTCAAGGGAGGAACCTGGTGGGAGGGGATGGGATCTGGGGACAGTTTCCCCCCTGCTGCTCCCCAGTAGTGAGGGAGTTCTCAGGAGAGCTGATGGTTTGAAAGTGTGGCACTTCCTGGTTCTCCACACACTCCCTCCTGCCGCCTTGTGGAGAAGGTGCCTGCTTCCCCTTCTGCCATGACTGTAAGTTCCCTGAACTGGGAGTCAATTAAACCTCTTTCCTTTATCAATTACCTAGTCTCGAGTATTTCTTTATAGCAGTGTGAAAACAAAGGAATACCCCTTCCCTGAGACCCTTCTCCTTAGGCAACCAGCTGCCCCCATGCTCCTCCTCTGCCCCCTGTTCTTTCTTTTCCCCTCATGAGGCCCAAGTGACAAACAGGGCCAGCCCCAGCCCCAGCCCCATCCTACCGCAGGCCTGTTGGCTGCTGGAGAGGCCGGGCTCCTTTCCTCTCCCCGAGCCTGCCTGATATGCTTTCTGGATCCTGGAGAAAACTGACCCACTATTCTCATACTGGTGCAACATCTTCCAAGACCTCAAAAAGCTGTACCTTTTGAGCCAGTCTTTTTTCTTTTCTCCACTTGCTAGGGCTGTCATTGGGACAGTCCTAGAGGGTCATGCCAATGGATGAGTGGATGGATGGACAGTAGTCCAGGGATGATGTCCCTGTCTGTCCTGAACCGGGCCCTTCCTCCAATGAGAAGCCTTCCTGAGTGAGTATATACAGTCATCCCTTGGTATCCACGGAGGATTAGTTCTAGGGTCCCCGGGAATGCCAAAATCCATGGATGCTCAAGTCTCTGATATAACATGGCGTAGTACTTACGTATAAGCTATGCACATCCTCCCGTATACATTAGACCATTACTGGATTATTTATGATATGTAATACAATGCAGATGCTACAAAAATGGTTGTGATACTGTATTCTTTAGGGAATGATGACAAGAACAAAGTCTGCACATGTTCGATAGAAACATAACCATCCAATTTATTTTCTGAATATTTTCCATCTGCTGTTACTGAATCTACAGATGGAGAGCTCCTGGTTACGAGAGCCAAGCGTGCTTTGAGAGTAGGGTGGGTGAGGTTGCTAATGAGTACAGGGGAGCAGGTGTTGATCAGGAGGGCCCTGCACTGGGGCATCTGGACGTCCTGCCTCAGGACTTGAGACTCCAGTTGGATGGCACAGGCAGACTCAGCCCAGGTCAAAGCCCTCTCCTTGAAGATTCATTTTATCCCAAGCTCTTTCTGGCCCCTGGAATTTGGCATGCCCTAGGCCCTGGGTGGAAGGACAGATGAGCCAGGTTTTAGATAACATGTCTAGAAGAGTGAGCCCCTACTGTGTGCCCGGCACTTTCCCCACAGGATCCGCTAGCTAGAATAGGCAAGGGTCATGGAGAGAAATACGCAGTTAAAATGTCAGAAATGAAAAAGCGATACCATTAGAGACGCTAAAAAGACCATTAGGTGATAGTATTAGCATTTGTATTCTGAGATCCAACAGCAGCAGTCACTTCCCTCCACCCCTATGTGTATCCCAGGACCACCCTGGGCGGGGAGGGCTGAGGTTAGGGAGCACCCACGGATGCTCTGATGCTGGCCCTGGGCCTCGGGGGTGACAGTGATGAGGAACTGGGTGCACATGAGTGGGGCAGCCGGGCCTGGCCAGAGAAGCAACACACACGTGCACAGACGTGTTTACCCATGTACGCGTGTGCACGCACGTGCACAAACACATTGCAGGCAGGCATATTGACGCCTCAGGCAGCGGAGGACCCTGACTCTGGGCCCTGCTGACCCGGGCAAGGCCCCATTGTGATGCGTGCCATGACCTCAGAATGCCCCTGGTGCTTAGCACCTATCCGCTCGCTATCCGGCCTGCCTCTGTGTTCTACGGCAGTTACTCACAGGCAGTGGTGTTTGTGAGCAGCAGTTTTCTGGTTTTCTCCCTGAGGTTTTCCCCCTGAGAGGCAGACATAACCCAGGCCAGCTGATCAGCATCAGGTGAGTGTGACCTGCTCTCTTCCCTCCAGGCTGACTTGGGGATGGTGGCTATGGTACGGGTGGTGTTGGCCTCTGGGCAGCTACTGAGGAGGAGGGTCATCCCTGAGCACTCACAGGGAGCCCGTTCTACACTGCCTGTGTAGATGATTTTCTCTTTCGTCCTCACGGTGGCTTCATAGAGTGGGTGCTGTTCCCGAATGTACCCATTTGACAGGTGAGACGTCTGGGGTCAGAGAGGCGATAACCGGCCCCAAAATCCAGACATGACCCTGGGTTTTGCTCTCAGCCCTGCTGTGTGCCGTGCTAGACTTCAGGCCTCAACCCTGTGACCTCCCTGCTCTAGATCCCAAATCTGCCCAGATTTCCGAACCCGATGGGGCAGAGCCTGGCCCTGGCAGAGACACTGGGATGGATCCACTGTGGGTGGGGAGAAGGGAAGGGTCCTCAGAACACACCTGGGGCCTAAGCTGGGTCCTGATGGTCACTGTGGGACCCACTGGACACACACGGTTCCTTGTCTGGGAGTGGCGTGGGGAGCCTTCTGCCCTTGGGCAGTTGTGGAAAGTGAAGGAGCCCTGGAGGGCGGGCTGAGGGGAGACTATCTTCCCTTGTGTTCAAAGGGGTCCAGGCACTGGGCTTCTCCCCAAGTATTTCTTATTCTGTCTGGCCTCGCTTTCCTTTTGCCCTGAGTATTCTCAGGAGGGACAGTCCATCTAGATGTTCTCCAGGAGCAAGGACCCACTGTTCTTCATCAGTGACCCAGGAAAATGAAGACCCTCCTATAGGGACAGCTCAGAATGGTGGAGTCCACAGTCCCTCCCCGAGAGATGTGGTTTCCATGAGCGCAGTGGCTGCTTTGGAGACAGTAGGTCATTTTCATCCCTCATCCCCAAAACCAAACACACTCCTGCTCAAATGGCGTTATTCCTAAAGCAGCTTCACTGGTTAGACCGAAGGGCCACGGTAGCCCAAGTGATGAGCGAGGTAGAACGGAGCAGTCAGGAGAGATCTTGTTCCCCATAGGAAACTGGGCATCTCTGTGGCCCTGAGTATCCCAGGAGGCCGATCGTACAGAGACCTCTGGTACCTGACCCCAGTTCGCATCCACAACCCCGGAGTAGCCCATCACAGGCCCTTCACCCTTGGCAGGTGGACACCATTCAACCTGCCGGGGCAGGTATGTGCCCGTTTCATGGCTTAAGGGGAAAATGGGATTCTCTGTCCAGGTCCCACTCTTCTCGAGTCCTTGGGAAGATGCTCACCCCTGCTTGCAGCTTCAGACTGCAGAGACCCATGGAGGTGTGGGCCACGGGGTTTGGCCCCTTTTTACCAGAGTGCAGTGGTGGAATGAAGATTACACAACCAACCAGCATCTGGGAGCCCGGCGGGAGCGCTTCAGGTGTTCTCCGAAGCTGTTGGGTACAGTGTAACCTTTAGACAATTTTGTCTCACAGGATGGACGTGGAGGATGCAGATAGTTGGCAGGCGCGTGAGCGAGAGGACATCATCAGAAAATATGCAAAGGTACAGTTCGGTCTGCTTCTTGGAGGGAGGCCTCTTCCAGTGCGCCCTGGTCAAAGGGTCCTGGGTTCCCTAGGAGCACAGGGCAGGGACGGGTGGCCAATACCCCCAGGCCCTTGCACCCTTTACCTTGGACCCCTCACCAAGGCTCCCTCTGGGTTACAGGGGCACCGAGCTGGGCTGCCAGAGGACAAGGGGCCTGTGCTTGTTGGGATCTACGGCAACATCGACTACTTTGGGATTGTCCAGTGAGTCCTCTGTGCTCCCCTCACCCCTAAAACATCTGTCTCAGCTCAGGGATGGGTTTGCTTTTAGAAAGGCCTTTCTGACACAGGACAGGTCTCGCCAGCTCGGGTCAACCTCCTTTCCAGGGTCAGAACTCCCCGCTGGCTCCCCTGCAGGTCCAACCCGAGGTTGTTGTTAGGCCAGAGGTGCAAGGCCCATCTAGGGAGCCGGTGGGAATGGAGACTGGGCTAGGTCAGGCCCCTGGGCTCTCAGCAGTTCTGTTGGCAAGTCAGCACAAGAGGAGCGGGGCAGTCTGGGGGTCTGGCCCTGTCTACCAGGAGACAACCCCAGTGAGATCCAAGGGTTGTGGCCACAGGGTGAGGAGACACCTGGCCCAGCCTCGGGGCTGTTGTCCAGCAGGTCTCTCAGAGCCCACCTGCCCCTGTCCTCCCCCATTTCCCTAGAGTTACAGCCCTCACTGTCCCCATGGGGAAGGGGGAAAGGTGTGGGGACAGTGGGGGCTTTGGCCCTAAGAGAATGGGGGAGAAGATGGGCAGGGCCCCGCTCTGGGCATCTCAGGGTGAGGCCAGGGAGGCAGCAGGGCTTGTGGCTAAAGACCCTGGGTCTGGTGCTGGGAAGGGATCTGGGGCCAGGTAAGAGGAGCCCAGCCTGGAGCCCATCCCTCAGGGATCAGAGGATGGAGAGACAGCGGGTCCTGGGGGAAGTAGAGTGGGAGGGAGCTGATGAGCCATGCCACTTCTGAAATGCAGGGTGTGTGGCTCAGATGCAGGGAGAGGCAGGTGGATGCTGGGAGGTCAGAGCCTGCAAGAGCCTTGGGCTGTCAAGTGGGATGGGCCCCTGGTGCACCCAGAGTACACCGGGCAGGTCTCAGGGCATCCTCCCTTGACCCTGGCGGGGTGATGTGGTCGATCCCTAAGGGATTCCTGTCAGGGCCCGGTCGCCCAC
This sequence comes from Nomascus leucogenys, assembly GCF_006542625.1. NCBI lineage: Eukaryota > Metazoa > Chordata > Mammalia > Primates > Hylobatidae > Nomascus > Nomascus leucogenys. Next base: position 8,823,154 of record NC_044394.1, on the reverse strand, counting down.
CCTGGGCGGCCCCCATCCCGTCTCAGGGCTGACCTTTCTCAGCTCCAGCAGAAAGCACCACCTCGAGTCCAGGATGGGCAGCCCCATTGTGCAGCCTGACCACCCCCACGCCAGGGGCCCCGGTAACCCCGGCCAGGCTGTCCCTGCACTCCTTCTTCTCCCAGGTCCTGCCCCTCCTGGGAGTCAGCCCCACAGGAAGGCCCTTGTCCTCCCTTCCCTGTGCCTTCTCCCGGGCTGAGCCCTGAGCTGGGTAGGGACAGAGCCAGTCCTTTCTCGGGGTCGGTTCCCAGGCTGGGGCGGCTCCAGGCCCTGTGCAGGTCCTCAGCTCTGCCTGGGTTGCCTTACAGTGAGACGGAGCTGCCTCCTCTGACTGCGCGGGAGGCAAAGGTAAGAGCCTGATGCATGGAGGGGCTGGTCCAGGGACGTAGGGACTGGGCGGGTGGGCAGTGAGGCAGAGGAAGCAGCTGGCCTGGGCGGTGGCGGGTGAGGACAACATTCTGTCACTGGGAAGCGGAGCAGAGACCTGACCCCAGGTTGATTTAACTTTGGCAGTTTGATAAAATTCCAAAGTGAGAACCACAGTCCTGGCTTGGGGGTGGCTTCCGGCTTGTGTCAGGACCCCACCTAGAGTCTGGGACCTAAGACTGGTGTGTCTGTGGCCTGAGGATGGCACATCCCGGGGTCCCAAAGCCAGCCCACTGGTGCTCATTTGCTCAAAGGCTCTCAGCCCTTAGGGTCTGCCCTTCCCTGGCTCCTTCCAGCTGGGTCCCACCAGGGCTCCAGAGCCCAAGACCCAGCATCCACGGGCAGCTCTGGGAAGCCCGGCAGCTCCACTAACTCCAACATTCCTCATTTGACAGCGAATTCGGCGGGAGACAAGGAGAAACAGCAAGTGGCTGGAAATGCTCGGCGAATGGGAGACATATAAGAACACTGAAAAGGTAATGTGTGGAGGGAGAGGCCCCCAGAAGCACTCTCTGCAGAGACAGGGGACAGGCACCCATGGCTGTGGCCTGGCACCGTCAGCCTCTCAGAGGGCGCGTGGCACACTGTCCTCGCCCAGAGGACTGCAGGCCTGGTCGCCAGATTGCCTGCCTATTCGTGCAAGCATCACCTTGCTGGGAGGGAATCTGAATCTAGGGCTGGGACCACCTGGAGCTGGAGGCTAGGGATGCTCTGGTGACCCGAAGGAAGAAAAAGGTTCAGATCAGAGTTTTGACTCTGAGTGTCCATCCACTCTTTCAGTCCTGGGAAAGGAGACCCTGTCCCAGCTCGATCTCACCTCTACTGAGGAATCATGGGGCCAAAACCGACAATTCCCAGAATCTCCGGGCTCTGGTCCTCACTGGGGTCACCCCGTGGCCTGTAACACCAGACTGTTTTCTGCCCACAGCTCGTAGATCGCACATACAAGGGGATTCCCAGGAACATCCGGGGCCGGGCATGGTCAGTCCTCCTGAACATTCAGGAAATCAAATCAAAAAACCCCGGCAAATACAAGGTACACTCAGCCAGAGCACAACAAACGGGACAGGCCGTGTCAGGGGCCCAGGTCTCCAGCTGGAGGGAACATCAAACCCACCCTGGGGGGCATGGGGGAGGATGGTAGATGCACATCCTGGGTATGGACGGTGGCATAGTCACCACAGACAAACTCGGCTCTGGTGACCCTCCCTGGCTTCAATAACAAGCCAAAAAGCAGCTTTCTGCAGAAGGAAACCTTCCTTCTTTCCTTCCTTCCCGAAATGCTGACTGTGGGAGCACCTTTCACGGTTCTCTCTCTGACCCACGGGGAACCGTGGTAGGACCTACGGGAGGGTGGCAGGATGGAGGGCCCATGAGCCTACCCAGACAACACTGACAGCACCAAATGCTGGGAGAATTATGGGTCCTGGAAACTCTCATCCAGGTCTGCTGGGAACATGACACGGCACAGCCACGTTGGCAGCCAGTTGGGCAGTGGCTCACAAAGCTCAATGGACTTGAACCACGTGTCCCCAAGGTGCCACAGATATTGAACCCACTGATTTGGAAACTGACATCCACATGAAACCTGCATGCCAGGTTCACTGCTTGATTCACCGTCACTCACACACCGAGCCTTCGGGGACGGCCTTCAACACGGGCATGGGGAGAGCAAGGCTGGTCCTCCCTTCAAACGGAAGACCCAGCGAGAAAAGGGAACGAGCCAGTGATGCCCGCACGGACGTGGGTGGATCCTAGATGCATTTTGCTAAGGGAAAGAAGCCAGACCCAATAAGCTACCACAGTAGGATTCCCATTCCTAGGCCATTCTGGAAAAGGCCAAACCACAGGGACTGAGAAGCAGTCTGGGTGGCCAGGGGCTGACAAATCGGGGAGAGGCTGGGTGCATAGGGGCCACTCTGGAGACTTGGAGGATGAAGGAGTCACTCCAGGAGGGGCTGGAGCGGTGGCCGGGAGACTCCGCACATTGGTTTGGAACCGTGGAGGAACTGTACACCCAGAGACTGAACTGGCGTGTGTGCAAACTGAAAAAAAAAAAAAAAAAATCATTCAGAGTGAAAAGATCGGTCAACGTACTGTACAACTGGGCTATTTGCATGTCACAGATGTGGCTTTTACTGAAACATTTCTTCAACAGTCTCAGGCCCTGAAGAGCTCACTGCTTTTCTGGTGAATCATCTGAACCTGAAATGGGATTTGTCATTAGGATTTGTAGACAAAGTGAAACTAACAGCATCTGCACAAACCAAACCATAGCCCCCTTTCTCTGTTTCCTAGGCAGCGGGAACTCTTCTACATACTCCTGGCATATGCAGAGTATAACCTGGTGAGTATTCCCGGCAGTGAGGTTCCCGGGCCGTATTTCCATATTCACAGGAGTGGGTGTCTGGTGGGGGTGTCATTGCTTCTTTTAAAGTTTGTATTTGTGACCCACCAGGTTATAGGAGGTAGGATTCCAGCTCCCCGCTTGCATAAACCTCCAAGCAAGGGGATGGTCTCAAGGGGTCAAGCTGAGACACAAAGGAGTTGGGGCCTGGACTCCTGGTGTCACCTGGGCCTGACCACCACTTCTCAGAACAAGAAATGACGCCCTCCTCCTGGGGCTGCCCCAAAGCCTGGGAGCTTGGCAGCGTCACATGCAGGATGGTACTCTCAGGAGACATTTTGGACAAGCTGCTGAAGTGCCTGATGGACTTGGCTCTTGTCATGAAATGAATTTGCATCCTGAGGAAGCCTCTTCTTCAGAGGAAGCCTGTCCAGTCACCTCTGCCCTCTCCAATGACATGAGTCCTCCCAGGTGACCTCAGCCCTCCCAGCTGATGTCCTTCCATGGTGACTCTGGCTCTTGCAGGAGGTGGGCTACCGCAGGAGCCTGAGCCACATCGCCACCTTGTTCCTCCTGTATCTGCCTGAGGAGGACGCATTCTGGGCACTGGTGCAGCTGCTGGCCAGTGAGAGGCACTCCCTGCAGGGTAGGTGAACAGCTGCCCCTGGGGCCTCACGCAGCCAGGCCCGGGGACGGCCACCGTGGCCACGTGATCTCGGCTTTCAGCCAAGGCACCCTCCTTGCGTTGCCGGCTCATTGGGAGCCTTTAGGACGTCTCTGCTGAGGGTCCCACAGGAGTCCGCAGCTGGCCCCCCACAGCCCAAGTCAGACACCTTTCATCCCCATCAGCAGAGGACAGACATCTCATCCTCCCCGTGGCCACCATCTGTGTCCTGGAGCCACGCCCTCCGGCTCTGATTCTGTGCAGCTGACTCTCCCCTCCCTGAGAGTCCTCCTGCCCTCCAGCTGCCTAGGCTCCCGCTGCCCTTGGTGCACATGAATGGGCCAACCAAGCCCAGGCGGCAGCATCTCCCCATCCCGTGTCCCCTGGCCCGACCCCACTTCCAGATGACCAGGAAGCCCAGTACCCACACTGTTCTGGCCGCCCTGTCGTGGCCTCAAAGTCAGGCTTGCCCTTTTTGCACCCTGGCCCAGGAGGCCTCCAGGGAAACCTCCAGCCAGGCTCCAGGGGATGTTCCCGCCCCACCTCCCCAGGGTAAAGCCCGCATGGTGGGGTCACCAGATGGGAGGGTGGGAGGCCCTTGGGTTTGGGGGCCTCTCAAGCTGCCCAGCTCTTGCAGCTGATGGCTCCACATCTTGGGGGAAAGCTCTGATTTCATGATGGGCTGGGGGCTTCTCAGGATTCCACAGCCCAAATGGTGGGACAGTCCAGGGGCTCCAAGACCATCAGGGGCATGTGGTACCCACGTCATAACCCAAGACCATGTGGCATCTAGTGAGTTTATGGTCCCCTCGGCTCTTCCCCAGAGGCCCTGCATCCCGTGGGGCTGGAGGAGCAGGGGGGCTGGAGCCCCTCGTGGGGCTGGTGACTGGCTGAGTCCCAGCCAGGGCCTGACCTGGGATGCCGGGTTCTCCATGGGCTGGGAGTTGGTTTCCTTTCCTGCCCTGGAGGAGACAGAGGCACAGGGATGGGGCCCCAGCTCCCGCAGAGCAGGGCAAAGGGCAGTGTGTCCACCGAGAGTGTGGGAAGGGGATGGTGTCGTGGGGAGCCCTGGACACTGCCCAGTGTTCTGCACTAGGCATAGGTTCTTCAGAGGCCCTGGGAGAGGGAGGTTTTTAGGGCAGCCCAGTGGCCTGAGCACCACTGTTGCTCCCATCAGGACCAGGACATAGACGCTGGTCTATGCGGGCAGTATCTCTCGTTAGGCTGGCTTCTCCGGACGTTAATGAAGGTAAGGCGGCATAGGGAGACCCTGGCTCAGGGACCCTCGTTGCCCTGCAGTGCCCTGCTTCCTCAGTCCAGCACTCTGGCTCACCCGCAGCCCACAGGAGGCTCAGGCAGGTCCCCGAAGGACACGCAAGCAAAACCCTCTGCCCAAGAGGGGTCATCCCATGGCAATGGCTGGGGCTCAGGCCCAGCCTCATGGGCAGACTGGGCCAGGACCCGACTTGAGAGGGCTCAGGGAAGCCTCAAGCCCTGGGCAAGCCCCTCTCTCCAGGAGCCACATCTCCACTCATATGAGTGCCCCCCATGAGGAGCTGCAAGACCTTGCCTGACCCAGCGTCCTGGAGGGCCCAGGCGACGCTCATGGGGAAGGTCACTGACTCTAGGGACTGAAACCCCAATGGGCACAGCTTGAGCCACCAGCCCCAGCCTGGAAGGGCCAGGTTCTCCCATGCCTGCTGTCTCCACAGATCTCTCTCGGGCTGACCCTGCGCCTGTGGGACGTGTACCTGCTACAAGGAAAACAGGCATTGATGCCCACGACCACCATTGCATTCGAGGTGCAGAAGAGTAAGTCTACGTGTGCCCAGTGGGGCCTGGGGAGCCCCGGGGTCAGACCCCGACTGGCCCGAGGGCAGCTTCCTCACACTGTCCTCATGATCCCCTGTTCTGGCTCAGAGGGAGGTCTGGCCAGGTGGGCCGGGAAGGGCACTGTGACACCGAGCCCATCCCCCACATGACCCAGATGAAAGTGAGAAGTGTGGCAGGCACTTCCCTGTCCAGGTGGACCCCCAGTCACAACCTCCTGTGCACATCTGTACCCCTGGGGTGGCCACGAAAGGATCCAGCACCACCCAGTGAGAGACTGAAGTGGCCACGGGGTATGGGCTGGCCCCCTCCCAGGGAACTCTCCGGGCCTGATATCCACGCTGTCCCTAGAGCGCCTCAAGGAGACATCCAGTTCTGGCCTGTGGGCATGCTTTCCGAGCCAGTTATGCCATCACTGGGCCAGGGATGACACAGTTCTGAAGCATCTTAGGGTCTCTACAAAGAAACAAGCGAGGAAGCAAGGGGACCTGCCACCCCCAGGTGGGCTCCAGTGCCGTGTCCCCTCCCATGTCACCCTCTGGGGCAGTCAATAGTGGGGGAGTGCCCGGGACCCGCAACCCTACTACCTGGGCCTTCCTCTTCACCTTTTCTTCCTCCTCTTCCTCCTGGACTCTAAGAAAGTACAGGAGGCCCACTGGTCCTCAGGGCAGGAGCTCAGTGCCTGTGTACTGGACGTGTTGTGCATGCAGGAGGGGGATGTGGGCAAGACCCTCCCTCAAGCCCCCCCCACTTTCCACGGTGTCTCGCTCTCCCCCTCACAGGGCCCTCAAAGTTACCAGAGGAGCCAGACCCATTTGTGGGAGACCCCGCCTCTCCCTGCAAGCACCCACAGCCTTAGAGAGCAGCAGAGGCCCCTCACTCCTGCACGCTCCTCCAAGGTTGCCAGGACAACAAGCCTTGAGCCAGGGAGACAAGGGAATTGGGGGTCCTTGACCCCAGAGCATTCAGCGAGAGGGCACAGGAGGGACCCCGGGCCCAGAGCCAGAGCCAAGAATTCAGCCCGATGTGGGAACAGTCAGTCCTGGCATGGACTGGGCAGCCCAGGAGGGTAGAGGTTGTCCCATGTCCGGGGCCAAAAACCCACTGCAGAGACGGGTCCCCATGTGAGGTGGCAAGGGGCTGGATGACATCCAAGGACCCTCCCACCTGAGTTCTCACTGGGGGCCATATCCCAGGCCCAATAGCCCTGGGACGAATGTGTGTGGCAGGAAACCCACAGCCAGTCCCAACCCTGGGGGCAGTCCCAGGAGCCACCCGCCATGCCACGACAGCTTCCCCACGCCAGGGAGCACATACCCCTCCCTCTGGGATCAGCAGACTACAGGCTTGTCCTCAGTGTCAGGCCACGGGGGCCACACAGAGACCCCGAGGACTACAGAGATGCAGGCAGGTGGGGCCCAGCCCGGAAAGGCCTGCATGGGCTCCCTGGAGACGCTGACCACGTCTGTTTTCCTTTCAGCCAAAGCCGAGCAAGGGTCCTCGGCACCCAGGCCTGTGCTGACTTCACGTGGTGGGAAGGCCTTCTGCAAGGGGGACAGGCAAACCCCTCCAAGCCCACCAGCCCGGTTCCAGCGGCCCATTTGGTCAGCTTCCCCGCCACGGGCACCTCGTTCTTCCACACCCTGTCCTGGTGGGGCTGTCCGGGAAGACACCTACCCTGTGGGCACTCAGGGTCTGTCCAGCCCAGCCCTGGCTCAGGGAGGACCTCAGGGTTCCTGGAGATTCCTGAGTGGAACTCGATGCCCCGCCTCCCAACGGACCTGGATGTAGGGGGCCCTTGGTTCCCCCATTATGATTTCGAACTGAGCTGCTGGGTCCATGCCATATCCCAGGAGGACCAGCTGGCCACCTGCTGGCAGGCTGAACACTCTGCGGAGGGAGTGAGATTGGCTTTCGCTGCACTGAATTACAATGTGGACATGGACTTCCGGGCCCTGCAGTGCACCCAGCACTAATTCCGACCAGGATACCTCCTTCACAGCTAGGGACGAGCAGCAGTGCACTCCGACATCAGGGCCTTGCCTCTGCCACCTCTACTTGGAAAGTTCTCAGTTCCCTCCAGGCTTCTAGAAGCATCTGGGCCAGGGCTCATGGCTGGATATTTTCCTGAGGCTTAATAACCCAAGCAGGCTTTGCATCCTCGTTTTATTTTTTGTTAAACTTATGAAAATTTATTAAGAAAGTGTGCAGCTCGAAAGACATGCACAGATGGAACACACCAGCCCCCAGATCAGAAAGCCAACCATGCCCAGCCCCTCCCAGCACCCCCAGCCCCGCGACCAGTGTTCTGAATTCTGATGACACCATGAGTCTGCCTTTGTACTTTATATTTATATATGTTATGTATATTTATATATAATTTATTTATAGTGTGTGTAATGGCTGTCTACAAGATACACCTTTAATTAATCACAGCCAACCCTCAAATAATACGCATAGTGTAGGACCCTTACAATGTTACACTCCCAACTCTTCTCCCCACCCATCTTTTGTTTTCTTTCTTTCCATGGATTCTGTGACCGTCTTCCTCTCCTCACTGACTCTGCATGAAGGGGATTTCTGGTGGGGGAAGGGTAGCAGGTGAGAAATGAAGTACCAAGAAACTAGCAAAGTGTCTTCTGGTTGTCTGGGGACAGTCCTCCTGTCATCCCCGGCCTAGTCTCAAGGGTTCTGGGCCGGTCACCCTGCGGCCTTTGTGCTGTGTCTCTGGATCTGGCCTCCATGGGAAGGACCCTGGGAGACCCAGCAAAGTGGGGTGCCTGGGTTGACAAACATCTTCCTGTTCCTCTGGCTATGTGGCTCAGGAATAGGCCCAGACAGTGTGTCCAGGTGTGCGAGGCCACATCACTGCCCCCTTTGAGATGGCCCAGAGGACCTTGTGGCGCAAGAGTGAAGCTCGGCACCCGGACCCTGGGACCAACTGCCCCTCCCTGTGTCCTGGAGTTGGGGTCCAGTCCTGAGAAGACTCTCAGTCACCTGTGGGTGCTGATGAGGGGAGGGAGAGGTCTGTGGACTGAGAAGGGCCATTGGTAGGGGACTCTGAGCACCACTGCTCAGGGGTCTGGTCAGTGGGGGTCTGGTCAGCAGAGATTGAACTCTGGGGCTCAGACACAGAAAACCTGGTCAGTGACCCTTTCTCCCCTTTCTCCTTTTTCAGCTCTTGCCGCATGTGCAGAGAGGAACTTCCAGTGCCCGCTATGGAGCCAGAGCCCACAGCATGGGGAAGGCCCCATCCAGAGGCAGTGCTGCAGCTAGAGGTAGCTCCAGAGCCCTCCGGGCCCTGCACTGATACAGCCAAAGACCAGCAAAGTGAGGAGCTGCCAGACCTCATGCCACCTGCTGTAGCCACTGGCCTCAGCCCTGGAGCTGAGAGCATCGTTGGAGATAGAAGTGGCAGAGAGGAGGTTGCGAGCATGGCCCCAGCCAGCAGCTCCCATGCTGCCCTTAGTCCTGGGCATGGAGTGAGCCTTGGTGTCGGAGACCAGGGTGTGCAGTCTGAGCTCCTCTACCTCACTAAAGAGAGGCCTCTTTTATTTACCAAAGCCACAGCCCTGCTGCATCAGGACCTTTTCATTCTGCCGGTGCTGGGGCCGTCTATCTACAAGCTGGAGGTGTTGAGAGCAGGAAAAGGAGCCTGTGAGGAAGGGTTCCAGCAGCTCCTCCTGCTCCCAGAGGTGGCCTCCTCCTCCAGGCATGGAGGTCTGTCCGCTACTGGGCTTCTGGGCTATTTGCCCCTGATTTGCTTCCTGGTACGGGCTCTTCTTAACAGGCAGGCAAGGGGTTCGGGGACCAGGCGGGGGCTTCAAAGGGTACAGCAACAAATCTTCCAAACTCAACATTTGTGCCCTGGGGTCTCTAATCTGTCTTCTGCCTTAGGATTTATTAATACTGTTAAATTACCAGTTTATGCAAATGATATGTAAATAAAGCTCGACTTTTTGAAACTTCACTCCTTTTTGAACTCCCTAATGTTAGATGGTGTTTTTGAGGCTATCTGAAAATCTCTGATAGTTGTGTCTTTTGTTGTGGTTGTTTGTGTGATTGAGTTACCACCACCAAATCAACTGTTATTGGAAACCTTTCAGGTATGGCTTTTAGAAGACCTAGACCTACTCTTGTCTGTTTTGACCCTCCAGTTTATTGTGGAAGGAAGGATCATGTGGTTTCATGTCTCTGGCAGATCAATCACTTTCCTCCATCCATAGCAGGGAGGAGTCATGGGACCCTAGAGGGTCACTAAGAGGAGGAGGTGAGGAGGTGTATGGAATCTGGCCCTGTCACACAGACCTAGCACATTACACCCTAGCTGAGTCCCCTGCTAAGGAAGGGGCACGCCCCCTGCCCTCAACTATCAGCCACCCATCCCCCATCTGCATCCCCAGGACTGCCCCAGATGGGAAGGTCTGAGATTGGGGAGCACACGTAGATGTTCTGATGCTAGCTACGGGTCTTGGGGTGGTGACAGTGACAAGGACTTGGGTGCACATGTGAGTTGGGCAGCCAGGCCTGGCCAGAGCAGTGACACATGCATCCACACATTAGTGCACTCACATACATGTGCACGCTCACCTGCACAAACACGCTGCACACATGCATGTTAAAACTTCAGGGAAGGGAGGACGCTGACTCTGGGCCCTGCTGACCCAGGCAGGGGCCCACTGTAATGGGTACCATGATCCCACAATGTCACTGTTGCTGAGTACCCTCCCACCTACCCGCCTGCCCTCTCTGTGTCTGGAGCTCTTGGAGACAAGACACACAGTGGTGTCTGGTTCTGCGCAGAGGAGGCTTTCCTAAGTGAGAGGTACAGCTGGATCAGCAGACTCAGGTGAGTGTGACCTGCTGTGTTCCCTCCCTGCTGACCTGGGACAGTCACTACCTGGTGGGCAGTGCTGGCCTCTGGGCAGGTGCCGAGGAGGGTAATCCCTGGGCATTCACCAGATGACTGTGTAGATGGTTGTTTCCTGCATCCTCACAGCAACTCTGTGGGGTGGGTGCTGTCCCCAAATGTACCCATTTGACAAGTGAGCTCTCTAGGGTCAGAGGAGCCGATACTGGCCCAGGGACCCAGATGTGAGCCTGGGATGTGCTCTCAGCCCTGCCCTGTGCTGTGCTGGACTGAAGCCCTGACCTCTGCGGCCTCCCTGCCCTGGATTCCAAATCTCCCTGGGGTTCCGGACTTCAGTGGGGCAGAGCCTGGCCCTGGAAGAGGCACTAAAATGGAGGCCCTGTGGATGGTGGGGAGGCGGGGGTTCTCAGTCCAATTCTGTGCCTTAAGCTGGGAGGAGGTCTCACCAACTCAGACTTCAGGTGTGGTCACTGATGGTCCCTGTGGGACCCATTGGACACATGGGATCCTGGGGGAGTGCCTCTCTCCTGGCCAGAGTGCATGAGAATTGGAGTAGAATGGAGCAGTCACCAGATGTCTTGCTTCCTACAGAAAACTGGGCATCTTCGTGGAGACTGATCCTATACAGATGTCCAGTCCTGACCCCATCTGCCTCCAGGTGCCTGGAACAGCTCATCGTGAGCCCTTCGGGCTTGGCAGGTGGACACCGTTTGCCCTGCCCGGGCAGGTGTGTGTCCATTTGAGAGCATTTGAGGACAACAGGCCTCTCTTTCCAGATTGCCTTGTGCTCAAGTCCTCAGGAAGGAGCCCACTCCAGGTGGAATGCAAGGACTCCAGAGACTGGGGAAGGGGTGGGGTCAGTGGGTCTGGCCCCCCGTCACTTGGAAGGGGGGGTAGAATGGGGCTCCTCAGGCCAGAGGGCATCTAGGGGTGTGGCAGGACTGGTTTGGGTGTTTTCTGGAGCACTCAGGTACTGCAAAACCATTGGATGACTTTGTCTTGCGGGATGGTGATGGATGAGGTCATGGATACCCTGCATGTGCATGGGTGAGGGGATATTATTGAGAAGTATGAGCAGGTACAGATGGGGCCGATCCCTTGAGGTAGGTGGGGCCTCACCTCCTTCACTGTGCCTGGTCAAAGGCTCCTGGGCTCCCTAAGATCATAGGGCCGGGACAGGCTGTCCATGCCCTTGGGACCCCAAGTGCCTCACCTTGCCCCGCTCTCCCTGGCCCCCTCTGGGTCACAGGGACACCAAGCTGGGGCAGCAGTGGACATGGAGCATGAGCATGTTGATATCTGGAAATTCACCGATTGCCTTGGGATTGTGTGGTGAGTCCTCTGTCCCCTGACACATCGGTCTCACCTCAGGGACAGGTTTTGCTTTTAGAAAGATCTCTCTGAGGCAGGACATGTCTCCCCAGCTCAGGCCAACCTCCTCTCCAGGGTCACAACTCCTCCCTGCCTCTCCTGCAGGTCCAGCCCATGATCAGGATTAGGGCAGAGCCTCGAGGCCCATCTAGGGAGCTCAGGAGAGTGGGTGGGACAGAGAGGGGGCTGGGTCTGACCCCTAGGCTCTCAGCACTTAGGTCTCCACATCAGCAGGTGAAGAGGGGGCAGCCCATGGGTCTGGCCCTGTCCCCTTGGGAGCTGCCCTGGTGAGACCTGGGGGTGGTGGCCACTGGGTAGGGGGCACCTGGCCAGGCCTGTGGGCCATTGTGTAGCAGGTCTCTGAGGGCTCAGGGAGCCCAGCTGAGGCATCCTATAGGGAGGGGCATGGGGACATCAATGGCTGTGACCCTGGGAGGCTGGAGGAGAAGAAAAGTAAGGCCTGGCCTGGGCATCTCACAGTGAGGCCAGGGGACAACAGAGCATGCAGCTGGGATCTGGGCCTGGTAAGGGGAGCCCAGCCTGCAGCCAGCCCCTTAGGACTCACAGGATGGAGAGAGGGAGGAGCCTTGGGCAGGGGGCGGGGTGAGCCCATGAGACCTGCCACTTCTGGGATGCACCTGAACCAAGCCAGCCCAGGGTGGAGCTGACAGCCTTGGGAGGACGACAGATGGAGTGGGCAGGGAACAGTGGCACACCTGGGACCCCTCAGTGGGGGGATTTGGTCAGTCCCCAAGGCTCTGCATAGCTGTCCAGAGACTGGTTCCCGCTGGCTCAGTCAGCACCGCGCAGGGTGGACAGCGGGGCCAAGTCAGTGCAGGTAGGACAGCTAGGCACCCCATGTTCTGGCTGCTGCAGTGGCTGGGAGGAGGCTGAGGGATGAAGGCTGACTGCCCTGAGAGCCAGCTTTGGCTGGAGGCGGGGTGGTGGGCCATCCCCACTGTTGGCTGGGCCCTTGGTCACCCTTATCAACCCAGGCTTCTCCCCAGCATTCTGGGCAGCCCAGTGAGACACCTGGGGGTCTCATGCCTAGGCGCTGACAGGAAGAGGGTCACAGGAAGACCATGGTGGCTGGAGACAGGGTCACGTCTCTGGGCTGGGCAGGATAGGGGAAGACGGGGAACAGGCAGAGTCAGCAGCCAGGGTGCAGGGAGAGACAGGTGCACGCTAGGAGGTCAGACCCTACAAGGCCCATGGGGAGTGTCGGGTGGGACGGGCTCCAGGTCCATCCTCTGGGCACTGGGCAGCTCTCAGGCCAGGCTCCCTGGACTCTGGTGGTTGATGTGGTCACTCCCAAGGCACTGCTATCAGTCAGGGCTCTGCCACCCACCCTAGGCGCACCCATCCTGTCTCAGGACTGGACTTTCTCAGCTCCCACAGAGGGTGTTGCCTCCAGCCCAGGAGGGGCATTCCCATTGTGCGGCCTGAGGCCCCTTGTGGGCCCCGAGTAGCCCCTGCCAGGCCAGCCTCGCACTCCTTCTTTTCCAGGGTCCTGGTGCCTCATGGGGACCATGTGCCCAGCTCCACAGGGAGGCCCTTGCCTTCCTTCCATGTGCCTTCTTCTGGGCTGAGACTTAGGGTGGATGGGGAGGGCTGGGGCCCTCTCAGGGAGGGAGATGGCTCCTGGCCTGGGCAGGTCCTCAGCTCTGAGTTGCCTTACAGTGAGATGAAGCTGGCTCCTGTCAGTGCCCAGGAGGTGAAGATAAGAGCCTGTGCCTGCTGCATGGGAGGCTGCCCCAGGGACAAGGAATCAGGGTTGGTGGTTGAGGCAGAGGGGGCGGCCTGTGGGCCAAGGTGGTGGTGACTGGCAGTGACACGCTGTCACTGGGGAAAATGGCAGTTTCTGCTCCACCTGACCCCAAGACTCTGTCCCCATGGTGGTTCAATCAAAACCCAAACCAAGAACCACAGTCTTGCTCAGAAGTCACTGTCTTCTTGTTCCAGGACCCCAGCTGAATGATTGGAAACAACCAAAACCCAGGGTTTTTGTGGTCTGAGGATGCTGAGTCCTGGTATCAGGAGGCCAGGCAACTGGTGCCCGTTCTATCAGAGGGTCTCAGTCCCCCAGGGTCTTCCCTTTCCTGGCTCGTTCCAGTTCCTGGAGACCAGGACCCAGCATCCATGGGCCGCTGCCAGAGGCCAGACAGCTCCGCTAACTCTATCCTGGCTCATTTGACAGCAAAGAGGTCAGGAAATAAAACGCGCTGACAATTAGCTGAAGATGCTTGGAGACTGGCCAAAATATGAGAACGGCAAAAAGTAACATGGGGAGGGAGTGGCCCTGTGACTGCTCTCTGCAGAGCCAGGAGACAGACACCCATGGCCGTGACCTGGCACCATCTGCCTCTCAGCGGGTGGGTGGCACCCCGTCCTCACCCAGAGGACACCAGGCCTGGTTGCCAGCCTTTTGCCCATCTATGCAAGCATCGCCTTTCTAGGAGAAAACCTAATGCCAGGACCTGGGCCACCCCTTGCTCAGGGGTAGGGACATGCCCTGGTGACCTGAAGAAAGGAATAGGTCCAGGTCAGAGTGTACAACCCTGAGTGCTCCTCCACACTTTCAATTGTTGGGGGGAGGCCTGCCTCTCCCTGGGACCCGAAAAAGGCTGGAGACTTCCAGAACCCTCAGGCTCTGATCGTCCCTTGGTCGCCCCGTGTCCTTCTCACTAAAGTGTTCTGTCTGTTCCTGTCTCACAGGGTCTATAAAGGAATTCCCCCCACTGGTGAGGGACTGGACATGCTCACTCCTTCTAGACATTGAGGAAGTCAAGGCTAAGAACCCAGGGGAATACAAGCTAAGGCCCTCCCAAACTCGGCCAGGGCAGGACAAACAGGCCAGGCCATGTCAGGAGCCCAGGACTCCAGCTGGAGGGAACATCGAGCCTGGGTTGGGGGTTGGGGCTGTGGTCAGATGCACATCCTGGGCATAGACGGTGACTCAGGCACCACAGGTGTGCTGGGCTCTGCTGACCCTCCCTGGTTTCAGAAACAAGGCAAAAAAGGAGCTTTCTGCAGAAGGAAATCTTCCTCCTTTCCTTCCAGAAGTGCTGACGGTGACATGACTGCCATTCGGGGCAGGGAGTCTTTTGTGTGTTCTGAGTCTGCTTCCTCCTCTTGGCCCTGACCTACAGGTCATGAAGGAGAAGGGCAAGAGTTCCCCACATGATGTTTAGAGAGCGATATGGAGTCAAGTAAGGCATGTGGTGTTTAGAGAACAATTTGGTATCAAGTATGTGGTGTTTAGAGAATGATTCAGTGTCAAGTAAGGCATTTTGGGGGCTGCAGGTGTCCTAGGGGAGATGGGCAATCCAGAGGGATGGGAGCTTCCCCAGGGCAGAGGCCAGGGTCACCCAGGAGGGCTGACAGACCCACCAAGAGCTCTTCTGGCTAGGGAGCAGCCAGCATTATGGATTGAGCACCTCCCAGGTTCCCCTGGGCTAGGCTGGGGCATTTGGGGCCAGAAACCAGGTGGCTCCTGAGGAGACGCCAGGCAGCAAACAAAATAATGCAGAATGGTGAAAAGTGCTTTCCATGATCCATGGAGGCTGAGGTGGGCGGATTGCTCAAGGTCAGAAGTTTGAGACAAGCCTGGCCAACATGACAAAACCCTGGCCCTACAAAAAATATACAAACTAGCCTTGTGTGGTGGTGTATGCCTATGGTCCCAGCTACCCAGGAGGCTGATATGTAAATATCAAAGCAACTTGATTCAAGGTTCTGCTAGAAAATATTTAACGAAAATAAAATACCAGTTACCTTCAAAGGGCACAAAAAACTATTTTTCAAAGGTAAACTATGTTCAGAAACTGTAATATTTCACAATAGACATTTTCCTCAATTTCTAAAACTAGATACAGAATGAAAATGCTCAGTTTTCATATAATCCCTTTGACCACTCATAGACCTGTGTTTACAAAAGAAAGGCAACTGTGATCCTCTGTTTCAGCACAAAAAAATCTATAGCTGCTGAAAATTCATTGAAAGACTCTTTATATAACCATATTTGTCCTTCACTTTTCATAGATCACTGGATTTGTGTTCAGCAGCTTTAAAAAATCTCTCTATCCATATATGCATCCATATATGGATGTATCTATCTACATATGTAGATATGTATGAATGTTTGCATTCATACATAGCCTTGACTTCCTCAATGTCTAGAAGGAGTGAGCATGCCCAGTCCCTCACCAGTGGGGGGAATTCCTTTGTAGACCCTGCGAGACAGAAACAGATAGGTATGTGTATGTGTGTACCTAAAAATCACAGGTATAGGTATGTGTGTACCTATCTATCTATGATCTATCTAGTCCCTTGGTTCTCATCTGTGACGCCATGATTCAGTCAAAGAAAAGCAATACGGCATCACTGCTGTGACATGGTTACTCCACTTGCAGTATAGCATAGGATGTGGTCAGCCTCCTCAACCATTTTCTTGTCTACTTGATTTTAGAGTCAGTTCTTACTATTAGGCAGCTACTAATAGCTACTACTTTAACATCAACTAATTAGTTGATATTAAAACCAGCCCTCATTTAGGCATTTTACCTCAATAATATAGTTTTTATTGTTTAGGCATTTTATAAACTCAACCTTTCTCTTGCTATCTCTCCAGAAAGATGATAAGCCTGCACTTACAGTTTTGCAGCTACAGATAATTATACAAGTAACTAAATATGTGGAATTATTAATTTGTGTCAAGCACTGTACTAGGCACATTATATACATAATTTATTTACTTTATATAGCCACAGTATAAATTAGTTACCATTATAATCCACATTTTTCAGATAAGGAAAATGATGCACAGAGAATTTAAGAAATATATGTAAGTTACACTAGTAGGATGTAGCAAAACCCACATTTAAACCCACATTTCTCCCCAAAGAACTTAAACTCCTAACTTTTATGTTATACTGATTTGGTACTTATCACTTTTGAGTCTCAGTTTTCTCATCTAGGAAGTATACTACTTCATTTATTCATTAATTCATTCGGTCATTTCATTGTCTACCATGTGCTAGGTTATACGGAGGTGCAGGCACAAGGATTAACCAGGAACAAAACAGACTGTGTATGCTGTCAAGGGCATAACTTTCCAGTGAGAAGAGACAGAGAGCCAGGAAATAAATGACTGTAACATGTCATGTGGTGACAAGAACTTTTATGAAAAATGAAGCAGGCTAAAGTAGACAGAAAGTGTATTGGAAGCACATTTTATATCATATGTGGAAAATTCTGGTAATGAGATATTTGAATAGCAAGAAGAAGATTCTAGGCAAAAAGTAAGACAAATTTAAGTAGCAGGATGTTGTAGGAAGAATGTGTCCATCAGTGAGGCCAGAGCAAAGTGCACAACGGGAGGATGGTAGACGACAGTTTCAGAGCAATGCCAGGAACTAAATAATACAAAAAAGGCCTTGGAAGACATTGTGGTCAGTTACTGTCCAACCAGGAGACAGAAACTGCACAGTAATTTGAATAAGGAAAATTGAAAGTAAATAACTGTTAACTATTTCAGGGAATTATCTCTTAAAGCAGAGGTGTCCAATCTTTTGGTTTCCCTGGGCCACATTGGAAGAATTATCTCAGGCCACACATAAAATACATGAACACTAATGATGGCTAATACGCTAAAAAAAAAAAAAAAATCACAAAAAACCTCATAGTGTTTTTCTGTTTGTTCTGGGTTTTTGTTGTTGTTGTTTTGTTTGTTTTTTGTTTTTTGGGTTTTTTTTGATACGGAGTCTCGCCCTGTTGCCAGACTGGAGTGCAGTGGCACCATCTCGACTCACTGCAACCTCCGCTTCCTGGGTTTAAGCGATTCTCCTGCTTCAGCCTCCCGAGTAGCTGGAACTACAGGCACATACCCAGCTAATTCTTGCGTTTTTAGTAGAGACAAGGTTTCACCATGTTGGCCAGCATGGTCTCGATCTCTTGATCTCGTGATCTGCCCGGCTCAGCCTCCCAAAGTGCTGGGATTACAGGTGTGAGCCACTGCACCCAGCCTGTTGTTTTGTTTTTTTGGACAGAGTCTTACTCTGTCACCCAGGCTGGAGTGTAGTGGCATGATCTCGGCTCACTGCAACCTCTGCCTCCAGACTCAATCAATTCTTGTGCCTCAGCCTCCTGAGTAGGTGGGATTACAGGCATGTGCCACCACACCTGGCTAATTTTTGTACTTTATTAGTAAAGAGAGATGGGTTTTCACCATGTTGACCAGGCTGGTCTTGAACTCCTGAACTCAAGTGATCTGCCTGCCTCAGCCTCCCAAAGTGCTGGGATTATCGGCTTGAACCACTGGCACCTAGCCAAAAATCTCAGTGTTTTAAGAAAGTTTACTAATTTGTGTTGGGCCTCATTTAAACCAGCCCTGGGCTGTGGGTTGGACAAGCTTAGGAAAGGCAAAGCAAAAACACACACAAAATAGGGACGGCAAATTCAGGGAGCTGCCAATGTGCTCTCCAGAGCTTCAGGCAAGCACTGCAGGAAGAAACAAATCTGGAAGAATCTCCCACACACACCAGAACTGAGTGCTAGACCTCCTTGGAGAAGGTGAGGATGTGGCCTGCTTGACAGCAGAGAATTTTGCTGAGTTTCTATACTGACAAAACACTGAGAAGCTGCTCCCCTAGGTGCTGCCTGTGACCTGCTCTGTCCCCAGAGAGGTGATGGCCACTGTTGGCTGCTGTCCCCTACAAGAGCAAGGTAAGAGGAGTACTCAGAACTAGAAAGAGCCCCAACCTTCTCCAGCGTCCCTCTAGCAGATGAGATGCTGCAGATGAAGTTTCACACCATGCCACAGACAACGCAAAGCCGGCGAACAGGGTAAAGAAGGGGGAAGGTTTGGAACTGATGGTAATCAGCTCAACAATGCAAGAAAAATGAGTTTTCTTTTGAAAAGACGTTCAACATCAGAAATCATTAGAGAAATGCAAATCAAAACCACAATAAGATACCACCTCACACTAGTCAGAATGGCTATTACTAAAAAGTCAAAAAATAACAGATGCTGGCAAGATTGTGGACAAAAAGGGAACACTTAGGCACTGTTGGTGGGAATGTAAATTAATTCAGCCATTGTGGAAGACAGTGGCAATACCTCAAAGACCCAAGACTGAAATACCATTCAACGAAGCAATCCCATTACTGAGTATATACCCAAAGGAATATAAATCATTTTATTATAAAGACACATGCATGTGTATGTTCATTCCAGCACTAGTCACAATAGCAAAGACATGAAATCAACCCAAATACCCATCAACAATAGGCTGGATAAAGAAAATGTGGTGCATAGTACGCCATCAGGTACTATGCAGCCATAAAAAAGAATGAGATCATTTCCTTTGCAGGGACATGGATGGAGGTGGAGGCCATTATCCTTAGCAAGCTTATAAGTGGGAGCTAAATGATGAGAACACATGGACACATAGAGGGGAATGACAAACACTGGGGCCTTTCGAAGGGTGGAGGGTGGGAGGAGGGAGAAGAGCAGAAAGAAAAAATAGTGGGTACTAGGCTTAATACCTGGATGATGAAAGAATCTATACAAACCCCATGACACAAGTGTACCTATGGAACAAGCCTGCATATGTACCCTGACCTTAAAAGTTAAATTTTTTTTAAAAAAAGAAGAGTTTGCCCTCATTCAAAGAATTTGAGCCAAAGGCTGACATTTTAAATGATATTTTTGAAAAATCAGCTAGATGGCTTCATGGAAAGACAAAAGGAACAACAGAAGGAGTAAAAAGCATCTAGAAGGACAGGCTACTAATCGAGACCTGAGATGACAGATGGGCAAGGGTAGAAGCAGTAGACCTCTAAGAGATGCTTGGATTCACAATATGTTTTTGTTTTTGTTTTCGTTTTTTTGAGATGGAGTTTCCTCTGTTGCCCAGGTTGGAGTGCAGTGGCGCAATCTGGGCTCACTGCAAGCTCCACCTCCCAGATTCACGCCATTCTACCTCAGCCTCCTGAGTAGCTGGGACTAAGGGTGCCCACCACCACGCCCGGCTAATTTTTTTGTATTTTTAGTAGAGACAGGGTTTCACTGTGTTAGCCAGGATGATCCCCATCTCCTGACTTCGTGATCCGCCCGCCTCAGCCCCACAAAGTGCTGGGATTACAGGCGTGAGCCGCTGCACCCGGCTGGATTCACAATATGTTTTAAAAGAATCACTAACACGATCTACTGATGAATTGGTTTGGCCTATGAGAGAAAGAAACTAGTCCCAGAGGATTCCAGATTTCTTATGGAAGAATAGAAGTGACATTTACTAGATGGTAAAGACTGAATAACAGTGAAAAACAGTGAGCTCACTTCAAGAAAAACTGACAATATCCTATATGTCAGTGATAAAATTTAAAATTTGAATTAAAAAAAAATTTTCGAAAACTTTTATCAACTACTTGAGCCAGACTGCTGTCCAAACACCTAAAGATCTTTCTGGTTAGGCTGGCAATGATTTAACAAAGCTGTTGTTTATTTGACATTGTATAATGAAATGTGCCAACATTTAAAAGATCTGCTTAACTCCGTGACACAATGTCTAATGGATGATATTATAAAATTGGGCATGGGTAAAACTTAACTAAAAGTATAAGATGGAACAACAGATTTTAGAGTAAAATTAATCTTTTTTAAATCTAAAGAGTTTTAGGAATTTTCATATTTAAGTTTCCAGATTCCACATTACAGCTAACTTTTATTTATTTTTTATTTTTTTGAGAAGAGTCTGGCTCTGTCGCCCAGGCTGGAGTGCAGTGGCGCGATCTCAATCTCAGCTCACTGCAAGCTCCGCCTCACGGGTTCAGGCCATTCTCCTGCCTCAGCCTCCGGAGTAGCTGGGACTACAGGTGCCTGCAACCATGCCCGACTAATTTTTTGTATTTTTAGTAGAGACGGGGTTTCACCGCGTTAGCCAGGATGATCTTGATCTCCTGACCTCGTGATCCCCCCCCGCCTCTGCCTCCCAAAGTGCTGGGATTACAGGCATGAGCCACCATACCCAGCATACAGCTAACTTTTAAGAAACTACCCCTTTAAAATTTTCAGTGTAGTATCAAAAGAAGATTGTCCACCATTACCTGAAAAGGTTATTAAAATACTTCTCCCTTTCCAACTATTTTTCTCTGTGAGACCAGATTTTCTTCATACACTTGTTTAAACTCAATAACATATTTTAACAGATTAAATGTGGAGTTAAATATGATAATCCAGCTATAATCTATTAAACAGATATTAAAGAGGTTAATAAAACTAATATCGCTCTTCACATTTCTATTTTTTTGTTTAATTTTTCATGCAAATGTGTTACTTATGTTAACAAATAATGAGTTTGTCATCATTGCTTTGAATCAACTCATATACTTCTTTCAAGTTATCAGACTCAATTTTAATACGGTAAATACCCACACATATAATGCAGATAAATTAAATCACATTATGGCCCCCAATAATTTTTAAGATTTTAAGGAGTTCCTGATGCCAAAAAATTTGAAAACTGGTCTTTATTCTTTTATGCTGTAATTTTTATTCCATTTTCAAGACTACATACTTGCTGTCCAGAAAGACTCAAGTTGACAAAAAATTGAAAACCATAAACTCAATACAGAGACCATTACTAAATTAATAAAAATGTGCATTTATCTCTCTTTTAAAATTTGTGTCATGTTTGACTTCTAGTCAAAGGTTCTTCTAGAACCTTACTTACACTATTGATCGTATTTTTTTCCTTAACCTCTGAATTTGGAAATATCATGCAGAGATGTACCTTTACCAACTCTTTCACATTTTATTTATATCATCAAGGGCTACCAAGGGTCACATTTAACCAAAAATGTAAAGAAAGAAATGATAGAAACACAATATTCGTCCCTTGGGAACTATGGGTTTAAGTTCTTAAAAGAAATGTCTAGTTGTTTTAATGTAAATAAGAATTTTCTTTATTCTGATAGGAGATATAGTATTCCACCTGGTGCCACTCATGTTATCTGGCTTTCATGAATTTCTGTCCTTCCCTATCTTCAGAGCACATGCATTTCCTAACATCTTCATATTTCTACCGCGTCCATCTGCTAAGCTTTCCCTAACTTGTAATGGAGAAGGTTACCATGAAATTATTAATTTTTTTTTTTTTTTTGAGATGGAGTCTTGCTCTGTCGCCCAGGCTAGAGTGCAGTGGCGCAATCTCGGCTCACTGCAAGCTCCGCCTTCCGGGTTCACGCCATTCTCCTGCCTCAGCCTCTCCGAGTATCTGGGACTACAGGCGCCCGCCACCACGCCCGGCTAATTTTTTTGTATTTTTTTAGTAGAGACGGGGTTTCACCGTGGTCTTGACCTCCTGACCTCGTGATCCGCCCGCCTCGGCCTCCCAAAGTGCTGGGATTACAAGCCTGAGCCACCGCGCCCAGCCTGAATTACATTTTCTTATAGGCGTATCAGTTTACCCTATCTTTGTTAAAATAACATGCACTGCCCTACAAAATGAATGCCGTATTCACAATCAATGTTTCAGCCACAATCTTAAAGATTTGGGGAAACAAATGCAATCTAAAATCACAGACTCCATGTTCAATGCCAAAGGTACACACCTCTATTTTTTCCCCAATAAGCCTCTTGGCAAAGTCTTTGAATTACATATTAAAGTGCACTTCAAGGAAATGTGATGTTTTCGTGTATAGCTGGTGAACAGCATGCAATTTGACAGCACTGTCACTAACAATCAGAGACTGCTCTGGATCTAAGTACTAAAAATGACCCACACCGCAATCAGAAGATATTTGTAAGTGGGAATTTATTGAACAAAGTTAGGCCGGGACTATTTTAGAGCACTTGCTTCTTTTGCTCCAAGACGACGACGTTTAAACGTTAGTATCACTATTGTTTCTTTTTCTCTCAACTCTTCTCCCACACTGCCTTCTCCTCCACCACCTTCTTCTTTCCCCGCTTCCCTTCTCCCTCTCGCCGCTCCCACTTCTTCTCCCAGCACTCTTCTCTCTTAGCCCGTCTTTCTGCCGTTTTCTTCCCCTCTCCCTACCTCATCCTCTTCTCTCCCACTGGTCTTCTTCCCCCTCCATCTCTTTCCCCAAGATCTTCGCCGCTTTCCCCTCCCTTCTTCTCCCCAACCCGTCCTCTTCCCTTCTCCCTCCCCACCCTTTTCTTCCTTTCACCCTTTTTCTACCGTCTTCTTCCCCACCTTCTGCCCTTTCCCTCCCCTCTTCTTCCCGACCCTTCTCCTTTTCCAACGTCTTCCCACCTTCTTCTCCCCTCTCCCTCACCGTCTTCTCCCCTCCTTCCCCACTGCGGTCTTCCCGCATCCTCTTCTGCCCTCTCCCTACTGTCTTCTTCCCGCACCTTCTTCTCCCCCGCAGATTTTTCCCCCTTCCCCACCGTTTTCTTCCCCTCAGTCTCTCTGCTTCATCGCAGCACGGGTTCCTGCGGCGGCACCTTTTCCTTCCACCTCCTTCTCTCCACCTGCTCGCTTCCAGTCTCCATCTTCCCGCCTATTCCCGCAGCAGTCTTCCCGCCGCTCCCTCTTCTCCCCTCCCCCTCCCTCTCCTCACCGTCTTCTCCTGGCCTATTACCCCCAACCGTTTTCTTCCTCACCCCGCACCGTTTTCTTCCTATGTCTTCCCACCTTCTCGCAGCAGCGTCTGTCTGCCGCAGTCTTCTTCCCACCCTCTTCTCGTCTCCCCATCGTCTTCTTTCCCAGCCTCTTATTCGCCATCTTCTTGCAGCCTCCATATCCCCACCTTCTTCTCGCAGCTGCGTCTTCCTGCCGGCTTTTCTCTCCCCGCACCATCTCCTCTCTTCCTCTCCCCACGCCGTCTTCTCCCTTCACTGTCTTCTTCCCGCGCCTTCCCCATAACCGTTTTCTCCCCCCCAGTTTTCTTCCCCTCACACCGTTTTCTTCCCACGTCCTCCCACCGTCTCGCAGCAGCGTCTGTCAGCTGCAATCTTCTTCCCACTCTCTTCTCTCCCTCTCCCCATCGTCTTTTTTCCCAGCCTCTTATTCTCCGCCATCTTTTTCCCCTTCCCACCATTTTCTTCCCGTTTCCATCTCCCCACTTCGCAGCAGCGACTTCCTCCCGTGTTTTTCTCTCTTCGCACTCTTTTCTCCCCTCTTCCACTCCCCAGCGTCTTCGCCCCCGATCGTCTTCTTGCCCACTCCCTTCTCGCGCTCTCCCACTGCCTTTCATCTAGAAGCTCTCCACGCATGCGCGCGCCTGTGTCCCTGCGCCGGTGTGTGTCTATGCGCCCAGGTAGCCCCATGAGCTGGGCCCCTGAGCTCCGCCCTAGCAGCCAACAGGAGACCCAGGAGAGTCGCTACCTGTGCAATCACGGCTGCCCCCGCCCCCGCCCCCGCCCCCGCCCCCGCCCCGCCGCTACCTCAGAACTGAACAGTGTTGGCTGCCCCCGCCGCTACCTCAGAACTGAACAGTGTTGGCTGCGGGCGGAAGACTGGGGCCCGGAAGACTGCAGGGAGAGGGGGAGGAGGGGACGGAGAGGGTGGGAAAGACCTTGGAAAGTGGCATGGGGAGAAAGAAGGTGGGGAAGAAGACAGTGGGGAGAAAGTGCAGGGAGACATTTTATGCAGAATTTTCTTCTTTTCCCTTAGCATGCTGTGTAAGGCTAGGACAGAACAAATGACCACAAACCGCGGGGCTTAAGACGATAGAAATTTATTTTTTCACCGTTCACGAGGCCAGAAATTCAAAAAGGAGGTGTGAGTATGATTGCTTTCTTTGGGAGGCTTTCAGGTAAAATCTCCTTCTTAGCTTCTGGTGGTTTCCAGCCGTCCTTGGCATTCCGTGACTGTAGGCAGCATAACTTCAGACTCTGCCTCCCTTGTCCCATGGCCCTCTTCCCTGCAGGTCTCTGTATGTTCCCACGACCTGCCTGTAAGGACACAGTTATTGGTTTTACCGCCCACCCTAATGCATTGTGACCTTGTCTTAACCAAGTGTATCTGCAGAGACCCTGTTTCCAAATAGCTTAACATTCTTGGGTTCCAGGTGGACATGACTTTCTGCGGGACACTATTCAACATGGGAGATATGCAAGTATTTTTTAGAAAATAATGAGTTCTGCCTCTGCTATAAAGCCCCTTTTCATTGTTGTTGAGTATTATAAAATAGCATGGAGAGTTGACAGAGCTTTAAGTAGCTCTGAATGGCCACAGCGTGGGAAACAAATAGGGGAGTGGGAAGAAATAAGATTCGATAAATAGTTCAGGGCAAGATGATAGAAGAGTATGTACATCATGCTAAAAAAAAAAAGTTGATTGTTGTTTTGTGGTAAGGAAGAACAATAAAAATTTAGAAATATTGATTAGGTGTCTATTCTGTGTCAATAATGTACAAAAACATTCTGGGGATAATGAGCTGAAAAAGGTATTTGGCTTCATGTGTATCACAGTGCAACAAGAAACCAATTCCTGAGACAGAAACAACTGGTAAAGGGGCACATTTGGGTTTGTCAAGCTTGAAGTTGAAAAAAATTAAGTAGAAAACAGGTCTAGTCAAACTGAAATGTTCCTAGTGTAAACAAAATAGGATACCTCAATGGGAAAGCATGAAGAGATGACAGGAAATAGGATTCAGAGCTTTGCAACATTGTAAAGTGTTACAAGCGTTAAGAATGTTCTTAGAAGAAAGAAAAACATTGGAAAATAAAGAGAAAGGTGGTTGGAGTTATAACTTGGTGTTGAATAAAATTAAGGAGCTAGAGGAAGAAAAGAATACACCAACTGGAAGAGCAAAAGTTGAAAATACGGAACTTATGAGAACATTTTAACTTTGAGGAATGTTCAGTGAAACAGTGGAGCTCTCCCACCTCTCCTTCCCTTCTCGGTGGTCTTTTTCCCCACTATCTTCTTCCCCTCGCCCTCTTCCCCACTGTAGTTTTTTTCTTTTTTGAGATGTCTCGCTCTGTAATCCAGGACGGAGTGCAATGGTGAGTTCTCAGCTCACTGCGACCTCCGCCTCCTGGTTCAAGCGGTTCTCCTGCCTCAGCCTCCGGAGTAGCTGGGATTACAGGCGCTCGCCACCACGCCCGGCTAATTTTTGTATTTTTAGTAGAGACTGGGTTTCAGCATGTTGGTCAGGCAGGTCTCGAACTCCTGAAATTGGAATCCGCCCGCCTTGGCCTCCCAAAGTGCTGGGATTACAGGCGTGAGCCACCGCGCCCTGCCGTATCCTCACCGTCTTCTTTCCCACCCTCCTTTCTCCCTCTCCGACTTTCCAAGGTTCTTTCCCACCTTCTCCATACCCTCCTCCCCCTCTCCCTGCAGTCTTCTGGGCCCCACTGTCTTTTCAGTTCTGAGGCGGCGGCGGGGGGCGGAGGCGGGGACGGCGGCAGCAGCCGCGGTGGCACAGGCAGCAACTCTCTTGGGTCTCCAGTTGGCTGCTGGGGCGGAGCTCAGGGGCCCAGCTCAGGAGGCTGCCTGGGCGCATAGACACACCGGGCGCAGGGCCACAGGCGCGCGCACGCATGGAGAGCTTCTAGGTGAAAGGCCCTGGAAGAGCGCGGAGAAGGGAGTGGGCAAGAAGACGATCGGGGGCGAAGATGGTGGGGAGAGGAAGAGGGGAGAAGAGAGTGCCGGGAGAGAAAAGCGCGGCAGGAAGTCGCTGCTGCGAGAAGGTGTGGAGATGGAAACGGGAAGAGAATGGTGGGGAGGGGAAGAAGATGGTGGAGAATAAGAATGGGAAAGAAGACGATGGGGAGAGGAGAAGAGAATGGGAAGAGACTGCGGTAGACAGACGCTGCTGCGAGAAAGTGGGAAGAAATGGGAAGAAAACGGTGTAGGCTGAGGAAGAAAACGGTTGGGGGTAATAGGCCGGGCGAAGACCCGGAGGAGAGGGAGGGGGAGGGGAGAAGAGGAAGCGGCGGGAAGACGCTGCTGCGGGAATAGGCGGGAAGGTGGAGACGGGAAGCGAGCGGGTGGAGAGGAGGGTGGGGGAGGCCTTGGGGAGAGGGAGACGGGAGGAAAAGCCGACGCCACAGGAACCGGTGCTGCGAGGGGGCGGAGAGACTGAGGGGAAGAAAATGGTGGGGAAGGGAAAAAAGTGCAGGGGAGAAGAAGATGCGGGAAGAAGACTGTGGGGAGAGGGCAGAAGAGGATGCGGGAAGACCGCGGTGGGGAAGAAGGAGGGGAGATGAGAAGAGGGGAGAAGACGGTGGGAAGAGGGAGAGGGGAGAAAAAGGTGGGAAGAAGACGGTGGGGAAGGGAGGGGTGGGAAAGGAGAAGGGTCGGGAAGGAGAAAGGGGAAAGGGCAGAAGGTGGGGAAGAAGACGGTGGGAAAGGGGAGAGGGAGAGAGGAAGAAAAGGGTAAGGGAGGGAGAAGGGAAGAGAACGGGTTGGGGGGAAGAGGACGGGTTGGGGGCAAGAAGAAGGGAGGGGAAAGCGGCGAAGACGACGTTGGGGAAAGAGACGGAGAGGGCAAAAAGATCGGTGGGAGAGAAGAGGATGAGGCAGGGAACGAGGTGGGGCGAGGAGAAGAAAACGGCGAGAAACGGGCGAGAGAAGACAGTGCTGGGAGAAGGAGGGAGAAAGGAAGCGGGGAAAGACGATGGGAGAAGGTGGTGGGGGAGAAGAAGGCAGTGTGGGAGAAGAGTTGAGGGAAAAAGAAACAATAGAGATACTAACGTTTAAACGTCGTCGTCTTGAAGCAAAAGAATCAAGTGCTGCTTTAGAGTCCCGGCCTAACTTTGTTCAATAAATTCCCACTTACAAATATCTTGTGATTGCAGTGTGGGTCATTTTTAGTACTTAGATCCAGAGCAGTCTCTGATTGTTAGTGACAGTGCTGACAAATTGCATGCTGTTCACCAGCTATACACGAAAACATCACATTTCCTTGAAGTGTATTTTAATATGTAATTCAAAGACTTTGCCGAGAGGCTCACTGGGGAAAAAATAGAGGTGTGTACCTTTGGCTTTGAACATGGAGTCTCTGAATTCAGATTGCATTTGTTTCCCCGAATCTTTAAGAATGTGGCTGAAACATGATTGTGAATACGGCATTCATTTTGTAGGGCAGTGCATGTTATTTTAACAAAGATAGGGTAAACTGATATGCCTATATGAAAATGTAATTAATTCAATTTAATTCACTCATACAAATTTAGGTTTCCTTAATATAAAAAACCCAAAAACAGTTAAATTGTCTTAGTCTTTTAACATAACTTCATGCTTAGAGTCAAGAGAATTTGTAAATGCAATCCTGTAATGCCGGTGTTGCGTTATGCCTATATAAAATACATGTTAAACCTAAATGTTGCTTTTTTATTTGGCATTATAGAACTTCATAGAAGTTTGTGTGTTAATACTTACAGGTGAACTTGACAAATTATTAATTGGTGGATGGTAACTTATTGCTTGTAAAATAAGCAGTTAAATGTAATGATGTAAATACATTTTATATTGTGCTATAGTTTTTTAAAAAATATTTTCTTCTTTTGTATTCTGGTTTAAAATCCTGGAATATACTTATGGATACCTTATTTCCCCATGAAAAGGCTTCCGCTAACTATACTGTATTTCCAAGCAAATGTCTGTACTGGAACATCAAGTGTAGAAATTAAGCAAAATCTGTATTTTAGGACAGGTGCAGTGGCTCGCACCTATAATCCCAGCACTTTGGGAGGCCAAGGCAGGTGGATGGCTTGAACTCAAGAGTCCCAGACCAGCCTGGGCAACGTGGTGCAACCCTGCCTGTACAAAAATAAACAAAAAAATTAGCCGGGCATGGTGGTGCACATCTTGTATTTTATTCAATCAAATTGAAGGCTTCATTTACCCTTGGAAAACAAAATGATTTAATGTACTCATATAGAAAATAACCTCATGCCCAAAAGGGGTTCACTTACAGCGCATGTTCATTCATTCTGTCAGACAGTGGGTTAAGTGTGTCTGAGCACCGCCTATGAGTCACGAACACAAGTCAGTATCCGCACTGAATATTACCCAAGCTTTTCCCATCTCTTACATAGAGTAGCATAGATAGCTTCATGGAATTAATCTCTTTAATTTGTTGTGGAACATTAACATGACTCTCGTATATAATTATCAATCTGTTTTAAATAGCTGTTATATCTGATATTTACTAGACTTACAATGACTTACTGCAGATATGTCATCCATATCTAATGCATGCTATACTAATTCTGTAATCTTTACTTACTAAGTTTCACATGGTGGTTTTGGTTTTAAATTAACTCTTGGAGATCAGGTGGTTTGTGTTTTGTTTTTGTCATGTTATTTTACTATGAAGTAAAGTGGTTAAAGATTCTGGAAGCACAACCGTGCACCACCACCCAGTGAAAAGGTCCACTGTTAGTTCCCTCTGTGCAAGCTTTGGGTATTTAACACAGCATCAGGCATAGGCAACCTTTGCAACATTAAAACAGGAAATTGCAAGTTGAGCCATTCTTAGTCACTGATAGTCTCTCTGTGCAAATTGAACAGCATGGGACAGTGGATTGGCTTTTTAAAACAAATTATATCCTTTTGCCAAAAAAAAAGAATATGCATGGTAATACCTGCAAGTCACCATGCTTTCTTAAGAAAGACAGTATCTGAAAAAGGTAAATGAAAACAAACTACATTTGCCTTTTTAAAAACATTCTATGTTATTGTGGAAGCAATGTTACAGAAAAAAATGGTTAGAAAAAATCAATCAGCATGAAATAAAATATTTTGAGGGTTATTGAACACTGTTCATTTTCATGCAAATAGGACAAGGTTATTTAGCACAGGTATTTCTGTGTTCTGCGGTGCTCGAACTTGCTGTGTGTGTGAAATGGCCTACCATTAATAAAAGGAAATTTGTTGTGAAACGTACTGTAGAATTAAGTTCAAAATCTATCTCTGCTGAAATCACTTAATTTTGTTAAATAAAACTTGGTTTCCAACATTGTTTTTTTTTTTCTCCAGAAAAGCACAATCTGCCAAATTCTTAACCAAGTGGAAGAGAGAAAATATTCAAGAAAAACAAAGCAATTGTGCACATCACGCTATAGTTGAAAGTATTCTGATACTGAAACGCTATGTCCAGTATTTTAAGCTGCTTTTATACAGAGTGATTACTTGTACATTAATCTGAGAAGATTCTAGATAGAAATTCAAAGGCCTTGGGCCCAGCCAATTAAATGTGACTCTGAGAGAATCCGAGTGATACTTTCCCATTTTCCGATTATTGATCAGATGGTTACAGATGCATGAAAGATACATGATTTTTAAAAACAAGATAATGTTATTTAAAATACCAGTGTTCAGTGCTTGCATTTGCAAAGAACATAAATATTAGATGATGCTGAGA
The DNA here is from genome assembly GCF_006542625.1 of Nomascus leucogenys. Taxonomy (NCBI): domain Eukaryota; kingdom Metazoa; phylum Chordata; class Mammalia; order Primates; family Hylobatidae; genus Nomascus; species Nomascus leucogenys. Next base: position 8,793,265 of record NC_044394.1, on the reverse strand, counting down.
ACATTCCTTAATAATGAGCAAAGGTAAAATGTATTATTGTTGTGATTCTGAAAAAAATGGAGAGGGTTACCATGAAATTATTAATATTTTACTTACATTTGTTACCAAATCACTGAATTCAAAAGTAGAATTGCTGAAGTCACTGGAGTTTGAAACTTCAGGATTGATGGTTTTGGTTGAATTCTTTAAAAAATCAAATAAAACTATATATGGTATAAACAACTATGTTCATTTGTTTCAATAGAAATTAAATACATATATCCATACAGTATTTTTTCGTCAAATAGTCAATTGGATGGTTAACAATACTACTTCCTAGTCAGTTGCTTTGTCATTGTTAAGCTAAATTTTCAAAGAGTTTGTATGTTTTTAAAATAAGATTTGACTTGTAACTTTGATAAATATGAATTTGATGGTTATATTTTGATTTGTCATAGACAAATACTGAATGATTATAGAAAATTGTTTCAATATGTCAAATTAGTTCCATGGCACCCGTGGTTGTGTAACTGTCAGTACTTGTGGGAAGGGGTCTTTTTTTCTTAATTCTCAAGCCCATAAGCCATCATTGACAATACTCAATTCTGATTCCTTTTCTTGGAGCCACATAAAATTTAATCCTTGTCTCTATTTCTAGAAAAATCTAGAAAAACTTCCTATCACGAGAGAGTCTTTTGCCAGACAATATAATAGTTTTTCAGGGATGCAACTGCTTGGATAGATATTTTCAGTTTGGAGTTGTAAAATCATGTTCTATCATCTCAACTATTCCATATGCCAGCAGTGTTTTGGGACTGTGACATAACATTTTATTTTTCATTTTATTCACTTGGAAAAAATCAAATAATAACTACGCTGCTGACTTAGGACGCAGAGGTATTTGCTGTTTAATACAGAGTAGGAACACTGCAATTACTTGAAGAAAATGATGACATTCTTCTAGACTGAAAAATGCATGTGTCCTTGACCAAATAACAACTCTTTTTCTTGTACGGATGGCCCGGACACTCAGAATCTGCCTATTCAGAACATGGCACATCATAGAGATGAATTTTTAATAATTTTGTTTGCCCATGTTTTCTGATTGTTCTATTTCACTGTGAACTCTCAGTACCAACAATTAATAACAGATAATTTGGAGGCTGGTGTTTACAACTGATTGATCACACCAGTTACAGATTTATTTGTTCCTTCTCCACTCCCACTGCTTCACTTAACTAGCCTTAAAAAATAATGAAAAATGGCAGGGCACAGTGGTTGATGCCTGTAATCCTAACACTTTGGGAGGCTGACGCAGGCAGATTGCCTGAGCTCAGGGGTTTGAGAGCAGTCTGGGCAACATGGTGAAACCTCGTCTCTATTAAAATACAAAAAATCAGCAGGGTGTGGCAGCGTGCGCCTGTAGTCCCAGCTACTCGGGTGGCTGAGGCAGGAGAATGGCTTGAACCCAGGAGACGGAGGTTGCAGTGAGCCCATATCATGCCACTGTGCTCCAATCTGGGCGACAGAGCAAAACTCTGTCTCTAAAAAAAATAATAATAATTAAAAATTTTAAAATGTAAGAAAAAATCATAATTTTGAGCTATTTGGCCATTTACTATCTGAAAAGTCTTTATCTTTGCATGATCTCTTCATCTTTTTTATCTGGATTAAAACTGACCATATAGGTCGGGCATGGTGGCTCATGCCTGTGATCCCTGTAATCCCAGCACTTTGGGAGGCCAAGGCCGGTGGATCACCTAAGATCAGGAGCTTGAGACCAGCCTGACCAACATGGTGAAACCCCATCCCTACTAAAAATATGAAAATTACTGTGGGTACGGTGGCTGACGCCTATAATCCCAGCACTTTGGGATGCCGAGGCGGGCAGAGGTCAGGCATTCGAGATCAGCCTGGCCAATATGGTGAAACCCCAACTCTGTTAAAAAACATAAAAAATTAGCCAGGTGTGGTGGCACACACCTGTAGTCCCAGCTGCTCTGGAGGCTGAGGCAGAAAAACTGCTAGAACCCGGGAGGCGGAGGTTGCACTGATTCCAGACCACGGTGTTGCACTCTAGCTTAGGCAGCAGAGCAAGATTTTGTCCAAAAAAAAAGAAAGAAAATTAGCCAGGCATGATGGTGCTTGCCTGTAATCTTAGCTGCTGGGGGGACTGAGGCATGAGAATCACTTGAACTTGGGAGGTAAAGGTTGCAGTGAGCCGAGATCACGCCACTGCACTCCAGCCTGGGTGACAGAGCAGAGCGACCCTGTCTCAAAAAATAAAAGCAAACAAACAAAAACCTCACCATATGTTATTTTTGATAGTTCAGTAACCATAGTCAGTAATCATAGTCCATTGATAAGAAAACTACCTCACAACCTGACCTTGGATCCCAAAATATCTAAAGCAACCACAATCTACATTTACTAACTCCAAGAGACAGCAGTGGCTATTACTGTTAGAGCCTTTGTCTTTTTAAACATAATTCTATGCTGCGACAAAAAACGACATTTATAAATATAAACATTTTATTTGTAGTATAGCATACATTCAAATGAGGTGCTTGCATAGACATTTTGACAAATATTGCCATTTCTCTTTTAACACATAGGTCCTTAGTAAGCACTGCTTTCTAACACCAGTTTAAAACATTTTTTAATTCCTTTCATCTAACCAATTACAATATAAAAGTTTCAAGAATGGCACAAAGAAACAAAAAATTATTTGTCAAGGTAAACAATATCAGACATAATCAAGAACATTTTTATAAGATAACTTTGTGAGGTCAACAACAAAACAACACAAGTGAGAGAAAATTTCAAATACCATTTTTTATGATGAATAAATGTCAGATTTATCCTTCTGATAAAGACAGACCAGGTATCCTAGAATAATTTAAGTTAGGTTTTATATGTAAAATAACATTTTAAAACAAATCAGGTCCAGGCATGGTGGCTCATGCCTATAATCCCAGCACTTTGGGAGGCCGAGGCGGGTGGATCACCTGAGGTCAGGAGGTCGAGACCAGCCTGGCTAACATGGCGAAACCCCGCGTCTACTAAAAATACAAAAATTAGTAGTGGCATGCACCTGTAGTCACAGCTACTCGGGAAGCTGAGGCAGGAGAATCCCTTGATTCTCAGAGGCGGAGTTTGTAGTCAGCCGAGATTGTGCCACTGCACTTCAGCCTGGGTGACAGAGCAAGACTCCATCACAAAAAAATAAAAATAAAATAAATAAATAAATAAAAATAAATCGGAGGCAATAATTTAATTTTTTTTTTTAACAGTAACTGAGTTAATGCACAGCTAAGAATTGTCAGGCTGAGATTTGGAGAGAAAGAGCATCTAGAGAAATAAGAGCTGCTTTGCCCTGGAGCCATTTGTTACTTCGGATGGGGTATCTACCCAGGTTGTGTTAAACCTCTGTTAGTCTTGCAGAGGCCCCCAGTTTGGTCATGGCTATCAAAAGCTGCTGGTGCATTAAAGCAGTGAGAAGGAACCAGAATTCACCCAATCACCACAGCAGGCTGGCTGCTCTCCACCTGAGTGCCCCAAAAAGTTTCCAACTCCAAATTTTTATGAAAGTAATTCAGAATTTGATTGTCCTTATACTTCTGGCATGAGCAAATCGCAATCATTTGAGAAAGAAAACATTAGTTGGGCCTCTAAAGACAGACAAAACCAGTTGTTCACCACTATGTTTTGTACATTTGCTCAAAGATATGAGGGTCAATGAAGAAAAAAGACACTGTGAGAAGGAATAAACAGATGCCAAGGAAAAAGAAAAAAAATGTGTCAAAGCAACTAGAATTACTATATTCAAAGACATGAGGTCAAGCTTGGAAACTTCAACAAGAAAGTGGAAAGTATAAAAGTGACAGATTAGGGTAAATAACACCCAAAAATTCAAAGACTAAAAAATGTGAGGAAGAAAAAGGTCACTCAATATATGAGTTTAACAGCAAATGAGACACAGCTAAGTAAAGAAGCAGTGAATTATAATTGATATCATAAGAAACTAACCAGAAAAAATATGCATGTTTATACATACATTCATAAAGATATGGATACCAGCGCTTAAGAGTCACTGAGGATATTTAATAATAAAATCTAATATACACTGAAGAAAAGAGAGGAAAATAAGAATGGGACAGAAAAATATTTAAAGACTCAATTGCTGAGAATTTTCTAAACTTAATGAAATATAATAACCTACAATTTCAGAAAGACAAACTCCTGGTAATGAAGCTGCAGAAAACCAAGAAACAAGTAGAAATTAGTAGAGCTTCACTGTGATGTAAGACACTAGCCGCTAGTCAAAAAATTCCCTACACAACCAAAGTATCTTTTAAAAATAAAGATAACCCGGGCGCGGTGGCTCACGCTTGTAATCCCAGCACTTTGGGAGGCCGAGGCGGGCGGATCATGAGGTCAGGAGATCGAGACCACGGTGAAACCCCGTCTCTACTAAAAATATAAAAAAAAATTAGCCGGGCGTGGTGGCAGGCGCCTGTAGTCCCAGCTACTCGGAGAGGCTGAGGCAGGAGAATGGCGTGAACCCGGGAGGCGGAGCTTGCAGTGAGCCGAGATTGCGCCACTGCACTCCAGCCTAGGCGACAGAGCGAGACTCCGTCTCAAAAAAAATAAATAAATAAAAAATAAAGATAACATTAAAACATGTTCAGATGAGTAAAAACTGACAGAAATTTTTTTTTAATCAGCAGATAGACCCTAAGTGAAATTCTAAAGCATGTTTATTGAGAAAGAAGAAAAAGCAAAATGATGATAAATAAATATTTTCAAGGATTCAGGGATGGATGGAGAGAAGCAAAAGTGGCAGATATCTTGGCAATACACAAATGGACTAAAACAGCAATGCCTTGGGTATATTAAATACATAGCACAGACCCAATTCACACACAAGTACAAGTACATGTGAGAAGGGATAACAGGGCTGGGCGCGGTGACTCAGGCCTGTAATCCCAGCACTTTGGGAGGCCAAGGCAGGTGGATCACGAAGTCAGGAATTCAACACCAGTCTGGCCAACATAGTGAAAGCCCGTCTCTACTAAAAATACAAAAATTAGCTGGGCGTGGTGGCTGTCGCCTGTAGTCCCAGCTACTTGGGTGGCTGAGGCAGGAGAATCGCTTGAACCCAGGAGGCAGAGGTTGCAGTGAGCCGAGATCAAGCCACTGCAATCCAGCCTGGGTGACACGGCGAGACTCTCTCTCAAAAAAAAAAAAAAAAAGAGGGGATAATATAATTAAGGTCTTTCCTTGCATTTTCCAGAACAATAGTAAAAAGAATTAATAACTATTAAATTTTGATGAGTCAAAAAATATATTGTAATTTCTGGCTGGGTGCGGTGGCTCACGCCTGTAATCCCAGCACTTTGGGAGGCCGAAATGGGCAGATTAAGAGGTCAGCAGATCGAAACCTTCCTGGCTAATACACAGTGAAACCCCATCTCTACTAAAAATACAAAAAAATTAACCGGGCGTGGTGGCAGGTGCCTGTAGTTCCAGCTTCTCAGGAGGCTGAGACAGGAGAATCGCTTGAACCCGGAGGTGGAGCTTGCAGTGAGCCCAGATCGCACCACTGCACTCCAGCCTGGGTGACAGAGCGAGACTTCGTCTCAAAAAAAAAAAAGAAAAATTGTAATTTCTAGTAAATTACTAACAGGAGAGTTAAAGTGTATAAATTCGAAACCAAAGGGAATACAATGAATGTTTAAGAAAATCTACGTTCATCAAAAAAAGGCAAGAAGTGCCAAGAAAAGGCAACAAAAAGCAAGCAAGACAAAAAGCACCTGAGAAAGTGGTAGATTTCACAGCGACTACTATTGAGGGTAAATTGTGATTGGGGAAATGGCAGATGGGAAATTCTAGAACTGTTGAGGAAACTTGATCTGAGTATTGAATTTATAGATGTTTATTTTGTGATTATTTTGATTTGGGTATGTAATTTATAGATGATTATTTCATTTAAGCAGTATATTCATATTTTATGCACATGATTACAGTCTAAAATTTAAAGAAATTAAGAATGAAGATTGATCTTGCTGACTTGGAGGAGTCCATGGTTTTTGCTCTCATTTCCAAGGCATTATGTTATTTTACAAGTTAGGGAAAGCTTAGCGGATGGATGCGGTAGAAATATGAAGATGTTAGGAAATGCATGTGCTCTGAAAATAGGGAACGACAGAAATTTATGAAAGCCAAATAACATGAGTAGCACCAGGTGGAATACTATACCTCCTATCAGAAAAAAGAAAATTCTTATTTACATTAAAACAACTAGACACTTCCTTTAAGAACTTAAACCCATAGTTCCCAAGGGACAAATATTGTGTTTCTATCATTTCTTTCTTTACATTTTTGGATAAATGTGACCTTTGGTAGCCCTTGATGATATAAATAAAATGTGAAAGGGTTGGTAAAGGTACAACTATGGATGATATTTCCAGATTCAGAGGTTAAGGGAAAAAAATATGATTGATAATGTAAGAGACCAGCCCAACCAACATGGAGAAACCCTGTTTCTACTAAAAATACAACAAATTAGCCGGGCATAGTGGCTCACGCCTGTAATCCCAGCTACTCAGGAGGCTGAGGCAGAAGTATTGCTTGAACCCGGGAGGGGGAGGTTGTGGTGAGCCGAGATTGTGCCATTGCACTCCAGCCTGGGCAACAAGAGTGAAACTCCATCTCAAAAAAAAAAAAAAAAGGAAAAAGTAGATGGTCAAAACTATTACAAATCTGGCCAGGTGCGGTTTCTCACGCCTGTAATCTCAGCGCTTTGGGAGGTTGAGGAGGGCGGATCACTTGAGGTCGGGAATTCAAGACCAGCCTGGCCAACATGGTGAAACCTTGTCTCTACTAAAAATACAAAAATTAGCTGGGCGTGGTGGCGCATGTCTGTAATCCCAGCTACTTGGGAGGCTAAGGCAGGAGAATCCCTTGAACCCAGCAGGCAGAGGTTGCAGTGAGCCAAGATAGCACCACTGCACTCCAGCCTGGGTGACAGAGCCAGACTGTCTCAAAAAAAAAAAAAAAAAAAAAGTTACAAATCAGGACAATAAAATGCCATAAGGAAGGTTGGCAAGGCTCCACCAATAATGTGATATTTGGTACACAATACGAAGTTTTAAAAAAAAATTTTCACCAAGCAAAGAGGAAAGTTCATTCTATGGAGCAGAAAGAACTTGTGTAGAGATAGGGGAAGTTGGGACATTTCTTTGTGAGGGCTGAGGTAGAACACATGGGGATTGATTGGGAGGTGTTGAATAGCACAGAGAATGGTGCATTTGTTTGATGCAGCTGAAGTTCAGGGTATTTGGAATGGGAGTGGACTCTGGAAAGGTAGGTAACATGTTAAGGAGTTTGAACTTTATCACAAAAGTAGCAGAATGAGCAAAGGTTTTGAAGCAGGAGTTCTAATCGGAATTTGTTTCATTGCTCTGACACCAAGGATGGCTTGGAGTGGGAAGAGAAGAGGCTGGAAAGGTGATGGGAGTCAGATTGTGAAAGGCACTGCATGCCTGAGAGCTTAATCTGCCATTTGAACCTTAGCCTGAAGGTAATGGGAGTGATGGGACCAAATAGTCATAAAGTAATAAAATACATTGGGATGGGCCAGGCGCAATGGTTCACACCTGTAATCCCAGCATTTTGGGAGGCTGAGGCAGGTGGATCACTTGATGTCAGGAGTTTGAGACCAGCCTGGCCAACAGAGTGAAACCCCATCTCTACTAAGAATACAAAAATTAGCCAGGTGTGGTGGCAGGTGCCTGTAATCCCAGCTACTTGGGAGGTTGAGGCAGGAGAATCACTTGAACCCAGGAAGTAGAGGTTGTAGTGAGCTGAGATTGTGCCACTGCACTCCAGCCTGGGTGACAGAGCAAGACTCCGTCTCGAAAACAAAAACAAAACCCCACATTGCAATGATGAACGGCACAGACAGTAATAACTGCAGATGTTCAGAGGAGGCAATTATTATCACAGGAAGATAATCTTGTCCTTGAAGTCAGATCTAGGTAGGAATTCCAGCTCTTCCACTCATTTATCATCTGTGAAAACATTTTATAGCCCTTTGAGCCTCACTTTATTGACCTATAATAAAATAATGAGGCCAGTAATACCTATCTAACTACCTGTTATGAGGATTAAATAAGAAAAACCTGTTAAATGCCAAATACATAGTAGGTATTCAATAGACATTATTTCTTTTTCTATTTAAGTTTTATTTTAAGTTCAGGGGTACATGTGCAGGTTTGTTATATAGGTAAACTTGTGTCATGGGAGTTAGTTGTATAGATTATTTTGTCACCCAGGTATTAAGCCCAGTGCCCATTAGTTATTTTTCCTGATCCTCTCCCTCCTCCCACCCCCCACCCTCTGACAGACTCCAGCGTTTGTTGTTCTCCTCTATGTGTCCATGTGTTCTCATCATTTAGCTCCCACTTATAAGTGAGAATACGTGGTATTTGGTTTTTTGTTTCTGCGTTAGTTTGCTATGGATAATGGCCTCCCACTCCATCCATGTTCCTGTAAAAGACAAGATCTCATTCTTTTTTATGGCTGCATAGTATTCCATTGTGTATATGTGGCTCAAGGGATTGTCCCACCTCAGCCACTGGAGCCATGTTTTCTTTATCCAGTCTATCACTGATGGGCATTTAGGTTGATTCCATAGCTTGGCTATTGTGAATAGTGCTGCAATAAACATACGTGTGCAGATCGGGTGCAGTGGCTCATGCCTGTAATCCTAACACTTTGGGAGGCTGAGGCAAGTGGATCACTTGAGGTCAGGAGTTAGAGACCAGCATGACCAACATGGTGAAACCCCCCGTCTCTACTAAAAATATAAAAATTTTCCAGGCATGGTGGCAGGTGCCTGTAATCCCAGCTACTTAGGAGGCTGTCACAGGAGAACTGCTTGAACCCAGGAGGTGGAGGCTGTAGTGAGCCAAGATTGTACCACTGCACTCCAGCCTTGGCAACAAGAGGCAAAACAAAACAAAACAAAACAAAACAAATAAAATAAAATAAAGCAGAACATACACATGCATGTATCTTTGTAATAGAATAATTTATATTCCTCTGGGTATATATCCAGTATTGGGATTGCTGGGTCGAATGGCATTTCTGTTTGTAGGTCTTTGAGGAATCACCACACTGTCTTCCACAATAGTTGAGGTAATTTACACTCCCACCAACAGTGTATAAGCATTCCTTTTTCTCTGCAACCTCGCCAGCGTCTGTTATTTTTTGACTTTTTAATAATAACCATTCTGACCGGTGTAAGATGGTATCTCATTGTGGTTTTGATTTGCATTTCTCTAATGATCAGTGATGTTAAGCTTTTTTTCACACGATTATTGGCTGCATGTATGTCTTCTTTCAAAAAGTGTCTGTTCATGTCCTTTGCCCACTTTTTAATGGAGTTTTTTTTCTTGTAAATTTGCATAAACATTGTTTTTAACCACACCAAACTCCTATCCTGATTAGGTTTATAGTTGAGAAGTTTACATTTTTATTTATCACTGTTTCATGCTCCTGTACTTCTCAAAATCCTCCACCCATTTCACTTTCCCCATCTTTACTGCGGCATAACTGACAAAAATTACATATGTTTAAGGTGTACAACTTGATGTTTTGATATATGGATATCCAAATAATCACCATAATTAAGCTAATTAATGGATCTATCACCTCTCAGTTACCATTTCTTTTTTCTTTTGTGGTGAGAATACTTAAGATCTATCCTTTTAGCAAATTGCAAGTATACAGTGCAGTATTGTTAACTAGAGTCATGTGGCTATACATTAGACTTCCAGAACTTACTCATCTTGCATAACTAAAACTTCATATCCTTTGACCAATGTCTCCTCAATTTCCCCTCCTCGCAGCCCTTGGCAACCACCATTCCACTCTCTTCTACTATTATTTTGACTATTTAATTTTATTTTTAATTGTTTTAGACACAAAGTCTCACTATGTTGCCCAGGTTAGACTCGTACTCTTGGAAACAAGGGATTCTCTTGCCTCAGCCACTGGAGTAGCTGGGACTATAGGTGTGTCCCACCACACCTGGCTATTTTATTTTATTTTACAGTAGGAAAAAAAAATTTTTTTTGAGATGGAGTCTCACTCTGTTCCCAGGCTGGAGTGCAGTGGACCGATCTCGGCTCACTGCAACCTCCCGAGTTCAAGTTATTCTCCTGCCGCAGCCTCCAAAGTAGCTGGGACTACAGACGCGTGCCACCACGTCCGGCTAATTTTTTGTATTTTTAATAGAGACGGGTTTCACCATGTTAGGCAGGATGGTCTCGATCTCCTGACCTCATGATCCAACCGCCTCAGCTCCCAAAGTGCTGGGATTACAGGCATGAGCCACTGTGCCCGGCAGAAAAATATGTTTTTACTCGCAAAAAGCAGTATCTGATGAATGGTGGACTACGGAAACTCACAGAATTGACTTTGCGTTTGGAAGTATTCATGTGCGATACCCTGCTTTCAAAGGGTTACAGAGGCATGTTAGTTTGACTTAGGTGATTTAGACTGCTTTAGATCCACATATAAGTGAGATCATACAGTATTTGTCCTTCTATGTCTGGCTTATTTCACTTAGCATAATGTTCTCCAGATTCAACCATGTTGTCACAAATGGCATGGTTTCCTTCTTTTTTTTTTTTTTTTTTTTTTTTTTTGAGACGGATACTTGCTCTGTTGCCCAGGCTGGGGTGCAGTGGCGCGATCTCGGCTCACTGCAAGCTCCGCCTCCTGGGTTCACACCATTCTCTTGCCTCAGCCTCCCGAGTTGCTGGAACTACAGCCTCCTGCCACCATGCCTGGCTAATTTCTTTTTGTATTTTTAGTGGAGACGGGGTTTCACTGTGTTAGCCAGGACGATCTCGATCTCCTGACCTCGTGATCCACCCATCTAGGCCTCCCAAAGTGCTGGGATTACAGGCGTGAGCCACCTCGCCCAGCCGGTTTCCTTCTTTTTAAAGGCTCAATAATATTCCACTGTATAAGTATACCACATTTTCTTTATCAATTTGTCTGTTGATGGACATCTAGGTTGTTTCCATATCTTGGCTATTGTGATAGTGCTGCAATGAACATGGGAGTGTAGCTGTCTCTTTGACATGCTGATTTCATTTCCTTTGGATATATATACCCAGAAGTGGGATTGCTGGATCATAAGGTATTCTATTTTTAATTTTTTTAGGAACCTCCATACCATTTTCTGTACTGTTGGCTGTACCTACCCATTTCATTTTTCACATCTACATTCTTGCATTTAAATTCCCCCTCAAACATTACGTTAAGGAATAAGCCAGGAACAGGAAGTTAAACACCGCGTGATCTCACTCATATGTGGAAGCTAAAAAAAAAAAAAAAAAAGGTGATCTCATAGAAGTAAAAAGTAGAACAGAGGATTCTATAGGCCAGGAAAGGTAGGAGGAAGGAAGGGATAGAAAGCTAGATAGGAGGAGCAAGTTCTAGTGTACCACTATAGGATGACTATAATTACCAGTAATATGTAGTTTCAAGTAGTTAGGAGAAGGATATTGACTGGCCTGGGCAACATAGTGAGAAGAAAAGTAAAGAGAAGAAGAGAAGATAAGAGAAGAGAAGGAAACGAAGGAGGGAGGGAGGGAGGGAGGGAGGGAGAGAGGGAGGGGAGAAGGGAGAGGAAGGTAGGGGAGGGAAGAAAAGAAAAAGAAAAAGATAGAAAAAAATTAGCCAGGCACGGTGGCACACACCTGTGGTCCGAGAGGTTGAGGCGGGAGGATTGCCTGAGCCTGGGAGGTCAAGACTGCAGTTAGCTGTGATTATGCTACTGCACTGCAGCCTGGGTGACAAAGCAAGACCATGTCTCACAAAAAAGGATATTGAGCATTCTCAACACAAAGAAAGGATAACTGTTTGAGATGATGGATATGCTAATATCCTCACCTGATCGCTATACATTATATGTATTGAAACATCACTATGTCCTGTGTGAAACACAAGTGATAGAAAACAATGTTTTAAAAAGGAAAAAAAGGTAACTTTACTATGTGCTGCATGAATATGTACAATTATTGTCAATTAAACACATAAATAAATTCCACCTTAAGACAAATTTCTTTTTGTTGTATATTCCTTATCCTCTCCTTGTGTTTTATCTTTCAAATCAAAAAGAGCATTTTAGATCTGGAGGGACCATTTCCTGTACCTGTATATGTCACCTTGTAAATATCACATTTTTGTTTTGTTTTGTTTTGTTTTGAGACGGAGTCTGGCTCTTGTCACCCAGGCCGGAGTGCATTGGTGCAATCTCAGCTCACCACAACCTCTGCCTCCCCGGTTCAAGAGATCCTCCTGCCTCAGCCTCCTGAGTAGCTGGGATTACAGGCATGCACCACCAGGCCTGGCTAATTTTGTATTTTTAGTAGAGACGGAGTTTCTCCATGTCGGTCAGGCTGGTCTCAAACCCCTGACCTCAGGTGACCTGTCCGCCTTGGCCTCCCAAAGTGCTGGGATTACAGGTATGAGCCACTGTGCCCAGCATTATCACATTTGGGCTCAGAAGTCAACCAATAAAATCTCAGTGCCTGCAACACATGGATTGATATCATTGTCCCCAGACCCATTTTGCAATCTGTGATCAACTTTTAAATTAGTCATAGTGCTTATTGTCAGGAAAGGGGAGTAATTCATGTCCAGACAAAAACTAATTTGTAAGTGGATCCAGAGCTGAAGCTGCAATATAACAATTTATTTATTTAACAAATATTTATTGAGACCTTCTATGTGCCAAGCATTGTTCTAAGCTCTGAGATAAGGCAGTAGCCAAAACAAATTCCTTATGGTTATGGACTTATATCCTGGTGGGAAGAGACAGATAAAAAACTAGCAAATATATCAATATATAAAAAATATGTCAGCTAGTGATATGTGCTATGGATAAAAATGAAACCGGGTAAGGGTGAGAGATAATGAGAAAGTATAAAGGGCTATTTCAGATGAGTGCGTTTGTTTTCTTTCTTTCTTTTTTTTTTTTTTTGAGACAGTTTTGTTCTTGTTGCCCAGGCTATAGTACAATGGCCCTATCTTGGTTCACTGCAGCCTCCGCCTCCTGGGTTCAAGCGATTCTCCTGCCTCAGCCTCCTGAGCAGCTGGGATTACAGGAATCCGTCACCATGCCTGCTAATGTTTAAAATATTTTTAGTAGAGATGGGGTTTCACCATGTTAGCCAGGCTGGTCTCCAACTCCTGACCTCAGATGATCCGCCTGTCTCCGCCTCCCAAAGTGCTGGGATTACAGGCGTGAGCCACTGCACCTGGACTTCTTTCTTTTATTTTTCATTTCTTAATTATCAAGGGTTGTGGCACTGTAGGAAGTAAGAAGGTGCTAGGTGAGGTGTTAGAGCCCCGGCATCGAAAAGTGGTCAACCTGCTGTCTGGTAAGAAGAATTGACTGACAACCGTACAGGTTTGATAAAGGAAAGTTGTATTAGAAACAAAGAACACTGCAGAAGAGGCCAACGAGGTGCCTCAGTAAGAAAGGACTTGGATTTCCCTTAGAAATATTTATGGACCTTAAGGCAGAAGCTTGAGGGTAATTTGAACCATATTAGCCACGTAGGCCATGATAAATGATTACGTTTGTAGCTATTTTGGTGCCTTAATGTCAGCAAGGATTGCATAATGAGTTTCCATATGACATTCCGGAGATGTATAGAAATTCTAGCTACTTAGAAATTGTTTTGAAAGAGACCTGGAACCAGATGCAGACTTTAGATACAAGGGAAGTTTAATTACTTCTAAATTCTCCAGGTAAGGAATTTTTGTCCCCAGTGCCTGCTTGATCATCAGGTGATCTTTGCTCTCCTCAGAAGGGATTGGATTCTGGATACATTTTGAAGGTAGAACTGACAAGATTCTTTGATGGGATTGAGGTATAAGAAAAAGGGAGTATCGGCCAGGTGCGGTGGCTCACGCCTGTAATCCCAGCTCTTTGGGAGGCCAAGGTGGGCGGATCATGAGGTCAGGAGTTCGAGACCAGCCTGGCCAACATGGTGAAACCCTGTCTCTATTAAAAGTACAAAAATTAGCCAGGTGTGGTGGCATGTGCCTATAATCCCAGCTACTCGGGAGGCTGAGGCAGGAGAACTGCTTGAACCCTGGAGGCGGAGGTTGCAGTGAGCTGAGATCTCGCCACTGCACTTCAGCCTGGGTGACAGAGTGAGATTCCTTCTCAAAAAAAAAAAAAAAAAAAAAAAAAAGTTGGCGGTTGGGGGGTAATATCAAGTATGATTCTAAGTTTTCAGACTTCAACAGAATGTGATTGAACCCAGGAATTCTTTTGTTTTATCTTGTTATTTTATTTTATTATTTATTTGAGACAGACTCTCACCCTGTCACCCAGGCTGGAAGTGCAGTGGCACGATCTCAGTTCACTGCAACCTCCACCTCCCAGGTTCAAGCGATTCTTATGCCTCAGCCTCCTGACTAGCTGGGATTACAGGTACCCACCACCATGCCTGGCTAATTTTTGTATTTTTTTTTTGTAGAGACAAGGTTTTACCATGTTGATCAGGCTGGTCTCGAACTCCTGACCTCAAATGATCCACCTCCCCCCCACTCAGCTTCCTAAAGTGCTGGGATTACAGGCATGAGCGACAGTGCCTGGCTTTATTTTGATATTTTATTTATTTATTTACTTATTTATTTTTAGAGATGGGGTCTCACTATATTGGTCAGGGTGGCCTTGAACTCCTGGCCTCAAGCAGTTCTCCTGCCTTGGCCTCCCAAAGTGCTGGGATTACAGATGTGTGCCAACATGCTTGGCCTTTTTTAATTTTTAATTTTTATTTTTTTTTTGAACCCAGGTCTTCCATACAAACTTTTTGTTACTATTGATCACACAGAGAAACAAGCAGGAATCATTCCTCCAAACCTCAATTCCGTAACATCCAGTTTAGGAACTATTCCATGTGACAAGGCTTTGCCAACCTTTAACCTACTTCTACCTGTAACCAAGAAGTCATTTCTACTGGAGGAATGCCAGTTTACAATGATAAGTGACAAAGAGTGGCTGTGTTTACAAATCTCCCCCAAGGGCTCTACACATTTCACGAATCTCCTATGGCCAGTTACTTACCTCGAAAACAAAGCCATTTCAAAAGCAGATAATTAAGAAGTGTGAAAGATGCAAAAGAATCTAGGGCAGAGCCGGGCGCGGTGGCTCACGCTTGTAATCCCAGCACTTTGGGAGGCCGAGGCGGGTGGATCACGAGGTCAGGAGATCGAGACCATGGTGAAACCCCGTCTCTACTAAAAATACAAAAAAAATTAGCCGGGCGTGGTGGCGGGCGCCTGTAGTCCCAGCTACTCGGAGAGGCTGAGGCAGGAGAATGGCGTGAACCCGGGAGGCGGAGCTTGCAGTGAGCCGAGATCGCGCCACTGCACTCCAGCCTGGGTGATAGAGCGAGACTCCGTCTCAAAAAAAAAAAAAAAAAAGAATCTAGGGCAGAAAAGCTAAAACCTTCTCATATGAAAACAGCACAAAGCTATCTTGCAATTCTTAGTTAAGGTAAATAGAGCTCTGGGTCTTTCAAAACCACTCAGAAATGATCCAGACAGGAAACAAAAGTATTCCTCTTGCTCCCAGAGCAAGGCTACCGGAATTGCTTAGGGCATTCACAGAATGATATGATCTTGGTCAATAAAATGTTCAAGATGAATATTAAATTTGCACAACAAATTTACTGTTTTACTTTCTTGGATAATTATCCAAAAGGCTTATGAGTCAGTTTTCCTATAACTGCTCTAATTATGGGGATGAGGAGCATGTTACAATTTGTGTTACCCTGCTCTGAAAAAGTGGAATTCAAAAACTTTCCAGTGGCCAGGTGTGGTGGCACACGCCTGTAATCCTAGCACTTTGGGAGGCTGAGGTGAGGGGATCACATGAGGTCAGGAGTTCGAGACCAGCCTGGCCAACATGGTGAAACCCCGTCTCTACTAAAAATGCCAAAAAAATTATCCAGAAATCACTTGAACTCCGGATGTGGAGGTTGCAGTGAGCCAAGATTGCACCACTGCACTCCAGCCCGAGCAACAGAGCAAGGCTGTCTAAAAAACAAACAAACAAAAAAAACAAACAAAAAAACTTTCCAGTGACTGAATGTGGATAATCATCAGTAAGCTATACTAGAAATGGAAGCATGAGGAAATGGCATCTTTTATTGGCTTCTTCTGGTGACAATAATGGCCCATATCTTCAAGTTACCAGCAAGAAATGAGGGCGGAATTTGAGATTGCAACAGGTTCACCAGTGCAAAGGTAATTTGATCATTCACATGAGGATTAAATCCACAGCACTGGCCTCATCACCAGATCCTGATTAACTGAACTAACCAGTCCTTTGTAGCAGGGACTGTCAAACTATGGTTCACAGGCCAAACCAACCTGTTTGTAAGAATGGATGTTATATTTTTTAGATGGTTAGAAAAAAATCAAAAGAAGAATAATATTTTGTGACACATGAAAAGTACATGAAATGCAAATATATATTGGAACATAGCCCCACTTATCTATTTAGGTGAGGTCTAATGGTTGCTCTTGTACTGTAACAGCAGAGTTCAGTAGTTGTGACAAAGACCCTATAGCCCATATTTGCAATTAGAAGGAATAGCTAAGAAATCTATGAACTCCCTTCAGTGTTTTGTGGGTGAAAAGAAAATAGCCTCCTTTGAGTAAGAGCACTCTGGTTTTGATTGTGGTTTGGTTTGGTTTAGTATTTTATTTTCTTCTCATATAATCAGCCGTCTTTGGGCCTTTTGCTGTCTAGCCCTTTACAGAAAAAGCCAATTCCCAGCTCAAGGCTCGGCTCGGTGGCTCACGCCTATAATCCCAACACTTTGGGAGGCCGAGGTGGGAGGATAGCTTGAGCTCTGGAGTTCCAGGCAAGCCTAGGCAACACAGTGGGACCTCCTCCCTAATATTTCCATCTCAGTATTGTAAATATTACACTGATGTATAAAAGGCAGAAATAACAGTTGAAAGAACTTATATTTCCAAAATGCAGTTAAGGACACATCCTGGAAATGGAAAAGCACAGAGACTAAATGGTTAATGTTGCCTGTGTATAGCTTTTACCTTCAGCACTTGGCATTTATTCTTGCCAGGCAAGAGAAAGGAGAATGATTGCTTTTCCAAAAAAGAAAGGAATACTAATCCGTTTAATCAATTAGAATCAGAAACCATTCATGTTTTCTGCTCTTAGATTGTTCTTTTCTCTGGGGAGTTAATAAAAAAGGGTGTTGAGGCCAGGCGTAGTGGCTCATGCCTGTAATCCCATCACTTTGGGAAGCCGAGGCGGGCGGATCACTTGAGGTCACGAGTTTCAGATCAGCCTGGCCAAATTAATGAAACCCCTGTCTCTACTAAAAATACAAAAATTAGCCAGGCGTGGTGGCACATGCCTGTAACTTAGGAGGCTGAGCATGAGAATCGCTTGAAGCTGGGAAGCAGAGGTTGCAATGAGCCGAGATCATGCCACTGCACTCCAGCCTGTGCAATAAAGCGAGACTCCATCTCGAAAAAAAAAGGGTGCTGAGTCAGATAAAATACTATGGTGGTTTAGTCGACCTGCACACAAGTTGGATTAAAATTTCAGAATGGACTTTCAGAACAGGGACCTTGTCTGCCTTTTTCATACTTTATCCACAGAACCTAGCACATTGTAAACACTAAAATATATAGATATTTTAGGAGATGGGGTCCCACTACGTTGCCCGAGCAAGTCTGAAACTCCTGGGCTCGAGCAGTCCTCCCACATCAACTTCCCAAAGTGCTGGAATTACAGGTGTAAGCCACCATGCCCGGCCTCAAATAATTTTTTTTTTTTAATTAGGAGAGAGTCTCACCCTGTCGCCCAGGCTGGAGTGCAGTGGCTTGATCCTGGCTCACTGCAACCTCCGCCTCCCGGGTTCAAGCAATCCTCATGCCTCAACCTCCGGCGTAGCTGGAACTACAGGTGCCCACCACCATGCCTGGCTACTTTTTGTATTTTTAGTAGAGGCAGGGGTTTCATTAATTTGGCCAGGCTGATCTCAAACTCCTGACTTTAGGTGATTCTCCCGCCTTGGCCTCCCAAAGTGCTGAGATTACAGGCATGAGCCACCATGCCTGGCCCAAAGACTGCTGATTATATGAGAAGAAAATAAAATACTAAACCAAACCAAACCACAGTCAAAACCAGAGTGCTCTTACTCAAAGGAGGCTATTTTCTTTTCACCCACTAAACACTGAAGGGAGTTCATAGATTTCTTAGCTATTCCTTCTAATTGCAAATATGGGACTAATTAAGTTATCTGAAATATTAACCCTGAAGAATTCTATTGTTGTTGTCCACCCAAAAAGAGACTTTCTATAACTCAGTTTCTCTTTTCTTGCTCTTTTCCACTTCAAGTTTTAATGAGCATCTGCCATGTGCCTCATATGCATTTTGCCAGGTTGGGAAAGATGGAAATAGAGGTGGATAAGATGAGTTTCCGGCGCTCCAGAAGCTCAGTGTAATAAAAGGTCTTTCTGTATACATCACTGCAGTACCCAAAGGAAAGTGGAACTTATATATCTGCTCTACATATTTTAGACAAACAGAAAAATGTAAGAAATCTCTGCTCTACTGAATAATGCTTACTTCAGTTTTGTGACACAGAAATTTCAACAAAAATACTTGGGAGTTTTATGCTATCATTTAAAATCTTTTTAGCCCGGGCTCAGTGACTTATGCCTGTAATCCCAGCACTTTGGGAGGCCGAGGTGGGTGGATCACGAGGTCAGGAGATCGACACCATCCTGGCTAACATGGTGAAAACCCGTCTCTACTAAAAATACAAAAAAAAAAAAAAAAAAAAATAAGCCAGGCATGATGGCGGGTGCCTGTAGTCCCAGCTACTCGGGAGGCTGAGGCAGGAGAATGGCGTGAACCCGGGAGGCGGAGCTTGCAGTGAGCCAAGATCAAGCCACTGCACTCCAGCCTGGGCGACAGAGCGAGACTCCGTCTCAAAACTACAATACAATACAGTACAGTACAGTACAGTACAGTACAGTACAGTACAATACATAAAATAAAATAAAATAAAATCTTTTTAAGATCGTTGCCTAAGTAGTCTCAAGAAAGAAATAGCCAGAACACCACCAGTTCTCAAAAATATCAAGTACAAATGTACTTACTATCAGAATAAAATTTTCCTTATGTCTAGCATAAAAAGGGAAGGAGATATAGAGAAAGAAGTCAGAGCTCCAGGCTGTCTCTAAATTTAGGTACAAAATATTAATCCTTGTTGTATATATCATGAGCTATGTCATCAGAGAACTCCACTCTGTGATTTATTTGATGATCAACCTTGAGCAATTCTTGGAACTCTGAGGCTCTATTTCTCTGTTTATTTATTTATTAATTTATTTATTTGAGACGGAGTTTTGCTCTTGTTGCCCAGGCTGGAGTACGATGGTGCCATCTCGACTCGCCGCTCCGCCTCCCGGGTTCAAGCGATTCTCCTGCCTCAGCCTCCTGAGTAGCTGGAATTACAGACATGTGCCACAATGCCCGGCTAATTTTTTTTTTTCTTTTTTTTTTTGAGGCGGAGTCTCACTGTGTCACCCAAGTTGGAGTGCAGTGGCGCGATCTCGGCTCACTGCAAGCTCCGCCTCCCGAGTTCACGCCATTCTCCTGCCTCAGCCTCTCCGAGTAGCGGGGACTACAGGCGCCCGCCACCACGCCCGGCTAATTTTTTGTATTTTTAGTAGAGACGAGGTTTCACCGTGGTCTCGATCTCCTGACCTCGTGATCCACCCGCCTCGGCCTCCCAAAGTGCTGGGATTACAAGCGTGAGCCACCGCGCCCGGCCTAACGCCCGGCTAATTTTTGTATTTTTAGTACAGACAGAGTTTCTCCATGTTGGTCAGGCTGGTCTCGAACTCCTGATCTCAGGTGATCTGCCCACCTCGGCCTCCCAAAGTGCTGGGATTACAGCCGTGAGCCACAGCACCCGGCCTGCTCTATCTCTTAATGCCTAGAATGAAGAATAAAGTAAGGTAATATATATAATGCCTTACAAAGTGTAATTGCCCATCAATCCCTTGCAAGTAGGGACTGCATCTTATTCTTTATTAAATCTTCAACCTCTAGGACAGTGCCTGGTACACAGAAGACACTTAATTTTGCTTGAAGGAATAATTCACTATATAAATATTAGTTCTTACATAGCTACTTTCAGTATAACTTATGGATTAATAGTAGGGTAGTAACTAAATGTAAGATGACAAGTTAGAAACTGTCCTTAGGCAATTAAGCTCTTATTCTAAGTCTTTTCTTCTAAAATATGGCTTTCTGGCCAGGCATGGTGGCTCATGCCTGTAATCCCAGCACTTTGGGAGGTCAAGGCAGGAGGGTCATCTGAGGTCAGGAGTTCGAGACCAGCCTGGCCAACATGGTGAAACCCCATCTCTACTAAAAATACAAAAATTAGCCAGGCATGGTGGTGTATGCCTGTAACCCCAGCTATTCAGGAGGCTGAGGGACGAGAATCACTTGAACCTGGAAGGTGAAGTTTGCAGTGAGCCGAGATCATGCCACTGCACTCCAGCCTCGGCAACAGAGCGAGACTCCGTCTCAAAAAAAAAAAAAAAAAAGATTTTCTTGAGGTTAGGGCCTAATTTCAAAGTTTTGTACACATTAGACATTCCATATGAAAATTGGATGTGCACACTGAGGGAAAAAGTCACTCCAATATGATACCTTTTATTTTGAAGATGATTTTACTAACAATATCAGTTGGGTATTGTGCTTCAGATTTTCTCAACAGTTTACAATGAGCCAGCTGCACCATATTGCTGTGCTTTCCTGTGAATAATGGCACACGTTTGTGAAGGCAGATTGCCAGAGTTCAGTGATATGGAACAGTTCTTCTCCGCAAGAAGTGACAAATTGTAATGTGGATCAAAGTCATACCAACATCTCATTAACTCAAGGTTCCAATTAATTAAAGTGACCAGACTTGCCAAGTGTAGTGGCACATGCCTATAATTCCAGCACTTTGGGAGGCCAAGGCAGGAGGATCATTTGAGGCCAGGAGATCAAGACCAGCTTGGGCAACATAGCAAGACCCCCAACTCTACAAAAAAGAAGAAAAATTAGCTGGGCGTGATGGCGTGTGCCTGTAGTCCCAGCTATTCAGGAGGCTGAGGTGGGAGGATCACTTAAGATCAGGAGTTTGAGACTACAGTGAACTATGATCATGCCACTGAACTCCAGCCTAGGCAGTAGAGTGAGATCTGTTCTCAAAACAAACAAACAAACCAGGCTGTAAAATGGCAAAGATGTCGGGCTATTGCAAGACTAAGTAGGCCTGGAGGCTCGGAGGAAGAGAAGCAGTAAGTACACATTCTGAAGATTAACTGCCCTCAAAACTTTTGGTATATATATATTTTTTTCTTTTTCATATTTGGTTTCCTAGAACTGAAAAAGTTTTGGTTTATAACAAGAGATTTATTTTAGAAGTTTTTCTCACTAACTTGCCTATTTATATGATTTTCCCCTATTACTTTTTTTTTTGACACAGAGTCTCACTCTGTTGCCCAGGCTGGAGAGCAGTGGCGCAATCTCGGCTTGCTGCAGCCTCTGCCTCCTGAGTTCAAGTAATTTTCCTACCTCAGCCTCCAGAGCTGGGATTACACCACCATGCCTGGTTAATTTTTGTATTTTTAGTAGAGACGGGGTTTCACCATGTTGGACAGGCTGGTCTTGAACTCCCTGCCCACCTTGGCCTCCCAAAGTGCTAGGATTACAGGCATGAGCCACCGCACCTGGCCTCCTGTATTATTTTTGGATTGTTCATCAGTTCCTTCTTCACTTTTATGAACTATCAAATGTGCTGCAATATTTTTCCCTGTCTTTTGACTTTACTTATGATATTTTGGGACATACAGGAGATTCAGATTTTTATAGATTAAGATGTAATTCATACAGGCCGGGCACAGTGGCTCACACCTGTAATCCCAGCACTTTGGAAGGCCAAGGCGGGTGGATCACAAGGTCGGGAGTTTGAGACTAGCCTGACCAACATGGTGAAACCCCGTCTCTACTAAAAATACAAAATTAACCGGGTGTGGTGGCGCATGCCTGTAGTAGTCCCAACTACTCAGGAGGCTGAGGCAGGAGAATCGCTTGAACCTGGGAGGCAGAGGTTGCAGTGAGCCAAGATTGAGCCATTGCACACTCCAGCCTGGGCAACAAGAGTGAAACTCCGTCTCAAAAAAAAAAAGATATAATTCATACAACAAATAATTTCAGAAGATTGTGGGGACAAGAAAAAGAGATCAGATTGTTACTGTGTCTGTGTAGAAAGAAGTAGACACAGCAGACTCCATTTTGTTCTGTACTAAGAAAAATTCTTCTGCCTTGAGATGCTGTTAATCTGTAAACCTACCCCCAACCCTGTGCTCCCTGAAACACGTGCTGTGTCAACTCAGGGTTAAATGGATTAAGGGCTGTGCAGGGTGTGCTTTGTTAAACAAATGCTTGAAGGCAGCATGCTTGTTAAGAGTCATCACCACTCCCTAATCTCAAACCACTCTCTAAATCACAAAACACTGCGGAAGGCCGCAGGGACCTCTGCCTAGGAAAGAGACCAGGTATTGTCCAAGGTTTCTCCCCATGTGATAGTCTGAAATATGGCCTCATGGGAAGGGAAAGACCTGACAGTCCCCCAGCCCGACACCCGTAAAGGGTCTGTGCTGAGGAGGATTAGTAAAAGAGGAAGGAATGCCTCTTTGCAGTTGAGATAAGAGGAAGGCTTCTGTTTCCTGCTCGTCCCTGGGCAATGGAATGTCTCGGCGTAAAGCCGATTGTATATTCCATTTACTGAGATAGGGGAAAACCGCCTTAGGGCTGGAGGTGGGACATGCTGGCAGTAGTACTGCTCCTTAAGGCGTTGAGATGTTTATGTATATGCACATCAAAAGCACAGCACTTTTTTCTTTACCTTGTTTATGATGCGGAGACATTTGTTCATGTGTTTACCTTCTGACCTTCTCTCCACTATTATCCTATTATCCTGCTACGCCCGATGATGATCAATAAATACTAAGGGAACTCAGAGGTCTTGGCCTCTGATTACCTTAAGGAAACCGAAGCAGCAACCCTTGATAGCTCTGCTCAATCTCAGGATTAGAGACCTGAAAAATCTAGTGGCCCTAGGCCCCCTCTTTGTACTTGTATCCAAGGGCAAATACAGCTCTTAATTAGTGAAGTCTCAACTAGAAGATCTGGAAGATTTGTTTTTGACTCCAGATTATTGAGTTGGACAACATCAGATAGGACTGGGCCAGTATGAGCAGAGTCGTGTTTACAACCTTGCTCTCCTCCCCTAGAGTCAAAGTTCTTTCCTCCTCAAAGTGTTTTTCAAAGACTGCTGATTATTTTATTGATTGATTGATTTTGAGATGGAGTTTCGCTCTGTCGACCAGGCTGGAGGGCAGTGGCACGATCTCAGCTCACTGCAACCTCTGCCTCCTGGGTTCAAGCGATTCTGCTGCCTCAGTGTCCCGAGCAGCCGTGACTACAGGTACGCGCCACCACGCCCGGCTCATTTTTATATTTTTTAGTAGAGACACGGTTTCACCATGTTGGCCAGGCTGATCTCAAACTCTTGACCTCAGGTGATCCTCCTGCCTTGGCCTCCCAAAGTGTGAGAATTACAGGTGGGAGCCACCATGCCTGGCCAATTGAGTGTATTTTTTTTTTTTTTTTTTGAGACAGAGTCTAGCTGTGTCGCCCAGGCTGGAGTGCAGTGGCATGATCTCAGCCTCCCGAGTAGCTGGGATTACAGGTGTGCACCACCACATCCGACTAATATTTGTATTTTTAGTAGAGACGGGATTTCACTACATTGGCCAGGCTGCTCTTGAACTCCCAACCTCAGGTGATCCTCCTGCCTTGACCTCCCAAAGTTCTGGGATTACAGGCATGGGCCACCACACCCGGCCATCAGCCTAATTTTTTTTTGAGTCAGAGTCTCGTTCTGTTGGCCAGGCTGGAGTGCAGTGGCACCATTTTGGTTAACTGCAACCTCCGTCTTCCGGTCTCAAGCAATTCTCCTGCCTCAGTCTCCCGAGTAGCTTGGATTACAGGTGTGTGCCACTATGCCTGGCTAATGTTTGTATTTTTAGTAGAGACGGGGTTTCACCATGTTGGCCAGGCTGGTCTCCAACTCTCTAACCTCAAGTGATCCACCCATCTTGGCCTTGAAAAGTGCTGGATTACAGGCGTGAGCCACCTTGCCCGGCCTATCAGCCTATTTTTTTAAAGAATTTTTATTGTTTCATTTTCTTGATATTTAAATCTTTGTTCCATTTGAGATTTGTTTTGTTTTGTTTGTAGAGATGGGGGTCTCCCTATGTCACCAAGGCTAGTCTCAAACTGCTAGGCTTAAGCCATCCTCCTGCCTTGGCATCTCAAAGTTCTGGGATTACATGCCTGAGCCACTTCACCCAACTAGGTGTAGTTTTAATATCAATGTTGGCTGGGCAGGGTGGCTCACGCCTGTAATCCCAGCACTTTGGGAGGCTGAGGAAGGAGGATTGCTTGAGGCCAGGATTTCCAGCCTGGCCAACATTGTGAAACCCTTGTCTCTAATAAAAATACAAAAATTAGCCCAGTGTGGTGACACGCACCTGTAATTCCAGCTACTTGGGAGGCTGAGGCATGAGGAGTGCTTGAATCCAGAAAGCAGAGGTTGCAGTGAGCCAAGATCGCACCACTGTACTCCAGCCTGGGAAACAGAGTCTGTCTCAAAAAAAAAATATATATATATATATGTGTGTGTGTGTGTATGTAAATATCAGTTGGCCAGTTTACACATAAGTTTATCAAATTTACTTTGACCTTTTTTTTTCTTTTGTGGACAGGATCTCTGTTGCCTAGGCCGGAGTTCTGGAACTGGAAGTCCAGGCTGTTCTGGAACTGTTGGCCTCAAGCCTTAACCTCCTAAAGCACTGGGATTACAGGCATGAGCCATCGAGCCTGGCCTATTTTTTGTATTTTTAAAATAGTAGCCATTCTTACGGGTGTGAGTGGTTGTAATAACTTTAAAAAACAAGTTATTTGGGAGAAGTTATTCCAAAAATGAATGAATTTAGAAAACTATAACATTTTCCCTAGGGAAATGTCATACTTCTCAGCTTTCCTCATCTGAGTCAAGAGGTTTCTTTCCTCTAAGAGGGTATCATTTATCTTAAGTTTCTGATAGGTTAAATTTGGATTGTTGTTAGTGATCAGTAGAACCAGGTGCATCCTGTTATATTTTGCAAAAGTGCCTAAATGTTTCTTATTTCAGAATCACATGACCTTAAAAATGATGACTGCAGGCATATCCATCAAAAAGGGAAATGAATCAGCCACAGAGGAGAAGGGTGTTGGTCGGGCATGGTGACTCATGCCTCTAATCCCAGCACTTTCGGAGGCTGAGGCAGGCGGATTGCTTGAACCCAGGAGTTTGAGACCAGCCTGGACAACATAGGGAGACCCTGTCTCTACAAAAAAATGCAACAAAAAATTAGCCAAGGCAGGAGGATCACTTGGGCCTGGGAGGTCAAGGTTGCAGTGAGTTATGATGGTGCCACTGCACTCCAACCTGGGTGACAGAGTGAGATCCTGTTTAAAAACATTAAAAATAAAAAAAGAGAAAGAGAAGGGTTAGGAAAGAACTTGTGAAGGATTATATAGTTCATCTGTACTTTCCGCGTAAGTAGACACAACTATAGACTCATCATCAGTAAATTTTACTATTTGACCTCCAAGAGAACAGAAGACAGAAAAGGTGAAATGCCTGTATTTTTAAAAATTCAAATTTCTTTCTTTCATAAATATGATGAAAATGGTTAGAACGAAGAAGTGAAAAAAATTCCATAACACCATACAGCAGTTGTATTAGACATCAACGTTAATATTAAACATTAAGCATCAAACATTAGTGTATTTAATCCAAAATCTTACTTGGAAGAGAAAGAAAAACAATCACATGAGAGTTAATTTTCTTTTTTCCTTTTTTTTAAGAGAGTTGCCCAGGCCGGAGTGTAGTGACATGATCATAGCTGACTGCAGCCTCAAACTCCTTGACTCAAGTGATCCTCCTTCCTCAGCCTCCCGAGTAGCTATGACTACAGGTGTGCACCACCATGCCCTGCTAATTTAAAATTTTTTTGGTAGAGAGGCTGGGCACGGTGGCTTATGCCTTCAATCCCAGCACTTTGGGAGGCTGAGGCAGGTGGATCACAATGTCAGGAGTTTGAGACCAGTCTGACCAACACGGTGAAACCCCTTCTCTACTAAAAATACAAAATTAGCCAGGCATGATGGCATGTGCCTGTAGTCCCAGCTACTTGGGAGGCTGAGGCAGGAGAATCACTTGAACCTGGGAGGCGGAGGTTGCAGTGAGCCAAGATTGTGCCACGGCACCCCAGCCTGGGCAACAAGAGCAAAAACTCCGTCTCAAAAAAAAAAAAAAAATAGACAGGTTTGAATGCCAGGTTTGTCACCTTACTATCTCTGCAATTTTTTGTGAGTCACTCAACCCATCTGAGCTTCTATTTCCCCATCTATAAATCAGAAATACTACTACTTATCTCATAACACTATGGTGAAGATTAAATAAGATGATGAGTGTGATAGCAACCTGGCATACAAAAGGTACTAAATAAAGGTTAACTGAATTCCTTCCTTCAAAGTAGGGTTGAAGTTGTCTAGTCATTTTGTAGAGCCTAAGGTATGCATACTTGGGCTTGGGATGTTTCTCACTTGATCTTAGCCACTTAGAAGTGATGGATAATGTTTCTCAAAATGTGAATTGAATCAGAATGTTTCACATTCCCATTGGAAATCTGTTTCCTTCTCAGTTTTCTCCATCTCAGTAAGTGACCCCACCATTCATCTATCTAGTTGTATAAGCCAAACCAACTCTGAGTGTTGAATGACAAATGTTTAATATTACTTTGTTCTTACCTGGGATTTCTTAATTTCTCAAAAAGGTAGTGGTATAGTTTTCCATCTGTTCCCACAGGCAATGGTTTCAGTTATTCATGGGAATAGTAGCTTGATTCCTATCTCCACAAATGCTATTAATAGTGTTTAAGTCAGGGGAACAGTAAGTACATTTGGCATATGGGACTTTTCTGTTTTGTAGCTTTTATTTGGAAAGTTTACTTTCTATAGCGTAACATTGCAACTGCCCTTTCTCCCGGCTTTTTACATTTCTCTCAGCATTGAATGGTGAATGGAAGAAAAATTAGAAAAGTCAGAGTGGGTTGGAAGGTTAAGGAGATCCAACCACATCACTTCTAGCCAGGTGACCCTGTAAATTCCCTTTGAAGGTATCATCTAACTTACAGTTTCATATAAAAAACAGGAAGGTGATAATCTCAATGGCTTTACCAGGTTGTAATAAGAAACACAAGAATACATGTAAATGTGAAGAAAAATTTAAACTTCACATAAATGTAACATTTACCGTTATTTAACAATGCCTAAACTTTCAAATTCACTATTCCTCAAATTAATCAGAATTTAAACGTTTGAGGCTGGGTGTGGTGGCTCACATCTGTAATCCCAGCACTTTGTGAGGCCAAGGTGGGTGGATCACTTGAGGTCGGGAGTTCGAGACCAGCCTGGCCAACATGGTGAAACCCTGTCTCTACTAAAAATACAAAAATTAGCAGGGCATGGTGGCGCATGCCTGTAATTCCACCTACTAGGGAGGCTGAGGCAGGACAATCACTTGAACCTGGGAGGTGGAGGTTGCAGTGAGCCAAGATCATGCCACTGCACTCCAGCCTCGGTGACAAGAGTGAGACTCTGTCTCAAAATAAAGAATTTAAACCTTTGAAAAGTTTATTTCCTCCCCCTAGTGATCTAGATTGTTTGTTATCAACACTCTAAATCTCCAAGTAGGTATCCAAGGAAACAAAGAAATACACAACTTCTTTCTGACAATCCCTGGCTACACTAGATTTCTTCTCTCTCCTAGCCCTTCTGTGGTCAGCTGCAAGTGCTGCCTTTTCCCCCTTCCCATCTCTGCCTTCTCTCGCACATAACCAATGTCCAGCTCTCTGCTTTGACCCCCATCCCCACCTGTTATGAACTAAAATGTGCCCCCCACGCCCCCTCCCCACCAAATTCATATGTGTAAGCCCTGACCCCCAGTGTGACTGTATTTGAAGACTGGGCCTTCAGCAGGTATTAAGGTTAAGTGAAGTCATAAAGGCGGGCCCTAATCCTATAGGACTGATGTCCTATAAGAAGAGTAACAGACCACACTAGTTGGCTTTACTACTTTATCCTCTTTCAAGTGCAAATCATCCCAGTCTTTTTTTGTTTGTTTGTTTGTTTTTGAGATGGAGTTTTGCTCTTTTTGCCCAGGCTGGAGCGCAAATGGCACAATCTTGGCTCACTGCAACCTCCACCTCCAGGTTCAAGCAATTCTCCTGCCTCAGGCTCCCGAGTAGCTGGGATTACACGCCTGCACCACCACGCCTGGCTAATTTTGTATTTTTAGTAGAGATGGGGTTTCACCATTTTGGCCAGGCTGGTCTCGAACTCCTGACCTCAGGTGATCTGCCCACCTTAGCCTCCCAAAGTGCTGGGATTACAGGCGTGAGCCACGGTGCCTGGCCCATCCCGGTCTTTTATACTTTTCTTCCCATCCTTCCCTGAAGTGTATATAAAAAAGATACCTCTTCCTTCTCTTCTCTCAGCTCTGGATAACTTAACTAGACCATAAGTACCAAGGACAGGAAATGTTCAGTATGATTCACAGCTGTAACTCAGGTGCTTGGCAAGGCAGGCATTCAGCGAATCTAAGGATTCGTTGAATAAATTACAAGCCATACAGTCTTGAAGAGATCATTGCTCACATGTCCTCTGTCTCCAATATCTCCAATCTCTCCACTAGCTCCTTCTTGTTTTCACACATTTATAAGCCTCCCACGTAGAACACAACTCACTTGATACTGCTGCCCTTTCAGATGTCTTGATTTTCTAATTCCTGTGAATAAGTGGCTGATTTTTACTAGCCTCATTTAGTATAATTCAGTCCTCTTGATTCCTTTGCAATCTCATATCAGTTCCATCAACTATAGAGATAAATGAACCATAGTTACAGAGGCCTCCTTTTGAAACAGATGCAGGCCAGGTGCGGTGGCTCAGGCCTGTAAACCCAGCACTTTGGGAGGCCAAGGAGTGAGGATTGCTCGGGAGTTTGAGACCAGCCTGGGCAGCATGGCAAAACCTCATCTCTACAAACAATACAAAAATCAGCCAGGTGTCATGGCGCAAGCCTGTAGTCTCAGCTACTCTAAAGGTTGAAGTGGGAGGGTCACTTAAGCCTAGAAGGTCAAGGCTGTAGTAAGCCATGAGGATGGCATGGCACTCCAGCCTGGGTGACAGACAGCAACTCTGTCTCAAAAAAAAAAAAAAAAATGCAATTATCCCTTTTCTGGCCCTTGATCTCAGTATTCTCTTTTGGGCATTGATGATAATCACCTTCTTTCTTTCTTTTTTTGAGATGGAGTCTTGCTATGTTGCCCAGGATGGAGTGCAGTGGCACGATCTCAGCTCACTGCAACCTCCTGAGTTCAAGCAATTCTCGTGCCGCAGCCTCCCAAGAAGCTGGAATTACAGATGTGCACCACCATGCCCGGCTAATTTTTTGTATTTTCAGTAGAGACGAGGTTTCACCATGTTGGTCAGGCTGGTCTCCAACTCCTGACCTCAAATGATCTACCCACTTCAGCCTCTCAAAGTGCTGGGATTACAGGCTTGAGCCACCGCACCCAGCCTACCTTTTCTCTTAAATTCTGTTTTCATGGAGTTGAAAACGTACTCTCTCTTGCTTCTATTTCTCAGACCACACCTTCTCTCCCTTGGGCATATTCTAAACTTGACTTTCTGGGTCATTCTTTTTCCTGCTGAACTCTTCCTTTAGCTTTTTCTCTTAATTTCAATGATCAACTCTTTTGTTGATGACTTGTGAAATCACAACTGAGTTGAATGATTTCATCTTATTTATTTCTGTATTTATATATTTATTTTTTTGAGACAGAGTCTCGCTCTGTTGCCCAGGCTGGAGTGCAGTGGCGCAATCTTGGCTCACTGCAAACTCTGCCTCCCAGGTTCAAGCGATTCTCCCACCTCAGCCTCTCGAGTAGCTGGGATTACAGGCACCTACCATCATGCCCGGCTAATTCTTGTATTTTTGTAAAGACGGCATTTCACCATGTTGGCCAGGCTGGTCTCAAACTCCTGACCTCAGGTGATCCACCTGCCTCAGCCTCCCAAATTGCTGGGAATAATGGCGTGAGCCACCGTGCCCAGCCTTCTTGCCACAATTTAAAAAAAACACTATTAACACTGGCAGATAGCATTTCAGACCTTTAAGATGAATATTTTTTATTTACACAATACACAATTTTGTGGTGTAGTGTTTTCACTTAATATTCTCATATAAGTAGACATAGAACAGTCATATTTTATAAGGATCTATCATAATTTATTTAACCAGTCCCTTGTTTTGAGATTTTTTTTTTTTTCGAGACAGAGTCTTGCTCTGTAGCCTAGGCTGGATCTCGGCTCACTGCAAGCTCCGCCTCCCAGGTTCATGCCATTCTACTGCCTCAGCCTCCCAAGTAGCTGGGACTACAGGTGCCCGCCACCACGTCTGGCTAATTTTTTTGTATTTTTAGTAGAGACGGGGTTTCACCATGTTAGCCAGGATGGTCTTGATCTCTTGACCTTGTGATCAGCCCATCTCAGCCTCCCAAAGTGCTGGGATTACAGGCGTGAGCCACCACGCCTGGCCAGACATTTTGTTAAATAAACTTTAAAAAAAAAAAAAAGGTGGGGTGTGGTGGCGGGTGCCTATAGTCCCAGCTACTCGGGAGGCTGAGGCAGAGCTTGCAGTGAGCCGAGATCCAGCCTGGGTGACAGAGCAAGACTCCGTCTCAAAAAAAAAGTCTAATGTGAAAATGTACAATTTTTACATCATAGTAAAACAGGCCCTATAGAGAGAGGGCATAGGTTTCTCTGCTGAACAGCCATTATTTTTGCTCATTCCAAGTCTTCTAACATGATGATACTATTTCCTCATATTACCACCATTCCAATATTGTTCTGGTGCCTACTAGTCGCCATCTCCACACATTCATCTATCACAAGATTCATAAAGGGATCAAATCTTCACAATATGTCTGCCATAATTTAATTTCAATGATAATTTCTTGTTCATAAATTTTTTCAACTGTGGAGGGTGAGCTTTGCTCATGGTGTCTGCTCTGTGGGCTCACAGATGCCTTGGAATGGAATGCACAGCCTCCCTCACTGTTTTGTTTCTGTTTTTTTTTTTTTTTTTTTGAGACAGAGCCTTGCTGTGTTGCCCAGGCGGGAGTGCAGCGGTGCGATCTCGGTTCACTGCAGCTTCCACCTCCCAGATTCAAGCGATTCTCCTGTCTCAGCCTCCCAAGTAGCTGGGACTACAGGAGCCCGCCACCACACCCAGCTGATTTTTTTTTCGTATTTTTAGTAGAGACGGGGTTTCACTATGTTGGCCAGGCTGGTCTTCAACTCCTGACCTCATGATCTGCCCACCTTGGCCTCCCAAAATGCTGGGATTACGGGCATGAGCCACCACACCTGGCCTCCCTCACTGTTTTTTGTTTTGTTTTGTTTGAGATGAAGCCTCATTCTGTCACCCAGGCTGGAGTGCACTGGTGTGATTTTGGCTCACTGCAACCTCCACCTCCCAGGAGGTTCAAGCGATTCTCGTGCCTCAGCCTCCCAAGGAGCTGGGACTACAGGCCCGCACCACCACACCCATCTACTTTTTTTTAGTATTTTTAGTAGAGACGGGGTTTTGCCATGTTAGCTGGTCTGGAACTCCTGGCCTCAAGTGATCTGCCTGCCTTGGCCTTCCCAAGTGCTGGGATTACAGGTGTGACCCACCATGCCTGGCCTAACCAGTCCTTTAATGTTGTATATTTAGGTTGTTTCCAATTTTTCACTCTGCATATGTATCTTTGGACACTCATCCTATTTTTTTCTTGGAATATTATTCCTAGCACTGGAATTTCTGATGAAAGGATGTATTTGAAGATACTGTCAAATTTATCCTAGAAGTGTTCTGCCAAGGCCGAGTGTTGTAGCTCACACCTATATTCCCAACACTTTGTGAGGCTGAGGTGGGCAGATGGCTTGAGACCAGGAGTTTAAGACCAGCCTGGGCAACATAGCAAAACCCTGTCTCTACAAAAAAATACAAAAATTAGCCGGCGTGGTGGTACATACCTGTAGTCCCAGCTACTCAGGGGTCTGAGGTGAAAGGATTGCTTGATTCCAGGAGGCACAGGTTGCAGTGAGCTGTGATCATGCCACTGCACTTCAGTCCGGGCAACAGAGCAAGACTCTTGTCTTAAAAAAAAAAAAGCGGGGGAGGAGGGGTGGGCTCTGTCAATTTATATTCCTACCAACAGTTTATGAGTGCTTGTTCTCCTATGCCTCTCACCAACACTTTTATTCTTGCCTACCTGAGAGTCGGGAATTAGTATCATATTCAATATCATTTCATTTTGTTAAGTCTTTTATTATGAGGGAAGTTAAACATTTTTCATGTTTCTTGGCCATTTACACTTGTGAATTAGCGGTTCATATCCTATGCCTGTCTCTCACCCCTCCTTCCCCACCTATTGGTTGTTCTTGAGAAGTTTCTGACCAGAAAAAAAAATCATAAACCATTAAGGGAACTGACTGAATTTTTTAAAGGCTTAGAGTGAGTTATCAGGGAAGGAAGGGAGGGAAGAAGAAAGAGAGGAAGAGGAGGGGAGAGAGGGAAGTTCTATTAAAGTCTGGAGGGGAAAAATCTTAGATCAAAGAATGCAAAAAAGGTTTTTGCAGATAATTCCTATTTCAAATCAATTTTATGTTGAACTCATATATGAAACAGAAAAAAATGGAGCAGCTCTCATCAAAGTGGGAATGGGTAACCTGCTACACCTGCTCAGCCTCCTCTTGCCCAGGAGAGGCTGTCCAGGACCTGCCTTGTTATCTTAGGACTTTAAAAAACTAAATTTAAAAACTACTCAACAAACCAGAATAATGTATTCTTTTCATAAATAATGCAATGAGTTAAAATTATGCCTGTTTTGGCTGGGCGCGGTGATTCACGCCTGTAATCCCAGCACTTTGGGAGGCTGAGGTGGGTGCATCACTTGACGTCAAGAGTTGGAGACCACCGTGGCCACATGGTGAAAGTGCATCTCCGCTAAAAGTACAAAAATTAGCCGGGTGTAGTGGCGTGTGCCTGTAGTCCCAGCTGCTTGGGAGGCTGAAGCAAGAGAATTGCTTGAACCTGAGAGCAGAGGTTGCAGTGAGCCAAGATTGCACTATTGCACTCCAGCCTGGGAGACACAGTAAGACTCCATCTCAAAAAAAAAAAAAAAAAAATTATGTCTGTTTTAATAGAGCTCTCTACTTTTGAAAGAAAAAGGCATAAATGAATGAGATCATTTGTTATGCTTTATGTTATTATTCAGTCTCACTAGGCATTCACGACCTAGGCATCTGGTGGCATGGTACTATTCAAATTGCAAGTAGTATACTGAGAAGCAACTAATATCACCTCTAAAGAGCTAACTTTGCAAATTCATACCTATGAAGTACAGGAAATTCCTAAATCTATTCCTCCAGATTTAGCCTTTCATCCAAGGGCTAATATGTCTAAAGCATAGCCACTCAAACTTCTTTTTGCCCTTTCAAACTCAATCGCACCCACATTCATCATCTTGACCACCACATTGTTTCTCCTCTCCAGGTTCCCCATTTTTTTGCAGCTTTGTAACGTTCCCTTCTTCTTTTAAGCTTATCCAGTCACCAGCTCTTATTATTTTTTCCTTTTTTAATTTTTATTTATTGAGACGGAATTTCACTCTTGTTGCCCAGCTGGAGTGCAATGGCATGGTCTCAGCTCACTGCAACCTCCGCTTCCCGGGTTCAAGTGATTCTCCTGCCTCAGCCTCCAGAGTAGCTGGGATTACAGACACCCACCACCACGCCCTGATAATTTTTGTATTTTTAGTACAGACAGGGTTTCACCATGTTGCTCAACCTGGTCTCAAACTCCTGACCTCAGGTGATCCACCCTCCTTGGCCTCCCAAAGTGCTGGGATTACAGGAGTGAGCCACCGCACCTGGCCTAATTTTTCCTTTACAGAGACACATAGATTCATTGTTTCCCTACTTATAGTACCATTACTTCCTTTTTTTTTTTTTTTTATTTGAGATGGAGTCCCGCTTTGTCGCCCAGGCTGCAGTACAGTGGCACGATCTTGGCTCACTGCAACCTCTGCCACCCGGGTTCAAGCGATTCTCCTGCCTCAGCCTCCCAAGTAGCTGGGACTATAGGCATGTGCTACCATGCCCAGCTAATTTTTTGTATTTTTCGTAGAGAAGGGGTTTCACCATGTTAGCCAGGATGGTCTTGAATCTCCTGACTTCGTGATCTGCCCGCCTCAGCCTCCTAAAGTGCTGGGATTACAGGCATGAGCCACTGTACCCGGCCTCTTTTTTCTTTTTTATTTTGAGATGGAGTCCCACTCTGTTGGCCAGGGTGGAGTGCAGCGGTGCCATCTCAGCTCACTGCAGCTTCCGCCTCCCGGATTCAAGCAATTCTCCTGCCTCAATTCTCGTGTAATCCTGAGTAGTTGGGATTACAGGTGTGCACCACCACACCTGGCTAATTTTTTTTTTTTTTTTTTTTTTTTTAGTAGAGATGGGGTTTTGCCATGTTGGCCAGCTGGTCTCGAACTCCTGGCCTCAAGTGATCTCCCTGCCTCAGCCTCCCAAAGTGCTGGGATTACAGATGTGAGCCACTGCACCTGGCCACCAAATTTTTATGCAATCTAATGGCAATTTAGATTTGTATTAATCTGTTTAGACTTCTGACCTGGTTTCTGGACAGTTCTCTGTTCTAGGCTTGTATCTTTCTTTCAGATTATAGGATGATCAACTTTCCAAACACTAATTTTTCAATGCTACCTAAATGAGGCACAGAAAATGTCTTAGTACGCTCCGAGCATTTTGATTTCCTCTCTGACGCTTGCATCTGACTTCTTTAGTTCTGCTTTTGTTTTGAGGCCTGGTTGCAGACTGTTTTTTACATTTTTCTTTTGTGACTGAAATCATTATGTCATATTATTGCCTAGCAGTTTTGGTTCTTGTTTTTATTGCCTCAAGTTTAGCCATCTACTTGAGTTGTATGACGTTCAGTTTAGAACAAACTTTTCAACCTGGCATTCATGGCCACCCTTGACTTGTCATTCTTATCTACTGCAGAATCTCTTTTGATTTTTTTTTTTTCCAGTGGATTCTTTCTGGGGTCACCATGTTGCATAACTCTAGGCAAAATCATTCAGGTAGTGTTATATATTAATGGTTTCCCATACTGGAGCACACTATGATTTATTATTTATGTTCTGTTTCCTCAACCCATCACAGCCATCCTTTCTTCACAGTGTGGCTATGAGATGACTCCCTATAGTCCCTCCCCACTCCTCAATTTCTAGAACTGAGATGAGAGCTTTAAGAAATTCTGAGGCCGGGCACAGGGGCTCGTGCCTGTAATCCCAGCACTTTGGGAGGCCAAGTCGGGCAGATTGCTTGAGCCATGGGCAACATGGAGCAACCCCGTCTCTACAAAAAAATACAAAAATTAGCAGGGTGTGGTGGTGTACTCCTGTAGTGGCAGCTACTCAGGAGGCTGAGGTAGGAGGATCACTGGAGCCAGGGAGGTTGGGGCTACAGTGAGTGGAGACTGAGCCATTGCACTCCAGCCTGGGTGGCAGAGCAAGACCCTGTCTCAACAAACAAACAAAAAACTTGATGCCCCTATCAAAAAGCAGAATTCAGATGTTAACTGAATGATGACCAACTTCCTTGTTAGAAAATACTATGTTTTTATTATGAAAATTAAAGTCACCTTGACTATAAAATCACCAAACTTTTGAAACATTATTTTCTAAACATCTTTGCCTTGTTGGGTACTTTTTCTTCTACTGGTTTACATAAAATATAAGCTGGCCCTTTAATATGATCTGTTCTGAATCATAACGAAGCAAAATTTAGAAAGGAGAAATACCAAAAGGAATTCTATCAAAGATGATCAAAACGATCCGTAGCAACTATAACCGTAAGTTACAATAAGTGAAATTGAAAATGACTGATTCAGTGGATTACCCGCCCAAGTTACTTGTTCAAATGCCAAGAAGTAACTTTCTTACCATAAAAGTGTTTCCATATTTTCTTTTCTTTACTAGAGAGAAATCTCAGGTGCATTTATTATTCATATGATTAAAGCATCACCTCATTAAATTCTGCAAAAAAAAATCTATAAAGTATATTTGGAATTAAAACTGAAAAAAATGAAGAATGCTTACTTTGTTCTTGGAAAACTTTATTTCAGTTTAAACAACAAAGCAAATGATATTTATGTCATCCAGGGACAGATGGGAGAGTACAGTCATTCTTCATAGCTGTTTCATTGCCAAACTCCAAATGAGGGATGTAATCTAGGTAGAAGACACTTACTATTCCAGATTACATTTACCTCACAATCTGAGATCATGAAAATTAGTCAAATATATTAGAAACAGATGTACACGAAGTCACCTCAGATAAACTGAGAAAGTGATATCTAATGCTTTGGAAAATTCTGTTTCTACTTAATACTCAGATTAATGAATTTTAAAGATCAGGAACATCTTTATGGGGGTTCATAAATGTTAGGAACAATGATATGCACTTTCATCGGTTTAATATAATTATTAGGATTCAAGATGGTATTTAAAATCTAGATGTAGGCTCAGTTAGTCAATGCCAAAAATGGAAATCTTACATTTTTTTGGAGGAAACACAAAAATATGACTATTTGGATCTTAATTTACAACTGATAAATTCCTTTTTAATGCTTAAAAAAATGGACATGGTAGAATTGCTACACACCTGAAAAAGGTCTCATATAGAATGTTCCATTAACAACAACAACTCAGAAATCTAATTCACTCTACAGATTTTATTTCTGATCAACTAATCAACTTTTATTTTCTTGAGCCTGGCTGCTGCTAATTATGTATAACTTGCCAAATAAATACACATCACTGATTTCCAAGCTTTTTTCCATTTTATCTTTCCCCTTTAACTAAGGTGCACCTAGAAATAACAAGACACTACCAAATAGCTGCAATGGCCTTCAAAATTTGTTTTACTGGCTGGGTGCGGTGGTTCAAACCTGTAATCCCAGCACTTTGAGAGGCCGAGGTGGGTGGATCACCTGAGGTCAGGAGTTCGAGACCAGTCTGGCCAACATGGCAAAACCCTGTCTCTACTAAAAATACAAAAATTAGCTGGGCATGGTAGCAGGCACCTGTAATCGCAGGTACTCGGGAGGCAGAGGCAGGAGAACTGCTGGAACCTGGGAGGCAGAGGTTGCAGTGAGCCAAGATCGCACCACTGCACTCCAGCCTCGGGAACAGAGCAAGACTACATGTTAAAAAAAAAAAAAAAATCTTTTACTAATGGATTGTATTCCAGTGAAGACTAGTGCCAATTTTTTTTTTTTGAGACGAGGCTTGCTCTGTTGCCCAGGCTGGAGTGCAGTGGCGCGATCTCGGCTCACTGCAAGCTCTGCCTCCCGGGTTCACGTCATTCTCCTGCCTCAGCCTCCCGAGTAGCTGGGACTAAGGTGCCCACCACCACACCCAGCTAATTTTTTGTATTTTTAGTAGAGACGGGGTTTCACCATGTTAGCCAGGATGGTCTTGATCTCCTGATCTCGTGATCCGCCTGCCTCGGCCTCCCAATTTTTTTTTTTTTTTTCAAGACAGAGTCTCACTCTGTCTCCCAGGCTGGAGTGCAGTGGTGCTATCTTGGCTCACTACAGCCTCTGCCTCCCGGGTTCCAGCAATTCTCATGCCTCAGCCTTAAGAGCTGCTGGGATGACAGACGTGTACCACCACACCTGGCTAATTTTTGTATTTTTGGTAGACATGGGGTTTTGCCATGTTGGCCAGGCTGGTCTTAAACTCCTGACTTCAGATGATCCGCCTGTCTCAGCCTCCCAAAGTGCTGGGATTACAGGCATGAGCCACCACACTCAGCCCAATGCCAAATGTATCCAATAGTCTTTGATCCCAGAATTACTTATGATAGAACACTACATCATCTACAGAAATCTTGATCAATAACCTAGAAACTAGGTTATCTAGGTTATTGATCAAGATTTCTGTAGATGATGTAGTATGTACATTTCTGTGTATGTTATTAATCAAGATTTCTGTATAAGATCTAGAAACAAAAATGCACATTAAGAAATTAAAACTTACATCTCATAACCAATTATCTTTCTAAACAATTTACAAACATAAAATATACAATATTATTTAAAATAAATATACATATAATATATAGTTTCTACATTCTCATACAGGCTTAAAAATGAGGTAATAAAAACTGATTAAACCTTTTACCATTCTGGAAACGGCTTAGGGAAATGATCATGAAATATTTTTTTCTTAGGTCTTCATTTTTTCCTTCAATACTTCTAAGTACCTCTTTTTCTATGCTGAAAAGTTATGTAAAAAATCCCTAAGCTTTGTTGGATAGTCTGTCATCACCCCAGTTGCTCCCAAATCAAAAGCTCTTTTGTATTCTTGTTCTTCATTTAATACCCAAATATACACCTGAAAATTAGAAGTGTGAGAAGTATGAGAAGAAATGCAAAAATAGAAAATTATTTTTATAACAGTATCCACTACAGTCTTCGTACATTTAGAAATAACCTTTTAAAGCTATCATTTAAATAAATCATTAGATCCTTTTTTAAAATTCCACTTTGTTCCTTACAGGAATCAGGGGTGTTAAAAAAAAATTCGTGGTGTTTATTAAATATACACTCTCCTGGCTGAGCGCAGTGGCTCACGCCTGTAATTCCAGCACTTTGGGAGGCCAAGGCAGGCGGATCACCTGAGGTCAGGCGTTCGAGATCAGCCTGGCCAACATGGCAAAACCCAGTCTCTACTAAAAATACAAAAATTAGACAGGTGTGGTAGTGTGTGCCTATAATCCCAGCTACTTAGGAGGCTGAGGCATGAGAATTGCTTGAACCTGGGAGATGGAGGTTGCAGTGAGTCAAGACTGCACCACTGCACTCCAGCCTGGGTGACAGAGCGAGACTCCACCTCATAAAAAAAAAAAGAAAAAAAGAAATATACATACACACACACATACAAAAACAAACACTGTCCCACCCTTCTGGCATCAGCTATTCTGTACATAAGAGGAATCTAAATCCAGAAATGCCAATGCTTTATTGCTAACTGTAAGGAAGAGCTTAAGGTCCTCATTTGTGGATCAGTAAAGCAGCAGCATCAGAGTCAAGGGCCAAACTAAGTCAGTTAAAAGTTCTTGCCCTTTATATTTGTGTTAAACTGGTGAGCTATGCTGCTTCCAAAATGCATCATTCCAGAAACTTACTTGAATGCCTCGAGCAGTTAGGTGGTCAAACAAAGCTTTCCTCATTAGTAAGCTAGAAAAGAAAAAGCATAACTGATTTAGGAATTTAGTCCTTAGTCCTAATTTAGTCAATTTAGAGTTTAGTAATTCCAGTTTAATTTAATCCCAATGCTTCAGCAATAAAAGAAATGGTCTCAAGTAATAATGGCTGTTGTGAATTAATTTATGTCTTAATTGCTGGATCTCCTTTCACTGCAGGCTGCTGGTTGGTGGACAACCAGAACCTCCTTTCTACTTCTTGCTGCTACCAGATCCGTAGGAGACCCATTCTTGTTGGCACAGCTCAATGGAAAAGAGGCTGCCTCATTTTCACTGCTGAAGAAGGAGAAAGAGCTGGCTTTCCTTTCTTACTATTAATAGGTGTTCCTAATTTTCCAAGTTAAAATAAGTCAACAAATGCAGGTCAATTTCTATAACATCATAGTTCATTACACGATGGATTAGTCTTTTGTAAGCTATGTTAGAAGCATTATGTCCATTAATTACACTATCCTATGTCTAGGGAAAAAATATTTTTTTGTTCCAAGTAACTGACTGATAAGTGAACTTTCAAAATACAAACCTCTTGAGCAAGATAGGAATTCACTGCACTGGAAAGACATTATTTCTATTCTATTAGAATGATTAATTAACAGAAACTAGAAATCATGTGCTTTTAACACCAATTAACAATGCATCTTGTCAGTTAATAGGGTTGAAAAAAGGAAAAAAAATGCATCCTAGTTTTACTTGAGTACAAAAAAAGGCATCCTTGAAAACTAGAGCTTAAGTCAAGAATAAAGCAAAAAAGAATAAACACTGACAGAGAGAAAAGATAAAACTAATTGTTTAAGACTCTTTGAAAAAGGCGTTAAGGCTGGGCGTGGTGGCTCACACCTGTAATCCCAGCACTTTGGGAGGCTGAGGTGGGCAGATCACTTGAGGCCAGGAGTTCGAGATCAACCTGGCCAACATGATGAAACCTCATCTCTACTAAAAAATACAAAAATTAACCAGGCATGGTGGCAGGTGCCTATAGTTCTAGCTACTCGGGAGGCTGAGGCAGAAGAATCACTTGAACCCAGGAAGCCGTGAGCTGAGATCACGCCACTGCACTCCAGCCTGGGTGACAGAGAAAGACTCCATCTCAAAAAATAAATAAATAAATAAAATAAAATAAGAAAAAAAGGCGTTAAATAATAAAAAGTTGTGATTTGGGACTATTAAAATATTTAAGCGTTCAAGGTTCCATCTTAAAGCAAAATATAGTACAATTATTTTGTGATTTTTACTAAAATTAAACTCATCATGTCTAAATTAAGGCATTTTCTTTAAAGTTGATATCCACTCTATAGGTGGGATTTCCTTTCTGCTGTTAAGTCTTGGTGCAGAGCAAATTTTTCTGAGAAATGTGTTGTAGGCAACATACACTTTTATATATACTGTGTTGCTACACTTCTTTTCACCAGCAAGTAAGCAAAAGGGAATGGTTATTTAACCTAGTTCTGCTACTAACTAGCTAGATAACCCCAAGTAAATAATTTAACTGGGTATATGGGGGCTCAGTTTTCTCATGAAGTTGGACAAGATTATCTCTCAAGATTCTTCCTAAGGTTTTGTGATTAGTAACTAAGATATTTCTAAATGATTCATAAACATTTTACATAGCAGGTGCTCAATTTGTCCTTGTTACAAATTACATGTGGAAAGCTTGCACTAAATTTTAAGGGTAGTATTTAATAAATACAGCTGAAGCAATAACTTGCATATTAAGAAATTAAAATTCTTACAGATCAGAAAGCCAGATGAGAAACTTTTGACATCTGGACATGGTGTGTGGTTCTTTTAGCCTAGGGTAAAATAAAGTTTGAATTACAAATTAGAAACACAGAAATATATCAGTGTGATAAAATGAAACAAATTCAAAAATGAAAACAGTGCCTTGTACTTTGTATATTCTCAAAGAATATTTGTAAAAAGGACAAAAATAAAATAAAGGCCAGTTGGGTTCTGTTTGCACTGGTCTCAAGCTAACTTTTTGCCATCCCTATTCAAAAGTAATAAATAAATAAATAAATAAATAAATAAATATTGTCTTTCCAGAGACCCTGGTGCCCTAGGCTCATATCTCGTTTCTTTTTTGGTGAAATCTTTCTCCTGCTTTGTCTCCTACAATTTAGTATGTGGCAAATTTAAACATACGACGGAACTGTATTATAGATTAAAGTGAGCAGTTTACCACGTGTTTTCCTTTCCTTTAAAATATCTGTAGGCCAGGCACGGTGGCTCATGTCTGTTATCCCAGCACTTTGGGAGGCTGAGGTTGGAGCATCACCTGAGGTCAGAAGTTCCAGACCAGCCTGGCCAACATAGTGAAACCCCGTCTCTACTAAAAACATAAAAATTAGCCGGGCATGGTGGCACATGCCTGTAATCCCAGCTACTCAGGAGCCGGAGACAGGAGAATTGCTTGAACCCAGGAGGCAGAGGTTGCAGTGAGCCAAGACTGCGCCACTGCACTCCAGCCTGGGCGACAAAGTGAAACTCTGTCTCAAAAAAAAAAAAAAAAAAAAGTACTAAATAAAGTTCAAGTCCTTTTTTCCCTAACTCTGGCCCCAGTGGAAAGTCCTGGTTGCAATTTCAGGAATATTAGGGATTTAGTAGCTCAAATCCTGATTACCTCATTAAACAATCACTATATTGTCTTAGAAAGTATCCATTGTCTTCTATAGAAGTATTAAAACACACAAAAGATATCCTACTTGTGTCTTAATCCATAATCACTTTTTAGAGAAAATATTAATTCTATGGAGTTTGTTCTTATATCTGTATTTCAACAATATTTGCTTCTAAAAGGAACACATGAAGATAAATATAGAGCAAACAGTCCACTCCAGGCCAGAGGAAAGCTAAGGACTTTAGGAATAAATGTTTTAGTTATTTATTTATTGGCAGAGTCTTGCTCTGTTGCCCAGGCTGGAGTGCAATGGCACGATCTTGGCTCACTGCAACCCCCACCTTCTGGGTTCAAGCGATTCTCCTGCCTCAGACTCCTGAGTAGCTGGGATTACAGATGTGCACCACCATGCCCAGCTAATTTTGTATTTTTAGTAGAGATGGAGTTTCACCATGTTGGCCAGGCTAGTATGGAACTCCCGACCTCAGGTGATCCGCCCACCTCCGCCTCCCAAAGTGCTGAGATTATAGGCAGGAGCCCCTGGCCCGGCCAGGAATAAATGTTTAGGGATCATTTTAATCTAGCAAATAAAATAAGGTGTTTTTTTTTTTGGTAAACAAGAAGCATTTTCTATTGTTTTGTCTGCGAAACAGCTACAAAGATGTTCATAAATATAATTTAGGAATAAATAAAATAAACAAACATGTTTATCACTAAGATACTGAAATTGGAAAACAGACATGAAATAGAAGTTGAGCACAAGAGTACTGACTAAATTGTTTTTCTTCTCTTTTTTTTTTTTTGAGACGGAGTCTTGCTCTGTCGCCCAGGCTAGAGTGCAGCCATCTCGACTCACTGCAACCTCCACCTCTGGGGTTC
Organism: Nomascus leucogenys; assembly: GCF_006542625.1. Classification (NCBI taxonomy): domain Eukaryota; kingdom Metazoa; phylum Chordata; class Mammalia; order Primates; family Hylobatidae; genus Nomascus; species Nomascus leucogenys. The sequence goes on along the minus strand of NC_044394.1, from coordinate 8,750,069 downwards.
AAGCGACTCTCCTGCCTCAGTCTCCCGAGTAACTGAGATTACAGGTGTCCGCCACTGTGCCCAGCTAATTTTTGTATTTTTAGTAGAGACGGGGTTTCACCATGTTGGCTAGGCTGGTCTTGAACTCCTGACCTTGTGATCCACCCGCCTCAGCCTCCCACAGTGCTGGGATTACAGGCATGAGCTGCCATGCCCGGCCAATTGTTTTTCTTTCTTATTTTTTTTTTTTTGAGAAGGAGTCTTGCTCTGTCGCCCAGGCTGGAGTGCAGTGGCGCGATCTTGGCTCACCGCAACTTCTGCCTCTCGGGTTCAGGCAAGCCTGGCTAATTTTTGTATTTTCAGTAGAGATGGGGTTTCAACATGTTGGCCAGGCTGGCCTCAAACTCCTGACCTCGTGATCCTCCTGCCTGGGCCTCCCAAAATGTTGGGATTACAGACATGAGCCACTGCACCTGGCCTGTTTTTTTTTTTTTTTTTTTTTTTTTTTTTTTTTTTTTTTTTTTTTTTTTTTTTTTTTTTTTTTTTTTTTTTTTTTTTTTTTTTTTTTTTTTTTCTGGCCTGTTTTTCTTAGCAATATTGTCTGATGACTGCTACACTAACGTTCAGCTTTATTTTTTTACCCCAAGTCATTAGCTTTAAGCTCTTCAGCTTGATTTTTTAAAGTTCTGTTGGATATGAAAAGTGTTTTCATTTTTTTTTTTTTTTTTTTTTTTTGAGATGGAGTCTCGCTCTGTCGCCCAGGCTGGAGGGCAGTGGTGCAATCTCTGCTCACTGCAAGCTCCGCCTCCCGGGCTCACGCCACTCTCCTGCCTCAGCCTCCAGAGTAGCTGGGACTACAGGTGCCCGCCACCACGCCCGGAGAATTTTTTTTTGTATTTTTAGTGGAGACAGGGTTTCACCGTGTTAGCCAGGATAGTCTCAATCTCCTGACCTCGTGATCCACCCGCCTCGGCCTCCCAAAGTGCTGGGATTACAGGCGTGAGCCACCGCGCCTGGCCATGAAAAGTGTTTTCATGCAAATAAAATCACATTTAAATCATCTCCCCAACAATTCCAAATTCCTTTGTCATCAGTTATGAATCTACAGCTAGAAATCACATTCCACGTGTGTAGAATTTTGAGATGAAGCTATCATTCTTTATAATAACAAAGATAACAATAAAAGCTATCACTTTTGAGTGCTTAGTATTTGTCAGGCAATCTAAGTGTTTTTATGTACCTATGTATTTTTACAATCTATGTATTTTTATCTTGCTAGTAAATTAGCAAGTGAAATGCAAGGCTTTTCTCTAGAGGAATTATGTAAATATAAAAGGATCCTGGCTGGGCAAGGTGGGTCATGCCTATAATCCCAGCACTTTGGGAGGAGGTGGGTGGATCACCTGAGGTCAGGAGTTGGAGACCAGCCTGACCAACATGGTGAAACCCTGTCTCTACTAAAACTACAAAAATTAGCTGGGTGAGGTGGCGGACGCCTATAATCCCAGCTACTTGGGAGGCTGAGGCAGGAGAATCACTTGAACCCAGGAGGCGGAGGTTGCAGTGAGTCGAGATCACACCTTTGCACTCCAGCCTAGGCCACAACAGTGAAACTCCATCTCAAAACAAAACAAAACAAAACACAAAAAAAAACCACTAAAAAACCAGTATCCTATATAAACTAACTATACCCTTTTATTTTCCTATCTCCAGAGGTTTTTATGGTGGTGGTGGTTTTTTCTTCCTAAATGTTTTACAGTAATACCATTGTTTAATTTGGAGTTTAATGGAATTTGAGCTGGGTAAAGCTGTCAATGAAGTAGAAAGCAGTAAGGGAAAGTGGAGGGCAACTGCTATTTGATGTGAGAATAAAATAATTATTTACCTTCTGTAATTAAATTAAATTCCTTTTATCTGATTCCTGACTATACAGGCACAGAAAATCATTATAATCTGAGATGGGTCCTGATTATTTGTTTTAGAGAATGTGTCTTAATTATATAAAAATGCATAATATAGGTCCATAATAGAATATGGAAATCACTACAGAAATCTCTTCTTCATCATTGATATTGATATTAGTGAGCTTTTATCTTAGTCTTTCTGTAATTGATCATTGATTTTAAAATAAAAGGGTAACCACTTACTTCAGTATAATAGAAGGCATTGGGATTTCAAAAAACTGTTCTCGAATGGGCACAAAGGGCAAGAGGCCAGTGAAGAAAAGGCCAAGAATGAGCAGGACACGTTGTAGACTGAAGAGTATAGGAATGTCTGAATTCTAAAAGACACAAGCAATATTACATGTTATTTTTACAACTTCTCAAATAAAGAGGATTACTTCACAACTCTCAGTATTTCCCAAGACAATATGTTGAAATCTATTACAAGCATTCCTGGGATTATGAATATTCATTTGCAAATAACACCACACTTAATAGTGGCTAGTCCTTGATAAATGGGTCAGGATTGATCTTGGAGCCTCATAGTGTAATGATGTTACTAAAATTTCTCTATCACCATCTCTGCTTTTGCAATACCACTTCTGTGTTGGTTACGGTACTTACAGCTAAAGACTAAACATGTCAGGTTCCAATGGAACAAAATGAAAAGATGAATATATGGAATATTCAGTAACTTTACTCCTGTTTAAAAAATATGTAGCTATATATCTCTATATATGAGTATATATATAGATACATATCAATACTGTTGCAAATGTGTCATCTTTTAGCTATGTTATGAATCAAATATAAAATATAAATAGGATTTTGTAAACTAATCCAAGAATCTAACCACCATTTTAAGTTTCTATTGGAAAATATGCTCAATATCCCAAAACTTTAAAAATACAAGATAGACATACATATATATATAATTTTAATTGTGCTAAAATACACATAACATAAAATTTAAGATTTTTTTTTTGAGATGGAGTCTCACTCTGTCACCCAGGTTGGAGTGCAGTGGCATAATATTGGCTCACTGAAACCTCTGCCTCCTGAGTTCAAGCAATTCTCCTGCCTCAGCCCCCCAAGTAGCTAAGATTACAGGTGCACACCACCATGCCCAGCTAATTTTTTGTATTTTTAGTAGAGATGTGGTTTCACCATGTTGGCCAGGCTGGTCTCAAACTCCTGACCTCAGATGATCTGCCTGCCCTGGCCTCCCAAAGTATTGGGATTACAAGTGTGAGCCACCACACCAGCCAAAATTTAAGATCTTAATCATTTTTTAAATTTATTTTCTCACCACCCCCACCCCCTGCCACCCAGCAAAATTGAATGTCAATCATTTTTAAATGTACAGTTTGGTGGTTTTAAGTATATTCACACTGTTGTGCAACCAAAGTCCAGAAGTCTTTTCATTTTGCAAAAGTGAAAACAACTCTATGCCTTTTTTTTTTTTTGAGACAAGGTCTCACTCTGTCACCCAGGCTGGAGTGCAGTGGCACAACCAGAGCTCACTGCATCCTCGACCCTGGCTCAGGCAATACTCCCACTTCAGCCTCCTGAGTTATAATAGATGGGACTATAGGCATGTTCCACCATGCCCAGCTAATTTTTGTATTTTTTGTAGAGATGAGGTTTCACCATGTCACCCAGGCTGGTCTTGAACTCCTGGGCTCAAGCAATCCACCTGCCTCAGCCTCTCAAAGTGCTGGGATTACAGGCGTGAGCCACCTTGCCTGGCCAACTTTATACCATTAAATAACAAATCTCCATTCCCTCTCTCCTTGCCCTCCTATGTGTACTATATATATATATTAGACAGGGTCTCACTCTGTCACCCAGGCTAGAGTACAGTGGCCAGATCATGGCTCATTGCAGCCTAGATCTCCCAGGCTCAAGTGATCCCACACCTCAGCCTCCCACAGAGCTGGGACTACAGACATGCACCACCCTGCCGAGCTAATTTTTCAAAAATTTTTTGTAGAGACAGAATCGCATTATATTGCCTAGGCTGGTCTTGAACTCTTGGGTGCAAGCATTTCTCCTACCTCAGCCTCCCAAAGTGCTGGAATGACAAGCGTGAGCTACCATGCCAGGCCCTGCTATATTTACTGGAAAAAAAAATTATGCTTACGGTGAACTTTTAATAAAAACATAATATATTTTTTTAAAAATCACATAAAAATAATTTATTTTAAATAGTTAGTTCTAGGCTGGGCGCGGTTACTCACGCCTGTAATCCCAGCACTTTGGGAGGCCTAGGTGGTGGATCACTTGAAATCATGACTTCGAGACCAGCCTGACCAACGTGGTGAAACACTGCCTCTACTAAAAATACAAAAATTAGCCGGGCATGGTGGCGTACAACTGTAACCCCAGCTACTCGGGAGGCTGAAGCAGGAAACGACCCGGAAGGCGGAGGTTGCAGTGAGCCAAGATCGCACCATTGCACTCCAGCCTGGGTGACAGAGTGAGTGTCAAAAAAAAAAAACAAGATACAAAGCCGTTTCATCACCACACAAGAAATCTCCTGTAGTGGTACCCACTCTCTACCCTACCCTAAGTCCCTGTCCCCTAATCTGCTCTTCCAGGCTACAGTTAATGGAATCACCTACAATACAGTTTGAGGTTGATTTTTTTCACTAAGCATAATGTCCTTGAGGACCATCCAGTTCGTTGCATGTATCAATAGTTCATTCCCTTTTAGTGCTGAATAGTATTCCATTGTATGGAAATGGCAGAGTTTGTTCAGTCATTTACCCACTGAAGGACATCTAGGTTATTTTCAGGATTTTGCTTTGATGAATAAAGTTGCTATAAACATTCATGTATAGGTTTTAGGGAATGTGCCTTCATTTTACATGGAAGGCTGCATCTCCCTGGTAACATATTTTTATTTTTAAAAAAATGCCTGCAATCTCAGCACTTTGGGAGAACGAGACAAGAGGATTGCTTGAGCCTAGGAGTTTGAGACCAGCTTGGCCAATACAGTGAGACTCCATCTCTACAAAAAATTTAAAAATTAGCCAGGCATGGTGGTACATACTTGTAGTCCCAGCTACTCAAGAGGCTGAGGTGGGAGGATCACTTGAGGCCAGGAATTCAAGATCAACCTGGGCAACAAAGTGAGACCCTGTCTCTGCAAAAAAAAAATCAAAAAATTTGCCAGGCATGGTGGCATGCGCCTGTGGTCCAAGCTACACGGGAGGCTGAGGCAGGAGACCATCTGAACCCAGGAAGTTAAGGCTGCAGTGAACCAAGATCACACCGCTGCACCCCAGCCTCAGTGACAGAGCAAGACCTTGTTTTAATAATAATAATAATAGTGAAATAAATCATTAAATTTTTTAAAAAATCATTTACAGGTTTTTGTAAGCATGTATTTCATTTTTCTGGGATAAATGCCTAAGATTGCTGGGAGTTATGGAAGAGTCTAAGTTTAAGTTCTTAGGAATCTAAAGCCACTCAGCCCAGTGATTGCTCTGTTCTTCCCTTTTGTACACAGCTACCTTGGGATCTCTCAGCCCCTGCTGCACATAAAACTTGCTTGCTTTAGGCCAGGTGTGGTGGCTCACACTTGTAATACCAGCACTTTGGGAGGCCGAGGCAGGCAGATCACTTGAGGTCAGGAGTTTGAGTCCAGCCTGGCCAACATGGCGAAACCCCATCTCTACTAAAGATACAAAAATTAGCTGGGCATGGCAGCACGTGCCTGCAATCCCAGCTAGTCGGAAGTCTGAGGCAGAAGAACGGCTTGAACCCAGGAGATGGAGGTTGCAGTGAGCCTAAATCATACAACTGCACTCCAGCCTGAGTTGGAGTCTCCACCACAACAACAACAACAGCAAACTTGCTTTAGTGGGAATCTCAATTATACTCTGAATTGTAGTGATGCTGACTGTGCATGTTTTTGCCTTCTCTATTAGGAATGAAGGCCTGCCCAAAGAGCTTGTTTGTTTTGTTTTGTTTGTTTGTTTTTTAAGACTAGTCAAATGAAGTAATGGGAGTGGAGAAATAAGGAAATCTGTAACTGGTTGTAATCAATTAATTGTAAACACCATTAAACTCAGATCAGCCACCAAAGAGTTCTTTGTATTTGAAAATTGCTACTTATATCATGATATTTCTTCTATATTACAAATTATTTCAGCATCTTCAATGCTCAAGATTTTTTAACATCTTAAATTTCAAATTCTCTAACCTGATGATGTATGTAAACTTGATTATGAAGGTTTAACTATCATTTTAAACCATATAAAATTAATTTTTATACACTTTTTTTTTGAGAAGAGTCTCGGTCTGTTGCCCAGGCTGGAGTGCAGTGGTGCAATCCCAGCTCATTGCAAACTCTGCCTCCTGGGTTCAAGCCATTCTCCTGCCTCAGCCTCCTGAGTTGCTGGGATTACAGGTGTGCACCACCATGCCCGGCTAATTTTTGTAGAGATGGGGTTTCACCATGTTGGCCAGACTGGTCTCGGACTCCTGACCTCAGGTGAACCACCTGCCTCAGCCTCCCAAAGTGCTGGGATTATAAGCATGAGCCACGGCACCTGGCCGACATATTTTCTTTAACCAGAAAATTTTCAGTGGGTAGATGGTCCTGCTTTTATATCTTGCTTAGTAATCATGATCTTGCATGATCTTGGCTTAACTTGCTTAAATGTGTTTGGAAGTTTAGGGTAAAAAGAAGCTAAAACTATAGATAATAGGATTTTTTTTTTTTTTTTTTTTTTTGAGACAGGGTCTGGCTGTCACCCAGGCTGGAGTACAGTGGCAGGATCTCGGCTCACTGCAACCTCTGTCTACTAGGCTCAAGCCATCCTTCCACCTCAGCTTCCCAAGTAGCTGAGACTACTGGCATGTGCCACCATGCCTAGCTAGTTTTTGTGTTTTTAGTAGAGATGGGGTTTCCTCATGTTCCCTAGGCTGGTCTCAAACTCCTGGGCTCAAAGTGATCTGTCCGCCTTGGCCTCCCAAAGTGCCGGGATTACAGGGATGTGAGCCACTTAGCCTGACCCTAAATAATTTCTTTTCCTTTCTTTTTTTTTTTTTTTTTTGAGATAGAGTCTTGTTCTGTCACCCAGGCTGGAGTGCAGTGGCGCCATCTTGGCTCACTGCAACTTCTGCTTCCCAGGTTCAAGCAATTCTCCTGCCTCGGCCTCCCTAGAAGTTGGGATTACAGGAGCACGCCACCACACCTGGCAATTTTTTTTTTTTTTTTTGAGACTGAGTCTTGTTCCGTCACCCAGGCTAGAGTGCAGTGGCACGATCTCGGCTCACTGCAAGCTCTGCCTCCCGGGTTCATGCCATTCTCCTGCCTCAGCCTCCCGAGTAGCAGGGACTACAGGCACCCGCCACTATGCCCGGCTAATTTTTTGTATTTTTAGTAGAGATGGGGTTTTACCGCGTTAGCCAGGATGGTCTCAATCTCCTGACCTCGTGATCCGCCCGCCTCGGCCTCCCAAAGTGCTGGGAATACAGGCGTGAGCCACCGCTCCCGGCCTCTATTTTTTGTATTTTTAACAGAGACGGGGTTTTGCCATGTTCGCCAGGCTGGTCTTGCACTCCTGACCTCAGGTGATCTGCCTGCCTTGGCCTCCCAAAGTGCTGGGATGACAGGGGCGAGCCACTGTGCCCAGCGTTTTTTTTTTTTTTTTAAATAGAGTTGGAAGTCTTACTATGTTGCCCAGGCTGGTCTCAAATTCCTGGCCTCAAGCAATCTTCACCCCTTAAATAATTTCTTTCTTAAAAAAAAAAAAAATAGGCACATGTTCTCAGGATCTCCTGAGGGCTGTGTTACAGGCAAAAGAAAATTAAAAATAATTAATAATAATAATAATAGAAAGGGGGGTCTCACTATGTTGTCCAGGCTGGTCTCAAACACCTGGGCTCAAGCAATCCTCCCACTTTGGCCTCCCAAAGTGCTGGGATTACAGGCATGAGTCACTATGCCCAGCTAAATAATTTAACTCAAAATTACACACAAAAAATTTAATTACCTAACACAAGACGGTGATTAAAAGATAGAAACTGTATTTTTTCCTTTAATACACATAATGAAATATTGGTAAGCAACTAACATTAGCGTGTGAAAATAATAATTCCTTGAACCAGTTCAACTGCATTGACCTTATATTGCTAGGTTCAAATCCATTATCTCTACTATATTAAACTTCTGGCTAGTTGCTTCCACCCAATACCATCTACATGTGTATGAAGGCTATGAAATACGTGTTTGTTTGTTTTGAGACAGAGTCTCGCTCTGTTGCCCAGACTGGAGTGCAGTGGCATGATCTCGGCTCACTGCAACCTCTGCTTCCCGGGTTCAAGCAATTCTTCTGCCTCAGTCTCCTGAGTAGCTGGGACTACAGGCGCGTGCCACCACGCCCAGCTAATTTTTGTATTTTCATAGAGACAGGGTTTCACCATATTGGCCAGGTTGGTCTCGAACTCCTGACCTTGTGATCCACCCACCTTGGCCTTCCAAAGTGCTGGGATTACAGGTGTGAGCCACTGTGTCCGGCCTGAAGTAAGAAAAGTTTTAAAAATTATTACTGTAATAAGGGCCGGGCACGATGGCTCACAGCACTTTGGGAGGCCAAGGCAGGAGGATTGCTTGAGTCCAAGAGTTTGAGACCAGAGTGGGCAACATAGTGGGACCTCATCTCTACTAAAGATTTAAAAATTAGCTGGGTGCAGTGGTGTGTGCCTGTAGTCCCAGCTACTTGGGAGGCTGAGGCAGGAGGATCACTTGAGCCCAGGAGTTTGAGGCTGCAGTGAGCTATGATTGCACCACTGCACTCCAGCCTGGGTGACAGGGTGAGACCCTATCTCTAAAAATAAGAAAAAGAAAAAAAATTATTACTATAATAACTTATCATTTATAGATACAAAACAACAACAAAGATAGATAATTCTGTATCATTTTTGAAGCTTACCTCTTTGTAGCACTTTTCTACAATTTCATAATTGGCATTACCCCACACTGTTAAGTGTTCTCGATTATACCGCTTCACCAACTCTGAAACCTACGTGTGAAAATTCAAAATTTTATGCATGTGCCTATTTGCAAATCCACTAACAACATTTCACTTAAAAAATGAATTAGAATTGACTATCTGCCAATGAATAGCATAACTTTTGGAAGAATCAATATGTAAATTTAGAATATTTTATAAAATGCAAAATTTATTCACATTATATCATTATATAATTTATTTAACAGAATAGAGTTATTTAGTAATTTGACATAAACTAACCACGAATGAAACAAGTTAAACTAGAAGACAATTATATAAATGCCAGAATGACTGGTTCATGCAACCTTATTGTATCCATGACATGCCAACTCTCTCTGAAAATACGCTCTCTCCTACAGTAAAATAATCGCTTTTATTAAGGCATTATTTAAAACAATGCTGATCCCTAGGGTATCACATTTCCTTGAGCATTATCAATCTGTGCAGTCACTGACTCTAACCTTATTTAGTTTGTGAAATAGGCTGCAACACACCCAGAGGAGGCAATGCCTTGAGTACCTTCTTAATCAGCACATTGTTGTTGACTTTGATATCGATGTTAATGGGAGTGTTAGGAAAGGCCTCAAAAACTTCCTTCAGCAATGGAATTCGGTTATCTTTTCCTTCACACTGGCATGCTGAGAAAGCAAGATTTTTAAATGTATTTTTTAAATATAAGTTTTACTTTTTGATGACTAGAGAAGGTATCGTATATATTCATTAAAGGACATTTATAAAATAAGGAAAAGTATAGAGAAGAAAAAAATCATGTAAATCCAACAACTTAGATATAAATGCTATGACCATTTGGTGTACTTTCTCTACTCTTTTTTCCTATGCATGATTTAATATACTAATAATATGATGTGCTACAGATTTTAACTTGATATTTTCTTTTTCTTTTTCTTTTTTTTTTTTTTTGAGACAGAGTCTTGCTCTGTCGCCCAGGCTGGAGTGCAGTGGCACAATCTCGGCTCACTGCAAGCTCCACCTCCCGGGTTCACGCCATTCTCCTGCCTCAGCCTCTCCAAGTAGCTGGGACTACAGGCGCCCGCCACCACGCCCGGCTAATTTTTTGTATTTTTAGTAGAGACGGGGTTTCACCGTGGTCTCGATCTCCTGACCTCGTGATCCGCCCGCCTTGGCCTCCCAAAGTGCTGGGATTACAAGCATGAGCCACGCGCCCGGCCTTAACTTGATATTTTCACATAAATATTTTCCTGTTGATTTACTGTGCTTATGATTATGATTTAATTTTTTTATTAATTTTTTATTTTGAGATAACTATGGATTCACAATCAATTGTAAGAAATAATAGGGTCCATGTACCCTTTACGCAGATTTCCCAGTGGTAACCTTCTTGCAAATCTGTAGTACAATATCACAACCATGATACTGACATTGATACAATCCACCGATCTGATTCTATCATAATTTTTTAAAAGATGTCAAAATACTCCATTGAGTAGCTATACAATAATTTACTTTAATTTAACCATTTCCCTACTAGTGGATACTGAGATTGTTTCTAACGTTTTGCTATATCATCATTGACTTTTTCAGAGATTAAAAATAACATTCAGGCAAGGGAAGTATACACTAAATTAGTAATGTGTTGAAGAATTATATGAATGCAGTTATTCAAAGAAAATTCAAGTAATGAAAAAATTAGAAGGGGACTTTAATTTTCTTTATATTTCCTGAGGATTATTTTCTTTAGTCTTTCTCTAGACTCTTTTTTGTTTGTTTGTTTGTTTGAGACAGGGTCTCACTCTGTCGCCCAGACTGGAGTGCAGTGACACGATCTTGGCTCACTGCAACCTCTGCCTCCTGGGCCCAAGTGATCCTCCCACCTTGGCCTTCCTGAGTAGCTAGAACTACAGGAGTACCACCACGCTCAGCTAATTTTTTCGTAGTTTTTGTAGAGATGGGGTTTTGCATTTGGCCAGGCTGGTCTCAAAATCCTGAGCTCAAGTGATCTGCCAGCTTTGGCCTCCCGAAGTGCTGGGATTACAGGCATGAACCATGTACCCGGCCCTTTTTTTGTTGTTTTTTTGAGACGGGATCTTGCTCATAGCCAAGGCTGGAGTGCAGTGGCATGATGATGGTTCACTGCGGCCTCCCACACTCCAGCAATCCTCTGGGACTATAGGCATGCACCACCATGCCCATATATATATATATATATATATATTTTTTTTTTTTTTTTTGAGACGGAGTTTCGTTCTTGTTGCCCAGGCTGGAGTGCGATGGTGCAATCTCGGCTCACTGAAACCTCTGCCTCCCAGGTTCAAGCAATTCTCCTGCATCAGCCTCCTGAGTAGCTGGGATTACAGGCGCCCGGCACCACACCCGGCTAATTTTTTGTATTTTTAGTAGAGGCGGAGTTTCACCATGTTGGCCAGGATGGTCTCAAACACCTGGCCTCCAGTGATCCACCAGCCTCGGCCTCCCAAAGTGCTGGGATTACAAGCGTGAGCCACTGTGCCCAGCCTATTGTTTATTTTATTTTTTGTAGACACAGGGTCTCACTGTATTTTGCCCAGGCTGGTCTTGAACTCCTGATCTCAAGCAAACCTCCTGCCTCAGCCTCCCTAAGTGCTGGGATTACAGGTGTGAGCCACCACACCTGGCTCTCTAGTCCTTTGTGACTCTAATTACTCTAATCATTTATATAATTTACTATACATACTATATAACTATTGTAAAAATTGTTCTGCTTCCATCTGAAACTTCAATTCCACTAATCTGCAAATAACAAAATGGTGAAAATCCTTTATTCCATCTTATTATATGGCAAATCAAAACAAAGATGCATTATCAAAAAGTAAATGAAATCCATGTCAGAAAATTAAATTATTTATAATTAGAACCTGTGTGAAAAGCAGTATGTACATTAAAGGGGAAAAAAAGGAAAAGTCTGTTACTATACTTCTTGTAATTCTGATGGGGCTCTGGGTTACTCTGATGGGACTGTCAATCATTGGCTCTGCCTCTCTGACCACAGACTAAATATATGACCAGTCTAACCTGTTAAGCATAACAAATATGGACACTGGGAGAGAAGGCCTCTTGAAATCCTTTGCTGAATGGATCATGTACAAGCTGCCAAGAGTTCATCTCTGCGGAAAGGGTGTCCCTAAAAGCAAAGCTAACACAAATGAAAGCAAAAGCAAGAAATGGAGATAGAGAGACACCAATTACTGCTTGAGCAACTGGAATCAGTCATGTCTGAGGGCATATAACCCCTGGACTTTCTAATTATGAAAACCAATACATTCATTTTTTTATTTTTTTTCTTAAGCTATCTTGAGATGTGTATCTAACACTTATAACTGAAAGAGTTTAAACTTATCATAGGCTACATAATTAAACTCTAAAAATTATGTTTATAGTAAATAGCTTTTATATATATGTATATATATTTTGAGACAGGGTCTCAATCTGTCACCCAGGCTGGAGTGCAGTGGCATGACCATAGCTCACAGCAGCCTTGAACTCCTCAGCTCCAGTGATCCTCCTGCCTCAGCCTCCAAATAGCTGAGATTAGAGGCATGTGCCACCACGCTCGGCTTTTTTTTTTTTTTTTTTTTTTGAGACTGAGTCTCGCTCTGTCACCCAGGCTGCAGTGCAGTGGTGCCATCTCGGCTCACCACAACCTATGCCTCCTGGATTCAAGCGATTTTCCTGCCTCAGTCTCCAGAGTAGCTGGGATTACAGGTATCTGCCACCACGCCTGGCTAATTTTGTATTTTTAGTAGAGACGGGGTTTCTCCATGTTGGTCAGGCTGGTCTTGAACTCCCAATCTCAGGTGATCTGCCCGCCTTAGCCTCCCAAAGTGCTGGGATTACAGGCGTGAGCCACAGTGCCTGGCCCTTTTTTTTTTTTTTTTTTTTTTAAAGTAGAGATGAAGTCTCGCTTTGTTGGCCAGGTTGGCCTTGAATTCCTGGCTTCAAGGGATCCTCTCACCTTGGCCTCCTTGAATGCTGGGATTATAGGCATTAGCCACCATGTTTTTACCTACCCAACATTCTTCCTTCCTTTGGAAACCTGTATTTCACATTGTATCTCCTTATCTCACATTGTTCTGATAGGGCTGTCATCAGAGTACCCACTGCCCATTCACCCTCGGGGGTGGGCATATGATCATAATAGCCCGTTTCTTTTCTTCAGGATGGCCACATGACCCAGGCTGGGCCAATCAGTGTCTTTCTCTGGGACTTCACGCTTGAAGCTCATAAGGAAGACTGCCTTTTTGTCATGGTGTGGGCAAATTAAAAAATTAATTTAGCAGTCAAGTAAGATGCATGTAAGAATCAGTTTACAAAAAGGTCAAACAGATGAAACTAACTTTGGAACAGCAAAAAAACACATGAGACTATTCTATCTAACAGTGAGGGAATGAGAAAACTAAAATGTGTGCTGAGAAAAAAAAGTGCTATAGTGATGTAAAGATACAAATATTAGGCCAGGTGCAGTGGCTCACTCCTGTAATCTCAGCACTTTGGAAGGCTGAGGCAGGAAGATTGCTTGACGCCAGGAATTCAAGACCAATCTGACCAACACAGCGAGACCCAATCTCTACTTAAAAATAATAATACGTAAATTAGATGCCTCAGCCAGCTTAGAATGTAGAAAAACATTTGGAAAAAGAGAAGTTTGCCCCAGTATTTTTCTAAGCGGAAGATAACCAGCTAGGAAGTGGTGGACTACAAAAAGAAAAGAGGAAAATAACAGCAAATAGGAAAGATAGACAAAGAGTATGCCATAGGATGTGTTGGTTGATGGAATAGTGGCCCCTGTGCAAGTTAGGGGCCACTATTTAAATAGTTTTCACTATTTGGGGAACTTTAAAACGATAATTATAGTCAACTCTAGATTATCCAAATTTTGTGTTTTCCATGAAAAAAAAAGGTTACTTTCAAATAATCAGAATAGATAATAACAAACCATTTGGTTAACACTTTTTTTTTTTTTTTTTTGAGACAAAGTCTTGATCTGTTGCCCAGGCTGAAGTGCAGTGGCATGATCTCGGCTCACTGCAATCTACACCTCCCAGGTTTAAGCGATTCTCCTGCCTCAGAAGTAGCTGGGATAACAGGCGCATGCCACCATGTCCAGCTAGTTTTTGTATTTTTAGTAGAGATGGGGTTTCACCATGTTGGCCAGGCTGGTCTCCAGCTCCTGACCTCAGGTGATCTTCCTGCCTCGACCTCCCAAAGTGTAAGGATTACAGGCATGAGCCACCGTGCCAGGCCAATTCAGCATTTTTTTTTTTTTTTGAGACAGTCTCGCTCTGTTGCCCAGGCTGGAGTGCAGTGGCATGATCTTCGCTCACTGCAACCTCTGCCTCCTGGGTTCAAGTGATTCTCCAGCCTCAGCCTCCCGAGTAGCTGGGGCTACAGGTGTGCACCACCACACCCAGCTAATTTTTTTTTTTTTTTTGAGACGGAGTCTTGCTCTGTCGCCCAGGCTGGAGTGCAGTGGCATGATCTCAGCTTACTGCAAGCTCCGCCTCCCAGGTTCACGCCATTCTCCTGCCTCAGCCTCCCGAGTAGCTGGGACTACAGGCGCCTGCCACCACGCCCAGCTAATTTTTTCTATTTTTAGTACAGATGGGTTTTCACCATGTTAGCTAGGATGGTCTCGATCTCCTGACCTCATGATCCGCCCGCCTCGGCCTCCCAAAGTGCTGGGATTACAGGCGTGAGCCACCGTGCCCGGCCACACCTCGCTAATTTTTGTATTTTGGTCAGGCATGGTGGCTCATGACTGTAATCCCAGCCCTTTGGGACGCTGATGTGGGCGGATCACCTGAGGTCAGGAATTCAAGACCAGCCTGGCCAACACGGTGAAACCTCGTCTCTACTAAAAATACAAAAATTAGTTGGGAGTGGTGGCGGGCACCTGTAATCCCAGCTACACAGGAGGCCGAGGCAGGAGGATTGCTTGAACCTGGGAGGCAGAGGTTGCAGTGAGCTGAGATTGTGCCACTGGGCAACAGAAGCAAAAGCTCATCTCAAAAAACAATGATAAAAATTTAAAAATTTTTGTATTTTTAGTACAGACAGGGTTTCGCCATGTTGGCCAAGCTGGTCTCAAACTCCTAACCTCAAGTGATTCACCTGCCTCGGCCTCCCAAAATGCTGGGATTACAGGTGTGAGCCACTGTGCCCGGCCTGGTAAGCAAGAATTCTACGCAAGGGAATAGGATAGAAAAAACGGAACCACTTTTTGACTAATCTGAGTCAAGTGTCTTGTTTTCTTTTCTCTTCTCTCTCTTTTTTTTTTTTTGATACTGAGTCTCACTTTGTGCAGTGACACAATCATGGCTCACTGCAGCCTCAACCTCCTGGGCTCAGCAATCCCCCCACTTCTGCCTCCCTAGCTAGGCCCACAGGTGCATACCACCATGCCTGGCTAATATTATTTTTATTATTTTTGTAAAGATGGAGTCTCTGTATGTGGCCCAGGCTGGTCTCGAACCCCTGGGATCAAGTGATCCTCCTGCCTTAGCCTCCCAAAGTGCTGGGATTACAGATGTGAGCCACTGCCATTGTTCTGAGTCAAGTTTTTACACATGGTTTATTAGTCTGTTCCAAATGCAGTCAACTTCACATTTGAGGATCAGTCCTAAAGTCAATTATGATATGAGATGAATGCAATATAAAATGAAAGCTTATTATTATTTCTTTCAGATGTCTGAAACTTGACAGTACACAGCGTTGTTCTTGTTTTTTTCCACAGCATTGTTCCTTTTTTTTTTTTGAGACACAGTCTTGCTCTTGTTGTCCAGGCTGGAGTGCAATGGCGTGATCTCAGCTAACTGTAACCTCCGCCTCCCAGGTTCAAGGGATTCTGCTGCCTCAGCCTCCCAAGTAGCTGGGATTACAGGTGCACGTCACCATGCCCAGCTAATTTTTGTATTTTTAGTAGAAACAGGGTTTCACCATGTTGGCCAGGTTGGTCTCGAACTCCTAACCTCAGGTGATCCACCTTCCTCGGCCTCCCAAAGTGCTGGGATTACAAGAGTGAGCCACTGCACTGGACCCACAGCATTGTTCTTAATACAATATTTGGGAATAGTGTTCCAATGGAGAGGCTACAGTATGGTACAGCTGAACACTGGTCTGCTAAGATAGAGACCTAGTTCAAGTTCTAGCATTGTTATTTCCTTGTTATATAAACTTGATTAAGTTAATTTGCATCTTTAGACTTCAATTTCCTTGTCTATAACAGAAGACAAGATTAGACAGTCTCAAAGGTCTCTTCACATTCAAAAATTGGCCGGATGTGGTGGCTCATGCTTGTAATCCTAGCATTTTGGGAGGGCAAGGGGGGTCAGGTAAATCAATTGAGGCCAGGAGTTCAAGACCAGCCTGGCCAATGTGGTGAAACCTCGTCTCTACTAAAAATACAAAAATTAGCCAGGTGTGGTGACAGGCATCTGTAATGCCAGCTATTCAGGTGGCTGAGGCATGAGAATCCCTTGAACCCAGGAGGTGCAGTTTGCAGTGAGCTGAGATTGAGCTACTTCATTCCAGCCTGGGCAACAGAGCAAGATTCTGCCTCAAAAGAAAGAAAAAACAGTTTCATGACTTTCTGAGGGACATACAAAACCAGGAAAAAAAAATAAAACTTTTTTTTTTTCCTCAAAGGATTTTTTTTTTTTTTTTTTTGAGACAAGGTCTCATTCTGTCACCCAGGCTGGAGCATAGTGGTGTGAGCATAGCTCACTGAAGCCTTGAACTCCTGGGCTCAAGGGATCCTCCCACCTCAAGTCTCTTAAATAGCTGGGACTATAGGCATATACCACCATGACTGGCTAATACTTTTTTTAGAGATGGGGTCTTGCTATGTTGCCCAGGCTGGTTTCAACCTGTTGGTCTCAAGCAACCCTCCTGCCTTGGCCTCTCAAAGTGCTGAGATTATAGGTGTGAGCCACCACATCTGCTGGATTTTTAAATTTTTATGGGGCTTTCTTTGGCTTGCTCTACAAAGGGAAAAATAGGAAAAACTTCATTTCTGAAATTTTCTTAACTTTCACAAGTCCAAAATTGACACAAATATTACAATAGCTTGGCAAGTATAATCCTATAAATTACAAGAATGAAGAAAAGTTTCCTCAAACCAACAACTTCAACTTACCTGGAAACTGAAATCAAACACATCTGAGGTTTAAATGTCCCTTAGAAATAGCTAATGTTAAATTTTTTCTGATTTTTATTTCATTTTCAAAAATTCCCCTATCAGTGGTCAATTTTTTTTTTTTTTTTTAAGAGACAGGGTCTTGCTATGTAGCCCAAGCTAGACTCCAACTCTTGGGCTCAAATGAGCCTCCCAACTCAGTCTCCCAAGTAGCTGGGACTAGAAGTGTATGTCACCACACCTGGCTTGGCCAATTTAAAATCTAGTTCACAGAGCAGTTATAGTTCTTTTAAAAAATTAGTATAAATGGAGCTGACATTTAACCAAGGTTTCAACTATATGCAAATCATACCAAGATTCATGATATGTAACATCTTATGGTTTTATTGAGTTATAGATTTGAATCATTCAAAAATGTGAGGCTGACTTGTGACAATGAGGGAGCCTATATCTGTTCAGCACATACCTTAAGGTGGTATATTTTCCATTCTAACATCTGCAGTAACTAACAAGTTGGGTCAAGGGACATGTTTCTTTGTGAGAAATGTTCCCTCAGAAGAAAACAACTAACTGAAGATGACTAGGAAATGTTTTATTTGAATGACAGAAGTCTGTTTGATCATTTAAAATATGGAGCAGCTAAAAGAATTAATATTATGGAACCAGAAAGGATTTGAAAGGGGTCCTTTCCATTTCTTTTCATTTATTTATTTATTTATTTATTTATTTATTTATTTATTTTATTTTATTTTATTTTCATTATTATTTTTTTTTTGAGACAGAGTTTCGCTCTTGTTGCCCAGGCTGGAGTGCAATGGCACAATCTTGCCTCACTGCAACCTCCGCATCCCAGGTTCAAGCTATTCTCCTGCCTCAGCCTCCCATGGAGCTGGGATTACAGGTGTGCATTACCATGCCTAGCTAATACTTTTTGTATTTTTAGTAGAGACGGGGTTTTGCCATGTTGGCTAGGCTGGTCTCGAACTCCTGACCTAAAGTGAGCTGCCCGTCTCAGCCTCCCAAAGTGCTGGGATTACAGTCGTGAGCCACCGTGCCCAGCCCTTTTCATTTATTTTTTATTATATTTTTTGATGGATGACTAATATAAGTTGCGGCAATATTCTAGAATTTGAAGCTTTAGAAGTGAAATGTTTCTTGCAATCAGTGTTCAGGTTTAAGTTAACTGTATGTGAATTTAAGCAGAATGAATCAGTTAACTCTTTGGACCTGATAATTTCACGTCAGATAATTTTCAAGGCTTCAGATTTGTAGGCCTGAGAGAACATGCTTAGAGGTCAGTTACTTTTAGTAAGAACTTACTATGACAAGAAAACACACATACGCTTCTCAACACAAGTGTTTAAGCCACAAACAAAAAATATTACCTCTTTGAAATGAGACATCCAGTTTGCCAAGGTAAGGGGGGAGCTCCTTTAAAAAGATATGATTGAAAAAAAAGTTAACTCTCAAAAAATAATAAGATTTTAATGTGTTATATTAAGACACAAAGATATGCTTCTTCAACATACAGAAGAGTAAAACACTACAAAACATGTTTACATAGGCACCCTTTAGCAGAACATCCCCAACAGCAAATTAACCATATTACTTACTTATGCCATCTACAAAAAATATATCTGTACTATTTAATATAGACCTTTTCACAATAATATACAAAGATTTCAGTAGAAAAATGTCAGGAATACAAAATTCAATGAAAACAAAAGAAAAATAACTAACCATTAATAGATCTTTGAACTAATTAATAATAAATGAAATGTTAATTAAAATTTAATTAGCAAATTTTGGTATAATTATAATGCTCAATACTAGTAAATATTATTTTTATTTTATTTTATTTTATTATTTTATTTTTGAGACAGGGTATCACTCTATTGCCTGGGCCGGAGTGCAATAGCACAATTACACCTCACTGTAGCCTTGATCGTCTGAGCTCAGTGGATCCTCAGAAGGATTCATCCTTTTGGGAGGCCTTCTTTTGGGAGGCTTCAGCCTCCAAAGGCACTGGGACTTACAGGCATGAGCCACCGCACCCAGCTGGCAAATGTTCTTTTACCCAATAATTTCCCTTCTGGGAGTATATTTATAGAAATAATCTTAAAATAGAGAAAACGTTATATAAATAACTTTTATAAATACAAATATTTATATATCTTTATAAATAACTATATAAAAAGCTAAAGATAGAGAAAGCTTTATCTTTATGCATAAAGCTGTTCAGTGCAGGCCAGGCGCAGTGGCTCGCCCCTGTATCCCAGCACTTTGGGAGGCTGAGGCAGGCATATCACCTGCGGCCAGGAGTTCGAGACCAGCCTGACTAACATGGTGAAGCCCTGTCTCTACTAAATACAAAAAATTAGCCAGGTGTGGTGGCGCATGCCTGTAATCCCAGCTACTTGGGGGGGCTGAGGCAGGAGAATTGCTTGAACCCGGGAGGCATAGGTTGCAGTGAGCCGAGATTGTGCCATTGCACTCCAGCCTGGGTGACGAGAGCGAAACTGTCTCAAAAAAAAAAAATTCAGTGCAGTGTTATCTATAATGGTGAAAACTTAGAGCTAATCCAATATCCAACAATCGAAGAATGGTTAAAAATAACTATATATCCACACAATAGAATAACTATAGTCATTTGAAATGTTTATGAAAGATAAGTATGGAATCTGAAAGGCCAAATACAGTCTGATTGCAACTATATGACATTCTGGAAAAGACAAAACTATGGAAACAGCAAAAAGATCAGTGGTTGGCAGGGGATGAGGGAAGGGGAAACAACAGGCATGGTTGGCAGGGGATGAGGGAAGGGGAGACTGAATAGGCAGAACACAGAATTTTTAGAGCAGTGGAACCGTTTTGTGTAATAGTGTAATTGTGGATAAATGTCATTATAAATTTGTCCAAAACCACAGAATGTGCAAGAGTGAACCCTAATGTAAACTATGGACTATGGGCAATAATATTGTGTCAATACATGTACCAATCTGGTGCAGATGTTAAAAGTGGGGGACCCTGTGTCTGTGTGGTAACTGTGCTGGTATGTGGGAACTCTGTATTTTCCACTCAATTTTGCTGTAAACCCAAAGCTTCTCTAAAAAATAAAGTCTATTTTCTTTAAAGCATGGAAAAGGCTGAGCATGGTGGCTCACACCTGTAATCCCAGCACTTTGGGAGGCCAAGGCAGGAGGATCACCTGAGGTCAGGAGTTCAAGACCAGCCTGGCCAACATGGTGAAACCCTGTCTCTACTAAAAACACAAAAATTAGTCAGGCGTGGTGGCGCATGCCTGTAATCCCAGCTACTCAGGAGGCTGAAGCAGGAGAATAGCTTGAACCTGGGAGGCAGAGGTTGCAGTGAGCCGAGATAGCGCCACTGCACTCTAGCCTGGGCGATGGAAAGCGTGGAAAAATGTTTATCATTTATGTTTCCTTGTTCTTTTTTTCTCTTTTTATTATAATGTTTCTTTTCTTTTCTTTTTTTTTTTTTTTTTTTGAGACAGAGTCTCGCTCTTTTCAACCAGCCTGGAGTGCAATGGCACGATCTCGGGTCACTGCAACCTGTGCCTCCTGGGTTCAAGCGATTCTCCTGCCTCAGCTTCCCAAATAGCTGGGATTACAGGCGCACGCCAACACGCCCAGCTAATTTTTGTATTTTTAGTAGAGATGGGGTTTCACCATGTTGGCCAGGGCAGTCCCGAACTCCTGACCTCAGGTGATCTGTTTGCCCGGCTAATTTTTGTATTTTTAGTAGAGATGGAGTTTTGCCATGTTGGCCAGGCTAGTCTCGAACTCCTGACCTCTGGTGATCTGCCTGCCTCAGCCTCCCAAAGTACTGAGATTACAGGTGTGAGCCACTGAGGCTGGCCATTATCATGTTATAATGTTAAAGTGTCTAAAATTCAATATACATGATGCACAATGAGAATACAAATCTAAAAAACATAAAAGGTAGAATCCTTCCACATAAGGTAGAATCCTGTTAACATAAGTGTTTTTTTGGTAGTAACATTATGCATGATTTTTCTTTCCATTCATGAGTATTTACTATAATGAATATGTACATTATAATGATCTTTTTTTCTTTTTT
This sequence comes from Nomascus leucogenys, assembly GCF_006542625.1. NCBI lineage: Eukaryota > Metazoa > Chordata > Mammalia > Primates > Hylobatidae > Nomascus > Nomascus leucogenys. Next base: position 8,728,869 of record NC_044394.1, on the reverse strand, counting down.
GAGTCAGAGTCTCACTCTTGCCCAGGCTGCAGTGCAGTGGCGCAATCTTTGTCACTGCAACCTCCGCCTCCCAGATTCAAGTGATTCTCCTGCCTCAGCCTCCCAAGTAGCTGGGATTATAGGGGCACCACCATGCCCGGCTAATTTTTGTATTTTTTAGTAGAGATGGGGTTTCACCATGTTGGCCAGGCTGGTCTCGAACTCCTGACCTCAGGTGATCCTCCCGCCTTAGCCTCCCACAGTGCTGGGATTACAGGCGTGAACCACTGCACCCTGCCTCATTTTGTTTTTGAGACAGGGTCTCACTCTTTCACCCAGGCTGGAGTGCAGTGGTGCAGTCTTGGCCCACTGCAGCCTCAACTTCCCATGATCAAGTGATCTTCCCATCTCGGCCTCCTGAGTAGCTGGGACCATAGGTGTATGCCACCATACCTAAATAATTTTCCCTTTTTTTTTTTTTTTGAGGTGGAGTCTTGCCCTGTCACCCTGGAGTACAGTGGCACCATCTCAGCTCACTGCAACCTTCGCCTACTGGGTTCAAGCGATTCTCCTGCCTCAGCCTCCTGAGTAGCTGGGATTACAGGTGTGCACCACCACGCCTGGCTAATTTTTGTATTTTTAGTAGAGACAGGGTTTCACCACGTTGGCCAGGCTGATCTCAAACTTCTGACCTCGGGTGATCCACCCGCCTCGGCCTCCCAAAGTGCTGGGATTACAGGCATGAGCCACCGTGCCCAGCCAATTTTCCTATATTTTAATAAAGATGGAGTCTTGCTATGTTGCCTAGTCTGATCTCAAACTCCTGGCCTCAAACAATCCTCCCACCTCAGCCTCCCAAAGTGCTGCAGTTATAGGCATGAGCCAGTACACTTGGCCTCAAAATAGTTTTTTAAAATTTCCTTTGACGTTTAGTATTTAATCAGTATTTAAATAATATTAGAAATTTTTTACTGAAGCAATATCTGATATTCACTATTTTTTAAAAAATCTTACAGGCTGTGACATCTATTAGATATTAGTTTATTATGCATTTTTACTTACACAGTATTTGAGATCAGAGATGTTTACATTGACCCCAGTTGCTCTTTTTAGATTCTCATCATGTGACACTACAACTTGTTCATCTTTTGTGATATGGCAGTCCAATTCTAGCATATCAGTTCCGATTTTAACCGCACTGAAGAAATAAAAGAAGAATGACATACTGACACTTAAGTATACATTTAGGTTACATGAATCACATCTAACAATTCAGAGTTACAAATCCAAAATACCATAATACTAAAATATCTCCTTAATACCATCACTTAGTATGACTTATTAATATGAAAATATTCTAAGTGAACTGAGAATAAAAGAATCATGTTGCCTCCTTTCCATAACCAGTTATCCTTAATTCTTCAACTGAATATAATAGACAGAATACTGAATCTGAAGTTAAGAGATTTGATATTAATTCCTGCTTTGCTGTGAATTTGCATAACTTTGGGCAAGTAAATTCTTCTCTCAGGGACTATATTTTCACTTCTATAAAATGAAAAGATTAAATAACAAGACAAGGATACTTGCTTTTATTTTTATTTATTTTATTTGTTTGAGACAGAGTCTTGCTCTGTTGCCCAGGCTGGAGTGCAATGGCATGATTACGGCTCATTGCATCCTCAAACTCCTGGGCTCAAGTGATCCTCCTGCTTCAGCCTACTGAGTAGCTGGAACTACAAATGGATGCCACTGTGCCCGGCTAATTTTTTTATTTTTAGTAGAGATAGGGTCTTGTTATGTTGTTCAGGCTGGTCTTGAACTCCTGGGCTCATGTGATCCTCCTGCCTCAGCCTCCCAAAGTGCTAGGTTTAAAAGCATGAGCCACTGCACCTGGCCACTTTTATTACTTTGATTTAACATAGTATTGAAAGCTCTAGCAATTAGGCAAGAAAAAATTAACAAAAGCATCCAAATTGACCAGGCACAGTGGCTCACACCTGTAATCCCAGCACTTTGGGAGGCAAAAGCAGGCAGACCACCTGAGGTCAGGAGTTTGAGACTAGCCTGGCCAACAAGGTGAAACCCCATCTCTACTAAAAATACAAAAAAATTGGCCAGGTGCAGTAGCTCAGGCCTCTAATCCCAGCACTTTGGGAGGCCAAGGCGGGTGGATCACAACAAGGTCAGGAGATTGAAACTATCCTGGCCAACATGGTGAAACCCTGTCTCTACTAAAATACAAAATGCTCTTCTAGGAGCATTCGACTGGTAAGGGAAGAATGCCTCAAGAGAGCATGCGTACAACTCCAGTAAACACACTGCACATGTGGCCTCTCCCAAGCAGCAGCAGGCTACTGTGCATGCAGACAGCCCATCCCAAGGGAAGAATCAAGGGAGAAGGGATGCAAGACCCCAGAAGTATCCCAACATATAAAACCCTAAGTCAGAGGTCAAACTGGGCACTTGGTCTCTCAAGTCACTACTTGGCCCTCTTCCAAATGTACTTCTTTTCATTCCTGCTCTAAAGCTTTTTAATAACTTTTCACCTTGCTGTAAAACTTGCCTTGGTCTCTCCTTCTGCCTTAAGCCCTCGGTCAATTTTTTTCTTCTGAGGAGGCAAGAATTGAGGTTGCTGCAGACCTCTATGGATTCACCACCACTAACAGAAGGGCCTATGTCTGTTCCATATTTTCTAATGTTTATGGTGTTGGGCACATTGTAGGTACTTAATATATTTCTAAATGAGGGGAATGGAGCCATGTTTTCAGTATCAACATCTATTAATATTTTACATTTTAATTAATTCCAACTCAGTTGGCACCTAAGTGTTTATCAATCATGATCCAAATCCATAGTATGTAATATGTAGTCATTCAAAGAATATAGAATTCACATGGAATAGCATTGTTGGGGTATATCTGAATTTTAAAATAGACATGATGATGGAGACAGGAGACAGCCAAGGATCCCTGGTGGAACCCCACCTTCAAGCCTAAAACAGCCTGATGGCTGAAAGACTGAACTGTTGGTCCAGGATAAAACTGCAACCCAGAGGGAGAACTGCCCCTGTTCGCTCACTATTTTTTTTTTTTTTTTTTGGTGGGGGTTGACTGAGTTTCGTTCTTGTTGCCCAGGCTGGAATGTAATGGCACAGTCTCGGCTCACTGCAACCTCCACCTCCCGGGTTCAAGCGATTCTCCTGCCTCAACCTCTCAAGTAGCTGGGATTACAGGTGCCCCACCATGTCCACCTAATTTTTGTATTTTTGGTAGAGACAGGGTTTTACTATGTTGGCCAGGCTGGTCTCAAACTCCTGACCTCAGGTGATCCACCCTCTTTGGCCTCCCAAAATGCTGGGATTACAGGCGTGAGCCACTGTGCCCGGCCTGCCCACCTTTTCTTGACTAATTTTTTTTTTTTTCTTTCAGACAGAGTCTCACTCTGTCACCCAGGCTGAAGTGCAGTGGCGTGATCTTGGGTCAATGCAACCTCTGCCTTCCAGGTTCAGGCAATTCCCACACCTCAGCTTCCTGAGTAGTTGAGATTACAGGTACCTGCCACCACGCCTGGCTAATGTTTGTATTTTGAGTAGAGATGGGGTTTCACCATGTTGCCCAAGCTGGTCTCAAACTCCTGACCTCAGGTGATCCGCTTCCCAAAGTGCTGGGATCACAGGTGTGAACCACCATGCCCAGCCTCTCGACGGATTCTTTCTGAATAATGCCCACATGTGCACTGCAAGGAGTGGGTGGAGCCATGGGAATTCGTCCCTTGTGCAGGGGTGAGGGGCCTGGCCTCTTCAGCTCATGTGTGGTGGCCTGGTGATCAGTCTATGAGGTGGGAGCCTGTTAGCAGGACTTCTTTTTTTGCTGAGAGCTTTCTTTTAATAAATTCCTGCTCTCGTCACCTTTGAATGTGTCTGTGTGCCTAATCTTTCCTGGTCGTGTGACAAGAACCTGGTTTTAGCTGAACTAAGGAGCAAAAACTTCTGCATTAATCATACGATTCTATTGACGTAAAATAAAGTTTATGTAAAAAAAGTTTGTGTGTAAATTTTTAAAATAACAGAAAGATATAAGGCCAAATCATAACAGGGGTTACCTCTTATAAGTGAGATGAGTAGGAATGGGAGTAGGAAAGCGAGCAGGCCAATTTTTTACTTCACATAGATTATTTGAGTTGTTTGAATTTTTAGAATATAAACTTTTATAATGGAAAAACAAATATACTGCCATTAAGAATATATCTCTTAACCAGGAATGGTGGCTCACACCTGTAATTCCAGCACTTTGGGAGGTCAAGGCAGGCGAATCACCTGAGGTCACTAGCCAACATGGGAAAACCCTGTCTCTACTAAAAATACAAAAATTAGCTGGATGTGGTGGCACACACCTGTAATCCCAGCTACTCGGGAGGCTGAGGCAGAAGAATCTCATGAACCCAGGAAGTGGAGGTTGCAGTGAGCCAAGATTATGCCACTGCACTCCAGCCTGGGTGACAGAGCAAGACTCTGTCTCAAAAACAAACAAACAAACAAAAAAACCCAGAATATATTATCTCTTATCTACAAGACAATATTCTTGACATCAATTTATTCAACCTCAACATAATAAATTACAGCAGGAATTTAATCTAATAAACACTGAGCATCCTTTTATTTTTATTTTTTCAGATGGAGTTTTGCTCTTGTTGCCCAGGCTAGAGAGGAGTGGCACAATCTCGGCCCACTGCAACCTCTGCCTCCCAGGTTCAAGCAATTCTCCTGTCTCAGCCTCCCACGTAGCTGGGATTACAGGCACCTGCCACCATGCCCAGCTAATTTTTGCATTTTTAGTAGAGATGAGGTTTCGCCATGTGGCCAGAGTGGTCTGGAACTCCTGAACTCAGGTGATCCACCCGCCTCGGCCTCCCAAATTGCTAGGATTACAGGCATGAGCCACGGCACCCAGCTGAGCTAGTGTATTTAAAAGGATGCTCAGAGGCTGCGCACGATGGCTCATGCCTGTAATCCCCGCAATTTGGGAGGCCAAGGCGGCAGATCACCTGAGGTCAGGAGTTCGAGACCACCCTGGCTAACATGATGAAACCCCGTTTCTACTAAAAATACAAATAATTAGCCAGGTATAGTGGCGCATGCCTGTAATCTCAGCTACTCGGGAGGCTGAGGCAGGAGAATTGCTTGAACCCGGGAGGCAGAGATTGCAGTGAGCCAAGATCACACCATTGCACTCCAGCTTGGGCGACAAGAGCGAAACTCTGTCTCAAAAATAAATAAATAAATAAATAAACAAATAAATAAATAAATACACTAGCTCACATGATTCTTATTTTATCTGTGAATCACCTATGTGGGGTAAATGTATATTCCTGTTTATACTTACAACACATAATATAAAAATATTATAAAGTCATGCACCATTTAACAATGGGCGTATGTTCTGAGAAATGTATGGTCAATTTTGTCATTGTGCTGACATCACAGAGTGCACTTACACAAATCTAGATGGTATTTATACATCTACGTTATAGAGTATAGCCTATTGTTCCATGGTTACAAATCTGTACAGCACATTACTGTACTGAATACTACAGGCAAATGTAACACAGTGTTAAGTACTTGTGAATCTGTCTAAACACAGAAAAGGTACAGTTAAAATATGATATAAAAGATAAAAATGGTACACCTGCATTAGGGCACTTATCATGAATGGAGCTTGCAGGACTGGAAGTTGCTTTTGGTGTCACTGAGTGAGTGGTGAGTGAATGGAAGGCGTAGGACATTACTATACAGTACCATAGACCTTATAAACACTGTATACTTAGGCAACATGAAATTTATTTTAAAAATAGACCTGGCACAGTGGCTCATGCCTGTAATCCCAACACTTTGGGAGGCCGAGCCAGGAGGATTGCTTGAGGTCAGGAGTTGGAGACAAGCCTGGGCAACATGGAGAGATCTCATCTTTACAAAAAAAATTTAAAAATTAGGGGGGTGTATAGTGGCACATCCCTGTAGTTCTAGTGACTTGGGATGCTAAGGCAGGAGGATCGCTTGAGCCCACGAGTTCATCTATGATCATGCCACTGTACTCTAGCCTAAGAGACAAAGTGAGACCCTCTCTCTTAAAAATATAATAAAATTTTAAAAATACCTATTTAGCTTACTATAACTTCTTTATAAACTTTTAAATTTTAAAAAACTTTTTGACTCGTAATAACACCTTAAAACACAAACATTTTACAGCTGTACAAATATATTTTCTTTCTTTATATCCTTATTATGTAAGTTTTTTTCTATTTAACATTTTTAAACTTTTTTAAATTTTTTTTTTTGAGACAGAGTCTCACTCTGTCACCCAGGCTGGAGTGCAGTGGCATGATCTCGGCTCACTGCAACTTCCGCTCCCCAGGTTCAAGCAATACTCCTGCCTCAGCCTCCAGAACAGCTGGGACTACAAGCGCGCATCACCATGCCAACTAATTTTTGTATTTTTTAGTAGAGATAGGGTTTCACCACATTGGACAGGGTGCTCTCGAACTCCTGACCTCATGAACCGCCCGCCTCGGCCTCCCAAAGTGCTGGGATTACAGGCATGAGGCACTGCACCCAGCCAAAGTGTAAAATTAAAGGTGCAGTTGCTCAGGCCTGTAATCTCAGCATTTTGGGAGGCCGAGGTGGGTAAATCATTCTACAAAACCCCATCTCTACAAAAAAATATGAAAAATTAGCCGGGCATGGAGGCATGCACCTGTAGTCCCAGCTACTAGGGAGGCTGAGGTGTGAGGATCGCTTGAGCTGGAGAGGGGGAGGTTAAAAAAAAAAAACAGTGTGCCCTATGCTGGCAATTAAAAAAAAAACTATACATATTACCTCAGAAATCTTTCTAAGTTTGAAGTTTGTCTCTAGCCGAAATGCTGGCTATTTTTAGAAATGTTTAGGAATTATTTGAAAAATATTTTCTGTGTATGTTTATTGTTATTGACAAACTAATAGATAAAAAAATTAGAACAATAATAAGTGAATAAGTGTACCTAGGACAACTTGTAAATTATTCTAGTAAATTATCCCAAATTTGATATGTAAATAGCTAGAACACAGTGAGAAAATAAAAATTTTTTTATCACTTTTGCCTTCAAAAATTTCCATGAATAAAAACATGCACCTACTTCCATTGAAATATCAGATATTTTATAGCTGAATTTCTGACAAGCTGTTGACAAATACAAACAAAAATACAAAAAAGAAGTTGGAGATGGCAAGGTTTCAAAATTTCCAGAAAAAGAAATAAAAACTCTAGCTCTAAAAGAAAATGTGAAAGAAACTCCACAGAAACAAGGCATAACAACTTAAAATAGGCACCATGTTAAAGAATTTATTTGAATCTCATTTACTCTTCACAACACTGAGGTTGTATCACTATTCCCATTTCATAGATAGTCATATTAATTAGGTATTCTAAAATATTTATCATGAGAACCAGGTCACTGATTAATTACTTTGACTGTCTGCCAACTTACACTTCTAGCTATTGCTAATACAATTTGCTTCTTTCTCCTTACCATTCCGGCTAATACCATAGGAATCACATTGTCCTACGGGTATTTCCTAAGGCAGCCTGGTTTAATAACCTAGTTTTATTAGCCCTTGAGAACCACATCTTACATACTCAAGGGTTTAGTGGCTCTGTGTCTGTGTATGTGTATAGTACAATTCCTTAGTTTTTGCTTCTATGCTTTACTATGAAGGAGGCTCTGTCTCTTTCATGTCTTTTGCTAATATTCTGCTTTATTCCTGAATGTCTCATTCCATATTTCGTTCAGTAAGCAACTAGTGAGTGTCTATTTATGTAAGAGCCTGAGTTAGGCATTAAGAATTTTGAAATCAATAAGAAAAGATTCCTGCTCCTAACGAAATAATAGAAGGCTGGGCGTGGTGGCTCACACCTGTAATCCTAGCACTTTGGGAGGCCAAGGCAGGCGGATCACGAGGTCAGGAGATCGAGGCCATCCTGGCTGACACGGTGAAACCCTGTCGCTACTATAAGTATAAAAAATTAGCCGGGCGTGGTGGCACGCGCCTGTAGTCCCAGCTACTCGGAAGGCTGAGGCAGAAGAATCGCTTGAACCTGGGAGGCAGAGGTTGCAGTGAGCCGAGATCTTGCCACTGCACTCCAGCCTGGGCAACAGAGTGAGACTCCATCTTGAAAAAAAAAAAAGAAATAATAGAAGAGCCATATTCACAACCTAAGGGAGATGGTGTTTGTGAAAGCATCTTATAAACCACATTAAAGGACATTTCATACATTGTGAGACATAATTATTTCTCTTTGTCAGTTTTAATTACTTCTTTTTTTTTTTGAGATGGAGTTTCGCTCTTGTTGCCCAGGCTGGAGTGCAATGGCACAATCTCGGCTCACTGCAACCTCTGCCTCCTGGCTTCAAGCGATTCTCCTGCCTCAGCCTCCCGAGTAGCTGAGATTACAGGCATGCGCTACCATGCCCAGCTAATTTTGTATTTTTAGTAGAGATGGGGTTTCTCCATGTTGGTCAGTCTGGTGTCAAACTCCCGACCTCAGGTGATCCACCCTCCTCAGCCTCCCAAAGTGCTGGGATTACAGGCGTGAGCCACCATGCTCAGCCATTTTTTTTTTTTTAAGATGGAGTCTCGCTCTGTTGTCCACGCTGCGCCCAGCTAATTTTTAAATTTTTAGTAGAGATGGGGTTTCGCCATGTTCGCCAAGCTGGTCTCGAACTCCTCATCTCAAGTGATCTTCCTGCCTTGGCCCCACAAAGTGCTGGGATTACAGGTGTGAGCCACTGCACCCAGCTGACCCTACATTTTCAAAATAGCTCCTTCTTGTCTTCAAATGATAGCCCTTCTAGTCTTAATACCTTTTGATTTTCTGGTTAATTTTAATCGGTTTCCGACACCAACTATTTACATTGTCATTAATATCTCCTCATCTTCACCTCCATTTTGAAATTTATATGCTTTGTGAAATGTGTATTTAAATATGTACATAAATAAGATCTAAGTTTTAGCTGGTCATTTTATTTTTACTATCTCTCCCTCAACTACTCATCCTATCAAGAATATACCATACTTAAGCATAGTATGTATCTTTTCCTGATTATATATTACAACTCTTTAGTATTTTAATATACAGTACCTTTAAAATAGTATGTTTATTTGTTTTTATTTATTTATTTATTTTGAGACAAGGTCTGGCTCCGTCACTCGGGCTGGAGTGCAGTGGTGCCATCTCGGCTCACTGCAACCTTTACCTTCCAGGCTCAAGCCATCCTCCCACCTCAGCCTCCAGAGTAGCTGTGACTACAGGCTGCACCACCACGCCCGATTAATTTTTTTTGTGCATTTTCTAGAGACGGGGTTTCACCCTGCTGCCCAGGCTGGTCTTGAACTTGTGAGCTCCAGTGACCTACCAGCCTTGGCCTCCCAAAGTGCTGGGATTACAGGTGTGAGCCACCACGACTGGCCAAAATAGTATGTTTAAACAGTGTTTTCTTGTTATTCAATGAAACAAGTATGAAAAAAACAAAACAAAAAAAACCTTCTAAGTTTCCTAGCAGTTAACAGTAGAATAGTTGTAATTTTTTCAAGTACAATTAAAAGTATGTATTCATAGCAAGGGCACTAATGTGTAACACACATAGTGTTAAACCACCACCACTAACAACGAAAAACTCAAAAAAAGAGGGGTTTTATATAAATTTCTAGGTCAGTTGATAAACAGCCTTACAAATAAATATATCTAACAAATATTAACAATAGTTTATGAAAGGTTGGGTGCGGTGGCTCACGCCTGTAATCCCAGCACTTTGGGAGGCCAAAGTGAGCAGACCACTTGCGGTCAGTAGTTCGAGATCAGCCTCGCCAGCATAGCAAAACCTCGTCTCTATTAAAAAAATAAATAAATAAAACTAAAAACTAGCCGAGAGAGGTGGCGGGCGCCTGTAATCCCAGGTACTGGGGAAGCTGAGGCAGAGAAATCATTTGAACCTGGGAGGTGGAGATTGCAGTGAGCTGAGATCCCGCCATTGCACTCCAGCCTGGGTGACAGAGCAAGACTCTGTCTCAAACAAACAAACAAACAACAACAACAACAAAAAAATAGCATGTGAAAGAGGTGTTCCCTTCTTCTGAAGTACTAGAAAAATCTCCAAAAAAAATTTTTAAGTTATGGAAAGCTTCCACATGATACAGAAGGCTATGGTACTTTTCAGTAGTTACTATTTGAACAAAATTATATAAAAACTGTTGAAGATGAAAAATATGTTGTATTTAGCAAGTAAAAACCATTTAAATTAGATATCCTTTAAATATCAAAAAAATGTTAAGAGGATCAAAATCTTCAAAGGTTAGAAAAAATTGTGATATTTTCAAATGTATCATCCTTTAAAATAACTTATAACCCAGTGTTTTAATTTCATAAATAATGGTGGTTGGTAAAAATTTAACAAAAAATATGGAGAAAAACATAAAATAATGTACCTTAAGCGTGAAGAATGCTAAAATCACTCAAAGTTATGAGTAGTTTTTTTCTCAAGTTATATGTATCACCTACCTCATGGGCAACAAATGATATATGATAATGTGTGTATATGTTGTAGAATTTGTACACATAAAATTATATATCTATATTTAGTTACGGCTAGCTAGCCAGATATGTAATCTAAGTAGAGAAAATAAATAAAGTATTTAAATTAAAATAGTCCATTTCATGGTCTGTGATAGGAGGAAAAATTTTACTTTTTTTTTTTTTTTTTGAGATAGAGTCTCACTCTGTTGCCCAGGCTGGAGTGCAGCAGTGCAATCTCGGCTCAATGCAACCTCTGCCTGACGGATTCAAGCAATTCTCACGCCCCAGACTCCCGAGTAGCTGGGATTACAGTCGCATGCCACCACGCCCAGCTAATTTTTGTATTTTTAGTAGAGACGGGGTTTCACCATGTTGGCGAGGCTGGTCTCGAACTCCGGACCTCAGGTGATTCACCTGCCTCGCCTCGGCCTCCCAAAGTGTTGAGATTACAGGTGTAAGCCACCGTGCCTGGCCAAAATTTTACATTTTTGTAAGAGGCTTTTGAGATCATAAACAAAAGGCATCATAGTATAGAACAAAAAGAGTTAAGAGATGACAAATACAAGGAAGATAGGATTTAGGTGAAACTAGAATATGAAAAAACAATAGCTTTGTACCTAATAATAACAGGAAAAATAATCTCTAAGGTGTCTTTGAATGGTAAGAAGCAGAACAAAAAGTGAAGTCAAATTCTCCAAATTTCCTAGTCCCAATTATATACATTAATTGGCTCAAAAATCATATAAGAAAATATCTTACTAAATATGGACCTTACTAATTATGGATAGGTAATGTCTTTCATTGGGTTTAACTTTTCACATCCTTTGCTTTATTTTTCAGGTAAAACAGTGTTCTCACGATTACCATAGACTGATGATAATCATTGACTCTAAGACAAAGAACGAGGTATTAATTAGTTTTCATTCCTGTCTCTCCTGCTGCTTCTCTGTGAGGTGCTCTAAAAGACACTTATATGAAATAATTTATAAATAGGAATTTAAAAATGTATTTTATTTGAAAAAAAAAAAAGATCAACACTCCTGAGGCTTCCAGGAAGAAACCAGATTGCAGGTTCAGTTCTGTACAAAAATTACTGGGTACAAAGACACATAATCCTGTTCATAAATAGCAGCCACTGTAACAGTTGTTTCATTTTCTCTTTCTTTCCAAGACTAATTAGCATTATACACAGTACATTCCTTGTTACAAATGTCTTCTTTCAGCTTTGTAACTGCAGTATCTTTTGATTACCCTAAACTCCCATCTGCTTTTTCAGTAATACAGAAGCCAAACACTCTTTGTAACACTTCTGACCAACTAATTAAAAAAAGAAATTTTAACAAAATAGAAACAACTATCACAAACTGATGCTACACTTACACTATCCTCACTTTGTGGATCATCATCACTTTAAAGAAAGCCTGCAAACTGTAAAAGAAAAGAGTACCTTTTACCTTTTTTACATACTTACTGCTGAAAGGCTGCCATTGTATTCTCCAAATTTTCCCCAGCACCTGTGAAAATTTAAACTTTATTTACTTATTTTGAACATTTTACTTTTCCTGAAGTTAATTTTAATAAGATACACTTAATGAATCCTGACTTTTTTTTTTTTTTTTTTTGGTAGACATTACAAGTGTTTTTTCATTTTTTTTTTTTTTTTTTTTTGAGACAGAGTCTTGCTCTGTTGCCCAGGCTGGAGTGCAGTGGCGTGATCTTGGCTGACTGCAAGCTCTGCCTCCCCAGTTTACACCATTCTCCTGCCTCAGCCTCCTGAGTACCTGGGACTACAGGCGCCCGCCTCCACACCCGGCTAATTTTTTTTATATATATTTTTAGTAGAGACGGGGTTTCACCGTGTTAGCCAGGATGGTCTTGATCTCCTGACCGTGTGATCTGTCCATCTCGGCCTCCCAAAGTGTACAAGTGTTTTAAAGAGTGTAATCGTACAGGTTCAGTATCCCTTATCCAAAATGCTTGGGCCTGGAAGTGTTTTGGATTTCTGACTTCTTTAGATTTTGGAATATCTGCATATATATAATGAGAGATCTTGGGGATAGAACCCAAGCCTAAACATAAAATTTATTTAGTTTTCATATACTCCTCATACACATAGCTTGAAGATAATTTTACACAATATTTTAAATAATTTTATGCACGAAACAAAGTTTGTGTACACTGAACCATCAGAAAGCAAAGGAGCGACTCTCTTCATCATGAAAACAATCTGTGGTTGTTTAGCACCACCATCATTCTTGACTGAATTTATAGGCTACCAATAAGCATTTTCTTACACTTATTCATACATAAGTACCTAATGGTAAAAAATATGAAATACCACTAATGCCATGAAAAAATAATATGTTCAGGGTAACTAAGTAACATAGTAGCATCACCAGAATACCTATATCTGGTGTTAAAAACAGCAACAAAAAAGGCAGGTGTTCAGTCTCCACCTGTCTCATTGTTTTGTTTTTGTTTTTTCTTTTTTTTTTTTTGAGACGGAGTCTCGCTCTGTCGCCCAGGCTGGAGTGCAGTGGCACGATCTCGGCTCACTGCAAGCTCTGCCTCCCGGGTTTACGCCATTCTCCTGCCTCAGCCTCCCAAGTAGCTGGGACTACAGGCGCCCACCACCACGCCTGGCTAATTTTTTGTTGTTTAGTAGAGACGGGGTTTCACGGTGTTAGCCAGGATGGTCTCCATCTCCTGACCTCGTGATCCACCCGCCTCGGCCTCCCAAAGTGCTGGGATTACAGGCGTGAGCCACCGCGCCCGGCCTGTTTTGTTTTTTCTTGAGACAGATCATCACTCTGTTGCTCAGGCTGAAGTGCAGTGGCGTGATCTCGGCTCACTGCAACCTCCACCTGAAAGGTTCAAGTGATTCTTGTGCCCCAGCCTCCTAAGTAGCTGGGATTACAGGTGTGTGCCACCACGCCCAGCTAATTTTTATACTTTTAGTAGAGATGGGGTTTTGCCATGATGGCCAGGCTGGTCTTGAACTCCTGGCCTCAAGTGATCTGCCCACCTCAGCCTCCCAAAGTGCTGGGATTACGGGTGTGAGCCACTGCATCTAGTCTCACTGTGTTTTGATTAAAAAAATTACCATACACCGTTATTTTTTAAGTGAGAAGAAACATCAGAAGTAGTTGAAGGACCAGGAAGTGGGTCCTCTAGGAGTGAGGGGCCATTCTGCTAGATGGCTTTTTAAAATGTTTCCTCCAGAGTCATATGCCTTACTGACAAGTGTTTGTCTTAGAAGTCTCTTTTTGATTTTGTAAACGAACATGATTTCTTGTCCTGTTATAAATGCACCCTGCTCTAGTCCTTCAATAAGCTCATCACATATTTTCATCATGTTGTCTATGGGCACTTTTTCTGCCATGTTAACATCATCTTCATTGTTATAATGTCTATTATCATGATCACCTTGATTCAGAACCATTTTGGCTATTTCACCATTGGTCAATTAATGAACAACTAGAACCTCATGATCAATGTTAAAAACTTCTACGATATCCATTTCTTTCAGTGTACTGACAAATTCTGTAGGCAATTTTTTGTATATGTAAGGAGGTCAGACATCATTTTTTCCTCACTTTGTCAACATATGGCATCCTTAAAAGTCACCAACTTGTTCATTATCGTCACTAAACATAGTCAAAGGCCAGAGTTGTGCCAGGCATGCACAAAGTTATCTTTATTCACTGATTTCCAAGCACTGGCAACAGCATACAAGACATCCTTCATGCTAAACTCCTTTTGAAAACTTTCTGGCCGGGCGCGGTGGCTCAAGCCTGTAATCCCAGCACATTGGGAGGCCGAGGCGGGCGGATCACGAGGTCAGGAGATCGAGACCATCCTCGCTAACACGGTGAAACCCCGTCTCTACTAAAAATACAAAAAATTAGCCGGGCGTGGTTGCGGGCGACTGTAGTCCCAGGTACTCGGGAGGCTGAGGCAGGAGAATGGCGTGAATCCGGGAGGCGGAGCTTGCAGTGAGCCGAGATCGCGCTACTGCACTCCAGCCTGGGGGACAGAGCAAGACTCTGTCTCAAAAAAAAAAAAAAAGAAAACTTTCTGGCAGGGCATGGTGGCTCACGCCTATAATCCTGGCACTTTGGGAGGCTGAGGTAGAAAGATCGCTTGAGCCCAGGAGTTTGAGACCAGCCTGGGCAACACAGCAAAAATAATTTTAAATAATTTTATGCATGAAACAAAGTTTGTGTACCCTGAACCATCAGAAAGCAAAGGAGTCACTATGTTAGTCATCCATGGGGACAATCTGCAGTTGTCTTAATTTTAAATAAAAAAACTTGAAAAAGTAAAAAAAGTGTCACACCCACACACCTCTGTTCATCACTGCTAGCACGATAAAATGTTTTTGGCTGGGCGCGGTGGCTCACGCCTGTAATACCAGGACTTTGGGAGGCTGAGGCGGGCGGATCATGAGGTCTGGAGATTGAGACCATCCTGGCTAACATGGTGAAACCTGTCTCTACTAAAAATACAAAAAATTAGCCGGGCATGGTGGTAGGTGCCTGTAGTTCCAGCTACTCGGGAGGCTGAGGCAGGAGAATGGTGTGAACCTGGGAGGCGGAGCTTGCAGTGAGTTGAGATCGTGCCACTGCACTCCAGCCTGGACAACAGAGAAAGAAAATATTTTTATATTTACTGTCATTGATCCAAGCATAGCCTGGTCACATGGAATTAATAAAGTCACGTTTAGAGGAAAGTACATGGCATAAATATTATTTTTGATGAGAATGTCAGCTGGTGGATAAAAAGAACAGTTGTCAAGGAGTAACAAAATCTTGCAGTTGTCATCCAGTCCAACTTCCCAGCAGTGAGCACGAGCTGCTGATAAAAAATGTTTGTGAAACCGATCAGAAAAGATGTCCCTGGTGACCCATGCATGCCTTTTTGGTAGCATAACGGACTGGTAAGAAATTCACTCCTTGAAGACAGTGAGGAAGGAAGCTTTTGCCTACCACAGCAAGTTTACACTTATGCATGCCTGCTACATCAGCATATCCTAACACACTTATTCTGTCATTGGCATCCTTAATTTCCATCTCATCAGCTGCAGTCAGTGTCTTTCCGGGGCAATAATGCCAAAAGAGTGTTGTTTCATCAGGATTATAGACTTGTTCTTGTCTCACATTTTCAACAGCAATGACCCTGGCAAACTTGTCAATGAATTTCTTTGCTGCTTCGTGACCAGCAGATGCTAATCACCATTAATCTTTAAAAATGTAATGCCATGTCTTCTCTTAAATTTCTGCAACTGGGCTGGGCATGGTGGCTCACACCTGTAATCCCAGCACTTTGGGAGGCTGAGGCAGGCGGATCACCTGAGGTCGGGAGTTCAAGACCAGCCTGATGAACATGGAGAAACCCCATCTCTACTAAAAATACAAAATTAGCCAGGCGTGGTGGCGCATGCCTGTAATCCCAGCTACTCGAGAGGCTGAGGCAGGAGAATCGCTTGAACCCCAGAGGCGGAGGTTGCAGTGAGCCAAGATCGCGCCATTGCACTCCAGCCTGAGCAACAAGAACAAAACTTCGTCTAAAAAAAAAAAAAATTCTACAACTGGCCTATTCAATATTCACAGTTCCCTTCATTTTAACTTCATCGCTTGAGATCTTCATTTTAGCTTTATGCAGGGTTTTTCTATTTTTAATTAACTTCTGTTCATCACTTCCACTTTATATATACTACTTCTGATATATATATAAAACTTCAACAGTTTATCCTTCTTTTTCTTCAGGTCATGTATTGTGGTCATTCTAATACCATATTCCTCTGTAAGGTATTGCACATTTACACCACTGTTCAGTTTCTGTAACACCTTGACTTTCTGTGCTATAGATAAACATAAATGTTACCTATTTTTCTTATCACTATAACCCATAGGGGTATCTGTGGGCCCTTTTGATATTTTCAACATCTTTATACCAAAGAGCAGAGAATAAGCAAGCAAGCAAGCAAACAAACAAAAACACACAATGAATAATGCATACAGGTCTTGGCACCATGTAGGGCATCATGGGGAATCTGCTGTTGGTGTGATCAGTCTGAACACGTGCCCTTTGTGGGCACACTTGCATAAGGAAATCTGGGCATACTCAGAAAACATATATTGTAACTGAAGGGAGCTGGAAGGGTCTTTTTTCCCTTGGGGATGCTGAATAAGCCGTGTGTTGTTTGCTTTTGTTTTGACTGCAACCTGTCACATGAGGTCAGGTGTGGAATTCGTTATATATATTTTTTTTCTTTTTAAAAAATTTATGGCTGGGCGTGGCGGCTCAAGCCTGTAATCCCAGCACTTTGGGAGGCCGAGGCGGGTGGATAACCTGAGGTCCGGAGTTCGAGACCAACCTAGCCAACATGGTAAAACCCCCATCTCTACTAAAAATACAAAAATTAGGCCAGGCGCAGTGGCTCATGCCTGTAATTCTGGCACTTTGGGAGGCCGAGGCGGGCAGATCACCTGAGGTCAGGAGTTCGAGACCAGACTGGCCAACATGGTGAAACCCCATCTCTACTAAAAATACAAAAATTAGCCGGGTATGGTGGCGGTTGCCTGTAATCCCACCATACAGGCACTTCTGTGTCAAAAAAAAAAAAAAAAATTAGCCAGGCATGATGACGGGCATCTGTAATCCCAGCTACTCGGGAAGCTGAGGCAGGAGAATCACTTGAACCCAGGAGGTAGAGTTTGCAGTGAGCTGAGATTGCACCACTGCACTCCAGCCTGGGCAACAGAGCGAGACTCTGTCTCAAAATAAAAAAAAAATAATAAATTGAGGAATTTTCCTCAAATTATTTTTTACCAGGAATTTTCTACTTGTGGAGTTATGTCTGTGCTCAAAAAGTTTCAGATTTTGGAGCATTTCAGGTTTTCAGATTAGGGAAGCTTAACCTGTATTTTGAATTTTTTTTTAGCTGCAACAGTAGAAATCAAAAATCAAAACACAGCTACAGCAACACAGGAGGGTTAAAACAGAACCTAAACTGATGTTTTTTGTTTTTTTTTTCTGAGACAGGGTCTCACTCTGTCGCCCAGGCTGGAGTGCAGTGGCATGATCAGAGCTCACTGCAGCCTCAAACTCCTAGCTCAAGCAATCTTCCAGTCTCAGCCTCCCAAGTAGCTAGGACTACAGGCACATGCCACCTTGCTCAGCTAATTTTTTTTTTTTTTTTAGAGACAGGGTCTTACTATGTTGCCCAGGCTGGTCTCAAACTCCTAGACTCAAGCAATTCTCCTGCCTCCGCTTCGCAGTGCTGGGATTACAGGCATGAGCCACTGTGCCTGGCTGGCCTAACCATGATTTTTAAGCTATAATAGCCACTTATTTGTCAAAGGAAAGACAGAAGAGGATTTGGTACACATAAATCTCCTCAGACAGAGTTAAACAGTCTCTCCTCTGTATCCTCATAGTCTCTTATGCATAGCTCTACTAAGGCATTTATCATATTATGGCATAAATTATTTACCTGTTTCTCTCCTCCCATTCCCACGAATTGCTTAAAAGAAGTGACTGTGTTTTAATCACCTTGACTGAAGGCAGTACAGTGTAGTGGTTAAGGGTGAGACTCTGGAGTTTTAGGATGCTTGGTCTCCAATCTATTTAATAATTGTGTGACCTTAGAAAAGCTACCTAAGAAACTTTCACAGAATTGGTATAATCAAATGAGTTAATATTTAAACTGCTGTATTTTATTTTATCCTTTTTTTTTTTTTTTTTAGATGGAGTCTTTCTCTGTCACCCAGGCTGAAGTGCAGTGGCACAATCTCGGCTCACTGCAACCTCCGCCTCCTGGGTTCAAGCAATTCTCCTGCCTCAGCCTCCTGAGTAGCTGAAACTACAGGTGTGCGCCACCACACCAGGCTAATTCTTTTGTATTTGTAGTAGAGACGGGGTTTCACTGCGTAGGCCAGGCTGGTCTCAAACTCCTGAGCTCAAGCAATCCTCCCACCTCGGCCTCCCAAAGTGCTGTGATTACAGGCGTGAGCCACTGTGCCCAGCCATTCAATCATAAAATGATAGCTTTTCATTTCTTAACATCTCTGAAGTTAAGATGTATTTTACAATTAATGCTGTATAATGAACAGTTTAATTGGCAAGCTTTTCTCTCTTTTTTTTTTTTTTTTTTTTGAGACAGAGTCTCTCTGTGTCACCCAGGCTGGAGTGCAGTGGCGCGATCTCGGCTCACTGCAAGCTCTGCCTCCCGGGTTCACGCCATTCTCCTGCCTCAGCCTCTCCGAGTAGCTGGGACTACAGGCGTCCGCCACCACGCCCAGCTAATTTTTTTGTATTTTTAGTAGAGACGGGGTTTCACCGTGGTCTTGATGTCCTGACCTCGTGATCCGCCCGCCTCAGCCTCCCAAAGTGCTGGGATTACAAGCGTGAGCCACCACGCCCGGCCTTCTCTCTTTTTTTAAATCAACTTTTATAGAGGTCTCTTTCTTAACAGTGTGTAAAAATTTTGTATTTATAACCAATGGCATTAGATTCACTGAAATACTACAGTAAACATTCCGTGAAAGTAAAGGATTATTACTATTATTAGAATTATTATTACTATTGCCATTATCATAGTAACTGGTAAAGAATACGTACTTGGTAAATGTCCATTAACTGCAATAATAAATAATATTGTAATTTTTAAAAAAGCACACAGATTTTGATGTGAACATATTGAATTATAAAATATTGTCTAATATTATATACTATGTAAAAACAGTTAACTAACTTTATGCATGCTACCCAAAAGTTTAAAATTTTTTTTTTTTTTTTTTTTTTTAGATGGAGTCTTGCTCTGTCGCTCAGGCTGGAGTGCAGTGGCACAATCTCAGCTCACTGCAACCTCCACCTCCTGGGTTCAAGTGATTCTCCTGCCTCAGCCTCCCGAGTAGCTAGGACTATAAGCACATGCCACCATACCCAGATAATTTTTGTATTTTTAGTAGAGACGGGGTTTCAACATGTTGGCCAGGCTGGTCTCAAACTCCTGACCTCAGGTAATCCTCGGCCTCCCAAAGTGCTGGGATTACAGGTATGTGCCACCATCCCCAGCTTAAAATGTTTTAAAACTAAAACATTTCAGTATTACCAAATAATTTATGAAATATACAGAAAAATACTTTGGAAATAATTTTCCATACACTTTGGAAAAACAGCCAATTTCTTCTTAATAGAAAGAGACAATTCAATAAACTCTCAATAAAAAGAGGGTTTAAGGTACTGCTCAGGGTGGGCACGGTGGTTCATGCCTCTAATCCCAACGCTTTGAGAGGCCTAGGTAGGTGGATCACCTGAGGTCAGGAGTTCAAGACCAGCCTGGCCAACATGGTGAAAGCCCGTCTCTCCTAAAAATACAAAAAAAAAAAAAAAAAAAAAAAATTAGCCAGGTATGGTGGCAGATGCCTGTAATCCCAACTACTCGGGAGGCTGAGACAGAGAATCGATTGAACCCAGGGGGCGGAAGTTGCAGTGAGCTGAGATCACGCCACTGCATTCCAGCCTGGGCAACAAGATGAAAACTCCATCACACACACACAAAAAAGGTACTGCTCAAAGTACCTAAAGGACTTAAGTATTAGCATTAAAATGTTTTATATACAATACCATCTGAACATATTTGTATTAAATTTTTCTTCTTTTATATTGTTAGATTGTATTTTTATGATTACCTAATTAATAATCAACAGGAATACAAGATATGCAGAAACAAATATATTAGCTTTAATATGCTAAAATTTTATCACTTTAGCAGAGGGAAGATACCCATGTAAAAAAAAAAAACTACTAGTTTGATTTTAGGTTCACTTGGTTACTAGAGTTGATGCATGATAGAAAACAGATGCAGTAAATATGAAGGTTATAGGTTTTTTTTTTAAGTCTCCTTTCAAGGTTAGATAACCCTTTATTGGATGAGGCTAGTTAGCCCTTGTTTTGATCAAAAACTATGGAAATACATTATATTCAGATAATATTCAAAAACAAAGCACCATAGAATATTTCTAAAAAGACAAGAGTGCTAAACGGGTTACCAGTAAGTTAAGTTAAACTACTGACCACTTGCACCAAAGAGCAAAGAAATTAAAAGAACACAAAAGCCAGCTTGAAGGATCTCTCACTGGACAAATCTGGGACAGTGCTAGCATCAAAATAATGATAGTAAACAGATTTTTAAGTCAGTGAATAAGAAATTCTGAATCCAGGCTGGGCGCGGTGGCTCATGCCTGTAATCCCAGCACTTTGAGAGGCAGAAGCTGGTGGATCATCTCAGGTCAGGAGTTTGAGACCAGCCTGGCCAACATGGTGAAACCCCATCTCTACTAAAAGTACAAAAGTTAGCCGGGCATGGTGGTAGCTACCTGTAGTCTCAGCTACTTGGGAGGCAGAGGCAGAAGAATTGCTTGAACCCTAAAGGTGGAAGTTGCTGTGAGCTGAGATCGCACCACTGCACTCCAGCCTGGGAGACAAAGCAAGACTTCATCTCAAATAATAATAATAAAATAAAATAAAATAAATTCTGAATCAATTTTAATAAATGGATTCATAATTTGTTAAGGAATTGGGTATTTGTGTAGTTTTAAAGTATCTTCCTCCAAAAATTGGCCGAGCACGGTGGCTTATGCCTGTAATCCCAGCACTATGGGAGGCCACGGTGGGTGGCCTCTTATTAATTATGAGCCTTTTCTCTTATTAATTATAAAGAGAAAAAGTAACCTCACAGTGGAAAAGCTTGGCAGACACCACCTCATCAAGTGATCAAAGTCAACTTCATTAGTTCCTTCAAGCTGATTTATGCATCCTTTTAACTACCTTCCTTTGAAAATAGGCCAGGTGTGGTGGCTCATGCCTGTAATCCTAGAACTATGGGAGGTGAGGCAGGCTAATTAATTGCCTGAGCTCAGGAGATTGAGACTAGCCTGGGCAACATGGCAAAACCCCATCTCTACTAAAAATACAAAAAAAAAAAAAAATTAGTTGGGCGTGGTGGCGCCACCTGTAACCCCAGCTATTCAGGAGGCTGAGGCACAAGGATTGCTTGAACCTGGGAGGTGGAGGTTGCAGTGAGCCGAGATCACACCACTGGACTCCAGCCTGGGCAACAGGGCAAGACTCCATCTCAAAAAAAAAAGAAAGAAAATAATAAACACATTATATGTTAAAATAACATTTTTATGAAAAGTAACTGTTTTTCTAAATAAAATAATGTATGAAAAGAGTGGTATTGTTCTATATTTTTGCAAATCTCTTTAATATCTGGCTTAATAGAAAGCAGCAAGATTCTCATATCTGCTTCATATATACCCATTGTCACACAGATATGTAGTTGGAAATGAGTCTTCTTTGATATGGCATCAAATTTCAATAAGTGGTAATTTGTTTACATTACAGACAGGGTCTTGCTATGTCGCCCAGGCTGAAGTTCAGTGGCTATTCACAGGCACGATCACAGCAACAACCTCAAATTCCTGGGCTCAAGTGATCCTCCTGCATCAGCCTCTCAAATAGCCGAGACTACAGGTAGGCACCATCACACCTGGCTCAACAAGTGGTAGTTTTTTTGTTTTTTTTTTTGAGACGGAGTCTTGCCCTGTCACCCAGGCTGGAGTGCAGTGGCGCGATCTCCGCTCACTGCCAGCTCCGCCTCCCAGGTTCATGCCATTCTCCTGCCTCAGCCTCCTGAGTAGCTGGGACTACAGGCGCCCACCACCACGCCCAGCTAATTTTTTTGTATTTTTAGTAGAGACGGGGTTTCACCATGTTAGCCAGGATGGTCTCGATCTCCTGACCTCGTGATCCGCCCGCCTCGGCCTCTCAAAGTGCTAGGATTATAGGCATGAGCCAACTTGCTCAGCCCACAAGTGGTAGTTTCTTAAAAGCTCATTGCAATATGGAATCTGAACCATATGAGTAATCACTTCCTACTCTATTACGTGAAAATCCATTGGCCCATCTTGAACTTTGAATGATCTTTCACCCATGCATGATTTTATAATAGCATGCATAAGTCATTTGGAAACTATTGATTCATTGAATCATGCTGGTCTTTTATATGTTGACACAGTATGCAATATTTTAAAAATCACATTTGTTAACATCTGAGTTCATTAGGAAAGTCTTTAAGAATTAAATGATGTCAAGCTCATCATGATGGCAGTGATTGCATCACTGTACTCCAGCCTGGGTGACAGACTGAGAACTTGTCTCAAAACAGCGGGGGAGAGAGCAAGAGCCATCTGTCCATCTGTAATTCAACCCCTCGTAGTGCCCTGACGGAGTCTTGCACTGTCACCTGGGCTGGAGTGCAGTGGCACGATCTCGGCTCACTGCAACCTCCGCCTCCCAGGTTCAAGTGATTCTCCTGCCTCAGCCTCTTGAATAGCTGGGATTACAGACATGTGTTTTTGCAGTAGACCTAATATTGTAGAAATAGAGTAGATATTCAGTTTCAGGTTATATCAATTCAGTTGCATATACTTTATACACATAACATGATTAATGTTTCAGTGGTCATATATCTAATTCACAAGAAATATCACTGTTTCCTTACTTATGGGGAAAAATAAGTAAATATCAGGTATTTGCAGTTATGGCAATAGAGAATAAGCCCAAATACTAGTAACTTGCTCAGAGAGACCAGCGATTGCTATTATCCGTGTCCAAGACAAAAATTAAAGGCAATCAATGGAGTGACTCCTTCCTAGTTACATTGTCTCTTATTTTCCAGAGACGTAGTATCTTGAATTACAAAGTGTTTTATCTCCTCTATCACTCTGGATTCAACTGTAGTATTGAGTGTACATATTCAACAAAAGCGTATGAAGCACTGACATGGGAACTTACTACAGTGTTTATAGGACCATTATATAGGTAAGATTTTGAGTCTGCAGATATTTAATAAGATTATCACAAAAAGTTCGGCCGGGTGCGGTGGCTCAAGCCTGTAATCCCAGCACTTTGGGAGGCCGAGGCGGGCGGATCACGAGGTCAGGAGATCGAGACCATCCTGGCTAACACGGTGAAACCCCGTCTCTACTAAAAATACAAAAAAATTAGCCGGGCGTGTTGGCGGGCGCCTGTAGTCCCAGCTACTCGGGAGGCTGAGGCAGGAGAATGGCGTGAACCCGGGAGGCGGAGCTTGCAGTGAGCCGAGATTGCGCCACTGCACTCCAGCCTGGGGGACAGAGAAGGACTCCGTCTCAAAAAAAAAAAAGTTCCATTACATCTTTAAATAGATAAACACTGATGCCACATTTACAAATAATGAATGGAAATTTTTATATAAGAGGTAATATTGAAATGACCTAATATCTAGGAAGAAAATAGTTTTAAAGTATTTTCAACAGTAAACGAAAATTTGAGATCTAGCTTATCCTGGCTTTGATACTTGTGATAATCTAGCACACAGTCTTTAACGCCTATGGAGTGCTGGGTTTTTTCACCTGCAGAGTGTTGCAAAATTTCAAAGATCGACACGTATTCCTTCTAAAATAAAATTTTGATCATTCACAATGACAGTTTAGATAGCTTTTTAGAGGATCTGGTTTTGTTTTGGAGTTTTTAGTAAGCATACTTTTTGTAAATCAGTAAACATAACAAACGAAAAAGTAATGTGTACTGCCTATCCCCAGAATAGGACTACTATCATTGAAAATTGCTTCTGGCAGGGCGCAGGGTCTCACGTCTGTAATCCCAACACTTTGGGAGGCCAAGGCGGGTGGATCACCTGAGGTCAGGAGTTTGAGACCAGCCTGGCCAACATGGTGAAACCTCGTCTCTACTAAAAATACAAAAATTAGCTGTGCGTGGTGGCGGGAGCCTGTAATCCCAGCTACTCCGGAGGCTGAGGCAGGAGAATCGCTTGAACCCAGGAGGCAGAGGCTGCAGTGAGCCAAGATGGCACCACTGCACTGTAGCCTGGGCGACAAGAGGGAAACTGTGTCTCAAAAAAAAAAAAGGCTGGGCACGGTGGCTCACGCCTGTAATTCCAGCGCTCTGGGAGGCCGAGACGGGCGGATCACGAGGTCTGAAAATCGAGACCATCCTGGCTAACACGGTGAAACCCCGTCTCTACTAAAAATACAAAAAAATTAACTGGGCATGGTGGCGGGCGCCTGTAGTCTCAGCTACTCGGGAGGCTGAGGCAGGACAATGGCATGAACCCGGGAGGAGGAGCTTGCAGTGAGCCGAGATCACGCCACTGCACTCCAGCCTGGGCGACAGACCAAGACTCCGTCTCAAAACAAACAAACAAACAAACAAACAAACAAAAAACACAAAAAGAAAAAAGAAAAAGGAAAGAAAATTGCTTCTGTGACAACAGCTTGAATACTAAAAGTTGGTCCCTGGTTCCAATGGTTGAAGGCACCTTAGTAGTTAAATGTCATCCTGCAGTTTAACCAGGTAGCTATTAAAACAGATAACCCAAATAAACAATAACAAGGCATTTGGCTGACCACCCTTTAAAACCTCTGATGCTTTTCATGAGTGGGAAGGCTAGAATATTATTGAAGTCACTCATTAGAACTATGCTTAATAAAATTATATAGAAGAATGATAATGTACTTCCGTATTTATATTTCAAAACCTTATTCCTTGGCCAGTACTTGTTAGTAAAGTGATTATGGTACTAAACCAAGTTTTAGACTGTAAACTCGTAGAAATTATTATTTCAAGTGTGTATTAAATTTCAAGCAAATTTTAAACCAGTTTAAGATTCATCCTTAAAGAACAGTTAAAATTGATTGAAAATAATCCAATTTCACCGTACTTTATACATCATAGTTGAAATGCAATGAAGACACATTATTACACAATAATGAAGAAGCAAAGATTTGGCCTGTTATCTGGGAAATTAGAGGGTGGACTACCTGGGCTCCTTTTAGCAAAACACTTTTCCAAAAGAAACTTATTTTTGTTTTCTTTAAACAATACTGTCCTGTCCTAAACGAAATCATTTTTAGTCTGTTGAAAATCCACGTGTCTTTGCGTGTTTGTTTATTTATTTATTTATTGCAGTGCTCAAAAAAAAAAAAAAAAAAATGCAAGGTTTCCAGCCCTAGGGACCAGGACGCTCTAGCTCCTGTCTCAGTTCAGCCCTAGCTCTAATTGTGACCTTGGGAAATGTCCCTGGCTCGGGGGACTCGGTTTCCCTCTCTTCTCAATTATGAGTGCCCGGAACGTGGGGGTGGGACGGGCCCCCAGCACCGCAGACAAGGGGCTACAGCTCGTCCAGCTTTATGCAAATCCCCAGCCCTCCTCGTCGCCTCGGCTCTTCCCATCCACTCAGCCACTAGCTCGCTCGGAGCAGTGTGTTCCCGGTGCCCCCCGCGGGGTACCCTCGGTTCTGCACGGCGCTCCCCCTTTGTGTCTTACTGCTAGGAAGGGACCTTGCGATCATCCTTCCATCCGCCGAGAAACGCTCCACCTACCCTTCATTATCGACCGTGTCTTTCCCGTTTCAGAGAACCCCTCACACTGCTGCCCTCGAGAGACCCCCGCCGTGGCTCTGACTGGGAATCCCTCTCCTTCTCTCCCCTCGGGAGACCTTCCCTTCACACAGCCTTCACCTCCGGAAGAGCCCTCAATTCACACAACCCCATTCTTCCTCAAACTCTCAGGGATTGGCACCCGGCTGCCTTTTGCGGAGCCGCAAAGGACCCTCAGCCTCCCCCACCTCCGCCATCGGGTTCTGGGGACCCCTCTCACCTCCGCGGTGAGAGATGTGTTTACTGAGGAATCGCTGCTTCTTTCTCTGGTGGAGCAAGGTCGGGTATTTAAGTAACAAGAATGAGGTCACCAAGTACCCTCCTAGCGTAGAGAGAAGGTAAAAAGCCGCAGTGGACGACATCTCAGTCACCGTGTGGGAAGTCTCCCACCTCCGGGCCCTCTGAACTCCGCTGCGGCAGTAGCAACGACGGCGGCGGCGGCGGCGGCTGCTCGAGGTCGGCTCGCCCCCAGCCGGTGCCAGTGGTGCAGCGCACTTGTCAGTGCCGGCCTACTGCGCATGCGCAGCTGGACCCTAGCGCCCCTGCAACAAAGGGGCTCCGACGCGCAGGCGCTCTCCGGCTCCCGAGTAGGAGCCTGCAGAGATCCTGGGGTGAGCGTTTGTCACCTAGCTCTGTGGACGGACCCTCATGAAGAGAAAGCTTGCAAACCTGCCAGTGTGTTGGCCATCACTCAAGCAGAAAAGACTATTCACGGACAGCCTTTCCTAATTGGAAAATCCACATCAAAAAGGAAAGATTCCAGGGCGCGTCTTAGCCCCTGCTCTAAGAAATGCAAATAATTTTTACCTATGGAGGCGATAAAGCTTGCTAAAACACTAAATAAACTCCTCCGTTTATCTAGCCTAGAGAGAATTTCCCCTATGGTCGCATATACTAGAAAAGGTACTGGTTTATCAGTCAAATATCTGAGAGATCGGCCCCTATCCTCCCTCATTTCATTGTGAAAGTGCAATCCTCATTCTTTGTACACAATAGGCACTGTAAAAGTATTTGTTGACTTACAAGTCCGTATAAAATAACGAAACTTTGTTAAGCTTATAAAGTATTACCTAAAAGTCCTAGAAAGACAGATAACTAAGTTCCAGAAGGCCCTACTAGTTTTCCTTTCACCCGACAAATTACAAACTGCTAACACACGAAGAGCCACACTTCAATGCAAAAGAAATAAATCACCCAGGACTGAGGGAGAAATTTTACGGAGAAGACCATGTCTCCCACAGGACTAGAAAAGCAGCGTGAATATTTAAAATCCTGTGATTCAGCCGGGCGCAGTGGCCCATGCCTGTAATCCCAGCACTTAGGGAGGCCGGGAAGGGTGGATCGCTTGAGCCCGGGAGTTCGAGACCAGCCTGGGCAACATGGCGAAACCCCATCTCTACAAAAAATAAAACAAAATAAGCCCGGCGTGGTGGTGTGCACCTGTAGTCACGCTACTCGGGAGGCTAAAGTGGGAGTATTGCTTGAGCCTGGAAAATCGAGGCTGCAGTGAGCTATGACTGCACCACTGCACTCCAGCCTGGGCGACAGAGCAAGACCCTATCTCAACTATAAAAAGAAAATTAGAAGAAAACAGGGGGTGCCTGGGCACGGTGGCTCAAGCCTGTAATCCCAGCACTTTGGGAGGCTGAGGTGGGCAGATCATTTGAAGTCAGGAGCCTGGCCAACATGGCGAAATTCCATCTCTACTAAAAATACAAAAATTTGCCAGGGGTGGTGGCGTGTGCCTGTGATCCCAGCTACTCAGGAGGCTGAGGCAGGAGAATCTCTTGGACCTGGGAGGCAGAGGTTGCAATGAGCCGAGATGGCGCCACTGCACTCCAGCCTGGGTAACAGAGCGAGACTCCGTCTCAAAAAAAAAAAAAAAAAAAAAAATTCCTTTAGTCAAGGTTGAAGTGAGCCTTGATGGTGCCGCTGCACTCCAGCCTGGGCAACAGAGCAACATTCTGAGGAAACTTACAGATTAAAAAATCATGTCTTCTGTTTAGGGCTGTTAAACTATTTCCTGTAGATCAACTGACGCACATAGTTCTATTTTTCAAAATATCACCTGATGACAATGGAAGGGTCTAGAATAAACCACTGTGGCATAAAAATTATTTTGAGGCTGGGCATGGTGGCTCACGCCTGTAATCCCAGCACTTTGGGAGGCCGAGACAGGCAGATCACCTGAGGTCGGGAGTTCGAGACTAGCCTGGCCAACGTGGTGAAACCCTGTATCTACTAAAAATACAAAAATAAGCCAGGCATAGTGGTGCATGCCTGTAGTCCCAGCAACTAGGGAGGCTGAGGCAGGAGAATGGCTTGAACCTGGGAGGCGGAGCTTGCAGTGAGCCAAGATCGCGCCACTGCACCCCAGCCTGGGCGACAGAGTGAGACTCTGTCTCTTAAAAAAAAAAAAAATATATATATATATATATATATAGAGAGAGAGAGAGAGAGAGCTGAAGATATTTAAGTTCCTGGAATCCCTTATCTGCCTAAAATCAAAGGCTCCCAGAAGAACTTAACTGTCATAAATCTCCTCCCTGGGAACAACTCTAATCTTGTCAGAGATGAGAGACATTGTCACAAAAGTATGATATCTCATGGGTATTCTCCTAAGGACACATTTATGTTTCCAAAAAATCATTTCTTTTTCCGTAAAGTGCTTTCTCCCCAGCTTCTAAGAAGTCATTTGTTCTTCTGCAAGTACCCCCTACCTCTTCCCACCCAGTAAATTTTAGATTATATATAAACCTCAAATTCTAACCGCCATTTTTTTTTTTTTTTTAGACAGAGTCTCACTCTGTGGTCCAGGCCGGAGTTCAGCAGCACCATCTTGGCTCACTGAAACCTCTGCCTCCCTGGGGGTTCAAGTGATTCTCCTGCCTCAGCCTCCTGAGTAGCTGGGGCTACAGACACGCACCACCATGCCTGGCTAATATTGTGTGTGTGTATATATATTTGCCTTTTCTTTTCTTTTCTTTTTTTTTGAAAAGGAGTTTCACTCTTGTTGTCTAGGCTGGAGTGCAATGGCACGATCTCAGCTTACCGCAACCTCTGCCTCCCGGGTTGCAGTGATTCTTCTGCCTCAGCCTCCCGAGTAGCTGGGATTACAGGCATGCACCACCTGGCCCAGCTAATTTTGTATTTTTAGTAGAGACAGGGTTTTGCCATGTTGGTCAGGCTGGTCTCGAACTCCTGACCTCAGGTGATCCACCTGCCTGGGCCTCCCAAAGTGCTGGGATTACAGGCATGAGCCACTGGGCCTTGCTAATTTTGTACCTTTAGTAGAGATGGGGTTTCACCATGTTGGCCAGACTGGTCTTGAACTCCTGACCTCAAGTGATCTGCCCACCTTGGCCTCTCAAAGTCCTGGGATTACAGGCTCATTCTTTTATTTTCTAAGAAGACCAAACAACAGGAAAAGTATGAATTCAAAATCAGAGTTCTGAATTTTATTATTTTATATAATTTTCTTTTAATGAAGGCAAGAGAAGAAAGAGGAGAATTTACCTTTTTTTTTTTTTCTCGAGATGGAGTCTCACTCTGTTACCAAGGCTGGAGTGCAGTGGCGCGATCTTGGCTCACTGCAACCTCTGGCTCCCGGGTCCAAGTGATTCCCCTGCCTCAGCCTCCCCAGTAGCTGGGATCACAGGAGCACGCCACCAGGCCTGGCTAATTTTTGTATTTTTAGTAGAGACACGGTTTCACCATGTTGGTCAGGCTGGTCTCGATCTCCTGCCTTGGCCTCCCAAAGTGCTAGGATTACAGGCATGAGCCACTGCACCCAGCCTATGTATATTTTTAAATTAAAAAAAAATGGCTTTATATGTAGCAAGATGAGTTAAATACATATTTCCTATATATTGAGACTAAAATCTACAATTCTATTTGTCCAACGTTTCAAAATTAGTGTGTCTATGGAAATGCAATCAATTACACAAGAGTTCAGGTATGTTAACTTACTTTGTACTTACCTAATTGGTGATATATAACAATATACCACTATATCTCCATCTGATTGGTGATAACAACTAGATGGTGATAAAAATTAGATAGTGATATAGTGGTATATTGTCATGTTGATGCTGGTGAAAGTTACCATAGATTGGTAAGAATTTTTTTTTTTTTTTTTTTTTTTTGAGACGAAGCCTCACTCTGTCACCAGGCTGGAATGCAGTGGCACGATCTTGGCTCACTGCAACTTCCGCCTCCCGGATTCAACCGATTCTCCTGCCTCAGCCTCCCAAGTAGCTGGGACTACAGGGGTGTGCCACTACACCCAGCTAGGTTTTGTATTTTTAGTAGAGATACGGTTTCACCATGTTGGCCAGGATGGTCTCGATCCCTTGACCTCATGATCCGCCCGCCTCGGCCTCCCAAAGTGCTGGGATTACAGGTGTGAGCCACCGCGCCTGGCACAAGATCTTTTTTTTTTTAGACAGGGTCTTGCTCTGTTGGGGTGGTATGATCACAGCTCACTGCAGCCTAGACCCACTGGGGTCAAGCCATCCTCCCACCTCAGCCTCCTGAGTAGCTGGGACTACAGGCATGCACCACCACACCTTTATCTTTTTTTTTTTTTTTTGTAGAGACAAGGTCTCACTATGTCTTCCAGGCTGATCTTAAGGGATCCTCCTGCCGCCTAAACCTCCCAAAGTGCTGCAATTAAAGGCATGAGCCATTGTGCCCAGCCTGATTGATAAGATTTGGATCACTTAGCAAATTGTTTCACAGTACAGTAATTTTTAAAGAATAGTCTGCATTGACCAGGCAAAGTGGCTCACGCCTGTAATCCCAAGACTTTGGGAGGCCGAGGCAGGTGGATCACCTGAGGTCAGGAGTTCAAGACCAGCCTGGGCAACATGGCAAAATCCCATCTCTACTAAAAATACAAAAATTAGCTAGGCGTCGTGGCACGTGCCCATAATCCCGGCTACTCAGGAGGCTGAGGCAGGAGAATCACTTGAACCCAGGAGGCGGAGGTTGCAATGAGCCAAGATCACGCCACTGCACTCCAGCCTGGGTGACAGAGTGAGACTCCGTGTCAAAAAAAAAAAAAAAAAAAAAAGAATAGTTCGCATTAATATACTGGATTAAAAAGTTTAGTTTAGATAATATTCATTTAAAATATGGTATGTCATCAGGCCAAGATAAGAACAAAACCGTTTAACTAAAGTACCAGAATTGTGAGTCAACCAATTGTGCTTTTTTTGGAATTAAATCAAATATCTTCATATTATTACCAGATAACCTAATGTATCAACTTGTTTAGAAGATAATTTCAAGACTAGTATCTTAATAAAAATCCCAGCTAGGCTAGGCGTGGTAGCTCATGCCTGTAATCCCAGCACTTTGGGAGGATGAGGTGGGCCGATCACCTCCTGAGGTCAGGAGTTCGAGACCAGCCTGGCCAACGTGGAGAAACCGTCTCTACTAAAAGTACAAAATTAGCCAGGCGTGGAGGCACATGCCTATAATCCCAGCTATTTGGGAGGCTGAGGCAGGAGAATGGCTTGAACCTGGGAGGCGGAGTCTGCTGTGAGCTGTGATCGCACCATTGCACTGCAGCCTGGGCAACAAGAGTGAAACTCCGTCTTAAAAAAAAAAAAACCAGCTAAAACATTATTTTAACAAAAACAAAATTTTGGCTCAACATGGTTATGCAACATTCAGTTATAATAGAAACATGTTTAATTATGGAGAGTAAAACAGAAACGAGAAAAAACAGATATCATCCATGTATTTTATATTCTTTTCTAGAACAACCAGTTTTTATTAGAAAGCTGTAGCCACGTTTACAATAAATATCAACAATATAATGAAAAAGTAGAACAAATTAGTTTCCAAATACTGAACTCCTATAACCAAAACACATTTTGGATTTGGGAAAACACAGTAAACACATACCAAAAACAAAAACCAGCTCAAATATAGGATTGAACTGGCTGGAAAACACTTATTGTGTTACTGCCTTAAGAACCCCACGGAGCACCTTGTAGCTCATTAACTGCACATTTTCCTTAGGGGGGAAACAAGGTCCTCTCTCAGTCACATATGCATAAGGAAATCTCAAAACCCAAAGGCCATCAGGTGGAAGGGTGATTTCTTGCTTTTCTGGGTAGAATACCGGACATGGTGGAGGGCCTGGTTGAACCTGAAAAACACAGGTAGTATAATTATTTTTACATTTCTCAACATGAAACAACTGAAAGATAAATGCCTAAACAGACGATAGGTTCAAAGAACATATAAGGCCAGACGTGGTGGCTCACGCCTGTAATCCCAGCACTTTGGGAGGCTGAGGCAGGTGAATCACGAGATCAGGAGTTCGAGACCAGCCTGGCCAACATGGAGAAACCCCATCTCTACTAAAAATACAAAAAATTAGTCAGGTGTGGTGGTGTGTGCCTGTAATCTGTTACTGGGGAGGCTGGGGCAGGAGAACAGCTTGAACCCAGGAGGTGGAGGTGCAGTGAGCTGAGATTGCACCACTGCCCTCCAGCCTGTGCAACAGAGCGAGACTCTGTCTCAAAAAAAAAAAAAGCAAACAAACAAATAAATAAATAAAAGAGCATATAAGATTAAGCAGATATGGGTACACTCCTAACTCTAATTGTATCCAATATTATATTATTTAGTCTCAAATATTATTCTGCTTTTCCCCAGAACTTTTTTTTTGCGGGGGGAATGGAGTCTTAGTCACCCAGGCTGGAGTGCAATGGCATGATCTCGGCTCACTGCAACCTCCACCTACAGGGTTCAAGTGATTCTCCTGACTCAGCCTCCCAAGTAGCTGGGATTACAGGCGCCTTCCACCACGCCTGGCTAATTTTTTGTATTTTTAGTAGAGACGGGGTTTCGCCATGTTGCCCAGGCTGGTCTCGAACTCCTGACTTCAGGTGATCTGCCCGCCTTGGCCTCCCAAAGTGCTGGAATTACAGGCATGACTCACTGCGCCCAGCCTTTTCTCCAGAATTTTAACTTCAAGTTCTGCCTTTGAATGAAATGATGTGAATTGATGGTGTGAATGGATTAAAATACCCACAATGTATTTTTTAAAAAACAGAATATTAGGTATGGAAGGTATTTAAATTTAAGACCTCTTTAATTAAATAATTCGTTTTTTAATTTAATTTTTTGTAGAGATACAAGTCTCACTATGTTGCTCAGGCTGGTCTTAAACTCTTGGGCTCAAGCAATCCTCCCACCTTGGCCTCCCAAACTTCTGGGATTACAAGCATGAGCCACTGCCCTCAGCCTGAAATAATTAGTTTTGATGCTAACTTGTACTTTCTAAAATCAATCAAAACAAACATCAGCATTTTTTACTTGTTTGGGGCTGCAGAGAGTTATATTTCTTACCTGAGGCATTAGTATTATCTGCAAAGGAGCATCAGGAACCACAACAAAAAGCCTCATAAGTTGAGCATAATGAGGTTTCAGCCCTCTACCTTGAGAGGATGACAGAATATATAAGGGCATGTCACTATTTAGTGCTTTTAAAGCTGATTCCTTTGGCCCACTTCCCATTACTTTCATTACTTTGTCAGGCCCAGAGCACATGAATCTCCGACCTCGAGAGTCTTCGTATTCAAAGCCCACAAAAGCTCGAGCTATGTCATCTCGCCGTCTTCCTCTTCCCATTACAACTGCACTTCTCTTTCCAGGAATAGCTTTATTTGGAGCAGGCCAAGAGTTTGTGTCTAAGTCTCCTTCATCTTCAGCTCTAGTCCTGATGACAATGTCCCAAGGCATAAGATAATTTGTTCCTGGAATAAAGCCCTGTTGGTCCAAACCTGTATGAAAGTTATAAGACTTAGCAGGGCCTAGTTTAACCAAAGACCAGCTGGAGAATTTGGGTAGGAGACCTTTAGGGCAATTTGAATGTAGCATGCCTGGGAGATACTCAACTGTGGATGCCTGTCGATCAACCAAGTTTGGTCTCTTCTCAGTTTTCACTTCTACTTGACCATGAACTTCTGGATTATCTCCTCCTGCTTGTGGATCAGCTGGATAGGTACCTAAGCTATCCGTGGATTGGCCCAAACTCAAAGCTAAACTCAGGCTTGTGCTCTCTCCTTGGGTTTGAGGTTCTTTTTCTTTAAGTTTATCAGCATCCGAATCTGGAGGAGCAGGAGAGGATTCATTTTTAGCAGGAGCAGGATCTGGAGTACTTGGTTCAAATACTGGGAAGTTGATATGATCCAATTTTCCACAACACTTTTCTTCCAGAAGCTATAGAGGGTAAGAAAAAAAATCCAGTAAGTTTTTCATTTTAAATAATACATTCTTCATTTTTATGTACACATAAAGAAACTTGCTCTTGTTTATATATTATACTGCAGTTGCATTTGCTTTTCTACTTACTCTGCTATTGAAAATATGTTTTTACTCAGATGATATTTAACAAAAAAATACAGAAGAGGAAGAAGAAAAAATTCAGAGTCTACCTGATAGAAGTCATAATTGGCTGCTTTGATATCAAAGGGATCATCTCGAGGTGCTTGTTTCCTTCCACAGTTGCAAGCACCGGTAGATCGAGCTCGGCTATTGTGATATAGCACAGGAGGATTTCTATCAGCCTCTGGTTTTTCTCCTGGAGAATATAACAGCCACTATTAATTTCACCAACACAATGCGCAAATTTACTTTGCATTCTACAACATCTAACCCCACAAATACTCCCAATAGTTCTTTGGGAAGAAAAACAAACAAAAACCTTACCTAAATACACATAACAGAAGAAGCAAGTGAAAGTATATAAAATAATTTATATTATAAATCTAAAGTTTAGAGTTTTTAAGTGAATTTTTCCTCCTGCTACCACTATCATGTACCATCATCTAACATAACATTCATTTTAGTTCTACAAATCCTCCAAGGCAAAAATGTTAATATGAAATGTCTGAAATTTTATACTACTTAATAATTCTCATTTACCAATTCACTAGGACGTATTCTTTAAATGAAAAAAAATAAAGTAGTCATAGCTGATATTTTCCTTTACAGCAGGAGAGAAAACGTATAGCTGATGCACCTAAATTTCTGTAGGGCTCTTTCTAAAATATCAATACATGGTGAACAGACTATCTTAAAACAAGAATGAAAACACAGCTCAAAGTTTTTATTTCAAAATGCTGAAAAAATTTAGCTACCTGATTTAGGTAATGAGTGAAATTTGTGTACACAGTGTTGATCAGTTAAACTCCTCTCCTCACAGAGCTGATGGCCATTGCTCCAAAATTTGTAGCAGTCCTCATGTAACTGCATGGCGTATTTGTGAAATGCTGGACCTCTAGCATGTTGACTGTACACTCGAAGAGCCTGGGCAAGCTGATTCTTATGGACAGTCATTGTGTAATTATGAGGCAAATTTGACTGGTAGGCACTGTGGGCCATGGGTAAAGCTTTTTGGCATCGGTTTTCTGAGAATTTTGTGTCAATATCCAAAAATCCTTCCAAGACTTTAATACTGCTTAAAATCTTAGATGTTAGCTCTCCAGTGGGTGACCCCAAGTCCTCCTCTTTCCCATCAATAGCCACCTCATACAGTTTTGAAGCTGCTGAGATCCACTTCTGATAAGTAGGAAGTTCAAAATGGGAAGGCTGTGGGTTCCTGCCCACACTGTCATCGAAACCTTTCTTGCTTAGGACTAGCTCCACATGCTGCCATAGGAATTCCCGAAGAGTGAAATCCACTAGCTGGCCTGAAGAACTGGAACT
The DNA here is from genome assembly GCF_006542625.1 of Nomascus leucogenys. Classification (NCBI taxonomy): domain Eukaryota; kingdom Metazoa; phylum Chordata; class Mammalia; order Primates; family Hylobatidae; genus Nomascus; species Nomascus leucogenys. The sequence continues at coordinate 8,693,045 of NC_044394.1, read as the reverse complement.
GCTGCTGTCAATGTGAAAGGAAAGTTGTTGTCGGCTGTGCTGCCTCATCACCTGGTATCGCCTAGGCCCAGAAAGGGGTGCAGGCACCAGCAAAGATTCCGAGTCCTTCACAGTACAATGACTCCTAAGTTGGTCCAGCAACATACCTACTGGGTCCTCCTCCTGGCTTCCGGGTACTATGTACACGAAAGCTTGGTTGGCAGGCACAGTAAAGAGGCAGTTGATGCTCTGATTAGTCAAGACACGACTCTTCCGGAAGATTCTATAGATCTGGTCCTCCAGGGCATGCTGCAGCCTCCTTTTGGGAGAATGTTTCTTGGGCTTGTCTGGATGAGCTGGGTCTTGGTTCCGAGGAGGTTCTACCTTGAGGGCTCCATTGAGTTGAAAGAGGAAAAGGAGTCTAGGTGGGCAAGGTCGGCAGTTTAGCTTCCAGTCTTTGCCAACTGGACAATCCTTAATGGCTGTTTTAAGGAGCGGCAGGACCTTCTGTCTCAGCCCATCCAGGGCTCTGAATACTCGATCATAAGTGATATCAAAGGAACAAGTGGGATGGACCAGAAGCAAGATATGACAGACAGAGAATAGGTAAAGGAGACTGAGGCACTGCAGCTTCTCTTGATGCTTCCAGAACTCGTGTGCTTCTGCATGAGGTAAAGAGAGTCCACCTCCAGCTTCCCCGCTCTGAAGAGCCCGACAAGCCCGTAGAAGCTGTGAATTGTCACAGATGGAGGTGAGGAGAAGATACAGAACTTTGCTTTCCTGATTGTAGTAGGCCTGCAGAAGGCTGTAGTCCTGGGAGCCTGCCTCAGTTCCGTTACCTTCCGCGGCAGCTCCACTTCCCCGAACTGAATCCTCGGCTGCAGCCCCAGGGTCCTCGGCTCCACCGGCCTCACCCACGGCGCCAGCCTCAGTCCTGATTCCAGGTCCTGGATCCCCAGGATCTTGGTGGCGAAAGAGGGGAAAGACCTGTCGGTCGCACACCGTATTCACAAGAGAGAACTTCTCGGAATTCAGGCGTAGAGCCGTCTTGCCGAAGATTCCCACAACGCAGATCTCATCCTCCCGCCATGGAGGCTCCGGTCCGCCAGCCGCGCTCCCTCCGCCCTCAGTAGGGGACCCTCCGGGACTTTCAGAGCCCATCCAGGCTGACGCTCCCATTAGAAGCTCTCGCAAGCTCACAGGACCAGCCATAGTGCAGAGCCTTCTCTAGAGTCCTTCCGGTCCGTTAGTAAAACCGACCGGCTTTCGTCCAATTTTGAAATCCTTCCTCCGCTTCTTCAGTTCCTGCTTTCCCGTCACTTGAGTTCCGCCTCCTCTTCTCCTCTCCTAGTTTAAGAGTTTCCTCAACTGTGGGAATTGAGATATCAAAAACAAAAAACAAAACAAAACTGGGGACGAGTGCGGTGGCTCACGCCTGTAATCCTAGCACTTTGGGAGGCCGAGGCGGGCGGATCACCTGAAGTCAGGAGTTCGAGACCAGGCTGGCCAACATGGTGAAACCCCATCTCTACTAAAAATACAAAAATTAGCCGGGCGTGGTGGCGGGCGCCTGTAATCCCAGCTACTCGGGAGGCTGAGGCAGGAGAATCGCTTGAACCCAGGAGGCGGAAGTTGCAGTGAACCAAGATCAAACCATTGCACTCCAGCCTGGGCAACAAGAGCGAAAACCGTCTAAAAAAAAAAAAAGCAAAAATTAGGCGTCGTGGCGCATACCTGTAGTTCCAGCTGCTCAGGAGGCTGAGGCAGGAGAATTGCTCGAACCGGCAGGTGGAGGTTGTAGTGAGCCGAGATCGCCCCACTGCACTCCAGCCTGGGCGACAGACTGAGACTCCGTCTCAAAAAAAAAAAAAAAAAAAAAAAAAAAAAAAAAAAAATTGCGAAATATCTTGTGTATAAGTTATAACTTGCAGAACCTCTCTAACTAGCAGGCATATTGACAAATAGCTGCCAGGATAAAACTAACAACCAGATTTAAATGTATAATTATAACATGTTTATTATTCTGGGGTTTTGTAAAAAATAAAAATCTTTGAATCTAAAAAAATTATCTATAGCACTATGCAATAACATGACTGAATCTTTAAAATAACTGTTGATTGAAAGAAATCAAAAACAAAAGTGTATATACCCTACAATTCTATTTTTTTTTTGAGATGCAGTCTTGCTCTCTGGCCAGGCTAGAGTTCAGTGGCGCGATCTCGACTCACTGCAACCTCCGGCTCCCGGGTGCAAGTGATTCTCTTGTCTCAGCCTCCCAAGTAGCTGGGATTACAGGTGCATGAGACCACACCCAGCTAACTTTTGTATTTTTAATACAGACAGGATTTCACCGTGTTGGCCAGGATAGTCTCAATCTCCTGATCTCGTGATCTGCCCTCCTTGGTCTCCCAAAGTGGTGGGATTACAGGCGAGAGCCACTGCGCCAGGCCTGATTTTATTTCTATAGAGTTCAAAAGCAAGCAAAATAAACCATTGCATTTAGTGGTGTGTTCTTACTAAAAGCAAGGAAATATTTATTGTACCAAGTAGGTCAGTGATTACTTAGTGAGGGAAGGGATTATGATATGATAGAAGAAGGAGACACATAGGGCTTCTAAGGATACTAATCGTATATATTTCTTGGTGGTTATGTGTGTTTTTGTTATATATATATAATAATATATATATATAAAACATATATATAATAATATATATAACAAATATATATTATATATATATAACAAATATATATATTATATATATAATAATATATATATTTTGAGACAGAGTCTTGCTCTGTTGCCCAGAGTGGAATGCAGTGGCGCAATCTAGGCTCACTGCAAACTCCACCTCCCAGGTTCAAGTGATTCTACTGCCTCAGCCTCCCAAGGAGCTGGGATTACAGGCGCACCACCATGGGCGGCTAATTTTTGTATTTTTAGTAGAGATGGTGTTTCACCATGTTGGCCAGGCTGGTCTCGAACTCCTGACCTCACATCATCCACCCGCCTTGGCCTCCCAAAGTGCTGGGATTACAGGTGTCAGCCACCGCACCTGGTCTCCAGCCTAAATTTTTTTTTTTTTTTTTTTTTTGAGACAGAGTCTCACTCTGTCACCCCGGCTGGAGTGCAGTGGTGCTATCTGGGCTCGCTGCAACCTCCATCTCCTGTTCTCTGTCTCCGTCTCCTCAAGCAATTCTTCTGCCTCAGCCTCCCAAGTAGCTGGGATTACAAGCACGCACCACCATGCCCAGCTAAATTTGTATTTTTAGTAGAGATGGGGTTTCACCATGTTACCCAGGCTGGTCTCGAACTTCCAACCCCAGGTGATCTGCCCACCTCGGCCTCCCAAAGTGCTGGGATTATAGGTTTGAGCCATCACGCTCGGCATTGATTTTTTAATTCTTTTTTTTTTTTTTTTTTTTGAGACAGAGTCTGGCTCTGTTGCCCAGACTGGAGTGCAGTGGCACGATCTCGGCTCACTGCAAGCTCTGCCTCCCGGGTTCATGCCATTCTCCTGCCTCAGCCTCCTGAGTAGCTGGGACTACAGGCACGTGACACCACGCCCGGCTAATTTTTTTGTATTTTCAGTAGAGATGGGGTCTTACCATGTTAGCCAGGATGGTCTTGATCTCCTGACCTCGTGATCCGCCTGCCTCGGCCTCCCAAAGTGCTGGGATTACAGGTGTGCGCCACTGCGCCCGGCTAATTCATATATTTTCTATACTTAATATATACTTTTTTTTTTTTTTTGAGACAGAGTCTTGCTCTGTTGCCCAGGCTGGAGTGCAGTGGTGTGATCTTGGCTCCCTGCAAGCTCTGCCTCCCGGGTTCATGCCGTTCTCCTGCCTCAGCCTCCCGAGTAGCTGGGACTACAGGCACCTGCCACCACGCCCGGCTAATTTTTTGTATTTTTGGTAGAGACGAAGTTTCACTGTATTAGTCAGGATGGTCTTGATCTTCTGACCTCATGATCCGCCTGCCTTGGGCTCCCAAAGTGCTAGGATTACAGGCGTGAGCCACCGCACCTGGCCAATATATACTTTTCTATAGGTATTATTATTTCTAGTTAAAAAAAGGTTAAAAAGAGAAAAACCAAAACTTTTATTAATCTTTATTTAAAGATGCAAGGTAGAACACATTTTAACACTGGTACAATGGCAGTAGCAGCTTTGCAAATGTTTATCTATATGGACTTTTTTTCCTGCCTGGCTTCATTATATAGCAAAGCATTTTTCTTTTTTCTTTTTTCTTTTTTGAGACAGAATCTTGCTCTGTCACCCAGCAGGCTGGAATGCAGGTGGTATGAACACTGCTTGCTGCAGCCTCAACCTCCTGGACTCAAGTGATTCTCCCACCTCAGTCTCCCGAGTAGCTGGGACTACAGGCACATGCCACTATGTCCAGCTAATTTTTTGTTTTTTGTAGAGACAGGGTCTTGCAATGTTGCCCAGACTGGTTTCAAACTCTTGGCCTCAAGTGATCCTCCCGCCTCAGCCTCCCAAAGTGCTGGGATTACAGGTGTGAGCCACTGTGCCTAGCCCCCAGCCTATAATTTTTTAATTTATATATTTTTCTATACTTAACATATTTTTTTTTGAGACAGTTTTGCTCTTGTTGCCCAAGCTGGAGTGCAATGGGGTGATCTCCGCTCACTGCAACCTCTGCCTCCCAGGTTCAAGCAATTCTGGCTCAGCCTTCCGAGTAGCTGGGATTATAGGTGCCTGCCACTACGCCCAGCTAATTTCTGTATTTTTAGTAGAGACAGGGTTTCACCATGTTGGCCAGACTGGTCTCGAACTCCTGACCTCAGGCGATCTGCCTGCCTCGGCCTCCCAAAGAGCTGGAATTATAGGTGTGAGCCACCGCACCCGGCCAACATATACTTTTCTATAGGTATTATATTTCTAGTTTAAAAAAAAAGGTTAGAAAGAGAAAAACCAAAACTTTTATTAATCTTTGTTTTAAAACATAACCAGATGCACCTTGGTTGTTTACATTCTCTGGTTGCCATTCAGTCTCAAAGTAAACACCGGGAGCATATGATAAATGGTAGTTTAAAGAAGCCATAGCACTTACAGAGTTTTCAAATGGTTACAATATAAAATCTGTCATAAAAATAAAAGATGTAAGGTAGAACACATTTTAACAAACTGGTACAATGGCAGTAGCAGCTTTGCAAATGTTTATCTATATGATTTCCATAGGACTTTTTTTTTTTGCCTGGCCTCATTGTGTAGCAAAGCATTTTTTCTTTTCTTTTTGAGATGGAGTCTTGCTCTGTTACCCAGCAGGCTGGAGGGCAGTGGTATAAACACGGCTCACTGCAGCCTCAACTTCCTGGGCTCAAGTGATTCTCCCACCTCAGTCTCCTGAGTAGCTGGGACTACAGGCACACATCACCACTCCCAGCTAATTTTTTGTTTTTTTGTAGAGATGGGGTCTTGCAATGTTGCCCAGGCTTGTTTTGAACTCTTGGCCTCAAGCGATCCTCCCACCTTAGCCTCCCAAAGTGCTAGGATTATAGGTGTGAGCCACTGCACTGGGCCATAAAGCATTTTTTTTCTTTCTTTTTTTGACACAGGGTCTCACTCTGTTGTCCAGATTGGAGTGGAGTGGTGTGATCTTGGCTCATTGTAACCTCCACCTCCAGGATGCACGTAATTCTCGTGCTTTAGCTTCCTGAGTAGCTGGGACTATCGGCACATGCCACCATGCCTGGATAATTTTTATTTTTATTTTCGGTAGAGATGGGGTTTTACCATGTTGGCCAGGCTGGTCTCAAACATCTGACCTCAAGTTATTTGCCTGCTTCAGCCTCCCAAAGTGCTGGGATTACAGGCACGAGCCACCGTGCCCGGCCTTTTTTTTTTTTTTAAGACAGGGTCTGGCTCTGTTGCCCAGGATGGAATACAGTGGCATGATCTCAACTCACTGCAACCTCCACTTCCCAGGCCCAAACCATCCTCCCACCTCAGCCTCACAAGTAGCTGGGACTACAGGCACACAACATCACACCTGGCTAATTTTTTTGATTTTTGGTAGAGACGGAGTTTTCATCATGTTGCCCAGGCTGGTCTCAAACTCCTGAGCTCAAGTCATCCACCTGCCTTGGCCTCCTAAAGTCCTGGGATTACAGACGTGAGCCATGGTGCCCAGCCCTAGCATTTTTTTTATGATCTCTTATCCCACAAGAATGGTCAAGTCATTTAGCATTAAATGAATAGAGTACACAGTGGTTTACAATATTATAAACATTGTAAGTGCCCCATAAAATATTGTTATAAATACTCAACTGCTTTATTCTCAGTGATTATTCTCTTTATTTTTAGATAATGTAAATGTAGCTAGCAGGTTTAAAAAAAAAACTTTTACTAGAAGCTGATATATATATCTCTTAATGTCACTACCTATTTAATTTTTTTTTTTTTTTTTTGAGACAGGGTCTCTTGCTCTGTCACCCAGGCTGGAGTGGCAGTGTTGCAATATCGGCTCACTGCAACCTCTGCCTCCCAGGTTCAAGCGATTCTCTGGCCTCAGCCTCCCAAGTAACTGGGACTACAGGTGCATGACACCACACTGGCTAATTTTGTATTTTCAGTAGAGATGGGATTTCACCATGTTGGCCAGACTGGTTTCGAAGTCCTGACCTCAAGTGATCCGCCTGCCTTGGCCTCCACAAGTGCTCGGATTACAGGCATGAGCCACTGCACTCGGACACCTGTTTAATTTTCATCCATAAATGTGTTATAAATATAGATGTGGATCTCTGGCCAGGCGTGGTGGCTCACACCTGTAATCTTAGCACTTTGGGAAGCTGAGATGGGTGGATCACCTGAGGTGAGGAGTTCAAGACCAACCTGGCCAACATAGTGAAACCCCATCTCTACTAGAAATACAAAAATTAGTCAGGTGTGGCAGTGCGCACCTGTAATCCCAGCTACTCAGGAGGCTGAGGCAGGAGAATTGCTTAAACCCAGGAGGTGGAGGTTGCAGTGAGCCAAGATTGCGCCACGGTACTCCAGCCTGGGTGACAGAGTGAGACTTCATCTCAAAACAAAACAAACAAACAAACAAATAAAAATCTCTATATATAGATGTGGGTCTCAAAAGCAGGACTGCCTCTTAGGTGGTAAACACTGTCCCCAGGTCTGCTTTCTAGTCTGGTGACTTTACAACAACACTCTATTTGGCATCTCAATGCAATATTTATCTGTAGAAATACAGTCTTTCTGGGGAGTTGCTTTTTATTTTTTAGAGATGAGTTCTTGCTCTGTTGCCAATGCTGGAGTATAGTGGAACAATCACAGCTCACCATAGCTTCAAACTCCTGGGCTCAAGTGATCCTCCCACCTCAGCTTCCCAAGTAACTTGGACACTTAGACTACAGGTGTGAGTCACCATACCTGGCTAATTTTAAATTTTTGATAGAGATGGGGTCTCACTATGTTTCCCAGGCTATATTACTGTCTTTGAATACATAGGTCAGTGACAACAGGGAACTAGGTCTCACAGTGACCTGCTATGGACTTCAGAGATTCCTTGGCAAGGCATTGTCGAAAACACAAGGTTCATATTGAAGTTGTCATAAAATTTTTATGTAGCTGTATAAATGTGGACAGCAGATATAAAAATAAGGAATACCTCAGACTTCTGTAAGCCAGATATAAGTACCTACCTAAGATGCTAGAAATGATATTCTAATTTTAAATTTTTTTTTAATTTTTAGAGATGGGGTCTTGCTATATTGCCCAGGCTGGAGTAAAGTGGCTATTCACAGGCATAATTATAGTGCACTACAGCCTCAAGTGATCCTCCCATCTCAGCCTCCTAAGTAGCTGGGACTATAGGCATGTGTCACCACAGCTGGCTGATTTTTGTATTTTTAATAGAGACGGGGTCTCCCTATGTTATGTTGCCCAGGCTAGTCTTGAATTCCTGGGCTCAAGCAATCCTCCCACCTTGGCCTCCCAAAGTGCTGGGATTACAGGTATTAGTCAACAGGCTATTTTTTTACTGTCATAACTGCACCTATACAGTACAAACTAGTTATCTAGTTAAATTTGAACAACCTCTCTAATCTAAATTGGGTAATTCCAGGATAAACATCACTTTGAAGATTGTATTTTCTCATCTGGTTCTCTTGATGATCATGCAAACTAGAAAATATCCAAATATCTGTATCCACTTTATATCACAGTATGTGTGGGCTCCATACATACTCTAATTCTCCAAATGGAATTATGTTAGTATATCTATATATACCCTACTACATTAAAAAAAGGATTTGGGTGGGGTTTTTTTGTTTTGTTTTGTTTTGAGATGGAGTTTCGCTCTTGTTGCTCAGGCTGGAGTGCAATGACGCGATCTCGGCTCACTGCAACCTCTGCCTCTTGGGTTTAAGCAATTCTTCTGCCTCAGCCTCCTGCATAGCTGGGATTACAGGCACCCGCCACTACGCCCAGCTAATTTTTGTATTTTTAGTAGAGAAGGGGTTTCTTTTTTTTTTGAGACGGAGTCTTGCTCTGTCGCCCAGGCTAGAGTGCAGTGGCGCAATCTCGGCTCACTGCAAGCTCCGCCTCCCGGAGAACGCCTCACGCCATTCTCCTGCCTCAGCCTCCCGAGTAGCTGGGACTACAGGCGCCCGCCACTACGCCCGGCTAATTTTTTGTATTTTTAGTAGAGATGGGGTTTCATCGCGTTAGCCAGGATGGTCTTGATCTCCTGACCTTGTGATCCGCCCACCTAGGCCTCCCAAAGTGCTGGGATTACAGGTGTGAGCCACTGCGCCTGGCCGAGAAGGGGTTTCACCATGTTGGCCAGGCTGGTCTCGAGCTCCTGACCTCAGGTGATCCACCTGCCTCAGCCACCCAAAGTGCTGGGATTACAGGTGTGAGCCACTGCACCCGGCTGGGTGTTTTTATCTGTATTTGTTATGGATCATCTGATGGAGTGAGGCAGAGCTGGCATCAGTTTTATTCATCAAAGCTGCTTGTAGAAAGTGGCAGAGTTGGAGTTGGGCTTCTAGGGTGAGCCAGCTATAAAAAAAAAAAAAGAAGTCCCAATTATAATATCAATTATATTCCTGTGATAAATACAATCTCCTTCTTTCTCAACAGAACCCAGAATTTTTGCAGGGCAACACTGCATTCAGATTGTAAAAACCACTTTTCCTAGTTTCCCTGACGCAATCAGAAGTTCCTGGATAGGGCTTCTTTGAAGAAATGAGGCATAGCTTAATTAACATTTGTCTTTCTCCTTCTCTTGCCTAGAATGTGGACATGAGGCTTCAGGAAATGTAGCCATTTTGTATTAAGAGGATAAAAGCCACACATTAAGGATGGAAGAACAGTGATTATATGGTGAAGCCACTGTATTATAGTTGTGGATTTCCTACTTCCCAAAGAAATATTTAAATTAAAAAAATAAGTCCGGGAGCTAAGCTATGAGGATGCAAAAGCATAAGAATGATACAGTGGGCTTTGGGGACTTGGGGGAAAGGGTAGGGTGGGGTGAGGGATAAAAGACTATACATTGGGAACAGTGTACACTGCCTGGGTGATGGGTGCGCCAAAATCTCAGAAATCACCACTAAAGAACTAATTCGTGTAACCAAACACTTTCTGTTCCCCAAAAACCTATTGAAATAAAAAATAAATTAAAAAAAAAAAAAGATAGCTGTGGGCCGAGCACAGTGGCTCACACCTGTAACCCCAGCACTTTGGGAGGCCAAGACAAGAGGATCACTTGAGCCCAGGAGTTTGAGACCAGCCTGGGAGATATAGTGAAACTTTGTCTATAAATTTTAAAAAAACAAAAATGAGTTAGTTGTATATATTAAGAAAAAAAAAGTCCTAATTTATTTACTTATTTGTCAAGGCAGAGTCTTGCTATATCACCCAGGCTGGTTTCAAACTCCTGGCCTCAAGCAACTTTCCGGCCTTAGCCTCCTCCCAAAGCACTGGGATTACAGGTATGAGCCACTACACTCTGCCATGTCCGTATTTGACTCAAGCACTGTAGTCGGATTTCTGATACCTGAAGCCAAATGCAAAACATGATACAGTTGCTTCACAGTTTAAGAAAAAAAGAAGCCTAAGAGCGGGGTGGGATAAGTCATCTATATCTAACAACAATGTTAACTAGACATCCTCCTCCTGAGTAGATTTTGGCAGCACAACATAAGCCATAGGTCTTATCTGTGATTTTTGTTGTTGTTCAATATGTGGCTTTACAATTTATTATTGTTTATCCATTTCCAGAGTTCTCAACTCACTGTACCTGCTATAAAGTGGGGGCAGTGACAACAAGGATCTTAGAGCTAAACAGAAAAAGGAAGGGGCTAAGACCTTCTGTGAGGCCTCTCCCTTTGCTCCTGACCTTCACAATTTTGGGTATCACCAAGGAATGTGATTATGGGTAGCATGCTCTAAGAGGAGGAAAGAAGAACCTGGTCACATCTCCACTATACAGAAAGCTGTATAGTGCCCAGTAGGACCAAGTTGATTGGTAAGAGAGAAATTATATTGTCCCACAAAAAGCACTGATTCTCAAACAGTGAACAAAAGGAAGACAGTATTGGGGTGGAAAGTGTCAGCAGTGGAGTCTGGTATGTCCCTGCATCCAGAGAGAGAACGAACTATAAACTTCAAAGCCAAAGATGCCAGCAGCCCTGTGTTCCAGCACTCCAGCAGGGGTGGCCGATGGATGGCTGTTCTTCACAGATCTAATGATAGAGGCAATTAGGGAGATGACTAAGATCAACAGGGTTTGGAAGAAGTCACACTAGGGCCAGCTGATCTACTGGGTTTGGTGTGTGGTTGTATATGAAGGTGACAAAGAAAGCTGTCAAGACCTTTTCCTTTCAACTCTGCATGGTCTGACTCCTAACTACATCTCCATCCCTGTCTTTCACCACCATCCCTCTCTATGTTACAGCCACACTGGTCACTTCTCAGTTCCTTGAATAGGCCATGATCCCTCCCCCCATGGGACTCTTACGCATGTTGTTCTTTTTGCCTGGAACGCTCTCCTTCCTGACACTCATAGTGGACCCACCCCACAGTTACCCTATCCAGTAAATGCCTCTTCCTTCTTTGACCCTCACCTCAAGCATCATCACTTCCTAAGGGAGTCCCTCCTAGATCATCCAGGCTAGATCAAGTTCCTCTCCGGGTTCCCACAGAACCTCATTCCTTTCCTTCACAGCACATACTGCCATGTGATATTATACAAATATCAGATTATTTGATGAATGCCTATTTTCCCCACTAGACTGAAAGCTTCAAGACAGTAATCTGTATCTGTTTTTGCTTACCACTATATTCCCAGTACTTCAACACACTGCTGGGCATATAGGAAGTGCTTAATAAATATTTACTAAAAATATGTACTAAAGGGATTAATAAAATCAGACATTTACAGATAGACATGATAATCCTACCTATATTTCTTTTTTTTCTTTTTTTTTTTTTTGAGATGGAGTCTTGCTCTTTCACCCAGGCCGGACTGCAGTGGCGTTATCTCGGCTCACTGCAAACTCCGCCTCCCGGGTTCACGCCACTCTCCTGCCTCAGCCTCCTGAGTAGCTGGGACTACAGGCGCCCACCACCACGCCTGGCTAATTTTTTGTATTTTTAGTAGAGACAGGGTTTCACCGTGTTAGCCAGGATGGTCTCAATCTCCTGACCTCGTGATCCACCTGCCTTGGCCTCCCAAAGTGCTGGGATTACAGGCGTGAGCCACTGCACCTGGCCTCTTATTTTTCTATTCTTGAGACAGGGTCTCACTTCCTCACCCAGGCTGGAGTGCAGTGGCGCAATCTTGGCTCACTGCAACCTCCGTCTCCCGGGTTCAAGTGATTCTCATGCCTTAGCCACCCAAGTAGCTGGGATTACAGGCATGGGTCACCATACACGGCTAATTTTTTTTTTTTTGAGACTAAGTCTCGCTCTGTCGCCCACGCTGGAGTTCAGTAGTGCGATCTTGGCTCACTGCAACCTCTGCCTCCCAAGTTCAAGTGATTCTTCTGCCTCAGCCTCCCCAGTAGCTAGGACTACAGGTGCCTGCCACCACGCCTGGCTAATTTTTGTATTTCTAGTAGAGATGGGGTTTCACCATGTTGGTCAGGCTGGTCTCAAACTCCTGAGCTCATGACTCGCCTGCCTCGGCCTTCTGAAGTGCTAGGATTACAGGCGTGAGCCACCACACCCGGCCATTTTTGTATTTTTTTAGTGGAGACAGGGTTTCGTCATGTTGGCCAGGCTGGTCTCAAACTCCTGGCCTCATGTGATCTGCCCACCTCAGCCTCCCACAGTGCTGAGATTATAGGCATGAGCCACTCACCGTGCCCGGCCAATCCTACCTATATTTTATAGAATTTTATGAAGCCTAAATATGAAAGTACTTTGCAAAATATGGTACCATTTAAAAATTATTACTAAGAAAGCTGCTTTAAATTATGATCATAAATTATGATTATGATTATTTATTTGAGACAGGATCTTGCTTTGTCACCCAGACTGGAGTGTAGTGGTGCAATCACAGCTCACTGCAGCCTTGACCTCCTGGGCTCAAGTGATCCTCCTACCTCAGCCTCCCAAGTAGCTGGAACTACAGGCATGCACCACCACACCTGGCTAATTTTTTGTATTTTTTGTAGAGACAGAGTTTCACCATGTTGCCTATCTTGAACTGCTAGGCTCAAGCAATCCCCCCACCTCAGCCTCCCAAAGTGTTAGGATTACAGTCATGAGCCACCACACCAGGCCAAATTATTTTCAAGCAAAGGAACCAATATTCTTTTCCTAAAGGGTTACCTGAAACTTTCTCCTTAAGGCCTGTGTCATCACTGGAGTCAGTCCTGTTCCTGTTTCCATATTTTCTTTATTGGTAAGAGGGGTTCCACCTGGGCTCCTGCAAAGGTATTGAAAATAACAGTAGCTGTGTTTTATGGCAACTTTTAAAATGGACTTAGAAGGCATAAAGATATGAGAGTGTATTACCTCTCTACATCGACTTTTCTAAGCAGTTTCCGCAGATCTATCTGACTTTTTCCAGGAGTGCTGATAAAACAAAGATATAAAAATTAGAACTTTGGGAGGCTGAGGCAGGTGGATCACAAGGTCAGGAGATCAAGACCATCCTGGCTAACACGGTGAAACCCCATCTCTACTAAAAATACAAAAAACTAGCCAGGCGTGGTGGCGGGCACCTGTAGTCCCAGCTACTTGGGAGGCTGAGGCAGAAGAATGGCGTGAAGCTGGGAGGCGGAGCTTGTGGTGAGCCAAGATCGCGCCACTGCACTCCAGCCTGGGCAACAGAGCAAGACTCTGCCTCAAAAAAAAAAAAAAAAAAAAAATAGAACGTGCCAGATTTTATTACTTTTTTCCCAAAGGAGAGCAATCATTTCTATAGGCAACATCCTAGAAAGTAGTTCTATGTGTTACATTAAAAAATAACAGTAGAGGCAGGGCACGGTGGCTCACGCCTGTAATCCCAGCACTTTAGGAGGCTGAGGCAGGTGGATCACGAGGTCAGGAGTTCATGACCAGCCTGGGCCCAAGATGGTGGAAACACCCCCATCCTCTACTAAAATACTAAAAATAGCTGGCAAACTATGGATGAAAATTAGCTGGGCATGGTGATGGGTGCCTGTAATCCTAGCTACGCAGGAGGCTGAGGCAGAGAATTGCTTGAACCTGGGAGGCGGAGGTTGTAGTGAGCTGAGATCGCGCCACGACTCCAGCCTGGGTGACAGAACGAGACTCCTTCTCAAAAAAAGAAAAAAAAAAATAGCAGTAGATGCCGATGGGAACATAAGGTGCTATAGCCATTCCAATACGTAATATTTCTTGACCCAGGAGTTACATGTGTAAGAATCCATCCTAGGGAAAAACTCAGCCATGTACAGAGTTGACAGGCAAGGATGTCCACTGAAGACTTACAGAAATTAAATGTCATAACCTAAGCCAGGCTCAGTGGCTCACCCCTGAAATCCAGCACTTTAGGAGGCCAAGGGGGGTGGGTCACTTGAGGTCAGGAGTTTGAGACCACCCTGGCCAACATAGTGAAACCTCGCCTCTATTAAAACATACAAAAATTAGCCAGCATTGTGGCACACGCCTGTAATCCCTGCTACTCAGGAGGTTGAAGCAGGAGAATTGCTGGAACCCAGGAGGTGGAGGTTGCTGCGAGCCGATATTGCATCACTGCACTCCAGCCTGGGTGACAGAGCGAGACTCCATCTCAAAAAATAAAAAAATACAAAAATAAATAAATAAACAGGTTGCTTTCAGAAATTATATAATATGAAAACTAGTATGTCTTGGAATCAAGCAAATATGGTATATGTGTGTATCTGTCTGTGCATAATCATATTGTAGATATAGTTTTTCCCATTCAGTATAACATGAACTCTTCCCATCTTTTTGAAAATTAACTTAAAGTGTCATTTTGACATCTTCAAAATATACAGTTTATTGTATGTAAATTTCATAGATAAAATCCTGTTTTGAGACATTTAGGTTATGATTTTTTTTTTTTTTTTTTTGAGATGGAGTCTCTCTCTGTTGTCCAGGCTGGAGTATAGTGGCACAATCACTTCTCACTGCAGCCTTGATCTCCTGGGCTCAAGTGATCCTCTTTCTTCAGTCCCAAGTTGCTGGGACTACAAGCACACACCACTGTATCAGGCTAATTTTTAATTTTAATTTAATTAATTTTTTTAGAGATGGGGTTCTCACTATGTTGCCCAGGCTGGTCTTAAACTCCTGGCCTCAAGCAATCCTCCCACTTCGGCTTCCCGAAATGGTGGGATTACAGACATAACCCACCACGCCCAGCCTAAAATTCTTTTTATCCCAAAATCTGTTATTAAATCAATGGCGTATCTTATAATAAACAGCATCTTTAAATGGGGCAATAAAGCATATGCCCAGAAAAAGACTAGAATGATAAACAGTAGTATGTTAACAGTGGCTATCTCCAATGATAGGATTATTTAGATAATTTTTGTTTTCTTTTTTAAACTTTTCTGTAGATTTCAATTTTTCTATAATGAGCATATATAACTTTTAACATTAGAAATACACACAAAAAATCTTTTTTTCCCTTTTTTTAGGCCGTTGTACAACAATATAATTCTTTTAAGGAGTAGTAGAGCATAGTACTGTGCAGTTCCTTACATTAAGACATTTGTAACTCGAGTCGATAACACTTTGGAGTTAGGTTTCAGGGTAACACGCTGCAAGTCAGAGACAGTAACTAGTGGATTCCGTGCTTTCGGCGATGGTATAAGCTTTAATTATAAAATGAGACATTATTAAAACAAGTTTTAAAATATCACTCAAAATGTAAACATGCAAAAACGGCAAATATCTGAGTGCTGAGTATGTGTAAGATATATCCACTATTCTACCCAATTTTTATTCCAAAGCTTCAAAGGATGTCTCTACCTCTTCAGACTAAGGGTTGGGAGATAAAGTTGCCTAATTAAATCATTTCCTAATATATACATTTTGTTGGGAAATCCAAAATTACTAAAACAAAAACATCAAAAACTTAACTTGAAATGAAATGACTTCTCCCTCCAGCACCCCCCACCCCAATTGTATACAAATTGAGATGAGGTCTTGCCATATTCCCCAGGCTGGTCCTGAACTCCTGGGCTCAGGTGATCCTCCCACCTTGGTCTCCCAAAGTGCTGGGATTATAGGCATGAGCCTATATTGTTAAAAGCAAAAAGAGCATGTATATGGTCAATGACATCTTACCTTCCTCCTTTCATCTAAACTCTGTGTCTTCTTTAATTTTACAGTCAGCAGATCTTTAACTGTTATCTGCATGGGTCCATCTTTTTTTAATGGTCCAGCCTTAAAATACATGGTAAGGTTAGAATTCAAATTGGAACCAGCACAACTGGTGAAATGCAAATCCAAATCTAGTTTTTAAAGACTCAGAGTTAAGAGGTAACTCTTATCTACCCTAGGAACCTGTCATATTCTTTCTACTCAACCAAGAATAATCCTATTTTTATCACCCATTGAAAAGCATTCATCAAAATGTAAGGCTTCCCCCACCCCCCAATTTTGTTTTTACAAGCTAAGGCTTTGCTAACAAATAAGAGATGGACTAGTTTCCTGCAATATTGCATCTTCCCCGGGAGTCACTATAATAAGACAAGAGGTGAAGGAGTTAATCGGGTTAAAGTGAAGTTTTGCTTGAATTACCTAGAAAGATGACTCTGTTTCCACAGAGCAAGAATGTATACAATCAGAGAGGTATAATTAGGGCAAATATAACAATAGGCTCCAGGTTTGTGTGTGTGTGTGTGTGTGTGTGTGTGTCAGGATTGGGAAGACTCTGGATTTAATTCAGCTACATTAGACCAAATTATCCATAGTGAAAATTCAGCAGATTTTAAAACAGGGTCATGCCTGTCTTAGCGATTCACAAATTGTCTGGTCCCCTTGGTAAATAAGTAACTGAAATAGAGATTGGTTCTCCAGCCTAATGATATGAAACTTTGGAATCCACTAACTCTTTGTTCTGACTTTACTCACTAAGCAATCTTCTATTCTTAATTTGGTTTCCTAGGGAGGTTTTCTTCCCTAGGAAAAAGCCATGCTGAGAAGCGAATAGGAATCTTCCACTCTACTGGGTTTCACACACATCACTTTCATTTCTCAATCCAGCTTCTAGGAATTCCTCAGGAACTGAGATTTTAAAAACACAATAATTAGGATATGGAATCAGAACAAAATATAGCCTGCCGGCCCAAGCCCTGATTAGCCTGGCCTTAAAAGGCCACTTGGCTTTACTCCTATATCACACACTCACCTAAAACATACCATTACTAGATTGTTACCTACCTGAAGCGCTTTAGCGAGGCTGGGTTTTCTGAGCAACGCAGGTGCTAGTGGTGGTGGTGGAGGAGGTGGCAGAGGTGGAGGAGGAGGAGGAGAAGGAGGAGGAGGAAGATGGCTGGCTGGCTGTGGCAGTGGCAGTGTGGGAGGAGGCACAGCTTTGGAGTCTCCAGGGGTGATCAGAACACAGGCAGGCACATTTGTAAGTTTACCACCCATGTGACATGTTTGACCACAGCTTGGACAGGAAGAACTTTCTGAGATAGTCTGGAAGAAGACATCACATTTGGCAAATAAATAACAAGTTAATTTGATTCTTGAGGGTGAGAGTCATCAAAATAATAGCTACCATGTATTGAATGCTTTCTCAGTGTGCCATGTGCTTCATGATATTTTCTCATTTATAATCATAAGTTTCTTCATTTCATTCATTCATTCATTTTATTTTGTATGTGCTATATGCCAGGCACTATAGGTACAATGTGAGCCCTGTGTGTCACCTCATGGAGCTGACAGTCCGGTGACGGAAGACAGACATTAAACATGCACAGAAGGTTGGGAATGGTGGTGCACACCTGTAATCCCAGCACTTTGGAAGGCTGAATCCAGCAAATTGCTTGAGCCCAGGAGTTCGAGACCAGCCTGGACAACATAGTGAGATCTTATCTCAAACAAACATGCACAAACACACTCAAAACAAAACAATACTTCAATAAGAGCAATGAAGTGTGCTATGAGCATGAACAGCTGGACGCTTGGGAAGTGATATTTAGCCATGATCTCAAGAATAAATTGAGACTTAGCAGATGAAGGGAGATAAAGACTAGCGGAAGAGTTCCTTGCAGAGGAAAAAAATACTTAATACAGCCAAGAATATAGTACATTCAAGAAACTGATAAAGGCCAAGGATCTGGAACATGACTACTGTGGACTGAATTGTGTCCCAGAATTCATACGTTGAGATCTTAACATCCAGAACCTCCGAATGTGACTATATTTGGAGATAGGGTCTTTAAAGAGGTGATTAAGTTAAAATGAGGCTGTTAGGGTGGGTCCTAATCCATTCTAACTGGTGTTCTTACAGTAAGAGGAAATTGGACATGCAGAGAGACATCACGAATGTACTTACACAGAGGAAAGACTGTGTGAAGACACAGAGCAAAGACAGCCATCTACAAGCCCAAGAGGGAGCCTCAGAAGAAACTAACCAAGAAGCCACAGACTTCTTGCTTCCAGACTGTGAGAAAGTGAATTTCTGTTGTATAAGCCACCCAGCCTGTGGTATTTTGTTATGGCAGCTCTAGCAAACAAACACAATGACCCTATGCAGTAAAACGGTGTATTAATTTCCCGTGCCTGCTGTAACAAATTATCCCAAACTTGGTGGCTGAAAACAATTGAAGTTTATTTTCTCACAGTGCTAGAGGCGAAAAGTCTGACATCAAGGTGTCGTAGGAGCTTCACTGCCTCCCATGCCTCTGGGGAAGAATTGGTTCCTTGCCTCTTTTGGCTTCTAGTAGCTGTCAGCACTCCTTGGTTTCTGGCTGCATCACTCCAATCTCTATCTCTGTGGTCACATTGCTTCTCTTCTCTGTATGCATTCTCTGTGTGTATCTCTCATAAGGGCACTTGTCCTGGGACTTAGGGTCCACCTAGATAATCCAGGAAGATCTCCTCTTCTCAAAATCCTTACCCTAATTACATTTGTAAAGGCCTTTGTCCAAATAAGGCTGTATTTTACAGGTTCTGGGGATTAGGACTTGAATATACCTTTTGGAGGCTGCCATGCATTCAGTACCCCACAAATGGTATCATCCTAAATTTATAGATGAGGAAACTGAGGCCCAGAGGAGTTAAATGACTTGCCTTTTTCTCCTTTGGCTAATTCATCCTGAGGCACAAATTCTGGGAGCAGGGATCGAATTCCAGAAGCTTCTCTCCAGACCAACGAGCACAATGTTGAGACATAGGGGCCTTGCTTGGGGGAGTTTGGAGTGGATATTTTCCTGCATATATCAGTCAGGAAAATAGAAACCACTCTGGATATTGAAAAGAGGGGTAATGTAATACAGGCACTTGGTTACATTTATAACGGAAGAGCTGAGAGGCCCACTGGGTAATGTGAGGCAATCTAGAGATTAGCAACAGCAGGAAGGCATGAACATCCTGAGGCTGGAGAAACAAAAGGTGGAGGCGGTGTATCCAGAGGTCTGGAGGTAGGTTTACCCAGAGAATCAAGAAACATTGGCTGGGTGCGATGGCTCACGTCTATAATCCCAGCACCTTGGGAGGCCGAGGCAGGTGGATCACCTGAGGTCAGGAGTTTGAGACCAGCCTAGACAACAGAGTGAAACCTCGTCTCTACTAAAAACACAAAAATTAGCCAGGTGTGGTGGCGGGCACCTGTAATCCCAGCTACTTGGGAGGCTGAGGCAGAAGAATCGCTTGAATCCGGGAGGTGGAGGTTGCAGTGAGCCGAGATTGCACCACTGCACTCCAGCCTGGGTGACAGAGTGAACTTCTGTCTCAAAAAAAAAAAAAAGAAGAAGAAGAAGAAACATGGAGTATTTATCCAGTGGGAGATGGGGCCAGGAAGGCAACAACTACCATTGCTGGAGAAATCATGCAGTAAAGAGAAGGAGAAGAAACTCCTTGTCTTCTCTCTCCCTCTACTCTCTCATCAGTGTCTCGCAATAGGCCATCATAACCAGGAACCAGGTGACCTGGAGCTTGAGGAATGTATCCTGTAGGAGCCAGCCCTCCCAGCAATACAGAGCAGAGTTTCTGAAGTGGGGCAAACAGGCCCAGGGACTAGCCCTCACCTGTAGCCATTCCTCCTTCTGGTAAAAGCACCTGGGTTTCCCTTCACTCCCTCAGTCCACGTGATCTGGTCAGGATACTCACTCAAGGACTAGACACATAACCCAGGCCAAGTTCTCTTGGCTGAGATTGTTCTGTTATGAGAATAAGAATCTAAGGCTGCTAGCAGCCATGTTGCTAGTGCAAGGGGAGAGTCTGTCTGAGAAATAAACTTACTCTAAAGAAGGCAGAACTGAAAGATGAGACAGAGCGAGGATGCTGACAATATCATTTGAGCCTCTGAATCCAGCCATACCCTCGACTTACTGGTTTTATGGGCTTAAGCCGGGTTGCATTGTGTTTTTGTCACTTGTGGCTAAAAATAATTTTGACTGATACAGCCTTCTAGGCGCTTTCTTAGTGAAGGAAATAACATAAGCTTCATTCTTAATTCTTTTTTCTTTTTTTTTTTTTTTGAGATGGAGTCTTCCTGTGTCGCCCAGGCTGGAGGGCTGGAGTGCAGTGGCACGATCTTGGCTCACTGCAACCTCCACCTTTCTCGGTTCTAGTGATTCTCCTGCCTCAGCCTCCCGAGTATCTGGGATTACAGGTGTGCGACAC
The DNA here is from genome assembly GCF_006542625.1 of Nomascus leucogenys. Classification (NCBI taxonomy): domain Eukaryota; kingdom Metazoa; phylum Chordata; class Mammalia; order Primates; family Hylobatidae; genus Nomascus; species Nomascus leucogenys. Next base: position 8,672,782 of record NC_044394.1, on the reverse strand, counting down.
CACGCCCAGCTAATTTTTTTGTACTTTTAGTAGGGACGAGGTTTCACCATGTTGGCCAGGATAGTCTCGATCTCCTGACCTTGGGATCTGCCCACCTCGGCCTCCCAAAGTGCTGGGATTACAGGCGTGAGCCACCGTGCCTGGCCCATTCTTAGTTCTATATCATCATCCTCTCTGGTACATTGGGATTAGTGATTTGGGGTTAAAATATAAGAAGAGCTGAAATAGGAGAAAAGTCATGAAAGGTAGAGTGTGTACACTAGAGGTGAAGGAGAGAAGGGAAGGTTTATAGAATTATTTCACACATACACACACATTCATTCTAGACTTTTTAAATTAAAAGAAAACTTTTTTTTTTAGAGATAGGGTCTCACTATGTTGCCCAGGCTAGAATGCAGTAGGCTGGAGTGTCCTGAGGCTCAAGGAATCCTCCCACCTCAGTCCCCCGAGAAACTGGGACTATAGGTGTGTATGCCACACCCAATTAAAAAATTTAATTTTTAAGGTCTGTTTGAATACTGCCTTGTCACCCACAGCAAACTTCTCTGACAAAGTTACAAAATTATGGGAATTCAAAAAAGTAATGAATTTACTTCTAGAACCAAAATCTCTACTGGTCAATTAGTTTTATGTTTAATTTAATTTTTTTGCTATTTATTTTTGGAGTCCCACCTAGTCTCAATAATTTTATTTAGGCCTGGTGTGGTGGCTCATGTCTAGAATCCCAGCACTTTGGGAGGCCGAGGCAGGCAGATCACTTGAGGTCAGGAGTTCAAGACCAGCCTGGGCAACATGGTGAACTCCTGTGTCTACTAAAAATACAAAAATTAGCCGGGCGTGGTGGCGGGCACCTGTAGTCCCAGCTACTTGGGAGGTTGAGGCAGAAGAACTGCTTGAACCCAGAAGGCGGAGGTTGCAGTGAGCTGAGATCATGCCACTACACTTTAGCCTGGGCCGACAGAGTGATACTTTGTCTCAAACAAACAAACAAAAATTATTCTATTTGTTTTTTGTCTCAAATAATATTTTTTGAGACAGAGTCTCGCTTTGTCACCCAGATTGGAGTGCAGTGGCACGATCACAGCTCACTGCAACCTCCACCTCCTGGGTTCAAATGATTCTCCTGCCTCAGCCTCCTGAGTAGCTGGTACTATGGGCACAAGCCACCATGCCTGGCTAATTTTTGTGTTTTTAGTAGAGAGGGGGTTTCATCATGTTGGCCAGGATGGTCTCAAACTCCTGACCTCAAGTGATCCAACCACCTTGGCCTCCCAAAGTTATACATTTTAATAATACACGGGAACATCCTATAAACCCTGTTCTGAATATACCTTTACACTTAATTTAATAGTGTATTATTATTATTATTATTATTACTGTTTTTGAGACACAGTCATGCACTGTTGCCCAGGCTGGAGTGCTGTGGCGCAATCTCAGCTAACTGCAACCTCTGTCTCCCAGGTTCCAGTGATTCTCCTGCTTCAGCCTCTGGAGTAGCTGGGATTACAGGAGCGTGTCACCACACCAGGCTAATTTTTTGTATTTTTAGTAGAGATGCGGTTTTGCCATGTTGGCCAGGCTGGTCTCAAACCCCTGGCCTCAAGTGATCCGTCCACTTTGGCCTCACAAAGTTTTGGGATTACAGGCGTGAGCCACCACACCTGGCCATTAGTGTATTCTTTAAAAAAAGTTTTCCTGGGGGAAGGGGACTGATGGTGTATTCTTGAGATCATACCTCATTAGTACATACAGAACTACCTCATTCTTCTTAACAGCTACATAGTATTCCATTGAATGAATGGATTATAATGTATTCAATTAATCCCATATTCTTTGACACTTAGTTTTGTTTGTAAGTTCTCGCTATTTTTCAAATCACACTGCAATAAATAACTTTGTACATATGTACAAAATTTGGTTGCATCAAAAGACATAGATTTTAAAAATTTTTATAGATGTTAATTAATTATAGCCCACAGCGGTTTTATCAATTTAGGCCATTCTCAATAACAAGAGAGCACCTGTTTTTCCAAAACTTTTGGTCTTTGATTTGTTTGTTCTGTCAATCTGATAGGCTAAAGGCATTACTCATTGAAGTTTATTTTGCATTTCTGTTTTTCGTGTGTGGCAGAGACTACTAATTGCCTCCCAATATACATTTTTGCCTTCTTTAGTAATAGGAAACCTGACTTTTAGCTGGACACACTGTAATCCAGATGACAGATTACATTCCTCAGGTTCCCTAGTGGCTAGGTATAATTACATGACTGTGTTTTAGCGAAATGAGATATAAGTAAAAGTTCTGTAAATGAGTTTGGGAAGTCGCCTTAATGGGGGTAGTAGATAACTTTCCTCTTTTTTTTTTTTTTTTGAGATGGAGTCTCGCTCTGTTGCCCAGGCTGGAGTGCAGTGGCACGATCTCGGCTCACTGCAAGCTCCGCCTCCTGGGTTCATGCCATTCTCCTCCCTCAGCCTCTCCCAGTAGCTGGGACTACAGGCGCCCGCCACCATGCCCGGCTAATTTTTTGTATTTTTAGTAGAGACGGGGTTTCACCGTGGTCTCGATCTCCTGACCTCGTGATCCGCCCGCCTCGGCCTCCCAAAGTGCTGGGATTACAAGCGTGAGCCACCATGCCCGGCCAACTTTCCTCTTTCTTCCTGCTGCCTAAAATAAAGACACTTTGTTTATGCAAATATTCTTTGAGGCTTTATCACTGGTACCACAACTAGTCCTGATACACTTTTTTTTTTGAAATGGAGTCTCATTCTGTCACCCTGGCTGGAGTGCAGTGGAGTGGTCTCAGCTCACTGCAACCTCCGCCTCCCAGGTTCAAGTGATTCTCCTGCCTCAGCCTCCTGAGTAGCTGGGATTACTGGTGCCCGCCATCACACCTGGCTAACTTTTGTATTTTTAGTAGAGACAGGGTTTCACCATGTTGGCCAGGCTGGTCTCAAATTCCTGACCTCAAGTGATCTGCCCACCTCGGCCTCCCAAAGTGCTGGGATTACAAGTGTGAGCCACTGCGCCCAGCCCTGATTCACTCTTGAGATGGAGTCTTGCTCTGTTGCCCAGGCTGGAGTGCAGTGGTGCAATCTCAGCTCACTGCAACCTCTGCCTCCCAGGTTCAAGCAATTCACCTGCCTCAGCCCTCCGAGTAGCTAGGATTACAGGCATGCACTACCAAGCCCAGCTAATTTTTGTATTTTAGTAGAGAGGGGGTTTCACATTGGCTAGGCTAGTCTTGAACTCCAGACCTCAAGTGATTCACCGTTCTCAGTCTTCCAAAGTGGTGGCATTACAGGGGTAAGCCACCGCGCCCGGCCCCTGATTCACTCTTTTTTTTTTTTTTTTTTTTTTTTGAGACAGAGTTTCACTCTTGTTGCTGTGGAGTGCAATGGTGCAATCTCAGCTCATTGCTACCTCCACCTCCCAGGTTCAAGCGATTCTGCTGCCTCAGCTTCCTGAGTAGCTGGGATTACAGGCACCCGCCACCACACTCCGCTAATTTTTTGTATTTTTTAGTAGAGACGGGGTTTCACTATGTTGGCCAGGCTGGTCTCGAACTCCTGACCTCAGGCGATCCACCTGCCTCAGCCTCCTAAAGTGCTGGGATTACAGGCATGAGCCACCGCACCCGGCTTGATTCACTCTTAAGTGAAGTTGAGCACCTACTCATGTATTTATTTATTTTATTTTTATTTTTATTTTATTTTATTTTTGAGACAGAGTCTAGCTCTGTCACCCAGGCTGGAGTGCAGCGGCACGATCTCGGCTCACAGCAGTCTCCACTTTCCGGGTTCAAGTGATTCTCCTGATCTCAGATGATCTGTCTGTTTTGGTCTCCCAAACTGCTGGGATTATAGGCATGAGTCACTGTGCCAGGCCCCACTCATGTATTTAAGAACCATTTGTATTCCTTTTCTTTCTGCCCAGGATGGCCTCAAACTTCTGTGCTCAAGTGTTTCTACCATCTCAGTTTCTTGAGTAGCTGGGATTATAAGTGTGTACCGCTGTACCTGGCTTGTATTCCTGTATTTAGGTGAATGCTGTGTTCATATTATTTCCTCATTTTACTGCTAAGTTGTTGGTCTTTTTTGTATTGATTTGTGGTGGTTCTTTATATATTCAATAATTAATCCTTTTCCTGATATTTGAGCAAATATTTTTGCATCTTATTTTGCTGTGCATAAATTTATTTTTATGTCGGACTAGTTATTTTAAAATGTACAAACAAGCCAGGTGCCATGGCTCACGCCTGCAATCCCAACACTTTGGGAGGCTGAGGTAGGAGGATCACTTGAGGCCAGGAGTTTGAGACCAGCCTGGGCAACAAAGTGAGACCCCCATCCCTACAAAAAATTAAAAAATTCACCGGGCAGGTGGCACACACCTCTGGTCCCAGCTACAAGGGAGGCTGAGGCAGGAGGATCCCTTGAGCCAGGAGGTCAAGGTTGCAGTGAGCCATGATCATGCCACTGCACTCTAGCCTGGGTGACAGAGTGAGACCCTGTCTATAAAAAAAAAAAAAAAAATTTACAAACAGCAGGCAAAATTTTTTTCAGATCTGCTTTAATACTGACAATATTGAATTTTACCTGAGCTCTGTGATTCTGGAAAATAAGGATGGCCAAAAAATCTCCCCATCCTAGGTGGGTGCAATAGTGTGCAAGCCTGTAGTCCCAGCTACTAAGAGAGGCTGAGGTAGGAGGATCACTTGAGCCCAGGAGTTAGGAGTTGGAGTCTAGCCTGGGCAACATAGTGAGATCCCATCTTTAGAAACAAACAAACAAACAAAAATCTCCCTACAGTTTTATGTCCAGGAAATAATTTATTATTTTGGAAGTAATGTGGAACCAACTTTTTCCACATCAGTTAGGTAAGCTTTATGGATGGCTCCCTTGTTTATCTGATAAAGCCAGACACAGACCCTCCAAATTCCCATTCTTTGTCTCATAAGTGATTAGCTGAACTGTTCACTGCCACTGACCAATCTGGACAAAATATCTACTAACTTGACCAAACTTTAGTCAGGATTTAGCCCTCCCCATAGGCCCTAGAACCTTGACCTATTCTTGGGCTTAAGCAAGCATTGGTATGCTGAACAACCTTCAGGAAAAGATGTTCCCTGATCCAATCAGCTATCTGATCAGATTATCCCAACTCTTCATCTTACTTCCCTATAACCCGGTTTGTTCTACACTTTTTATTCCTTGCTAACAAAGAAAACTTTTTCGCTTAATGTTTGAGATATAAATCTTATGACTTGAGCATTTTCCCTATTGCAATAGTCTTTTCAAATAAAGTGTCTCCTTACCTAATTCCAGATTTGCTTTTCATTTGACAATACCAACCTTTAGTGCTTCCTGGAGCTTGCATAATTTACTTTCCAAAATGCAAAACTGTTGTTTTAGACTGTAAAGTTCTCGGTGGCAGATACGAGATGGAAACATGGTGTCTTTCAATACTTCTAAACTCTGAAAGTAATAATAAACAATTCTGAGTCCTATGAGTAACATGATAAGGACAAGAAAACACGAACCAGAAAGTGACTTGATGTATGTTTTATAGAAGCAAAGGCAGACATGACTCAATAATTTCATCTTATCTGAGTTTAGCTTGAGGGTTGGACTGACTTGAGCACGTATGTATATAAACACCAAGTGTGTAGAAAAACCATAGTGCTGAAAACAGGGATGTCACATCCATACCTGGGTTATGCAGTTCTGGCACCAGCTGTATATAGACCATACTCTATTTGTCCAAAGTTTTATTGCATCTCTGATGTTAGGAAATTTGAAGTTCCAGGATGATCTTAGCCAGCTTCTGCTTTGAGATATATCTATTGAAGAAACAACGACTCTGTAGGAAAAACAAAATGAAACAAATAAAAAACCCCTAAGTCAGAATAATAGCCTTGGCCTGGCGTGGTGGCTCCTGCCTCTACTCGTAGCACTTTGGGAGGCTGAGGTGAGGAGAATGCTTGAGACCAGGAGTTCAAGACTAGCCTCAGCAACATGGCAAAATCCTGTCCCTACCAAAAAAGATACAAAACTTAACCAAGCATGGTGGTGTGCCAGAAGAGAGAGGAATATGCAAACCAGGCTTGAAGATGGGTTAAATCAGAGCTTTTCATTCCACAAAAGAGAAATTTTAATGGGGTCAGAACATTGATCTTCTAATATTTGAAAGCCTGTTAACTAGGAGAGAGATAGCAAACTGTTTTGTCGTAGGAGGACCCACCCAGCTCTGACAGTTTAAAGCGTCATGAATGCAAATTTAAACTCCAGAAAAGAAGAGCTTCCTAACAACCGGACTTCCACAGCAATGGGATCTGCTTCCTCGTTCAGTTTGTGCCTTTCCCATGAGCAAGAGACTCCTAGGAGAGCCGCAGCCCATTAGGAAGCCGTATGGGAACTCACTCACAGGTTCTTTGTTTATTTTTTTGAGACGGAGTTTTGCTCTTGTTGCCCAGGCTGGAGTGCAATGGTGTGATCTTGGCTCGCTGCAACCTCCGCACCCCGAGTTCAAGTGATTCTCCAGCCCCAGCTCCCGAGTAGCTGGGATTACAGGCACCCGCCACCTTGCCTGGCTAATTTTTTTTATTTTTAGTAGAGATGGGGTTTCACCATGTTGTCCAGGCTGCTCTCAAACTCCTGACCTCAAGTGATCCACCTCCTTTGGCCTCCTAAAGTGCTGGGATTACAGGTGTGAGCCACTGAGCCCGGCTGGGAACTGACAGGTTTTTTGGATGGTCTCTGAATGTCATGCAACTCTTTTTATTTTTTATCAAAAAAAATTTTTTTGACACAACGTCTTGCTGTGTTGCCCAGACTGGAGTGCGGTGGCAAGATCATAGCTCACTGCAGCTTCTAACTCCTGGGCTCAAGCGATCTTCCTGTCACATGAGTCTCCCAAGTAGTTGGAACACAGGTGTCAGCCACCACACCTGGGTAATTTGGTTTGGTTTTGTTTTTTTAGAGATGAGGTCTTGCTATGTTGCCTACAATGGTCTTGAACTGCTGGCCTCAGGCAATCTTCCTCCCTTGGCCACCCAAAATGCTGGAATTACAAGCATGAGCCACTGTGCATAGTTGAGATTTTCTGACTTAGTCTTTTTGTACATGCGATATTTTATTCATAGAATCCATAAATGGTAGGGAAATTTCTGAGTTCAGAGCAATACATATGATACAAAACTTGACATATAGACTAGAGTTTCTTAGCTGAACTGGAGGGGCTGGCCTTAGGTGATCCATGGACTCCCTGAAATTGGGGACACCATTGGAAATATATGTGAGTTCATGGGCAGTTTCCTATGATTTTCAGGCCTCAAAATGTCTCTTGGACTCAAAGATGCCTTAGGGCAGAGGACATGTGTACCCCCAGTATAGAATCTCGGACAGTGAATGTCAGTAAACATTCGGCAGAAAATCTCTGCCAAATTGAGTGCTCTGATGTGACTTTTTCATCAAGTCAATGTTCCTGGGATCTCTTGTACATGATAATCTCACACTTGTAAGGTTTCATAGTTTCTGCTTACCCTAGTTTTCTTTCCCACCCTGTTCCCTCTCCCACCAGACTGGACTCTGAAATGGGCATGTACAGAGAAGAGGAGACCCCAAAATGCTTCAGGCTTTGAGTGGAGAGGACACAGCCTCTGCTGGGACAGGGAACAGATGGAATGTGGAGACCCTGAAGATGCTTTTGGACAGTGGTCTCAGGTTGGGACAGTGGCAGGAGATACCATTCACCCAGGATCTCCAGGACAAGAGATCAACCTGGCAGTTACATGTGTTTTTCTTCAAACTGGTTGCCAGGTTGTAATGACCAATGACATCAGAGATTCCAACCTTCCTGATTGGAAGGACTGGACTTCAAGGGCGCCTGGGAGCTCAGGTGGACAACAGCATCTTCTCAGAGCTGTTCTCCACTCCTGACTTCTCTCAGCCTCGAGAACTGATAACACACCTTCTGGGTCCCAGCAGAGTCCAGAAGAAGGCCTTAGACAGAACAGAGACTCAGTTCCGTGGGTTGGGACAGATTTTGGGAAAGATCATGACCAGCCGTCAAGTGCACCCCCAGGATGAGGAGCAGAGACCCTGGCCGAACACCTCAGGGTACCCCCTCAAGGAGGTGGTGGATGATGAAGTGTCGGGACCATCAGGTGAGGGGACTGGAGGAAGAAGAGGTGGGATAGGATTGACTAAGGTGAAGGAAGGGGGCCAGGCGCAGTGGCTCACACCTGTAACCCCTACACTTTGGGAGGCTGAGGCGGGCGGATCACCTGAGGTCAGGAGTTCAAGACGAGCCTGGCCAACATGGTGAAACCCCATCTCTACTAAAAGTACAAAAATTAGCCAAGTGGTAGTGGTGTGGCGCCTGTAATCCCAGCTATTTGGGAAGCTGAGACAGGAGAATAGCTGGGAGGAAGAGGTTGCAGTGAGTCAAGATTGCGCTACTGCACTCCAGTCTGGGTGAGAGAGTGAGATGCTGAATCGAAAAAAAAAAAAAAAAAGGAGGGTCAGAGGTCAGGAAGGAGAACCTGAGGAGGGTGTGTGGGAAGAATGGAGAAAGTCAGGCCAGGTGCAGTGGCTCACACCTGTAATCCCAGCACTTTGGGAGGCCAAGGCAGGCGGATCACCAGGAGTTTGAGACCAGCCTGGCCAACATGGTGAAAACCCGTCTCAACTAAAAGTACAAAATTGAGCTGGGCATTATGGCAGACACCTGTAATCCCAGCTACCTGAGAGGCTGAGGCAGGATAATAACTGGAATCCAGGAGATAGATGTTGCAGTGAGCTGAGATTGCACCACTACACTCCAGCCTGGGCGACAAAGCAAGATTCTGTCTCAAAACAAACAAACAAAAAAAACAACAAACAAAAAAGGAGGGACTCAGAGAGCCAGGGACCAGGGAAGGACATGAGGAAGTGTTCTGAGGTCAGAGACACGGAAGAATGGGAGATCACACCACTACACTCCAGCCTGGGAGACAAAGCAAGACTCCGTCAAAAAAAAAAGGAGAGGCTCAGAGAACTAGAGATGAGGGAAGGAAATGAGGAAGTGTTCTGAGGACAGAGAGATGGAAGAATGGGGAGGGGAAGGAGCGGCTTGTGGGGTTCAGCAAAGGAGAAAGACAGAAAGATGGCTTGGAGAAGCCAGCAGTCCGCGAGGCTGGGGAGGATGGAGAGTGGTCTGGCATTTTGGGTCGGGCTTTAAGGGGATCAACTGCAGAAGCATTACACAGTGGCCTGGTTTCTTTACTCAGCCCCTGGGGTAGATCCCAGCCCCCCGCGTAGGTCCCTTTGCTGGAAAAGAAAGAGGGAGTGGTCGGACGAATCTGAGGAGTCAGAGGAGGAGCCAGAGAAGGAGCTTGCCCCTAAGCCTGAGGAGACCTGGGTGGCGAAGATGCTGTGTGGGCTCAAGATGAAGCTGAAGCGACAACGAGTGTCACCCGTGCTCCCTGAGCACCACGAGACTTTCAACAGGCTGCTTGGTAGGAGGACACCCCAGAGTGCACCTCCAATCCTGTTCTTCTAAAAAAGAGGAAACTTCCAATAACCACACTTTTCCAATGGGAAAAATATGCCCAGTGGGTGAGCTCTCCATGCGGGAGGACTCAGAAGTGATCACCCATGAGGGACGCTTAGGAGATGATAGAAGATAAGGATTAGGTTGGCGCTTGGGATAAGAAAGCTTGGTTTTGGGCCAAGTGTGGTGGCTCACGTCTGAGATCCCAGCATGTTAGGAGGCTGAGGCAAGAGGATTGCTTGAATTCAGGACTTTGAGGCTGCAGTGAGCTATGATGGCACCACTGCACTCCAGCCTGGGTGACAGAGCAAAACTCTGTCTCAAAAGAAAAAGCATGGTAGCTCAAACCTGTAATTCCAGCACTTTGGGAGGCCAAGGCAGGTCAGGAGTTAGAGACCAGCCTGACCAGCATAGTAAAATCTGATCTCTACTAAAAATACAAAAATTAGCCAGGTGTGGTAGCACACGCCTGTAATCCCAGCTACTCAGGGGACTGAGACAGGAGAATCACTTGAACTCGGGAGGCTGAGGTTGCAGTGAGCTGAGATTGTGCCACTGCATTCCAGCCTGGCCCACAGAGCGAGACTCCATCTCAATAAATAAATAAATAAATAAATAAACAAACAAACAAAATAATAAATAAATAAAACACAATAAAAAATCAAAGAAAGTGGCTTCAGCTGTGCCCTCTGAAACTTAACGTCCTCTTGCTGACTTTTCTAAACCTAAGTGTCTCCATCCATACAGGGGGATACCTCGGCCATGGTCACACCCTCATGTGATTGTCTCATGAGGAAATGATGGGAATTCCTTTATGACTCTGCAGTGGTCCCTCTGTGTCTGCTGAGAGGGCATTCTGGCTTATTGCCAGCTCTACATCCTGTAGATTCTCACACCCAGGGCTTCCTTCAGCCTCTTCTCAGGGGAGTCTCAGAGCGGGAGCCTCTCTCCCTTGCCCAGTGAAAGTCATTCTCCCCTCTCCCATCCACCTCACCTGTGGCAGCAATCCTGAGACTTCCCCCTGGGAGGCACACTTCTCCTTGCTGCCCTGCTGCTCCCACGGAAACCCTGTCCTGCTTCTCAAGCTGACATCTGCTCTCTAATCACAGAGGATACTGTCGTTAAAAGATTCCTCGCCTCAGGCCGGGCGCGGTGGCTCACGCTTGTAATCCCAGCACTTCGGGAGGCCAAGGCGGGCGGATCACGAGGTCAGGAGATCGAGACCGCGGTGAAACCCTGTCTCTACTAAAAATACAAAAAATTAGCCAGGCGTGGTGACGGGCGCCTGTAGTCCCAGCTACTCAGAGAGGCTGAGGCAGGAGAATGGCGTGAACCCGGGAGGCGGAGCTTGCAATGAGCCCAGATTGCGCCACTGCACTCCAGCCTGGGCGACAGAGCAAGACTCCGTCTCAAAAAAAAAAAAAAAAAAAAAGATTCCTCGCCTGGGACAAAGATTTGAGGATGTCGGACAAGGTAAGGTTGTTCTCCACGGAACTGTGTTCCTGCTTCAATGCACTGCCATGGGGAGGGCGCAGCTTCTAAACCCACAGTTCCTCTCTTCTCTCCCTCCAGCACTTTCCACCAGATGCTCCCACAGTCTTTTTCTTTTCTTTTTGTGAGACAGTCTCGCTCTGTTGCCCAGGCTGGAGGGCAGTGTCTCAACCTTGGCTCACTGCAGCCAAAGCCTCCTGGGTTCAAGGCATTCTCCTGTCTCAGCCTCCCAAGCAGCTGGGATTACAGGCGTGCACCACCATGGCTGGCCAATTTTTGTGTTTTTAGTAGAGATGGGGTTTTGCCATGTTGACCTGGCTGGTCTTGAACACCTGACCTCAGGTGTTCCACTCGCCTTGGCCTCCCAAAATGCTGGGATTGCAGCTTTGAGCCACTGTGCCCCTCCAGCTCCCACAGTCTTGAGTCTTGGTGCCCACCTTTTTTTTTTTTTTGAGACAGTATCTAGCTATGTTCCACAGGATGGAGTGCAGTGGCATGATCACAGCTCACCACAGCCTCTAATTCCTAGGCTCTTGCAATCCTGCCTCAGCCTCCTGAGTAGTTGGGAGTACAGGCACATGCCATCATGCTCGAATAATTTTTATACAAACGGTCTTGCTATGTTGCCCAGGTTGTTCTAGAACTGTTAGGCTCACTTGATCCCCCTGTCTCAGCCTCTCAAACTTCTGGGATCACAGGCTTGAGCTGCCACTCTCGGCTATTCTTGGTCTTTTTATGATTTGTCAGCATCTCCCTCAGGACTCTGCTGGTCTCTTGCCGAGTGAATGAGTGGCCCCTGCCTCTCGTATGGGTCGTTTAGGATCTGAGCCCTGGGCCGCAGTCAGGCCGCAGCCCTGAAGCTCCTGGCCCCTCTACTGTCAGTTCTTTGGGACAGTTCTCTGCCTGGCACACAAAAGACCCTCCTGACACCAGCTGACCTAGACACACCCCTTCAAAGATCCCATCGGAGCCCACCATCCTGGGAGCATCACCAACATCCCTTCCTCCGGCTTCTCGGATTTGCATCCAACCTTCGAATACCCCCCCACCCCACAATTTACACATGAGCACAGTCACCCCAACACTCAAGTCCCTTCTCTGATGGGCAACCCCTCCCCAGACCCCCATTCCACTATCTCTATGATCTTCCTCTCCCAAGATGTGACCTCTCCCTCTCTGTGTTCCTTTCTCTCCATCTGTATCTCCTGGCTATGGTCATAGCGTACTTTTAGCCGCGCTGGCCTCTTCTCCCAGCAATACCAACGCATTCATTTCTTCCTGGCTCTGTGAGTGGTTTGCTTCCTTCTATCTGTCAATATCCAATGCCCTGGGACAGTGGAGGAAGTGGGATTCCAGCCTTTCACTTATTCTTTCACCTATTTGTCCTCTTTACTCTGTGTACAAAAAAGAGAGGATTATACTTTCTTGCTTTTAGACTGTTGTTTCTAAAAAGAAACTCAGGCTGGGCGTGGTGGCTCACGCCTGTAATCTCAGCACTTTGGGAGGCCGAGGCAAGTGGATCACTTGAGGTCAGGAGTTTGAGACCAGCCTGGCTAACATGGCAAAACCCCGTCTCTACTAAAAATAGAAAAATTAGCCAGGCATGGTGGTGTGCACCTGTAATCCAAACTACTTGGGAGGCTGAGGCAAGAGAACTCGTTGAACCCAGGAGGTGGGGGTTGCAGTAAGCTAAGATTGAGCCACTGCATTCCAGCCTGGGCAACAGAGCGAGACTTTTTCTCAAGAACAAACAAACAAACAAACAAACAAACAAAACAAGCCAAAAGAACAAATTCCAATGCCAGTATACAAATAAAAGAATAAAACAAAAGGAACCATAAACCGCTCCTAAGGGGAGAAGAAAAGGAGCAAAGGAGCGGACACGATGCTTCCCCCAGCAAGCAGGCATTTCTGGTTCTTCTCTCTCCTTCCCACATCAACCACAAATGCCATCGACCTCCTCTGGGTTCCCATGACAGAGGCCACAGTTCAGGTCCCCCTTGCATCACTCGAATCCACTGTCAAATGCTCCCCTCTGGGGCCTCCTGGAGTCTCTCCCCAAGCCTGGGGGCTTCCTAGTGCAGCCTGAGCATCTTTCCAAAGCACAACACCCTCACTGCCCACCTGAACAACTTCCTTAACTGATGTCTTTCTAAATTGAGGCCAGGGTCCACAGTGCAAATTCCACCCTCTCTATAATCTCTACAACCAAACTGGCTTGCCATCTTGGTGTTTCCTGGCGTGGCTTCACCGCTCTTTTCAAATGCCCTCCATTCGACTTTGTGTTTGTGTTTTCTGTCTGGGTGTCCCGCACACATGTGGTTCTGAAGGGAAGACCCATTCTTTAAAGTCAGTTCACCGTTCACCCCACAGCCTCTGTGATGCCTTCCCTCATCTTCCAACTTTTGCATGCTCGTAGACACTGGGATTAGGTCATCTGCCCTGATTACTCCCAGTCCCATTAGACAAGATGCCTGTAGAAGGCAGGGTCTTGGCAAAATATCAATGTATTCAATTTCTTTTATTTTTTTGAGACAGACTTGCCCTGTCCCCCAAGCTGGAGTGCAGTGGTGAGATCATAGCTCACTGCAGCCTCCATATCCTGTACTCAAGTGAATCCTCCCACCTCAGCCTCTGGATTAGCTTTGAATACAGGGCTGTGCCACCATACCTGGACAGTTAATTAATTAATTAATTAATTGAGACAGAGTCTTGTTCTGCCTCTTAGGCTGGAATGGAGTGGCCCAATCTCGGTTCACTGCAACCTCCTCCTCCTGGGTTCATGTAATTCTTGTGCCTCAGCCTCTTGAGTAGCTAGGACTAATGGGTGTGCCACCACACCAGGCTGATTTTGTATTTTTAGTAGGCATGGGGCTTGTCTCGAACTCCTGGCCTCAAGCGATCCACCTGCTTCAGCCTCCCAAATTGCTGGGATTACAGGCACGAGCCACCACGTCCAGCGTGTTTTTTACATCTTTTATAGAGATGAGGCTCTTGCTATGTTGCCCAGGCTCATCTCAAACTCCTGGCCTCAAATGATCCTCCTGCTTCGGCCTCCCAATGTGCTGGGATTCCAGGCATAAGCCACCACTCTCGGCCACCAGTTGGGTTTTTGTCTTCATCCTGAAGGAGTGGGAGATGCCCTTCAGCAGGTCTCTGACCATCAGGGCCCTCCTGAGGAAGGCATGGCTCTGCAGGGTGGGTGCCAGTCCTGAGCTGAGGATGGTCCCCTGCCCTCCTCTCTGGGAAGCTGACCTCAGACAGAGGTCTCTCCTGGTGGTGCCCCTGAGCAGCAACCTGATTTCTGTCCCCAGCTACCTGGCCAATGACATGGAGGAGGACAACGAGGCCTCCAAACGAAACATCTTCTACTTCCTGTACAGGAAGAACCGCTCCCAGATACCCTTGTTCCATAAGCTTCGGTTCCAGTTCTTCCGTTCCATGAGCTGGAGGGCTTGGGTTTCCCTGGAGGAGTTGGAGGAGGTAGGTGGGGTGTGGGGACGTGGAGGAGGTGGGGAAGAATCGGGTGGGCTGGAGGCTGGATGAGGGGAGGGAGGGGTATCCTGGGGAGTCCCCATCTTCTTAAGGGGCGTTTGTTTTTCCAGATCCAGGCTTATGACCCAGAGCATTGGGTGTGGGCACGAGATCGTGCTCCCTTTCCTAGAGCTCCAGGGACCGTGGAGGCCTGAGGTCATCGGCCGGAGGGAAGGTACATCTGCGTTCTCTGGGGTAAAGGTAGAATATTGGGGTCTATTTTGGAAATCTGAAGAACCCAATTGCTTGATCCAGCTTCGAGCCTGGGCAACATGGCGAGATTCCCTCTCCACAAAAATACAAAAATTAGCCAGGCGACGTGGGAGGATCGCTAGAGCCTGGGAGGTCGGGGCTGCAGGGAGCCCTGATCCTGCCACTGCACTCCAGCCTGGGCAACAGAGTGAGACCCTGACTCAACAATAATCATAAATACTGAGTTCGGGGAGGTTCATTATGATTGACGCACTTGAGTTACCGATTTGGGTCAAGGGTTCAGTGAAGCTTTGGTTCACATCTTGCACAGCTAACCACGTTCAGCACAGAGCATGAGACTTCATCATGAGGAGGTAGGATTATGGATTAGGCTTCTGGACTCGGGGTTCGTGATGTTGTCACATTAGAAACGGATCTAGCATGTTTACAAGTTTAGCTCTTAAGTGACACAAAAGGCCCCAGTTGTGATGAAGTCCAAAGCCACATTCTTTGAGGCTGCCCTACTCCCTGGGCAGACCCACCCAAAGTCCTTGCTATGAAGCAGATCACTGGGGCTGACCTTGGGCGTATTAAGTGAGTTTTGGAGTCAGGGTCACCAAAGTGTGAGTTTCACAGTTAAACACAATGGTTCAGAAGCAGGCTATAGAATGAAGGACAGGAGATAAAATTGGATTTCTCAATTGCTCTGAACTCTAGTTAGACTTGATATGGGACGTGAACAACCTTCCTCTCTAGAGAGCTTCCTCCTTGAAGTGTGACATCCTCTTTCTCACTTCCAGAACACCGGGCCCAGGGGATTTGTGGATTTTCAGCAGGAACTTTATTCCAATGCTAATGGCAGACACCACGAAGGAGGAGAGGAGCCATTTGTGCAGGTTATTTAGAAGAACCTGGACTGTTCTAGACGGAGCTGAATAGAGTGATCACGTTGTCCTCCTAGGACCAGGGGGGTACTTCTGTGTCTGGAATTGGTGGGTTCTTGGTCTCACTGACTTCAAGAATGAAGCTGCGGACCCTCGTGGTGTTAAAATTCTTAAAGGTGGCGTGTCCGCAGTTTGTTCCTTCTGATGTTCGGATGTGTTCAGCCTTCTGGCGGGTTCGTGGTCTCGCTGGCTCAGGAGTGAAGCTGCAGACCTTCGCGGTTGAGTATTATAGCTCTTAAGGCAACGCGTCTGGAGTTGTTCGTTCCTCCTGGTGGGTTCGTGGTCTCGCTGGCTTCAGGAGTGAAGCTGCAGACCTTCGCGGTGAGTGTTACAGCTCATAAAGGCAATGTGGACCCAAAGAGTGAGCAGTAGCAAGATTTACTGCAAAGAGCGAAAGAACAAAGCTTCCACAGACCCCAGCCGGTTGCCACTGCTGCCTCAGGCAGCCTGCTTTTATTCTCTTATCTGGCCCCACCCACATCCTGCTGATTGGTCCATTTTACAGAGAGCCGATTGATCTGTTTTACAGAGAGCTGATTGGTCCATTTTGACACGGTGCTGATTGGTGCGTTTACAATCCCTGAGCTAGACACAAAAGTTCTCCATGTCCTCACTAGATTAGCTAGATACAGAGTGTCAATTGATGTATTTACAAACCCTGAGCTAGACACAGAGTGCTGATTGGTGTGTTTGCAAACCTTGAGCTAGATACAGAGTGCCGATTGGTGTACTTACAAACCTTGAGCTAGATACAGAGTGCCAACTGGTGCATTCACAATCCCTTAGCTAGACATAAAGATTCTCCAAGTCCCCACTAGACTCAGGAGCCCAGCTGGCTTCACCCAGTGGATCTTGCATGGGGAGGGGGCGCAGATGGAGCTGCCTGCCAGCCCCAAGCCATGTGCCCACACTCCTCAGCCCTTGGCTGGTCATGGGACCAGCGCTGTGGAGCAGGGGGCGGCGCTCTTCAGGGAGACTCAGGTGGCGCAGAAGCCCACGGTGGCAGGGGAGACTCAGGCATGGTGGGCTGCAGGTCCTGAGCCCTGCCCCACGGGGAGGCAGCTGAGGCCTGGCGAGAAATTGAGTGCAGCGCCAGTGGGCCAGCACTGCTGGGGGACCCCGCACACCCTCTGCAGCTGCTGGCCTGGGTGCTAAGCCCCTCACTGCCCGGGGCCGGCCGGGGTGGCCAGCCGCTCAGTGTGGGGGCCAAGCCACGCCCACCCAGAACTAGCTGGCCCGCAAGCGCTGCGCGGAGCCCCGGTTCCCGCCCATACCTCTTCCTCCATACCTCCCCGCAAGCTGAGGGAGCTGGCTCCGGCCTTGGCCAGCCCAGAAAGGGGCTCCCACAGTGCAGCAGCAGACTGAAGGGCTCCTCAAGCACGGCCAGAGTGGACGCCCAGGCTGTGGAGGCACAGAGAGCGAGCGAGGGCTGCCATGGCTGCCAGCACGCTGTCACCTCTCAACTTCTAGGAATCCATAGAGAACAGTGAGAAACCAGGGGTGTTTCTGGTTCCACCCCTTCCTGCCACCATCTCTCTTTTTATATTGCTTAATTCCAACCTCCCTGGGGCGGAACCTGGAGGTCCTGTTTCCTATGGACTTGGTTGCCACAGTCCAAGAGCATTTGAAGGCACAGTGCAGACACTCAGATTAGCACAGACTTCTTTGTAAAATATGAGTGCCATAGATTGTAACAGATAGCTTCATGCACACTATGCATTTATTGGTTTCTCTGGAAAATGTTGGCCATCAAATTATTAATAGGTTTATTTCAAATAGTTTTGAAATTGTTGTACTTTTGAAAATATGCTGTTCCTGTAGATTTTTTGATGAGTTATAGCTGTTATATATACATATATAATGATAATTTTCATTTTAACAGACAATCCTTTTTATCCTAAATCTTTTATTATCTTTAAATGTTTTTCGTATTATTATATGTGCCCCTGAAGCGAGTACACTTTTTATCTATGATACTTACATAATAATCTCTTCTGTTTATAGCTATTGGTAGTTCCCCTAAGTTCCTGTCATAGAAATTTTTATTTGCTGTTTAGATTTGTGACTGAATTGTGAGAATTCAGTTGTAATTTTTAACATGTCTTAGATATATACTAACATGTCTAATATATACTATATATTTTATTGGTTTATTTTGAAAAAGATGGGCATAGAATTATTACTACATTTATTTTAAGTATTTTGAAAATACTGGTATTTTCGAATAGATACTGTTCCTATAAAGTTGTGAGATGGGTGTTATAGCTGCTATATACACATAAATATAATTTTGTTTTCCTTTTTAAGAGAGGATTCTTTTTATCCTAAATCTTTTATCTTTAAATCTTTGTATCTATGATTACATGTGCTGCTGAAGGGAGCACTCTTTTTATCTATGATACTTAATATATCTATTACACTTATAGCTACATGATAGTTCCCCTAAATTCTTACAAAAATAAATTTTTATTTGATGTTTACTGTATGTTTTTGAAATGTGAGAATTCAGATGTAATTTTTTACTTTGTATTGGCATGTTTGTATGTTACTTTTTTTTTCTTTTGAGACGGAGTCTCGTTCTTTTGCCCAGGCTTGAGTGCAGTGGTGCGATCTCGGCTCACTGCAACCTCCGCCTCCCGGGTTCAAGCAATTCTCCTGCCTAAGTCTCCCGAGAAGCTGGGATTACAGTTGCTCGCCACCACGCAGGCTAATTTTGGTAGTTTTAGTAGAGACAGGGTTTCGCCACATTGGCCAGGCTGATCTCGAACTCCTGACCTCAGGTAATCCACCCACCTCGGCCTCCCAAAGTGCTGGGATTACAGGAATGAATGACTGCACCCGGCCCTGCCTTCTATTTTTTTTGCTAAATCTGGAAACTCTATCTTAAACTGATCAGATCTCTCTAATAGTTTTTTTTGTTCCACATTATGCCTTACCTTTCTGGTGAGGGTGGTGGAGGAGGAGGTGTAATTAACTTGGACTGAAAGTGAGAGGCTTCTTTTTTTTTGAATAATCTTTTGGCTTTGACTTTTAGCTTTCGTCTTCGTTGTTTGAACTTGGGCATGATTTCTGCAGAGAAATTTTTTTACATTTTTAATTGAAGAATAATATATACATATAGAAAGTACACAAATCTTAAGTGTGTAGTTCAATGAATTATCATACCATGAACACACTCTTATAACCACCATCTTGGTTAAGAAATAGGTCACTACCAGCATCCCAGAAGAGCCCTGAAGTAGGGGAAAATGTAAACCCAGATTTAAACTATCTCTGGAGAGATCTTGGTCTTGGCATTATATTACTAAGTTTGTTTTGCTTGTGTTGCTTTTCTTCATTAAGTTAAATGAATTTTTCTTTCTTTATAGTAGCGAAAATGGCTGTAGTTGGGTTATAGTCAGTTATTCAAATAATATGTTGGCCAGGCATGGTGGCTCATGCCTGCAATCTCAGCTATTCGGGAGGCCGAGGTAGGAGAATTGCTTGAACTTGGGAGGTGGAGGTTGTGGTGAGCTGAGATCACGCCATTGCACTCCCGCCTGGGCAACAAGAGCGAAAACTCCGCCTCAAAAAAAAAAAAAAAAAAAAAAGAATATGTTTCTTTACCAGCAGCATCTACTGAGCATCCACTGTGACAGGTGGAATTGTAGTGAGATAAGGAAACAACATTAACCATTTATTCAATACCCCTTTACTGTTAGGTATCTTCACATACATCTTTTCAGTTAACCCTTATCATCCTGCAAAGTATTATCCCTGACAAGGATTTTTATTCCCGTTTTTACAGAATAAACTGAGGATAAAAAAGATTAGACAATCTGTCAACGCAATGCAATAAGTCCAAACCTGTAAGTCTTCCATGTTCTTTCTAATATACTGTGGTGCGACACTAGATTAAATAGGCAATATACTGTAAAATGAAATAACAATTACCCCAAATCTAAGACATGGGTGTTTTAAAACAGTTATTTTATTTTTTGAGGCACAGTCTAGCTCTGTCACCCAGGCTGGAGTGCAGTGGCGTGATCTCAGCTCACTGCAACCTCCACCTCCCAGGTTCAAATGATTCTCCCACCTCAGCCTCCCAAGTAGTTGGGACCACAGGCACACGCGACCACACTGGTGGCATAATTCCAAAGTGCTGGGATTACAGGCGTGGGCCTTAAAACAGTTATTTTAAAGCATTTAAAAACAACACCGGCTGGGTGCGGTGACTCACGTCTGTAATCCCAGCACTTTGGGAGGCCGAGGTGGGCAGATCACTTGAGGCTGGGAGTTCGAGACCAGCCTGGCCAACATGGCAAAACCCTGTCTCTATTAAAAATACAAAAATTAGCTGGGCATGGTGGCACGGTGCCTGTGGTCCCAGCTACTGGGGAGGCTGAGGTGGGAGAATCACTTGAACCTGGGAGGCAGAGGTTGCAGTGAGCCGAGATCACGCCACTGCACTCCAGCCTGAGTGACAAAGCAAGACTCCATCTGATAAATAAATAAATAAAATAAAATAAAATAAAAACATTACCTAGTAGAACAGAGGATACTAGAGGCTGGGAAAGGTGGGGAGGAAGGAGGAATAGGGAAAGATTTGTTAAAGGATACAAAATAGGGCATTTGAACCACAGCAACTCAATCTTGAATAGGGGTTGGGTAAAATGAGGCTAAGACCTACTGTGCTGCATTCCCAGGAGGTTAGGCATTCTTTGTCACAAGATGACATAGGAGGTTGGCACAATATACAGGTCTCAAAGACCCTTCTGATAAAACAGGACGCAGTAAAGAACATGGCCAAAACCAAGAGAGCAATGAAAGTGGCCTCTGATTGTCCTTACTGCTCATTATACACTAGTTATAATGCATTTGCATGCTAAAAGACACTCCCACCAGCGCCAAGACAGTTTACAAATGCCATGGTAATGTCTAGAAGTTACCCTATGTAGTCTAAAAAGGGAAGGAACCCTCAGTTCTGGGAAATCCCCACCCTTTCCCCAGAAAACTCATGAATAATCCACCCCTTGTTTAGCATATAATCAAGATATAAGTATACTCAGTTGAGCAGCCCATGCCACTGCTCTGCCTATGGAATAGCCATTCTTTTATTCCTTTACTTTCTTAATAAACATGCTTGCCCTTTATGGACTTGTCCTGAATTTTTTCTTGCACGAGGTACAAGAATCCTCTTTTGGGGTCTGGATTGGGATCCCTTTCCATTAATAAATTACAGCTAGATAGGAGGAATAAGTTCTAGTGTTCTATGGCACTGTAGGATGACTATAGTTAACAATAATATACTATCTAGTTTCAAATAGCTAGAAGTGTATTGAATTTTACTAACACAAATAAATGACATGTTGAAGATGATGAATATACTAACTACCCTGATCTATTCACTATACATTATATGTATCAAAACATCACTATGTACCCCACAAATATGTATAATTATTATTAGTCAATTTATTTATTTAGAGACAGAGTCTTGCTCTGTCACCCAGACTGGAGTGCAGTGGCGCGATCTTGGCTCACTGCAAGCTCCGCCTCCTGGGTTCACGCCATTCTCCTGCCTCAGCCTCCCGAGTAGCTGGGACTACAGATGCCCACCATCCACGCCTGGCTAATTTTTTGTATTTTTAGTGGGGACGGGGTTTCACCATGTTAGCCAGGATCGTCTCGATCTCCTGACCTCGTGATCCGCCTGCCTCGGCCTCCCAAAGTGCTGGGATTACAGGGGTGAGCCACCACGTCCGGTCCTATAGGTCAATTTTAAAATAATAAAAATAAAATTAAAAAAATAAAAAATTAAAAAGTGGCAATGCCACTTGATACACTAACAGCAAATTAGGATCTGTAGAAATAAAGTGAATTTTTTATACAAATGTCAGGATATAATCAAGAATCATCAAGAGAATAAAAGCTGCTTTGTACTTAAGAATGTAATAAATATTTTTATATAAATATATCTGTTTTAAGATGCTATACATACTAATATGCTATACACTAACATATATCTATATAAGTAAATATCATAATGATCAATTTAACATTAAATATATTACCATTAAATATATGTTAACATTATCTTGATTGTGACCAAGTGAACATTCTGGAAACCTTTAATAAAAGGGTCCTCCTTGCTGTGGTACAAAATGAAAAAACAAAACAAAAACATTATCTAGTATATTCACATTTCAATCTGGATCCTTTTCTGAAGAAAATTAAGTCACAGCTAGTTTGAGCTGAAGTTCCAGAAGGGCTTTGCTGCTTTTAGTTGTTGCTACTTGAGGAACAAAGATGTTGTTATTCAAGTAGCAGAACTGAAAATGATCTCAAGGCCTGGGCCTCCTTCCCTTCAAACTCAGATTTGAATGGGAACAATTGGCCTTTAAAATACACATTCATTCCACTTTTGTTCACTCAGTAACCTTTCAGCACTTGGTATGCAGCACTATACTTGCTCAGCTCTCAGATTCCACTGGCTGATGAACCCCCACTACCCTGTTGCAGGTTGTAAAAACTGAGCACTGGCTTGGTTCCATGATTTGCAGAGGGCACCCCTAATGGCAAATGGTGGCAGCGCATATATCGACAGCCCTTCTAGAAATAGATTCCTGATAACATCTAATTGGACTATCAGGTCCCAGTTTGACAAGGTGCTTTTCTTAATTGTCCTTAGGGGCTTAGGAAACACATCAAAACATAGTTGGCTGACTTCACCTTTATTATATCACTTTTTCTTCCTGCTGAAATAATGAAGGAAGGTGAAGCAGGGATTATTAAACACAAGGGATGTCTAAAGGATTTTTTTTTTTTTTTTTTTGAGACAGAGTTTTGCTCTTGTTGCCCAGGCTGGAGTGCAATGGCATGATCTCGGCTCACCACAACCTCTGCCTCCTGGGTTCAAGCGATTCTCCTGCCTCAGCCTCCTGAGTAGCTGGGATTACAGGCATGCGCCACCACACCCGGCTAATTTTGTATTTTTAGTAGAGATGGGGTTTCTCCATGCTGGTCAGGCTGGTCTGGAACTCCCGACCTCAAGTGATCTGGCCTGCCTTGGCCTCCCAAAGTGCTGGGATTACAGGCGTCAGCCACCACACCCGGCCCTGATTTTTTTTTAACTTAAAACAACACAAGCCTGTAGTCCCAGCTATTCAGGAGGCTGAGCTGGGAGGATCACATGAACCTCGGAGTTTGAGGCTGCAGTGAACTATTATTGTGCCACTGCACTCCAGCCTGGGCAACAGAGGGAGATCTTGTTTCCAAAACAAACAAACATAAACAAACAAAACAAAACCAGACCGGACGCGGTGGCTCACTCCTGTAATCCCAGCACTTTCGGAGGCCGAGGCGGGCAGATCATGAGGTCAGGAGATCGAGACCATCCTGGCTAACATGGTGAAACCCCATCTCTACTAAAAATACAAAAAATTAGCCGGGCGCGGTGGTGCATGCCTGTAATCCCAGCTACTTGGAGGCTGAGGCAGAAGAATCGTTTGAACCCAGGAGGTGGAGGTTGCGGTGAGCCGAGATCGCGCCATTGCACTCCAGCCTGGGCAACAAGAGTGAAACTCTGTCTCAAAAAAAAAAAAAAAAGGAGAGAAAGTGAATGGAAGTCAGTATTTGTCTAAATTTATATAGTGTCTAAACTTGAAAAAAAACATGAAATAATAGTATGAATGTTACTTAGAAATATGGAGGTAAATACCAGAAGAAATAATTACAAGACTTAATAGTGTTGCCTCTAACAATTGGGAGTCAGGATTACAGAGGGGTGGTTTAAACTGGACTGCCATTTTTTTTGTTATTTCTTTCTAATTATAATAAGGCTTGTATTGTATTTGACTTTCAAACTTTGGTATGTACCATTAGCTGGAAAAGTTGAGTACCACCATTCTGAAACAGGGCCATCTCTTTCTAGTCCTTTCCTGGTGGCTGTTCCAGTGTCTATGCATTCAAATTTCTAAAGAGTCCTACACAAGCCAATGTCTGTCATTTTGGGAATTATTTTTCAAGATAAAGATGTCTAGGAACTAAATCATGTTTCCTTCTCTCTCTCTCTCTCTCTCTCTCTCTCTGTGTGTGTGTGTGTGTGTGTGTGTGTGTGTCTGACCTGGGTTATTAGTGCTTCTATCTAATCTCCTTCTAATTAAATACAGTAATTGGCACATGCAGAGGATTAAGGAACCATGCAAAATCTGTCATGGTAGAAAGATGCAGTCTGAGATAATTCCTAGATATTTAGTTGTTCCATCCAAAAATAATCACAGCTCTTGCGAAAGTGGAGAATAGCAAATTTCTACCTCAGTCAAAACAAGAACACAAAAAATTAAGGTTTGTTTTAGTATCATTACTTAATTAAAAGCATTAGGTACTTTCCAGAGGATAACTGCCCAAATTGAAAGAGTATATAGCAGTCTTCCTTTAGCTTAAAATACATATACTTATCCCCTTTCCAAAAGGGTAATGAGACCTACAAATTCTTTTTGCTGGATTAGGTGGGATTTTAATTGTTAACATTGAATAGAAGCTCATTCCTTCGTGATTCCTTAAAGCATTTTTCCTTTTGTTTTGAGACAGGGTCTTGCTCTGTTGCCCACGCTGGATTGCAGTGGTGTGATCTCAGCTCCCTGCAGCTTTGACCTCCTGGACTCAAGCAATCCTCCTGCCTCAGCCTTCTGAGTAGCTGGAACTACAAGGGCTTACCACCATGCTCAGCTGGTTTTTGTATTTTTAGTTGAGACAGGGTTTCACCATGTTGCCTAGGCTGGTCTCGAACTCCTGAGCTCAAGCAATTTACTGGCCTTGGCCTCCCAGAGTGGTGAAATTACAGGTGTGAGCCACTGTACTCGGCCCTTATGTTTTGTGTGTGTGTGTTTTTTTTGTTTTATGTTTTTTTTTTTTTTGAGATGGAGTCTTGCTCTGTTGCCTGGCCAGGCTAGAGTGCAGTGGCATGATCTTGGCTCACTGCAACCTCTGCCTCCCGAGTTCAAGCGATTCTCCTGCCTCAGTCTCCTGAGTAGCTGGGACTACAGGCACACACTACCACGCCCAGCTAATTTTTGTATTTTTAGTAGAGATGGGGTTTCGCCATGTTGGCCTGGCTGGTCTTGAACTCCTGAGCTCAGGTGATCTGCCTGCCTCGGCCTCCCAAAGTACTAGGATTATAGGCATGAGCCACCATGCCTGGCCTATGTATTTTTTAAACTAATTTTTTTCTTACACTGCTTTCTCAAATAATCTGAAAAATCATTAGAAACATAAATATATAGGCAAAAGGCGGTGGTTCAAAGTGCTGTAATCCCCAGCACTTTGGGAGGCTGAGGTGGAGGTGGGAGGATCCCTTTAGCCCAGGAGTTTGAGACCACTCTGGGCAACATAGTGAGAGTCCCAACTCCATGAAAAAGAGAAAAAAAAAAAATCGTGGCACAGTGGCCCACCTACAGTCCTAGCCACTTTGAAGGGGGAGGTGGGAGGCTCACGTGAGCACAAGAGCTTGAGGCTGCAGTGACCCATGACTGTGCCACTGCACTCCGACCTGGAAGACAGAGCGAGAAACTGTTTCCAAAAAAAAGACAAAAACAACATAAATTTCCTAAATAACTCTATGATCTCTAGAAATTACTCTCATTTTTACTTACATCTTCTTTTCATTAAGAAAAGATTTCTAGGCTAAGGAACCAGAAAACTGGTACATCTGGAGCTCTTGATAACAAATCAAACAATAATAAAGGCCATATTATAGGCCAGGCACGGTGGCTCACACCTGTAATCCCAGCACTTTGGGAGGCCGAGGTGGGTAGATCACTTGAGGTCGAGTTCGAGACCAGACTGGCCAACACAGTTAAACCCCATTTCTACTAAAAATATAAAAATTAGAATGAGGTTCAGTCTAAAAAAAAAACCCCAAACCAAAACCGAAACCAACCAACCAAACAAAAAACAAGAGGAAGTATACTGTAGGGGTTAAGGATGAGGACCAGGGAGTTATACCGCACAGGTTCAAATCATGGCTCTACTATACTGTCATAACTTCTTATTTATGACCTTCAAGAGATTCTTAGCCTTTCTGTGTCAGTTTCCTCCCCTGTGAAATAATAATATTAATAGGAACTTACTTCAGAGTTTTGAGGAGTACATGAGTAAATCATGTAAAGTATTTACAGTGCCTGGCAGGCAATAAGTTTTATCATTATTATCATTATTATTCTTTGATTTTTTTTTTTTTTTGCTGCTTGAGATTACTATATCAGATTTTTTAAAATACAGAAGTTTAATTCAACAACATATGGTGATAACTTGCTATGAAAATGAATAAGACACATTCCTGCCCTCGAAGAGTTTATAGTGGGGAAAGATGGGTAAGCAGAAAGTAAACAGGTATACAATATGGTATGGGTTATGATGGGATATGTATATGATATTAATGGAGAAATAAAGCAAGGGTACATAATTCTCCCATAAGGGTTGAGGTTTCTGTCAAAGGTTTTGCCTAAGCTGAGCTTTGATGAAAGGGCTAGGTTAAGGTGGGCCTGGGGAGGACTCATCCCATCAGAGGGAATAACATGGAAACATTTCACAGAAAGGTATGTCAGGGGATTCAGACAAGACTCAGTGTGACTAAAGCATATCCTGCAACATAAAGTTTTGTCAGGGGGCAATGAGTGATGAAGCTGGAGGGTGGATAAGGACCAAGACATTAGAAACAATAATGGATTTTAAGCAGATAATTGTCATGCTCATATTTGTTCTTTAGAAAGAATGGTTTGGCAGCATTGTGGAAACTGGATTTATGGGACCATGACTGAAGGCAAAGAGACCACTTACAAACCTATTGCAACTGTCTAGGGGATGACGACCTGATTATAGGAGTGACAGTACAGTATCTAAACACATCTAACTGCTTATGTTCTATGTTCAAAGTCAGAAGTTCAGGGGAAATATACTAGAGAAATACTGCACTCATAAGTATATAGGTAGCTAGAGAAAATAACAACACTAGAAATGGGTGAAATTACCCAGAGAAATATGTGGAGTGAAAAGATCTGTGAGCTGATTACCAAACTTTGAGAAACACCATGTATAAGGAGTGGGTAGAGAAAGAACTAGAAAAGGCATGGCCAGGAAGGTGAAAAGACTGCAGAGACAATGGAGCTCCTCTTGGAGTAGAGGGTTATAAAAAAAGAGGGTGTGGGAGGCTGGGCGTGGTGGCTCACACCTGTAATCCCAGCACTTTGGGAGACTGAGGTGAGTGGATCACCTGAGGTCAGGAGTTCGAGACCAGCCTGACCAACAGGGTGAAACCCTGTCTCTACTGAAAATAAAAAAATTAGCCAGGCGTGGAGTGTGCTGTAGTGCCAGCTACTCAGGAGGCTGAGGCAGAAGAATCACTTGAACCTAGGAGGTGGAGGTTGCAGTGAGCCAAGATCACGCCGTGTGCACTGGGGGCACCCACACCTGGGTGTGGGCCAATGTGAGTATGAATCAGAAATATTTCTCTGATTAATTTACCCTGTCTTTTCTCCTTACCATCCCCCTCCATTCTGTCCTCTAACTTCAGTTGCCTTCACTTTTTTCATTTTTGTCTTTCACTATTGTCTATTTTCCTTTACTGTTTTTACTTAGAAAAATTTCAAGGCTTCAGGAAATAAAAAATTTACAATAGTATAATAAGCACTCATATACAATTCACCTAGATTTACCAATTGTCAATTGCCGTCTTTGAACACACACTGTTTCTGTATGTATGTATAAATATATACACATATAAATTTTTTTAGTTTTGGATTGAATAGATTTAGTTGCAGACATCATGATACTTTACTCTTAGATACTTTAGCTTTTGTTTTCTAACATAAACATGGAAATTTTCCAACAAAACCACAATCACAGTCAGGAAATTTAACCTTGTTATGATATGATCTAATAAACAGCACATATTCGGATTGCCCCAATTGTCTCAATATCCCTTATAGCTTCTCCCACCCTGGTTCCACAACGCATTTAGCCGTAGTGTCTCTTTAGTCCCCTTTAATTCATAACAATTCTCCAGCTTTTTTTATTTATGTATTTGCTTCTTCATATTTATAATTTTGAAGAGTCCAAGTCAGTCATTTTGGAGAATGTTTCTTAGTTTGGGTTTGCTGAGTGTTCCTTCAATGATTCTCCTGCCTTCAGTCTTTCTCCTTGCCAGTTCATTTTCCATATTGTTACCAGAACTGATACTTTAAAACAAAATGAGATCTAGATATTCCCTTGCTTAAAAGTATTTGAAGGTTCCTTTACTGACAAAATTAAATTCCTTAGCATGCCTTTCAAAACTTTTCACAACTTAGCTCTAATGGCCCTTTGCCATAGTCTCTTCTAGTGACTAGCGGTTAGTACTTCCAGGTATACTAAACATCAAATACTTTCTGTTTTTTCTATCAGCCTTTCCTTCTGTTCAGAGTATCCTCTTCCAAGTCAACTTATACCTAGCCTTCAAGATTCTGTTACTTTATCTTATAGATATTAGCTGAGTGCTTATAATCCACCAAGTACTATGCTAGGTGCTGGCATACAATCCTGAACAATACCAACATAGTCTTTGTCCTTCTGGAATTTTTTTTTTTTTTTTTTGGGGACAGAGTCTCGCTCTGTCACCCGGGCTGGAGTGCAATGGTGTGATCTTGGCTCAATGCCACCTCCGCCTCCTGGGTTCAAGCAATTATCCTGCTTCAGCCTCTTGAGTACCTGGGATTACAGGGGCATGCCGCCACACCCAGATAATTTTTGTATTTTAGTAGAGATGGGATTTTGCCATGTTGGCCAGGCTGGTCTTGAACTCCTTACCTCAAGTGATCCACCCGCTTCGTCCTCCCAGAGTGCTGGGATTACAGGTGTGAGGCACCATGCCCAGCCTCCTTACAGAATTTATACTGGATGAAATGTCATCTCTTTGGCACTTCTATAGCACTTTATACACATCTTTATTATAAAATTTATTACATTTCATTGTAATTTTTGCTTGTATGTTTGTCATCCTGCTGGACTGTTAGCTTTTCAAGGGTATGATAAATTTCATTCATCTTTGTTTTCCCAGCATCTAGAATACAGCAGGAGCTAAATAATGTTTCATTCAATAAAGAATGAAAAGAAGCATTCCTGCTAAGGGTTAGCTAGCAAGTGTTATTTTAGTTAAGAAATATGTTCTAATATTGTCAAATTCTCTTGGTTAGGGAGGTTTTTACTTCTTCATATCATACCACATCTTCATATGGCTAAAAGATGGGTCTAAAGCTATTTTCCAATAGGAAGATGCAATAAATAATACAGTAAGAATTACAGTCTTTTGCAAGAGTTGGCA
This sequence comes from Nomascus leucogenys, assembly GCF_006542625.1. Taxonomy (NCBI): domain Eukaryota; kingdom Metazoa; phylum Chordata; class Mammalia; order Primates; family Hylobatidae; genus Nomascus; species Nomascus leucogenys. Next base: position 8,643,753 of record NC_044394.1, on the reverse strand, counting down.
CTGCTGCTTCTGTGAAAACTCCACCCAATGATATGAAAAGTTCTTTGTGGCTGGGCGTGGTGGCTCACGCCTGTAATCCCAGCACTTTGGGAGGCCGAGGCGGGTGGATCACGAGGTCAGGAAATCGAGACCATCCTGGCCAAGAGGGTGAAACCACGTCTCTACTAAAAATACAAAAATTAGCCGGGCGTGGTGGTGTGCGCCTGCAGTCCCAGCTACTCAGGAGGCTGAGGTTGCAGTGGGCCAAGACGGAGCCACTGTACTCCAGCCTGGGCGACAGAGCGAGACTGCGTCACAAAAAAAGAAAAAAAACAAAAAGCAAAAAACAAAGAAAAGAAAAGTTATTTGTTCTGGGGTACTTTCAAAGCTGTAGCAGCAACGGAAATGACTGTTGCATTTCATTGCCATCTTCCTAAAACACATTTTTATGGAAGTCTCTTGCGCTCCTCCACAAATAGCCTTCAATTACTTAATTTCCATTACCAGTTCAACTGATTCTTCTTGAACACCCATAGCACTATTTCTGGGTACTTGATTTTTTTAAATTTTATGTTTTATGCTTTTTTTTAAGCATTGCTGTTTTTGTTCCTGTCTTCTTTTTCCAAAGAGACTGCAGCTCCCCAAAGTCTCATCCCGCACAGCATTAGGCACTCAGTAAACAGGACACACATTTAAAATTGACACTCTAACAGAATGCCAGACAATATCGAGTAACATAGTAATATTTCCAGTCAGGAAATGTACCAACTTAAACTTTAATGTGCATAGAAATCACTGAGGGAAATCTTGTTAAAATGTATATTCTGATTTAGTAAATTTGGGTAGAGTCCGATAATTTGCATTTGTAACAAGCAAACAAGAGATGCGGATGCCGCTGATCTGTGGACTTACATTGAGCAGCAAATATGTAAAGAAATGTTCAAAAGGAAGGCAGATGCTTTCCTCCAAAACGTATCTTGCGAAGTGTTAATAGAAGTATGGTTAAGATGAAGCCAGGCCGAGCACTTCTTCCCCAGCCTCAAACCTCCCCTTCCCCCTTTCCATTTCTCCTTCGTGTCCGGCCAAAGTCCCCACCTCAAACCATAAAAACACAAGCAGCAACAGGCCCAGCTACTCAAGACGCGAGCTCAGATAACAAAGAAATAATAGTTCCTGCACTTACTAGTCTAAGAGCCGGGGGAGTCGATGGAGTCCGGGCTGTGGCCTCTCCCACGCCATAAAGAAAAATTCAAAATTAAATCCTTTTCAGGGAGAGACCAATCGTAGACACGGTCTCTGCACGATTCGCTCTTCGGATAGTGTAGGAGCACAGCCCGGCTTGTGATTGGCTGAGATAGCAGAGCGCTCCAGCCAATCAGAGCTGAGGCGCTTCTGGTATGAATAAGGAGAAGGCGGGAGAGAAGGGGAAGGAAAGCAGGAGGGGAAAGAAGGTGTGTTACGTCCCCTCTGCTGTCGGTGGAAGCTCTGGTGTGATTGGTTGGCTCTTCTTCCAATTGCACCAATCTCTAGCTCTTCTCTGCAGAGCCCTAACTACAAAATTGAAAGTAGAGAGGCGGGGGCAGCCAATGGAAAAAAAAATTTGCACAGCAGCCAATCCTCCTGCGGCGTTTTGTGTCTTTGCCCAACAGAAAAATGTGTCTCATGCAGAGGGGCGTTACCCAGTCGCCAATGGGCGGGAGCCGGTGGAACGGAGGAGCCAATGAGTGCGAGATGTTGAGTGACAGCTGTCCAATGGAGGCCCTCCGTGCTAGTACGGCTTGCGGCTTAAGCGCCGCCGCGGTCTGAGGAATGTCAACTATTCAACATGGAGGCGGAGGTCGATAAGCTGGAACTGATGGTGAGTGCAAAGTGAAGGAGATCTACTGGGTAGTTTATTTTTCCCCCATGGCCTCGAAGGTGGGGCACAATTTGGAGTCGCCGGAAACTTCGGGCGGCGGAGGCTGGACCAGAGTCGAGTTCCCTCCTCCTGCACCAAAGGGAGCCGCCACCGTCTGGTGTCTAAACCGCCTCGGGGAAGGGGTTACATCCGGGAAACTCGTCAGGGAAATGGCGGGAGATGCTGAGGGTGCGGGGCCTTTGGAATTCCTTGTTCCTTGCCCTCACCTTTACACCCCTTACGAAACGGCGCCGGATGCAGACCGCATTCTGTGTTTGTACCAAAAAAGATGTGAATGGAACGGTTCCTAAGCGTCCCAAGAAGGGAGAGGTGGTTCACACTCCAAGAAAGGGGAACGGAGGGTGGGGTGGGGAATAAACCGACGGGGGCGAGGAGAAATCCCTGTAGGGCCAACCCGCTCACGTTCTAAAAGGCGGGCCGAGAAAGTCTGAGAAAGGATGCTAGACTTGTATGCACAACTTCCTAACGGCCAAGGAAGCCCCTAGACCCGTTTCTGTTTGGTCCGGAGGTGGCAAACCGTGGGTGAGGGAAGAGGTGCAAGCGAAGGGGATCGTAACCACGAGCTCCTCTCCTGGAGCGCGGGCGGGATTGAGACAGGAAAGGCATCCTGCTCTTGAGTTGTGCACTTTCATTCATCTGTGAAAGTAGAAAACGGGGGCGAAGAATTGGAAAGCACTCCCGTTGTTGCTGGAGTGTTTGGCCTGCTCGGGGGCGCCCAGCTGGGGGGCTGTCCTAGTTTTCTTTAAGGATCCGTCCCTCACTTGTTCTCTTTATTTCCTCCCTCCCATCCTTAGATTACCAGCTGGATCGCCCGCGCTTTTTTCCTCTTAGTGTCCTTGTTCTGTCTTCAGCCCTTTTCGTTCAGCATTATCTTTTTTTTCTTTTCTTTTTTCTTTTTTTTTTTCCAGGTTGGGCTGCTTTCCTTAAAAACCTGGACTTTGGAGGAAGCGCCTGCCACTGAGCTCCTGTCTTTTTTTGTTTGTTTGCTTGTCTGTTAAATAAGATTGGCCGGGCGCAGTGGCTCACGCCTGTAATCCCGGCACTTTGGGAGGCCGAGGCGGGCGGATCACGAGGTCAAGACATCGAGACAATCCTGGCCAACATGGTGAAACTCCGTCTATACTAAAAATACAAAAATTAGCCGGGTGTGGTGGCACGCCCCTGTAGTCCCAGCTACTCGGGAGGCTGAGACAGGAGGATCGCTTCAATCCGGGAGACGGAGGTTGCAGTGAGCAGAGAGCGCGTCACTGTACTCCGGCCTGGCGACAGAGACTACGTCTCAAAAAAAAAAAGATTGAGTTTTAAAAAAGTAAAAAACAAACTTCTTTCTTCGTTTGTAATCTGTCCCTCCTTCCCACGCCATTCCCTGGCATTACTGCTTAGGTATCCTTTGGGTCTGCCCTGCTTTCTCCAAGCTGAATCTTGGGTCTCTAACTTCTTCCTTGGAAAGGATGGGTGGTGATCCTGGAAGAAACCTCACCCACCCCCCATTCCCACCCCAGAAAAAGCGAGGCCTTGATATATCTTATTTTCTTCTGATGTGCTAATGAATTGGAGTGCCTCTCATATACAAATTTAATTTGAGGGCTTTCAATTACTTTTAGCATTTTGTGTTTAAATTTTCTTTGTGCAGTGTGTGTGGGGTTGGAGAAGTGTAGGGATAAATGGGAGGGAAGAAGGAAAAATTTCCTGCAGGTTTTCAAACCTGTAATAATGAACTTTTAGTTCTAAGTTTTATTATTTTTATCATTTAAAAAAACAAACTATTAAACATTGTAATTTGATTCTGTCAACAGGCTTAAATGTTAAGACTATCTTGCCCTTCTCCCATTCTGAATTCCTCCCTACTGATATAGATATTTCTGCTTAAATTCATAATTCATTTCTGCTAAATGATGCTAATTCTGCTTTTAACAGGTTTGCTTCTCAAATTGGCTGTTTTTAATTTTTAAACTTCGTCTGTTTTTTGCAGTAGAGTCAGTATTCTCACAGGACTTCTTTAGATTGAACAAATTCTCTTTTAAGTGAACAATGATGAAGTAAACATTTTGAAAAAGTAGGTTTTAGAAAATTATAAGATAGCCAGACATTTAAACTTTTAGATATTGTTTGAATGATGGGGTAGTATTTAAATTCTTTTTGAAGACAGGAAAAAAAGAAATGAGGTTTTTTTCCTTTCTTACATCCTTGCAAGTAAATTAGTGGTAGCTTTTTTTTTTCCTTTCAGGTTATTAGTTTGTTTCCATAATTATTAGGGTTTAGAAATGAATTTTTATCATGGCTTTAATTATTACTGCTTTGTATTGACTAGATAATAAAAGACAGTGCATCTCATCTTCAGATTTACCATGTGCTTCTAGAAAAAAATGTTATACTTGTGGACCAGTTTATTTTAAAAGATTTCAAGAGTAAATGATTTCCTGTGCTATCTTCTGATTTTTGGTTTTACATCAGTTAAATAAAGGATTTGTCAAGGAACTAGCACTGACTATTTAAAAGGAAATGCATAATATTTAATTTGAAAAGAAAGTGTTTATCCTAATTTTGTTAATACCTTAAATTTTTTTCATATTTTTCTTGTTTGTAATAACTTCCAATTCAGAAAGTTAAACACTTATCTTTTAAACGGTTGTCTTTAAAACCTGAAACTTGGCTACCAGTGTTAAATATTCTAATATTTTAGTTATGTGGCCCAGGATTTGACACCAAGACACTTACATTTCAGCTGTCCTTTATATGAGTCCATTTCCTTAGTAGGCTCAATCCGACTAAGTAGTTGAATTGGACCGTTTAAAGGGAGGTTGGTGAAAATAATGAAAATATATTTTTGCATCAATCAACATTACTAATAGGGGAATAAGCTTATTGTAGGGCAATCTTTGTTCTCTGACTTTTTCCCCTTCACTTATTGATGGGGTGGTATTTGTTTAGCTTTGTTCTTTCATGGTACTACTAGTGACTGTACACAAAAAATAATGCAGTGTGATACTATGATACTATTTCTGTTTCTAGGTTTACATCTGACTTCTGATTGGGTTCTTATCCGTTAAAAAAGTTAGAATGTTAATTAGCTTGAAACTAAGGAAATTTGTTACTTAAATCTCAGTCCCACCTCCCCCCTATCATTATTTTCTCTTTGATGTTTCTAAGTTTGAAGGAAATGGACATGCTTTCTGCCTCTATTTGAGATTTCAGGAGTTAACTGAAATTTTAAAATCCCCTTGGATAGTATCGAGTTAGATAGGGTTAATGTTCTGTTTAGAGCACATTGATTCCCTTCTGTTGTTATAATAGCCCTTAGTAAACTCGAGATAAAAAGCTGTAAGATGGTAAGTGCTTTTGTGTTTTCTTTTTATAGTGGTTTAGATTCCAGAGTGATAGATTGAGTATGTAGAGATTCAGAAACTTATTATTTTACTTTTCATTTGTTTTCTTTGATACTTTTATTCAAAGGGCTTGTTTTACGTGGCGGTTAATCAGTAAATTGCCTTGAAGAAGGAGCTAACCAACATCTCTGCAGAGAACAAAAATATTTTTCACAACTTTGTCTTAGTAGTAATTATAACTGGTTTTGTTAATACCAATCCTAAAGTATTAACAATACCCATTCTAATTACTATTAAGGCTTAGGGCATATTTACAAAATTCCTTTCTACATATATGCATGTTTCTGTTTGAACGTTAATTTGCATATTAGTCATCAATAAGCAACATCACTTTGATATTTAAGTCTTATCCTTTTTTAAAAAAACATTGATATAAATGTTTTTGGGTTTTGGATGTTTTTCTGTCCAAAATGGCAACCCTACTTTAAATTCTTTTCACACTGAAGCTTCAACCGATGCAAGATGCTTTTGTGTTCCTTTCCTACTTATTACTGCTAACGAATGCTCTGACTTTATTGCACTACTGTACTTTACAGCTAGCAGTGCAATAGTATTGTCAAAGCATCTGAAAGCAGGATGCACGCCAGAATTTTGATTCTTACATCTTTCTTCAGTATCAGTAAATAATTTACCACAACTTTTGTTGCTGAGAACTATAATGTTGTTACTAACAGTGTATGTTTTAGAAAGTCATAATTTGGAAAAAAAAGCCTTTTAACTAATTAAAAACAATATTTTACTGCATTGTGAAACACATCTGGAGAATATTTTTTATATCTAAGTTGTTATGGTTTGTCTAAATGAGTAATACTTTATAATTTGTTGCTTTCTGTTACATATTTGGATAGGTTCTGTCAAACTTTAGCTTTTATTTGAATTTTATGATGAATTGGTAGTGATGGAAACAATTTCTGCTGTATATTTTTCCTGCAGTTACTTGCCCCAAGTCATTTTTTTTCCTCCAGAGACAGAGTTTTGCTCTGTTGCCCAGGCTGGAGTGCAGTGGCCCAGTTACGCCTCACTGCAGCCTCGTCCTCCCAGGCTTAGATAATCCTCCCCGCTCAGCCTGCTAAGTAGCTGGGACCACAGGCGTGTCCTACCATGCCTGGCTAATATTTTCTTGAAATTTTTTGTGGAGACAGGGTCTCACTGTGTTGCTGAGGTTGGTCTTGAACTCCTGGGCTCAAACAGTCCTCTTGCCTTGGCCTCCCAGAGTGCTGGGATTATAGGTGTGAGCCACTGTGCCTAGTCCTCCAAATCTTAATTGGTCTTAATTTTGTGTATTGTCTAGGAAATGGTTGAATTTAAAACCTAAGAGTGTTTGTTTTACAGCTTATTCTTATGAGATACAATAGTGTGGATTCATCACTTTTAAAAAATATGAATTTTATTGAGATACAATTATATAAAATAAAAGTAAGTAAGCTATTTGTTAAGCAAAGCCAAAGTCTTGCTGTGTTGCCCAGCTGGAGGGCAGTGACTATTCACAGGGGCAATCATAATGCAGCACAGCCTAGAACTCCTGGCTTCAAGCAATCCTCCCACTTCAGCCTCCTGAGTAGCTTGGACTACAGGGGTGTGGCATGCCCAGTGAACTGATGAGTTTTGACAAATGTATACAGTCATGTAACCACCACCACAGCCAGGATATAGAACATTTCTGTTACTTTACAAAAAGCTCCTTTGTGGCCAGGCACAGTGGTGCACCTGTAGACCCAGCTACTCGGGTAGCTGAGGTGGGAAGATCACTGAAGCCCAGTCATTCCAGACCAGGCTGAGCAAGAGAGTGAGACCCCTACATTCCTTTGTGCCTTTTTGTGGTCAACCTCTTCTTCCCCAAGTCCCTGGCAACCACTGATCTCTAGTTTAACTTTTCCTAGAATTTCATCTAAATGGAATCATACATTATAGTCTTTTGTGTCTGGCTTCTTGCACTTAGCATAATGCTTTGAGATTCATCCATGTTATATTAGTAGTTGGACAGTTTTTATTGCTGAGTAGTATTCATTGTATAGAATATCACAAACTCTTTATCCACCAACTTATGGACATTGGGTCATTTCCACGTTTTGCATATTATGAATAAAATGGCTGTGGTTGGTCTTGAACTCTTGAGCTCAAGTGATCCTCCTGTGTTGCCCTCCCAAATGTCTTTGTTTAATTTTTTTAACAATATTTTTTTCTTTAGAGACAGGGTCTCATACTGTCACCCAGGCTGGAGTGTGGTGGTGTGATCATAGCTTACTGTACCATCAAACTCCTAGGCTCAAGCAATCCCACCTCAGCTTCCTGAGTAGCTGGAACTACAGGTGTGCATCACCATGCCTGGCTACTTTAAAAATTTTTTTGTAGAGATGAAGTCTCACTATATTGCCAGGCTGGTCTCTAAGTCCTGGGTTCAAATGATCTTCCCACTTCAGTCTCCCAAAGTGCTGGGATTCTGGGAGTGAGCCGCCATGAGTATGTCTTTGTGTGGACGTAATGTTTTCATTTCTCTTGAGTAAATACTGAAATGGGATTTCTGGTAGCATGATAAATGTATCCTTGGGGGAAAAAAAAGTATGCTTGATCTTATAAGCAACTGCTAAAATATTTTTCAAAGTGGCTGTACTATTTTGCATTCCCAAAGCTATTGATAAGGGTTCTAGTTTTTCCATAACCTTATCAACACTTGGTATTAGGTTGATGCAAAAATATCAGTTTTAATTTTAACCCTTCTAACAGGTATGTGGTGGTGCCCCATTGTAGTTTCAATTTGCACTTCCTTAACTAATGACGTTAAACCTTTTTTCATATGCTTATTTGTAGTTTGTATATCTTCTTTAGTGAAATGTCTCACAATCTTTTGCCTATTTTCTTTTCTTTTTTTTTTTTTTTTTTTTTTTTTTGAGACAGGGTCTTGTTCTATTACCCAGGTTGCAGTCCAGTGGCGGTCATAGCTCACTGCAGCCTTGACCTCCCAAGATTCAGATGATACTCCCCCACCTCAGCCTCCCAAGTAGCTGAGACCACAGGCACGTGCCACCACTCCCAGCTAATTAAAAAAATTTTTTTTGTACTAGTCTGGGCAACATGGCAAAACCCCCTCATCTCTACAAAAAAAATAGAAAAATTGGCTGGGTGTGGTGGCGCAAGACTGTAATCCCACATACTTGAGAGGCTGAGATGGGAGGATCACCTGAGCCTGGGGAGGTCGAGACTGCAGTGAGCCGTGATTGTGTCACTGCACTCTGGCCTATTGACAGTGACATCCTACCTCAAAAAAATTTTTTTATTTTTATTTTTTTAGAGATGTGGTCTTGTTGTGTCGCCCAGGCTGGTCTCAAACTTCTGGGCTTAAGCCGTCCTTCGCCTCAGCCTTCCAAAGTACTGGAACTACAGGAGTGAGCCACTGTGCCCGATAGAGAATTGTTATCTTAACAATATTGAGCCCTCTGGTGCACAAACATATCTTTTCATTTATTAGGTCTCTAAAATTTTCTCTCGACAGTTTTGCAATTTTCAGTGTGTAGGTCTGCTTATAATTTTTTAAAATTAAAAACTTTTTTTTTTTTTGGCCAGCCATAGTGGCTTAAGCCTGTAATCCTAGCACTTTGGGAGGCCGAAGCGGGCAGATTACCTGAGGTCAGGAGTTCAAGACCAGCCTGATCAACATGGTAAAACCCTGTCTCTACTAAAAATACAAAAAATTAGCCTAGTGCAGTGGTGTGCCCCTGTAATCCCAGCTACTTGGGAGGTTAAGGCAGGACAAGTGCTTGAACCTGGGAGGCGGAGGTTGCAGTGAGCTAAGATCGCATCACTGCACTCCTGCCTGGGCAACAGAGCGAGACTTCGTCTCAGATAAAAAAAAAACTTTTTTTTTTTTTTTTGCTTAAAAAATATTTAATAGTCTGTTTAGTGTGATTTCTACTAGTGCTCTTAAAAATAGAGCAAAGGCCAGGCACGGTGGCTCACACCTGTAATCCCAACACTTTGGGAGGCTGAGGCAGGAGGATCACTTGAGCCCAGTAGTTCGAGACCAGCCTGGGCAACATAGCCAGACTCCATCTCTAATAAAATTTAAAAAAAAAAAAGTAGATCAAGAAGAGTTACAACATGGGTTCTAAATGCATTGAATTTCAGAAGAAAGTAAGCTATTTGTTAAGCAAAAGTCCTTTAAAAATAGTTGGGAAAATACAGATACCAGAAGGAAGAAAGATACCTAAAATGTTAGGCATGGACGCAAGGACATCATTTGTAGAGAATGAAGACCATAAATCCTCATCATAAAGCCATTTTATTCCAAATTTGTGTGTGTGTGTGTGTGTGTGTGTGTGTGTGTGTGTGTGTCTTATATATAAAATTTCTTTCTTAGTTACCAGCCCTGGCCTTAAGTGCAGCTGCTTTCCTCTTCGTCTTTTAATTACAATTTCTTACTGTTCTCTAGTGGGCTGTTAAGAGTAGTGGGTAGGATTTTGTTTTTGTTTTTGTTTTTGTTTTTTTAATAACCTAGAGGAGGGGCCAAGGGGTTCATTTGAGGACATTGTTTCTCTTTTTATTTTCTGAGACGGGGTTTTGCTCTTGTTGCCCAGGCTGGAGTGCAATGGCGTGATCTCGGCTCACCGCAACCTCTGCCTCCCAGGTTCAAGCGATTCTCCTGCCTCAGCCTCCCTAGTAGCTAGGATTACAGGCATGTGCCACCACGCCTGTCCCAAAAAAAAGAAAATAAAAAAAGACTATCCCAGATCAGCTAGGTGCAGTGGCTCATGCTTGTAATCCCAGTGCTCTGGGAGGCCGAGACAGAGGATTGCTTGAGCTCAGGAGTTTGAGACCAGCCTGGGCAACATAGCAAGACCTCGTCTCTACTAAAAATAAAAATAAAAACATTAGCTGGGTGTGGTGGCAGGTGCCTGTAGTCCCAGCTACGTGGGAGGCTGTGGCAAGAGGATCATTTGAGCCCGGAAGATCAAGACTGCAATGAGCTATGATTGTGCTGCCACTGCACTCCATCCTGGGTTACAGAACAAGACCCTGTCTCAAAAACAAAAACGAAGAAAGAAAGAATATCCCAGATAAATAAAATAACTATTCTTAATTAGATTTTATAAGCTCGTACTTCTAATTTATCTCAATATATAACATTTTAAAAGTTAGAATCAGCCCTTGATTCTTTGAGTTCCATATTTTTATTCTCGTTTTATTATTTATTTATTTATTTTGAGACAGAGTCTCACTCTGTCACCCAGGTTGGAGTGTAGTGGCACCATCTTGGCTCACTGCAACCTCCGCCTCCTGGGTTCAAGCTATTTGCCTCCATCAGCTTCCCGAGTAGCTGGGATTACAGGCGTGCACCACCACGCCCAGCTAATTTTTGTATTTTTAGTAGTGATGGGGTTTCACCACATTGGCAGGGCTGGTCTCAAACTCCTAGCCTCATGTGATCCTCCCACCTTGGCCTCTCAAAAGTGCTGGGATTAGGCATGAGCCACAACGCCTGGTGTAGTCTCATTTTATAAATAAGGAAATAATCTTAGCCAATTTTTGCTAAGGTTTCATCTAGTGATTTAGTGACTGCAAATAAATTTAACTTTTTAAGACATTTTTGTTAGTAAATGTGAGAGCTGTAGTTTTACAAATCCTTTCTCTCCCCACCTAATTTGCCTAATTGTAGATAGAAGTGCTTCCTACTTTGTTTCATTAAGTGTTAACTTTTTTTTTTTTTTTTTTTGAGATAGAGTCTCACTCTGTCACCCAGGCTGGTGTGCAGTGGCTCAATCACAGCTTACTGCAGCCTTGACCTCTCGGGCCCAAGTGATCCTCCCACTTCAGCCTCATGAGTAGCTGACACCACAGGTGTGCACCATGACGCCTGGCTAGTTTAAAAAATTTTTTTAGAGACGTGGTTTCCCTTTGTTGCCCAAACTGGTCTCCAACTCCTGGACTCAAATGATCCTCCTACCTCAGCCTCCCAAAGTGTTGGGATTGCAGGCTTGAGCTACCATGCCTGGCCTTATTAAGTGTTTCTAGATCGGGCTAGTAACAGAGGCTAAAGATATTAAGAAACTTATCTGGGAGACACAGATAAATATGTTAACTAATGTATCTGTGATTAAGTACACATATAAATTAAATACAGATGACATGATGGGAAAAGTAGATACTAGATATTATGGGGGCACATTGGAAAGAGGAAACTAACCTGGGAAAGGTTTCTTCTTAGAGGTGAGATATAATCCGAGACTTGAAAGATGAGTAGGGATTAGCCAACTGAAGGAGAGGGCAAATATTCCAGGCAGAGGAAATAGTACATGTGAACGTCCAGAGATGAGCGTTTATTGTACAACTGGGGGAAACTGCAAGGGTTGCAGTATACTGTTGAGAGGGAGAGCTAGGAGTATTGAGAAAGTAAGATCAATATTCTAGCTATTAAGTTTTCTTACCATACTGTTTATTACATTTGTGAACTTTTTTCCCTATTTTTTTATTGTGTTAAAATACATGTAACATAATGTTTATGATCTTAACCATTTTAAGTGGTATTAAATACATTCATAATGTTGTGCAACCATCACCATCATCCATCTCCATAACTTTTTCATTTTGTAAAACTGAAACTCTCGACTGAGCGCGGTGGCTCACACCTGTAATCCCAGCACTTTGGGAGGCCAAGGTGGGTGGATCATCTGCGGTCAGGAGTTCCAGACCAGCCTGGGCAACATGGTGAAACCCCGTCTCTACTAAAAATACAAAAAATTAGCTGGGCGTGGTGGCGTGTGCCTGTAATCCCAACTACTCAGGAGACTGAGGCAGGAGAATTTCTTGAGCCCGGGAGGTGGAGGATGCAGTGTCGCCCTCTAACCTGGGAACCTGGGCGACAGAGTGAGACTCCATCTCAAAAAATAAAAAAGAAACTCTATACCCATTATACAATTACTCCTCTTTTCCCCTCCCCCCAGCGTCTAGCAGCTACCATTCTACTATCTGTCTCTGTGATTTAGACTACTCTAAATACCTCATTTAAATGAAATCATACAGTATTTGTCTTTTTATGATTGGCTTATTTCATTCAGCAAAATGTTCTCAAGATTCATCCATTTTTTGTGGTAGCATATTGCAGATTTCCTTCAATTTTTAAGGCAGAATAAGATTCCATTGTATGTATGTACTACATTTTACTTATCTATTCATCCCTCCATGGACACTCGTGTTGCTTCCTTGTTTTAGCTATTGTGAATAATTCTGCTATAAAAATAGGTGTACACATATCTCTTTAAGACCCTGTTTTTAGTTGTTTTAGGTGTATACCCAGAAGTGGAATTGGTGGATAATATGGTAATTATATTTTTAGTTTTTTGAGGAAACGCCATACTGTTTTCCACAATTGCTATACCATTTTACATTTCCACCAACAGTGGACAAGGGTTCCAGTTTCTCCACATCCTCTCCAACACTTGTCATTTTTTTTTTTATGGTGACTATCCTAATGACTGTGAGTAGGTTCCTAAACACTTTTTTTCCTTGAGACGGAGCCTCGCTTTGTCATCAGGCTGGAGTGCAGTGGCGCAGTCTCGGCTTACTGCAACCTCGGCCTCTGGGGTTTAGGCGATTCTCCCGACTCAGCCTCCCGAGTAGCTGGGATTACAGGTGCATGACACCACGCCTGGCTAATTTTTGTATTTTTAGTAGAGACGGGGTTTCACCATGTTGGCCAGGATGGTCTCAATCTCTTGACATCATGATCCGCCCACCTCGGCCTCCCAAAGTTTTGGGATTACAGGCATGAGCCACTGCGCCCACACTCCTAAACATTTTTAATCATTTTAAATTCATATTCTATAGTAATCATGAACCTATATTCCTTAATTTAAAACATCTACATATAAACATCCAGTTAAAGTTTTGGGGCCGGGCACTGTGGCTCATGCCTGTAATCCTAGCACTTTGGGAGGCTGAGATGGGTGGATCACCTGAGGTCGAGAGTTCAAGAGCAGCCTGACCAACATAGAGAAACCCCATCTCTACTAAAAATACAAAATTAGCCGGGTGTGGTGGTGCATACCTGTAAGCCCAGCTACTCTGGAGGCTGAGGCAGGAGAATCGCTTGAACCCAGGAGGCAGAGGTTGTGGTGAGCCGAGATTGCACCATTGCACTCCAGCCTGGGCAACAAGAGCGAAACGCCATCTCACAAAAAAAAAAAAAAAAAAAAAAAAAACCCACCATATATAAACTAAAGAATTTATCTGAATATGCGTGCAATAACACCATCCCTGTCATTTACATGTACTACCATGACCTATTCTGATTTTTCTCAAAGAAAATAGAAGTATTGTAGTAAAGTGAATAATTCACCCCATTTCTTCATTTCTGCCTGTATCCACATGTTTGTCATGATGAGTAGAGTACATTTTTCTCCTTGATGTGCTTTGGCCAATGGCATGTGGGTAGAATTGACAGTGTGCAGCTCTGAACTTGGGCCTTTAAGAGACTTTGAATCTTTCTGCTTACTCTTATGTTTCCTCTAGCTCCATGAGAATATCTCATGGGTTCAAAGAAGGTGAGAGACACCAGTAGCAAAGGTCCTACCAGGCATCCTCCAGAATTGCTGTGTGAAGCAAAGCCACCAAACTCAGCCTAGCCTAGAGTACCTGAACCGGGTCAATGTGCAGGTCCATGAAAATAAATAATCAGTTTTTAAGCCACTGAGTTTCTTGGTATCATGTGCCATAATTTTGAAGTATGTCTAGGCTCTCTCTCTCTTTTTTTTTTTTTTTTTTTTTTGAGACAAGGTCTCGTTCTGTCACACAAGTGGAGTGCAGTGATGTGATCACCACTCAATCCAGCCTGGGCCTCCCAGGCTCAAGCCATCCTCCTACTTCAGCCTCCTGCGTAGCTGGGACTATAGGTGCATGCCACCACACTGGCTAGTTTTTGTATTTTTTGTAGAGATGAGGTTTCACTGTGTTGGCTAGGCTGGTCTTGAACTCCTGGGCTCAAGTGATCTACCTGCCTCAGCCTCCCGAAGTGCTAGGATTACAGGCCTGAGCCACTGTGCACGGCCGTGGCTGTCATTTGAGTTACAGAATTTATCTATTTGTTTATTTATTTAGAGACAGAGTCTTGCTCTGTTGCCAGGCTGGAATGCAGTGGTGCAATCTCGGCTCATTGCAACCTCCGCTTCCCAGGTTCAAGCAATTCTTCTGCCTCAGCCTGCCTAGTAGCTGGGACTACAGGCGCACGCCACTACACCCAGCCAATTTTTGTATTTTTAGTAGAAACAAGGTTTCACCATGTTGGCCAGGATAGTCTCGATCTCTTGACCTTGTGATCTGCCCACCTCAGCGTCCCAGAGTGCTGGGATTACAGGCATGTGCCACCGTGCCCAGCCAAATTACATAAATTATTTAAGGCTTGGAGCAGTGGCTCACACCTGTAATCCTAGTAGTTTGGGAGGCAGAGGCGGGAGGATTGCTTAAAGTCAGGAGTTTGAGACCAGCCTGGGCAACAAAATGAGACTCTGTCTCTACAAAGGAAAAAAAAAATTTAAGTAGTCTACTTTGACTGATAAAACTAGCCTTTTAGGCCAGGCGCAGTGGCTCATGCCTGTAATCCCAGCACTTTGGGAGGCCGAGGTGGGCGGATCACAAGGTCAGGAGATCGAGATCATCCTAGCTAATACGGTGAAACCCTGTCTCTACTAAAAAATACACACACAAAAAAAATTAGCCGGGCGTAGTGGTGGGCACCTATAGTCCCAGCTACTTGGGAGGCTGAGGCAGGAGAATGGCGTGAACCCAGGAGGCGGAGCTTGCAGTGAGCTGAGATTGCACCACTGCACTCCAGCCTGGGCAACTGAGCAAGACTCCGTCTCAAAAAATAAAAATAAAAAAATAAAATAAAAATAAAAATAAAAAATAAAACTAGCCTTTTAGAGGCAGGGGCTCATGTATATATCCTAGCAATTGTTCCATGAAAGCCTGCAGATTGGGCCGGGCGCAGTGGCTCACACCTGTAATCCCAGCACTTTGGGAGGCTGAGGCGGGCAGATCACCTGAGGTCAGGAGTTCGAGACCAGCCTGGCAAACATGGTGAAACCCCGTCTCTACTAAAAATACAAAAATTAGCCAGGCATGGTGGCAGGTGTCTGTAATCCCAGCTACTCGGGAGGCTGAGGCAGGAGAATCGCTTGAACCCGGGAGGAGGAGGTTGCAGTGAGCGGAGATCGCGCCATTGCACTTCAGCCTGGGGGACAAGAGCGAGACTTCATCTCAAAAAGACAAAAAAAAAAAGGCCTGCAGATTGGGAACTGATGAACCTGAATCCCTTGCTCACTTTCATCCCCTCTGGTTGCCAATTGCCTGAAATAACATGTCTGTGACCTGGTGTTAGGGCATATTACTGCTTATCTGTTTTGGACAAGCATAGTCATGCATTTGTTCTGTTTGGAAGAGAGAATGGGTAATGGTCAATACTCTCTCCAGCAGAAAAAGGCAAAAACCAATTTTGATTGTGGAGACATGAAATGTCGTCCTTAACTTGCTGGGAACTTGAAATATTTCCCTTAAAACGTGTTTTAAAGGGTAGTTGGGTTCCCAGGTGGTTTGTTCTTTCAAATGAATGAATGTTTGTTCTTTCATCTATTCCCTCTTGTCACTGCACATTAGGCTGTATATTAAAAACTAAGGATACAAAAAAGAAGTGATCTCTTGCCAGGAAGATGTTTGAAACCATGTGGCGACATTACCATGTAAACATAGATTAAAATATAATACAGAAGATGGTAAACCAAAGCTATGAACAAAGTAAAAGGAGAGTAGATAAAGGTATTTCTAAATGTACATTGAAGAGAAGAAAATGTACGAAAAGTAGATTCTGGCTGGGTACAGTGGCTGACACCTGTAATCCTAGCACTTCGGGAGGCCAAGGCGGGCAGATTGTGTGAGCTCAAGATTTCAAGACTAGCCTGGGCAACATAGTAAGAACTCATCTCAAAAATAAAAAAAAAATTAAAAATAAAAGTAGGTTTTTTGATTATAGCCAAACTAGTTCCATTAAGATACTTAATTCTCCCTTAAAATGTTTCTATGGAAAATGCATTTCTTTTTTTTTTTTTTTTGAGATGGAGTCTCGCTCTGTCGCCCAGGCTGGAGTGCAGTGGCACGATCTCGGCTCTCTGTAACCTCTGCCTCCCAGGTTTATGCCATTCTCCTGCTCCAGCCTCCCAAGTATCTGGGACTACAGGCACCCGCCACCACGCCTGGCTAATTTTTTGTATTTCTAGTAGAGACGGGGTTTCACCATGTTAGCCAGGATGGTCTCAATCTCCTGACCTTGTGCTCCGTCTGTCTCAGCCTCCCAAAGTGCTGGGATTACAGGCGTGAGCCACTGCGCCTGGCCGGAAAATGCATTTCTAAGCCTGTTTAGTAAGTCCAGAACACACCTGTCTACCAACTCTTCTCTCTATGCCTAGCCCACCATAGGTGAGACTGAAATACTTTTTTTCACTTTATGTAATTTAATGCTGTTGAGATAAGGTCTCTCATAAGAGGATGTGTTTAGAGCTTTAAGGGCACTGGTCCTTTGTAGGAGAGCATACCGTGGCAATGAGAATCTATGGGTTGTTTGAAAAAGCAATTTTAAAACTGGGGACCAGACAGTATATTGTGACAATGGCAAAATATTCTTTTCTCCTTGCTGCCTAATAGTTGAGTAGTATGGAATACCTTGTGCCACTTACTTAAAGCCTTAAACTGGTCATATTAAAAACTAGAACAGGCTGGGCATGGTGGCTCATGCCTGTAATCCCAGCACTTCAGGAGGCTGAGGTGGGCAGATCACTTGAGCTTGGGAGGTCAAGACTGGTCTGGGCAAAATGGTGAAACCCCATCTCTACCAAAAATACAAAAAATTAGCCAGGCGTTGTGGTGTGTGCCTGTAGTCCCAGCTAGTCGGGAGGCTGAGGCATGAGAATTGCTTGAGCCTGGGAGGCAGAGGTTGCAGTGAGCTGAAATTGTGCCACTGCCCTCCATCCTAGGCAACAGAGTGAGACGCTGTCTCAAAAAACAACAGACTAAGCAACTGGTTGAGCATCCCTAATCCAAAATTCCAAAATCTGAAATGCTCCAAAATCCAAAATTCATTGGACCATTTCAGATTTTGAATTTTCAGATTAGGGATGCTCAACCAGTAATTACTATGCAAATATTCCAAAACAGGAGGAAAAAATCAGAAATCTAATTGGCAGAATGTAACCCGGTTTCCCTTGGGGTGCTTTCATGATGATTTCCATAGACTTTTTTCACCTAATCTTGTATTTTATATACCACTTTTCAGATCAGTATAAAACTTTTCCTCTTTATTTTTATTACTGATTTTAGAGAAAACTGGTTTCTGAAATATGAATATCTTGGGCTTTACAAAAATCACTAGTTTTATTTTAAATATTCCATTGCCCCTAAAAAGTTAAACAATAACCTTACTGATTTACAAGGCTTCCAGGAGGCTGATTTGTAACTGAAAGGGCTGTGAATGATGTTTATCAGAATCAATTTGCATGATTAATCAGACACTAATGAGTTTTAGATTATCATAATTGCTTAGTAAATTTCTGCCATCTAACGAAAAAAAATTCTGTTTATCACCAGATCCTAGAACCCTATCAATATTGTCTCTGCTGTGTAAATAGTTCTGAGTAGTGCAATATTGCTTATAGGGTTTTGGTGTTTGGGAAGAACAATGGGCAGGCTGCAGAAAGTATGTAGCAGAAACAAGCAAAAGTCATCTTTGTTTAGGAAGAAAACAAGGAATTAGATTTCGCTATAAACATTAAAATCTGAGGCTTAAATGTAAATTTTTAATTTATTAGAAGAAGGTAACATTTTTCTTTTTGACAAATGGGTTTATTTGTAGTATAAAGAAATAATGGAATTTTAGTATTGAAAAGGATCTTAGATTCCAACTCATTTGATAGGAGAGACCCAAAGAAATGAGGAACTTAACCTAGGGCCACATAGCTGGTTAGTGATACTAGGACTAGAATTTCTACCATGTATCCCAATTCTTTTATTTTTCTGTACCATACTACCATGTTGTGTTCAGAGGGAATTTTTAGTTGACTAGCTTTGTAACTTTAGTGATATTAATTTAAAACATAAAAAACTTTAATTTTAGGTGAAGAATGTACATTTTTGGATGGGCATGGTGGCTCACACCTGTAGTTCCAGCACTTTGAGAGGCTAAGGCAGGAAGATCGTTTGAGCTCAGGAGTTCAAGTCCAGCCTGGGTAACATAGCGAGACCTTGTCTCTACAAAAAAAATACAAAAATTAGCTGGGTTTGGTAGTGCACGTCTGTAGTCCCAGCTACTCAGGAGGCTGAGGCAGGAGAATCTCTTGAGTCCAGGAGGTTGAGGCTGCAGTGAGCTGTGATCGTGCCACTGCACTCGCCTGGGCAACAAAGCAAGACCCTGTCTCAAAAAGAAAAAAAAGAATTTACGTTTTTTTCCACATGTGTGACTCTTAATGGCTTAAATATCATCTATAACTTTGTCTAACTACATAAGAAAACAGTAATGGAAATAGAACTAGAGGCAAGTTACTTCGCTATTTCCTCTTTTATAAAATGAAGGGTTCAGAGCAGACATTTAAGATGATTTTTCGGCTGGGCGTGGTAGCTCACACCTGTAATCCCAGCACTTTCGGAGGCTGAGGAGGGCGGATCACAAGGTCAGGAGATCAAGACCAGCCTGGCCAACATGGTGAAACCCCGTCTCTACTAAAAATACAAAACTTAGCTGGATATGGTGGCGCACGCCTGTAGTCCCCAGCTGCACAGGAGGATGAGGCAGGAGAATCACTTGAACCCAGGAAGCAGAGGTTGCAGTCAGCCAAGATTGTGCCACTGCACTCCAGCCTGGCAACAGGGTGAGACTCCGTCTCAAAAAAAAAAAAAAAAAAAAAAAAGATTATTTTTCTCTCAACATTTTGGCACCCTTTTTGCCCCCTGCTTATTCCCTAGCCCACTGACTTCACTAATAAGCCAGTACTGGCCAGGCACAGTGGTTCACACCTGTAATCCTAGCACTTTGGGAGGCCGAGGTGGGTGGATCACCTGAGGTTAGGAGTTCGAGACGAGCCTGCCCAACATGGCGAAACCCCGTCTCTACTAAAAATACAAAAAATGAGCTGGGCGTGGTGGCAGGCGCTTGTAATCCCAGCTACTTGGGAGGCTGAGGCAGGAGAATCGCTTGAACCTCGGAGGTGGAGGTTGCAGTGAGCCCCGAGATCACGCCACTGCACTCCAGCCTGGGCAACAAGAGGGAAACTCGGTCTAAATAATAGTAATAATAATAAGTCAGTACTGCCCCTGTGTATTATTAGAAGATGTTCTATACAATTTTCCACAGAGGATAACATTCTACCCACAAGCTGTTTTTTTTTCTTCCTTCCTCCCTTCCTTTTGGAGATGGGGTCTCACTATATTGCCCAGGCTGGAGTGCAGTGACTAGTCACAGGAGAGATTATAACACACTGCAGCCTTGAACTCCTGGGCTCAAGCAATCCTCCTGCCTCAGCTTTTTAAGTAACTGGGACTACAGGTACATATCAAACCTAGCACAAGCTGTTTTTCTTGTCTTTTTAAAAAAATTTTTTTAAATTATTTTATATTTTATTTTTAGGCCAGGCGCGGTGGCTCACGCTTGTAATCCCAGCACTTTGGGAGGCCGAGGCAGGCGGATCACGAGGTCAGGAGATCGAGACCACGGTGAAACCCCGTCTCTACTAAAAATGTAAAAAAAAAATTAGCCGAGCGTGGTGGCGGGCGCCTGTAGTCCCAGCTACTCGGAGAGGCTGAGGCAGGAGAATGGCGTGAACCCGGGAGGCGGAGCTTGCAGTGAGCCGAGATTGCACCGCTGCACACCAGCCTGGGCGACAGAGCGAGGCTCCGTCTCAAAAAAAAAAAAAAAAAGATATATATATTTTAAAAATTGTTTTATATTTTTTAAAAATATTGTTTAAAAATATAAAATTAAATATACAATATAAAATTTTAAAATATATATTAAAAATTATTTTATATATTTTAAAAATATATTTTTTAAAAAATATTTTTTCAGGATGGGCATGGTGGAAAATATTTTTTCAGCCACTGTGCCCGGCTAATTTATATAATTAAATTTGTAATGATGACTGTGTTTAATAATTGTCTTGCAAAAAATCTTGACAGTTTAGGCTGGGGGCGATGGCCCACGCCTGTAATCCCAGCACTTTGGGAGGCCAAGGATGGCAGATCACTGGATGTCAAGAGTTTGAGACCAGCCTGGGCAACATGGTGAAATCCCATTTTACTAAAATGAGTAAAAATTAGCTGGGTGTGGTGGCAGGTGCCTGTAATCCCATCTACTCGGAGGCTGAGGCAGGAGAATTGCCTGAACCCAGGAGGTGGAGGGTGCAGTGAGCTGAGATCGCACCACTATACTATAGCCTGGACGACAGAGTGAGACTCCCTCTAAAAAAGAAAGAAAGAAAAAAAATAAAGACAGTTTAGTTGATTTCATCATACCATTGATTAGAAGGGTACTCTTTGGTATCTTCCTAAAATAAAAGTAGAAACCACCTCTTTTTGGTACCATTTGATGATTAACACATTTTGGGCCCTTAGGTATTGCAGGAAAACACAGCAGAAACCTGTCTCTTAAAAAGAGGCCAGGTCGGTGGCTCACACCTGTAATCCCAGCACTTTGAGAGGCCGAGGCAGGCTGATCACTTGAGGTCAGGAGTTCGAGACCAGCCTGGCCAATATGGTGAAACCCCGTCTCTACTAAAAATACAAAAATTAGCCAGGCGTAGTGGCACATGCCTGTAGTCTCAGCTACTTGGGAGACTGAAGTGGGAGGATCTGTTGAGCCTGGGAGGTTGGGGCTGTAGTGAGCTGAGATGTTGCCACTGCACTCCAGCCTGTGTGACAGAGCGAGACCCTGTCTCAAAAAAAAAATGACAAAAATATATATATGAATATAGTCTACATTTGGGAGTTTTGTGTCCCCCAAACTCATCATGTTTTGTGACATATACATTAGATTATTGTAAAAATCTTTCAAAGGTCTCAGTTGCCCAATTTAGGACAATTTAGGCCTGTAGTTCCAGCTCTCAGGAGGCTGAGGCAGGAGAATTGTTTGAACCCAGGAGGCAGAGGTTGCAGTGAGCCAAGACTGTGCCACTGTACTCCAGCCTGGGCAACAGAGCAAGACTCCTCAAAAAAAAAAAAAAAAAAAAAGGAAAGTTACCGTTCAAGGAACTACATGAGATTATGCTAAACTTCAAGCAGAACTAAAATATCAAGTTAAAAAATATGTAAGTTTAATAATTTGTTTCATAAACATGTTAAGGGTTTAGAATAGAGATTCTGTCTTAGGAATCTCTGGAGCCACAAATTCCATAACTTATGGTAAATTAAATGACTAAAACAAGCTTTAAAGACTCGTATTTAAAGTTGTGCTTAAGAATGTTATATAACTCATTGAAAAAAGCTATGGAATTGTGGTCTGTTCAGTAATTAAGACAAACAAAATCAGGTCTTGAGTGCTTACAGCCTTTGTTAACTTTGATTTGCTCTGGTTCCTGGTATCTCCTCATTCTCTCCATCCACATGGTTTTTTTTTTTTCTTCTAAACTTATATTTATTTTATACATTTTTTATTTTTTTATTTTTATTTTTTCTCTTTTTTAATTAATTTTTTTTGCACACAAAACAATAAACATTTTCTAAAAATACATACAAACAAAAAGATGCATATCAAACATATTAGGAAGGTTGCACATGGGAAGACGGGGAATAGAAATGGGGGGTGGGAATTAAAGAAAATAAATGAGAGAGGGACTTTGTATGGATCAATGATAATAACTCAATCCTCTATTTGACAAAGAAGAAGGAGAAGGAAGAGGAAGAAAAAGAAAGTGGGATAAAGGATCAGAAAGGGAGGAAAATAGAAAAAATTAGAGTATGACTCCAGAGTAGACCTGTTTTGTTGTTGCTGGGTTGGTTGGTTGGTTTTTCTGTTGTATTTTTCATATGTTTCGCCATGTTGGCCAGGCTGGTCTCGAACTCCTAGCCTCAAGTGATCAACCCGCCTCGGCCTCCTAGAGCGCTGGGACTACAGGCGTGAGCCACCACGTCCAGCCCCCACATTGCGTCTGGCCTCTGTGATAGACCTCCCAGACGGGGCGGCCGGGCAGGGCAGAGACGGAGTCTCGCTCTGTCGCCCAGGCTGGAGTGCAGTGGCGCAATCTCGGCTCACTGCAAGCTCCGCCTGCCGGGTTCACGCCATTCTCCTGCCTCAGCCTCTCCGAGTAGCTGGGACTACAGGCGCCCGCCACCATGCCCGGCTAATTTTTTTTTGTATTTTTAGTAGAGACGGGGTTTCACCGTGGTCTCGATCTCCTGACCTCGTGATCCGCCTGCCTCGGCCTCCCAAAGTGCTGGGATTACAAGCGTGAGCCACCACGCCCGGCCCCATCCACATGTTTTATGGGTTAGTGTACTTTTTTTATTTATAGGAAAAGATAATCCCTAAGTATATCTTAGTATGAGAAATTATGCAAATAGGAATTTCTTAATACACACATAGACACAAACATTAGTATTTTTAAGGAGTTGTAATTATTGATTAATTTAATCGTGGCATCTCATCTGACAAGTATAGAGGATAAATGAAAAGCTTCCACTTTTTGGAAATCATTTTAAACATACTTTGTAATTATGTACCCAACATTAATTTTTCTGGCTTAGAGCAACTCCCTAATGTTAGAGATGGAAATAAGATATTGACCTGGAAAATATGTTTAAAAACAAAAACTTTCTCTTTCTTTTATCTGTACCCTCCACCCCGAGTTTTGGCTATAAAGATAGAATTTTGGTCATTGCAGAGTTTTCCATTCCAATTTAGGTCAATGATAAGAGAAATTGTTAGTGATGGAAACTAGTTTATTTCTGAAATTCTGTTTGATGACAGCTTCTGACCTTAGAAGCATTTGAATTTCTGACAGCCATTTTGTCTTACTCTACATTTGAAAGTAGGGTCCTAATAGAACCTTTTATATACTAAAAATAACTGTACATCATTTCTTATTAGACCTGAGAACTGCTTTTAACAGTTTTTCCCCTTCCACTAAGGCTTCAGGATTTTGAGAATCTTTAGTTCAGTGATAAAGTTCATAATAAGAGCAGCACCCTCCCTGCAAACAGCTTCCTATGTTTTGGGATAGGAATAGGAGACCATGCCTGTGGAAATCATATTTTCCTTTCTGTAGTAAACTCTAAGGACGGTTATATCCCTGATAAACTCAAGGCAATATACGCTTTAAGGTCCTGTAAAAGATGCAGAATTTCAAGAAGTTAAGAATAATTCATTGATTATACCACTTGCAGAAATAAACCACTTTTAGGCTGGACATGGTGGCTCACACCTGTAATCCCAGCACTTTGGGAGGCTGAGGCGGGAGGACTGCTTGAGCCCAGCATGGGCAACATAATGAGATCCTGTCTCTATAAAAAATCAAAAATTAGCTGGGTGCCATGGCATGTGCCTGTAGTTCCAGGTGCACTTGGAAGGAGGTAGGAGGATCCCATGAGCCCAGGAGTTTGACACTGCAGTGAGCTATGATGGTGCCACAACACTTCAGCCTGAGCTATAGAGCAAGACCCTGTCTCATAAAAAAGAAAAAGAAAATTCTTTTTAACACTGTCATATATCCATCTCAACTTTCTATATGTATACATCTCTTTTACAAAAAAAGGCCATAACATACTCAAGGCTGTTTTTGTATTTAACGAGTCATAAATATAGTGTCATGTCAAATCTGTCTATACATTATCATTTGAAAAACAAATGGCCTTTTAAAAGGTTAAATAGCTGCTCATTACAAATACTACAGAAATAGAGTAAAATGTGAAAGCCCCCCCTTAAGTATTTTTTTGTATACCATCGTTTTCAATAACGGCATGGTATTCCAAATATTGATATTTATTTATTTACTTATTTATGAGATAGAGTCTTGCTCTGTTACCCAGGCATGAGTGCAGTGGCCGATCTTGGCTCACTGCAACTTCCACCTCCTCGGTTCAAGTGATTCTAGCTCCTCAGCTACCCAAATAGCTGGGACCACAGGCACATGCCACTATCCCCAGCTAATTTTAGTATTTTTAGTAGAGATGGGGTTTTGCCATGTTGGCCAGGCTAGCCTTGAATTTCCGGGCTCAAGTGACCCGCCCGCCTCAGCCTCCCAAAGTGCTGGGATTACAGGGATGAGCCACTGTGCCTGGCCCCATATACTTATTTTTTTTTTTTTTATGGAGACGGAGTTTCATTCTTGTCGCCCAGACTGGAGTGCAATGGTGCAATCTTGGCTTACTGCAGCCTCCGCCTCCAGGGTTCAAGCAATTCTTCTGCCTCAGCCTCCTGAGTAACTGGGATTACAGGCTTCCGCCACCATGCACAGCTAATTTTTGTATTTTTGGTAGAGACGAGGTTTCACCATGTTAGCCAGGCTGGTCTCAAACTCCTGACCTCAGGTGATCCACCTGCCTTGGCCTCCCAAAGTGCTGGGATTACAGGCGTGAACCACTGTGCCCGGCCAATACTGATATTTTTAAATGTAACTTTTCACTTTAATTCAGGCATCCTATATCCATAATGGCCTCAGGGTGGTAGTTCTCCCCTTTTTTCTTCCTGCGAGGTTTACTACAGATCAAGTTCCCATGCGGGCACCCAGGTTCAGTAAATTGGGGTTATTCAGACTGTTACTCCCATATCATATGTAGCTTTTCTTGTGAAATTTGTGACTCTTTAAACCCTCTTAATTTTGGTGGCACATAGTTGTAGCTCTTTGGTCAATGGGATTGCAAATAAAGGTAACAATGTGAGTATTCCTGAAATAAATTTGTTCTGTGTTTTAAATTGAAACTGTATTTTCTGCCAGAGGTAGAAAAACACTGCCTAACTGATGAGAGTATCTGTGACCCTAGGAAATTCTTGAAGTCATTATTAGTTTTTTGTATTAATATCTGACAATGGCTACTCAGTATCTTGATTTTGACTCAAAATGTAAGAGAGAGGCATAGAGAAATGACTTTAAAATGTTAACTACTTTTTAAATTTTTCATAGAGCATAGTTATGGATAATGGATATTTTATATACTTTTTATTTCCACATTTTCAAATGAGTATGTATCACTTATTGAAATACTAACAAATGTAAAGAGAAAAAAGAATAAAGTATCATGTTTACTATTAGTCTTTTGGTTTACACAATAATGATTTGTGCTGATCTTTAGTTCCAGAAAGCTGAGTCTGATCTGGATTACATTCAGTACAGGCTGGAATATGAAATCAAGACTAATCATCCTGATTCAGCAAGTGAGGTAATCTCCAAAGTAAATAAGCTTAAAAAAAAATCAGCCTTAACTGAACACTTTAGAATTTTCTGATAGCATTCCTAATGGTAATAGATCGTAAGAATTATATTATTAAGTTTATAGAATCTTAAAATCTTGTCATTGTGTTGGAAGTTTGGTTATAGCACACTGGAGAAATAGTACCAATAGTCCGTGAAATTTGTGGCTACTTTTTTTCCCCTAACCTTTAAAAAATAATCATTGAGTTCAGAGGTACAAGCCACTGTGGCAGCCCCTGAAATTCCAAGAGAGAATATAGCTACCTCTAGGGCAGTTCTTCAGTAAGTTTGAGGGGAGAAGTCCTGGCAGTCAGCATATTCTCTGAGGAAGGTAATGATATACTATTAGATTTTTTACTTATATTTTATGAATAGTGATTTCTAGATAAAGCTATGTATTTAATTACTCTAAGTTTAGGTTGATTAGAAACATTAACTCTGCTTTATGTCATAAAATCATTAAGTATAAGTATACATACATGTTCATGGGGGTGAAAGCAAATAATCTCCAAGCATCGTCTGTTAACATTAACACTAAAATCACTAATTCAATAATGTTTATCTTTTTTTCCCCAAAGCCCAGGTATCAGGCTTAATTAATATTTATCTTTTTTTTTTTTTTTTTTTGTGACGGATCACCCTGTCGCCCAGGCTGGAGTGCAGTGGTGCAATCTCCGCTCACCACAACCTGCACTTCCTGGGTTCAAGCGATTCTCTTGCCTCAGTCTCCCAAGTAGTTGGGATTACAGGCATGCGCCACAATGCCCAGCTAATTTTTTTTTTTTTTTTTGTATTTTTAGTAGAGACGGAGTTTCACCATGTTGGCTTGAGCTCCTGACCTCAAGTGATCCGCCTACCTCAGCCTCTCAAAGTGTTGGGATTACAGGCATGAGCCCACCATGCCCGACCAATATTTGTCTTTGATAGCACTTACCAGCAGACAAGAAATATTGCATTTTACAGTTAAAAAAAATTCCATACAATTAAAAAATTTTTTTTTTGGATTGGGTAGAAGTACAAGTTAAACTAACATTTTATAGAAAATTGGGAAAATTTCATGAACAGTTTTTACTGTTTATTTCATGGAATGCTGGAATTCTATGGGAGTATAGTTTGTACTGTTCTAGCTCCCTATTCTTTTCTCTCTCTTTCTCTTTTTTCTTCCTTCTTTTCTTTTCTTTTTTCTTTCTCTCTCTCCCCCTCCCTCTCTCTTTCTCTCTCTTCCTCCCTCCCTCCCTCTCTTTTTCTCACTTCCTTCCCTTCCCCTTCCCCTCCCTTCCTCCTTTCCTTCCTTCCTTCCCTCCTTCCCTCTTTCCCTCCTTCCTTCCTTCCTTCCCTCCCTCCCTCCCTGTTTTCCTTCCTCCCATCCTTCTTCTCCCTCCCTTTCCTCCCTTCCCTTCCTTTCCCTTCCTTCTGTTACCCAGGATGGAGTTCAGGGGTGTGATCTTGGGTCACTGCAGCTTCCACCTCCCAGGTTCAAGGGATTCTCCCGCCTCAGCCTCCCAAGTAGCTGGGATTACAGGCGCAGGCAACCGTGCTCGGCTAATTTTTGTATTTTTTAGTAGAGATGGGGTTTCACCATGTTAGGCTGGTCTCGAACTCCTGACCTCAAGTGATCCACCCGTCTCAGCCTCCTAAAGTGCTGGGATTAGTCGTGAGCCACCACACCTGGCCCTTTCCTTCCTTTTCTTCCTTTCTTTCCTCCCTTCCCTTCCATTCCTTCGTTCCTTTCCTTTCCTTCTCCTGCCTCCCCTTCCTTCCTTTCTTTCTTTTGTCTTGAAGATTCCTGTGATATTGCTTCTCAGCCTTTTGGCTAAGATCAAGTGTAGTATCTGTTTTTATCAGTTTAAAGACTCTGTGTGTGTGTGTGTGTGTGTGTGTGTGTGTGTGTGTGTGTGTGTGTTTAAGACAGGGTCTCACTCTGTCACCCAGGCTGGAGTGCAGTGACAAAATCTCAGCTCACTTCAGCCTTGACTTCTGGGCTCAAGCAATCCTCCCACCTCAGTCCGCCAAGTGCCTGGAACTATAGGCACACACCACCACACCCAGCTAATTTTTGTATTTTTAGTAGAGATGGGATTTTAACATGTTGCCTAGGTTGGTTTTGAACTCCTGGACTCAAGCGATCTACCTGCCTCGGCCTCTCAAAGTGCTGGGATTATAGGCGTGCGCCACCACGCCTGGCCTAGTCAGTATCTTTCAAGTACTGTTTTGAAAGACATTGACATGTAGTGCTCCCATTTTTCCTCTGACTTCCATCTCTCATCTTTGTTCCACCTGTGGGTATTTTTTTTCCTGCAACTTTTTAAAAAAGGAGCTTTATTGAGCTATAATTCATATACCATTAAATTCATCCCTTTAAAGTATACAATTAAGTGGCTTTTAGTATTCAGTTTTGTAGCCATTGCCACAATAACATTTTCATCACCTCAGAAAGAAACCCCATACCCATGAGTAGTTACTCCCTACCACCCTTCCCTGCTATCCCACAAGCTCCCAAAGATGAATCTACTTTCTGTCTCTACAGATTTGTTGTCTGAACATTTCAAATAAATAGAATCATATAATATATGACCTTTCATGTCTAACTTCTTTCACTTAGGATGTTTCTTTTTTTTTTTTTTTTTTTTTTTG
Source organism: Nomascus leucogenys (assembly GCF_006542625.1). Classification (NCBI taxonomy): domain Eukaryota; kingdom Metazoa; phylum Chordata; class Mammalia; order Primates; family Hylobatidae; genus Nomascus; species Nomascus leucogenys. The sequence continues at coordinate 8,615,410 of NC_044394.1, read as the reverse complement.
AGACCGAGTCTCGCTCTGTCACCCAGGCTGGAGTGCAGTGGCACTATCTCTGCTCACTGCAACCTCCGCCTTCTGAGTTCAAACAACTCTCCTGCCTCAACTTCCTGAGTAGCTGGGACTACTGGTGTGTGCCACCACGTCTGGCTAATTTTTGTATTTTTTAGTAGAGACAGGGTTTTGCCATGTTGGCCAGGCTGGTCTGGAACTCCTGATATCAGGTGATCCACCCTCCTCGGCCTCCCAAAGTACTGAGATTATAGCCATGAGCCACTGCACCTGGCCCACTTAGGGTGTTTCTAAGTTTCATGCATGTTGTAGCGTCAATCAGTACTTCATTTGTTTTTACTGTTGAGTAATACCCCACTGTATGGCTATACTCCATCTTCTTTGTTCTTTCTTTTTTTTCTGAGATGGAGTCTTGCTCTGTCCCCTAGGCTGGAGTGCTGTGGTGCAATCTCAGCTTACTGCAACCTCCACCTCCTGGGTTCAAGTGATTCTCCTGCCTCAGCCTCCTGAGTAGCCAGGAGTACAGGTGCGCACCACCACACCAGCTGATTTTTGTATTTTCAGTAGAGACACGGTTTCACCATGTTGGCCAGGCTGTTCTCAAACTCCTGACCTCATGATCCACCCACCTCGGCCTCCCAAAGTGCTGGGATTACAGGTGTGAGCCACCATGCCTGGCCCATACTCCATTTTCTTATCCAGTCATCAGTTGATGGTGGTCATTTGTGTTGTTTCCACCTTTTGGCTGCTATGAACATACATTTACAAGTTCTTGTGTGGACATGTGTTTTCATTTCTCTTGGGTATATACCTTGGAGTAGAATTGCTGGCCATATGATAACTCATGTTTAATATTTTGAGGAACTACCAAACTGTTTTCCAAGGCATCTAAAGCATTTTACATTCTCAGTTTAAGAAAAAAAAAAATTGTGGGCTGGGTGTGGTGGCTCATGCCTGTAATCCCAGCACTTTGGGAAACTGAGGCAGGCTGATCATCTGATGTCAAGAGTTTAAGACCAGCCTGGCTAACATGATGAAACCCGTCTCTACTAAAAATACAAAAATTAGCCGGGCGTGGTGGCACGAGCCTGTAACCCCAGCTACTCGGGAGGCTGAGACAGAAGAATTGCTTGAACCCAGGAGGTGAAGGTTGCAGTGAGTCCAGATCATGCCATTGAACTCCAGCCTGGGCGACAGAGCAAGACTCTGTCTGAAAAAGAAAAGAAAAGAAAAGAAATTGTAGTAAAATATAAATAACATTTACCATTTTAATCCTTTTTTTTTTTTTTTTTTTTTTTTTTTTTTTTTTTTTTTTTTGAGACAGGGTCTGGCTAATATGGTCTAGGCTGAACTCCAATTCCAAGGTTTATCCTCTGGCCTCAATATCCTTAGCAGCTGGGATTACAGGCACATGCCCTTATACCTGATAGCCATCTTAATGTTTTTTAAGTGAACAGTTCACTGGCATTAACTACATTCACATTATTGTACAATATCACCATCATCAATCTCCAGAAGGTTTTCATCTCCCCACACTGTAACTGTATATCCATTAAACAATTAACTCCATGTTCTTTTCTTCCACTTCTAGCAGCCACCGTTCTACTTTCTGTCTCTATCAATTTGACTACTCTAGGGACTCATATAAGTAGAATCATATAATATTTGTCTTTTTGTGACTCATTTATGTCACTTATAATGTTCTCAAGATTCATACACAGTGTAGCAGTGTCAGTTTCCTTTCTAAGGTGGAATAATATTCCATTGAATGTATGTACCACATTTTATTTATCGATTCATCTGTCAGTGGACATTTGGTTTGCTTTCACCTTTTGGCTACTGTGAATAATGCTACTATGAACACTGTTATGCAGGTATCTGTTTGAGTACCTGCTTTCAACTTTCGGGTTTATACCCAGAAGTGCAATTGCTGGATCACATGGTAATTCTGTGTTTCAATTTTTGAGGAAATATGACTTTTTAACTCCTGTAATATTCAATAACTTCAAGAAAATCTCTGCTTTCTCCCTTTTTTTGTGTTATAGTTGGGAATAAAGCCATGACTTTAATCTTTGTAGATTTGTCCAACATCAGTAAAAGGAACAGGAAAGAAAGTAAACAACTAGTTGCAGTAGCCTCTAATACCTCTATCTGGCGGCAGGGTGGTTGTAGTAGTAGTAAATATTTATTGAACATTACTGTGTGCCAACCAGTGTGGTGTGTGTGTGTGTGTGTGTTTGTATACTCACACCCACATCCATACATATAATTTGGTTTAGCTGCATTATCCTCATTCTAGTACCCCTTGTGATTTGGAGGCAGTCAGTAATTCTGCATAAAAGTCAACATTTTTGGCTAGGATTTGTTTATTTACAGAGAGATACAAGAAACTGTAAGTTTCTATTACTATATTCTTCAACTTTATTTGTTCCAGAAACATAATTTTATTTTATGAACATTTTCCCTATAGATTCTTTTAAGCTTAGTAGCATAATTCATTTCCTTTTGTTTCTTTCAAAAGACTTAATTGAACTGAGTTTTTTGTTCATATATTGGCTTTTCTTTTCTCCCATCACCAGCACTATCATTAGCAGAGTATTTTTATGTATTCTTGTAACCATTTTTTTTTTTTTGAGATGGAGTCTCGCCCTGTCGCTCAGGCTGGAATGCAATGGCACGATCTCGGCTCACTGGGTTCAAGCGATTCTCCCGCCTCACCCTCCCGAGTAGCTGGGATTACAGGTACCCACCACTATCCCGGCTAATTTTTGTATTTTTATTAGAGACAGGGTTTCACCATGTTGGTCAGGCTGGTCTCGAACTCCTGACCTCAGATGATCTGCCAGCCTTGGCCTCCCAAAGTGCTGAGATTACAGGCATGAGCCACCTCTCCCAGCCATTCCTGTAACCTTTTATCATCCACTTATGATAAGTAAAACCCTAAAATGAATTGAAGTATTATACGCACAAAATTAACTAAAGTGCAGCACAGTTTACAAACACTAATAAAAGAATCATAGGGGCTCCTGGCCGGGCGCAGTGGCTCATACCTGTAATCCCAGCACTTTGGGAGGCCAAGGCGGGTGGATCACCTGAGGTCAGGAGTTCAAGACCAGCGTGACCAACATGGGGAAACCCCATCTCTACTGAAAAAAAAAAAAAAAAATACAAAATTAGCCAGGTGTGGTGGCGCATGCCTGTAATCCCAGATACTTGAGAGGCTGAGGCAGGAGAATTGCTTGAACCTGAGAGGCGAAGGCTGCAGTGAGCTGAGATCCCACCATTGCACTCCAGCCTGGGCAACAAGAGCGAAACTCCATCTCAAAAAAAAAAAAAAAAGTAGTGGTTCCCAAGAGCCAGTTACTCAAACAAAACAGGCTATGCGCACAACGGTTTTTTCCTTTGTGGTATAGTGCTAAGTCCTAACCACAGTCCTAACCTGTCATAAACAGGCCATAAATGCAAATCGTGTTGTCCTAAATTACTCACTGCCATGTCAGTCTTACTGATGGAGCTAATGTCATAAAAACATGTATTATGGGTAGCTGCCCAACTACCCTGTCCTCTCTTTTAGCTCTATGGCCATTTATTTCTTATGCTTGATATACCAACTTTCCTTTCCTAGTTTTGTGAGATCCTCAAGGATTAGTTCTTGTCACTTATTTTTTCCTGTATGAATCTGTATTTGGGGAACTCATCATTCTCCTGAGTTATATTAATATGAGTATTTCACTACTGAGCTACATTCCATTTACCTAAAGATCATTTATAATTAGGTTACATAACTTATTATCACCTCATGAGGAAGATGACTTCTTCCCTCCTACCAATTTCCCTCCCAATGTTAAACTTTTTTTTTTTTTTTTTTTTTCCCCAGACAAAGTCTCACTCTGTTGCCCAGACTGGAGTGCAGTGGCATGATCATGACTCACTGCAGCCTCGACCTCCTGGGCTCAGGTGATCCTCTCACCTCAGTCTCCTGCGTAGGTGGAAATACAGGTGCATGCCACCACACCTGGTTCTAATTTTTTGTATTTTAGTAGGGATGGGGTTTTGCCATGTTTACTAGGCTGGTCTTGCCTGGGCTCGAGCGATCCTCCTGTCTCAGCCTCCCAAAGTGTTGGGATTATAGATGTGAGTCACCATCCCGGCCTAAGCTTTTATTTTTGTCAAATTCTTGAATATATTTGAAGAGTTACAGAAATATAAAGCTTATAATTATAAAGAATAATGTTTCACACTCCCACCCTCAAGAAGGATACCACTTCATCTCAGTGTCTTATGGTATTTCTTTTATATTTCTAAATAGTTTGCTTGTACTGCATTTTTATTTTTCCTGATCTGAAACATCTACTGATTTCCTGGATACGAACTGTTATACTTCACATGCTGGCTCTGCCTCTTATTAGCATTGTGATTTTAGCCAAGTCAGTTAACCTTTCTGTACTTTAATTTCCTCATCTGTAAAATGGGAATATTACTACCTACCTCAGAGGTTGAGAGAGAATAAAATTAGTTAACATATATAACTGTTTAGTCCAGAGTAAGTGCTATATGTTAGCTGTTATCATTAATAATAATTTCCTACTATAGGCCTGGTGTAGTAGCTCACACTTGTAGTCCCAGCTACTTGGGATACTGAGGTGGGAGGATCACTTGAGCCCAGTAGTTCAAGTGAGCTATGATTGCACCACTGCACTCCAGCCTAGGTGACAGAGTAAGATTCTAACTTTTTTTTTTTTTTTTTTTCTGAGACAGAGTCTTGCTCTGTTGCCCAGGCTGGAGTGCAGTGACATGGTCTTGGCTCACTGCAACCTCCGCCTCCCAGGTTCAAGCGATTCTCCTGCCTCAGCCTCCTGAGTAGCTGGGATTACAGGCACATGCCACCCTGCCCAGCTAATTTTTTGTATTTTTAGTAGATTCAGGGTTTCACCATGTTGTCCAGGCTGGTCTCAAACTCCTGACCTCATGATCCACCCGCTTCAGCTTCCCAAAGTGCTGGGATTACAGGCTTTAGCCATCGCGCCCAGCCAATTCTAACTCTTAAAAAAAAAAAAGAAAAAAAAAAGAATTTCGTACTATGGAAGATAAAGTTTAAATACTTTACTACCCATATTTATTCCTGTCTTCACAATTTCTGTAACTATTGCTTTTATATAAGCCCTGTTGAATACTGTGTCTGCTTTCCTTTCTTCACAACTTATTTTTCTAGAGCTAATAATTGTTTTCTTTTTTTCCTTCCATTTGCTTAGTTTTTCTTTTTTTTTTTTTTGAGACAAGGTTTTGCTCTGTCACCCAGGCTGGAGTGCAGGAGTTTGAGACCAGCCTGGGCAACATAGGGAAGCACCATCTCTACAAAAAATAATTTAAAGGTTGGGCGCAGTGGTTCACGCCTGTAATCCCAGCACTTTGGGAGGCCGAGGTAGGCAGATCACCTGAGGTCAGGAGTTCTAGACCAGCCTGGCCAACATGGCGAAACCTCATCTCTACTAAAAATACAAAAATTAGCTGGGTGTGGTGGCACACACCTGTAGTCCCAGCTACTCTGTGACCATGGCTTACAACAGTATCTACCTCCCAGGCCCAAGTGATCCTCCCTGCTTAGCCACCCGAGTAGCTAGCACCATAGGCATGTGCCAGCACACCTGGCTAATTTAAAAAATAATAATAATAGTTATTATTATTATTTTTTGAGATGGAGTCTTGCTCTGTCGCCCAGGCTGGAGTGCAGTGGTACGATCTTGGTTCACTGCAACCTCTGCCTCCCAGGCTCAAGTGATCCTCCCACCTCAGCCTCCTGAGTAGCTGGGACTACAGGCGTGTGCTACCATGCCCGGCTAATTTTTGTATTATTAGTAGAGATGAGGTTTCGCCATGTTGGCCATGCTGTTCTGGAACTCCTGACCTCAAGTGATCTGCCCCCCTTAGTCTCCCAAAGTGCTGGGACTTGCAGGCATGAGTCACTGTACCCGGCCTTTGAATTATTTTTTATAGAGATGAGGTTTCACGCTATGTTGCCCAGGCTGGTATCAAACTCCTGACCTCAAGCCATCCTCCCGCCTTGGCCTCCCAAAGTGCTAGAATTACAAGCATGAGCCACCATGGCCCAGCCTGCTTAGTTTTTCTATATACTTATCACTAATTCAGCCTCAGACATTTCTAATGACTGTAAAACTCTTCTCAATATTGTCAGACACACTACATGTTCTTTAAGTTTCATTTTCTCCCATGGAAACATCGTATCCTTTCTGGTGTCTCTATCCTGCTCCCATCTGACCTCCTGCTCTATAGGCTTCTTGAATTGCTGTCTTTCTGGGATTTTTTTTTTTTTTTTTTTTTTTCAGATGGAGTCGCACTCTGTGGTTAGGCTGGAGTGCAGTGGCGTGATCTTGGATCACTACAACCTCTGCCTCCCGGGTTCAAGCAATTCTCCCACCTCAGCCTCCCGAGTAGGGACTACAGGCGCATGCCGACATGCCCGGCTAATTTTTTTTTTTTTTGTATTTTAGTAGAGACGGCGTTTCACCATGTTGGCCAGGCTGGTCTCGAACTCCTGAGCTCAGGCAATCCACCCGCCTCGGCCTCCCAAAGTGCTGGGATTATAAGCGTGAGCCACCGCGCCTGACCTTTTTTTTTTTTTTTTTTTTTTTTTGAGAGGGAGTTTTACTCTTGTCGCCCAGGCTGGAATGCAGTGGTGCCATCTTGGCTCACTGTCACTTCTGCCTCCCGGGCTCAAGTGATTCTCCTGCCTCAGCCTACTGAGCAGCAAGGACTACAGGCGCCCACCACAATGCCCGGCTAATTTTTGTATTTTTAGTAGAGACGGGGTTTCGCCATGTTGGCCAGGCTGGTCTCAAACTCCTGACCTCAGGTGATCCACCCGTCTCGGCCTCCCAAAGTGTTGAGATTACAGTCATGAGCCACTGCGCCCGGCATTTCTGGGATTTCTTTACCATTATTTTGGTACTTCCCTTTGTTTTATTCCTGTGTTGGATCATATGTTTCACTTGTTTTATTCCTGTGTTGGATCATATGTTTCACTCTTTGGTGGTTTATTTCTTTGATCTGGAAGTATATCCTTTAGACGCTTCCTGAGGAAGATTACACAGAAAGTTAACTTTTTGAGATGCTGAATGTTTGAAAAAGTCTTTATTGCACCCTTTAACCCTTTGTTTGATGAGTGGTTTGGTTGAATATAGGATTCTAGATTGGAGATTTTCTCTTAATTTTAACATCATTACTTCGTGGCTTTCTAGCTCCTATTGTTGCTGTTGAAAAATGGATGCCATTCTCATTCCTGATCCTTTGTCTGTGCTTTCCTCCTCAGCCTACCCCAGTCCCTTACCTATCACCTGGAAGTTTCAGAATATTTTTTCTATCCTGCGAAAATTTACAGTTACGGTATAGATCTTTTTATTAATTGTGCTGTCACTTGGTGGGGCCTGAAAATATATGAATCTTACCTAATCATAAAAAAAGAAATCTAGCAGGGTGCAGTGGCTCACACCTGTAATTCTAGCACTTTGGGAGGCTGATGCAGGAGGATTGCTTGAGGCCAGGAGTTTAAGACCAGCCTGGGCAACACAGTGAGATTCCTGTATCTATTTAAAAAAAAAATTAAAAGAAAGAAAAGAATTACCAAGTGGCAGAAGGGGCCCAATTGAAATGTCTTTTATGGAATAGTGGTAATTTATATTACAAAATAAATCTGGAAAACCAGCATAGTTTATAAATACAGTTGGGTTGGCATGAATTTTATATTTTGCATGTATATAAGTAAATGGATACTTATACATACTTTATCCCCATGATAGTATGTTTATGAATTTTGGCCGGGCGCGGTGGCTCACGCCTGTAATCCCAGCACTTTAGGAGGTTGAGGCGGGCGATCACAAGGTCAGGAGATCGAGACCATCCTTGCTAACATGGTGAAACCCCGTCTCTACTAAAAATACAAAAAATTAGCTGGGCCTGGTGGCGAGCGCCTGTAGTCCCAGCTACTCCGGAGGCTGAGGCAGGAGAATGGCGTGAACCCGAGAGGTGGAGCTTGCAGTGAGCCGAGACTGCGCCACTGCACTCCAGCCTGGGCAACAGAGTGAGACTCCATCTCAAAAAAAAAAAAAAAAAAGATTTTTATAAGTAGTTTCAAGTTGTCTTATTCTTTAAGAACAAATACCAATAGTGCCTTTTATCTTCTTCTGAATAGCATTTAGAATTGTATCTTAGAAATATTGTATAATTTATTATTGTGAACTAACCATCAAATGTTATATATCTAAGGTGACCCTTATTTGCTGTTTAATATTGCTAATTTATTTGGTGAGTTATTTCTGTACCTAGGCTATAAATTCCTTGAGAATAGGATCTAGGTCTTATACTTTTCTCTCTTCCCCACCTCCCATCTGATGTCATGTGGCTGCATAATTAAATACTCAACAGTGTTCAATTAAATGGATGGTAGAATGTGTTGTATGTATATAGTATTTTAATTCTTAAAAAGCTTAATCTTTCATAATTTAATACATGTTAACTTTTTTCTTGACGTAGAAAAATCCAGTTACACTCTTAAAGGAATTGTCAGCAATAAAGTCTCGGTATCAAACTTTGTATGCCCGCTTTAAATCAGTTGCTGTTGAGCAGAAAGAGACTAAGAGCCGCATTTGTGCTACTGTGAATAAGACTATGAATGTGATACAAAAACTACAGAAGCAAACAGACCTGGAGGTAATGCTTTCAGTTGACAGGTTAGATTTGTATAGCTTTAGCTCTGAGTGTTGCTTTGAAAAATAAACCTGATGTAACTTAAAATTTGAAACTCAGCAGTCAGTTTGAACTATTGATTTTCCTGATACCCTGAAGTATAATAGCTCTTATTTCTGTTTATTTAAAAATAAGCATTTGGACTTGACATGGTTAATAAAGAAGTGTGCTGTCTTGAATTATGTAACCATGGCAGAAAACTTGGTAATACTTATTAAATCTAGCAGCTTAGCTGGCTCCTGTAAATACTAGTGAGACTGAGATGTCTAAAAAATGGTTGCTTAGAGTGCTGTATCAAGGAGCTGTGTCTGGGCATGGCAGAAAATAGCGCTGTCTGCCACGAGCATGGGAAGGAGGAAGGGCTACATATGTTATATTTATTTGCCAACTCTACACTAAATTTTGGTTTAAGATACTTTGAATTATGGGCTTGTAGCTAGAGTAAATCAGAAAGGTTAATTACCCAGGTCAGTTTGATCAAGAATATTTTATATTGCAAATGGAGGGGATAAAATAGAATAATACCTACTTAGAACGATAAAATGATACCTTAGATGTATCTGTTATATCACAAGGAGATGAATGGTGGAGGAAGGAAGCGCAATTGAACAGGGAATAGAGGTAATGGGGAGATAGAATTTAAAACAGTAAGGGTTGTGTCACATGCTAGTAAATTAAATGCAAAAAAAAAGTATGTATATGATAAGCTTTTATAAATCATCTCAAATCACACATTCTTCATTATGTGCCCGACAATAGAGCACATAACCTTGTTCTTGGGAAACAAATAGCTGATTAAGTATAGTTCCAGATGTACATGACAACATATCTGTATAGAACCATAAATTTATTGAAGCACAGAATAAACTTGGGTGAGAGGGCAAGGAGAAAAATGGTATTTTGAATATTTACAAATTTCCCCCACTGGATATAATAAATCGATGGTATATTTTTGAGACTACAAATTGGTACATAAAAGTAGTTATATAGTAATAGAGGATTTCTTTTTTTTCTTTTTTGAGATGGAGTTTCACTCTTGCAGCCCAGGCTGGAGTGCAATGGCACGATCTCGGCTCACTGCAACCTCCACCTCCTGGGTTCAAGTGATTCTCCTGCCTCAGCCTCCGGAATAGCTGGGATTACAGGCGCCTGCCACAATGCCCAGCTAATTTTTTGTAGTTTTAGTAGACACAGGGTTTCACCATGTTGGCCGGGGTGGTCTTGAACTCCTGACCTCAGATGATGCACCTGCCTCGGCCTCCCAAAGTGCTGGGATTACAGGCGTGAGCCACCATGTCTAGCCAGTGATAGAGGATTTCAGTCATCTGAGTATCTGTAAAGGTCTTCAGTTGAAGAAATACCTGAAATGAACAATACTTATGTCAAAGGCTGAAAACTAAGGGAGCTTTTACTTTGGATCAAGTTATGGCAAACAAGAAGAAATGATTTAAAAGTTATAAAACTTGAAAGAGGTGGTCATATTTTACAATCAAGGATGACCAAATTGGGAAATGTTGGATATAGTGAGTCTTGTACCTACTGCTTTAAAAATGAGATCGTATGCTGGGCACAGTGGCTCATGCCTATAATCTCGGCACTTTGGGAGGCCAAGGCAGGAGGATCAGTTGAGGCCAGGAGTTTGAGATTAGTCTGGACAACATAGTGAGAACCTATCTCTACCAAAAAAAAGAAAAAAAAAGAAAAAATATTTTAAATTTACTGGGCATGGGAGTGCATGCTGGTAGTTCCAACTATTTGGGGCAGAAGGATCCTTTGACCCCAGGAGTTTGAGGCTACAGTGAGCTATGATTGCACCACTGAATTCTAGCCTGGGTGACAGGGTGGGACTATCCCCGAAAAATTTTAAAATAAACTAAAATAAAAATGAGATGGTAGTAGAAAGTTCAGAGGAAATACAGATATGATACTTAGAATCTTCTGAGAGATGTTTAAAAGGGAGGCTTAATAAACCATAATATGGATAAATTTTTATGATGCAAATATGAATGGGAATGACATCTGTAGAGCTGATAACCAAAAACAGTTATATGAGCCCAGAGTTTAAAGGACTTGCAAGGTATAATTTGTAAATAAATTTCAAATATTAAAAGGTCACAGGGACAAACCTGTGAAATTAGTTAGGAAAGCCAAAGAGGCCGGGTGCGGTGGCTCACGCCTGTAATCCCAGCACTTTGGGAGGCCGAGGAGGGAGGATCACGAGGCCAGGAGATCGAGACCATCCTGGCTGACATGGTGAAACCCCATCTCTACTAAAATAATAAAACATTAGCTGGGCATGGTGTTGCATGCCTGTAGTCCCAGCTACTCGGGAGGCTGAGGCAGGGGAATCACTTGAACCTGGGATGCAGAGGTTGCAGTGAGCCGAAATCTTGCCACTGCACTCCAGCCTGGCAACAGAGCGAGACTCTGTCTCAAAAAAAAAAACAAAAAAAGCCAAAGGCAGATTGAGCTAAGGCCTCTGAAATTTTCTAAAATAACCAAAAGGTTATTTTAAAGGGGCTTTAAAATTATTTGGGGAACAAGAAGGACAAGAAAAGGATAAAGTCTCCTTGGAACCAATAGTGCTTTGTTTATAGATAACAGAATGTGTATCTGTTCAGGTATTATCTTGCTATAATCTTTATCAAAGAGTGGTTTTTCATTTGGAAGGGTAGAAAATGTATTTGAATTTATAATATTCAAAAAGAACACCTGAATTGAGAATACTAAATAATAAATACAGAACAGAAAAGGAGGTAGAGAAAGGGAATACATACTAATTTCGTAATCTTCCTTAGGGGATATTAAGACATTGACAAAAGAAGAAAAAAAAGACAAAAGACACTGAGGTTTATTTATTTAATTAATTTGTTTGTTTGTTTGTTTTTTGAGACGGAGTCTCCCTTTGTCACCCAGGCTGGAGTGCAGTGGCACGATCTTGGCTCACAGCAACTTCTGCCTCCTGGATTCAAGCAATTCTCCTGCCCCAGCCTCCCAAGTAGCTGGGACTACAGGCATGCACCACCATGCCCAGCTAATTTTTTTGTATTTTTAGTAGAGATGGGGTTTCACCAAGTTGGCCAGGCTGGTCTCGAACCCCTGACTGCAAGTGATCCACCTGTCTTGGCCTCTCAAAATGCTGGGATTACAGGTGTGAGCCTCCGTGCCCTCATATTTAAACTGAGGTTTAAATATGCTCAATTATAAAGGTGATCTCATCAGAAGACAAAAGGGACTAAACTTACATCCAAACAAAAAATAGCAAAACAAACGCCCAAAACATATATAACAATAAATAGAAAATTAAAAAGGCATTAAAAGTAGAATATGTGGTATTCTATGATCTTCCAAAATACGTGTGATAAAGAAGAAAAATTTCTACAAACTTTAGACTGGTTAACTTGACTTTAATTCCTGGAAACATTATTTGAGAATTTATTAAACAGATGGTCTGAAAGCTTTTGTAGTGATCACAAGGAGCAATGTGGATTCATTAGTCTTACAGCTGGGTACGGCAGTGTGCACCTGTAGCCGCAGCTACTTGGGAGGCTGAGGTGGGACGACTGCTTGAGCCCAGGAATTAGAGGTTGCAGTGAGCTATGACCGCACCACTGCACTCCAGCCTGGGCGATGGAACGAGACTGTCTCTAAAACAAAAACAAAACGAAAAAACCAAGTCTTGTCAGAATAACATTTCTTTTTTGAGGTAGAAGAAGGAAATCGTGTAACTGGGTTGTAGTAAGACGTATGATTGTTTTTCATTTTATCCTTGTGAACATGTTGGGCAAATGTTGGTTTCATCAGTGCAACCAGCTGCATATCAGAATCATATAGGTTCTGTGGCTGTTCTAGATTTGGCTGTCCTATTTACATAACGTAAGGTGGCTATATAAATTTAAATTTAGACTGGGCATGGTGGCTCATGCCTGTAATCCCAGCACTTTGGGAGGCCGAGGTAGGTGGATCACCTGAGGTCAGTAGTTCCAGACCAGCCTGGCCAACATGGTGAAACCCCCGTCTCTACTAAAGAAATACAAAAATTAGCCAGGTGTGGTGGCGGGCACCTGTAATCCCAGCTACTCGGGAGGCTGAGGCAGGAGAATCTCCTGAACCTGGGAGGCGGAGGTTGCAGTGAGCTGAGATTGCGCTCCAGCCTGGGCAACAAGAGTGTAACTCTGTTTCAAAATTAAAAAAAAAAACAAAAACGGAAGAAAGAACGAAAAACAAAAGAAAAGAAATTTACATTTAAGGTAGTTAAATGAAAGATGAACATTAAGTTCTTCACCTACTGATTGGACAGTGCCGATAAATAATATTTCCAGCATCATGGAAAGTTTCATTGGACAGTGCTGCCTTAGAGATTCTGATTCTGTAGGTCTGGGGTGTTCCAGATTTGGCAGTCTCTCTAGAGATGACCTATATAGTTGGCAGAATTATAACTACTTGATTCTTCAGGTTGTACCTCCTATTAATTCCCCACATAACCCTTTGTTTCAGCCACCCTGTTTGTTGGTGCTCTGTGAAAGTCCCTTGTAACTTCCCTTCAGCCTCCCTTCTTTTGCTGTTACCTGCTTTTGGTGGATGCTATTGGCTGTTTTTCTTTCTCAGCATCTGTTATCCTTTCCTGCCTACCAGAGTATAGACATGCAGTGCATAATGACGTTTTGGTCAACAATGGACCAAATATATATGACAGTGGTCCCGGAAGATTATAATAGTGTAGTTTTACTGTACTCTTATGTTCAGATATAAAAATACCATGTATTACCATTGCCTACAGTATTCAGTACAGTAACATGCTGTACAGATTTGTAGCCCAGGAGCAGTAGGCTATACCATATAGCCTGAGTGTATATATACAATCTCTGTTCGTGTAAGTACACTCTGTGATGTTCACACGATGAAACTGCCTAATGATGCATTTCTCAGAACGTATTCCTGTCATTAAGTGACACATGACTATACTGACTTTCTTGAGATGTGTGTTGTCCCTCATAGCGATGTGCCTGAGATGAATCTGGCCCCATCCTGAGCTCCAGGGGTGCATCTGATTGGCATAGGGAATGGACTTTATTTTTTAACTAACAGTGGTTGAGGAATGGGTTTATAACCCAAATGACATGTGAGTAAGGATAGTCTGGAAATAGGTAACTAGGAAGACTTTACTCACTGCTGAGAGAACCCTGAGAAGAGAAAGCTTCTTTTCTTCTTCTGGACATTGTGTAGAGTTGTGATACCTAGCACCATTAAAGCCATTTGCTGTCAGCTTGAGGGTAAAGGCACCATCCAGGATATTAGAGCTGTGAGATGGAAAAAAATTGAGTCCTTACATTGTTCAGTTGCTAAATAAGTCAGCCCAGAAGTCTTTCCTTTTTCTGAAGTTATTGTGGAATGATAATACATTTTCTTTTATCTTTTTTTTTTTTTTTTTTTTTTGAGACAGAGTTTCACCCTTGTCGCCCAGGCTGGAGTGCAATGGCGTAATCTTGGCTCACTGTAACCTCCACCCCCCGGGTTCAAGCAATTCTCCTGCCTCAACCTCCCGAGTAGCTAGGATTATAGGTACCCGCCACCATGCCCAGCTAATTTTTTGTATTTTTAGTAGAGATGAGGTTTCACCATGTTGGTCAGGCTGGTCTCAAACTCCTGACCTCAGGTGATCCACCCACCTCAGCCTCCCAAAGTGCTGGGATTACAGGCATGAGCCACTGTGCCTGGCCTCTTTCTTTTTTTTTGTGATGGAGACTTGCTCTGTCACCCAGACTGGATGGAGTTCAGTGGTGCAATCTTGGGTCACTGCAGCCTCCGCCACCCAGGTTCAAGGGATTCTCCCAGCTCAGCCTCCTGAGTAGCTGGGATTACAGGTGCATACCACCATGCCCAGCTAATTTTTGTGTTTTTTAGTAGAGATGGGGTTTCACCATGTTGGTCAGGCTGGTCTCAAACTCCTGACCTCAAGTGATCCACCCGCCTCAGCCTCCCAAAGTGCTGGGATTACAGGCATGAGCCACCGCGTCCGGCCTCTTTTTTCTTTTTTTAAGATGAGGTCTTGCTCTGCTGCCCAGGCTAGAGTGCAGTAGCACCATCAGGGCTGACTGCAGTCTCAACCTCCCAGGCTCAAGTGATCCTCCCACCACAGCCTCCCAAGCAGCTGGGACCACAGGTGTGTGCCACCATGCCCAGCTAAAAATTAAGTGTACTAATTAGTTAAAAATTAGCTACTCGGGAGGCTGAGGTGGGAGGATTGCTTGAGCCCGGGAGGTTGAGGCTGCAGGGAGCCGTGATTGCACCAGTGCACTCCAGCCTGAGCAACAGAGTGACCCCGTTTCAAAAATAGAAAAAAAAAATTTGGAAAAAAATTAGATGGTTTCATCTGTACTGAACATCTGTAGACTTTTTTCCTTATCATTTATTCCTTCCACAACACAGTGTAACAATTATGTATATAGCATTTATATTGTATTAGGTATTATAAGTAATCTAGAGATGATTTAAAGTATACAGGAGGATGTGTATAGTTTCTATGCAAATACTACACAATTTTATATAAGGGACTTGAGCATCTGTGGATTTTGTTATCCTGGAACCAATCTCCCACAGATACTGAGGGTTGACTGTACTTTTAGAATATGGCATCCAAACATGACTTCTTTGGTTCTGCTATAATCCTTAAATTGTTTGATTTCTTGGTCTTGTTTCTTCAACTTAATTGCAAGATCTTTAGAAGCTCAAATATCATAGGACCTTGTATATAAATAGCCAAGTATCTGTTTTTTCCCTTGCCTTTCTAAATCTGTGATTACATACAGAGTATAAGCTTAGGGAAACATTTATTGGTGTGACAATGCAGAAGTTAACTAAACTGATTTAACAGTCTTTGAAGGTTTTTGAAATAAAGATTTTATCATTTATTTTCTAGCTGTCACCACTGACTAAAGAAGAGAAAATTGCGGCAGAGCAATTCAAATCTCACATGCCAGATTTATGAAGAAATGGACTTGGAAAGGAAATTCTAAGAGAAGAGCTTAATTTCAGAGAAATTTAGGAAGATGTCTTGTTAACCCTTGATGTCTAGAGATTGGGGGCTGGTGAAGGAGATTTGGCTTCAATGACTGGATAATGATGTCTTTCATGAGAGAGACTATAAGAAGAAGGGCAGATAATATATGAATAAAGTTCAGCCAAAAGGATCAAATGAGAATAAAATGATTTAAATATATGTACACACGCATGCACACACACAGTCTTGTAATTTCAGGCAAGAAAGTCTCTTAACACTATTTTGCATCTGTTTTCTTTTTCTAAGTCATGATAATGTAGATGTTCTGGTCTATCATAAAAGAATGTTTATGTACATTTCAGTCATTCGGTATGTGGCTTTGTAAATTAAAGTATAGGCAAAATATTTGTATTATACATTATATATAATTTCATTTTGTAAATGTTGATTGCACATGTGATCACATTATTGTTGAGACTGCTTTTATGTGACCTGTAGTCTCCCACAAAACCTAAAGTAATAAGCTGGCTTTTCTGTGATAGCCATTTTTACGTATTTTTTTCCCTATTTCTCTTGCCTGCTAATGTTGAACAGCATGAACTTGCTTTCTGATACTGTTTTAGACTGTCCCCGTTGTATTTCAGTAATATCTTTGTTTTCCTTCAGCCTTTATTACTATAATTGTTCATTCTACATGAAAGCTAAGAAACTGAAATTAGAAGAGCACTTATCTGCTACTTGCCAGTTTTGTATGAGTGTGTTATATGTATGTGTCAATTTCCCTTTAAAATAACTATTTATTTTAAAATAACTATTGGCAATAAGGAAATTGTTCAAAGTAGAGGCAGATCTTGATACAAAGATGTTAATCACAGGGTTGTTTATAATAGCAATATACATATACATTTGGCTAGTACTAGGTGAATAGGAAAATAAATCATGTTGTATGTATACAATAAGAGGTCAAGTTGCCAATAAATTATTACTGTTAATATTCTGGGAAATGCTGAAACTATGCTAAGTGGGGGAGAGGGAAAGCAGGTATTGCAGTTTTGTAGTGAAGACTGGGCTTTGGAGTCATATTTGAGATGTAAGTAGCAGCTTTTAAATTCTAGCTATGATCCTGTGCAGATCACTTAACTTTTGAGTGTAAGGATGTTTGGAAGGACAAGACAGTAAATTGTTTTAATATAGGGTTCAGTATTTAGTAAGCCTTCAATAAATGATATTACATACATGTAATAAAAACTAAGCATTGAAAGGACTAGGAAAAATGCATCAAATGTTAGTTCTGCAGGTTATAGAATTATACTTTTACGTAATTGTAAAATTTCAGTTTTGAGCATGTTTGTCCATTAACAAACTTACAATAGCTGAAAAACAGGGTTGTGAGAAGAGCTTCAGTTAAAATTATCCTGTCTAGTTTGAATATTTCAAGAACAGAAAGCCTTTTTTTTTTTTGAGACGGAGTCTCACTCTGTTGCCCAGGCTGGAGTGCAGTGGTGTGCTCTCAGCTCACTGCAACCTCCACCTCCCAGGTTCAAGCAGTTCTCTGCCCCACCCTCCCGAGTAGCTGGGATTACAGGCGCCCGCTACCATGCCCGGCTAATTTTTTGTATTTTTAGTAGAGATGGGGCTTCACCATCTTGGCCAGGCTGGTCTTGAACTCCTGATGGTGATCCACCCACCTCGGCCTCCCAAAGTGCTGGTATTACAGGCGTGAGCTACCGTGCCCAGCCCCCTTTTTTTTAATTACAGAGAAATAAGTTACACCTTAGTATCAGATATTAATTTTCTTCAGTGTTCAGGCAATTAGTATTTAGAAAGCTCTTGTCATGAGATGGCTCTGGGATGTGATGATGATTGTTGGGATTGAAAAAATGGTAGTATCACAGAGAGATCATAATAAATTCTTATTACAATAGTGTTAAAAGTGGTTTTGCTTTCAGTTAGGGAGAAAAATTAGACTGTACTATTTTTCCTCTGATTTCCTTCAGTTATCTTCCAAATGTTTTTTTCCCACAGCCCCCTTAACGTTGTTCTCTATGCACTTCTCAATACATTTTCATTTGTTTCTCAAGTCTCTTTGTGGATGACTCCTAAATATAACTTCTTCCACTAGCTCTAGATCTGTATTTCCAATAAAATCCCCTACCTGAATATTCAAATTAAACATGTCCAGAATACTTACTGATTTTATTGTTAATAGCCACTATTCTGTTGTCTGGAATTAAAACCTGTATAATTTGCATCCGTTTATCTTAGTCAATAAAACCTACAATTCTCTCTCTAAAATGGTCATAGTATACAACCTCCACATTATCTTCACACCTCCTTAATTTAGATCTTTTGTTTCTCATCTGGATTATAATTGTTTTCTCCTATGTGACTATAGTGTCTTTATGTCTTAAATTATAAATAATACATGTTTAAGAATTTAAAAATCACAGGCATGGCCGGGCGTAGTGGCTCACGCCTGTAATTCAAGCACTTTGGAAGGTCGAGGCGGGCAGATCACAAGGTCAAGAGATGGAGACCATCCTGGCCAACATGGTGAAACACTGTCTCTACTAAAATTATAAAAATTAGCTGGGCGTGGTGGCACGTGCCTGTAGTCCCAGCTACTCAGGAGGCTGAGACAGGGGAATCGCTTGAACCCAGGAGGCGGAGATTGCAGTGAGCTGAGATCGCGCCACTGCACTCCGGCCTGGCGACAGAGTGAGACTCTGTCTCAAAAAAAATCCAAAAAAAACAAAAAACAACAACAAAAAAACAGGCATGTAAATTATCTAGAGGTAATCTGCAAATAATTTCTTCAGGCATTTCTACATGTATACAAATTAAAAAAAATTTTTTTCAACAAAAGTAGGTTGATACTGTGCCTTGTACTGCTGCTGTACTTAGATTTTTTTTTTCATTTCATTATTTTATTTGAGACAGGGTCTCGCTCTTTCACCCAGGCTAGAGTGCAATGTTGCTATCATGGCTCACTGCAGCCTCCGGGGCTCAAGCAATCCTCCAGCCTCAGCTTCCCAGGTAGCTAGGACCACAGGTGCACGCCACCAACCCCTGCTAATTTTTGTATATTTTGTAGACACTGGGTTTCATCATGTTGCCCAGGCTGGTCTCCAACTCCTGGGCTCAAGAGATCTGCCCGCCTCAGCTTCCCAAAGTCCTGGGATACGTGAGCCACTGCGCTCAGTCTTCAATTCTAATATATTTTTGTTATGTCACACATCCACCCTTCTTTTTAACAGCTGTAATCCATTATATGGCTATACCATACTTTTTTTTTTTTTTTTAGACAGGATCTGGCTCTGTTGCCCAGGCTGGAGTGCAGTGGCGTGATCTTGGATCACTCACTGCAGCCTCAAACTCCTGGGCTCAAGTGATCCTTCCATCTCAGCCTCCAGAGTAGCTGGGGCCACAGGTGTGCACCACCATGCCCAGCTAGATATATAATCATTTTTATCAGTTCCTTAGTGATAGACATTTAAGCTCTATAACAGCAAGTTATACAAATAATATAACAAGTAAGTTGTATAACAGCAAGTTATTTAAGGATATATATGAAGTTAGGAGATTTTTCTTGTGGGGAGGGCAGCAAGGTCAGCCTTTAAGGGATTCTGATGGAGCAGACCATTGGCTCCCAAACCCCAGGGCTTGGCAAACGATGTGAGTTTAGCATCTTGCCAACTAAATTATTTGTTTTGCTGAAGTTATCCTTTTTGCTTGCAACCAACGGCCTCTAATCAGCTGTACAGGTTTCTAATTGTTCGCTATTATGAACTAGTGCAATAAGTCCTTCAACATTCTTGGGTTCTTCGGCAAACATACAAGAATCTTACTATTTATCATGTAAGTATTGCAATTTGTCTTATTTGTCTTCTATACTGCTCCTTGAGAGCAAGGGCCACTTCTCATTACTCTGAATCCCAAGTACAGCATTGCATTCTTTTTTTTTTTTTTTTTTTTTTGAGACGGAGTTTCACTCTTGTTGCCCAGGTTGGAGTGCAATGGCGCGATCTCGGCTCACCGCAACCTCTGCCTCCCAGGTTCAAGCGATCCTTCTGCCTCAGCCTCCCCAGTAGCTGGGATTACAGGCATGCGCCACCACGCCCGGCTAATTTTGTATTTTTAGTAGAGACGGGGTTTCTCCATGTTGGTGAGGATGGGCTCGAACCCCCGACCTCAGGGGATTCGCCCGCCTCGGCCTCCCAAAGTGCTGGGATTACAGGCATGAGCACGGCCTAGCACTGCATTCCATAAATAATTCTTTCAAGTAAAATTCTCATAACATAAAATTAACCATCAACCATTAAAAAATGTACAACTGAGGGCATTTTCGTAAAAAAAGCGTTATACAACCATCAGCTCCATGTAGTTCAAAGACCACAAATAATTCTTACTGAAAGCATTTTTCAGTCTCAGATTAATCTTTCCAAATTATATCTTGTTAATGACCCAAGTAGTTAAAAAAAAATTGTTGCTACCCACCACCTATAAGCCTAAATGCCTGATATTCAAGAACTTATTTCTAGATTATTAGTGATTTTCTACATGTGTACTCTAGGTCGGTTAAGTATAATTAGGTGTTTGCAATAAATACAGGAAAAGTTAAATTCAAATTATGAATTTGATGTGCCCTCTTTGTCTCACAAACCTTCAATTCTTGCAATCTTTACACATCTCTTCAGGCAGGAAATAGTAGAAAGCAGATCCCATTTACAGGAAAGATGAATATCGCTGATACCCTTTCAACAGTCCCACGGCGACAACTTAGGCGGCAAGAATGAAGTGTGAGATGTGGGAATGAAGTCTTCGCAGTGTGTGGTCCCGTCCTCTCACCACCGTAATGAGAAATGACACCTCTCCAGGCTTCACAGTCTGGAGCCTTCTAACTCAATTTGCTTTGGTAGGTGGAACGCAAGTCCTACAAACCTTAGACTGTTTCTTCCAGAGAGAACCACTAACCATGAATCTTCTGCACCAGGGTTTCTCAAAATGCGGGCCACAGACCACCTGCTGCCGAATCACACAATGCTGGGTGAAAACGCGGATGGCCTGGGCCCCACCCTAGAATCTGAGTCCGAATACCTAACTAGGGGTGTGGCTCCGAAGACCGCGCTTTCCACCTGTACGCCAGGTGGCTCCGTCTTTGGCGCGCAAGTTTGAGAGCCGTGGGGCCCCGCCCTCCGCCGAGGTGGGCGTGGCGTGGCGTAGCGTAGCGGAGCCCCACGCTCAGGCCGCCTGCGCAGGCTAGGGCGGGAGGCACGCAACCCTGAGGCAGCGAGTCGCCAAGTCTCGTGTGCGCCCCACAACGCGGGAACTAGGCGAACGCTCCACGCTCCTCCCCTCCTTTCCCCTCGCGCAGCGTCCTGCGCGCATGCGCTTCGCAGCTTCTCTCGCCGCCGCGCCCCCAGCTGCCCTGGTTACAGTTGGTGTTTGCGAATTCTCTGCGGCGCCTTCTTCGCGGAACTCCACCCGCGGTTCCATATGCGCGCGCCTGCGCCACGTGGGCCGAGGTTCCGTTGCGGCTGCTGGCCGGCGGCTGAGCCGGGAGAAAGGAGCTGCGGCCACCATTCGCCCTACCTCTGCGCCTCGGGGCGGGCGCGCCGGTAAAAATGGCGAAATGGGGGTAGTCGGCGCTGGACCTGAAGAGATTGGGCGCGCAGGTGGGGCGGTTGTCAGAGCCCCCTGACGTGGGCGCCGGGCTTTTATCGGCGGTTTGATCTGGCGACCTCGGGCCGGCGCCTAAGAGGTCAGACTACGGAGCCTGTGGGTCGCCAACGGCCCCGCCGAGAGCCGGAGGCAATGGATGAACAGAGCGTGGAGGTGAGGGGGTTGTGAGGGTGGTGGTTAGTCCCCGCCCCCACCCGGTGAGCGGTTTTTATTTGGGGAGCC
This sequence comes from Nomascus leucogenys, assembly GCF_006542625.1. Lineage (NCBI taxonomy): Eukaryota > Metazoa > Chordata > Mammalia > Primates > Hylobatidae > Nomascus > Nomascus leucogenys. The sequence goes on along the minus strand of NC_044394.1, from coordinate 8,593,740 downwards.
GTGCCCATGTCCTCCCTCCAGTAGGGCACCCCTACCCCGCCCCTGCCGCTGTGGAGAGGGCTGGCCCGGTACCAAGGACGCCGTGCTCATTCTGCAGCGCTCCGGGTGTCTTGTGCTCACTGTTCCGCAGTCAGGTGGTGCGTATCCTGGAGTTTTCAAGGATGTCTTGGCACAGGTACTCATCCCTACCGGGTATTTGCAAACAGCATCCCGTTCCGACCAAAACTGCAGATTCATCAGATGGATGTACCCTGCTACTCGCCACCAGTCCTTGCGAGTTCTTGAGCTGATCTAAATCTCCTTCCAAATGGATAATCATCTTTCCCTCTCAGTGGCACATTTTGCAGGCTTCTGCCCTTCCTTCCTAGATTGAATCAGCATATATTATCTCATGTGTAGTTTCCAGAACAAACTCTTTTTTTTATAACTGATTCTTGTAAGCTGTGAGTTAAAATAGTTGAGATATGTAGGATATATAAGTAAAGGCTAGGAATATATTTTAAAAGATTGTTTATTGAACATAATTGTGTAATAATTATCAAATTTTGAACCTTTCAGATACTGAAATAGGAACTCCTTGCTTTTTAGTAAGGGGTAACTATGTTATGGATATTCCACTTGAAACTAGTCATTCAGTAGTCTTATTGTCCACCCCGTTGCAGGTTACAGAATCTGCATCTCTCAGGTTCTTTCTGGCCCTACAGAGTCATGATGAGATTCATGAGTAGTTTTCTCCTTAATTCCTCATATAAAGTATTATAAAGGTTTTGTAAACTTATCTTGGTTTTAGGAGAGTTTAATTCTAGAATGGAGTGAAAGTAAATGTCAGTACTATAAAAACAAAGTATACAATACAATTAGTATACGTTTAATTGTGTCTTTTTTCTTGTTAAAACTTTTCAGTTACTTCCTAAATTGATTAAATTGAGGCTTGCAAAAATAATACTGTTTCTTGTATTTACATATTTTTGTTGTTGTTGTTTCCAAGATCGCTTTGAACTACCATCAACATTTTCAATTGGGGCAGAATCTCAGGTTCAAATAAGTAGCTAGTCTGTTGTAACATCAGGGCAGCAATTCAGATTTCTGGATTCTTAATTCATTTTTTTTCTGGGTCACAGTACACTGCCTTTAGGATAAGTGTCTTTTTAAACTTCGTTTTCCTCTAAATTATAAAATCAGTTTATACCTTTTGGGGAAATTGCAGAAAAAGTTAAAAGTTCAGGTTGTGTATTCAGTCATATAGTCTGCCTTTTTTCCTTTTTTTTTTTTTTGAGACAGAATCTCACCCTGTCTCCCAGGCTGGAGTGCAGTGGCACCCTCTCGGCTCACTGCAGCCTCCACCTCCCAGGTTCAAGCGATTCTCCTGCCTCAGCCTCCTGAGTAGCTGGGATTACAGGCGCACACCACCACGCCCGGCTAATTTTTATATTTTTAGTAGAGACGGGGTTTCACCATTTTGGCCAGATTGGTCTCGAACTCCCGACCTCAAGTTATCCAGCTGCCTCGGCCTCCCAAAGTGCTGGGATTACAGTCGTGAACCATCATGCCTGGGCCTTTTTTTCCCTGCTGTTAAACATTATATGCATTTTTCTGTATCATTAGATGAAGAAGTATTTCTAGTGACTGTAATCTATGTGTAACTGCCATAATTAATATTTGGACATTTGGGCTGTACCTAGATTCTTGCCATTATAATTACTGCTTCAGTGAAAACTTTTCTGCGTGAGTCTGTGTTTGCATTTCCTATATTTTCCTTAGAATAGAATTATCGTGAAACTTAGAAAAACGGGAGTACATTTTCCAGATGTTTTGAGGTACTTTGGACCTTGACCAACCAAATCCTGATATGGAATATTGTTAAAACTGAGAGATCAGCCCAAAATAAATGTAAATGTCAAGTTGTTTTGAGCTTGCCTTTTAAAAACTCTTGATTCAGTAGCCTAAACTGGTGGACCTTACATCTTTTACTGTTTTCAGATCATTGCTGAGGTTTTCCGATGTTTCATCTGTATGGAGAAATTGCGGGATGCACGCCTGTGTCCTCATTGCTCCAAGCTGTGTTGTTTCAGCTGTATTAGGGTAAGTTGTATTTCTTTTTACATGCAGTTAGTATATATAGTATATATTGTTAAGGATTAACCATTTCCCTTATCTTTTTATTTTACATTTTTTGCCCTAAAGTGCTTGCTTGCATTGTGCTTGGGGTTGAGGAATACTAAGATAAATGACAAATTGCCTGCCTTGAAGGAGCTTAAATCTAATTGAGGGAATGGAGTTTAGACCGTTTATATTGAAGAATGTGTGGTATCATAAAGAGGCACTAAAGAAGTGCTGTGGGGCTCAGAAGAGGACTGGTTTATATGTGTTTGGTGAGTAAGATAGAGAAAGTGTTTAATCTTACAATTACAAGACACTCTAGAGATGAATATAATCTAGTGGCTTTAAAACTTGAGTGTTGGCGCTTTGGGAGGCCAAGGTAGGTGGATCACGAGGTCAAGAGATCGAGACCATCCTGGCCAACATGGTGAAACCCTGTCTCTACTAAAAATACAAAAATTAGCTGGGCGTGGTGGCATGTGCCTGTGTCCCAGCTACTTGGGAGGCTGAGGCAGGAGAATCGCTTGAACCTGGGAGGGCAGAGGTTGCAGTGAGCCGAGATAGCACCACTGTACTCCAGCCTGGCAACAGAGCAAGACTCCATCTCAAAAAAAAAAAAAAAAAAACTTGAATGTTGGCCAAGCGCTGTGGCCCAGGCCTGTAATCCCCGCACTTTGGGAGGCCCAGGTGGGCGGATCATGGGGTCAGGAGTTCGAGACCAGCCTGACCAACATGGTGAAACCCCGTCTCTACTAAAAATAGAAAAATCAGCCGGGCGTGGTGGTGTGTGCCTGTAATCCCAGCTACTCAGGAGGCTGAGGTGGGAGAATCGCTTGAACCCAGGAGGCGGAGGTTGCAGTGAGCCGAGATCACGCCAGTGCACTCCAGCCTGGGCGACAGAGCGAGACTCTGTCTCAAAAAAACAAGAAAGAAATTAACAAAATGAGGAAGTCCAAGATTTTGGTTGTGTGTGCCAGAGTCCAATAGCACATCTACAGAGCATAGCTGAAAACTGCCTTGTTCACATTCCTCGTCAATTATTTATTTTCCTGAGAAAATCAAAGAGGTCACATGCTCTTCACGTCAAACTTTCTGTTTCGACTGGGCACAGTAGGTAGCTCACGCCTGTAATCCCGGCATTTTGGGAGGCTGAGGTGGGTGGATCACCTGAGGGCAGGAGTTCGAGACCATCCTGACCAATATGGTGAAACCCTGTCTGCTAAAAATACAAAAATTAGCCGGGCGTGGTGGCATGCTTCTGTAGTTCCAGCTACTCGAGAGGCTGAGACAGGAGAATCACTTGAACCCGGGAGGCAGAGGTTGCAGTGAGCAGAGATGGTCCCACTGCACTCCAGCCCGGCGACAGAGCAAGACTTCGTCTCAAAAAAAAAAAAAAAAATTTCTGTTTCCTTATTCTTGCCTAAGGAAGATAAATATGCCTTTGTCAAGAGTAGTATCCGTAACACTTAAATAATTTTTTTCTAGTTACACAGCTCACAATTGATGGTACTGGATTTGAACCCGTTAAGTTCAAGAACTCTATAGCCTGTTCTTTGTCACTGTACCATGTGCAGAAGACCAAGTTAAATCTGATGTTAGTTCTCATACTCCTAAAACTAAGAGATTCAATCTTTCTTGGCCTTCTTTCCTCAGCTGTAGAATTCAGATATGATTTGCTTTACAGGGTGGTTATGGCATTAAATCAGATGACCTAAGAAGTAATTCAGAAATTATAAAATACTATACTTGTTTGTAAGGTGTTATTTTATTGTTAAAATAGCAACTAATACACATTAACACTTACCTATGTTTTAATAAACAGTGAAACTGATGCTAGATAAATTAAGTAATTGGCCTCCATTACTATAATTAAGTGGTAGAATCTGGATCGGGGCTCATTTCTTTTGATGAAGGTCCCATATGCTTATGGTCTCTGGTTGTTACCTTATGCCTCATTTATTCTGTATTTTTTCATTGTTACATCTTCTTCCTCCTGCCCCTTAAATGCATTTATTTCTTAATTTCCTAAGATCTTGTTGCTGTCGTTCGCTACTCTGAGGTTTCTGGGAGTATTCACCTACTTTGGGAAATTCGATTTACTTTAGCAGCTTTAGCTATCATCTCTATGTGTATGGCTCCTAAATCTATTCCTTCAGCACCGACTTTTGGATGTCTTGTCTTGTCCTTCTAGCATCTTGAACTTTGTTCAAGATCAGATTATTCATATTATTTTTTCAAACCGACTCTAAGTTCATTCTTTTTGTTCTGTTCTGCTAGTCACTCAAACTGGAAACTTTATACCAATGATTTTTTCATTTTTTATTTTTTATTTTTTTTGAGACGTAGTCTCGCTCTGTTGCCCAGGCCAAAGTGCAGTGGCATGATCTCGGGTCACTGCAACCTCTGCCTCCCAGGTTCAAGCGATTCTCCTGCTTCAGCCTCTCAAGTTGCTGGGAGTATAAGCACACTCCATCATGCCTGGCTATTTTTGTATATATATACATATATATGTATATGTGTGTGTATATGTATATATACATATATGTATACATATATACATACACACACACACACACACACACACATATATATATATATATTTTTTTTTGTAGAGATGGGGTTTCACTATGTTGCCCAGGCTGGTCTCAAACTCCTGACCTCAACTGATCTGCCCTCCTTGGCCTCCCAAAGTGCTGGGATTATAGGCATGAGCCACTGCGCCTGGCCTATACTAATGATTTTTAAGTGCAATTAGTTAATCTCCCTGTTTCACTTATATTTGTCTTACCTTTCTGTTTTTATCATTACCATGCTAATAGAGAAGTATGAACATTGGTTACCTCATGCTTAGATTATTTAATTACTTTCTATCTGATCTCTCAGGTTTGAGTCTTTTCTTATCTCCAGTCCGTTTTCTGTCCTGCTACTATATTAATATTTTTCACTAATATCTCTTTTTTTTTCCCAGAAGCCTCAGAAATATATAAAGGATAAAATTCAAGAATGTTAGCCTTGTGTTCAGACCGTCCAGATCTGGTTCTGACCTTTCTTTCTAGCGCTGTCTTGGTTCCTGAATGCACTGATCATTTGTTCATTCATTCAGCAAATATTAATTGCTTGCCTACTTGTTTTCAAGCCAGTCATTTTGTATTAGGTATAATTGACATGCAGTAAACTACGCATATTTAAAGTGTACAGTTTTTTTTTTTTTTTTTTTTTTTTTTTTGAGACAGAGTCTTGCGTCACCCAGGTTGGAGTGCAGTGGCGCGATCTCGGCTCACTGCAGGCTCCGCCCCCCAGGGTTCACGCCATTCTCCTGCCTCAGCCTCCCGAGTAGCTGGGACTACAGGCGCCCGCCACCTCGCCCGGCTAATTTTTTGTATTTTTAGTAGAGATGGGGTTTCACCATGTTAGCCAGGATGGTCTCGATCTCCTGACCTCGTGATCCGCCCGCCTCGACCTCCCAAAGTGCTGGGATTACAGGCGTGAGCCACCGCGCCCGGCCTTTACAGTTTTTTTTGTTTGTTTGTTTTGTTCTTTTTTTTTGAGACAGCGTTTTGCCCTTGTTGCCCAGCCTGGAGTGCAATGATGCGATCTCCACTCACTGCAGCCTCCATCTCCTGGGTTCAAGTGATTCTTCTGCCTCAGCCTCCCAAGTAGCTGGGATTATAGGCATGGATCACCACGCTTGGCTAATTTTGTATTTTCAGTAGAAACAGGGTTTCACCCTGTTGGTCAGTTTGGTCTCAAACTCCTGACCTCAGGTGATCCACCCATCTCAGCCTCCCAAAGTGCTAGGATTACAGATGTGAGTCACTGAGCCTGGCCAAGTGTACAGTTTTGACATATATATATTCTTGTGAGACAATCATTGCATCCAAGTTAGTGAATGTATCTGTCATCCCCAAAGTTTCCTTGTGCCTCTTGGTAATTCCTCCCTCTACTTGCCTTGTCCCCAGGCAACCACTGATCTGCTTTCTGTCACGATAGATAAGTTTGCTTCAGAGATAAGGGGGATGGAAAAAGAGAAAAAAGATAAGTTTGCATGTTCTGGAATTTTATAGAAATGAAAATCATACAATATGTACTCTTACGGATCTGGCTTTTTTTCACTCAGCAAAAATACTGTATGTATCAGTAGTATTCCTTTTTATTGCTAAGTAGTATTCCATTGTATGTATTTACCACAATTTGTTTATGCATTCACCTATTGATGGGCATATGGCATGTTTACAGTTTTTGCTATTGCAATGAAAATTGCTGTGAACATTCATGTACAAGAAGCTTTCTTTTCTCTTGGGTAAATAATTAGTAATGGAATGGATAGAGATTATATGGTAGATGTGTGTTTAACATTTTGAAAATTGCCAAGCTATTTTCTAAAATACTTGTATCTGGGAGCTAAACAGTAAACACACACGGACATAAAGGAGGAAATGCTAGACGCTGGGGACTTCAAAAGCGGGAGAGGAGGAGAGGGATGAAGGTTAAATTAAAAAAAGGATTGGGAGGTCGAAGCGGACGGATCACCTGAATTCGGGAGTTTGAGACCAGCTTGACCAATATGGAGAACCCCGTCTCTACCAAAAATACAAAATTAGCCAGGTCTGGTGGTGCATGTCTGTAATCCCAGCTCCCTGGGAGGCTGAGGCAGGAGAATTGCTTGAATCCAGAAGGCGGAGGTTGCGGTGAGCCGAGATCACACCATTGCACTCCAGCCTGGGCAACAAGAACGAAACTCTGTCTCAAAAAGAAGAAAAGGGAAATAGTTTATAATTTTACATTCTCACCAGCAGTGTATGAGAGTTCCAGTTCCTCCACATTAATGCTAATAGTTGGTATGTTCGGTTTTGTGAATTTTAGCCATTCTCAGGGGTGTGTAGCCATTCTTAGAGGTATCTCCTTGTTTTAGTTAGTGTTTCTCTGTTGAGTAATGATGTTAGCCTCTTTTCCAGGAGTTATTTACCATCCATATGTTGTCTTTGGTAAGGGGTCGTTCAGTGCCCCCCATTTTGTGCTAAAATAAATGTAACAAAATTTTCCATTTTACCCATATTTAAGGGTACAGTTCAGTGTCTTTAATTACATTCATAATGTTATACAACCATATCACTATTTCCAAAACCTTTCATCACCCCAAACAGAAAGTCTGTACCCATTTAAAAAGAAAAAAGAAAATAAACATAAGTAAACATAGAAAAGGTATATTAAAAATACAGTATAAAAGATAAAAAATGGTACACCTATGTAGGGCAGCTCCATTCTAATCTTATGAGACTACGGTAGTATATGCGGTCCATCATTTACCGAAACATCTTTTTTTTTTTTTTTTTTTTTTTTTGAGACGGAGTCTCGCTCTGTCGCCCAGGCTGGAGTGCAGTGGCGCAATCTCAGCTCACTGCAAGCTCCGCCTCCTGGGTTCACGCCATTCTCCTGCCTCAGCCTCTCCGAGTAGCTGGGACTATAGGCGCCCGCCACCACGCCCGGCTAATTTTTTGTATTTTTAGTAGAGACGGGGTTTCACCGTGGTCTCGATCTCCTGACCTCATGATCCGCCCGCCTCAGCCTCCCAAAGTGCTGGGATTACAAGCGCGAGCCACCGCGCCCGGCCTTACCGAAACATCTTTTTTTTTTTTTTTTTTTTTTTTTTTTGAGACGGAGTCTCGCTCTGTCACCCAGGCTGGAGTGCAGTGGCGCAATCTCGCTCACTGCAAGCTCCGCCTCCGGTTCACGCCATTCTCCTGCCTCAGCCTCTCCGAGTAGCTGGACTACAGGCGCCGCCACCACGCCGGCTAATTTTTTGTATTTTTAGTAGAGACGGGGTTTCACCGTGGTCTCGATCTCCTGACCTCATGATCCGCCGCCTCGGCTCCCAAGTGCTGGATTACAAGCGTGAGCCACCGCGCCCGGCCTGAAACATCTTTATGTGACACATGACTATACCACTTTTTGTTTATCCTTTTTATTTATTTATTTATTTTTTGAGACAGAGTCTCGCTCTGTCGCCAGGGTGGAGTGCAATGGCGCCATCTCGGCTCACCACACCCTCCACCTCCGAGATTCAAGCGAGTCTCCTGCCTCAGCCTCCCTAGTAGCTGGGACTACAGGTGTGTGCCAGTACACCCAGCTAATTTTTGTATTTTTAGTAGAGATGGTGTTTCACCGTGTTGGCCAAGATGGTGTCGATCTCTTGACCTGGTGATCCACCCTCCTTGGCCTCCCAAAGTGCTGGGATTACAGGCGTTGAGCCACCGCGCCCAGCCTATTTATCCATTTTTATCTCTTGATGGACCCTTGGGTTGTTTTCACCTTTTGGATATTGTTAATAGTTCTGTTGTTAACAATTGTCTGTTTGAGTTCCTGCTTTCATTTCTTTTGAATATATATCTAGGAGTGAAATCACTGGGTCATATGGTATTCTGTATTTTTTTTTTTTTTTGATTGTGGTAAAATATACCTAATATAAAATTAGCCTTTTTTTTTTTTTTTTTTTTTTTTTAATGAGACAGTGTCTCACTCTGTTGCCCACGTTGGAGCACAGTGACACAATCATGGCTCAATGCAGCGTCAGTCTCTCGGGCTCAAGCAGTTGGCCTGCTTCAGACTGTTGAGTAGCTGGGACCACAAGTGTGTGCCATCGTGCCTGGCTAATTTTTTTATTTTTTGTAGAGACAAGGTTTTACTTTGTTGCCCAAGCTGGCCTCAAACTCCTGGCCTCAAACTCCTTGGCCTCCCAAGTGCTAGGATTACAGATGTGAGCCACTTAGCCCAGCCAAATTTGCGATTTTAACTGTATTTTTAAGTGTATTGTTTAGTGGCATTAAGTACATTCACATTGTTGTGTAGCCATCACCACTATCCACCTTTAGTACTTTTTCATCATCCCAAACTGAAACTCTGTACCTGATAAACAATAAATTCTCATTATTCTCTTCCCCCTAGCCGCTGTTAACCACTATTCTACCTTCTGTCTTTACATTAACTATTCTAAGTACATCATATAAATGGAATCATAAAATATTTATGTTTATTTCTACGTCTCTATTCTGTTCTATTAGTCTCTATTTCTGTTCTTATGGTAGTACCACACTGTTTTGATTACTGTAGCTTTGTAGTAAGTTTTGAAATTAGGAAGTGTGAGTCCTCCAACTTTTTCTTTTTCAAGATAGTTTTGGCTATTTGGCATCCCTTGAGATTCCACATGAATTTTAAATGCAGTTTTCTACCAATATGAAAAGTACCATTGGAGTTTTAGTAGGGATTACATTGATTCTGTACATGCCTTTGAGTAATATTGCTGTCTTAACAATATTAAATCTTATGATCCTTGAACATGGGTGTCTTTCCATTTATTTAGGACTTCTTTAACTTGTTTCAGCAGTGTATTGTAGTTTTGCACGTATAAGTCTTTCTTTTTCTTTTTTATTTTTTTGAGACAGGATCTCACTGTCACCCAGGCTGGAGTGCAGTGATGTGATCATGGCTCACTGCAGCCTCAACTTCCTGGGTTCAAGTGATCCTCTTGTCTTGGCCTCGCAATGCTGGGATTATAGGTGTGAGCCACCACACTCAGCCTCCATGTATGTCTTTCAAATTCTTGGTTTTTTTTTTACCTAAGCATTTTATTCCTTTTGATGGTGTTGCAAATGCAGCACTTTGGGAGGCCAAAGACGGAGGATTGTTTGAGCCCAGGACTTCAAGACCAGCCTGAGCAACATGGCAAGATCCCATCTCTGCAAAAAAATTAAAAAATTAGCTGGATGTGGTGAGCACACCTGTAGCCTCAGCTACTTCTGAGGGTCAGGTGGGAGGACCTCTTGAGATGAAGAGGTTGAGGCTGCAGTGAGCTGTGTTTGGGCCACTGCACTCCTGCCTGAGCGACAGAGTGAGACTTGCCTCAAAAACAAAAACAACCCCAGAAAGTATTTAGCATGTTTTTGTATGTATATATAGTTTGCCTCAAACAGTACATTAGGGGATGTAAGAAATTTTGTATGCTTTCACAAGGCATCTGAGATCCTCTATGATCTGCCTCCTAGTTTTCTTGCAATTTTGAGCTGTTTGGGAATAAAAGTCCTTTGTTAACAAATTTCCTATTTACTGCCTGTTTTCTCTTATTGCTAAAACTATTTAAATGAGTGTTTTCCACTCCACTTCCCTGCAACCTTGCCATCTACTTACCCTTCAACCCATTCTAACTTGGCTTTAGTTCTCTCCACACCACTCACATAGCTCCTGCAAAGTGTAGACTCAATTTTGCTAAATCCAATGAACCTTTCGTTGGCCTTATCTTTCCTTCTTGGAGCATTCAGCACAAATTACTTCATCTGTTTTTCTTGAAACATTATCTTTGGTATCTTTGCCATAATAGCTATACCATCTTCCTAGTAACTTCACGGTCTATGGATTTTTTTTTTTTTTTTGAGACTGAGTCTTGTTCTGTCATCCAGGCTAGAGATAGTGGCATGATCATGGCACTGCAGCCCTGACCTCTGGACTCAATTGATCTCCCACCTCAGCCTCCTGAGGAGTAGCTGGGACTACAGGCGTGACCACCATGCCCGGCTAATTTTTAAGTTTATTGTAGAGATGGTATCTTGCTGTGTGACCCAGGCTGATCTGGAGCTCCTGGCCTTAAGCAATCCTCCCACCTTGGCCTGCCAAAGTGCTGGGATTAAAGATGTGAGCCACCACACCCGACTGGTTCATGACTTTTAACACTATCTCTAGACTTATACTTCCCAACTTTATCTTTTCAGTCCTGGCCTTTTCTCTGCCTCCAGTATCTAACTACCCTCATTTGGACTTGTAGTATGCATCTGAAATATATCATTTCTATAAGAGGGTTTTTTTTTTTTTTTTTTTTTTTCCCCACCATGCCAAATCTGTTTCTTTTCCAGTCAGGAACCCAGTTTTTTACCCAAAAACCTAGCTCACCTTAATCTTCCTTTTTCCTCACATCCAGTTATAATTGAACTATAAGTGTTAGCAGCCAGTTTTTTTTTTTTTTTTTTTTAAGATTATCTTAGATACTTAGTATATATTGCTAACAGCTTCTCTCTAACCCTTAGAGTGGTTTTGCAGGGTAGGTATGTTGATTCTCTTGTTGCATGTGAGGAGATGAGCTCAGTCACTTGTCCAATGTCGTGTGGTCCATAGTGCCAGAGCTGGGAATCAGACACAGATCTGAATACTTTCTAAAGCTTGTGATTCTTCCAGTTTTATGAAGGAGAGAAAATAATTTTTAATTTTTATGTTTATAATTTTTTAATTGAATGAGGGGGAATGCTCTAAAGATATTTGTTTAATATTATGCATTAATATTGTACCACTGGTTCTTTGGTTTTGGTTTGAGAGAAACATTGCTTTTCTCAAAGTATTAACATTGTCATTTATTTTGTAATTAAATTAGATTGTGGAGGCTGAGTAATTTCATGCCTGTTTGCCTGTAATCCCAGCACTTTGGGAGGCCCAGGCGGGCGGATCACTTGAGGTCAGAGTTGGAGACTAGCCTGGCCAACGTGGGAAAACCCCATCTCTAATAAAAATACGAAAACCATCTGGGTGTAGCGTCGCATGCCTGTAATCCCAGCTGCTTGAGAGGCTGAGGCATGAGAATTGCTTGAACCCAGGAGGCAGAGGTTGCAGTGAGTTGAGATTGCACCACTGCACTCGAGCCTGGGGGAGGGAGTGAGACTCTGTCTCAAAAAATAAATAAATAAATTAGATTGTGGAATACAAGATAAAAATACCACAAATATTCAGAGAATGTAAAGCTCACTATAGCCTGGGAAAGGCAGGAAATTTTATGGACATGATCCAGTGAAATTTCTGTGAGGCAGGACACGGAGGGAGGGACCATATAAGCAAATGCACAGATATGTCGACAGTGTTATATAGTGCAGCAGTAAGCCTGTTTTGACTGGGAGGGAGGGGGACATTTAAAAATACGGTCTGGTTACTCCCTATCATAGTCCCAGTCTTTATAAGGTTTGTAGTCTAGCAGGGCAAAGGAAACCAACAAATAAGTCGTCATAATAAAGTATCTGAAGGGGGAAGTATAGGTTGCTGTGGTAGATCATGGCAGTTGCATCTAAAATAGTCTGCAGAGTGTCAGGGAAAGCTTTTTGGAGAAAGCAACTTATGAACTGAAATCTAAACAATGAGTAGGCATAACCCAGATGAAGAAAGGTTTTGAAGAATATCTTAGGCAGAGAGAGGAAACGTGTAAAGACATTACCTTGCTGGGTTATAGGGCCAGTTCTGGAGAGGAGTTCATGAGACCAGTTCTGGAGAGGAGCTGTGACTTTAACAGAAGAGTGGCATGGTCATGGCATTGTTTCAGGGGAAGAAACCTGACCCAAATTTCATGTTTGCCTAGGGACCAAGGTAATAATAATGTTCAAGGTTATTAAGAATGGAGGAATCCTTTTCCATAGGCTTTTTATTTTATTTTTATTATTTTTGAGACAGAATCATGCTCTGTTACCCAGGCTGTAGTGCCGTGGCTCCATCTCGGCTCCCTGCAGCCTCCACCTCCTGGGTTCAAGCAATTCTCCTGCCTCAGCCTCCTGAGTAGCTGAGACTACAGGCTCATGGCACCACACCTGGCTAAATTTGTATTTTTAGTAGAGACGGGATTTCACTATGTTGGCCAGGCTGGTCTCGAACTCCTGACCTCGTGATCCACCCCCTTCGGCCTCCCAAAGTGCTGGGATTACTGGTGTGCTCTGTATGCTTTTTCTTTCAGCCTTATTTTCTTTGCTCTGAAGTACCTTGCTTCCTATCATTTTAAGTCTTTTACTGTCCTTTAAGGTTTCCTTGGGAATTTTATTTCTAAGTTAATTATTTGGCATCAAGTTAAAGCTCATGTTCATTTTAAAAAGTAGAAAGAGATAAACAAATAACAGATATTGGGAGTACGTTGGTGTAGGATCATAGTTATTTACCTCTGAACCTATTTATCAGACAATTAAAACAAAGTTTTTTTATCATAAACCTGTTGTTTCCTGAAACTAGTCAGAAAATCTTAACATCTCCTTTATATATGGTATAACATTGCTCTCAGTTTCCTAATAAATTATTAATATAATTTTCGGTTTAGTAGAGACATTATTCTCTTCTAAAACCTTTTTATAATTACGAGGAAACCAAGATAGAAGCTTCAATTACTGAACTATGAAACCGTTCTTTTTTTTTTTTTTTTTGAGACAGTCTTGCTCTGTTGCCCAGGCTAGAGTGCAGTGCCAGGATCTTGGCTCACTGCAACCTCTGCCTCCTTGGTTCAAGCAATTCTGCTGCCTCAGCCTCCTGAGTAGCTGGGATTACGGGCGCCTGCCACCATCACTATACCTGGCTAATTTTTGTATTTTTTGTAGAGACGGGATTTCACCATGTTGGCCAGGCTGGTCTCCATCTGCTGACCTCAGGTGATCTGCCCACCTTGGCCTCCCAAATTGCTGGGATTACAGGCATGAGATACCGCACCTGGCCCTGTGAAACTGTTATAAGACTTAAAAGTTGTGCTGTATTGCTTATTCATTTTTTTCGGTTTAATTTACATGTCTATAATGTATGTAACTCAGAATTAGCTTCCTTTTTTTTTGAATTAGCTTTTCAAAAAATAAATTTAGTAGTAAACTAGATAGAAATAAATCATCACTGTGGTTTATTTTTGAGTGCAAAGGAGACAGTGTCATTATTATAAGACAATAATAAGATTATATATACGTTCCCTGTGAGAATCAGTTAGTCCTGAAATCATTCCTTTTCCTGTGTGAGAGTAGCCTTTTAACAGCTATTTTGTGTTGAGTTCTGTCCCTTCGAAAGTTTATCCCTATGAGGATGACAGTGTGAGGGAAACAGTAGATTGCTTGTTACTTCTATAAGTATCTCTAAAATTAAGCACTAGAGATTAAACTCATTAGATTTGTATTAAGTATTTTATATATATATATAGTAATGGTGTTTTCTAATCAATATCTAATATTTTGCCCCCATAGCGCTGGCTGACAGAGCAGAGAGCTCAATGTCCTCATTGCCGGTAAGTGTTTCGCTATCATTATTTGTGAATTTCGAAAATAGTAAGGTCAGAATGTGCCTTGGGATTCATAAAGGCAGTTTTCCTGCAGTCTGCCCATTTCTCCTCTTCGTGAAGATAGTTGAGTAGAAATAAGCAATCTGACTAGGAAAAGAAATGCAGGGACTAATTCATGTGACTTAAAATTATGTTTACTATGTTGTACTCTGCCTCTCAGAAAATCATTGTATAACTTCTTAATTTACCTTTTATAATTAAGTAACAAATTTTTAATGTTTCTGGTTAAAAAATCCAGATAGTTAGGCCATAACTTATCTTTTATAATTAAGCAAAAAATTTTAATGTTTTCTGGTTAAAACCAGATAGTTTGGCCGGGCACAGTGGCTCACACCTGTAATCCCAGCACTTTGGGAGGCCAAGGTGGCTGGATCACCTGAGGTCGGGAATTCGAGACCAGCCTGGCCAACATAGTGAAACCTTGTCTTTACTAAAAATACAAAAATTAGCCGGGCGGGCGTGGTGGCGCACGACTGTAGTCCCAGCTACTCAGGCGGCTGAAGCATGAGAATCGCTTGAACCTAGGAGGTGGAGGTTGGAGTGAGCTGAGATCGTACTGCTGCACTTGAGCCAAGGTCACGCCACTGTGCTCCAGCCTGGGCCACAGAGCGAGAGTCTGTCTCAAAAAAATAAAAACAAAAAACAAAAAAACAAAAAAATCCAGATGGTAGAGATAAATATAAAATAAAAAGGCTTCTGATTCTGATACTCCCTACCCTGTCTTCTCACTTGATAACACTTTCAGAAGAAATTGTTGGGTTTGGTATCTATTCTTCTAGACTGTTTTTTGTGCATGTATTTTGTAATGCCCTAATCCAGTATGATTGTGCCTATATTTTTATATATATATATATATATGCGTATGATTCCCATATGCTTTTTCTTAAAATGTACCAATGATATAATACTGTTTTGCAGTTTGCTTTTTCATGTAAAATATGGTAGATATCTTTTCTTGATTGTATGTATACATAAGTCATTTTTTTAAAAAGTGACTGATAATCAATTTTACGACTATACCTTGATTTATTTATGCCCATATTGAGAGACATTTAGGTTATCTCTACTTATGGTTTCAAAAAATAATGCTGGAGTGCCATCTGTTACCCATTTTTCTTTTTATATTCACTTTTCTTTTTATTTTTTTGAGACAGAGTCTAGCTCTGTCATCCAGGCCAGAGTACAGTGGCGTGATCTCAGCTCACTGCAACCTCGACCATCTGGGCTCAGGTGCTCCTCCTACCTCAACCTCCCTCCTAACTGGGAACACTGGTGTGTGCTACCATGCTGGCTAATTTTGTTTATTTTTTGTAGAGATGAGATGTCACTGTGTTGGCCAAACTGGTCTCGACTTCCTGGGCTCAAGGGATCCTACCACCTTGACCTTCCGAAGTGCTAGGATTGCAGGCGCGAACCACTGTGCCCCGTCCCACCTTTCTTACATTATCTTATAAGACCAGCATTATCAAGTAGAACTTTTTATAATGATGAAAGTATTCTGTGTCTACACTGTCCAGTATGGTAGCCACTCGTTGCGTGTGGCTGTCAATCACTTGAAATGTATCTAGTGTGGCTATATGATGAAATTTTACTTATTTATTTATTTTTGAGATGGAGTCTCACTCTTTCGCCAGGCTGGGGTGCAGTGGCGCAATCTTGGCTCACTGCAACCTCTGACTACCTGGTTCAAGTGATTCTCCTGCCTCATCCTCCCGAGTAGCTGGGATTACAGGCACGTGCCACCACGCCCAGCTAATTTTTGTATTTTTAGTAGAGACGGCATTTCACCATGTTGGCCAGGATGGTCTTGATCTCCTGACTTGTGATCCGCCCGCCGTGGCCTCCCAAAATGCTGGGATTACAGGTGTGAGCCACTGCACCTGGCCAAAATTTTATTTTTATTTAATTTTAACTTAAAAGAGTCACATGTGGCTAGTGGCTATTGTTTTGGACAGTACAGCTGTGGATTTTGTGTTTTGTTTTGTTTGGTTTTTGAGACAGGGTCTCACTCTGTTCCCTAGGCTAGAGTGCAGAGGCATGATCTTGGCTCACTGCAGCCTCAATCTTCCTGGCTCATGTGGTCCTCCTACCTCAGCTTCATGGGTAGCTGGGACTATAGGCACATGCCACCGCACTTGGCTAATTTTTTATAGAGACAGGGTTTCATCATGTTGCCCAGGCTGGTCTCGAACACCTGGGCTCAAGCAATCTACCTGCCTCGGCCTCCCAAAGTGCTGGGATTACAGGCATGAGCCACCACGCCAACAGTACAGCTTTAGACTCAGAAGTTGAGAATTCAGTCCATATTCTGAATCATATGTTTTTGTTTAGCTTTTTGTTTCTTTTCGTAAATGACTTGTTAATGTGGTGAAAATCAGTCGCAGATAATATTTTTCATTGTGTCTTTATTTTTTTTATTTTTTATTTTTTTAGTTTTAATAGTGTTATGGGGCCAGGTAGTGGCTCATACCTGTAATCCCAGTACTTTGGGAGGATCACTGGAGGCCAGGAGTTCAAGACCAGCCTGGGAAATATAGTGAGATTCCCGTCTCTACAAAAAATTTTAAAATTAGCTGGGTTTGATGGTGTGCTGCTGTAGTCCCAGCTACTCAGGAGGCTGAGGCAGGAGGATTGCTTGAGCCTAGGAGGTCAAGGCTACAGTGAACCATGATCATGCATGCCGCTGCATTCCACCCTGGGTCATAGAGTGAGACTCATCTCTTAAAAAAAAAAAAATAGTGTTATGGTATGAGTATTATTGTGCTCTCTATTTTGAGAAATGTATTAATTTTATAAAGTAATCTCAAATTCCTGAATTAGTGTATGTGTATGGATTTTCTCCCCAGTGCTCCACTCCAGCTACGAGAACTAGTAAATTGTCGTTGGGCAGAAGAAATAACACAACAGCTTGATACTCTTCAACTCTGCAGTCTCACCAAACATGAAGAAAATGAAAAGGATAAGTATGTTCTTAATTTCTTTTTTCAATGTTGAATGGATTTTGCCTTTGTGTTGTTTAATGACACTATATTGGTAGTTGCCTTTTAGTTATTTATGAATAAGTGGTGTTATATTTCTTGTTTTTAATTCTTTCAGTCATGTGCTGTTGCTGTTAAGTAACATATTCTTATTGTGTTTATTTAACAACAGTTATTTCATGCCATGTATACACAGACACCGCTCGCCCTCCCCTCCCCCAACACAGAAAGTACTTTGCTAGATGATAGGCATACAAAGGTAAATGAGACATGACTTCTGTTAACTGTTTAATGGGGACACAATGATAATACAGTGTTAAGTCATTTGAGGGACAAGAATGAATAAATGGTCTTATGTTCCATAATTGAAGAATTTTGAACATATCTGGAGAGTTGTTATGGGGAGCAGATAAAGGAAAGAGTGATGTGGCAGTGATTTGTTTTTATAGATGAAGAAGCTACAACATGGTTAATTGGTGAACACTTAGGTGTTTTTCCTCTGAAGTGGTGGGTATTACTATTTGGAAAGATCTTTTACTTCTTGTTGGGCCTCTTCTATTAGAGCCTCTCAAAAGGAATAGACTGCTACGGTTTGCTAACCTGCTAGTCTTTCTTATTTGCTGTTTGATGCCTGCTGGCCTCCCCTTGCTGCAATTGAATACAGGCTGTTGATTGAGAGGAGTTTTGGCAAATTTTCAACATTGTAAAAGCTATATTATAAATTTGGTCTTTTGGAAGTCTTGCTAAATGAGCTTCCAAACAGTATCTGATATATTTCTTCTAACTTTTATTAATTTCCCATTTTATATTCTGATTACTTATGAATTAGAAATATAAAATATAAACCTATGTAAGTGTTTTCTCTAAGCTCAGTGTCCTTCATCAATGAAATGCTTTTTTAAAAATGCAAGAGTGGGCCAGGCGTGGTGGCTCACGCTTGTAATCCCAGCACTTTGGGAGCCTGAGGCGGTTGGATCACCGAAGGTCAGGAGTTCGAGACCAGCCTGGCCAACATGGTGAAACCCTGTCTGTATTGAAAGTACAAAAATTAGCTGGGCGTGGTGGCAGGTGCCTGTAATCCCAGCTACTTGGGAGGCTGAGGCAGCAAGAATTGCTTGAACCCAGATGGTGGAGGTTGTAGTGGGCCAAGATCGCGCCACTTCGTTCCAGCCTGGATGACAGAGCTAGACTCCATCTCCAAAAAAAAAAAAAAATGCAAGGGTATGTCTACTTTATAAACAAGAGAATACTTAAAACTTTTTTTTTTTTTTTTTTTTTGAGACGGAGTCTTGCTCTGTCCCCCAGGCTGGAGTGCAGTGGCGCGATCTCAGCTCACTTCAAGCTCCGCCTCCCGGACTCACGCCATTCTCCTGCCTCAGCATCCTGAGTAGCTGGGACTACAGGTGCCCGCCAACGCGCCTGGCTAATTTTTTGTATTTTTAGTAGAGACGGGGTTTCACCGTGTTAGCCAGGATGGTCTCGATCTCCTGACCTCATGATCCGCCCGCCTCGGCCTCCCAAAGTGCTGGGATTACAGGCTTGAGCCACCGCGCCCGGCCAAAACATTTTAATTATGGTAAAATATACATAAAATTTACCATCTTAATCATTGTTTAATGTACAGTTCAGTTATGTTAAGCATGTTCACATGTTCAGCCAATCTCCAGAACTTTTTAAACTTGCAAATCTGAAACTGTACCCGTTAAACAACTCCCCATTCCTTCTTCCCACCAGCCCCTGGCAGCCACAATTGTACTTTCTGTTTCTATCTGTTTGAGTACTCTAGATACTGCATATAAGTAAAACCATACAGTACCTCTCTTTTTGTAACTAGTTTATTTTACTTAGCATAATGTCCTCAAGGTTCATCCATGTGTCAGAATTTCCTACCTTTTTAAGGCTTAATAATATTATATTGTATGTATATGTCACATTTTTTTTTGTCCATTCATCTCTCAGTAAAAATTGGTGTTGCTTCCACCTTTGGGCTGTAGTGAATAATGCTGCTATGACTATGGATGTTCATGTCTTTGAGACTCTGCTTTCAGTTCTTTTGGTTATGTAATCAGAAGTAGAATTGCTAGATCATGTGGTGATTCTATTTTTAATTTAAGTTTTTGAGGAATCTCCATACTGTTTTCCATAGTGACTGTACCATTTTACAGTCCCACCAACAGTGCACAAGGGTTCCAGTTTTTCCACATCCTGGCCAACACTTGCTCTTTTTTGTTTTTTTGATAGCAACCATCCTAATATGGTATGACGATTCACATTTCTCTAATGATTAGTAGTAATGAGCATCTTTTCATATGCTTACTGGAGATCTTTTGCTCATTTTTAAATTAGAGTTTTTAAAATTTATTTGTTGAGTTATAGGTGTTATTTATATATTCTGGATGTTAAACCTTCATTCTTTTTTTTTTTTTTTTTGAGGCAGAGTCTTGCTCTGTTGCACAGGCTGGAGTGCAGTGGTGTAATTATCAGCTCACTGCAACCTCTGCCTCCCGGGTTCAAGCAATTCTCATGCCTCAGCCTTCTGAGTAGCTGGGATTACAGGAGTGCACCACCACGCCCAACTAATTTTTTGTATTTCTAGTAGAGAAGGAGTTTCACTATATTGGCCAGGCCAGTCTCAAACTCCTGGCCTCAAATGATCCACCTGCCTTGGCCTCCTAAAGTGCTGGGATTATAGGCATGAACCACCACTGCACCCGGCCTGTAGTTTATTTGTATATATGGTGTAAAGTAAGGGTCTGTATTAGTCTACTAGGTCTTCCATAACAATACTGCTAACTGAGTAGCTTAAACAATAGAAATTTATTTTCTCACAGTTCTGATAGGTGTTAAGTCCAAGATTAAATGCTGGCAGTGTTGGTTTCTGGTGAGGCCTCCCTTTCTCCTTGATTTATAGATGGCCACCACCTAGCTCTGTCCTCACATGATCTTTGCTATGTGCACGTGCACGCCTGGTGTCTCCTCCTCTTATAAAGGACACCAGTCCTGTTGGATTTGGGTCCTGCCCTTGTGATCCTTACTTAAGCTTAATTACCTCCTTAAAGGCTCTGTCTGCAAATACATTCACACTGGGGGTTAAGGCTTTAACCTATGAATTTGAGGGGGGACATAGTCAATCCATAACAGAATCTAACTTTATTGTTTTTCATGTGAATATCCAGTTTAAAAGAACGTTTAAAATTGAGTTGTTCATTTTCCATGAGGGTCTAGTTTTAAATTGTGCAGTTAATCATGTGTCTTAATTATTGTTATCATTCACCACATGTAGGAAAAGTACTTGTGCATGCTCATGTAGGTATAGATGCATAATCAATATGATTATTAAGCACATGCCCAAAATGTAGTAGTACAATAGAATATATCATCTATAGTGCTGCTTGGAAATGATGCAATATATGTTACGTTTTTAAGAAGCAAATCTGTATTTTGCATGTGATTATAAAGTCCAGATCAATGAAAACAGTACTTTACAGAAAATTGTCCTCATAAACTTCTTTAGCTTACTTTACAGAAGCCATGGAGTACATTTTATACTGTGTTTCTTGAGATATAATCATTTAAAATTGACCTGTTTGCCCAAGCTTAAGAATTTGTGGAGGTGATTATGTTCCAATTTTATTTAATTTATAACTTTATTTTCTTTTCATAATGTATAGATGTGAAAATCACCATGAAAAACTTAGTGTATTTTGCTGGACTTGTAAGAAGTGTATCTGCCATCAGTGTGCACTTTGGGAAGGAATGGTGAGCAGAACAAATTCAGTATTTTTTTTTGTTAGAGGCTAGAAGGCACTGAAATACTTATTCAGATAGAAAATAGTGTCATTATGCTCTCGTAGAATGAAAATTAAAATGCATCTGCTTTCTAGACGCTTTATTAAAGGTATTGTACTTTTATTCCAGAAGAATCTTGTTTGTGCGGTTTGATGTAGGACATGGACCCCTTACGTAAATATTTTAATCTCTAACACCTATAAAACATATCCTCTATTCATTTGCAGATCTTTTGTTGTAGGATCTAGGCCACTTTTTTCATTAAAGGTCAGTTGATCAGATGTACTGGCCAACATTTCCAATTTTAGTTCCTTTAAAATGGAGCAAGAACTTAGACACTTGTGAAACAACATGAGTGCGCCTATCTAGATCTTATAATTATTTTTTATTTTTTAGATTTTTTCCAATTGAATTCAAGAGCAGTTTTTAAAGACAGTCTACCATTATTGAGCCTGAAGCGTTGAAGTTAGTTTTCTTAGAAGCAGCTTTTTTATTTTAAAGTCATGTTCTGTTGTTTACTGAATACTTTTTTTTTTTTTTTGAGAATTTTGCTCTTGTTGCCCACGCTGGAGTGCAATGGTGAGATCTTGGCTCACCGCAACCTCCGCCTCCCGGGTTCAAGTGATTCTCCTCCCTCAGCCTCTCTAGTACTAGCTGGGATTACAGGGCTGCGCCACCACCACGCCTGGCTAGTTTTGTATTTTTAGTAGAGACAGGGTTTCTCCACGTTGGTCAGGCTGGTCTTGAACTCCTGACCTCAGGTGATCCACCTGACTTGGCCTCCCAAAGTGCTGGGATTACAAGCGTGAGCCACCACTCCCAGCCTCTGAATACTTAATTAAATGATCTCCTTACAATAATAAGTACAATTGGCATAAATAGGTTGAGAATAAACACAATAGATTCTTAGGAAAAATAAGTGATGGGGGAAATGGAAGTGGGTAGGTATCTAGAGTTGCCATGAGAATTGATCATTCTGTGGACATCAGTCAGTATGTTTTACTGAGAGAGTGGCAGGCCAGATTGGTTGAGTAGAGCTCAATTCAGAGAGCTTTCTGTTAGAATTTGAATATTGTGCTGACTAGAAAAAATTAAGTTCTCACATTTAATACTTTAAATACATAGATTTTATAAGAGATAGTAGAAATGTTTTTTTCTATACTTAAAGTGAACATGTAAAAATCTACATCCTTTTTGGAGACAGTAATGGGATACTTTGGCTAAATAAGACAATTCTAGTAAGAACTTCTAGGAGGTTCCTTATGTTAAAAATATAATAATTCTAGTTACCAATCAAAATTATTTTTAGGTAGTTAGCTATAAAAATCATTTTTTGAGCTGAATGCAACTGGCTTTGTGAGGCTAACTTGTATCAGTCTTCTATCTCTGTAGTAACTCTGTGGGATGGAAAATGGGTTCATTGCTTTTGTTAATTTTGTATCCTGGGCCTTTTCTTCAAGTGTCTTTCTAATTCATTCAGCTGTGGTAAAGACTAGGGATTTGGTGATGAACATATCAAACAATTAATTATATACTTAATTGGCTTGATAAATTATAGGAATAAATACAGAGAGCTGATGAGGATGCATAATTATAGCAGCTGATCCTGTAAATCTGAGCTAAGTGCCAAGGATGAGTAGGATTAAGACAAACCAAGATGGGAGAGGGAAGATGGAGAATTATTATTATTATTTGTTTTGTTTTGTGTTTTTGAGACAGTGTCTCACTCTGTCACCCAGGCTGGAGTGCAGTGGGGTGATCTCAGCTCACTCCAACCTCCGCCTGCCAGGTTCAAGTGGCTCTCCAGCCTCAGCCTCCTGAGTAGCTGGGATTACAGGCACATGCCACCACGCCCAGCTAATTTTTGTATTTTTTAGTAGAGATGGGGTTTCACCATGTTGGCCAGGCTGGTCTCGAACTCCTGACCTCAGGTGATCCACCCACCTCAGCCTCCCAAAATGCTGGGATTACAGGTGTGAGCCACCGTGCCCAGCATTATTATTATTATTATTTTTTTTTTGGTTTTTATTTAAAAAAAATTTTTTTTTGGGACAGAGTCTCTCTCTGTCACCCAGGCTGGAGTACAGTGGCCTGATCACAGCTCACTGTAAGCTCTGCCTCCCAGGTTTAAGCAATTCTCATGTCTCAGCCTCTTGAGTAGCTGGGATTACAAGTGTGTGCTACCATGCGTGGCTACTTTTTGTATTTTAGTAGAGATGTGTTTTTGCCATGTTGGCCAGGCCAGTTATGAATTCCTCAGTTCAAGCAATCTGCCGTCCTCAGCTTCCCAAAGTACCGGGATTACAGGCATGAACCACCACACCTGGCTGAGAATTATTTTTTAATAAGAGGGAGTAATTTTTGTAAAGTCCTGGTGGAAAGAAGTTTGAGGACATGGAAGAAGACTAGTGTTGCCTTAGAGAAGAGTGACTGGCTGATAAGGTTGTGGCAGATGATTTGGGCTGTGGTTAAAGATTTTGGTTCTTTTTAATAAGTTAATTTCTAGTTAAATGAATATTTTGCTAAAGCCTTTTATTTACAGTCTTGAAAGAGTTCCTACATGGGCCAAGTGATTTTAAGCAGGCACTGGCCTGCTTCAACAAAATTAAATTAGCTAATAAGATAAAGTTCATTTGAAATATTTACCAGTTTATTAGTGTCCATAGAGTGTTACAAAGGAATGTAAATGCAGATAAGATATGTGAAAGTGTTCTAAAGCTACTCTAATTTAAATAGCATGGCGGACATACCTTTAAACCTTTGGCAGAAATTTATGAGCAACATGTCACTAAAGTGAATGAAGAGGTAGCCAAACTTCGTCGGCGTCTCATGGAACTGATCAGCTTAGTTCAAGAAGTGGTAAGACTACTACTAAAATATAATTATTCTGCTTTTAATCTGTAATATATAATAATATATTTATATAATATAAGTTAATCAGATGTTGAAATCAAGATTTTCAAGATTTGCAAATTTGATAGGCTGTACCTGTAGTCAAATCCCATAAATTTCAGAGTATCTGAGAAATTTGCATACAAAGCCCCTGGCTTGTAAGGAAGCAGTTGGAGTCAGAGAATTACCTCTTATGCAGAATTAGAAAATCAGTGAATTTAAAAAGTCTGTTTGTTACAGAGTCAATAATTAACTTATTTTTTCTTTTTTTTTGAGATGGAGTTTCACTCTTGTCGCCCAGGCTGGAGTGTAATGGCGCGATCTCAGCTCACTGCAACCTCCACCTCCTGGGCTCAAGCGATTCTTTTGCCTCACCCTCCCGAGTAGCTGGGTGCCCGCCACCACGCCCGGCTAATTTTTGTATTTTTAGTAGAGACAGGGTTTCACCATATTGGCCAGGCTGGTTTCAAACTCTTGACCTCGTGATCCACCTGCCTTGGCCTCCCAAAGTGCTAAGATTACAGGCGTAAGCCACTGTGCCTGGCCCCAGTAATTTACTTCTAAATAGAATCAGTATTGACTTGTACAGTCATTCATTAAGTTATACACTCTTTGGATCCCCAGCTTTTGGGTGAGTTTCTTTTACTAAGGAATGAACTATTTGTTATGTCCTGATTTAGAACTCCACAGAGTTGAAAGTGCAATATTTAACATTACTCTTTAGATATTATATAGGTCAAACAGCTTTAGTGAGCTATTTATAATGTTATTTCTGTGAAAAAATGTGATAAGCCCCCAAGAATGAAATACTAAGCATGTTTTTAGAATACATTTTGTTTCAAGTTGTCAGAATGACAGTCATAAATGAGGTTTATGGACCGTTTCCTAACTTAAAATGAAGTTTGTGGACCATATCCTAAATTAAAAACAGATGCCTTCTTTCTTTTACCCCTTTAGGGATCAAGAACCAAGTGATCATTTATAACATTCTTTATGCAGAAAATTTGTGTTTTTGATTGCATGTCCGCCATTTTGAAATATAAGCGACTTGGGTCATTTCCATTTGGCCTTCCTCTAACTACCTTTTTCCTATTATCTATTCTTGGCAATATTATAATGTGGTGCTTCTGTTTTTAAAATTTACCCAATTAAAATTATTCTTACTTGTTTATCTTCTAGGAAAGGAACGTAGAAGCTGTAAGAAATGCAAAAGATGAGCGTGTTCGGGAAATTAGGAATGCAGTGGAGATGATGATTGCACGGTTAGACACACAGCTGAAGAATAAGCTTATAACACTGATGGGTAAGTGTTTTTGTATGGTGCTGGGGTACCTGGTGCTTTCAGCTTGTTTGAGATTCAGTCTTTGAAGAATAAGGGTGGTGATCCTAGGTAGGAATCTTGAGATTTTAGGCAACTCCATGTTGTTACAATTTAGACAGATAAATGTTTGACTTGTATTTAGAAATGATAGGAGAGAAAAATTTTCATAGCCATTTCGATGAAAATCCAAGTTTTCATAGCCACTTGGATGAAAATCCTAATGGCCAGTGGGCATCATTGTTAGGTAGCTTTTTCTCCAAATCTAACAGAATTCCTTCTACTAATGTTCCATATCCTTTCCATCCATTTTCATTGGGGATGAAGAAACTGACATTTGTAAACATCAGCATCATCCCCTGCCAGCTTTTTCTTAGAGATTTAAAGTCTCAGCTTTTGATTTCTAGTAGGGTTCATTTTACATATGCTTAATTATATTTATTGCTGACCTTTTTGCTTTTCAAAGATTCCTTCATTCTTCTTTGATTGTGGAGCCTGGTATTAAATTTTAAGTAAGAATTTGATCCAATGCTATAGTTTGTTTTGTTTGATTTGTTTTGGTGATCTTAGTCCTTCCAGTGTTTTGCTGACTAAAAACCAGCTTTGCATTTTTTATCATAGTCCAAAGTGAAATAATATACTTTAAATAAGGTGTGAACAAACAATATTTTTTTTTTTTTGGCTATGTTCATTCTCCAAGATTTTTAGCCATGTCTTTGTGTCATCCAAAATAATGATTTTATCCATTTTATTTTTAACTTTTTAAAAATGAGATGCAAATATCTTTGAGTTTGTATATTTGTATATCATTTCATGAATTGCTTTTCTACTATAATCCTATACTATTTAGTATCTGATTTTTAGTTTTTTTCCCACAGACCAAGTAGCAAATAGTCTTAAACAATCATTCTTCTAGTAGTTAGATTGGAAAGCACAGTTCATCCACCCAGTGGAGCAATTAGACAAAACCTGTAGGTATTGATTATACCGGTCACAATGCCACTTAAAGATTTCATGTAAATGAAAATCGTAATTGTTCTTAGATCCTCAGTTGCAGTCATACATGTAGGTGATCTTAGTTTTTCAGAACTCTAGATTATATTTGAGATCCCTTTAAGTTCATTAAGCCATGTAGAGTACTGGATGTTGATATGTATTAGGACTTTAAAATTGAGGGGATCTTGACTGTTGATGTGACCTTCAGTCGTAGCCAAATAAACATTTGCATGTGGTCTTGTTTTTCTTGAGTGAATTTGTTCATTGCTTCATTTATTTAATTGAATCAACTAAAAGTCATATAATACCACAGTACAGATCTCTTAAGTTTATTAATTTTACTACCTGTATAACTGTGAAATAACTTCCCTATCCAATAACTGAACTTGCCCTGCTTTTGTGGCTTTCAAATTATTTTTCATTATGAAAAATTATAATTTGTGATTTCCAAGATAGCTTTTATGATTAAATAGGATTCTTTCTAAGGATAAGAGGTGGGGAAAAGGATATTTTCAGGGTTAGTATATCTTTAGAATAGTCTCATAAGCCTCAGATTTTTAATTCATACCATAATATCTGCCACTAATTTATTATTATTATTATTTTTTGAGACAGAGTCTCGCTCTATCATCCAGGCTGGAGTGCAGTGGCACTATCTTGGCTCACTGCAACCTCCGCCTCCCAGGTTCAAGCAATTCTCCTGCCTCAGCCTCCTGAGTAGCTGGGACTACAGGCACGTGCCACCACCCCCAGCTAATTTTTTGTATTTTTAGTAGAGATGGGGTTTTGCCATGTTGGCCAGGCTAGTCTTGAGCTCCTGACCTCAGGTGATCCACCTGCCTCCGCCTCCCAAAGTGCTGGGATTACAGGCATGAGCCACCACACCTGGCCTCTGCCACTAATTTTTTTTTTTTTTTTGAGATGGAGTCTCGCTCTGTTGCCCAGGCTGGAGTGCAGTGGCACGATCTTGGCTCACTGCAACCTCCGCTTCCCAGGATCAAGCGATTCTTCTACCTCAGCCTCCCAAGTAGCTGGGACTACAGGCGCGTGCCACCACGCCCTGCTAATTTTTGTATTTTTAGTAGAGACAGGGTTTTACCATATTGGCCAGGCTGGTCTTAAACTCCTGACCTTGTGATCTGCCTGCCTTGGCCTCCCAAAGTGCTAGGATTACAGGCGTGAGCCACCACCCCCGGCCTCTGCCACTCATTTTTAAGTTTAATTATGTATTGTAATGTTGTCCATGGGCTGTTTTAGGATTGTGGGATGTGGTTATAGTAGAAATTACGTCTGATAATATTAGATTCTAGCTAATACTTTAACTCTTTTGCAACCTAAAAGTTCTAGGCTGAGGCAGGTGGATCTCTTAAGCCCAGGAGTTCAAGACCAGCCTGGGCAATGTGGCAAAACCCCATCTCTACCAAAAAAAAAAAAAAAAAAAAAGAAAAATTAGCCAGGTGTGATAGTGTGCTCTTGTAGTCCCAGCTACTCAGGAGGCTGAGGTGGGAGGATCGCTTGAGCCTGAGAGGTGGAGGTTGCAGTGAGCCGAGATCGCGCCACTGTTCTCCAGCCTGGGCGACAGAATGAGACCCTGTCTCAAAAAAATAAATAAAAATAAATAAAGGCCGGGCGCCTTGGCTCATGCCTGTAATCCCAGCACTTTGGGAGGCCAAGGCGGGTGGATCATCTGAGGTTGGGAGTTCGAGACCAGCCTGACCAACATGGAGAAACCCCATCTCTACTAAAAATACAAAATTAACCGGGCATGGTGGCACATGCCTGTAATCCCAGCTACTCAGGAGGCTGAGGCAGGAGAATCACTTGAACCCAAGAGGCGGAGGTTGTGGTGAGCTGAGTTCGTGCCATTGCATTCTAGCCTCGGCAACAAGAGTGAAACCCCATCTCAAAAAATAAATAAATAAAATAAATAAAAGTTCTACCTATTAAATGTTTTTCCTTATCAAATAACACTACAGATTGATAAAACTTTTGCTGTCCTCATGGATGTACTTCCAGGTTTTCAAATTTTGGGTTTACAAAGAAAATGGCCTGATTTGGTAAGCAAACCTATCTTCTTTTTGTTTCAAAACATACAAAGCACTTTCTTCCTTTTCTATAAGGATAATTTCTGTAATGATAATTTTTTTGTTTGTAATTTGAGACAGGGTCTCACTCTGTTGCCCAGGAAAGACTCCAGTGGTGCAATCAAGGCTCATTGCATGACTGCATGCAGCCTTGACCGCTTGGGCTCAAGCGATCCTCATGCCTCAGCCTCTGAAGTAACTGGGACTGCAGGCATGCACCACCACTCCTGGCTAATTTTTTATTTTTTTGTAGAGACTGGGTCTCACCATGTTGCCTAGGCTGGTCTCAAATACCTAGGCTCAAGTTATCCTCTTGCTCTGGCTTCCCAAAGTGCTGGGATTACAGGCATGAGCCATGGCCCCCAGCCAGTAATAATTTGTTTATCTTTTTCTGTCTCCAACTTTTTGAGACTATTCACTTCTGTGGGCATTTTTTTTTTTTAAACAGGTCCTTGTATATTCACAGGACAGACCTTTTGCTGACATTTAACCTAAAAATCTGGCCCACTTTGTATTCTCTTTTAAGCCACAGTTAAATTTGGTGAAAAATCATTTCAGAATAGCTGATTGAATGAAATTCATGTTATTGCTTCTTCCCAAGGGAATATGAAAATCTAGAAAAGTAAATTTTTTGCTTAAAGTATATTGTCATTGCACATTTCATTACTTAGATGAATTTGATCTCAGTGATATCTTGTCTAAAACTAATTAGAATTGGTTCTGAAGTTCCATTTTCAAGGCTACTATAATATTCAATCTCTTAAAGTTGAATGAGAATTTTTAGGGTAGCTGTAATGAAGAATTTTTGCTTACTTGAAGTGTATTTCTTGTTATTAAATATGTTCATTGGAAGCTAATTTCATTCTTAAACCAATAATGAACCCAAGTGTTGATGATTCACTATTTTTCATCAGGTCAGAAGACATCTCTAACCCAAGAAACAGAGCTTTTGGAATCCTTACTTCAGGAGGTGGAGCACCAGGTGATGAAATATTAAATGTAATGAAATAGTCTTTATCCTTTTTTCTCTGTATACTATAGTTCTTTTTTTTTTTCTTTTTTGAGATGGAGTCTTGCTCTGTCGCCCAGGCTGGAGTGCAGTGGCGCCATCTCTGCTCACTGTAAGCTCCACCTCCTGGGTTCACGCCATTCTCCTGCCTCAGCCTCCTGAGTAGCTGGGACTACAGGTGCCTGCCACTACGCCCGGCTAATTTTTTTGTATTTTCAGTAGAGACGGGTTTTCACCATGTTAGCCAGGATGATCTCGATCTCCTGACTTGGTGATCTGCCCACCTCAGCCTCCCAAAGTGCTGGGATTACAGGCGTGAGCCACCACGCCCAGCCTTCTCTGTATACTATAAAAGTTTTTTTTTGACAGAGATTATCTGTATGAGATCAAAAGATCTGTTGATCTTTGTGTTATAATGGAGATTTTTATGAAATAGGAATCAGCTGATTCTTCTCAAGTTTTTTCTTCATGTTTGGGAATTGCATTAGAACTACATTCTGCTTTGTAAGAACAGAATTATTTCCATAGAAATCTGAATATATAAGAGGTTAAAATCTCCCCACACTGTGACTTAAGTGGTGGCTTTGAGATATTATTGCCAGTTACTTTACATGTAGTGATTATTATGCTAAAATTTAGCATTTTCATTTATTGAGGAAATATTAAGTCCTAAATAGATAGCAGGCATCGTTGTACATATTGGTGATACAGCAGTGAACAAAATGGTAAAATTCTGTCCTCATAGAGTTTATATTTTAGATTAAGGTGGGTGAATATGAAGCATATAGTAAATGAGTAAATATATAGTGTTGCATAAATATCTGATACATTCACTTGTCTGGAATTTGCTTTTTATAATTTCTCTCTATGCCTTATACACAGCTGTATCCTGAGATTTTTATCTTAATCATTCTGGGGATTCCCTTCACATTTTTCTTGTATTGAATCCCATGTTTCCTGATTCCTATGGTTTCCACTTTCTTGATTTACTTGTTTTGTTTTAATATCCCACTTCCCTCGGTAGCTTTCCAGGAAGGGTAATCAGAACACATTTTTCTTGACTGCATTGTCTGAAAATATTTTTATTTTATCTTTGTACTTGATTGACAATTTGGCTTGTAGGATTCAGCACGTAAATATTTACTAAATACTCTTACTTTTCTTCATTATCCCCATTCTTTTTTCCTTTTCTTTTTACATACATACATATATATCTGTGGGGCATTGGCCCCAGGACTTTCATGGATACCAAAATCCGCAGATACTCAAGTCCCTTATATAAAATGGCATAGTATTCTCATATAACCTATACACATCTCCCATATACAGACGTGTCAAATTATGACCTTTTGGTCAATGACAGACTGCATATGTGACAATGGTCCCATAAGATTAAAATGGAGCTGAAATATTTCTGTTGCCTAATAGTGATGTCTAATGACATCATAGCCATTGTAATGTAGTAGCACAAAGCATTAATCGTGTTTATGGTGATGCTGGTGTAAACAAACATACTGCACTGCTAGTTGTATAAAAATATAACACATTATGTATAGTATATAATACTTGATAAGTATAATAAACAACTATGCTACTGGTTTATGTATTTACTATACCATACCATTCATTATTCTAGAATATATTCTAGAGTTTACTCTTACTTTTTAAAAAAACGTTGACTATATTCCAGGGAGAAGGCATTGTTAGCATTGTAGATCCATACGTGCTAGTACCCGTGAAGACCTTTCAATGGGACAAGGTGTGGAGGTGGAAGGTGGTGATATTGATGATCCTGACCATGTGTAGGCCTAGGCCATTGTCTTAGTTTTTAACAAAACAGTATTGAGATTGGGTGTACAGCTGTAGTCCCAGCTACTCAGGAAGCTGAGGTGGGAGGATTGCCTCAGCCCAGGAATTCAAGCTGCAGTGCTATGATTGTACCCGTGAATAGCCACTGCACTTGCCTGGGAAGTATAGCAAGACCCATCTGTTTAAAAAAGTAAAGAAACAGGCCGGGCGTGGTGGCTCATGCCTGTGATCTGAGTACTTTCGGAGGCCTAGGTGGGCAGATCACTTGAGTGAGTTCAAGACCAGCCTGGGCAACATGGTGAAACTCCGTGTCTACTAAAAATACCAAACTTAGCTGGGCGAGGTGGCACATGCCTGTAGTCCCAGCCACTCAGGAAGCTGAGGCATGAAAATTGCTTGAACCCGGGAGGCAGAGGCTGCAGTGAGCCGAGATCGTGCCACCGCACTCCAGCCTGGGCGACAGAGCGAGACCCTGTCTCAAAAAAAAAAAAAAAAAAAAAGTAAATAATATTAACTGAAACATGTAGGCTACATGGTGATATAGCCTGATAGTGTTTATGTAAAGTTTGAAAACATTCAGAACATTGTGATATATGATATGTGATATGTGATAATAAACTTCTGTTGAAGGGAGCAAGTTACTTTTGGAAGAAATGGTGTCAAGGAAGGATATACACAGTAAGCATTCAATTAATATAAGTTAAAATTTTTTGTATTATGTGTGTATGTATGTACATATACACAGTGATTTTTACCATACCTTAAAAATCTTAAGCAAACAATTCAAATAATTTTAGATCATTTTATGTAAATTGTTCAAAAAACCGTAATGTCTTGGGCAATGCCTGACACATAATAATATGAATGACAAAATATGCAGCTGTTTGTTGTTTTCTGCTATTACCACTTACCATTATGTCATTGGTTGATGCAGTAGCTCAAACATGATATCATTATTCTTGGTAACCCAAGACTATAAACTTTGGTATATATCGTGTGATATATGATACTTTTTTTTTTTTTTTTTTTTGAGACAGAGTCTTGCCCTGTCGCCCAGGTTGGAGTGCAGTGGCATGATCTTGGCTCACTGTAACTTCCGCCTCGGGTTCAAGCAATTCTTGTGTCTCAGCCTCCTGAGTAGCTGGGACTACAGGCACGTGCCACCACGCCCAGCTAATTGTTATATTTTTAGTAGAGATGGGGTTTCACCTTGTTGGTCAGGCCTTGAACTGGCCAGGTCATGAGGTCTTGAACTCCTGACCTCAAGTGATCCACCTGCCTCAGCCTCCCAAAGTCCTGGGATTACAGGTGTGAGCCACCATGCCCAGCCATATGATATGTTATTTTTGGTGAGCCTTAAGCAACTGTTATTTAAAAGATACAAACTCACCTGTAGGTGGGTTTATGAATATCATGCATATGGCATTTGATAGTATATTAGTTTGCTAGGCCTATCATAACAAAATACCAATGACTGTGAGACTTAAACAATAGAAATTTGTTTTCTCATTATTCTAGGGGCTGGAAGTCTAAGATTCAGGTGTTGTCAGGTTTCGTTTCTTCTAAGGTCTCTCTCCTTGGCCTGTAGATGACTGCCTTCTTACTGTGTCCTCACATGGACTTTTCTGTGTGATTGTGCAGCACTAGAGTCTGTTCCTCTTAATAAGGACATCAGTCATGTTAGATTAAGGCCTTACCCCAGTGGCCTCATTTTAACATAATCACCTCTTTAAAGATTATCTCCAAATAGACTGAGGTACTGGAGGTTGAGCCTGCAGTATATAAATTATGGAGGAAAGGGGCACAAAATTCAGCACATAACAGATTGTTTACAAAGCTTTTTCACGATAGCTTCATAATCCTTATAACAAACTTCACGAAGTAAGCAGTGGTGGATATTACTGTTTTCGTTTTGTATGTAAACAGACTCAGAGTCATGTAATTAGTGGCAGAACTGGGAGTTACTTCAAACTGGTTTTTTTGAAGAAAAAATTAGTAGTCTTATCTTTTATCTACCATGATTATGTTACTGAAGTTAGATTTGTTACTTTTTCCCAAAATAGTGTTTCCCAAGTTAGTATCAGATAGTGTGTGTGTGTGTGTGTGTGTGTGTGTGTGTGTGTGTGTGTGTGCGCGCGCGCGCACAGGGGTGTATGTGTGTACGTTTTGTATTCTGTTACCTAGAATACAATCTGAGAAATTGCTTTTAAAAGCTTTCAACTTGGTCGGGCATTGTGGCTCACGCATGTAATCCCAGCACTTTGGGAGGTCGAGGCGGGTGGATCATGAGGTCAGGAGTTCAAGACCAGCATGACCAACATGGAGAAACCCCGTCTCTACTAAAAAATACAAAAATTAGCTGGGTGTGGTGGCACGCACCTGTAATCCCAGCTATTCAGGAGGCTGAGGCAGGAGAATCCCTTGAACCCAGGAGGTGGAGGTTGCAGTGAGCCGAGATCGCGCCATCACACTCCAGCCTGGGCGACAGAGCAAGACTCTTGTCTCAAAAAAAAAAAAAAGAAAAAGAATAAAAGCTTTCGACTTACAGGTTTGTTCATTAATACATTCATAAGAACTTCACTGTACCAGCCTGAAAGTATATTTGTACTTGCATAAAACCTCATTTATCCTAAAATGTAAGGAGAGAAAAATGCATTAATATTAAGTATACTTATTTAGTGACCTTACTGTTAGAATATTATAGAAATAAACCTAGATTCTTTGTACATTCTTAATTCTCAAGCTCACTTTGAGTTATTTTTATCATTTTTTTCAGTGTATAATCAGAATAATTTGTAATTTCTTAAGAATTTTGAGGTGGCAGTGAATAGTAATTTTGTTTGTTCAAATAATTTTTTTCCTCACACAGTTGCGGTCTTGTAGTAAGAGTGAGTTGATATCTAAGAGCTCAGAGATCCTTATGATGTTTCAGCAAGTTCATCGGAAGCCCATGGCATCTTTTGTTACCACTCCTGTTCCACCAGACTTTACCAGGTATGACACAGTTTTTAATTTCATTTTCATTTGAAATTTATGTGGAAATGCATATACTTGTTTCAAAAGAATGTTATTTTTTTTGATGCCATCTCTCTCTCTCTTTTCTTTTATAGATAGGGTCTCACTTGTTGCCCAGGCTGGTCTCAAACTCCTGGACTCAAGTGATCTTCCCTCCTTGACCTCCCAAATTACTAGGGATCATAGACACGAGCCACCACACTTGGCCACTCCATAGCTTTTTAAGGTCTTGTTTATAATGGAGTGGTCTGGCGAGCTCTGTTGTATACATACAAATCTAGTTCTCCTGAAAAGTCTCACAGACTGATACTTTTGACTGTTAAGAGAAAATGATAATGAACTAGGAATCATTTTTTTTCCAAGAGTTCCATCTTCCATAGTACAGAAAAAAATTGATTACATTAGCTTCATCAGTGTACCTTTTGAATTGAACTATATCTCCTAACACAAAACTCAGAAACTGATGAAATGCCAAAAGAATTTGAAGGTGACGCCATGTTATCTCCAGATCCTAAAAGATAGAGAGAGGAAATAATTATGGCAAAAAGTATCCTAGTTTTCATCTTGGGCCAAACCTTAGAATTTTTCTGAACAGCATATTCCTTCAAGCATGTTTGTGATCATTCTGTGGTGTTAGACTGGTGGTTTCTGACTAGATGTTGGAATCACTTGGGATTTGGCTGAAAATTAATCAGTGCTGGTCATACCATACCCCAGGCCATTTGAAAGAAAATCTTTGGGTGTGTATTAGTCTACTTGGGCTGCTATAACAAAATACCATATACCGGGTGCCTTAAACAACAGAAATGTATTTTCTCACAGTTTGAGAGACAAGAATTCCAAGATCAGGGTGTCAGAAAATTCACTTTTTTGCCTCAGCTTGCAGACAGCTGCCTTCTTTCTGTGTCTTCACCTGACCTTTTCTCTGTTCTTGCTTGGAGAGAGATCAGTCTCTGGTGTCTCTTTCTCTTTTTATGAGGACACAAGCCTTATTGTATTAGACCCACCATTATCAACTCATTTAGCCTTAATTATCTTCCTAAAGGCCCTGGCTATAGATAACAGTCACATTGGGGGTTAGGGCTTTAACATGGGAATTTGGGGAGACACAATTCAGCCTATGACATTGGGTTCAGATGGACATTTTCAGTTTGTTCTTTTAAAATCTCCTTAGCTTATTCTAAGATGAGGGGTGAAGCCACTGCTTTAGATAAACATTTTGGTGTGACAGACTTTATCTTAGAGAGATGACTTACGGAATACTATCAAGTTTTCCTACCATGGTGAGGGCCGTGGCACATTTAGAAAATAGCCTTTGTTATAAAAATGTTTATATGTTGAGCTGCCTTTTCTTTTTCCTCTAATATGTGATGCCTCTGATGATTACAGAGCATTCATTGTACTATTTTATTTTTTATTTTTTTAATGTATTATTTATTTATTATTATTTATGCTGCGTCTCACTCTGTCACCTAGGCTGGAATGCAGTGGCGTGATCTCAGCTCACTGCAACCTCAACCTCCCGGATTCAAGCAATTCTCACACCTCAGCCTCCTGGGTAGCTGGGAATATAGGCATGCACCACCACGCCCAGCTAAGTTTTGTATTTTTAGTAGAGGCGGGGTTTCTTCATGTTGGCCAGGCTGGTCTCAAACTCCTCACCTCAAGTGATTTGCCTGCCTCGACCTCCCAAAGTGCTGGGATTATAGGTGTGAGCCACCATGCCTGGCCGCATTCACTGTACTAGAGTATATCATATAAGCCAGGGCTTTTCAATCTTGGCATTGTTGACATTTTGAGCAGAATAATTACTTGTGGGGTGGGGTGAGCTTTCCTGTGTTTTATAGGATGTTTAGCAGTATCCCAGTAGCACTCCCCACCCCACCACCTTGCAGTTGTGACAAAAATGTTTCCAGACATTGCCAAATGTCCATGGGAACAAAATCACCCCTGATTGAGAATCACTGTTATAAGCCCTTCTTACTCGTTATAGATGCCACAGTCCTATAAACAGAAGGGCAAAGTTTTTCTGACAGCTAGAACTCCAGTGGTTCTCATTGACCAGTAGAAGTCTTCCTTTCTGATTAACAACCTCATAAAGTATTCCTATCTTTTTAAAGCACTGACTTTTTTGTTTAAATCTCTGTTTCTGAGTGACAGCACTGAATATTATTAAAAGGACTACGTATTTGCTGTCATTAAGTAGATTTGGTTGAAGAATGTTCACCAAAATCCCTAGGCTGCCTCATTGATACTGTGGTCAGCTATTTCAGTATTGAAGATTTGTTTTCTGAACCATTTCATCCCCTGTGGAATGAAACAGATTTTGACCTAAGGGTCATATATAAAAATTAGTGTTTTTCAATTCAAAGTGTGGTTCATGGATGACCTAAGTCAGAGCTATGTGTGGCATTTGTTTGAAATGCAAATTCCCAGGCCAACTTCCCCAGAATCTTTATAGAGGAGGTATTCAGAAATGCGTCTTGAGCACTCTAAGTAATAATACTGCACTAAAGTTTGGGAACCATTGATGTGTGTAAATTCCCATTCTTATACCACTTTCAGCAGCTTATCAGGCAGGCAACAATGCTCACTAGTCTGTTAATTAAGCACTTTTAGGAGCTTCTCTCTTTCTCCAGTAATGCTCACTACCTTATCGGAAACTTTGGCTTTTAATTTAATTCTTATTAGAAACCTATTTTATTAGTTGCAACATACAGGAAAAGAGGGCCAAATAAGAAAGACCAGCATTCGTGACATTAAGTTACATACGAAAGTTTAGATGTGCAAAGCACATTGCCTTTAGTTCCATCAGTTAGTAATTAGTAATGGAGCCACAGTGGAGAAGAAAAGGTCACTAAATCAGTGAAGTGTTATTTATTAAAGACCATGTGCCCAGTATTGTTGTAGGTGCTGCATGGGAGAAGAGGAACTAAACATGTTACTGTGGGCTGGGTGCGCGGTGGCTCATGCCTGTAACCCCAGCACTTTGGGAGGCCGAGGCGGGTGGATCACCTGAGGTCAGGAGTTCTAGACCAGCCTGACCAACATGGAGAAACCCCATCTCTACTAAAAATACAAAATTAGCCGGGTGTGGTGGTGCATGCCTATAATCCCAGCTACTCCAGAGGCTGAGGCAGAAAAGAAAAAATAAAAGATACAATAGTGAAGCTGTCAGTTAATAGAGAGTTTTTTGTTTCAGGGAGAAATAGTCAAGTTGATAAGGAGAACCAGTTTTTATATAGCTCAGCAGTTTATTTCCTTAAGAAACAAATGGATACTTGTGGTTCTCCCTTTTTTCCCTTTGTTCATGAAGTTATGATGAGGTTACTGGTCTGAAGATTTGCAGATTAGTGACTTCAGATTACTGGGCTAGAGATGGTTTGAGGGTAGTTTCCCATATTCTGTGAAGACAAAGATTCACTGACACCATCATGAGATGAATCCAGTCATAACTAGAGCAGTCTACACTTCTAAGAGAGGAGGAGAAAATTTTAAAACTATGAAAAGATAAAGCAGTGCCTCTTCTGCAGCCACAGAATGATAACATCAGTATGATTGAAGATAACCTCTAAATGAATGAGCATAATATGGAGATGTGGTGGTGGAATTAGATGGCCTAGCAGTAGCAATAGCTTTGTCTATGCATATAAAGAATGCAAAATCAGTGAGCCGAGATTGCGCCACTGCACTCCAGCCTGTGTGACAGAGCGAGACTCCGTCTCAAAAAAAAAAAAAATTAAAATTTAAAAAGCAAAATAATTTCTTTTGCAAAAGAAATTTTTGAGCAAATATTTCCAACTCTACGAATCTGCCAGCAAGTATTTGTAAACATTCATTCAGTGAATATATGCCAGCTATATTTTAGGCATGTGTTAAGTGCTAGCATTAAGCGTAATACAGAGCTCTTTGGATTTATAATTATGACTTAGAAAAACAGGTTATTGGAACAGTAATAAAATTAATGTGGTAACTGGTGATAGGGGAAGTGAGTAGCCTGTTTAATGCTGCCCAATACCACTAATTTGTCATTATACTATTTGTGTCCAAAAAGTTTTCCCTAGGAAAATGTACATATGTAAAAGTATATCACAGTACCTGTTTTCTATGCTCTGAATGTGGTCATTTTCTCTCAGCAAGTGAGACTAGGGTAAACTGAACTGTACCCTCTTGGTTCCTGAGTGTTAGTAACCTATGCTCTTTAGCCTGGAAGCTTTCTACTTCACCATTCTGAGTTGAAAATGGCATCTCCTGTTGTTTATTTTGTGTTCTGCTGAAGCCTTTTGACCCTTAATGGCCAATAAAATATGATAATGATAGTCTGGACTTAGAGCAGAAATAACAGTAACAACAACACAAGAAATAAATTACACTGGACATGGCAGAAGAAATAATATGCAGATTAGCAGGCAACTGGGGATTGATTAAAGTCTTTGCATGTTGTGGAGGATATTCTGTACTTGATGAGAGAC
The DNA here is from genome assembly GCF_006542625.1 of Nomascus leucogenys. Classification (NCBI taxonomy): domain Eukaryota; kingdom Metazoa; phylum Chordata; class Mammalia; order Primates; family Hylobatidae; genus Nomascus; species Nomascus leucogenys. The sequence goes on along the minus strand of NC_044394.1, from coordinate 8,555,181 downwards.
GTGATTGAAAGTTGCACAAAATTACAAAAGCATGTCAAATTTGAAGACTATACTGGGAAGACTCCCTTAGAGCTCTTACTAGGTTTATGGTTCCAGAAAGGCTTCCTAGGCACTAGTTGCATTGGTCCTGCTAATTGGGGTTTGTGTATATTGAGTGCTAGGAGATCATATAATGGGAAGACCTTAGAGCAAACCCGCAAGAGTATGTGACTTCTAATCTGTTATCTGAAGAAATACTAAGGGTTAACCAGGCAAAAGTATATGGGGATGAGGAAAGTGAGTCTTCTAAGAAGGATAACAACTGACTAGGGATATCATAGGAATTCTTGACATAGTCAATTTGGATAGTAGCTATACAGTTAATCACAGGGCAAAGTACATCTGCTTACTATGTAAAAGATGTGACCTATTTAGCTATACATTCTTACATTAAAATAATTATTTATCTATATTGTATTGCAAGCCACTAATTTCTTTAGACAGTATCATAGTGTGGCAGTGCTATAGATGTATTTTTTATCTTCTTTTGATAATAACCAAAATTATGATGAATTGAACTTTAGAAAATGTATCTGAAGATGTGATGAAATGGTTTGCAGTTTATTGTTTTGGTAAATTTGTAATTTTATATATCAAATTTATAGCACTGTATTAAAACATTGTATGATAGTCTTTTTCATAGTGTTTTAATGAATTTTGAGGTGTTCTAATGACAGTGTACAAACCATCTACATGACTGAAGGTAGTTAGCAGCAAAGTGACTTTTAGTCCATTCTGTGATTATAATACAGTTCTCTCTGAAGAAGATTGGATGGGACTAAAGTTGCTTGAAGTAGTTTTGACTTGCCAAGAAAGTGTGAGTGTGCTAGTCCATCACAGTTGCCCCTTAGGTGATGAGGTATTCATCCTATAAAAATGTATAGATTTATTTGCTAGTAAATAGTTTCAAAGTATTTGAGGTCTGTTAATATTTCCCATAATTCATTCCAAAGAAGGAAGTTTGGGGATTAATTGTGATATCGTTGACTGTTGTTTCATTTTTTAAAGGATGTTTTATATCTGTTTCATAATTCAGATTCACGCCCTAAGCGTCAGTTTCTTTTTCCCATTTCCATGAGTACTTTTTAAAGTGTATTTCTTGTACTTACTTTAATAATTAATTATATAATGTATTGCCTTCTTTCTTTTAGGAAAAAAAGCTTTTATAAAGTATTTATTTATTGATTTATTGGTTGACTGAGACAGAGTCTGGCTCTGTTGCCCTCGCTGGAGTGTGGTAGTGCAATCTCGATTCACCGCAACCTCCACCTCTAGGGTTCAAGCGATTCTCGTGCCTCAGCCTCCCAAGTAGCTGGGATTGTAGGTGCACACCACCACATCTGGGTAATTTTTGTGTATTTTTAATAGAGATGGGGTTTCACCATGTTGGCCATGCTGGTCTTGGGCTCTCGACCTCAGGTGATCCACCCACCTTGGCATCCCAGAGTGCTGGGATTATAGGGGTAAGCCACCTCGCCCAGCCAAAAAACTTCTATAAAGTATTTGTATCTCCAATTTAATTGCAGACTTGATGGTTTTATGAATTCATTTGATTTAATGTTATGTTCAATAAAGATTTAAAAATATTTCTTAGATTTTAGTTTAATAAAGTTTTTAAGATACTAGTGAAGGACTTGGTTTTTTTAGGTAAATGGAATTTTAAACACGTAAGCTAAATAATTTTTTTTGCCTTTGCTTTTTTTTAGTGAATTAGTGCCATCTTACGATTCAGCTACTTTTGTTTTAGAGAATTTCAGGTAAGAGTTTTTGACAATTCTGGTTTTTTTGTATGTGTATATAACGAAGAGCCAGAAATGTATTCTTTGGTAAGACAGTAATCTAGTGAACTGTGTCACTCACTTTAGAAGTCTTAGAAGAATAAGTTTCCTATTAGAAACGTGGAGATAATTTGTGCTGGATTATATTGTATCTTTAGACTGACTGCTTCTCTAGTCTGGGAAAAGGAACCTTTGCTTTTTATTTTGAGAACGGGTTTTGCTCTGTCCCCCAGGCTGGAGTGCAGTGGCGTGATCATTGCTCACTGCAGCCTCAACCTCCTGGGCTGCAGCGATCCTCTCACCTCAGCCTCCCAAGTAACTGGGACTACAAGCATGTGCCACCACACAGATGGGGTCTCACTGTGTTTCATAGGCTGGTCTCAAACTCCTGGGCTCCAGTAATTCTCCCACCTCAGCCTCCAAAATGCTGGAATTATAGGCATTAGCCACGGTGCCCTGCCCAAAGTAAGGAACCATTTTAAATAAGAGAGATCACTTAGCTTTGACTAAGGTGGGGGGCCGGACAGTTAGAGGTTGATGAGCCCCCTCTAAACCATCCTCAGAAATGAAAGTGCTGGGAAGAAATCCATTGAGATCCGTTTATCTCAGCTCAAAGTGAAGAATTGTGGATAAGGGGCCATTATTGTAAGAAATGTGTAGCCTTTGTCAGTTGTATGTTAATTTTGTTAGCTTTTACTACTTTTTCTCTAAGATCAGAAGTGAAGATCATAACATGCAAAGGTTCTTAGCAATTTGTCTTGGAGGGCAGCATTGGAAGTGGAAACAAAGAATACAAGGTCTTCAGGAGAGAATCTCCAAATAATAGGCAAAGGCCATCACAATAAGGCCACACCGGGCAGGGCATGGTGGCTTAAGCTTGTAATCCCAGCACTTCAGGAGGCCGAGGCGGGTGGATCATCGAGGTCAGGAGTTCAAGACCAGCCTGGCCAACATGGTAAAACCCCGTCTCTACTAAAAATACAAAAATTAGCTGGGCGTGATGGTGGGCGCCTGTAATCCCAGCTACTTGGGAGGCTGAGGCAGGAGAATCGCTTGAAACCGGGAGGTGGAGGTTGCAGTGAGCCGAGATTGTGCCACTGCGCTCCAGCCTGGGCAACAAGAGCAAAACTGTCTCAAAAAACTCTATCTCAAAAAAAAAGCTACACAGAATTTATCCCTCCTCCCATTTAATTTGTCTTTTCTTATGGGATACTTTTGTGGCTAAAACATAGTCTCTTTGAGGTTTTTCCCACATGTATTAAGGTTTAGTGTACTCTCGTTTTTCAATGTTAAAAGATGATTATACTGCAGAGAAGTGAGGAAGAAACATTCTGGGTTTTGTTTTATTTTTAATGGTGAAAGATTGCTTGTTGAAGCATTAATTAAATTTGGGAGACTTAGTGATACATTCCTTTTCCCTGAAATGTCACAATTTTGAGGGTTTTTTTTTTCCCTGAAACTTAAAAGATATTGCTGAATATTTCAGTATCTTTAAATTTTCTTCATTTCAGAATGTAAGCATATCTAAACTTTTACAGTGGAATTTTGACCTGTTCAGTCACCTTGTTATTTGTCTAGGATTTCAAATATGTAACAAAGAAACTGGTTGGTTTTTCTTTTTGCCTGTTGCCATTTCACAGCAGTTTTGATCTTGGGGTTTGGTTGGTTTTCTTTTTCGTTAGCACTTTGCGTCAGAGAGCAGATCCTGTTTACAGTCCACCTCTTCAAGTTTCAGGACTTTGCTGGAGGTTAAAAGTTTACCCAGTAAGTTTTTCATATTTCTAATAAATTTTGAAACCAAGGTCTTTCTTTCAGAGTTCTGTAGTATACTAATTTGATTACTGAGAACTGTTAACTCTTCTTTTTTTTGTTACATATGCTGTCCCCATTCCCTGTTCCCCTTCTCCCCCCATATTAGACAACTGTTTGTTTGTCCACACCTTGTTCTCTAATACATTCTGCTGGAAGGCCTATTGGAAACAATGTTCCCTGAGTTCTCATATGTTGAAAACAGTTTTTGCCCTTTATATTCTAAGGCTAGTATTGCTGGATATGAAATCCTTGGCTCATATTTTCTTTCATTGGGTATCTTCAATATGCAATTCCATTTTCTTTAGGAAAAGTCTGATAATAAACTAATTTTCTTTACCTTTAAAGATGTTTGGTGATATTACCTAGATGCTAAATAATCTTTTTGAGTCCAGTAATTTACTATTACACATTTTAGTCCTCCTGGGTTAGTATTCTCAGTTACACATTGAAGTCTTTCAATATGTAGTTTCAGATTATTTTCTTTTTTAGAAAAGTTTTGTATAATGGGATTATACAATAATATATAACCTTTTATGTCTGGCTTTATTCACCTAGCTGATGAGTCATTTATTCATTGATATCTATTGAGTGATTATCATGTCGAACCTCAAAAGTTGCCTCAGGTCCTTTCAAGCAAGGTAGACTAAAAACGAAGGGGTTAATAGTACTTGTACCTCTCTGTAGTCATATCCCAGTAGACACTGGAGATGTATAAGGATCTCTGTTCTCAGCCTTCACTGTCTCGTTGGGGGAACAGATGTTTAAACAAGTAGTTATAGTAAATGTGATTCTTTTAAAACATAGACACCTGAAGTACTAGGGAAATACATAGGAAGTAATTCTCTTTTTTTAAAAGAGTCTTGCCAAATTAAACAAAAAGGGTGGGAGTAATTATCTTTATAAAAATAAAATCTATAGTAGAGATTTAAACAACTTCTCAATCTCTAGACAGAATCTTGTATGGAATTCTAATGTTAAAATCATATAGAAATTATATTTAATTACTTTCAGCATAGGGTATTACCTTTTTGTATGTTGGTCTTAAAAATTAATTTTTGGTTTTAAATTTTTTTTGCCTCATTTCTAATGAAATTATTTTTCCCATTAGGGTCTTGTTTTTTTGTTAAGGTTGATTTGTAAGAGTTCTATATATGTTAAAACTCTTAACCTTTCTCGTGGTTGTTGATATTTCCCTTCATTTTTGTGCCTTAATAGTTTCACTTTTTTTTAATGCACAAAAGTTTAAAGTTGTTAAGAACTCAAATCTGTTGGTATTTTTAATTATTTCTTCCATTGCTTTGAGGCTTAGAAGTACTTCTCAATCTAGATATCAGATATTATCTGCATTTTGTTGTATTGTGGCTTAATTTTTTTACACTTAAACTGATTATTCTTCTTTTAGGATGGAAATGGAGTTGTGCGAGGTTACTACTTATCTGTGTTTCTGGAACTCTCAGCTGGCTTGCCTGAAACTTCTAAGTAAGAAGTGTAATTAAATAACAACCTTAATGTGCATTTACATACATTAACCCTAGCAATTTTTGTTAATTTTTATTTTTATTAATTACTATATTGGTATGTGTGTTAAGATGTAGAATAATATGGAATTCTTGGCATCATAGGATGGTATTTTTCTAAAAACAAAATATTTTTAAGAAAACTTGTATTGCTTTGCATTTTTGGAAATCTCTTTACTATCTGGCTTAAAAGAAGACAACTGGATTCTCATGTCTGCTTTTATATTCAATTTTTTAAAAATATCATTTTGATTGAAATACATGTATGAAATCTGTCTGCAGAGTTCTACAACCGTCACCAACATCTAATTTTATAACATTCTGTTTACTCCACAAGGAATCCCTGTACTCCTTAGCAGTCACTTCCCATTCCCCCTTTCCCTCAGTCCCTGAGAACCACAGATGTACTCTTTGTCAAGGAGGAATATTTTTTAAAGTGGTTTTAGATAATTGTGGATCTTCTTTGATATTACATCCAAACTGAACAAGTGGTAGGTTGTTAAATGTTGTTTACAATGTGGGATCTGGAATCATATTAATGATTTTTTTTTTTTTAACTCTGTTACATGAAATCTGTTAGTTTGGTGTGGAATGTCTGCTTTCAGCTAACATGAAGCAAGAGGGATGAGATCTACCCATTTTCCTGCAACAATAAAAAAAAAAAGACCTCATGAAACAACATTTTCTAGACACTGGACATGGTGGTAACAAATGAAAGCAGTCCCTGAGAGATGAGAAACACAAACTAGCTCGGTGATTTCTCCAGCTTACAGCCTTGAGAGAGTTTTCAGGCTGCACAGGGAGGAGCTGGGACTGAGGGAGAATCTCGCAGACTTGGTTAAGGGGATAGTGCTAAGAGTCTAGAAAGGACAATGCAGCTAGAGCGCATTGGACAAAATACCAGAGAGGAGAAAGCTGCAGAGACTGAAGTCTAGAGATCCGTAATGGGTTCCCCTTGAGTATTCAGCAGAGTACTTATCAGGGCATATGTCTGAGGAAACTACCTGAGATTGGGGAAAGAACTGCTTGACGGGATTAGAGGGAATAGTGAGTGCCTGGTGTTCACACAGGGCTAGGAACTGTGTCTGTTGCAACCAGCCATGGTGGAGAAATTCATAATTCATGGGTCATTGGGTATAATGCTAAGGAAGCTTTTGCCTCGATAGCAGAAATTAGCCCTAGACTGAACACTGCTCTGGACCCACCTAACAAAAGTAAGACCTGAAAGGATCAAATTGTTTTCAAGTAACTTAACTGCATCCCAGAAGGAAGCTCAAGAAAATGTATAAGGTTGCTGAAGTATCTAACATCCAACAGAGTAAAATTTAGTGTCTTGTGTTCAGTCAAAGTTTAATATGCCAGACTGGCTGGCTCATACCTGTAATCCCAGCACTTTGGGAGGCCAAGACGGGAGGATTGCTTGAGACCAGGAATTTGAGACCAGCCTGGGCAATATGGTGAGACCCTGCACACGTCTCAGCTACTCAGGAGGCTGAGGCAGGAGGATTGCTTGAGCCCAGGAAGTCAAGGTTGCGATGAGCTGTGTCTGCACCACTGCACTCCAGCCTGAATGACAGAGTGAGACCCTGTCTCCATTTATTTATTTACTTAATGTATTTTGAGTCTCACTTTATCACCCAGCTTGGAGTACAGTGGCATGATCTCAGCTCACTGCAACCTCTGCCTCCCAGGTTCAAGCAATTCTTCTGCCTCAGCCTCCCAAAATAGCTGGGATTACAGGCATGCATCACCACACGCAGCCAATTTTTGTATTTTTAGTAGAAACAGGGTTTCACCATATTGGCCAGGCTGGTCTTGAACTCCTGACCTCAGGTGATCCACCCACCTCAGCCTCCCAAAGTGCTGGGATTACAGATGTGAGCCAGTGTGCCCGGTTAAGAATTCTTTATATATTTTGGATACTAAACCTTTATCAGACATATGATTTGCAAATAGTTTCTCCCATTTGGTAGGTTGTCTTTTCACTTTCTTGATAATGTGCATTAATGCACAAAAGTTTATAGACTGTATCTTCTTTGTCTTTTTGTAAACCTGAAAATTTTATAAGATTGGATATATAAATTAGAATATATTGGCTTTCCCAATGTATACTTCTTTTCTTTTTGAGATAGGGTCTTGCTGTGTCACTGAGGCTGGAGCACAGTGGCACAATTATGGCTCACTGCAGCCTCAACCTCCCGGGCCCAGGTGATCCTCCTGCCTCAGTCTCCCAAGTAGCTGGGACTACAGGAATGCACTACCATACCCAGTTAATTTTTTTGTTTTTTGTTTTTATAGATGGGGTTTCGCCATGTTGCCCCGGCTGGTCTCAGATTCCTGGGCTCAGGCGATCTGCCCACCTCGGCCTCCTAAAGTGCTGGGATTACAGGTGTTAGCCACTGTGTCCAGCCTACTTATTTTCTTTTTCCTTTTTCTTTTCTTTTTAACTTTTACTTTAGGTTTGGTGTTACATATGAAGGTTTGTTACATAGGTAAACTCATGTCATGGGGGTTCATTGTACAGATTATTTCATCACCCAGGAATTAAGCCCAGTACCCAATAGTTGCCTTTTCTGCTCCTCTCCTTTTTCCCACCCTCTGCCCTCAAGTATACCCCAGTGTCTGTTATTTCTTTCTTTGTGTTCATAAGTTCTCATCATTTAGCTCCCACAATATAAGTGAGAACATGTGGTGTTTGGTTTTCTGTTCCTGCGTTAGTTTGCTGAGGATAATAGCCTCCAGCTCCATCCATCCATGTTGCACAAAAAACATGATCTCATTCTTTTTTATGGTTGCATACTTATTTTCTATTAGGAAATTTTATAGCCTTTGATTTTCTGAATCAATAATTTGTTTTCTTATCACTTGTACTGGAAAAATACAGTAGAGTATTTCAAAATTTATATTTTAAAATTGCAAGGTGATAAACCTCAAAGGATAAAGAAATAACAATATTTATGTATGAGGAAACATATGTAGTGAATATATGGAAGAAATATTGCATTAGTAAAACAAAAGCAACTTTGAATTACTTGTTTATTCAAAATTTATTTATTTTTTGAGGTGTTGTTTTATACCTGATATATTGGTAAACATCTTTACGAGGAAAAAAGGACCTAGTGCCATTCATGTTTTGGTAGTTCGTTCAAAATACTGCTGTTTTGGCTGGGCGCGGTGGCTCACGCCTGTAATCCCAGTCCTTTGCGATGCCAAGGAGGATAGATCATCTGAGGTCAGGAGTTTGATACTAGCCTGGCCAACATGAAACCCTGTCTCTACTAAAAATACAAAAAATTAGCTGGGCGTGGTGGCGTGCACCTGTAATCTCAGCTACTTGGTAGGCTGAGGCAGGAGAATCACTTGAACTAGGGGGTAGAGGTTGCAGTGAGCTGAGACCCCGCCACTGCCCTCTAGCCTGGGCGACAGAGTGAGACTCCATCTCAAAAAAAAAAACAAAAAAAAACTGCTCTTTTTCTGGCAGGGCGTGGTGGCTCACGCCTGTAATCCCAGCACACTGGGAGGCCAAGGTGGGTGGATCACCTGAGGTCAGGAGTTCGAGACTAGCCTGGCCAACATGAACCCCCGTCTCTACTAAAAATACAAAATTAGCCAAGCATGGTACACCCCTGTAATCCCAGCTACTCTGTAGGCCGAGGCAGGAGAATCACTTGAACCTGGAGTCAGAGGATGCAGTGAGCTGAAATTGCACCATTGCACTCCAGCCTGGGCAACAAGAGTGAAACTCCATCTCAAAAAAATAAAAAAAAAACCCAAAATACTGCTGTTTTTATAAATGATAAAAGAAATGTAACTGCATATATCAATAAGATTTCTTCTCAGGTAATTACTTAGTGACCTTAGTGTTTAGATGAGTTTGTCTTTTACTCTTACTTTACTAACTGTATAGTAATGGTCTGTTTTTCAATTTTAGATATGAATATCGTGTAGAGATGGTTCACCAATCCTGTAATGATCCTACAAAAAATATCATTCGAGAATTTGCATCTGACTTTGAAGTTGGAGAATGCTGGGGCTATAATAGATTTTTCCGTTTGGACTTACTTGCAAATGAAGGATACTTGAATCCACAAAATGATACAGTGATTTTAAGGTAATAGGAAAAATTTGATGTGGTTTTTATTGTGGGTAAATAATATCATCAGAACTATATTTCAAAGATCATTTGGTTAACAAAGATGAATATTGAAATTCATACTAACTATAACCTTATCACTTTCTTAACTGTTTTATTTAAGTGGATAATAATAAAAAATTTGTAGTCAAAAAGTCAAACATTTTTTTGACATCTAGTTAGCAATTCCATTAAAGATAAGCTGGGCGCAGTGGTGCGCCAGTGTTTCCATCTACTATGGAGGCTGAGCTGGGAGGATGGCTTGGGCCCAGGAGTTTGAGACCAGCTTAGGAAACATTATGAGACCCCCATCTTTTTAAAAAGAAAAAAAAAAGTAGGGGGGTGGGAAACTACAACTTCCAGTAAATATAGTAATGTTCCATCTATCTGTTGAACTTCTAGTGACCTCACCATTTGGAAATCTAAGAATAGTGAGGGATAAAGTGCTGATTTTTTTCTCTTCACAGTGCATATTATATTTGAGTGACTGGTTTTACAACTTAATTTTATAAAGCAACTATCAGTTCTTTGTAAATAACAGCAAATTAAAAGTAGAAGAATCAAGATGAAAGTTGATGAAAACCAGCAATTTTCTACTTTTTTCTTAAACTTTTATTTTAAGTTTGGGGTACATGTGTAGGTTTGTTATACAGGTAAACTCACATCATGGTGATTTGGTGTACGGATTATTTCATCACCCAGATACTAAGCCTAGTACCCAATAGTTGTTTTTTCTGATGCTCTCCCTTGTCCCACCCTCCACCCTCAAGTAGGCCCCAGTGTCTGTTGTTTCCCCTTGTTATATCCTTGAGTTCTCGTCATTTAGCTCCTTTTTTATTTTTGGAGATGGAGTCTCCCTCTGTCGCCCAGAGGCGACATCTCGGCTCACTGCAAGCTCTGCCTCCTGGATTCACACCATTCTCCTGCCTCAGCCCCCCGAGTAGCTGGGACTACAGGTGTCTGCCACTGCATCTGGCTAATTTTGTTTTTGTATTTTTAGTAGAGATGGGGTTTCACTGTGTTAGCCAGGATGGTCTCAATCTCCTGACCTCTTGAGCCGCCTGCCTCAGCCTCCAAAGTGCTGGGATTACAGGCCTGAGCCACCGCGCCCAGCCCATTTAGCTCTTAAATAATAAATGAGAACATGTGGTATTTGGGAAAACCATCAATTTTTTTTTTTTTTTTTTTTTTTGAGACGGAGTTTCTCTCTAGTTGCCCAGGCTGGAGCACAATGGCGTGATCTTGGTCCCTGCAACCTTCGCCTCCCAGGTTCAAGTGATTCTCCTGCCTCAGCCTCCTGAGTAGATGGGATTGCAGGCATGCGCCACCATGCCCAGCTAATTTTGTACTTTTAGTAGGGATGGGGTTTCTCCGTGTTGATCAGGCTGGTTTTGAACTCCCTATCTCAGGTGATCCACCCACCTCGGCCTCCCAAAGTGCTGGGATTATAGGCGTGAGCGACCACGTCTGGCCAAAACCATCAATTTTTATTGTTGGTTGTTGGTGTAGTATTTACAAGAAAGGATAGAACATAAATACTGACTAAAACAACAGCCCTATTTAGCCAGGCGTGGTGGCTCACGCCTGTAATCCCAGCACTTTGGGAGGCTGAGGCAGGCAGATCTCCTGGGGTCAGGAGTTTGAGACCAGCCTGGCCAATATGGTGAAATCCTATCTCTACTAAAAATACAAAAATTAGCTGGGCTGTGGTGGCACACGCCTGTAATCCCAGCTACTCAGGAGGCCGAGGCAGGAGAATCGCTTGAACCCAGCGGGTGGAGGTTGCAGTGAACCGAGATTATGCCACTGCACCCCAGCCTGGGCGACATATCAAGACCCTATCTCAAAAATAATAATAAAGTAACTAACAATAGCCCTGTTTAACGTGGGGTAGTCTTTACAGGTCAGAAGTTTTTGGGCATTGGCTGGGCGCCATGGCTCACGCCTGTAATCCCAGCACTTTGGGAGGCTGAGGTGGGTGGATCACCTGAGGTCAGGAGTTCAAGATCAGCGTGGGCAACATGGTGAAACCCCATCTCTACTAAAAAATACAAAAATTAGCGGGCACTTGTGGTGGTGGTGGGCACTTGTAATCCCAGCTACTTGGGAAGCTGAGGCAGTTGAATTGCTTGAGTCCAGGAGGCAGATGTTGCAGTGAGCCGAGAGTTCACCAGTGCACTCCAGCCTGGGCAACAAGAGCGAAACTCCATCTTAAAAAGCAAACAAAAAAGGTTTTTGGGTATCATTACATGATGTTATAATTTGATGATCAAAATGAGAACTTGAATATTTAAAAAAAGAGATTAAAATATGTTCTGAACTGAGAAGTTTCAGAGTATTTAACAGTTTAAAAATTCTCATCACAACGATTTTAAACGTTTTTTTCTTGTGAGTGATTTAATGTACTCCTGAATTTCCCTTATTTGGAGCTCTTTGTTCTTGAGCATACTGGACAGATGAGTTGCTATCATATCAGCATTTACTCCTACGTGTTTTCTGTAGCTTTTCTGGAAGTATAAAGAAGTTTAACAAGGGAAATGATTTTCAGTGTAGGGAAAAAGATATGTTTTTGTTATTGTTTTGTTTAGAGTCAGTGTCTTGCTATATTGCCCAGTAGTCTAGAATTCTTGGGCTCAAGTGATCTCCTGCCTCAACTTCCCAAGTAGGTGGGATTACAGCTGCATGCCACTGTGCCTGGAATCATGTTTTTTGAGGGGAGGGATTATTTTAGTTATCTTCGTATAGCTTTTCAGACTTCTGGGGTTTAACTATTCACCAAGAGAAATAATTTATTGCTATTTCATGCTTCAGCCATAGAGAGAATTACAAAATTATTCAAACATCAATTTTACCAACCTATAAAAGACCCATTTTCTTATAGCACTAGTTTCATCCTTATTAGCGTTATTTATTAGTACAGAAACAAATTCCTGTTATGACATCATTTTTTTTAAAGCAACATTGAGTCTGTACCATATGCCTGACACTGAGTTGCTAATAAGAAAAATATAGACATGGTTTTTGTCCACAGGGAACTCAAGATGAAATTGGCAGATAAAAACAGAATTTACTACTCTCTTATTATAAAATAATGCTATAGTAGCACCATAAGTAAATTGCTATGAAGTTTCTTGGATGGGGGCTTCTCATTATCCTATTATATTTATTTATTTAATGAGACATTGCTCAAACTTTAAACCTTTTAGTTCAAGATTCTGGTGGAATTTTATATGTATTTATTAGAAAGTTATTTAAGGCTTTTCTATAACTACGAATGTATATTTCATTCTTTCATTAAAACAGAAAGTTAAGACATTTTACCTGCTGCTTGGTTTTGTTTTAATGGCAAAATATTAGAACTAATGTGCAGGGTTAACCAGTGGTTTAAATCATTCAAAGAAAATAATAGTGTTTAGATGGTCTTACTTTAATGTCTTACCAGTGGGTACTTTCTAGACTGTGAATTGTCTCTGCTCAGTTGAGTGAATCATCTCTACTCGGTTCAGTTCAGAACATACTTTAATCTCTTGATTTGATTTGATTGATTTGATTTGATTTGATTTTTTGAGACGGAGTTTCGCTCTGTTGCCCAGGCTGGAGTGCAGTGGTGTGATCTCGGCTCACTGCCACCTTTGCCTCCCAGATTCAAGCGATTCTCCTGCCTCAGCCTCCTGAGTAGCTGAGATTACAGGCGCCCGCCACCATACCTGGCTAATTTTTGTACTTTTAGTAGAGACGGGGTTTCACCATGTTGGCCAGGCTGGTCTCGAACTCCTGACCTCAGGTGATCTGCCCACCTTGGCCTCCCAAAGTGCTAGGATTACAGGTGTGAGCCACTGTGCCCGACCAATCTCTCTCTTTTTTTTTTAAATACTCAAGTTCTCATTTTGATCATCCGATTATAACATATAATGATGCCCAAAAACTTCTGACCTATAAAGACTATCCCAACATTAAATAGGACTGTTGTTTTATAGTCAGTGTTTATGTTCTGTCCTTTCTTGAATTAGTATTCTTGACTAAAACTAATTATCTACTGCCAGATAACTGTTAAATGGTCAGTAGGTTCTTACACTAAAGTGTAAAATCCTAGAAAAAAATGAACAGCTAACATTGTGTAGCCAGGTAAAAGGGCTGGAAGGAATGAGAGAGATGTAGATGTCCAAATTAGTCTTGCCTTGTGGTTTTTCCTTTCTTCAAAAACACCTTCACACATGCACTGCAATTTTTTCACTGTAAATATAGTCACGTTAGGCTATGTAACAAAGGTAGAGGTTTGTTTGCTTTAGTATTAGTTTTTTTTAAATTAAAACAACTCTGGATAGGTTAAGATTCTGTCATTTATATATTAACATGATTTTATGTAGGTGCAGTACATTTTTTCCTAACCTAAGCTGAAATAATGCCATATTGTAATAAGGGCAGTTTTGATTGCTATCTTGAAGGGTTCAGGATGTAGTTTATTTAGAGCATGTAACTCCTTGGGGGACAGTAAAGCAGTCCTGGGTGGTTGACCCAGGAAGTGATTTTTTTCTGAGGGGCAGGAAATATGGGAACGTGAGATGGAATAGAGAAATATAAAGAGCAGCACTTAAAACTTTGTATTTTGCTAGGGCCTGATTTAGGGAAGAAAGGGATAAGAGTTATCTTCCTCCTTATAGGAGGAAATTGCATAGTATATGGCTCTCTTCTTCCCTACTCACGCTCATCATTGTATTTTAGTTACATTATTATAATAAATATGCCTTAGTAGGTTAGTTGGGGAAGCTTAACTACAATGTACAATGTTATTTCTTTAGAAAGGTAGTTTGAGGACAACTGGCGTTTCAGAACCTTGTGTCATAATCTGTGGACTACATCTATAAACAACAAATACTAGCAGCTCTAAGTTTATGTGAATTTTGGCCTTATAATCAAGTTAACCCAAATTGCAGAATTCAATGCTAGACTGATAATATTTTACCATTTGAATTTTTTTTTTTAATGTGGCATGATTCTTTTAAGGTTTCAGGTACGTTCACCAACTTTCTTTCAAAAATCCCGGGACCAGCATTGGTACATTACTCAGTTGGAAGCTGCACAGACTAGTTATATCCAACAAATAAACAACCTTAAAGAGGTAAGGAAATATCTATTTCTGTTTTAGTGTTTCCTGTTGTCCTTTTGGCTTGTTATATTTGTAATTAGATTTTATGTATTTATTGCTATTTGTAATGTTGTAATTTGTAATTAGAAAAAAAATCTAGTTATCTTGTTCCCCATCCTTACCAGTTCTGCAGTGTCCAGTTTAGTAGCCACTAGCCACATATGGCTATGTAAATTTTTATTTTACTTATTTATTTCTTTATTTTTATTTTATTTTATTTTATTTTTTTGAGACGGAGTCTCGCTCTGTTGCCCAGGCTGGAGTGCAGTGGCGCAATCTCAGCTCACTGCACGCTCCACCTCCCAGGTTCACACCATTCTCCTGCCTCAGCCTCCCAAGTAGCTGGGACTACAGGCGCCCGCCACCACACCCAGCTAATTTTTTTGTATTTTTAGTAGAGGTGGGGTGTTAGTCAGGATGGTCTCAATGTCCTGACCTCGTGATCCGCCCACCTCGGCCTCCCAAAGTGCTGGGATTACAGGTGTGAGCCACTGTGCCTGGTCTGTAAATTTAACGTAATTAAAATTAAAAATTTAGTTCCTTAGTTGCAGTAGCCACATTTCAAGTGCTTGCATTGGTTACTGCAAATCTAGAGCATTTCCATCATTGCATAAAGTTGTTTTGAACAGTGTGGCTGTAGTTTGAGATAAGCTCTTTGTGTTTCTGTCAGTGACTTAGTTTCTCTTCCACAAGTTGTCTTGGATTTAGAGGATTCTAGGCTATAGCGCAATTAAAAGTTGTCCCATCTTGCACTCTTACTGTTGTTGAATGAGCACTGGGGAAGATTAATCGATGAATTTTTATTTTACAGTGGTAAACTAAAGAATGTTTCATTTCCCTTAGGAAGTTAGGGTGTGGCAGGAGGTTTGGAGTGCTGAAAGTCGTTAATAGGTCAGGGAGGAAAATATGAATAAATACATGCTGTCAGAGATTTTCATGTTAAATGTACTATTTAAAACTGCCTGTATTCACTATACTGTTCGCTAACCGTATGTTTAGCTTAGGCTGGGTATGAAAGAAGGAGGATGAGCATGAATGGGGCAGTTTATCTTTGTCATCAATTTTTTTTATAAATAAAAGGCAGTAGGGATTCAGAGAAGTGGTTTAAGAAATGGTGCCAAGTGAGGTGGCTCATTCGTGTAATCCCAGCATGTTGGGAGGCCGAGGGCGGAGGATCATTTGAGCCCAGGGGTTCAAAACCAGCTTGAGCAACATAGCAAGATACTCTCTCTAAAAATAAATAAAAATGAAATTAGCCAAGCATGGTGGCACACACCTCCAGTCCCAGCCACTTGAGAGGCTGAGGCAGTAGGATCGCTTGAGCCCAGTAGTTCAAGGCTTGCAGTGAGCTATGATGGCACTGCTGCACTTCAGCCTGGGCAACAGAGTGAGACCATTCTCAAAAAATAAATAAGGAAAGAAAGAAATGGTTTTAGGAACATCTGGATGCATTTTTTTTTTCACTTGAGACATCTTTTACTGCGCCAGTGAGCTGTGGCTAATATTTGTGCTTTTCTTGTTTTAAAAGAGACTTACTATTGAGCTGTCTCGAACTCAGAAGTCAAGAGATTTGTCACCACCAGATAACCATCTTAGCCCCCAAAATGATGATGCTCCAGAGACACGAGCTAAGAAGTCTGCATGCTCTGACATGCTTCTCGAGGGTGGTCCTACTACAGCTTCTATAAGAGAGGTCAAAGAGGATGAAGAAGATGAGGAGAAGATTCAGAATGAAGATTATCATGTAATCATGAGGCCAGTTTTAGATTTTTGTGTTTGATAAAAAAAAACAGTAGAATCATGGCTTTTAACATACTATGTGCTGAAATAGTAGGCTAAAAATATTGTCTATTGATTTCCGTTAATAATGTATGTATGCCCTTATGTAAATGTTAATAAGTCAGAAGTTGTTGAATCAAAGCATTTCAAGGTTGTGAAAGAAACAATAGATTGTATAAAACAAACTGTGATGTACATTTTAAAAACTAAACTATCATACATTGTGGATTTTAAAAATGTGTCCTGGCCAGGTGCAGTGGCTCACGCCTGTAATCCCAGCACTTTGGTAGGCCAAGGTGAGTGGATCACATGAGGTCAGGAGTTCGAGACCACCCTGGCCAACATGGCAAAACCTTGTCTCTACTAAAAATACAAAAATTAGCTCGGTATGGTGGTGTTTACCTGTAATCCCAGCTACTCGGGAGGCTGAGGTAGGAGAATCACTTGAACCTGGGAGGCGGAGGTTGCAGTGAGCCAAGATTGTGCCACTGCACTCCAGCCTGGGAGACAGAGGAAGACTCCATCTCAAAGAAAAAAGAAAAAAAAAAGGTGTTCTATTTTCATTCACCGAAACTAGTACATGCCTTATCATTACTTATGTAGGTAGAATGATTTAGGATTCGGTAGATAGCCAGGTTATATCCCAGCTAAACAACAGCCAGAATCCAGAATAAGAATTCAGGAAGTAGTTGATATTTTTACATAAGAAGGGATGCATAGACAGTTTTTTTGTAGTAATTTTTAAGATGAGAGACTTCAGTTTTAAGTTAAAATGAAGGACCCAGTGGATTGAGAGAATGCACAGATTAAGTGCTTTGATAAACTAGAGATAATAGGGTTTGGAATGGAGCAGTCAGGTGAAGCAGTTAACCTTTGATAAACTGAGTTAAAGGAAGGGTGGAGTTTGCAGGTAAGGCAGTTGAAAGTTGGGGAAGTTTTTGCTTAATGGTGGGTATTTTTTTTCTGTGCAGATAGGTGACAGTGTTAATTAATGACCTTGATAATGGTAAAATTAGGTAGAATTGAGGAGTGATGGTTTGAAACGTTACTCTGTCAGGAAGCTGATGTGGAATGTGTGAAGGATTCTGGTCACGCTGAGGGCCCAGCTGAAGGCAGCACGCATAAGTTAGTAAAATGATACCAGTCAGTGTGGTTGTGTGATTTTTCTCTACAGGGCTCAGCAGCTGAGGCACAGGAGCAGAAAATAGATTTTTGATAACTGTATTATTCTTTGGTGCTTGCTTTATGGGCTGGATGGGGTGATCAACTGAGTAGAAACATTTGGAATAGACATCTTGTTTTCTTGGCATTGATCTAGCACGAGCTTTCAGATGGAGATCTGGATCTGGATCTTGTTTATGAGGATGAAGTAAATCAGCTCGATGGCAGCAGTTCCTCTGCTAGTTCCACAGCAACAAGTAATACAGAAGAAAATGATATTGATGAAGAAACTATGTGAGTGTCCCACTTTAATACTGTAAAGCATTTAAGTGGTAATTATTAGAAGCATATTAACTAACTCACACTTAAAAGTAGGGATATTCAGCACTTTTTTGAAAGATTGAATCAATAGCCAGTTTTCTCCCTCTAATCTCTGGGCTCTTAGCCAGTAATTTTTGTTTTTGTTTTAACTTTTAAATTTGAATTTTGAAATTATTTTATACTTAAGAAAAGTTCAGAATTCCATATTTCCTTCAAACAGATTCATTCCCTGTTTTGCTTTATGTTTCTCTGTATATAATTTTTTTCTGAAACACTTGAGATTGAATATACTTTTCATTGTGTACTTTTCTAAAAACAAAGGTATTCTTATATAACTATAGAATAGTTATCAAAATCTGGAAATTAACATTGATGTAATACTGTAACCTTCTAAAAATTTGCCAGTAATGTCCTTTGTCAGGATCATGTTGCATTTAGTTGTTAAATCGATTTAGTTATCTTCAATCTGGGTTACTTTTTTAAAAATTTGTTTTTCAGCCGGGCACGGTGGCTCACGCCTGTAATCCCAGCACTTTGGGAGGCCGAGGCGGGCGGATCATGAGGTCAGGAGATCCAGACCATCCTGGCTAACACGGTGAAACCCCGTCTCTACTAAAAATACAAAAAGAAATTAGCCAGGCGTGGTGGCAGGCACCTGTAGTCCCAGCTACTTGGGAGGCTGAAGCAGGAGAATGGCGTGAACCCACGAGGCAGAGCTTGCAGTGAGCTAAGATCACGCCACTGCACTCCAGCCTGGGCGACAGAGTGCGACACTGTCTCAAAAAAAAAAAAAAAAATTGTTTTTCATGACTAATACTTTTTGAGAAATACAGAATAGTTTATTTTGTAGAAAGTCCCTTAATTTGGATTAGTCTGAAGTTTCCTCATGATTAGATAGAGGTTACATACTTTTGGCAGGGATACTACAGAAATGATAATGTATCATTTTCACTGCATCATACGGGAGTGGAGCATGATGTCAGTGTGTCCCATTACTTGTGGTTAATTTTGATCACTTAGTTGAGGTAGCATCTGCCAGGTTTATTCACTCCAAAATTACTATTTTTTCCTTTATACTTAATAAGTATCTTTATGTATGGGACTGTAAATACCTATTTTTCATCCTACTTTTTCCTATGAATTTTGACACCCCTTGATGAGTGTTGCTTGAACAAGGTTACTGTGTTGATTGCCAAGTGGTGTTTTTCTAATTCCTTTATTTCTTACTCATTCATTTGCAATTTAAGGAAGAGCTTTCCCTTCTGCCCTATTAATTGATGAACTAATTAATGAATTTCATTAATGTGGATAGTTTTTTTTTGAGATGGAGTCTTGCTCTGTCACCCAGGCTGGCATGCAGTGTCGTGATCTTGGCTCACTGCAACCTCCATCTCCTGGGTTCAAGTGATCCTTCCACGTCAGCTCCCAAGTAGCAAAGATTACAGGCGTGCACCACCACACCTGGCTATTTTTTTGTATTTTTAGTGGAGACAGGGTTTCACCATGTTGGCCAGGCTGGTCTTGAACTCCTGACTTCAGGTGATCTGCCCACCTCAGCCTCCCAAAGTGCTGGGATTACAGGTGTGAGCCACTGCACCTGGCGATTTTTGGATTTTTAAACCAAGCTTACATTCCTGGGACACATGCCACTTGGTCATAGTGTGTAATTTTTTTTCTTTTTTCTTTTTTTTTTGAGACGGAGTCTCGTGCTGTCACCCGGGCTTAAGTGCAGTGGCATGATCTCGGCTCACTGCAACCTCTGCCTCCTGGGTTCAGGCGATTCTCCTGCCTCAGCCTCCCGAGTAGCTGGGATTACAGGCACCCACCACCACACCCAGCTAATTTTTTGTATTTTTAGTAGAGACGAGGTTTCACTATGTTGGCCAGGCCGGTCTCAAACACCTGACCTTGTGATCCACCCGTCTTGGCCTCCCAAAGTGCTGGAATTACAAGTGTGATCCACTTCACCCAGCTGTAATTTTTTTTCTTTTTTTTTCTTTGAGACGGAGTCTCGCTCTGTTGCCCAGGCTGGAGTGCAGTGGCACAATATCCGCTCACTGCAAGCTCCGCCTTCTGGATTCACACCATTCTCCTGCCTCAGTCTCCCAAGTAGCTGGGACTACAGGTGCCCACCACCTCGCCTGGCTAATTTTTTTCTGTATTTTTAATAGAGATGGAGTTTCACCGTGTTAGCCAGGATGATCTCAATCTCCTGACCTCGTGATCTGCCTGCCTCGGCCTCCCAAAGTGCTGGGATTACAGGCTTGAGCCACTGCACCCAGCAATTTTTTTTTTTTTCCTAAGAGAATCTTGCTTTGTGGCCAGGCTGGAGTACGGTGGCATGATTATAGCTCCCTGTAACCTTGAACTCTGGCCTCAAGTGATCCACCTGCCTCAGCCTCCCTAGTAGCTAGGACTACTGGTGTGCATCTTCACACTCGGCTCATGATTCTTTTTATATGTTGCTGGATTGTGTTTGCTAGTACAGTTGTCCCTCAGTATCCTTGCGGTATTGGTTCTAGGACCCCCCCCCTTGGATACTAAAATCTGAGACTGCTCAAGTATCTTATATAAAATGGCAGAGTAGTTGCATATAACATAGGCACATCCTCCCCTATACTTTAAATCATCTCTAGATTACTTATAATACCTAATACAATGTAAATGCTATGTAAGTAGTTGTTATACTCTATTGTATACAGAATAATGACAAGGGGAAAAGGTCTATGCATGACTTTGTTTTGTTTTGTTTTATTTATTTTTTTTGAGACGGAGTTTCGCTCTTGTCACCCAGGCTGGAGTGCAATGGCACAATCTCAGCTCACTGCAGCCTCCGTCTCCTGGGTTCAAGCGGTTCCCCTGCCTCAGCCTCCTGAGTAGCTGGGATTATCACGCCTGCCACTATGCCCGACTAATTTTTTGTAGTTTTGGTAGAGACAGGGTTTTGCCATGTTGGCCAGGCTGGTTTCGAACTCCTGGCCTTAGGTGAGCCACCGCGCCCAGCTGGCTTTATTTTTTGAGACAGGGTCTTGCCCTGTCACCCAAGCTGGAGTGCAGTGGTCTCGTGATGACGGCTCACTGCAACCTCGACCTCCTGGGCTCAAGTGATCCTCCCACCTCAGTTTTCCAAGTAGCTAGGACTACAGCTGCATGCCAACACACCTGGCTAATTTTTAAATATTTTGTAGAGACAGGGTTTCACTTTGTTGCCTTACTATGTTCTAGGCTGGCCCCAAACTCCTAGGCTCAAGCAGTCCTCCAGCCTCGGCTTCCCAAAGTGCTGGGATTACAGGCATGAACCACCACACCAGGCCTTAAAAAATATTTTTGATCCACAGTTGGTTGAATGCACAGATGCAGAGCCCACAGATATAGAAGGCCAACTATATTTTGTTGATGCTCTTAATAGTGTTGTATGTTTCTCTGAGTGTGGTATGTGTCTCTGCTTCTCCCCATAGGTAAAATCTCTGAGCCAAAGCTTTGAAGTTGGTGTGAGGATAAAAGTGTACATCTCTTACTTTAGAAGCTGAGTTAACTGGATGTTGGGGACAGTAGCCTTAGTTCTTTCCTTTTCAGGCTTGGGACCTCCACCTTATGAATAAGCTGGGGCAGGGATGATCTGGGCCCCAGTATTCTCATCATGCTGCATCCAAGTAGAGCATCTATTCCACAAGTGGGTCTCAGCAGAAGAAGGGAGTCTCCACCTCTTGGCCATGTGTGCCTGTACTATAGCATCAGCAATAGGTAGCTGGGGGCAGAATGAGAAATGCTGATATCTTGCCACTCCTAGGAATATAGCCCTCCTCTTGGAAGCTCGGGAAGTGGGAGGCCTGTGTTCTTCACTGCACCAGTCTGGAGTGGAATTTCTGTAATACCAAGTTAGGAAGTGGAGTGGTCTTGGTTCAAATGCAGATGCACACTTGTCTTACCCAGTTTTTATAGATTTTTTTGAATAGATGTTTCTTCATTTGCTGTGTGCCCTTGGGACCATTTCCAGAGTCGTTAAGTGGTTGTTTTTAAAATAATTGTCACCAGTTTGACTAAAGAACAGATCTACAGAGCTCCTTACATTGTCAAGCTGGGTGCTTATCTTGAGATTTCCTTAAATATCCAAGACTGTCATTGATTGGTACTGTTTCAAGTAGTATGTTGTTTAAAATAAAGTAATAGTGTTTTTTAATATGAGAGACTTTGCATGGCCTAGTAGGAAGTAATACCCTCTTTTCTGAAATACTATTTTTGAAAAATAGTATTTAGTCATATACAGTAATTTGGGCTTTTTTGGACGTTAAAATGTAGTGTTTTAAGCCTAATTTATTTCCATTAAGCTACCAGTTCTCTGAAGCTGTAATTTCTTCTAACAGTGGTTCTTAGATTTATTAGTGTTTCTAACACTAATTAAATAGAAGAGATTAATCTCTTCTAACAGTGGTTCTTAGATTTTTTTAGTGTTTCATTTATTTCTGTTTTTTGCCTGACACAGTTCTTTTTTTAATCTTCCTTTCCTTTCCTGTCCTGTCCTGTCCTTCTTGAGACAGAGTCTCACTCTGTCGTCCAGGCTGGAGTGCAGTAGTGCAATCTTGGCTCACTACAACCTCCACCTCCTGGGTTCAACCGATTCTCCTGCCTCAGCCTCCCGAGGAGCTGGGATTACAGGTGCCCACCACAATGCCCAGCTAATTTTTGTATTTTTTAGGAGAGACAGGGTTTTGCCATGTTGGCCAGGCTGGTCTCGAAATCCTGACCTCAGGTGATCTGCCCATCTTAGCCTCCCAAAGTGCTGGGATTACAGGCGTGAGCCACCGTGCCCGGCCGATATTTTTTAAAGGTTGTTTAAACAGTAACATTAACACTACTTAAATTTGGATAATGACAAAAATCTTTTCTCCTTTTTGTATTTAGAAATATCTTATTTCACAGAAAAATCTGTGCATATCATAAAATTTATTGAGGTGTGAAAAACAACATTTATTGTATCACTCTATATAAATGATGGATTTTATATATTCTTAGGTCTGGAGAAAATGATGTGGAATATAACAACATGGAATTAGAAGAGGGAGAACTCATGGAAGATGCAGCTGCTGCAGGACCCGCAGGTAATGAGGTCACTCCACTGCCTCCAAGCCATTCTGTTTTCTCTCTGCTCTTCTCTGACCGTATTATATTTTAAATAAGTGGTAGCCACTGCTTGTACATGGTTCATGGTGTTGGAAGTGCTATATCTTATAATATGGATTTTTTAGAGTTTATTACTAAAGATATTTAAAACAATAGCTAACGTTTGAAAAATGTTCTTATGTATCAGGCACTGTGAGAAGCACTTTATGTACCTTATATTAATAAGATTCTGTGTGATACATTCACTGATGCATAGAGAAATTAAAGCAGCTTGCCAACTTTTAACAATTTAGTAAATGAGAGTAATTGAATCCCCAGATTTGTCTGCATCCCATGCTCATATTTTATACTATTCTTTCTGATATAAAGTCTTATTTGTATATCTTGCTAGACTGTAGAATGATCTCAATGGAATCATTGACTCTTAGACTTACAAAGGATCTTAAAGAGCTCATTTTATAGTTTTTATTTACCTGTTCATACGGCTGGTTGTTAGTACAACCAGACTAGAACCCCAGATTGTCCTGGGTTTGTGGACCCAGCATTTTTCTCCCCAACTACACTGCTTCTCCTGGGAAGAAACGACTTATATAATGAGTACTTTTTTGTGTGTTCTCGGATCTATTTAATTAAGTAGTGAATCTTGGCTAGAGTAATTATAAGTTAGCTTTCTACTGGTTCTGTTTTACTCCTCAGTATGAACACTGGCATATTCTTAATATGCTTAGATAACTAAAGACTTCTTAAATACTAGTCCTCACCATTTCAACTCCAACCTAAGCCCTATGTTCTTTCTACTCCTGACTTTAATCCTGGGTAATCTTATCCACACCTGTATTTCAGTTACTGTCTATATGCTGATTACTCTTCAGATTCTTTCTTTAGCCTTTGTCTTTCCAATAATTTCCAAACCCATGTCTTGGTGTGTGATTCAGCACTTCCCAAACACAAATTACTGTCTTTTCATCTGCCAGCCTGCCTGTCAGCATTAGCCACCCTGACTGATAGTGCTATACATTCTTTATTTCTTCCTCTCCCTAAAACTTTACCTTTAGTGTATTACCAAGATCTGTTGGTTCTGTGTCCTAAATCGTGCATAAAATCATTTGGTACTCCCACTCCTTTGCCATTCCTAGTCTAGGCCTCTGTCTTTCACAGCAGTCTTTCACCTGGGTTCCTTGTATTTATTATTGTTCCCCTCCATTGTATTTTTACAGCATGGATTCAGAATGAGGGTGTTTTTTTCTTTCTGATTAATATCTAATCATGTTACTTCTCTGCCAGTCTTGGTGACTCACACCTGTAATCTCAGCACTTTGGGAGGCTGATGTGGATGCATCGCTTGAGTCCAGGAGTTTGAGACCAGCCTGGGCAACGTGGTGAAACCTTGTCTCTACAAAAAATACAAAAAAATTAGCCAGATGTGGTGGCTAAATTGCTGCCTGTGGTCCCAGCTATTTGGGAGGCTGAGGTGGGAGGATCACCTGAGCCCAGGAAGCGGAACCTGCAGTAAGCTGAGATAGCACCACTGTACTCCAGCCTGGGCAACAGAGTGAGACCCTGTCTCAAAAAAAGAAATAAAAATAATGAAAAATAATACCTAATCATGTTATTTCTCTACTTAAAAACTCTTAAAGGATTATATTTATTATAGGATAAAGTCCAAACTTGTTAACATGGCACATAAATTCCTTTATGTCTGGATTCCTGTTTGTTTCCTTAGCCTTACTTCTGTCATTCCTCTGTGTCATTCTTTAGTCAGGAGGAACTTCAAAGAATCACAAGATCTACAAATTTGGAGAGAAGAGCTTTAATTCTTATAAAGACTGGCCATCCTGGGCCAGGTGTGGTTCACACCTGTAATCCCAGCACTTTGGGAGGCCGACGTGGGCGGATCATGAGGTCAGGAGATCGAGACCATCCTGGCTAACATGGTGGAACCCTGTCTCTACTAAAAATACAAAAATTAGTCGGGTGTGGTGGTGGGCACCTGCAGCCCCAGCTACTCGGGAGGCTGAGGCAGGAGAATGGCGTGAACCTGGGAGGCGGAGCTTGCCGTGAGCCGAGATCACACCACTGCACTCCAGCCTGGGCGATGGAGCGAGACTCCATCTCAAAAAAAAAAAAAAAAAGACTGGCCATCCTGACAGTCTGGGAAGTGTAACCTCTGGCAAAGACTAAAAGCAGGCACTTTGCAGGAGGGAAGGGTAACATAGGAATTGATGCTGAATAAGTTGGCCAAGCACAACTAAATCGATTCAGCAGGCTATAGCAGGAGCTATGAATATCATGAAAAGGGAAACACACGCATGCATAGTAGACAAACATGCATGTTACATGCATTTCATGTTTACTTTGGAGTGGGGACTGAACAATTTAAATGCATTACAATTAGGCCCTGTTGTCAAAAGGTAAAGCCGAGGACACGAAGGCACTCAGTGCTCAGCCTCTGTATACGGGCCAGAACCAGTCCATGGTTGGCGACTCTTACCAGGAGAAAGTTACTGAAATCAGTCTGTTGTCCAGTCAAAGCTGTAGTTACGGCTTGTGGAACAGGGAGTGAGTCAGTCAGCATCTGGCAGTCAGTAAGCTGCAATTGTTTCAATATTGCTTGAGGCCAGTGCTTGCCTAGCTTCTAGAAAAAAGAAGAAATCCTGTTGCAGTTAGAATGTAGTTTATTCTTTAAGTATAGGAAGCGTGTGACTTAATCCTTGTCTGGTATGGCATTAGGTCTTACTGACTGACTTTTCAGCCTTGTGTGTTTTCTTTTAGTTAGGTCCATTCTTTCCTTTCTTAAACTGTGTGGTAGAGAAATTCTTGTATATAACATTTATATACACTTAGGGTAGAGAAGAGTTTACATTTTGAATTATATATTCATCAAGTATTTACTGAGTACTATAACTGTGTACAGTTTTACTATCTAGAGATACAATATTGAATAACAAGATAGCCCTGTTTTTATGGAGCCTATGTTATAATTCTGAATATTCTGTTATAATCCAGGCACGGTATTCTAGATGTTGAAGACATAATAATGAACCAGTTTATTTTTATTATATGCTTTGGGAAATTAATACATTTGAAAGAAATTTGTTAAATATCATGCCTACCTGGAACATACAACACTAATTTATAACCTATGGGTGAGTAGATTTATGAACAATTAGCTAGAATATGACAATGTACATACAAAAGAATTCCAAATTATTTAAATACTCCCTTCTCAAGGAGATGAAATATAACTTCTACCGCTTAAATGTAGGCTATGCTTAGTTACTTGCTTCTGAATAGTACAGTTTCAAAAGGGGGAAACAACTTTGAAGTAGAGAAACTTGGCAAACATTACTACCCAGGTGATTAAATTTAGTATTGTAAGTGATAGGTCATGTTGATAGCATGTTGACAGTATTGTAAGTGATAAGTCATGTTGATATGTTGAGAATGGCACTTTATATCTGTAGTATCTTCCCCCTAAAAACCCACAAACACAACCTAATCATGAGGGAAAAAATCATACCCTTAATTGAGGAACATTCTACAAAATATTTGACATACTTTTCAGACATAAGGAAAGTCTGAGAGACTGTCATAGACCAGAAGAGTCTAAAAAAACAGGAGCAACTAAATGTATTTCGATACTCTAGGTGAGACTCTGGAACAGAAAAAGAACATTAGGGGAAAACTACTAAAATCTCAATAAAGTATAGGATTTAGTTAATAATATATCAGTATTGGTTCATTAGTTGTGACAAATATACCATAGTAATGAAAGGTAACATTGGGGAAATTGGGTCTGGGTTGTACAGGAATGCTCTGTATTTTTACCTTTCCTGTAAACCTAAAACTATACTAAAATAAAAAAAAAACTTTTTTTTTTTTTTTTTTTTGAGACGGAGTCTTGCTCTGTTGCCCAGGCTGGAGTGCAGTGGCATGATCTTGGCTCACTGCAAGCTCCGCCTCCCGGGTTCACCTCATTCTCCTGCCTCAGCCTCCCGAGTAGCTGGGACTACAGACGCCCGCCACCACGCCCAGCTAATTTTTTGTATTTTGAGTAGAGACGGGGTTTCACAGTGTTAGCCAGGATGGTCTCGATCTCCTGACCTCATGATCCGCCCTCCTCAGCCTCCCGAAGTACTGGGATTACAGGTGTGAGCCACTGCAACCGGCCAATAAAAAGCTTTTTAAACCAAGGCAATGAAAAAGCTAGATCGGGGTGACACTGGGCAGAGTGTGGAAATGCTTTTTTTATGTGCTTATTATGAAGGTCCATTTCAAACCTCGAATGGTTTATGTGCTTTTTGTTTTTGTTTTGTTTTGTTTTTCGAGATGGAGTCTTGCTCTGTTGCCCAGGCTGGAGTGCAATGGCACAATCTCGGCTCACTGCAACCTCCGCCTCCCGGGTTCAAGCCATTCTCCTACCTCAGCCTCCCAGGTAGTTGGGACTACAGGCATGCACCACTATTCTGAGCTAACTTTTTTGTATTTTTAGTAGAGATGGGGTTTCACCATGCTGGCCAGGCTGCTCTCAAACTCCTGACCTCAAGTGATCCACCTGCTTCAGCCTCCCAAAGTGCTGGGATTACAGATGTGAGCTACCACACCTGGCCTGGTTAATGTTTTAGAACTACACAATTGTCTAAAGAGTTATGTCATCTAAAGAATTACGATGTTAAGTTATGCATTAAAAAGGAGATGGTTGGGCTTATATAAAAGCTAGGTATAAAGTTAAATGTTTACTTAATAATCTTATTTTATAGACCATATTAAATAAGGAGATAGCTTGAAACAAGAAATATTTATTGACTCAAGTGGCTGTAGTCCTGGCTGCTTGGGAGACTGTGGCAGTAGGATCGCTTGAGCCTAGGAGTTCGAGGGTACAGTGAGCCATGATTCTGCCACTGTACTCCAGCCTGGGTGACAGAGCAAGACCCTGTCTCTTAAAACACACGTGCACGCACACACACACACACACACACACAGCCCCAGCAAATACAAACTAGATTTTTCCTACTCACTGGATTCAATGAGCCAATAATCTGGATTAGAATGATACTTACAACCTTTTTAGCACAAATTTTTTTAACATAAATTGTCTTTCATTTAACTTCAAATAACTGAATAAACTAAAAGCAGTTCTCGTAAGAAGACATCTGCGGATGCTACCACACCCAACTAATTATTTTTTTTAGAGATGGAGTCTTGCTCTCTTGCCCTGGCTGGTCTCCAACTCCTGGCCTCAATTAATCCTCCTGCCTCAGCCTCCCAAAGTGTTGGGATTACAGGCGTGAGCTATTGCACCTGGCCCACAGATGTTAGAAGAATGAATGAGCATACTTTTTAAATGAAAATCCAGCACTGATCATTACAAGATTTTGTGATGGTAAATATCAGTATGTAATTTATAACAAAGTAAAGGATGTGAAAATGTAGAATATTCTGGAAAGGTAGTTTGAGACTAGACTATAATAGGGCCTTGAGTGTCATGATAATGCATACAGGCAGTATGCTGTAATGAACTCAAGTATATAAGTGTAACATTTTAGCAAGATCCATATGGCTTGGCACAAATGGAGAAGAACCTGTCACTGATCCGTCTGTCTTTTTACGAGGTTTTTTTTTTCTACATGAACTTCAGAAGCATAGTTTTTGTTGTTTTTTTGTTGTTTTTGTTTTTTGAATCTCGCTGTGTCGCCCAGGCTGGAATGCAGTGGCACGATCTCAGCTCACTGCAACCTCTGCCTCCTGGGTTCAAGCAATTCTGCCTCAGCCTCCCGAGTAGCTGGGATTACAGGTGTCCTCCACCACGGCCGGCTAATTTTTTTTTTTTTTTTTTTTTTTTTTTTTTGAGACGGAGTCTCGCTCTGTCGCCCAGGCTGGAGTGCAGTGGCGCAATCTCGGCTCACTGCAAGCTCCGCCTCCCCGGTTCATGCCATTCTCCTGCCTCAACCTCTCCGAGTAGCTGGGACTACAGGCGCCCGCCACCACGCCCGGCTAATTTTTTTTTTTGTATTTTTAGTAGAGATGGGGTTTCACTGTGGTCTCGATCTCCTGACCTCGTGATCCGCCCGCCTCAGCCTCCCAAAGTGCTGGGATTACAAGCGTGAGCCACCGCCCCCGGCCCCGGCTAATTTTTGTATTTTTAGTAGAGACGGGGTTTCACCATTGTGGCCAGGCTGGTCTTGAACTCCTGACCTCGTGATCCACCTGCCTCGGCCTCTGAAAGTGCTGGGATTATAGGCGTGAGCCACCGCGCCTGGCTGCATAGCTTTATTCTTAATAGCCAAAAGCTAGAAGCAACCCAAATTGTTTTCCAATAGAATAGAGAAATAAATTGGACATATTCATAAATGGATGCTGCACAGTAATAATGAAAATGAGGCAGTGGCTCATGTCTCTAATCCCAGCACTTGGGAGGCTGAGGCACGTGGATCACTTGAGGCCAGGAGTTCAAGACCAGCCTGGCCAACATGGCAAAACCTCATTTCTACTAAAAGTAGAAAAAATTAGCTTGGTGCAATGGCGCACGCCTGTAATCCCAGCTACTCGGGAGGCTGAGGCACAAGAATCATTTGAAACTGGGAGGTGGAAGTTGCGGTGGGCCAAGATTGCGCCACTGTACTCCAGCCTGGGTGACAAAGCAAGACTTTGTCTCAAAAAAAAAAAAGAAAGAAAAATATTTTAAAAGAAAGTGAATAAGGTACTCCTATATACAGCCATATAGATGAATCTCATGAATAATGTTGACCAAAGAAGAAGAGCATAAGAGCATACTCTGTTACTACTTTTATACAAATACAAAACAGGCAAAACCCATCTGTAATTTAAGTTAGGATGAAGGTTACTTTTATAGAGTAGGAGTAGTGAGCAATTTTAGGAGGCATAGGAGGGTGTTCTGGGGTACTGATAATCTATTTCTTCATCTAGGTGTGATCACTTTGTGAGCATTCATTGGGCTGTACATTTATATATGAGACACACAGAATAGCTTGGAAAGAGAGAAACTGAAATCGATGCCAACCCAAAGTCTTTGATGTCTGGGGGAAATGTGATAGTGGGTAGAAAGGTGGGAACATAGGCCGGGTACCATGGCTCCTGCCTGTAATCCCAGCACTTTGGGAGGCTGAGGCAGGCCGATCACCTGAGGTCGGGAGTTCTAAGGCCAGCCTAACTAACATGGAGAAACCCCATCTCTACTAAAAATACAAAATTAGCCGGGCATGGTGCCGCATGCCTGTAATCCCAGCTGCTAGGGAGGCTGAGGCAGGAGAATCGCTTGAACCTGGGAGGTGAGACTCCATCTCAAAAAAACAGAAAAAGAAAGGTGGGAACATTTGAAAGGGGAGTAGCCAAAGGTCATACCCACAGAAAAAAAAAAAAAAAAAAAGCAGTTTTTGTTCAGTAGTGAGAATAATGGCCTGAAAAAGCAGTGCGAAACAGGAGACACTGCTTTCTCTACTGTAAGTGCCTTTAACATGGAAGAATGAGCAACTTCCATTTTTAAAGGAGAACCAGATATTAGGGCAATAGACTCCATTCACTGGGCTACTGGGCTTACTATACATAAGAACAATCTGAGTAGCTTTTTGGGAAAATGTCCTGGATATCACCCCCATATCCTATTTTTTTTTATTTTTTTGAGATGGAGCCTCACTCTGTCAACCAGACTAGAGTGCAGTGGTGTGATCTTGGCTCACTGTAACCTCTGCCTCCCAGGTTCAAGCAATTCTCCTGCCTCAGCCTCCTGAGTAGCTGGGATTACAGGTGCCTGCCACCACACCTGGCTATTCTTTTGTATTTTGGTTTCACCATGTTGGCAAGGCTGGTCTTGAACTCTTCATCTCAGGTGATCTGCACACCTTGGCCTCCCAAAGTTCTGGGGTAACAGGCGTGAGCTACTGCACCCAGCCTCTCACCCCAGTATTCTTATTCAGTATATCTAGGATGTAATTTTAAAAACTCCTTCAGCTGACTGACATACAACCCAATTTGGGAATTCCTTAGTAAAAGAAAAGAGGTAAAAACAGTTTTCATCTGGGTGTGGTGGCGCACGCCTGTAATCCCAGCACTTTGGGAGGCTGAGGCAGGCGGGTCACTAGGTCAGGAGATCCAGACCATCCTAACACGGTGAAACCCCGTCTCTACGGAAAATACAGGCGTGGTGGCACATGCCTGTAGTCCCCGCTACGGAAGGCTGAGGCAGGAGAATTGCTTGAACCCAGGAGGTGGAGGTTGCCGTGAGTGGAGATCAGGCCACTACACTCCAGCCTGGGCAACAATGAGACTGTGTCTCAAAACAAAACGAACAGTTTTCAATGTGAAGGGGAAATCGTTTTCTGTTATTTAATAGGAATTGCAGTAATACAGAGGCTGGGAAGAAAAACTGTCAGTGAGATAATAATCCTTAAAAGAGGAGGTAGAAGTAGGAGACAGTGAGAACATGAGGATGTGAAAAGCATAAATTATTAATTGGCTTGAAGCTTCTGAATAGTGGAACTTTCCTCCTAAGTTATATCCTGCTGGATCTCTCTAAAATACTCATGGGTAGTCAGAACCTGACTTTAATATTTTATATTATCTACTTTCCTGCATGTAGCATTTTTAAAAAATATTCTATCTCTTTATATTTAAACGGCTTTATTGAAGAAGGTCAGTTTTAAGCAACATTTCCATATCTGGTATTTGCTATGCATTATACTAGGTGCTAGAGAAAAGTCAGATGCTTTTCTTGGCTTAAAGAGCATAGTCCAATATAGGGGTATAGGCATAATATCTGCTTACAGATGTCTGTAATATGCATCAGTCATTAACATGACAGTCCGAAAACTTCAAATTGTACCCCATTATTTAATCAAAGTAGAAAAAGTCTACCAAACTGTCATGACCTATACATTTTACTGTCCAGAGACTTGGAGGAGATTCCTATTTTGGTGTCTCATTCTTTGTAATCTGTTATACTATGGGAATTTGTCTTCTTTTATCTAAAACCAGGTGGTCATGGGATATAATCTCCTTCTCCTCACCCTCACCTCTCATCCCCCCAATTGTGTACATTGTACACATTGTCATCTGCTTTTTTCTAGGGCTCAGGATGGGGTTGATGCTTGCTTCTGAATTCTAAGTACTAATGAGGCCACCACTCAATCACTGTGCTAGTGTACAACCGTCTGGTTCCTTCTTTCTGCTTCTTATCATGACCCTGAACTCCTAAGAGATAGGTCCATTGACAAGTATTCATATAATGTTAACCAGTTCATTTTTTCATTTACGTATAGCTAAATTTGTACAGATATATATCATTTTCTGCACCTCTTTTGCAGGTAGTAGCCATGGTTATGTGGGTTCCAGTAGTAGAATATCAAGAAGAACACATTTATGCTCTGCTGCTACCAGTAGTTTACTAGACATTGATCCATTAATTTTAATACATTTGTTGGACCTTAAGGACCGGAGCAGTATAGAAAATTTGTGGAGCTTACAGCCTCGCCCACCTGCTTCACTTCTGCAGCCCACAGGTAAAATAATAACAATGATAATTTCCTTTTTTCCTGTGGTTCTCTAAAAGAACTCTTTGATTTTCATTTAAGTATTTCAGCTATGTGTGGAACATGGTGTATTTCTGTGTTTTTCATTGTATACCATAAAAATGACATTTATATCAACCAAATTAATTTTTAAATTACTGTTCAAAGGTGATTTGTGCAAAAACAAAGTAAAAATGCCTGCAAGAAGGTTTTTTATGATTTGCTACTCAGATTTTGCCTGACAGTTTGATCCATATGAAATACAGTTACTTCTTTGTCAATGGACTTTTTTTGGTCAGGCTTCATGAATTCCCTTACTTCCAAGTGGAACTATATCTAAATTGAACATAGAAAAAGGTGACTTACTCATTCTTTGATATTCAATAGCTTAAAAATGTATGCCAGTTGGCAGCAGTGTTTTCTGTGCAAAGGTTATTTGTTAAATAGAAATTATATTTGTGTTACTATAATAAAATGGGGTTTGTATAGTCAAATATGGGCTTTTTTAAACTCTCAGGGATAGAGTCATTTTGGACAACTAAGTATTTGTCTTTAAAAGCTACATTTTAAAAACCATTTTTGTTGGAATGCTTTCTAAAGTATATTCAGTATATTCAAAAATATATGCCAAATATTTTTCTACCTTCTTAAACAATAGTATTATATACATCAAATCAATGATTTAGAACTCTGATTTTGATGCAGTTTTAAGGCAAGAGAACTCATTTTTCAATCAAAGTCCAAGGCAGAACCTCTGTGTAAATAACAGAGAAATAGAGCTCTTCTACTGGTGTAGGGACATGGAGCCCAGATTATTTAGGCTTCTTCTTTCCTAAGAGCCAGATATACTTCCTGAAAGTCTGGATCCTCAGCTTAAAAGACTGTCTTCAGGTTGTGAAACAGTTGCCTTTTATGTGTGCGCCAAGTATGCTTTATATAAAGTTTTACTTAAATGTTAAGTGTGGTTTGCAAAGGCCCAGTGAAACAGACAGGTTCTGATTCTGTAGGTAGATATGTAAGTTGGTTTAACCTTTTTGAAGGACAATTTTGTAGTAGTTTTAAAATGTCTATATCCTTTAAGCCTGTAATGTCACTTTGAGGAGTATATTCCAAAGAGAAAACAAGCAGATGTTTAAAAATATTTAACAATACAGTTATAGCTGAATAAATTACAGTGTACCATGCAATGGTATATTTTATAGACAGGTAAAATCGTGTTTTTGAAAATATTCAGTATTATTGGGAAAAATGCAAACTAAACAGTAAGATTTCTGTGTAAAACTAGTTTTCTGTGTAAAAATAATACAAATGAGATGATCTGAATTTCAAACTTAGGTGATAAAATGCTGGTGATAATGAGGGCGGGGAAAATAGTAGAAAGAAAAAGTAAGTTTTGGATTTAAACATCTTGAGCATAACAGTGTGACATCATATTAGAGAGGACCAGTAGGCAGCTAAAAATTAAGAACTGGGGCTGGGCGCAGTGGCTCACGCCTGTAATCTCAGCACTTGGGGAGGCTGAGGCGGGTGGATCACCTGAGGTCAGGAGTTCGAGACCAGCCTAGCCAACATGGTGAAATCCTGTCTCTACTAAAAACACAAAAAATTAGCCGGCCGTTGTGGCAGGTGCCTGTAATCCCAGCTACCTGGGAGGCTGAGACAGGAGAATGGCTTGAACCTGGGAGTTGGAGGTTGCAGTGAGCCGAGATTGTGCCATTGCACTCCAGCCTGGGCAACAAGAGTGAAACTCCATGAAAAAAAAAAAATGAACTGGAATACAGACAGTTATTTTTCTGGAGGTGATACTGGATAATTAAAACCAAGGGTGTGAGATTGCAAAAGAGTTTTAAGAATATTTTAAAAGAAGAGAGCCAGGAACATAATCCTGATGAACATCTGTTTTTACTGAGTGTCAGGAAGATGAGCCAGATAAAGAGCTTTTAGAAAGGAGAAAAAATGCTCATGGAAGCCAAATGAAAATACCTTTCAGTGAAGGGATGTTAATAAAAGCTAGTGTGCAGAAAGATATGACTTTCCTTTTACTGAAAAGGCTTGCTTGGGTCATTTTTTGTTTATTTGTTTGTTTGTTTTTGAGGCAGAGTCTCACTCTGTTGCCCAGGCTGGAGTGCTCTACAATTTTTTGTAGAGACAGGTTTCACCATGTTAGCCAGGCTTGTCTCAAAACTCCTGAGCTCAAGTGATCCACCTGCCTCGGCCTCCCAAAGTGTGCTGGGATTATAGGTGAGCCACTGCATGTGGCGTTCTTGGGTTTTGATGTTTATTTTTTTCTGTGTATTTATTTAACACATATAACATTTGTCAGATTAACTTCAAGTTCATGTTCTTAACCATGTAAAGGAGTACTGTAAAAGGTATCAGGTAATCTAGTTGAACCAGATTTTAAGGTACATATAGTGGTAAGTAGAACTAGAAAGTCATGTTAGGTCCATTCTATGAAAGGACTTGCATGCTAGCCGGAGGAATTTATTCATAGTAGGCATGGAGAGCCATTGTTTTATTTTAGAAGTGGTTAGATTCAAACTGTATTTCAGAAAGTTGACAATTCTGAGAAAATTATCAGAAATGGAAGTTCTAATAAAAAAAAATTTTTTGTACAGACAGGGTGTCACTATGCTCCCCAGGCTGATCTTGAACTTCTGGCCTCAAGCAATTCTCTCACCTCAGCCTCCTGAAGTGCTGGGATTACAGGCGTAAGCCACTGCACCTGGCCAGAAATACGTATTTTTAATATAATGTTCTATATGGCAGATTTGACAAAGTATTTGGTTTCTAGATTTTTCTTTGTCATTTTTTCAATTATAAACATAATAAAAGCTCTGTAGAAAGTTTCAGAAAAGTAGAGAAGTTTAAAGAAGAAAGCACAAGGCAGTAGGGCAGCTTTTAAACTTTTAGAATTAAATGTGTAATTCAAATTTGAGTATGATGTGACTCAGATTCTAACTCTGAAGGTGTGAATAAGTTAGGATTCTTTATTTTCATTAACGGAATTTAGTGCATGTTTAATTGTTGATATCACGTAAAGCACGCTAGCTTATTTTACACATCAAATTTGCATATATTCATGGTACAAATGATTTCATGAATATTAACGTTTATGTTAACATGACTTGTCAATTTCTCTGAAGCATCGTATTCTCGAAAAGATAAAGACCAAAGGAAGCAGCAGGCAATGTGGCGAGTGCCCTCTGATTTAAAGATGCTAAAAAGACTCAAAACTCAAATGGCCGAAGTTCGATGTATGAAAACTGATGTAAAGAATACACTTTCAGAAATAAAAAGCAGCAGTGCTGCTTCTGGAGACATGCAGACAAGCCTTTTTTCTGCTGACCAGGCAGCTCTGGCTGCATGTGGAACTGAAAACTCTGGCAGATTACAGGATTTGGGAATGGAACTCCTGGCAAAGTCATCAGTTGCCAATTGTTACATACGAAACTGTAAGTGATATGTTCCTAGTGTCATTTCTCCACATGTTATTTGGGAAGCTAGGTGACTGATTTTTTCAAAAGAATAATATTTAAATACCTTTCTTCCAGTGAGTTGAGACTACAAATTACATGTGACTAAGAAATATCTATTCAGATTTTTTTTACCCTTTTTTTTTTTTTTTTTTTTTTTTTGAGACGGAGTCTCGCTCTGTCACCCAGGCTGGAGTGCAGTGGCGCAGTCTCGGCCCACTGCAAGCTCCGCCTCCCAGGTTCATGCCATTCTCCTGCCTCAGCCTCTCCGAGTAGCTGGGACTACAGGCGCCCGCCACCACGCCCGGCTAATTTTTTTTTTTTTGTATTTTTAGTAGAGATGGGGTTTCACTGTGGTCTCGATCTCCTGACCTCGTGATCCGCCCGCCTCAGCCTCCCAAAGTGCTGGGATTACAAGCATGAGCCACCGCGCCCGGCCTTTTTTATCAGATTATTAAATTTTTTCCTATAGAGTTTTTTGAGATCCTGGTCATTAATCTCTTGTTAGATGTAGTTTTCTCATACTTCTGCTGCTACTTAAGTCAGTTACTATAGTTTTCCAAGAAAAACTAATTATATTTGGGTCTTTAAATTTATTGATATACAGTCATTTATTCTATTTTCTTAAATTTTTAAAACTTCTTTTGCATATGGGGTGTTAACTTCTTTTTCACTTATTTTATTGCTTACTTGTGTTTTTTTTCCTCCTTTGATTTGACCTGCTCAAGGAATTTGCTAATTTTGTTCATCTCCTCAAAGACTAAGTTCTTAGATTTATTTCATCCATTTCATCCATTGTCTTTTACCCTTTCATTATATTTCTGCTTTTGTCTTTGTTAATGTTTTTTTTTTTTTTCTTTTTTTTTTTGAGACAGTCTTGCTCTGTCCGCCAGGCTGGAGTGCAGTGGCGCAATCTTGGCTCACTGCAAACTCCGTCTCCTGGGCTCAACCACTTCTCCTACTTCAGCCTCCTGAGTAGCTGGGATTACAGATGTGTGCCACCACACCCAGCTAATTTTTGTATTTTTAGTAGAGGTGGGGTTTCACCATGCTGGCCAGGCTGGTCTCAAACTCCTGACCTCAGGTAGTCCACTCACTTTGGCCTCCCAAAGTGCTGGGATTACTGGCATGAGCCACCGCGCCCAACCTGTTAATGCATTCTTTTTTCCTTAACCGATAATTCATTTATCCTTTTAGTGGAGAAATTGGTCATCATTTTTCCTAAGTCTAGAACATTTATCTAAGTCTAAGAACATTTTCATTAACTCTCTCCCTAGAACTCCAAACCCATTAAAAGTCATTCCCCATCTTCCCCTTCTCCTGTCGTCTGGTAACCGCTAATCTACTTTTTCCCTATGGATTTTTCTTATTCTGGAGTTTTTTTTTTTTTTTTTTTTTTTTTGAGACGGAGTCTCACTCTGTCGCCCAGGCTGGAGTGTAGTGGCGCAATCTCGGCTCACTGCAAGCTCCACCTCCCAGGTTCACGCCATTCTTCTGCCTCAGCCTCACGAGTAGCTAGGACTACAGGTGTGCACCACCACACCCAGCTAACTTCTGTACTTTTAGTAGAGACGAGATTTCACCATGTTGTCCAGGATGGTCTCAAATCTCTTGACCTCATGCTCTGCCCACCTCAGCCTCCCAAAGTGCTGGGATTACAGATGGTGAGCCACTGTGCCCAGCCTGGACTTTTCATATAGACTCATACCATATGAGGTCTTCTATGTCTGGCTTATTTCACTTAATACAGCCCTTTCAAGGTTCATTCATGTTGTGGCATATATTCTTTTTTATGGCTGCATGATATTTTATTGTATGGCTGTACTACATACTGTTTATCCACTTATTAGTTGATGGATATTTGGGTTGTTTCTACTTTTTGGCTATTATCAGTAGTGCTGCTGTGAACATTCGTGTACAAGTTTCTGTTTGGACATACAGTTTTGTTTGAGTATATGCTTAGAAGTGGAATTAATGGGTTACATGGCAACTGTGTTTAACTTTTTGAGGAACTATGAGTGCCAGACTATTTTCCAAAGTAGCTGCATCATTTTATATTCCCAGCAGCAGTATATGAGGGCTCCAGGTTTTCCACACCGTTGGCAACACTTGTTATTGTCCCTCTTTTTTTCCTTACCCGTTGCATTGTCTTGGCATCCTTGTCAAAAATCAGTGGACCATAAATGTAAGGGTTTGTTTCTAGACTCTCAATTCTGTTTTGATGATATATACGTGTATATGGCGGTACCACATAGTCTTGATTACTTAGTTATAGTAACTTTTGAACTCAGAAGTGAGTGTTCCATTTAAGATTGTTTTGGGTATTGTGGGTCTCTTACATTTTCAAATGGATTTGGGGATTAGCTTGTCAATTTCTGCAAAAAAAAAAAAAACATAGCTACTATTTTTATAGAAATTGTGTTGAATCTGTATATCAATTTTAAGAATATTGCTTTGTTAACAGTATTTAGTGTTCCAATCAGTGATGAACACAGGATGTCTTTGCTGTTGTCTCTATTTTCTTTCAACAATGTGTGGTAGTTTTCAGTGGACAAGTCTCACATTTCTTTTGTTAAATAAATTCCTAAGTATTTTAATTGTATTTTGTGCTATTAAAAATGAAATTGTTTTCTTAACTTCATTCTCACATTGTCTGCTAGTGCAGAGAAATACAATAAGTTATTTTGTCTTATATCCTGCAACCTTGCTAAACCTGTTTATTATCTATTAATGAATTTCTTCTTTTTATTTTTATTCTTTTTTACAATTTTATTTTTATTCTTTTTTAAAAATGTATTTTTAAAAGAGATTTATTTAACTCACAGTTCTGCAGGCTGAA
This sequence comes from Nomascus leucogenys, assembly GCF_006542625.1. NCBI lineage: Eukaryota > Metazoa > Chordata > Mammalia > Primates > Hylobatidae > Nomascus > Nomascus leucogenys. The sequence continues at coordinate 8,516,536 of NC_044394.1, read as the reverse complement.
TTCAACGGCAGGGCCCTGCCTTCTGGCAATAGCATTCTTGCTTGCTTATTTTTATTGTCTTCCTAGCTTTTGAATCTATGCATATTAGGTCATATAGTCCCTTTTTTACCTAATTAATTCATTTTAAGGCTATACATTTTCTTTTCACTACTGGTTTGGCCACAGGCATTTTGATTTCAAGTACCATAATTGTAATTTGTTTCTAACTCAGCATTGATTTTCTTTTTAATCCAGTAATACTTTATAATTTCCACATGTTTGACGGGTTATATTTTTGTTAATAGTTTAACTGCATTGAAATTTGTATGATTTTTCTTATGGAGCTCACAGATAATCTTTTAAGTAGTCTTTTAAGTTAAGATTTTACGGGCTGTGTGCGGTGGCTCATGCCTGTAATCCCAGCACTTTGGGAGGCCGAGGCAGGTGGATCACCTGAGGTCAGGTGTTCGAGACCAGCCTGGCCAACATGACAAAACCCTGTCTCTACTAAAAATACAAAAATTAGCTGGGCATGGTGGCGGGTGCCTGTAATCTCACCTACTTGGGAGGCTGAGGCAGGAGAATTGCCTGAACCCAGAAGGTGGAGGTTGTAGTGAGCCAAGATCGCTCCATTGCACTCCAGCCTGGGCAGCAAGAGCAAGACTCCATCTGGGAAATAAATAAATAAATAAATAAAAATAAAAAATAAAAAAGATTCTGCTCCACAAGCAACAAGATGGGAATGTTTTATGACAAAAGTCTAAACCAGTTGGGGCTACAGAATGTTGTTTATTTTTAGACAGTAGAGAGAACAGCTTCCATGCAAGATAAGATTAAAACTTTTTCTGACAGACTAAATAGTTTTATGCTGTTGTAGCCTATTCAGAGGTGTTCTTAAATGTCTTTGCAGCCACAAATAAGAGGAGTAATTCACCTAAGCCAGCTCGATCCAGTGTAGCAGGTAGTCTATCACTTCGAAGAGCAGTGGACCCTGGAGAAAATAGTCGTTCAAAGGGAGACTGTCAGACTCTATCTGAAGGTAAATTTGAGGGATTCAGAATGTACTTTTAGTGGGGTAGATATTTATTACCTGAAATTGATGTTATCTTGGAGCTTTAGATCTTGAAGGGTACCAAAAATGCTAAAGTTGGATTTGAAAGTTTCTTTTTTTGAAACAGGGTCTCACCTTGTCACCCAGGCTGGAGTGCAGTGGTGCGATCTTGGCTCACCGTGGCCTCGACCAGTGGTTTAAGAGATCCTCCTGCCTCAGCCCCACCAAGTAGCTGGGACTACAGGTGTGCACCATTACGCCTGGCTAATTTTTGTATTTTTTGTAGAGACAGATTGCCCAGGCTGGCCTTAAACTCCTGAGCTCAAGCAGTCCGCCTGCCCCAACCTCCCAAAGTGCTAGGCTTACAGGAATGAGTCCCACTGCACCTGGCTGGAAAGTTTCTTGATCTCACAACAGAACGGACCCTTAACAAAATACAGCCATTAGACTATGTATTCTAAACACCTTAATTTTATTTATTTTTTATTTTTGTTGTTTTCCTGAGACAGAGTCTTGCTCTGTTTTCCAGGCTAGGGATGCAGTGGTGCAATCATAGCTCACTGTAGCCTTGACCTCCCAGACAAAAGTGATCCTTCCACCTCAGCCTCCCAAGTAGCTGGGACCACAGACACAGGCACATGCAGCCATACCTGGCTTTTTTTGTTGTTGTTGTTGCCGAGACAGGGTTTTGCTACATTTCCCAGGCTGGTCTTGAACTTTTGGGCTCAAGCAGTCTTCCTGTCTCAGCCTCCCAAAGTGTAAAATTACAGGTGTGAGCCACAACACTTGGCCTGGACTCCTTAATTTTAAATGCCTGGCATAAAAAACAAGGGATATGTTTCAAAATTATTTTTGAAGTATTTTTTGTTTTTTTTTTTGAGATGGAGTTTTTTGCTCTTGTTGCCCAGGCTGGAGTGCAATGGTGCGATCTCGGCTCACCGCAACCTCCGTCCGCCGTGTTCAAGTGATTCTCCTGCCTCAGTCTCCCGAGTAACTGGGGCTACAAGCGCACGCCACCACGCCTGGCTAATTTTTGTATTTGTAGTAGAGACGGGGTTTCGCCACATTGGCCAGGCTGGTCTTGAACTCCTGACCTCAGGTGATCCATCTGCCTTGGCCTCCCAGAGTGCTAGGATTACAGGCATGAGCCACCACGCCTGGCCTATTTTTGAAGTTTTTATGTAGTTTTAAAGTTATATATATATATAGTGAGATTTTCTAATATAACCGAGAGAGACCTTTCATGTTTATTTGCCTTCTTTCTGATTATCCCTCCTTTTTTTTTTGAGACAGAGTCTCGCTCTGTCGCCCAGACTGGAGTGCAGTGGCGCAATCTCAGCTCACTGCAAGCTCCGCCTCCCGGGTTCACGCCATTCTCCTGCCTCAGCCTCTCCGAGTAGCTGGGACTACAGGCGCCCGCCACAACGCCCGGCTAATTTTTTTGTATTTTTAGTAGAGACGGGGTTTCACCATGGTCTCGATCCCCTGAACTTGTGATTTGCCCGCCTCGGCCTCCCAAAGTGCTGGGATTACAAGCGTGAGCCACCGCGCCCGGCCTATCCCTCCTTTTGTTTTTTTTTTGGAGACAGTCTTGCTCTGTTGTCCAGGCTGGAGTGTAGCACAATCTCGGCTCACTGCAACCTCCGCCTCCAAGGTTCAAGTGATCCTTGTGTCTCAACCTCCCAAGTAGCTGGGATTACAGGCGCACACCACCATGCCCAGCTAATTTTTGTATTCCGTCTTCCTTTTTTTTGAAGGCTCCCCAGGAAGCTCTCAGTCTGGGAGCAGGCACAGTTCTCCCCGAGCCTTGATACATGGCAGTATCGGTGATATTCTGCCAAAAACTGAAGACCGGCAGTGTAAAGCTTTGGATTCAGATGCTGTTGTGGTTGCAGTTTTCAGTGGCTTGCCTGCTGTTGAGAAAAGGAGGAAAATGGTCACGTTGGGGTAAATTAAGTTGTTTTGTATATGTAATGGTATAATAGCTAATAGCTTTGTTTGGAACTTTATGCATCATGATGAACAAATTAATTTCTACCTTGTTAATTTTTTAGTGGACAGAAAATACATTTATTGCACTAAATTTTAACTTTTTTTTTTTTTTTTTTTTTTTTAACAGAGCCTTGCTCTGTCACCCAGGCTGGAGTGCAGTGGCGTGATCTCAGCTCACTGCAACCTCTGCCTCCCGGGTTCAAGTGATTCTCCTGCCTCAGCCTCCCAAGTAGCTGGGATTACAGGTGCCCACCACCACACCCTGCTAATTTTTGTATTTTTAGTAGAGACGAGGTTTCGCCATGTTGGCCAGGCTGGTCTTGAACTCCTGAGACCTCAAGTGATATGCCCACCTCGGCCTCCCAGAGTGTTGGGATTACAGGCGTGAGCCACTGCACCTGGCCTAAATTTTAACTTTTTAAAGTATCAGAGATTTTACTTTTTTTTTTTAAATGGGATGAGATAGTACTTTTTTCTTTTTTTTGAGATGGAGTCTCGCTCTGTTGCCGAGGCTGGAGTGCAGTGGCACGATCTTGGCTCACTGCAAGCTCCGCCTCCCGGGTTCACGCCATTCTCCTGCCTCAGCCTCTCCGAGTAGCCGGGACTACAGGCGCCCACCACCACGCCCGGCTGATTTTTTTTTTTTTTTTTGTATTTTTAGTAGAGACGGGGTTTCACCATGGTCTCGAGAGATAGTACTTTTTTTAACGGGATAAGATAGTACCGGAAGTTTAGTTTAAATATGTTAGAGCTCATTTTCACAATGATACGTAATCTTATCTGAACTCTGCCTTGTAAATTTGTGTGTGTTGGTGGTGGGGGGGGGCGGTCAGCTTTTTTTTTCTTTTTTTTTTTTTTTTTCAGTCTATCCTACACTTGTCAAAGATGTTAGTGTTGGGCTATATTATGTGTCACAGGCATTTATATATATTTTGTATGAAACAAAGCACTTACAGCAACTTTAACACTACTTTTCTGCTTTTATCTCACCTTTCTTCTCTCCTCTTATCAAAGTATCCTCAAAACTTAAAGTTGGAATTTCCCAAAAAGATATATAGTAGTTAACACGTTTATCTCTGCCCTAGGAGACATAAACTCAAATCCCAGGCATGGCAATTAAACTTCCATCTATTCAAAACATAGAGTGATTATAGATACTGGCTATGGATGTGGCAGATGATTAGCCATTAATATCCATCTGAGTATCTATTTTATGGATATTAAACCTATTTCTAAATTTAAACAATGAAATAGTTCTATTTTGGAGACTCTGAAAAGAATTTTACCTAAATTGGAGAAAGATTAACACCCTTTAAGTTTACTTAATTTTATATAGTAAGGTCTGGCTCATTACCAAAACTACAAGATCAGTTGGTGGTTTAGCTTTCTGGCTCAAGTTTCAGTAGTAGAAAGGTGTTAAAATCACTGGAGATTATCTTGTCTTCCCTACCTACTACCTAGACTGATGTTTTATACATATCTTCAAATTAAAGTTCAACTAGCTCTTATATTTTATTTGCTATGGAGATATTTTCATCTGCCTTTAGTCATCACAATTAAATGTACATGAACTTAGTCTTTTTTTTTTCTAGAGTGTAAAATCCTGTACAAGTGTCTGCAGCTTGATCCTCATTTTGCAGTTGATTTTATCTGCCATCCTGGTTCATGTAGGTGCTGTCCAGCTCATGTCTTTTTTTTCCCTGCCTGATTTAAAGTAGTGTAAGCAAAAAGTTTAAATACTAATGAAAGGCTGGGCACAGTGGCACACGCCTGTAATCCCAGCACTTTTGGAGGCTGAGGTGGGAGGATGGCCTGAGCCCAGGAGTTTGAGAACACCCTGGGCAACATAGCAAGACCTTGCCTCTGTTTATTTTTTAAATAAAAATAAATATTAAATACTAATGATAAGTGTTTCAAAATGAAAGGAAAAAAGAATGAGTGAAAAATTTCCCATCCTTATCTCCCCATGACCTAGTTTTCCAACCCCCTGCCCACACACATTCATGCTGTTCTTAATTTTTCATATATGCTGTGTCTTCTCAGTTTTTGTGTATATTTAAGGAACTGTGACTATGTAGCTTTTTTAATACAAAAGATGTACTTTATTTTCTCATTCAATAATATCTCTCAGACCAGGCATGGTGGCTCACACCTGTAACCCCAGCACTTTGGGAGGCTGAGGTGGGCAGATCACTTGAGGTCAGGAGTTCGAGACCAGCCTGGCCATCATGGTGAAACACTGTCTCTACTAAAAACAAAGTACAAAAATTGCTGGGCATGGTGCTGGACACCTGTAATCCCAGCTACTTGGGAGGCTGAGGCAGGAGAATCACTTGAGCCCAGGAGGCAGTGGTTGCAGTGAGCTGAGATCACATCACTACACTTTAGCCTGGGTGACAGAGTGAGAATCTATCTCAAATAATAGTAATAATAATATATCTCAAAAGTCTTTCCCTATTAGAACATATTATTTAAAACTTCTATTTATATTTATTTTTAAGTTAAAATTTTATTGAGCTAATTATAGGTTCACATGCAGTTGTAAGAAATAATGCAGCGAGATCCTGTGTACTTTTCTCCCCTAATGATAACATTTTGCAAAACTGTAGTACAGTATCACAACCAGGATACCAACATTGATATAATCCACCATTTCATAACATTTTTTTGTGAATATTTAGTGGAAAAAAAATTTTTTTTTTTTTTTTTGAGACAGTGTCTCACTCTGTTGCCCAGGCTGGAGTGCAACGGTGCAATCTCGGCTCACTGCAACCTCCGCCTCCCGGGTTCAAGCAATTCTCTGCCTCAGCCTCCCGAGTAGCCGGGATTACAGGCGCCCACCACCATACCCGGCTAATTTTTGTATTTTTAGTAGAGACAGGGTTTCACCATCTTGGCCAGGCTGGTCTTGAACTCGTACCTCAGGTGATCCACCTGCCTTGGCCTCCCAAAGCGCTGGGATTACAGGCATAAGCCACTGTGCCAGGCCCTTAGTGAAATATTTTCACATAAAATTTGAAATTTATTATTAAACACCAGAGCACGTACCCTACTTAGTTTGGTGCTCAGTCCAAAAAGAAAATATAGATTATTGTGTCACTTACTAGTTATATAAAAATATCAAGTTGTTTTCTTCTTTGAGGGTTAATGCTAAAGGAGGTCATCTGGAAGGACTGCAGATGACTGATTTGGAAAATAATTCTGAAACTGGAGAGTTACAGCCTGTACTACCTGAAGGAGCTTCAGCTGCCCCTGAAGAAGGTAAGGAATGATAAACTTACAAGTAAGCAGGAAATGAGAATTCTGTCCCTTTTTTGGTGGTGGGTGGTGGGTGGTGGGTCGTGGTGGTGGTGGTGGTGGTGCTGTTGGTAGTGATAGGGATAGGGAGTGGTTGGTTTAACGGAAATGTTACTGAGATCTGCTATTCAACATGCTTGATCTGAACACAACATTCCTTGTGCCACTGAATTTGATTTGCTAAGATACCAAATACAGAGGAAGGCAAAATGGATAAGTTACTATATAAAAGGACAGGCCTTACTAGAACAGGCATTTGTATGGGGAAAAAAATCTGCATATAGTTCATCTGTTCGGTCAATAAATATGTTAAGGCACCTACATACCAGGCATCGAATTTTTGCTAGATTTATTAATACAAAGTTGAATTAGACATGTTCACAATCTAATGGGGAAGATATGCCCCAGAACAACTAATTAGAATAGTAAATGTTAAGTATTTTTTAAAGTCAGTCTTAAGTAGTGTCTGTAGATAGCTTTTTTCTTCTTAAAGAAGCATTCCAAGTTTTGACCATTTTTTAAATCCTGTATGATGACTGACTCCAACTTGTTCTCAGCTGTACTTTCTAGTGTTTCTTTTGCATGTTCTTCCAAGTTCGTTATTGTTTATCTGAAAGTATAGAAGACATTTTGCAATTTGGGGCAACAGAGGTGCTTGGAACAAGGCTATGTGTATTGCCCTTGCTGTGTCCTTTATAAGTTGTTAGAAAAGAACGTCAACTCTCTTAATGATATTTGGCCTTGTAATTTTTTCATTTCTTAGTGAAACTCCGCCACCTTCCACCTCTGCACTCATTTGAATTTCAACGATTGATGAACTGTAGCTCAAAGCATACATACATGTGCCAGCATCTACTCAGCTGTCCTAAGAAGAGGGTGTGTAGGTGGTGGCATTTTCAGGTTTCTCAGTTAAAGAACACCAAACATTTTGGTTTTCTTAATTGGTGCTTCTATAGTGGGCAGCATTATTTCAGTAGAAGAGATTAAATAGAAAAGATTTTTGTAAATGATGTCTTTATTGTTAAAACATCAAGAAAGAAATACTATGATTGATGATCTTTATAGAATGGGCCTGTGGGGAATACTTTCTTTTTCTGTTTTTTTTTTTTTTTTCCCAAGACAGAGTCTAGCTCTGTTGCCCAGGCTGGAGTGCAGTGGCGCAATCTTGCGATCTTGGCTGACTGCAGCCTCCAACTCCCGGGTTCAAGCAATTCTCCTGCCTCAGCCTCTGCGTAGCTGGGATTACAGGTGCCTGCCAACACACCCGGCTAATTTTTGTATTTTTAGTAAGAGACGGGATTTCACTGTGTTGGCCAGGCTGGTCTCGAACTCCTGACCTCGTGATCCCCTTGCCTCAGCCTCCCAAAGTGCTGGGATTACAGGAGTGAGCCATTGCGCCCGGCCCCAGCCTTCCAATTTCTAACCCTGTGACTATTAGATGAGTAGGAGTATTAGGGATGAGTATTAGGGATGAGTAGGAGTTAGCCAGATGAAGACTGGTGAAAGGCCAGAAGGGAGACAGACAGAGGCCAGATCATGAAGAGTTACGTGGAGTGTCCCAGCTAGAATTTGAACTTTGTCATCTGAATAGGATCTAAGTTAGAAGTGACACTTTAACGTTTCTACTCTAGCTGCATTGTGAAGAATGGATTTGGGGGTGGGAATAGCGTATGTGGAACTAGGGGCAGGAAAATTGGTAAGAAGCATGGTTAGGTGAAATGATTTGGACTTCTTTAATTTTTTATAGAGACTTGGTCTTGCTGTGTGCTCAGACTGGTCTTAAACTCCTGGGCTCAAATGATCCTTCTGCCTCAGCTTCCCAAAGTGCTGGGTTACAGGCATAAGCCACCACACCCGGCCGATTTGGACTTAATTTCAGCCTCCAATTTATCAATTTACATTATCTCAGGACTAATTTTTATATATAAAATGGCTGATCAGCACAGAAAACACTGGACCTTTTTGACACCAGTTTCATTTCTTATTTAAAGCTAATTGACAGCTTGTCCTAAACTGAAGAAAGGCATTTGCTTGGCCATAGTGAAGATCAGTACATTTTCCAAGTCTTTGAAAGAATGGAGTTATTCATGTGGGATTTAGAGTTAAATGGTCAGCGTTTTTCAGTAACATATTTTATCTTTATATATGGGGTGTTGTGCTATAAATAGCATCTAGAACTCAATAAGAAAAATTGCTGTGAATGTGCAAATCAACAGTGACACAGAAGTACACCCTTGTAATTTGTTGGTATCTGAACAGCTTGTTTACCTCCAGAGTCCCAGGATAGACTGTGAGAAGGAGACTAACTGATGAGGCTGAGAGAAGGTAGTACAGGAGACAAAGGAAGCCCTGTGCCTCCTGTAATCAGCTTTGTTTCTCGAGGAGAATGCGGCCTTGCTCACTGTTGCCAGTATTATTCTATCATCAGCAAGAGCAAGTTCTCAGGAAACCCTTATATACCTATAAGCCTTAGTAGACAGTTGAATGGATTTGTCTTGTATCCATGCTTAGGAAAAACAAGACTCTTTATTTTAGCCGAATACAAAAAGAAGACATTCGGTGTCAAATCACTGTGGGGTTCTCTCTCTTTCTCAAAGAGAAGGTTGTCTGTACTGGCTGGGAATTTGGGACTACTAAAATGTCTCTTAATTGCTCTTAAGCATTAGTTTAAAAATAACTTTTTTCTTAGATATGAACATAAATAGGCCTTTTCCTTTTTACTGGAACCATGTGGGACAACCCTTGGTTGTATTAGTCTCTGGTTTAATGATCTGATGCTGAAAAGGTTGACTTATTTTTGCTTTCAATTGATGACCTGCACAACTGTAGGTAGGCCAGTTTATTTCTTGTTCTTTGTAAAACTAAAGGCTTTGCTCTCTGAGTTCTTGCTGAAGTAGCACAAACCCCCTTCAGTTAAATCAGGGGTACTCAAAACACCATCCAGGGAAAAGCCTTGGCATGCCTGTTAAAAACCTTGCTGGTGGCCTCTTTAAGAGGAATACAAAGTCTGATGGCCTACCGTTGCTGATCATTTAGGGTAATGATTAAGATGCCTTTAACAAAATTCACCGAAAAATTAACTGACTTGAACAAAAAGGAAAATTAACTCTTTTATATTAACAAATCTCTCAATAAGAAGGTACACCTAACTGTGGTAGAGCAGTTTCAGGATTAGAAAATTTAGCTGCTCAGTGTCATCAGGAACTTGTGTGTGTGTGTGTGTGTGTATGTGTGTGTGTGTTGGAGGGTGCGGGTGGGGTTGTTTTATCTTTTGCCCTGCCATTCTGAGTGAGAGGCTTAGCTCTTCTCAGGGTGGTAAGACGTTTGCTGCAGTTCTAGACATCAGAGTCAGAACAGCATTCTGGGAATGGAAGAGGATTGATTTATTCTATGTGTCTCTAGCAACAAGGAAAACCTTTCTCTAAGCACCCGAACAACTTCCTCTTCTATCTCGTCAGCCACTGTCAAGGAAAATTGGCCAAGTCCAGTTATTTATTTATTTATTTATTTTTTTGAGACGGAGTGTTGCTCTGTTGCCCAGGCTGGAGTGCAGTGGTGCAATCTCAGTTCACTGTTACCTCCACTTCCCAGGTTCAAGCTATTCTCCTACCTCAGCCTCCCAAGTAGCTGGGATTACAGGTGTCTGCCGCCATGCCCGGCTAATTTTTGTATTTTTAGTAGAGATGGGGTTTTGCCATGTTAGCCAGGCTGGTCTCGAACTCCTGACCTCAGGCAGTCTGCCTGCATTGGCCACCCAAAGTGCTGGGATTACAGGCATGAGCCACCACACGCCCAGCCAGCCAAGTCCAGTTGTTTGGTCTCCTTCACCAACTCGTTCCACATGGCTATGTGGAAAGGGAAAATACCTGAACTATTGTTTCTGTATCAGGGTCCTCTTCGAAAGGAGAAAGGCAGATAAATTGTTGGTGACTAGAATACAAAGTGTCATCTGTACCAGGTGGTTAATGTATTTTCCATAGCATCTGAAATTTGAGCAACTTGATTTAAGGGAGTTATAACTCAAGTTAGCTTTACTGAGCACATACGTAGTAGGTGCTCAAAAAATATGGTAGATGATTGACAGAGTAATAAGATGCAGATTTCTTTTGCATTAACAATCTCTGAAGCTCCTTACAATTAATAGTATCTTGTAATTGCTATCATTGACGTCCAGCAATTTGTCTTTTTCTTTGCATTCACAAAGGTAGGAAACTTCCAGATCTTAGTGCTTGATAAAAGACCAGGTGTTTTCATGCAGGAATTTCTTCCTAGCATTTCTTGGGAAATGTGTATTTTTTTGAATTCTGAAAAAAATTAGTCAAGAAGTTTAATAAATGGAAAGCATTATTCTAATTGTCTTATTAGAATTAATTTTAACAACACAGAAACATTACTGATTTGAAGGAATCTACTTAGGGCAAGTTGAAAGTAAACACTAGAAATACTGATACCTGGAATCAAAGGTTAAGGTCAACAAGAGCTCCTTGGAAGAAGTGATTACAAATCAGTCCTCATTATAAACGTTGCCATTTTATGTGTGTTCATGGCCTTGTCTGCTGCTAAGTAAATAATAATGAGTTTACACATGGTATACTTAATAAAAATTGAGTGGTGTTCCAAGAAAGATTTTGAAGCAAAATCCTTATATTGGCATTTTTATTAACATGTGATTCTGCACAGTACTGTAAACCTTGCTGAGTTCTAAATGTTACATTATTCACATACTACCCAGTAATACCCACATGCAGTCTAGCATTTGAATATTCACTGTAGGCCTCAGTTCTTACAAATATTAATTAATTTTTTTTTTTTTTTTTTTAAAGATACACATGTAGGCTGGATGCAATGGCTCACACCTATAATCCCAGCACTTTGGGAGGCTGAAGTGGGTGGATCACAAGGTCAGGAGTTCGAGACCAGCTTGGCCAATATGGTGAAACCCGTCTCTACTAGAAATACAAAAAAATTAGCTGGGTGTGGTGGCACATGCCTGTAATCACAGCTACTCGGGAGGCTGAGACAGGAGAATTGCTTGAACCTGGGAGGTGGAGGTTGCAGTAGGCCGAGATCACGCAGTGGCACTCCAGCCTGGGTGACAGAGTGAGACTCCGTCTCAAAAAAAAAAGACACACATATAATGAATAAAGAGTTTGAAAAATGTATTTAATAACTTTTTTAAAAGAATAATGTAGATTTGGGGAATTCCAGAGAATTCCAATTCATTGTTTTTGAATCCTGAAGGTTGGTATTTGTTGGGAGTTCAGAAACACTACTGATAAGAGGTCAAATTTGTGCCTTAAAGTTCAACTCAGTGCTTTAGTGTTTTCAGCAACAGTTCCATGAAGGGCCACAAGGTGGAGGTGGTACTTCACAGAACTAGCTAGTTTTGGCCTCTTAACATTGTCTCTTTAATAGTCTCTGCTCTTTTTCCCCTACTTCATAAAATTGTTGTAAACTCTTTACTCTTTTAGAACAGGAAAGTTAGGTTTTTTTTTTCTTTTGTCTTTGCTGAAGATGGAGACGATTTCTGAATATTTAAGGCAGAAATAATGCTAACCAAACTCTTCTTGAAAACAGAAAGGGAAGAGTGTACCACTGAAGCCATGTGGGGTCACAGTTGCCTTTGTTGGAAGCTTTTTTAACTAAAGCAGATTTTATTTCTTTAAGAGTTAAAATACCCATTGATTTTTCCTTGAGTAACCTTTGGTAGTTTGTACCTATGAAAGAATTTGCTCATTTCATCTGTTTTTGGTTTCATGAGCATACAGTTATTTATAGCATTTTATTATATTTTACTGTTTATAGAATCTGTAGTTGATGTCCTCTTTCATTCCTGATATTGGAAATTTTGTTTGCTCTTTTTTTTGTTAGTGAATCTACCTCGAGGCTTTTTTAATTTTATTGATCTTTTCAAAGAAACACCATTTTGTTTCATTGTGTTTTTTTTGTTTTTCTGCTGATTTTATTACGTTTTTTATTATTTCCTTCCTTTTACTTGCTTTTAGTTTAATTTCCTTTTTCTAGTTTCTTAAAGTAGTAGTTTAGATTATTGATTTGAGATATTTTCTCTTGTAATATAAACACTTAATGGCATACCTTTCCTTTTAAGCACTGCTATAGTCACATCCCACAAATTTTGATATGTTGTATTTTTATTTAATTCAGAATGTTTTTTATAATCTACAAAATTTTCAACTTTTTTCCTTTTACCTGCTGTCTCTCCTTTGTTATTTTTGCTATCTCTACGGCACTCTATTTGACACAATTTAGACCAGTCCCTTTATCCCCTTGTTTCTTAATTCTTCCTTCCTTCCTCTGTCCCTCAGGGTCTTATATTCTGTTGCCCAGGCTGGAGTACAGTGGTACAATCATAGCTCACTGCAGGCTTGAACTCCTGGGCTCAAGTGGGCCTCCCTCCTCAGCCTCCCTAGTAGCTAGGACAATTACAGGTGCGCACCACCACGTGCCTGGCTAATTTTTAATTTTTTTTTTTTTTTCTTTTTGTAGAGATGGGGCTTTGCTAAGTTGCCCAGGCTAGTCTCAAACTCCTGGGCTCAAGCAATCCTCCTGCCTCAGCCTTTCAAGTAGCTGGGACTACAGGCATGTGCCACCAGGCCTGGCTGATGAGCATTTTATCTGGCTTTAAAGCCCTTAAATAATTCCAGACATCTGTGTCATCTCATCATTGATGTTGTTGGTTGTCTTTTCCTGGTTTTTCATATGCTGAATAATTTGGGGTTGTATCCTGGACATTTTCATTAGGATTTTTTTTTTTTTTAATAAGACTCTAGGTCTTGTTTTAATCTGCCAGTTTTGTTGTCATTCAAATTCAGGCTTCATCAGTATGCCTGTTTCTATTTACTTTTCAAAGTAAATAACTATGAATATCCTTAAATAACTATGCTACCCATCTCTCCAGGTTTTATTGCTACTTTCAGTGGGAAAGATAGAGTGGAATGTGCTTACTCCATTGTACCTAGAACCTTCCTTCCAGAGAGGATTTTACTTTTCCTTTATTCAAATAATACTAGCTCCTGAACAATTTTTATGTTAATTTCTTGAAATTTGAACCTCAACCTTAAATATCAAACTGAAATTAGGCACATAAATCTTACTTTGAATTTTGAGGTAAGACTTTTTCCCCCCTCTTCAGAGCCCAGTGGAAACAGACAAAATTCCTTGCTGTTTTCCTATGCCAGTAGGCAGACATTTTTCTAGTCTGTTCTTTCAATAGGAATTTTAGCATTGGCCAGGCATGGTGGCTCATGCCTGTAATGCCACCACTTTAGGAGGCCAAAGCAGGTGAATCACTTTAGCTCACGAGTTGAAGACCAGTCTGGGCAACATGGCGAAATCTCATGTCTACTAAAAAATTACAAAAATTAGCCAGGTGTGATGGCACAGGCCTGTTGGGAGGCTGAGGTGGGAGGATCACCTGAGCCCTGGGAGGTCAAGGCTGCAGTAAGCCATGATTGCACCACTGTACTCCAGCCTGGGTAACAGAGTGAGACCCTGTCTCAAGAAAACAAACAAAAATTTTAACATTGTGCAGGGGGTGGAGTTTTAGTCTCACTTTCAGTTCTTCTATCCCAAGTCAGTGTTTAAAAATCCTCACAGGAAGCTCTCCAGGGCAACTGTGGTCCCTGACCCACTAATGAAAGTTCCTTATCCTTCTTTGTTTCTGACACTTGTGGATTTCCTTTCTGCCTTTTAATGTGCTTGTTCATTAAAATAATGTTTTACATTTATATTTTATCTTGCTATTTGTAAGGATTTGTAGCAGAAAGATTTTCAGGTTTTCTTGATTGCTATCTTGCTGAAACAAATACTTTTTATAGAATTATTCTTTTAAAAATCAGCTGATGTGGCCAGGCACAGTGGCCTGTAATCCCAGCACTGTAAGAGGCTAAAGTGGGAGGATCTCTTCTCAAGCCCAGGATTTTGAGACCAGCCTGGGCAACATATTATAGCAAGACCCTGTCCCTCCAAAAAATTTTTAAATTAGCAGGGCATGGTGTCATGTACCTGTGGACCTATCTACTTGGGAGGCTAAGGCAGGAGTATCCCTTGAGCTCAGGAGTTTGAGGCTGCAGTGAGCTATGATCAGGCCACTGCAGCCCAGCCTAGGGTGACAGAGCAAGACCCTGTCTCTCAAAAAATAAAAATAAATAAAAATCAACCGGCATACACAAAAAAATTAGATGCTCAGTTAGAATACAAACTAATTTATTATTAGAATTGCCAGAATTTCTAATATTCATGTACCATGCGGATTTGTATAACACATTTATATTTATGTTTTAGGCTAGGGAATATAATTATTTCTGTAATGAATCAGGATTAAAAGAGTTCCTATTATCTCTTGTGACTGAAAAAAAACAGTGATTTGGAAAAAAGTATTATCAGTATAATAAAATTAATGCTGGTTTCAAATGATAACTTTCAGGTACTATGGAAAGGGCAATTTTAAACTTTGAGAACACAAATAAAACCACCGCTCTAAATAGCTAGAGAATCGAGGTTTGTGTGGTTACTTTTGTCTTTGTTTTGTTAGTGTTTAGTTTGTTGAATTCTTGGCATTCCATGTAAAATTCAACAGGAATCTCAGTTTAGCAGATACGGAGATTTCTGTTTCCTTTTACTACAGTGGTTTCTTTTCAGAAACATGTTCTCCTTCCTTCCTTCCAGGAATGAGTAGCGACAGTGACATTGAATGTGACACTGAGAATGAGGAGCAGGAAGAGCACACCAGCGTGGGCGGGTTTCACGACTCCTTCATGGTCATGACACAGCCCCCGGATGAAGGTGCAACACATGATGTCATTTTACACAGATTAATAAAACCGCTGCTGCCGCTTCTCTTTCTTCTTCTTCTGCTGCTGCCGCTTCTCTTTCTTCTTCTTCTTCTGCTGCTGCTACTTCTACTTCTTCCGCTCTGCTGCTTTTGCTTCTTCTGCTTCTACTTCTTTTTTTTTTTTAAATTATCGTCATTTGTGAGACAACATTCTTTGGTAAACTATTATGGTGAGTACTGAAAGAACACAGCCGGTAATATTTGGCTTGGTTGCACCTAACGAGTGCTACTTACTGGGTAGAGACAGGGTCCACAACCTGCTTTTGTATAGTCTGTGACCTGAGAATGGTTTTTACTTTGTAAAGAGTCTTAAAAAAACAAGCAAAAGAAACAAAGAAGAATTTTCTTTGTGTTTCTTTTTTGTTTGTTTTTTTTTTTGCCCCGAGACAGGGTCTTGTTCTGTCACCCAGGATGGAGTGTCGTGGTGTGATCTTGGCTCACTGCAACCTCCGCCTCCTGGGTTCAAGTGATTGTCCTGCCTCAGCCTCCAGAGTAGCTGGGATTACAGGTATACACCACCACGCCTGGCTAATTTTCTTGTATTTTTAGTAGAGATGGAGTTTCACCATGTTGGCCAGGCTGGTCTCGAACTCTTGACCTTGTGATCCACCTGCCTTGGCCTCCCAAAGTCCTGGTATTACAGGCGTGAGCCACCATGCCCAGCCCAAAGAAGAATTTTCAACAGAGTCCATTTGTGGCCTACAGTGCCTAAATATTTACCCTTCATAGGAAATGATTGCCAACCCCTGGGGAGATTTCAGATGTTTGGGTTTTTTTCCTTTTCAGAGATTTTTCTAGCCTGCTGTCAGATAACTTTAACCTTTTAAAATAAAAATAACTTAGAAATACATGCAGATTATGAAATCAATTTTTATTCCCTCCTACCCCCAAAAAAGTTATTAGGAAAAAACAAGAGAAACCTGCTATTAATATTTTCCCTTGTTTTCTTCTGTTCTTATTTGCATTGCATTTCTTTTTTTTTTTTTTTTTTTTTAAGACAGAGTCTTGCTCTGTCTCCCAGGCTGAAGTGCAGTGGCACAATCTCAGCTCACTGCAACTTATGCCTCCTGGGTTCAAGCAATTCTCCCACCTCAGCCTCCTGAGTATCTGGGACTACAGGCACGTGCCACCACATCCAGCTAGTTTTTGTAATTTTTAGTAGAGACAGGGTTTCGCCATATTGGCCAGCCTGGTCTCGAACTCCTGACCTCAGGTGATCTGCCCACCTCGGCCTCCCAAAGTACTGGGGTTACAGGTGTGAGCTACCATGCCAGCCCTACCTAAATATTTTATAAATAGTTTTTTATTCTGCTTTTTTCACTTAAATATATTTGTATGTTATTTAAAATTTCATAAACTTCATTTTTTATGGCAACCTAATATTCTTTCATGTGGATATACCATAAGCATTCTGCTGTGAAGCAGTTTTCTGGAATACAGATTAATCAGTAAAAGGATATACTGTCAAGTTAGAGGAATACACATTTAAAGTTACCCAGAGGCCTTAATAATCAATCTGAACATTCCTCTGCAAGATATCCTGGAGTGACAACATTGTCAAGCCTATGCTAATTGTCTGCTTTATATTTTACATATTTTCCTGGTGTTCTGGTATCTTTTTCAATACAGAACCAAGCATTTTATGATTTGTAAGTATTAAGGCATCTTTAGTAACTTCCTCTGCTTCTAAAAGAATTATCCAAATTTTGTGCAAGTTATTTGGAGTGCTGGTGGGTTTTTGTAGTGATACTTGCATGCGGAGTTTAATTGGCTTTGAAATATGTTTTATGTTTATAAGGTCTTGAATCTTGAGAATATACATCATTGCTTCTTGTTCCCTTTTTAAGCTGCCCCCAGATTGTCCCCAGGAGGACAAAATGAGACAATTCTTGTCATCTTTTAATTGTGGGTGTCTATTACATATTTTGTTTTTTTCTCCTTTATTTTTCCTTTGTGTTTGCTTATACCTGACTTAGATCACAAATTCTCTGAAGACAGAGATTTATTCACAACCCAGCACATCTTTATCACTTAAATAACACAGTAAGATCATTTAAAGACTTGGGAAGGAAAATACTCCCCTTGTTATATTATATGCTTTTAAATTTTAAATTATTTATTTATCTATTTTTTAATCATAGATACACATTCCAGTTTTCCTGATGGTGAACAAATAGGCCCTGAAGATCTCAGCTTCAATACAGATGAAAATAGTGGAAGGTAATTGCCAAATCAAGAGAACTGACTTGCAAGCTACCTTGACCCTGAATTTTGCTGTAGTTGGTGCTCAAATTTGTCATCAGTCAGATAATCAGATTTGGTCTTATTTTTTCATTATCTCGACCTATTGAAATAGTAATTTGGAAACTGTTGGAAGGTGGCACAGTTTAGTCTAAGACAGCAGTAGTACATGGGAAAAACAGTATGGGAAGAGTTCTTTGTATTGTAAGGAAATAACAATGTAGTTCTCTATTAATTTAGCAAATTTGTACATTCACAAAAGGCAGTTTGTCTACTACAGCAGAAGGCTGGTTAACTGCCAGAAAATGTACCTCCAGGCCCTGCATGCCGTCAGTAACCCGCCCGGCATTGGTGCTCTACTGTCTTTGGCTAGAGCTTAGTTGTGTTTAAATAATCATCTTTATATTTGGGGTTCTAATTACAGTTTAATTACAGTTCCGTTAGTGCCTGTAGATTAGTGAACAATTGCTTTTGAAGAGATTCTGCCCTGTAGACACTTTATGTGAATAACTGAAGTAACACTAGACTGAATCTCCTTTTTGGAGTATGTATCTTCTCTCACTTGTTCAAGTACAGGCACACTGTTTAACCACATGGAATCTTTCTGTTGTGTGACTTCTACAAATGTAATTTTAAATGAATTAAGTCAACGTGGATTCATTACGTTCCTGGTCCTGTAGACACATGTAATATTATTTAAAATTCTTTCATTTTTTTTCTGCCTCTTACTATACGACTGTAGTGCAACAAATATTTTAAAGCCCCCTTTTCTTCTTTATTTTCATTAGTTGTACATCGATTTCAGTGTCAACACATTTAAAGATTCATTCGTGTTGCACAGTGGCTTACATGAACGTGAAACTGTGATACAAGGTGTTCTTTCATACTCATAATTAGCCCAAAACAGTTGCCAAACTTTGCCATTGTGCTCCTGCGTTTGTGTTTGAGCTGCTATATATTTGTGAAAATTACACTGAAAGTTGACTAAGAGACTATTGAAAAAGCATGAATAATTAAGTATCATGTGAGAGACATCTCATCTGCTGTTTTTTACTTAGTGAATATTGTTCACTCTTCCGTGTCTGATGTCTTGCTGAATGCTGTGACTCATAGTTTACTTTTGTTCAAAATAGTTTGCACTTTTTGTTAATAAAATCAACTTGAGAAAATATGCCTCTGCTATTTATTAAATTGGGACCAGAAACCCCTTTTTTCTACTCATTGCCTCATTAGTAGTGTAGAGAAGATCCAAACATTTGATTAGTTTGTTTTGTGTTTAGTCTCATGGTGAGGAGTGATGCCTAGCATCGATCCCAGTCATTCTAAAATTAGAATAAACCTGAAAGGCCAAAAGATTTTTTCAGAGACGATAGCTTTTAGTTCAGACCTGTTCGCTTTTAGGACAGGAAAGTAGTTTCTCCCTCATTTCCAAGCTATCTTATATACTAAAGCTGCTCCGAGTTCCTCGGTGATGTCGGGAACACCACTGTTTTCCCTCTTCCTTGATGTAGTCTGCTATGCTAAATTTTAGGTAGCAGAGAGGGAAGGAAGAGGCACAGGAGAAGAACCGGTTGCTCCACTCTCTGCTTGTCCTACTTTCTTGCTCTTTCTGTACCCTGATAGAGCCCTCAGCATGGTTTTTTATTTTTATTTTTATAACCTTTCCTTTTTTGCTGAAGAACAGTCTGCTATTACCTTGCTTCTGTATTTAGTATTTTATCTCAAGTTCATTCCTGGAAAATCTCTCCTGAATAGAGTTTTCTCTTAGGGCTAGAGATAAATTGATGCTTGTGTTGTCCGTGAACATGTCCTTTCTGGACAACTTTAACTACTTGTGTCATTGATCCTTAAGTAACCTTTGAGGTAGATGAGTTCTGTATCAAACCTGTCTGGCCGTGGAGCCTGAGGTTCAGGGAGGTTGTACGATTCTCTTCAGGTTCAACACCACTGGCAGGGATGGGGTGAACTGCTGGTCTAGTGCCTTTTCCACTTTATCTCACTTGCAGCAAAACCAACATTCTGATACCTAATAATTTAAAACCTAAAGATTATTCTTTTTTTTAGCTTTTAATTTTGAGATAATTTCAGATTTGCAGAAGAGTTGCTAAAATTGTGCAAGAGTTTCCGTATACCCTCTGCCCAGCTTCTCCTTTTGTTAATGCCTTACATAATCACAGAACAATGATCAAAACTAAGAAACTATACTACAAGGCTACAGTAACCAAAACAGCATGGTACTGGTACCACAACAGAGACATAGATCAATGGAACTGAACAGAGCCCTCAGAAATGATGCCGCATATCTACAACTATTTGATCTTTGACAAACCTGACAAAAACAAGAAATGGGGAAAGGATTCCCTATTTAATAAATGATGCTGGGAAAACTGGCTAGCCATATGTAGAAAGCTGAAACTGGATCCCTTCCTTACACCTTATACAAAAATTAATTCAAGATGGATTAAAGACTTACATATTAGACCTAAAACCATTAAAATCCTACAAGAAAACCTAGGCAATACCATTCAGGACATAGGCGTGGGCAAGGACTTCATGTCTAAAACACCAAAAGCAATGGCAACAAAAGCCAAAATTGACAAATGGGATCTAATTAAACTAAAGAGCTTCTGCACAGCAAAAGAAACTACCATCAGAGTGAACAGGCAACCTACAGAATGGGAGAAAATGTTTGCAACCTACTCATCTGACAAAGGGCTAATATCCAGAATCTACAATGAACTCAAACAAATTTACAAGAAAAGAACAAACAACCCCATCAAAAAGTGGGCAAAGGACATGAACAGACACTTCTCAAAAGAAGACATTTATGCAGCCAAAAAACACATGAAGAAATGCTCATCATCACTGGCCATCAGAGAAATGCAAATCAAAACCACAGTGAGATACCATCTCACACCAGTTAGAATGGCCATCATAAAAAAATCAGGAAACAACAGGTGCTGGAGAGGATGTGGAGAAATAGGAACACTTTTACACTGTTGGTGGGACTGTAAACTAGTTCAACCATTGTGGAAGTCAGTGTGGCGATTCCTCAGGGATCTGGAACTAGAAATACCATTTGACCCAGCCATCCCATTACTGGGTATATACCCAAAGGACTATAAATCATGCTGCTATAAAGACACATGCACACGTATGTTTATTGTGGCACTATTCACAATAGCAAAGAGTTGGAACCAACCCAAATGTCCAACAACGATAGACTGGATTAAGAAAATGTGGCACATATACACCATGGAATACTATGCAGCCATAAAAAATGATGAGTTCATGTCCTTTGTAGGGACATGGATGAAATTGGAAAACATCATTCTCAGTAAACTATCGCAAGGACAAAAAACCAAACACCGCATGTTCTCACTCATAGGTGGGAATTGAACAATGAGAACTCATGGACACAAGAAGGGGAACATCACACTCCGGGGACTGTTGTGAGGTTGGGGGAGGGGGGAGGGGACAGCATTAGGAGATATACCTAATGCTAAATGACGAGTTAATGGGTGCAGGAAATCAACATGGCACATGGATACATATGTAACAAACCTGCACATTGTGCACATGTACCCTAAAACCTAAAGTATAATAATAAAAATAATAATAAAAAAGAAGAAGTTAATCCTGGTTGCAATATTGTTTGCCAAACTACAGAATTTGTTCAGATTGCACCAGTTATTTCACAAATGCTCTTTTTCTGTTCTAGGATCCGGTCTAGGATCCCACATTGTATTTTGTTACCATGTTTCCTCGGGATCCTTCAGTATATGACAGCTCCTCTGCCTTTCCTTGCTTTCATGACCTTGATATTTTTGAAGAGGAGGTGTTATTTTATTAAATGTTCTTCTTATTTGGGTTTGTCAGATGCTTTCTTAAATTGAGGTTATGCATTATTGGGAAGGCCCTTCTCAGTGCATCACATCAGGGGGGGGGATATGATGTTGATTTATAAATATATATACACATACATACACACACACATATATATATTTATTTTTTTATTTTTATTTTTATTTTTATTTTTTTTTGATGGAGACTCACTCTGTTGCTCAGGCTAGAATGCAGTGGCACCAGCTTGGCTCACTGCAGCCTCTGCTTCCCAGGCTGAAGTGATCCTCCCACCTAAGCCTCCCGAGTAGCTGGGACTATAGGTGTCTGCCAACACACCTGGCTAATTTTTCTATTTTTTGTGGAGATAGGGTTTCACCGTGTTGCCCAGGCTGGCCTCCAACTCCTGAGCTCAAAGCGATCCCCCTGCCTCAGCCTCCCAAAGTGCTGGGTTGATTGCAGGCTAGATTGCAGGTGCACTGCTGGCCTGATGTTGATTTTTTTTTTTTTTTTGAGACAGGATCTCGCTCTGTCGCCCAGGCTGGAGTGCAGTGGCATGCTGACTGCAACCTCTGCCTCCCTGGTTCAAGCCATTCTCCTGCTTCAGCCTCCCAAGTAGCTGGGATTACAGGCACGCACCACCACGCCTGGCTAATTTTTGTATTTTAGTAGAGACGGGGTTTCACCATGTTGGCCAGTCTGGTCTCGAACTCTTGACATCAAGTGATCCACCCGCCTCGGCCTCCCAAAGTGCTGCAATATAGGCATGTGCCACTGCGCCCAGCCAAAACTCTTGCTTACTAATTTTAGCACCTAGTAGTCGATCTTGCCTATGGGAATTATTACTCTATGTTTTAATGGTACTTTTCTAATTCAGTAATTTCTTCTATGTTTTTTGTTAGAATGCTGTAAGGAAAAGTCCCTTCTTCCCCATTTTTGTAATTTTAGCTACTTATTTATATCAGCTACTTTATATATCTATATATGATGGATATTTATTTTGTTTTTGAGTTATGACTCAATACTGTTAATATCTTGTAGCTTGGCTTGTTCTAATTTTAGCCATTGGAAACTCTTCCAGATTGGCTCCTGTGCCCTTTTTATATGTCTCATTCTTGTTTCTTTTTATTGGAGAATGCTATCTAGAAACAAAGATTTGGATGCCACATATTTATTATTATTAGGCTGTCACTGCTTCTAGTCCCACTCAGTGGATAGATAGAAAATGTAAGTTGGCTGGGTGTGGTGGTGCACATCTGTGATCTCAGCTACTTGGGAGGCTGAGGTGGGAGGATCACTTGAACTTGGGAAGTAGAGGTTGCAGTGAGCCAAGATCATGCCACTGCACTTCAGCCTGCGTGACAGAGTGAGACCCTGTCTCAAAAAAAAAAAGAAAATGTATGGCCGGGCACAGTGGCTCACACCTGTAATCCCAGTACTTTGGGAGGCCGAGGCAGGTGGATCACCTGAGGTCGGGAGTTCGAGACCAGCCTGACCAACATGGAGAAACTCCATCTCTACTAAAAATACAAAATTAGCCAGGTGTGGTGGCACATGCCTGTAATCCCAGCTACTTGGGAGGCTGAGGCAGGAGAATTGCTTGAACCCATGAGGCGGAGGTTGCGGTGAGCCGAGATCGTGCCATTGCACTCCAGCCTGGGTAACGAGCGAAACTCTGTCTCAAAAAAAAAAAAAGAAAGAAAATGTATATAGACAGCTGTTCCTCAGTATCTTTGAGGGATTGGTTCCAAGACCCCCTGTGGATACCAAAGTCCACAGATGCTCAAGTCCCTTATATAAAATGGCATAGTGTTTGCATGTAACCTGTGCACATCCTCCTGGATACTTTGTTTTGGGTTTTGAGACAGGGTCTCATTCTGTTGCCCAGGCTAGGGTACAGCTGTGCATAGCTCACTGCAGCTATGAAGTCTCAGGCTCAAGCAATCCTCCCACCTCAGCCTCTCAGGTAGCCGGGACTACAGGTGTGAGCCACCACGCCTGATCTCCCAGATACTTTAAATCATCTCTGGATTACCTGTAATACCTACTACAATGTAAATGCTATGTAAATTATTGTGCTATATTTTTTATTATTTTTTAAAAATAAATTCTGTCCATTGTTGGTTGACTCCATGGATGCAGAAACCAAAGATATAGAGGGCTGACTGTATAGTTACTCATGCGAATACACACATTTACATGTATTTCTGTACATATCTGTGTGTGTGTGAGTATGACTGAGTCTATATTGGTAACAGTTCAGCTCCAGAGGCCTCATTCTTGCCTTCCCTCTTATTTATAATACCTTTCTCTGACAGAAGCCTAGCTCTCAGCTACGATATATGTATGTACTTGTTCAACCCTAATATACAAGTAGCTTCAGAACCGTTGGCCTCCTGTGGATTCCAGGCTATGCCCTACAAAAAACAAATTTACCACCTGAAATACAGTGCTTGTATACAGTTCTTTTAGTCTTTAGCTTTTCAGTGTTGTGTCATAACATTTTTTTCCAAGATATTTAGGTCCTTAGATTCAAAATTACATTAGTTCTTTTCTTTCCCATTCCCTTCATTGTGATTTTGTGCTTCATTGGTGTAACAGTTAGGTTCATCTGTTACGGTCTACATTCTGTCCTCCCCCACATATCCTGGTTAATTTGTAAATTTACATACATTAAAATTCAGTCTTTCTGGCATACAGTTCTGTGGGTTTCAACAAATGCCATGTATCCGCCACCACAATACTATACAGAACATTTCAGTCACCCCCAAGATTCCCCTGTGCTGGCCCTTTATAGGTAACCACCTCCCTTCCCTGCAGCTCCTGGCTACCACTGATCTGATCTGATCTGTTCTCTGCCCTTTTAGTTTTTGCTCTTCCAGAGTCATGTAAACGGGATCACAGTTCGACCTCTTGCTTCGCAAAGTGCAGTTAAGTTTCACTCATCTTGTGTGAGTCAGCACTTCCTTCTTTTTTATTGCTGAGCAGTAGTAGTCCACTGTGTGGATATACCACTGTTTATTCATTTGTCCATTTGGGTTATTTCTAGTTTAGGGTGATTAGACTCTTGCAAACATTTGGGTACAGATTTTTGTGTGAGTGTAAGCTTTTATTCTCTAGAGTGTTACATGCTGTATTAGTCTGTTTTCATGCTGCTGATAAAGATATACCGGAGACTGGACATTTTACAAAAGAAAGAGGTTTATTGGACTTACAGTTCCACGTGGCCGGGGAGGCCTCACAATCATGGCAAAAGGTAAAAGGCACATCTCATATGGTGGCAGACGAGAGCTTGTGCAGGGAAACTCCCCCTTATAAAACCATCAGATCTCATGAGACTTACTCAATATTACAAGAACAGCACAGGAAAGTCTTGCTCCCATGATTCAATTACCTCCCACTGGGTCCCTCCCATAATACGTGGGAATTCAAGATGAGATTTGGGTGGGGACACAGCCAAACCATATATGCCTAGGGACAGGATTGCTGGGTGTGTAATAGAGAATTTGTCTGGCCTTTGTCCTAGTTCCTGGGAAGTGCCCTCTAAATCCTTGGCATTCCTCAAGTGATAGGAGTTATTTATGGCGGGCCTTGCTAGTGTATGCTAATGAGATGACTCAGGATCGGGGCTGGCTACACCAGAAATGCTGTGGGTGTCATTAGAGAGCTGCTGCGGCTCTGACCCACGTGATAGCCCAGTTCAACTCATTGCCAATGATTGTTATGTCTACATAAGGAAGTTCCAGTAAAAAATCTGGACACTTGCCGGGCACAGTGGCTCACGCCTGTAATCCCAGCACTTTGGGAGGCCGAGGAAGGCAGATTACCTGAGGTTGGGAGTTCGAGACCAGCCTGACCAACATGGAGAAACCCTATCTTTACTAAAAATACAAAATTAGCCAGGCATGGTGGCACATGCCTGTAATCCCAACTACTTGGGAGACTGAGGCAGAAGAATCACTTGAACCCGGGAGGTGGAGGTTGCCGTGAACCGAGATTGTGCCATCGCACTCCAGCCTGGGCAAAAAGAGTGAAACTCCATCTCAAAACTGGACACTAAAGCTTGAGTGAGTTTCCCTGGTTGAAAGTACTCTATTTATATATTTTATATATATATATATATATATATCAGTGTGCCTGGAGAGTAAGTTGTCCTGAAGTCAAGGGGCCTTCACATTTGGGACTTTACCAGGCCTTACCCTATGTGTATCTCTACTTTAGCTGGCTTATTTGTAACCTTTTGTCATAATGAAACTCTGATCATAAGTGCATTTCTGAGTTCTGTGAGTTGTTCTAGTCAATTATCAAACATGAGTAGGATAGCAAATATGCCCAAATTTGTAATCAGCTGGTCAGAAGTGAGGGTGGCCTCAGGATCCCGGAACTTGGAGCTTGTGTCTGGAATGAGGGCAGTCTTGTGGAAGACTTTGCCCATAACCTGTACAGTTTGACCTAACTGCGGGTAGTTGGTGTGAGCACTCATTGCACTGAGTCATATGGTAAGTAGAATTTTAACTTCACTGAGACGCTGCCCAACCTCCACAGTGACATACCATTCTGTATTCTCATCAGTAGCACATGAGAGTTCCACTTGCATCTCACAAATATTTGGCACTGCCAGAAGTTTTTTAGCCATTCTTTTTGGTTTTTCTTCTAACCAACTGAGCTAACCAGCCATTTTTTAGCCATTCTAATAGGTATGTAATGATACTTGTTTTGCTAATATTTTGCCAGAAGTTTTTCATCTATATTCAGAGCGATACTGGTCTGAAATTTTGTCTTCATGTGATTTGGTGTCAGAGTAATGCTGACCTCATAAAATGAGTGTTCTATTTTCTGGAAAAAGGGGTGTAGAATTGGTGTTATTTATTTATTATTATTATTTTTTTTTTATCTCGGCTCACTGCAACCTCCACCTCCCAGGTTCAAGCGATTCTCTTGTCTCAGCCTTCTGAGTAGCTGGGATTACAGGCACCTGCCACCACGTGCAGCTAATTTTTGTATTTTTAGTAGAGACAAGGTTTGACCATGTTGGCCAGGCTGGTCTCGAACTCCTGACCTCATGTGATCCACCTGCCCTGGCCTCCCAAATTGCTGGGATTATAGGCATGAGCCACCCTGCCTGGCCTTATTCTTTAACTGTTTAGTAGAATTCACCAGTGTAACCAACTAGGAGGAAACTTTTTTCTTTTTCTTTTTTTTTTTCTTTTTTTTTTTGAGACAGAGTTTCGCTGTTGTTGCCCAGGCTGGAGTGCAATACCGCAATCTCAGCTCACTGCAACCTCCACCTCCTGGGTTTAAGTGATTCTTCTGCCTCAGCCTCCTGAGTAGCTGGGACTACAGGCATGCACCACCACACCCAGCTCATTTTTTTAATTCTTAGTAGAAATGGGGTTTCACCATGTTAGCCAGGCTGGTCTTGAGCTCCTGACCTGGTGATCTGCCCACCTCAGCCTCCCAAAGTGCTGGGATTACAGCCGTGAGCCACCGCGCCTGGCCAGGAAACTTCTTTTTCTTAGGTGTGGTGTGGTTGGTATTTACCTTGCTTGGTGTGCTCTGATTTTTTTTTTTTTTTTTTTTTTTTTTTGAGATGGAGTTTCACTCTGTTGCCCAGGCTGGAGTGCAGTAGCATGATCTGGACTCACTGCAAGCTCTGCCTCTCGGGTTCAAGTGATTCTCCTGCCTCAGCCTCCTGAGTAGCTGGGATTACAGGCGTGCACCACCACACCCAGCTAATTTTTGTATTTTTAGTAGAGACAGGGTTTCACCAGGTTGGTCAGGCTGGTCTTGAACTCCTGACCTTGTGATCCACCTGCCACAGCCTCCCAAAGTGCTGGGATTACAGGCATGAGCCACCGGGCCCAGCCTTGATTTTTTTTTTCTTTTGAGACAGAGTTCCGCTCTGTCACCTGGGCTGGAGTGCAGTGGCTCAATCTCAGCCCACTGCGACCTCCACCTCCAAGGTTCACACGATTCTTGTGTCTCAGCCTCCCTAGTAGCGGGGATTACAGGCGTGCACCACCATGCTTAGCTAATTTTTGTATTTTTAGTAAAGATAGGGTTTCTCCATGTTTTCCAGGCTGGTTTCAAGTTGCTGGCCTCAAGTGATCCGCTTGCCTTGGCCTCCTAAAGTGCTGGGATTACAGGTGTGAGCTACCATGCCTAGCCGTTTTTTTTTTTTTTTTTTTTTTTCTTGAGACGGAGTCTCGCTCTGTCGCCCAGGCTGGAGTGCAGTGGCACAATCTCAGCTCACTGCAAGCTCCGCCTCCTGGGTTCACGCCATTCTCCTGCCTCAGCCTCTCCGAGTAGCTGGGACTACAGGCGCCCGCTACCACGCCCGGCTAATTTTTTTGTATTTTTTAGTAGAGACGAGGTTTCACCGTGGTCTCGATCTCCTGACCTCGTGATCCGCCCGCCTCGGCCTCCCAAAGTGCTGGGATTACAAGCGTGAGCCACCACGCCCAACCTTTTTTTTTTTTTTTTTTTTGAGACAAGGTCTTGCTCTGTCACCCAGGCTGGAGAGCAGTGGCATGATCACAGCTTACTGCAGCCTCAACCCTCCAGCCTGAGTAGCTGGGAATGCAAGCCACACACCATGTCCAGCTAATTTTTTTTTTTCAGAGGGGGGTCTCACTGCATTGCCCAGGCTGGTCTTGAACTCCTAAGTTTAAGCTATCCTCCCACCTCAGCCAGCCAAAGTGCTGCAGTTACAGGTGTGACCCACCTCGCCTAGCTTTGCTTGGTGTTCTCTGAGTTTCTTGTATCTGTGGTCTTGCGTCTGTCATTAGTTTTGGAAAACTCTAAGCCATTATTTCTTCAAATATTTCTTCTAACCATTATCTTTCTCTTCTCCTTCTAGGATTCTAGTTGTGCATATTTTACACAGATACTGTCCCACAGCTTTTGTATATTACGTTCTGGGTTGATTTTGTTTTCCCTTCATTTTTTTCTGTTGTGTTTCAGTTAAGGTAATTTTTGTTAACTTCAAGTTTTACTGATTTTCTTTTCAGCAGTTTAGAGCCTACTGACTAGCCAACTGAAGGCATTCATCATCTCTGTTATGGCATTTTTCATGTCTTACATTTCTATTAATATTTAATTATAGGTTCCATTGCTTTGCTATAATCACCCATACGATCTTGCATAATATCCACCATTTTTCTTAACATATTAACCATAATTTTTTTTATTTTTTATTTTTTTGAGAGAGTCTCGCTCTGTCGCCCAGGCTGGAGTGCAGTGGTACAATCTCAGCTCACTGCAACCTCCACCTCCCAGGTTCAAGCGATTCTCCTGCCTCAGCCTCCTGAGTAGCTGGGACTACAGGCGTGCACCACCACGCCTGGCTGATTTTTGTACTTTTAGTAGAGACGGGGTTTTGCCATGTTGACCAGGCTGGTCTTGAACTCCTGACCTCAGGCAATCCTCCCACCTTGGCCTCCCAAAACAATTATTATTTAAAATTCTCTCTTACTTCCAAAATCTCTGTTATCTGAGTCTGGTTCTGATGATTGTTTCATGTCTTCAGAATGTTTTCTTCTTGGCTTTTCATATGACTCTATATATTTTGTTAATAGCGACACATCTCACATAGGACAAGATACTTTGGTGAATAGTTTTTACACCTGAAAGTAAGGAGGCCTTTCCTGCTGCTAAGACCTTTGTTGGCAGAGGTTGAATTAATGTATTATGGCTGGTGGAAAAGTAATTGTGGTTTTCGCATTTTTTTAATGCCAAGAACCAAAATTACTTTTATGCCAATCTAATAGTAGTTAGGAGTTGTGCTTGGTTCAAGATTGGATTTGCTATGATTATCCTTAGTCGGCTCGAGTTCCTGTGATGATACATTGTATTTCTGATTGGTGTTGGATACCAGAGCACTGTGTTTCAGACCGAGTTTCCAGGCTCAGAAGCTTTGTGCTGGGTCTCCAAGAGGGTCTCTCTCTGTGCTTCCGTTGCTCTGCTGTCCTCCTCCTGGAAATACTCTGCTGTTTCTTGAAGTGTAATGGGGGCTGGGGAGGGGCTGGCGTTCTTGGATTAGGTTGCAGTTTTAGGCACTGTGTCCCTAGGTTTGGGAGGGTCTCGGTTTACTTGCCCCCTCCCAGCTAATTGGGGGCCCAGTGATATTTCTGCCCCCTCCTCCGGGATGGGGCTTTTCTTCCATAGTCCCTTCCCTCTGCCACAGTGACTTTTCACCGATGTCCAGATGGCAACAGTATTTGTGCCCCTTTTCCCTCATAGGATGCTTTTGTTCCGTGAGATGAGAGAAAGGGTATGGTAAGTTCCTTTACCCACGCCCAGGGCCTCTGTATACTCCCCTGGGTGTGCGTCACAGCTGACACTTCTAAGGGCTCTTTACAGTATTTTCTCTGAGCCCCTGTAGAGGTTGTAAAGAAAAAGCCTGCAAGATAGGGCGACTCCCCTAGTTTCTGCAGGCCCCCGGGTCTTAACACTCCTGCAGCCCATATTCTGCCTTCACCAATCATCACTTTTAGCTAGCTTATTCTTTCCAGTGTCTGTTTACAACGACCCTACGAAACTAGTGCTAATGTCTTCTCTCCCCTTTCAGGCAACTGCCCCTCTCCATTTGGGGCCATTTGGTTACTCTGCAACCTCAGCTTTCCAATGGATTAGAAAAAATGTCCTAATTTATAGTTCATCTGGCTCGTTTGCATTGTAAGAGTAGAAGAAATGCTCCTTCTACCCCTACATCCCAGAGTGGAAGCTGGAAGTGCTGTGATTTAAAAAAATATATATGTAAAATACACATTTTATTGAATGTAAAACATGAATGTAATTAATCCTAAAACCAGAATTCAGAAAATGAGCCATTTTTAATTTTTTTATCTAATTTAATGTTTAAATTATAAAGGTGATAAGATTAGAAAAATTTGGGAAATAGAAAACCCCAAGAGCTATTTTCTTTTTTGCATATTCATTTGAATTTTTATGTGGTAATATTTTTAGATTTCTCCTCATTCTACCTCTCATTCTCACATCTACCAATACGTGCCTTCATAGTCTAGATTTATAGAAGTTTTAGAACTCTGCTTAGGGATGCTTAAGAGCAAATGATAAGATTAGCCACAGTGTAGTTTGGGGCATCAATAGTACGGGCTGCTCTCTTTCTAAAATCCTTTTCTCTGGCTGGCATGTCGACCGGGAGTCTCCTTTCCATTCCTGCTCTGTAGACCCTGCTGGCCAGAGTCCTTGCCCGAGACCTTCAGGTCAGTCAGTGTCTCCTGGTGTGCATTTGGGAAAGGCTGCTCCATAGGCTCACCTCCCACTGGGTTTCATTTGACCTAGTGAGCCCGTAGCAACTCGATTTGGCTTAATTGGCCACCCCTAATCCTGTAGCTATCATACTACTCAGTGTAATGACTAGCAGGGACAACTTTTTCATCATCTTTAGTTAAACTCCAGTTACTCATTTGGAAAATGGCTTCTCCAAATGTGTATCATTCTTGACAGTTTTTCACATTTGTTTCCCTGGTCCTAAAGCAAGATTATAAAAATCAAATAGAACCTGTGTGTGAGGGCCCTTGTTTGCACAATGAGGAAAGGACACACTTCATCTGGAGGTGGCGTGACTGGGGGAGCATCCTACAGCTCAGCATAAGAGGCAGGCTCAACCAACTGCCCAGGGAAGAGCACTTCTCACTAAACATATTCAACAGTTGGGGCTGTCAGAAAAGAATGTGACTTGTTTGAAATGTAAATAAGGGATCTTCCATAAGGTTATTCCTAGGCCAAGCAAAAGGAGGTTCCCTAAAGCACAATAGAAAAAGTGTTCTTTACTAATTGCTGTTAAGATGACAGATGGGGCCGAGCGTGGTGGCTCACACCTGTAAATCCCAGCACTTGGGGAGGCCGAGGCAGGCAGATCACTTGAGGTCAGGTGTTCAAGACCAGTCTGGCCAACATGGCAAAACCCCATCTCTACTAAAAATACCAAAGCCAGGCATGGTGGCCCATGCCTGTAATCCCAGCATCCTGGGAGGCTGAGGCACGAGAATTGCTTGAACCTGGGAGGCAGAGGTTGCAGTGAGCCGAGATTGCACCACTGCACTCCAGCCAGGGTGACAGAGCAGGACTCTTGTCTCAAAAAAGAAAAAAAAAAAAAGACAGGTAGAAACTTGCAATCAAAAAGAAAATGATGCACTTAGGGAGGCCAAGGTGGGAGGGTGGATCACCTGATGTCAGGAGTTTGAGACCAGCCTGGCCAACATGGTGAAACCCTGTCTCTACTAATAATAAAAAAATGAGCTGGGTGTGGTGGCGGGCACCTGTAATCCCAGCTACTTGGGAGACTGAGGCAGGAAAATCGCTTGAACCTGGGAGGCAGAGGTTGTGGTGAGCCAAGATCATGTCACTGCACTCCGGCCTGGGTGAGAGAATGAAACTCCATCTCAAAAGAAGGAAAGGAAATGAAATGATGTACACTGACAGCAACAGGGGGCGGGTGTGGGGGGAATGCTCAGTTACGCAGCTTGTCAGTACAGACCGTTGTTTCTGATAATTTGGTAACTTGGGTAAATTTCTATGATGTTCAAATGATTTTACTGTACCTAGTGGTTCCCTTCTGTCTTGCTGTGTGCTGCTCCTTCAGAAAGAGCTGTTCCTTTTGATCTAAGTAATACCGTATTTTAGGGAATTTTTTCAAGTGTAACACTTACTAATCAAAATGTTCCTTTTTTTGTCATTCCCTGCTTTAGTAAACCCCTTCAAATATGTCCTTCTTTCAAAACTTCACCTTTTTTTCTCAATTGTTCATTTGGTTCTATATAAAGTCATGCCAAGGACTGAATGAATTTAGGGAATTAGGAGTTGAAGATCTTTGAAACTATGTAAAATTAATTGTAAAGGCCTTCCTTACTGGTAGGCAGGAGAACAGTGCAGTGTATTGACAAGGTTGACTCGTTTGTAAGGTCAGTTCCCTCCCTTCAGATGCAGGTGTCGTAAGTGACTTCCCTCCCTCACATTCTCCTTTTTGTCTCTATCTCCTTTTACTCACTTATCAATAATCCTTGGGAGGCTTTCCACCACAGCTCACCTGATGATTTCCTTACTTTCTTCTAGCTTGAAACTCAGAGAGGCTACGCAAAAGGGGAAAGCTTGGTTAGATGCAGAGTTCTAAGAATGAAGTAGTTGGGAGATTTGATGACCCACCGCTTAGTCCTTGGCAGGTCCGGTTCCTCTTTTCTTTTAGGATTCTAACACCGCTCCCTCTCCTCGCAGTTCAGCTGATGAAGAGAACATGTATAAGGCTAAATACCTCTCTTCTAGGGTAAAATAATGTTACAGCAGCATTTAGCAAATCTTCTTTTTAAATGTTCCAAGCTTCCAAGCTTAAGAAAACGTCCATCTCAGGATTTTATTTTCCAGTTCTGAAGAAATCTGCACAAATTTAAACCCTAAATAACTTACCTTTCCTTTAAATAAAAAGACAAATGACTAGTGGTTTTTAAATTGCCGGGTTTTATTAAGATAATTGGCAAAATTTCAACATACTCCTTACCTGAATGAACAGTTTTAATAAAATATGAAGGATCACTCATGACTACAACTGAACTCAACAGTGAGATGTAGAGATTTGTAAATTGATTATTTGGTAAGAAATAATTCACTTCATTCGCTTCACTCCATAGAGAATTCTTTGCAGAGAAATGTTATGAACAAGAGAACAAAGCCTGTCTCTCACCAAAGAGCACCTAGAGTAAGAGTTTACAATGATGTATCTGGATTATCTAATTCATCAAAGTTTATTTCCTTTTCAAAAACAACTGCTGTGTCAGTCTGGAGTTCCCTGTCCTATTTCATGTTTTCTAATTAGTACAATAAATAGTCTTCAAAATAGAAGATAAAATGCTGCTATAGGAAGTAACAGTTATTTTTCAACACCATACCATTTGTCTGGAAAATCATTGTGTTATAATACTGGCAGTATCTTACTTTGTTTTGCAAGAGATTTTTAAGCTATTTGCAGATCAGAATAGAAGAGTGGGCATTTGTCCTTTAACATCACGTGATTTTCAAAGGTGAAAAAAATTTCTTTTGCTAACTTACGATTCAAAGAAAAATGGTCTCAAATTAAAGTGTGGACAGAACAGTAGTATTCCCTTTTATAGCCTTGCTTAGGTAAGAATGTTCACTGAGTGAATAAATTAGGTTTAAAAATTAAAACAATAATTTAGATCATTTTCCCACAAAGCCTTAGCAAGGATTTGATGGGGAAGGAAGTACTTGAACCACAGCAGTTTTATCTGTAAACACTGAACTTGGCCATGCATTATCTTCATCTGCCCACTGGATGTTGCAGTTCTCACTGGCACAGTGTTCCAGTAGTGGAGTGTGGTTGTCATGAAAATGCAGTATTGACACTATCCCACTATAAATGTGGTCAAAGTTAGACTCAGTGTTGACATTGACATGGTTGCCATTGTCCTTGGAAAAGGTGTTACTTTCAAGGAGCCTCCTAAATGCAACAGTAACTTTAATCCTAATAATTCAAGGACAATGGATGGCACTTCTAGGTGAAGAAAAGGTATATACATGTGTTTCTACCCATCCTCCTTAGTACAGACCTAAATGGGATTAATAGCCCCAGTGTGTGTTGCTGTAATGTTGCCTAACCTCATATCCCTCAAAAGTACACATCTAGAAAGTAAACGAAGGAAACCTTTAAATTAGGGACTGACTCCCTTTGAAACTCACAGTGAATGTACAAGGAGTTTGTAATGACTTCAGTTGGTGACCTGAAGTCTGTTTCCCTAACCAATACTACACTCTTGTTTGGATTTATTTTACTATTTCCTATTCTAACAAAACTTGTTTAGCAGGCAAACAGATTGATGCAGACCATGTTAAATTGAAAAAGGGATACTGCCACTCTTTAAGGATTGAGTGTAGAACTTTCACCACCACTAAATTACACAATGAATAAAAATACAAAACACATAATTCACAGACTATACCTCAGCATTAACAGTTTATAGATATTATATAGATACTTTTATATCTGTCTAATATTTTTACAATCACCAGATACACCATCATTAAATACAAGTTACAGAAATATGTAGATACCATTAGTTAGAGGGTTACTTATTGCTTACGTCAGCAAGCAGCAAATAAGGGCACAAGATTTGAACTGAAGGGAACTACTTCCTATCACCAGTGGCGTTAAGAGAGAACACTGCATTTCACAAAGCACTGCTTTTTATCTAGTTTATAGAACCAAGAGCAGCATATATCAGACCAATAACCACTATTTTAGTATGTATTATAGAATTTTAAAGGATTTACCTTACAAATGGTACCTAACTACTCTATAAATACGCATGTTGTGAACAAATGAATAGTTGCTATTTTTCACAATTTATAACGACCACACTAGAACTACTTTGCTTTATTTTGTAGAGAGCTAATGGCATGAGAAATGAGTTAACACTGCTGTGTAGTCGGACCTACAAAATCCGGACCCTTAAAGATGGGTCTGTGTTTGTCCCAGTTTTATCCAGCCGTTTTTTTCCCCACTGAGAAAGCCTAGCACGTGTAACTTTTTCCCTTTACCTTCTTTATTCTGATCAAAAACATTACCAATAGACAACAGAAATTTTAAAAAGCTTTTTTTTTTACTTCACTAAGCACTTTGGACTATAATGTGTACCAATAGTCTGCTGCCTCTGTTTTCTTGTTTTCTTAGATAATTTGATTTGAAACTGACACTGCACCTGATGGGTTAACAAGATCTAGGCTTCAGAAAGTGACAGATACGAGTGAGGACCATGTATGAGGCAAAGCCTCGGAATGATGAAAAGGTTCCAGCGCTATCGTTGGGGCCATGCTGACTCCTTTTCAACCATTTGTCACAGATGTGAGAAGAAGAAATGACTTCAAAATCAAGAGAAAACAAATACCGAAAGTCTCTACTTACATCCAAATTTTTAAAAATAAAATCTGTAGATTAACAATCTGATCATTGCTAAAGTGAAGCTGTTTTTGTCTATTTGATATAGCTATACAGGTACCCAAAATATGCCAGTCATCTGTGTCTTTAAAATTAAGAGATTTTAGTCCTCTGTTATGGGCCTGGGGAACGTGTACTATCCTATAAACACATGATTAGGCGGGGGACACTTCTTAGCGAGAGCACTCACCCTTGTGAGTGAGCACTCCAGAGGGGCCACCCATAGGCATTGGCCGGGCTGGTCTGCGGTTGACTAGGACTAGGGGAGGGTAACACCAAGACATTCGTGACTCTTAGAGAATCAGAGGCTGCTTCACTGAATGAATGAATCTGATAGTTTGTTGTCTTTAGTTGACAACATGCTTCTAGCTTGAAACTGCAGAAATAGCAAAAAGCAGACCGTTTCAAAATATCAAATATAACTAAATATTGAAATGAAAAGCACATGTCCTGTCTCTGCAGTCTGAAGCTACATGTAAGCAGGACACTGATGTGTCTTCCAATTACAACTAAACAGACCTGGCTGTCAGTAATCTGCATTCTCAGTGGCCTCTGGGCTCACTTTAGGCAATACTTTCAGCCTCCTTCATTCCAATTACTTCACTCCCTTGGGGGAAATAATTTTAGAGAAGATAAAAGAAGCATTTTTCATTCTCTAAAATCACTTTGTATTTTATAGTAGTACATGCCTTTGCTGTCTGAACTAAAAAAAGACAAAATATAGAAATGCTTTTGATTTTCTTTGTAAATGGCATCTTGACTCTATAGTGTATTTGTACCTGACATCATCTCCGTTAAAGCAGTTTTATTCCTGAGATGAGGGTACAGTGGAAAACACATTAGCATCATAGATTAAAACCAGTTGACAGTGGTCTCCTAAAATGCTAAATAATAAAAATTCCACCAAAAGCACCATAACAGGTTATGAAACTCCCAAATAACTACAGCCCTAGGAAACATTTTTTAATTTAAAAAAAGTTCACAATCTTTCATGTTACAGGAAAAAAATCCGTAACTCTTTCTGACTATAAACCGCCTCACAAGTCTGAGAATATGACACTTTTAAACTGATTTACCACTTTCATTGTTATCAGTTAAAATCCATATGGCTTTTAGTCTTTTACCTACCCAAAAAGGTGAGGGGGCAGGGGGTTCCTTCATAGTGCCCAGGATTTTGAGGGACATTTCCCAACCAAATTTAATTCAGCATTAAATTTTCCACAGATAAATTAGGCACATCAGACCAGATTTCAACCGCATTGAGATTTCAACACTGTATATCCCGACTGAAATAACTAACTTGAAAGCTTCCACTAGTGACTGAAGGGATGGTGGGAAGGGGGTTGTGTATCTAGTGACATGAAGGATGGTGGGAAGGGGGTTGTGTATTGGTGTCGAGACACATCACAGGGACCAGCTGTGTAATTTTGTGAGTGAAACTGCCAATACTTTTTTTTAGATTGAAAACACTGTACTTTGAGTTTCCTAGAGATCTATTTACATTTAAGAATTGAGCCATCCATGGATTCATAATGAAGCACATATGTTTTAGAAATGTCTACCTTGTTTCTACTCTGATAGTGGTACTTTTATTGGGGGAGAGCTAGCTAACCTACTTGAAAGAAAAATTATTCTATTTTATAGCTCCAAGGAAGATCTGGGCATGGAATATCATGAGTCTTTCTGAGCTTCCTCATGTTTTCACTGTACCCTTTCCAACTATTTTGCCTCCATGGCAGAGAACTTCTTATCCTATTTCTCTTCCCACTTCCAGTAAGTGAGGACAGGCTAGTGCCTATTTTGTGGGAAGGCTCTTGAGCAGAGAGAAATGAATAAAACTTTGGATTAAACCTGAATCTGTGCCACTTCTTTGAGTAGTGGTGGCGTAAATGAGACAATCTAGAAACTCTGTTTCCCAGGGATTTGAACTGTTCATTTTCCAACCCTGAACAGACAGGAGACAAGCTCTCCGTTCTGTATATCTGCTCTCCTGTTGAACCCAAATTGAAAGCAGTGGGAAACTCTCTAGCACCACTCCATTCAGGCAATGATGACTGAACTGATTTTTTCTCCATCATTAACTCATTAAGATTTGCTTTCTTTGGTGCACCAGGACCAAACATCTCAACTGGTAGCAAAAACTGGGCACTGTGAGGTTTGCTTGCTTCTATTTGTGTGAGATCTAGGTAGCCTGGGTCTTCCAGCACGTTGATTTGGGACCCTGGGCTCAGGCTAGTTCTATCAGTGAATGAATCCACACGCCCATCATAGCCTAGGTCGGCTGGTGCTGAGCACTGGTGCTGAGGCCAAGGGCGTTTGCACTCTCCGTGATTCTCCTTATCATCCCCACCATCTTCTTGCCCTCCTTGAAAAGAGTTCTCTGTCCAATCTGATTCCTCACTAACATTTACAGCTTTGTTCATGTCCCTCAGGAATACCACAATAACCGTGATGTTATCACTTGACCCAGCATCACGAGCTGATGCCACTAATTTGTGGGCAACCATGCTGCTGTCTCCGTTATTCTCTTTCAGGTGGTCGGACACAACTTTCACTGCCTCATCAGGGTTCACGGTGTCATAGAAGCCATCACAGGCCAGAATGAGGTAGTCTTCGGTCCCATCCAGAACAGTGGAGGCAGAATCTGCATCCCCACAGATATATGGCTTATGTTCAGCATCTCCTGCGGGAAGCAGAGTGTAGGGGCATCATTAGCCTTTGTTTTACCTTGCATGCTAAGAATGTTTATGACCAATGCCATGACTCTGATCACAACTTACTGGATTGTGAACTGAATTGACTGGAAAGAATTTATAAAATAGTTTTTGACAAAATACTTAAATTCTCTGGTAATCAGATCTGCTTACTCCTTACTCCCAGTTAAATAATTGCTAGTTACTGGGCATAAGTCCTTACCCAGCTTAGACTCTGAATCTGCGCCTCTGGCTATGATTTAGGCCTAGCTGAGTGTAACAACAATGTCAGATCTAAGTTGGTTGCTGTACTGAAAAATTCAGTACACTGTGTAGGAAGACATGGTTGATTCAGTAGATCTGTTCTTTTGCAGGTGGTTTTGATTTAATTGAAATTTGAAAACAAGTCCACATTGAAAGAAACAAACCAAAGCTCTGATCATTCTCTTCATTAAATAATTTTTGTTCTATTCTTGTTTAGAAATCAATAAATAGCTTCATGCTGCGAGCAAGAAGGAAGGTTTGAGTTACACGAGATTTTATAAATCAAGTCTAACTCCCTTAAGCCAGGAAGAGTTATGTGGCTGACCCAAGGCCTCACACATGGGAGCTGAATGCAGTTTTCTTGATTCCCAACCCACTTGGCTTTCTATTTTTTAATGGTGCTTTACCTGTAACTTCTAGAGAACAGACAAAATGTATGGCCATTTTTCTCTTATATTTAGAGACTGCCATATTCTTCATATGGCTCTGATCATCGATCACCCCACTTCTGTCTTTGTTGTTATTGTGCATTTCCCCACTTATTAACAACTGTGAGAACCCAAGGTCTTTCTGGGCCTTTCTCTCTTCCTTTTCTTGCTTAGCTCATCCTCTCACAGAATGACATCTGAGCTGGTCCTGAAGGGTAAGTTAGTTATCACCAGGCAGAGAAGTTGCCTCAATTGAGGGAACAGGATAAGCAAAGGCAGAGGCAACTGTTAGGGAGTAATGTGCAGTTGGAGAGCAGGGTGCTTGGGGTAGGAGTGAGACTGCAGACCTCGGGCCCACACTAAACTAGGTTTCTATCACTAGACTACTGAGATAATTGATCATTTAGGACTTTCAGATCCAGAGCACTTCCAAATCCATTCATTGTTTACATTGATTACATTCCTTTAGGTACCTTGTGAGAGCGCAGCAAAAGGGTCCTTAGCCTATGAGGTAACCGAGTAGCTTATGACTACAACAAGGGACTCTCATTCACTTTTTTTAAAATTTTTTTGTTGCCCAGGCTGGAGTGCAGTGGCGTGATCAGGGCTCATTGCAGCCTCGATCTCCCAGGCTCGGGTGATTCACCTACCTCAACCTCCCAAGTAGCTGGGACTACAGGCACACACCACCACGCCCAGCTAATTTTTCTATTTTTTTTTTTTTTTGTAGAGATAGGATCACACTATGTTGCCCAGGCTGGTCTTGAACTCCTGGCCTCAAACAATCCATCCGCCCACCTTGGCCTCCCAAAGTGCTGGGATTACAGGCATGAACCACCACACCCGGCTCTCATTCACTTTTCTTTTCTTTTCTTTTTTTTTTTTTTTTTTTGAGACAAGAGTCTTGCTCTGTTGCCCAGGCTGGAGTGCAGTGGCACAATCTCGGCTCACTGCAGCCTCTGCCTCCCAGGTTCCAGCAATTCTCCTGCCTCAGCCTCCCGAGTAGCTGGGATTACAGGCATATGCCACCACACCTGGCTAATTTTTGTATTTTTAGTAGAGACGGGGTTTCACCATATTGGCCAGACTGGTCTCGAACTCCTGACCTCCGATAATCTGCCTGCGTCGGCCTCCCAAAGTGCTGGGATAACAGGCATGAGCCACCGCATCTGGCCTCTCATTTCACTTCTTTACAAAAAAATAAAAACGAACCACATACAGGGTACTGAGCAATAATTCCTAGAGTAGGGTATCCTAAATCATCATTACATAGTATTATAAAAACAAGAAATAAACTCCAGATATTTACAAAGGGCTTTACTGTATAGCAGTGGCATACTGCTTAGTGGTTAAGGACACCAGCACTAGTGTCAGACTGCCTGGGTCCAAATCCTAGCTCTTCTACTTGTCACCTACACAACTCTCATCAATTACTATCCTTTCCATTGCACTAAAACCGAACTTTTTGACTCAGGGAAGATTCAAATGAAGATAAACTCACTTGAGTAATCTGACTATATATTCATTATTTCTAGTATCTGTTATAGGTTCTTTTTGACACAAGAAAGTTGGCCAGGCGCAGTGGCTCATGCCTGTAATCCCAGCACTTTGGGAGGCCAAGGTGGGAGGATACTTGAGGTCGGGAGTACGAAGCCAGCCTGGCCATCATGGTGAAACCTTGTCTCTACTAACAATACAAAAATTAGCCAGGCCTGGTGGCGTGCATGTGAAGTCCCAGCTACTCAAGAGGCTGAGGGAGGAGAATTGTTTGAACCCAGGAGGCAGAGGTTGCAGTGAGCCCAGATTGCACCACTGCACTCCAGCCTGGATGACAGAGGGAGACTGTCTCAAATAAAAAGTTTCTTTCCAACATTTTACATCTCTGTTTAATCCTCAAATAGTCTAGAAAGCTCATTAGGAACCCTATGGATAACTCTGCTAGAACCAATGTGGGCACATGCCCTATCCAGCAGGTTGCATGATTAGATACACGGAGCAACAAATAATTAATGTAATTACCTGGGTTAGTGTATCTATTAGGTAAGAAATTAGTCTTCGACATTATAAATGTTCATTTCACTCCTTCCATTCACAAACACACCCTCTCATCTTACTCATATCTAGGCTCTTCTCCATTCATTCGTTCATTATTTCTTTCTTTTTTTTTTTTTTTTTGAGACAGAGTCTCGCTCTGTCACCCAGGCTGGAGTGCAGTGGTGTGATCTCAGCTCATTGCAACCTCCACCTCCTGGATTCAAGCAATTCTCCTGCCTCAGCCTCTCAAGTAGCTGGGATTACAGGCACGCACCACAATGCCCAGCTAATTTTTGTGTTTTTAGTAGAGACAGGGTTTCATCATGTTGGCCAGGCTGATCTTGAACTCCTGACCTTGTGATCTACCCACCTGGGCGTCTCAAAGTGCTGGGATTATAGGCATGAGCCACTGCACCCAGCCCTCATTCATTATTTCTTACAGGAGTCAAAACCATCTTTTCCAAGCATGCTTTTGATTTAATCAGCTTCGCTTATATGCTAAGGTGCCTACATAGCCTGTTAGAACTCATTAAAACTCAATTTATTTAAGCAGAAAATGCAAAAATTTAAAAGATATTTCAAAATAAATAAATAAATAAATAAAATCCAATATAGGATTCAGTGTCCTTCACCAATTTACTAAAGTTCCCATCCCCTACTCTACCTGACTATATGATTATCATCATTATTATTTTCTGAATTCCACCTCTAAAAATAAATGTGATCTGAGTCACACTGTTCCCAAAAATCTTGTTTTAGTGCTTCGATTAAAAGACTACTGCAACTGTTAGTTTGGAACAGAACATACGAAGATTTGTACAGAGAAAATGCTGCCAAAGTTCTGGCTTTTCACCTGCTCTACTGTTGGGTGTCAAATTCATGACATTTCGCCCCCAAATTTGGTAGGAGGGCATGAATATCCATTTCATGGTAGAAATGGCAACATCCTTTTGTCTTCAACCTCTTCTCTCCATATGTTAGGAAACATATCATGCCTCTGTCAACTTTGGATCACAAGTCTGAAGGGCTCATGGGGAGAAACTGTTGAAAACCTTTTCATTTTTATAAGTATCATTTTTTTTCCTGAGTAGAGCTGAACTCTGCCCAGGAGTCCTTTTTCTTGTCCTTTTGCAGCCCCCTATTTTATTCCATGTGGTTTCCAGTTCTTTGTCAAATTCTTCAACTCCCTCATCCACTTAAGCTACTGGATTTTGGTAAATGGCCTAATTTCCTACTTCAAAGACAAGTTGATCAGGCTTGAATTTTCTCAATTCCCCTCCCACCCTTGCCATACACGCACTGTTTGTTTAATCTGTAGAGATTCTCCCATATCAGCTACCATTTTCTCAGGGTAAGCAGTGTTCTTTTCCCATCCTAACAGTGAGCCTGTGCTGCTGGTCCTGTCTCCCTAGGACTCTGGCTTCTCTACTCTCTCGTCTTCAATTTCTCCTCTACTTGCTCTCTTCCTTTTCCTACAAACATGCTCAAATCTAAAATCTCCTCATCCTAAAAATAGAAACAATAAAAAGGAACCCTTTCCTGAATCAGCTTTTGCCTTAAGCCACCACACTATTTCCTTTCTCTCCTTCACCATCAAACTGCCCAAGAAACTAAATCTACACTTGCTCCTTTATGTTACTGCCTATTCCCGGTGCCAGATTGTTTGTTGATTAGTAGGTTTTCCCACCTAGCAATCCATCTCATCAGTTGATACCCTCCTCCATATTCCTTTTTAGCTCTCCTCATCTCTGTAACAAACTGTATGAACGTCTCCCAGCCAGGCTGTTTCTACTCTAGCCCAGCTTCCATACAAATATCTTTATAAATACAAATCTGACCCTGTGGCCCCTCTGCGTATTCACCTGGTAAAGTCCAGACTACTTAGCCTCGCACATAAGGCCCTTTGCAATCTGGCACCAACACTGCTAATCTCTTACCACTCCCATCTCTGCTCTAACCTCCTGTACTTGTTGCTTTTCCTAAAACATGCCATGCCTTTTCAAACCCCTGTGTATTTATATTCCCCTCTACCTGTGTAGGGATTTCCTTCCCAGCACATTATCCTCCACATTCAATTCAAAAGTCACTCTATGTATGAAGTCTCCCTTATCCACTCTTAGATTGTTTATTTTTTATTATTAAAATAGAGATGAGTATCACTATGTTGCCCAGGTTGGTCTCAAAATCCTGGGCTCAAGCATTCCTCCCACCTTGGCCTTCCACAGTGCTGGCTGCCACACCCAGCCTTCTCTCTGAGATTGTCACTTATTAAGGGACATTCTTCCCTGCTTTGGGTTTCCCTTTTAGAAGAAGAGGCTGGTATTCTCTATTAAGTTAGTTCTGTAACAAGCATTAAAGATGATCCTCAATCCTCTGACAAAGGTCAGATCAGGAGAAATAGGTGTTTGGTTTGAGTTGTCAACCTAATTCACTGGCCACTCAAGCACTCATGTAATGATCATTAATGTAAATTGGTTCCACAGATAGTATAGTCCTCTGGTTCAGTGATTTTCAGTCAAGGATAGCATTTGATGGGTGGTGGGTCCTGCTAAACCTACAATGTGCATGATAAAGACTTTTCCCCACCAATAATAATAATAATAATAATTCCATATAAGGGTATATTTTAGAAATGAGATATTTCCCCTTTTTGGCCTTATTCTAGAGTTCCTAATAACTCCCTCCAGTCTAAGGTCAAGCCACC
Organism: Nomascus leucogenys; assembly: GCF_006542625.1. Lineage (NCBI taxonomy): Eukaryota > Metazoa > Chordata > Mammalia > Primates > Hylobatidae > Nomascus > Nomascus leucogenys. The sequence goes on along the minus strand of NC_044394.1, from coordinate 8,473,187 downwards.
TCTCAATTTTTCAGGAGGTATTTGTAGACTCTTTCAGCTCTCTATTTCTCTTTCAGCTTTCTACTCACATTTGGGCCACTTCACAGCTTGCCAGCACCTTCCCAAAGAGTGGGAGGAACTCAGATCAGTGGTGAAAGCTAAATCCTTTCAGATTTTCTTCATGTTCTGGAATTTTTTGGTAATTGTTAACTAAATTTTGAGACTAGATGTGAATTCCAACCATGTCTGATTACTTCATTTCTTTAGGGAAGCAGAGATTAAAAACTGCAGTATACATGTAATGTACATATCACCCATATAGATATACATATTGATTTATTCTTTTTTTAAAAAAACAAGAAGTGAAGCTAAGCCATGAAGCCTAAAATAATAAACCCAGGACCCAAAGTGAGACAAAGACAGAAATAGCTTAATTCTTTGAACTTACACCCTTGCATTTTGTCCAGCCAACTTAGCTGTTTAATCTCTATGTTTTAGACTGAGTTTCATTGACTTTGACTTTCCCCTTCTTTTGAAAAATTTAAGTCCCAGGGATATAGGGTTCTTTGAAACCCCTGGGTTATCTGACAAGTGACTGTATTCCACATACAGAAAGTAGTTTTAATATAAAAAGCACAATGTTTTTCCTATCAACTTATTCTGTTATTTATGTCATTTTAAAATTCATTGAAATAATTTAGAGGCATAAACAAAATAAATGTGGATAAAATATGGAGAAAGGCTTCCATTCTCTGGAAAATACTGATTTGACCCAAAATGCAATGAAATAAGAAACACTATGATTTTTTGGTTTTGTTTTAAGATAGGATCTCACTCCCTTGGCCCAGGCTGGAGTGCAGTGGCACAATCTTGGCTCACTACAGCCTCAAACTCCTGGACTCAAGCAATCCTTCCGCCTCAGCCTCCTGTGTACTAGGACTACAGGCACAAGCCACTATGCCCAGATTTTTTTTTTTTTTTTTTTTGAGACGGAGTCTCGCTCTGTCGCCCAGCCTGGAGTGCAGTGGCGCGATCTCAACTCACTGCAACCTCCGCCTCCCAGATTCAAGCGATTCTCCTGCCTCAGCCTCCCGAGTAGCTGGGACTACAGGCGTGTGCCACAACACCCAGCTAATTTTTTATATTTTTAGTAGAGACAGGGATTCACTGTGTTAGCCAGGATGGTCTCCAGCTCCTGACCTCATGATCTGCCTGCCTCGGCCTCCCAAAGTGCTGGGATTACAGGCATGACCCACTGCGCCCAGCCTTTGTTTTTTTTGTTTTTTGCTTTTTTAAGAGATGAAGTCTTACGTTGCCCAGGCTGGTCTTTAACTCCTGGGCTCAAGCCCGCTTCAGCCTCCCAAAGTGCTGGGATTACAGGTGTGAGCCACTGTGCCTGCCCCAACCACTGTGGGTTTGAAGCAGATTTGTGTACTAATGATTAAAGGCTTCCATAAAATTTAAAATGTATAGAAACTAGAAAATTCTGCATTTCTTGATATGGTTCTCTTTTATTTTTTTTTTGAGACGGAGTCTCACACTGTCACCCAGGCTGGCGTGCAATGGCACGATCTCCACTAGCTGCAACCTCTGCTTCCCAGGTTCAAGCAATTTTCCTGCCTCAGCCTCCCAAGTAGCTGGGATTACAGGTGCCCGCCACCATGTCCGGCTAATTTTTTGTATTTTTAATAGAGATGGGGTTTCACTATGTTGGCCAGGCTGGTCTTAAACTCCTGACCTCGTGATACGCCTGCCTCAGCCTCCCAAAGTGCTGGGATTACAGGCGTGAGCCACTGAGCCTGGCAGTTCTCTTTCAATAATGGAATTTAAGTATATAAATATACAGGTTTAACTAAATCAAACAATTAAAAGATACATTATCCAATTATTATTTTAAATAATAATAAGCATTCTAGTAATATAAATTATCATCTTAGGTTCCCTGTATCAGAGTTAATACAGGACAATGAGCTAGAAGAGGACAGTTTGGAGAAACAAAAATTTGTTTTTCCTACCAATAGCTCTGGAGACCGACAGACTTCCATTCACCCTCCAGGCACCAAACCAGACTACGCAACCTCCAAGGGCCTCAATTCTCTGCTTTTCATCCTAAACAGCAACGCAATAAAAAGAAGCAAATAACTGGATTCAGGATTTATTCATTTACTTTAACAGTAAACAACAGATATAATACTCATCAGCTCATGAAAAGGTACTCTTTGTTTCTCCATTGGAGGGTGGGCACAGTTGCTGATGTGATAGCAATAATTGTAATAATTAAGTGAATCCTGGCCAGGCGCAGTGGCTCACGCCTGTAATCTCAGCACTTTGGGAGGCTGAAGCAGGCAGATCACCTGAAGTCAGGAGTTCAAGACCAGCCTGGCCAACATGGTGAAACCCCATCTCTACTAAAAATACAAAAATTAGCCGGGCGTGGTGGCACATGCCTGTAATCCCAGCTACTCAGGAGGCTGAGGCAGGAGAATCGCTTGAACCCAGGAGGCGGAGGTTGCAGTGAGCCAAGATCACACCATTGCACTCCAGCCTGGGCAACAGAGCAAAACTCCGTCTCAAAAAAAAAAAAAAAAAGTAAGTGAATCTTAATCAATAACTAGAAAATTTAAACTAATAACTAGTGCATGGGCTCTATTAAAACAGACCATACTTACCTCTCTGTCTGGTTTGTGTGGCTTCATTAGTTCAACAGCTTGGCCCTTTCTCACAAGCATAACCTGGGAATCACCCACCCAGGCCACATGTAGCATGTTGCCTCTGATGAAAGTCACCACTCCTGTGGTCCCACATCTCAAGCTCTGAAAACAGTTTAAATAAAACTAGACTCAGTGAAAAGAAATAGATACTACATTCTTATTGAGAAGCAATTTATAATTAATCTAAGCTTTTCAGCTGGGAGCTATACTATTAATAATGGAATTTCACACATATATAATAATTCATTGTCTCAATGCATTTGTATATGCATGTATGTATTTATGTGTATATACACACATAAGTCCACCTGATCTGTGATATGCAGGGCGAGGATGATTATTAATTCCACTTTACAGATAAGAAAACCATGGCAGGTTATGTGACTTGCCCAAGGGCAGGTAACTATTAGTACATAAGACAGAGTTGAAATTCTTTTTCTTCCCAGTCAAGCACCAAATCCTCTATACCAATCCTCAGAGTAAAAATGTCTATATTCTGCTCTCCATTTCATTACTGACATCATATTTGTTCAGTGGGAGAGTCCTAGCTGTACAAAATGATATATAAAACATCTGATTGGTACACAACAGATGCTCTAATCTCTGGAAATTAAGCTAAGGGGCCAAGAGACAGCTTACGTTCCCTGGAGTACTAAGATGCTTATACCTTTAAAAAAATATCCTTCCTACAGTATTTTTAGGGGCCTTTGCTTTTGGAACATTGCATAAAGAACTAACAGCCTGGAATTTCACTGCAGTAGCTACCACTATACTTAAAGCTCTTGATCCTACTATACGAAAATGACATCCCCATTTGACATGAGTCACCACCAAATGAGCATGACTTTCTGTTACTAAGGACCTGGCCTAAATTAGAACCAATGCGTCAGGGGTGGTAAAAGGTCTCTTGTATCCAATGAGAAAAACAACTTCTCATTTTCCCTATATAGGGAAAGTTTGTTATAAATCCTCACCCACCAATAAAATGTCTTCCCACACAGAATGTTCAAAAACTCAGCCCCCTAGAACACATGATAAACACACTTCAGTGCATATGCCCTGGAGAGAACAGGAGGCAGGGCTGCTTCACAACAGGAATAGCTGCTTTCTTCCCAGCAGTTAGCAGCACATGGAAGCATAAGAAGGAGAAAAGGGGCTGCTGAGACAAACCTAAATTATTCAGAACTATTGGCAGAACTGAGAGACACCAGGGTCATTGACAAAACAAATGAGGTAAACATGGTCAGAAAACAACAACAACATAATTTTGAGAAGACAGAGGAAAAAGAATAGAATAGAGGATGAAGAAGACAGAGTGAATCTCTTTGTTTCACATTGATGATTACAGGTCACCTCTCAGGGGCCCGCCCTTGTCCCCAACTCAGATGATAAAAGCCCACAGCTTCAAGAGAGGCAGAGCCAAGCAGAATGCAGGTCCTCAAGAGACTGGGAGCTCTGAGGTCAAGAGCGGCTTTATTCTCCAGACCCACCTCTTTGTGTGGACTCTACTGGTTACTGTTGGATTTGCATATTAATCCAAACTTAGGGGAGGGGAGAGATGAAGAATAATTCTCTTTCTTAATACCAAATAGGTCTGAGTTATTGTTTCATTAATTCCAAGCTCCATTATTGCTTGTAGCATAACTATGCTATCGAAAAATGGATTAAATGATTACCCTGATCTCTCCAAGCCCATTTTAAAAAGAGTTAATGCTTAAGTCACAGGGCAGGAGTCTTATTTTTTGTCCGTATCTACTTCTGTAATTATTTAAAAAAATTAAAAATTATTTTCTTTTATTCGTCCCCAGTTAAAAATCCAATATAGAACACTGTAGTTAATTATGTACCAATACCCAGAACGATAATTAGATTAATTTTTTTTTACTTTTAGACCTTAATATAGAGCCCTTGCCATTTATTCAAAGTAAAAAAACTTAGGTATGATTAACCTTCACAATGTAGGACATGAGCTCTTCTTTTCTCCCTATTAAGAGAAAAATCACCTCAAGGATCATTTAAGGATTCACCCTCTCCAGGCGAATTTTCCCTCAAGAGATACACAGCAAAACACTGCCTACCCATTTAGAACCAAATGTATGGAAGTAATCCCAGTTTCTGTTTCTTTTTTAGACCATTGTTTTATTCACCATATCCAGATCTTGTCAGCAAGAGTCTGCTTAGAGAGATGGTCCTGGTGTGAACCTGACAGGCAATGGTGAATAAAAGAAAGATGAAACTCACCTGCCAAATCCAGCAATTATTACAGAAATGAATCCAGAAAATTACAGCTTGAGATTTTCTATACAATACCTCGTTGTACCCCCTGAAACTCTTCCTGAGGAGGGAATTAGAACTACAACAGAATCCAATACTATGAGTCAAGAATACAATCTGGATAATGTCTGCCCAGAAAGAGAAAATCTAAATAGCCCTTTAACCACACAGACCAAATTGAGCTCAGCTAGTGCATTTCTAGCTGGAACTTATGAGAAAGGGGCATACCTCCCTGGCTGCTTTCTGCACAAACCGCTCATCAGTGACCCGGAAGGCCCTGCACAGGGCCTCAGCAGGATCATGGGGAAACATCTCCTGGCGGACTAAGTTAACGTGGAGGTGAATGGAGGCATAAATAGCAGCATCTACTCCCCCATGGCCATCAAACACTGCAAAGTAAGCTTGTTCTTCCTGGTCCTGTCAACAGAAACACAGAACAGTTATGGGAGCTGGGTATAGCATGATTCAAATGAACCAATCTCCTGGCATCATTGTTGCCCATCCTTTCTCCTCCACTACATTTGTCATTCAGAATAATGAGACTAAATGTTTTCCTTCTCTAACATGCCTGATCGACTGCTGAAATACCTGCAATATTAGGGCATCTGTGTTTACACACCAGAACACTGGAACACGTCATGCCCAATTAGCTCAAGCTGAAGTGCCCTCTCTCTGTGAAAGTTGTTGTCTTGTCATGGAAACCACCCACGTACATTTGCTTCAAAATTGCTGTTACAAGTTGGGGGAGGGGGGATAGGGAGGGTATGAGAAGGAATTAAACAAAAGCAGCTCCAGATTGAGTGATTTTTTTCAAAATGAAAGTACTTTAATAGCAAAATTAGAACCTGAGAACAATAGAAAATAACTGGTCTTCCAACACAAGGCCAATTAAATTCAAGTTTAAAATATATAAAGATATGAAAGCATAAACATACTTCTAAACTGTAATACCTTCTTCATAAATCATTCCCAGTCACACTGCATTCTCACCACAAATAGCACAGCATCTCTAAACTAGTTTACCAAACTTGAACCACATCAGATGCTCAAATGCCCTGTGCGGCTGACTACTTTGCCTCCCTCACCCCATGATCTAAGATTTTAGTTTCACATTTCCTTGCAAAGTAAACTGCCAGAGGAGGATCTTCCAACCCTGTGCTTTGTCTTGACAAAAGAAGCCCAATCATAAGTTTCCACATCAACCATTAAGCAGTTTTGTGCTTTATCATCTGTTCAAGTGTTTAAATCTCAGATCCGTCTCAGGAGATCTGTGACGCACTGAACTCGCACTGAGTCCTGAGCTCCCTTCAGGCAACAGTATGTAATAATTTTCATTTGCAAGTCTTTTGACTTCTTTTTCTGCTCTAAGAGCCTTAGAGGAGTCCAGGCCTGTCACTGATTCTTAAGCGACTCATGTAGTTTTCTCATCTGTTAGGCAGGGATGAGTTACTGTCTCATGGGGATTTGGAAGGGCTACTAAAATAACAAGTATATCTGTACTTTGAAAAAGTTCTTTTTTTTAAATTTATTTTTGGAGTAAGCGTCTCACTTTGTCACCCAGGCTAGGGTACAGTGGCATGTTCACAGATCATTGTAACTTCGAATTCCTGGGCTCAAAGGATCATCCCGCCTCAGCCTCCCAAGTAGCTGGGATTACAGGCAACAGCCACCGCACCTGGCTGAAAAAGTTACTTTTAAAAGGGTATATTACATTCACAAAAGTACCAAATATAAATGTCCATAGAATAATAACCAAAATATTATGAAACCTTTGTCTAACACACACAACTAGTTCTTTTAGCAACTTTAATGATATGAAGGACGGATTAAACAACTCTCTAGAAATAATCCTGGCCGGGCACGGTGGCTCACACCTGTAATTCCAGCACTTTGGGAGGCCAAGGCAGGCAAATCACAAGGTCAAGAGATCAAGACCATCCTGGCCAACATGGTGAAACCCCGTCTCTACTAAAAATACAAAAATTAGCTGGGCGTGGTGAAACGCGCCTGTACTCCCAGCTACTCGGGAGGCTGAGGCAGGAGAATCTCTTGAACCCGGGAGACGGAGGTTGCAGTGAGCCGAGATCACGCCACTTCACTCCAACCTGGAGACAGAGCGAGCGAGACTCCGTCTCAAAAAAAAAAAAAGAAAAGAAATAATCCTGACAGGTAGAATTTCTATCTCTACTAAAGCAGTACTCATTTTTAAACAACTCGAAATAGCACCAGAAGAAACAAAAGGAAGCCAAGTGGATTTCTTTAAAAAATAAAAAAAGGATAGCTTCTTTTTAAAAAAACACAAAACATTCACTGATGTTTTCCCTATTATAATAATGCATGATAATTTAGACTAATAACAAAGGAAATATCACCAATAATTCCACCATACACAGATAACCATTCTCTCTCTCTCTATATATATATATACGTATATATAAATGAAATTAGGATCAGAATGTGCATTTTATAGCCTACTTTTTGTCATTTTTACTGGCATTTCCTCATCTCACTAAGATTTATTTAAAGACATTGTTTTAATGGCTTAAAATATGCATCTTATATGAGCATATCATAGTTATCATTCCCTTTCATGATTTAGATAATTTTCAATTTATTATAAACAATGTTGTAAAAACATTTATGTCAAACGAAACATATGCCTAAGACTTTTCTGCATTTCTATTTTCTTATAATAAAGAATTAAAAGTGAAATGACCAGATTAAAGAGTGTGAAAATTTATTAGGTTCTACATATGTGTTGTCATATTGCTCTTAAAATCTATTTCACAATAGCAAGGTTCTCCTTTCTGAGTTAAGTCCTTTGGACTAATTTTGAAACTAGGAGGCAAAACAGAAACCAACCAAGTCAACAAACAACAACAATGCCCTCAAATATGAGTATAATCTTCAAGTAGGTATAGTGATATAAGGATTGTTTATCACACAATCCTTCTGGGTTACACTTGCATGGCCATGGTACTAGAAACAAAGACATCAGCTGATTTATCTTTATAACATAAACACCAATTACCAACCTGCCATCATTGCTGATTAGACCTTGACAGTCAGCTAAAATGTAAATTTAGCTGCTAAATAGAGGAAATATTGTGCTTTGTATAAATTACTACATTGTAATTTTTAAGTTATGGACTGGAGTGAAGAAAAGAGGCAAGTGACAGGCAAAGGAAACAAACCTACTTCTGTTTGCATTAACATAATACATTTAATAGAAAAAGAAAAGAACGACAACAAGAAAATAGTTATTAAGCTGCGAAGGCTCATATAGATCCAATTTGTCAGATACAGAGATTCATGAAATATAATTCCAGCTACTTTCCTATCTCAGAGACCACGATTTTAAAAAGAAAATCACATGAAATAAACTGCATCAGTCTTAAATCTTCCTTTTGTGTTTGTGTTGCTTCAGCAACATAGTAATGTGAGAACTTAATACACCATTTGATTATACTATAGAAATAGTTTGGGTTTTTTGTTTGTTTTTTTACAAAACAGCCTTATTGAGATATAATTTTTTTAAATTGTTTTTTCTTTTCTTTTTTTTTTTTTTTTTTAAGAGACAGTCTCACTATGTCTGTCACCCACGGTGGTCTCAAACTCCTGGTCTCAAGCCATCCTCCCGCATCAGCCTCCCAAAGTGCTAGGATTACAGGCGTGAGCTAACAAACCCAGCCTAATCGTTTTCTTTTTTGCTTATATGTTTATAGAATAGCTCTGGAAGGTGACACAAAAGGCTACCTTGCCTCCATGGAAGGGAACTGAGTACCTGGGAGGCAAGGATAAGAGACATTTTTATTTTCCCAATTTTGAACCATGTGAATACATTACCTATTCAAAAGAACGTAAAATAGTTCCTTTTCTGTTGCAAATTTGTGCCACTTTGCATTTAGCCCTACTCTAATCTACCAGAGATACAATTAGAAATATATCAGAAGTTTTCCTTTTCTAACAGGACCATGAAGGTGTTTGTTTTGTCTTTAAAATCTCACTGACTCTCCGGAAGTGCCCTTTACCTCTAGGTTGAAGAGCATATTAAAGTCAGGAATGCAGACATGTTTGTCCTCCATTTTCCTGCGCATGTTTTTGATGGCATGGATTGATGTCTCATAATAAAGCTTGGGTCTCCTGCGGAGGGGGAAGTCTTTCACCCAGCTGCAGCAAATCTCGTGTAGTTTGCTGAAGACTGAACGGGCCAATTTCACTGTCTCAATCTCTGTGAAAGAAACACAGAAACCCCCAATGAAGAGCCTTGTAAAACTGCTTTTCACTTCTCTGCTTGGTAAAGACAGAAGTAGGTCACCTTAGTCAAGTTCCTCCTTCATAGAAGAAATTCATCCTTCTCAAGAGAAATGAAATGCTGCTTCTGAAGAGAGAAAATCACAACCTATCTAGTGGAAAATCATCAGCCTGCAGCTGCCACTAAATATTCTTATGTCATGAGGAGAAAACCTTTGGCCAGGGCTGGACCTATTCCTGGCTTGATTTCTTCCAGCCGGAGAAGTGCTCTCACCACACTGCTCCCTAGTTCCCAGCACTCGTTTCTTTTTGGTTGTCTGGTATGGTTATCACTAGGAGAGCCAAGCCTCCTATGCTTAGAAAAATAAGCAGTAATTAACACTGCTTCCATAGTCCAATTAGCTGGATAAATACAGTGTTTATTGGAATATGGAAGGCCTATGAAAACAGCCCACAAACTACAGAAATAAGAAGGGTTTACGTTGCTTACCATTTGTCTTTGTCCTCTTTCTCCCCGACTTCTTCCTTTACATCCAATTCCCTTTTTTCTCCTATAAATGATCATCATTTGTAACTGAATTGTGTATGTGTATATATATATTTACACACACACACACACACACACACATATATATATATATATTTTTTTTTTTTTTAATTAAGACGGAGTTTCGCTCTTGTTGCCCAGGCTGGAGTGCAAAGGCGTGATCTTGGCTCACTGCAACCTCCGCCTCCTGGGTTCAAGTGATTCTCCTGCCTCAGCCTCCCGAGTAGCTGAGATTACAGGTGCCTGCCATCATGCCTGGCTAATTTTTCGTATTTTTAGTAGAGACAGGGTTTCACCATGTTGGCCAGGCTGGTCTTGAACTCCTGACCTCAGGTGATACACCCACCTTGGCCTCCCAAAGTGCTGGGATTATAGGCGTGAGCCACCGCGCCCGGCCTGTTTTTTCTGTTTGATATATTTGTTTATTAAAGTTTTAGGCCATAGTTTAAACAGTTTAGCCAATAGGTTAGCAAATGAGTTAAAACTTTACTACTACTCTAAGGAAAAAGTACTTAAACTCTGTCTATGCATGTGATCCTAGATAGAAAAAGACAAAGAGCAGCCAGAGGAGCAATACTAACAGGTTTCTTGACCCTAAACCTACCGCTCCACCTATGTCTACCGCTTCACCTATTGGGTAGAATTGGTGAGCTGACTTCTGAGGCAGACATGTACCCTCAGTAGATGGACAGATGTGTAAGCCTTTTAAGCAACATTGAATGGTACTGAAGAGATTGTATTTCCTATCATTGAACCCTCCACTCAAGTTGTCCTCCACTTAAGTTGAGCTACTGAAATAACCAAAGAGAGATTAGGTTTTCTCAGGACAGTATTTTAGAAGTTCCTCCTACATCTCAGGTGAAAAAAAAAAAAAATGAACTTAAATTTTCTTTTTACTTAACTAAATCAGATATAGCTTGACAGCCTGAGAAAATAAGTGACAGATGGCAATGGCTACACATGCCTCCTCCAATCTAGAATACAAATCCCAAAGAAGAGAGAGACTATATGTTCTAGAACAGCCTGGGACGTGGACTCCCAACTTGATTCTCAGTCCTGTCTTTGCCTTAATCTGTGACTATGTTTACCCCTTTTCTTATTCAACATTATTTTTTAAATGGCTATATTAAAAAAGCTGACCTCAAGTTTTTGTCCTTTTTTCCCTCATTAACATAGCACAGGGTGGTAAATCCTGTCTTGTAGTTTTGTCATCTTTATTTTTATTTTTTATTTTTTCTGAGAGAGAGTCTTGCTCTGTGGTCCAGGCTGGAGAGCAGTGGTGCAATCTCGGCTCACTGCAACCTCCACTTCCTGGGCTCAAGCCATTCTCCTGCCTCAGCCTCCTGAGTAGCTGGGATTACAGGTGCCCACCAACACGACTGGCTAATTTTTATTTTTTATTTTATTTTTTATTTTTTTGAGACGGAGTCTCGCTCCATCGCCCAGGCTGGAGTGCAGTGGCACTATCTCGGCTCACTGTAAGCTTCGCCTCCCGGGTTCACACCATTCTCCTGCCTCAGCCTCCCAAGTAGCTGGGACTACAGGCGCCTGCCACCATACCCGGCTTTTTTTTTTTTTTTTTTTCATTTTCAGTAGAGATGGGGTTTCACCATGTTGTTGGCCAGGATGGTCTCCAAATGGCTGGCCTCGAACTCCTGAACTCGTGATCCACCCGCCTCGGCCTCCCAAAGTGCTAGGATTACAGGCGTGAGCCACTGAGCCTGGCCAATTTTTTTTTTTTTTTTTTTGAGACAGAGTTTCACTCTTGTCACCCAGGCTGGAGTGCAATGGTGCATTCTCAGCTCCCTGCAACCTCCGCCTCTCTGGTTCAAGTGATTATCCTGCCTCAGCCTCCCGAGTAGCTGGGATTACAGGCGCCCACCACCACACTCAGCTAATTTTGTTGTATTTTTAGTAGAGACGGGATTTCACCATGTTGGCCAGGCTGGTCTTGAACTCCTGACCTCAGGTGATCCACCCACCTCGGCCTCCCAAAGTGCTGGGATTACAGGCATGAGCCACCATGCCCGGCTTTTTTTTTTTTTTCTTTAAATAAGAGGGTCTCTCTCTGTTGCCCAGGCTAGAGTGGGTGATGTAATCACAGCTCACTGCAGCCTCAAATTCCTGGGGTCAAGCAATCCTTCTGCTTCAGCCTCTCAAGTAGCTGAGATCACAGGTGCATGCCACTACGCCTGGCTAATTAAAAAAAAAAAAATTTTTTTTTTTGTTAAGATGGGGTCTCACTATATTGTTCAGGCTCATCTCAAACTCCTGGCCTCAAGTGATCCTCCCACCTCAGCCTCCCAAAGTACTGGGATTACAGGCATGAGCTACCATGCCTGTCCATACTGATAGCATTTTTATGTAACTGAAAACCAAGGGTGAATTTAAAAGAGAAAAGACAAAGAGCAAAGACAGCCTGTGGAGGTATACAGAAGAAGGAAACTGAGGCCAATAGACAATCCAACATTTTGATTGTTTTGAGCAACTCCAATTTTTATTTAAGCACTAGCTGTCAGAGACTATTTCTTCCAACCAGCAATTACCTGCTTGTATCACTGCAACCTATCTGGTCTCTGCAGCAGTATAGGCCCCCAAATGCAGACCCTGAGATGGACGTGTCTTCATCTGACATAGCCGTAACAGAGGATTACAAAACAATCAAGTGAATTTAGAAACTTTGAGGGAGAATGGAGTAGGGTGAAACAAATAACATATTAACTATCAGGATAGTTCCCAGATAATAATAAAAACTATTATATCATTCTTTGGCTTGTATATTACTCTTATGTAGATCTGCATTGTCAAGTACAGTAGCTACTAACTACATGTGGTTAAATTTTTCTTTCTTTTTTTTTTTTTGAGATGGAGTTTCACTCTTGTTGTCCAGGCTGGAGTGCAATGGCACAATCTCGGCTCACCGCAACCTCCACCTCCCAGGTTCAAGCAATTCTCCTGCCTCAGCCTCCCAAGTAGCTGGGATTATAGGTATGCGCCACCATGCCCAGCTAATTTTGTATTTTTAGTAGAGACGGGGTTTCTCCATGTTAGTCAGGCTGGTCTCGAAATCCTGACCTCAGGTGATCCATCCGCCTTGGCCTCCCAAAGTGCTGGGATTACAGGTGTGAGCCACTGTGCCCGGCCATGGTTATTTAAATTAATCAGTAGGGTGCAGTGGTCCCAATGTGCCGACAGCTCCAGCTACTTGGGAGGCTGAGGTGGGAGAATTGCTTGAGCCCAGGAGTTTGAGGCTATAGTATGATATGATAGCTCCTGTGAATAGCCACTGCACTCCAGCCTGGCCAACATAGCAAGACCCCATCTCTAAAAAAGTAAGTTAAAATTAAATAAAATTTAAAATTCAGTTTTTCGGTCACATTAGCTCTATTTCAATTGCTTGATAACCACATGTGGCTAGTGACTCCCACACAGGGCAACACAGGTAGGGAGCATTTCCATCATTGCACTGTCTATTGGATAGAGCTGGTATAGACAGATTATATTGGTTAGAGGAAGTAGTATCAGTTTCCTCTAACATTTGGTAAATCACTAGATCTGTTCATACCACTCCCAGTTGCTCCTTCCCCCGTGTTCCCATTATACTTTGTTCACACTGTCTATTAAAGCTCTTAACCACTTTTGGGAATAATAAATAACATTTATTGAGTATTTGCTACATTCTATGCTTCTAGAACATTTCACAAATAGGTAATATCATTCTCAATCCTAGGTCTATCTGACTCAAAAGTCCGTGTTCTTCATTTCCAAATTAGACTGCAGATAGAGACTGTCTTAATTGCCCTTGACAAGCCATAGTATAGTACCTAGCAGATAGAAGGGTCTACATTAGATGCTTGCTGAAAAAATAAATATGTAAACTGTTATATAAATTAAATAACCATTAAAATATTAAATATTTATATGCTTCTTGATTGTGTTCTGCTTCACTCATCTCAGCATCTGTTTCTATAATGCTACCATTCTCTTTAAGTTACCATAACTTTAAAATGTTTTAATATCAGGAGGTCTAGTTTTCCTACCTATTACTCTTAATTTTAAAGGATGTCACTTGGGTAGTTTTATGTTTATTTTTCCAGGTGAACTTTCTAAACATTTTGACAAGTTTGGGCAGAAAAACCTGTTGCTATTGTGTTTGGGATCACATTAAATTTATAGATTTGGAAAAAATACATATCGTTTTCATATTGAGTCTTTTCCAGGAAAAAATTATATTGTTTTTTAAATTTAAATCCTTTTTATGTTGCTCAATAGAGTTTTAATAAGTCCTTCATATTTCTTAATCACTTTATTCCTGGTTATTTATTTGCCATTTTTAATCAGACTTTGCTTTATTATAATTATTTTTCTTTTTTTTTTTTTTGAGACGGAGTCTTGCTCTGTAGCCCAGGTTGGAGTGCAGTGGTGCGATCTTGGCTCACTGGAACCTCCACCTCCTGGGTTTAAGCGATTCTCCTGCCTCAGCCTCCCGAGTAGCTGGGATTACAGGCGTCCACCACCACACCAAACTAATTTTTGTATTTTTAGTAGAGATGGAATTTCACCATGTTGGCCAGACTGGTCTCGAGCTCCTGACCTCAAGTGATGTACCCTCCTTGGCCTCCCAAAGTGCTGGGATTACAGGCATGAGCCACAGTGCCGGCCAGAACTTTGCTTTAACTGTTATTTAAAACTAGCAAACATTGCTCTTTCTTCCAATAACATTTCCTTCTTTCTTTACTCTGAAACCCTGTGATTCAGGTTTAGCCAGTTAGACAATCCCATTCCTTTGGCCACAGTGATTAGTTCAGGAATGGGAAACCATCCAAGTTGGGCCAATTAGAGTAAATCCTGTGGCTTCTGTAAAAACAACTGAGAAAATCTACTCTTGTTTTCCTGCTCAACTTGAGTTTGGAGAGATGAAGACCTGGGTTCCCAGCAAGTCATACTGCCACCTCATGGAGCCTGAAAACAAAATCAAAATGAAAGAAAGTACAGCTGAGAGTTGGAGAAATGCCAGGTTCTGTTGAGATCATTTGAAGCCTTGAATCTACCTGTGTATCCCTTATCCTGGAAGGTAGTCAATACATTCTGTTTTGCTGAAGACAACTGAAGCTGTGTTTGTAAGCATGTACAACTGACAAATTCCAGCCTATACATTAAGCATAAATGTGACGTCCAAGATATATCCATCTAGGCCTACTTTATAAAGAATATTTTAAAATTTAGGAATGATATTAAATTTTATCAGATGTTTCTTTTGGCTTCTTTAGAGATTACCGTTTATTTTTATTTTCCCCTATTAACATAAAAGTTGTGCTATAGACTTATCAATATTTTGTTCTTGAAATTTTGTTCACTGCTCTTTCCCCAGTATTATACATATATAGTAGCATATATAGTAGGCCCTCAATAAAATATTCAGTGAATGAATTAACTGCTGTACTCAATATACAAATATTTTACTTAAGATTTTTGTTGTTGTTGTTAGGCGGGGCGCAGTGGCTCATGCCTGTAATCCCAGCACTTTGGGAAGTCAAGGCCTTTTTTTTTTTTTTTGAGATGGAGTCTCGCTCTGTCACCCAGGCTAGAGTGCAGTGGCGCGATCTCGGCTCACTGCAAGCTCTGCCTCCTGGGTTCACGCCATTCTCCTGCCTCAGCCTCCCAAGTAGCAGGGACTACAGGCACCCGCCACCACACCTGGCTAATTTTTTGTATTTTTAGTAGAGACGGGGTTTCACTGTGTTAGCCAGGATGGTCTCGATCTCCTGACCTCGTGATCCGCCTGCCTCGGCCTCCCAAAGTGCTGGGATTACAGGCGTGAGCCACCACACCCAGCCTTTTTTTTTTTTTTTTCGAGACAGAGTCTCACTCTTGTTGCCCAGGCTGAGGTGCAATGGCGCAATCTCAGCTCACTGCAACCTCTGCCTCCTGGGTTCAAGCGATTCTCCTGCCTCAGCCTCCCAAGTAGCTGGGACTACAGGTGCACGCCTCCACACCTGGCTAATTTTTGTATTTTTAGTAGAGACGGGGTTTCACTATGTTGGCCAGGCTGGTCTCGAACTCCCAACCTCAGGTGATCTGCCTGCCTCGGCCTCCCAAAGTGCTGAGATTACAGGCGTAGCCACCGCACCAGGCCTACTTAAGATCTTTTTATGTTGATAGCTAAGACTGGTCTCTCATTTCCTGTTTTAGTCTTGGGTAGGTTCTGGTATCAGTGTTATGTTATGCAAATTTTCCTTCCTTTTCCGTGCAATTGGAGCATTCATTTTAAAAAGGATTGGGGCTGGGCACAGTGGCTCATGCCTGTAATCCCAGCATTTTGGGAGGAAGATTCTTGAAGGAAGAGCGAGACTCTCTCTCAAAAAATAATAAATAACTATATAATAAAAAATAAAACCCATTGGAATTATCTGCCTTTGCATTTGAAAATGTTCACCTCACTTGCAGAGTCACCTACTCCACGGCCTTTTGTGGGGATTGTCCCTCGATAATTTTCTCAATCTCTTTCTTCTTAGGTAAACTTTGTTAATTTATTTTTTTTTCTAGAAAACATCCAAGTTTTCAAATTTATTTACAAAAACTTTTTATTATTTTTAAATTTCCTCTGTATTAGTGATCATTTTCCCTTCTTGTTTTTAATTTTTACAGTGGGCTGGGCTTAATGGCTCACGACCATAAACCCAGCACTTTAGGAAGCCAAGGCAGGAGGATCACTTGAGCCCAGGAGTTCAAGACCAGCCTGGGCAACATAGCGAGACCCTGTCTCTACAAAAAATACAAAAATTAGCTGAGCATGGTGGTGCATGCCTGTAGTCCCAGCTACTCATGAGGCTGAGGTGTGAGGATCACTTGAGCCTAGGAGGTAGAGGCTTCAGTGAACTGTGATCATGCCACAGCCCTCCAGCCTGGGTAACAGAGGGAGACCCTTTCTCTCTAAAAAAAAAAAATAATAATAATAATAATTTTTACACTGTGATATTTCAAATTGGCTTTTTGGGTTGTTGTTGTTGTCATTGTTTGAGACAGGGTCTCGCTCTGTTGACTGGGTTGTAGTACATAGCTCACTGTAACCTTGAACTCCTGGGCTCAAGTGATTCTCCTACCTCAGCCTCCCAAGTGGCTGGGGCTATGGGTGCATGCCACCATGCCCAGCTAATTTTTAAATTTTTTGTAGAAACAGTGCCTCACTATATTGCCCAGGCTGATCTCAAACTCCTGGCCTCAAGTGATCCTCCTGCCTTGGCCTCCCAAAGCACTGGCATTACAGGCATGAGTCACCAACACCTGGCCCTCAAATTGGTTTTAGGTTGTCTGGACGAAAGTTGTATCTACCAAACTAAATGTGTACCAAGTGAGATATCCAAGGTCACTTAGCAAACATTCTGTTAGGGATAATGTAAACATGAAAAGAACTTTAAGGATTTTTTTTTTTAAGTCTGTTTTTGGAAACAACCAAGAGGAGAGACAAAAGGCACTTCAGTGAGGACTTTAAGCCAGTGACAGCAGGCCTTATTCAGTATGCTCATTTCCTACTCTGATGTATGGATAAACACAATATGCTCCATAGAGATTCTCTGTGGTGCAGTTCACACTGAGTGACTGGGGTTAAATAAATACAGGATTTCCAAATAGTTTAGAATAATAATAGATCAGTCTGAATCACAGCAGTTGCATGGAGACATTACTAGGTAATCTCTTGGAAAAATAAAAAATCAGAATAACCAATTATGTCCACCAAAAGAAAACACTTCATTTCACTTTTGCTATCTTACAGGGATCAAAAAATTCTTCCAAAGTAGGCATGTAGGGCAACACTCCAATCTTTCTAGATTAAGTATTCTCCTTCTGCAGGGAGTAGCATAAGACATCAATATATAAATAATTGCTGCTTGAAATGGAAAAATAAAATAAAAAAGAGATGCAAAAAAGTGAAAACTGTCCAAAGTAGCAGTCCACCCCCTCGCAGCTGTAAATTACTCATCAGTCATTAATGTCATTGTTCTGAGCTGGAGCTGAATCAGCCATTACCCTGGCTAGAGTGAAGCAGAATTTAATCTATCTTTTCATTATAAGGCTTTTATTCTATGCATCAGTAGCAGAGGAAAGACCAATGCTTTATAGCAAGAATTCTATCCAGCTTGACTCTGGAACAATTTGGTTCTAGGTGAATCAGTTACTGTCAGTAAAAACAAGAAAAGTAATTCCTTCCTTGCCAATTTTCTGTCACAAACAATCTACAGAGATAAAGGAAGAACAGAATTGTTTACTTTTATATCTGCCTCACATTCTCTGGAATCCAGCTACTCAGATTCATTAATATATGCTTTGCTCCATATATACCATGTTTAAAGGCAAATGCTTTAAATAGAACAAACCGTATGAAATATTAAAATTTCTTAACAATTTTGAGTAGTAATTCTCTAACTTTTATAAAAATATTTTCTTTGATCCTGTCAAATATGTATAAGCCTAAGACATTAATAAACATGACTTCATTAAGAAATAGAACCTCATAATTTATCTGGAAAAAAATGTACAATGATATGCAATTAAATCACATTTGCATATCTATCATAAAGAGCTCTATTTACTGGTAGATATAAAATTTAATATAATTAGTGAGAAGTTGTGTTACAACTGATTTCTTGAATTTTTGTACCTTTTAACTTGATACAAAGTTAAGGGTTTTTTTTGTTTTTTGTTTTTTGTTTTTTGAAACAGAGTCTCACTCTTTCTCCCAGGCTGGAGTGCAGTGGCGTGATCTCGGCTCACTGTAACCTCCACCTCCTGGGTTCAACCAATTCACTTGCCTCAGCCTCCCGAATAGCTGGGACCACAGGTGTGCACCACCATGCTGGCTAATTTTTTGTATTCTTTTTATTAGAGATGGGGTTTCAACCATGTTGGCCAGGCTGGTCTCAAACTCCTGACCTCAGGTGATCTGCCCACCTCAGCCTCTCACACTGGGATTACGGACGTAAGTCACTGCGCCTGGCCTAACTTGGAGTTTTAAAGGTAAGCTAAACATTTCAAATAGGTTTTGCTCGAATTATCCCTCACCCACTCATCTTTTTTGTAATATCTTCACATTCCTCACTTTAATCTTTCCATTCATGTAGGTATTACTTATGACAATCTCCTGTTGCTCCAGTTACCTTCTAAATACTACTCTACCTTTTTCAAAATACACATGTATTTTTCTCTTCTCCCCTTTTATTGATTTATTTGAAAAAAGTTGCATTTTTTTTCTCCTGCTACCACTATATAAACAACCAGCAGGTAAATGTAAATTAGATTTAGTATTTTGCAGATATTTTCTGTGGACCACTACACATAGAAGATTCTAGTATTTTTAAACAAATAATGTAGAAAGGTACTCACCCACAGTCCCTTCTGTGCCATCCATTTCCTTTGGGATATAATGTGCAGAAAGATCACTCTGAAGGACTTCATCTGATGTGGCTCTGGCTAAAGCAGCAGCCAAAAAGGAAGGGCAATTACTGCAAGAAAAAAGATAAAAGGCTATTTTCAGCAAAAGAATTAGGAAGTAATACATTTAACATTATTAAATTACATAGTAATTATAACATTGTCTCAAAACAAAATTATACCTTTAAACAATATTCAATAAATATTTGTTGAGTAGGCACTCTGGGCACTGGGTATATATTGATGCATAACACAGACATGGCTCCTTACCTAAAGGAGCTACAGACAGATGACAAACTAATAGGATATAACTTAAAAGCGGGATAAGTTTGTTTCTGTTTGTTGTTTGTTTTTTAGATGGAGTTTTGCTCTGTCACCCAGGCTGGAGTGCAGTGGCGTGATTTCGGCTCACCGCAACCTCCGCCTCCCCAGTTCAAGCGATTCTCCTGCCTCAGCCTCCCGAGCAGCTGGAACTACAGGCATGTGCCACCACGCCCAGCTAATTTTTGTATTTTTAGTAGAGACGGGGTTTCTCCATGTTGGTCAGGCTAGTCTTGAACTCCCGACCTCAGGTGATCTGCCCACCTTGGCCTCCCAAAGTGCTGGGATTACAGGCATGAGCCACCACACCCAGCCCAGGATAAGTTTTTTTTTTTTTTGAGACGGAGTCTCGCTCTGTCACCCAGGCTGGAGTGCAGTGGCGCAATCTCGGCTCACAGCAAGCTCCGCCTCCCGGGTTCACGCCATTCTCCTGCCTCAGCCTCCTGAGTAGCTGGGACTACAGGCGCCCGCCACTGCACCCGGCTAATTTTTTTTGTATTTTTAGTAGAGACAGGGTTTCACCGTGGTCTCAATCTCCTGACCTCGTGATCCGCCCGCCTCGGCCTCGCAAAGTGCTGGGATTAATAGGCTTGAGCCATTGCACCCGGCCAGGATAAGTTTTATAGAGGAAACACACAGGATACAATGACAGAGAATAATAAAGAGGGGTATGTACTTAGATAGAATGGTCAGGAATGCCATACCTTAAAGGATGAAAAAGACTCAGTTATGTGGGAGTGGGAAGTTAGGAGAGAATACTCCAGGCAGAGAGAATAAAATTTATACAGAACCTTTTTTTTTTTTTTTTTGAGACAGTCTTGCTCTGTTGCCTAGACTGGAGTGCAGTGGTGCAATCTTGGCTCATTGCAATCTCTGCCTCCCAGGTTCAAGCTATTTTCTCATGCCTCAGCCTCCTGAGTAGTTGGGACTACAGGCGTTATGTCACCATGTCTGGGTAATTTTTGTATTTTTAGTAGAGATGGGGTTTTACTATGTTGGCCAGGCTGATCTCGAATTCTTGACCTCAGGTGATCCATCTGCCTCAGTCTCCCAAAGTGCTGGGATTACAGGTGTGAGCCACTGTGCCCGGCCAATACAGAACCTTTTGAGAGCTTGTTATAATCTAAGGAACTGAAAGAAACCCAGAGGAAGTGAAGCATAGTGGGTGAGGGGAAAGTGGCACAGAATAAAGTCAGAGGAATAGACAAAGACCAGATACATGGGCCTTTTAGGTGATGGTAAGGAACTTCTATTCTTTTCAAAGGGTAATAAGAATTCACAGAAGATTATGACCAAGACAGTGCCATGGTCAGACATATGAATTAAATTATTGCTTTGACTCCTATATCAAAGGACATTAGAAGGGAGCAAGAATGAAGGAGGGTGACCAATAAGGAAGTTGTTATAACCCAGATGAGAAGAAAAAGAGTGAGAAAAAAATATAGAACTTGTTGATGATTGGATGTAGAGGTGAGAGAGGGAGAGAAAGTAATTAAGTCTGAGTCCTGGGTTTTGGTCTGAGCAACTAGGTGAATAGTAGAATCACCTGCCAAGATGAGGAAACCAGGAAAATAACAAGTTTGTGAAGGAAGTGGGGTAAAGTAGAAAACAAGAATTCATTTTAACATGTTAAGATGGAAATATTGGCTGGGCATGGTGGCTCATGCCTGCAATCCCAACACTTTGGGAGGCCGAGAAGGGTGGATCACGAGGTCACGAGTTCAAGACCTGCCTGGCCAACATGGTGAAACCCCCGTCTCTACTAAAAGTACAAAAATTAGCTGGGCGTGGTGGTACACGCCTGTAATCCCAGCTACTCGGGAGGCTGAGGCAGGAGAATCACTTGAACCCAGGAGGCGGAGGTTGCGGGGAGCCGAGATCGTGCCATTGCACTCTAGCCTGGGCAACAAGAGCAAAAACTCTGTCTCAAAAAAAAAAAAAAAAAAAAAAGATGGAAATATCTGAGATGTCCTAGTCAAGGTGTCAAATGGTTAACTGGATATTCTAGTCTGGCATTTGAGATGTTAGGAAATTTGGAAGTTGCAAATGTATGGATGATATTTAAAGCTACGGAAATAGAAAAGACCACTGATATAGTTTGGATATTTCAAATTTCATGTTGAAATCTGATCCCCGATGTTCAAGGTGGGGCCTGGTTTGGGTCATGGAAGCAGATCCCTCATGAATGGCTTCGTGTAGTCCTTGTGGTAATGAGTTAATTTTTGTGCTATTAGTTCCTGTGAGATCTGATTATTAAATTAAAAAGAGCTGGGCACTTCCTCCCCTCTCTCTCTCATTTCCCAACATGTGATCTCCACATGAGGGCTCCCTTTTGCCTTCTGTAATGAGTGGAAGCTTCTTAAGCCCTCACCAGAAGCAGATGCTGGTGCCATGCTTCTTGTACAGCCTGCAGAACTGTGAGCCAAATAAACCTCTTTTCATTAGAATTTACCCAGCTTCAGGTATTCCTTTATAGCAATTCAAAGCAGACTAAGACAATCATATAGGGAGAAAACATAAGAAGAGAATTGCTCTAGATCAGTGATCGCTACGTGCCTCCTGGTTTCCCCTCTGGGAACGAGAAGATTATCCTATGCCACACCATTGTATATTGGGTTACAGTGGGAAAGGGAGTAGATAAATTGCCTTTTTAGCTCATAGGTTTTCAGTCAAGTGGAACACTAGTTAAGGAGCTGTCATTAAGAAACTAGTACTCCAGGCCGGGGGTGGTGGCTCATGCCTGTAATCCCAGCACTTTGGGAGGCTGAGGTGGGCAGATCACAAGGTCAGGAGTTTGAGACCAGCCTGGCCAACATGGTGAAACCCTGTCTCTTCTAAAAATACAAAAAAAATTAGCTGGGTGTGGTGGCGGGAACCTGTAATCTTAGCTACTAGGGAGGCTAAGGCAGAAGAATCGCTTGAATCCGGGAGGTGGAGGTTGCAGTGAGCTGAGATCATGCCACTGCACTCCAGCCCGAAGTGCAAGACTCTGTCTCAAAACAAACAAACAAAAAGAAAACAAAGAAACTAGTACTCCAGCCCCACAGGCTGCCCTTGGCAGATATCCCCCTGGGCCATCCAAGCAGCCATATGCCTGTGTCCTGGGCCTGAGAAGCAGTTCTGTGAGCCACTGCCAGCAGGCACACCTCCAAGCAGTAACATTCCCATGCCTGTGGCCTGATAAACAGCCTCACAGGCCCATTCCTGGACGCCATGACCCTAGGCCTGCCCATGCCCAGGGCCTGAGAAACAGGCTGCAGGTCTTCTTCCAGTGGATATGACCCCATGCTGGCCAAGAAACTGTGTGCCTGCACCCAGAAGAGGAACAGCCTGGAGGTCCCACCCCAGGCTGTCATACCTGCAAGCTGGGCAGCCATGCACATGTGCCCCCAGCCAGAGTAACAGTCCATGGCCACAGCCTCAGCAAGCTAGACCCCAAGCTGGTCAACCCATGATGTGCATGCACATGTCCCTGACCTAAGAAATAGTCCAATGGTCCCAACCCCAGTAAAGCTACATGACTGCTGCCATAAACTCTTAACAGCCTAGGCCACTGGGACACTCACAAACATCACTAGTGCAGATTACAGCAAAAGAAACTACACCACTGTGTCCACCTAGAACCATAGCCAATGCAGCCATCCATCTGATGCCCCAAGACTCATCCACATGACTAAATCTTTCCCTATGAAAACTACTCCATAAGA
Source organism: Nomascus leucogenys (assembly GCF_006542625.1). Lineage (NCBI taxonomy): Eukaryota > Metazoa > Chordata > Mammalia > Primates > Hylobatidae > Nomascus > Nomascus leucogenys. Next base: position 8,449,965 of record NC_044394.1, on the reverse strand, counting down.
TTGGAAGAGGTGACTGTTCCACCAGATGTGTAGAAATCAACATAGGGACACATCAAATGTGAAAAGTTGAGAAAACATGACTCCTCCAAATGCACATAATAATTTTCCAAGAACAAACCCCAATCATAAGGAATATATAAAATGCCAGAAAAAGAATTCAAAATAATAATCTTTTCTTAAAAATTTGAGATGAAGGTCTCATGATATTGCATAGGCTGGAGTGCAGTGGCTATTCAAAGGCATCCTACTATTAATTGGAATACGTGTTTTGATCTGCTCCATTTATTTTTCTTTCGTTCTTTCTTTCTTTTTTTTTTTTTTTAAGACAGTCTCACTCTGTTGCCCAGGCTGGAATGCAGTGGTACAATCTCGGCTCACTGCAACCTCCACCTCCTGGGCTTAAGCAATCTTCCCACCTCAGCCCCACCAAGTAGCTGGAACTACAGGCATGAGCCACCAGCCTAATTGTCATATTTTTTGTAGAGACGAGGTTTCACCATGTTGCCCAGGCTGGTCTTGAACTCCCGAGCTCAAGCAATTCACCCATCTCAGCCTCCCAAATTGCTGAAATTATAGGTGTGAGCCACCACATCTGGCTGACCTGCTCTATTTCTGACCTGAGCTGGTTCATCCCTCCCTAAGCAACTTTATGGTTCTCTGCTCCCAGAAGGTCACCATATTGATGCCAAACTTAGTGTAGACACAAGATTAGCATAATGCACTACAGGCCAGAACTCTTGGACTCAGGCAATCCTCCTGCTGCAGCCTCCCAAGGAGCTGGGACTATAGGCATAAGCCATCACATGTGGCTCAAAATAATCATCTTAAGGAAATGCAATGAGATACAAGAGAATACATATAGAACAGTTAATAAAAAATCAGAGAAATTCAACAGAGATATCATAAAAAAAGAACCAAACAGGAATCTTAGAGCTGAAGAAATCAATGAATGAAATAAAAAATACAATAAAGAGTTTCAACAGCAGACTAGACCAAACAGAAGAAAAGATTTTTGAACTTGAAGACAGGTCTTTTGAAAAAACTCAGGCAGAAAAAAAAAGAAAGAAAAGAAAAAAAAATGAAAACAGCATATAGGATTTATGGGACACCATTAAGCAAACAAATAATTGCATTATGGGCATTCCAGAAGGAGAAGAAAAGAGAGATGGTGTAGAAAATATATTTAATAACATAACAGCTGAAAACTTCGTAGGTCTTGGGAGAGACATGGATATTTAGATCCAGGAAGCTGGAAAGTTCCCACATAGATTCAACCCAAACAAGTCTTCTCTAAGGCACCTTATAGTCAAAAAATAATTTTTTTTTTGAGATGGAGTTTCATTCTTGTAGCCCAGGCTGGAGTGCAATGGTGCAATTTTTGGCTCACTGCAACCTCTGTCACCCGGGTTCAAGCAATTCTCCTGCCTCAGTCTCCCAAGTAACTTGGATTACAGGCACCCACCATCATGCCCAGCTAATTTTTGTATTTTTAGTAGAGACAGGGTTTCACCATGTTGGTCAGGCTGGTCTCAAACTCTTAACTTCAGGTGATCCACCTGCCTTGGCCTTCCAAAGTGCTGGGAATACAAGCATGAGCTACCACACCCAGCTGTCAAATTGTCAAAAGGCAAAGACAAAGAAATAATTCTAAAAGAGAATTCCTTTTCAAAAGAAAAGCATCAAGTCACATATAAGGGAATCTCCATTAGACTAGCAGCAGCTTTCTCAGCAGAAACTTTACAGGCCAGGAGAGAAAGGGATGATATAGTCAAAGTATAGAAAGAAAAAAAACCCAGCTAGCCAAGAATATTACACCCAGGAAAGCTATTCTTCAAAAATGAAGGAGAAATAAAATCTTTCCTGGACAAGCAAAAAATAAGAGAATTCATCACCACTAGTCTAGTCCAAGAGAAATGTTCAAGGGAGTCTTACATCTGGAAATAAAAAGATGATAACTGCCCTCATGAAAATATGTGAAATTATAAAATTCACCAGGAGAGGCAACAGAGAAAAAAGAGAAGGGAATAAATAATCTTACCACAACAGAAAAATACCCAACCACAAAAATAAATAATAGGAGGGGAAGGAACAAAGGTTACACAAAATACTCAGAAAACAGTCAATAAACGTCTGGAGTAAGTACTTATCTATTAATAATAATCTTGAATGTAAAATGGTTAAAATTCCCAATTAAAAGAAACTGGCTGAATGAATTTAAACAACAACAACAAAGCAAACCAACAAAAACAAAAACAAGACCCAACTATATGCTGTCTACAAGAAACTCACCTCATCTATAAGGATATACACAGACTGAAAGTGAAGGCATGGAAAGAGATATTCCACGCAAATGGAAACCAAAAGCAAGCAGGAATAGCTATATTTATATCAGCTAAAACAGACTTTAAGTCAAAAGCTATAAAAAGGGACAAAGAAGGACATTGTATAGTGATTAAGGAAACAATTCAAGAAGCTATAACAATTGTAAATATACATGCACCTAAGACCAGCACACCCAGATTCATAAAGAAAATACTATTAGATCTAAAGGAAGAGACAGATGCCAATACAATAACAGTTGGGGACTTCAACACCCAACTCAGCATTGGAGAAATCATCTAGGCAGAAAATCAACAAAGAAACATCAGATAAACCATAGCATAGCTCTAACAGACATTTACAGAACATTTCACACAACAGCTGCAGAATATGCATTCTTTTTATTAGCAAATGGAACATTCTCCAGGATTGACTATAGGTTAGGACACAGAACAAGGCTAAAAAAATTTTTAGGCCGGGCGCGGTGGCTCAAGCCTGTAATCCCAGCACTTTGGGAGGCCGAGGCGGGCGGATCACGAGGTCAGGAGATCAAGACCATCCTGGCTAACACGGTGAAACCCCATCTCTACTAAAAAAATACAAAAAATTAGCCAGGCGCCTGTAGTCCCAGCTACTCAGGGAGGGAGGCTGAGGGGGCAGTGAGGAGAATGGCCGTGACAACCCGGGAGGCGGAGCTTGGCCAGTGAGCTGAGGATCATGCCACTGCACTCCAGCCTGGGGTACAGGAGCAAGACTCCGTTTCAAAAAAAAAAAAAAATAATTGAAGTCATATCAAGTATCTTATCTGACCACAATGGAATAAAACTGGAAACCAATAAGAAGTGAAACATTCAAAATTACACAAATACATGGAAATTAAACAACATGCTCCTAAACAACCAATGGGTGAAGAAAGAAATTAAGAAGGAAATTGACTAATTCCTTGAAAGAAATGAAAACAGAAACACAACATACCAAAACCTATGGGACTCAGCCAAAGCAGTATATAATATGTCTCTGCAGTAAAAATATGTATGAAAATTGGAATTAAATTTTTAAAAACTTCCTGTGACCATAAGCCTCCAGTGTTAAACATTTTCATTGCCTTATCAGTGTAATTATTGGTACACAAATGATCTAATATAGTATATACTTTGATAAACATAAAAATTAAACTTTCATTGGAGATTTTTTTTTTTTAAAGGAAGAAACCTTACCTAAGAAATCTTATCTGCCATGGTCTTGGCCTCGGTGAAATCTTGGACCTCAAGCTTGAGCCTAATGATTGCCATAATGGGATTAGACTTTGGGAAATCTTAGGGGATGTGGGTGAGTGTATTTAGTACATGGGAAGGATGTGAACTGTGTGGCCAGAAAAGACTGTGGCAGATTATTTTCAAAAAGGCCACAACAACATTCCTGGTCTGGCATGCTATTTTAGAACTTTGCCATTCCCCATAAAAAAATAGAGTCTGTTTCCCGTCCTAATCTAAACATGGGTGAGGTGTGGTGACTACTCGGATGAAAAAAATGTAGCAAAAGTGATACTGTGTGACTTTTGAAGTTTGTTGATAAAAGGCCACATGGCTTCCCCCTGGCTTCCTCTTCTTTCTTCCTCTGTCTCCCTCTGGATACTTGCTCTTGCCAAGACATCAAGCCATGAGGAAGCCCAAACTAGCCATGTGGAGAAACCACATGAACAGGCTCATGTGGATGTAGCCTGAGGTCTCCCAGGCAGTAGCCATTATCGATTGCTTGACATTAAGTTCACAAGCCTTCAGATTATTCCAGTCCCCCAGCCTGAGTCTTCCAACTGAGACCCCAGTTGGAACAGAGATAAGGTGACCTTGCTTTACCCAGTTTTAATTTCTGACTGAAAGACATTGTGAGCATAATAAATAATTGTTTTATGCCACTAAGTTTTGTGGTAATTTGCAATACAGTGACAATAACTGAAAACCCAATATTTAGAAGCTTAGTAGAAGATAAGGGACCTATAAAGACTAAAGAGAAATGGCAAAATCTGTAAAAGGAGAACCGAGATACTAGAGTATTTGAAGGAGGGGTAATGAACTCTGTCAATTGCTGAGAGGTCAAATAAGTGGAGAAAAAAAAAAAAAAAAGGCCAGGTGCAGTGGCTCGTACCTGTAATCCCAGCCCCTTGGGAGGCCAAAGTGGGTGGATCACCTGAGACCAGGAGTTCAAGACCAGCCTGGCCAACATGGTGAAACCCTGTCTCTACCAAAAATACAAAAATTAGCTGGGTGTGGTGGTGCACGCCTATAATCCCAGCTACTTGGGTGGCTGAGGCATGAGAATCGCCTGAACCCAAGAGGCAGAGGTTGCAGTGAGCTGACATCATGCCACTGCACTCCAGCCCCGGTGATAGAGCAAGACTGTCTCAAAAAAAAAAAATAAAAAAAAAAAGGCCAGGCGTGTGGCTCACACTTGTAATCCCAACACTTTGGGAGACCGAGGTGGGCAGATAACACTCAAGCCTGGGCAACAGAGCAAGACTCCGTCTAAAAAAAAAAAAAAAAAAAGGAAAATAACTATCTTTTTAACAAATGGTCAAATGGTGCTGGAAAAATTGGATATCCACAAGCAAAATAATCAAGTTGGACCCCTTCCTTGAACCATATACAAAAATTAACGCCAAATGCATCACAGACCTAAATGTAAAGCTAAAACTACATAAAACTCCTAAAAGAAAACATTGGAGTAAATCTTCATGACCTTGGATTAGGCAACGGTTTTCTTAGCTCTGACACCAAAAGCACAAGCAGAAAAGAAAAAAAATGTTAAATTGGACTACATCAAAATTTAAAACTTTTGTATCACAAATCAGTAAGTGAAAAGACAACCCACAGACTGGTAGAAAATATTTGCAAATCTGCCAGGCATAGTGGCTTAAGTTTGTAATGTTGGTACTTTGCAAGGGTAAGGTTGGGGCCAGGAGTTTGAGATCAGCCTGGGCAACTTAACAAGACCCTGTCTCAAAAACAAACAACAACAAAATAGCTGGGTATGGTGGGCACACCTGTAGTCCCAGCTACTTGGGAGGCTGAGGCAGGAAGATTGCTTAAGCCCAGAGTCCAAGGCTGCAGTGAGCCATAATCATCATTATATTCCAGCCCGAGAGATGGTGAGACCCTGTCTCAAAACAAAAAAAAATTGCAAATCATATATCTAATGAGACTGGTATTCCAAATATGTAACGAATTCTTATATTTCAATAATAAAAAGACAACCCAAAGGATCTGAATAGGCTTTTTTCCAAAGAAGATATACCAATGGGCAATAAGCACATGAAAAGATGTGCAACATCTGTGACATAATTGGAAATATACATTTGTCCTCTGCCTTGATTCCTGATACAGAGCCCCTAAAACCCTTTTGATTTCTTGAGTGATAGAGGTACCGGAAGCATCTTCTAATATTTAGTCTTTGAACCTGGTTTCTGACATAGAGCTTCCAAATCCCTTGGAATTTCCTGTATAGTCTATGAGTGCCTTTTGGTCTTATGAAGCAGTTCTTGGTGGGTTACTGGATAGCTTCAGGATGGGAACTGGTCATCAGAAAGACCAACCTATAATAAGAGGCCTGGAATATTCAATCCTATTCCCATTTTCTAGGGAAGGGAGAGAGATGGGAGATTGATCTAACAATTATTTGAACATGCCTACGTGATGAAGCCTCCATGCAAATCCTTAAAAGATGGGATTTTGGGAGCTTCTGGTTTGATGAACATAACTATGTGCTAGAAGGGTGGCATACCCCACCTCCAACAGAACCTATTATGTTTGGGACCCTTCCCCTTCAGGACCTCACCCTGTGTATCTCTCTTTATCTGGCTATTCATTTGTATCCTTTATAATATCCTTTCACAAACCAGTAAATGTAAGTGAATATTTCCCTGAATTTTGTAAGACATTATAGCAAATTATTTAACTTGGGAGAAGGTTGTAGGAACCCTTGATTTATAACCAGTTGGTCAGAAGTTTGGGAGGTCCAGACTTTTAACTGGCATCTGAGGTAGGGCATCTTGCAGGACTGAGCCCTTATCCTGTGGGGTCTGTTGTAACTCCAGGCAATTAGTGTCAGAATTGAGTTAAATTGTAAGACACCTAATTGATGTCCAAGGGGAAATGGAGAATTGGTTAGTGGGAAAACCCCACACACTTTTAGTGTCAGAAGTGCATGAGGCTGGGCAAAGTGGCTCACGCCTGTAATTCCAACACTTTGGGAGGCCAAGGGGGGACGATCACCTGAGGTCAGGAGTTCGAGACCAGCCTGGCCAACATGGCAAAACCCTGTCTCTACTAAAAATACATAAATTAGCTGGGTGTGGTGGCACGCCTGTAATCCCAGCTACTCGGGAGGCTGAGGCAGGAGAATCCAGGAGGTGGAGGTTGCAGTAAGCAGAGATCATGCCACTGCACTCCAGTCTGTATGACAGAGTGAGACTCAGTCTCGAAAAAAAAAAAAAGAAGTGTGTGACTGTATAGAAAAACAGGTTTTTTCTTCCCCCTTTAACATCATTAGTCATTAGGGAAATGCTGATCAAAACCACAATGAGAAACCATTTCACATCCACTAGGATAGCTACAATAAAATAGCTATAACAAAAAAGACAATTAGTAATAACAGGTGTTGGCAACTGTATGGATAAATGAAACTCTCATACATTTCTAGTGGAGATGTAAAGTGGTACAGCTGCTTTGGCAGTTCCTTAACATTTTAAACATAAAGTTACCATATGGCTGGCCCAGCAATTCCACTCCTAGGTATATATGCATGAGAAATAAAAACATATATCCACAAAAAACTCGTACATTAATGTGCATAGCAGCATTGTTTATAATCGCCAAATAGTAAAAACAACCAAGTGTCCATCAATTGATGGATAAATAAAATGCAATATATTCATACAATGGAATATTAGCCATAAAAAGGAATGAAGCACTTATACATGCTACAATGTGGATGAACCTTGAAAACATTATGGATAGCAACAGAAGCCAGTCACAAAGACCACTTATTATAGAATTTGTAATTCTATAATAAGAATTATATGAAAAGCCCAGAATAGGAAATTTATAGAAGCAGAGAGTAGCGGTAGCTTAGGGCTGGAGGGGTGGTGGGAATGAGGAGTGGCTGCTAATAGGTAGGGGGTTTCTTTCTGGGGTGATGAAAATTTTCTGGAACTTAGGGTGATGGTTGAACAACTGTGACTGTATCAAAATCCTTGAATTGTATACTTTTTTAAAAAAGGCGAGTCATGTGAAGCAGTGGGAGTAGAGAAGGAACAAAGAAACCTATGATTGGTTGTGATCAGTTGTAAACTTTAAATGGGTAACTTTTATATTATGTGAATTATATCTCAATAAAGACAAAAAAAAAATTACTGACTTTGTCAAGAACTATTGAATAGTGGAAGTGAAAATCAGGCTAGAATGGGTTAATTACTGAGTGGGGTGCAGGGAGGTTTGGCACAGAGGGGAAACAGAGATATGAGGCAGTAACTGATAGGGGATAGGGGAAAGGGAAAGTCTGTTGTTGTTTTAGAATGGTGTAGAATCTGACTGTAGGATAAGGCATATTTCCTTAGTTGGAAAAAGAAGAAAATCAGTACAGACGCAGGTATGTTTTTAGATGTTAGCAGGAAACGACGGGTATTCCCATGTAACGATTTGAAACAACAAATATTTATTGAGGCCTACTATGTACCAGGCACTGTTCTAGTGCTCAGGATATATATAAACAAAAAAGAAAAAACGCCTCCCCTCTTAGAGCTTACATTCTAAAGAAGGGCTTCTCAATGAAGTATGAGGTAAGATCCATTTTTAAAACTTTCTCATGCATCAGAATCACCTGCAGGGCTTCTTAGAACACAGATTGCTGGGCCCCATCCACAGAGTTTCTGACTCAATAAGCCTGATGTGAGGGCTGTGAATTTTCATATTTAACAAGTTAAATATGAACTCATGCTGCTGGTCTGGGAACCACATTTTGAGAGCCACTGGGTTAAATCACAAACTAGGTCATGAGGGTAGAAAGGGAGGAGGAGGGATGAAGTCAGAGTAGATATGAAATCATCGTATCAGAGAGTAGTAGGACTGTCACACAGTGCTAAGAGACTGTGGGAAGTTTGAGATAATTTTTAAATGAAACCAGTTTTTCTGATGGCATGACTTTTTCATCTATGTTGGCACATGAATAGGTAGAAAGAACCATTTAGTTCATCAAGAGTCACAAGATTGGCGGTTTATTCGAGGTTTGTTTTTGGTTTTTGTTTTATTTGTGTGTTTTCTTTTTTTGTTGTTTTGTTTTTTATTTAAGTTTTAGAGAAATGTCTCTGACAAGAAGGATTTGGGGTTTTGCAAGGTAGTACTATAAAGTGAAGGAGAGAAATGGAGATTTGGAATTTTTATTTTTATTTTTTGAGATAGGGTCTCACTCTATCACCCAGGCTGGAGCACAGTGGCACGATCTTGGCTCACTGCAATTTCCGCCCCCTGCAGATTTGTTATCTTTTTTTTTTTAAATTCACTTTTTATTTTATTCAATCATCTTTGGCTAGAGATTGCTATCTTTAAAAAAAAATTTTTTTTTACTTGTTTTTAGAGACAGAATGTTACTCTGTTTTCCAGGCTGGAGTGCAGTGGCATAATCATAGCTCACTGCAGCCTTGAACTCCTGGGCTCAAGGGATCCTCCCACCTCAACCTCCTGAGTAACTGAGATTACAGAGAGCCACTGCATCAGGCAGAATTGAGTATCTTTTTAAGATACTCAAATCTTAAAGAACAGACTTGAGTTGTAAATCAGTGTGGTCTAAATGTAATTAAAGAATTGTAGGTGGGAGTACTTGGGCACAAAATCTAGGGCAGAATGTTGTCGTCTGAGAGCAGGATGCTTGTGTACAAGATTTTTGAGCTGATGCAATTTTTGATAACAAGGTCTAGATGAGTCCAAATAAGTGAGTGGTTCAGGAACATATAAAATGGCAATGCTTACATTCTATGTCTTCAAGGGAAAAAAATTAGGAAATTATTTTATTATTCATCAATATTTCTTTTTCTTTTTTGAGACAGTCTTGCTGTGTTGCCCAGACTGGAGTGTAGTGACGCGGTCATAGCTCACTGCAGCCTCAAACTCCTGGGCTCAAGCAATCCTCCCACATCAGCCTCCTGTGGAGCTACGACTACAGCTGTAAGCCACCATGACCCATGCCCCGTTTTTTGTTTTTTAGAGACACAGTCTCACTATGTTGCCCAGGCTAGTCTCGAACTCCTACTCTCAAGCGATCTTCCTGCCTCAGCCTCCCAAAGTACTGGGATTACAGGTGTGAGCCACTGCACCCAGCTATTCATCAGTATTTTTCAAATTGCAGTTTATGATCCATTAGTGGGTAATGAAATTAATGTATGAATTATGACCAGCTTTTTTTTTTTTTTTTTTGAGACGAAGTCTCGCTCTTGTCCCCCAGGCTGGAGTGCAATGGCACGATCTCGGCTCACTGCAACCTCCACCTCCCAGGTTAAAGCGATTCTCCTGCCTCACCCTCCCGAGTAGCTGGGATTACAGGCGCCTGCCACCACGCCCAGCTAATTTTTAGTAGAGACGGGGTTTTACTATGTTGGCCAGGCTGGACTCGAACTCTTGACCTCAGGTGATCTGCCCGCCTCGGCCTCCCAAAGTGCTGGGATTACAGGCGTGAGCCACTGTGCCCGGCTTATGACCAGCACTTTTTTTTTTTTTTTTTTGAGATGGAGTCTTGTTCTGTCGCCAGGCTGGAGTGCAGTGACACGATCTCGGCTCACTGCAACCTCTGCCTCCCAGGTTCAAGCAATTCTCCTGCATCAGCCTCCCGAGTAGCTGGGACTACAGGCGCACACCAACACGCCCAGCTAATTTTTGTATTTTTAGTAGAGACGGGGTTTCACCATGTTGGCCAGGATGGTCCCGATCTCTTGACCTCATGACCCGCCCACCTCAGCCTCCCAAAGTGCTGGGATTACAGGCGTGAGCCACTACGCCCCGCATGACCAGCATTTTTTAAAGGAAATAGAATAAGGTGCATGAGGTAAAGTATTGTTTCACATATATATGTGGGTAAGTATATACTGAATTATGATGAAAAAAATTTAAAAGCTACTACCCTTTAACAATTATGAAATAAATTGATGAGATCCCTTTAAAATCCAAATGCTTTATAAACAATGTTACCATGTCTCCTTCCATGCTATGGAAATTAACTGAATTTTGATGAGTCAAAATATTTCTTCACAGACCTAATCTCTTTCTAAAAATCGCTTATCTTTACCTGTCATGTCTTACTCTGATTAACTGGACACATTCCAAATGTCTTTACCTATATGAATTTTTAGTATATAGCTATGGAATTTACTGGGTCGTTTTTTTAATTTACATTAAAAATGATCTGAGCCGGGTGTGGTGGCACACGCCTGTAATCCCAACACTTTGGGAGGCCGAGGTGGGTGGATCACCTGAGGTCAGGAGTTTGAGACCAGCCTGGCCAATGTGGCAAAACCCTGTGTCTACTAAAAATACAAAAATTAGCCAGGCATGGTGGCATACACCTGTAACCCCAGCTACGTGGGAGGCTGAGGCATGAGAATTGCTTGAACCTGGTAGGTATAGGTTGCAGTGAGTCCCGACCACACCACTGCACTCCAGCCTGGGTGGGGTGGAGTGAGGCTGTCTCAAAAAAAACCCAAAAAACAAAAATGATCTGAAAACCTTTATTGTAATCTTGTTCCATTAGAGTTCCAAAAGAAAAGGATATCTTCTGTGTAATTATTAAACTATCTGGATGTAGGTTCACCAAATGTAAGAAATGAAAACTTTAGAGAATAAGGCAAGAACCATTAGTCTCATTAATGTGTCATCTGCAATACATTTTTAGTCACAGTTAATATAATTTTTTTTACCTTTTGTCAGACAGAATGAAAATATTTTCAGTGAAGTAGGGAGGAGGATTAGCTGACTAATAGCTAGATATAAAACATCAAGCTAGACGCTTCACCCACATCAGTTATTCCTACATGTCAGAAAGCTGTAACACTTAGCATGAATAACTTCTTATGGTTTTGACTTTGAGTTGGAAGTGATTATTTCTGAAAAATCAGAATTGCAAATATATTTTAAAGCAGTCACATCAGAGAATATTTGATACACTTCAAATAAAAGCTTATATTAATGCTTGTCATTTTAAGAGAATCACTAGGAGTGACTAACATGGTAATAACATAGCAAGCTGCTTTCTTTCATCATTTCTCTTAAAATGCTTGAAAGATCCTGATACAGAAAGTTTTAAAGTTTGGCAAATGTAATAAGCATAGCAAATATCAAAAGAGAGCCAATACTCATGGCAGTTTGGAGTACTAGGTTTATAAATGTCACTGTGTTGAGAACCCTGCTGAACTGCAATATGATTAGAAATTCCTTAATACTTGCAGTATCATTTTGGGGGACTCTGTGTCCAAGTCAAATTAATCTTGTTAGGACTCTCAAATATAGTCCAATAATAATGCTTTTCTTTTTATGTACATAAACAGATATTTTGAAGTGCTTTCCATTTTTATCTTCAAACAATTCACATCCTGAGAACAAAAGGAAATTTTTTCCATACACACCAATTTGATGTTTTCTTGTTTGTTTTAGTTATCAAAGTACAAATTTTATATATTCATAGACAGAAATAAAATCTTTGCCTATTTTATGTCTAAGGCATATAAAAATTATATACATAAATACTTTTTAAACAATGTTGAAAATCATTAATTGGGGCCCATTTAGTTTTAATTTTTAAGTTTAGTCACATAAGTAACACATTCCACTTCATTAAGTCTATTTATGTTCATGAATACATTATCTGAATTTCTGTGTATACTGACTTTCTTGATGTTATGAATTGTAAAGCAAAAATCCAGGCTCTATTAAAACTTCATAAATTGAGCTTTGTAAACAAAGCATGGGGACTTGCTTGCTTTAAGCTAACAATAACTGTTCTACAAACACACATAAAACCCCCACAACGGCCGGGCGCGGTGGCTCACGCCTGTAATCCCAGCACTTTGGGAGGCCGAGGCGGGCGGATCACGAGGTCAGGAGATCGAGACCATCCTGGCTAACACGGTGAAACCCCGTCTCTACTAAAAATACAAAAAATTAGCCGGGCGAGGTGGCAGGCGCCTGTAGTTCCAGCTACGCGGGAGGCTGAGGCAGGAGAATGGCGTGAACCCCGAGGGGCGGAGCCTGCAGTGAGCCGAGACCCGTGTGAAAGAGCGAGACTCCGTCTCAAAAAAAAAAAAAAAAAAAACCCACAAAACTTATAGTCATGAATGTTCTGACTGTTGTTTCCTGCAGCTCATATTGGCTAGCATCATCTTTATCCTCCAAATATTTATCTTGCTTCCCCAATTCTATTTCAAAAATAGCCACAGCTGAAAACATACTTGGTGGACGATTTTGAATTACAAAAATGTAACTGCATTCTAATAACCTTCAATAGGTCAGTACTTTACTTACACAAGTTATTTTAGTTTGTTTTAGTATCTGGGGACAGGGTTGAAGCAGGAGACAGATGTTAAATCATTATGGGAACTATCCAAGTCATTATCAGAATTAGTGGGCCAGGTGTGGTGGTGCACACCTGTAATCCCAGCACTTTGGGAGGCTGAGGTGGGTGGATCACCTGAGGAGTTCGAGATCAGTCTGACCAACATGGTGAAACCCCCTCTCTACTAAATACAAAAAATTAGGTGGGCGTGGGGACAGGCACTTCTAATCCCAGCTACTCTGGAGGCTGAGGCAGAAGAATCGCTTGAATCCAGGAGGTGGAGGTTGCAGTGAGCCAAGATCGCGCCATTGCACTCCAGCCTAGGCAACAAGGGCAAAACTCCTTCTCAACAACAACAACAAAAAAAGAATTAGTGTATCAGCATGGACAGCCTACGAGTACTGAGCATGTTCATTTCTTATGCTCTAGATAAGTACTGATTTCTTTAAATTTCATAATGGGCCCCAGTCATAGGAGAATCCTTAGCATTTCCTTCACCTATAGTGCTTGCAGGACTTAATTATATATGGGTCCTTGTTACCTATATATAGATATTAAAGACTATTATTATATATTCATAGATATCTCAGATACTCAGAAATCACTTTAACTTATAATTTAAACACTGATTTCTCCATGTAACTACAAAGATAAAAACATACATATATGAAGAATAATTACAGACCACTATTGACTTTGGAGCCTGAAAATACATAGTTACACACACACGAGAGAGACCTAAAACTTCTGCCAACTTACCACTTAATTACTATTTGACTAACTTGTTGGAGACAAGAAATTAGAGTAGAAATATAAGGAGTTAGAAAGGTGGGTTCTAGTTATAGCTGGGTAACCTTAGAAAAGGTGCTTAAAGTCTCTGGGTCTCAATTTCCTCAACTAGAAAATTAAGTTAGAATAAAATAACTCTAAAGTCAATTCCAGGTCTAAAATTCTACTTCTATAATTCTATTCCAAATAAGGTTTTTTAATTTCAAAGATGGGACAAAGGCAGCTTAAAAGTGTAAACACACTTCAGATCCAAACAAAGGTTTTCACATAGTCCAGTAGAGTGGAAACAAATGCTATATATTCTTTCTATAAATACTTAGGAATACTCTGCTTTATGCTGTGGGTGTATTCTGAAACATTAAATGTATATTTATTTTGATAAATGCAATCAATCCTTGCAGTGAATCCATTAGTTAGTAAAGAATCCTTCACATATTGTATTATTTGTTTTATTTCTTTCTTTTCCTTTTTTTTTTTTTTTTTTTTTTGAGATAGAGTCTCACTCTGTTGCCCAGGCTGGAGTGCAGTGGCGCCATCTCAGCTCACTGCAACCTCCACCTCCCGGGTTCAAGCGATTCTTCTGCCTCATCCTCCTGAGTAGCTGGGATTATAGGTGCCCTCCACCACGCCCAGCTAATTTTTATAGTTTTAGTAGAGACAGGGTTTCACCATGTTGGCCAGGCTGGTCTCAAGCTCCTGACCTCGTGATCCACCCACCTCAGCCTCCCAAAGTGCTGGGATTACGGGCGTGAGCCACCACACCCAGACATAGGCGTGTCTCTTTAAGAAAACAAATAATACTGGCCAGGCGTGTGGCTCACGCCTGTAATCCCAGCACTTTGGGAGGCCGAGGTGGGTGGATCACGAGGTCAGGAGTTTGAGACCAGCCTGGCCAACGTGGTGAAACCCCACGTCTACTAAAAATACAAAAATTAGATGGGCCCGTGGTGGTGGGCACCTGTAATCCCAGCTACTGGGGAGGCTGAGGCAGGAGAATCACTTGAACCAGGGAGGTGGAGGTTGCAGTGAGCTGAGATGGCGCCACTGCACTCCAGCCTGGGCAACAGAGTGAGACTCCATCTCAAAAAAAAAAAAAAAAAAAGACAGGCCTACATGATAAATGTCATATAAAACAATATTGTTACTATAAAATTTTATATTTTAAACAAGAAAGTACTATTTCCTACCTCTTTTAAAATATTTATTTATAAGAGCTTATTATTCCATCTCCACTATATAGGCTGACATCAATCCAATCAATTAATATTTTCCATTAGAGAATAGGAAAGGAGTCAGATTGGATTGAACATGAAAGCTGGCTCTCTTTCAGCACTGAATATTGCCATCTTGTTATAAGGCAGGAACCACAACAGATAAATAGACTATTATAGAATAAAAACATTTAATTTGCATTCATTTTCAAATACCATGGGTGGATAATAAGTTCCTTTAGATGGACAGGATAGTATTTTAGTCAGATCTTTTTGTATTGACTTGTTAGTATATTCCACATGCATATTAAGACAATATACGTTTTAAGACTGCAAACTGAATTCTTGTTATAAACCAAGCCAGGAAGCATTTTCATCACAATGCCAAACCTAAACAAATCACTAACGACATTATTAGATAAATTAGAGGTTTAAAAGTACATCCTTCCTGATTGGCAATGTGGGCGTCTGCACAGCACCCACAGCTGTGTTTCAACAGTCTTGGCATAGCATTGCTAAGGTAATAAAAATTCTTGAAGGTGGGAAGTTTCCATCAATTAACTTTGAGAGAGACTCGTCTGGAGCAGCCTCATCTCAGCCCACATATTATGATGATGCTATCTATTCAGTATGCCCTTGCTAGGATGACAGCAGTTAAATATTGAATTTCTGATCCTCCACTCACCCCAGTTAATCATAGGTATTCTAAATCTAGAATAACACATTAAGCTAAAAATAATGAAGGCAAGTTCTCCACCGGACTTAGTATTCTTTTTCTTAGTGGACTATATGGAATTAAAATTGGGGCTGAATTTAAGCTATTTTCTTTCTTTCTATAGCAACCTCTAGGAATGCCACCTGGAGTCAACTGATTGCAATGCCCACACACCACCGATTCTTTTCATTAGTTTTTCTATACCTAAATAATGTAATCTGCCAAAGGACTAGTTCCTGCAGTTCTGGGTTTGGGGTTCACAACAGAAATCTCATTCCCTACTGCTGCTAACAGTATAATCTTACCAACCATTTGCTCACACTGATCAGGTTGACATCCAAGCAAAACCAAAGTTATCCTAAGTCTTCTGTGAATAGCAATCTAGATGTTACAAATTTACCAAAGATCAAACTACAACTACTGCTATAAGATCACAAAAATAAGAGGGCTTAGTGGTAACTATCTTTCTTGTCATCCTTTCTCCATGACGAGAAGAAATTAGATAGCACATCTTTACTGAAACAGCTCTTGTCAACATCACATAAGTGACCTTCCTGTTGCTAAATCTAATAGTCTATTCTCAGGTCCACTTCATTCAGGAGCATTTGACTACTGATCATGTCGTCTACCTTGGTACACTTTATTCTCTAAGCTTCTATAACGTCACATTCTCCTACATTACTCCCAGGGTTCTGTCTTCTCAGTCTCCTTTGATGGTTCCTCCTCTTCTCCTTGCACTTCCGAATCCTCTTACGCCATATATCTTTTTCTTTTTGCATAGACATTATCAATTTCTAATACAGCCTAGCCATTTTTTTTTTTTTAAATGGAGTCTAGTTCTGTCATCCAGGCTGGAGTGCAGTGGCATTATCTCGACTCACTGCAACCTCCGTCTCTCAGGTTCAAGTGACTCTCCTGCCTCAGCCTCCTGAGTAGCTGGGATTACAGGCACCCGCCACTGCGCCCAGCTAATTTTTGTATTTTTAGTAGAGACGGGGTTTCACTGTGTTGGCCAGGCTGGTCTTGAACTCCTGACCTCAAGCGATCCACCCACCTTGGCCTCCGAAAGTGCTGGTTTTATATGCTGAGCCATTGTGCCCAGCCACGCTATTTTTATTATGTTTACTGTTTATGTCTCCACTACTCCTCCACTAGACTGCAGATGCTTTTGTCTCTTTTTGATGTCTAGTGCCCAGATCAGTGCCTGGCACACAGTGCTCAATACATATTTGCTGAATGGGTAAACTACTATTTTTCTGATTTATATATGTTTAAGCCATTCCCTAACTCCTTAGAATGAATGTTCCTTAAGAGTAGAAAATAAATATATTTACAAAACAGTGTACCATGTAACATAATCTTGAGTTGTTACCTATAGGATATAATTTGTAATTAATACCAAATAAATAATGCTTCAGTAAATAGCTTTACATAACTTTTTGTGCACACTACACATAGAGAAATAATCCCTTGTTAAATTATTTTTATTTTTGTCAAAATATTGTAGTCACCTCCTTTAAAAAGTCAAATTGTACTATTACAAGACTTATAGTGAAAGATGCTTCCCCATTCTTCTCTAAGCTCCAGAGTCTACCAACTTCAACTCTTCTAGTCATTCTCCCTGTTTCCATCTTTCTTTCTTTTTTTTTTTTTTTTGATATGAAGTCTTGCTCTGTTGCCCAGGCTGGAGTGCAGTGGCTTGTTCTTGGCTCACTGCAACCTCTGGCACCCGGGTTTAAGCGATTCTCCTGCCTCAGCCTCCGAAGTAGCTGAGATTACAGGCGCATGCCACCACACCCAGCTAATTTTTGTATATTTACTAGAGACGGAGTTTCAGCATCTTGGCCAGGCTGGTCTTGAACTCCTGACCTCATGACCCACCCGCCTCGGCCTCCCAAAGTATCGGGATTACAGGCATGAGCCACCGCGCCCAGCCTTTTTTTTTTTTCTTTTGAGATAGGGTTTCACTCTTGTCGCCCAGGCTAGAGTGCAATGGTGCGATCTTGGCTCACTGAAACCTCCGCCTCCCAGGTTCAAGCAATTCTCCTGCCTCAGCCTCCTGAGTAGCTAGGATTACTGGCACCCACCACCATGCCCACCTAATTTTTGTATTGTTAGTAGAGATGGGGTTTCACCATGTTGGCCAGGCTGGTCTCGAACTCCTGATCTCAGGTGATCCACCCATCTTGGCCTCCCAAAATGCTGGGATAACAGGTGTGAGCCACCGCACCCAGCCTGTTTCCATCTTTCTAAATAAAATGTTTATATTGATATTTCTTAATTTATCAATATTAAATATCAGATTTATTATCTTCCCCCCATGGTGGAAGACATCTTAGTTCTTTTTGATTTCTTGCTTTATCAATATTAACAATATCATTTCACCAACATGAAGTTTTAGTAATTGTTTTCACATACACAATTCTCCTCTCCCTCAATTCTCGCAATATTTGGTTAAATCAGTGAGTTTTAAAATATTATTATAGCCATACAAATAATGTGAACTGCTGAACAGCAGACTAATTATACAAGAACTCCTTTCTTGTACAATTACAGTCATGTGTCACTTAATGGGGATACATTCTGAGAAGTGCATCGTTAGGCAATGTTGTCATTGTGCAAACATCATAGAGCATACTCATATAAACCCAGATGGTATAGTCTACTACACACGTAGGCTATAGGGTACAGCCTATTGTTCCTAGAGACAATAGTGCACAGTGTGTTACTGTACTGAGCACTGTAGGCAGTTTTAACACAGTGTAAGTATTTGTGTAACTAAACATAGAAAAAGTACAGTAAAAATATGGTATAACAGATAAAAATGGTAAATCTGTATAGAGCAGGGCAGCTCTATTATAATTTTATGGGACTACCCTTGTATATGTGGCCTGTTACTGAGTAGAATGTTCTTGTGGGGTGCCTGCCTGTATTTTGTTTTTCCTAGAGTTGTTAATTAACTGCTTTATTTTTTTTCATTTGCTTTGTTTCCAACATACCTATTAGCATTCTTTTTCCAAAAGCTCCAACATCATTGTGGCATGCCATTCAATAATAATATTTTTCATATGCTCATATAAACCAGTCCTTATTTTTTTCCTAGAAAACTCCCTGGTCTAGGCCTCCTTCTTTTTTTTTTCCTAGAAAACTCCCTGGCCTAGGCCTGGTATAAAAATGATATTCTGGAACTTCCTTATGGAGCCCTTCTGTGCTGGATCACCTGTTCCCAGATCCCATTTTTTTTTTAATAATTTATGTTAATAAATTAGTCCTTAGATTTTACTGGAGTACATCCTCCTGCTAGTGGTTTGTTTGTTTGTTTTTGAGACAGTGTCTTGGTCTGTTGCCTAGGCTGGAGTGCAGTGATGTGATCTTGGCTCACTGCAACCTCTACCTCCCGAGTTCAAGTGATTCTCCTGCCTCAGCCTCCTGAGTAGCTGGGATTACAGGTGTGCACCACCATCCCTGGCTAATTTTTGTATTTTTAGTAGAGACGAGGTTTCACTATGTTGGCCAGGCTGGTCTCGAACTCCTGACCTCAAGTGATTCATCCACCTCGGCCTCCCACAGTGCTGGGATTACAGGCATGAGCCACCGTGCACGGCCCTCCTGCTAGTTTTAGCACTTTCTACTATCTCTCACCCTTATCCTTCCAATCCTTTATTTTTATTTATTTTTGAATAAAGATGGTCTTGCTTTGTTACCCAGGCTGGTCTCAAACTACTGGCTTCAAGTAATCCTGCTGTGGCCTCTCAAAATGCTGAAATTACAGGCATGGGCTACCATACCCAGACCTCCCAATTCTTTGGGGTCATTTAATACATACACTGTTAGAGTTTGTAACATGTAAATTCTCTTCTGGAATAGTAAGTCCCACATGAATCTTATGGATTGCATGCTCACATAAGGTCTTTTGTGACACTTTCTTTATCACTTGTTTGGCTGGCTGGGCACAGTACAGGCATCAGGGAAACTATATTTTCTGAGTTATTGGATGTTCAAAAACATCTGTTGCCTTTTTACCTCAATAACAGGTAAGCTAGATATAAAACCTTGGATCATACGTTATTTTCTTGAGGACTATAGATAAAGTCTATAAAGCCTACAGTCTTCTGGCACCGAAATATACTGAGGAGAATTCTGAAGTCAGTCCAAATCTTTCTCCCTCTCATGTTTTTTTCTTTTTTTCTGGAGTCATTCTTTAATTTTTGGAGTCCAATAACATGACTAGGTTGTGCCTTATTATAATTGTTCTATGTACATTTTCCCTGGCTCATGATGTACTCTCTCAATCTATAGATTCAAGTCTGCCTGACTTCCTTCCTTCCTTCCTTTCTCCCTTCCTCCCTCCCCCCTTCCCTTCCTTCCTTCCTTTTTTTGAGACGTAGTTTCACTCTTGTCGCTCACGCTGGAGTGCAATGGCGTGATCTCAGCTCACTGCAACCTCTGCCTCCTGGGTTCAAGTGATTCTCCTGCCTTAGACTCCTGAGTAGCTGGGATTACAGGCATGCGCCACCATGACCAATTTTTTTTTTTTTTTTTTTTTTTTGAGATGGAGTCTCGCTCTTGTTGCCTAGGCTGGAGTGCAATGGCATGATCTCGGCTCACCGCAACCTCTGCCTCCCGGGTTCAAGCGATTCTCCTGCCTCATCCTCCCAAGTAGCTGGGATTACAGGCATGCACCACCACGCCTGGTTAATTTTGTATGTTTAGTAGAGACGGGGTTTCTCCATGTTGGTCAGGCTGGTCTCAAACTCCCGACCTCAAGTGATCCACCCGTCTTGGCCTCCTAAAGCGCTGGGATTACAGGTGTGAGCCACCGTGCCCGGCTCTTTTCTTTCTTTCTTTCTTTTTTAATTTTTGTATTTTTAGTAGAGATGGGGTTTTACTATGTTGGCCAGGCTGGTCCTGAACTCCTGACCTCAGGTGATCCACCCACCTCAGCCTCCCAAAGCGCTGGGATTACAGGTGTAAGCCACCACACCTGGCCTCAAGTCTGCATTTGTTTCTGAATAGTTTCCTTTAAAAATATCTTTAAATATTATTTTCTATTGAGCTTTATTCTTCAGAGACAATTATTCTACTTTATTCATGTTCTACATCTTACATTGGCTCTCTATTCCTTTTAAACACTTGCTTAATTTCCATTTCATTTTGCTCATTTTTTTCTCTAGCTTCCCATGTCCCTTAGTATGTTTTCCAGAAGTGTGTATTCTCCTTTTGCACTTCCAATATGCCCATTATTTCACTGACAATTTTTTTTTCTTTTACTTATTTCCTAAGCTCTGTTACCTAAGGCTTTATCTTCTGCACCAAATCCTCCTTGACCTATCTCTGCTTTGTGTTCTAGTTTTATCAAAGTGTTTATAAGATTAAGTTTTTCTGTTATTCAAGGCAATGTATTTTATTACAACTTTCATCAGCTCTGTTTATTATTATTCAGTTTTTCTTTTTGTTTTTTGAGACAGGGTCTCACTCTCTCTCCCAAGATGGAGAGCAGTGGTGCAATTACAGATCACTACAGACTTGACCTCCTGGGCTCAAGTGATCCTCCTGCCTCAGCCTCCAGAGTAGCTAGGACTACAGGCGTGTGCCACCACGTCCAGCTAATTTTGTGTGTGTGTGTGTGTGTGTGTGTGTGTGTGTGTGTGTGTGTGTGTATTTAATTTATTGTAGAGGTGGGGTTTTCCCATGTTGCCCAGGCTGGTCTTGAACTCCTGGACTTAAGTGATCCACTTGCCTCAGCCTCCCAAAGTGCTAGGATTACAGACATGAGCCACCATGCCCAGCCCAGATACTTGATTCTTATAAATTGTGATAGAACAAGTAAATTTTCAGGCGGGATCAGGCACATTCAGGGTAGTATGGCCGTAGACAAAACAAGTAAATTTTCAAAATAGAGATAGCAGGAAGAATTTCTGATATTGAAAATAATGACAGTGTATCTCATTTTTACAACCTTCCAAAGCTAACAGAATTTTAAATGATGAGTTGAGAATAAACAAGCTAACTTCCCAAATATGTATGTAAAACAAAATAACCTGATAACATAAAGAAACCCAGTTGTATCTCAGATTGGTTCTGTGAAAACTTATATCCAGCCAGAAACATAATAAGCAAGCAACTTAACTTTCAGGGGTTATTGCTGACTCTGCTTCTCTTCGTGGAATACATAAGGAAAAAAATTGCTTCTGAGGGTATCGAATGCTTTCTTTCTCCTCAGTATTCTATTATACAAATGTTCAAATGTACACAAAAATGAAAATGATTTCACAATAAACATTCATATGCCCACTACTTAGATTCTACCATTACTATTTTGCTATCTATTTATCAATCCATCAGTGCATCTTATTTCTCATGCATATTAAAGCACCCTACAGGTATCAGTGCATTTCCCCCTGCAAATATGCATATTATTAACTAGAATTCAAAATTTTGTACAGGCTTTAGTAAAATTTGCATATAATAAAACGCATATTCTATGTACATGCATTGAATTTTGGCAAATGCATTTACCTATGTAACTCAAAACCCTACCAAGATATAGGACATCATAATTACTCCAGAAAGTTCCATCCTCCTCCTTTCCAGTCAATCCTCACTCTCAATCTCCTACTGTTCTCATTTTCTCATCATAGATTAATGTGTCTCTTCTTGAACTTCATACGAATGGATTCATATAACCTGTTTTCTTTTATTAAGGCTCCTTCTACTCAGCAAAATATTTTTGAGATTCATCATATTATTGTATATCAATAATAATTACTTTTTATTGCTGATTAGTTTTCCAGTTCATTAACATACTGCAGTTTATTTATTCTCCTATTGATGAATATGTGGGCTGTATCCAGTTTGGGGCTATGATGAATAAAACTATATTAAAATCCATGTGTTTGGCCAGGCGTGGTGGCTCACGCCTGTAATCCCTGCACTTTGGGAGGCCAAGGCGGGTGGATCACCTGAGGTCAGGAGTTCGAGACCAGCCTGGCCAACATGATGAAACCTCGTCTCTACTAAAAATACAAAATATTAGCCAGGCGTGGTGGTGGGCACCTTTAATCCCAGCTACTCAGGAGGCTGAGGCAGGAGAATCGCTTGAACCCGGGAGGCAAAGGTTGCAGTGAGCCGAGATCGCGTCACTGTACTCCAGCCCGGGCAACAAGAGCAAAACTCTGTCTCAAAAAAAAAAAAAAAAAAAAAAAAAAAAAAAAAAATTCATATGTGAGTAATTTCGTAGATATATGTTTTCATTTTTCTTGGGCAAATACCAAGAAATGAAATTGCTGGGTCACAGGGAAGGTACATGTTTAGTTTTACACAAAACGGCCAGCCCTTTTTCCAAAGTGGTTATATCCTTTTTACAAGCCCATTGACAATGTATAGAGTTTTGGTTTTTCCACATCTTCACCAGTATTTGGTGGTGTCAGTCCTTTTAATTTTAGCAATTCTGATGGGTGTATAATAGTATCTTGTCGTGATTTTAGTTAGTAGCCAAATACCTTCTCTAAGAGTTTGGATAACATAATAGTAATATAATATATAATACATATAATAATTTCTTTCAAATGTCAAGTAGTCCTGACAATAGTATAAGAATGCTAGATTAGTACATTTTTCCATAGCGAGAGGCTTTTTTGTTTCTGGTTGCATCTGCCAGATAAAGTGAATCTTCTTTTCTTCTTTTGGAAACAGGGTCTCGCTCTGTCACCCATCCTAGAGTGCAGTGGTGCAAACACAGCTCACTGCAGTCTCAACCTTCTAGGCTCAAGTGATCCTCCTGCCTCAGCCTCTCATGTAGCTGAGACCACAGGTATGTACCACCATGCCTGGTTAATTTTTTTTTTTTAATTGAGATGGAGTCTTGCTCTGTTGCCCAGGCTGGAGTGCAGTGGTGTGATCCCAGCTCACTGCAACCTCTGCCTCCCAGGTTCAAGCGATTTTCCTGCCTCAGCCTCCAGAGTAGCTGGGACTACAGGCACCCACCATCATGCCCAGCTCATTTTTGTATGTTTTAGTAGAGAGAGGGTTTCACCATCTTGGCCAGGCTGGTCTCGAACTTCTGACCTCAGGTGATCTGCCTGCCTCGGCCTCCCAAAGTGCTGGGATTACAGGTGTGAGCCACCGCGCCCGGCCACCTGGCTAATTTTTTAATTTTTAAAATGTTTTGTGGCGACAGGTTCTCACTTTGTTGCCCAAGCTGGTCTTGAACTGGGCTCAAGCAATCCACCTGCCTCAGCTTCCCAAAGTACTGGGATTACAGGAGTGAGCCAACACACCTGGCCTTAAATGAATTTATTTGAGGTAACACTGCTACTGTAACAAAGGCCCCTGATTGATATATCTATTTTGCATAACTGGTAACAGTAAAGGAAACTGCAACCGAAACACTTAACTAACATACCACAATTTTTTTGGAAAGGTAGCTGCAGAAGGCCAAAAGACTGAAAATATTCTATCGCTAGTTAAAAAGTTTAAAAGTCGGCCGGGCGCGGCGGCCCATGCCTGTAATCCCAGCACTTTGTGAGGCCAAGGTGGGCAGATCACGAGGTCAGGAGATGGAGACCATCCTGACTAACACGGTGAAATCCCCTCTCTACTAAAAAAATACAAAAAAAAATTAGCCGGGCATGGTGGCAGGAGCCTGTAGTCCCAGCTACTCAGGAGGCTGAGGCAGGAGAATGGCGTGAACCCGGGAGGCGGAGCTTGCGGTGAGCCGAGACCGAGCCACTGCACTCAAGCCTGGGCGACAGAGCGAGCCTCTGTCTCAAAAAAAAAAAAAAAAAAGTTTAAAAGTCAGTAAGTAATATATCTCTAAAGTATAAAAATGAATATATTTTAAAGCAAAGATATTTATTACAAGTCCATATGTTCTGACAAATTTCTATCAGATTTAAAAAAATAAATTGAGTTAAAATGAAAACAGTCTGAATTCAATGTTAGTCAATATTTTTAAAATCAAGAGTTTAATTTTCATGCTATAATAACTTGTTTTTAGGTGCACATTTATTTTATATGTTTGACTTATATAACATTTACATATTATAGTCCATTCAGTTAGAAAAATTAGGTTGCTTTAATTAATGCAAACATCTTAAATCTGAAGTTGTAGATACTCCTGCAGTTTTATATTAGCCCTAATAGCTAATTGTTTTTGTTATATTACACTGAAGACAATCCAGTTTCCAAAAATGCCATACAAATAGTAATTTAAAAAAAAATCAACTTCTCTTAAAATCTCAAGCTACTCTTCAATTAAATAGAAATGGCAAAGTTTATTAGGAAATGAACAAACACACGGAAAATAATCTGGCAGCACAGCACAATTAATTGGTTATGGACGCTAAGGGTATCATATTATTTGACTATGCTTCTTTACATATACACACTATACACATACACACACACGCACACACATATTTTAAATGATTCATATAACCAGCACATAATTAAAAATTAAAAAATATAAAGGGAGTTATAATGAAAAGCAATAGTACCCTTCCTTCCTCTTTCAGTGCCATTCATCAGAGACAACCAATAAACCAATTAGAATACTTTGCCTTTTTTTTTTTTTTTAATTTAGACAAGAGTCTTGCTCTGTCACCCAGGCTAGAGTGCAATGGTGCAACCTCGGCACACTGCAGGCTCCACCTCCTGGGTTCAAGAGATTCTCCTGCCTTAGCCTCCCGAGTAGCTGGGACTACAGGCACGTGCCACCACACCCAGCTAATTTTTGTATTTTTAGTAAAAATGGGGTTTCACCATGTTGGCCAGGCTGGTCTCAAACTCTTGACCTCAAGTGATCCGCCCATCTCAGCCTCCCAAAGTGCTGGGATTACAGGCATGAGCCATCGCACCCAGCCAATACTTCGCAATTTAGCTTAACACAAACCACTTAACATTAACACACAATTCCCAGTTGGATGAGAGGAGGAGGAACAGTGTAGAGAAACTAGGACATCCACACACTGTTGATGAGAATGTAAGTTAATGAAATCATTTATATATATGTATTTTTTTAGGGACTTGCTCCTTATTGCCACCTACAGATCAGTGTCCCTCCTTTCTCCCTCAAAACTCTGAAACCCATGCTATACCTACAGAACAGGAGAAAATTTTTGCAATGTACCCATCTGACAAAGGTCCAATATCCAGAATCAACAAAGAACTTAAATTTACAAGAAAAAAACAGCGCCACGCCTGTAATCCCAGCACTTTGGGAGGCCGAGGCAGGCGGATCACAAGGTCAGGAGATCGAGACCATCCTGGCTAACACAGTGAAACCCCGTCTCTACTAAAAATACAAAAAATTAGCTGGGCGTGGTAGCAGGCGCCTGTAGTCCCAGCTACTCCGGAGGCTGAGGCAGAAGAATGGCATGAACCCAGGAGGCGGAGCTTGCAGTGAGCCGAGATCACACCACTGCACTCCAGCCTGGGTGACAGAGTGAGACTCCCTCTCAAAAACAAACAAAAAAAAAAAGAAAAAAACAGCCCCTTCAAAAAATGGGCAAAGGATATGAACAAACACTTCTCGAAAGAAGACATTTATGCAGCCAAAAAACATATGAAAAAAAGCTCAACATCACTAATGATTAGAGAAATGCAAATCAAAACCACAATGAGATACCATCTCACACCAGTCAGAATGGCGATTATTAAAAAGTCAAGAAACAACAGATGCTGGCAAGGCTGTGGAGAAATGGGAATGCTTTTACACTGTTGGTGGGAGTGTAAATTAGTTCACCCATTGTGGAGGACAGTGCGGCGATTCCTCAAGGATCTAGAACCAGAAATACCATTTGACCCAGCAACCCCATTACTGGGTATATACCCAAAGGAATATAAATAATTCTACTATAAAGACACATGCACACATATGTTTATTGTGGCACTGTTTACAATAGCAAAGACATGGAACCAACCCAAATGCCCAAAAATGATAGACTAAATAAAGAAAATGTGGTACCTATACACCATGGAATACTATGCAACCATAAAAAGGAATGAGATCGTGTTCTTTGCAGGGACATGGATGAAGCTGGACACCATCATCCTCAGCAAACTAACACAGGAACAGAAAACCAAATACCGCATGTTCTCACTCATAAGTGGGAGTTGAACAATGAGAACACATGGACACAGAGAGGGGAATAACACACACCGGTACCAGTCGGGGGGTGGGGGGCAAGGGGAAGGAAAGCATTAGGACAAATAGCTAACACTATTTAAGTGGGGCTTAAAACCTAGATGAGGGGTTGATAGGTGCAGCAAACCACCATAGCACACGTATGCCTATGTAACAAACCTACACGTTCTGCACTTGTATCCCGAAACTTAAAGTAAAAAAGAAAAAGAAAAAGAAACTCATGCTATTGGACTAAACTCTGTTGCCCAGGTTAGAGTGCAGTGGTGTGATCACAGCTGACTGTAACCTTGAACTCCAAGGCTCAAGCAATCCTCTCACCTCAGCCTCTTGAGCAGCTGGAGCTACAGGCATGTGCCACCACACCCAGCTAAATTTTTAATTTTCTGTAGAGCCACAGCACTCAGACAAATAAATAATTTTAAAGAAAAATTTGGTATACCTAATTTTTCCTTCCACCTTTCCTTCCATTCTTCCCTCCCTCCCTTTGTCCCTCCCTCCCTCCCTTCCTTCCTTCCTTTTTTTTTTTTTTTTTTTAAAGATGGGGTCTTGGCCAGGCACAGTGGCTCACACCTGTAATCCCAGCACTTTGGGAGGCCGAGGCAGGCAGATCACTTGAGGTCAGGAGTTCGAGACCAGCCTGGCCAACATGATGAACCCCTGTCTCTACTAAAAAATACAAAAATTAGCCAGGCATGGTGGTGCACGCCAGTAATCCCAGCTACTCAGGAGGCTGAGGTGGGAGGATTGCTTGAGCCCTGGAGAAAATTAGCCAAAGGTAGTGGCAAACACATGTAATCCCAGCTACTTGGGAGGCTGAGGCAAGAGAACTGCTTGAACCCAGGAGATGGAGGTTGCAGTGAGCCAAGATCATGCCACTGCACTCCAGCCTGGGTGACAAGAGCAAGATTCTGTCTCAGAAAAAAAAAAAAAAAAGAGGGGGTCTTGCTCTGTTGCCCAGGCTGGAGTAAAGTGATGCAATCATAGCTCACTGCAACCTCAAATTCCTGGGCTCAAACAATCCTCCCTCCTCAGCCTCCTGAGTAGCTGGGAATATGGTGCAAGCCACCATGTCCAAATGACTTTTTTTTTTTTTTTTCCAGTACATATATTATGTATTTCTATTACGAGGTGTGGGATCTTTTTTTTTTTTTTTTTTTATAATTTAGGGTTTTAGGGTACGACTTTTTTTTTTTTTTGAGATGAAGTCTTACTCTGTCACCCAGGCTGGAGTGCAGTAGTGTGATCTCAGCTCACTGCAACCTCCGCCTCCCAGGTTCAAGCAATTCTCCTGCCTCAACCTCCCGAGTAGCTGGGACTACAGGCACATGCCACCACACTTGGCTAATTTTTGTATTTTTAGTAGAGATGGGGTTTCACCATGTTGGCCAGGCTGGTCTCGAACTCCAGGCCTCAAGTGACCCAGCTGCCTTGGCATCCCAAAGTCTTGGGATTACAAGCATAAGCTATCACACCTGGCCCTAATATTTTTCAAAATTCACATTTATTTCAACCTAACATTAGAAATTTATTCTATTTATATAGCTGTAAAAGTACTTCAATCTCTAGGTCAGGAGATCAAGACCATCCTGGCCAATATGGTGAAACCCCGTCTCTTCTAAAAATATAAAAATTAGGTAGGTGTGGTGGTATGCACCTGTAGTCCTAGCTACTCAGGAGGCTGAGGCAGGATAATCACTTGCACCCGGGAGGCAGAGATTGCAGCGAGCAGAGATCACACCACTGCACTCCAGCCTGGGCAACAGAGTGAGACTCCGTCTCAAAAAAAAAAAAAAAGAGTACTTCAAGACATATATTTAAAGATGTTCACTACAGTGAAAACCTAGAAATAATAATAATAAAAATTCTCAATAGAGCACTGGTGAAATACAATGGAATACAATGCAGCCATTAAAAAGAATAAGGTAAGAGGCTGGTCTCACTGGCTCACATCTGTAATCCCAACACCTTAGGAGACTGAAGTAGGAGGATTGCTTGAAGCCAGGAGTTCAAGACCAGTCTCAGCAACATAGCAATACCCCATCTCTACAAAAAAATACAAAAATTAGCCAGATGTGGTGGCACACACCTGTAATCCTAGCTATATGGGAGGCTGAGGTGGGAGGATCCCTTGAGCCCAGGAGTTCGAGGTTGCAGTGAGCTATGATCGTGCCACTGCAGCATTCAAACAGCTGAATGTGACCAAAGTAAAACTCAAACATAATGACTTGGCTTCCTTTAATTCATTACTACTAACTTTAAGTGAGCCTTTAGTGTTACTTACCTTACTATATTAAAAAAAAAATCAACTCTTCTCCCTCCCTCTCATTGAAAAAAATAGAAATTATAACTCACATAAGCTCTCATCATACTAAATATGTACTAAAATATGTGCATCTGTACCCATACACTTTTTTTTTCTTTTTGAGATGGAGTCTCACTCTGTTGCCCAGGCTGGAGTGCAGTGGTGTGATCTCGGCTCACTGCAACCTCTGCCTCCCGGGTTCAAGCGATTCTCCTGCCTCAGCCTCCCGAGTAGCTGGGACTACAGGTGCATGCCACCACACCCAGCTAATTTTTTATTTTTAGTAGAGATGGGGTTTTACCATGTTAGCCAGGCTGGTCTTCAACTCCTGACCTCAGACAATCCACCCACCTCGGTCTCCCAAAGTGCTGGGATTACAGGGATGAACCACCGCGCCCGGCCACACTCTTTCTTCCTACACAATGGTAAAACTGTCCATAATCCTATCTGAGGCCATCTCTTCTACTGATTCACTGAATTTTTTTTTTTTGAGATAGAGTCTCACTCTGTCACCCAAGCCTGGAGTGCAGTGGCACGATCACGGCTCACTGCAGCCTCAACCAGGCAGGTTCAAGCGATCCTCCTACCTCACAGGCACCTGGCTGTTGTTTTTTGTTTGTTTGTTTGTTTGTTTGTAGAGATGGAGTCTCACTATGCTGCCTAGCCTGGTCTCAAATTCCTGGGGTCAAGTGATCCACCCACCTCAGCCTCCCAAAGTGCTAGGACTACAGACGTGAGCCACTGCACCTAGCCACATCTACTGGATTCTATCCCCTCTCACCAACCTGCAACTGTCTTTCTCTCTTACATGATCAATTATCCCTCTCTATTAGTCATTTCCATCAGCATACAATGTTTCCAATGTTAAAATACAGGTTTCTTAACCAACATTTCACCTCCCCAGTCAAAGTCCCATTTCTCTGCTGCCCTTTACAATCAAACATGAAAGAGCAATCTGTACTTGCTGTCTCTACCTTCTTTATTCCCATTGTCTCTTAAACTCATTCCATTCAGGTTCTAATTCTTAGTGCTTTTCTGAAACTGCTCTTATTAAAGTCACAATGGCTTCCATGTTGCCAAATCCAACTGTCAATTCTCATCTTCATTTTATTTGCACTATCAGCAGTATATGACAGAAATGATCATTTTTCTCCAAATTGAAATCTTTTTGTTTCACTTTTAGGTCACCACTTCTCTTGGTTCTCTTTCTACTTCATTAGATGCTTCTTTTGATCTTGTTCACTGGTTTCTCTTTTCCTGACCTCTAAAAATGGTAATGCCCAGGGTTCAGTCCTTGACCTCTTCTCTATCTCTATCCATTTAATAGATTTCATCATGTCTCATATCTTTATGTATTATCTATATGCTGATGACTCCCAATGTATGTTTCTGGTCCAAACCTCTCATTCGAACACTAGGCTCTTATATTCAAGTACCTGCTCTTGGATATCTAATGCTCATTTCAAACTTATTAAACTTATTTGTCCTAAAACAAAATCCTAATTCTCAGCTTCCTTTTCATCAAACCCATTTCTCCTATAAACTTCCTTATTTCAACAAATAGTAACTCTATTTTTCCATTTGCCTCATTTTAATAATGGGCCAAGGAAGGAAGGTAGTGAAGATCATAGAGAAAATGGATCCAAGGTCCTGTTGGAGTTAAAATTGTTGAAGTCCACATACTACACGGAGAGGGCTGGAAAGACAGGAGTTGTGGGAGGAGAGTACAATGCTTAAAATGAAGGTTTAGTTATTAGTAATGACATAGCCTAGAGGATGATCTTATGAGCGGGTAACTAAATTGAGGTGGAAGACAAGATCACTGGAGGTGAGGAGATCAAGACACAGAGATATCTGAGCATTGGAGGATTGTCTGTGTAGATAATGAAATAACTAAAACTTTTAAAGAGTTGTGGAGAGAAAGACAATAAGGTTGGTGTGGAAGGAAGGACAGTAAATTTGGTGCTAAAACTCATTTTCCATTTTTAGAAATGACTCCTTTCCAAAAATCTTAGAGTCATTTTGATTCCTCTGTTTATCTCACATCCCAAATCCAATCCATCGGCAAATCTTCTTGGTTCTATCTTCAAAATCCGACTACCTGTTACCACTTTTATAGATAACCCCCTAGTCTAAACCATCATTACTATGCTTCCCCTGGATTAATGTCATCAACTACTAACTGATCTCCCTGCTTCTACCCTGCCCTCCCCTGACCCCATAGTTTATTCTGCCAGCAAGAGCCAGGTATGTCCTTTAAAACTGTCAGTGCCAATGGTAAATTCTTAGTTTTGATTAATGTACCACAATCATGTAGCACCTGGGAGAAAGAACTCTCTTTTTTTTTCCTTTTTTCTTTTGAGACAGAGTTTCATTCTTGTCGTCCAGGTTGGAGTGCAATGGTGCAATCTCGGCTCATGGCAACCTCCCCCTCCCCGGTTCAAGTGATTCTCCTGCCTCAGCCTCCCGAGTAGCTAGAATTACAGGCATGTGCCACCACGCCCATCTAACTTTTTGTGTTTTTAGTAGAGACGGGGTTTCTCCATGTTGGTCAGGCTGGTCTCAAACCAGCTCAGGTGATCCTCCCACCTCGGCCTCCCAAAGTGCTGGGATTATAGGCGTGAGCCACCAGGCCCAGCCTCTATCTTTTCAACTCGCTGTAAATCTAAAATGGTTTAAAAACAGAAAGTTTAAAATTAGTTATGTCATTGACACTTATCTGCTTAAAACCAGGGTGCCAAAAAGCACACAGAAGGTACTCAGTAAATATTTATTAAATGAATAGATGAAAGCTGAATGTTAAGTATTGAAGAACTCTCAAGTTCAATGACTGTATATTTTCCCTACATCACCTCTTTCCATCTATCAATTTCTATTCTTCCACCAGGTTTAGTACATGTTTCTAAATGCCACATTTCTCTTATGGATTTCTTCCTTCTCTCACATACAATGACTATTCCTATCCATTACCTTCTGAGAGCCATAAAACCTTTAGGCATTTCTCCCTTTCAAATTTAAATTTAAATTTAAATTACCTTTTCAAAGCACTCTGAATCAAACCACTGTGAAAATTATAACTCTGAAGACTATAGCTCTGCTTCCATTTATGGTTCAGTACAGAATGCTTGGGGTTTTAAACATGTCAACATCCCAGTTTATGTAGATAAAATTTTAGACCTCATAACTGTAGCTCATAAAAGCAATCCCTTTTCTGCATTTTATCTAGATTTAGATTTTGAGTTCAAGAAACAAAGATTTGGCTAATTCCGCATCTTTAAAAGTAACTGAATAAACGTTTCTATTCAGTTTTTTAGAAGCCTGTTTTTTTTGTTTTTTTTTTTTGAGACAGAGTCTCCCTTTGTCGCCCAGGCTGGAGTGCAGTGGTGTGATCTCGACTCACTGCAACCTCTGCCTCCGGAGTTCAAGCAATTCTCCTGCCTCAGCCTCCCGAGTAGCTGGGACTACAGGTGCACGCCACCATGCCTGGCAAATTTTTTGTATTTTAGTAGAGATGGGGTTTCACCATGTTGCCCAGGCTGGTCTCAAACTCCTGAGCTCAGGCAATCCACCAGCCTCAGCCTCCCAAAGTGCTAGGATTACAAGATGCATGTATTTTTAAAGCACACATTATTTTAAAAAGCTATATTTGGGAGTTTATGGTAGGTAAAAAGCACCCTACTAAAGATCATAAATTAACATTACAAATCAGAATGAGATAGCACAGCATTAGACTTAGCCTTATATGAAAGAGAAAATCTATTTGACACAAATTCTAGTGATCTAAGTAATTTCCACCTGATAAAAAGGATAGGCCCTTAGGAATTCTACTGGTTAAATGTTCAGTTTCTGAAGGAACTATTTTTAAATAAGTCTTAAATGTACACCAAACCTCCAATACAGTTGGCAGCTTCAGAAAAGCTTAATTACCCTCTTATTCTTTTAACCATCCAAAGAAACCAATCCACTGTCTACCATAGTACTTACTACCTGCTGTGAGCACAATCAAATGGATTCCCCACTGTTAAACTCAGAAAATAAACCAAAAGAATTTTAAAAATTAAAAGAAATGGGAATGTTGATGGGGGAAGTAGCAAAGTTACAGCAATTAGGGACAAAATGAGAATCTCAGCCTGACTTTTAATACTGAGAAAGATCTGAGAAACTATTTTCAGGAATTCTATGGAAAATATCTAGGAAAATGCTTTTATTCATAGTTGTAAAATAAAATTCCAACTAAGAATAGAGTAATTTACCATGATTTTCTTTAAATGCTACATAGGGAACTAAAGAATAAAATTATAGTTTGACTTTGAAAAGATCTGATCTGGTCAGTAAATGAAAAATGACAAAACTAAAAAAAACAAAATGAGGTATAAAACTTTTTTCTACACAGAAGAATCACAACAGTACAAAGTATGTACTATTCTAATAATGAGGAGAATAGTTGGCAGTAGATACTATAGAAGGGCTCAAAGTCATTTTATTTTCCAGCAATAGCTTCTCTTCTGAATTCACCATAAAATTGGTTCTGTGCTGCTTAAGTTAAACCAAGAGTGGTGGCATCAAGCTGAGTGAATTTGATTGCAGAGAGCTACTGTCTATTTCCAAATAGTTTTCAGAAAGATGTCTCCTTGATGGAAATGCTGAATTATAACCTTAACCACAACACATCTGGGCATTGCCTTAGGAAAAACTGTCACAGAGTAAATGTAATGGAAGAAATAGGAGAATGTATGCTATATAAAAAAGTGCTACAATCCTCTTAGCAAAGAAAACAAACATAAACAGATAACAAACAATGGCAACGATTATAATATAATAAATTATAGGCCTCACCAAAAAAAAAAAAAACCTCAATACATTATGTGTATCTTTTAATTTTCAATGAACACAGTTTTTTTTTCTTTTTTTGAGACAGAGTCTCGCTCTGTTCCCTAGGCTGGAGTGCAGTGGTGCAATCTCAGCTCACTGCAACCTCTGCCTCCCAGGTTCAAGTGATTCTCATGCCTCAGCCTCCCAAGTAGCTGGGATTACAGGCATGCACAACCACGCCCAGATAATTTTTGTATTTTTAGTAGAGACGGGGTTTCACCATGTTGGCTCGGCTGGTCTCACACTCCCGGCCTCAAGCAGTCCACCCGCCTTGGCCTCCCAAAGTGCTGGGATTACAGGTGTGAGTCACCACGCACCACCACAGATAGTTCTTACAGTTACTGAGGGAATCTCTGTTGACTAGTTTACTAGTCTTATATAATAATACCACATATTTGTATAGTACTTTATGTTTACAAATGGTTTTCCCATATACTATCTCAGCCCTTAAAGCTCTCAGTTAAACCCTGAGAGATAGGTACTATATGTATTAAAGCAAAATCATAGAATTGGAAGGAACCACAGAAATCATCTAGCCAACTTTCAATTTACAGGTAGGAATTCTCTCTATAGTATCTCTAACATCTGATTAGTTAGCTTCTGTCATAATTTCTTTCTTTTTTGAGATAGGGTCTTGCTCTGTCACTCAGGCTGGAGTGGAGTGATGTGATCATGGCTCACTGCAGCCTCAACCTCTTGGGCTCAAGCGATCCTCCTGCCTCAGCCTCCTGAGTAGCTGGGATTATAGGTGTGAGCCACTGTGCGGGGCTATACTTTCTTTTTTTAAATGACAGCAAGCTCATCCTTAAGCTATAATTTCTTACTGACAGGAATTCATAAGCAAAGGCCTATGGAGAATGAACAAGAATTAATTAAATATTTACTTAAATGGGATCAGGGAAACAGGACAATAGAAAATTCTACCTCTATCCTATTACTTTCTATTTATTCAAAATTTATTATGTGCCAGACATTGTCTTTATGTACACGCTCTCTTTTAAACTTTACAACAACCTGTAAGGAGCAGCTAATAGCAGCTTAGTTGTTAGGAATGCTGTGCTTGAAATTATTTTTTTCCAAATTATTTAATGGCCTTTAAAATTTATTTAAATGCAGTGGAATGTGTCCGTAGTCCCAGCTACTTGGGAGGCTGAGGAGAGAGGATCACTTGAGAGCAGGAGTTTGAGTCTAGACTGGGCAACATAGCGAGGAACCCTGCCTCAAACAAACAAGAAAAACCACAGCACAATTTAAATGGAAAAACTCTGAGAATGCATGCTGAATAGTAGGCACAGCTAAAGATGAAGTATGATTGTACCCATTTTATAGATGAGAAAATTGAGGTAAGTGAATTAGCCCTAGTTATATTTAGGAAGTAATGAGGTGGGACCTAGAACACAAATCTTCTATCTACTAATTCAGCATTAATTCCATTCCACATTGCAAAGTAGGTAAGCTACAACGCATTTTAACAGAGAAAAACATTTGAAAAATCCCTTAAATTTGCAACAAAAATAAAACTATTTGGCTATAAAAATGGCACTTAATATAGCCAGCTCTGAGTTGAATGGGAATTATAAAGATGTAAAATTCAGGGCTTTTACGAACTAACAATCTACTGACCATACGTGATTCAATATAGTCTTTGGTCATTGTGTCAGAGGCATTTGAACCAGAGCAACTCCATCTTGAATAGGTGTTGGGTAAAATAAAGCTGAGACCCACTAGGCTGCATTCCCAGACAGTTAGGCATTCTAAGCCATAGGATGAGAGAGGAAGTCGGCACAAGACACAGTTCTTGCAGACCTTGCTGATAAAACAGTACGCAGTAAAGAAGGTGGCTAAAACCCACCAAAACCAAGATTGCGACGAAAGCGACCTCTCGTCATCCTCATTGCCACATTCCCACCAGTGCCATGACAGTTTACAAATGCCATGGCAACATGAGAAAGTTATCCTATAGGATCTAAAAAGGGGAGGCATGAATAATCCACCTCTTGTTTAGCATATAATCAAGAAATAACCATAAAAATGTACAACCAACAGCCCTCAAGGCTGCTCTGTCTATGGGGTAGTCATTCTTTTATTCCTTTACTTTCTTAATAAACTTGCTTTCTCTTTGCACTGTGGACTTGCCCTGAATTCTTGCACAAAATCCAAGAACCCTCTCTTGGGGTCTGCATTGGGACCCCTTTCCGGTAACAATTACAACCACTGATATGATGTATTTGTGGATTACTACAAAAGCAGCAAAACAACCAAAGTCTGCCCCTTCCTTCTCTCTTCCTCGCTCTCTGTTTTCCTCTCCCCCATATGGACACTACAAAATGAAAACAACAATCTTGGGTACTAAGTAATAAATAACTATGGAAGATAAGGAGAAATGTCAAAAATCTCGACTTAAAATAACTTTGCTATAGATTATGTGTACTTTTTAATGAGTTTAGTCTATGGAAAATTGTAAAGTGGGCAAAGATGTCTCTAAAATCAGGTCCTGTTCACATGTTATCTCTACATCAAAATTTGCTGGACTCATCACATCATATCAACATAATATCACTGGTGGTGATATTAACTTTGATCACTTGGTTAAGGTAGTATTTGCCAGCTTTCTCCATATTCTTTTTTAGAAAGTGAGTCAGCCCACACTCAAGACTGGGGATGGGCGTTAACACTACCTCCTGGAGAAGGGTATATTACCTCTGTGGTATTCTTTCCAGAAGCCCATAACCCCAGTCTAGTCTCTTGGAAAACATTATGAGATAAGCCCAAATTGAAAAACATCCCATCCTATAAAGTATCCAGCTAGAGCTCCTTAAGACTGTTATGCTCATAGAAAACAAGGAAAGATTGAGCAACTGTCATAGACTGCAAAAGAATAAATAAACATGATGCAATGTAGTATCCTGGATTGGATCCTAGAACAGAAAAAGGACATTAGTGGAAAAGCTGATGAAATACAAGATAAGTCTGGAATGTAGTTAACAATAATGAACAAATGCTGGTTGGCTTCTTAGTTTTGTCAAACACACCATGATAATGTAAGATGTTAAAATTAGGGGAAATGGTAAGAGGTAGATGGTAATATTGAAACTACCTTTGCATAAATTATGACAGTGAGAAAAATCTGACATGGAAAAATTATGATGGTGAAAGAAATCTAACCTAACTGACTCCATCTTGCTTCTAACCTCCAAGCTGTCCTTGTTCATTCCTGGGCAGAGGTCAAGCTAACTATAGGAGGAATTTAATTTAACTTTAAAACAAAGATGATAACACTCTCCTTGCTCAGGAAACAAAACTGCCTTTGTAAAACTAACAAATTAGCCAGGAGGTTAGAACTGTGGTTCAGGAGCCATGTAGCCAGAGGTCACAAGATTTGTAACCTCTTCAATTGCTCCTATGAATAACATCACTATTATAAAACCTAAGATTCATGTTTGGGGTATTTTTCAGACTCTCTATTTTGATGGACCAGCTGGTGCCACCCAGACAGGTAAAGCTGGCTCAGCTGGTCTTGCAATCCTACCCAGGAAGTGAAGACAATAAGAAGACAACTTAGATCCCCTATGAGTTCATCCCCAACTCAACCAATCAGCATTCCCCTAGCCCCCTGCTGCCAAATTATCCTTTAAAAACCCTAATCTCTGAATTTTCAGGGGGAGTGACTTGAGTAATAAACTCTTGTCTTCTGCTCAGCTGGCTCTACATTTATTACACTATTTCTCTATTGCAATACTGCTGTCTCTGTAAATCAGCTCTCTCTGTGCAGTGGGCAAGAAGAACCCATTGGGTAATTAATTATCATATTATCTTAGCAGCTTTCCTGTACATCTAAAATTATCCAAAATTTAAAAGTTTGTTTCTTTTTTTAAGTCTGCTCAAGGCTAGATCCTTATAAACTGACTTATTACCTGGCTAACTGTAGGACATGGGAAAAATCAAACACTTTTCCTACTCTCAACATTCAACACATTATTTCTGACACAAGATGTGTGGGTTTTTTTCCCACACATCAAGCAATTCTCCAGCAGACACCAACTGAGTACCCTATAATTCAATCATTTCTGACTCTATCTACTTGGAGATATGCAGAATGACCAACTCACTATAAATTAGGGGTTCCCATGACTCCCTCTTCAGGTCCAATTTATTTGCTAGAGTAGCTTATAGAACTCAGGCAAAATTTTACTTACTATTGCCAATTTATTTCAAAGGATATTTTAAAGGATACAAATGAACAGCCAGATGAAGAGACACTTAGGGTGATACTTGGAATGGTCCCAAGCACAGGAGCTTCTGTCCCTGTGGAGTTAAAAGTGTGCTACCCTCCCCAGCACAAGAAGTTCTTTGAACCCAGTCCTTTCTGGGTTTTTACAAAGGCTTCATTATATAGGCATGATTGATTAAATCACTGGCCACTGGTTACCAACTCAACCTTCAGCTCCTCTCCCCTCCCTGGATGTAGGGGTTGAAGGAAGTATGACTGAAAGTTTCAATCTTTTAATCACATGGTCTGTTCTCCTGGCAACCAGCACCCCCATCCTGAGGCTATCTAGGAGCCACCAGCCATCATTCATCTCATTATCATACAAAAAGACACATCACTTTGGAGGTTCTAAGAGTTTTAGGAGCTGTATGTCAGGAAATGGTGAGGAAGACCAAATGTATTATTTCTTATTATAAATCACAGTATCACACTGACCATCTCCTACAATTCTACTCTTTCCTCAATCCACTCCAGTCACACTGGCCTCCTTGTTATTCCTCAAACATACCAATTATGCACTTACTTCAGGCCCTTTGCACTTTGCATCATTTTCTCTGCCTGGAACAAATTTTCTTCAGACAGTCATATGGTGCATATCCTCACTTCCTTCAAGTCTCTGCTTAAATATAACATTAAAGAGGATTTTCTTACTCACTGCCAGAGATGGTGAATTCTTCTTCAAAGGGTTTAATTGTGTAATGTCCTTGTCCTTGGATTGGAGGCCTCACCTCTGTACTTTCTTGTTTCTAGCCTGCAAGCAGCCCTCCAGCTCTTGTTGTGCCCTGACTTGCCCAGACATATCCAAACATGCCTTGTGCTATGGCAGCAGGACCACTCCTACCCCCTCCCTCCCTTGCGAATCGTGTGTTTACCCTAATTGGAAAAGTTTAAGTCTTAGCCAACCAGGGTCAGCTTAGATTGTGCAGTTCAACCCTAGCCAATAGGGGAAGGACACAGGGATAGGGACTGCATTAGGGATAAAAAATCCTCCTCTCGCAGAGGCCAGAAGTGCAAGCGGCACCCTTCTGCACAAGTAAATTTGCCTTGCTGAAAAATGCTTTGAGTGCTTGTTTTCCTTGCGACTCCAAGCTCTTGTTTCTAACACTCACTCTCTTAAAAAAAGTACCTTCTTAACATCTTTCTTATTATTTATTTGTGAATGAATGTCTATCTCACTCTTGCCCTCCACAGGGACTCAATCAATAATGTTCACTTATTTATCTTCAGCACCCAGAACAGCACCTAGTATATAGTAGGCATTCAATAAGTATTTGTTGAATGAATGAATGACTTTATGTTAAAAATGTACAAAAGAAAAACCCTTCAGCGTTATCTGCATTTTAACAAGAAAAATAAACCAAAGAAATAAACCTCTAGTGTTACAATTTTAGATATTATTCTTATTAACCAGTAGAGATACTTTTAAATGCACCTGAAAAGCCTTCAACTGACCCTTTGAAATCATGTACAGATCATTGCTTATTTCATCTGGTCCTAAGGCCTACTCCAATCTTTAGTATGGCCCTCACTATTCTGTAGTATACAAATCATGGTTAAATGTTATCCCCTATTCCCGTGTTACAATTAAAATAAAGAGAAAAAAATATGAAGAGAATTCTTTTAACAATAGAGGGAAGACTTCTGGCTTTGGTTCCACTTGTAAGAAGCTTGGAAGTGGCCACTCCAACCTAACAACAAGTAAAAAGCTAAGCAAACTGCAAAACCAACAACACTTCTTAGATTCTTAAGAGAAGTGAGGTCACAATTGCTCCTAAAATTGGACAGGTGTATACAGAGAATTATAAAACATACCTATCAGAAACCTCCATAGGAACCAGTTCCAGGGTAAGAAAACCTGAACTGTAATTGACAAACTGCTGGAGACTAGGTGTCGAAGTCTGATAATCAAAAACTCCAGGAAGACCCAGTCAGAGGGGCTCCCCACACTTTTGTGAGTTTCACCTCCAGGAGCTCTACCAGGTCATCACAGTGAGTATCAGAGAAAAATCCCCTCATGAATTTGGCAAGGGGAGGGGAAAAGGAACCATGTTGAAATGTGGCAGAGCACCCTGTTCTTCTTAAGAAGGTCTTCTTTCAGAAGAAACTAGCTAACCAGAGTCTAATGTGATGGGGTTTATCAGAGCCTAACTGACCTAGGGGAAGGGCAATACCCATCTCCAGCTCACTCTAGCCTTCTTGTCCCACCTAAGGGGGAGGAAAAAACAAAACAAACCCTGAGAACAATATGCAAAGCTCACAGTCCATAGGTACAGCCTCACTAAAAGAATGAAGCCTAATTACAGGACTCTAGAATATTTCCCCTAACTACATACCTTATCACCACATTACTAAAGGGCTATTTATAGCAGTTCCTTTTACCCTATATATCATGTCTGGCTATTAAGAAAAAATTACAAGACATACTAAAAGCAAAAAAAATTTTGAAAAGACAGAACAAGTATCAGAACTAGATATGGTGGAGAGGTTGGGATTATCACACCAGGAATTTAAAACAACTATGATTAATATGCTAAGGGCTCTAATGGATAAAGTAGACAACATGCAAAAAGAGATGGGCAGTATAAGCAGAGAGGTGGAAATCTAAAGAAAGAGGCAAAATGAATGCTAGAGATAAAAAACACTGTAAAAGAAATGAAGAATGCTTTTGATGGGCTTATTAGTAGCCTGGACTTGGCTTAGGAAAGAATTTCTAAGCTTGAGGATATACAATAGAAACCTCCAAAACTGAAAAGCAAAAACAAGGACTGAAAAAAACAGAACAGAATATTCAAGAACTGTGGGGTGACGAGGTGGGTGGATTACCTGAGGTCAGGAGTTCAAGACCAGCCTGGCCAACATGGCAAAACCCCTTCTCTACTAAAAATACAAAAATTATCTGGGTGTGGTGGCAGGCACCTACAATCCCA
The DNA here is from genome assembly GCF_006542625.1 of Nomascus leucogenys. NCBI lineage: Eukaryota > Metazoa > Chordata > Mammalia > Primates > Hylobatidae > Nomascus > Nomascus leucogenys. The sequence goes on along the minus strand of NC_044394.1, from coordinate 8,408,827 downwards.
GCTAGTTGGGAGGCTGAGGCAGCAGAATTGCTTGAATCCAGGAGGTGCAGGTTGCAGTGGGCCAAGATAGCACCACTGCACTCCAGTCTCAAGAAAAAAAAAAAAAAAAGAAGAAAGAATAATGACTAAGAATTTCCCCAAAGTAATGTCTTGACACTAAATCACAGACCCAGAAATCTCAGAGAACATCAAGAAGAAAAAATGTCAAAAAAAAAAAATACCCTGTACCTAGGCATATCATTTTTTAACTATAGAAAATCAAGGATAAAGAATGAAATCTTGAAAGAAGCCAGAAAAATAAAACACCTTACTTACAGAGGAGCAAAGAGAAGAATTGTATCTGTCTTTTCCTCAGAAACCATGCAAGCAAGAAGAGAACAGAGTGAAAAAAGTGTTGAGAGAAAAAAACCATCCACCTAGAATTCTGTACCCTGCAATATTCCTTCAAAAGTAAAGGAGAGGCCAGCCATGGTGGCTCACACCTGTCATCCCAGTGCTATGGGAGGATCACTTGAGGCCAGCAGTTCAAGACCAGACAGGGCAACATAGCAAGAGCCTGTCTCTACGAAAAGGAAACAAAGATATCCAGGTGTGATGGTGTGTACCTGTAGTCCTAGCTACTCAGGAGGCTGAGGCAGGAGGATTGTTTGAGCCCAGGAGTTCAGGTTATGGTGAACTATGATCACGCCATTGCATTCCAGCCTGAGTAATGGAGTGAGAACCTGTCTTGGTGTGGAGTTGTGGGGGTGGTGAGCGGCAGTGGAGAGTGAAGGAGAAATAAAGACTTTCTCAGACAAACAAAAAAACTGAGGAAATTTGTTGCTAGTAGACCTGCCTTACAAGAAATATTAAAAGAAGTTCTTTGGAAAGAAGGAATTGATATAGGTCAGAAACTTAGATGCACATAAAAAAAAAGGGCACAAAAGAAGAAATAAGTGATGATAAAAATTAAACCTTTTATTTTTCTTATTCTTAACTGACCTAACAGATTGTTCATAATAATGGCAACAATACATTTGATTAGGCATATGTATGTATCTTATGTGTGTATATATATCCATATGCTTAAGAATATGTTTATATATAGGTAAAATAACAGCAATGATACAAGGGATGGGAGGTAGGAGTTAGGATTATTTTATTATTATAATATCTCACACTATCAGTGAAATGGTGTAGTGTTATTTGAAAGTGGGCTTTAATTACTTATAACTGTATATGGCAAACTCCAGAGCAACCAGTAAAAGAAGCATAAAAAGCGGCTGGGCACGGTGGCTCATGCCTGTAATCACAGCACCTTGAAAAGCCAAGGTGGGCGCATCACCTGAGGTCGGAGTTCAAGACCAGCCTGGCCAACATGGCGAAACCCCATCTCTACTAAAAACACATAAATTAGCTGGGCATGGTGGTGGGTGTCTATAATCCCAGCTATTCAGAAGGCTGAGGCAGGAGAATTGCTTGAACTCAGGACACAGAGTTTGCAGTGAGCCGAGATCGTGCGATTGCACTCCTGCTTGGGCAACAAGAGCAAAACCCTGCCTTAAGAAAAAAAAAAAAGTATAAAAAGAAGCATAATTTATATGCTAAAAAAGAGGAAACTGAAGCATAAAATATTAAATTAAAACAACAGGCCAGGTGCAGTGGCTCATGCCTGTAATCCCAGCACTTTGGGAGGCCAAGGTGGGCAGATCACAAGGTGAGGAGTTTGAGACCAATCTGGCCAACATGATGAAACCCTATCTCTACTAAGATACTAAATTAGCCAGGCGTGGTGGGTGGGCACCTGTAATCCCAGCTACTCGGAAGGCTGAGGCACGAGAATTGCTTGAACCTGGGAAGTAGAAGTTGCAGTGAGCTGAGATCATGCCACTGCACTCCAACCTGGATGACAGAGTGAGACTCTGTCTCAAAAAAAAAAAAAAAAAGCAGAAAAAGAGTAGAAGACAAAAATAGAAACAAAGAACAAGGCAACAAATAGAAAACAGTAACAAATATGGTAAATAATCCGAGTATATCAATAATCACTTTGAACATTAATAGTCTAAATGCACAAATTAAATGATTGTCATAATGGATTAAAAAAAACAAGACTCAACTATATGTTGTCTACAAGAAATCCACTTTAAATATAAAGACACATACAGATGAAAGAAAACAGAGAAAAATATCATGACAAAACTAATCAAAAGAAAGCAGAAGTAGATACTTAATTTCAGACAGAGTAGATTTCAAAGCAAGGAATGTTATCAAGGCTGAAGAAGGGCATTACATAATGATAAAGGAGTCAATTCCCCAAGAAAATATGATAATCCTTTAAGTGTGTGTGTCTAGCAAGAGTGCATCAAAATACGTGAGGCAAAAACTGGTAGAACAGCAAGGACAAAGAGATGAATCCACTACTATAGTTGGAGACTTCAACATCCCTCTCTCAGAAATGGACAAAATGCAGCAGGCAGAAAATTAGTAAGGACATAGTTGAACTCAACAACAACATCCATCAACTGAATATAATTTACATCTACAGACTACTTCATCCAACAGCAGAATACACATTCTTCTAACTCATATGGAACATTCATCCAGATAGACCACATTCTGGGCCATAAAACATACATTAAGAAATTTAAGTGAATAAAAATTATACAATGTCTTACTCAGATCACAGCAGAATTAAACTAGAAATCAATATCATAAAGATAATTGGAAAATCCCCAAATATGTGGAGATTGAACAATTCACTTCTTTCTTTTTTTTTTTAGATGGAGTCTCACTCTGTCTCCCAGTCTGGCGTACAGTGGCACGATCCTGGCTCACTGCAGCCTTTGCCTTCTGGGTTCAAGCAATTCTCCTGCCTCAGCCTCCCAAGTAGCTGGGACTACAGGCGCCTGCCACCACGCCTGGCTAATTTTTTCTATTTTTAGTAGAGACAGGGTTTCACTGTGTTAGCCAGGATGGTCTTGATCTCCTGACCTCATGCTCCATTCGTCTCGGTCTCTCAAAGTGCTGGGATTACAGGCGTAAGCCTCTGGGCCCGAACAATTCACCTCTAAATAACACATGGATCAAAGAAAAAATTTCAAGAGAAATTTAAACTATTTTGAACTAAATGAAAATGAAAGCACAACTTATTAAAATCTGTGGAATACAGTGAAAGCAGTGCTTAAAGGGAAATTGGTAACATTAAGTGCATATATTAGAAAAAAATATTTAAAATAAATAATTTAAGCTTCCACATTAGAAAACTGGAAAAAGAAGAGCAAATTAAATCCAAAGTAAGCAGAAGAAAATAAATAATAAAAATTAATATACCTACTATGTACCCATAAAAATTAAAAATTAAAAAAGGGAAATGGGTTGGGCACAGTGGCTCATACCTGTAATCCCAGCACTTTGAGAGGCTGAGGTGGACAGATCACTTGAGCCCAGGAGTTTGAGACCAGACTGGCCAACATGGCAAAACCCTGTCTATACAAAAAATACAAAAATTAGCTGGACATGGTGGCACACGCCTGTAGTCCCAAGTACTCGAGAGGTTGAGGTGGGAGGATCACTTGAGCCTGGTAGATTGAGGCTGCAGTGAGCCCTGGCAGTGCCACTGCATTGCAACCTGGGTGAAGGAAACAATAAAAATTAGAGCAGAAATCAATGAAATTGAAAATAGGAAATCAACAGAGAAAAATCAATGGAACTAAAAGCTGGTTCTTTGAAAGAGTCAATAAAATCAATAAGCCTCTAGCCAGGCTAACTAAGAAAAAAGGAGAGGATGCAAGTTACTAATGTCAGGAATGAAAGATGGGACATCACTATAGATCCCATGGACATTGAAAGGATAATAAAAGGAACACTATGAAGAACTCTATGCATTACATTAATTGATTTTTAATTTGATACAAATTAACTGATACAAATTTGATAACTTAGATGAAATGAATCGATTCCTTGCAAGACTCAATCTGCCAAGAATTAAACTATCTGAATAGGACTATATTGATTACAGAAATTGAATCAATAATTAATAACCTTCCAAAATGCACAAAGCACCAAAACCAGACAGGTTCACTGGAGAATTCTACCAAATATTTAAGGCATAAATTATACTATTTCTCTACAATCCCTTTCAGAAGATAGAAGTCATTCTATGAGACTATCATTACTCATTCTATTAATAAAAATTAATACACCTATTAATTAATTAATGTACCTATTAACCCATAAAAATTAAAAATTAAAAAAGGGAAATAGGCTGGGCGCAGTGGCTAACTTAATTCATTTTATGAGACTACCATTACTTTAATGCCCAACAAAGATGTTACAAGAAAAAAAACTACAGACCAATATCTTCAGGAACAAAGGGGCAATAATCCTCATCTAAATATTAGCAAACCAAATCCAACAATGTATAAAAAGAATTATACATCACAAAAAAGTGGGATTTATCTCAGATATGCAAAATTGATGCATCATTAAAAATCAATTAATGTAATCTATCATATCAAAAGGCTAAAAAAGAAAAATTACATGATCACATCAAAAGATGCAGAAAAAGCACTTGATAAAATTCAACACCATTAATGACAAAAACTCTCAGTTAACAAGAAATAGAGGGCAACTTCTTTAACTTGATAAAGAATATCTATAAAAGACTTACAGCTAGCTTCAAACTTAATGGTAAACAAATAGAAGCTTTCCTACTAAGATCAGGAACAAGGCAAGGATGTTCCCTCTCACTACTCTTTTTCAACATTGTATTTGAAGTCCTAGTTAATGCAATAAGACAAGAAAAAGAATTAAAAGGTATAATGATTAGGAAGGAAGAAATAAAACTGTAACATATAGAAAACTAACATAACTATGTAGAAAATCTGAAAGAGTCAAAAAACCACTAGAACCAACAAGGAATTATAATAAAATTATAGGAGAAATTGTTTGTCTGTTTTTGTTTTTGTTTTTTGAGATGGAGTTTCACTCTTGTTGCCCAGGCTGGAGTGCAATGGCACAATCTCGGCTCACCAAAACCTCCGCCTCCTGGGTTCAAGCGATTCTCCTGCCTCAGCCTCCCGAGTAGCTGGGATTACAGGCATACACCACCACATCCGGCTGATTTTTTTTTTTTTGTATTTTTAGTAGAGATGGGGTTTCTCCATGTTGGTCACCAGCAATAAATAAGTGGGGAATGTGAAATTAAAAATACAACACCATTTACATTAGCACCCCCCAAAATGAAACACGTAGGTATAAATCTAACAAAATATGTATGAGATCTAATATAAGGAAAACTACAAAACTCTGTTGAAAGAAATCAAAGAACTAAATTAACGGAGAAATATTTCATATTCATGGATTGGGAGACTCAATATTGTCAAGATTCCAGTTATTCCCATTTGATCTATAAATTCAACACAACCCCAACCAAAATCCCAGCAAGTTATTTTGCAGATATCTTCTAGATAAGCAGATAATTTAAGACAAGGATAGTAGTTTGCCTATGAGAAGAACTTTCAAATTCTTTGCAGAACCAAGTAGGTTGAAAGACAATCTTATACATCAGATTCAAAGTGTAAAAATATCAGACAGTATTATAAAAATTATTACCCTTGTTAGAAATAATTTCTCCAGCCTCTGATCACTTATATATTAGGAATGTACTACTATACCACTTACTCTTTGTAACCGAGCAAGATACTTAACCTCTTTCAACTCAAATTTCTTCATCTGGCAAATAAAGATGATAGTACATTGCCAACCCTGCTAAGCAAAATATTATATAAGGAAGACTTCTACTTCTTTTCTTCAACTTCTATACTTTCATAGCACCTTTTTTATTTATTATGTCATAATTATAAATTTATTCACGTATTTTTCACTATCTGCAAGAGGGTAGTGGACATGTATTCAACTTTCTTCTCTATCTCAGCTTTCAGAATAGTATAGATCTCAATAATAATTTTTGGCTCTTTTTGAAATTATTTCAAATTCAAGTAAAAGTAATAATACTATCAGATCTGGTTTCATTATAGATCTGTGCTACTTTGCTATCCTTTAGTGTCTATTGAAAGTCCTCCCCAATTATATATTTATTTGGAAAACATTAGATTACTTTTCTAATAATTGGCAGGGGAAGAGGGGAGAACCCTAGGTAACACAAAGCTTTACTCTGTTTTTTACAACAAGAAGTAAACATAATATCCAAGTTGCCCATTTTATTAGTGAGCTCTCAATTATTCACAAATACAGATTAATCTATAATACTCTAGGCCCTCTTCCTTCCAAGAGCTCAATAAAAACTGAACAACCCAGAAGCTGGGATTAGGCAGAAAAGTGGTACTTTTATGTCTGTGGGTGTGCATGTCAGTGTGTCAGGACAATATAAGATTTTAATTTTCATTTGTTCTCCACTTCTTTTTCCCTTTCCTCATTCTAAACAGGTAACCAGGTCTTCAGGTTCCATTATTTATAGAGGATCTGAGTTACAGAGTGGAAAGCAGAAGTTATTCGTAGATAATCTGCCTTCGAACTTTTATTTTCTGGAAGCTTGAGATAAAGGCAAAAGCTTTGAGAACTGTAAGGGAGACTGGGAAATAGCCTGCTAAACCCAGCTTGCCCAAATTGGAAAAATGTTCAGCAACACCAGGGATAGTGGTGACCTGAATCCTACTTCCTAGCTGTTCTCCAAGGGAATGGCAAGACCTCGAAGAAGAATGGCTACATGGAGTACCTTGGGAGGCTGGACTGTAGTTACTGGGGGGTTCACAATCAAGAGAGACTCTCATGCCCAAGGTTGACCAGAAAAGCAGTAATGTCATTGGACTTGAAGCAGAACTTATCAATAAGGGTAACAGTCCATGATGGTGATAACTGCAGACAAGGGGGCCCATCTCCTATTTGTTTCCTTTTTTCCTAAAAGATTCTTAGGTTTTTGTGCTACTCTTGGGTTGGTGGGGACTAAGAAAGGAAAGGAAGAAAGACATATTCTTTTCTATGTGTTCTCATAATGACTGATATGAATCTATATTTTACCAGGTTGGGCAATTCAAAGTCAGATTTAATTTAATTTATAGGAAATAAAATAATTTTACATATCTTGCCCATATAAATTTGTGATGTTATCCAACTAAACATGACAATATGGATCTATATGTTTCTAATATACTTTAATAAATATTTTCCATTGCTCATTATTTATATTTTTGTGTTTCACAACCCCTATATCTGAATGATTAAAATGTCTGCATTTTGAAAGACTGTTTTTCTTTGGAAGCAAAACAATGATGGCAGTTGTTACTGTCAGTAAGAAGTTCATCATCATAAAAAGTATAATATTGCAAGATAAATTTATAATTTGAATTCAGGAACTGCAAACAAAACATTAAAGGAGTCAGGAGAAAAAGCAATCTCATTAAGTGTTCCCTAGGAAGGCCTATCCACAGACAGAGACAAATGACTTCTGTGGGAAATGCTTCACATCCCACACGCTAGACTAAATAAATGATACTTAACGGGTGTATTTTATTTAAAAAAAAAAATGGTGAGGGATCCCTGGCATCCTAAATCCACCCATACAATGCAGCATAGCTGGTTTAGCTGAAGAACTTACAGAAGGAAAAAAAACACACAAACATTTATCTTCCTTCATTTTTTCCCCCACAAAGATCTATAACAAACTTTAAATTAATTTGACTGCAACCCTACCTTAGCAGTAAGAATGAAAAAAATTCTTACACTCTTGTAGCAGTCTGAAATTTCCAACCAGCATTAAACTATGCACAGAAATAAGAGCTTACTTCTATAACTCTGTATACAGGTCTATTACTTTTTCATTTTTTCTCCTTTACCTCACTTTCCATAATTTAGAACATTCTTTTAATCTTTATTACTAATGTATGATACATTCAGTAGTCTGAAATATTAAGCTACATTCCAGAACAGGAATTTTTAGCTATTATAAAATAATTATATTTTAGATTCATTTTTAATATTTCATTTATTTATTTTTGAGAGGAGTTTCACTCTTGTTGCCCAGGCTGGAGTGCAATGACACAATCTTGGCTCACTGCAACCTCCGCATCACGGGTTCAAGCAATTCTCCTGCCTCAGCCTCCCGAGTAGCTGGGATTACAGGCATGCACCACCACGCCTGGCTAATTTTGTATTTTTAGTAGAGACAGGGTGTCTCTATGTTGGTCAGGCTGGTCTCAAACTCCCTACCTCAGGTGATCCACTCACCTCGGCCTCCCAAAGTGCTGGGATTATAGGTGTGAGCCACCGCGCCCGGCCTCATTTTATTATTATTATTTTTTGAGACAGAGTCTTGCTCTGTTGTCCAGGCTGGAGTGCAGCGGGGCAATCTTGGCTCACTGCAACCTCTGCCTCCCAGGTTAAAGTGATCCTGTCTCAGCCCCCCGAGTAGTTGAGAGTACAGGCGCATACCACCATGCCCGGCTAGTTTTTGTATTTTTATTAGACATACATGAGGTTTCACTATGTTGGCCAGGCTGGTCTCGAACTCCTGACCTCAGGTGATCCGCCTGCCTCAGCTTCCAAAAGTGCTGGGATTACAGGCGTGAGCCACCGCACACAGCCCATTTTTTATTTTTTAATAGAAAACGCTCAGTAGTTATGTGATCAAAAAATGCAATATAATTTCTTCAAAAGGGGAAGAACATTGATAGTTTAGTTTCCTGACTATTGATCAAAGTCAAAGTGGTGGCTCACGTTGATCATATTCACATTTTTTATGATGATAATATTTCTAGTGAGTATTTTCCTCGATTTAACCACATCAAACTTTGAAAAAGAACCAAGAATTGAAGAGATTAGATAAGCATACAGCAGGAAAATACATGCATTCATTCCCAAAATGTAAAGCATCATGCTGTGGCATGATGTGGTGGTAAAGGCCTGGATTTTGGAAATTGCTTGGATCTGCTACTTACTAGCTACGTGATTTGGGCAGGTCACTTAATCTCTCTGTGTCTTAGCTTTCCAGTCTGTAAAATAGGGAAAATAATATTTATCTCAAAGGATAGTTGTGAGGTATATATTTATATTTATATTGTGTGCTTAATGTCTGGCACATTGTATACCCTGTAGAATAAAGTTCAAGATGAGCATAACCTAGATCCATCAATCCACTCCCAAGCATAACTAGAGAAAATTTACACATTTGCAGAAGAAAACATTAACAAGAGTATTCATTGCAACACTGTTTGTAATAGCTCCAAACTGGAACAAAATGACATCAATAAGGAAACAGGTTAAAGAAACTATAGTACAGGCATACCTCAAAGCTAGTGTGGGTTCAGCTCCAGGTTACCATAATAAAGCAAATATTGCTTTATTGCAAAATAAAAATATTGCAATAAAGTGAGATGCACAAAATTTTTTGTTTCCCAGGGCATATAAAAGTTATGTTTACATTACACTGTAGTCTAGTAAGTGTACAATAGCATGATGTCTAAAAAATGTACATAACTTAATTTAAAAATACTTTATGGCTAAAAAATGATCACAATCATCTGAGCCTTCAGAGTGTGATAAGCTTTTTGCTGGTGGAAGGTCTTGCTTCCACGTTGATGGCTGCTGACTGATCAAGGTGGTGGTTGCTGAAGGTTGGAGTGACTGCGGCAATTTCTTAAAATAAGACAACAATGAAGTTTGCCACATCTATTGACTCTTCCTTTAACAAAAGATTTATCTGTAGCATACACTGCTGGTTGACAACATTTTGCCCACAATAGAACTTCTTTCAAAATTGGAGTTAATCCTCTCAAATCCTGCCACTGCTTTATCAACTAACTTTATGTGATATTCTAAAACCTTTGTTATTACTTCAGCAATGTTCACATCATCTACACTAGGAGTAGATTCCATGTTAAGAAACCACTTTCTTTGCTCATCCATAAGAAGCAACTCCTCATCACTTTTTTTTTTTTTTTTGAGACTGTGTCTCACTATGTTGCCCAGGTTGGTCTTGAACTCCTGGCCTCAAGTGATCCTCCTACCTCAGCCTCCTGTGTAGGTGGGACTACAGGTGCCCACCACTGCATCCTGTTTAAGGTAGAACTATTAATTCTCTCTCTTTTAGTTATCTTGCTATTTCCACCAAATCTGCAGTTACTTCCTCCAATAATGTCTTGAACCCCTCAAAGTCATCCATGAGAGTTGGAATCAACTTCTTCCAAACTTCTGTTTATGTTGATATTTTGACCTCCTCTCATGAATCACGAATTTTCTTTTTTTTCCTCGAGGTGCATGAGCTGTAGTTTTATTGGTTCATTTCTTGCATTTGAAGTACTCTTCGATGACACCTTTGGCTTGAGATTCTTTGCCATAGTCCTTACCTACTACACAACTGCAACCAACCACTTTACAGGGTTTTCCTCCCTCTGTCAATTTTACAGAAGCCTACCCATTCCCCTACTTTCTGGTCAACCTTAATTAGGGTGATATGGTGTTAAGCACTGAGGGCCTCCGCCAATGTGACATACATAGGCTCATCACACATGGATGCAAGCACACAAAGCCTTATCTAAGGTTTTGGCAGCTTTGCAAATTCCATGTGACAGGTCATCATGCTTGAGGGAGGTCTTCAGCGCCTCTTAGGAAACAGTTTTTGTTTTGTTTTGTTTTGTTTTTGGAGACAGGCTCTGTCACCAGGCTGGGGTGTAATGGCACAATCATAGTTCACTGCAGCTTCAAATTCCTGGGCTCAAGTAATCCTCCCACTTCAGTCTCCTGAGTAGCTGGAACACCATGACACCTCGCTAATTCTTTTTCATTCTTTTTTTTCTTTTTTTTTTTTATATTATACTTTAAGTTCTGGGGTACATGTGCACAACGTGCAGGTTTGTTATATATGTATAAATGTGCTGTGTTGGTGTGCTGCATCCATCAACTCATCATTTACATTAGGTTATTTCTCCTAATGCTATCCCTCCCCCATTCCCTCACCCGACGACAGGCCCCAGTGTGTGATGTTCCTCGCCCTGTGTCCAAGTGGTCTCATTGTTCAATTCCCACCTATGAGTGAGAACATGCAGTGTTTGGTTTTCTGTCCTTGCGATAGTTTGCTCAGAATGATGGTTTCCAGCTTCATCCATGTCGCTACAAAGGACAGGAACTCATCCTTTTTTATGGCTGCATAGTATTCCATGGTGTATATGTGCCACATTTTCTTAATCCAGTCTATCGTTGTTGGACATTTGGGCTGGTTCCAAGTCTTTGCTATTGTGAATAGTGCCGCAATAAACATACATGTACATGTGTCTTTATAGCAGCATGATTTATAATCCTTTGGGTATATGCCCAGTAATGGGATTGCTGGGTCAAATGGTATTTCTAGTTCTAGATCCTTGAGGAATCATCACACTGACTTCCACAATGGATGAACTAGTTTACACTCCCACCAACAGCGTAAAAGTGTTCCTATTTCTCCACATCCTCTCCAGCACCTGTTGTTTCCTGACTTTTTAATGATTGCCATTCTAACTGGTGTGAGATGGTATCTCATTGTGGTTTTGATTTGCATTACTCTGATGGCCAGTGATGATGAGCATTTTTTCATGTGTCCATTGGCTGCATAAATGTCTTCTTTTGAAAACTGTCTGTTCATACCCGTTGCCTACTTTTTGATGGGGTTGATTTTTTCTTGTAAATTTGTTTAAGTTCTTTGTAGATTCTTTGTAGATAGTTTTTTTTGTTTTGTTTTGTTTTGAGACGTAGTCTCGCTCTGTCGCCCCCAGGCTGGAGTGCAGTGGCACAATCTCAGCTCACTGCAACCTCTGCCTCCGAGGTTCAAGTGATTCTCCTGCCTCAGCCTCCTGAGTGGCTGGGATTTCAGGTGCATACCACCATACCTGGCTAATCTTTGTATTATTTTAGTAAAGATGGAGTTTCACCATGTTGGTCAGGCTGCTCTCAAACTCCTGACCTCATGATCCACCTGCCTCGGCCACCTAAAGTGCTGGAATTACAGGCGTGAGACACCGTGCCCAGCCGACACCTCGCTAATTTTTTAATTTTCTGTAGAGACAAGGTCTTGCTATGTTGCTCAGGCTGGTCTTGAACTCCTGGGCTCATATGATCCTCCTGCCTCAACCTCCCAAAATGCTGGGATTACAGGTATGAGCCACCGTCCTCAACCCTGTAAAGTATTCTTAACATCCATTACATCTTCAGCAGCAATGGCTTCCTCAGCCACGGTGGGGGTTACAGACGAAGCCTAATCTTGCACGTAGCTGAGCCTCTGTGCATGACTCAGCAGTGGCAAAGCACAAATGTACTTAATGGCATCTAGAATGTTGAATCCTTTCCAGAAAGTTTTCAACTTATTTGCCTATATCCATTAGAGGAATCACTAAGGCAAATATAGCCTTATAAAATGTTTTTCTTAAAACATGACTTAAACATCAAAATTACTCTTTGATCCATGGTCTGCAGAATGGGGATGTTGTGTTAATAAACATAAAAACATTAAAAACATTAATTTCCTTGTACATCTCCATCAGAGCTCTTGGGTGACCAGGTGCATTGCATTATCAATTGGCAGTAGCATTTTTTTTTTTTTTTTTTTTAGACAGAGTCTCACTCTGTCGCCCAGGCTGGAGTGCCGTGGCGCAATCTCGGCTCACTGCAAGCTCTGCCTCCCGGGTTCATGCCGTTCTCCTGCCTTAGCCTCCCAAGTAGCTGGGACTACAGGTGCCCATCACCATGCCCAGCTAATTTTTTGTATTTTTAGTAAAGACGGGGTTTCACCATGTTAGCCAGGATGGTCTCGATCTCCTGACCTCGTGATCCACCAGCCTCAGCCTCCCAAAGTGCTGGGATTACAGGTGTGAGCCACCGCACCTGGCCGACAGTAGCATTTTCAAAGGAACCTTTTTTTCTGAGCAGTAGATCTCAATGGTGGGCTTAAAATATTCAGTAAAACATGCTATAAACAGATGTGCTGTCATCCAGGCCTTTCAGTTCCATTTACAGAGCACAAGCAGAGTAGATTTAGCATAATTCTTAAGGGCCCTAGGAATTTCAGAGTGTTAAATTAGGATGGACTTCAATTTAAAGTTACCAGCTGCATTAGCCCCTGACAAGAGAGTCAGACTGTCCTTTGAAGCTTTGAAGCCAAGCATTGACTTATCCTCTCTAGTTATGAAAGTCCTAGGTAGCATCTTCTTTCAATAGAAGGCTGTTTTGTCTACATTGAAAGTCTGTTGTCTAGTGTAGCCACCTTCATAAATGATCTTGGCTAGATCTTTTGGATAATGCTGCAGGGTCTACCTCAGCACTTGCTGCTTCACTGTGCACTTTTAAGTTATGGAGCTGGCTTCTTTCCTTAAACCTCATGTACCAACCTCTGCTAGCTTCAGACTTCTGCAGCTTCTTTTTATTTTATTTATTTATTTGAGATGGAGTCTAGCTCTGTTGCCCAGGCTGACGTGCAGTGGTGTAATCTTGGCTCACTGCAACCTCCACCTCCCAAGTTCAAGCAATTCTCCTGCCTCAGCCTCCCGAGTAGCTGGGACTACAGGCGTACACCACCATGCCCAGCTAATTTTTGTGTTTTTAGTAGAGACGGGGTTTTACCATATTGGTCAGGCAGGTCTTGAACTCCTGACCTCAGGTGATCCACCCACCTCGGCCTCCCAAAGTTTTGGGATTACAAGCACGAGCCACCACGCCTGGCCGGACTTTTCAAGCTTCTGACCTCTCTCATACTTTGTACAATTGAAGAGAGTTAGGGCCTTGCTCTGGATTAGGCTTTGGCTTAAGGGAATTTTGCTGCTGGTTCAGTCTTCTCTTCAGACCACTAAAACTTTCTCTATATCATCAATAAGGCTATTTCGCTTTCTTTTTCTTTTCTTTTTTTGAGACAGAGTCTTGCTCTGTCGCCCAGGCTGGAGTGCAGTGGCGTGATCTCGGCTCACTGCAAGCTCCGCCTCCCACGTTCATGCCATTCTTCTGCCTCAGCCTCCCAAGTAGCTGGGACTACAGGCACCCACCACCACGCCCAGCTAATTTTTTTTTTTTGGTATGTTTAGTAGAGATGGGGTTTCACCGTGTTAGCTAGGATGGTCTTGATCTCCTGACCTCATGATCTGCCCGCCTCGGCCTCCCAAAGTGCTGGGATTACAGGCGTGAGCCGCCGCGCCCAGCCTCCTTTTCTTTTTTGAGACAGGGTCTCGCTGTGTCACCCAGGCTGAAGTGCAGTGGTGTGGCTATGGTTCACTTTAGTCTCGATCTCCCAGCTCAAGCAGTACCCCCATCTAAGCCTCCTGAGTAGCTGAGAGTACAGGTATGTGTTACCATGCTCATCTATTTTTTTTTTTTTTTTTTTTTGTAGAGATGGGGGTCTCACTGTTGTCAGCACTGGTCGCAAACTCCTGGGCTCAAGTGATCTTCCCACTTCAGCCTCCCAGTTTTGGAATTACAGGTGTGAGCCACCACACAGGGCCTGTTTCACTTTCTTATCATTCATGAGCTCACTGGAGTAATTTTTTGAAGAACTTTTCCTTTGCATTCACAACTTAGGTAACTTCAGTGCAAGAGCCCTAGCATTTGGCCTATTTTGAATTTTGACATGTTTTCCTCATAAGCTTAATCATTTCTAGCTTCTGAATTAAAGTGAGAGATGTGACTTTTCCTTTCACTTGAACGCTTAGCCCATTGTAGGGTTATTAACTGGCCTAATTTCAATAGTGTTGTGTCTCAGGGAACAGAGAGGCCCAAGGAAAGGGGAGAGAGGGATGCGGAAACAGCCAGTTGGTGAAACAGTCAGAACACACAATATTTATTAAGTTCGCTGTCTTATATGGGTGCAGTTTGTGGTGCCACCCCCCAAAATTACAATAATAACATCAAAGATCACCGACTACAGATGGCCATAACAGATATAATAATAAGTTTGATATATTGCAAGAATTACCAAAATGTGACAGAGACATGAAGTGATCACACGCTGTTGAAAAAATGGTGCCAACGGACTTGTTGAACACAGGGTTGCCACAGACCTTGAATCTATGAAAAATGTAGCATCTGTGAAGAGCAATAAAGCAAAGCACAATAAAATGAGGAATGTCTGTATTATCAAACAATGGTTTACTCCAGAACAGTTGAAATGAATGATCTAGAGCTAAATACATCAACTCGAATAAATTTCAAATAAATTCCAAATACAAAAAATATAAGTTGTAAAAAGAATAAGGAGTATACTATTAAAAAACACGTTAAACAATTATAATGGGTTAATGTATTTAAATAATGTGTGTATGTGTGTTTGTGTGTATAGGTATATGTGTGTGTATATAGGAAATATACATAGGGAAGATCAGTGAAGCTCTTGTAGGGAGCCCTATGCGTCCCTAAGATCCTTCTTGAAAATAGTCAAAACTATTTTCATAATAATACTAAGAAGTTATTGTCGTGACATTTTCACTGATGGTGCAAAATCAATTATGGGTAAAACTGCCGGCACCTGAACACAAATCCAAATCCATGCAGTGTCACCAAACTATACTAGTAGTCATGGCATTTTTTACTATCATTCACTTGCAGAAAAAAAAATGCTTTAAATCCAGCTTCACTTAAGAATGTTAAGAATATTCTTGATAAAATGGTAATAATCACTAATTTTATTAAATTTGCCTCTTGAATCAATTTTTTTTAAAATAGACTTTATTAAAATTAGCCAGGTCTGGTGGTGCACACCTGTTAATCCCAGCTACTTGGGAGGCTGCGGCACGAGAATTGCTTGAACCCAGGAGCTGGAGGTTGCAGGGAGCTGAGGTTGCACCACTGCACTCCAGCCTGGGTGACAGAGCGAGACTCTGTCTCAAAATAAATAAATAAATAAATATGTAGACTTTATTTTTGTTTTTTGGTGGTTTTTCTGGTTTGTTTTTTTGAGACAGGGTCTTGATCTGTTGCCCAAGTTGGAGTGCAGTGGTGTGATCATGGTTCACTGCAACTTGAACTCTTGAGCTCAAGGGATCCTACCACTTCAGCCTCCCACGTAGCTGGGACTACAGGTGTTTGCCACCACATCCAGCTAATTTTTAAAATTATTTTTGTAGAAACAGGATTTCACTATGTTGCCCAAGCTGGTCTTGAACTCCTGGCCTCAGGAGTTCTTCCACCTCAGCCTCCCAAAGTGCTGGGATTACAGGCATGAGCCATCATGCCTGGCCAAAAACAGACTTTAAGAACAGTCTTAGGTTCACAGCAAAATTAAGCATAAAGTACAGAGAGTCCCACCTATGCCCACACATCCACCAGCCTCCCTCCCTATCAACAGCCCATACCAGAGTGGTACATTTGTTATAATCAATGAACCCACATTGACACATAATTATTACCCAAAGTCCATAGTTTACACTAAGGTTCACTCTTGATGAACATTCTGTGGGTTTTGATAAATGTATAATAACATATATGCATCTTTATAGCATTGTACAGAATAGTTTCACTGTCCTAAAAATCCTCTGGGTTCTGCCTACTCATCCCTCTCCTCAATCCCTGAAAACCACTGATCTGATTGCTGTCTCCACAGTTTTGCCTTTTTCCAGAATGTTATATAGTTGCAATCATACAATAGGCATCCTTTTCATATTGGCTTCTTTCACTAAGTAATATGCATTTAAGCTTACTCCATGTCTTTCATGGCTCAATGACTCATTTCTTTTCAGTGCTAAATAATATTCCATTGTCTGGATGCACCACCGTTTGTTTATCCATTCACCTACTAAAGGACATCTTGGTTGCTTCCAAGTTGTGATAATTATGAATAAAGTTGCTATAAACATTTCTGTGCAGTATTTTTTGTGGGCATAAGTTTTTAAATCATTTGGGTAAAAAACCAATGAATATGATTGCTGGATCATATGGTAAGAGTACATTTTATTTTGTGAGAAATTGCCAAACTTCTTCCAAAGTGGCTGTACCATTTTGTCTTCCAACCAGCAATGAATGAGAGTTTTCGTTGCTCCGCATCCTTGCCAGCATTTGGTGTTGTCAAGGTTTTAGATTTTTATCATTCTAATAGGTGTGTAGTGTTATCTCATTATTGTTTCAATTTGCTAAGACATATCGATGTTGAGCATTTTTTCATATGTTTATTTGCCATATAAAAATCTGTTTTGGTAAAGGGTCTGTACTTCTTTGGTAAAGTGTGTGTTCAGATCTTTTGCCCATGTTTAAATTGGGTTGTCCATTTTCTTATTGTTTTAAGAGTTCTTTGTATATTTTGGCTAACATGCTTTTATCAGATACGTCTTTTGCAAATATTTTCTCCCGGTCTGTAGCTTGCCTTCTCAGTTTCCTGACAGTGTCCTTTGCAGCGCAGAAATTTATTTATTATTTTATCATTTTATTATTATTATTTTTTTTGAGACAGGCTTTCTCTTGCTCTGTCACCCAGGCTGGAGTGCAGTGGTGTGATCGTGGCTTACTGAAACCTCCAATTATTGGGCTCAGGCAATCCTCTTGCCTCAGCCTCCTGAGTAGCTGGGAATATAGGCATGTACCAACATTCCTAGCTACTTTAAATTTTTTGTAGAGATGGGGTCTTGCTATGTTTGCCCAGCTGGTCTCAAACTCATGGCCTCAAGCAATCCTCCCACTTCAGCCTCCCAAATTGCTAGGATTATAGGCATGAGCCACCATGCTGGCCTTGAAATATTTCAAAATTAAAATATAACACAAACATGTATCCTAATTTTTACCCAAGTATAAATTTTCTCCTCTGCAGTTTAGAATCTGTATAGTTTGGTACAGAGCCTAGTGCATTTCTGTGCTAAGTCTTTGTTTTATAGAAAGATGTAAAACATGGCCAGGCATGGTGGCTCACGCCTGTAATCCCAGCACTTTGGGGCGCCAAGGCAGGCAGATCACTTGAGTCCAGGAGTTTGAGACCAGCCTGGCCAACATGGCAAAACGCTGTCTCTACTAAAAATACAAAAATTAGCCAGGCATGGTGGCGCATGCCTGTGATTCCAGCTATTTGGTGGCTGAGATATGAAAATCATTTGAACCCGGGAGGTGCAGGTTGCAGTGAACTGAGATCATGCCACTGCCCTCCAGCCTGGGTGACAGAGCAAGACTCTGTCTCAAAAAAAAAAAAAAGAAAAAGAAAAAGAAAAAAAAGTAAAACATAATAGAAAAACTGATTATATGGTTCATTATATGTTCCTTTCCAAATAGAACAGCTTCATCCAAAGGAAAAAGAACCAACAAAAATAGAGATCATCAGATATTTACTGGTATAAAATGTGTAACTATTTCCATTTCCTATAGTCTGCAATTCTGAATTAAGACAGACTCATTAAAATGATATATATCCGGCCAGGCACGTTGGCTCATGCCTGTGATCCCAGCACTTTGGGCGGTTGAGATGGGTGGGTGACAAGGACAGGAGTTCAAGACCAGCCTGGCCAATATGGTGAAACCCTGTCTCTACTAAAAAAAAATAAAAATTAGCTGGGCATGGTGGCATGCACCTGTAATCCCAGCTACTCAGGAGGCTGAGGCAGGAGAACTGCTTGAACCCGGGAGGTGGAAGTTGCAGTGAGCCGAGATTGCATCACTGCACTCCAGCCTGGGCAACAGAGCAAGACTCCATCTCAAAATAATACTAATAATACTAATAATATATCCATTTGCAGAGAGGCTTATTGATTCATTCATTTAAAATTTATTTAATTTCACCGGGTACGAGTGGCTCATGCCTGTAATCTCAACACTTTGGGAGGCCAAGGCGGGCAGATCACCTGAGGTCGGGGGTTCGAGACCAGCCTGACCAACATGGAGAAACCCCATCTTTACTAAAAATACAAAATTAGCTGGGCGTGGTGGTGCATGTAATCCCAGCTACTCGGGAGGCTGACGCAGGAGAATCACTTGAACCTGTGAGGTGGAGGTTGCAGTGAGCTGAGATTACACCATTGCACTCCAGCCTAGGCAACAAGAGCAAAATTCTGTCTCAAAAAAAAAAGAAAAAAAAATTATTGAATTTCAACTGTGTGTTAGTCCCTGTGTTAAGTACTAAGGATACAGAGGTAAATGAGAAAAGGTCCTTGCCATTATGGAGCTCACAGTTTAAAGAATCTTGGTAAAGAATTAACACAAAATGTGAAAAATATTATACAAGGCATGTAGACAGGGATATGAGATCATACTCAATGAGTATTTAAGAGAGCTGGGAAAGGTTTCTGAGATAGGATAACATCCAAGCTGGGAGCTGAATAGTGAGAATACAACAGAGAGAAAAGAGATTAAAATGCATTCCAGGCAGGAATGAAAAAACATTCATGCATATATATGTGTGTGTGTGTGTGTGTGTGTGTGTGTGTGTGTGTATGTTTATATACATACATACATACAGTTGATCCTCATTATATGCAGGGTCTGTATTTGCAAATCCACGTAGTCACTAAAATTTATTTGTAACCCCTAAGTCAATACTTTCAGAGTCATTCATGGACATGTACAGAGTGGTAAAAATTTGAGTTACCTGAAGCACACATTCCCAGCTCAGGTCAAACAAAGTGATGTTTGTTTTGCCTTCTTGTTTTAGCTCTCATAGTATCCTTTTCTCAGTCTCTTTCATGCTATGTTTTTCACATTTTTATGCTTTGTGCTGATAACTTTGCTGTTTACAACGTTCCCCATGCATAATGCTGATATGTTTGCTATCTAATGTTCTGACACATAAGAAGGTAATGAGGTGGGTGCCTTATGAAAAAAATAGTTGTGTTAAATAATCTTAACTCTTGGCCTTGAGTTCAGTGTTAATGAATCAACAATATATATTTAATATGGTATCTTTAAGCAGAAACACACATAAAATAAGGTTGTATTGACTGGTTGATAAAAATGTCATGAACAGAGGCTCAAGGAACCTAACCCTCTATTTCCTCTAGGAGCAATGCTTCTATATTCACTGATTCAGTGTTTGTGGTAACTTTACAGAACATAACTAATGTAAACTGAGAAGCAACTGTGTGTTTGTTTATTTACTAATTAACATGTTTCTTCGAATACAATTTATTTATAGAAACCACTGATTACTTTGATTAGATACACATAGCATATTACCTCATCCTGAATAAGTAATGAATAATCAACTATACTGAAGACAACTGACAGCTTATTATGCATAGCCTTTAAAACCATCACTTTAAAAATAAGCATGGTATTATGAGGTATTTTGAGGTTTCTAGTAAGGGCAGTAATAGCTCACATAAAGATAGCTATATACTTGCAACCATATAACAGTAGAGTAGAAATTTACAGAAGGAGATGTGGCATAATTTTACCGATTTAGCATTTCTACTAAGTATAATTGTGGATAGTGGCAAAAGCAGTATGGTAAAAACTGCAGTAGAAAAAAATCTAAAATGATTTTTTTTTTTTTCTTGAGACGGAGTCTCGATCTATTGCCAGGCTGGAGTGCAGTGGCACAGTCTCAGCTCACTGCAACCTCCGCCTCCTGGGTTCAAGTGATTCTCCTGCCTCACCCTCCCAAGTAGCTGGGATTACAAGCACGTGCCACCATGCCCAGCTAATTTTTGTATTTTTAGTAGAGATGGGGTTTCACCATGTTGGCCAAGCTGGTCTTGAACTCCTGACCTCGTGATCCGCCCACCTCAGCCTCCCAAAGTGCTGGGATTACAGGTGTGAGCCACCGCGCCCGGCCTAAAATTATTTTTAAAAAGCTTTCCTCAATCAATTAACAGAACTGAACTGTCATTTTCTGAAAGTGATTCCAATGAACAAATACTGTATGAACTCCCACACACAGATTTGCTCATTATAATGAAAAAGAAGCAGGTAATATCCTTAAGCAGTTAAGTTGGTATAAGGTCAACCTTTATAGAAAAGTAGAACAAGCAAGTTATACAATTTAGTATTAGGTCTTGATAAAGACTTTTTAACATTAACACTTCCTGTTATAATGATTCTAATAACTTTGAAGAACGTAATTCAAAATTTCACATTTCCTTTACATTAAAAGAGAAAATTAAAAAAAGAAATGAACTTAAGAGAACACATAGACCCTGAAGTCATGATTGAGAATGATGCCATAAATCCATACCTGTCTAAAATGTTAAATTTTAAATTCATAATGACACTTTTTCTATCTCTTGCTGAATGGTCTGCACCTCTTAAATGACATTCAACTATCTAATAATTAAGAGCTACATATTGGCCGGGTGCGGTGGCTCACACTTGTAATCCCAGTACTTTGGGAGGCCGAGGCGGGTGGATCACAAGGTCAGGAGATGGAGACCACGGTGAAACCCCGTCTCTACTAAAAAATACAAAAAAAAAAATTAGCCGGCGTGGTGGCGGGCGCCTGTAGTCCCAACTAGTCGGAGAGGCTGAGGCAGGAGAATGGCGTGAACCTGGCAGGCGGAGCTTGCAGTGAGCCAAGATTGTGCCACTGCACTCCAGCCTGGGCGACAGAGCGAGACTCCAACTCAAAAAAAAAAAAAAGAGCTACATATTATGAATTTTAAATATCCACTTGTAGTTTTGGAAGATAATCTGCAGAAACTGATGAGGCTGACAATGCCAAAAGTTTTCTGCTGATTTCAAATTCTATTTTAAAACAGGAAATAAATGAGGGTGAAAAATCATTGTTTAAAGAGAAGAGTCCTGGCCGGGTGTGGTGGCTCACGCCTGTAATCCCAGCACTTTGGGAGGCCGAGGCAAGTAGAAAGGTGAGGAGTTTGAGACCAGCCTGGCCAAGATGATGAAACCCCGTCTCTACTAAAAATACAAAAATTAGCCAGGCACGGTGGTGGGTGCCTGTAATCCCAGCTACCTGGGAGGCTGGGGCAGGAGAATCACTTTGAATCAGGAGGTGGAGGTTGCAGTGAGCCAAGATTACACCTCTGCACTCTAGCCTGGATGACAGAGCAAGACTCTGTCTCAAAAAAAAAAAAAAAAGAGAGAGAGGAGTCCAAAAGGGGACAAGACATCAATATTCCATAATGCAAGGAAAAAAAAAACCAGAAGTTTTCATTGTATGCATTGTATCCATGGAACTGGATACCATTTACTTATAGCCAATGCTTAAATTTGTATCTTCCAGTCATACCTCTCTTCTGAACTTCAGGTTCTTATACCCAACCATACATGCTCAATATTTCCACTTGAATAGGCAATCTTAAGTGTCTAAAACCAATCTCTTGATTTTTCCCTTTAAGCTTCCTCTTCTCCATCTTAGTAAGTGGCAATTCCATTCTTCCAGTTGCTCTAGTCAGAATCATTGAATTTATCCTTCCTTGATTCTTCCCTTCACGTACACCACATAAACAAATCCCATTGTTTCTTCTCTCAAAATATATCCAGAACCTGACCACTTATTACTGCCTCCAAGACTAGTTCCCTGATCTAAGCTATTATTATTTCTCACCTGGACAACTACTACTAATTCTTTCCCCTTTTCTACCTTCTTTCCTCCTACTCTAGTCTCCACACAGCACCCAGAATGATCCATTAAAAATGCAAATCAGATCATGTCCTGCCTCTGCTCAAATCCTCTATTGCCTTCCCATCTCACTCAGGGAAAAATTCAAAATCCTGACCATGGCTTACAAGACCCTACTTGATCTAATACACTGCCAGCTCTCTGATTTTGTTTTCTAATACTATTCTTTCACTTTTGTTCCAAGTCACACAAATCTCTCTGTCATTCCTCAAACCTACTGATCATTCTCTTACCTAACTGTCTCTACACTTATTGATTCCTCTGCCTAGAAAGCTTTTCACCCAGATAGCCACATCATTCATGTGTTCATTTATTTCAGATCTCTACTTTTAAGAATAAAAATCGGGGCCGGGCGCGATGGCTCATGCTTGTAATCCCAGCACATTGGGAAGCCGAGGCGGGCAGATCACCTGAGGTCGGGAGTTAAAGACCAGCCTGACCAATATGGAGAAACCCCGTCTCTACTAAAAATACAAAAAAATTAGCCGGGCATGGTGGCACATGCCTGTACTCTCAGCTACTCAGGAGGCTGAGGCAGGAGAATCACTTGAATCCAGGAGGTGGAGGTTGCAGTGAGCCAAGATTGCACCACTGCACTCCAGCCTGGGCGACAGAGCGAGACTATGTCTCAAAAAAAAAAGAAAAAAAGAAGAAGGCTTCACTTATGAGGTATGAGGTCAATAAACCTAAATCCCAATGAATAATTAAATGCTATAGTAATTTTGTTTAAATTTGCTACCTAGGATGCACAGAGCTTTACATATGCAGTGGTAACATTTTTATAATTTAAAGTGTAATTCCTATTTGAGAACATTTTAAAATATATTTTTAATAGACTTTTTAAGAGCAGTTTTAGGTTCACAGCAAAATTGAAGGAGAAGTACAGGGAGTTCCCATATACCCTCTGCCCCTACACATGCACAGCCTCCCCACCACTAGGCATTCCAGCCTCAGGCAACTACTAACTTGCTTTCTATCTCCATAGATACGCTCTTTCTGAACCTTTCATATGTAATCTTTTGCATGTGGCTCTTTCACTTAGCCTAATGTTTTTGAAGTTCATAGATGTTAAAGCATGAATCATTTGTTCTTTTTAATTGCTTAGTAGTATTCCACTGTATGGATGTTTAGAGTGTACCAAATGGACCTTATCTTTCTTGTATGTCAGAGAAGAGGAATCCTCAATTAATGCCAGTAATTCAAGCTAGTAAAGGCAAAAGGGGAAATAAAAGAAAATGGAATTGTGGCTGAGTAAAGTCTGTTTCTAGCAGAAATGGGGAAAGTCAAGCTCTAGAACATTAACTATAGGTAGAGGAACCTGCCCTGGCTATGGGAATTCAAACTCTTTCCATTGGATCCTGTGACCTGAGTTTGTTCACTACCACTTGCTTGTTATAAAGAGGAGGGTGTGGTCATGGCAGCCAGACTCTACATCTGTATGAACAAATCTGGCCTACTTTTTCCAGGTGTACTAGGGAATGCCAGCTCATTATATAATTAAACAGTATAGTTAAATGCAATAATATTTTAAAATAACATTCATCTGATGACTTCTGTCAAAAAGGAAGATCAAGCATATGTATTTCTCTGCTCCCCTAATAAAATGATGGCCACATAATTTAAAAGGTTTAAATCCTCAAGGACAATCAAACAGAAGAGGGAGTACATAGTATGTTTTACAGTGGATAACATATTTTTAGAAAAGGGAGAACAAATGGAGGAGTGGTATCTGACTTATTACAGTGGAGGAAGCTGTGATCTCAGGAAATTACAAAGGGGAACATTGGTGAGAAGAAAGCCAATTCACCCCCAAAGAATCTGGGAAAGCCTCTGACCTTGGAAGTACCCAGTGGGTAATGAGGAAGCACAAAGTGAAAAATCAGGATAAGAGTCTGTGTATGTGAACAGTTGATTCTCCTCCCTACTCGCATGTGTAGAATGCCAGCAGCTAAGTGTACACACCCCTGACTTGGTTGGAGAATGGCAGTTTATCCTCTAGAGAAATTGAAGAGGGGTATTCCAGACTTGAGGACACTAGGCAGAACAGAGTAGACGTAGGACAGATAGATAGAAAACAAAGGGATTTCTTGAAATACCAAAGGGTGGGACTTAATTCCCCTACCCACTCTCCCACTCCACCCCACCACTGACCCGAAACACTTTCACTTTATTGCACAGGCTAGAAATTGTAAGTCTTTTTGGAGGCATTGCACAATCTGAGAGAAAAGATCCTCTTCATAATAATAATTATGTCCATCCTAACACCCAAAAGTAAGGCTTATTCCTTACTTACTCCACAATTAGTTTTATTCCTAAAGAGCTTTTAATCAATTTAAAATAAATATGCACAAACTACCAAAGGTCATCGGACATGTGAGAAAATCCCTTAACATTAAAGATTAAAATCAGATGTCAAAAGAGCTGTTTGATATTTAAAATAAGATTGTTGGCTGGGCATGGTGGTTCACGCCTGTAATCCCAACACTTTGGGAGGCCAAGGCGGGCAGATCACCTGAGGTCAGGAGTTTGAGACCAGCCTGGCCAACATGGTGTAACCCCGCCTGTACTAAAAATACAAAAATTAGCCAGGCATGGTGGCAAGTGCCTTTAATCCCAGCTACTCAGGAGGCTGAGGCAAGAGAATCACTTGAACCTGGGAGCCAGAGGTCGCAGTGAGCCAAGATCACGCCATTGCACTCCGGCCTGGGCAACAGAGCAAGACTCCATCTCAAAAAAATAAATAAATAAAATAAGATGGTTAAAATAAGACATTAAGCAGAGGTTACAAGAATTCCCAGGAAAGTATAACTACACATGAGATGAAAAGTATGAAAGAAAAATAAGATACTTCAAGGATAAATCTAAGGAGATTAATATTTTACTAACAGGAGTTCTGGGAAAATAAGACACAGAAAAGAGAGGGAAGATAATATTAATAATGAATATTCATTAAGGGTATACTATGTGCAAGGCATTGCTCTAAGTCCTTTACATAAGTTAATTTTCATTAACTAATTAATTAATTCTCTGGTCACCATACAAAGTTAAGTATTATCCCCCATGTTACAGATGAGGAAAATAGGAATGTAGAGGTTAATCTAATAGCTAGTAAGTGGCAGACTCAGAGTTCAAACCCAAGCAGTCTCGTGCTATAACTCACGCTCTCAACTACTATGTACCGCAGCTTCTCTATCAAAGAAATAACGTAAGAAACTCCCAGGATAAGAGGGCAGATCTAATATTAATATTCAAAGTACTCCTTTCAGAAACCCTACTAAGACAAAAATTAAGGCAAATTTTAAAATACATAATCCCAAAGGATGAGGAGGAAAAGAGAAGAAGAAAAAAAGCAACAGATTTTTTGTAAATCAGAAAGTAGATGACAAAGTGGTAACTGACTTAGCCGACCAAAGAGAGCCAAGTCCTAAACTGGCAGTGAGGAAAGCTGAGTGAGCCAAGTCCTAAACTGGCAGTGAGGAAAGCAATATATACCACAGAATTTTCTAAAGACATAAGAATTGGCACGACTATGGACCTGTGGAACTGGGGGTAAGTGGGGAGTGGAATGGATAAAATAAGAAAAATTGGATGAAAGATATTTAAGAAGCTGTTAGATCCTTAGATTTCCTTCCTCCATTCCACATCTCCAGGTGACCATCTCTCCCTAACAACTCAATCATGGCAGAAGTCTGCAGCTTATTCTCTGGAGATTAGAGGACACCGGGTACAGTAGAGGACGCAGGTATCATTCTGAAAAACAAGGAAGACTAACTGACCCTATGCATATATGAATGCTGAATTCTAAGATCAGAAGCCCTCTTCCCCGACTCTATTGAGCCCAGTAGATTATAATTTTTTTTTTTTTCTGGTAAATTTGGGTTGAAGCCAGAAGGTTCCCTAACAAATGTGTTCCAACCAGGTCATCCTACAGTAAAACTGAAAATCTACAAGCCTCATCCCATGTACTTAGGCTTCCCAATTGGCTTTTATTCACCTATTCTTACTTAAGAACAGGCAGCTAAGAATTACTAGATACCTAAAGAAAGCCTGTATTTGGAAAATAGAGACTAAAATTAACAAAAGAAAAGAAAGCAGTCTGGTAGAAAGAAACTATGCCAGCAGAAGAAAACATTAGGAAAAAGATTATTTCCAAGAGATATCTGTAACAAACAAAATTAAAAAAAAAACATTCGGCATGCAAAGAAAAACTTACATAAATTAAAAATGTAATAACAGGCCGGGCGCGGTGGCTCACGCCTGTAATCCAGCACTTTGGGAGGCCAAGGCAGGTGGATCACCTGAGGTCAGGAGTTCAAGACCAGCCCTGGCCAACATGGTGAAACTCCGTCTCAACTAAAAATACAAAAAAATTAGCTGGGCGTGGTGGCGGGCGCCTATAATCCCAGCTAGTTTGGGAGGCTGAGGCAGAAGAATTGCTTGAACCCGTGAGGTGGAGGTTGCAGTGAGCCGAGATCACACCACTGCACTCCAGCCTGGGTGACAAGAGCGAAACTCCATCTCAAAAAAAAAAAAGTAATAACAAAAATGAAAATGAAAATCTTAAGAGAAGGACAAAGCTGAGGAAATCTCAGAAAGAACAGAATAAAACAGAAAAACAGAAAAAATAGATAGGAGAGGAGAAAATCTGAGAATTTTGATAACAAACAAAAAACCTTAACTGTCCATCAGTTCAGTATGGTTAAATAAACCTCTGTGGAACATTATGAAGTGGTTATTGTAGTTAAATAGTAGTATTGCTACGGAAAGACCTCTACATTTCATTAACTGAAAAACAATGCAGGCCAGGCTCGGTGGCTCACGCCTGTAATCCCAGCACTTTGGGAGGCTGAGGTGGGCAGATCACTTGAGGTCAGCAGTTTGAGACCAGCCTGGCCAACATGGTGAAACCCTGTCTCAGGCTGAGGCAGGAGAATGGCGTGAACCCGGGAGGCGGAGCTTGCAGTGAGCCGAGATTGCGCCACTGCACTCCAGCCTGGGCGACAGAGCGAGACTCCGTCTCAAAAAAAAAAAAAAAAAAAAGAAACCCTGTCTCTACTAAAAATACAAAAATTAGCCAGGCGTGGTGGTACGCACTTGTAATCCCAGCTACTCAAGAGGCTAAGGCAGAAGAATCGTTTGAACCAAGGAGGCAGAGGTTGCAGTGAGCCGAGATCGCACCATTGCACTCCAGCCTGGGTGACAAGAGCAAAACTACTCCATCTCGAAAAAAAAAAAAAAAAATACAAGTTGCTAAAAATATAGACAGTATGACCCCACTTATATAAAAAGAGGAAAATCCCCTGCAAACCATGTTTCTTTATATAGAAATAGTATGTAAATAAACAGAAAAAGATTTTGAATGAAACATATCAAAGTAGTGATTTCTGGAGAGGGGAATAAGATAGAAGAAGAAAGGAAAAAGGTAACACTGCTTTTTATTGTATTTCCTTCTTTTCTTTTTTTTTGCTTTGAGACTGGGTCTCACTGTGTCACCCTGGCCATAGTGCAGTGACATGATAATGGCTCACTGCAGCCTCAAGCTCCCTGGGATCAGGTGATCCTTCTACCTCAGCCTCCCAAGTAGCTGGGACTACAGGCAGAGGCCACCAAGCCTGGCTAATTTTTTTTTTTTTTTTTATTGACAGGGTTTCACCATGTTGCCCAGGCTGGTCTCAAACTCCTGGGGCTCAAGTCATCCAACTGCCTCAGTATTCCAAAGTGCTGGGATTACAAGCATGAGCCATCATGCCTGGCCTATATTTCTTTTCTTTTCTTCCCTTTTCTTTTTTGAGACAAGGTCTGGCTCTGTCGCCCAGGCTGGAATGCAGTGGCACAATCTTGGCTCACTGCAACTTTCGTCTCTGGGCTCAAGCCATCCTCCCACCTCAGCCTGCTGAGTAGCTGAGACTACAGGTGCACACTATCATGCCTGGCTAATTTTTGTTTTGTGTTTTTTTTTTTTTTTTTTTTTTTTGAGATGGAATCTCACTCTGTCACCAAGCTGGAGTGCAGTGGTGCTATCTTGGCTCACTGCAACCTCCACCTCCAGGGTTCAGGCAATTTTCTGCCTCAGCCTCCCAAGTAGCTGGGATTACAGGTACTCACCACCATGCCAGGCTAATTTTTTGTATTTTTAGTAGAGACAGGGTTTCACCATCTCGGCCAGGCTGGTCTTGAACTCCTGACCTTGTGATCCACTCACCTCGGCCTTCCAAAGTGCTGGGATTACAGGCGTGAGCCACCATGCCCAGCCAATTTCTGTATTTTTTAAAGAGACAAGATTTTGCCATGTTGCCTGGACTGGTCTCAAACTCCTGGGCTCAAGGCGATCCACCTGCCTTGGCCTCCAAAGTACTGAGATTACAGGGATGAGCCACTGCGCCCAGCCTTCTGTATTTCTATTTTTGGAAGTTTTTGCAATGACAGTGTTTTCATGTATGACATTTGTGTAAGTTTTAAAAGAGAAAGAAAAAGAAGGAAACAGGAAAGTGAAAAGCAGAATAAAAAGGATTGGTATAATCTCTGGATAGGAAGTGAATATTATCCTTAATTAGGATTGCAGAAACAAAGCAGGACTAAACAAAACAATAATGACTTTACTTGCTGTGTAACATTCTACTTGCTGAGTAGACAAAGTTACCTCCAAAAAACAACATAGAATAAAATATACAGGAAATGAATATTGCATGTTGTTTATATATATTATTGATATATACACAAACTTAGGTATCACAAGTTGTGAACCATCACCAGCTTAAAAAAAAAATTGCTTGAGCTCAGGAGTTTGAGACCAGCCTGGGCAATATGGCAAAACCCCATCTCTACAAAATATACCAAAAAAAATTAGCCAGCAGTGGTGACATGTGCCTGTGGTCCCAGCTACTCAGGAGACTGAGGTGAGATGATCACTTTAGCCCTGGATGTTGAGGCTGTAGTGAGCCAAGATCGTG
This sequence comes from Nomascus leucogenys, assembly GCF_006542625.1. NCBI lineage: Eukaryota > Metazoa > Chordata > Mammalia > Primates > Hylobatidae > Nomascus > Nomascus leucogenys. The sequence continues at coordinate 8,379,391 of NC_044394.1, read as the reverse complement.
CCACTGCACTCCAGCCTGGGCGACAGAGTAAGATCCTGTCTCAAAAGAAAACAAACAAACAAACAAACAAACTCACAACAGAATCAGAAGAAAAATTTTTCTCCTTACCTTCATAGTTTTTAAGAAGTCTGTGAGTCTAGCCAAAAATCATATACATGTTCAGGAGATAACGTCAGATTTTCCCTGAAAGATTGTTTCAGACTCTCACTGCCCTATTCTGGTGAAGTTCTTATGTTTATACATCTTTGGTGTAAAATTCTGCAGGAAACTTCATATTCCTAATCCTTTCAAGAAAACATGAATCTTCCATTTAAGCTGAAGGAGTTAAAAATATACCACTCTGACATATTGACTATTTTGAATTAAAGGCACTTGAAAAGCAGCAGGTGCAAAAAGATCCTTCTAGCCTCTTTTCTGTTTCTTAAAAGCAGGAGATGAAATTCCCATGTGAAAGATACCCTCCCTATACCAAAAGGAATAAAACATCCTTATCCTCAAGGATGAAGTTGAGACCAAAGGAATTCTGTAGAGACCTTGTTAAAATAACTCTTATCTTTTAAGCCTCCCCACACAATTTAGCTGCTTTTTCACAGCTAATATATTTGTCCAATTCAGTACACCAGTGATTGACTCTAACTGCTTCTTTGGGTCTTCACTTCCTTACGAGGGCTCCCATGCCACATAAAATTTGTATTAAATACATTTGTATGTTTTTCTCCAGTTAGTGCCTTATGCCAATTTAATTCTCAGACCCAGCTGGGATCCTAAGAGGATGGAAGTGGAGTTTTGCCACTCCTACAAAGCCCAAGGGTTCTGGAAATGTGTGTGGGAATAAAGTTGAAGCCCAAATATTTTAAAAGTTAATCTCAGCACCTAATCTTTTTTTCCTAAATGATATCCTAATTTTAGGTTTTAACTTCATGGTGAAAACTACAGAGTAAACAATTGGCCAAGCACAGTGGTACACGCCTGTAGTTTAAGCTACTCTAGAAGCTGAGGTAGTAGGATTGCTTGAGTCCAGGAGTTTGATCAAGTTCAACCTGGAAACATAGTGAGACCATGTCCTTTATATATATAAAATATTATAAATATTATATATATGTATGTGGAGATACTAATGCACTACAAGTAGCCTTTTGCTTCAAAGTTATTAAAAATAATGTATGTGTTCCTAATTCTGTGAAAAAAACACTGTGATGTACATTTTGTGACACAGAATATGAGATTAAGATCCTTCACTAAAAATTCTATTCAATATAGAGTAAACTGAGTAGTCTAAAGACTAAAATGCCTCCTAACTGCCAAATTCCAGTGTCTGGATTATTGCAGAGACATCCTACTGTCATCTCTAGCAAAAGTCCTGAATGACAAAAGGAGGAAAAATAAGTGGCAAAGTGAGGAAAATAAAATCATTTAAGTTTGGCATCTCTTTTAGAAGAGCAAAAGTTAGTTTTCTTTTTTTTAGAGATGCAGTTTTGCTCTTGTTGCCCAGGCTGGAGTGTCCGCCTCCCGGGTTCAAGCGATTCTCCTGCCTCAGCCTCCTGAGTAGCTGGGACTACAGGCAATGCACCACCACGCCCGGCTAATCTTGTATTTTTAGTAGAGACTGGGTTTCTCCATGTTGGTCAGGCTGGTCTCGAACTCCCTACTTCAGGTGATCTGCCCACCTCAGCCTCCCAAAGTGCTGGGATTACAGGCGTGGGCCACCACGCCTAGCCAGCAAAAGTTAGTTTTCTTCAGAATTTTGTAGGCTATATTTTATAATACTCTAAACTAACCCTCCAATTCATAAAATATTCTTAGCTTTTAAATGATCATCTGTTCTTGCTGGGCATGGTGGCTCACGCCTGTAATCCCAGCACTTTGGGAGGCCAAGGTGGGCGGATCATCTGAGGTCAGGAGTTCAAGACCAGCCTGGCTAACATGGTGAAACCCCATTTCTACTAGAAATACAAAAAATTAGCCGGGTGTGGTGGCACACGCCTGTAATCCCAGCTACTCGGGAGGCTGAGGCAGGAGAATCGCTTGAACCTGAGAGGCGGAGGTTGCAGTGAACCGAGATGGCGCCACTGCATTACAGCTTGGGCAACAAGAGCAAAACCTCATCTCACAAAAAGAAAAAACAAAAAAAAGATCATCTACTGTATATTTGCCATTTGTTTCTTTCCCTAGCTGTCAGATTAAGGTTTTTTACTGAATTTAGTAAAAACTAATGGCTTACTTGTCATTTATCATAACAAATACAAACAACTAAGTAATGTAAAGCCACTCTTTTGTTATTTGGAAGTTTAGTCGCAAGAAGTTATTTCCCCTTTCATGCTTTTATTTTTTATTTTCTTATTTTTATTTTTTACTTTTTTCTTTTTAAACAGAACCATAACATAATTTTTTTTACTTTTTAAATAACAACTTCACTGAGATAGAATTCACATATCAAATTTTTATTATTTATGGATCCTCTTACCATAATCCCTCTTTCAGCTATATCTAACCACTCAAAGAAAATTTCTCTCATTGTTCCGTTTGTGAGCTATTAATCTCAAGAATAGTAGTGCATTTGCAAAAGATAGTGGGGATTTTAATTTGACAAAAAATTAGAAATAGTTTCTGAAGCCAATTTTAATGTATCCAGAAGTCCTCTTTAGAATTTCCATACAAGTTTCCCAATCCTGTGATTCAAACTACCTGCTTTCCTTAAATTGCCAGCATTAAATTCAATATAAAACTATTTAAAACAAATCTTTATTCCTCACTACTTTATGGGTTAAAAATACTTTTGTGGACTGGCCTAGGAACCTACCATTTATAACTCTTTCTATGGAAAAAAATATATCAAAAATTCTAAAATACATTTTAAAACAAACTTTTAGAATATAATTTGTTTAGAAATTGAGGTTTTTTGTAAATATGGACCAGAAAACTCCTAGCAATCTATAAATCATTGTAAAGATGTATTTGTCTCTTTGGCGGGGAACTGATAAATTTAGAAACATAATATGTGAGCCAGCTATCCTCTGAAAAACAGGAGTTAAAGAAGAGAATTTAAAAAGCAATATCTTATTTTCCTTTTTGCTCTCTTTTAGGGAACCTTATCCTTTTCATTAACAATGAGGGAAAAACTCCACTTTACCTAATGAGGTACCAAGGCTACATGTGTTGGCTATACAAATAGTTGTATTATATTTTAAAATCTTAAAGCAAAACATTTTATGTCTATTTGAAACGTCATCTTAAATTCAAATACCATAGATTTTAGAAATAATAAGGAACTATTTAATTTAACATGCACATTTGTCATCTGACAGGTATATTTTTTACAACCACTTCCTGAAGACATCTAATAATAATTTTCCAAGGTCTTCTTTAGCTACTTTCCCAATTTTATAATGTTTTAATTATCATCAGCCTTCTGATTTACTATCAGTTTCTAATTTACCATCCCATAAATAAATGTTCAAGTTTTAATTCCTTACATTTTAGGAGGAAGATTAGAAATAACAAGTAGCCATAAACAAATATTTTTAGTTTGCCAGTATTTCCATTTCCTATAAAAATATCAAAAAATACATCGTTATGTCATTATAGCAGATTTCAAAATATCACTCTCAGGTTGCAGAATTCCCTAGTAATTGACATTTTGGTTATCTTCAAGAAAGCCAAAAACTGAAAGTGATATAGAGATTAAATATAGGAAAATGCTTCCTAATCTACTGATAAAATTAAGGCTATAGTCTTCTGCCTATTAATACAAAGAAAATACTCCAATTTAAAAGTTAAAGATAACAAAAGTATAACTCCTTCAAAAAATTAATCAAGATCACAAAAGTTTTATTTATGTACAAATATAAGAAAATTTTTATCCTTGGAGATGAAATTTTATAGAACATGCTACAAATCACAGATATACGACCAGTGAATGAATTGCATTTTCGGTTCTTCCTTAAGCCAAAAACAAAATTTTAGATGCAAAGAAAAAATTATGTTCATAATACATTTAAATCACAAACCATAGTACTCATCATGCAGTCAATGTAACAAGTTAAAACATTCAGGAAGGCCGGGCGCGGTGGCTCACGCTTGTAATCCCAGCACTTTGGGAGGCCGAGGTGGGCGGATCACGAGGTCAGGAGATCGAGACCACGGTGAAACCCCGTCTCTACTAAAAGTACAAAAAAATTAGCCGGGCGTGGTGGCGGGTGCCTGTAGTCCCAGCTACTCGGAGAGGCTGAGGCAGGAGAATGGTGTGAACCCAGGAGGCGGAGCTTGCAGCGAGCCGAGATTGTGCCACTGCACTCCAGCCTGGGTGAGAGAGCGAGACTCCGTCTCAAAAAAAAAAAAAAAAAAAATTCAGGCACCAGAAAAACATAAACCCTTTTTATCCTTTGAAGAGATGTAAAGTCATTGATAACCCATGAAGTCATCCTTTTCAGACAAAGTCTTTGTACTATATCTCTCATTAATGATAGTACCGATGTGTCAACATCCTTGGGATTTTTTTACTATGATAAAACTAGCTATATCCATCTTATGGGTCTCTTCTTTGATGAGCTGTATTTTCCCCCTTTCTTGCATTATCCACAGTGTTAGTAATGATTAGAACTAAAACAGACTTAATTACAGTACGTTTCAAATAGTTACTAAATATAGGTTTTTATTCAGTCAACTGTGATTGTCTGTGAATCACAGGAGTATTTAAAACAAGATGCATAGGATTTTATTAAATTATTGCTGGGACTTAAGCTTTTTATGTAGGTATTTATAAAACAGAAGCAACTTATATTTGGAGAATAAATTAAACTTTTAACAAACTGAACTTGGTTCTGCCACATTGGTGTCAAATTGGCAATACTTAAAACACTGAGATTGACAAGTATAGTATATATATTTGCTCGTTCATTTTGAAACAAAGAAAAAGCATTGCTTCTGTAAGGGCCAGGCAAAAAAAGATCAAAGCAAACTTGAGACCTAGCTACACTTTCAGCCAAGATCAAGAGGAAAACCTCTGACTCACTTTTTACACATTGTTCTCAAAGTGTCAATCTGTGCTTTCTTTCATTGGTTCTTTTCCCCAAATTCTCCTTCTTCCTTCCTTGAGAGACCTAGATGCCTGCCACTAATGAGATACATTAATACCAATACAAAGATAATATACTATTTAACACAGAATATATGTTACTTGGTTGAATTACTTGGTGAATAATGTTCTGTTTTTCAGGCTTATTATAATAATTTACTAATCTAAAAGAATCTAGAAAGTAGGTCTTTCAAACCTTCCATATTTGTGTTTATAATTAGCCAAGTAAGGGCAATTACATTGTTTTTAGAAATAATGATTTTATGAGTTAAAAGGACACACAGCAAATTCATGAGAGGTTGCCTCTTACAGGAAGAAAGGGGACAGAAAATGGGGCAGGAGGGGAGAGGATAAAGAATACTTCAGCTTTATCTATTGATGCTGTATAATTTTTATATAAAATATTTCTATTTGAAAATTTCTCAAAATAAAAATTTAATTTAAAAAACTGTAGAAACTTAAATATAATATTCATCACAGCCAACCAATTCCCTCTATAGAAAATTGCAATGTGAGGAGTTTCCAATGGTTATATACCAGTAACTTTCTTTCTTACATCTTTAAAAGTCCCAATTATCCAATAAGTCATGGAGAAAATGCCCAATCTTTCTGAGGTAGTCCAAACCAGGTTATAATTTCTCAAAAGACCCCATAAGTACATATTATTATTGTAACTGATATACCTTTGAGGTCCAGAATCTACTTCTACCTGTGTAACAAGAACTTTGCAAAGATATCTTACAGTATAAACATAATTCATCTTATATTCTCAGATACGAAATATAATTTTCATCCGGGAAGATTTCTGTAACTATTAGAATCTTCAAATCTCTCAAAGCTACATGAATATATTCTTCCGTAAAATTATAAAACACAAATCATTTTTATTTGTTCTTCAGTAGTGAGAGATTAGAGGATATATAAATGGACAATGACCAGACCATACATGAAGATAGAACTCTGACCTACAGGTTCTTCAGCAACCAGCCTGGAAATCCAAATTACAATCTTGGCAGCAATCACCCCAGGACAGCGAGGATTTGATCAATGACTACCAGCTTCTCTATTTTTGTGCCCCAACCCCTGCAGGCTTTCAACTTAAGGCCAACCATAGAAAGCCAACTATGTTTCCTGAATTAATTCCCTAAGATGTTCTGCTTTTAGATAGCTGGCCTTCAACTTCCCCATGCCAACAACCTCCAATTAGAGTATACCTTAACGTCTTTTTTTCCAGTATAAAACTTGCCTACTCGTTTTTGAGTCTGCCCAACGAAAGCGATGTTGGCTGACTTCCTTGTTATAGCAAGATTTGAATAAATGAATTCTGTTGGTTCTCATTTGGGTGGACTTTGCTTGTTTTCATAGTAGTGTAAAAATTATGCAAAAAGAAAATTAACACTAGGCCGGGCACGGTGGTTCACTCCTATAATCTTAGCACTTTGGGGGGATAAGGTGGGCAGATCGCTTAAGCTCAGAGTTCAAGACCAGCCTGGGCACCATGGCAAAACCCCATCTCTACAAAAAAAAAAAAAAAAAAAAATTAGCTGGGCATGGTAGTGCGGACCTGTAGTCCCAGCTACTTGGGGGTGCTGAGGCAGGAGGATCACTTGAGCCTGGGAGATCAAGGCTGCAGTGAGCTATGATTGTGCCACTGCACTCCAGCCTGGGTGACAAAGTGAGAACTTGACTCGACAATAATAATAATAATAATAATAATAATAATACTATGAGCATTTTGAGCATTTTGTTCCATCCAACCAAGATCAAGCTTCAGTCTTGCTACCTCGACGTAGCTCTTGTCCTGTTTGCCAGCTACACCATCTGAAGGAACTTGCTTCATTAGATACAAGGTTTTTCACTGCTTAGAAAATAAACTTTGTATTCTTCAATGTTTGATATTTCAGACTCAAATTGGTGTAGTTTCTTCCTTGGGAACTGAGATCATTTTAAAACAAAGAAAAGATTCTGCTTTATTTTAGAAAAACAGTAATGTTGATAGTATAATACAGAACTAAATAGTGCAATAAAATATTTGCCATCAATCTGTGTATATACATGCAGCAAACATCAGGAGGTAATTCCTAATATTAAAGAGATAAATCATATCAACTTATAAAGGGTTATAAAAATTTATCTATACCACATTGAAGTTGTTTTGAATAAAATGTGAGCTTAGGCCTATGATGGTGTGAAACTGAGTAATTCAAATTTAAAGCTGGCAGAATTTTAGATTATTTTGAGCCTTGAGAGGAATGTGGTTCTATGACCTGAGTCAGTAGCATGCAGCTGCAAGTTTTGCTTTTCCTGTAAATGACTAGGAAAAGCCTTACAGCCCAAGATCTCTTCAGATTATCACCCCTGCTCACTGAATGTTAAGGCAGTCTTCCTTGAAATGTAACAAACTGTAACCAATCACTTCCTTGAAATGTAACAAACTATAACATACAACATATGGACTGACCTTGTATGGAAAAATGTTACAACCCTGTTAACTGCCTATATAAATGGAAGCTCAACTTCCCCACTTTGGAACACTTGCTCCCATGTGTTTGGGGTCTGTGTTTCCCAGGTGGCTGTCATTTTTTATTTGCTTTTAGTAGCAAGGGACTGGAGGATATACAAATGGACAATGACCAGACTATACATGAAGACAGAACTCTGACTCTTCAGCAGCCAGCCCACAAAAACAGATGGACAGTGATCAGATCATACTTTGTGTTTAAATAAACCCTATACTTTATCATATTTTCTGAATCTCATTATTTAAGGTTGACATTTTGGTCACCACAAAGGGACTCAAAGCAGACCTCCAGTGACATCTGTCACTTTGCTGACAACTGGAATGCTGGTACCAACACAAATGACTTTCATTCACCCAATCTCGCTGAAGTCAATGGAAATGTCTAGTAAGGCATCTCTCAGGGTCTGAATCTCCCAGCTTGGTAGAGGTTGAAACATTATTTTGTTATTTATTTATTTTTCTTTTACTTATTTTTTGAGACAGGCTCTCACTTTGTGGCCCAGGCTGGAGTGCAGTAGTGCAATCTCGGCTCACTGCAACCACTGCCTCTAGGGTTCAAGCAATTCTCCTGCCTCAGCCTCCGGAGTAGCTGGGATCACAGGTGCGTGCCACCATGCCCAGCTAATTTTGTATTTTTAGTAGAGACGGGGTTTCACTGTGTTGGCCAGGCTGGTCTCAAACTCCTGACCTCAGGTGATCTGCCTGCCTCAGCCTCCCAAAGTGCTGGGATTACAGGCATGAGCCACCACACTCGGCCTCATTAGCACTTCTATAACTTTTTATCTCATTTGAAACTTTGGTCAGGGAGAAAACAGTTTATCTTTGAAAAGAGGAAATGAATCTTTGTGACTTAAGCAAAATTTGTAATCTTTAAAACTAACCAGATTCTGAAGCTCCGTTCAACTGACAACTGACAAATATAAATATTCTTCTTTTTTTTTTTTTTTTTGAGACAGGGTCTCCCTTTGTTGCCCAGGCTGGAGTGCAGTAGCGATGATCATGGCTCACTGAAGCCTCAACTTCCCAGGTCCAAATGATTCACTCACCTCAGTCTTCCAAATAGGTGGAACTATAGGTGTGCACCCCCACACCTGGCTAATTTTTTGTATTGTTTGTAGAGATGGAGTTTTGCCATATTGTCCAGTCTGATCTCAAACTCCTAGGCTCAAGCAATCCACCCATCTCAGCCTCCCAAAGTGCTGAGATTACAGGTGTAAGCCACTGTGCCTGGCCTAAAGTTTCTTCTTGAGTAACTAAAATTACAAAAGGCTCTTTATGAGGACAAAATAAGTCCCAAAGATGAGAGACACTGTTCTTGCCAACTAAAAGGCACCTTAGGCTACCGAGGTCTTTGTGGGAGTGTTGGAGCTCATTGTTCATGACATGAAACAGTCTTATAGGAAATCCCTTAAGAAGAGCCTACAGAGCCAGGCACAGTGGCTCATGCCTATAATCCCAGCACTTTGGGAGGCCAAGGCGGAAGGATCACGTGAACCCAGGAGTTTAGGACTAACCTGGGCAACATAGTAAGACTCCATCTCTACAAAAAATAATTAAGAAATTAGCCAGGTGTGGGGTGTGCACCTGTAGTCCCAGCTACTTGGGAGGCTGAAACAAGGGAGGATCACTTGAGACCAGGAATTCGAGGCTGCAGTGAGCTGTAATCACACCACTGCATTCTAGCCTGGGTGACAGAGAAAGACCCTGTCTAAAAACAAACAAAAACCATAAAGTTAAATGAACACACATAACAGCTGATCACCTACTGCCTTAAGCACCCAAGCCTCTTGGGATCACCAAGACACATAAAAGGGAAAAACCAACACAAGAGTGACACCTTGAGGGGCTATTCCCACAGGCAGCATACTTAATCCAAAATATCTCCCATCTAAGTTGTTTGGTCATTCAAGAGGAAAATCTAAAGTCTGGGTAATCATGCATCTAAAACCAAGTATTCCTCCTGAAGAAGAGATCCACCACTAGAAACATAAGCTGGATTCATGTTTAATACTTATGGCACATCTTCATGTAAATATTTAGAAAATTAGTCATGCATAATTTGCAATGACCCCAAATTACAGTGGCCAAAATGGGGGTACCTTTGAAATACCTAAACTAGTTTCTCTGCATACTCAATTTTTAAAAATCCAGCTTTCATTATCCTAAGTGAATTAACACAGGAACAGAAAACCAAATACTGCATGTTCTCACTTATAAGTGGGAGCTAAGCATCAGGTACACATGGACATAACAGAAGGAAAATTAACACTGGGAACTACTTGGGGGTGGGCAAGGGCTAAAAAACTACATATTGGGTACTATGCTCACTACCTGGGTAATGGGATCCTTTGCACCCACAAACCTCAGCATCACACAATATACCCATATAACAAACTCCCTGAATCCAAAATAAAAGCTGGCTCTAAAATAAAACAAAATAACTGGGAGAGCTATTTTCAATGGTACTTAGAAGCTTTCTGATAAAGACAATTATTTGCAAGAGGAAATGAAAATTGTCTAAAATAATTTTGAATTGAAAAAACCCTGCTGACATTTCTTCTTCTCCTTCAGCTCCTTCTTCTCTTTGTCCCTCATTGTCAGAACTTCCTTGTCTATCAGACTACCTTCCCTTCCTCCTCCTCCTCCTCCTACTGTACTGGCTCCATTTAGGGAATACCCTGTGTCTAGTAGAAGAGAACCTGCTTGATTTATCAACCACACTCAAAGGTAGAACTTAAAGGTATAATTAAAGAATTTCCTGATCCTCTTCAGGATTCTATTGGATTTGCTAGAGAATTTGAATTAAACATTCAAACTTTCAATCCCAGATTCTCTGACTTATATCAATTCGTTCATCTTTGATAAAGCCAAATAGGATAGCAAAAGCACATTAGAGAAATCCTTTAGAGAACTTCCATAAATGTTCTGAAGCAGATTGTGAATGGGCCTGCAACACTGCCAAAGCTTTACTAGATGCTATCCCCTTAGTTTTTCAAAAAGTGGTTGACCGGAACAAAATACAACATCAACAAAATTTTCATGAGCTTTGTCTTAGTCTGTCTTTGTGTTGCTATAAAGGAATACCTGAGGCTGGGTAATTTATAAGAAAATAGGTTTATTTGGTTCACAATTCTGAAGACTGTACAAGAAGCATGGTGCCAGCATTTGCCTCTGGTGAAGGCCTCCAGCTGCTTCCACCCATGGCAGAAGGAGAAGGGGAGCTGGTGTGCAGAGATCACATGGCAAGAGAGGAAGAAATTGAGGGGAGGTGCCAGGCTGTTTTTAACAATCAGCTCTCATGGGAACCAATAGAATGAGAACTCATTCATTACTGTGAGGATGGCACCAAGCCACTCATGAATGATCTGCCCCCATGAGCCAAACATCTCCCACTAGGTCCCTCCAACATTGGGGATCAAATTTCAACGTGAAATTTGGACAGGACAAATATCCAAACTATATCAAGCCTTTGATGTCACACTATGAAAGATTTGGGGAAAAAACATTAAAAAATATTCAGGCCTAACAGAATAAAGTTATACTAACCACCAAAATGGTTAGTATACAACAACTTTTGTTGTTGAGACAGAGTCTCACTGTCACCCAGGCTGGTGTGCAACAGCACAATCTTGGCTCACCACAACCTCTGCCTCCCGGGTTCAAGTGATTCTCATGCCTCAGCCTCCTGAGTAGCTGGGACTACAGGTGCACGCCACCATGCCTGGCTAATTTTTTTTGTATTTTTAGTGGAGACAAGGTTTCGCTGTGTTGGCCAGGCTGGTCTTAAACTCCTGACCTCAGGTGATCTGCCCACCTTGGCCTCCCAAAGTGCTGGGATTATAGGCATGAGCCACTGCACCTGGCCCCAAACACAAGCTCTTAATGACACCAGAGCTACATTATCAATAATAAATCCCACCTTCTTACAAAGTCTCATTCCTTGGAGTCAAAAACCAATACAGATGGTGGATGTAACAAATACTCCTATAACAGCATATAAATCTCAACCTATAGTTTTTCAGTTAGGTTCCCTAGAGGGAACACATGTTTTCCTCCTAGTTCCCTCAGCCCCCATGCATTTGATAAGGAGAAATGTTTCAAATTATATAATATCCATACTCTTCTCAAAAGGGGCAAGTGTATTTAGAATTAGAAGGTAAAACAAAATTGTGAGATACAACAATTTTTCCAAATCTGATCCTTTTAATTGCAATTTATATTGCCATAGAAGATACTAAATTGTTAAATAATAAAGAACTAGAAGCGCTGTTAAAAGTAGTGCCTGATTAGCTGTAGTCAAAATTCTCCACTGATATCAGGAAAATTATCTTAGCTCCTCCAATCAAAATCCAGATAGACCATCAAAACCTGTCCCAAACCTTAAGCAATACCCTCTAAGATTGAAGGCCTTGGAGGGAGTAAGATCTGTAGTTTTGGATTCTATAAAAAGAGGCTTGATTATACCTTGTACAAGCCCATGTTAACACTCTAATCCTTCCCATAAGAAAATCTAATGGTAGAGGTTAGAAATTTGTACAGAATCTAATAGCAATTAATAATACAGCTGTTCTTCAACATCTGGTAGTAACAATTTTGAGTTTTTTGATTTTTAACAATTTTGATTTTTGCGTTTTGAAAAAGTTTAAAATCCAGGCAGGGCGTGGTGGCTCATGCCTGTAATCCCAGCACTTTGGGAGGCCAAGGCAGGCAGATCACGAAGTCAGGAGTTCGAGACCAGCCTGACCAACATGGTGAAACCCCTTCTCTACTAAAAATACAAACATTAGCTGGGCGTGGTGGCACATGCCTGTAATCCCAGCTACTCAGGAGGCTGAGGCAGGAGAATTGCTTGAGCCCAGGAGATGGAGGTTGCAGTGAGCCGAGATCACGCCACTGCACTCCAGCCTGGTTGACAGAATGAGACTCCATCTCAAAAAAGAAAAAATAAAATCCCCCTAATTTGGCTCCTCTAAGATTTATTTATCCATTTCCTTCTACTTCTGTTCCTCCTTCCTTTTGTCATCTTTGATATCAAATGAAGAATCTAGAGGAGACTTCTAGTGGTCCTGAGACCCCTTAAGGAACACAGAAAAAGGTACTGAACACCCACCTTTTGGGGTCTTTTGCTTTCTTTGTGGAGTCCCAAAACCTATGGAAGGTTTTTCTCAGGTCTAAAGATCTGCTCACTCTCCATTATCTCTGGCTTTTGGGGATACCTGGGATTATTTTGTACTATGAGAGAAGATGACCTTTGAGTGTGCAATAGCTGAAAGTCACTGGTGAGGACTGCAGCTACGGAGGTAGTTGACAGCATTTACAATGAGTGGTTATTACTGCAGGAGACTACTCATTTCTTCCCGCATACAGATAAGAAAAGAGTGGTTTTGACCCTTAGGGTCTATGGAAACAGTTGCCGCTAAGGCGTAAGACTCCCATGGAGGATAGGCTGATCACAGAGTAGCTGATTATTGTTGGGTTACCCACCAGTCTTGGGGGAATGTCCTTGCAGCAAGGGGCACTGCAGAAGCATTGCACTGTCCAATCCTGTGGCATTTCCCTAGTTTTGAAGACCTAGGATTCAATGTAAAAATGAGCCCCTTGATTTGAGGGGATCTACATGTTCTGCCTTCCAGCTGTGTCTAATTTTCACATATTTAAATATATGTCCTATAAACTGCATGCTTTCTTTGACCTATTCATCTAAAGGCTCCACCCTGAAGTTAGTAATCTAATCAAGAAAAAAGCTAAATTGAAAAGGCTACCTATCTAACTAGATTGGTCTCCAAAATATAACTTTCTGGCATTCAGCTGGCTATTTAGAAACTCTTTGTGAAAGAGATCTGCATTTATAAAGAAAATCTCCCTCTCTGCATCTAAACCACAAGAAATATGACGGGGAAGACACTGGCTTAAAGTTTACGTAAGAAATCTTAGCTCTGTTTAAAACTACCTGGCAATCTTGTCTTGTCTGGTGGCCCTTTACCTATGGCCTTCTTTGTCTCAGCAAATAATGGTGTTTAGATCTAAGTTCTGTGCCTAGGGATGTAAATTTTCACCTAACAATCATGCCTTTGAAAGTGCAGATTTGCTGTTGTCTAGCTAACAACTATTTACCACAATAGAATAGGTAATCAAGAGACTGATAGTCTAAAAAGGGGAGATAAACTATTTGAAAACTGACAAAGAAACTTTGTTTCTTTTGTTTGTTTGTTTTTTGAGACAGGGTCTCCTTCTGTCACCCCATCTGGAGAGCAGTGGCTGCAATCATGGCTCACTGCAGCCTCAACCTTCCAGGTTTAAGCAATCCTCCTGCCTCAGCCTTCTGAGTAAATGAGACTACAAGTGTGCACCATCACACCTGGTGAATTTTTGTAGAGACGGGTTTCGCCATGTTGCCCAGGCTGGTCTGAAACTCTGGGCTCAAATGATCTTCCCGCCTTGCCTCTGCCTCCCCAAGTGCTGGGATTACAGGCATGAGCCATCATGGCTGGCCCAGGATTGCATAATCTTTTTTTTTTTTTTTTTTTTGGAGACAGAGTCTCACTCTGTCGCCAGGCTGGAGTGCAGTGGCACTATCTTAGCTCACTGCAACCTCCGCCTCCCTGGTTCAAGCAATTCCCCTGCCTCAGCTTCCCAAGTACCTGGGACTACAGGCGCCTGCCACCACGCCCAGCTAATTTTTGTATTTTTAGTAGATATGGGGTTTCACCATGTTGGCCAGGATGGTCTCGATCTCTGACCTCGTGATCCGCCCGCCTCGGCCTCCCAAAGTGCTGGGATTACAGGTGTGAGCCACGGCACCCAGCCCAGGATTGCATAATCTTAACTGACTAACTTCTCCCTCATAGGATGGACCTGCAAGAAATTCCCTTCACTAAACACTGATGTTTGATTTACAGATGGATCTTACTTGAAGGATGAATCTGGAATTTATTTTGCAGATCATGCTAATTATCTTTTTTGTTGTTGTTTTTCAAGATGGAGTTTTGCTCTGTCACTTAGGCTGGAGTGCAGTGGCGCAATCTCGGCTCACTGCAACCTCCGCCTCCCAGATTCAAGCAATTATCCTGTCTCAGCCTCCCTAGTAGCTGGAATTACAGGCGCCTGCCACCACACCCGGCTAATTTTTGTATTTTCAGTAGAGACAGGGTTTCACCATGTTGGCCAGGCTGGTCTTGAACACCTGACCTCCTGATCCACCCACCTCTGCCTCCCAAAGTGCTGGGATTACAGGCGTGAGCCACTCCATTCTTTGAGATGGAGTCTCGCTCTGTCACCCAGGCTGGAGTGCAGTGGCGCAATCTCAGCTCACTGCAACCTCCATCCGCCAGGTTCAAGCAATTCTCCTGCCTCAGGCTTCTGAGAAGCTGGACTTACAGGCGCAAGCCACTACACCTGGCTAATTTTTGTATTTTTATTAGAGACAGGGTTTCACCATGTTGGCCAGGCTGGTCTCAAACTCCTGACCTCAGGTGATCCACCCACCTCAGCCTCCCAAACTGATGGGATTACAGGCGTGAACCACCACACCCAACCAGATTATGCTATAGTATCTTAACTGAGGAAACAGAAAGTTCTCGTCTTCCAAAAGCAACCTCAGCTCAACAAGCAGAGTTAATCGCATTAGTTAGAGCTTGTCGTGGACAAAAGGAATAACTGCTAATATTTATACAGGCAGCAGATATGCTGTCAGAGTAGCTCATGACTTTGGAATGGTATGGAAACAAAGAGAATTTTTTTTTTTTGAGGCAGGGTCTCACTATGTTGCCCAGACTGGTCTTGAACTCCTGGGCTCAAGTGATCCTCCTGTTGATATGGACAGAAGGCAGGGAAATACTAGATAGAAAAGGGCGGGGTCCCTGGCAAGGGTTCCACCCTCAAGCCTGGACCTGCAGCCCTAAATGAGAACTTCACATCCCCATTTCCCCACCCAAATGTTTTCTTTTAGCCCACCACACCCCCTATCCTGTGCCCGTAAGAACCCCAGACCCCAAACTCAGCAGACACACAGAAGAGAGAAGCATCTGAACATTGAGAGTAGAAGAAGTAGCTGAACATCAGAGACTAGAGTCAGAGAGGAGTTCAGCCGGGGATGGTTGGAGAGGAGTTCAGTTGGGATGCCTGAACTCCAGGGGAAGACCACTTTCCCACTCCATCCCCTTTCCAGTGCCCCAGCCCACTAAGAGCCACTTCCACTGCTCAATAAAATCTCTGCATTCACCATCCTTCAAGTCTGTGTGACCTCATTCCTCTTGGGCATTGGACAAGATTTCAGGACCACTGGGTGCAGGAACCCAAAAAGGCTGTCACACTGGCCCTTTGCCCTCACTGGCAGAGGGCAGCTGCCTCTCACAATGAGGCAAAAAGCCCACTGAGCTAGTAACATGTCCTCTGGGGCTCTAGGGGTCACCGGCACTCCCTCCCAGATGGCAGAGCTAAAAGAGCATTGTAACACTCTTGGATCCTGCTGTGGGGCCTGCACAGGGCCTGCTCCCACTGGAGAGAAGTGGCCGGCTGGTTCCAGCATTTGTTTGCCCTGGCTCCTGTATCCGCTCACCTGCATGCTCCCACTCCCATGAAGGGCTCACTGCTGCAGGCTGAAAAAACAAGCCACCCCTTCATGAGTCTCACAAAGGGGTCAAGGGAACTCTTGTGTTTCACTGCCTCGGCCTCCCAAAGTGTTGGGATTACAGGCGTGAGCCACCATGCCCAGAAAACAAAGAGGATTTTTATCCTCTTCTGATCAGTCCATTAAAAATGGACACCATGTTTCAGAATCATTAGAAGCCGTATTATTTCCCAAATCATTAGCCATTATCAAGATCTGAAGCCATTCAAAGTCAGACATTCCAGAAAGCAAAGTACATCATTTAGCAGACAATATAGTAAAAAGGGCTGCTCTAAGTATATTTGAATAAGCAAATCAACCCCTTTTTAGCTTTTAAGAAAGCATTTGATTTTGACATAAAATTAGCTCAACATAAAGCTCCAAAAAAGAACAAGAAAATTGGGAAACAAAAGGGAAAACATACTCCTCCAAGACTGGGCTATGGTTTGGACCAAATGATCTACCCATACTTCCAACCAAATTACAGTCAACTTTCTGAACTTATGTACATGATTTAACTCACTGGGGCCCTAATAAAATGATTACTTGGGGAAAACAGTATTATTGGAGGCCTTCCCCAACTGTGGATTGGTATATAGATATACAATCATTGACACATCTGCCCAGAATATAATCCAGGGAAACCTTTACATAGCAATCAAGGTCATGTTCCTCTACCTGAAAGCCCCTTCAAGGTAGGACAATTATATTTTATTCAGCTACCACCATCACAAGGATACAAGTATATTCTAGTAATGAATTATACGTTTTCTCATTGGATAGAAGCATTTCTATCCAGAAGAGCAACAGCATTAGCAGTAAGTAAAATTCTTAGGGAAAATTATTTCAAATTGGGGAGTTCCTCTAGAACTTCATAGGAACAGGGGTACTCATCTTACCAGACAAATAATCCAGTCAATATATAAAATCTAACCTATTCTCCAACATCCATTATGCATATTGCTCCCCAGTAATCTGGGTTAGTGGAACACACAAACAGGATAATCAAAACTAAATTGGCAAAATTAACTGAGGCTTTTAAAATTCCTTTGCCAAAGGCCCTTCCACTGGTTTTGCTTGGCCTAAGATCAATCCTTTTTGATAAATACTGGCTGTCTCCATTTGAAACAGGCAGACCTATGAAACTGTCTCCAGGAAACTGTGAATCTATTATATTAAAAGGATATATGTTGTATTATTGTAATGGCCTTGTAAGGCAGCTAATTAAAAACTGTAATTGAGTAAAAGAGCGTTTCCACTGTAAGCTCCTAGAAGACAAAGAACCCAAGGACCAAGGACTTCAACCAGGAGTCTTTGTCTATTGGAAACAGCAGCTTTTACTTATTTATGTATTTTTTTTTAAAGCATCTCACTTTGTCATCCAGGCTGGAGTGCAGTGGTGCAATCTAGGCTCACTACAGCCTCAACCTCCTGAGTTCAAGTGATTCTCCTGCCTCAGCCCCCTAAAAGTAGCTGGGACTACAGGCACACGCCACCATTCCTGGCTAATTTTTTGTATTTTTCATAGAGATGAGGTTTCGCCATGTTGCCCAGGCTGGTCTCAAACTCCTGGGCTTAAGTGATCCACCCGTCTCAGCCTCCCCAAGTGCTGGGATTACCAGCGTGAGCCACCGTGCCCAGCCAGAAACAGCATCTTTTAAAGGACTCCCTCCAACCAAGGTGAAATAACCTTATCAAGTGCACCTAACTAACCCTTGTGCTGCTAAACTAAAAAGAATCAATTCTTGGATACCCGTCACCCATTTAAAGAAAGTCACTTTGCCAATTTGGACTTCATCTCAAGCCAGTGATTTAAAATTGAAATTCTCCAGAGCCAACGAGGACAAGAAAAAGACAGCATCTGAGGTAGTCAGCTTTCCCAAGACACTGAACCAGGCCTGTATCTAAATGAACTCTTAATATTAATAATTATAATAGATGCAGAAGGTCATCCTTTGCAAGTTCCCACTAAATTTATTTTCATTTTTTGTTCTTATGTTTTGTTGTTGCTATCACCAGCTCTTGTCTACGAAGCAAACATCTTCTTGCAATGGGCTCAAGATTATGCTGATAGATTACAGGAAAACATCTGTTGGATATGTAGCCTCATGCCCCTTTCCAGTGGATCTGGCCCACCATGGTGGGTATTGCCCTCCCAAGGACAAGACTGAATAGAAGTCCAGAAATATATCCGTGCTTCTCAAAAACAATCATCGGTGTTTAACACTTAGTATGACTAAGGATAACATATAATACTGGCCTACTGATAATACTTTATAAAGCAAGGAGCATGGGAAGAGATTTTTCAGTAGATAAAACCAGTATGTTAGCTTTTTTTTTTTTTTTTTAAGACGGAGTCTCACTCTGTCGCCCAGGCTGGAGTGCAGTGGCGTGATCTTGGCTCACTGCAACCTCCACCTCCAGGGTTCAGGCAATTCCCCTGCCTCACCTGGGAGTAGCTGGGATTACATGTGCACCATGCCCGGCTAATTTTTGTATTTTTAGTAGAGACAGGGTTTCACCATGTTGGTCAAACTGGTCGCGAATTCCTGACCTCAGGCGGTCTGCCCGCCGCGGCCTCCCAAAGCGCCGGGATTACAGGCATGAGCCAGCGTGCCCAGCCTAAAGCCAGCATGTTAGCTTTAATGCTAGTGCTGCCCCAACTGAAATCAAGTTGTCAACTGAAAAATGAGACAACTTGAATTGGGGATGGTATAACACAAATTTGGGACTGTTTTATCCAGCATAACCCCCTCTTTTGGTCAGCTTCATCAGCTTTCTCCTTTATGCTGAGAACAAAAGGAGCAAACTGAAGATATGTGGCCCAATAATGAAACCACCTTTGCCACCAGAAATACAGGATGGAAAACTAAGGAACACTGTATGCACACCATTATATCACAAAAAACTGATTGGCATGCCACTGAATGGGCATTGTGTATTTACTGGCTAGCTCCAAATGGACTATATTGGCTGTGTGACACCAATCCATGGCCATGGTTACTCCCAGGATGGTTAGGACAGTATTCTTTGAGTTATGCCTGGGCACAAGGTCTAATACTTCATACCCTTTCAAAGCCTGCAAATCTTCCTTATTTACAATCTCATTGGGTTTGTTCTGAATTCCACTGTTAAGATCATTTAGTTTCCATCTTTCTGCCACAACTGGGTATTCAGGATGTCATTTGGCATGTAGAGACCCTAACCAATTACACACACCTAAATAACAGCCACGTAAGTATCTCATTATTGAACAATGAAGTTGGTCCTATCAGAAAAGCTGTATTGCAGAACCATATGGCTTTAGACATACTGCAGCCCAAGGGGGAAACCTGAGCTATCATAAATATTGAGTCTTATGTCTATATCCCAGATGAATCAGATAACATCACTAAATTAGTGGCTGATATGAAAACCCAAATAACCAACCTTTGAGATCTAACACCTCTCTGAACAATTGGCCAGGCAGCTGGTTTAGATCTTGGGAAACATGGTGGCAGAAGCTATTACTTATTCTAGGAATTATAATCATTTGTTGTGTTTTGTCCTGTTTTTGTCTCACTGCTACTTTGGCATTTGTTTGTAATGGAGTCAACACACAACTGAAAAGACTAAAATAATGGTTGCTCAATGAATTACTTTAACTGAAGATGCAGCTGTGTAGCCTGACTTGAGTCACAAAGTCACCTCCTTCCTCTAAATGTGGCCTATACTCCATTTGCTTTATAGTCTGACAAATTCTCCTTGCCATGGGACATGACTCTCTAGTAATAAGCCTTCCTAGCAATGGAAGACTGAGCTCCTGAAAATAAAAGCCAAAACCATTTGAGTTCACCTATGATGGTTTCTTCAAACGATCTTGATAAAAAGGGGAAAATGCAAATAATTTAAACTTAAAGCTGTTGTAACTTTAAATTATTTTGAGCCTTGAAAGGACTGTGGCTATATGGCCTGAGTCATGTAGCATGCAGCTGCATCTTCTGTTTTTTCCTGTAAATGATCAGGAAAGGTCTTGTGGCACCAGAGATAAGATTCCCTCAGATCATCACCCCTTCTCACAGAATGTAGAACCAATCTTCCTTGAAACGTAGCAAACTGTAACCAATCAAATTGCCATAACATAGGTACTGACCCTGTATGAAAAATGTTGCAACCCTGTTAACTGCCTATATAAGTGAAACCTCAACTTTCCCACTTTGGAACACTAACCCCATTTCTTTGAAGTCTGTGTTTCCTATGTGGCTATCTTCAAGTTTTGCACTTGAATAAACGCTATACTTAATCACATTTTCTGAATCTCATTATTTAAGGTTGACAATGACATAACTAATGCAAATGAAAAATGTAATGGCTTTTCAGCCAATCTGGAGAACAATATGGAGGTTCCTCAAAAATCTACAAATAGAACTACCATATGATCCAGCAATCACATTATTGGGCATTTATCCAAAGGAAAGAAAATCAGTATGTCAGAGATATCTACACCCCCATGTTCATTCCAGCACTATTCACAATAGCCAACATATAGAAATACATAATAACCAACATATGTTGTTGTGTCCAACAACAGATAATAGATAAAGAAAATGTGGTATATATACACAATGAAATACTATTCAGCCTGAAAAAGAATAAAATCCTGTCATTCTTGGCAACATGGATGGAACTGGAAGACATTATGTTATGTGAAGAAAGCCAGGAACAGAAAGTTAAACACCGCATATACTCACTCATATTTGGAGGCTAAAAAAAAAATTGATCTCATGGAAGTAAAAAGTGGAACAGAAAATATTAGAGGCTGAGAAGGGTAGGAGAAAGAGAGGGATAGAGAGAGATTTGTTAGAGGATACTAAATTACAGCTATATAGGAGGAGTAAGTTCTAGTGTTCTATATCACTGCAGGATGACTATAGTTAACAATAACATATAGTTTCAAATAACTAGAAGGAGGATATTGAATGTTTCCAACACAAAGAAATGATAAACGTTTGAAATGATACACTAATCACCCTGATAAGATCACTATACATTACATGTATCAAAACATCACTATGTACCCCATAAATATGGACAATTATGTGTTGATTAAAAAGCTAAACTAAAATAAAAAGTACAAAAAAAATTGGGATTCTGCAAAATACTCTAAAAACATTTAGTGGCTTTATAAGGAAGGTTAAGGAGGAATCAAGAGCATTATATTCTCAATCACATCTGTTGAATTTGGTAACAATGACGTTTTTTATGGAAGTGAAAAAACGCCAAAACATTCTTAACTCTTTGGGTGACATTGTTTATATGCCTGAGAAAAGAACGAAAAAACTTTCAAAATATTTGTTAGATGAACAAAACATAATATGTAGGGAGTAGTAGTTTACAGTAAACACACTGAACGAAATTTTACCTATATTATCTGCTACAACAGAGTAGCTTCCTGCAATTATTAAAATAATGGAAGTTTTATGAATTAATTTTTTTAAACCATAGGTGGCTAGAGAATTGAATGATCTGCTGACATCATCTCTAATTTATTTATCTTTTTTAAATCGTCTGTTGTGTGCTGTTCCAGGAAGTTTTACTAGAGAGCTTCAAAGTAGAACTTTAGGTATTGTTTTCTGACCGCAAAAGAAAGAAGCAACATTTCATTGTTAAGCCTATAGGAAAAACTACTGCTTAAAAAATGATTTGGATAGATAATAAAAATCCTTACTATATGGTATGTACTTTACTAAAAGCTGTTACATATTTTTTAATTTAATTATCTCAGTAACCCTATTAACCTTACAGGTGAAGAAATTGAAGCACAGAGAGGTTAAATAATTTTTCCCAAGATCAATTAACTAAGCAAGTAGAGGTAGAATTTAAACTCAGTCTGATTAAAACTGCTACCAAGATAGTACTGCCACTGAGCCATTATTCCCCAGGAAAACAAATTAAAACAAAGAAACAAACAAAATCCACTGTTATTGTAGCAAAACCAAAATAAAACAAAAACAACCTCAGTGATTCAAAGTAAAAAAAAAAAAAAAAAATCTTCCATTCAATGTGGACAACAGATTAAAGTACTTTATCAATCTTACATTTTCTGAAATTAATAAATGTACTGTGGTTATGTAAAAGCACGTCCCTATTTTTAGGAAGTGTGTAGTGAAGTATTTAGGGATAACAGTGCATAGTGTATTTAACTTATTCTCAAATGGTTCAAATATATATGAATAAGTAGAGAGACGAAGTATAAAGCAAATGGGGCAAAAAATAGGTTAAACTGAGTAAAGAGTATAAGGGTGTTCTCTGGATTATTGTTGCAACTTTTCTGTAAATTTAAAATTATTTCCAAATTTTTAATCTTAAAAAAACTTCCATATAGAGAAGAAAATTTCCCTACAGGGAAAATTACCATCATTACTGTATTAGTTTGCTAGGGCTGCAATAACAAAGTACCACAGACTGGGTGACTTAAACAACAGAAAATTTTCTCACAGTTCTGGAGATGAGAAGTTCCGGATCTAGATGTCATCAGGGTTGATTTATTGACGCTTCTCTGTTTGGCTTATAAATGGATATCTTTTCCCTCTGTCTTCACATGGTCTTTTTCTCTATTTGTGCCCTAATCTTTTCTTCTTATAATGAGACCAATCCTAATGGATTAGGACTCACTTTAATGACTTCATTTAACGTTAATTACCTCCTTAAGGGCCCTATATCATTCTGAGGTGCTGGGGGTTAAAACCTCAACATATGAATTTTATGGAGACAATTCAGCCATAACAATTACCATTCAGGTAGTGCATTTTCTCTTAATTGTTGGAAGACATTATAAAATGAACATATATCGTGACCAGCCTGACCAACATGGAGAAATCCTGTCTCTACTAAAAATACAAAATTAGCCAGGCATGGTGGTGCATGCCTGTAATCCCAGCTACTAGGGATGCTGAGGCAGGACAATCGCTTGAATCCAGGAGGCGGGGGCTGCAGTGAGCAGAGATCGCACCATTGCATTACAGCCTGGGCAACAAGAGCAAAACTCCATCTCAATAAAATAAAATGAACACATATTACTAAACATTAGAATACAGAACTCAAGATTAATATTTTCCAGAGAATTAGCAAAACGAAAAAATATTTCACAATTACCACTTAAATGGAATAAGCTTTTAGATAATGCACTATCTAAATACATACAAGTTTCACAGATAAGATATACTTCAAAAGTTTGATTTCACTGGAAATACCAAAGATCAATTTCCATGACCATATTAAGTAAACTTCTTTTGGCTATTTGTTTATTCAGCATGCTATTCATAACAATTTTCCCTATGTATCTTCTACATATTGCTTTGATAAATCTGTATAGCAGTAAACATCTAGTCTGTATTGTCTAAAATAATTTATACTGCACCATAGGAGAAGATTCACTGGGCTGGTACTAATGTCCATCAAGCAAGAATTGGTAACCAAAAAGATTAACTCTAAAGGACTCAGTAGTACTGCAGGTAATTTGCTTCACAAGCTGAGAAACATAGGATGCTTTGTTACTATTATGAACTAAAATTCATCTATAATTGAAATTTCCCTATATATTTAAAAAATTTATCTTTAAGGTCCTAACTTATAAGTAGGTCCTAAAACTCACTGCAAAATTTCTGGTCTGATAATTCCAACATCCCTGCCATATCTAGTTATGATACTTCCTCTATCTCTTCAAACTGCGTTTTTGCCTTTTAGCATGTCTTGAATTTTTCTTAATAGCCAGGCATGATGTACTGGGTAAAAGGAATTGCTATAACTAGGCCTTTAGTAATGTGGTAGTAAGATGTGGAGGAAGGGGAAGCATTCTATAGTCCTATGATTAGGTTTCTATCTTTCAGTGAGCCTGTACCTCCAGACTGTGAACTTCATGTTGTTTCTCAGTCTACCCCACTCCTTACCCCTTAGTTGGGGCAGGATGTATAGAGTGGGCTGGAGTTGGGAATGCAGCTTATCCCAGGTCAGTTAGGCTCTAACAAAACCCTAGCAGGTTAGATTCTATTTAGTTAACTAATTTCTCCTTAGGGGAGACCTTGTTAAGAACAGCAAAGTGTTCTGGTGTATTTCCACATGGTTCCTTTTCCCCTTTCCCTTCCGGAAGCACAGGGGGATTTTTCTCTGATATTCACTGTGAGAATTTGATAGAGCTCTTAGAGGTAAAACTCACAAAAGTGTCGGGGCACCCATATGACTGGGTTAACTCTCAGAGTTGTCCACACTTGAGTTTCCAGGAATACATCAATTACAATTCAGATTTCCCTACCCTGATACTGGTACCTGCAGAGGTTGCTACTTGTGGGTTTCTGCTCCATTAAGCTGTGATTCTCCATTTTCACCTGTCAGTATCTCCAATTTTGGGAGCAGCAGTTTGCCCTGTGACCTCATGTTATAACATTTTAAATAATTTATCTCACTTGGTTGAAAATCATGACCATGAGACAAAATACTAGAAACAGAATTCAGCAGCATATTAAAATAATTATACACCATGACTGAATGGGATTTATTCCAGAACTGTAAGGATGCCTCAACACATGAAAAATCAAACAATGTAATATACCACATTAACAAAATGAAGGAAAAAACCCACATGATCATCTCAATTGATGTTTGACAAAATTCAAAAAAACCTTTAATGATAAAAACACTAAAAAAACTAAGAATAGAAGGAAACTACCTCACTATAATAAAAGTCATATATGAAAAACCCACAAAAAGCACTATATTCAATGATGAAAAGACGAAAAGCTTTTCCTCTAAGATCAGGAACAAGGCAAGGTTGCCTGCTTGTCTACTTCTATTCTACTGAGTGCTAGAAGTACTAGTCAGAGAAATTAGGCAAGAAAAAGGCCATCCAAAGGCAAGGAATTAGGCCAATTAGGCAAGAAAAAGGCCATCCAAATTGGCAAGGAAAAAGTAAAATTATCTCTTTACAGATAACATGATCCTATATGTAGAAAACCCTAAAGATTACAAACACACACATACATACACACCTATTAGAACTAATAAATTCATCAAAATGGCAGGATACAAAGTCAACACACAAAAATCAGCTGCATTTCTATTCACTAAATGTGAACAATCTGACAAGGAAATTAAGAAAACAATTCTATTTATAGTAGCACCAAAAAGAATAAAATACTTAGGTATCAACCAAAGAAGCAATACAATGAAAACCACTAAACATTTTTGAAAGAAATTAAAGAGGACATTAAAAAAAGACATTCCATGTTCATGAACTGAAGGGGTTAATATTATTCAGATGTCGATACTATCCAAAGTGATCTGCTGATTTAATGCCATCTCTATCAATACCCAAATAATGGTTTTTGTAGAAATAGACAAATTCATCCTAATATTTATATGGAATTTCAAGTGACTCCGAATAGCCAAAATAATCCTGAAAAGGAAAAATAATGCCAGAGGATTCACACTTCACTTTCTTTTCTTTTTTTGGGACACAGTCTCGCTCTGTCGTCCAGGCTGGAGTGCAGTGGTGCAATTTCAGCGCACTGCAACCTCTGTCTCCCAGGTTCAAGCGATTCTCGTGCCTCAGTCTCCTGAGGAATAGCTGGGATTACAGACGTGTGCCATCATACCCAACTAATTTTTGTATTTTCAGTAGAGATGGCGTTTCACCATGTTGGCCAGGCTGGTCTTAAACCTCTGACCTCAGGTGATCCACCCACCTCAGCCTCCCAAAGTGCTGGGATTACGGGCATGAGCCACCAAGCCCGGCCACACTTTCTGATTTCAAAAGTTACTACAAAGCTACAGTAATCAAAGCAGAATAGTACTGACATAAAGACAGACACATATGTAGAATAACTAAATACAATAGGGAGTCCAGAAATGCATCCTTGCTTATATGGTAAAGTGATTTTTGACAAGGGTGTCAAGACCATTCAGTGGAGAAAAATACAGCCTTTTCAACAAATGGATCTGGGAAAACTGGATATCCACATGCAAAAGAATGAAATTGGACCTTACCTAATACTATATACTAAAATTAACCCCAAATGGCTCCATGACCTAAATGTAAGACCTAATACCATAAAATTATTATTTTAAAAAACATAAGGCAAGAAAGAAGAAAGCACAACCTTGGACGTAGCAATTCTTTCTTAGATATGACATCAAAGATACAGGCAACAATAACAAAATAGACAAACTGGACTTTATGAAAATTTAAAAATGTTGTGCATCAAAAGACACTATCAACAGAGTAGAAAGATAACCCACAGAATGAGAGAACATATTTGCAAATCATATATCTGACAAGGAGTTAATACAGAACTCAACAATATAAAAACCAAACCACCCAATTAAAAAGTGGGCAAATGACTTGAACAGACATTTCTCCAAAGAAGATATACAAATGGTAGGCCAGGCATGGTGGCTCACACCTGTAATCCCAGAACTTTGGGAGGCCAAGGCAGTTGAATCACGAGGTCAAGAGATCGAGACCATCCTGGCCAAAATGGTGAAACCCCGTCTCTACTAAAAATATAAAAATTAGCTGGACATGGTGGCGTGCACCTGCAGTCCCAGCTACTCAGGAGGCTGAGCCAGGAGAATCGCTTGAACCCAGGAGGTGGAAGTTGCAGTGAGCTGAGATCGCACCACTGCACTCCAGCCTGGTGACAGAGTGAGACTCCATCTCAAAAAAAAAAAAAAGAAGATATATAAATGGTCATAAAGCACATTTTTTAAAAAAGTTCAACATCATTAATCATTAGGAAAACACAAATTAAAATTATAATGAGGTATATACAAATTAGGATGGCTACTATCAGAAAATCAGAAAATAACAATCATTGATAAGGATGTGGAGAAATCAGAACCCTGTGCACTGTTGGAAATGTAAAATAAGGGTTCCAAGATGGCCAAATAGGAACAGCTCCAGTCTGCAGCTCCCAGCGTGAGCGACACAGAAGATAGGTGATTTCTGCATTTCCAACTGAGGTACTGGGTTCATCTCACTGGGGCTTGTCAGACAGTGGGTGCAGCCCATGGAGCAGGGTGGGGCATCGCCTCACCTGGGAAGCGCAAGGGGTTGAGGAATTCCCTTTCCTAGCAAAGGGAAGCCGTGACAGACGGTACCTGGAAAATCAGGTCACTCCCACCCTAATACTGCACTTTTCCAATGGCCTTAGCAAACAGCACACCAGGAGATTATAACCCATGCCTGGCTTGGAGGGTCCCACACCTACGGAGCCTTGCTCCTTGCTGAGGCTTGAGTAGGTAAACAAAGTGGAAGCTCAAACTGGGTGGAGCCCACCGCAGCCCAAGGAGGCCTGCCTGCCTCTGTAGACTCCACCTCTGGGGGCAGGGCATAGCTGAACAAAAGGCAGCAGAAACTTCACAGACTTAAACGTCCCTGTCTGACAGCTTTGAATAGAGTAGTAGTTCTCCCAGCACAGAGTATGAG
This sequence comes from Nomascus leucogenys, assembly GCF_006542625.1. Lineage (NCBI taxonomy): Eukaryota > Metazoa > Chordata > Mammalia > Primates > Hylobatidae > Nomascus > Nomascus leucogenys. The sequence continues at coordinate 8,351,727 of NC_044394.1, read as the reverse complement.
ATCTGAGAAATGACACATTGCCTCCTCAAGTGGGTCCCTGACCCCCGAGTAGCCTAACTGGGAGACACCACCCAGTAGGGGCCGACTGACATCTCATACAGCTAGGTGCCCCTCTGAGACGAAGTTTCCAGAGGAAGGATCAGGCAGCAATATCTGCCATTCTGAAATATTTGCTGTTCCACAGCATCTGCTGGTGATACCCAGGCAAACAGGTCTGGAGTGGACCTCCAGCAAACTCCAACAGACCTGCAGCTGAGGGTCCTGACTGTTAGAAGGAAAACTAACAAACACAAAGGACATCCACACCAAAACCCCATCTGTACATCACCATCATCAAAGACCAAAGGTAGAAAAAACCACAAAGATGGGGAGAAACCACAGCAGAAAAGCTGAAAATTCTAAAAATCAGAGCACCTCTTCTCCTCCAGAGGAAAGCAGCTCCTCGCCAGCAACAGAACAAAGCTAGACGGAGAATGACTTTGACGAGTTGAGAGAAGAAGGCTTCAGACGATTGGTAATAACAAACTTCTCTGAGCTAAAGGAGGGTGTTCGAACCCATCTCAAAGAAGCTAAAAACCTTGAAAAAAGATTAGACGAATGGCTAACTAGAATAAACATTGTAGAGAAGTCCTTAAATGACCTGATGGAGCTGAAAAACATGGCACAAGAACTACATGACGCATGCACAAGCTTCGGTAGCCGATTTGATCAAGTGGAAGAATGGGTATCAGTGATTGAAGATCAAATGAATGAAATGAAGCAAGAAGAGAAGTTTAGAGAAAAAATAGTAAAAAGAAATGAACAAAGCCTCCAAGAAATATGGGACTATGTGAAAAGACCAAATCTCTGTCTGACTGGTGTACCTGAAAGTGATGGGGAGAATGGAACCAAGCTGGGAAACACTTTTCAGGATATTATCCAGGAGAACTTCCCCAACCTAGCAAGGCAGGCCAACATTCAAATTCAGGAAATACAGAGAACACCACAAAGATACTCCTCGAGAAGAGCAACTCCAAGACACATAATTGTCAGATTCACCAAAGTTGAAGGAAAAAATGTTAAGGGCAGCCAGAGAGAAAGGTCGGATTACTCACAAAGGGAAGCCCATCAGACTAACAGTGGATCTCTCAGCAGAAACTCTATAAGCCAGAAGAGAGTGGGGGCCAATACTCAACATTCTTAAAGAAAAGAATTTTCAACCCAGAATTTCATATCCGGCCAAACTAAGCTTCATAAGTGAAGGAGAAATAAAATCTTTTACAGACAAACGAATGCTGAGAGATTTTGTCACCACCAGGCCTGCCTTACAAGAGCTCCTGAAGGAAGCACTAAACATGGAAAGGAACAACCAGTACCAGCCACTGCAAAAACATGCCAAATTGTAAAGACCATCGATGTGAGGAAGAAACTGCATCAACTAACGAGCAAAATAACCAGCTAATATCATAATGACAGGATCAAATTCACATATAACAACATTAACCTTAAATGTAAATTGGCTAAATGCTCCAATTAAAAGACACAGACTGGCAAATTGGATAAAGAGCCAAGACCCATCAGTGTGCTGTATTCAGGAGACCCATCTCACGTGCAGAGACACACGTAGGCTCAAAATAAAGGGATGGAGGAAGATCTACCAAGCAAATGGAAAACAAAAAAAAGCAGGGGTTGCAATTCTAGTCTCTGATAAAACAGACTTTAAACCAACAAAGATCAAAAGAGACAAAGAAGGCCATTACATAATGGTAAAGGGATCAATTCAACAAGAAGAGCTAACTAGCCTAAATATATATGCACCCAATACAGGAGCAACCAGATTCATAAAGCAAGTCCTTAGAGACCTACAAAGAGACTTAGACTCCCACACAATAATAATGGGAAACTTTAACACCCCACTGTCAACATTAGACAGATCAACAAGACAGGAAGTTAACAAGGATATCCAGGAATTGAACTCAGCTCTGCACCAAGCAGACCTAATAGACATCTACAGAACTCTCCACCGCAAATCAACAGAATATACATTGTTCTCAGCACCACATCACACTTATTCCAAAACTGACCACATAGTTAGAAGCACTCCTCAGCAAATGTAAAAGAATAGAAATTATAACAAACTGTCTCTCAGACCACAGTGCAATCAAACTAGAACTCAGGATTAAGAAACTCACTCAAAACCGCTCAACTACATGGAAACTGAACAACCTGCTCCTGAATGACTACTGGGTACATAACGAAATGAAGGCAGAAATAAAGATGTTCTTTGAAACCAATGAGAACAAAGACACAACATACCAGAATCTCTGGGACACATTTAAAGCAGTATGTAGAGGGAAATTTATAGCACTAAATGCCCACAAGAGAAAGCAGGAAGGATCTAAAATTGACACCCTAACATCACAATTAAAAGAACTAGAGAAGCAAGAGCAAACACATTCAAAAGCTAGCAGAAGGCAAGAAATAACTAAGATCAGAGCAGAACTGAAGGAGATAGAGACACAAAAAACCCTTCAAAAAAATCAATGAATCCAGGAGCTGGTTTTTTGAAAAGATCAACAAAATTGATAGACTGCTAGCAAGACTAATGAAGAAAAGAGAGAAGAATCAAATAGATGCAATAAAAAATAATAAAGGGGATATCACCACCAATCCCACAGAAACACAAACTACCATCAGAGAATACTATAAACACCTCTACACAAATGAAGTAGAAAATCTAGAAGAAATGGATAAATTCCTGGACACATACACCCTCCCAAGACTAAACCAGGAAGAAGTTGAATCTCTGAATAGACCAATAATAGGTTCTGAAATTGAGGCAATAATTAATAGCCTACCAATCAAAAAAAGTCCAGGACCAGACGGGTTCACAGCCGAATTCTACCAGAGGTACAAAGAGGAGCTGGTACCATTCCTTCCGAAACTATTCCAATCAATAGAAAAAGAGGGAATCCTCCCTAATTCATTTTATGAGGCCAACATCATCCTGATACCAAAGCCTGGCAGAGACACAACAAAAGAAGAGAATTTTAGACCAATATCCCTGATGAACATCAATGCAAAAATCCTCAATAAAATACTGGCAAACCGAATCCAGCAGCACATCAAAAAGCTTATCCACCATGATCAAGTTGGCTTCATCCATGGGATGCAAGGCTGGTTCAACATGAACAAATCAATAAACATAATCCATCACATAAACAATACCAAAGACAAAAAACACATGATTATCTCAATAGATGCAGAAAAGGCCTTCAACAAAATTCAACAGCCCTTCATGCTAAAAACTCTCAGTAAACTAGGTATTGATGGGATGTATTTAAAAATAGTAAGAGCTATTTATGACAAACCCACAGCCAATATCATACTAATGGGCAAAAACTGGAAGCATTCCCTTTGAAAACTGGCACAAGACAGGGATGCCCTCTCTCACCACTCCTATTCAACATAGTGTTAGAAGTTCTGGCCAGGGCAATCAGGCAGGTGAAGGAAATAAAGGGTATTCAATTAGGAAAAGAGGAAGTCAAATTATCCCTGTTTGCAGATGACATGATTGTATATTTAGAAAACCCCATCGTCTCAGCCCCAAATCTCCTTAAGCTGATAAGCAACTTCAGCAAAGTCTCAGGATACAAAACCAATGTGCAAAAATCACAAGCATTCCTATACACCAATAACAGACAAACAGAGAGCCAAATCATGAGTGAACTCCCATTCATGATTGCTTCAAAGAGAATAAAAAACCTGGGAATCCAACTTATAAGGGATGTGAAGGACCTCTTCAAGGAGAACTACAAACCGCTGCTCAACAAAATAAGAGAGAACACAAACAAATGGAAGAACATTCCATGCTCATGGATAGGAAGAATCAATATTGTGAAAATGGCCATACAGCCCAAGGTAATTTATAGATTCAATGCCATACCCATTAAACTACTGATGACTTTCTTCACAGAATTGGAAAAAACTACTTTCAAGTTAATATGGAACCAAAAAAGAGCCTGCATTGCCAAGACAATCCTAAGCCAAAAGAACAAAGCTGGAGGCATCATGCTACCTGACTTCAAACTATACTACAAGGCTACAGTAACCAAAGCAGCATGGTACTGGTACCAAAACAGAGATATAGACCAATGGAACAGAACAGAGCCCTCAGAAATAATACCACACATCTACAACCATCTGATCATTGACAAATGTGCCAAACAGGGAATCCTTTCCCTGTTTAATAAATTGTGCTGGGAAAACTGGCTAGCCATATGTAGAAAGCTGAAACTGGATGCCTTCCTTACACCTTATACAAAAATGAATTCAAGATGGATTAAAGACTTAACTGTTAGACCTAAAATCATAAAAAGCCTAGAAGAAAATCTAGGCAATACTATTCAGGCCATAGGCATGGGCAAGGACTTCATGACTAAAACACCAAAAGCAATGGCAACAAAAGCCAAAATTGAAAAACGGGATTTAATTAAACTAAAGAGCTTCTGCACAGCAAAAGAAACTACCATCAGAGTGAACAGGCAACCTACAGAATGGGAGAAAATTTTTACAATCTACCCACCTGACAAAGGGCTAATATCCAGAATCTATAAAGAACTTAAACAAATTTACAAGAAAAAATAAAACAAACCCATCAAAAAGTGGGCAAAGGATATGAACAGACACTTCTCAAAAGAAGACATTTATGCAACCAATAGACACATGAAAAAATGCTCATCATCACTGGTCATCAGAGAAATGCAAATCAAAACCACAATGAGATACCATCTCACCCCAGTCAGAATGGTGATGATTAAAAAGTCAGGAAACAACAGGTGCTGGAGAGGATGTGGAGAAATAGGAACACTTTTACACTGTTGGTGGGAGTGTAAACTAGTTCAACCATTGTGGAAGACAGTGTGGTGATTCCTCAAGGATCTAGAACTAGAAATACCATTTGACCCAGCAATCCCATTACTGGCATATACCCAAAGGATTATAAATCATGCTGCTATAAAGACACATGCACACGTATGTTTACTGTGGCACTATTCACAATAGCAAAGACTTGGAACCAACCCAAATGTCCATCAATGATAGACTGGATTAAGAACGTGGCACATATACACCATGGAATACTATGCAGCCATAAAAAAGGATGAGTTCATGTCCTTTGTAGCAACATGGATGAAGCTGGAAACCATCACTCTGAGCAAACTTTCGCAAGGACAGAAAACCAAACACCGCATGTTCTCACTCATAGGTGGGAATTGAACAATGAGAACACTTGGACACAGGGTGGGGAACATCATACACCAGGGTCTGTCATAGGGTGGGAGAAACGGGGAGGGATAGCATTAGGAGATATACCTAATGTAAATGACGAGTTAATGAGTGCAGCACACCAACACGGCACATGTATACATATGTAACAAACCTGCACATTGTGCACATGTACCCAGAACTTAAAGTATAATAATAATTAAAAAGAAAGAAAATGTAAAATAGTACAACCACTGAGGAAAACGGTTTCTTCAAAGAGTTTAAAATAGAATTACCAAATGACCCAGCAATTCTGTGGGTATACACTCAAAAGAATTGGGTCCCAAAGAGATACTTATACATTTATAATCATAACATTTGTAATCATAGCAGCATTATTCACAGTAGCTAAAACATGGAAGCAACCCAGGTATCAACTGACTGATGAATGGATAAGCAAAATGTGGTACATATATACAACAGAATATTATTAAGCCTTAAAGAGGAAATACATTTTGGCTGGGCACAGTGGCTCATGCATATAATACCAACACTTTGGGAGGCCGAGGTCGGCAGATGACCTGAGGTCAGGAGTTCGAGACCAGCCTGACCAACATGGTGAAACTCCATCTCTACTAAAAATACAAAAATTAGCTGGGTGTGATGCTGCACGCCTGTAGTCCCAGCTACTTGGGAGGCTGAGGCAGGAGAATCTCTTGAACGTGGGAGGAGGAGGTTGCAGTGAGCCAAGATCGCGCCACTGCACTCCAGCCTAGCGACAGAGTGAGACTCTGTCTCAAAAACAAACAAACAAACAAAAATAAATAAATTCTAATATATGCCGCAATATGAGTGAACCTTGATGAGGACATCATGTTAACTGAAATAAATTGGTCACAAAAAGATAAATACTGTATGATTCCACTTAAATTAGTTATTCATTGTAGTCCAAATCATAGTCAAAAAGCAGAATGATAAGAGGAGGAAGGAATGAGAAGTTACTGTTTAATGGATAGAAAGTTTCAATTTTGCAAAATGAAGAGTTCTGGAGATGGATGGTGGTGATAGTTGTACAATAATATTAATGTACTTAATGCCAATAAATTGTATACTTAAAAATGGGTAAGACAGAATATTTTGTTATGTGTATTTTACCACAGTAAAAGAAACTGAAAAAAAAAAAAAAAAAAAACCATGAACCATGAGCAGAATTGTAGAGGAACGAACCTGTAAAAGTAAATCCACTTGCTAGGTTGCTATATGTTATCCCTGGTTCCTTCCTGAAAATACTAATTAATGATGATTACAACAATATACCCAAATATTTACAATGTCAGAAATTTCCAGCAAATGTAGACTTGGTCACACATATCACATAAGTGATTAGCAACACGTTAAGACTGGGCATTCAGACACAGGCAAAGTTTACTATGATGGAGGAAAGTGACTATGCCATTCCCAGACTGCAATACTATATGCAATATATATGAGAAGCCAGTGCCATTATCTAATGAAAATAAAACTCAATAATACTTGAATAAAAGGTTATTGATAGAAATATTTTAACTTTAAAAATTTGGTCTCTATGTCTCTTTAGTCTCTTAGTTCAAACCAAATTTTCTGTAAGATCTTGTGATGTTCTTTGCTAGAAGACTGCTAGATTTCTTATTAGGGTACAAATACAATAGAAATCATGTTTTTGCAAAAGTCTACTACTCTAAAGATTGATTGCTGATATCTTTTTCCATGCAGTTTTATAAAATATATTGCCTCTATAAAAGACTCTAGATAGAAGTAAGACTCAATAGTGAAATAAATTCCATTAACACATTTTCATGGAAATAATTAGTTTAGTGACAACCTTCCAAAGCCCCACGTGGGGAGGTGGTAAATTGTCTTTGAACACCCACCTCGGCTATTTACACTTGCCATTAATGAGGGAAACAGTCACTATTTCTTTACAAACTCAATACGAGGCTGGAGGATGTACTCATAAAATCCAGCAGTCATACAATGTATATTATATTATTCTAGATAGTTTTTAATCTCTTCTGAAAAGTTATCCCTTTATATCACTTTTTAATCTGTAAGCATTATGTTCTCATTTTTATTATAATTTTGTTTTCTTCCTTTTACTGTTACCCTTATTATTCACTTTCATACCCATTTGAAATATAAATTACAATTAGCTATAATTCTTTTTTTATACCAGAAACCTTGATAACTTTTAAAATCAACTAATCATATTAGAAAATCTTCACAATAAATTCAGATAATAATTCAATACATTTGTAAATATTAATCATGTTTGCTTTTCATCTTTGTAATAAGTGAAATTCTCTAATATCCCAGGACCTACAGTCCTTCAGTAAAATGACAGTTGAAATACATTTCTCAAAAAATAGTATTATAGGCTGGGCGCGGTGGCTCACGCTTGTAATCCCAGCACTTTGGGAGGCCGAGGCGGGTGGATCACGAGGTCAAGAGATCGAGACCACGGTGAAACCCTATCTCTACTAAAAATACAAAAAAATTAGCCGGGCGTGGTGGCGGGTGCCTGTAGTACCAGCTACTTGGAGAGGCTGAGGCAGGAGAATGGCGTGAACCCGGGAGGCGGAGCTTGCAGTGAGCCAAGATTGCGCCACTGCACTCCAGCCTGGGCGACAGAGCGAGACTCCGCCTCAAAAAAAAAAAAAAAATAGTATTACAATTCTTAAGAATTTAATTCCCAAAATAATGTATCTCTGTACTTAACTCTATATGACGTATAGAAAGGTATGTGACAAAACTATAATGCTCTGCCTAAAGACTTGCAAAGCATACTCTGCACCCTCCTTTGAAGGTCAGATATTTGTTTACATCGTATGCTTAGGGGGTCCCATTTATGATAAATCACTTTTTCATATGCCATTTCCCCTACAATCTTCATTGTTTCACAATGTTTTGTTTTGTTTTGTTTTGTTTTGAGACAGGGTCTAGCTCTGTGCCCAGGCTGGAGTGCATTGGCATGATCATGGCTCAGTGCAACCTCAACCTCCAGGGCTCAGTTGATCCTCCCATCTCAGCCTCCTGAGCAGTTGTGACTCTGGGCACACACCACCATGCCCAGCTAATTTTTGCATTTTAGACACAGGGTTTCACCATGTTGCCCAGGCTTGTCTCAAATTCCTGGGCTCAAGCAATCCGCTTGCCTCGGCCTCCCAAAGTGCTAGGATTACAGGTGTGAGCCACTGTGCCCGGCCTTGTTCTACAGTTTTATTTTTATTTTTATTTTTTTTAGACAGGTTCTTGCTCTGTCACCCAGGCTAAGTGGCGCGATCTTGGCTCACTGCAACCTCTACCTCCTGGGTTCAAGCAATTCTCCTGCCTCACCCTTCCAAGTATAGCTGGGACTACAGATGTGCACCACCATGCCCAGCTAGTTTTTTATTTTAATTTTTATTTAATTAATTTTTTTTTTTTGAGAGGGAGTCTCACTCTGTCGCCCAGACTGGAGTGCCGTGGTGCAATCACGGCTCACTGAAAGCTCTGCCCCCCAGGTTCATGCCATTCTCCTGCCTCCCAGGTTCATGCCTCCCAGGTTCTCTGCCTCCCAGGTTCATGCCATTCTCCAGCCTGGCACTACAGGTGCCGCCACCACGCCCAACTAATTTTTTTTTATTTTTAGTAGAGACAGGGTTTCACCGTGTAGCCAGGATGGTCTAGATCTCCTGACCTCGTGATCTGCCTGCCTCGGCATCCCAAAGTGCTAGGAGTACAGGCATGAGCCACCCAGAGCCCAGCCTGTTCTACAGTTTTTAAAATTATAATTCTTTTTAAAATCAAAACATTCTAAACTTTTTTTTTTTTTTTGAGACAGAGATTTTGCTCTCGTTGCCCAGGCTGGAGTGCAATGGCATGATCTTGGCTCACTGCAACCTCCACCTCCCAGGTTCAAGAGATTCTTCTGCCTCATCCTCCTGAGTAGCTGGGATTACAGGTGTGCACCACCACACCTGGCTAATTTTGTATTTTTAGTAGAAACAGGGTTTCACCATGTTGATCAGGGTGTTCTCAAACTCTTGACCTCAAGTGATCCACCCGCCTTGGCCTCCCAAAGTGCTGGGATTACAGGCACGAGCCACTGCGCCCAGCCAACAGTTTTTGATTTACAAATTGAGTAGATAGTGTAGCATTTTCATATGCCCCCCAACATACACACACATTTTCCATTTTCCCCTATTATTAACAGCTTATGTTAGTATGGCTCACTTATTACAGTTAATGAATGAATACTGAAAAGTTATTATTAACTGGTCCATAGTTTGATTTCCTTAGTTTTTACTTAATGTCTTTTTTCTGTTCCAGTATCCCATTCAGGATGCCCCTATATTACGTTTACTTGCCGCGTCTCCTTAGGTGTCTCTTAGCTGTGATCGTTTCTCAGACTTTCTCTTTTTGAGAATCTTGACAGTTTAAAGAGTTCTGGTCAGGTATACTGCAGGATGGCCCTCTATTAGAATTTGTTTTTCTCAGGCCGGGCACTGTGGCTTGCGCCTGTAGTCCCAGTACTTTGGGAGGCCAAGGTGGGTGGATCACTTAAGGTCAGGAGTTTGAGACTAGCCTACCCAACATGGGGAAATCCCATCTCTATTAAAAATACAAAAATTGGCCAGGCACAGCAGCTCATGCCTATAATCACAGCACTTTGGGAGGCCAAGGAGGGCGGATCACAAGGTCAGGAGTTCAAGACCAGCCTGGCCAATATGGTGAAATCCCATCTTTACTAAAAAATACTAAAATTAGCCAGGCGTGGCGGTGCACACCTGTAGTCCTAGCTACTCAGGAGGCTGAGGCAGGAGAATCGCTTGAACCCAGGAGGCAGAGGTTGCAGTGAGCCGAGGTCATGCCACTGCACTCCAGCCTGGGCAACAGAGTAAGACTCTGTCTCAAAACAAAAAACAAACAAAAAACCCCACAAAAATTAGCTGGTCACGGTGGTGTGCACCTGTAATCCCACCTATTCGGGAGGCTGAGGCAGTAGAATTGCTTGAACCTGGGAGGTGGAAGCTGCAGTGAGTCAAGATTGCACCACTGCACTGCACTCCAGTCTGGGCGACACAGCAAGACTCCACCTCAAAAAAAAAAAAAAAAAAAGTATTGTTTTTCTCACAGTTAGATTGGTGTTACAGACTTTTGTGACAAAGATCACACAGATGAAGTGCCATTTTTCATCATAGTATATTGAGGGTATATATGACATCAACATGATTTATGACTGTTTATATTGACCCATAATCACTTGGCTTGAAGGTGTGTTTGTCACATCTCTCCCATGAAGTTATTCCTTTCCTCCCACTCCCCACTTTTCATAAGGGACTCTTTGGAAGGAAGTCACTATGCACAGCCCACACTTAAGGAGTGGGGAATTATGCTCCCTGTCCTTAGGATGGAGTATCTAGAAAATATAATTAGCATTATTCCACATGGAAAGATTTGTCTATTCACTTCCATTTATTAATTTATCCAATTATTTATATATCAGTATGAACTCATTGTGGAGTCCTGATAAGTTAGCAACAACAAGGGGGGTGCCCCAGGGTGGGGGAGAACAATTGTTCTGAGAAACAGCTAACTACAAACATCCTGTTTGCACAATATCCTGTTCCCAAATACATCGTTCTACATGTAGTCCCTTCCAGGTCCATCCCATAAAACTTCCCTCCAGCCCTGCCTCTTTGCAGACAGCTTCTTCTCTGCTGTGCTGCCCAATGCTTCCTTGCAACATACTTTCTCTCTAATACACTTACTTTCTTTAACTCACAGCTGTTTCAGCAAATTATTTTACCACTGATGATGCTGGCCCAGATCAGCTGCAACCCACCACAATCATGAATATTTATGTTATACTTTCGGTTATAATACAATAGTATGGTATTCATTCATTTATTTTACTCAAATATTTCTAAATTTTCCCATTGGGTGCTCTTTCATTTGGCTTCTTTTACATACCTCTCACAGTGATCTTTTTTTTTTTCTTTAGCACTTTCTTACTTTCTGCCTCTACAAGATGCCCCAGGCTGGTTCTGTACATTTTCTACCCTATCCCTGGAATCAGCCATTTCTCCAAGGAGTCCTGGTTACTCTTACTGAAGAATAATATTAGAAACCAAGATCTGAGCACTAGGTATACTTGTTACTACTGAATTGGTCTGGCTTTTGCCCTTGGCTCCAGGGAGGTATTCTCTAAGCCTCTGTAATGCCTGACTGAAAAGTAGGTCCTTGTTAATCTGGGAGCTTTAGGCCATGCCAGATAGCCTATGCTAACAATGTACTTAATGGTGGAGGTTTTGAGCCATGTGGTATCTGTAACAAAAAACAGCCATGTGAGTGGTCAATCATGTCTATATGACCAAGCCCCAACAAAAACTCTGGACACCAAGGCTTGAGTGATCTTACCTGGTTGGCAATACTTCTAGCGTGTTGTCACAAATTGTTGCTGGGGGAAGTTACCACTGTCCATTAGTCCAGCAGTAGAAGAAACTGGAAGCTTCACATGAGGAATTCTCCTGCACTCTGTCCCATGTGCTTCTTCCCTTGGCTGGTTTTAATATGTATCCTTTTATTGTAATAAACCATAACTGTAAATATAACAGCTTTCAGCGAGTTCTGTGAGTACCTCTAGGGAATTATTCAACATGAGGGTGATCTTGGGGACCCCTAAACTTACAGTTGGAGTCAGAAGTGGTGGTGGTGTTGTAAACTTCTAAACTTTATAGTATGTATACTAACTTGTGCACATACCCATCTATAAAAATTTCCACATGCAACTATCTAACTATATATGAGCTCTTCTAGTATCTTCAACATTAATCCATTACCACATGGGTCATTCTAGTTTCCTCCCTTGTTGATTTGTAAAATCTTCACTCCAACAGTGAGAAACCTGGCTCCCACTACCTGCTATCTATTTTCTTATTGTTCAGTGTTAGTGTACAAGTATAGCAACAATGCATTTATTAACCTATAAACCCATGCAGAAAAACTTTATCAACTTGAGTAAGTACTCTTGTACAGTTCCTTTGGCCTTTAGTTTTACAGACTCCAGTCATTTTCAAAGTTAGGGTAGCACTTTTCTCCCCATCCCTTTTGGTGAGGTTGTTTCATATATTTGTAATATAGTTAGATGCTCTCGTCACAGTCTGCTTTCTTTCCCAAATCCCATGACTTCCTGAATTATATTATTTTTTCCTTAAAAAAAAATTTTTTTTTTTAGAGACAAAGTCTTGCCATGTTGCTGGACTTGAACTCAAGTCCCAAGCTGGACTTGAACTCTTGGCCGCAAGTGATCTTCTTATCTCAGCCTCCCAAGTAGCTGGGACTACAGGCAGAAGCCACCATGCCTACCTCTGAAAGCCACTGTTGAATTTGTACACACTGAGGTTAACTTTTCGTGCTGTAAAGTTCTACAGACTTTAACAAACGCATAATGTCACATATCCACCATTACGGTGCGTACAGACTAATTTCACCACCCTAAAATACCACTCTGCTTCACCTATTCATCCCTCCCTCACTACTGTCCACAACCTCTGACAACCACTGATCTTTTTACTGCCACCATAATTTTCCTCCTCCAGAATGTTATATAATTGGAATTGTTACAGTATATAGGTTTTTCAATTACTTAACAGTATGCATCTATGTTTTCTCCATGTCTTTTCCTGGTTTAATATCTCCTTTCCATTGATCACTTAATAACATTCCATTGTATGAATGTATCACAATAGTTTGGTTATCCATTCGCCTATCAAGGGACAATCTGTTGCATCCAGTTTGGGGGCAGTTATGAATAAAGCTGCTGTAAACATTCCTTTGCAGGTTTCTGTGTGGACATAAGTTTACAACTCAACTGGGTATGTCTATTGCACCTAGAAATGTGATTAATTGCTAGATCATATGGTAAGAATATGTTTATCTTTCTTGTAAGCCACTGCCAAACTGTTTTCCAAAGTGGCTATACCATTTTGCATTTCCACCAGCAAAGATGAAAGTTTCTTTTGTTTTTCATCCTCACTGGCATTTCATCCTCACCAGCTTTTCAGTTTTTAAATTTAGCCATTCTAACAGACTTTAATGGTATCTCATTGTTTTAACCTGCAATTCCCTAAAGACAAATGATGTTGAGCATCTTTTTAGGTGTTTATTTGCTGTCTCTACATCTTCTTTATTGAGGTATCTGTTCAGATCTTTTGCTCCTTTTTTAATTGGGTTGTTCACTTTCTTATGTTGAATTCTAAGTGTTCTTTGTATATTTTGGGTACAAGTCCTTTATCAGATATGTGTTTTGCAAAGATTTTCTCCCAGTTTGTGACTTACCTTTTAACTCCCTTTACTGTGTCTTTCCCAGAACACAAGTTTAAAGTCAATTTTATCAATGTTTTTTCCCTCCATGTTATTTGAGTTGTATCTAAAACTCATGGCCAAACTCAAGGTCACTAGATTTCTCCTATGTTATCTTCTAGAAGTCTTATAAGTTGTGCATTTTACATTTATGTGTATGATCTATTTTAAGTTAATTTTTGTGACAGGTATAAGATCTATGTTTACATTCCAGAGGACTTTCTTAATTGAAAGGCTTCAAAGATTTATCAACACGTTATTGTCAGTGATCATCACCTTCTCTGGGACAGTCTAAGAGCCCTGGCTGGAGATGAGACAGAATCAAGACTAACTTCTCAAATGCTTCCAACTTTTATAAACAGCATACTACATTGTCTAAATTAGCAAATGCGTAGCATATATAATTTATAAAAGCCTCATGGGCCGGTTGTGGTGGCTTACGCCTGTAATCCCAACGTTCTGGGAGGCCGAGGCGGGTGGATCACCTGAGGTCAGGAGATCGAGACCATCCTGGCTAACACGGTGAAACCCTGTCTCTACTAAAAATACAAAAAATTGGCCAAGAGTGGTGGCAGGCACCTGTAATCCCAGCTACTCAGGAGGCTGAGGCAGGAGAATCACTTGAATCCGGGAGGCAGAGGTTGCAGTGAGCGGAGATTGCACCACTGCACTCTAGTCTAGGTGACAGTGCGAGACTCTGTCTTAAAAAAAAAAAAAAAAAAGCCTCATGATTTTAATAGAATTTCTGATGGCCTTTTAAAACAATTTCTTAACATAAATTAAAAGTCCAATAAATTTTTCTGAGTAATCTTAAATAAAAGTAAAATCAGTTTGTAACTATTAGGGATAATGAGAGATTTTGTGTGTGTGTGTGTGTGTGTGTGTGTGTGTGTGTGTGTGTGTGTGTTTATTCTCATTCTCTGACAGTTGTATATCCTGGGAATTCTTTTTTTTTTTTTTTTTTTTTAAGAGACAGGGTTTTACTCTGTTACCCAGGCTGGAGTGCAGTGGGACCATCATGGCCCACCGTAACCTCCAACTCCTGGGCTCAAGTGATCCTCCCATCTCAGCCTCTGGAGTACCTAAGACTACAGGCATGCGCCAACAAATCCAGTTGATCTTAAATTTTTTTGTGGCCGGGCACGGTGGCTCACGCCTTGTAATCCCAGCACTTTAGGAGGCTGAGGCAGGCAGATCACAAGGTCAGGAGCTCGAGACCAGCCTGATCAATATGGTGAAACCCCGTCTCTACTAAAAATACAAAAATTAGCTGGGTGTGGTGGTGTGCGCCTGTAATCCCAGCTACTCAGGAGGCTGAGGCAAGAGAATCACTTGAACCCAGGTGGCAGAGGTTGCAGTGAGCCAAGATCGCACCACTGTACTCCCAGCCTGGGCGACAGAGCGAGACTCCATCTCAAGAAAACAAAAAAAATTTTTTTTTTGTAAAGACAGGCTCTTACTCTGTCACCCAGGCTGGTCTTGAACTCCTGGCCTCATTAAATCCTCATGCCTTGGCCTCCCAAAGTGCGGGTGTGAGCCACCATGCCAGGCCCCCTGGGAATTCTTTGATTTAGGTAAGAAGGTGGTAGATGATGAAATACATTAATCTTAATATTATATATAGTTCATTTTTTCCTGAAAGAATTTTAATCTGGATAACATAAAACATAAAGTTAGTAGTCTTGTCACTTTTGAGCAACAATATATACCCAAAACTTAAAAAACAGTTGCCATTAGAGTATATCAGGATGGTTTTGCTCTGGGCAGCATAGTATAGTGGTTAACATCATGTTAGAGATTCTAAAGCCACACCTGACTTTGAATCCTAGCTCTACTGTTTACCAATTTTGTAACCTTAGGCAATTAATTACTTGACTGTTCTAAGTCTCAGTTTCCCCATTTTTTTTTAATTATAATATTTAACATTTGAGTGTGATCCTTGTGCAGGGACCATGCTAATCTTCTCTGTATCATTTTTAGTATATGTGCTGCTGAAGCGAGCGCCCCATTTGTTTTTGTTTTGTTTTGTTATTTGAGACGGGGTCTTGTTCTGTCACTCAGGCTGGAGTGCAGTAGCATGATCATAGCTCACTGCAGCCTCAAAATCCTGGGCTCAAGCAATCCTCCTGCCTCAGCCTCCTGAATAGCTGGGACTGCAGGCATGCACCACCATGCATGGCTAATTTTAAAAAATTTTTTGTAGATAGAGGTCTCACTATATTGCCTAAGCTAGTCTTGAACTCCTGGGCTCAAGCACTCCTCCTACCTCAGCCTCCTAAATGCTGGGATTACAGGTGCGAGCCACTACACTCAGTCAAAAATGTATGTTTTAATAAAATATAAAGCTACAGTGGGAAGGCTCAACAGTATCACAGGTAATAAAATTTCCCAGAACATTTACAATAACACTAAAAAAAATTAAAATTCGGGTATAAATATAACAAAACATGCACAGGATCTGTGTGCTAAAAACTATAAAATACTGATGAATTTTATTTTATTTTATTTTATTTTATTTGAGATAGGGTCTTGCTCTGTCACCGAGGCTGAAGTGCAGTGGCACAAATGATTGTGGCTTACTATACCCTTGACCTCCCAGACTCAATCAATCACCTCGCCTAAGCCTCCCCAGTAGCTGGGACTACAGGCACGTGCCACCACGGTTGGCGAATTTTTCTATTTTTTGTAGAGATGAGGTCT
Source organism: Nomascus leucogenys (assembly GCF_006542625.1). Lineage (NCBI taxonomy): Eukaryota > Metazoa > Chordata > Mammalia > Primates > Hylobatidae > Nomascus > Nomascus leucogenys. Next base: position 8,335,401 of record NC_044394.1, on the reverse strand, counting down.
CACTATGTTGCTGAGGCTGGTCTCGAACTCCTGTGCTCAAGTGATCCTCCCACCTCAGACTCTCAAAGTGCTGGGATTACAGGCATGAGTCACTGCATCAGGCCAAAAAAAGGTTTTAATGACCTAAATAACTGGGGAGATGTGGCATTCTCATGGATTCGGAGGCTTTACAGAGTAAAGACGTCAATTCTCTCAAAATTGATCTGCAGTTGGCTTAATGCAATTCCTATAAAAATCCTAACAGATTTTTATACATGAACAAGCTGATTCTAAAATTTATATGGAAAGGCAAAGGAACTAGAATATCTAAAAGAATTTTGAAAAAAAGAATAAAATAAGGGTAATCACATTAGCTTTTTAAAGACCTACTATATAGACACAACAGTTAAATGGTCATATTGGGAGACATAGACACACAGATCAATAGAACAAAAAAAAAAGAGTAAAAAATAAACTCACACTTGTCCAGACAACTAATTTTTAACAAAGGCATAAAAGCAATTTAATGAAGCAAGGATAGTCATTTTAACAAGTGGTGATGGGACAACTGGTCTCCCGTAGGAGACAAAATGGACCTTGACCTAAATCTCACAATTTATACCAAAATTAACAAACTTCAAATGCATAATTTTATCAGATGTTGAACTATAAGACTCTTAGGGAAAACACAAGAGAAACCCTGTGTGACTTAAATTTAGAGAAAATGTTCTTAGATATGACACCAAAAGTACAGCCCATAAAAGAAAAAATTAATAAATTAGACTTCATCGTAATTAAAACTTTTCCTCTGTGAAAGATATTAAGAAAATGAGAAAAGAAGCCGCAGATTGGGAGAAAATATTTGCAAATCACATATATTTGACAAATAATTTATATCTAGAATAAATAAGGAAATCCCTAACCTCAACTATAAATAAGTAAGCAGTCCAATTACAAAGTGGGCAAACAAGTCAACAATGCAATCCCATTTACAATAGCCATACCCCACACCCCATCAAAAAATAAAAATAAAACAAATAAACAAAAAACTCTACAACTAACATCTAAGCAAAGAGGGGAAATATCTCTACAAGAACCACAAAACACTTCCAAATGGGCAAAAGACATGAACAGACACTTCACAAAAGAAGACATACATGTGGCCAATAAACATGAAAAAATGCTCCACATCACTAATCATCAGAGAACTGCAAATCAAAATCACAGTGAGATGCCATCTCACATCAGTCAGATGTCAGAATGGCTATTATTAAAAAGTCAAAAAACAACAGATGTTGGAAAGGCTGTGGAGAAAAGGGAACACTTATACACTGTTGGTGAGAATGCAAATTAGCTTAGCCACTATGGAAAGCAGTTTGAAGATTTCTCAAAGAACTTAAAACAGAACTACCATTTGACCCAGGAATCCGATTACCCATACTGCATATATATCCAAAAGAAAACAAATAATTCTATCAAAAAGACATATGCACTCACATGTTCATTGCAGCACTGTTCACAATAGCAAAGACATGGAATCAACCTAGATGCCCATCAAATGTGGCCTGGATAAAGAAAATGTGGTACATATACACCACAGAATACTATCCAGCCATAAAGAAAAGAACAAAATCATGTCCTTTGTAGCAACACGGGTGCAACTGGAGGCCTTTATCCTAAGTGAATTAATGCAAGAACAGAAAGCCAAATACCACATGTTCTCACTTATAAGTGGGAGCTAAACATGGGGTACTCATGGACATAAAGATGGCAACAATAGAAACTAAAGACTTCTGTGGGGGTGCGGTGAGGTAACTGTTGAAAAACTATTGAGTTTCAAAAGGTCACATACTAGATGATTCCACTTATATAACATTCTCAAAGTAACAAAAGTATGGTGATGGAAAACAGATCAGTGGTTGCCATGGGTTAGGATTGGGGTGTGACTGTAAACGGCTAGCACATGGGAATTTCTTTGGGCGTTCTATATCCCAAATGTGATAATGGTCATATGAATTTATACATGTGATAAAATCCTGTAGAACTACATACATCCCCCAAACATTTTTTTAAGGATTGTATATAATAACTGGTGAAATCTTGTGAGGCTGAGGCAGGTGAATCATTTGAGGCTGGGAGTTCAAGACCAGCCTGATCAACATGGTGAAACCCCGTCTCTACTAAAAGAAAAAAATACGAAAATTAACCATAGCCAGGAGTAGTAATGCATGCCTGTGATGCCAGCTACTCAGATGGCTGAGGAAGGAGAATCACTTGGACCCGGGAGGCGAGGGTGCAGTGAGCTAAAACCACACCACTGCACTCCAGCATGGTAACAGAGTGAGGCTCCATCTCAAAAAACAAACAAAAACCTGGTGAAATCCAAATAAGGTCAGTCGTTTAGTTAATAAATAGTATTGTACCAATGTCAGTTTTCTGATTTTGATAATTATACTATGGTTATATAAGATGTCTTTGGGGGAAGCTGGGTGAAGAGTAAATCTGAACTCTTTGTACTATTTTTGCAACTTCTACATGAGTCTAAAAATATTTCAAAATTAAAGTTTAAAAATTCCTGTTATGTTATTATGCAGAACATCTTAATTCTCAACCTACAATCCAGATTATTTTTAAAAAGGAGCACCAATTGTTCTAATTAAAAAAAAAACAAATCATTGTATGTTTCAGGTCTCTCTCTCTATATATATAGAAGTAGTGGAAGCTTTACATCTTTACATTTTTTCTTTAATTTCAAGCAGATAAAATTCTGAGAAACTCTTCCCTTTGCAGAACATACCAGGAGTGCTGGGTTTATTTTTTTTTTAATCACGACAATATTTCAAAAGAAAATGATAATAATTTAATCTAGTCTGTGCTGGTTAGATTCTACCTGGAATATTGCTCTCAATTCTAGGTATCATTCTTTAAGAACAGTTAATTCAGAAGTGAGTGACCAGGATAGTGAAGAAATTTGAAACAATATTTTCTGAGGATCAAATAGAGGAACTAGGTTATCTCTACGCTAGAGAAGAAAAAATACTGAAGTTCTAATACTGTCTTTAAGTCTATGAAAGGTTACCATGTGGAAGACAACAGATTTATTTGGAATACTCTAAGGTGTAGAATTAGGATCAATAGTCCTACAGAGACAAAGACTTTCACCCAAGATAAGCAGCCACTAAAAAACCGTGCTTACCAAAGAGGAAATGAGCTGCCTTGGAACACAGTGCCTATCACAGAAACAATAAAAGCACTGGCAATAATGTTGGACTTTCAGGACTTCTGATTCAAAATAGCAGACTGCACACATGCATTTATCTCAGAAACCTCCTGAAATGTGAAATTAAAATAACAGAAAGATATGGAAGAAATGATAGTAGACAAAAAAGATTAACAAATATTTGAAAGCAAGAAAGGGAATGAAGGAGTAGCAACCTTAACATACCAGAACAGAGAAAGCTGAGTCCAAACTGTCCAATAGGGGGATGACATCAAGAATCTAGCTGGTTCTCATCAAAGAACTCCAAGAATCTAAGGAACTGTAGATACTAGCTATCTCAGACAGCAGGTATAAGGAGAAGTGCTGGAAACGTTGCAATTCATTGAAATTATACAGAAGAAATACCTAAGATACTCTTCTAAACTCCCATGCAACCAAACAGGTGCACCTCCCTCACATGGCAGAAGAGAAAATATTTATTTTCTGATTAATTGGAACAGAATAGCCTTATATTCAAAGACAAAAGGTATATACTGAGAGACTGAAGTAAATCACCTTACTAAAATTAGGAATACTACGTGAAAAATTACATATAAACAGCTGTATTCCCTTACTCAGTTCCCAAAATGCTGGCTAAAGAGAAGAGTCTAAAAGCTTTAAGATAAAGTAAGTCTGCAGTGGCTCACGCCTGTAATCCTAGCACTTTGGGAGACCAAGGCGGGCCATCACAAGGTCAGGAGATCAAGACCATCCTGGCTAACACGGTGAAACCGCGTCTCTACTAAAAACACAAAAAATTAGCTGGGTGTGGTGGCACGTGCCTGTAATCCCAGCTACTTGGGAGGCTGAGGCAGGAGAATCACTTGAACCCAGGAAGCGGAGGTTGCAGTGAGCTGAGATTGCGCCACTGCACTCCAGCCTGGGTGACAAGAGTGAGACTCCATCTCAAAAAAAAAAAAAAAAAATAGATAAAGTAAGTCACATACAGGTCAGGTGCGGTGGCTCACACCTGTAATCCAAGCACTTTGGGAGGCCAAGGCGGGTGGATCACTTGAGGATAAGAGTTTGAGACCAGCCTGGCCAACATGGTGAAACCCTGTCTCTACTAAAAATACAAAAATTAGCCAGGCATGGTGGCACACGCCTATAGTCCTAGGTACTTGGGAGGCTGAGGCAGGAGTATTGCTTGAACCCAGAGGCAGAGGTTGCAGTGAGCCAAGATCGTGCCACTGCACTCCAGCCTGGCCGACAGAGCGAGACTCCATCTCAAAAAATAATAATAAAAAATTAAATAAAATAAAGTAAACCACATACGAATAGGATCAGGAATCAGAATGCTATCATCTTTCTTAATAATAACACTGAAGGCTGGACGCAGTGGCTCACGCCTGTAATCCCAGCACTTTGGGAGACCGAGGTGGACGGATCACGAGGTCAGGAGACTGAGACCATCCTGGCTAACATGGTGAAACCCCATCTCTAGTAAAAATACAAAAATCAGCCGGGCGTGGTGGTGGGTGCCTGTAGTCCCAGCTACTCGGGAGGCTGAAGCAGGCGAATGGCGTGAGCCTGGGAGGCGGAGCTTGCAGTGAGCCGAGACTGTGCCACTGCGCTACAGCCTGGGCGACAGAGCGAGACTCCATCTCAAATAATAATAATAATAATAATTACAACAGTGAAAGCTGAGGGACAATAGACTAATGCCTTCAAAATTCTGTGGGAAAACAATTTTCTAACATAATTTTTTTGTTTGTTCGTTTTGTTTTTTGTTTTTTTAGAGAGACAGTGTCTTGCTCTGATTTCCAGGCTGGAGTGCAGTAGTCTAATCAGAGTTCATTGCAGCCTCAAACTCCTGGGCTCAAGTGATCCTCCTGCCTTAGCCTCCCAAGTAGCTAGGACTACAGGCATGGGCCACCATGGCTGGCTAATTTTTCCTCTAGAGACAGGGTCTTACTATGTTGACCAGGCTGTCCTCAAACTCCAGGTCTTAAGCAATTCACCCGCCTTGGCCTCCCAAGGTACTGGGATTATAGGTATGACCCACCACGCTTGGCCTTTAACCTGAAATTCTGTACCCAACTAGACTAACAATCAAGTGGAGGAGTGGAATAAAGATATTTCAGGTTAACAAAATTAACTGAAACATCTGAAAAAAATTAACTTCCATGAATCTTTTATTTGTTTTTTTTAAGCTCACTAATCCTGCTTTCTAACCATGAATCTTTTATAAAAAGACTAGTAAAGGATGTCCACCAGCAAAATGAGAAAAGAAACCCAGAAAGAAATGAAAACCACAAAACTGAGGCTCTGATGAAAAAGAAGCATCAGGAACCACAAGGATCACAGTAGAGCTCCAGAATGTCAGCTGTACAGAAGGTATAGAGTGCATACAGTCTGGACTGGAACAAGTAGATGCAAAGTTCCAAGATGAAAGCCTTATAAAAAATGATTATCCAGGATGTTTAACTATACTGATAGTGGTTTTTATGTTTCTACTGCAGAGTTCAGAAAATAAAGGACAATAGGTACATAGAAAACTAAACAAATGAAAAATAGTAAATTACTAACTCCAGGAAAAACAAAAAGTTATACAAGAAAGAAAATGTAAACACGGGCCAGGCACAGTGGCTCACGCCTGTAATCTCAGCACTTTGGGAGGCCAAGGCAGGCGGATCACCTGAGGTCAGGAGTTCGAGACCAGCCTGACCAACATGGAGAAACCCCGTCTCTACTGAATATACAAAATTAGCCAGGCATGGTGGTGCATGCCTGTAATCCCAGCTACTCAGGAGACTGAGGCAGGAGAATCGCTTGAACCCAGGAGGCGGAGGTTGCAGTGAGCTGAGATCACACCATTGCACTCCAGCCTGGGCAACTAGAGTGAAACTCTGTCTCAAAAAAAAAAAAAAAAGAAAAGAAAATGTAAACACAGTATATAGTGCCTCAGTTGTAAACAATATATACATAATTCAAACAATGTAAACATTATTTTGCCTAAAGTTGTGGTATGATTATACTGGGAGTTAGTGGGGGAAAGTAAGTGGTAGCAGGAGTTGTATAAGATTGTTAAATCTTTATCTTCTAGAATAAAAAACAAAGAGTTACTGTCTATAATTTAAAAAACAAGAAACAGCAAATGAAATATTCTTTAGAGACAGGTAAATCCCAGAAGAAACAAAGAATTAAAAATAGGCCAGGCACAGTGGCTAATGCCTGTAATCCCAGCACTTTGGGAGGCCAAGACAGGAGGATCACCAGAGGTCAGGAGGTCGAGACCAGCCTGACCAACATGGAGAAACCCTGTCTCTATTAAAAATACAAAATTAGCCAGGCGTAGTGGTGCATGCCTGTAATCCCAGCTACTCGGGAGGCTGAGGCAGGAGAATCACTTGAACCTAGGAGGTGGAAGTTGCGGTGAGGTGAGATTGCGGCATTGTACTCCAGCCTGGGAAACAAGAGTGAAACTCCGTCTCAAAAAAAACAAACAAAAAAACAGAATTAAAAATAGTTGCTTCCTTTGCCATTGTGGTCCCAATGTATAGAAAAAGAAAAGAAAGGAAGAAAGAGAAAAAGAAAGAAAAGAAAATTAAAATAGTTGTTTCCAAGGAGGACTTGAGAATGAAGAAGAAAAGGGTAAGAGACTGTTCTTAGTATATGCTTTACAGTACACTATTTCACTTTTTAAAATTATACACACATTATATTGAATAAAAATAAAAATTATTATTATTATTATTATTTGAGACTGAGACTCTATTGCCCAGGCTGGAGTACAGTGGCGTGATCTCAGCTCACTGCAACCTCTGCCTCCCAGGTTCAAGTGATTCTCCTGCCTCAGCCTCTCTAGTAGCTGAGATTACAGGCACCCGCCACCACACCTGGCTAATTTTTGTATTTTTAGTGGACACGGAGTTTCACCATTTTGGCCAAGCTGGTCTCGAACTCCTGACCTCGGGTGATCTGCCCACCTCAACCTCCCAAAGTACTGGGGTTACAGGCACGAGCCACCTCGCCCAGCCAATTATTATTATTATTATTTTTTTTTTTTTGAGACAGAGTTTCGCTCTGTTGCCCAGGCTGGAGTGCAGTGGCACGATCTCGGCTCACTGCCAGCTCCGCCTCCTGGGTTCATGCCATTCTCCTGCCTCAGCTTCCCAAGTAGCTGGGACTACAGACGCCTGCCACCACGCCTGGCTAATTTTTTGTATTTTTAGTAGAGACAGGGTTTCACTGTGTTAGCTAGGATGGTCTCGATCTCCTGACCTCATGATCCACCCTCCTCAGCCTCCCAAAGTGTTGGGATTACAGGCGTGAGCCACCGCACCCAGCCCTGGCCAATTATTTTTTAAATGTATAGGTTCTCATGTCCCACTCATAGACCCACTGTAACAGAATATCTGAATAGACCTACATATTTAAATGGCTTAAAAGATTATAACCAGGTAGTTAAGTTGGATAAAACATTGGTATAAGATCATGGATTCTGGTCAGGTGTAGTGGCTCATGCTTGTAATCCCAGCACTGGTGTGGTGGCTCATGCCTGTAATCCCAGCACTTTGGGAGGCCAAGGCAGGTGGATCACCAGAGGTCAGGAGTTCGAGACCAGCCTGGCCAACATGGTGAAACCCTGTCTCTATTAAAAATACAAAAATTAGCTGGGCATGGTGGTGGGCGCCTATAATCCCAGCTACTTGGGAGGCTGCGGCAGGAGAATTGCTCGAACCCAGGAGGCGGAGATTGCAGTAAACTGAGATCGTGGCATTGCACTCCAGCCTGGGTGACAGAGCAAGACTCTGTCTCAAAAAAAAAAAAAAAAAAAAAGATCATGGACTTAAAGCTGAATGCAGGCTTTTCTATATTCCACTGACTCAAAAATGTACCCTCAACCCTAGCCAACAGATCTAAATAAGCATGCAGCTCATTACAAAGAAGACCGAGAAAGAGAGTTTTAAATGGGTCAGCATGATCCATCATTCCTATAAGTAAAGCTCCTTAAAAGTATATAAAACCCATATAGATAAATTAGTAACAAAATTTTTGTATACCACACCTGTAATCCCAGCACTTTGGGAGGCTGAGGAGGGTGGATCACGAGGTCAGGGGATTGAGACCATCCTGGCTAACACGGTGAAACCCCGTCTCTACTAAAAATGCAAAAAAAAAAAATTAGCCAGGTGAGGTGGCATGCACCTGTATTCCCAGCTACAAAGGAGGCTGAGGCAGAAAAATCACTTGAACCTGGGAGGCAGAGGTTGCAGTGAGCCGAGATCATGGCACTGCACTCTAGCCTGGGCGACAGAGCCAGGTTCCATCTAAAATAAATAAATAAATATAAACAAAATCTTTGTACATTAAAAATAGTAAGTTACATTGATATGATAAACTAATTCCTTGCTATCTAAAATGATATATTAAGCAACAATTTTATTGCGTAATTTGACTAAATGTACAGTTAATATACCTCTTGCTTCAATATAGTTTATCTTTGAAGTTCTGCTGAATTTTAGTTGCCATAACAACCTGAATAAACCCTTTATTGCTGCAGATATCTGTAGCTATTTATAAATGCAACAGCTGGATCTGTCCAGCTAAATTTCTTTCATAATATAAAACATCAAAGCAGTTTTCTTTCTTTTCTTTTTTTTTTTTTGAGATGGAGTCTGTCTCTGTTGCCCAGGCTGCCAGGCTGGAGTGCAGTGGTGCCATCTCGGCTCACTGCAACCTCTGCCTCCTTGGTTCAAGCAATTCTCCCTGCCTCAGCCTCCCAAGTAGCTGGGATTACAGGTGCCCGCTGCCCACCACCACATCCAGCTAATTTTTGTATTTTAGTAGAGATGGGGTTTCGCCATGTTGGCTGCGCTGGTCTCGAACTTCGGACCTCAGGTGATCCGCCTCACTCAGCCTCCCAAAGTGCTGGGATTACAGGCATAAGCCACCATGCCTGGCCTAAAAGCAGTTTTCATTTGCTCTGAATAAACTTAAGAAAATTGTCAGGAACCATTAAAACTAAAACTATAATTTCTACATTTATATCTAAAAACATTAAAATGTAGTAAACTATATAGAATAAGGTAGAGAAAAAAAAAAAAGAATAAGGTAGAGAATGGGGCTGGGTGTGGTGGCTCATGCCTGTAATCCCATCAATTTAGGAGGCCATGGTGGGTGGATCACTTGAGGTCAGGAGTTTGAGACCAGCCTGGCCAACATGGTGAAACCGCATCTCTACTAAAAATACAAAAATTAACTGAGCATGGTGGTGGGTGCCTGTAATCTCAGCTACTTGGGAGGCTGAGGCTAGAGAACCAGACTGAGGCTGGGCTTGAACCCAACAGGCAAAGGTTGCAGTGAGCCGAGATCACACCACAGCTGGGGCAACAAAGTGAGACTCTTGTTTCCAAACAACAACAACAACAAAAAACAACAGAGAATAAAAAAAAATACGCTTTCATTTGTTTCCTGAAAAAAAAAAAAATAGCAATGTTAACACAAAGCTTTCTAAACTGTTTTTTCTGAACTGAAAAAACGCTTAGATATTTTATTCGGAAGTTTTTGTTTCTTTTTAATTTTTTGTAGAGACAGTCTCACTAATATTGCCCAGGCTGGTCTCAAACTCCTGGGCTCAAAGGATCCTCCCGTCTCAGCCTTCGAAAGTGCTGGGACTACAGGCATGAGCCACTGCACTCAGCCAGATATTTCATTCTATTTATTTGTGTGTGTGTGTGTGTGTGTGTGTGTGTGTGTGTGTGTGGAGAGAGAGAGAGAGAGAGAGAGAATCAACAGTTCAAGCCTTTCTTTTTTTTATTTTAGTTTTCTGTAAGTTATTAAGGTACAGGTGGTATTTGGTTACATGAGTAAGTTCTTTAGTGGTGATTTGGGAGACTTTGATGCACTCATCACCCGAGCAGTATACACTGCACCGTATTTGTAGTCTTTTATCCCTCGCCCCACTCCCACTCTTCTCCCCAAGTTTCCAAAATCCATTGTGTCATTCTTAGGCCTTTGCATCAGCCAGATATTTTAAATCAATTGCTTCTCTCCACAGTAACACAATGCAAGATAAAACACAAAGAAGCAGGCCAGGCGCGGTGGCTCACGCCTGTAATCCCAGCTCTTTGGGAGGCTGAGGCGGGCGGATCACGAAGTCAGGAGATCGAGACCATCCTGGCTAACATGGTGAAACTCTGTACAACAACAACAACAAAAAATTAGCCGGGCGTGGTGACGGGCGCCTATAGTCCCAGCTACTTGGGAGCCTGAGGCAGGAGAACGGAGTAACCCGGGAGGCGGAGCTTGCAGTGAGCCGAGATTGCGCCACTGCACTCCAGCCTGGGCGACAGAGCAACACTCTGTCTCCAAAAAAAAAAAAAAAAAAAAAAAAAAAAAAAAAACACAGAAAGAAGCAAACAACAGCATTACATAAAACAACATTTAGTAGCATCTAAAGCAACCTAAATTCATTAATAAAAGTAGAATAAAGCTTTTACACCTGAATCTTTCCTCTTTTTAAAGTGATTATTTGATTCTATTAAAATAACTAATAGTGGCCGGGCACGGTGGCTCACGCTTGTAATCCCAGCACTTTGGGAGGCCGAGGTGGGCGGATCACGAGGTCAGGACATCGAGACCACGGTGAAACTCCGTCTCTACTAAAAACACAAAAAAAATTAGCCAGGCGTGGTGGCGGGTGCCTGTAGTCCCAGCTACTCAGAGAGGCTGAGGCAGGAGAATGGCGTGAACCCGGGAGGCGGAGCTTGCAGTGAGCCGAGATTGCGCCACTGCACTCCAGCCTGGGCGACAGAGCGAGACTCCGTCTCAAAAAAAAAAAAAAAAAAAAAAAAATAGTAATTAGATTGAAGAAATACCTATCTTCACTGATATAAGCTTTTGAGTACACAAAATTATAAAATAAAAGGTTTATTCTGCAGCAATATAGCAGTTGATTAGCAGCTTCTCGGATAGGATCTGTGCCTATGTAGAGTCTCAGAAAGTATTGGTTCAATAGATTATTTAGATTAAGACTGCTATATTTAGGACAACCTACAGATTTTTTCACATAGAAAAATGTTTTAAATTATATATAAATAAATGTATTGACTGATAATTGTTACGTACATTTTCTACCTTGAATTGGAGATATTTATCTTTGTGCTCATCTCCTTTCAAACCCTTTCTCCAACCCTTTCTCTAACTCATATTTTAAAAACATATATAATATTCTATACATCCATATATTTGGGGATAGTCCATTAAATTTGTATTAAATTTAAATTTTGCAGGCTAGGCACGGTGGCTCACGCCTATAATTCCAGCACTTTGGGAGGTTGAGGCAGGCGGATCACGAGGTCAGGAGATTGAGACCAACCTGGTTAACATGGTGAAACCCCGTCTCTACTAAAAATACAAAAAATTAGCCGGGCATGGTGACGGGCGCCTGTAGTCCCAGCTACTCGGGAGGCTGAGGCAGGAGAATGATGTGAACCTGGGAGGCGGAGCTTGCAGTGAGCTGAGATCGAGCCACTGCACTCCAGTGTGGGCAACAGAGCGAGACTCCGTCTCAATAAATAAATAAATAAATAAATAAATAAATAAATAAATTTAAATTCCGCACCTCATCCATATTTAATCTAATCAATGCTTGATTTTGCAGATTTTTTTTTATTTTTTATCTTTCCTGTGGTGCAGATTAATTTTGCAGACATTTCACAGTAATTTAAAAATATACAAAACACAATTTCCTATGGGAAAAAAATAACTAAACAACAGGTGATTCAGATAGCAGCCAGCAATGTTATTTTCAAAGAGTAACTATAGATGCATAAGATCCATTCTCCTATATTCATTACTGTCGTATTTTGATATAAAACATATCTAATAATAAATAAGGTCTTTGCCCTTTCACTTAAATCTTTCAGCGAATAGCGTAATCACAACCCTGAGAAACCATTCCTGTGCCTAGAATTTCAAGTAAGTCTGTCTTTCATGCAAATACCCACATGATTCTTTTCCCATTACTTTCATAGTTCCTTTCCTGCCCATTCCATTCCTTGAAAACTTTATGAGAAACGCCTACATGACAGAAATATGACCATTTCAGCCCCTCTTAAACTAGAAACAATTCTTAGGTGATAGAAATGAAAATCTCATTTTTATATGTTGTCTTTATAGTTTAAAAAGTGCTCACATACACTATAATGTCTGACCCTACAATAATGCTTCCACTTGGATAAAATAGGTATTATTTTCATTTTGAAAATTAAAAAAAAAAAATATGCTCAGAAGGGCTTGCCCCAGGTCAAACAAGAAGAGCAATAATCATCATATAAGTCAGCTCTCTTGACATATTTTTTTCACAATACTTTGCTGCCTCACTTACATATGACAAAGAGGAGAGAATGGGACAACTGACTTTGGCAGCCTTCAGTTGTCACAGACCCTGAACAACAGAATCTATTACAATCTATTCTCTCTCCAACAGCAAGTATTGGCAGTATGGTAGACCTGACTGATAGCATAACTTTAATTATCAGCCAGAGGCTTAAACCTATGCTTGTTGTAATTAGAATTTCCCCACAGAAAAAAAGTATATCATCTATTCCAGAAAAGAACTACCTATTAAATCCTAATCTTTACCTTTTCAATTCATAGCCAACCAGTGTTTAAAACATGAATTATCTTAGTAAAAGAACAAGTTTACAAATGCCTATGGGCTACACCTTTGGCAATGTTACCCCATTCTATTTTTAGTAAACACTTAATCCTAGTATAAGACCAGAACAGATGGGCAATAGAAACTGGCTCCAATCTTCCAACATTCTTCCTACTAGCTAACAATACAGCAAACACCTAGAGGTTGTTCTAACCATAATTATCAGCTCAACCCATAACAGAATCAGAAGTCGGCTTGTATTCCCCCTTGTTTTGGAGAAAGATACTTGGGACTCGTCAAAAAAAAAAAAACTCAGATTTAGCAACTTTACTTCTAAGTAAACAGCCCACACTGCTGCTCATATTTTATAATGCTTGCTCCCAGTCGCATACTTATTTCATTCAATGCTATGCTTCAGTGCCTCCTTTTCTTTGGTCTCTTTTCACTTTTTTTGCTGTTGTTACTTGCTCAACTCCTTTACTACATTCTTCTTTTCATCTCTTGTTTTAGTAATCCTCATCACTATCTGGGCTATCTTGGTCTTCTTCCTGCCAGATTCCTTCCTGAAGCTGCCAACTCCCACTGAAAGCTTTGTGTTCATCAACAACTTATGCTTTAAAACGATCTCTTGCTTTTTCCTTGATTGCCTTTCGAAATCTCATTACCTTGATATAGCTCAGTTAGTTATTAGAAAAGCTAGGTGATTAAACTAGTTTATACTAAAAGGAGCATAAGCGTTGAATAATTGGTCATTTTAGACAAGATGGGGGAGAAATTTGGGAAAGGACAGTTTTCATACTTTCAGCCCACTCCCCTCCCAGCCTTTAGCAAATAACAATGGAGTTGTAAAGCCCAGGAAAACCCTTTCTCCAACCCCCTGGAGTCTCAAAATAAGTTTCTTCATTGTTAAAGAAGACTTCAGTTATTACTCTATTTCCATCTCTTCCACTAGTTTTCCAAGGTCCTTGCTAACCAACATCTGCTTCTCAATGAAAGGAATTCTTTCTATTATATCGGGCAAGTTCCTGCCCTGCTGTAAGCTAACTTAAACACCCAGAGTGTGTGTATCTATACCAAAGAATGTGTCATTATTCTGATCTCTGAGTGGCGCCTATTGGAAAAGGGGCTTGAATGTAGGAATCTTCATATTGAAATGAAAAAACTTTCTTCTTTTTCTAGTAAACTCCTATCTCCTCTCCAGATAATTAGAAAAATACAAAGCTGGCCAGGCGCGGTGGCTCACGCCTGTAATCCCAGCACTTTGGGAGGCCGAGACCGGCGGATCACAAGGTCAGGAGATTCCTGGCTAACACGGTGAAACCCCGTCTCTACTAAAAATATAAAAAAGTAGCCGGGTGTGTTGGCGGGCGCCTGTAGTCCCAGCTACTCGGGAGGCCGAGGCAGGAGAATGGCGTGAACCCAGGAAGCGGAGCTTGCAGTGAGCCGAGATCGTGCCACTGCACTCCAGCCTGGGCAACAGAGCGAGACTCCGTCTCAAAAAAAAAAAAAAACTAGAGTGTATTCTTTTTGAGAAATGCAAGCATTTTCTAGGACACGAGGAAAATCTAGTGTTTTGTTATCATACAAGTTTCAGAATGCTTGGGAATCCCAAGTGTTAACTATTAATAGAGAAGTAACATGATTTATTTACAGCATGTTTCACTTGCTGAATGCAAGGATCTTTTTAACTTCTCAGTGAATGTATGTCAAAGAAATTAGTATTTAATATTTCAAATTTGGAAAAATTAAAAAGTACTAAAAAGGCAAATATAGAATTGTTATTACCCCCAAATGATAATAATTTATGAAATTCCAAAACATTTTCTTATTTTAAAATGAAACAGTAAACATTTTAAATATAAGGTAATAAAAAGTCTTCCCAAACTATCTGTTAAAGCACAATGCATGCCACTGTGAAAAAGTTTGGTGGTTCCTCAAAAGATTAGACATAGAATTACCATATGATCCAGCAATTCCACTCCTAGGCATATACCCAAAAGAACTGTAAGCAGGGACTCAACGGATACTTTGTATACCAATTTCTACAGCAGCATTATTCACAATAGTCAAAAAGGTGAAAATGTCCAAGTGTCCTTCGACAGATAAATGGATAAATCAAATGTGGTATAGACATACAATTGAAATTATTCAGTAATTTAAAAATGAGATTCTGAGGCTGGGCATGGTGGCTTGCACCTATAATCCCAGCACTTTGGGAGGCCAAGGCAAGCAGATGCCTTCCACTCAGGAGTTCCAGCCCAGCCTGGGCAACATGGCAAAATCCTCTCTCTACCAAAAATACAAAAAAATTAGCCAGGCGTGGTGGTCATGTGCCACAGGCCCAGCTACTTAGGAGGCTGAGGTGGGAGTATCACTCGGGCCTGGGAGGTGGAGGATGCGGTGAGCTGAGATCGCGCCACTGCACTCCAACCTGGCTGACAGAGTAACACTCTGTCTCAAAAGAAAAAATATATATATATATATATTCTGATACATGCTACAACATGCATGAACCTTGAAAACATTATGCTATGTGAAATAAGACAGGCACACAAGGACAAATATTCTATGGTTACACTTACATGCAGTACCTAGACCAAAATAGACAAATTCATAGACATGAAAAGTAGAATAGAGGTTACTAGGGGATGGCAGGGGATGGGGGAAGGAGGAAATGGAAAGTTATTGTTTAATGGGTATGAAGTCTGATTTGGGCTGATGAAAAAGTTTTGGAGATGGATGGTGGTGATGACTACACAACATTGTGAGTGTACCTAATGTCACTGAATTGTATACTCAAAAATGATTATAATAATAAATCTTATATATATTTTATGTTTTCATATTTGAAAGTATTTCCTTCTCTTTATATAGAAATATTATATACAGGCTGGGCATGGTGGCTCATGCCTGTAATCCCAGCACTTTGGGAGGCCAAGGCAGGCAGATCACAAGGTCAGGAGTTTGAGACCAGCCTGGCCAATATGGTAAAACCCCATCTCTACTAAAAATACAAAAATTAGCTGGGCTTGGTGGCACGCACCTGTAGTCCCAGCTACTCAGGAGGCTGAGGCAGGAGAACTGCTTGAACCTGGAAGGCAGAGGTTGCAGTGAACTGAGATCATGCTACTGCACTCCACCTGGGCAACAGAGCGAAACTCTAACTCCAAAAAAAAAAAAAAAAAAAAAAAAAAAAAGAAAGAAATATTATACAGATTCTACCTTCTACCTGCATTATGATTAAAATTTTTTATTGTATCGATATTTTTATTTTATCAATATTTTTTATCATAATGCAGGTAGAATGTACATGATATTTCTATATGGAGTGAGGGGAAGGAAATATTTTCAAATATGAAAATAGGAAACCCTTTATTCCACAGTTAAAATGACAACTATAAAAAATTTCTCTTATCATTGAGAGTAGGAAAACAGAATTATGTATGGCAGTTCAACATCATAATCTTCTCACAATAATGATTAGCATATAATATCCTAAAACTTGCAATTAGTTTGTTATTCCTAAACTAAGACTCAAAAGCAATGTCAAAATCAGCTCTAGTACATAATCAACATTTGATTTACATAATCTGATATGAAAACTTTTCAAAGCACCGAGGGAAAAAACACCTTAGAAAATATTCTTTGAAAGGAACAGCATTAACAGAGCTATAATAAGTAAGAGCAAAAGAAAGTTCACATCCTCCCCACTCTTTCTAGGTATCTCTAAAAGAATGCATACTTTTTCTTTTCAATTATTAGCTATATTTCAAGAATGATGCAATGACAGTCTGACAAAAACTATGTCGTGGGTACCAAAATCAGGACCATATGCTAATTATGCTGAAATCCAAAACAATAAATATTCTCCAGGTAAAAATTTTAGTTTACAAATAGTAGCAAATCACGTAAGACATCAAATAGTGCCATCAGTTTAGGCTTCAGGTTCCCTGTTATGTTGTAGTTAAGATTGCTAATACAATGGCATTCAGCTATAACAATGTCTTATAATTTCTAGTTAACATTGGCTTTAAGGAATTCAAAACAACATTCACCTATTATCACTCTAACTCATACACCTAATTACAGTTAATCTGGTAAAAGATAGTTTTTGTTTCCCTACTGAGAATTCTGAAGTAAATAGAGGGCAAAAGTTTAAGTAGTTTACCCAAGAATTCAATGGCAATAACTTTAAAAAGGAAAGAAAGAGAAGTATACAGACTTTTATCATTGAGGATTCACATGTACTAAGCTAGAAATATTTCTGTGCTATAAGTAATTTATTCCTTAAAACAACCTGTATCACAGAATTGCACAACTAATGGGTTCACCACTCACATCCTGGTCTATGTAGTCAGCAAATTTCAAACTGTGGGCCAAATCTGGCCCAGAATCTATTTTTATAAATGAAGTTTTATTAGAATACAGCCATACCCATTTGTTTACATATTGCCTATGGCTGTTTTTGTGCCATAACAGCAAGGTTGAGTTGGTGTGACAGTTTTCTTATGGTTTATGGCCAGCAAAGCCTAAAATATTTTCTCTCTGGCTCTTTACAGAAAAAAACATTGTCAACCCCTGGTCTGTGTGAACACCACCCCTGGAATAATGCACTGTACAGTCTATGCAGCAGCCCTGAAATGATTTACTGAAAAGGTATTATCTGCATCTGGTAGATGAGAAAACTGAGATTCAGTAATATCAAATAATACTCAAGGTCATATAGCTTTTAAGTGACAAAGTTAGCCTTCAAATCCACAGCCTTCCATTAAATTACACAGGACCATGTATATATTGGGGGTAGTAATACATAGCTCCTTTAGCTGTTGTTAGAAGTCTCAAATGTGTACATAAAAATATTACAGAAATGTTAATTATTACAGAGTAAATATTAAACACAGATAGTTTGACCTTATGTTCTCCTTTACCCTTCAATAAAATTGGTGTCTTGGCAATGCATACCTCCATATTTACCAGTTCCTCCAAAAAGAGATCTTCACACTCCTATTCCCATCTTCCTTCTAACAAAATACTACTCTTTTTCTAGAATCAACTTAAAAGCCATATTCTTAATGACATCTTGTCTGATTCCCTAATCAATATTCACTGCTTTTTCCTGTGTTCTTCTTTAGCATGTTATTGGAAACTCTGTTGAACATGTTTCATTCTATTTTCTATTATTTACTTATCTAATTCCATTTCCATTACATTATTATTTTACATTATTTAGGGGACTATTTCTTATTAATGCTTATATCCACCTCAACCACCCTCTCCCACAATAATGCCTGTCAAAGTTCCTTGTGCATAACAAACACCCACTGAGTTGGACTTCCTGACACTGTACACCTAGTGCTGCTCTGTGTTCCAATCTGTTGCTCATCACACCAAGCTAGGTTGCCTCCAGTACATCTGTCTACTTCTCAAAAAGGCAAGAGGAAAGCCAGAAACTCTTCCAAATGAAATACAGACAGAATTTTCAATTTCTACAATGTTCAGTATATTTAATGCTTTAAATGTAAACTCCTCTGTATAACTTAGTAACTTTTAATAAAATATTTCATCAGTTTTATCAATATATAATTTATAATATAATTTATTATATTTATATATAATATATTCCCCCATTTAATCTTTAATCCAAATTGTCCATACTCAAATTCTCTCACAAATAAACACAATGTTCTAACTCAGCTGTTGTGGCAGAATGTGTTCACAATGAACAACCCCTACTATCTTGGCAAGAATTACAGAATTAGCTAATTACAGTACAACCTCCTTTATCTGTTTTCATTGGGATAAGGAGCAATCTGGATATATCAAAAAGCAAATGATCCAGAAAGACATCTTAGGGTCTTTCCCTAAATATGGAAGTCCTATGAAGTCAAGTTAGATTGAGCTTTTCTCCACCATGTGCATAATTTTTCTGTGAATAGTAAGAGAAATTCCAAGGTGTGAGGTTTTCATGAGAAAGAGACTAAAAAGATCCCATTGTACAAGGTAGCCAAGGCAAAAATGTTTTAAACAAGCTGGAAATTTACATGGGCCTTAAGTCTGACAAAAAAAGGATAGAGATACATAAAAGTAGAAGACAGTATCTGCCATAAAAGATCTTGGGTTTTCTTCAGGGGAGAAAGAATAAACATATGAAATAACTTGAGAACAATAATGAACATCATATCTTGTAGGCAGTGATTCAAAATATTTCCCTCATCTCTCACTGCCACATCACAAATTATTATGACTACTGCCATAAAACAAACATGTATCACTGTTTGGGCCTTAAGACTGAGCCACAGAGATTGAAGGGAGGAAGAAGGATATTCTTTTTCATTTTTCATGATTTGTATTTCACTTGCTTCTGAAAAGACTTGAGAAAATCTACCAAATAAAACAGTGTGTGGCTGGGCCCAGTGGCTCATGCCTGTAATCCCAGCACTTTGGGAGGCTGAGGCAGGTGGATCACTTGAGGTCAGGAGTTCAAGACCAGCCTGGCCAACATGGTGAAACCTGATCTCTACTAAAAAACAAACAAACAAAAAATTAGCAGGGCATGGTGGTGTGTGTCTATAATCCCAGCTACTCAGGAGGCTGAGACAGGAGAATTGCTTGAACCCAGGAGGATGAGGTTGCAGTGAACCGAGATCATGCCCCAGCATGGGTGACACAGCAGGACTCCCTCTCAAAAAAATAAATAAATAAAACAGTGTGTGATATTCATGGTTAAAACAAAAATATATCCCTCAAACAATGTAAGAAAGTAAATACTTCTAGGCACCTCAGGTGATCAGATGACATTTGGACTAAAATGATGTGCAACGACTTCAATCTCCTACCATTTTCTTATGACAGAACTACTATCAAATATATCTTCTGCTATGGATTCTATTATACAGTTGTTGAACAGCCTATATTAGAAATCCCTATTCATTTTTTTTTTTTTTTTTTTTTTTAGACACAGTCTTGCTCTGTCGCCCAGGTGGGAGTTCAGTGGCGCCATCTGGGCTCACTACAAGCTCCGCCTCCTGGGTTCATGCCATTCTCCTGCCTCAGCCTCCCGAGTAGCTGGGACTACAGGTGCCTGCCACCACACCCGGCTAATTAGAAATCCCTATTCTTATTAGAGAATTAAAAAAAAATGGAATTCTGAGACATCTGTCCTCTGTTTATTTTTAGTTCCTTATCTTTCAGGATTTAATGAGCAAGGTCTTATATATTTTTTTCTTTTCTAGCTAAGGATATGAACTGCAAACACAAAATTACCATTAGAAAAAAGCACAAATTGGCCGGGAGCAGTGTCTCACACCTGTAATCCCAGCACTTTGGGAGGCCGAGGTGGACGGATCACGAAGTCAAGAGATCAAGACCATCCTGGTCAACATGGTGAAACCCCGTCTCTACTAAAAATACAAAAATTAGCTGAGCATGGTGGTGTGCACCTGTAGTCCCAGCTACTCGGGAGGCTGAGGCAGGGGAATTGCTTAACCCCGGGAGACAGAGGTTGCAGAGGGCTGAGATCGCACCACCATATTCCGGCCTGGTGACTGAGTGAGACTCTGTCTCAAAAAAAAAAAAAAGAAAAAAGAAAAACAGCACAAATTAATTCACTTTGTCCCTGTTAAACAATAATTAGTAACGTTTTATTGAGACAGGTAAAAGGATACTTCACAGTCACATAGATGTCTACAGTTTAACATAACAGTTAACAATACAAAAGAAAAAAGTCTCAATTTTTTTCTACCACTTCTGTTCAGATTGCACAGTGCATACAAATTAATAACAGATTTCGAAGATGTAATGCAATTTGGTTGCCAAGAAGATTGTCACTTTTGAGGCAACAGTGCAAAGGATAAATTCCAAATTTTCTGCGTTAAAAGGTAGGGTCTTATTTTATGGTATTACAGATATATTAGTTCACCCATTTTTCCCTAATGAATTAAATAAAAATATTAATATTTAACACCATCCATTCCAGGTAAATAGAACACTAATTTACCCTGAATACCTTTTAACATGTCACCTAAAAATGCTAGCTAAAATATGAAAATCATCTTGAGGTAAAGTACCAATGAACATAAAAATGCACTATCCAAATTCACAAAACAAGGCTGGGTGAGGTGACTCACACCTGTAATCCCAGCATTTTGGGAGGCCAAGGCGGGTGGATCACTTTGAGGTCAGGAATTTGAGACCAGCCTAGTCAACATGGCGAAACCCCGTCTCTACCAAAAATACAAAAATTTTCCAGGCATAGTGGCGTGTGCCTGTAATCCCAGCTACTTGGGAGGCTGAAGCAGGAGAATCGCTTGAATCCGGGAGGTGGAAGTTGCAGGGAGCCAAGATTGTGCCACTGTACTCCAGCCTGGGTGAGAGAGTAAGGCTCTGTCTCAAAAAAAAGAAAAGAATAGAAAACCGACCATATGGTGGGCCATAACAATTCATAATAAAAAGAATAACTATGACAGAAAATACTTTAGTAGAAGAACAATTGATGAGAGAAAATTTTTCTTTATAGAACAGTTCAACTATTAGAAGCAGAAGAAATGAAAGAATTACACAGTCACTATTGTGAATCATTAATGAAATATAAATCTAGGCAAAGACCATCAGGCAGCTAAAACCATAAGGTGAAAGGCTGGGGCAGCAGGTACTGAATGATTCGGCTGACGGCACTTGAACTTTTGGACCAATCTTAACATCACAAAAAAATAATATATATTATTTGCTTCCTGTTGAAATGCAATATAAATTACACACTGGCCGGGCGCGGTGGCTCACGCCTGTAATCCCAGCACTTTGGGAGGCTGAGGCGGGTGGATCACAAGGTCAGGAGATTGAGACCATCCTGACCAACATGGTGAAACCCTGTCTCTACTAAAAATACAAAAATTAGTTGGGCGTGGTGGCGCGTGCCTATAATCCCAGCTACTTGGGAGGCTGAGGCAGGAGAATCGCTTGAACCCAGTGAGCTGAGATCACACCACTGCACTCCAGCCTGGTGACAGAGTGAGACTCCATCTCAGAAAAAAAAAAAAAAAAAAAAGTACACAGCACCACATATGAATTATTCTTGACAAAAACTCAAACCTAAAATCAGACCTCTAGATCTGTGCTATCCAATATGGCAGCCACACATAGCTACTGAGCACCTGAAATGTAGCTACTTTGAATTGAGATATGCTGTAAATGTAAAATAGGTACAAAAAAAGACTGTAAAATATCTTACTAATAATTATGTACATTACGTGGTGAAATAATATTTTTAATATCTGGTATGAATAAAATGTGTCATTAAGATAATTTCACCTTTTTCTTTTTACTTTTGTTAATGCAGCTACCAGGAAATTTTAAATTATGTGGCTTGCATTTGTAATTTGTATTTCTAACTGCACAGCATGTGCTGCTCTAGAACTAATTACCTTTTTACAGAAGATATGATACAAAAGCATATTACATGATATCACAAGAATGCAATTAGCCAAGTCCAGAATGTAAGAAAGCCTACCAACAAATGATCTGGTTTCTTCAACAGATAAGTGAAAATGAAAAAAATGAGGGGGGCTGGGCACAGTGGCTCACGCCTGTAATCCCAGCACTTTGGAAGGCCGAGCCAGAGGGCTGCTTGAGCCCAGGAGTTTGAGACCAGTCTAGGAAACATAGTAAGACCCTGGGCAAAAAAAAATAAACAAAAATTAGCCCAGCCTTGTGGAGCATGTCTATAGTCTTAGCTACCTTGGGAGGCTGAAGTGGGAGGATTGAGTCTGGGAGGTAAGGCTGCAGTTAAGCTGCGCCACTGCACTCCCGCCTGGGCAACAGAGTAAGACCCTATCTCAAAAAAAAATTGTTGTTAATTTGGCCAGGTACAGTGGCTCACACTTGTAATCCCAACACTTTGGGAGGCTAAGGTGGGAGGATCACTTGAGGCCAGGAGTTCAAGACCAGCCTGGCCAATACAGTAAGACCCTTCTCCATTAAAAAAAATTTTTTTAATTAGCTAGATGTGGTAGTTTGCACCTGTAGTTCTAGCTACTCAGGAAGCTGAAGCAGGCTTGAGCCCAGAAATTCAAGGCTGCAGTAAGCTATGATCTCACCACTGCACTTACAGCCTGAGTGACAGAGCAAGTCCCTATCTCTTAAAAAAAAATTGTTAATCTTTTTAGGTGTGATAATGAAAATAAAATTATACTTCAATTTAAGAAGAAATCATCATACCTTGGAGACACACACTGACATACTTATGGAAGAAATGAGACTTGTTTTAAAACAATCCAGGTGAGAAGTTAGAAGATTGTCCTTATTGGTTGTTTGAGAGTCATTGTTATATTTTGTCAACTTTGTGTATTTTTATGTGTTCGTACTAAAAAGGCTTAAAATAAGTTTTTTTTTTTTAACTACATGGTGGTTTCCTCAGGCTAGGGATGGGAACAAGGAGTGACTGCCAACAAGTGTGCCAAGAGTGACTGGCACAAGCTTTCTTTTTAGGGTGACAGAAATGTTCTAAAATTAGATTGTAGTGATCATTGCACAACTCTGGAGATTTACTAAAAATCATTGAACTGTACACATAAAATGAGTAAATTTTATGGTATGTAAATTGTACCTCAATAAAGCTGTTTTTTTAGTTGATGTTTAATTTTATATTCTTTTTCTCTCTCCTCCCTCCACTCCCCCTTTCCTCCTTCCCTCTCTGTCTCACAAACACACAGACACACATACACATAAATACACAGGAAGAAATATAACAAAAGACTATAAGAAGTTTATAAAGAAAATTATAAAATTAAATTAAAGACATTAAGACAGACCTAAATAAATGGAGAAATACATTCCGGAAAATTATTTTCAAAATGACCTACCAATTCAAAGTAATTCAATATAATTTCAATAACAATCCCAACAAGACATAAGACTTGATAAATTGATCCTAAGGGTTATATGGAAGAGCAAAGGACCAGAAATAGCCAAACATCCCTGAAGAACATTCTGAAAGAAGATGACCCTACTAGGCATTAAAACTTATTTTAAAATTATAGTAATTAAGCCAGCATAAAATTGCTGCATGGATAAACAAATCACCAATTTAACATACTAGAGAGCCTAGAAATAGACCCATGAAAATATGATAACTTGATAAATATGATATTAACAATCAATAGGGAAACGACAGATTACATACACATATAAAGACACATATGCACTGCTAGCAGTAGAACTGCTTGATCAAAGGGCATTTGCATCTTCAGTTTTACCAGGTAATACCAAAATATCTTTCCAAAGTGGTTGTACCAGTTAAAGAATCTTACTAGCAGTATATTGAGGTTCATGTTCCTTTACATTTTGTCTACTTGGGATGATCCAATTATTTAATTTCTGTAAGTCTGGTATGTGTAAATGCTTATTTCATCAAGGTTATAATTTGCATCTCTTTATCTCAAATGAGGTTAAGCACCTTTTAAAATGTTTCTTGCCTATTCATGTTTCCTCTTTGTGAAATGTCCATTAGTTTTATTTGTCTGCTTATCTATAGGGCTGTCTTTTCCTTATCCATTTGTGAGAGTTCTTTTATGAGTTATTTGTATTATAAGTATCTTCTCCCAGTTCATGACTTATCTTTGTATTTTTTTACATTGCCTTTTTAAAAATTGATATGTCATTCACATACTACACAGCTTACTTTTTTAAAGTACACAATTCAATGGTTTTTAGTATAGTCACAGAGTTGCACAACTGCCACCGTTATCTAATTCCAGAACATTTTCTCACCTTTATAGAATTCACCAAAAAGCACATTTTTCACTTTATATACTAACTGCTACTTAAGTATAACTTACATTTAAAATTAGGCACCTAAATATTATATTCAATTCAACTCAGATATTTATTTAGTGAATGAGTATTATGTTAGGCACCCTGAAATACACAATAGTAATATACAAGATATAGTTCTGATATTCCAGGAATAAAGAAAGAAACTAGCAATCAAGTATGTTCACTAAAATATTTTCTTTTTTAAAAATCCCAAAAATCATTTTATTATAGAAAGTATCAAATATGCACAAAAGAGAATAACATATTAAATTTCATGTATCCAAGTTCAACAATTATCATAAGACATTTTCTAATGCTGCTACAATTAGGAGGTATCAGCATTCACTGTAAGATTTGAAGATCTCTACTAAAATTTTTTTTAATGCAACCATGACAGAATATGAAGTAGAAAACACAAAACAAGGCCAGGCATGGTGGCTCACGCCTGGAATCCCAGCCTTTGGGGAGCTGAGGCAGGTGGATCACGAGGTCAGGAGTTCAAGACCACCCTGGCCAATATGGTGAAACCCTGTATCTACTAAAAATAAAAAAAAAAACCGCTGGGCGTGGTGGCACGCACCTGTAGTCCCAGCTACTCTGGAGGCTGAGGCAAGAGAATCGCTTGAACTCAGGAGATGGAGGCTGCAGTGAGCTCAGATGGCGCCACTGCACTCCAACCTGGGCAATAGAGGGAGATTCTGTTTCCAAAAAAAAAAAAGAAAACAAAACAAAACAAGATAATTAGGTTATCCTGTTATCCTGTAGCAGCCACTTTCATATTCCTTCCACCTCACCCCTCTCTCTCAAGTCAAGTCTATATTACAAATCCCCAAAGATCTAGTCTGACAAATGCTGAGCCCTTGTTGGAGACAGGAGAAAAGGAAAAAATTGAATTAGTAAAGGTAGAACTATCATTAGCACATAGACGAAGAGCAGAAGGCTGGAAACTCTCACACATTAAGTTTTTTCCTATCACATTTTTTTTTTACCATTTATTAATTAGAAAACAGATCTAATTATTCTTTCAACTCAATCCCTATACTGTCGACAACTAACTTTTTACATCCATCCCTTTCCCACATAGCTTACCCTTCTAATCATACTAATTTTCTCGACAAAATGATAGGTAATAATAGACTTAGTACTCTCGCATTGATAAGAAGGAAAAAAAACTTAGACTTTGGAGTCAAAAGACCTAGGTTTGCTGCTACAAACTGCACAACCTTAAGCAAGTTATTTTAATTCCAGATGTTTGTTTGCTTATTTGTAAAACTGAGATACTCCCTACTTTCAGAAAAAAGTCTTCTTTTTATATAAATTGGTCAAGTTAAGTGCCACAAAACAGGACACAGAGGAGAGGAGAATTGACAGTACTTACTACAATTAAGTATCAAATGCTATATATAGTTTTTTGGTTTTTTTGTTTGTTTGTTTTTTTGTTTTTTTGTTTTTAGCAGAATAGCCTGAACCTCATATTAAAAAGTTACCAGAACTGGTCTGGATCCATACTGAAATAAATCTTACACTTTAGGTTTGGTATTCTTAACTATAAGTGAGATGATTTTACATAGATACAAAGAAACGTACTTGCTTTCTTCGTGTGACAGAAAAACAGTATTTCCAGATCCTTGATGATCAGAAAATGAAACCACACATTGTTTTCTAATTCCTATAATGCTACTAGTATGATGACTGTCTTTCCATTCAGGGCTATTTTAGTGAGGTCACATATTATTAGTATGAAATATCTGCAAAAATGATAGTATATACAAGCAAATCTGTGTATCTATATAATGATAATGGCATCATTCAGTAATAATAGGGGGTGAGGGATAAAAGACTACACATTGGGGCCAGGCGCAGTGGCTCATGCCTGTAATCCCAGCACTTTGGGAGGCCAAGGCGGGTGGATCACCTGAGATCGGGAGTTTGAGACCAGCCTCACCAACATGGAGAAACCCCGTCTCTACTAAAAAAACGAAATTAGCCAGCTGTGGTGGCGCATGCCTATAATCCCAGTTACTCGGGAGGCTGAGGCAGGAGAATTGCTTGAACCCGGGAGGCAGAGGATGAGGTGAGCCGAGATCGCGGCATTGCACTCCAGCCTGGGCAACAAGAGTGAAACTCTGTCTCAAAAAAAAAAAGGAAGACTACACATTGGGTACAGTGTATACTGCTTGGGTGACTGGTGCACCAAAATCTCAGAAATCACCACTAAAGATCTTATTCATGTAACCAAACACCACCTGTTCCCCAAAACCTATTGACATAGAAGAGAGATTGGTCAATGGGTACAAAAATACTGTTAGATAGAAGGCATAGCAGAGTAGGTGACTATAGTTAGCAACAATGTATTATGTATTTCAAAGCAGCTAAAAGAACTTGAAATGTTCCCAACACATAGAAATGATAAATACTCAAGATGGGTACCCCAAATACCCTGACTTGATCATTACACATTCTATGTATGTAACAAAATATGACATGTACCCCATTAAATAAGTAAAATGTTATATACCAATAAAATAAAATGAACTTAATTTAAAAAAATAATGGCAGGAAGATTCTGTAACAGAGTATATTTTAAATAATATTTTCTCAAATTTATTCATATCAAATAACTATTATACCTGAGCAAATGATTCAGAAACTATAAAAAGATGGAATATCTCTAACATTTATTATAATTATGAAACTTAAGTGAGTCACAACATGTAAAGTAAAAACTATTTTTATGCACTTGAATTGCCATCCCCCTTCCCTATCTCCATGTCTTCCAAAAGTGTACGAAAATATTGAGAACCCATACTTATAATTCACTAAACGCTGGGTGACAAATCTAGTTAGAGAATAATGTTTTGGCAGGAAGAAAAAAAGAGCATATTCCATTATCTGTTTTAATGTATTACTTTTATGAGTATAATAAAAACAAGGTTCAAAAATACCTTATGATAGATATCACCTATAATGATGAAAACATTAAAAATTTTTCAAAACCAATCACTTTAAAATTTTAAACAGAAAAAGCAGCTTCATTTAAACTAATATTTGGAGGCCAAGCATGGTGGCTCAGGCCTGTAATCCCAGCACTTTGGGAAGCTAAGGCAGGAGGATTGCTTGAGGCCAGGAGTTCATGACCAGTCTGGGCAACATAGTGAGACCCAGTCTATTCAAAATACTAAAAAATTAGCTGGCATGGTGTCACAGGCCTGTAGTCTCAGCTACTTGAGAGGCTGAGGCAGGAGGATTGCTTGAGCCTAAGAGTTTAAGGTTGCAGTGAGCTACGATCATGCCAGTGCACTCCAGCCTGGGTGACAGAATAAGACTGTCCATAAAAAAACAAAATAAAATAAAAAATTAGGAATATTTGGATTACATATTTTAAAACACTACTATTCAACTTAAATTCACATTTACTTCTGAACATAATGGCGAGGTAGTACTAGACTACCCTATTAAAAGCATAAATCCTGGCAGCCTAGAAGACAGTGATAGCAGAACACACTGATCTAGGAATCCATAAAATTACTTCTACTTTTCAGTATACTTTTGTCTTACAGGTTACTGCCAAACAGTGGTTCTTCTGACTGAAAATGATTTTGCCCTTTAGGGGACATCTGGCTGGAGACATTTTAGGTTGTTAGAAGTAGGGAAAGGTACTACTGGTATTTAGTGGTGTAGGCCAGGTAGGCTGCTAAACATTCTACAAGGCCTCCAACAAACAAGAATTATCTGGCTTGAAATGTTAGTAGTGCCAATATCCCTGATGAACATAAATGCAAAAACCCTCAACAAAATTTCAGTAAACCAAATTCAGTAGCACATTAAAAAGATTATGCACCATGATCAGGTGGGATTTATCCCTGAGATGCAAAAATTATTCATTATATACAAATCAATAAATGTGATATACCACAATAACAGAATAATGGATAAAAATCATATGATCATCTCAAGAGATGCAGGAAAAATACTCAACAAAATTTAACATCCTTTTTTGATAAAAACTTTCAACAAATTAGGTATAGAAGGAAAGTACCTTCATATAATACAGGCCATATATGACAAGCCCACATCTAAACATCATACTCAATGATGAAAAGCTAAAAGCTTTTCCTTTAAGATCAGGAACAAGACAACAGTCCTCAATTTTGCCATTTCTACTCAACATAGTACAAAACTAGAACATAGTGCTATTCAACATAGAACAAAACTAGAACTATGAAGTCCTAGTTAGAACAATCAGGCAAGAAAAAGAAATAAAAGCTATCCAGATGAGAAAAGAGGAAGTAAAATTGACTCTGTTTGCAGATGGCATGATCTTATATATATGAAACCCTAAAGACTCCACAAAAGAACTGCTAGAACTAATAAATGATTCTGCAAATTTGTAGGATAAAAAAACAACACACAAAAATCAGTTGCATTACTATATACTAACAGTGAACTACATGAAAACAATGAAGATAAAAATCCCACTTACAGTAACATCAAAAGTAATAAAATAGTTTTAGGAACAAATTTAACCAAAGAGGTGAAATATCTGAATATGAAAAACTATAAAACATTGATTAAAAAATTGAAGACACAAATAAATGGAAAGATATCCTGTGTTCATGGGTTGGAAGAATTAATATTGTTAAAATATCTATACAGTCCAATCTGATCTACAGATTCAATGCAATCTCTATCAAAATTCCAATGGTATTTTCCATAAAAAATAGAAAAAAAAGCCTAACATTTGTATATTAATAGTACAGCAAAAGATCCCAAGTAGCTACAGCAATCTAGAGAAAGAAGAACAAAGCTGGAGGCATCACACTTCCTGATTCCAAATTATATTATAGAACTACAGTAATCAAAGCAGTACGGCACTGGCATAAAAACAAGACATAGAAATCAATGGAACAGAATAGAAAGCCCAGAAAGAAACCCACACCTATACGGTCAACAAATCTTCAACAAAGGTACCAAGAAGATACAACAGGGAAAGGATAGTTTCTTTAATAAATGGTGCTAGGGAAACTGGATATCCCTATTCAAAAAATATGAAGTTGGACCCTTATTAAACCATACATGAAAATCTACTCAAAATGGATTAAAAACTTAAACATAAGACCTGAAACTATAAAACTCCTAGTTGAAAACACAGGGGAAAGCTCTTTGACAACTGGCCTTGCCAATAATTTTTTGTTTGTCAATCACACCTCAATAAAACTGAAGGGGAGGACAGGCATGATGGCTCACGCCTGTAATTCCAGGACTTTGGGAGGCCGAGGTGGGTGGATCACTTGAGGTCAGGAGTTCAGGAGCAGCCTGGCAAACGTGGTGAAACCCTGTCTCTACTGAAAATACAAAAAATTACCTGGAGGTGGTGGCATGTGCCTGTTATCCCAGTTACTCAGGAGGCTGAAGCACAAGAATAGCTTAAACCCAGAAGGTGGAGAATGCAGTGAGCCAAGATCATGCCACTGCACTCTAGCCTGGGCAGCAGAGCAAGACTCTGTCTCAAAAAAAATAAAAATTAAAAAAAACTGAACGGGGGCCGAGCGTGGTAGCTCACGCCTGTAATCCAACACTTTGGGAGGTTGAGGCAGACAGATCACGAGGTCAAGAGATCAAGAGCATCCTGGCTAACATGGTGAAACCCCGTCTCTACTAAAAATAGAAAAAATTAGACAGCCCTGGTGGCACGTGCCTGTAGCCCCAGGTACTTGGGAGGCTGAGGCAAGAGAATCACTTGAACCAGGGAGGCGGAAGTTGCAGTGAGCCGAGCTCGTGCCACTGCATTCCAGCCTAGGCAACAGAGAGACTCCATCTCAAAAAAAAAAAAAAAAAAGACTGAAGGGGAAAAAGACAATATTATCAGAGATAAAGGGGGACATTTATCTAAAAATAAAATGGTTAATTCATAAGGAACAAACAACAGTCATAAATATGTATGTTTGTCAAGTAAGTTTCAAACTATGTGAAGCATATTGACAGAATTAAGGGAAAAAGTGGACAAAATTACAATCATAATTGGAGATTTCAACACTCTTCTCTCACTTAACAATATCAATGAAAACATATATGATTTGAAAAACACTAACAACCAACATGACCTAATCAACATTTATAGAACACTACATCCAGCAAGGCCAGAATACATTTTCTTCTCAAGTGTACATGGCATGTTCACCAAGATAGAATATATTGTGAAATAAAATAAATTTTAATGAAAATAAAAGAATTGAAATAATATAGGGTATGTTCTCTGACCCCAGTAGAATTAAATTAAAAATCAAGAAGAGCAGAGTAAACCCAGAGTAAATAAAAGGAAAGAAATGATAAAGAATTGCAATCAATGAAGTAGAAATCAGGCAAACAACAGAAAAAATTAATAAAGCCAAAAGCTGGTTCTTTGAAAAGATCAGTGAAACTGACAAAGTCAACACAATTGATAATATTCTAGCTAGACAGGTCAAGAAAAAGAACAGAGACCATCACCCAGGTGAGGAATAAAAGAGGATATCACCTAAGATCCCACAGACCTTCAAAGGATAAAAGACTATTATAAACAATTTTATCTCAATATGTTTGACAAATTAGAATAGACAAATTCCTTAAAATACATCATTTACGAAGACTTAGATAAGATGAAAGAGAAAATCTCAACAGCCCCTTGTCTATTAAAGAAATTGACTTTGTTATCAAAAACCTCCCCACAAAGAAAACCCATGCCAAGATAGTTTTACTGGTGAATTATGTCAAACACTTAGAGAAATAACATCTTATACAACCTCAGAAAATAGAAGAGACACTATTCAACATTTCTTGAGGCCAAAATAACCCAATATCAAAGCCAGAGAAATTACAAAAAGAAAAAAAGGAAGAAAGAGAGAAGGAAAGAAAAATATTACAGGCTAATATCCTTCATGAACAAAGATGTAAATATGTACAACAAAATAGTACCAAATTGAATCTAGCAGTATATAAAAAGGATAACACATCATGACTAAATGAGATTTATTCCAGAAATGCAATGTTGGTTTAATGTTTGAAAAAACAATTAAAGTAATTACCACATCAACAGATAAAGGACAAAAATCATACAGTCATCCAAATGGATGCAGAAAAAGAAAACATTTAACAAAGTTCAACATCCATCTATATGTGTATATACATATTTATAATGTTCATGGATTGACAGATTCAATAAGATTTACTTTCTTTGCTAATTGATTTATACGTATAGTCAATGTAATCCTATTCATATTCCTACCAGGAATGTTGTAGAAACAGAAAACTTGATTTTAAAATTTATGTGGAAATGCAAAAGATCTATAAAATCCAAGCAATTTGGAGAAACAAGGTTGGATAATTTACATTACCTAATTTCAAGACTTAATGTGAGGCCAGGCATGGTAGCTCACACCTGTAATCCCAGGACTTTGGGAGGCCAAGGCCAGCAGATCACTTGAGCTCAGGAGTTGGAGACCAGCCTGAACAACACAGTGAAACCCCATCTCTACCAAAATACAAAAAATTTGGCTGGGCGCAGTGGCTCATGCCTGTAATCCCAGCACTTTGGGAGGCAGAGGCGGGTAGATCACCTGAGGTGAGGAGTTCAAGGCCAGCCTGGCCAACACAGTGAAACCCCATCTCTACAAAAAATACAAAAATGTAGCCAGGCGTGGTGGTGCATGCCTGTAGTCCCAGCTGTTTGGGAGGCTGAGGCAGAAGAATCGCTTGAGCCCAGGAGGCAGAAGTTGCAGTGAGCCAAGATCGTGCCACTGCACTCCAGCCTGGGTGACAGAGCAAGACTCCAGTTCAAAAAAAAAAAAAAAAGTAACTGAGTGTGGTGGCACACGCCTGTGGTCCCAGCTGCTCAGGGGAGACCGAGGTGAGAGTATAGCTTGAGCTCCGGAGGTGGAGGTTGCAGTGAGCCCTGACAGCGCCACTGCACTCCAGCCTGGGTGACAGAACAAGACCTTGTCTCAAAAAAAAAAAAAAAAGACAATGTGAAATTACTGTAATTAAGACAGCATGATTCTGTCATAAACAGACAAGTATATTGGCCGGGCGCGGTGGCTCACGCTTGTAATCCCAGCACTTTGGGAGGCCGAGGCAGGCGGATCATGAGGTCAGGAGATCGAGACCACGGTGAAACCTGTCTCTACTAAAAATACAAAAAAATTAGCCGGGCATGGTGGCGGGCGCCTGTAGTCCCAGCTACTGGGAGAGGCTGAGGCAGGAGAATGGCATGAACCCGGGAGGTGGAGCTTGCAGTGAGCCGAGATTGCGCCACTGCGCTCCAGCCTGGGCGACAGAGCGAGACTCCGTCTCAAAAAAAAAAAAAAAGACAAGTATATCAACAAAACAGAGAACACTGAAAAGACCCACACTTGCACTATCAACTGATTTTCAACAGATGAACCAAAGCAATCCAATGGGAAATTGTCTTTTCAACAAATAGTGCCAGAACAATTGGATATCTAGATGGGAAAATAAATGAACCTTAATCTTTATCTCACACTATACACAAAAATTAATTTGCAATGGATCAGAGACCTAAACATAAAATTTCTGTAAGAAAACACAGGGCTGGGCACAGTGGTTCACACCTGTAATCCCAACATTTTGGGAGCTGAGGTGGGCAGATTACTTGAGGTCATCAGTAAAGTTTGACACCAGCCTGGCCAACATAGTGAAACCCCATCTCTACTAAAAATACAAAAATTAGCCGAGCATGGTGGCGTGCATCTGTAATCTCAGCTACTCAGGAGGCTGAGACATGAGCACCACTTGAACCCAGGAGGCAGAGGGTGCAGTGAGCCAAGATCATGCCACCGCACTCCAGCTTGGGTGACAGAGTGAGACTCCATCTCAAAAAAAAAAAAAAAAAAGAAAAGAAAAGAAAAGAAAACAGAAAACACAGGAAAATATCTTTGCAACTTGGAGATAGGCAAAAGTTTAGTAGGGCAGGAAAGCAGTAACAATAGAAGAAAAAATAGATATTCATCAAATTTTTAAAATTCTGCTGACTGAAAACACTATTGTGTAAAAAAATAAAATAAAAAAAATAGGGCCGTGTGTGGTGGATCACACCTGTAATCCCAGCACTTTGGGAGGCTAAGGCGGGTGGATCCCACGGTCAGAAGTACGAGACCAGCCTGACCAACATGGTGAAACCCTGTCTCTATTAAAAATAAAAAAAAATTAGGCGTGGTGGCACCTGCCTGTAATCCCAGCCACTCAGGAAGCTGAGGCAGGAGAATCGCTTGAACCCAGGAGGTGGAGGTTGCAGCAAGCCGAGATTGTACCACTGCACTCCAGCCTGGGCAGCAGAGCGAGATTTGTCTCAAAAAAAAAAAAAAAAAAAAAAATAGGTAATTCACACAGAAGAAAATATTTGCAAAACACATATCCAACAATGACTGATATTCAGAATGTGTTAGGAACTCCTATAACTCAGTAAGGAAAAAGAGAAACAATTTTAAAATGGGCAAAATAGTTGGACACTTTACAAATGAAGTTATATAAATGGCTAATAAGCACATGAAAAGATCCTCAAAATCATAAGTCATCAGGGAAATGCAGATTAAAAGTACAAGATACTATTACATGCCCACGAGACTAGCCAAGTTTTATTTATTTATTTTTACATTTGTCCTCAATACACAAGTGTCACTTGCCAAGAGAAGAGCCAAAAATTAAAAGACTGATAACACCAAACATTGGTGAAGAGATGGAGCAACTGAAATTCCTATACATTTTTCATAGCCATATAAAATGACATAACAAGTTTGGAAAAATATCAGGTAGTTTCTTAAAAACTACATGTATATCTACCTACCTAAAGATCCAGCATTTCTATTCCTAGATATTTACCTTAGAGAAATAAAACCCATGTCCACAAAAAGACTTGCACGAGAATGTTCATAACAGCTTTATTAATAGTAGCCAAAAAAATGGGAAACGGCTCAGATGTCCATCAACAGGAGAATAAATGAAAAAACTGTGGTTCATTCACACAATCAAATACTACTCAGCAATAAAAAGAAATAACTGAATACATGCAATGACATGAATGAATCTCAAAAAATATGCTGTCTGAAAGAAGCTTTCCACAAAAGTGTCTCTACTACATGCTTCTGTTTACATGGGATTCTAGAATAGGCAAAATTAATCTATGGTGAAAAAAGGAGTAATGGTTCCTCTGGGCAGCATGGGTGAAGACTGACTGGGAAAGGGTATGAGGAAACCTTCTGGAATAGCAGTAATGTTCTAATTCTGATAGGGATATTAGTTAGCAGATACATGCATCTGTCAAAATTCACCAAATGGCACAATTAAGATTTATGCATTGTATTGTACATAAATTTTACTTTTTAAAAAGTAAACAATGACTTGTGGGAAACTTGAAAAGATAAACATTGAGCTATAGTAAATTATTTGTTTTTTTAGGGGCAAACTTTGCAACTTAGTTTATTGATTTATTTTTTTGAGATGGAGTTTCGCTCTTGCCCAGGCTGGAGTGAAGTGGCGTGATCTCAGCTCACTGCAACCTCTGCCTCACGAGTTCCAGTGATTCTCCTGCTTCAGCCTTCCAAGTACAGCTGGGATTATAGGCACCCGTCACCACACCTAGCTAATTTTTGTATTTTTAGTAGAGACGGGGTTTCACCATGTTGGCCGGGCTGGTCTCAAACCCCTGACCTCAGGTGATCCACCCGCCTCAGCCTCCCAAAGTGCTAGGATTACAGGTGTGAGCCACCGTGCCTAGCCACAACTTACTTTAAAATGCAACCAAAAACAAAATGGATAGAATGATGCATAAATGTATAGAAGATGTGATAAAGCAAATACAGTAAAACATTAATTGTAGAATCAAAGTTGTGGGTATATGGGTGTTCACTGTTCAATGCCTTCAATTTTTCCACATGCCTCAAAAATTTTATATAAATGCTGGAGAATAAAAACAAAAGTAAATAATACTTAATTAAAAGATAAAGGTCAATGTCAAATTAAAGTGCCACAGAGGCCAAGCACAGTGGCTCACGCCTGTAATCCTAACATTTTGGGAGGCCAAAGCAAGCAGATCACTTGAGCCCAGGAGTTTGAGACCAGCCTGGGCAACACAGCAAAATCTTATCTCTACAAAAATACAAGAATTAGCCAGGCTTGGTGGCACAGTCCTGTAGTCCCAGCTACTGAGTGAGCCCCTGTCTCTAAATAAATAAATAAAGTGCCATGGGAAAAAAATCAAGCCAGGCAGGATGGCTTTCGCCTATAATCCTAGCACTTTGGGAGGCTAAGGAGGGAGGATCGTAGGAGGCCAGGAATTCGAGACTAGCCTGGGGAACCATAATGAGACCCTGTCTCTACAAAAAATTTTAGAATTAGCCAGCAATGGTGGCATGCACCTGTAGTCTTAGCCAGTCCAGTGGCTAAAGGAAGAGGTTTGCTTAGTTCATGCCTGCAGTGAGCCATGATTGTGCCACTGCACTCCAGCCTGGGTGACAGTATCAGACTCCAAAAACAATTGCAACAAAAAAAATTGACAAAAGGGATCTAATTAAACTAAAGAGCTTCTTCACAGCAAAAGAAACTGTCAACAGAGTAAACAGACAAACTACAGAACGGGAGAAAATATTTGCAAACTATGCATCTGACAAAGGTCTAATATCCAAAATCTATAAGAAACGTAAACAAGTTCACAAGCAAAAAACAAAACATTTAAAAGTGGGCAAAGGATATGAACAGACACTTTTCAAAAAAAGACATACATGTACCCAACAAACATATGAAAAAATACTCAACATCACTAATCATTAGAGAAATGCAAGTCAAAACCCCAATGAGATACCATCTCACACCAGTCAGAATAGCTGTTTTTGTTTTTTGTTTTCAAACAGGATCTCACTGTCTCCCAAGCTACAGTGCAGTGGCACAAACATAGTTCACTGCAACCTCTACCTCCTGGGCTTAAGCAATCCTCCTGCCTCAGCCTCCGGAGTAGCTGGGACCACAGGCGTGTGCCACCACATCCAGTTAATTTATTTTTTTGTAGAGACAGGGTCTGACTTTGTTGCCCAGGCTGGTCTCAAACTCCTAGGCTCAAGAGATCCTCCTGCCTCAGCTTCCCAAAGCGCTGAGATTACAGACATGAGCCCCCATGCCCAGCCAGAATGGCTATTATTAAAAAGTCAAAATATAACAGATGCTGGCACGGTTGTGGCAAAAAGGGAACACTTACACACTGCTAGCGGGAATCTAAGTAAATTCACCCATTGTGAAAAGCAGTTCGGTGATTTCTGAAAGAACTTAAAACAGAATTACCATTTGACCCAGCAATTCCATTATTGAGTATATACCCCCCAAAATATAAAACATTCTACCATAAAGACACACGTAGGTTGGGTGCGGTGGCTCATGCCTGTAATCTCAGCACTTTGGGAGGCCAAGGCAGGCAGATCACTTGAGGTCAGGAGTTCAAGACCAGCCTGACCAACACGGTGAAACCCTGTCTCTACTGTAGATACAAAGAAAATTAGCTGGGCATGGGGG
Organism: Nomascus leucogenys; assembly: GCF_006542625.1. Lineage (NCBI taxonomy): Eukaryota > Metazoa > Chordata > Mammalia > Primates > Hylobatidae > Nomascus > Nomascus leucogenys. The sequence goes on along the minus strand of NC_044394.1, from coordinate 8,298,196 downwards.
TGGGCTCCTGTAACTCCAGCTACTTGGGAGGCTGAGGCACAAGGATTGCTTGAACCTGGGAGGCGGAAGTTGCAGTGAGCCAAGATCATGCCACTACACTCTAGCCTGGGCAACAGAGCAAGACTCTGCCTCAAAAAAAAAAAAGAGACACATGTACATATGTGTTCATCACAACACTATTCACAATATCAAAGACATGGGATCAACATAAATGCCCATCAACGGTAGACTGAATAAAGAAGATGTGGTGTATATACACTATGGAATACTATGCAGCCATAAAAAAGAATGAGATCATGTCCTTTGCAGCAACATGGATGGAGCTCAAGGCCATTATCCTAAGCGAACTTACACAGGAACAGAAAACCAAACATTGCATGTTCTCACTTATAAGTGGGCGTTAAACATCAAGTACACATGGACACGAAGAAGGAAACAACAGACACTGGGGCCTACCAGAAGATGAAGAGTGGGAGCAGAGTGAGGATTGAAAAACTACCTATTGGGTACTATGCTTATTACCTGAGTGATGAAATAATCTGTACACCAAACCCCACAACACGCAATTTATCTATATAACAAACTTGCACATGTACCCCTGAATCTAAAAGTTAAAAATAACACAAAATACTTCAAAAAATAAATAATAATAAATTGGGCCAAGCATGGTGGCCCACACCTGTAATCCCAGAACTTTGGGAGGCTGAGGCAGGAGGATTTCAAGCCCAGGAGTTTGAGACCAGCCTGGGCAACATAGGGAGACCTTGTCTCTACACAAAAATTAAAAATTGGCCAGGCACGGTGGCTCCCACCTGTAATCCCAGCACTTTGGGAGGCTGAGGTGGGCGGATCACCTGAAGTCAGGAGTTTATAACTAGCCTGGCCAACATGGCAAAACCCCATCTCTACTAAAAAATACAAAAATTAGCCAGGTGTGGTGGCAGGCATCTGTAATCCCAGTTACTCAGGAGGCTGGGGCAGGGAGAATTGCTTGAACCCAGGAGGCGGAGGTTGTAGTGAGCTGAGATCAGGCCACAGCGGTGCATGCCTGTAGTCCCAGCTACTCAGGAGGCTGAGGTGGGAAAATCGTTTGAACCCAGGAGACAGAGGTTGCAGTGAGCCAAGACTGTGCTGCTGCACTTCAGCTTGGGCAACAGAGCGAAACCCTGTCGCAAAATAAAACAAAAGTGGTATATACACAGTTTATATAGAAGTATTAAATTCTACTTATCGATGTGGATAAAATAGATGTTGAGACCTTGTAAATATAGAATTGTACAGATATAAACAAGTAATATTGTATTTAATGTAAAATTTATATTCCAGATCTCAGGTGTAGTTTAACTTTATCACTATATAAACATAATAATAAATATTTTGGCCAGGCGCAGTGGCTCATGCTTGTAATCTCACACTTTGGGAGGCCTAGGCAGGCGGATCACCAGGTCAGGAGATCGAGACCATCCTGGCTAACACAGTGAAACCCCATCTCTACTAAAAATACAAAAAAATTAGCCAGGCGTGGTGGCGGGCACCTGTAGTCCCAGCTACTCGGGAGGCTGAGGCAGGAGAATGGCGTGAACTCAGGAGGCAGAGCTTGCAGTGAGCCGAGATTGCGCCACTGCACTCCAGCCTGCGTGACAGAGCAAGACTCCGTCTCAAAAATAATAATAATAATAATAATAATAATAATAAAAAATATTTTACAAAGGCATTAATAATTACTTTAAAATGTGATGTTAGTGTATTATATATAGTAATATATATCTTTGTGTGCATATATTACATATACATGTAGTAGAGACAGAAAGATCATGGGAATCAGCAAAGAAGGAAATAACAAAGATTCAAGGTTAAAAGATGAAGAAGGGAGTATAACAAATCAGGAAAATTCAAGAGGAATTAGAGAATCAAGTTCAAATGGAACAAAAAAGAAAAGCAGAGCATCTATCAAACCAACATAATTATTAAACACTCACTTAAAAAGTAGTAAAATTCAGCTAGGTGCGGTGGCTCACGCCTGTTAATCCCAGCACTTTGGGAGGCCAGGGCGGGCGGATCACGAGGCCAAGAGATTGAGATCTGGCCAACATGATGAAACCCCGTCTCTACTAAAAATACAAAAATTAGCTGGGCGTGGTGGCGGGTGCTTATAATCCCAGCTACTCAGGATGCTTAGGCAGGAGAATCGCTTGAACCCAGGAGGCAGAGGTTGCAGTGAGCTGAGATCATGCCACTGCACTCCAGCCTGGTGACAGAATGAGACTCCATCTCAAAAAAAAAAAAAAAAGAGTAAAATTCTTATAAAATGATCACTGTTTCAAGTATTTATAGTTGAATAGGATATAGTTGAAAAATTATATAATTATAATTTAGTTGAATTATATAATTCAACTAAAATTATATAATTTATAGTTGAATAGGATATAGTTGAAAAATTATATAATTATGATATGGCCCAGGCACAGTGGCTCACGCTTGTAGTCCCAGCATTCAGCACTTTAGGAGCCAAAGGTGGGCAGATCACTTGAGCTCAGAAGTTCAAGACCAGCCTGGGCAACATGGTGAAACCCTGTCTCTACAAAAACATACAAAAATTAGCAGGGCATGGTGGTGCACACCTGTAGTCCCAGCTACTCAGGAGGCTGAGGTGGGAGGATGGCTTGACCCCAGTAGGCATTGATTGCAGTGAGCTGAGATCACACCATCGCACTCCAGCCTTGGTGGCAGAGTCAGACTCTGTCTCAAAAATGATAGTAATCATTATTGTAGTAATAATAATTAGTTACAATATATTATACTGTATAATATTACTATACAATATTACATAGTAATAATTATTATTACTATAATAATAATTATTGTATAAGGCAAGATACAGTGAAAGTCATGTCCTGGGAACAAATAAGTAAAATAGAAGCTCAGGAAAGAGAGGCATATTTAACTTGGAATCTTCAAGGAAAGTTCCAGTGAAGTAGACTTAAAATACTCCCAAAAGATTAAATTTACATAAGCAGAAAGAAGGAAAAATACCCTAGAAAATGGGAGAAACACATAATAAGAAAGACACAAAGATGGGAATAAGAATGGTGTATAGGGAAGAAATGGGCAAGGAAGAAAAGTGTTAGGTGTAACCTTAGAGGAGAATCACTCCCTGAAACACATTAAAATGAAAGAAATTAAGCAGAAAGTTCATGCGAGGAATAACGGGAAAAAGGGTTAAGGAATACAGGGGCTATTTATAGAATAACAGTCTTCATCTGAGGCTTAGTTTTCTTTCATTAAGTAGACTCACCTGTGTGCTCCTTGGCCCCAGGTCCCTCTCATTACCTGCGTAACCTCCATACATGTGATGTGGCCCATTATGATTAAATCCCCAAAACTCAAAGGCATCACCTATAACCTATGGCAGGAAAACACTGCCCTATTCACATCGATCCTGGGTGTAGGTATTCAGTCCAGAAAACCTGGAATTTTGTGCTTGGGTAGGATGTGGTATTCCTATACAAGTGGATAAAGAGGAAAGTTTTGCTGTTAATAAAGTAATTCTTAACCTTTTTGGAGTTACAGACTTCTCTGAGACACTAATAAAAGGTCTTCATTATTACTTCAGAAGATATTGAGCATATATGCCACGTGCTGGGGATAGAGTTAAAAATAGGACAGTATCTGCTCTCACCAAATGCAGAGTTGAGCAGAAAGACAAAACATTATTAAACAATTGTAGCTTGCCATCTCTGAATCATCTAAATTAGGTTTTCCTTTTATTCCTGTTCATGTCCATTATAGCATTTATCATAATCTGATAATCTGATAATTTACATTCTGGTTAGATAACCAAAATGTATTATACTGCTGCATAATAAACCACTCAAATTTAGTGGCTTAAAACAATTCATTCTCAGGCCAGGCGTAGTGGCTCACACCTGTAATCCCTGCACTTTGGGAGGCTGAGGTGGGTGGATCACTTGAGGTCAGGAGTTCAAGACCACCAGCCTGGCCAACATGGTGAAACCCCATCTCTACTAAAAATACAAAAAAATTAGCCGGGCGGGGTGGTGGGCACCTGTAGTCCCAGCTACTCAGGAGGCCGAGGCAGGAGAATCACTTGAACCCAGGAGGCAGAGGTTGCGGTGAGCCGAGGTGGTGTCACTGCACTCCAGCCTGGGCAACAGAGTGAGACTCCATCTCAAAAAAAAAAAAAATTCATTATCTCTCAAGACTTTGTGGATTGACAAAGCTCAGCTCTGTAGTTCTCGATCTTCTCACACATGGATGCAGTAAGATAGTAGGGGGGATGAAGTCATCTAAAGGCTGGACTGGACTGGATGTTCACAATGGCTCACTCACAGGACCAGTTGATTCTGGCCACTGAAGTTCAGCTGGGGCTACCTACACAAGGCCTCTCCATGTGGCTTGAGCTTCTTGCAACAGAGTGACTGGGTTTTAAGAGGGATTATCTCAAGAAAAATATTCCCAGAGACCCAGACACAAGCTTTACAGCTTTAAGGTCTAGACTCAAAGTTCCAAAATGTTTATTTCTGCCACATTCTATTGACCAGCCCAGATTTAAAGAGAGGGGAATTAGACTCTATTTCTAGACATGAAAAATAGCATGCATATACACAAAGAGAAGGAACTGATGATGTCCATTATAGACCATCATAACTGGCCATGTATTTGTTTAATATCTGCCTTTCCCACTAGATCATAAACTCAAGACAGGAGCCACGCTGGGCACAGTGGCTCATGCCACCAGTTTTGTTTTTGTTTTTGTTTTTTTTGAGACGGAGTTTCGCTCTGTCGCCCAGGCTGGAGTGCAGTGGCGGGATCTCGGCTCACTGCAAGCTCCGCCTCCCGGGTTCACGCCATTCTCCTGCCTCAGCCTCCCGAGTAGCTGGGACTACAGGCGCCCGACACCGCGCCCAGCTAATTTTTTGTATTTTTAGTAGAGACGGGGTTTCACCGTGTTAGCCAGGATGGTCTCAATCTCCTGACCTCGTGATCCACCTGCCTCGGCCTCCCAAAGTGCTGAGATTACAGGCGTGAGCCACCGCGCCCGGCCTCATGCCACCAGTTTTGAAAGGCCACAGTGGGAGGACTGCTTGAGGCCAGAAGTTCAAGATCAGCCTGGGCAACATGGTAAGACCCTGGCTCTCCAAAAAAAAATAAAAATTTTTTTAATTAGCTAGGCATGGTGGCATACACCTGTAGTCCTAGCTACTCAGAAGGCTGAGGCAGAAGGATCCCTTGAGCCCAGGAGTTTGAAGCTGTAATGAATTATGATCATGCTAAGGAACCATATCTGCTCCTGCTCCTTTTCAGTGCTACTTACATTATCACAGTTGCTGGAACACAGTAAGCCCTCAATAAATGCAATAAACGTTTGCTCAACTAATTTATTCAATAAATATTCAAAAATACATAAAAACTGTCAAAAATTGTGCTAGAATGAAAATTCTATAGTGCCTGCCTTCAAGAAATTTACTTTCTGGTGGCAGAATGAGATAACCGAAGCCTACAAAATTAGGCTTCTTGATAAAATGAGATTATGGGACTAAACTATAATGCTTGCTGAATGTTTCAAACAGGCAACAGTGTTCTTGTGTGTCACATCAAAAGGAAATAATAGGCAGGTATTTGCATTATATATATATATATATATAGATAGATGACTCTCAAATGTGATCCATATATATGTGCAAAGGATCACATCTGAGAGTCATCTAAGAATGAAAATAAAGATGCCTTTTGTTCAAATAGCAGGCAGCTGTCAAGTGAGCAAGAAAAGCACTAGTAGATCATAGCTGATTCTTCTGACACTACATCCTATGTTAAGACAGAGATTAGCTAGTGAATTTTGCAGAGTTCCTGGGATTACCTCATGGAGACATATGATGAAAGCAGTGTAAATTTAACCTACTACTAGAAAGAAGAATGTAATCAGAAAAATAAAGTTAGAAGGCAATGAGTAATGAAGGCTGAACTGGGGTGGCTACAACAAGAATGAAGACTAAATCTGAGACATGTTTCAAAGGAAAAAGTGACAGAAATAGATGAATAACTAAATAGGAGTGGGATGGAAAAGAATGAGGTATGAGCCTGAAGAAACCTAAAGAGGTGCTATTTGATGTGGAACGAGGCAGAATCTTTATTGGATATACTGAAATGAAAAGTAAAATGTTTCTCATGTTCTTAGAATTATGGGCTTGAGCTCTGGTAACAGTGTAGAGCTGGAGGTGTAGAAGTCAGTATAAACAAACTTCTAGAGAAAAGATCACTTAATTGCTTTTATTAGTCAATCTTTCAGTCCAAAACAGATGTACATTTTATGTGTTAGGCTTGATAGTCCATTTTGTGATGTGCCATTATGAATATTCTCAGTTTTGACGATCTGAAGGCAATGTAACTGAAGCATCTGTCAATTCATTATTAGGATTAACCCAGCTAATCTGGCTGCTTAGGTGAGTTCTGGATCACTGACTAAAATTATTAAAAATCATTTTAAGTAAAGGTCAAGTCACTGAATTCACTTCTTTAACTCTTTAGTTGATCAGTTTCAATCTGTATAATAGCATGAAAAGGAATGTTCAATTTGTCTGCCCTAACTCCCTGCTATTGTTGCCAGAGACTGAGGGGCAGAAAAAGGAAGAGGACCAGACTTAAAGTCTTAGTCTTTAAATTCTGCACTGATAAAAAATACATTCATTGCTATTATATCCTTGAATATGAGAAATTCTTTTCTGTCCACCTCCTCCTAAACAGCAGCAGATAATTGGAGCAGAAACAAATTGAACATTCTTTTAAATGTTACCAAGAAGATGAAAACTGATCAACTAAAACTAGTTTAAAAGAAGTAAATTCAGGGAACTGGCATTTCATAAAATGGATGGCTTCTGCTAAGTAAATGTACCTTCTTCCCTCACAATTGTATGTGAAACTATACCCGTAGTGAAAGAGTATTGTTGTAGCAGACTGAAGTGACTCTTCTGTCAAGGGCATACAAATACCTCCAGTCACCTTGTTAATCTGTATATACTCTAACTCTTTGGATGAAAATCAAGGAAAGAAAGAGTTTATACAAGCCCAGCACTTTGGGAGGCCGAAGCAGGTGGATCATTTGAGGTCAGGAGTACGAGATCAGCCTTGCCAACATGGTGAAACCTCGTCTCTACTAAAAGTACAAAAATTAGCTGGGTGTGGTGCCGAGTGCCTGTAATCCCAGTTACTTGGGAGGCTGAGGCAAGAGAATCACTTGAACCTAGGAGACGGAGGTTGCAGTGAGCTGAGATCAGGCTACTGTACTCTGGCCTGGGCAACAGAGTAAGACTCCGTCTCAGCGAAGAAGAAAAAAAAAAGTTTATACAGTTCGATGTGCTGAAAGACTGCAAAAATAGAAACCTGGAACAAGAATTTGTATAGAACTGGCATTTTCATGTTTTAAAGAAAACTCTGAACATGGCCAAAACCATTTTTTTCTTTCTTTTTATTTATTTATTTATTTTTTAGACAGAGTCTCACTCTGTTGCCCAGGCTGGAGTGCAGTGGTGCGATCTCGGCTCACTGCAGGCTCCACCTCCCAGGTTCACACCATTCTCCTGCCTCAGCCTCCCGAGTAGCTGGGACTACAGGCGCCCGCCACCACGCCTGGCTAATTTTTTGTATTTTTAGTAGAGATGGGGTTTCATCCTGTTAGCCAGGATGGTCTCGATCTCTGACCTGGTGATCCGCTCGCCTCGGCCTCCCAAAGTGCTGGGATTACAGGTGTGAGCCACTGTGCCTGGCCCCATTTCTTTACTAAAGTACTCATAAGTGAAACAACTTCTGTATGGTTATGTATACTCTTCTAGACTCTTTGGAATGGTAAGTGCTACACACATGGAAATAATACAAAATGATCAGTCCATGGGGTCCAAGAATAACGAATTATTAAATCTCCAGAGAAAAACCCATTTCTAGATTTCCATTTTTACCAAACAAATATTAAGCTATCATATTAGCTGTGGGTTAAAAAAAAGAAAAGAAAAATAAGAAAAATTTGGGCCAATAATGCATTAGTACTTAAGTCATGTGTATTCAGAGAACTTCTGCACAAAATATTTAATCTAATGTATTACTGTGGGAATCTTGCCATCATAACTGTTTATGTCCAGTATAGGAGACAGTGAGGTTTAAGAGTCACACAGCCCTGTATGCCATCTTTGCCATTTACTAGTTATATGACTTTGGGCAAGTTATCAAACTTTTCTGAGCCTTGAATTCCTTATCTAATAGAATTTGAGTAAGAACTAAATATGATTATGCACACAACTATTTGGTACATTGCCTGACCCACAGCCAGAGATCAGAATCAGCTGCTATTGTAATGTTAAATGAGCCAATTTATTTAACACCCCCTACTTCAGAATTTTCAAAATCAAAATTATGTAACTAGTCCCTAGTGGTTTTCAATGTAAGTTTGGAAGAAATCCTTTCAGAAATGTATCAAAGAAAATTAAGCAATAGAAAGCTAATAGCTTATGCACAAAGATTATGATTGCGATGTTATTTAAGTAATAAATATTAAACTCAAATATTCAAAATAAGGGACTAATTTATTAAATTATGTATAACCTGCAGATGGAACATTAGGCAACAACAAAAACAATAATATGGAAGTTGTGTAAGGGTGGCAGAATTATGCATTACAGTAGTCTCTCTTTATTCATGGTTTTACTTTTTGAAGTTTTAGTTACCCATGGTCAACTGCAATCCAAAAATATTTAATGGAAAATTCTACAAATAAACAATTCATAAGTTTTAAACTGCACACCATTCTGGAGTAGCCCGATGAAATCTTGCATCATCCCACTCCGTCCTGCCCCGGACATGAATCATCCCTTTGTCCAGTGTATCTATGCTGTGCATGCTACCAGCTGTTAGTAATTTAGCAGCCAGGCTGGCTATCAGATCAACTGTCAGGTTAGCATTATAGCAATGTCTGCATTCAAGGAACTCTTATTTTACTTAATAATGGCCCCAAATTGCAAAATTTGCCAGTGATGCTGGCAATTCGAATATGCTAAAGAGAAGCCATAAAGTGCTTCCTTAAAAGTGAAAAGGTGGCCGGGCCCAGTGGCTCACACCTGTAATCCCAGCACTTTGGGAGGCTGAGGCGGGTGGATCACGAGGTCAGGAGATCGAGACCATCCTGGCTAACATGGTGAAACCCCGTCTCTACTAAAAATACAAAAAATTAGCCAGGTGTGGTGGCGGGTGCCTGTAGTCCCAGCTACTCGGGAGGCTGAGGCAGGAGAATGGTGTGAACCCGGGAGGCGGAGCTTGCAGTGAGCCGAGATTGTGCCACTGTACTCCAGCCTGGGGGACAGAGTGAGACTCTGTCTCAAAAAAAAAAAAAAAAAAGTGAAAAGGTGAAAGTTCTTGATTCCAAGAAGAAAAAAATCACATGCTGAGGTTGCTGAGATTTATGGTAAGAATGAATCTTCCCCCCAACCCAGTGAAATTGTGAAGGAAAAAGAGATTTGTGTTAGTTTTGCTGTCACACCTCAAACTGCAAAAGTTATAGCCACAGTGTGTGATAAGTGCTTAGTTAAGATGGAAAAGGCAGTAAATTTGTGGGCGGAAAATATGAACTGAAACGTGTTTCAATTAATACAATCAGCAACTGGGTCTGGTACTATCTGTAGTTCAGGCATCCACTGGGGGTCTTGGAACACATCCCGCTAAGATTGGGAGGGGGTGGTTACTGTACTTTCTCTCCTATCTTCCATAGTTTTTATTATATTTTTTATAAAAAATAAAAGTTATGGCTGGGCAAGGTGGCTCATGCCTGTAATCCCGGCACTTTGGGAGGCTGAGGCAGGAAAATCACTAGAGGAGTTCAAGACCAGCATGGGCAACATAAAGAGATCCTGGTTCTACTATATATATTATATATATATATATATATATATATATTATATATATATATTAGCCAGGTGTGGTACATCTAGCTACTCTGGGAGGCTGAGGCAGAAGAATTAAACCTGGGAGTTCAAGATTGCAGTGAACTATGATTATACCACTGCACTCTTGCCTGGGCAACAGAGTGAGACTCTGTCTCAAAATAAATAAATAAATAAATAAATGAATAAATAAAAGTTATATTATTCTTTTAAAAATTCGAGTGCCGGGACAATTCAATGAGAGAAAGAACAGTTTTTCCAACATATGGTGCTAGGATAACTAGACATCCACTTGCAAAAGAATCAAATTGGACCCCAACTCCTCTATATACACAAATTATCTCAAAATAAATCTTAAACCTAAATGAAAAGCTAAAACTACAAAACTCTTAAGAGAACACATAGTAAATCTTCATGACCTTGGATTGGGCAACACCAAAGTACATGTGACAAAAGAAAAAATATATAAATTGGACTATATCAAAATTGAAAATCTTTGGTTGCAAATGATACCATCAAGAAAGTGAAGAACTCACAGAATGGGAGAAAATACTTGCTAAGCGTATATGATAAGGGACTTCTGTCCAGAATATACAGAGAACTCTTACAATTCACATAATAAAAGATAACCCAATTTAAAAAATGGGTATGGCTAGGCGTGGTGGCTCAAGCCTGTAATCCCAGCACTTTGGGAGGCTGAGGCAGGTGGATCACCAGGTCAGGAGATGGAGACCATCCTGGCCAACATGGGGAGACTACGTCTCTACTAAAAATACAAAAATTAGCTGGGTGTGGTGGCATGGGCCTGTAATCCCAGCTACTTGGGAGGCTGAGGCAGGAGCATTGCTTGAACCCAGGAGGCGGAGATTGCAGTGAGCCAAGATGGTGCCACTACACTCCAGCCTGGTGACAGAGTGAGACTGTCTCAAAAAAAAAAAAAAAGACTCCATCTCAAAAAAAAAAAAAAGTGGGGGTAGGGGTGGGTAAAGGATTTGAATGAATATTTCTTCAAAGAAGATATACAAATGGCCAGTAACCATATGAAAAAATGTAAAATTAAACCAATATTCAAGACATCTGAACTTTGATTCACTCTATAACATTCTTACCAAAGCAGTAAACTAGCTTCATTCAGACACTATACAAGGACCGGACGCGGTGGCTCATGCCTGTAATCCCAGCACTTTGAGAGGCCTCAGTAGGCAGAACACTTGAGGTCAGGAGTTCGAGACCAGCCTGGCCAACATGGTGAAACCCATCTCTACTACAAATACAAAAAATTAGCTGGGTGTGGTGGTGCGTACCTGTAATCCCAGCTACTCGGGAGGCTAAGGTGGGAGAATTGCTTGAACCAGGGAGGCGGAGGTTGCAGTGAGCCGAGATTGAGCCACTGCACTTCAGCCTGGGTAACACAGTGAGACCCTGTCTCAAAAAAAAAAAAAAAAAAAAAAAACAAGAGGTCAGGCACGGTGGCTCACACCTGTAATCCCAACACTTTGGGAGGCCAAGGCAGGTGGATCACCTGAGGACAGGAGTTGAGACCAGCCTGACCAGCATGGCGAAACCCCGTCTCTACTAAAAATACAAAAAAGTAGCTGGGCGTGGTGGTGGTCACCTGTAATCCCAGCTCCTTGGGAGGCTGAGGCAAGAGAATCACTTGAACCTGGGGGTAGGAGGTTGCAGTGGGCTGAGATGACGCCATTGCACTCCAGCCTGGGTAACAGAGCAGGACTCCATCTCAAAAAAACAAACAAACAAAACCACTATACAAATATACTACCGTCTCTCGAAGCATCCTGTTTATTCTCTAGACAGCTCTAATCACTAGAAAATTCTTCCTTCTTTTGGGCTTATGTCCCAGAGCTGCTTTACGGCTAGATTAAGTCTAATTCTTTTGCCACATGAGAAAGGGCTGATACTGCTGTCATTTGGACATAGGCCAATTTTCTCAAAGGGAGTACCTAAATCTGGATACATGCCAAGTCCAGGCCTAACCAACCTCCTTTATTCAAAAAACTACAATAATTGAATTTTGGCAGGTAAATCTTACGGCTGATTCACAATTAAGTTTATCAACAATAAAATTCCCTTTGTCATAAATGCTCCTATTAGGCTATTTATCCTTCATCAATTCTTCTTTCAACTGTTTTTTTCCAATCCAAATTCAGGATTATATATTTAGTTATACTTATTTAAACCAACCTGTTAACTCCTTGTTGCTACAGACTTTCAAATTATTTTTACTGTTTGCATGAAAGTCCATCAAGCTTTGTCATTTCTGAATGTGATCACCATGCTGTCAAAGTCCTTACTCATTGCTTACCTCCAATCCTCTGGCATTTTTCTATTCTCAATAATTCCTCAAAGTTGAACTTTCTTACCTACAAGTTCATAGCAATCTCAGATATAATTAGTTCAGGTTAGGAAACAAAGTCATATTGAGTAGTTAAGATGCTTTCTTAATTTCACCTATATTGGACTTTAATTCTACTTTACTAAGTGATTTGTTGTTGTTCTTACAGAATAAATATTATTCTCCTTGATGGAAAATATGGAAACAAAATAGGAGCTGTTAATATTAAAAAAGCATATATTTTCCATATTCCTGTTTCTGAATTCTAAAATCTTTAAAATTATCTTTAATATACTCCTCACATCTGTTAATTCTTAATTTTAATTATTCTGACAAACTTATATGTTTGTCACTTTTCTATATTCATCTTTTATAAATATCCTTTATAAAACCTGAGTTAAGGCCAGGTACAGTGGCTCATGCCTGTAATCCCAGCACTTTGGGAGGCCGAGGTGGACAGATCACCTGAGGTCAGGTGTTCAAGACCAGCCTGATCAACTTGGTGAAACCCTGTCTCTATTAAAAAATACAAAAAAAAAAAAAAATTAGCCAGGCGTGGTGGCACGCATCTGTAATCCTAGCTACTTGGGAGGCTGAGGCGGGAAAATCACTTGAACCTGGCAGGCAGAGTTTGCAGTGAGCCAATATCGCACCACTGCACAACATCCTGGGTGACACACCAAGACTCCGTCTCAAAAAAAAAAAAAAAAAAAAACCTGAGTTAAGATTGTTGCAAGTGAAGTCACAGTAGTTTTAGTTGCATTTGCCTTTTAAAAAACACTCATTGCTATAATTTATAACTGTATAATTATATAATTATGTTTTAATGTTTCCCAACTTTCCTAGTCTTAGCTCATAAGGTCATGATTACTTCTTTTTTGTTCAATTTTTTTAAAGCCTTCTTCCTACCATCTAGACAATATATGTATATGGCTACTTCTAGAATTCTCCATCCTAGCTATCACAAACTTTAATAATCTGGTCACTTTGTCTCCAGAGGTTTCTATCATTCCTACCCACCAAGCAATTCTTCCTCATTGGCTATAAATAGATCCAGAGCAACAGTACCCTTCATTTAATCCTTTATCTGTTCTATATTTACTAAACAAATAACATTTTTTGTTGGAAAAAAACTTAAAACATAATAAGTAAAAAAGTTTAAAAAAAAACTGAAATCTTACCATCCCAAGAAAAATCACTGTATTTTACTGAGTTTTTTTTTTTTTTCTTTTGAGATGGAATGTTGCTCTGTTGCCCAGGCTGGAGTGCAGAGGCGTGATCTTGGCTCACTGCAACCTCTACCTCCTGTGTTCAAGCGATTCTCCTGCCTCAGCCTCCCAAGTACCTGGGATTACAGGTATGCACCACCATGCCCAGCTTAATGTTGTATTTTCAGTAGGGACGGGGTTTTGCTGGTTTGGAACCCTGACCTCAGGTGATCCGCCTGCCTCAGCCTCCCAAAGTACTGGGATTACAGGCATCAGCCACTGTGCCTGGCCCCAAAAAAAATCATTGTTAATAATTTGGTATACATCCCTCAAGACTTCTCATACAAATATACTTTTTCCCTTACAATCTAAGACGAAAATGTCAGCAAGGCAAGAATTTGTGAAACACCCATAGTTAAATTCAAATGAATTTGGTTGGCCATGAAGACTGCTTAGAAATCTGCACTTTTGGGCCAGGCGCGGTGGCTGACACCTGTAATCCTAGAACTTTCGGAGGCTGAGGCGGATGAATCATCTGAGGTCAGGAGTTCGAGACCAGCCTGGCCAATGTGGCAAAACTCCATCTCTACTAAAAATACAAAAATTAGCCTGGTGTGGTGGCGGATGCCTGTAATCCCAGCTATTCGGGAGGCTGGGGCAGGAGAATCACTTGAACCCAGGAGGTGGAGGTTGCAGTGAGCTGAGATCGTGACACTGCACTCTAGCCTGGGCAACAGAGCAAGACTGTTTCAAAAAAAAAAAAAAGACATCTGCACTTTTATTTAAATATTTTCCTATCCAAAAAATATCTACCATTATACCAATCTTTTATAAATCTTATATTCATGCCTTAGCCAACTATATTTACCATTATAGATTACCGGGTTTCAATTTAAGCATTTTGACAAAATTAGAACTCCTTTCACAAACTTTTCAATCTTTCTAATTAAAAGAATTATTTACTTAATCAGAAGTAATAATTAGATATATCAATTTGAACTATTTATACGTGGTGGTATCCAATACAAAAATTCCCAATAAACATAAAAAGCTATAAATATCTAGAGGAACATAGAAGACAGTAGGTAGGCAAGGTCAGTTAGACCCTTTAAACAGAATATGAATCCCAGAAGCCATAAAGAAAAAAATTAGCCAATGTGACCAAGTACAAAAATTTTAACATCTATATAGAAAAAGATTCTCTTGTAAAGTTTTAAGACATCTTATAGACTGGGAGAAGCCATTTGTAACACATAATACTCAAGTGGCTAATATCCATAATACATAAAGATTTCCCACAAATCTATAATAAAAATACAAAAGTTCATAAAAGATATAAACAAGCAAATCACAGAAGAAATATAAAACACCAATAAGCATGTGAAAAGATCCCAAGCCAATATATTCAAATCAAACATATTTTTCTTGCTCACCAGATTGGCAAAAGTTAAAATTGAAAGTATCTACTGCTCGACCTCCCCAGCCTCAGGTGATCCTCCCACCTCAGCCTCCTGAGTAGCTAGGACCACAGGTGTGTGCCACCACACCTGGCTAATTTTTGTGGAGACAGGGTTTCACCATGTTGCCCAGGCTGGTCTCGAACTCCCAGGCTCAAGCAATCTAACTGCCTCGGCCTCCCAAAGTGCTGGGATTACAGGCGTGAGCCACGGCATCCAGCCTTTTTCTTATATATACTATTGGAGTTGGAGGTAACTGATATAAATGTTCTGAAGGATAAGTTGAAGAATTTAAGAAAAAATTTTAAGCATGCATACCCTATATTTCAACAACCTCAATTCCAGGAAAATCTATTCTACTAAAATATATGCAGGTACGCAAAAAGATCTACATATACGAATGGCCACTGCAGCATTCTTTGTAATACAAAAAATTGGAAGCAACACAATCTTCATTAATAATGGGAAAGTTAAATTATGATCCACCTGTAATGGAGTACTATGAAGCAGACAAAAGAATGGGGTAAATCTTTACCTGTTGATCTGAAAAGACAGCCATGATATACTTTTAAAAAATTTAAAGTTGTAGGAGAATAATCACATTATGTTTAGGAAAAAAAAAGTGTGTAAAGATAGATATTGACATAGACGGTGAATGAATGCATACAAAAATCTGAAAAAATATACAACAAACTGATAAGGAAGACTTACATTTTAGCACTTTGGGAATAATTTACTAGTCAGCCTTAATTACTTTTGTAAATACAGTCACATACACTTTTAAATACATCTACTGGCAAAAATCTGAACCAAATTTGTCCAATAAAAGGGTCATAATTGAATTACAGAATATTCATACAAGAGATATTTTTCCAACTTCAGGCTGCAATCCATTAGTGAAATGCAAAATCACTTCAAAGGGATGGAACAAGCATATTTTAAAGAATAAAATACAACAGAAAATATCAGAATGCAGGCTGGGCATGGTGGCTCACGTCTGTAATCCCAGCACTTTGGGAGGCCGAGGCGGGCAGATCACCTGAGGTCGGGAGTTCGAGACCAGACTGGCAAACATGGTGAAACCCCGTTTCTACTAAAAATACAAAAAACTAGCTGGGTGTGGTGGTGCAAGCCTGTAATCTCAGCTACTCGGAAGGAGCAGGAGAATTGCTTGAACCCAGGAAGCAGAGGTTGAAGTGAGCCGAGATCGCACCATTGCACTCCAGCTTGGGCAACAAGAGCAAAACTCCGACTCAAAAAAAAAACAAAAAATCAGAATTCATTACCCTTAATACTGTGTTACAATTTTTTGATACGATTAAATATGTATGTGTAGCCTTAATCACAAAATAAAATATACCTCCTACTGTGAATTTTGAGCAAAATCACACTAACGACATTTCAACATTATGTTTTCAAGGAATGTTTAATGATTTAAAAAAGTGCTCACTTGAAAGCGTTGAAGGAAAAAAGCAGGGCACAATACTACATGTATATACATATAATATATATATATATATGTATCATCTCAATTTTGTTATATTTGCATAGAAAAAAAGAAATAGAGAAAACTATTCCTAAAGGATGGCTATTTGGAGTGGCAAAACACAAGTAAGTTTTGTTCTTTTTCCCCATAGTTTCAAAAATTCCTATAATGAGCATATGGCTTCTATCTAATCAGAACAAAATGCTATGTAAAACATAAATTAGGGCCAGGAGCTATGGCTCAGGCCTGTAATCTCAGCCTGAGAATCAGAGTTGTAATTTCAGCTCTGGGAAGCTGAGGCGGGCAGATTGCTTGAGCCCAGGAGTTTGAGACCAGCCTGGGCAACATGGTGAAACCCCATCTCTACAAATAATATAAAAATTAGCCAGGCATGGTGGCACATGCCTGTAGTCCCAGCTACTTGGAAGGCTGAGGCACAAGAACTGCTTGAACCTGACAGGCAGAAGTTGCAGTGAGCCAAGATCGTGCCACTGCACTCCAGCCTGGGAAACAAAGCAAGACTCCGTCTCAAAAAAAAAAAAAAAAAAAGATGGTCAGCCACAGTGGCTGATGTCTGTAATCCCAACACTTTGGGGAGGCCAAGGCAGGTGGATCACCTGAGGTCAGGAGTTCAAGACCAGCCTGGCCAACATGGTGAAACCCTGTCTCTACTAAAAATACAAAAATTAGCCAGGGTTGGTGGCACACGCCTGTAATTCCAGCTGCTCAGGAGGCTGAGGCAAGAGAATTGTTTGAACCTGCCAGGTGGAGGTTGCAGTGAGCCAAGATCAGGCCACTGCACTCCAGCCTGGGCAACAGAGCAAGACTCCATCTCAGAAAAATTAAAAAAAAAAAATAGCTGGGTGTACTGGCACACAGCTGTAGTCCCAGCTAGCTACTCAGGAGGCTGAGATGGGAAGACCGATTGAGACCCGGAGGCTGAGGCTGCAGTGAGCCATGATCATGCCACCGTACTCCAGCCTGGGCGATGGAGCAAAATCTTGGTTCAAAACAACAACATCAAACCAATAAGTGGTGTATATTTTGCCACAATAAAAAATGTGTTAAGCATATATTTATTCATTAAGTACTTTCTGAAAACCTTCTATGTCCTAAGCATTCAGTATCCTAAGTACTGAGGATAGGATGGTGAGCAAAAGAAAGTCTGTGCCTCATGGAACTTATATTCTAATAGGAAACTCTATAGACGAAATTGGATTAAATTCCTTGTGTAGTAAGGTAAAATTCTGTTTATTTGAGAAACAGGATATTATCATTCTTTCAACAGTTATTAATTGCCCTATGTATACTTACAGGTACTTGTTACCCACTCCCTTGCACTATGCTGAATCCTCTCAGGCAACAGGTAAAATGATATAACAATCAAATCTTCAGTTTACATTTTAAAAACTTATCAACACCTTGGGTAAGTTTCATACTGGTGTCAAATTTAGAAAAGAAAAATATTTTGTTTATAAAAAGTGATTCACTTTTTCTACTCTCAATGAAATGACAAAATATAGATAGATCAAAGCAAAAAAGTTCAAGAAATCTTTTCTCCTGTAAAATATAAAATTACAGTGATCCTTTTTCCTTTGAGTTCCACAGATAATTCAACGTTCATAAAGTTTTTCAATTTAAGATTAAAAACTTGCATTGAAAATAAAAATATCTTAATTATGCTATTAAAAGCAAAATGTTTGGGCATACCTATGTTTTTTTGAGGTGGGGGGACAAGGTCTCACTCTGTCACCCAAGCTGGGGTTCAATGGTGGTTGAATGGTTCACTGTAGCCTCCAAGTTCAGAGCTTAAGGGATCCTCCTTCCTCAGCCTGCCATGTAGCTAGGAGTACAGGCAGGCACTACCATGCCTGGCTAATTTTTTTTGTAAAGCCAGGGTCTTGCTATGTTGCCCAGGCTGGTCTCAAACTCCAGGGTTCAAGCAATCTTCCTGCTTCATCCTCCAAAGTGTTGGGATTACAGTCATGAGCCACTGTACCCAGCCCTATAATCTTCTTATTAAAGATTCCTATAGCCCACCTCCTCTTTTTCTAACTCTTTATTCTAAGGGTTAAACTCTCCCTTATTTTCCATTCTGGGTTTCCCTCTAATTTAGTTCTCTTTTTCTGAGCTGTCCTGATTATAACAGAGTCTGATGGTATTCAATTAAACCACTTAGGCAAGTTAATGTTTTGAAGAAACAGATTAATTTTTAAATATAATTTACATATTAAAACATAGCCCAATATTCATGAGTTCATAAGTTAGGTATTTCTACAACGTGGTTAATCATTTTCAGTATTTATTAAAATAAAGCAATAAATGACACCTAAAATAAACTATTTGGTGAATTTAAAATGAGGAAATGACACAGATCAAGGACAAATATTTTATTCCTGTGTACCAGAGAGACATTAATTTAAAAATGCATTTTTGTAGAGAAAAACTAGTGCCTTTTAGCAGAAAGAAATATACATTACTAAACATATTTTATATATAATTTTTCAAAATTGGTATGCAAATTTATCTCGATTTCGTCATAAGAATCCATTATGTGGTCTGACAGCTTCTGAAAATTAAAATTACTAGATTTTCATTTGGGTCAATCAATGCTCCCTCTGCTTTTTTTTTTTTTTTTTTTGAGACGGAGTCTCGCTCTGTCACCCAGGCTGGAGTGCAGTGGCGCGATCTCGGCTCACTGCAAGCTCCACCTCCCGGGTTCACGCCATTCTCCTGCCTCAGCCTCTCTGAGTAGCTGGGACTACAGGCGCCCGCCCCACGCCCGGCTAATTTTTTTTGTATTTTTAGTAGAGACGGGGTTTCACCATGGTCTGGATCTCCTGACCTCGTGATCCGCCCGCCTCGGCCTCCCAAAGTGCTGGGATTACAAGCGTGGGCCACCGCGCCCGGCCTGCTTTTTTTTGGAGACAGGGTCTCCTCTGTCATCCAGACTGGAGTGCAGTGGTGCAATCATGGCTCACTGCAACCACAAACTCCTGGGCTCAAGGGATCCTCCTATCTCAGCCTCCTAAGTAGCTGGAACTACAGAGGCGCACCACCATGTCTGGCTAATTTTTAAAACGTTTTTGTAGAGACAGGGTTTCACTATGTTGCCCAAGCTGGTCTCAAACTCCTGGACTCAAGCAATCCTCACAGCCTCAGCCTCCCAAAGTGCGTGAGCCACCATGTCTGGCCTTTTTTTTTTTTTTTTTTTTAAGTTAAATGACCATCTACCGCCATCACAAACACCAAAAATGGCAGGCTAAAACAATCCTCTGAAATCCAACTATTTTTAAGAAATCTCAATATTACTACATATAATCAGTAAAAGTAAGAATAGCATTAAAAACAATTTTTAAAAGATATCGTTTAGATATAGGCTGAATTTGTTTAAAATATTTACTTGAGCCGGGCGCGGTGGCTCACGCTTGTAATCCCAGCACTTTGGGAGGCCGAGGCGGGCGGATCACGAGGTCAAGAGATCGAGACCACGGTGAAACCCCGTCTCTACTAAAAAAATACAAAAAATTAGCCGGGCGTGGTGGCGGGCGCCTGTAGTCCCAGCTACTCAGAGAGGCTGAGGCAGGAGAATGGCGTGAAAACTATGACAATTGCCATATACTGACAAGCAATGTAAAAAAAAAAAAAAAAAAAAAAAAAAAAAAAAAAAAAAAAAAAAAAAATATCTGCCATGTAACTGCTGGAAGATATGATAATGATTATGACAAAGTCAAACAAATTGCTAATTAAAAATACAACAATAACATTATTATAGAGTGGTTGAGAATGCTGACTCTGAAGCTAAATTGTACTGGCTCATATCCTAGCTACTTATCAGCTGTGTAAACTTAGATCGCTTAACCTATACCTCAGTTTCCTTACTTGGAATATAAGGATAATAACAGTGCCTATCTTATTTAGTTGTCATGAGGATTAAATGAATTAATGTATGTAAAATACTTGGACCAGTGCTCTACATTACAAGCATTATTTTAAACATTTCTTATTTGTATTACCATTATAAAGACAGCTTAGGTTTATAAAACTATTTTATCACACCTGTAATCCCAGCATTTTGGGAGGCCGAGGTAGCTGGATCATGCAATCAAGAGATCACAAGCATCCCGGCCAACATGGTGAAACCTCATCTCTACTAAAACTACAAAAATTAGCTGGGCGTGGTGGCGTGTGCCTGTAGTCCCAGCTACTCAGGAGGCTGAGGCAGGAGAATCGCTTGAACCCAGGAGGCGGAGGTTGCAGTGAGCGAGGATGGCGCCACTGCACTCCAGCCTGGAGACAGAGGAAGACTCAGTCTCAAAAAAAAAAATAAATAAATAAATAAAAAAAAAGAACTACCTAGATGAAGATTTATATTACTTGCTTGCTATAGCTTATCTCAGTCCTTATCAATTCAATAATGCATAAGCCAAGATAAATGATATTCTAACAACAATTTCACATTTTTAAAAAATCAGATAAAACATACACAAATAAGAAAATCTACAAATAAATATAACAATACAATGTGTTGTTACAGAAAAATAAGGAGCAAAATATGTTAAGTATTATCTAAACTACAGTATTTCTGACAGTACCATTAGTTACAAACTATTTTATAAAGAAGCATGCCCTAAAAGGCAATCTTTGCATATAGCAATATAAGGATGTGCAGATATGATGTCCAATATGTCTTTTCTTAGTCTTTAATTATAAAACCATGGTGCTTTATTTCACATGCAATCACAGAAAATGGCCAATGTTCAAAATTATTTACACCTAAATATGCTTTTTTAGATTGAACTTCCCAAAATATTGAACACTGGTCCTCACTGTGATATAGAAAAGTTTGCACTGAAAATATCTATTTATTCACTTTTTCTTGTATTTTATACTCCACCATGTAGTAATGTTTATAATTTTTACCAAGATATACATCTGTCCTTTCACATAAATGTAACTTTAATTTGGATTCTTACATTCTCCCTAATGCAGTGGTTCTCAAACTTTAGTGTGCACCATAGTTACCTATAATTTTTTTGGGGGTGGGGGGGACAGAGTTTCCCTCTTGTCACCCAGGCTGGAGTGCAATGGCACGATCTCAGCTCACTACATCTGCCTCCCTGGTTCAAGTGATTCTCCTGCCTCAGCCTCCTGAGTAGCTGGGATTACAGGCGTGTGCCACCACATCCAGCTAATTTTTGTATTTTTAGTAGAGACAGCGTTTCACCATGTTGGCCAGACTGGTCTCGAACTCCTGACCTCAACTGATCCGCCTGTCTCAGCCTCCCAAAGTGCTGGGATTAGAGGCATGAGCCACCGCACCCAGCCAATTATCTACAATTTTTATTCAAAACAGATTCCCGGAACCCACAGGTGTGGGCAGGAGCACAGAAATTTGCATTTTTAACAAAACACTCGAGATAATTTTGATGTAGGTAATTCACGTTCAACACTTAAACACTGCCTAGCCTGTAATCCCAGCACTTTGGGAGGCCGAGGCAGGCGGATCACGAGGTCAGGCGATCGAGACCATCCTGGCTAACACGGTGAAATCCCGTCTCTACTAAAAATACAAAAAAATATTAGCCGGGCATGGTGGCGGGCGCCTGTAGTCCCAGCTACTCGGAGAGGCTGAGGCAGGAGAATGGCGTGAACCCAGGAGGTGGAGCTTGCAGTGAGCCGAGATCGCGCCACTGCACTCCAGCCTGGGTGAAAGAGCGAGACTCTGTCTCAAAAAAAAAAAAAAAAAAAGAAACACTGCCTAATAATTTAATTTATAATATATGTGCTGTTTTAATTCTTTAAATATTAACTCAGTGCCTCATATGTACAAGGCTTAGTGCTGTGGATCAAACATGAATTCTGCTTAAAGGAAGGTACAATTTAATAAAAGAGATAAGAAATGCATATAAGTGACTTATAATACAAAGGAAGGAATTACCAAACGTCTTTTGGTACAATACTGGGGTAGTTCATGGGAGGGAATGATACTTCCACCTGACCTCAGGGAAATTCTTCTAGTAAGATATAGCATTAGAAACGAGTGTTGAAGCCTGTCTCTTTAGACTGTAAGGATGGAAAAAATAAACTCATAAAAAGTTATCTCACTGAATGATAAATGTATCTATGAACATCACCCCTTCAAGCCCCTTCAAACTCAGAAAAGTTATCCTCTACCTCCTAAGTTTTATATGTTGATTTATAGGTCATGGTCTTGTGTTATCTTGTATACTACTAAGCAGCTCAGTATGCTTCTATCTCTCCAGACATGTCCTTGAAAGGATCTGTTTTAGTACTTTTAGTACATTTATCCTCTAAAAGATAAAGTCACACAGTGAATACTGATAAAGAGAAACATATTTATCCTTTTACAAATCTTTAGGAAGTAAATAGGATTTAAGCATAGTTGAAATGGTAACAGTTTAGGCAGTCTTCAAGCTCTAAAATCTCCACACAGCTTGGCATCAGGTAGAATGATGACAGAAATGATCAGGGGAAAAAAAAAAGAGAGAGAGAGAAAGAGATTTTACAATTTAGAAGACACCGTTCTAATAGCCAAATAAAACAAACTACAGGGCGGAAGATTTTAAGGCTCTTCTACTTCCTGATTATTTGGTATGCTGTTTAACATATGTGACATGTCTGTGACTTTTAGTTTAAAAATTCCAGTATCTTCCTAGAAATATAGCAAATACAGAGTCTACAGTGCCCAATAGTAACTGAATATATGAATGAATGACTTTCAGGTTATTCTCTGGTTTTCCTTGCAGGTTTACCATCCTTTATTAAGAGAAATAAAAGTTAGCCAGACAAGTACCAAATGTGCTATACTTTCTCATCTCCATGCCTTTGCACATGGTAATGTCTCTGGTGAAATGCTTTTCAGCTCCCTCTTCCTCTTGGCTAATTCTTACTGAGTCTTCTAAACCTAATTTAAGTGTCCCCTTCCAAAATCCAAGGGACTACTTTGGTATATGTATCTCAGTGTCCCCATAAAATTCTCTGCATCGCTATACCTTTTTTTTTTTTTTTTTTAGATGGAGTCTTGCTCTGTCACCAGGCTGGAGTGCAGTAGCACGATCTCAGCTCAGTGCAACCTCTGCCTTCCAAGTTCAAGCAATTCTCCTGCCTCAGCCTCCCGAGTAGCTGGGACTACAGGCGCACGCCACCACACCTGGCTAATTTTTATATTTTTAGTAGAGACGGGGTTTCACCATATTGGCCAGGATGGTCTCGATCCCTTGACCTTGTGATCCCCCGCCTTGGCCTCCCAAAGTGCTGAGATTACAGGCATGAGCCATCACGCCCGGACTGCATCGCTATACCTTAACTCCTAATCAGTATACTGTACAGAGGCAGCAAGATAACAAGCTTTGGAGTCAGACACGCCTGAGTTCAAATTCTGATTCTAACACTTACTGTGTGACCTTGGATAAATTACCTAATGTCTCTAAGAATTAATTTCCTTATCTGAAAAATAGAGAATAACAGTATGTAAGGTGCTCAGTATATCACTTCATACATAACAGAGTTAATAATAACATGTTCACATTGTATTGTACTTGCTGGTTAACTTGCCTGACTTTTCCTCTAAACTGCACACTTCTTGAGGAAAGGAACACGTTTATCTCTGAATAAGTAGCATTTAGCACAGTGTTTGGCATATGGTTAAGTACTTAATTTTTGATGAATAAATAAATATTACTTCCATTATAAAAAATTAATTTGCCACTTGAAATCCGTTCTGTAATGAGGCGGAAAACAAGTGAATAAGAAAATAAACTCATTGATGTCAAGTTTTTTTTTTTTTAAAAGAATACTTCTCTAATCAGATATTTTTCTTTTCTTTATTTTTTATCTTTATCTTTTTCTTTTTTTTTTTGAGATGGAGTCTCACTCTGTTGCCAGGCTGGAGTGCAGTGGCGCGAACTGGGCTCACTGCAACTCCGCCTCTCGGGTTCAAGCGATTGTCCTGCCTCAGCCTCCTGAGTAGCTGGGACAACAGGCGCCCGTCACCACACCTTGCTAATTTTTGTATTTTTAGTAGAGACGGGGTTTCACCATGTTGGCCAGGATGGTCTCGATCTCTTGACCTTGTGATCCACCCACCTTGGCCTCCCAAAGTGCTAGGAGCCACCATGCCTGGCCTTGATCTTTTTTTCTTTAGAATCTACTTTTAACTATACATACTATGAAATGTCAGACGACTCAATACTTGCTTTGACATGGCTGATCATATGTGCATGGAACCTATAATTTTTTCATAGTATATATTAACCACAAAAATTACCAAGCCACACATAAGACTATATTTGACGACCACTTAGAAAAGTTACAGTAAAATAGCTGGGTGTGGTGGCTCACGCCTGTAATCTCAGCACTTTGGGAGGCCAAGACGGGCGGATCACAAGGTCAAGAGATCAAGACTATCCTGGCCAACATGGTGAAACCCCGTCTCTACTAAAAAATACAAAAATTAGCTGGGTGTAGTGGCATGCGCCTATAGTCCCAGCTACTTGGAAGGCTGAGGCAGGAGAATCACTTGAACCCAGGAGGCGGAGGCTGCAGCGTGCCAAGATTGCGCCACTGCACTCCAGCCTGGCGACAAAGCGAGACTCTGTCTAAAAAAAAAGAGAAAAGTTACAGTAAAATAAAAAGCTGCTTAAAACCAAGGGAATTCTCAATACAGAAAGCTTAATTAAAATCTTTTATAGTCCTTGGGGAAGTGAGAAAAAATTCAGTTTCATGGTTTGATAATTTTGACCTATGTAAGAACATAAAAATATCCTAATTACTTAATGTAATACTTAATAGACTTTTCCATTGTGATGTTTAATTAGCTGGTTTGAACAACATTGAGGCACTAATTTTTGCTATTCATTTGTAAGGTCTCACTATGTTGCCCAGGCTGGAGTGCAGTGGCTATTCACAGGGTGCAATCATAGCATACTACAGCCTTGATCTCCTGGGTTCAAGTGATCCTCTTGCTCCTCCTCTGGAGTAGCTGAAACTAGAGGAGTATGCCAGCATGCCCAGCTCAATTATATTTTAATCTTCAATGTATTTTTTACAGACCTGCACTAAAGCTAATATCACCTCTTTTCCTTGATAGTCAAGGATAGTTTTACCTTAATATTATAATTAAACATAAACTGGGTATTTTAATATATAAAATGGAATTCTGCTTCTGAAAGACAAGCTTTACTTTGAGCCATTTTTAAACTCATTATGCAAAGGAATAACGATTTTACAATGATGATTCCAAAACTATGTTACAGTATATGGATACAATGGTGAGGGTTATAATCCATGACTCTTTTAGAATACAAGTGATCAATGCTTTATGTCAATTTATAATCCACTGGTTTTTTCTTGTTGTTGTTGTTGTTTTTTTTTAGATAGAGTTTTGCTCTGTCACTCAGGCTGGAGTGCAGTGGCACAATCTCAGTTCACTACAACCTCCACCTCCTGGGCTCAAGCAATTCTCCTGCCTCAACCTCCTGAATAGCTGGAACTACAAGTGTGCACCACTATGCCCATCTAATTTTTGTATTTTTAGTAGAGACGGGGTTTTGCCATGTTGGCCAGGCTGGTCTCGAACTCCTGACCTCAAGTGATCTGCCTGCCTCAGCCTCCCGAAGTGCTGGGATTACAGGCGTGAGCCACCACACCTGGCCAATCAACTGCTTATATGACCCGTATGTGTTTTATTGGCTTCTAAAAGATCAGATACTTAATATATGACATTAATACAGATTGCAAACTAAACAAAAATATTTCTCTTTTCATTTTTATACATACTTTTTGAGACAAGGTCTGGCTCTATCACTCAGGCTGGAGTGCAGTGGTGTGATCTTGATTCACTGCAGCCTCCGCCTCCCGGGCTCAGGGCAGCCTCCCAGGTTCAGATCATCCTCCCACCTCAGCCTCCCGAGTAGCTGGGACTACAGGCATGCACCACCACACCCAGCTAATTTTTGTATTTTTTTTGTAGAGACAGGGTTTTGTCACGTTGCCCAGGTTGGTCTCAAACTTGGGAGCTCAAGCCATCCACCCACCTTGACCTCCCAAAGTGCTGGAATTATAGGCAGGAGCCACTGAGCTCAGTCTCTCTTTTTACTTAAAGAACCAAAAAAAACACAGGATTTCTTTCCAAAGGAGACATTTGTTGAGTAGATGATGGCTGCATTAGGAATTAAAATTATATAGAAAATAGGTACCTTCAGCTATTTAATTAATAATGAAATTGAAAACTTTAAACAGATTGCAAGATTAGTCAAGTACTAAATGGAAAAAAAATATCTCCAGGCATCTTAGTAAGTGAAAAATAATGTATTTTTTTATTTTTGCCATTGTTATAAGCCATATACCAAGCTGTGAACTATTTTTTCAGTCTATTGTTTAACGAATTTCTAGATTCTAAATTATGTTTTTAATAAACAGCAGTAGGCCGGGCGCATTGGCTCATACCTGTAATCCCAGCCATTTGGGAAGCCAAGGCAGGTGGAACACCTGAGGTCGGGAGTTCAAGACCAGCCTGACCAACATGGAGAAACCCCATCTCCATTAAAAATACAAAATTAGCCAGGCATAGTGGCATATGCCCGTAATCCCAGCTACTCGGGAGGCTGAGTCAGGAGAATCACTTGAACCCGGGAGGCAGAGGTTGTGGTGAGCCAACACCGTGCCACTGCACTCCAGCCTGGGCAACAAGAGTGAAACTCCGTCTCAAAAAATAAAATAAAATAAAAATAAAAATAAACAGCAATAATTGTTAACTTTTTCTTTTCTTTCATTAGAGGCAAGAGTTTAGAGAAATATTTGGTGCAAAACCCTTAGACGGCTCTTATCTATAGGTAATGCCTGAACAAAATACTTTTTTGGGTGGGAGATAGAGTAAAAATCCAACCACCCTATCCGCCTCCAAAGGAAGGTTTATTCTAGTTAGTCAAGGAAGCAGATGCTCTTTGGAGAAGAAACAGCATCTACAAAGGCAGAAACACAGGAAATAACATATCTTTAGAGAATCAGGGTAAGGGCCAGGCAAGGTAGCTCATACCTACAATCCTAGCACTTTGGGAGGCCAAGGTGGGTGGATCACTTGAGCCTAGGAATTTGAGACCACCCTGGGCAACATAGGGAGACCCCCATCTCTATTTTAAAAAATAGCAGGGCACAGTGGCTCATGCCTGTAGTCCTAGTACTTTCGGAGGCTGAGGTGGGCAGATCACTTGAGGCCAGGAGTTCGAGACCAGCCTGACCAACATGGTGAAACTCCGTCTCTACTAAAAATACAAAAAATTAGCTGGGCATGGTGGCAGGCACCTGTAATCCCAGCTACTTGGGAGGCTGAGGCAGGAGAATCATTTGAACCTAGGAGGTGGAGGCTACAGTGAGCCAAGATCGCACCACTGCACTCCAGCCTGGGTAACAGAGTGAGGCTCTGTCTCTAAATAAATAAATAAGTATAAATTTTAGGCTGGGCATGGTGGCTCATGCCTGTAATTCCAGCACTTTGGGAGGCCAAGGTGGGCAGATCACCTGAGGTCGGGAGTTTGAGACCAGTCTGACCAACATGGAGAAACCCCATCTCTACTAAAAATACAAAATTAGCCCAGCGTGGTGGCGCATGCCTGTAATCCCAGCTACTCGGGAGCCTAAGGCAGGAGAATCGCTTGAACCCGGGAGGCGGAGGTTGCGGTGAACTGAGATCGTGCCATTGCACTCCAGCCTGAGCAACAAGAGCGAAACTCCATCTCCAAATAAATAAATAAATAAATAAATAAAAAATTTTAAAAGACAACCATAGTGAGTTCAATAATGCTGGAAAATCCAGTGAAGCTAGATTAAAAGGAAAAAAGACCAGTGGCAGGGAAATTTGTTGGGAGGCTACTAAAGTAATCAAGGCAAGAAGTGATAAAAGCCTGAACTAAGCAAATGGCAGTAATCAAAATTCAATTTCTACATTTGCATTGAAATTTTTCCCCGTAGGAAATGTTTATAATGTAGCATGAGAATCATAAAATGAAGATCATAATTATAATCTCTCAAGTCTGACTGCCTAGGTTAATGTCCTGGTGACACTGCTGATGGTGAAAACTTGTTCTTTAAATTCTGTGTGCCTCAGCTTTTTCATCTGCAAAACAGGTTAATGATAAAAATCTTTATCGTATATTTTTATGATGATTAAAAGAGGTAGTAAATATAAAACAATGTCTAAACAAGGTCTCACTGAATATAGTACATAGCAGCAAGAGAAACAGGAACAGATATCTACTATTCATACCTGTACAATTGGTATTTTGAGTGTAGACAATGCTGACCCTCTGCAAGTTTACATTATTAACTCTTACAGAAAGATATTTATCAATCCAAGATGAGAGAATATCCTGGGCAAAGGGTTTTTATTAGACACAAAACTGTTTTTGTTTTGAAACACTGAAAATTGTTTCTAGATGTATAGTTAACTTTCCATGTGACCCCGAAAAAGCTGAAAATATTTTTGTTTCTCTGATTATATATAAGTATATTGTGAATAATAGGACCAATATCTTTCCAAGTAACAAATGAAACTATTTATAAGCTGCCTTGAACCACTTTGAACTAATAAATATTCAGAGTTGCCAGAAATCAAATCCCAGAACTTAAGAGATCATTCCTTTTGCAAAATCAGTGATAGCTGAATTTAATGATTGTCATCTTATATTTATGTAATAACATGTTAGATTCCACAAAGAACATGTTTACAACCTAATTCTTGCCCTTTAGCATTTTAGCCTTTTAGTATTTTTACTATATGTGTGTGTGTGTGTATACACACACATATAGTACAATATACTTCTCAAAAAAACAGGCTTACTAGTATTTTAGTTTTTGTATTTAGATTCACAACATAAAAAAATGTGAATAAGAAATTACAGGCCAGGTGCAGTAGCTCACGCCTGTAATCCCAGCACTTTGGGAGGCCGAGGCAGGCAAAACATGAGGTCGGGAGTTCGAGACCAGCCTGACCAACATGGTGAAACCCTGTCTCTACTAAAAATGCAAAAATTAGCCAGGCGTGGTGGCCCGCACCTGTAATCCAAGCTACTCAGGAGGCTGAGTCAGGAGAATTGCTAGAACCTGGGAGGCGGAGGTTGCAGTGAGCCGAGATCGTGCCACTGCACTCCAGCCTGGGCAGCAGAGAGAGACTCCATCTCAAAAAAAAAAAAAAAAAAAAACCAGAAATTACAAAAATAAGCCAGGTGCAGTGGCTCGCGCCTGTAATCCCAGCACTTTGGGAGGCCAAGGCGGGTGGATGACCTGAGGTCAGGAGTTCCAGACCAGCCTGGCCAACATGGTGAAAATCCGCCTCTACTAAAATACAAAAATTAGCCAGGCGTGGTGGCGCACACCTGTAATCCCAGCTACTTGGGAGGCTAAGGCAGGAGAATCGCTTGAACTTGGGAGGCGGAGGTTGTAGTGAGCCGAGACTGGGCCACTGCACTCCAGCCTGGGCAACAGAACGAGACTCCATCTCGGGAAAAGAAAAAAAGAAACTACAAAAATATCAAAGACCAGAGGTTGTGCTTTGTGGTAAAAAGCAGGTCAAATACTTTAATCCATAAAAGACAACAATGGTAATGTTTCTATAGTGATCTTATAAATCATTATGGAATCAAGTCACCAGGAAAAAAATTATCATTCATACTTCTAACCAGGAGATTATTCTTTTGGTTCTTTTTCTTTCTTAAACTACAGTAGGTAGTAATGAACTAGTCTTTCTCAGAGCTATACACCAGAGTATTAAGTAAAAATATACAAGAAGAATTAAGGATACTCTCAATCTTTTAAACAGTTCATTACTCTTCATATAGTATTATTCTTCAAACTTGTCATTGTTCACAATATTCTCAAAGAATTCACGAGGATACTGTTTTAAATCCATGAAAAATGGCCAGGCATGGTGACTCATGCCTGTAATCCCAGCACTTTGGGAGGCCGAGGCGGGAGGATCACAAGGTCAGGATTTCAAGACCATCCTGGCCAACATGGTGAAACCTCGTCTCTACTAAAAATACAAAAATTAGCTGGGCATGGTGACGCATGCCTGTAATCCCAGCTACTCGGGAGACTGAAGCAAAAGAATCACTTGAACCAGGAAGTCGGAAGTTGCAGTGAGCCGAGATCGTGTCACTGTACTCCAGCTTGGTGACAGAGCGAGACTCTGTCTCAAAAAGAAAGAAAAATGTTCATTACAAAGTTCTGGAATGCTAATCAGTAATAAGAATTGCAAACGTTTCCATAGCTAGTTGAAAATGTTAGCAAAGCAAAACAAACACACCAACAAAAACATAAAATAAGAAGCCAACCTAGAGGGATGTGGGAATGGAATACTTTCTTCTTTTTCTTCCCTTATCCTCTACCTTTCACGGGAGAGCAGAAAAGGAAAATAATAATAAAGAGAAAGAAGATGATGAGAATAGGCCTATACAAACCTGGAAAGAAAACAACCAGTAGGCTGGGCATGGTGGCTCACACCTGCAATTCTAGCACTTTGGGAGGCTGAGGTGGACGGATTACTTGAGGCCAGAAGTTCGAAACCAGCCTGGCTAACATGGCGAAACCTCATCTCTACAAAAAATACAAAAATTGCCAGGCGCGGTGGCTCACGCCTGTAATCCCAGCACTTTGGGAGGCAGAAGCAGGCGGATCACGAGGTCAGGAGATCGAGACCATCCTGACTAACACAGCGAAACCCCGTCTCTAATCTCAAAAAACTAGCCTGGCATGGTGGCGGGCGCCTGTAGTCCCAGCTACTCGGGAGGCTGAGGCAGGAGAATGGCGTGAAACTGGGAGGCGGAGCTTGCAGTAAGCCGAGATTGCGCCACTGCACTCCAGCCTGGGCGACAGAGTGAAACTCCGTCTCAAAAAAAAAAAAAAAATATATATATATATATATATATATATATATATATATATATATTAGCCAAGCATGGTGGCATGTGCTTGTAGTCCCAGCTACTTGGGAGCTTGGGAAGTCAAGGATGCAATGAGCCATGACTGAGCCACTGCACTCCAGCCCGGGTGGCAGAGTGAGACTCTGTTTCAAAAACAAAAAAAAACAAACCAAAAGAGAAGAAACTAATCTAGCCAGGCATGATGGCAGCCTGTAGT
This sequence comes from Nomascus leucogenys, assembly GCF_006542625.1. Lineage (NCBI taxonomy): Eukaryota > Metazoa > Chordata > Mammalia > Primates > Hylobatidae > Nomascus > Nomascus leucogenys. The sequence goes on along the minus strand of NC_044394.1, from coordinate 8,266,592 downwards.
GCCAACTACTTGAGAGGCTGAGGCAGGACAACCCCTTGAGCCCAGAAGTTTGAGGCTGCAGTGAGCCGTGTTCACGTCACTGCACTCCAGCCTGGGCAACAGGTTGGCTCCCAAAGTGCTAGGACTACAAGGGTGAGGCACTGCACCCAGCTAAGTGGCTCTAATGTCAATATGAAATGCCAGTCTCTAATTTAATATGAAATGTTATATTTCCTCATTAATTTTAAATATTAATTAAAAATGGTTAGATATGTGTTACACAATTAAAGTTTTTGTTGTTGTAGTTGTGGTTTTTTTAAAAAATAGCAAATCTAAAACGAAATTGTGTTATGGTAGCCATTAGCCCCATATAATTATTAAGTATTTGAAATGTGATACTCTAAATTGGGATGTACTGTAAGTGTAAAGTACACACAGGATTTTAAAATCTTGGTATAAAAATATAAAATATTTTATTAATAATATCTTAATATGGATTACATGTTGAAATAGTAATATTTTGGATATATTGGGTTAAAATAAGTTTTTTTAACTAAATTCACCTGTTTCTTTTTAATTTTAAAAAGGTGGTTAATAGAAAATCTTAAACTATATGTGGCTCATAGTATATTCCTATTGGACTTTAGGCAGTTTAGACTTTTAGGCATCTATAAAAGACAACAATGGTAATGTTTCTATAGTGATCTTATAAATCATTATGGAATCATAATGCCCTCTTCTAAAATGCCCTAAATCAAGATCATATTCAGCTGTAAGCATTCTTTCCTACATGGTTCAGTAGCAATAATGGCACACAACTGTGTTAAAATACAAGCTTCACGGTATGGCATTTCAAATGGTAGCAAGAACGTAGAGAAATCAGACTCCTCATACAGTACTGCTGGACAAAACAATTTGGCAATACCTAATAAATTTAAAATGTACCTATATTAATCTGACATTTCCACTTCTAGAAATATACCCAAGAAACCTAGGAACATATGCACAAGGAGACATGTCCAAACTAGCATTATCTGTAGGGCAGAGGCCACCAAGCTACCCACCAAGATTTTGTACTCTTTGTCCATAGTGTAGAGTTGTTTCTTGGAATTAACTGCCAAGCCAGCAATTCATTTCCCAGCCCCCTTTTTTAGGAAATGTAGGTCCCAGGTGGTGTCATATGACTTGAATTCTAGCCAATGGAAAATGAACAGAAGTGATATATGCCACTTCTAAGGACTGGCCCTTAAATACCTCAAACACCATTCTCCACTCTCTTATGTTTGCTGGATGAATGTTGACGCCTAGAGCAACGTTGGAAACCACAGGTTAAAAAGGACAGAGTCTCCATCAGCCTGGGTTCCTTAATGACTTCACAGAACACAGCTCCTCCTTCTCCACTGAAGGAACTCTATATGAGCAAGAAATAAACTAACATTATGTTAAGCCTTTGAGATTTTGGGATGTATCCATTAGAGCAGTCAGTATTAACTTAATATATATGTAAAAATTAAAAACAACTGACATGTCCATCAATAGGAGATTGGATAAATCTTAGTATAGTCATACTATAGAATAATATATAGTAGAGCTACAATGAAAGAACTAGATCTACATGGATCAACATGAATTTTTTTTAAGTTTAACCTCAAAATAGCTAGTTACCAAAACAAATTTTTTAAACACATATGTTGACCATACAAATTCATATGTAGTAAGTAAGCGTGAGAGAACTATAAGCTCTTAACTTTTACATTTCTTACACTTGCATTATCGATATTATGTTTAACTCATGATTTTGTCATAGAAACTTTTTTTTTTTTTTGAAACAAGGTCTCACTCTGTTACCCAGGCTGGAGTGCAGGGACATGATCACGGTTCACTGCAACCTCAACCTCCTGGGCTGAAGCAGTCCTCCCATCTCAGCCTCCTGAGTAGCTGAGCTAAGTTTTGTAGAGACGGGGTTTTGCCATGTTGCCCAGTCTGGTCTCAAACTCCAAGACTCAAGCAATCTGCCTGCCTCAGCCTCCCAAAGTGTTGGGATTACAGGAACGAGCCACCAAGCCCAGTCATCTTCACAGGAACTTTTAAAGCCAATTTTCCATTTCATGAGGGCTAATTTTGTTAAAACCACGAAATATAATCCATAAATCTATTTACTCAGGCACAGATAAACTGTAATAGTTTGTAATGGCCTAAAAATTGGAGAAAGGATGCCACGGTCAACCCCCATGAGCTATGGAATTTGCACTCCCTCAGAATACCACATTTACCATGCTTCACATGAAATCAGTCGTCATACAGAACAAGTTGCCAATCTCAATAAATATGTCAAATATTTATAGCACTTAATTTCATATGTTATACACAAACAGATTATAATGTTTTCTTCCTTTGCCGAAATGAAGTATTTTAGGTGCAATTGACTTTGGAGACCTCTGGTCTAGTGACAGAGATATAAATATTTGTTGACAAAAAATAATAAATTAAACCAAGTACTTACAAGAGGAACGGCATTGGGTATTACGGAAAGGAACATAGAAGGGACCCCTAACTCATTACGAGTGTGAGGACGGTAAGCAAAGGCTTCCTCAAGGAAGAGGTGTTAAACAGAGAACTGAAAGACGGGTAAGAAATTGGATTGTGTTGGGAGTGGCTATTGGGGGAACATAGTATTCCAAGCAGAAGGAAAAATATACTATGTGCAAAGGTGCAGAGGCAAAAGATAACACAAATACCTTCAAACAAATACATTAGTTTAATATAGCTGAAGTGTAGTTTCTGGAGGGGTAGAGCTGGGATGAAGTGGGTGGATAGTGATTCCAGAAATAAGACTAATGAAGTAAGATTATAAGCCCTTACCTTTGGATTTTATCTAGAGGGCAAAAGAGAGATAGATGATGAAGGATGTGTAGTAAAAAACTTGTCCAAAGAGAGGTCCAGATGTTGCCCCCAGCTCCTGGGAGGTAGCCTCTAAGCCCCTGGAATTTCTGGAGTAATATGAGTACTCTTACTATTCATGATGGGTCCCTTGAAGCACATACTATCAGCCTAACCTCTGGAGAGGGTAGACTGGAAACTGAGTTCAACCATGCAAACAATCAATAAATCTCAATGAAAACTCTGCTGAGGTAAGAGAATCATTTGAGCCAGGAGTCTGAATCCAGCGTAGGCAATATAGTGAGACCCCATCTCTTTAAAAAACAAAACACAAACTCCAGACACACCAAAGTTTAGGTGAACTTCTTGGGTGGGCAATACCTTGTGTGTATTTCCATACATCCACACATTCATGCTGGGAGGGTATGGAAGGTATGTTCCCTGAGAACAATGGAAGTTTCATATCTGCAACCCTCTTCGACTATACCCTAGGCATCTCTCTTCCTTTGACTAATTTGTAGCTTGTCTTTGTAATGAACTGTATCCCTAAGTATAATAGCTTTCAGTGAGTTCTATGAGTTTTTCTAGTGCATTACTGAATCTGAGGGTGGTTTGGGGAAACCCCCAAACTTGCAGTTGATGTCAGAAGTGAGGATGGTTTTGTGTAGCATCTTCGTTTGAAATTTGTAGCTGCACCCTTACCCCTTACAATAGGATCAGAAATCCTGGGCAGACTTGGCAGTGTAGACGACTATGCCCTTAACCTTACAGTTTGGCTAACTCTGGGTAAAGGGTAAAAATGTTTAAGCAGTGTGACAATTAAACATTTTGGCTACACTGGGGAAAATATATTGCAGAAGGGTAAGATTGGCAAGAGATGACAATGACAGTGGGAATGAAGAAAGACATATTTAAGAGGTATTTACAAGGTAGAATTAACAAGATCTGACTGAATGTGAGAGGTGAAAGGAGAAGTCAGGGAAAGGAGAAGTCAGGAATGGACCCACCAGAAAGAGTATCAGGTTTTGGTTTTGTTTGTTTTGGGGGCCGTAAAGAGGGTTGGAGGACTGAATTCTGTTTTAGACAGTTTAATCTGAGGAGATTTTGACATCTAGGTAAAGCTGTTCTGGCAGTCAAAGAAAGGATGGAGATAGAATTGGGAGCCTTTAGCATAACTACAATAACTGAAGTCATGTGACAGATTGATATTGACTAGGGACAAATAAGTCAACCAGACAACAGAAGGTCAAGGACAGAACACCAATATTAAAGGGGTAGGCAGAATATTAAAAGCTCACAGAGAAGAAGTGGGATAGCCTGAGAAGCAGGAGAAAAACCTGGAAAGCATGATTAACAATGAATGGTATTTTTCCTCTTTTTGCTTATGTGAATGTTCTCCACTTCTTTATTTAATAAATGTGAACGTTTATTATTTTTGAATGAGAAAAAAATGTGCAACTTAAAAATTGGTATTATATAACATGCATCCATATATTTTTCCATTTATATATTTGTAAATTAGATAAAGTTTAATGATTTTCTGACCTAATCCAAAGTCATTAATGATTCACACAATTCAATGTAACTGAATTATTAGTGTCTATAACCAGCGATTTTCTTTTCCAAGCCATTTTAAAAGTGTCCACCCTCATTATTACTGCAAGCCATCTGGAACTACTTAACTGTGCCAGACTCTTGGGATATTGGTTTCCCCCTTGGGAAGTCCAACCCAGACTAAATGAATAACTGAGGAAACAACTGTTCTGAAAATATGATGACAATATAGCTCTAATAACGACTTTATCTTTGTCTGATAGGCTACTGGTAAAAAATGGAAAGAAAAAAGACTTCAGAATATTTGTTTCTTCTGGATTAAAACAAATATATGTTATCTCTAGTATTGTATAGAGAAATTAAATACAAAATATTGACCCATATAAACTACACAGATAGCCTTATATTCACATCTCCTGTAAGATCAGTTATACCCTTATTTACAAATTATCTGAGTTATAAAATCTCTCACCTCCACCTTTTCAAAGGGCAGCCTCTCCTTAAGCTCAGAAATTCTCAGATTGTCATTGAAATTATTTTAATCTCTTGGGGGATTTAAACTTAGAGAAAGGAGTAAAACATAGGTAACTTTTTTTTTTTGAGACAAGGTCTCACTGTCACTCAGGCTGGAGTACAGTGGCTCACTGCAGCCTCGACCTCCTGTGCTCAGGAAAGCCTCCCACTTCAGCCTCCCAAGTAGCTGGGACTACAGGTTCACGCCACCATGCCCAGCTAAATGTGTTTTTACTTTTTGTTTTATTTTGGTGGAGGAGTGGAAGGTGGGCGGACAAGGTCTTATTCTGTCACCCAGGCTGGAATGGACAGCAGTAGGATCTTGGCTCACTGCAACCTCCGCCTCCTGGGTTCAAGCGATTCTCGTGGCTCAGCCTTTTATGAGTAGCTGGGATCACAGGCATGCACCACCATGCCCGGCTAATTTTTGTGTTTTTAGTAGAGACGGGGTTTTGCCATGTTGGACAGGATGGTCTCAAACAGGTGTTCCGCCCGCCTCAGCCTCCCAAACTGCTAGGATTACAGGCATGAGCCACTGTGCCCGGCAAAAACTGTTTTTTTTTAACCTGTTAAGGACCTTAAAGATACTTTACATGAACAAGCCAGCCATTTTATATCTGAATAAAAATACATTAACAACTTCTGTACAAAACACAATATAAATGATGAAATCTTGATTTAAGGGGAAATATTTTCCAACTTTAATTTTGCTAGTTTTATTTCAAATCCAAACTTCTGTTCTCAACTAGATGGCCATTTTATCATTTCAGTTTTTTCTAGTTTATACCTATATCATAGTTAATCTTGCTTTTTTTTTTTTTTTTTTTTTGAGACGGAGTCTTGCTCTATGTCACCCAGGCTGGAGTGCACTGGCACGATCTCGGCTCACTGCAACCACTGCCTCTCTGGTTCAAGCGATTCTCCTGCCTCAGCCTCCTGAGTAGCTGGGATTACAGGCGCGCGACACTACGCCCAGCTAATTTTTGTATTTTTAGTAGAGACGCAGTTTCACCATGTTGGTCAGGCTGGTCTCGAACTCCTGACCTCATGATCTGCCACCTCGGCCTCCCAAAGAGGTGGGATTACAGGAGTGAGCTACCGCTCCTGGCCGCTTCTATATGAAAAAACACACATCTTCTTGCCATCATCTTTAAATAAGTTTAAAAAAAAAAAAAAACTTCATACATGGCAAATGTTCAGGGTTGTACTAAACTAATGACCTTATTTGGACATTTTCTAAAGTTTGAATTGTGTTTAATTCTGCAAACTGCATTTGTAAAGGTAAGAATTAACTGTCAAAATAGAGCTAGTCTGCTGCTAAGATAAATTCCTTTACTTTAACAAACATTTCCATTTTATTTTAAGCAGGAAGCTTTATCTTTAAATAGTGTAAAAAATTACATCTCAGAATCCCTTGTCTATGATAGTTCACAAGACCAGATATACTCTAAAATGTTAATACTGTTTATCTCTGGGTGGTGGTATTACACGCCATTTTGTATTTTACGTTTCTCAAAAAGCATCATTACCTTGCTAATTGAAGGTAATACTGTAATTGAACAGTATTTTAAAATTAAATTTTAGATAGCTTATATTATGAGACATCAACACAGTCCACTTCTATAGAAGATTTGTTAAATGATTTTCCCCTACTGATAAACTGCTGCCTTAACAGGAGAATGATCTGATCAGGTGTCTATCAGCTTGGATGAAGACAAAACAGGTTTATTTTCCAGGCCCTTCATTTATTTAGGCTTTTGAGAAAATCCCAAAAGTTAGTTTGAACTTAATTACAGTGAATCTTGCAGTAGTAAACTTTTTGGGTGGCCAGAGTAACACCTTTCATTACAACTATCAGCTGAATGGCAAAAGACTTCCCAGGTTTACCAATGTTTTCAGAGACTTACTAGTATTCTCCTCTGTCATTATTTCGGAACAATTCCATTGAGAAACGCAATTGTAAACCGTTTCTATTTCAGGCCTATAAAAACCAGAACTGGGATAAAAGGCAAAGCCTTGACCTTCCTATTTTAGACTTTCATCTGTGTAGCTAAGCCATCTGCTTTCTCCCCACCCCACCCCATCTACTTAATGGACTGAAAATACTGCACCTAATTGCAATTTAATCAAAACAGCCTGACTTTTCCACTTTAATGAATTATGGCTCTTTCACCCGAAGGCTTGCTTGCAAAATTTTGCTTAACCCTTCCCTCTCAATTCCTTCCCACCTCCCTCAATTATGAAATGTCAAATGTCTAAACTAAGAGACTAGGCTTCCCTGTATGAAAACATCTAAGAAGCCCTTCACTTTCAACATTGAGCACCTGACGGAAAATCTACTCCATTCTCTCATCTGGATACGGGGCCGGTATAATCATCATTGTTGTTGCAGTTACGCAGGAGGCACCTCGCAGCTCAGTCTAGAAAGGAGTCGCGTCTCTCTGCCGCCAAACAACAAGGCACTCAGCCCGGGAAAAGACAGACTGGGGTGGGAGGAAACCTCCGGGAGAAAGAAGGAATCTGGGAAGAAGAGGGAGCTCAAGCTTGGGAGGAAGGACCTTTCCAGGCAGGAAAGGGAAAGGTTGCGTGAAGTGGAGCTAGAAGCTGGGGGCCGAGATGAAAGGGGATGAGGGGCCCGGGCCTGGCGGGAGGGCGCGGGAGCTCAGGAGAGCGGCTCCAAGGCCGGGCAGGAGGCGTGGGGGCCGAGGCGGGCGTGGGCAGCTCTCAGCCGACCGCCCGGGTCCGAGCAGCGGGGGCGCTTTCAGCGGCGGCAGGCGCGGGTGCGGGGGAGAGGAGCAGAAAGGAGAGCAGTTTGAGGGACCGAGGGAGCCGCGTCCGAGGCCGGCGCGGTGGAGACCGCGGGCCCACCCCCAGCCGAGCCCAGCTACTTAACTATTTGTAGAGCTGCTGCAGGCACAGGTCCAGGCTTTCGCCCTCCACCTCCTCGCGGGTGATGCGCTCTGACAGCGGTCGCGGGAGCAGGGGCAAAGGCGGCAGCTGGGGCTGCGGCGGCGGCGGCACGGCCGAGTGCCCCGGGGCTGCCGCCACCGTTGCCGCCGCCTCCTCCTCCTCCTCCTCCTCCTCACCCTCAACCGCCGCCACCTCCTCCTCTTCCACCGCCTCCTCCTCAGGCTCCGGGTCTTGCTCCTGGTCCCCCTCCTCCGTCGCGGCTACCGTGGCCGCCTCCTCCCCAGGTTCCTCTACCGAAGCCTCGGCCGCCTCAGCTTCTACCAGTTCAGGTTCGGGCTCGGGCTCGGACTCGGGTTCGGGTTCGGGTTCGGGTTCGGGTTCCGGCTCTGGCTCGCCGCCGCCGCACGGTCCGCGAAACTCGCCCAGGAATAGCTCCAGGAAGCGCCGGTAAGTTTTCTCCTCAGGGATGCAGCCGGCCATCGCTGCTCATGCCCCAGGGCAGACCGGGAAAGGGGTTGGGGGAAGCCCAGGAAGAGTAAGGGGCTGCTTTTGAGCCTAGGGCTCCCGCAAGGGCGGTTAACGGCCGCACCGGCACGAGCGATCAGCACTAGGTCGCTTGGAGAGGGCTCCCGCAGGCGTGCGCGCCCCCGAGCACCGACGTGCGCGGCCCGGGGGCGGAGCGCGCCGCCCCTCTCGGATCTGGAGGGAAAGTTGGTGGCGGGCGCGCGCAGGGTCCAGCGGCGGCCCACCCTTTATTCCTACGGAGAGCTCAGCCCACGCTGCCTAGAGACTGTCGCCATGGCAACCGGTTCTAATTAAGCATTGCAGGGTCCCTCCCGTCAAGTCCGCGGAGTTGAAAGGACACTCCACTCGCCCGCTCTCCAACTCTGAATGTCTTTATTGGTTGGATACCCTACCCTCACGTGGTTAAGAGTGAGCTAAGACATCTCCAAGTCTAGCTGTTGGTTCCCACTTGGGTTGCTTGGATCCCAATTGGATGTACTTCCGTTTCCTTATCTGTTCCTTGCCTTAGCGTATGTTTTGAAAGATACCACACTGTGAACACCTTTCGTTGCAGACAGTCTTTGAATAAGTAGTTTTCAGGCAAAGGGAGCTTCAAATACCTACCAAGTGATAAGTTCCTTTGCATAGGTTCTCTCACTTGATTCTGTGAAGAAAGTGGTGTTACTCTCGTTTCTTAAAAGGGAACTGAAAATTATTATATTAATAGTAATTTACTTGTTTCAAGGTCTCCAAACTTCCAGCCTTGGTGTTGGAAAACTCAGGTCGTTCAGTCGCCAAAGCTTTCTGAAAGTGCATTTTTCCTTAACTCAACTCTGTCTCTGGAGATTCAATAGTGCAATTGTCTGTATAACACCTTATTTCTATTGGGCTTCATAGTTTACACATTGATTTCACCCTTTTAATTCTTACCACAGTCCCTTGAGATATAGGACGTTACCGTTATGATTCCTTTTTTTTTTTTTTTTTGAGACAATCTCGCTCTTGTCACCCAGGCTGGAGTGCAGTGGCATGATCTCAGCTCACTGCAACCTCCGCCTCTCGGGTTCAAGCGATTCTCCTGCGTCAGCCTCCCAAGTAGCTGGGATTACAGGGGCCTGCCACCACCCCCGGCTAACTTTTGTATTTTTAGTAGAGATGGGGTTTCACCATATTGGCCAGGCTGGTCCCAAACTCCTGACCTCAGGTGATCTGCCTGTCTCAGCCTCCCAAAGTGCTGGGATTACAGGCGTGACCCACCACGCTGGCCAATTATTCCATTTTATAGGTGAGAAAACTGAACCTTAAAGACATGGTGACTTTGCTCAAGGTCACATGCAAGGGATGCAACAAGGATTCAATCCAGGACTTTTCACTGGATTCACCCACTTCAATGGATTTTACTCATTAGCTTTCAGGCAACCAAGACTCCCCTCTTTAGTCTCTGCATAATGCATATTATACTTTATTATATAATATGTATTTTTTCTTTTTTCTTTTTTTTTTTTGAGACGGAGTTTTGCTCTTGTTGCCCAGGCTGTAGTGCAAGGGCATGATCTCGGCTCACTGCAACCTCTGCCTCCTGGGTTCAAGCGATTCTCCTGTCTCACCCTCCCGAGTAGCTGGGATTACAGGCATGTGCCACCACGCCCGGCTAAATTTTTTGTCTTTTTAGTAGAGACAGGGTTTCACTGTTGGTCAGGTTGGTCTCGAACTCCTGATGTCAGATGATCTGCCTGCCTCGGCCTCCCAAAGTGCCGGGATTATAGGCATGAGCCACTGTGCCCAGCCAATAATATGTATTTTTTCTACATTTTGTTTGATCTTCTTCCCCATCCCCTCAAGTCTCTTTTTTCCTTTCTTGGGTTGGAATTGAAATGACTTTAAGTGATTCTAATTTTCTTACCAAACTACACACAAACCTATTATTTTTAAGCCTTACTGAGGGAGTGGGAGAGAAAGAAGCTGTGTTGTTATACAGCTGTATAGATGATAGCATCATTACTGCAAACTGCCATGTCCATGGCAACATATAATTCAGCAAAAACATAGTGATTCTTTCTCTACTTTGAAAAATATATTCTCACAAATTATCCACCCCATCCTCTCTATGTATTGTTTCTGGGTTTCAGTTGGATTTAGGGTCTGAAATATCATTTCCAGTTATTAATGGCAGAAGACGGAGTCTCTTTGCCAACTGTCTTCATATAATACTGTGTTCTAAATCCCTGACCTGATACTGTTATTTTAAGATTAAGTGGGTTGAGCTCACTAATGTACATTATGGCATCATGTAAAACAGAGTTCCTCTCCTAGCTTAAGATTAAATAATACATGATAGAAAGAATATAGTGAGTAATTGCCTTGAGTCCTCTATATTTTTTTCCCAAAGGTAAATGGAAAGATCTAATAAATCTGTTTCCAGAAATGCTGAATGTATTTATATGTGTTTTGTTTAAAACATAACCAGTGTAGAGCAACTTCTCTATGAGGTGCCAAGAAAGTCTTTAAACTCATTTGTCTTTGTTTTCAATCCACCTGTTCATTTCCATTTCAGAATGTCTAGAAAAGATTGACAAAACTTTTTAGGCTGCAAACCTAAATGTCCACAATTTTACATTTCAACAACTGTTTAATATCTCAGAACTTGACATAATGACATTTAGTTCAAGAGTACTTAGCTGTCAACTGTAACAATTCATATCTACGCCTTCCTACTTTGTAACATAGTTGCCTCCCTCATCTAGATGACATTTATTGGTGACATTAATTTATGACTCAGCCCACATTTCAAAGGAAAGTGATATATGTTGGGGAAACAATACTACTAAAAGAAAAAGCCCACACCTCTACATTACTATAAATGAGAGGTGTGTTTGCTTATATTAATAAAGATATTCCTTCACAAAGATCAATATGGATCCTACTGCATCCATTTGACAAAGTAGCTTTGCCAGAAGGTAGCTGACAGCAGTGCTGAGATCTCAGAGCAGCTGTGTAGGATGATTTTGCCATTGTCAAGAAGTCTTTAGTAATTATTTTGCATCAGTTTCCTTTCTTTTTCAACTCCTTTCCTATTACCCTTTCCTAATCCTCTTTCATACTATCTATTAAAAAAAATATTGAGGGCTGGGCATGGTGGCTCATGCCTGTAATCCCAGCACTTTGTGAGGCTGAGGCAGGAGGATAGCTTGAACTCAAGAGTTCAAGACCAGCCTGGGCAACAAAGAAAAACCCTGTCCCTAAAATATATTTTTTAAAAAGAAAAAAAAATATTGTTATGAAAAGCTTAATGTATTTTTAAGATGTCAAATTTTTTGAGTTTTTCTCATAAAAATTATTCTCCCTCTAACCCTTTGCTCTTTGGAGGAAACAAAATGTCCTTTTGTGGACATTCACAGTAATGATATTTATAAGGTTAAAAAGAATTGTTGAGTTTGGCAGTTTCTTACATGACCCAGCAATTCCTCTCCCAGATATTTTATTCATCAGAAATAAAACATGTCCACCAAACACACATGCACTTGCACACACCCCAAACACAAAAAAACTTGTACATAACTGTTCACATAAGTTTCATTCATAACAGCTCAAACCTGGAAGCAACCCAGATGTCCATCAACAAGTGAACAGATAAAGTAGTGTATTCATACAATGGAATACTACTCAGCAATAAAAACAAATGAACTGCTGATAAACACAACATGGATGAATTTCAAAAATATACTGAGCCAAAAAAAAATCCAGGCACAAAAGAGTATATAATATAATTCCATTTGTATAAAATTCCTAAACAGGCAAAATTAACCTATATAGTGAGAGAAAGCAGATTCCTGGTGGCCTGGGACTGGGATGGGGTGGGAGATTTGTAGCAAAGGAGTAAGCAGGAACTTTGTGAAGTGATTAAAATGTTCTGTATCTTGACTGATTGGTCATATGGGTGTACTCATTTGTCAAAAATTATTGCCAGGCAGGGTGGCATGTGCTTATAGTCCCAGCTACTCTGGAGGCTGAGGCAAGAGGATCATTTGAGCCTAGGAGTTCAAGGCTACAGTGTAATATGATTGCACCTGTGAATAGCTACTGCACTCCAGCCTGGGCAACATAGCAGAATCCATCTCAAAAAAAATTTATCTAAGTCTGCATTTACAATAAGTATATTGTATATAAATTACACCTCAATAAAGTTGATTTTTAAAGTAAAAAAATTGATTACCGTGTCAGTCCTTGTCCATTTTGCCCTCATACCTATTCCTTCTCCTCCCTTGCCTTGCTCTGTATTGTAGGAGGGCTGACCCTTTCAGGCTGTATTCACTAGGCTACTGTGACAGCTGATTTTCACCTGGGATTTGTCCAGTGGTAGGCACCGACAAGAAGTTGGAAGATGGGAGGAAAGGAGAAAAGCCCTGTTCCCTAGCTCAGTCCTGAGGCCTGATGCATTTCCTTTGTAGCTTTCCTCCCCGTGAATATGTTCATTGGGATTCTAGCTTTTGCCAGTGATCCTATCCCCTGAGCTCCAGAACAACATCTTCCCCCATTTGTTCTTTAGTCTAGGGACGGTAGAAGCTTTCAGCTTTCTAATCTTTTAGGACTTAGGGAAGTGAATCTTTCCTTTTTGGCTTTTTAGCTCTTCCATAATTTGTGTAACCAATTTCCTGGATTCTCTGTTTTGTTTTTGTTTTTGTTTTTGTTTTTTTGAGATGGAGTCTCATTCTGTTGCCAGGCTAGAGTGCAGTGGTGTGATCCCAGCTCACTGCAACCTCTGACTCCCTGGTTCAAGTGATTCTCCTGCCTCAGCCTACCAAGTACCGGGATTACAGGCACGTGCCACCAAGCCCAGCTAATTTTCGTATTTTTAGTAGAGATGGGGTATCACCATGTTGGCCAGGATGGTCTCAATCTCCTAGCCTCATGATCCACCCACTTCGGCCTCCCAAAATGCTGGGATTACAGGCATGAGCCACTCCACCCCATTCTCTTTTTCCTTAACTAGATCCTGACTGACACAGTAACAAATAATACTTTAAGGAATAAAATGGATTGTGTATATAAAAGAACTATAAATGAGTTAAGTTAAAGTTAAAGCAAGTTTAGGTCTCCAAAGGGGCTACTGGAACACTGAGTTTACTTGAAGTTAGCAGTAAATGATTTCCTGGAATTAGAAGAATAGCTTGCCAGGGCTTCTGGGGGAGGGAGGGAAAAATGAATAGGTAGAGCACAGGGGATTTTTAGGGCAGTGAAAACTATTCTGTATGATATTGTAATGGTAGCTACATATCATTATACATTTATCAAAACCCATGGAATGTTCAAGAGTGAACCCTACTGTAAACTATTGACTTTAGTTAATAATAGTGTATCAATATTGGCTTATCAATTATAACTAGTGTACCACAATAATGCAATAGGAGAAAACATGTAAGTGAGGGGAGAGGGCATATATTGGAACTGTCCTTTCTACTTTTCTGTAAGCCTAAAACTGCTCTAAAAAGTCTATTAATTGTTTTAAGTTAATAAACTATTTGATATATAAATAATTGATGCTTATAACTAAGAAATCTATCAAAGCTGATTAAAAAAACAGTCTACAACTTCTCAGTTTATCTTCAATTAATATTAGCTTGGGGCCAGGCACAGTGGCTCATGCCTGTAATCCCAGCACTTTGGGAGGCCCAGGTGGGAGGATCGCTTGAGCCCAGGAGTTTGAGACCAGCCTGGGCAACACAGTGAGACCTCACCTCTACAAAAAATAAAGTTAGTCGAGCATAGTGGCACATGCCTGTAGTCCCAGCTACTTGGGAGGTTGAGGTAGGAGGATCGCTTCAGCCTGGGAGATCAAGGCTGCAGTGAGCCATGTTTGCACCACTGCACTCCAGCCTGGGCCACAGAGCAAGACCCTGTCTCAGGAAAAAAATTAGCTTGATTATGCAAGTCTGGAATATTCTGTCTAATCTATTCTAAAGTATGCCTGTTTTATCTATAGGCAGAATTAGAAATACTATTTCCAGAAAACCCTCAATTTTGATTTACTAGTTGTAAAAAACCATTGATTTGAAGCTAAGATAATATCTCAAATAGTAAAACATAGTTTATGTTAACATAAAATATTGGCATTTTATATTTTGGAGAGAGTATAATAACAAACTATATATAGCTCATATCCCATGGCCTAAAATTAATGCTTATGTAAATGTTTAAGGCTAGGCCTAATGATGAATATTAAGTTGCAAATATTAAAATGTATATTTTAAATTTATATTTAAAAAACTGAATGGAAAGATAACTAATGTGTAAATCAGGGGTGTCCAATCTTTTGGTTTCCCCAGGCCACATTGGAAGAAGAATTGCCTTGGGCCACACATAAAAGATACTAATGATAGCTGATGAGCTAAAAAAAAGAAAAAGTCCATGCATAAACCTCATAATGTTTCAAGAAAGTTTATGAATTTGTGTTGGGCTACATTCAAAGTGGTCTGGGCTGCATGTGGCCCATGGGCCACAGGTTAGACAGGCTTGATATAAATAGTTTTTTTTACTTTTTTGAGACAGAGTCTCACTCTGTCACCTAGGCTGGAGTGCAGTGGCGCAATCTCAGCTCACTGCAACCTCAGCCTCCCAGGTTCAAGCGATTCTTCTGCCTCAGCCTCCCAAGTGGCTGGGACTACAGGTGTGCACCACCATGCCTGGCTAATTTTTGTATTTTTAGTAGAGACGGGGTTTCACCATATTGGTCAGGCTGATGTCAAACTCCTGACCTCGTGATCTGTCTGCCTTGGCCTCCCAAAGTACTGGGATTACAGGCCTGAGCCACCACACCTGGTCAATAGTTTTTAAAATATTAATTTGACTATGTTTTCAAATTGACTAGTAGGAAGCAACAGAACACCTGACAACTGAAAAAACTGAGCAACATAGAAACGTTTTCAAATAGAAACTTCTTCCTCTTCTACATCCCAGATCAATAATATAAAAATCATCCCCATTTGCTGCCAAAAATACTACTGCTATAATAATTTTTTATTCCTTTTCTGTTGCTGGCTAATATGGTCATATTGCAGCAACAATTCAAAGCTGTCAAAATTAAAATTCACATCAGGTAATAACTGGCCCACATGGACTGTATTTTACTAGTTTTAAAAAGCAAAGAAATAAATCCCCAAAACAAATTCTAACCTTTTTTCTTGTTTTAACCATTAATAACAATCTTTCTTTTTATCTAGCATGGTTCTTTGAGGAACCAAAATTATTTATTATGACATACTTACAAAAGAAGAAGAGGGCAGTGGTTGATGGTAATTTGATGATGGTGCTATAAATGGCTAACATGTGGTATGTTCCTTCTATAATAAATGGTTCTTCTAAAATAAATTGACACTGTTTTAAAAATCTACTTCAATCTTTTGCTAATAGTTTTCACTTTCCAAAAAAAATGCTTTATGGTGGTAAAAACTTTACCTTTATTATCATCTAATTTTTAATTACCTTTATACATTTATTTAAAATAAATACATGCAAGAATTCAGAGTGATATTGATCATCTCCTATTCTAGTTAGCAGATGCCCATTCCACACTCTGGAACATTCATCAAAAAAACCTAGCTTTTAAAAATGAAAATGAAATAGTCAACTAAATATGAAAACTTCACAAAGGTGTGTTCTTTGCTTAGATAGTACTGAATATTTTATTCTTAGTCGAGCTGATGGAATTGAGCCACAATGACATTTGTGACTAGAAGGGAAGATGGAAATGATTCCATTAACCTAGAGTGCTGTAGCATATGGTAATCATAGGTGGTAGAATAGCTGTGTCGGACAAGGGTAGAAGTAAGCCATGTGGCGCAGACATTATCAATTACCGCACATGGTAACCATGCTGACAAAATGTATCTTTTCCAGAAAGAAAATGATTTGGGCATAGGAAGTAGTTTGCTGCCTTATGAAAGTGTGATCTATAAATGACATATCTGGCACCAATATAGCACACACATGGTTTCCAGTAATTCTGCAAGCTGAGGATTAAGATTTGATGAACCTCCATATACCTAAGTAATAATACAATACATTGCAGTTATTTGCACAAAGGCAGCAAATCAAAATACATATGCAAACTGAACTTGAGTCCTTCACACATGAAATTATTAATTTATAAAATATCCTTTTAAATTGTCATATAAAATTCTGGAATTTTGTATGGCTGGAAATACATGCCAATAATTTCATGACTCTTTAAGGTTATAAAGCCTATGGGAAAAAGTTCAAGATTAGATCTAGGCTGTAGTGGGATATGGAATTGCAATTATTTGTTCTAGGTATTGACAAAAATACTGAATTTAGAAAGAAATACAACCAAAACTGTGTTTTAAGAAAATTTAGTATGCAGACATTCTTTCAGATGAATGCAGGATGGATTGAAAAAGAGAGATTGAAGGCTGGAATCAGTTGGGCAATGGGAGAGAATAAGAGTACAGAAAAGAATGGTGTCAGTAGAAATGAAGATTAGCAGAAAAAGCTAAAAGACACTGGACAGGAAGATCTGAAATTCTAAGAGGGCACCTAAAGACACAACTTGGGAATATCTGGTAACCCACCCAGAGAGGCTCTCAGGCAGCTGTTTCACTTATCTGTTGCCATAAAACAAACTACCCCAAAACTTAGTGGCTAGAAGAAAAACCATTTAACTATATCTCGCAGCTCTGTAGGTTGACTGGACTCAGCTAGGTGGTTCTCACTTGAAGGTCTGAGGAAGCGGCAATAAGGTAGCAGTTGGGGAGAGTATCTGAAAGCTCAACTGGGCTAGATGTCCAAGATGACTTACATTATACCTTTCCATTTATACTGAAAAAAATTGAGTTGACAAATGATTAATATGTAAATATTTTTCAAGATATTAATTTGTGTTGCCAAACTGGCCATTGATGCTTGTTGTTGAGTGTTAGTTCAGCTAGGGCTGTCAACTGTAATGCCTACACATAACATCTCCAGCATGATGGCTTTAGGGCAGTCAGACTTTTTTTTTTTTTTTTTTTGGAGAGAGAGTCTTGCCCTGTCGCCCAGGCTGGAGTGCAGTGGCGCGATCTTAGCTCACTGCAACATCCACCTCCCGGGTTCAAGCGATTCTTCTGCCTCAGCCTCCTGAGTAGCTGGGATTACAGGTGCCCACCACCAAGCCCAGCTAATTTTTGTATTTTTAGTAAAGACGAGGTTTCACCATGTTGGCCAGGCTGGTCTCAAACTCCTGACCTCGTGATCTGCCTGCCTCGACCTCCCAAAGTGCTGGGATTACAAGCGTGAGCCACCGTGCATGGCCTAGGATAGTCAGACTTCTTATATAGTAGCTTAGAGCTTCAAGATTGAGTGTTCTAGTGAATAAGAAGATGCATAGCCTTTTATGACCTAGTCTCATACGTCAATAGCATTACTTTTATGGTGCTCTATTGGTCAAAGCAGTAATAGGCCCATGTTAGATTCAAGAGAAGGGGACATAATACACCTCACCTCCTGATGGGAAAAGTGTCAAATAATTTGTTTTAAATTACCATAATGACATTTACCTTCATAAATTTGTGACAAAGTTCAGCAACTTGAACTTGGAGGCTCAGAAATGAGTGCTCCAAATTTAATTAAATGGAGGGATATTAACTAAGGTAAATCTCGCAGGAGTATATCAAAATCACAATAACAATATATGAATTTACAGTGAGAACTATTAATTCCAAGGCAACCAGACATTTGCATTGATCTGGCTATACCCAAAGTTATCTGGGGAAATCCAGTTATCAACTGGTTGATAATCGGTATGCATAGAACTAGATGAGTTCATTACGATTCAAATATTTAATGGCAGCCAGGCACAGCGGCTCATGCCTGTAATCCCAGCACTTTGGGAGGCCGAAGTGGGAAGATCACATGAGCCCAGGGGTTCGAGACTGGCCTGGGCAACCAAGTGAAACCCCGTCTCTACAAAAAATAAAATAATTAGCTGGGCATGTAGGTACATGCCTGTAGTCCCAGCTACTCGAGAGGCTAAGGCGGGAGGATTGCTTGAACCTGGGAGATTGAGGCTGCAGTGAGCTATGACTGTACCACTGCACTCCAGCCTGAGTGACAGAGACCCTCTCAAAAAAAAAAAAAAAAAAAAAGGCCAGGCACAGCGGCTCATGCCTGTAATCCCAGCACTTTGGGAGGCCGAGGCGGGCGGATCACGAGGTCAGGAGATCGAGACCATCTTGGCTAACACGGTGAAACCCCATCTCTACTAAAAATACAAAAAATTAGTCGGGCGTGGTGGCGGGCGCCTGTAATCCCAGCTACTCAGGAGGCTGAGGCAGGAGAATGGCGTGAACCCAGGAGGTGGAGCTTGCAGTGAGCCGAGATAGCACCACTGCAGTCCAGCCTGGGCGAAAGAGCGACACACCGTCTCAAAAAAAAAAAAAAAATTTAAGGGCATGAAGCTGACATAGTCTGATGCAACCAAGAAAAATATAAAATCATACTATGAGATGTTATTATAAAAAAAATTTATCAAATTGTTAAAAAAAAAGATAAAATACAGTGTAATCAGGAGTGTGAGAAACACCACTCTCAAACATCACTGGTGGGCCGGAACAGTGGCGTACACCTGTAGTCCCAGCACTTGGGGAGGCCCAGGGAAGCAGATCACTTGAGCTCAGGAGTTTAAGACCAATCTGGGCAACACGGTGAAACCCCGTCTGTACCAAAAATACAAAAAATTAGCCATGCGTGCCTGTGGTCCCAGCTACCGGGGAGGCTGAGGTGGAAGGATTGCTTGAGCCTGGGAAGTGGAGGTTGCAGTGAACCAAGATTGCACCACTGCACTCCAGCCTGGGTGACAGAGTGAGACCCTGTCTAAAAAATAGATATAATAAAAATTTAAAAATCACTGGTGGAGGTGTAAATTGGTAACTGGAGAATAATTTGGCAACATGAATCAAAATGTTAAGCTTGGGCAACATAGGGAGACCCCATCTCTATCAAAAACAACAACAATGGCCAGGCGCGGTGGCTCACGCCTGTAATCCCAGCACTTTGGGAGGCTGAGGCGGGCAGATCACGAGGTCAGGAGATCCAAACCATCCTGGCTAACATGGTGAAACCCCATCTCTACTAAAAATCCAAAAAATTAGCCGGGCGTGGTGGCAGGAGCCTGTAGTCCCAGCTACTTGTGAGGCTGAGGCAGGAGAATGGCGTGAACCCGGGAGGCGGAGCTTGTAGTGAGCCGAGATCGCGCCACTGCACTCCCACCTGGGTGACAGAGCAAGACTCTGTCTCAAAAACAAAAAACAAAACCAAAAAAACAAAAGGAGAGGCTGAGGCAGGAGAATGGCATGAACCCGGGAGGCGGAGCTTGAAGTGAGCTGAGATCGCGCTACTGTCCAGCCAGGGCGACAAAGTGAGACTCCATCTCAAAAAACAAACAAACAAAAAATTGCCAGACTTGGTGGCTGGCGGCACACACCTATGGTCGGGGCTACTCAGGAGACTGAGGTAAAAGGATACCTTGAGCTCAGGAGGTCAAGGCTGGAGAAGGCTAGGATCGTGCCACTGCACTCTAGCCTGGGTGACAGAGTGAGACCCTGTCTCAAAAAACAAAACAAAATTGAAATACATATACATTCTGATCAGTTCCTCATATCCTCATAAAAAATTGAATTAACCTGAATAGCCATCAATAAAAGTGATCAAATAATAGGATATTGGCCGGGCGCAGTGGCTCACGCCTGTATTCCCAGCACTTTGGGAGGCCGAGGCGGGCGGATCTCGAGGTCAGGAGATTGAGACCATCCTGGCTAACAAGGTGAAACCCCGTCTCTACTAAAAATACAAAAAATTAGCTGGGCGTGGTGGTAGGCGCCTGTGGTCCCAGCTACTCGGGAGGCTGAGGCAGGAGAATGGCGTGAACCCGGCAGGTGGAGTTTGCAGTGGGCCCAGATCGCACCGCTGCACTCCAGCCTGGGCGACAGAGTGAGACTCCGTCTCAAAAAATAAATAAATAAATAAAAATAATAATAATAGGATATTAATTCAATGGAATGGCATATGCAATTATTTATTTATTTTTAGAGAGGCCAGAGTCCAGTAGCTCAATATACATAGCTCACTGCAGCCTGGAACTCCTGGGCTCAAGAAATCCTCCCACCTCAGTTTCCTAAATAGCTGGGACAAGAGATGTCGGCCACCATGCTGGATAAATTTTTTAAATTATTTTTTCTAGAGATGAAGTCTCCCTACGTTGCCCAGGCTAGTCTCAACTCCTGGGCTTAAGAGATCTTCCCACGCCTCCTCCCAAAGTGTTGGGAATACAGGCATGAGCCACCTTGCCTGACCAGCAGTTTTTTATTTGAGAAAATTCTACATGTACTGATACAAAAACCAGTTGCAGAACACTGTGTATCTTATTTGAGTATTGAAGAAAAAATGTATTTATATTTTAGATACATAGAATAGCTCTAGGAGGTCATATAAAAAACTGGTAATAATGTTTGCCTCCTAAAAAGAAATTAAGGGGGGCCAGGCGCAGTGGCTCACGCCTGTAATCCCAGCACTTTGGGAGTCCGAGGCAGGCGGATCACGAGGTCACGAGATCGAGACCATACTGGCTAACACGGTGAAACCCTGTCTCTACTGAAAATACAAAAAAATTAGCCAGGCGTGGTGGTGTGCACCTGTAGTCCCAGCTACTCGGGAGGCTGAGGAAGGAGAATGGCGTGAACCTGGGAGGCGGAGCTTGCAGTGAGCTGAGATCGCGCCACTGCACTCCAGCCTGGGCAACAGAGCAGGACTCCGTCTCAAAAAAAAGAAAAAGAAATTAAGGAAAGTGACTCAGAAACAGGAGATAAAATGAAACATACTTTTCATTGAATTTTAAATCCTGTGCTTTTTAAATTTAAATCCTGTACAAATATTACTTAGGAAAAAAATTTAATTAAAACACAAATAAAAAACAACAGCCAGAAAACACCTTTTCTCTTGAAAAACCGATATACTTCCTATCATTAGACCAAGACTATTATATAACCAATATTTTCTTCTTTGTGTTGGTTTGTAAGAATTCCTGATACAAATTCTAATTAATTGGCTCCTCAGCTTGTCTTTTTTTTATTAGCTTTTTTTGCACACAAAACAATAAACATTTTCTAAAAATACATACAAACAAAAAGATGCATATCAAACATATTAGGAAGGTTGCACATGGGAAGATGGGGAATAGAAATGGGGGGTGGGAATTAAAGAAAATAAATGAGAGAGGGACTTTGTATGGATCAATGATAATAACTCAATCCTCTATTTGACAAAGAAGAAGGAGAAGGAAGAGGAAGAAAAAGCAAGTGGGATAAAGGATCAGAAAGGGAAGAAAATAGAAAAAATTAGAGTATGACTCCAGAGTAGACCTGTTTTGTTGTTGCTGGGTTGGTTGGTTGGTTTGTCTGTTGTATTTTTCATATGTTTCGCCATGTTGGCCAGGCTGGTCTTGAACTCCTAGCCTCAAGTGATCAACCCGCCTCGGCCTCCCAGAGTGCTGGGACTACAGGCGTGCGCCACCACGTCCAGCCCCCACATTGCGTCTGGCCTCCGTGGTAGACCTCCCAGACGGGGCGGCCGGGCAGAGACGCTCCTCACTTCCTAGACTGGGTGGTGGCCGGGCAGAGGCGCTCCTCACTTCCCAGACGGGGCGGCCGGGCAGAGGCGCTCCTCACTTCCCAGAGGGGGTGGCGGCCGGGCAGAGGCGCTCCTCAGTTCCCGGACGATGGGCGGCCTGGCAGAGGCGCTCCTCACATCCCAGACGGGGCGGCCGGGCAGAGGCGCTCCTCACATCCCAGACGATGGGCGGCCAGGCAGAGACGCTCCGTACCTCCCAGACGGGGCGGCGGCCGGGCAGAGGCTGCAATCCCAGCACCCTGGGGGGAGGCCAAGGCAGGCGGCTGGGAGGCGGAGGCTGCAGCGAGCCAAGACCACGCCACCGCACTCCAGCCCGGGTAACACCGAGCACCGAGTGAGCGAGACTCCGTCTGCAGTCCCAGCACCTCGGGAGGCCGAGGCGGGCAGACCACTCGAGGTCAGGAGCTGGAGACCAACCTGGCCAACATGGCGAAACCGCGCCTCCAGCCAAAGGACAAAAAGCAGGCAGGGGTGGTGGCGCGCGCCCGCAATCCCAGGCAGCCCGCAGGCCAAGGCAGGAGAATCACGGGAGCCGGAGGCAGGGAGTCTGCAGCGTGCTGAATATACTCCAGCCCGGGCAACAGAGGGAAGAAAGGAAAGAAAAGAAAAAGAAAGAAAGGGAAGGGAAGGGGGGGAGGGGAGGGGGAGGGAAAGGAGAAGGGAGGGAAGGGGAGGGGAAGGGAAGGGAAGGGAAAGGGGAAGGGAAGGGGAAGGGAAGGGAAGGGGAAGGGAAGGGGAGGGGAGGGGAGGGGGAGGGAAAGGGAAGGGAAGGGAAGGGGAAGGGGAAGGGAAGGGAAAGGGGAAGGGAAGGGAGAGGGAAAGGGGAAGGGAAGGAGAGGGAAAGGGAAGGGAGAGGGAAAGGGGAGGGAAGGGAGAGGGAAAAGGGAAGAGAGGGAGAGGGAAAGGGAAGGGAAAGGGGAAGGAGAAGGGAAAGGGGAAGGGAAGGGAAGGGAAGGGAAGGGGAAGGGAAGGGAAAGGGGAAGGGAAGGGAAAGGGGAAGGGAAGGGAAGGGAGAGGGAAAGGGGAAGGGAAGGGAGAGGGAAAGGGGAAGGGAAGGAGAGGGAAAGGGGAAGGGAAGGGAGAGGGAAAGGGGAAGGGAAGGGAGAGGGAAAGGGGAAGGGAAGGGAGAGGGAAAGGGGAAGGGAAGGGAGAGGGAAAGGGAAGGAAGGGAGAGGGAAAGGGGAAGGGAAGGGAAGGGAAGGAAGGGAAGGGAAGGGAAAGGGAAGGGAAGGGAAGGAAAGGGGAAGGGAAGGGAAGGGGAAGGGAAGGGAAGGGAAGGGAAAGGGGAAGGGAAGGGAAAGGGGAAGGGAAGGGAAAGGGGAAGGGAAGGGAAAGGGGAAGGGAAGGGAAGGGAAGGGGAAGGGGAAGGGAAGGGAAAGGGGAAGGGAAAGGGAAAGGGAAAGGGAAAGGGGAAGGAAGGGAAAGGGGAAGGGAAGGGAAAGGAAAGGGGAAGGGAAGGGAAGGGGAAGGGGAAGGGAAGGGAAAGGGGAAGGGAAGGGAAAGGGAAGGGAAGGGAAAGGGGAAGGGAAGGGAAAGGGGAAGGGAAGGGGAAGGGAAGGGAAGGGAAGGGAAGGGAAGGGAAAGGGAAGGGAAGGGAAAGGGAAGGGGAAGGGAAGGGGAAGGGGAAGGGAAGGGAAGGGAAGGGAAAGGGAAGGGAAGGGAAAGGGGAAGGGAAGGGAAAGGGGAAGGGAAGGGAAAGGGAAGGAAGGGAAAGGGGAAGGGAAGGGAAAGGGAAGGGAAAGGGGAAGGGAAGGGAAAGGGGAAGGGAAGGGAAAGGGGAAGGGAAGGGAAAGGGAAGGGGAAGGGAAGGGGAAGGAAGGGAAAGGGGAAGGGAAAGGGGAAGGGAAGGGGGAAGGGAAAGGAAAGGGGAAGGGAAGGGGGAAGGGAAGGGAAGGGGAAGGGAAGGGAAGGGGAAGGGAAGGGGAAGGGAAGGGGAAGGGAAGGAAGGGGGGGGGGGGAAGGGAAGGGGAAGGGGAAGGGAAGGGGAAGGGGGGAGGGGAAGGGGAAGGGGAAGGGAAGGGGGAAGGGAAAGGGAAAGGGGAAAGGAGGGGAGGAGGGGAGGGGAAGGGAGGGGAAGGGGAAGGGAAGAGAAGGGAGAAGGAAGGAAGGTGCTTTTGTCTTTTCTCTTGTGTTAATTTTTTATTTTCAAAGTGAGTAGGACATAATTTCTGTAATTTCACAAGCCCTTCTGAAGTAAGCCCAACTTTTAAATCATCATAAAATAAACTACACATAAAATCACTCTCAGAGTCACGGTAGCTAAAAACTTACATCTTAACTACACATAATGGGAGTCAAATGGATAGTTGAAACATAAAAGGACATCATCAGATATCAATGGTACACAAAACCTGAAAACAAGCAAAGGAATATGCTGAGGTCAAAAATACATAAAATCTTGTCAACATATTCTATGACAAAATCAGTTTTGAGGGAGCAAAATGTTCTGTAAATTTTAACAGTAACAGTAAATTTAGGCATTGACGTTAACTAAAAATACATATTATGAACAGCCAGCCTCTCTTCTGCAACTCAATGTTGTTGTTTTATTTTTTAAAGCAATATGACATTTCAACATTAGTCTCAAAACTGAAATGCAATGTATTGTATTGGGATCCCTAATATGATTGATTTTGAAAATAAAAGTATATAAATGTCACTCCTTTCCATGTTTCCAGTATTGTTCATTTAAAGTGAATATTTAATATTGCCTCTACAAAAGCAAAACCCCTAAAATTTAGACCAATGAATTTTGCAATCATTTAGTCTTACCTTCTTTGAGAAATAAGGTAAAGATATGAGAAAATAAAGGTGCCAAAACTGACATGGCTTGGTAATGTCTCACATGCAACTAAAATGCACATCTTCCAACTCTAATCCCATGTTCTTTCTACCACATTATACTGTAATTTTATCACTAGTTGCAAACGGTTTAGTAAGAAGGTTATCAACAATAAAAGTAAAATACTGTAGAGAGAAAAATAAGAATAGCTAATATACGAGCCAGGGGCAGTGGCTCGTAATCCCAGCACTTTGGGAGGCCAAGGTGGGGGATCACTTGAGGTCAGGAGTTCAAGATCAGCCTAGCCAATATGGTGAAACCCCATCTCTACTAAAAATACAAAAAATAGCTGGGTGTGGTGGCGTGCGCCTGTAATCCCAGCTACACGGGAGGCTGAGGCATGAGAACCACTTGAGCCCGAGAGGTAGAGGTTGCAGTGAGCCAAGATCGAGCCACTGCACTCCAGCCTGGGTGACAGGGTAAGACTCTGTCTCCAAAAAAAAAAAAGGGGGGGGGGGCGGGGAACATGGCTCACACCTGTAATCCTAGCACTTTAGGAGGCCGAGGTGGGCAGATCACCAGATCACCTGAGGTCAGGAGTTCAAGACCAGCCTGGTGAAACCCCGTCTCTACTTAAAATACAAAAATTAGCTGGGCATGATGGCGGGCACCTGTAGTCCCAGCTACTCTGGAGGCTGAGGCAGGAGAATTGCTTTAACCTGGGAAGTGGAGGTTGCAGTGACTGAAGATTGTGCCACTGTACTCCAGCCTGGGCGACAGACCGAGACTCTGTCTCAAAAATAAAACAAAACAAAACAAAACAAAACAAAACAAAAAAACAGGTGTGGTGATGTGCATTTGGGAGGCTACTGTGGGAGGAGGGCTTGAGCCCAAGAATTGAAGGTTGCAGTGAGCAAGGATCACACTATTGCACTCCAGCCTGGTGGCTCATGTCTGTAATCCCAGCACTTTGGGAGGCCCAGGAATCGCTTGAGCCCAGGAGTTCCATATCAACCTAGGCAACATGACGGAACCCCATCTCTACAAAGAATACAAAAATTAGCCGGATATGGTGGCATGTGCCTGTAGTCCCAACTACTTGGGAAGCTGAGGTGGGAGGATTGCCTGAGCCTGGCAGGCTGCAATGAGCCACGGTTGTGCCACTGCACTCCAGCCTGGGTGGCAGAGCAAGACCCTGTGTCAAAAAACACAAACAAGGCCGGGCCTGGTGGTTCACGCCTGTAATCCCAGCACTTTGGGAGGCCGAGGAGGGCGGATCACAACGTCAGGAGTTTGAGACCAGCCTGGCCAACATGGTGAAACCCCATCTGTACTAAAAATACAAAAATTAGCTGGGCATGGTGGTGGGCGCCTGTAATCCCAGCTACTCAGGAAGGTGAGGCAGGAGAATTGCTTGAACCAGGGAGGCGGACGTTGCAGTGAGCCAAGATCGCACCACTGCACTCCAGCCTGGGCAAAAGAGCAAAACTCTGTCTCAAAAACAAAACAAAACAAAACCAATCTAAATGTCCACCAAATGTCCATTAACACAACGGTCCCCAACGTTTTTGGCATCAGGGACTGGTTTCATGGAAGATAATTTTTCCACGGACCAGGGGCAGGGGGGATGCTTTTGGGATGATTCAAGCACATTACATTCATTGTGGACTTTATTTCTATTATTACATTGTAATATATAATGAAATAATTACACAACAATCAGTGGGAGCCCTGAACTTGTTTTCCTGCAACCAGATGGACACATCTTGGGGTGATGGGAGACAGTCACAGATCATCAGGCATTAGATTATCATAAGGAGCATGCAACCTAGATTCCTTGTATGTGCAGTTCACGATAGAGTTCGGGCTATGAGAATCTAATGCCACCGCTAATATGACAGGAGGCAGAGCTTGAGCAATGAAGGGCGGCTATAAATACTGATGAAGCTTTGCTCTCTCCCCCAAAACTCACCTCCTGCTCTGCAGCCCAGTTTCTAATAGGCCACAGACCAGCATCAGTCCGTGCCCTGGGGGTTGGGGACACGTGCATTAACAGATGAATGGATAAACAAAACATACAGTAGTAGTCTCTCCTTACCCATGATTTCACTTTCCATGGTTTCAATTACCTGAGGTCAACTGATGTCTAAAAATATTCAATGGAGAATTCCAGAAATAAACAATTCTTAAGTTGTAAATTGTGCAATATTCTGAGTAGCATGATGAAATCTTGCACTATCCTGCTCTGTCCTGCCTGGAACATGAATCATCCCTCTGTATATGCTACCTGCTCCGTTAGTCACTTAATAGCTGGTTCGGTTATCAGATCAACTGTCAGCTGTCGGTATGGCAGTGTTTCAGTTTAAATAGGCCTTATTTTACTTAATAATGGTGCCAAATTGCAAGAGTAGTGATGCTGGCGATTAGGATATGCTAAAGAGAAGCCATAAATTTCTTCTTTTTAGTGAAAAGGTGAAAATTGTAGATTTAATAAGAAAAAAAAGTTATGCCAACATTGCTAAGAGCTATGGTAAGAACGAGTCTTCTGGCCGGGCACAGTGGCTCACACCTGTGATCCCGGCACTTTGGGAGACTGAGGCAAGTGAATCACCTGAGGTCAGGAGTTCAAGACCAGCCTGGCCAACATGGTGAAACCATGTCTCTACTAAAAATACAAAAATGAGCTGGGTGTGGTTGCACACACCTGTAATCCCAGCTACTTGGGAGGCTGAGGCAGGAGAATCGCTTGAACCCGGGAGGTAGAGGTCGCAGTGAGCCAAGATCACGCCACTGCACTCCAACCTGGGTGAGAGAGAGAGTGAAACTCCATCTCAAAAAACAAAAACAAAAAAAACGAGTCTTGGCTGGGCATGGTGGCTCACTCCTGTAATCCCAGCACTTTGGGAGGTCAAGGCGGGTGGATCATGAGGTCGGGAAATCGAGACCATCCTGGCTAACATGGTGAAACCCCATCTCTACTAAAAATACAAAAAATTAGCCGGGCGTGGTGGCGGGCGCCTGTAGTCCCAGCTACTCAGGAGACTGAGGCAGGAGAATGGTGTGAACCCGGGAGGCGGAACTTGCAGTGAGCTGAGATTGCGCCACTGCACTCCAGCCTGGGCGACAGAGCAAGACTCCGTCTCAAAAAAACAAACAAATGAACAAAAAAAACACGAGTCTTCTACCCATGAAATTGCGAATAAAAAAATTCACGCATCATATATATAGAGGTGTGGTACTACCTTTGGTTTCAAGTATCCACTGGGGGGTCTTAGAGTGTATCCCCCTTGGTTAAAGGGGGACTACCGTGATATATACATGCAATGGAATATTATTTAGCAATAAAAAGAAATGAAGTTCTTATATATGCTACAATATGGATAAATCTTAAAAACATTATGCTAAGGCCAGGTATGGTGGCTTATGCCTATAATCCCAGCACTTTGGTAAGCTGAAGCAGGCAGATCAACTGAATTTAGGAGTTCAAGACCAGCCTAGGCAACATGGGAAACCCCGTCTGTACAAAAGGTACAAAAATTAGCTGGGTTGGTGGCCTGCACCTGTAGACCCAGCTAAGCAGGTGGCTGAGGCAGGAGAATCGCTTGAGCCCAGGAGGCAGAGGTTGCAGTGAGCCAATATCACACCATTGCACTCCAGCCTGGGAGACAGAGCAAGACCCTGCCTCAAAAATAAAAAAATAAAAAAAAGAAAAAGAAAAACCCAAAAAAACAAAAAAAGAAAACCAGCATTATGCTAAGTGAAATAATTGAGACATAAAAAGAACAGTATTAGTCGGACATGGTGGCATGGACCTGTAGACCAAGCAACTTGGGTGGCTGAAGAGGGAGGAGGCCTTGAGTGCAGGAGTTCAAGGCCTGTATAACATAGCAACACCCTGGCTTAAATAAATAAAAATATTGTGGGCTGGGCATGGTGGCTTACGCCTGTAATCCCAGCACTTTGGGAGGCTGAGGCGGGCGGATCACCTGAGGTTGGGAGTTCAACACCAGCCTGATTAACATGGAGAAACCCTGTTTCTACCAAAAATACAAAAAAAATTAGCCAGGCATGGTGGCGCATGCCTGTAATCCCAGCTACTCGGGAGGCTGAGGCAGGAGAATCGTTTGAACCTGGGAGGTGGAGGTTGCAGTGAGCCGAGATGGCGCCATTGCACTCCAGCCTGGGCAACAAGAGTGAAACTCTGTCTCCAGAAAAAAAAAACATATATATATATACACACACACACACATATAGACACACACATATATATACATACACACACATATATATACATATATAGTATAATTTCACATATATTTACAGTGGGCAAATTCAGAGAAACAGAAAGATTAAAGATTATCAAGAGCTGGGGAGAGTGTAGAATGGGGAGTTTTTGTCTGGGGTGACGAAGTTTTAGAAATTAGTGGTGATGACTGCACAACATTGTGAATGTAATTATTGCCATTTAAATGTATATTTATAAATGGTTAAAATGGTAAATTTTATGTATAGCTATTTTACCATATTAAAAAAGTAAAGATAAAACCAAGAAACTACTAATTTTATATCTGTAATCAAACAGGCTTATAAACACCATCCTAGTCATGACCAAATAGTATTTTCATCTGACCATTTGAAGAACAGAATTTGTTCCTATCACGTCAGGGTCACCAAAAAAAAAAAAAAAAAAAAAAAAAAAAACCAGAAAAAAGAAAAAAACACAGAATTTATTCTATATCTTATTTGAAATATTATTTCAACAAGTGGTTAAATGTGTGTTAGGCACTGAATGGATGGAAGGAAGGAAAGATGAAAAGCAGACAGGCTAGCCTATCACATCCACCTTACAGAGCTCCTAGAAGGATCAAATAAAATGATATGTAAATGTTTTGTTTTTTTTTGAGATGGAGTCTCGCTCTGTCACCCAGGCTGGAGTTCAGTGGCCTGATCTCAGCTCACTGCAACCTCTGCCTCCCAGGTTCAAGAGATTCTCCATGGCCGGGCGTGGTGGCTCAAGCTTGTAATCCCAGCACTTTGTGGATCACGAGGTCAGGAGATCGAGACCACGGTGAAACCCCGTCTCTACTAAAAATACAAAAAATTAGCCGGGCATGGTGGCGGGCGCCTGTAGGCCCAGCTACTCGGAGAGGCTGAGGCAGGAGAATGGCGTGAACCCAGGAGGCGGAGCCTGCAGTGAGCCGAGATTGCGCCACTGCACTCCAGCCTGGGCGACAGAGCGAGACTCCGTCTCAAAAAAAAAAAAAAAAAAAAAAAAAAAAAAAAAAAAAAAAAAAGAGATTCTCCTGCTTCAGCCTCCCGAGTAGCTGGGACTACAGGCATGTGCCACCACGCCCAGCTAATTTTTGTCGTTTTAGTAGAGACGGGGTTTCATTATATTGACCAGGCTGGTGCTGAACTCCTGACCTCAGGTGATCCACCCACCTCGGCCTCCCAAAGTGCTGAGATTACAGGAGTGAGTCACTGCGCCCGACCAAAGCGTTTCACAAATAATAAAGTACTATATAAATATGGTTTAAGTTGCATATCCCGAAAATTGAAGCTAAAAATACAATTTATTTTTCCTAAGAAAAAATACTTCTGAGCTGATTTGCCAAACTAACCACAAGATGAAACCTGGATGCAATCATTGGTTTGCAGAAGGCGAGACTTTAACCAATTTACTGGCGTAGCATTAGGTGGCAAGCCTATATAAAGTGTGGGACATAGGTGTACTATCATACCCTCAGTTAAAACCAAGTAACAAAAAATGCTAACGGTCCTCAGCGCGGTAGCTCATGCCTGTAATCCCAGCACTTTGGGAGGCCAAGGTGGGCGGATCATGTGAGATCAGGAATTCGAGAACAGCCTGGCCAACATGGTGAAACCCCGTCTCTACTACAAATAGAAAAATTAGCCGGGCGTGGTGGCATGTGCCTGTAGTTCCAGCTACTCAGGAGGCTGAGGCAGGAGAATCACCTGAACCCAGGAGGCGGAGGTTTCAGTGAGCCGAGATGGTGCCACTGCACTCTGGACCAGGTGACAGAGCAAAAAGAGCGAAACTCCATCTCACAAAAAAAAAAAAAAAAAAAAAAAGCTGGGCATGGTTGTGAATGCCTGTAGTCCCAGCAACTCAGGAGGCTGTGGCATGAGAATTGCGTGAACCCCAGAGGTGGAGGTTGCAGTGAGCTGAGACTGCACCACTGCACTCCAGCCTGGGCAACAGAGCAAGACTGTCTCAAAATAAATAAATAAAAAAAATAAAGTACAGTGTTATGATACTTTATAAAAAGAGATTCTGGAGGCCAGGCCAAATGGCTCACATCTGTAATCCCAGCACTCTGGAAGGTTGAGGCAGGAGGATCACTTGAGCCCAAGAGTTTGAGACCAGCCCGGGCAATATCGTGAGACCCTGTCTCTACAAAATAAAAATAAATTAGCTGGGCGTGGTGGCGCATGCCTGTACTTCCAGCTACTAAGGAGTCTGAAGTGGAAAGATCATCACTTGAGCCTGGGAGGTCAAGATTGCAGCGAGCAGTGATCGTGCCACTGCACTGCAGTCTGGGTGACAGAGTAAGACCCTGTCTCAAAAAAAAAAAAAAAAAAAAAGAGATCCTACATTATTTTATCTATCTCATCTGATGCTTGGTAACACTGATATTTATCACTTATAACACCCTCCTACTCTGGATTTTATGATTTGAGAAGACAATATAAAATGATGGGTATTTGTTAAAATGATGGCATCAATTATAATAAAATATGCTTTGAGGTCCACAAAAGATAGTCACAATTAGTCATTCTATGTTAGAGAAATGATTTGAAGTGAGTCTTGGTTTATAGCCTCTGTACTGGCATAATTGTTAGCAGTGCCTGCTTTCACTCTCAAGTCCTGGTAAATGATGGCTATTCTATATAATCAATTGCAGAAAATAATAATTACACTGAAGTAATTTTATAAATTTACTGTTCAGTCTGGGATAGGAAATAACACCTATCACTAAAATTTGGAAAATATTGCTGCTACAATATTTAATATTCAATTATTTAAATAATTTTGCAGTCATAAAAAAGAACAAGATCATGTCTTTTGCAGGAACACAGATGGAGCTAGAGGCTATTATTCTTGGCAAACTAATGCAAGAACAGAAAACCAAGTACCGCATGTCTCCCACCCATAAGTGGGAGCCAAATGATGAGAACTTATGAACACAAAAGAAAAAACAGGCCAGGCACGATGCGTCACGCCTGTAATCCCAGCACTTTAGGAGGCCGAGGAGGGTGGATCACGAGGTCAGGAGTTCGAGACCAGCCTGGACAACGTGATGAAACCCCATCTCTACTAAAAATACAAAAAATTAGCTGGGTGTGGTGGCGTGCACCTGTAATCCCAGCTACTCTGGAGGCTGGGGTGGGATAATCGCTTGAACCCGGGAGGTGGAGGTTGCAGTGAGCCAAGATCCTGCCACTGCACTCCAACCTGGGTGACAGAGCAAGATTCCATTTCAAAAAAAACAAAAAAAAAACAAAACAGACACACACTGGGGTCTACTACCTAAGGGTGGAAGGTGAGAGGAAGGAGAGAAGCAGAAAAGGTAACTATTGGGTAGAGTTTAATTCCTGGGTGATGAAATAATCTGTACAATAAACCCCTGTGACATGAGTTTACCTATGTAACAAACCTTCACAAGTACCCCTGAACCTAAAATAATAGTTTAAAAATAAATATATAAATATGGCTGGGCGCGCAGGCTCACATCTGCAATTCCAGCACTTTGGGAGCAGAGGTGGGCGGGTCACTTGAGCCCCAGGAGTTTGCCACCACCCTGGCCAGCATAGAGAAACCTGTCTCTACTAAAAATACAAACTATTAGCTTGGCATGGTGGTGCATGCCTATAATCCCAGCTACTTGGGAGGCTGAGGCACAAGAATCGCTTGAACCCTGGAAGCGGAGGTTGCGGTGAGCTGAGATTGTGCCACTGCACTGCAGTCTGGGTGACAGAGCGAGATTCTGTTCCAAAATTAATTAATTTTTTCCCCCACAGGGAACCAAAGTAAATTTTGTAAGTTGAAAAGTATTAAGAGCCACGTGTGAAAATATTTTTAGGTGATTTTGAAACCATCGAATTGAAATCTTTAATTTATTTAAGTTAAGATTATTCAAAGAAAAATGTCAACATTAACAACTAGAATTCTAGAATGGATCATACCGTGTTTCAAAATACAGAAATGAGGGCCAGGCGCGGGGGCTCACGCTTGTAATCCCAGCACTTTGGGAGGCCGAGGCGGGCGGATCACGAGGTCAGGAGATCGAGACCACGGTGAAACCCCGTCTCTACTAAAAATACAAAAAAATTAGCCGGGCATGGTGGCGGGCGCCTGTAGTCCCAGCTACTCGGAGAGGCTGAGGCAGGAGAATGGCGTGAACCCGGGAGGTGGAGCTTGCAGTGAGCTGAGATTGCGTCACTGCACTCCAGCCTGGGCGACAGAGCGAGACTCCGTCTCAAAAAAAAAAAAAAAAAAAAAAAAAGAAATGAGGCCAGGTATGGTGGCTCACATCTGTAATCCCAGCACTTTGGGAGGACAAGGCAAGAGGATCGCTTGAGCCCAAGAGTTTGAGACCAGCCTGGGCAACATAGTGAGACCTTGTCTCTACAAAAAAATCCAAAAATTAGCAGGGCATGGTAGTGTCGCCCTGTAGTCCCAGCTACTCAGGAGGCTGAAGTGAGAGGATTGCTTGAGCCCGGGAGGTCGAGGATGCAGTGAGCTGTGATCATGCCACTGCACTCCAGGCTGGGTGATAGAGTGAGACCTTGTCTCAAAACAAAAACAAAAACGTAGCAATAAATGATTGTGAGCTTATCAACCTATTCTGGAAGATATATGTTCCAAACAATCTCTAGATGAGGTAACAGCTCCAAAGTCCTCCCTTTAACATTCTAAAATGTCATTAAAAGCTAAACAAATGGCTTAGATTTTAGGATTGAGGTCACTAAAATCAGTTTGGTCACCTAAAATTTGTATCTTACCTATAAAACGGAACAGAGTAATATGCTGACTCATGGTGCTGGCTTCTCTTTTATAATTATAAAAGCAGGTCATTTTAAAGAATTATCAAACTTACATTTAAAAAGAACATGGCCGGGCACAGTGGCTCACGGCTGTAATCCCAGCACTTTGGGAGGCAGGGGCAGGCAGATCACCTGAGGTCAGGAGTTCAAGACCAGCTTGGCCAACATGGTAAAACTCCATCTCTACAAAAATACAAAAACTTAGCCAGGCATGATGGCGGGTGCCTGTAACCCCAGCTACTTGGGAGGCTGAGGCGGGTGAATCACTTGAACCTGGGAGGCAGAGGTTGTAGTGAGCAGAGGTCGCACCATTGCACTCCAGCCTGGACTAGAGAGCGAGACTCCATCTCCAAAAAAAAAAAAAAAAAAAAAAAAAAAAAAGAATATGATAAGAATATGATATGTTTCTTCCTAAGATTTTATAGGCAACTGGGAAAGGGGTGAAAACACTCTGAATGGTAAATTCAGACTGGCCACATGAGATCAGCTTTCCACATTTGTGAAATATAATCATCATCTCTACTGAATGTTACTGAAAATGAAAACAGGGTAAAATATAATTGCAGAATACTGCTTTAGAAAAACTTTCACAGAATCATATTTAGGTATTTTTCCCATTCACTTCATAAAATCTGGATTCATTCATGCCACAGTGTTTATTTATACTTTAAAGTAACAAGTCCACTTGTACATATTGATTTCACAACATCAATAAATTTGTACACTTTGAGATTTGTTTCTGGGTTATAATTCTTCCTCTGGGTCTCGTGACCGTTTCCGGGTGCTCAAGGAACCTTCTGTTTGCAATGAACATGCAGAAGTAACAACAGTATCTCTAAATCCCTGAGGCTGAAAGATAAAAAATATATATACAAATATGCTTTAAGAACATTTGAGGCCGGGCGCGGTGGCTCACGCTTGTAATCCCAGCACTTTGGGAGGCCGAGGCGGGGGATCACGAGGTCAGAGATCGAGACAGGTGAACCCGTCTCTACTAAGCCGTTTGTAAGAACTGAGCAGAGAATGCTGAACATTGCAGTGAGAGATCCCACTGATCCAGCCTAACAGAACGTTCAAAAAAAAAAAAAAAAGAAATGATTTATTTAAGTAACTAATAAGAAAGCTACTTTATTCTAGGGCCAGGCGTAGTGGCTCACACCTGTAATCCCAGCACTTTGAGAGGCTGAGGTGGGCAGATCACGAGGTCAGGAGTTCAAGACCAGCCTGGCCATCATGGTGACCCCCATCTCTACCAAAAATATAAAAATTAGCTAGGTGTGGTGGCACACACCTCTAGTCCCAGCTACTCTGGAGGCTGAGGCAGGAGAATCGCTTGAACCTGGGAGGCAGAGGTTGCAGTGAGCCGAGATCGTGCCACTGCACTCTAGCCTGGGCGAAAGAGCGAGACTTCATCTCAAAAAAAAAAAAAAGAAAGTTCTTGAGATAGAAATTTATCAACCACTGTCAATGAAGAGTTTAACCTCATGGATACGTGCCTAAGCCCAGGCTATATTAAGAGTATTTTATATATACTTATTTATACCCTTGCATACACACACACAGAAATAACATTGCATTATAAAAATGTTCTCTAAAGGTCAATCCTAACAAACTTTACGATAGCTTTGTTAGAAGAAGTAAAAGGTAATGTCCTAAGTCTTAGGTCATTTATTTTCATAATTAAATACTCTAAAGTTTTCCAACTAGGATATTTCTCTCTTTTTTTTTCCCCCAACTAGGATATTTCAAGTACACCTGGGTAGTGCAAAGACTAAGTGGATAATTCAGTTTCAGAATCTCTATTTCTGTTTTTGTCCTTATAAAAATGAGATAAAGCCGGGCTCGGTGGCTCATGCCTGTAATCCCAAAACTTTGGAAGGCTGAGGAGGGCGGATCACCTGAGCTCAGGAGTTTGAGACTAGTCTGGCCAACATGGTGAAATCCCATCTCTACTAAAAACACAAAAATTAGCCAGGAGTGGTAGCACACGCCTATAATCCCAGCTACTAGGGAGGCTGAAGCAGGAGAATTGCTTAAACCAGTAGGGCGGAGGCTGCAGTGAGCCAAGATTGCATCACTGCACTCCAGCCTGGGCGACAGAGAGAGACTCCATCTAAAAAAAAAAAGAGATGCCAAAAATATATTTGGCTCAACACGATTGATAAATATGCATATTTCAGCCAAAAAAATGTGTGTTCTATGATGTAAATTCACAGAAAAATTAACATCTTAAAGTGGGCTATATTTGGTGGCTACAATAGATCTATAATACCTACAGACCAAAATAAGTAATGTTAGTATTTTTTCTTTTCTGGAAATCTTCAACAACTTTCACTTTAAAGATTTTTAATATCCTGACATTACATATGGCATGGAACACACTACCCCAAAATAAGTATTTCCTCTGTTCTTAAGAATAAATTTCAGTCCATTTGTGACTACAATATTCTGTATATACTACTATTTTGGGGACAATGTTCTAAGCATCAAAAGCTGTCCTCAAATATGCTTGCTGCCTACAGAAGTTAACAGAAGCAAGTTGTAAATTCTCTCTTTAGATAATTACTGCCCATCAATATCAAAATCCCACTCTAATCAAATAATACTGACTTTGATTTGAAACAGTACTGTGGATTCCTTCTGGCTGGGTGACTTGTACAATGTTGCCAACCTGCTTAAAGAAAAAGAATAAATACATACAAACACATGAACTTAATTAAAAGTTCAGATGACCAAATTCATAATTTAAATGTATGGGTTTATTATATTAATAATTCTATTTTTTTCTCTAAGAACACAAAAAGGAGAGAAATATTAAAAATATACCCTTCAAATACCCGTATGTATATAACAGAGTTTATATGAAATGTAAAGCAACCTAAAAGTCCAATGACTGATTCAAATAAATTATTTTATATATGATGAGATATTACTTATGCTAAAAACTAAAGGTGGAAGAAAATATTCAATGAGATAGGAAAGTATTAATAATATACTAAATAATAGTTATACTGTATTATCCCATATTTATAAGTATGTATACACACATCTAAAAAAAATTGATAGAAAACTACAATAAAAAAGTTAATAGTTGTTATCACAAGGTAAAGGTTGCTTGCTTATATTTTCCAAACTCTCTGCAGTAATCATGTTTTAATTATTGCTGAAGAATTATGATAATTTCTTACACTACAAATGAGAAACACTTACTCATATTACACCCAATAAAATAGCTAGGAAGACATTGTTTTAAAATGATGCACCCAGGCATGGTGGCTCATGTCTTTAATCCCAGCTCTTTAGGAGGGCAAGGCATGAGGATCACTTGAGACCAGGAGTTTGAAGCCATCCTGGGCAACATAGTGAGACCCCCATCTCTACAAAAAAAAAAAATAATAATAATAATATAAAATGATTATGTCCCAAAAATAAGTCATGACAGAACGAGATCTGCTTAGGTGGGATTTTATTATGTCTTATACAATTAATATAAAACTGAAAGCTAAAAGTAGCTGAGAAATAAAATTCTAAGCTCTTATTAACTATATTCAAGTACTGTAACAGCAACAAATATAAACAAAAACCTTTAAGACTGCTTTTTGGCTGGGCGTGGTGGCTCACGCTTGTAATCCCAGCACTTTGGGAGGCCAAGGCAGGCAGATCACCTGAGGTCGGGAGTTCGACACCAGCCTGACCAACATGGAGAAACCCCGTCTCTACTAAAAATACAAAATTAGCTGGGTGTGGTGGCGCATGCCTGTAATCCCAGCTACTTGGGAGGCTGAGGCAGGAGAATCGCTTGAACCTGCGAGGCAGACGTTGCAGTGAGCCGAGATTGCGCCATTGCACTCCAGCCTGGGCAAAAAGAGTGAAACGCCATCTCAAAAAAAAAAAAAAAACAAAAAACTGCTTTTAAGAATTACTTTAAAACTGATACACTGTAACTTATTCACAATAGCCAGAAGGTAGAAGCAACCCAAGTGTGCATCCACAGATGAATAAACAAAATGTGGTATGTACATACAATGGAATATGCAGATTTAAGGAAGAAAATTCTGACACATGCTATAACATAAATGAGCCTTGAAGACATTATACTAAGTGAAATAAGCCAGTCACATCAGAACGAATATTATATGATTCCAATTATATGGGGTTGCTAGAGGAGTGAAATTCAGAGACAGAAGGTAGAATGGTGATTGTCAGGGGCTGGGGGTAAAAAAGAATGAGTTAGCATTTAATGGGTACAGAGGTTCAGTATGGGAAGATGAAAAAGTTCTGAAAATGGATGATGATGGCTGCACGATATCAATGTACCTAATGCCAGTGAACTATATGTAAACATAAAATGGTAAATTTCATGTTATATATGTGTTTTAGCACAATGTAATAAAACTGATCTAAAAAAATACAGATTCTAATCTAGAGGAAAATAAGATTCTCAGAGTTGTAAGGATCATTTACTTACACAAAATAGAATGATTTGTTTTCAAAGACAATTCAAAAAGGACATTTTGGCTATGATTTGTTACTCTCTTAATTTTGAAATTGCCCCTCTTCTCAGACACAATTCAAAAGAAAAACAGAGACCAAAATACAGCAGAATCTAAAATGTCCTATACTCCATAATTGCAACTTTAAACATAAATAAAATAATTGCTAAGTAATATATAATACAAGAATAGCTATGTTGAGGCCGGGCGTGGTGGCTCACGCTTGTAATCCCAGCACTTTGGGAGGCTGAGGCAGGCAGATCACGAGGTCAGGAGTTCAAGACCAGCCTGGCCAACATGGTGAAACCCCGTCTCTAGTGAAGATACAAAAAAAAAAAAAAAATTAGCTGGGCGTGGTGGCACGCACCTGTAATCCCAGGGACTGAGGAAGCTGAGGTAGGAGAATCGCTTGAACCGGGGAGGTGGAGGTTGCAGTGAGCCAAGATCGTGCCTCTGCACTCCAGCCTGGGTGACAGGGCGAGACTCCATCTCAAAAAAAAAAAAATAGCTGTGTCGAGTGGAATTATAAACTTTTATAATTCCTTAGGGTTGATAATCTATCTTTAATGCAAAAATTCACAGAAAGAGAGGCAAGGTGTATTTTAACCTGCCTTATTAGGAAATCATTTTTTCAATGACAAAAATCAGCTAACCTTCTGAAAAATATCAACAGTATGTCCAAAAAAGGTACCTAGTACATCAATCCTGAGGAAATTATTAAAAAGTGAAAAGCTTTTAAGAAGCATTTACATGCTTATTAAGAATCCTAAAGTCGGCCGGGCACAGTGGCTCATGTCTATAATCCGGCACTTTGGGAGGCTGAGGTGGGCAGGTCACTTGAGGTCAGGCATTTGAGACCAGCCTGGTCAAAATGGTGAAACCCTGTCTCTATTAAAAATACAAAAGTTAGCCAAGTGTGGTGGCGCATGCCTATAATCCCAGCTACTTGGGAGGCTGAGGCAGGAGAATCACTTGAATCAGGGAGGTGGAGGTTGCAGGGAGCCGATATGACGCCACTACACTCCAGCCTGGGTGACAGAGTGAGACTCCATCTCAAAAAATAAAACAAAACAAAAGAATCCTAAAGTCAAAGGGGCATTAATTATTCAGGTTGAAAATCATCCTCAGGCCAGGCGTGGTGGCTCACCCCTGTTATCCCAGCCCTTTGGGAGGCCGAGGTGGATCACCTGAGGTCGAGAATTTGAGGCCAGCCTGACCAACATGGAGAAACCCCATCTCAACTAAAAATACAAAAAATTAGCCAGGCGTGGTGGTGCATGCCTGTAATCCCAGCTACTCGGCAGGCTGAGGCAGAAGAATCGATTGAACCTGGGAGGCCGAGGTTGTGGTGAGCTGAGATCACGCCATTGCACTCCAGCCTGGGCAACAAGAGCAAAACTCCATCTCAAAAACAAAACAAAACAAAACAAAAAAATCATCCTCAAATTTCTAGGTAAAAATACCATTTTTATGCATCATGTCTCTTTAAAGATCTTTTAAAATGAAAACCAAACCAAAG
This sequence comes from Nomascus leucogenys, assembly GCF_006542625.1. NCBI lineage: Eukaryota > Metazoa > Chordata > Mammalia > Primates > Hylobatidae > Nomascus > Nomascus leucogenys. The sequence goes on along the minus strand of NC_044394.1, from coordinate 8,226,715 downwards.
AATCACTTGGCTCATGGCCCCAGCTGAGATGTAGCTTAACATATGGCTGAACTACATAGTTTGGGTCAGGAAGAAATAAGACAGAAGCACAATTTGTGCTCTAAAACTGAGCACACATATGAAACACTGTGTGGGGGTGTTGATTTATTACTCCACTCTACCACCAGATCGTCTTGGCAAAGAGTAGTGTAATTCTGAATAATCTTGGCCTCATATAATCATGAATATGCAAATTGGAGGAAAACTCACATAATATAAGGACATAGACAAAAGTAGTTCTTTTAATAACTGTTGGAATATTATTCCATCATTAGTCTAAGGGTAAAAATCAGGTGTTACTGGTGAAGGACAGTGGCTGGGGCATGAGATAATACACCTAAGTTCAATTCCCAATATAAACTTGGCTATTCAAGATTTTTAGTTTCTGGACGGGTGCTGTGGCTCACGCCTACAATCCCAGCACTTTAGCAGGCCGAGGTAGGTGGACTGCCTGAGCTTAGGAGTTCGAGACCAGCCTGGGCAACGTGGCAAAACCCCATCTCTACAAAAATTACAAAAATTAGCTGGGTGTGGTGGTACATGCCTGTGGTCCCAGCCACTTGGGAGGCTGAGGTGGGAGGATTGCTTGAGCCCAGGAGGCTGAGGCTGCAGTGAGCTGAGATCGCACCACTGCACTCTAGCCTGGGCAACAAAGTGAGACCCTGCCTCAAAAAAAAAAAAAAGATTTTTAGTCTTCCTCTCCAAATGAAAAAATGTTCATTTTTATAACTATTTTTCCCTGACACGAATTTCTATTTCCATCCTTTTAAAATAAACTAAAATTTAAAAAACATAAAGCATACAAAATTTCATGCAACTTTTTTTTTTTTTTTTGAGACAGAGTCTCACTCTGCTGCCCAGGCTGGAGTGCAGTGGTGCAATCTTGGCTCACTGCAACCTCTGCCTCCTGGGTTCAAGTGATTCTCCTACCTCAGCCTCCTGAGTAGCTGGGATTACAGGTGCCCGCCACCATGCCTGGCTAATTTTTTTGTATTTTTAGTAGAGAAAGAGTTTCCCCATATTGGCCAGGCTGGTCTAGAACTCCCAACCTCAGGTGATCCACCTGCCTTGGCCTCCCAAAGTGCTGGGATTACAGGCGTCAGCCACCATGCCTGGCCTCATGTAACTTTTTTTTTTTAATATCTTAGAGACGGGGTCCCATTTTGTGGCCAAGCCTGGAGTGTAATAGCTCAGTCATAGCTCACTGCCACCCTGACTTCCTGGGCTCAAGTGATTTTCCCAACTCTGGCCTCCCAAACAGCTAGAACTATAGGTGCGCACCACCACGCCTGGCTAATTTTTAATTTATCTATAGAGGTGGTGCCTTGCCATTTTGGCCAGGCTGTTCTCCAACTTCTGGGCTCAAGCTCATGCAACTTTAACAACTTAAAGATGTCAGGTTTCAAATGATAAAGAACAAAACTACTTCAATGCTATTAAATGAGGTCAATTTATTTTGATTACATAAAGTATGTACATTATTTATCATATATCCACAGCCTGAAAAAAAAAAGTTTGAAGAAAAAAGATTTTACCTAAAAAAAGGAATAAGCTACATATTCAGATTGGCTGGCCATCAACACAATACTACAGTTACCTTCTAGAAACAGTTATTATAGAAGAAAAGAAATGAACTCTATTATAAAGTCAGCTATGGCTGGGTGCGGTGGCTCACGTCTGTAATCCCAGCACTTTGAGAGGCTGAGATGGGCAGGTCACCTGAGGTCAGGAGTTCAAGAGCAGCCTGGCCAACACAGTGAAATCCCATCTCTACTAAAAATACATGCACACATACACGTATACATGTATACATGCACACATACACGTATACATGTATACGTGTATACATACAATGTTTTTCACAATAAAGGACAGTTAAGAAATATTCAATAAATAGTGGCTATTATTTACTACTTATTCAGTTAACCTTTCTTGGCCTTGGTTTTCTTTTAGTAATAATAGGTATACGTTCTGCAAATAATTATTGAAAAGATTATCTGAAATGTTATATTTAAAGTGCCTAGTAAAATACCTAGCACAAGCAAGCACTCACTAAAATGACAGTATGAAAAATAAATAAGAATTAAAAAAAGATCTTATGAGATGTAGAAAAAATATTATAGAACAGCAGATTTCCCCCAATCTGTCTATATTCAATACTGGTGTTGTACATCATTTTCTTTTTTTTTTTTTGGGTGGGGGATAGAGTCTCACTCTGTAACCAGGCTGGAGGGCAGTGGCACAATCTTGGTTCACTGCAACCTCTGCCTCCTGGGTTCAAGTGATTCTCCTGCCTCAGCCTTCTGAGTAGCTGGGACTAAAGGCATGTGCCATCATGCCCAGTTAATTTTTATTTTTAGTGGAGACGGGATTTCACCATGTTGGCCAGGATGGTCTTGATCTCTTGACCTCATGATCCACCTACCTTAGCCTCCCAAAGTGATGGGATTACAGGTGTGAGCCACTGCATCCAGCCATGTACTTTGGTTTCTAATTTCTTGGGAAGGATTTGTAAGAAGGTGAATTCATACAATGGTTAACTCATGGTAAGCATGATTTTCTGATCTCTTGGGTAACTTATCAAGGCTAACTTCTAGAACTTGTCAAAGAAGGCAAATTTTCCTCCTGAAGAGTTCATAAAATGATGAAATATCTTGCTCTGCTCCCATTATTTTTCTTCTTAAATGCATTTTATTAGTGAATATTTAATTATAGTCTGAAGAAGACTACTGTATACTAGCTCAGGCGTAATTCCTATGAAAAAATAAATGATGGAATGTGCTTTACAGAATAACCTATAACTGGGAAAGTATAAGCAATATGTTCAAAAGACAGCTGGAGAACTGTTGCCAAATCTTTACAATAAGGTTTGGCGCCAAGAAAATAACTCCTTTTGTGACTCTAGTATACAGCAACTTACTTACAAAACTAGGGGTAACTATCTTAAATTGTGATCATAGAAAAAAAATTACAGGGATGATTTACCAGTCATACTGGTTTAGAGTAAAAAATTTGTTTAAATTAGGGGGAGACAGTCAATAGTAAAGCACTATGTATTGTGGGGAAAAAAAAAAACGTTACCTGAGCTCTTCGCAAATACCATTTTTAAAGAAGACCCAAACTGCACGATCAGTTGCAAAAGATATATACAGAAGTGTAATCGATTCTGTTATGAGCTTCAGGTCCGTAAAACCTAACTTGGTCAGGCAGGACTTTTTCAGTTTGTAGAACAACAAAGAAATATAGATTAAAAAATAGACAATTTCACTGGCTAGGCCCAATACGTATTTAAGTGACCTTTTATTCCATCTTTGCCCCTATGCCATTTTAATTTCTCCCTTTATTAGAGCATTTCCAAACCAAGACCTCTAGGTTATACCAATTAATCACAAAGCAGAGAGGCTAGCATAAATCTGACATTTTCTAGAAGTGTAGAAGACTTCACAGCTTTCAATGGCCTATTTTCAAGAAAATAAAAGCTGGTTTGTTCACTTGCTCAGCAGCTTTAAAAACAAATACAAAGATTTCATGCTGCCATACTTTTAAAGAACAATACTTGTGAAATGCAGGTAAGTAACTGGATAATAAAAGCTGGACAGCAAAATACAAAATAAAAAAAAAAAACAGACACAATTTCATACAAGAAATATCCTAAGCAACTAAGAGAAACCGTCGTTATGTTCCAAATAAATTAATTTTAAAGCTAACCTCACTCCTTTTGTCCTGATTTTATTCTTTTTTTTCAATCTCTTCCAGGAACACAGAGTACTCACCTCCTTCTGCATGGCTAATAAATTATTTCGAAGAGCCTTAGAAAATGGCATTCCCTGGCCACCTACTCATTTCAGGTGCATGAGCCCCATCATTTAAATATTCCAGAGAATTTCCTATGTAGCTAAATACGCAGTAATAACAACACATTTCTATGTTTGCTCTAGGTGATATCAGACAAGGCAACAAAAGTGTTACTTCATGGGTCATTGTATATCTCATCCACAGGACTAGCTCTAAGAAAGCTGTAAGGGTTCATTCAGTGTAATTAACCCAATATTGGCAGTTATTAACTTGTTTCTATACTGACCTTTGCTTTCGGTCCCAGTGAAAGATTAGCCGTATTGTAGCAGCATGTCCCCAACTTTCCCCTGAGAGTAAAGAACATTAATAACTGTATATGGCCTTACTGACTTGGTTATACATTTCTCAGAATGCCTCTGATCAAATATAATCTTACTTTATTAATTTAACATAACAAAAGTATACTTGCTTTCAAAAAACCTGGAAAATGAGTAATATCCTGAGATTACAAGGTTTTTACCTATCTCGGGAAATACTGCAAATCATTATTCTCTATTTGCTTTTAGAAAACTTTATTGTCTGAGTCCATATATGTGTCAATTTTCCATATCTTCAAGCCTAACATATTTCTGACCTCCAGAAGAAAGTAAAAACTCTGGTATTCTTTTTTTTTTTTTTGACATCAACAGAATATATAATTAAGTTGTGGCATATTCATGTCATCAAAATGAACTACAGTGTCACACAACAACATGGATGAATCCGAAAACAATAATGAGCAAAGTTGTCAGTCATATACAGTATAATTATATTTATACAAAGGCTATAAATAAGCAACTGTTGGGGATACACAGACAGTAAAATCTATAAAAGCTAGGTGACAATTACACAAAATTCAGGATAGCGGTTGCCTCTTGGGGGGAGAGCATACGAGGCTCCTGGGGGGTAGTAATGTTCCATTTGTCAGTCTGAACAATGGGCACCTGGACATGTATTATTGTTCTTCTAAATATACATTTTCATTTGTATATTCTATTTCGCATTAAAAAGAAAAAAGACCAAAAAAAAAAAGCATTAAGTGTAACTCAAGATTTAAGCAATGGTGCTTGGGAGTATTATCATATCATGCAGACACAATGCAAGGAAATGAAAAGGTGGATATAATTTGTGAGGTAGAGATGATGGGCTCAGGTTTGCACAAACTGAGCTCCTGAAACACAAGACTTTTATTACTAGTCATATTAGGTGTGAAACTGGCCTGAGATCACCAATTGCTTTTATGCTAGATTTGGAGGGCAAAGAGGGCAATTGAACTCAGCAATTTATGTGTACAGCACTGAAAATCTTCATGGCAAACAATTACTAATAGGTTATATGTTAGGTTACTTTTCAGTCCCACTCAGTTCAAAGGGTTTGTCATTACCCTACTGATTTGCACTTCTAAGTCTCCTGCCTGTTGCATTCTGATGATCCATTTCTACGCAAGACATATAATCTAAAGCTGAGACACAGCAATAGAAGACCAAAGAACAGACACAGCAACAAAGTTTGCATGAGGCAAATCAGGAGGGTAGGAATGAGATTTTGATGTGCATCTTGGTCAAATTCCAGAACTAGCAAAGACAGGGCCAGTTCCTAATTCCAATCAAAGCAAATTCAGCCATCTTATTTTCACACAGAAGTGGTCTATGCTGATTTTTAAATCTCTTTAAGGGATTAGGGAGCCTCTGAAATATAAAGGAAACTAAACTGATAATAATGTAAAATGAGCAGTGACCTATCATACCAGCAAACACTGTCAAAAACAGAAAGCTAATGGTGGGACTGGAGTCTAGAACACAGGAATTATGTTTATCCAGTGCTGCACTGTACAACAGGGCAGTCACTTGCCATATGTGGCAATTTAAGTTTAAGTAAAATTCAATTAAACATTCCATTCCACAGCTGCACTAGCCACATTTTAAATGCCTCAATAGCCACATGTAGCGAGGACTACTGTACTGAAGAGCACAGACACAGAACACTTCTATCATAACTGACCGTTCTATTGAACAATATCCTAGCAATATCCAAGGTAAAGGGTGTTCTGCTAGTAAAGCAAGGAGGGCATCAGAATTATCACAACTTAAGCATAATATTCCTGAGGGCATCTATTTCCATTTATTTGCTTCTCTGCTTACCAACTCTGAACCCCTGCTTTCCCAACTTTCTGGTATCTGGGAAGAAAATAAACTGACTAGAAAACATAAACTTCATTCTGCTTGACAACTGTAATTCTCACTAAATTTATAAATTTGCTTTCTGATTTATCATAGCGTGCTGAAGGCATGAGTTTGAGAAAGGCTGTTTGATTACCCGAGTGGATCCAAACATTAGGAAGCTCTTGCTTAAGTGGGTGATAGAAAGTGACAAAAACAGCTGGAAGAAACATGAGAGACTATTACACTCCCTTCCCTAACCTTCCTCTTTTTTTTTTTTTTTTTTTTTTTGAGACGGAGTCTTGCCCTGTCGCCCAGGCTGGAGTGCAGTGGCACGATCTTGGCTCACTGCAAGCTCCGCCTCCCGGGTTCACGCCATTCTCCTGCCTCAGCCTCTCTGAGTAGCTGGGACTACAGGCGCCCGCCACCACGCCCGGCTAATTTTTTGTATTTTTAGTAGAGACGGGGTTTCACCGTGTTAGCCAGGATGGTCTCGATCTCCTGACCTTGTGATCCGCCAGCCTCGGCCTCCCAAAGTGCTGGGATTACAGGCTTGAGCCACCGCGCCCGGCAACCTTCCTCCTTTTCATCCTGCTCACCTGGGTCAGGTTAGAATCCGTCCTTTGTACAGTACCCTGTACCTTTCTATTGTAACCTTTACTACATTATCTGTTTATAGAATGATCTATGTCATTAGTTGAAAACTAGTCAAGGGCAGAGACTTTTTTTTTTTTTTTTGAGATGGAGTTTCACTCGTTGCCCAGGCTGGAGTGCAATGGCGTGACCATGGCTTACTGCAACCTCTGCCTCCCAGGTTCAAGCGATTCTCCTGCCTCAGCCTCCCGAGTAGCTGGGATTACAGGAATGTGCCACCGCACCCATCTAATTTTGTATTTTTAGTAGAGATGGGGTTTCTCCATGTTGGTCAGGCTGCTCTCCAACTCCCAACCTCAGGTGATCCACCCGCCTCAGCCTCCCAAAGTGCTGGGATTATAGGCATAAGCCACCGTGCCTGGCCAAAACTCTGGTAGAATATTCTTTTAAGATTTTAGTGGAAATAAATCTTGAAGCATTGCATTCTAACAAAACCACGATATTCACTGTAGTGTGATTTGTGTTTAAGTGGATTCACCCTTCCTTCTCCCTAACACTGTGAACTCCCTGGGGGCAAGAATCTTTGACACAATAGTTGCCAGACAGTAGATACGCAATTTTTTGAGAGAGTCTTACTCTGTCCCCCAGGCTGGAGTGCAGAGGCACGATCCCAGCTCACTGCAGCCTACGCCTCCCAGGTTCAAGCAATTCTCACTCCCCAGCCTCCCAAGTAGGTGGGATTACAAGTGTGTGCCACCATGCCCGGATAATTTTTTGTATTTTTAGTAGAGATGGGGTTTCACCGTATAGGCCAGGCTGGTCTTGAACTCCTGGCCTCAAGTGATGCGCCTTGGCCTCCCAAGGTATTGGGATTACAGGTGTGGGACACTGTGTCTGGCTACTCAATAAATGTTAAATAACTAAAAGGAACAATCAGTATCTAAGGGTACTGTGCTTAGTGCTAAGATTAACCAGTGAACAAGACAAATACAGTCTGCTTTCATGAAGCTTATAGTACTCAATGAGAATCAAATGAAAGAGATAAGAAAAACTGTGATAAACTAAAATGTTTATCTGATTAATTACCCACCTAATGCAGGAACAAGCAAGGCCTGATTTTTATCAATCTTTGTTGTCATCTGATTGGTTAAAATTACCTACAAAAACAAAATGCAAGAGAATTAGGTGAATTTCTTTAAAAATTATCAAGTAGACCAGCCTGGCCAAGATTGTGAAACCCCATCTCTACTAAAAATACAAAAATTAGCCGGGCATGGTGGCATGCACCTGTAATCCCAGCTACTCGGGAGGCTGAGGCAGGAGAATCATTTGAACCTGGGGCGGGCAGAGGTTGCAGTGAGCCAAGATCGCGCCACTTCACTCCAGCCTGGACAAAAGAGCAAAACTGTCTCACTAAATAAATAAATAAACAATCAAGTAAACAGTGTTGTGATTTTTATTTATTATTATTATTTTTTTTTTGAGACAGAGTCTCGCTCAGTCACCCAGGATGGAGTGCGGTGGCGCAATCTCCGCCCACTGCAAGCTCCACCTCCTGGGTTCACACCATTCTCCTGCCTCAGCCTCCCGAGTAGCTGGGACTACAGGCACCCACCACCACGTCCAGCTAATTTTTTTGTATTTTTTTTAGTACAGACGGGGTTTCACTGTGTTAGTCAGGATGGTTGCGATCTCCTGACCTCGTGATCTGCCTGCCTCAGCCTCCCAAAGTGCTGGTATTATAGGCGTGAGCCACCACGCCCAGCCACGCCCAGCCTGTGATTTCAGTAATATAAAATTAATCTACCTGTTACAGCCAGCCATTTAAGTAATACAAATTCTTCTAACAAAAAATTTTAAATCCCAGCACTTTGGGAGGCCGAGACAGGCAGATCACGAGGTCAGGAGATTGAGACCATCCTGGCTAACACGGTAAGCGGATCATGAGGTCAGGAAATCGAGACCATCCTGGCTAACACGGTGAAACCCTGTCTCTACTAAAAATATAAAAAATTAGCCGGGCGTGGTGGCGGGCGCCCGTAGTCCCAGCTGCTCGGGAGGCTAAGGGAAGAGAATGGCGGGAACCCGGGGGCAGAGCCTTCAGTGAGCGGAGATAGAACCACTGCACTCCAGCCTGGGCAACAGAGAAAGACTCCATCTCAAAAAAAAAAAAAAATTTAAAAATCCACCCATAAAAAGATGTAGTTATCTGAAAATATGACTCTACTGATCATAAAATATTTTATTTTCATACTTTAGAGATGGGGTCTTGCTATGTTGCCCAGGTGGTCCTTGAAGTCCTAGACTCACATGATCCTCCCACCTCAGCCTCTTGAACAGCTGGGACTAGAGGTGTTTGCCACATCTAGCTCATAAAACTTTTTTTTTAAGAGACAGGGTCTTGCTATGTTGCCCAGGCTGATCTTGAACTCCTGGGCTCACACGATCCTCCTGCCTCAGCCTCCCAAAGTGCTGGGATTACAGGCATAAGCCACTGTACCTGACCTACAAAAAACTTTTTAAAAAATTAGCTGGGCATGGTGGTGCACAACTGTAGTCCCAGCTACTCAGGAGGCTGAGGTAGGAGAACTGCTTGAGCCCAGGAGGTTGAGAAAGCAGTGAGCCATGATTCTGTCACCGTACTCCAGCCTGACGACCAAGCAAGACCTTGTCTCAAAAAAGAAAGACTGAGTCTCGCTCTGTTGCCCAGGCTGGAGTGCAATGGCGCGATCTCGGCTCACTGCAATATCCGCCTCCCAGGTTCAAGCTATTCTCCTGCCTCAGCCTCCCAAGTAGCTAGGATTACAGGTGCCTGCCACCATGCCTGGCTAATTTTTGCATTTTTAGTAAAGACGGGGTTTTACCATGTTGGCCGGCCTGGTCTCGAACTCCTGACCTCAAGTGATCCACCCACCTCAGCCTCCCAAAGGGCTGGGATTATAAGCATGTGTCACTGTGCCTGGCCTGAGTCCATGTTCTTTTTTTTTTTTGAGACGGAGTCTCGCTCTGTTGCCCAGGCTGGAGTGCAGTGGCGCGATCTCGGCTCACTGCAAGCTCCACCTCCCAGGTTCACGCCATTCTCCTGCCTCAGCCTCTCCGAGTAGCTGGGACTACGGGCGCCCGCCACCACGCCTGGCTAATTTTTTGTATTTTTAGTAGAGACGGGGTTTCACCATGGTCTCGATCTCCTGACCTTGTGATCCACCCGCCTCGGCCTCCCAAAGTGCTGGGATTACAAGCGTGAGCCACCGTGCCCGGCCGAGTCCATGTTCTTTATCACTATTGCCTCCCTAGAATATTTTTACTAAAAGGAATATGAAATCCTTAACAAATACCTCAATGTTTATACTTTTAGGAAGGAAGCAAATATAGTATTACTGTTTATAATTTTACAGGAAAAAAAGAAACTGAGGCAACAAATTATGAGAAGAGACTTAAAACTCATAAAGAAAGTACAATATAAGTAGACGAACTAGGAAAAAAAAATCATAGTAGTCAGGTCAAATGACTCCAAATTAAGATTATGCTACTCAGCTAGTAACAGCCACAGGTTTTGCTTTGCAACTCAACAGATGGCCCTCAAGGTTTCATATTGCTAATTCTCTTTGTATAAATACTGACCTACAAAAAACGTTCCAGGTTTTGAAAGACAGTAATTTTAAATAAAGAAGGGAAAACAAAAGTGTTTAAGGCTGACTTAACATAGAAGTCTGTTATCTTTCCATCCCAAAATCTCCAGAAATGGTTACTTTATATACTCTTGTAATACATATCTTCCCTCCAGAAAAAAAAGTTAATATTGCAAACTAAAACTGATAATGAAATTCCATGAAAAGCAGTAAGAAAAAAATGTCTACGCTGAAAATGAGTTTTTTACATAAGAAAACTGAGAAACAGCCCAGGCGCGGTGGCTCATGCCTATAATCCCAGCACTTTGGGAGGCCAAGGCAGGCAGATCACCTGAGGTCAGGAGTTCGAGACCAGCCTGGCCAACATGGCGATACTCCATCTCTACTAAAAATACAAAACATCAGCCGAACGTTGGGGCAGGCACCTGTAACCCCAGCTACTCGGGAGGCTGAGACAGGAGAATCGCTGAAATCCAGGAGGCAGAGGTTGCGGCGAGCCAAGATTGCGCCACTGTGCTCCAGCCTGGGCAAGAAGAGCAGGACTCCATCTCAAAAAAAAAAAAGAAAAAGAAAACTGAGAAAGAACAAAAGGTTGTTTGGCTGTTCCCACTGCAGTGGTAACACCCTAAAATTTCTGTTTTGCCACAAAGGAGAAATCTGTGATCCACCTAGATCTCAATTAGATACCAAGTGGATGACATGATTTTCTTTTAGTTCCCCTCCCCTTACATGCCACAGGGCATTCTCCATTTGTTACCTCTCACCAGGCACCTTAGAAAAAGCTAAGCAGGAATTTAAATTGGCAGCTTTTCTTTCTTTTTCTTTTTTTTTTTTTCTTTGAGACAAGGTCTCACTCTGTTGCTCAGGCTGGAGTGCAATGGCATGATCTTGGCTCACTGCAACCTCCGCCTCCTGGGTTCAAGCGATTCCCCTGCCTCAGCCTCTTGAGTAACTGGGATTACAGGTGTGAGCCACCATGCCTGGTTAAGCTTGTATTTTTAGTAGAGACAGGGTTTCTCCATGTTGGTCAGCCTGGTCTCGAACTCCCAACCTCAGGTGATCTCCACCTCGGCCTCCCAAAGTGCTAGGATTAGAGGCATGAGCCACCACACCCGGCCGGCAGCTTTTCTTAAGAATATTTTTTAGAAATGGGGTCTCACTCTGTCACCCAGGCTGAGGGGCAATGACATAATCATAGCTTACTGCAGCCTTGAAGTTGTGGACTCAATCTTCCTGCCTCAGCTTCCCTAGTAGCTAGAACTATAGTTTAAGCACAAGTTCTAGTAGCTAGAACTATAGGCATGCCTAACTAATTTTTAAATTATTTGTAGAGACAGGGTTTCGCTACGTTGCCCTGACTAACCTTGAACTCCTGGACTCAAGTGATCCTCCCACCTTGGCTTCCCAAAGTGCTGGGATTATAGGCATGAGCCACTGTGCCTGGCCCATGTGTAGCTTTTAAAAGTGAAATTAGCCAGGCACGGTGGCTCACGCCTGTAATCCCAGCACTTTGGGAGGCCGAAGCAGGCAGATCACAAGGTCGGAGTGAGACCATCCTGGGTAATATGGTGAAACCCCATCTCTACTAAAAATACACAAAAAATTAGCCGGGTGTGGTGGTGTGTGCCTGTAGTCCCAGCTACTCGGGAGGCTGAGGCAGGAGAATGGTGTGAACCCAGGAGGCAGAGGCAGGAGAATGGTGTGAACCCGGGAGGCAGAGCTTGCAGTGAGCCAAGATCGCACCACTGCACTCCAGCCTGGGTGACAGAGCAAGACTTCGTCTCAAAAAAAAAAAAAAAAAAAAAAAAAAAGTCAAATTAGAAGCCAGGCGTGGTGGCTTGTGCCGGTAATCCCAGTACTTTGGGAGGCAGAGGCAGGAGGATCACAAGGTCAGGATATCAAAGCCATCCTGGCTAACATGGTGAAACCCTGTCTCAACTAAAAATACAAAAAATTAGCTGGGCATGGTGGCATGCGCCTGTAGTCCCAGCTACTCGGGAGGCTGAGACAGGAGAATCGCTTGAACCCGGGAGGAGGAGGTTGCAGTGAGCCAAGAGCGCACCACTGCACGCCAGCCTGGGCGACAGAGTGAGACTCCATCTCAAAAAAAATAAACAAAAAAGTTAAATTAAAATTATAAATTCAGTAGCTCAGCAGTATTAGCTATATTTCAAATGCTGAACAGTCATGCAGCTACTGTACTAGACTGTACATTTTCATCTTTCCATCAGATCTACTGGACAGTGCTGGTTAAGAGAGAGTACTTAGTTTACCCACTACGTATTTTTAGGAAAATATAAATCAAACTACTGATTTACCAGGTATTCAACATGCCAAAATTAGAATTTCCATTATTAGCAAATATTTATACAGCAATTATATTACTTTTGCAAAACGATTGGCCTCCATGATACAACTGAAAATTATTATGTGATTATGCCAAGCTTCTAAAGAATAAGTGTTTTTTGTTTTTTTTTTTCGAGACAGAGTCTTGCTCTGTTGCCCAGGCTGGCGTGCAGTGGCATGACCTCGGCTCACTGCAACCTCTGCCTCCTGGGTTCAGGAGATTTTCCTGCCTCAGCCTCCCAAGTAGCTAGGATTACAGGTGCCCCCCACCACGCTTGGCTAAATTTTGTATTTTTAGTAAAGACAGAGTTTCACCATGTTGGCCAGGCTGGTCTCGAACTCCTGACCTCAGGTGATCCACCCAGCTCAGCCTCCCAAAGTGCTGGGATTACAGGCGTGAGCCACCATGCTAGGCCAAAAGTTTAAAACAGTAAAGTAACAATCACTTGAAATTATGAACTTCAGAGCTTTAAAAATATTTCTGCCATCCAATGTCCTTCAACCAATGAACAGATAAACAAAATGTGATATATCCATAAAATGCAAAATTATTCTGCCATTAAAAAGATACTGATGGGTGCTAAAATACAGATAAACCTTGAAAACATTATGCTAAGTGAAAGAAGTCAGACATAAAAGGCCACATACTGATAATCTGCTTATATAAAATGTCCAGAAAAGACAAATTCACAGAAACAGAAAGCATACTAGTGGTTGTGAGGGACTGGGGGAGGGTAGAATAGAGAATGACAGCTAATGAAAAGGGTTTTTTTTTTTGTTGTTTTTTTTTTGAGACAGAGTTTTGCTCTTGTTGCTCAGGCTGGAGTGCAATGGCGCGGTCCTGGCTTGCTGCAACCTCCGCCTCCCGGATTCAAGTGATTCTCCTGCCTCAGCCTCCTGAGTAGCTGGGATTACAGGCACCTGCCACCACAACTGGCTAATTTTTTTGCATTTTTAGTAGAGATGGGGTCTCACCATGTTGGCCAGGCTGGTTGTAAACTCCTGACCTCAGGTGATCCACCTACCTCGGCCTCCCAAAGTGCTGGAATTACAGGGGTGAGCTATTGTGTCCAGCCAAAAAGAGGGTTTTTTTTTTTTTTTTAATAAATCTGGAACTGTGTGTTTCCCAGAACCAGAATTACTTTCTCCATAGGGTACAAAGTTATAGTTGCCCACGAGAAAAATTTGCATGAGATTTGAAAAGTGACAGTGAAGGAACAGACATTTTAAATATTCTGAAATTCATTGTGAAGTTGGGGTTTCTTTTTTGGGGTGATGGAAATATTCTAAAATTATACAGTGGTAATGTTTGCAAAACTCTGTGGATACACTGAAAATCACTGAATTGTGCATACTGCAAGGATCAATGATATACGTCATTAAAGCTGTTTAAAAATTATGCCAATAATCAAAAAAACATATTTTTAAAGGACTTTCCCCATATCAATTTGGCGAAGATTTAAAAGACTGGTACCTAGCCAGGCGTGGTGGCTCACGCCTATAATCCCAGCACTTTGAGAGGCTGAGGCAGGCGGATCACGAGGTCAGGAGCTCGAGACCATCCTGGCTAACATGGTGAAACCCGTCTGTACTAAAAATATAAAAAATTAGCCGGGCATGGTGGCACGCGCCTGTAGTTCCAGCTACTCAGGAGGCTGAGGCAGGAGAATCTCTTGAACCCAGGAGGCGCAGGTTGCAGTGAGCCAAGATCGCGCCACGGCACTCCAACCTGGGTGACAGAGCGAGACTCCATCTCAAAGATATAAATAAATAAATAAAAGACTGGTACCCAAAGTTGGTAAAGATATGGGAAAACAAGAGTTCCCATTCATTGCTGTAGAGACATACTTTGGAGCATAGTTTCTGAGGGTAATTTTATAATATAAAACAAAATGTTCAAAAATCAATTCCTTTGGCTTAATATTTTCACTTTAAGAAATTTATTCTAGACTAGGTGTGGTGGCTCACGCACTGGGTAATCCCAGCACTTTGGGAGGCCAAGGAGGGTGGATCACTTGAGGACAGGAGTTTGAGACCAGCCTGGCCAACATGGTGAAATCCCATCTCTACTAAAAATACAAAAATTAGCCAGGTGTGGTGGTGCACACCTGTAATCCCAGCTATTCGAGAGACTGTGGAATGAGAAGCTCTGGAACCTGGGAGGCGGAGGCTGCAGTGAGCCAAGAGTGTGACAGTGTAGTCCAACCTGGGTGACAGAGGAAGACTCTGTCTAAAACAGAAAAAAAAAAGGAGAGACAATCAATAAGGAGGTAGTTAAAAAAACTACGCTACAGGCTGGGCACAGTGGCTCATGCCTATGGAAGGCTGAGGCAGGTGGATCCCTTAAGCCCAGGAGTTCAAGAACAGCCTAGGCAACATAATGAGACCTCATCTCTACAAAAAACTTATTCATTTATTTATTTATTTATTTTGGAGATAAGAGTCTCACTGTGTCTCCCAGGCTGGAGTGCAATGGTGTGATCTTGGCTCACTGCAACCTCCACCTCCCGAGTTCAAGTGATTCTCCTGCCTTAGCCTTCCAAGTAGCTAGGACTACAGGTGAGCACCAAAATGCCTGGCTAATTTTTGTATTATTAGTAGAGACAAGGTTTCACCATGTTGGCAAGGCTGGTCTTGAACTCCTGACCTCAAGTGATCTGCTCGCCCCGGCCTCCCATAGTGGTGGGGTTATAGGTGTGAGCCACTGCGCCCAGCCTCTACAAAAAATTTAAAAATTGGCTGGGTGTGGTGGTGTGTGCCTGTGGTCTCAGCTACTCAAGAGGCTGAGGTGAAAGGATTGCTTAAGCCCAGGAGATTGAGGCTACAGTGAACCAAGATCATGCCACTACACTCTAGCCTGGATGACAGAGCGAGACCCTGTCTCATAAAAAAGAAAACCCAAAAACAA
Organism: Nomascus leucogenys; assembly: GCF_006542625.1. Classification (NCBI taxonomy): domain Eukaryota; kingdom Metazoa; phylum Chordata; class Mammalia; order Primates; family Hylobatidae; genus Nomascus; species Nomascus leucogenys. The sequence continues at coordinate 8,211,206 of NC_044394.1, read as the reverse complement.
ATACAAATACAAAAAAAACCTATGCTACAGTCATACAGCAAAATACTATGCAGCTGTTAGTGTAAAGCAGACTTATAAGTAGTGTACATGGAAAAAAAGAAGTAGCGTACATGGAAAGATGTTCACAATATATTAAGTGAAAAACAGAAAACTGCTTTGCATAATAGCATGTATAATATGACCTCATTTTCATTTCTTTTTGTGTTTTTGAAGACAGGGTCTTGCTCTGCTGCCTAGGCTAGAGTGCAGTGGTGCGATCTCAGCTCACTGCAACCTTTGCCTCCCAGCCTCAAGCAATCCTCCCACCTCAGCCTCTTAAGTAGCTAGGACTATAGGTGTGTGCCACCAGGCTTGGCTAACATTTTTTTAAAAATTCATAGCAATGAAGTCTCACTATATTTCCCAGGCTGTTCTCAAACTCACGGGCTCAAGTGATCCTCCCAGCTTGGCCTCCCAAAGTGCTGGGATTACAGACGTGAGCCACTGCGGTGGCATAACCTCATTTTCTTTTTTTTTTTGAGATGGAGTCTCACTCTGTCGCCCAGGCTGGAGTGCAGTGGCGTGATCTCAGCTCACTGCAAGCTCCGCCTCCCGGTTTCATGCCATTCTCCTGCCTCAGCCTCCCAAGTAGCTGAAATTACAGGTGCCCGCCATCACGCCCAGCTATTTTTTTGTATTTTTAGTAGAGATGGGGTTTCACCGTGTTAGCCAGGATGGTCTCGATCTCCTGACCTCGTGATCTGCCCGCCTTGGCCTCCCAAAGTGCTGGGATTACAGGCATGAGCCACCATGCCTGGCCTATGATCTCATTTTCTAAAACGTAAGTTTGTATATGCATGAAGTCTGCAAAAATATTTACACCAGACAACAATATTTACACCATCTCTGAGTAATGAATAATCGCTTCCTACATTTTTTATTGTTTAGAACTTTTTTTTTTTTTACAAAAAGCATACATAACTTAAAATTTCTTTTTTTTTTTTTTTTTTTTTTTTTTGAGACGGAGTGTTGCTCTCTCACCGAGGATGGAGTGCAGTGGTGCAATCCTGGCTCACTGCAACCTCTGCCTTCTGGGTTCAAATGATTCTCCTGCCTCAGCCTCCTGAGTAGCTGGGATTACAGGTGCGCCATCACGACTGACTAAATTTTGTATTTTTAGTAGAGATGGGGTTTCACCATGTTGGTCAGGCTGGTCTCGAACTCCTGACCTCATGATCCGCCCACCTCAGTCTCCCATAGTGCTGGCATTACAGATGTGAGCTGCCGTGCCCGGCTAATTATTCTTATTTTACGTATTTTTTTTTTAGAGATGGGGTCAAGCTTTGTTGTCCAGGCTGGTCTCAAACTCCTGGCTTCAGGCGGTCCTCCCACTTTGGCCTTCCAAAAGAGCTGGGATTACAGGTGTGAGCTACCACATCTGGCCTTAAAATTATAAAATACATTATCAAAAGCCATACATGTTATATATATGTTAATTGGGAAAAAAACCTTCAAGCAAAGAAATTACAAAGTAAGAGAGGGAAAGTGTGTCCCTAACCCTACAAAATCCCATCCTTTGAAGTAGCCAAGGCCGGGCACAGTGGCTCATGCATGTAATCCTAGTACTTTAGGAGGCTGAGGCCGGCAGATGATTGCTTGAGCCCAACCTCCACCTTCTGACCAGCTGGGCAACGTGGTAAAACCTCATCTCTACAAAAACAAACAAAAAAAAATTAACCGGGCATGGTGGCATGTGCCTGTAGTCTCAGCTACTAGGGAGGCTGAGGTGGGAGGATCACTTGAGCCCAGGATGTCGAGGCTGCGGTGAGCCCTGATTGCACTACTGCACTTCAGTAAGATTCTGTCTCCAAAAAAATAAAAAAGAAGTAGCCACTGTTAATGTTTTGGTCCTTTCAGATCTTTCTCTTCATATATACAAATATAAATGCATACATATAATTGTAAGTTTTCTCTAAACTGAGATTACACTAAATATATTTTATATACAACTTAAATTTCTTCACTCAATAACATATATGTATATATCTTCTTCCATGTTAGGACGTTTATATTTACATCACTCTTCTTAAACACTACCTACTATTTGATGTTATTGTTTGGATTGCTTTTTTAGTCAGAAAAGGTGAAGCTATTTCTGTTAAAAACATAAGGAACTATGCAACCTATTAGTCTTGAGTGCCCCCTACTGGAGGCTCTTCACTGATATTAACAAAAGGCTAAATTACAATTAATTTAAGCAGGAAGTAATTCAAACACAGGGCACTATGCTTTTCAGCATATGGCAAAAAAAATTGGAAATTCAAAGAAAAAAGTATGCTTTAAAATGACTTTACTGAGGAAGTTCTTTATTTACTTATGATGTATTACAGGTATGTGCTAAGGTCTCTCTAATTAAGGTAAAGACAAAGAAATCAAGTTAAGCAGTTTGACCTTACATCTTACTCCCAGACAAATGTGTGTATTTGTTGTCAGTGGTGAGATGTGGATTCAGGGTGGGAAGTAATGGCAAACAAGCAGTTAAAGAGAAGTGAGGTAAAACTTCAAAAAAAAAAAATCTCTTCCCTTCTGAGCTGATATTTACTTCTCTCCTCACATTTCAAATCTTCAAGAGTTATTTAGCTCTACCGCAAAGCATCTAGGTTGTTTACACCAGGTAATGTTTCAATCCATCTGAATCTGTGATTACATACCACATAATAATCAAAGACTCAGAGTAGAAGAAAACCAGGGATGTTGGAAGAGTTAACCTGAAAAACATCCAAAGTATATTTAAACAAAGAAGACACCGCAATTAACAAAGGTGGCATTTCTTTATCAAACAAAGTCCTTTTTTTTTTTTTTTTCCCTCGAGACGGAGTCTTGCTGTTGCCCAGGCTGGAGTGCAATGGCGCATTCTCCACTTACTGTAACCTCCGCCTCCTGGGTTCAAGTGATTCTCCTACCTCAGCCTCCTGAGTAGGTGGGATTACAGGGGCGTAATCCCTGGGCTAATTTTTGGTATTTTTTTTTTTTTTTTTTTAGTAGAGACGGGGATTCACCATGTTGGCCAGGCTGGTCTCAAACTCCTGACCTCATGATCCACCTGCCTCGGCCTCCCAAAGTGCTGGGATTACAGGCATGAGCCACCGTTAATTATGCTTGTTATTTTCCAGGAAAACTGACACTTATGACCAGAATTTTTTAATAGAAACCAACCAAACCATAACTTTACTCAAAACTGCATGTCTATATTATTTGTCAGGCAAATGCTGTTTTGACATTTCTAGACGTTAACAATTTATACAGTTTTGACTTTGTTATAAAACTCTCTTCACTAGTTAATACTTACGGCTAATCTGTGATTATTTGCAAGGCTGATCATTTGCTGGGCTAGGCCATTTAATAACCGAGTACGAAGAGATAGGTCATCTAGGTCATGACGAAAAGGAAAAGCAATACCATCCACTATCACTAGTCGAACCTAAATACAGAAGAGATAATGATGTTAGATTTGGTATGAAAAATAATAAAAATGCTCTCTCTCTCCAAGAGAGCAGGGACCTTCTCTCTTATTTACTATATTCTTCTCTCTTATTTACTATATCATCCCCAATGCCTGCAACAGTAACTAGCATATAGGAAAGGAGGTGTCAATTAATACTTGCTAAATGAAGAAACAAATACCCTAAATAAAACAACTTACTTAGACATTGCTTCATAAAAGCCTCTTCTTTAATCCAACCCTTACTAGATAAAGAAAAAACATAGCATTGGAAAAACCATAGTCCATTACAGGAAAAAACCTTAAAATCCAGGGCTTTATTTCCAACTGTCTAAAGAATGGCTTTCTTTTGGAAAGCTACAAAGCTGTTCGCCCAGTGCTTTCTGCAATAATCACTAAAAGTTAAAACAGACTCTACTTTGATAATTTCTCAACTTTAAAAAAGCAATTCAAAGGCCGGGTGTGGTGGCTCACACCTGTAATCCCAGCACTTTGGGAGGCCGAGGCAGGTGGATCACGAGGTCAGGAGTTCAAGACCAGCCCGGCCAAGATGGTGAAACCCCGTCTCTGCTAAAACTACAAAAATTAGCCAGGCGCAGTGGCAGGTGCCTGTAATCCCAGCTACTCAGGAGGCTGAGGCAGGAGAATCTCTTGAACCCTGGTGGCAGAGGTTGCACCACTGCACTCCAGCCTGGGCGACAGAGTGAGACTTTGTCTCAAAAAAAAAAAAAAAAAAAGTAATTAAAAAAGAAAAAGGAATAATTATAATTTTCTTATACCTTGCCACTGTACACAGTCTTTACTGATAAAAAGCACATTTAAAGTCTTCGTAAAACATTCTGAAAAGGCTTAAAGAAAAAGTCTTGGTAAAACAACAAATTTGTCAATTAAATATACCAATTTTACCTTCCGGGTTCCTTTTATGTTTCCTTAAAAAAAATTAAAAAAAAACCTCAGGCTGGGTGCAGTGGCTCACACCTGTAATCCCAGCAATTTGGGAGGCCGAAGCGGGTGGATCACGAGGTTGAGTTTGAGACCAGCCTGGCCAACATGGTGAAACCCTGCCATGCACTCCAGCCTGGGGGACAGAGCAAAACCCTTTCAAAAGAAAGCCCCCCCAAAATAAAACATAAACAGTGAGGTTAGAATAATAAGCCAATATATAAACCTTAAGATCCCCAAATCAAAAAGAATCTGGAAACTAACCCAAATGTAAACAAACAAAAAACTCCAATGCTATGTTTTTTTCTATCTAGTAAGGGTTGGATTAAAGAAGAGGCTTTTATGAAGCAATGTCTAAGTAAGTTGTTTTATTTAGGGTATTTGTTTCTTCATTTAGCAAGTATTAATTGACACCTCCTTTCCTATATGCTAGTTACTGTTGCAGGCATTGGGGATGATATAGTAAATAAGAGAGAATATAGTAAATAAGAGAGGAGGTCCCTCCTCTCTTGGAGGTTAGGTTTTAGTGGAGTAAGGGATGATTAATATGCAAACAAACACACAAATAAGGTAATTTCCGATAATTATAAGAAAATAAAACTGGTTGAAGCGATGAAGAACAGTTGAACACTAATAAAAAGCACAAAAATGCAAAAAAAAAAAAGGGGCATTATAAAGACTGAAAAGGACACTTGTTTACAGTATGAGAGCCGAAATAAAAAGGCAGAACATGACCTTGTTCAACCTCAGCTGGGAATATGTGCACAGGTTGATTCGATTTTTCATGACTCCACACATGACCACTGCTGTGTTCCCCCAATATTCGTAAGTTGAAGCCCTATCTCCCAGTGTGACTGTATTTGGAGAGAGGGCCTCTAAGGTAGTAATTAACGTAAAATGAGATCATGAGAATGACATCCTGATTTGAGAGGATTAGTGTCCTTAGAGAAAAGACACCAAAGAGCTCACTCTTCTTCCTTCCTCCCCGTGAGGACACAGCAAGAAGGTGGCCATCTACATGCCAGGGAGAGAGCTCTCACCAGAGACCAATCAGCCAGAACCTTGATCTTGAGCTTCTAGTCTCCAGAACTGTAAGAAAATAAAATTTCTGTTGTTCAAGCCACTCAGACTATAGTATTTTTGTTATGGCAGCCTGAGGTGACCACAACAGATTTTAGTAGCAAGAAATGAGGTATGGTGGGTTAGGGGGTGAGAGAATTGAGGTACTACTATAACAAATACCTAAAATGTGGAAATGATTTTGAAATTGGGTAATAAGCAAAGGCTGGAACAGTTTTGAGGCACATACTGAAAATATGGACATTAAGGGCAATTCTGGTGACGCTTTTTTTTTTTTCAGATGGAGTCTCGCTCTGTTGCCCAGGCTGGAGTGCAGTGGTGCATTCTCGGCTCACTGCAACCTCCACCTCCCTGGTTCAAGCAATTCCCCCACCTCAGCCTCCCTGGTAGCTGGGATTACAGGCACATACCACCACACCCAGCTAATTTTTTTTGTATTTTTAGTAGAGACGGGGTTTCACCATGTTGGCCAGACTGGTCTTGAACTCCTGACCTCAGGCAATCCGCCCGCCTCAGCCTCCCAAAGTGCTGGGATTACAGGTATGAGCCACCATGCCCGGCTATTCTGGTGAGGATTTATACAGAAATGAGGAACAAGTTATTGGAAACTGAAGGAAAGCTGGTGCTTAGTATAAAGTGGCAAAGAACTTGGCTGTGTTCTAGTATTTTATAGAAGGCAAAACTTGTGAGAAATGAAATTGGCTATTTATCTCAGGAGATTTCCAAGCAAAGTGTAGAGGAAGTGGCTTGGTTCCTCCTAGACCACTTATAGTAAAAATGAAAGAGGAGACAGATGAATTGAAGAAGGAATTGTTCAGCAAGAAGGAACCAGAACTTAGAGATGTAGAAAATTCTCAGCCTATCCATATTGCTAAAAATAAGAAAGCTTGCTCTAGAGAGAAGACCAAAGGTACGGTTGAACAATGACTCTGTAAATAGATTATCCATGATGTTAATCAGCCATCTCAGCAGAAGCCAGTGACAGATAAGGGATTATAATAGCAGAAACACTGCTAGTTTGAAGTAAAGAGGACAGAGAAAGTGGCAAAGAATGAAGGAAGGCTGTTCGACTTCACTGATTCCACAAGAGAAAACCATGAGCTACTTGACTGTGAATGTGCCTTATTCCTCAAGAAAAGGAAAGAATGATGCCAAAGGGGATCACAGATCCTCAGAGCTGTCACTCTTACCCTAAGCCCAGGAGGCAATGCTATGTCATCCTGGGTTTCAGAGGGTGGGGCCCTTGCAGAGAGAAGAAGGGGCAGGGCCACCCCACAGAGCAGTAGGGTGATGCTGCTACTGCAGTGGGCCTGGAAGGCAGAATATCAAAGCAAAGAATTATTCTTTTTTTAATTATTATTATTTTTTTGAGACAGAGTCTCACTCTGTCACCCAGGCTGGAGTGCAGTGGCATGATCTCATGTCACTGCATCCTCCTCTGCTTCCTGGGTTAAAGTGATTCTTTTGCCTCAGCCTCCCGAGTAGCTAGGACTACAGGCACGCGCCACCATGCCCGGCTAATTTTTGTATTTTTAGTAGAGACGGGGTTTCACCATATTGGCCAGGGTGGTCTCAAACTCCTGACTTCGTGATCCGCCCGCCTCAGCCTCCCAAAGTGCTGGGATTACAGGCATGAGCCACCATGCCTGGCCAGCAAAGGATTATTCTTGAGCCTTATGGTCCAACGAAATTTGCCTTACTAGGGACCCATAATCCTTTTGGGAATGTTCATCCTATGCGTGTCCTACTATTGTATTTTGAAAGCATATAACTTGCCTGATTTCAAATGTTCACAGCTGGAAGGGAATTTCACCTCAGGATGAATTATAACTTGAGTCTCATCAATTTCTGATTTAGATAATATTTAGATGAGGCCTGGGACTTTTACAATTGATGACAGAACCAGTTAAGACCTTCGGGGCTGTGTGGATGGAAAGGATACAAGAAAAACATGAATTTGGCAGGCAGGTAGGGGGTCGGGGGGCAAGGGGCCAGGGGCAAACTTCTGGGAACTCAACTGTGTCCACTTAAAATTTGTATGTTGAATCCCTAAACCCCAATGTGAATGTATGTGGAGAAAGGACTTCTAAGGAAGTAATCAAAGTTAAATAAGTTCATAAAGATGGGACCCTAATCTAAGATGATTAGCGTCCTTGTAAGAAGAAACATTAGGGGCCAGATGCAGTGGCTCACACCTGTAATCCCAGCACTTTGGGAGGCCGAGGTGGGCAGATCACAAGGTCAGGAGATTGAGAACATCTTGGCCAACATGGGGAAACCGTCTCTACTAAAAATACAAAAATTAGCCAGGCGTGGTGGCACGCGCCTGCAGTCTCAGCTACTCTGGAGGCTGAGGCAGGAGAATAGCTTGAATCCAGGAGGTGGAGGTTGTAGTGAGCCGAGATCACGCCATTGCACTCCAGCCTGGGTGACAAAAGCGAAACTCTGCCCCCCTCCCAAAAAAGAAGAAACACCAGGGAATTCACTCTCTCCTTCTTTTCCTCCCTATCATATGAGGACACAGAGAAAAGATGGCTGTCTGCAAGCCAGGAAGAAAGCCCTTGCCGGAAACTGAATCAGCTAGAACTTTGATCTTGAACTTTTAGGCTCCAGAACTCTAAGAAAATTATTTTCTATTGTATTTCTTTATTTAATTTTTATTTATTTATTTTGAGACAGAGTCTCTCTCTGTGGCCCAGGCTGGAGTGCAGTGGCGCGATCTTGGCACACTGCAACCTCTGCTTCCCAGGTTGAAGCGATTCTCCTGTCTCAGCCTTCCAAGTAGCTGGGATCATAGGCACGTGCCAACACACCAGGCTAATTTTTGTATTTTTAGGTAGAGACAGGGTTTTGCCATGTTAGTCAGGCTGGGCGACAGAGCAAGATTCTGTTTCAAAAAAAATAATTAATTAATTAAAATAAATAAATAAAATAACAGATGGCATTTTCCATGCAGAATCCTGGCAAAAATATTCATAAGGTCAGGATGATGGGTAATAGGCATTCTCATATATTGTCAGTAAGAGTAGAAATTGGTGCAGTCTTTCTGAAGGGCGATCTGTGTTCAAGAAAAAATTATTCTAACACTTCTTAAAACAGTAAGGAGACTGTATTCAAGACTATTCCAATAGGGGTATCACAATAGGGGAGAGAGACTGGGTTCAAATCAGAATACAAGGACAAGTGGGGATTCACAACCAAGAGCAAGGTGAAGGGGTCAGTGGATGAACAATTACTAACAGTGAGACATCAAGGGTAGGGAAATTCTTGCTAAACTGACCGAACAGGATTCTTACTAACGGCAGGCCAGCCAGGTGAGCAGCCTGGCCAACATGCAAAACCCTGTTTCTACCGAAAATACAAAAAAAAAAATTAGCCAGGCGTTGTGGCGCATGCCTGTAGTCCCAGCTACTTGGGAGGCTGAGGCAGGAGAATTGCCTGAACCCGGGAAGCAGAGGTTGCAGTGCGCCAAGATCACCCCAATGCACTCCAGCCTGGGCGACAGAGCCAGACTCCATCAAATTAAAAAATAAAAAATAAATAAAGGCAGGCCAAGGATTTAAATATCAAAGTGGGGAATGAGGAACGTGATCAGATATCAAAGGTGCTCAGACTATCAAATGTGAGAGATTCTCTCTGAACTGACAGCAGGATTCTTTGCTAAGACTGGACTGGGTAGGCCAAAGACAGGATGGGGCCAAGTTTAGTCAAGGAGAATCTTTGTCACTGATAATGTTTATCAAAATTAAAGGGCCAGGCACAGTGGCTCATGCCTATAATCCCAGCACTTTGGGAAGCTGAGGTGGGAGAATCACTTAACGCCAGGAGTTGACTCCATTTCTACCAAAAAAAAAAAAAAAAAAGGGGTGCTACATGATGGCAGGGTAGCTCAATGATGTAGCCTTGAACTGCTGGGCTCAAGCTATCCTCCCACCTCAGGCCTGCTCCACCCAGCCCTTGGTAGCTGAGACTACAGCTACACCACACACAGTTAATTTTTTTTTCGTGGGGACAATGTCTTACTATGTTGCCCAGGCTGGTTTTGAACTACTGGGCTCAAATGATCCTCCCACTGTGGCCTCCCCAAGTGCTGGGATTACAAGTATGAGCCACTGCACCTGGCCGATAGTGACCAACTTTGGGGAGAGGCACTAGAAAACAGTAGCACAAGGAAGTTCTTATTTTTCATTTCATATCTTTCTATTTGATAGGAGCTATTCCACTATTACTGGAAATGAAACTTCTATATTATTTCAATTTCTTACTCTGGGCATAAACTATATATACATATACATACACAAAACAAATATAAATATAAATAAATTGTAGGTCAAGGAAGGAAGAGATTTTCTCAATTGGCTTTGACTTTGATTTTATGCTACTGTACTGGTTATTTTTTCATGCTTATCAAACACCTCAAAAAATACTTGGTTAGTTACATTTCAGTAGTCTGACTGATACCTTTGAGTGTTCTGAAAGGAAATCCGGAAGAAGATAAACTTGTGCCAGCAACTCTGTGTAGTCACGACAGCGAAAATAATAAATATGGGAAAGAATATTATCAAGAGTGAAATCCTCCAAAGCTTTTCGGTGTTCTGAAACAACAAAACAATCTTAATTAGTTTTACCTGTTTCGATGTACTGGCAATTGTAGAAAAACAATACTTTTTAATAACAAAATGTTTTCCTTTGTATAACAAAATTCTTTAACTGAAAGATGACAAATTGTAGCAAAATTACCACAAACTAACAGTTCATAATTCCTGATCTCTCTTTTTTTTTTTATTATACTTTAAGTTCTAGGGTATATGTGCACAACGTGCAGGTTACATATGTATACATGTGCCATGTTGGTGTGCTGCACCCATTAACTCATCATTTATATTAGGTATATCTCCTAATGCTATCCCTCCCCGCCCCCCACCTGATCTCTCTCTTAATTTGTTTAGAGATAAGATCTCACTCTGATGCCCAGGCTGGAGCACAGTGGCACAATCATAGCTCGCTGCAACCTCGAATTCCTAGGCTCAAGGGATCCTCCTGCCCCAGCCTCCCAAAGCACTGGGATTACAGGCATAAACCACTGTGCCCAGCCACTTGATTTTTTTTTTTTTTTTTTTTTTTAGATAAAGTCTCACTCTGTCACCCAGGCTGGAGTGCAGTGAAGCGATCTCGGCACACTGCAACCTCTGCCTCCCGGGCTCAAGCAATTGTCCTGCCTCAGCCTCCTGAGTAGCTGGGATTACAGCCACTCACCACCATGCCCAGCTAATTTTTGTATTTTTAGTAGAGACGGGGTTTTACCTTGTTGGCCAGGCCGGTCTTGAACTCCTGACCTCAAGTGATCTGCTCATCTCAGCTTCCAAAAGTGATAGGATTACAGGCATGAACCACCACACCCAACCTGATCTTTTATTTTCACATTTTCCACTGTTTCCTTACATATTAGGCTATATAAAATTATTTATAAACATATACAACTAGTGTTTTAATGCCTGCCTTTTCATATTTCTAGTCACTGGCTTCATTGAACAGAAGTAACATAATGGAAGTTTCTCTTTCTTGTTTTTTCTATAGGACTACAAATTAAGAGTTAACGGCAGCCTGGGCAACATGGAAAACCCCATCTCTGCAAAAAACACAGAAATTAGTCAGGTGTGGTAGTATGCAACTCTGGTCGTAGCTACTCAAAAGGTTAAGGTGAGAGGATCGCTTGAGCCTGGGAGGTCAAGGCTGCAGTAAGCTATGATAGCGGCACTGTACTCCAACCTGGGTGACAGAATGAAAACTCTGTCTCAAAAAAAAAAAAAAAGTTAGGAAAAATGTTCAAATGAAGCATTTTTTCTCTTGAATGCTGTAGTATAATTTGATACTTAACTAGCAACAATTATATAAAATCTTTCTTAGATTGGATGTTTAAAACAAACAGTTTGTGGCTGGGTGCGGTGGCTCACACCTGTAATCACAGCACTTTGGGAAGCTGGGTGGATCACTAGGTCAGGAGTTCAAGACCAGCTTGGCCAACATGGTGAAACCCGTCTCTACTAAAAATATAAAAATTAGCTTGGTGTGGTGGTGCATGCCTGTAATCCCAGCTACTCGGGAGGCCGAGGCAGGAGACTGGCTCAAACCCGGGAGACAGAGGTTGTAGCAAAATTACCATAACTAATGCCCAGCTAATTTTTTTTGCATTTTTTGTAGAGACGGAGTTTCACCATGTTGCCCAGGCTGGTCTTGAACTCATGGGCTCAAGAGATCTGCCTGCCTTGGCCTCCTAAAGTGTTAGAATTACAGGCGTGAGCCACCATGCCTGGGCAACAGAGCAAGACTGTCTCAGAAAAAAAAAAGTTTGATTTTGCACGTATTTCAGAGAGAAACCAATCAGTTACTGCATTTTTTCTTTTTCATTTTTTTGAGATGGAGTCTTGCTCTGTCCTCCAGGCTGGAGTGCAGTGGCGCGATCTCAGCTCACTGCAAGCTCCGCCTCCTGGGTTCATGCCATTCTCCTGCCTCAGCCTCCCGAGCAGCTGGGACTACAGGCACCCGCCACCACGCCTGGCTAATTTTTTGTATTTTTAGTAGAGACGGGGTTTCACCGTGTTAGCAAGGATGGTCTCGATCTCCTGACCTCGTGATCTGCCCACCTCGGCCTCCCAAAGTGCTGGGATTACAGGCATGAGCCACCACACCCAGCCAGTTACTGCATTTTAAAATGAACTTAGCCAGGCATGGTGGCTCACGCCTGTAATTCTAACACTTTAGGAGGCCAAGGCAGGCAGATCTCTTGAGCCCATGAGTTCAAGACCATCCTGGGCAACATGGTGAAACTCCGTCTCTACAAAAAATGCAAAAAAAATTAGCTGGGCATGGTGGTGCCCACCTGTAGCCCCAGCTACTCGGGGGGCTGAAGTGAGAGGATCACCTGAGCCCAGGGAGGTCAAAGCTGCAGTGAATTGTGATCATGCCACTGCATTCTGGCCTGGGTGACAAAGTGAGACCCTGTTTCAAAAAAAGTAAAATATTAAAAATAAATAAAATGTACTTAAACATTAACACTGAAAAAATAAGAAGCTATATTTTAAAATAGAAAACATTTCCTATTGCAAATATACACTTACCAGAGTCAAATTTTCACCAAAACAATGACAATTTAATCTCATATCAATCATTTAAAAACTTTAGGCCAGGCGTGGTGGTTCACGCCTGTAATCCCAGCACTTTGGGAGGCCGAGGTGGGCAGATCATGAGGTCAGGAGATCGAGACCATCCTGGCTAACACGGTGAAACCCCGTCTCTACTGAAAATACAAAAAGTTAGCCAGGCGTGGTGGCGGGCGCCTGTAGTCCCAGCTACTCAGGAGGCTGAGGCAGGAGAATGGCGTGAACCCAGGAGGTGGAGCTTGCAGTGAGCCCAGATCACGCCACTGCACTCCAGCCTGGATGACAGACTGAGACTCCTTTTTTTTTTTTTTTTTTTTTGAGACGGAGTCATGCTCTGTCCCCCAGGCTGGAGTGCAATGGCGCCATCTCAGCTCACTGCAAGCTCCGCCTCCCGGGTTCACACCATTCTCCTGCCTCAGCCTCCCGAGTAGCTGGGACTACAGGCGCCTGCCAACACGTCCAGCTAATTTTTTGTATTTTTAGTAGAGACGGGGTTTCACCGTGTTAGCCAGGATGGTCTCGATCTCCTGACCTCGTGATCCACCCGCCTCGGCCTCCCAAAGTGCTGGGATTACAGGCTTAAGCCACCACGCCCGGCCGAGACTCCGTCTTAAAAAATAAATAAAAATAAAAATAAAAACTTTATATCCTAGTGCTACACCTACTCTATTTACAGTAAGGTTTTAAGACACTATTACAAACACAGATTGTGGCATGGGTAGCTTTAAGGTATAGGGGAAGAAAAATTCCTTTTCCTGCCACCCTCTTAGGTTTCTTGGCTGGAGCCCTGTAAATCAGACTGACAAAAGATGGATTAACAAGAGAAAAAGTTGGCCGGGCGTGGTGGCTCGTGCCTGTAAGCCCAGCACTTTGGAGGGCCGAGGCAGGCGGATCATGAGGTCAGGAGATCGAGACCATCCTGGCTAAACAGTGAAACCCCGTCTCTACTAAAAAAAAAAATACAAAAAAAATTAGCTGGGTGTGGTGGCACACACCTGTAGTCCCAGCTACTTGGGGAGGCTGAAGCAGGAGAACTGCTTGAACCCGGGAGATGCAGGTTGCAGTGAGCCGAGATCGCGCCACTGCACTCCAGCCTGGGTGACAGAGGGAGACTCCGTCTCAATTAAAAAAAAAAAAAAAAAAAGAGAGAAAAAGTTTATTAATTGAGCATAGTGCATATAACAACACAGGGGAGTCCAGAGATTAGTAACTCAAAAGTTTGGTTAGATTTGGAGCTGGGTGCAGGTGTTCACACTCATAATCCCAGCACTTAGGGAAGCTGACGTAGAAGGATCACTTGAGGTCAGAAGTTTGAGACCAGTCTGGCCAACATGATGAAACTCTGTCTCTACTAAAAATACAAAAATTAGCCAGGTATGGTGGCACGCCCCTGTATTTGCAGCTCCCAGCTACTCGGGAGGCTGAGTCAGGAGAATCGCTTGAACCTGGGAGGTGAAGGTTGCAGTAAGCCAAGATCGCGCCACTGCACTCCAGCCTGGGCAGTAGAGCCAGATTCTGTCTCAAAAAAAAAAAAAAAAAAGATTTGAGCTTATCTTCGCGAAGGTACAATAAATTTTTAGAGAAGTAACAAGACAAAGGAAAAGGACCCTGAGTCTCTAAAGGCAGCAAATATTGAAACTAACTGGAGATAAAAGATAGCTAGTGAAATTTGTTATGTACGCTGATAACGGTCTAAAGTTGTCTGTGGTGATTAACTTTTGTCTTCCTGGTAAGAGAGGGAAGATGGAACTCTTCTGTGCATTTATGTCCTGTTTTTAGGAAGGGCAGACAGATTTATCTGTTTCTTCTCAATTGCCTTCAGCTCAAAATAATGCTTATGCCAAAGTGGCATATTTTAGGGTGGCATATTCTGCTAGGGTCCAAAGGGCTTTCAGTAAGCATGCTGGTCAACAGTGAAATGGGACACTTAGTACAGTACTTCCATGAAAAAAAAAATCCAGCTGACTACACTCATTTAAAGGAAATATACTCATTTAAAGGAAATCTTATGAAAAGCATTTTTTTTTTAAAAACTTCTAGAGGAAAGAAGAAAAGACTGCACATCCTAAAAACAAATAAAACAAAGAAAAAGAAAACAATAAGCCAGGCACTGTAGCTCATGCCTGTAATCTCAGCACTTTGGGAGGCTGAGGCGGGCAGATCATGAGGTCAGGAGTTCGAGACCAGCCTGGCCAGCATGGTGAAACTCCGTCTCTACTAAAAAAACAAAAAATTAGCCGGGCATTGTGGCACACGCCTGTAGTACCAGCTACTCAGGAGGCTGAGGCGGGAGAATTGCTTGAACCCAGCAGGCGGAGGTTGCAGTGAGCCGAGATTGTGCCACTGCACTCCAGCCTGGGTGACAGCGCAACTCCAACTCAAAATAAATAAATAAATAAGAAATCAGTCAATCCATAAGCCATTTAATTTATAAGTAATTGAAAGGATAAGAACTTGAATATAAATTTCCTTTCTTTTTTTTTTTCTGAGAAGGAGTTTCACTTTTGTCTCCCGGAATGGAGTGCAGTGGCACAATCTCGGCTCACTGCAACCTCCGCCTCCTGGGTTCAAGCGTTTCTCCTGCCTCAGACTCCCGAGTAGCTGGGATTACAGGCACCTGCCACCATGCTCGGCTAATTTTTTGTATTTTTAGTAGAGATGGGGTTTCACCATGGCTCCTGACTTCAGGTGGTCTGCCCACCTCGGCCTCCCAAAGTGCTGGGTTTACAGGAATGAGACACTGCACCTGGCCTATAAATTATCTTTCAAAAAATTGTTTAAGTCTGGGCGTGGTGGCTCACGCCTGTAATCCCAGCACTTTGGGAGGTCGAGGTGGGCAGATCACCTGAGGTCAGGAGTTCAAGACCTGACTTGCCTACACAGTGAAACCCCGTCTCTACAAAAAATACAAAAATTAGCTGGGTCGGGTGTGGTGGCTCATGCCTGTAATCCCAGCACTTTGGGAGGCCAAGGCAGGCAGATCATGAGGTCAGGAGATCGAGACCATCCTGGCTAACATAGTGAAACCCTGTCTCTACTAAAAATACAAAAAAAATTAGCCGGGCATGGTGGCGGGCGCCTGTAGTCCCAGCTACTCAGGAGACTAAGGCAGGAGAATTGCTTGATCCTGGGAGGTGGAGGCTGCAGTGAGCTGAGATCGTGCCACTGTACTCTAGCCTGGGCCACAGAGCAAGACTCTGTCTCAAAAAAGAAAAAAACAACTGGCTGGGCACAGTGGCTCACGCCCATAATCCCAGCACTTTGGGAGGCTGAGGTGGGAGGATCACCTGAGGTCAGGAGTTCGAGACCAGCCTGATCAACATGGAGAAACCCTGTCTGTACTAAAAATACAAAATTAGCCGGGCGTGGTGGCATACGCCTGTAATCCCAGCTACTCGGCAGGCTGAGGCAGGAGAATCCCTTGAATCTGGGAGGTGCAAGTTGCAGTGAGCCGAGATTGCGCCACTGCACTCCAGCCTGGGCAGCAAAAGCAAAACTTTGTCTCAAAAAAAAAAAAAAAAAAAAAATCGTTTTACAGTCACTTTATTTTCACATAACAAGCACCAAAAAAACACCTCCCAAACACTTTAACAATTAGTGCAGTTATGAAATCAGCTATATAATCAAAGCTCCCAAGTCAATCTGCTTAACAATTCAAACACTTCAGACGTGGTTTTCTTTTTTTTTTTTTTTTTTTTTTTTTTTTTTTAAGAGACATAGTAGTCTCACTCTGTTGCCTAGGCTGGAGTGAAGTGGCGTAATCTGGGCTCACTGCAATCTCCACCTCCCGAGTTCAAGTGATTCTCCTGCCTCAGCCTCCTTAGTAGCTGAGATTACAGGCATGTGCCACCACACCTGGCTAATTTTGGTATTTTTAGTACAGACAGGGTTTCATCATGTTGGCCAGGCTGGTCTCGAACTCCTGATCTCAGGTGATCCACCCGCCTCGGCCTCCCAAAGGGCTGGGATTATAGGCATGAGCACTGCATCCGGCCTCAGACGTGGTTTTCAAAGCTACCTTTGGTTTTTGGAAAACAAATATGGAAGTCCTTACACACTGGAAAGTTTTTAACAACAGTTGCTTATATTAAGGTGTCCGACACCATTAACTTACATCTGATAAGTTGGAGTATGATGACTGAAATACATACATAGGTTTTGCCCCAAAGCTCCTACAGGAAGAAGTGAGGGCCATAAAAGGGGAAGAAAAAAAAGCCACTCCAGCCTGTGGCATTTCTCATTTTGTAACAGTAGTAAAAGAGTTTAACACTAGTTAACTGTCCAGTCATTAGGCTTCACATTCCAAATGGCGTGTTGCTGAGGTCTCAGATGGGCACAAATGCAAATTACTTTTATTAATACAGAAAAAAACAGGATCATGTGCTAACTTACCCTCTCCCTTGTGTTTTTCTGCTATAAGGTGAAGGTGCTGAATGCAGGCAGTAGCAAGGTCTACCACTCTATCAACCATAAAACTTCCCTCTGTATCAATAAAAACTGCTTCACCTGCCACTCCTCCAAAACATTCTGGTATCTGCACATCTACTGCCAACTGCATACTGTCAACAGAAAGATGACAAATAACCAAATCATCATGATGATCTAAGGCAGTGTTTTTGAAACTCCAGATAATGACAAGTTAGGTATCACTAAAGTTTTATAAATGTAAATATACTCCCCAAGGCAACAGAAATGTCTAACTCTTCATGATTCCAGATATAATGTGAACCGATTGACTATACGTAAATCAACTGGATTCGGGGAGGGCATGCCTATAAAACCAAGATTAAGGATATTTTATTTTATTTATTTTTTGAGATGGAGTCTCGCTCTGTTGCCCAGGCTGGAGTGCAGTGACGCGATCCAGCCTCACTGCAAGCTCCGCCTCCTGGGTTTACGCCATTCTCCTGCCTCAGCCCCCCAAGTAGCTGGGACTACAGGCGCCTGCCACCACGCCCGGCTAATTCTTTGTATTTTTTAGTAGAAACGGGGTTTCACCGTGTTAGCCAGAATAGTCTCGATCTCCTGACCTCGTGATCCACCCACCTTGGCCTCCCAAAGTGCTGGGATTACAGGCGTGAGCCACCGCACCCAGCCAATTAAGAATATTTTAATCATTTCCAGGCCTCTCAAAATGGAGCCCCTTATTACACATAAATCTACCTCTTTTTTTTTTCTTTTGAGACACAGTCTTGCTCTGTTACCCAACCTGGAGTGCAGTGGCATGATCTCAGCTCACTGCAACCTCCACCTCCCAGGTTCAAGCGATTCTCCTGCCTCAGCCTCCCTAGGAGCTGAGACTATAGGCGTGCACCACCATGCCTGGCTAATTTTTTTATTTTTAGTAGACATGGGGTTTCACCATGTTGACCAGGCTGGTCTCAAACTCCTGATCTCAGGTGATCCACCTGTCTCAGCCTCCCAACATGTTGGGATTACAGGCGTGAACCACCACCCCCGGCCTCCCTTTTTTTTTTTTTTTTTTTTTTTGAGATAGGGTCTCACTCTGCTGCCCAGACAGTGATGTGATCAAGGCTCACTGCAGTTTCGACCTCCCTGGCTCAAGCGATCCTCCTGCCTCAGCCTCCCAAGCAGCTAGGACCACAGGCATGTGCCACCACACTCAGTTAATTTTCCATTTTTAGTAGAGACGAGGTCTCACTATGTTGCCCAGGCAGGCCTCAAACTCCTGGGCTCAAGCGATCCTCCTCCTGCCTCGGCCTCCCAAAGTGCTGGGATTATAGGCATGAGCCACTACCCCTAGCCATAAATCTACTTTCAAACATCTGACTTTCAAATATACTCTCAGGAATGAATAAAGCAGAAACTTCCTGTTTAACCTTATGACTACACTACAATTTGCAAAAGAAACATTTTTTCACATCAGAAGAATTGCATAACTTTATCAAGAAGGGATACTGAAGTAACACAAATAGTAAGCTAATTTTTGTTTAATGCACATACACACTTAAAATTAAGAGCACGTATATATCTTATTTGGTTTCCTGACTGTAAACCAACAGTACAAAATACTACTTTCATAATATGTTATTAAACCCACCCTTAAAAGGAGAACACTTTATTTTACCATAATTGTGTTTTTCCAACACCTGGTGCACCACAAATTTCTGTTGTTTTCATTAAGGGCACTCCACCCCCAAGAATATCATCTAGTGCTGAACAGAAGGTAATTATGAAGCCCTGGGTATGCTCCTGCTCAAGAAGTTCCAGTGCTGTACACTTCTTGTCTGACTCAGATGTACCAGCATATCTTGGTTTATTTGTGAGACATTCTCTTCTGATAATCTGCAGAGTTTCTAAGGCTTCTGCTTTAGATATCCCAACTTCTGAAAGTAAAATAAGAAAAAAAGAACCCTAATTTTAGAGATTTAAAAGTGTAACATGATAATGGATTGTCTTTATTAATTTTTAGACAAGAGTGATGCTAGGAGTGGAGAAACATAAAAATGCAACATTCTATCAACCATTTAATTTTTCAGTTTGGCCAGACACAGTGGCTCATGCCTAAAATCCCAGTACTTTGGGAGGCTGAGGCAGCCAGATCACTTGAGGTCAGGAGTTCAAGACCAGCCTGGCCAACATGGTGAAACCCCGTCTCTACTAAAAATACAAAGATTAGCCGGGCATGGTGGCACGCGTTGTAATTCCAGCTACTTGGGAGGCTGAGGCAGGACAATCACTTGAACCTGGGAGGTGGAGGTTACAGTGAGCAGAGATGACACCACTGCACTCCAGCCTGGATGACAGTGCGAGACTCCGTCTCAAAAAAAAAAAAAAAAAATTCAGCTTAATAAAGGTATTTGTTTTCTTAGTCATCACATAAAGAATTACCTATTACCTCAGAAACAATTCAACTAAAGCATTTCTGAGTACCCACAAGTGTCTCAGGAAGCAGAAATAAAAATGTACTCACTATTACCATATTTTTACTATCCCTTTTGGTGTTATGAAGCCATAATTATCTCGCTCTCATAAGGTATACAAATTATTTTTCAGATGAGAATGCAAATAGATTTTTTAACTGCCTAAAACAAGGTACAACTTTAAGAAGCACATATGCATGTATTATTTATAATAAAAACTTTTCATGGAAATAACTGATGTAAAAAATTCATATATCACTCCAAACTAATGAGAACAATTATTCAATGCACAAGCATTTTAAAGAATACATTTATGCTTCCTCGACTACACAATTTCACCCATCTGACGGTATGGCCTGAGAAAAGAAAATGGCAATTACAAAACAAGCTGGTGAAGAAATAATGGTGAGGATGACATCACTTATCAGTTTGATATATCAGTGCTTGATCTGATAAGAATATGAACCATAAATACGGGGCTAATAAAAGACAATGGTGATGACAGCATTTAGGAAATGAAAATCCTATCCAGTTCAGAAGCCTGAATGCTGGAATCAGATTGCCTGGGTATGTAAATCCTGGCACCACTTACTGCGTGATTTTGGGCAAGTTACTTTACTTTTTCTTTTTTGCTCAGATTTTTTTCTTCTATAAAATGGGAATGAGACGATACATGTAAAAAGCTTGGTAGAATATCAAGGCCACCTAAAATGGTCAATAGTTGTTAGTGATCACTATTATTCAGGGTCTCACATTTCTTCTTTGAAAAACCAACTTGTTGAAGAAAAAAGAGCCCATCAAATTTTGGGGGACAGAGTCTGCACGCGGTATGACTTAAACAGTAAAGGTTGGGTCCACGAGACTTATTCTTTAGAGGCGAATTGAAACCTCCGTATTTTCCATCATTAAGGGCAGTAACTTAAAATTCTGTTCCATCTTCTTCAGTGAATAGCGCAGGTCCGGACATGTCATAGAGTATGTGCACAAAGAGTGACCACCGCCAGCTTCATATTTGTATATCTCAGGATGCAGTGGTTCCCATCGGCAGTGCTCTGGAATATGAGGTTTTGGGTGAATTACGTAAGAGGAGAATATTCTTTCTACTGCTTCCTCAAGATTCCGGGGATTCTACTCCCTTTATCATTCTTAGTGTCTCTAGTCCTACACAAAATCCTGCATTTCTGAAATTTAACCCTTACCCCTTGGATCTTGGAACAGCAAAAATTAGACAACTAATTCTGACTCCAGTATTTCCTAACCCAGTTAGCATGAAAAGTTACCTAAGCTCCCCAAGATATCAGTTCTCTCATCCATATACTGAATATAATAATCTACGTAAGCGGGTTGAGGGTTAAATGAGACAATCCTCAAAGCATTCAGCAGGCATTGCCAGAGGAAAAGCAATTAGTAAATGTTTTCACGACCACAGTTCTCCTAACCATTCAGACAACTTGTAAGTGGAGTCGAGGAGCTGTTTCACGCTGTAAACACGGACGTGGAGGAAGGAGAATCTAACAGAGACCGGGCTGAAGCCCGAGGCGAGAGAACGAAGACTGAGGCGGCGCTGACGGCGCCCGGTGTGCCTCAGCTTGCCATCAGGAGTCGTTACCTTTGCTAAGCTCGGAGGGTTTCACCTCTAGGAGTTCCTCAGCAGTCTGGAACCCCGCAGACACCAGCTTCACCCGCACCGCTGGGGACAGCGGGAAACTCACCAAATCCCGCTGCATTTCAAAGCGGAACGTCTTGCCGCCCACTCGCGCAGGCTCAGCTGCTAACTCCGGAGCAGCCAAACTCCGCACACCTTCACCGGGGCGTGCGGCGTGACGTCAGACGTAAAGCGGAAGGGGCTGGCTCTGCGGCCTGGCTGCACGCGCCTCCGGGCCTTGCAGCTTTGCGCAGGCTTGTAAATTTTCACACTTATGCACCATTCCGTTATGATTCCCCAAAATCTCATTTAGAGATTCCCCATCAGATGTACACCCTGACTGTAAAACGATGGACGGAGACCATAGGATGGAGAGCCAAGCCCACTGGGTTCTCCATGCCACATTTCCTTGCCTCCACCGTGGCCTGTTAGGTGAAGCCTCAGAGTCATTAATAGGAGTGATCTCGAGTGGGAGCAGTGAGCGTAACGAGCACACACTAGCCAGTTACCATTATTTTGGTGTGAAAAGCTCAGAGAACAATCATATTAGGATTAATCTGCGTGCTCGTTGTAGAGTTGCAGTCTCTTGGCTCTTCTCGCTGACCGTCCCCCTTTTCTGACCCCCCCCCCCGCCCCACATTGCTTTTCCCGCCCTCGCGAGGGATTGTGGGCCAGCCCCCAACGGCCGCTGGGAGGGATGAGTCCCCATTCCCCGCACCCACCCACGTCTTCCCGGGAGTCAAATCTCGAGCATGGAGGTTACTGAGACCGTTATTTCTTCATGGCCTGCCTAGCTTAAGCAGTAGCTGGAAAAGTAAGCAACTAATGTCCGCATTAGTGGGTCTGGGCTCCTGGGGTCCTGAGGGGGAGGGGCTGGGCTACACAAGAGCTCCTTTTGTGGTACAGAGTTGGGAAGGGGCGTTCAAGCAGTGGTAGTGACCGCCTCTAAATTACAGAACTTCGGGGTGGAAGGCAAGCAGTTTAGAAGGTGGTTTATGAGTTCCTTACTTGCCTAGGTGAGTGTAACTTATTCAGCAGGGGTTAACTTATTCCCTACCTATTGGCGATTTTTTTTTTTTTTGAGACGGAGTCTCACTGTGTTGCCCCCGATGGAGTGCAGTGGCACGATCTCGGTTCACTGCAACCTTCGCCTCCCGGGTTCAAGTGAGTCTTCTGTCTCAGCCTCTCCAGTACCTGGGATTACAGGCACACGCCACCATGCCCGGCTAATTTTTGTATTATTATTAGAGAAGGGGTTTCACCATATTGGCCAGGCTGGTCTCGAACTCCTGACCTCATGATCTGCCTGCCTCGGCCTCCCAAAATGCTGGGAGTACAGGCGTGAGCCACCGCGCCCGGCCCTGTTGGTCATGATTCTTAGTCTTTTCTTACCAGCTTAGAGGAACTTTCTAAATATTGCAAATCAGAGCCCTCTACATACTTAGATCTAAAAAAGGAAACAACGTATGTTGAGCACTTTAGCAAATCCCACACATTTCAAATGGTCATAGCCATGCCAAAAGGAAGATAAGAACATGGAAGCTCAGCATATAGTTTAATATCAATTCTGATAAAAGAAAAAAAGCTGGCCGGGCGCAGTGGCTCATGCCTGTAATTCCAGCACTTTGGGAGGTCGAGGCAGGTGGATCTCCTTGAGCTCATGAGTTTGAGACCAGCCTCGACAACATGGCGAAACACTGTCTGTACCAAAAGTACAAAAAATTAGACGGGCATGGTGGCATGCACCGGTCATCCCAGCTACTCAGAAATCTGTGGTGGGAGGCTCCCTTCAGCCTGGGAGTGAGCTATGATCACACCACTGCACTCCAGCCTGGGTGACAGAGTGAGACCCTGTCTCAAACAAACAAACAAAACACCTCAGCACAGTTTTCTTAAAGCCAAGATTCAAACCTAGTATCCTTTTTACTACCCCGAGCTATTAAGATTTTGAGTCCCTACTGGTGGGGAGACTACGAGAAGCATTTATACCCCATTTGGTAGGTCAGAGAAAGTCTTGTAGGACTGGCCAAAATGTGGTTGGCCACTCAACCCATTGCTTAACTTCTAATATGGACTATATTTGAACACTCAGTGGACGCATAAATACTATCCTCAGGGAGAATTCATGCTTATGCTTATAAAGCACCCAGATTCTTGGGTGAAGAAAAAGCACAGTATTACCACATTCAACAATAAGTCTTCTGTTAGTTTGGTCAAACTCAGTGGAATCGGTCGTGTTTAGAATTTCTTTCATTGACAGTGGAAAGTTCAAAACTACTTTGGCCTGGTACAGTGGCTTAAGCCTGGAATCCAAGCACTTTGGGAGGCCTAGGAGGGCAGATCGCTTGGTCTCAGGAGTTTGAGACTAGCCTGGGCAACAGGACAAAACCCCATCTCTACAAAAAATACAAAAATTAGCCAGCATGGTGGTACATGCCTCTAGTCCCAGCTACTTGGGAGGCTGAGGTGGGAGAACTGATTGAGCCCGGGAGGTCGAGGTTGCAGTGAGCTGAGATCGCGTAACTCCACTCCAATCTGGGCGACAGAGTGAGACTCCATCTCAAAAGCAAAACAAAACAAAACAAAGAAACAAAACCCCACTCAACTCTATAGCTATACAATTAAGTGCTATTAATATCTTCTGCAGATCACAAGGTCAGGAGATCGAGACCATCCTGGCTAACATGGTGAAACCTCGTCTCTACTAAAAATACAAAATTTAGCTAGGCATGGTGGTAGGTGCCTGTAGTCCCAGCTACTCGGGAGGCTGAGGCAGGAGAATGGCATGAACCCAGGAGGCAGAGCTTGCAGTGAGCCTAGATCACGCCACCACACTCTAGCCTGGGCAACAGTGAGACTCTGTCTCAGAAAAAAAAAATATATATATATATCTTCTGGCCCTTGCCTCTAATAATTATTTTCATCATCATTCTTAAGATGTCTTTAATGCAATTTGCTCTGTAGTCATGCTTTCTAACTGGGATCCAGGTTTTCGAAGCCACGCACTAGGAACTAAAAAAGCTATGGGATACATACGGAAGGTGCACCTTCTTGTATAATCACGTTTCTCAAAAAAAACTTTCAGGGAGGGAAGAGTTAAATGATTTACCTAAGTCATTTGAAATGGTTTATATTAAGCAAACATTACATCTGTGTAGTGTGGATAAATCATTAAAAATTTTGAAAAAGAAAATTAATAAAACATGGGGTAGGCCAGGCATGGTGGCTCACTCCTGTAATCCTGGCACTTTGGGAGGCCAAGATGGGTGGATCATGAGATCAAGGGATCAAGACCATCCTGGCCAACGTGGTGAAACCCTGAATCTACTAAAAACACAAAAATTAGCTGGGCATGTTGATGTGTGCCTATAGTCCCAGCTACTTAGGAGGCTGAGGCAGGAGAATAGCTTGAACCCGGGAGGCAGAGGTTGCAGTGAGTGAGATCGGGCCACTGCACTCCAGCCTGGCAACAGAGAGAGACTCCATCTAAAAATAAATAAATTAGTCGGGTGTGGTGGCTCATGCCTGTAATCACAGCACTTTGGGAGGCCCAGGTGGGCGGATCACGAGATCAGGAGATAGACCATCCTGGCTAACACGGTGAAACCCCATCTCTACTAAAAATAGAAAAAATTAGCCGGGCGTGGTGGCAGGCACCTGTGGTCCCAGCTACTTGGGAGGCTGAGGCAGGAGAATGGTATGAACCCGGGAGGCAGAGCTTGCAGTGAGCCAAGATCACGCCACTGCACTGCAGCCTCTGTGACAGAGTGAGACTCCATCTCAAAAAAATAAATAAAAATAAAAAATATGTATATATAAATAAAAACAAAATGTGGGGGTAAAATGCAAATATAAAAATAAAATTTAAGAGAAAAGTATGAGGTCAGAGACACATCAGGCTTAAACTGGATACTTCAGTAATCTCTCAAACCCCCCTGGGAATACGTTTTGGTTTTTCTTGCAACTTGAGGTTACTTCATGAAAAAATTTGAGAGACATTGCTATGGGCAAACCAGCATGGGCTGTGGAGTCATACAGATTTGGATTTGTATCACATGTCTGGAAGTTACCAACTATGTGACCTTCAGCAAGTTACTCAGTCTCCTCACCTGCAAGTAGAAGATAATATTTCCTGGGGTTTTGGTCAAGATTAAATTAACACATCTACAGTACTTATCACAGAAAAAGGTACATAATAAATCTGAGTCTGTTTCTCAGTTTTTACAGTATTCTAATGCGTATGTTCAGTTGGAATAAATCCTTATAGAATACCTAGCTCAGCAGAATGCTAATGCTGAGACATTTTAAAAAAATGTTTACAATTAGGCCAGACACAGTGGCTCACACCTGTAATTCCATCACTTTAGGAGGCTGAGGCTGGCAGATCACTTGAGGTCAGGAGTTCAAGACCAGCTTGGGCGACATTGGTAAAACCCCGTCTCTACTAAAAATACAAAATTAACTGGGGGTGGTGGAGCGTGCCTGCAATCCCAGCTATTCGGAAGGCTGAGACAGGAGAATCGCTGGAACATGGGAGGCAGAGATTGCAGTGAGCCGATATTACGACACTGTACTCCACCCTGGGCGACAAGAGGAAAACTCAGTCTCAAAAACAAAACAAAAAAAGTCTACAATTGTAAAAGTGCCAAAGTAGAGTACTTTTATATATTTTATTTTCTTTGACTTGATCCACAGTAATCCTATGACTGGGGTCTCCATTCAGGATTAGCACTCTGAAGATTGGATTACTAAAACAAGATTAAATATTTATTAAATGCTAGTTATGTGCCAGATGACAGGGTAAACAAGACAGATTCTCTGCCCTCATGGAGCTTATAATCTATCAGGATCTTTATTGAGTATTTCTGACATGTTGCATTTCTGACTTGTGTAGCTATCTTGATGTAATTCTAAGGGTAGGAAGGAGCTATTGTTGTTAATATCTATAGTTAACCTGTCAGAGTATTCCAATAACGAGACATTTTCAGGTTGACTGGGCTGTTTCTGGAGATGTAGGAGAGGAATAATATGAAACTTTTGTTATAGCTGGGGAGAAGTTTATTTTTTTTTTTTTAGCCTAAGAACATAGAACTTTAAAAAATGGTGACCACGGCTGGGTGCAGTGGCTCACGCCTGTAATCCCAGCATTTTGGGAGGCTTAGGTGGGTTGATCACTTGAGGTGAGGAGTTCAAGACCAGCCTGGCCAACATGTGAAACCCTGTCTCTACTAAAAATACAAAACTTAGGCAGGCGTGTGTAGAGCACCCGATTCTGTCGTTGATCAGGGCACCACTATGTAACCCACACGGACCTATGGGCTGAACAAAGGAGGGCAAACGCGGGAATAAAAGACGAGACAAAAGAATATATTTGGAAGAAGGGGTCAGGGGTTACCTTGCCTCTAGTGGACAAGGGCCCTGAGCTTTACACAGCCCTGTGTATTTATTAGGTAAAAGAGATAGAATGGGGGTGGGAGAAGGGGTCAGCTGCTCAGTCCAGAGTAGGCTTGCAAGACCGCATTCTCTAGATGTTGCAGTAGATAACCTCAGCGCCAGGGAGTGATTGCCTCCAGCAAATCATCTGTTAGCAGGAGCAGTCGTGAGTTTGCTCACATCCTGCATTCGTGATTAACAGTTTGGTGTTTGATCATAGAGCCTCCAGTGGAATGCTAAGTTGGTCACATCCCACGGGCCTTCAGCTCCCTATAGGTGTGGTGGTGGGCATCTGTAATCCCAGCTACTCGGGAGGCTGAGGCAGGAGAATCTCTTGAACCGCGGAGATGGAGGTTGCTGTGAGCTGAGATCCAGCCCCTGCACTCTAGGGTGAGTGATTGAGCGAGACTGCATCTCAAAAAAAAAAAAAAAAATGGTGACCTTTCATGTTCAAGTGGATTTGGGAATAGGAGAAAGAAGTCAATGTTGTTCAGACTGAGGAAAAAAACCTCTGAATCAAGGCATAGCTTTAGAGGTGGTTATGATAAAGCTTCTTTAAGGCCTCAGACATATATAGTAGCAGTATCAATTTTACAAGACATTATACATAATAGAAGCCCAATATGTATTTGTTGACCACAGACTCCTTGAAACATTCTCTTACTTGGCTTTTGTAATGCCACACTTCTGATTTCCTTTCTACATATTTGGCTTTTCTGGTTCCTTTGCAAGCACATCCTCCATAACCTAGGCGTGGCAGTGACCCTCAAATTTGTATTTCTAGCCCTGACCCTCTGCCCTCCAGATGCAAATATCTGATTGCCTACTGGACAATTCAAAGTCTTCTCCAACTCAGCCTAACTCATTATCTTCACCCCACTCCCAGAACCTTGCCCTCTTCCTGCATTTCCTGCCTCCATGAACCACATATCCATCCTTCCATTTGCATAAGCCATAAACCTAGAATCATCTTGATACTTCCTTCCCTTTCACTCTGCATGATCATATCTCACTGCAACCTTGAACTCCTGGGCTCAAGAAAGAGATCGTTCTGCCTTTGCCTCCTAAGAAGCTGAGACTTAACAGGCACATGCCACTGTGCCTAGCTAATTTTTAAAATTTTTTGTAAAGACAAGGTGTTGCCCAGACTGGTTTTGAACTCCTGGTCACAAGTCCTCCTCCTGCCTCGGCCTCCCAAAGTTCTGGGATTACAGGTGCGAGTCACCATGGTCCTCCTGGCACGATCTTTTTACAGTACATTTCAGTTACGTCACTCCTTATTTTGCTCTTTTTTTTTTTTTGAGACAGAGTCTCGCCCTGTCGCCCAAGCTGGAGTGCAGTGGTGTGATCTTGGCTCACTGCAACCTCCACCTCCCAGGTTCAAGTGATTGTCCTGCCTCAGCCTCCTGAGTAGCTGGGATTACAGGTGCACACTACCACACCCAGCTAATTTTTGTATTTTTTTAGTAGAGACAGTGTTTCACCATGTTGGTCAGGCTGATCTCGAATTCCTGACCTCAGGTGATCCACCCACCTCAGCCTCCCAAAGTGCTGGGATTATAGGCTCACGTGAGCCACTGTGCCCGGCGGAAGCATTTTTTTTCTTTCCGGTTGTGACCTAATTTTCTGAGCAGTCTTTGAAATAATCAGTTCCTTCCCCATCTATATGAAATGTTACCTTTATCGTGTACTTTTATATATGTAAGTCCTATCGCTCTGTCGCCAGGCTGGAGTGCAGTGGCACCATCTCGGCTCACTGCAACCTCCACCTCCCAGGTTCAAGCAGTTCTCCTGCCTCAGCCTCCCGAGTAGCTGGGATGACAGGGATGTGCCACCACGCCCAGCTAATTTTTGTATTTTTAGTAGAGATGGGGTTTCACCATGCTGGCCAGGATAGTCTCAATCTCTTGACCTTGTGATCTGCCCGCCTCAGCCTCCCAGAGTGCTGGGATTACAGGCAGGAACCACTCCACCTGACCAAGTCTCTCTTTTTTTTTTTTTTTTTTGAGCCAGAGTCTTGCTCTGTCGCCCAGGCTGGAGTGCAGTGGCGCAATCTCAGCTCACTGCAGCCTCCGCCTTCTGGGTTCAAGCAATTCTCCTGCCTCAGCCTCCCAAGAAGCTGAGATTACAGGCGTGAGCCACTATGCCCGGCTAATTTTTGTGTTTTTAGTAGAGACAGGGTTTCACCATGTTGGTCTGGAACTCCTGGTCTCGAACTCCTGACCTCAGGTTATCCGCCTGCCTCAGCCTCCTAAAGTGCTGGGATTACAGGCGTAAACTACCGCGCCTGGCCAATTGTGTCTCTTAATAATCTACTAGATTCAGTTTATAAAGATTTTATATGTTTACTTATGTTAGTATTTAACATATATTTCCTCTTTTTTTTTTTTTTTTTTTGAGATGGAGTCTTGCCTTGTCACTCAGGCTGGAGTGCAATGGTGTGATCTCAGCTCACTGCAACCTCCGCCTCCCAGGTTCAAGCAATTCTCCTGCCTCAGCCTGCTGAGTAGCTGGGATTGCAGACACGTGCCACCATGCCCGGCTTTAGTAGAGATGTGGTTTCGCTATGTTGCCCAGGCTGGTCTTGAACTCCTGACCTCAAGTGATCCACCCACCTCAGCCTCCCAAACTGCCGGGACTGCAGGCGAGAACCACCGTGCTCAGCCTTTTCTCATTTTTATCTTTTTTTTTTTTTTTGAGACGGACTCTCGCACTGTCACCCAGGCTGGAGTGCAATGGCGCGATCTCGACTCATTGCAACCTTGGCCTCTCAAAGTGCTGGGATTATAGGTGTGAGCCACTGCATCTGGCTCCTCATTTTTTTCTAATCAAAGAAATGAGGCTCTTCTCAAAGGATATTAAGGTATGCAGAGCCTCTGTAGGATTATTAACTACCATTTTTCTTAACTTGCTTAGAGTTACAAGGCAGTGGAGGACAGACATCTTTTTACCTAAGGCTGACTCCCTTGAACAGATATTTTGATAACTAGGCCAATAACAAAGAAATTTTTGTGAAATGTTGAAACTGGGACTTGTGAGGATTCATGAGCCACTTAAGACTCTGTAGCCTGGGCAGCCGGGCATGGTGGCTCATGCCTATAATCCCAGCACTTTGGGAAGCTGAGGTGGGCCTGTAAATTATCAACATTTTGTTTTGTGAAATAAAACACACTTTGAAATCTGGTTGGAGGAGTGGTCGTGGTGGCTCACACCTGTAATCCTGGTACTTTGGGAGGTCCAGGCAGGTGGATCATTTGGGGTCAGGAGTTCAAGACCAGCCTTGCCAACATGGCAAAAACCCGTCTTTACTAAAAATACAAAAACTAGCTGGGCATGGTGGCATGTGCTGGTAATTCCAGCTACTCAGGAGGCTGAGGCAGGAGAACCGCTTGAACCCGGGAGGCAGATGTTGCAGTGAGCTGAGATGGCGTCATTGCACTCTAGCCTGGATGACAGAGTAAGACTCTGTCGCAAAAAAAAAAAAAAGAAAGGAAGACCCTGTGGCCTGGGCATGGTGGTTCCATGCCTGTAATCCCAACTGTTTGGGAGGTGGAGACGGGTCGATTGCTTGAGCCCAGGAGTTTGAGCCCAGCCTGGGCAACATGGTGAAACTCCCTCTCTACAAAAAAATACAAAAATTAGCCAGACATGGTAGTGTGTGCCTGTAGTCCCAACTACTCAGGAGGCTCAGGTGGGAGGATCACTTGACCCCTGGGGGTCAAGGCTGCAGTGAGCTGTGATGGTGCCACTGCACTCTAGCCTGAAGAAGGCACTGCTAGTCACAAATCTTCTGAAACTGGCATTTTGGTTGTAAGAATTGTTTGGTGGTAATAGCAGTATAGTTCACATACATTACCTTTTCCCTTACATGACTTGTTCCACCAGATTTCTTTTTTCTTTTCTTTTTTTTTTTTGTTTGAGACAAGAGTTTCCCGCTGTCACCCAGGCTGGAGTGCAATGGCATCATCTTAGCTCACTGCAACCTCTGCCTTCCGGGTTCAAGCGATTCTCCTTCATCAGTCTCCTGGGTAGCTGGGATTACAGACGCGCACCACCAGATATTTTTGTATTTTTAGTAGAGACAGGGTTTCACCATGTTTTCCAGGCTGGTCTCGAACTCCTGGTCTCAAATGATCCACCTGCCTCAGCCTCCCACAGTACTGAGATTACAGGTGTGAGCCACTGCGACCAGCCCTCCAATCAGATTTCAAAGTGTGTTTTATTTCACAAAACAAAATATTGACAATTTATAGAGCATAAATATACATATGTGTGTACATATATATATTACATAATACTTCTTTGAAAAGGAAAGTATATAAAAATAAAACTGATAGACTGTCAGAACATCAGACTTGAGAACAAGTGTCTGCTTGCATCACAGAATCCCCTACCCCCTTTTCCCAATGTTCTTTTTCTCCCCATCTAAGACACCTCTATGTTCTCAGTTGTTGCTTGTTTAGCAAGATTTTTCTTTTCTTTTTTTTTTTTTTTTTTTTTTTTTTTTTTTTTTGAGACAGTGTCTCGCTCTGTCGCCCAGGCTGGATTTCAGTGGCGCGATCTCGGCTCATTGCAAGCTCCGCCTCCCGGGTTCACGCCATTCTCCTGCCTCAGCCTCTCCGAGTAGCTGGGACTACAGGCGCCCGCCACCACGCCCGGCTAATTTTTTATATTTTTTAGTAGAGACGGGGTTTCACCGTGGTCTCGATCTCCTGACCTCGTGATTCGCCCGCCTCGGCCTCCCAAAGTGCTGGGATTACAAGCGTGAGCCACCGTGCCCGGCCAAGATTTTTATTTTCATTTTTATTTATTTATCATTAGAGACGAAGTTTCAATCTTGACGCTCAGGCTGGAGTGCAATGGCACGATCTCGGCTCACTGCAGCCTGGGTTCAAGCAATTCTCCTGTCTCAGCCTCCCGAGTACCCAGGCGCCCACCAGCATGCCCAGCTAATTTTTTTTTATTTTTAGTAGAGAGGGTTTCGCCATGTTGGCCAGGCTGGTCTTGAACTCCTGACCTCAGGTGATCCACCCACCTCTGCCTCCCAAAGTGCTGGGATTACAGGTGTGAGCCACTGCACCTGGCCCAAGATTTTTTAAAACAGCATTATTTCTTCCTGTTGTAAAGATGGAAAACTGTGAGCTTGAAGTCAGTGACAAGGAAAAAAAAGTTAAAAACTGGCTAATTTATTTTGGCAGAGGAGAAGATACCAGAAGAGTCCTTCTGTAAGATAAAAGATGTGGGATATTAGGGTGGTTCTAGTGTGATCTTGGAAAGACGAAGAACACTGTTAACTCTGAAACTCCAATTCTAATTTGTTTTTTTTTGGTTTTCGTGGGGTTTTTTTGAGACAGAGTCTTGCTCTGTCGCCCAGGCTAGAGTACAGTGGCGTGATCTCGGCTCACTGCAACCTCCACCTCCTAGGTTCAAGAGATTCTCCTGCCTCCTGAGTAGCTGGGATTACAGGTGCCTGCCACCACACCCAGCTGATTTTTGTATTTTTATTAGAGATAGGGTTTTACCATGTTGGCCAGGCTGGTCTCGAATTCCTGACCTCAAGTGATCTGCCCGCATCGGTCTCCCAAAGGGCTGGGATTACAGGCAGGAGCCACAGCATCCGGCCTGCTTCATTCAAAATTAGAATTAGCGTTTGTGCAATTGATGTTTCAAGTAAGATTGATCATTTGCTGCATGCTTGAAAGACAGCATTTTGTACGTAAGCATGACACTTTGGACTGGTAGGTAACCTATACAGAGATTGGATTTTCAGATATGTAGACTGGATTTTCAGAAATAATTTTACCAAATTTCATGTTTTCAAACTTATTCAGGTTACGTGTATTGAGCAGCTTGTTTAACTGCGCAAGAAACCAGTGTGCGCCTGTTTTCGCAGCTGCTGGGGAAGGCTGAAACAGAAGGATCCCCTGAGGCCAGAAGTTCGATAACTACTGCACCCCAGCCTGGGCAACAAAGCAAGACTTTGTCTCTCGGGGGAGAAAAAAAGAAAAAAGACACCATAGTGACATCATTAGTGCCAAACCCTTAAAGGCAGGAGCTAGTTTACATTACTTACCTTTTAATCTGTGGAGCATTTTTAAGTTTTATTTCAGTTGTGTCACCAAGCAGACTAGGAAAGGACATACTGAATGAGATCATCCAAAGGGGTGTGGAGTATCTAGATAAGCGCAGTGACTGCTGGCTATTTGCACCCTAGGCTTATATTTCCTAAGATTTTGAATAGCCAGATATTAAAAATATAGCTGCTGGGTTATTGCAGTTTGGAAAATATCTTTATTCCAGAAATTAGGGGGTCTAAAGAGCACATGAGAAAAATGATCCTATGTGTTGAGTGGTTTGAATCTAAGGGTGAGCTCTCAGGCAGACCTGGGGACTTACACTTACCTAGTGGGGGGAATTAAACCATGATAATTAAAGGTGGAGTTCTAAAATGAGTTGTTCCTTATGCTACGAATGTGCTGACATCTGCAGGCCTCTCTGGTGTAGGAGAGTTGATTGTGTAATTTGCAGTAGTGGGGGCTATGTTTGTACTCTCCTTTGCTTATAACGAGGCGTGCTTTGTGTGTTTCCTTCTTAGGTTCCCCTGTGTTATATCATAATCTCCTGTTTTGTATGGTTTTTTTTTTTTTTTTTTTTTTTTTTTGTTTTTCTTCTTCTGGTATGCGGTTGAATATCTTTGGCGGCTCTAAGGAAGTGTTACCTTCACGTTTTCCTTGTTTGTAGCCCTTTCCATTTCAAAGCTAACAATTTAGCATCCTCTGACTTTTCTTCTGTCTTTATATCTTTTTGTGGACCTCCAGAGTCCTCCTGTTTTTTTGTTTTGTTTTATTCTTGGAGACGGCATTTCGCTCTTGTAGCTCAGGCTGGAGTACAATGGCGCAATCTCGGCTCACAGCAACCTCAGCCTCAAGGGTTCAAGGGATTCTCCTGCCTCAGCTTCTTGAGTAGCTGGGATTACAGGCACGCGCCACCACACCTGGCTAATGTTTGTATTTTTAGTAGAGACAGGGTTTCACCATGTTAGCCAGGCTGGTCTCGCACTCCTAACCTCAGGTGATTTACCTGCCTCGGCCTCCCAAAGTGCTGGGATTACAGGTGTGAGCCACAGCGCCCGGCTCCAGTTCCCTTCTCTTATTATTATTATTATTATTATACTTTAAGTTCTAGGGTACATGTGCACAACGTGCAGGTTTGTTACATACGTATACATGTGCCGTGTTGGTTTGCTGCACCCATTAACTCGTCATTTACGTTAAGTATTTCTCCTAATGCTATCCCTCCCCCATCCCCCCACCCCACAACAGGCCCTAGTGTGTGAAGTTCCCCGCCCTGTTTCCAGTGTTCTCATTGTTCAATTCCCACCTATGAGTGAGAACATGCAGTGTTTGGTTTTCTGTCCTTGCGAAGTTTGCTCAGAATGATGGTTTCTAGCTTCATCCATGTCCCCAACAAAGGACATAAACTCATCCTTTTTTATGGCTGCATAGTATTCCATAGTGTATATGTGCCACGTTTTCTTAATCCAGTCTTTGATGGACGTTTGGGTTGGTTCCAAGTCTTTGCTATTGTGAATGGTGCCGCAGTAAACATATGTGTGCATGTGTCTTTATAGTAGCATGATTTATAATCCTTTGGGTATATGCCCAGTAATGGGATTGCTGGATCAAATGGTATTTCTAGTTGTAGATCCTTGGGGAATCACCACTGTCTTCTAGTGTCCTTCTTTTAAGGACCCTGTGATTATATTAGGCTCATCTGGATAAGCTTTTCATCTTAAATCAATCACATCTGAAAACTTCCCTTTTTTTTTCCCCTCGAGTTGGAGTCTCGCTCTGTCGCCCAGGCTGGAGTGCAATGGCACGGCATCTGCTCACTGCAACCTCTGTCTACCAGGTTCAAGCAATTCTCCCGCCTCAGCCTCCCGAATAGCTGGGCTTACAGGCACCCGCCACCATGCCAGGCTAATTTTTGTATTTTTAGTAGAGATGGGGTTTCACCATATTGGCCAGGCTGGTCTTGAACTCCTGACCTCGTGATCTGCCTGCCTCGGCCTCCCAAAGTGCTGGGATTACAGACGTGAGCCACCGTGCCCAGCCATTTCTGGCTCTTAAACTTTGGAAGTCTTTATCTTGTAAGTAGCAAGCTAGAACTTGTGCAAGAAGAGTGACCCTATGTGAAGAGTGTTTTGATTCTGAGGGTGAGATGTCAGGCAACAACCATGCCTTCCACTTACCCGGCAGGGAAGATACCCTGACCACAAAGGTGGTTTTCCCAGGGCGAGGTTCACTCATTGCATTCTGTGTTTGCTGGCCCCTGTGATTTCCCCAAATGTGGGAGACTCAACTGCATAATTTGTGGTAGTGGGCAACTGTGTTCACGCTTTCCCCTGTGTTATTCTTTGTCAAATGGGAAGAAGCCGTTTTTGGCTTCTCCTTGCTTGTTTCTTGTGAACTGTGTCTTTAAATTTCCATGGAAGTGAGAAGCTGTACTACTATTTAGTTTGTGATAGTAACAGGCTTCCTTGGTGTTTTCTCTTGGCTGTGTTCCCTTAATCCAGCATAAACTTTGTACACAATGAGTGCCACATATATGTTGGCTGAGTCAAATGAACTGGAAATCAAACTCAGGAAGGATTTCGTTTAAGCATTTTTATTTTTAGAGACAGGGTCTTGCTCTTGTCTCCCAGACTGGAGTACAGTGGTGCTCAATCATGGCTCAAAGCAGCCTTGACCTCCTGGACTCAGTCCTTCTGCCTCAACCTTCCAAGTAGCTATACAGGAACATGCCACCATGGCTGGCTAATTTTTTTTTTTTTTTTTTTTTTGAGACGGAGTTTCCCTCTTCTTGCCCAGGCTGGAGTGCAATGGTTTGATCTCGGCTCCCAGCACCCTCCACCTCCTGAGTTCAAGCGATTCTCCTGCCTCAGCCTCCTGAGTAGCTGGGATTACAGGCACCCGCCACAACACCTGGCTACTTTTTTGTATTTTTTAGTAGAGACGGGGTTTCGCCATGTTGGCCAGACTGGTCTCGAACTCCTGGCCTCAGGTGATCTGCCTGCCTCGTCCTCCCGAAGTACTGGGATTACAGGCGTGAGCCACCCCACCTGGTTAGCTGGCTAATTTTAAAAGAAGTTTTTGTAGCATAGGGTCTCGCTATGTTGCCCAGGCTGGTCTCGAACTCTTGGCCTCAAGTGATCCTCCCACCTCGGCCTATCAAGGTGCTGGGATTACAAGCGTGAGTACCATACCTGACCCCTAAAGGATTTTAACCTGCTCTTAACAATGACTATAGAATTGAAATTCATTTGTTGCATTCTAAAATGACTATTTTGAATGGATCAGCTTTAGGTTCTGACATAGTAGTTTGTTGGAGTTTTCTTGTTTTATTTTGTTTTGTTTGAGATGGGGTTTCGCTCTTGTTGCTCAGTCTGGAGTGCAATGGCATGATCCTGGCTCACTGCAACTTCTGCCTCCCAGGTTCAAGCAATTCTCTTGCCTCAGCCTCTCGAGTAGCTGAGATTACAGACGCCTGCCACCACACCTGGGTTTTTTTGTTTTTTTGTTTTTCGGGCTTTTTTGAGATGGAGTTTCTCTCTTGTTGCCCAAGCTGGAGTGCAATGCTGTGATCTTGGCTCACTGCAACCTCCGCCCCCCGGGTTCAAGTGATTCTCCTGCCTCAACCTCCTGAGTAGCTGGGATTACAGGCAGGTGCCACCACACCTGGCTAATTTTTATATTTTAGTAGACATGGGGTTTCACCATTTTGGCCAGGCTGGGCTTGAACTCCTGACCTCAGGTGATCTGCCCGTGTCAGCCTTCCAAAGTGCTGGGATCACAGGCGTGAGCAACTGCACCCGGCCGACTAATTTTTATATTTTAGTAGAGACGGGGTTTCACCATGTTGGTCAGGCTGGTCTTGAACTCGTGACTTCAGGTGATCCATTAACCTCAGCCTCCCAACGTGCTGGGATTACATGTGTGAGCCACGGCACCTGGCCCATAGTAGTTTTAAAAAGGGAAAAGCTTACATACTACTATGATATATCAATTTAAAAATGCAAAAAGTCCAGGCTCAGTGGCTCATGCTTGTAATCACCGTACTTTTAGAGACCTAGGTGACAGAACAAGAACCTGTCTCTAAAAATTAAAAACATATTTAAAGGAAATCCTTTTGGAAACGCTTCCTGAGTTTGATTTCCAGTTCATTCAATTCAGCCAATATATAATGGGGTACTTATTGTAGACAAAGCTTATTCTGGGTGAGGGGAATGCAGATACCCTTGGAACATAGTCCTTGTCATAATCGGGAGTCTGTCTGGGGAAGGGAGATGGGGAAACCATCTATTAATATTATACCATACAATTCACCCATTTAAAAGATAGTTCAATTTTTAGAAAGAGCCAGAGATTGTCTGGAGACTTTTTTATGTGAACATAACCTCAATATTTTATTGTCTTCATTATAAAACAAAAGATGACACTTAGAACTGGATATCATTTGGCCCTTTCTCTTCTCATCTCCTCCCACTTCAAAATGCTTACATCTCTTAATACCCAGCATTCTCTTTGTTCTGCAGCTGGGCTCAACACACTCAAGGCTTGGCACAATCTTCTTTGTAGTTTTAGCTTTCTTCAGGAAAACCAACTAGTTTGCCCACCCATAGCCAGATACTTGTCATTTTGATTCTAGCAATCATAGTGAGGGTGAAGTAGTACTTCATGGTGATTTTGATTTGCATTACCCTGATGGCTAAGAATATTGAACATATTTTCGTGTGCTTATTGGCTATTTGCATCCTTTTTTTTTTTTTTTTAAGATAGTTTCTCTGTGTCACCCAGGCTGGAGTGCAATGGCACAATGTCAGCTCACTGCAACTTCCACCTCCCAGGCTCAAGTGATTCTCATGCCTCAGCCTCCTGAGAAGCTGGGGTTATAGGTATGCGCTACCATGCCCAGCTAATTTTTGTGTTTTTTGTAGAGATGGGATTTTGTCATGTTGGCCAGGCTAGTCTCGAACTCCTGGCTTCAAGTGATGCACCCACCTCAGCCTCCCACAGTGCTGGGATTACAGGTTT
Organism: Nomascus leucogenys; assembly: GCF_006542625.1. Classification (NCBI taxonomy): domain Eukaryota; kingdom Metazoa; phylum Chordata; class Mammalia; order Primates; family Hylobatidae; genus Nomascus; species Nomascus leucogenys. Next base: position 8,173,488 of record NC_044394.1, on the reverse strand, counting down.
GAGCCACTGTGCCCGGCCTACCTGCCTTTTTTTTTTTTTCCAAAGGCCTCACCGAAGATAAATCTTTTTTTTTTTAACCACTTTATTGAAGGATGATTGACATACTATACTTGTGCTTTTGATGTCATATGTAAGAAATCATTCCCTAATTGGAGGTCAGGAAGATTTACACCTATGTTTTCTTCTTAGTGTTTCCATTTGTTTTTTGAGATGGAGTCTCACTCTGTCACCCAGGCTGGAGTGCAGTGGCACAATCTTGGTTCACTGCAACCTCCGTCTCCCAGGTTCAAGCGATTCTTGTGCCTCTCCCTCTCGAGTAGCTGGGATTATAGGCCTGAGCCACCATGCTCAGCTAATTTTTGTACTTTTAGTAGAGACAGGGTTTCGCCACGTTGGCCAGGCTGGTCACGAACTCCTGACCTCAAGTGATCTGCCCACCTTGGCCTCCTGTAGTGCTAGGATTACAGGTGTGAGCCACCGCACCTGGCCGGACTTTCATCATAAAGAAGTTATTCTCACTCCTGTGAAAAGGATGTGGGTTCAATAGGATTAGTTTGTGGTTCTCAATTCTGTCAAATCAAGGGTTTCCTTTTTTTTTCTTGAGACAGAGTCTAGCTCTGTCGCCCAGGCTGGAGTGCAGTGGTGCGATCTCAGCTCACTGCAACCTCCACCTCCCTGGTTCAAGCAATTCCCCTGCCTCAGCCTCCCGAGTAGCTGGGATTATAGGCACATGCCACCACGCCCAGCTAAATTTTTTGTAGTTTTAGTAGAGATGGGGTTTCACCATGTTGGCCAGACTGGTCTTAAACTCCTGATCTCAGGCAATCCGCCCGCCTTGGCCTCCCAAAGTGCCAGGATTACAGGTGGGAGACATTGCACTCAGCCCAGGGTTTCCTTTTATAACAACTAGTAACATTCCATTTACTATCTTGAAGATGTTCATAGAAAATATAAACTACATATAGTTACCCCACAGATAATATGTCCTAACTATAATATGAAGGAGAGAAGCCGCATGGGGTGGCTCACGTCTATAATCCCAGGACTTTAGGAGGCCAAGGTGGGAGGATCGCCTGAGCCAAGAAGTTCAAGACCAAGCTGGGCAACATTGCATAACCCCAACTGTACAAAAAAAAAGAAAAAATTGAAAAAATTAGCTGGGCATGGTGGTGCATGCCTGTGGTCCCAGCTATTCAGGAGGGTGAGGTGGGAGGATCACCTGAGCCCAAGAGGTTGAGGATGCAGTGAGCTGAAATTGCGTGACTGCACTCCATCCAGCCTGGGTTACAGAGCAAGACCCTGTCTCAAAAACAAACCAATACAAATGGAGAGAGAAAATTTAAGTTACAATACAATTATTTATTTATTTATTTATTTTTGAGACAGAGTTTCACTCTGTCGCCTAGGCTGGAGTGCAGTGGCGCGATCTCTGCTCACAGCAACCTTTGCCTCCCGGGTTCAAGCGATTTTCCTGCCTCAGCCTCCTGAGTAGCTGGGACTACAGGTGTGCACCACCACGCCTGGCTAATTTTATATATATATATATTTTATGGTTTCGCCATATTGGCCAGGCTGGTCTCAAACTCCTGACCTTATGATCCACCCTCCTCGGCCTTCCAAAGTGCTGGGAATACAGGCATAAGCCACCGTGCCCTGCCCTACAATACAATATTTTAATATGTAAAGGCTTGGCATGACTACCCAGGGAAAAAAAAACATCCCCACAGAGTTTCAAAATTTCCCTTTGGGAGTGGCTCCACTGTCATGGAGAACCACTCAATTGTGGAGAATGTTTGAAACGTAAGAAATTAAAAAAAAAAAAGTATGTATAAAAGGAATGCCGGGTCGGGTGTGGTGGCTCACGTCTGTAATCCCAGCACTTTGGGAGGCCAAGGCTAGCAGATAACTTGAGGACAGGAGTTCAAGACCAGCCTGGCCAACATGGAGAAACCCCATCTCTACTAAAAGTGCAAAAATTAGTCAGGCATGATGGCACACATCTGTAATCCCAGCTACTCAGGAGGCTGAAGCAGGAGAATCGCTTGAACCCAGAAGGCAAAGGTTGCAGTGAGCCGAGATCACACCATTGCACTCCAGCCCAGGTGACAGAGCGAGACTCCATCTCAAAACCAACAAACAAAAAAAGGAATGCCGACTGGGTGTGGTGGCTCACGCTTGTAATCCCAGCACTTTGGGAGGCCAAGGAGTTCGAGGCCAGCCTGGCCAACATGGTGAAACCCCATCTCTACTAAAAATACAAAAAATACAAACAAATTAGCTGGGCCTGGTGGCGCGTGCCTATAATCCCAGCTACTCGGGAGGCTGAGGCAAGAGAATCATTTGAACCTGGGAGGCAGAGGTTGCAGTGAGCTGAGATTGCACCTCTGCACTGCAGCCTGGGTGATAGAGCGAGACTCCGTCTCAAAAAAAGGAATGCCAAGTAGCAGTGAGGATGTAGTTGCAGTTTGCATAAATTTGGAGTATTTGGAGTAAGAGTGCTGGAAGATTCTGCAACTTTCTTTCTCCAGCAGTGCTGGGGAAATGGGAGTAGAGGAGATGACTGTTGATTGGCTCTAGGATCAGTTAGAGCAGGGGATTCCAACCCCCTCGGACCGTGCATGGTACCAGTGGTGGCCTGTTAGGAACTAGGCCGCACAGCAGGAGGTGATCATCATTACTGCCTGAGCTCCGCCTCCTGTTAGATCAGCAGCCACATTAGATTCTCATAGGAGCGTGAAACCTATTGTGAACTGAGCATGCCAGGTATCTAGGTTGCACACTCCTTATAAGAATCTAACTAATGCCTGATGAGCTGAGGTGGAACAGTTTCATCCTGAAACCATTCCCACCCACCCCCTATTATCCATGGAGAAATGGAAAATTGTCTTCCATGAAACTGGTCCCTGGTGCCAAAAAGGTTGGGGACCTCTGAGGTAGAGGGAATATGCTGTGCTGCAGCATGAAGTAGGTGAGAGATGAGGCTAGGGGCCTAGGAGTGAAATGGCGTGGAAAGTCTAAATGATCAGATGAATTGAGGGATGAGCTTCTCTGGCAGTGAGTAAACCTGAGGTCCAGGGAAGGCTTTTGTAAGCTCAAAACGTGTAAAATGTTGAGAAAACAGAACAAGAAAACGAGTTTTTAAAATATATTCCTGATCTAGCAAAAAGAGAAATCCACAGAGACCCAGAGAAAGAAACAAATCCAGAAAGGAAAGGCAGGGATGGGCCCTGTCTATTTACTAGGGACATTGGCCATCCTCAGAAGCTCTGGGGCTGGCTTTTAATGGACCACAGGCAGGAGACAAAGCTTGGGGCCTGAGCTGGGTGGGAGGTCTGACTAGAGAGTCCCTCCTCATTCTATAAAGCTGTGACCCCAGGAGAAGAACACCCTCAGTTCTGAGGAATGCCCCCTCCCCAAGAGAAAGATGTTAGAGATATGTGCTTGTCTCAGCCTCAGCTTGAGAATGGGAAGAGGCAGAGAAATCTTTACCACTATCTCAAACTCACGGTCCCTCAAAATGGGCCAGAATTCATACTGCTATGTGTATATGTTAGGGGATGGCACAAAAAGTTACTTTAAATTAGCCTGGCTTGGTAATGTCCCCTGGCACCAGGCAGAAGCAAAAGAAATCCTCTCTAGTCTATTCATTTCTCAAAATGAAAGTACAATAATTAATAATCTTAGTGAATGGATTAAGCAGCAGACACTGCCAAAGACAGAATTAGTGAAGACAGATCTGAAAAATTACCCAGGATGTAGCTCAAAGAAATACAGAGATGGGAAAATGCAAGAAAGGTTCAAAGAGATAGAGAATAGAATGAGAGGGGCCAAGATAAATGCAATGAGAGTTCCAGAAGTGGAGTGGAAGCAATATTTGGAAATGTAATGGTAATCAGTGTCCCAATTGTATATATTTATTGTGTACATGTTGTTTTGAAGTATTATACATTGTGGAATGGCTACAGGGAGCTAATTAATATAGGCATTACTGTATGTACTTCTATCATTTTATTGTGGTAAAGATGCTTAACATATGCTGTCAGGAATTTTCAAGAATATATTAAGTATAGTCACTTTTTTTTTTTTTTTTTTTTTTTTTTTTTTTTTTGAGAGGGAGTCTCACTCTGTCGCCCAGGCTGGAGTGTAGTGGCGCAATCTTGACTCACTGCAACCTCTACCTCCCGGGTTCAAGCAATTATCCTGCCTCAGCCTCTCAAGTAGCTGGGATTACAGGTGCCTGCTACCACACCCAGCTAATTTTTATATTTTTAGTAGAGATGGGTTTCTCCATATTGGCCAGGCTGGTCTCAAACACCTGACCTCAAGTGATCCACCCACTTCAGCCTCCCAAAGTGCTGGGGTTACAAGCGTGTGAGCCACAGCGCCTGGCTGAATTTAGTTTCTTGGTCCCTGATCCTTATTCTTATCTTCCCAAAGTTGTTTGTTGTTGTTGTTGTTTTTTTTTAATTTTCCCAAAGTTTATTTAGGCTTCTCACACTCCTTTTCTATCATATTTCTTAGACAGCTTTCTAATCATTACACATACACATCCTATAGATAGATGGATAGATAGGCAGAAATATAGGTAGATAGATATAGATATCTTCCATGCCAGGTACTTTGCTAGCCTGAGACTCTAGCAGTGACAGATGGAAACTCTCAGGTCCTTGGACAGTCTGTAGTCTAGCCCAGGAAACTGACTGATAATCACACAGTGGAATAATGAATGGACTGAAGATGTGATAAGGACTAAAATAGAAATTAAAGGACTCTTACTATGATAACAGAGGGAGCTCAGCATGGGAAGAGAAGTTAGATTTATCAGGAGAGGCAGGGTAAAAACATTTCAAGCAAGGGGAACTACACAGGCAAAGGCTCTGAGGCTGGAAAGAGGCTGCGGCTATAGCTATGGCTGCCGCTGCGGTATGGTGGACAGTACAGGCAGGCTGGAAAAGCTATGGAGCCAGCCCATGCAGAGCCTCAAGGAGCATGTGATGGAGTTGGGGCTTTATCCAGAGGGCAGTAAGGAGTATTGAAGGGCTTTGGGCAAGGGAGTAACATTAGATTAGAGCAGCACCAATGCTCCTTCCTGACATCTTGTCAACATGTATTCACATGAGGGTGCTTCTTGCTAAACCTCAGTCAAGTCTCAAGCTGTTGCTGGCTTTTTTTTTTTTTTTTTTTTTTGAGATGGAGTCTCTCTCTATTGCCCAGTCTGGGGTGCAGTGGCATGATCTCAGCTCACTGCAACCTCTGCCTCCCAGGTTCAAGTGATTCACCTGCCTCAGCCTCCCGAGTAGCTGGGATTACAGGCATGCGCCACCACACCTGGCTAATTTTTGTATTTTTAGTAGACACGGGGTTTCACCATTTTGGTCAGGCTGGTTTCGAACTCCTGACCTCAAGTGATCCACTTACCTTGGCCTCCCAAAGTGTCAGGATTACAGGCGTGAGCCACCATGCCCAGCAGCAGGCTTGTTACATTCTTTAGGCATCATCTGGTGACTTTCAGCAAATATGACAAACTCCTCTCCACACCCCCCTTTTTTTTTTTGGAGACAGTATCGCTCTTTTGCCCAGGCTGGAGTGCAGTGGCGTGATCTCGGCTCACTGCAACCTCTGCCTCCTGGGTTCAAGCCATTCTTCTGCCTCAACCTCCTGAGTAGCTGGAATTAGAGGCGTGTACCACCATATCTGGCTAATTTTTGTATTTTTAGTACAGATGGGGTTTCGCCATGTTGGCCAGGCTGGTCTTGAACTCCTGACCTCAGGTGATCTGCCCACCTCAGCCTCCCAAAGTGCTGGGATTACAGGGATGAGCCACTGCGCCTGGCATTGTCTCCCCTTTTTTTACACAATACAGATGTATCCCTTATCCACCATTCATACAGTGTTGATAATTGCCAGGTTCCATTTTTTATGCTTACCTAGAACAGTGGTTCTCAGCCTTTTTTTCTAATTTGATATAAACCCGGAACAAATGACACTCACTTGCCAGAAAGTTTCCACCCTACAGCTTCTCAAACTGTGTGATGTAATATATTGACCCCCCAGTCCTCAGGGCCTTTGGGTGGGATGTTAGGGTGGGTGACTAGAGCCCTTGGGCCAGTTACCTCACATAGCAGTTCACCTGGGATGCCACATGCTTTCCGGGTGATCCAGATTGTTTTCTGTAGATGTCACCATTGTCTGTGTGTGCATAAAAATAAAAAAAAAGAAGTCTTCTCTGGGGATGACTACGTGGATTTTAATTCCTTCTCTACCACTTGGGCACATTTCAGCCTCTCTTGGCCTCAGTTTTCTCATCTGCAAAATGGAGATATTGTCTACTCTGTAGAATTGTTGAGTGGATTAAATGAGTTAAGGTGTGTGAAATTCTCCTCCCTGTGCTGGGAGCACCATGAGCCTTCATTGGGCATTGGCTAAGATGATTCAGTAGACAGTCATGACTGGACCCAGGCTCCAGTTACTTCCTCCACATTTGCAGGGGTTTATAGTTACTGCAGCTCCTCCAGGCACATCAGTAGAAGAGATTTTGGTAGCTGGGAGGAGGTGCACTTTTTTGCTGTAAGGATGACTTTGTTTAGGACCATCAGGATAGGTATAGGGACCACTGTAATGGGGTCTTGTAGTGGAGGAGAAAGATTGGGCACAAGTCCAAAGTACAGCATGGGCAAATGGGAATTTATAGCCAAGGAGCAGTGTGGAGGTCAGTGGATAGAAAATTACCAAGAGGAAACATCAGGGGTAAGAGGAATTCTGGCTAAACTGATGTAACAGGATTCTTGCTGAAGACAGGCTGGGGTGACCAGATATCACCTGGGGGGTGGTGCAGGATGAGGAACCTGATCAGATTTGGAGAATTTGGGTTTCAGCTAAATTGACTTAGCAGGGTTCCTTTACTAAAACTGGGTTTTACAAGAACATGCACAGACTGGCCTATGAGAAGGTTCAGAAGCCTGACTAAGGTTTGGCCAAGCAAACAAGAAAAGAATCTTTTTTTTTTTTTTTTTAAGCCAGAGTCTCACTCTGTCACCCAGGCTGGAGTGCGGTAGCATGATCACGGCTCACTGGCTCACTGCAACCTTCGCCTCCCGGGTTCAAGCAGTTCTCCTGCCTCAGCCTCCCAAGTAACTGGGATTATAGGCACGTGCCACCACGCCCGGCTAATTTTTGTATTTTTAGTAGAGACAGGGTTTCACCATGTTGGCCAGGCTGGTCTCGAACTCCTGACCTCAGGTGATTAGCCCGCCTCGGCCTCCCAAAGTGTTGGGATTACAGGCGTGAGCCACTGCACCCGGCCAGCAAAGAATCTTTGTCATGCCTCAGGTTCTTTATCCATGAAATGGGGATGCTTCCATTTCCTACCTCGACATTGTCAGGATTAACCATAAAGTCCAGATGCATGGTAAACAGTAGATGTTAGCTGTTAGTATTTCTTGGTTTGCTTTAAGGTTTTTATTGGACTGCCTGACTCACATGTTATAATTATACTTTAAGGTTTAAGCTGTTCGTTAATGTATTTGGTCTGGTCTTCACAAGAACTCCTCCAAGGACAGTAATGCAGGTTTTACAAACTGAGGAACAAGTTGAGGCCATAAGCTCATCGAAAGTCTTGCATTGTGAACACTAGATTGCAGGCCAGATCTTGGATTCCAAAACCCTCCACTCTGCAATACAACCTGCTAGCATGCCCTATTCCCCTTCTTGGAATAAGAGGAAATGATGCCGGGGTGGTGCATAGCGTGGGTATCCCGCGACTAAAAGTTCATTCACGTCTGTTAGCTCAAGGAAACTCTCCATACAGGGAGATCCGAAGGCCTTAGGCTACGCCAAAAGTAGGGAGGTGGTGCGTTTTTGTCAGGAAAATGGCCTGACAGACGTCACTTGCATCGACGCGAGCAGAAGAAGGAACTGCTGGTTGGAAGCGGGCCCAGATGAGAACGCAGCTGCGCTCTCTGACCAGCCAGGCCTACGCATGATGTCACGCCGGGACGTGGAGTATGTAGATTAAAGACTGCATTTTGGAAGCGCGTTCCTTGGAAGGGTTTGCACAAGTCTGTCACCAACACTAAGATATAGTATAAAAATCTGTTTATTTTGTTCACGATATGTGGATAAAGTCCAATTAGAGTCATTTCAGGAGTTACCCGCACTTGCAATGATGTGGGCGGCACCGGGGATTGCTGGGGTCTTGCAAGTACCTCATACTTACCTAGCAGGGGAAATAATGTGATTTCGGAGATGGTTTTTCCTGGGTGTGGTTCATTCCTTGCACTTTGTGCTGATCCCTGCGATTTTCCCAAATGTGGATGACTCCACTGTATAATTTGTGGTGGTAGAGGACTGCGTTCGCACTTACTCATGGTTGTGGTAGTTGAAATGAGAGTTTTGTTAGTTGTGTATTAGCTTTTGCTTTGTTTTTTTTTGCCAGTGGAAGGTTTGTTTATCTAGGCTGGAGTGCAGTGGCACCCAGATTCATGCGCTCAGGCTTCTTTGGTTGTTTTAGGTTTCGTCTTACTTACTTTTTTAGGACGAGAGTCTTGCTCTATTTTCCAGGATGGAGTGCAGTGGAGCAATCTTGGCTCACCGCAGCCTCACACCTACCGAGTTCGAGCTATTCTCATGTCCCAGCTTCCCTAGAAACTGGGATTACATTACAGGCTTGCATCACCATGCCCGGCTAATTTTTGCATTTTTAGTAGAGGTGGGGTCTTACCATGTTGGCAAGGCTGGTCTCGAACTCTTGTCCTCAAGTGATCCACACCTTCGGCCTCCTAAAATGCTGGAATTACAGGCGTGAGCCATGGCACCCGGCTTTTTTTTTTTTTGAGACGGAGTCTCGCTGTCTCCCAGGCTGGAGTTCAGTGGCACAATCTCGGCTCACTGCAACCTCCGCCTCCTAGGTTGAAGCGATTCTCCTGCCTCAGCCTCCTGAGTAGAGCTGGGAATACAGGCATCCGCCACCACGCTTGGCTAGTTTTTTGTATTTTTAGTAGAGACGAGGTTTCACCATGTTGGTCAGGCCGGTCTTGAACTCCTGATCTCATGTGATCCACCCTCCTTGGCCTCCCAAAGTGCTGGGATTACAGGCGTGAGCCACCGTGCCCAGCCTTTTTTTTTTTTTTTCCATTGTTTCTTTTGGTTCTTAGGAATGCTTTGGGGTTGCAGGGTTGTTACTGTTGCTTACTGTTTAAAGCTGTACCTTGCTATCGTTTAATGCTTAGGAACTTTAGTAAGGTAAATGCAATGAGTTGTGGGGTTTTTTGTTTTTTGTTTTTTATGAGACAGAGTCTCACCCTGTTGCCCAGGCTGGAGTGCAGTAGCGCGATCTCGGCTCCCTGCAACCTCCGCCCCCCAGGTTCAAGCAATTCTCATGCCTCAGCCTCAGAGTAGCTGGACTACAGCCACGCATGGCCACAATAAGCTAACTGTATTTTTAGTAGCGGCAAGGTTTAGGCAAGTTGGTCAGGCTGATCTTCAACTGCTGGCCTCAAGCCATCCTGCCTCAGCCTCCCAAAGTGCTGGGATTTCAGGCATGAGTCATTGCACCCAGCCAAAACATGATAATAAAGTTAATTTCATGTGGGCCGGGCCTGATGACTCACGCTTGTAATCCCAGTACTTTGTGAGGCTGAGGCAGGAGGATGGCTTGAGACCAGGAGCTCAAGACCAGACTGGGCAGCAAAGCAAGACCCTATCTCTATAAATAGAAAATAATAAAAATAATAATATAGCTACTAAAAATGTTCAATTGAGTATGTTGAATGTTGCCCACACCATGTTCCACTGGACAAGCATTGCTCTTAACTTAATCTGTTTCCTTATTTTAAAGTTTCCAGACAGCCTTGCTGTATTACTTCCACAAACTTATATGCCTGCTCTTCCTGGAATGTACTTCCCTGCCCTGCCCTTCTTCATCTACCTGGAAAACTTGTACTTCAGCCTTTCCAAACTGCCTGGGATCCACTCAGTGCCACTGAACCCAGAGTGGCCTTATCTGTTAGGTACCACAGGCACAGTGCCAAGGGGCACTTCTTTTAAAAATCAGAAGAAAAAAATGAATTTTTAGGTGGAAGAAAATGTCATATATAATAATATATTCATCTTTTAATCAATACAGTCATAAGATAGCATTTTTAACATATATTTTAATGGAAATATATATATTTTAACAGAGGAGGCAGGCACACAAAGGCAAAAGTATGTACCCTTCAAAATTGTAATGTGACCCTGCTGAACTTTTTATAGGTCTGGCAAGTCTGTTTTCCCTACAGACTATGATCTTATTTACTGCAGGCAGACTCGGTCTCTGCATTATTCCTCTTAGTATCCCCAGTGGCTAGGCCAGCGGACTGGACCTTGAACATTTAAGTGGCTGTGAGTAAATGAGAAGTATGCACTACATGTAAGTAATGACTTGAGAACAGGTGTTTTTCATCATTAGCAGCAAAGAAATTCAAGAATACTTTATGAATGGCGAAAATACTGCAGTAGACAATGTGGTCATCAGAAATGGAGTTCTCCCAGCATAGGAAAAAGGGTCTGTTAGTACCTGTGATATCAGAGCCATGGGGGGCACAAATAATCATAGAGGCCTCAGAGCTGTGGTCAGCCTGGCATTCATGGATACCATTGAAAGCAGCCAAAGTATTACTTTCCTCATGTGAAATCAAACCTTCTGGAATAAAATTAGGAAGGTAGTTCAATAATGAGATTATATAGTATAACTGAGGTGGGCTGTGTCACACTTTGTGGATGAAGGTAATCCAGCAATTGTCCTATATCAGCAATTGTACTAAATAGTGTGGAGTTGGGTTTTTGCTATTGTTTTTTCATTGTTGCTGGGGGAGCGGTTAAGACAGGGTCTCACTCTCACTAGGCTGGAGTGCAGTGGCACAACACAGCCTCGACCTCCCCAAACTCGGGTGATATCAGCACCTCAGCCTCCCAAAGTGATGGGATTACAGGCATGAGCCACCGCCCCTGGCCTAAATAGAGTTAGTATGATTTTTATTGCAGAGCTTTGGCTGAGAAATGCAGCTTCAGGGCCAGTATGTTTCAGGAGTGAATGGATTTGGCTCCCCACAGCTCAGGGCGTTGAGTAAGACATTTAATAGCCTGGTACAGTGGCTCATGCCTGTAATCCCAGCACTTCGGGAGGCCGAGGCAGGCAGATCACCTGAGGTCAGGAGTTCAAGACCAGCCTGGCTAATATGGTGAAACCCCGTCTCTACCAAAAACACAAAAAATTAGCCAGGTGTGGTGGTGCATCCCTGTAGTCCCAGTTACTCAGGAGGTTGAGGCAGGAGAATTGCTTGAACCCAAGAGATGGAGGTGGCAGTGACCCAAGATCATGTCACTACACTCTAGCCCGGGTGACAGAGTGAGACTCTGTCTTAAAAAAAAAAATTAGATTCAGTTACATTGGCATTAATGACTTTTTTTTTTTTTTTTTTTTTTTTTGAGACGGAGTTTTGCTCTTGTTGCCCAGGCTGGAGTGCAGTGGCATGATCTCGGCTTACTGCAACCTTCACCTCCCACGTTCAAGCAATTTTCCTGCCTCAGCCTCCCAAGTAGCTGGGATTACAGGCATGCACCGCCACGACCGGCTAATTTTGTATTTTTAGTAGAGACAGGGTTTCTCCATGTTAGTCAGGATGGTCTTGAACTCCCGACCTCAGGTGATCCATCTGCCTTGGCCTCCAAAAATTCTGGGATTACAGGTGTGAGCCACCATGCCTGGCCAACATTAATGACATTTTTTTTTTTTTTGAGACAGCGTCTCACTCTGTCACCCGGGCTGGAGTGCAGTGGCGCCATCTCGGCTCACTGCAACCTCCGCCTCCCGGGTTCACACCATTCTCCTGCCTCAGCCTCTCCGAGTAGCTGGGACTACAGGTGCCCACCATCACGCCTGGCTAATTTTTTTGTACTTTTAGTAGAGACGGGGTTTCACCATGGTCTCAATCTCCTGACCTCGTGATCCGCCCGTCTCAGCCTCCCAAAGTGCTGGGATTACAAGCATGAACCACCGTGCCCGGCCACATTAATGACATTTTAACAGTCACAACTGCTTTGTGAACTTACATAACAAAACTCAGCTTTTAAAAATTACTGAGTATATATGTCACTCTCATATTTCTGAGCATCAACCCTTCCTTCCTTGACCCCCATGAGGCTAAGAGATGGTTGGAAATTCAGAGGTGAGGTGAGACTCACAAACTGAGGGGCACGTCTTAGGACAGCACACCTGAGTTGGCAGGAACAGCCATGATCTGAGATTAATAGGTGTGCCTGTGCTGCCCTTGCCCACACGTGAGGGAACTCTCCAAATAACATTCTGTACTGAGGGGCTGTGTTTCTGCATCTCAACTTATTTGGGGTCTTTGATTTAATCATAATTTGGTCATGTAGTTGGTTTGATTCTGTGTGTATGTGTGTGTGGTATGTGTGCTATATATCTGTACACACATAATATGTATTATGTACAAGCAATTCTCCTGCCTCAGCCTCCTGAGTAGCTGGGATTACAGGCGCCCGCCACCACGCCCAGCTAATTTTTTGTATTTCTAGCAGAGATGGGGTTTCACCGTGTTAGCCAGGATGGTCTCAGTCTCCTGACCTCCTAGTCCACCCACCTCGGCCTCCCAAAGTGGGGGATTACAGGCGTGAGCCACCGCGCCTGGCCACTCAGTAATTTTTAAAAACTGAGTTTTAGGCCAGGCGCGGTGGCTCACGCCTGTAATCCCAGTACTTTGTACATCATACATACACAGATATAGATATATAAGAGCACTCGGTTTGTTACCAAATCCGGGCCTGATGCTACTTCCCTGTGTGGCAGGAACTGCAGATAATTGAATCTTGGCAAAGTAACTTTGGGGGTCCCAAAGTACAGGGGGCAGCAGTCGAGGGGCAGAATAGCCTGGGTTGGGGGTAGCCGCATTTTTACATGCATTCTGTTATTCAGTCCTCACGGAAATCTTGTAAGCCAGGCAGGCAGTATTATTCCCACTTTACCATTTTTGGGAAACGGAAACAGAGAGACAAAGTTTGACGAAGACGCAGAGTGGAGCAGCGATTCAAACCCGGCACAACCAACTCCGTTGCTTTCCACTATGCCTCCCCCAACGCCACCGCCTCCCTGACTGCCCTGCCCTGCAGCGCCCGATTCAAACTGGTTGTTAGAAATCCACGCCAGAATCTTTACGTGTGTCCAGAAAGGAAAGGAATCAACATTTCGCGTCAGCCTTCCCAAGATGACAGCTGCTGAAGACGAGTTCCTGCCGCTGCCGCCACGGCTCCCCGAGCTGTTCGATTCCAGCAAACAGCTTCTGGACGAAGTCGAAGGAGTGACTGAACCCACCGGTTCCCGAATAGTCCAGGAAAAGGTGTTCAAGGGCCGCAACCTCCTTGAGAAGGTTGCCAAAATGTTATTGCAGCTTGACTTGTTCAGCGGAAATGAAGATTTGGAGGAGATTACTTCCACCGACCTGAAGTACCTGATGGTGCCAGCGTTTCAAGGAGCCCTCACCATGAAACAAGTCAACCCCAGTAAGCGTCTAGATCATTTGCAGCAGGCTCACGAACACTTTATAAAATACTTAACTCAGTGCCATTACTGTCATGTGGCCAAGTTTGAGCTGCCCCAAACCAAGACCAACTCAGCTGAAAATCACAGTGCTATTACCTCCACGGCTTATCCTAGCCTTGTTGCTATGGCATCTCAAAGACAGGCTAAAATAGAGCTTTACAAGCAGAAGAAGGAGTTGGAGCATAGGTTGTCTACAATTAAATCTGCTATGGAAAGTGATCAAGCAGATGATGAGCGTGTTCATGAATATTATCTTCATCACCTTCAGAGGTGGACTGGTATCAGCTTAGAAGAGATTGAGAGCATTGATCAGGAAATAAAGATCCTGGGAGAGAAAGACTCTTCAAGAGAGGCATCCACTTCTAACTCATCTCACCAGAAGAGGCCTCCACTGAAACCCTTCATTCTCACTCAGAACATGGCGCGAGCCAAAGTATTTGGCGCTGGCTATCCAAGTCTGGCTTCCATGACAGTGAGTGACTGGTATGATCAACATCAGAAACATGGAGTGTTACCAGATCAGGGAATAGCCAAGGCAACACCAGAAGAATTCAGAAAAGCCACTCAGCAACAGGAAGATCAAGAAAAGGAGGAAGAGGATGATGAACAAACACTCCAAAGAGCTCGAGAGTGGGATGACTGGAAGGACACCCACCCTAGGGGCTACGGCAACCGACAAAACATGGGCTAATCTTTCCACAACATGGCAGGACTGCAGGGTGCACACCTTCCCGGCCAAGGAAAACCATGCAGCCTTCCCCTCCCTGGGCTCCCCTACAGCTGTGTACAACGAAGGCAAAGATGCTTAATGTTGCTTTGAGTTCAATAAACTGTTAAGTTATTATTATTATTTTATTTTTTTGAGATGGAGTTTTTTACTTGTCACCCAGGTTAAGAGTGCAATGGCATGATCTCGGCTCACTGCAATCTCCACCTCCTGGGTTCAAGCGATTCTCCTGCCTCAGCCTCCCGAGTAGCTGGGATTACAGGCGCCCGCCACCACGCCCGGCTAATTTTTTGTATTTTTAGTAGAGACGGGGTTTCACTGTGTTAGCCAGGATGGTCTCGATCTCCTAACCTTGTGATCCGCCTGCCTCTGCCTCCCAAAGTGCTGGGATTACAGACGTGAGCCACCGCGCCTGGCCTAAAGTGTTAAATTATTAAGCGTGTATTTGTACCCTAGATGATGTGAGCCATCAATCTAGTTTTGGCATCATCCTCATCCTGGTGTGTTCCAATTTCTTAAGTGGAATGAAAAGAGCACTGAGGGCCAGGCGCGGTGGCTTATGTCTGCAATCCCAGCACTTTGGGAGGCCGAGGTGGGCGGATCACCAGAGGTCAGGAGTTCAACATCAGCCTGACCAACATGGTGAAACCCCATCTCTACTAAAACAACAAAAATTAGCCAGGCGTGGTGGCAGGCGCCTGTAATCCCAGCTACTCGGGAGGCTGAGGCAAGAGAATTGCTTGAACCTGGGAGGCAGAGGTTGCAGTGAGCCGAGATCAAGCCATTGAAAAGCACTGAGAAATACGTCTGGGTAATTAATGGCTGTATGAATTATCTGAAAAAATAACAAAAGTTACTTCTATTATATGAGTCTGTACAGAAAAAAAGAAAAAAAAATTACTTATCACACAATGCGATTTCTTTTGAATCCTTGGGAGCGGTAGCTAGAGCGAACCGATTCGTAAGAGAATTCAGTCAGAGCGTACAGAAGCAGGTGGTGACGTCACTGTAAGAGGCGGGCATATGTAGATAGGGGCGCAGTGATTGCCGGTTCTAGTGCGTTCTTCGCGCGGAAGAATTTTCTAGCGAATACCAAAGAAGGTGTAGTCTGAGATATGTCATACGAAGAAGCGGTAGTTTCGAAGCGATGCCTAAAAACAACTCATAATACAATTTGCCATGACTAAGTAGTGTGTTGAGGATGATGGTGAGGTAGCAGCAACGCTAAGTACTTATATCCGCTGGGCTGTGGAGATGTCGTGATCTCCAAACTGGTATTTTTAAGTGGCCGGATTTTTTTTGTTTTTTCGCTTTGGTCCCGGGATTTTGTTTATGTGTGTTTGGGGTTCGCCTTTGTGGTTTCCCCGGGTATGGGGAGATTGGGTTGCGTAAGTTGTAATGGGGGGAGCTGCGTTCGCACTTTCCCCCGGCTTGAGCTGGTTTGAAAGGTGGTTTGCGTGTTTGTTTTCAGCGTTGTTGAGGTGGTGTGGGTTTAGTTTTTGGAGTTGTGGTAGTTTAGGTGCTTGTGTAGTATTTTATGTCGTTTCTAGGAAAAGTAGGAAAATAAGCCAAAGCCAGACTGGCGTGGTGATAGGCACCTCTGTTAACTACTCGGGAGACTGAGGTGGGAAAATCATTTGATCCCAGATGGAGACTTCAATGAGCCAATATTGTACCACTGCACTCCTGTCTGAGCGATAGAGACCCTATCTCAATGAAAAAGAAGAAAAAAAAAAATTCTTGGGTCTTCAGGTGAGAAGTTTATGTATCTCATCCTTTGTAGTTCAGTTTTCTTGTGCAGATAAATTTACCAGTTTGCTACGTTAGCCTTTTATTGTGGTGGGATGAATTGCTGAGGGTGGCTCAAGCCTGTAAAACCAGCACTTTGGGAGGCCGAGGCGGGTGGATCACTTGAAGTCAGGAGTTTGAGACCAGCCTGGCCAACGTGATGAAACCCTGTCTCTACTAAAAATGCAAAAAATTAGCCAGGCATGGTGGCGCACATCTGTAATCCCAGCTACTTTGGAGGCTGAAGCAGGAGAATCGCTTGAACCCAGGAGGCAGAGGTTGCAGTGAGCCGAAATCACACCACTGCACTCCAGCCAGTGAGCCGAAATCACACCACTGCACTCTAGCCCGGGTGACAGAGTGAGACTGTCTCAAAAAAAAAAAAAAAGCCGGTGCCCAGGTGGTACACACTGGTACAGGTGGTGCATGCCTGTAATCCCAGCTACTTGGGAGGCTGAGGCATGAGAAGTGTTACCACCCAAGGGTAACCACCTTGCCTGCTGCCTAGACAGAGCCAATTCATCAAGACAGGGGAACTGCAATAGAGAAAGAGTAATTCACGCAGAGCCAGCTGTGCGGGAGACCGGAGTTTTATTATTACTCAAATCAGTCTCGTGGAGCATTCGAGGGACAGAGTTTTTAAGGATAACTTGGTGAGTGAAGGGAAGCCAATGAGCCAGGAGTGCTAATTGGTCAGGGAAGAAATCATAGGGAAGAATCATAAGAAATCAAAGCTGTCTTCTTGTGCTGAGTCAGTTCCTAGGTGGGGACCCACAAGATCAGATGAGCCAGTTTATTGATCTGGGTGGTGCCAGCTGATCCATCAAGTGCAAGGTCTGCAAAATATATCAAGCACTAATCTTAGGAGGAGTTTAGGAAGGGGTCAGAATCTTGTAGCATCCAGCTGCATGACTCCTAAACCATAACTTCTAATCTTGTGGCTAATGTTAGTCCTACGAAGGCAATCTAGTCCCCAGAGAAGAAGGAGGTCTGCTTTGGGAAAAGGCTGTTGCCATCTTTGTTTAAACTATAAACTAAGTTTCTCTCAAAGTTAGTTCAGCCTACACCCAGGAATGAACAAGGACAGCTTGGAAGTTGGAAGCAAGATGGAGTTAGTTAAGTTAGATCTCTTTCACTGTCTCAGTCATAATTTTGCAAAGGCTGTTTCAATTGCTTGAACCCGGGAGGCAGAGGCTGCAGTGAGCCAAGATTGCACAACTGCACTCTAACTTGGGTGACAGAGCAAGACTCTGTCTTAGAAAAAAAAAAAAAAAGCATTTCCCATATTGTCCAGACAAAATTATAATATACACATGACAAAGACACGAACACCAGCTATTCCCCTCAGTATCTGAGTTTTAACCTGGCAAAAGAGACAAGAGGTTCCCTCTGAGTGAGGCCTGCTGAGCTTCTGCTAGTGATTCCTTCAGGATTCCACCCCCAACACACAAACAAGACAAGAACAGGCACAAGCCCTCACAAATCAGAATTCTAAAACCAGATTTGGGCCCAGCATGGTGGCTCATGCCTGTAATTCTAGCACTTTGGGAGGCTGAGGTAGGAGGATCACTTGAGCCCACGAGTTCGAGATCAGCCTGGGCAACATAGTGAGACCTCATCTCTATTTTTTAAAAATAATAAATAAATAAATAAATAAATAAATAAATATAAAACCAGATTTGGCCAGCATAGTGGCTCACACCTATAATCCCAGAACTTTGGGAGCCTGAGGCAGGAGGATTGTTTGAGGCCAGGAGTTGAAGACCAGCCTGGGCAATGTAGCAAGATCCCACCTCTAAAAACATTAAAATAAATAAAACCCAATTTTCTTTTTCTTTTTTTTTCCTCTTTTTTGAGATGGGAGTTTTGCTCAGTCACCCAGGCTGGAGTGCAATGGCATGATCTCGGCTCACTGCAACCTCCACCTCCCAGGTTCAAGTGATTCTTGTGCCTCAGCCTCTTGAGTAGCTGGGACTACAGGTGCTTGACACCATGCCTGGCCAATTTTTTTCTTTTTTCGAGGCAGAGTCCCTCTGTTGCCTATGCTGGAGCGCAGTGGTGTGATCTTGGCTCACTGCAACCTCCGCCTCCCAGGTTCAAGCGATTCTCCTGCCTCAGCCTCCTGAATAGCTGGGATTACAGGTGCCCACCACCACGCCTGGCTAATTTTTGTAGTTTTAGTAGAGATGGGGTTTCACCATGTTGGTCAGGCTGGTCTCGAACTCCAGACCTCGTGATCCACCCCCCCCCCACCCTCCCAAAGTGTTGGGATTACAGGCGTGAGCCACTGCGCCCAGCCTTTTTGTTTTTGTTTTGTTTTGTTTTGTTTTTTTGAGACAGAGTCTTGTTCTGTTGCCCAGGCTGGAGTGCAGTGGCATGATCTCGGCTCACTGCAACCTCCACCTTTTAGGTTCAAGCAATTGTCCTGTCTCAGCCTCCTGAGTAGCTGGGACTACAGGTGCCCGCCACCACACCCGGCTAATTTTTGTATTTTTAATACAGATGGGGATTTCACCATATCAGTCAAGCTGGTCTCGAACTCCTGACCTCAGGTAATCCACCTGCCTTGGCCTCCCAAAGTGTTGGGATTACAGGCGTAAGCCACTGTGCCCGGCTGCCTGGCTAATTTTTTGTAGAGACAGCATTTCGCCGTGTTGCCCAGGCTGGTCTCAAACCCGTGACCTCAGACGATCCACCTACCTCAGCCTCTCAAAGTGCTAGGCTTACAGGTGTGAGCCATCGCGCCCAACCAAAACCAGGTTTCTGAGCTGAGACCCGAAGGGCCCAGGAGTACTTCCCCAAAACAGTGCCCTTTAATAGGACCCTCGAAGAGTTTACAGGGCCTCTGAGGAGGCCAACAGATCAGGAGAAGGGAAAGGGAATATGGATTATGCTTGGGAATAATCATCAGAGACGTCTTTCAGAATCAGAAACCATTTCTCTGCTGCAAGCCAGCTTATGCGCCAAAGGTCGGCAATGCCCCTGCCTACAAGGGAGGTGCCAGACATGGCCCCTGGCTTAAAGGAGGGCTCGTCTCGGGGTGCCGAAATGTCAGGGTGTTCCAGGACAGAGTGAGGTCCGGCTGCTTGTTCTCACAGTCCAATAATGAGATCCAGACTGGGAAAGAAGGGAGTTTATTGGCCAGGTGCGGTGGCTCACTTCTGTAATCCCAGCACTTTGGGAGGCCGAGGCAGGCGGATCACCTGAGGTCAGGAGTTTGAGACCAGCTTGGCCAACATTGTGAAACCCCATCTCTACTAAAAATACAAACATTAGTCGCTGGGTGCGGTGGCTTATGCCTGTAATCCCAGCACTTTGGGAGGCAGAGGTGGGTGCATCATGAGGTTAAGAGATCAAGACCATCCTGGCCAACATGGTGAGAACCCATCTGTACTAAAAATGCAAAAATTAGCTGGGCATTGTGATGCATGCCTGTAGGCCTAGCTACTTGGGAGGCTGAGGCAGGAGAAACGCTTGAACCCAGGAGGTGGAGGTTGTAGTGAGCTGAGATTGCACCCCTGCACTCCAGCCTGGCGACAGAGCGAGACTCCTCAAAAAAAAAAAAAAAGAAAGAAAAACTTAGCTGGACGTGGTGGCAGGCGCCTGTAATCCCAGCTGCCCAGGAAACTGAGGCAGGAGAATGGCTGCACTTCAGCCATTCTCACCACCGCACTTCAGCCTGGGCAACAGAGCAAGACTCTGTCTCAGAAAAAAAAAAAAAAAAAAAAAAAGAAGGGACTTTATTTCTGCAACTGGTTACAGGGAGAAGGTTGGAGTAACTCACCAGACGAACTAAAAAAGTTAAAAGTTTTGGCCAGGCGCGGTGGCTCACGCCTATAATCCCAGCACTTTGGGAGGCCAAGGTGGGCAGATCACCTGAGGTCAGAAGTTTGAGACCACCCTGGCCAACATGGTGAAACTCCAACTCTATTAAAAAGACGAAAATTAGATGGTAATGATGGTGGGCACCTGTAATCCCAACTACTCAGGAGCCTGAGGCAGGAGAATCGTTTGAACCCGGGAGGCGGAGATTGCAGTGAGCTGAGATCGTGCCACTGCACTGCAGCCTGGGCGACAAAGCAAGACTCTGTCTCAAAAAAAAAAAAAAAAAAAAAAAGTTCAAGTTTTTTTTTTTTTTCCCCAAAGCTTATGTACATTCAAGGTCCATACCTATATGCGGGAGTGCACCTACAAGGTGGAATGTTTCATTCAATCTATATCTAATCTTTAACTAGGATCTAGGGTCTGGAAAGCTTTCTCTAGAGTCTTGGAAAGTTTCTTAATCTTAAGTGGTCCTTGGTACAAGGTGTATGTGTAAAAATGCTATTATTATTTGATAGACTTTAGGGCCTGAGAAAGGCCAGGTGGTGTCTTAATGGGTTTGTTTTCGCATTCCAGCCCCTGTAGTACTCAGGCACCAGTTTCTCCAATTCTTTTTATTTTATTTTTTTGAGATGGAGTCTCACTCTGTCGCCCAGGCTGGAGTGCAGTGGCGCAATCTCAGCTCACTGCAAGCTCCATCTCCCGGGTTCTCGCCATTTTCCCGCCTCAGTCTCCCGAGTAGCTGGGACTACAGGTACCCGCCACCATGCCTGGCTAATTTTTTGTATTTTTAGTAGAGACGGGGTTTCACCATTCACAGGATGGTAACAATCTCCTGACCTTGTGATCCGCCTGCCTCGGCCTCCCAGAGTGCTGGGATTATAGGCATGAGCCACCGTGCCCGGCCCAGTTTCTCCAATTATTTAATGTTTAACGCATGCATTCATCAAAATTATAGTAAAGGGTTAGTGGAACCAGACTATTCTGGCTGCTAATGGAAACCTGGACTGCCACAAAGGGGGCACTGAGCCATGGTTAAATGCCCACAAGAGGCATCTTTTCATAGGATCACTGCTAAATTATAATCCCACGTGGCAAGTCAGTATAGTGAAACACTGGGTTGCAGCAGAGAAAGAGGTTTAATCATAGGGCTGCAGAACAAGGAGATGGAAAGAAACCGCAAATGTCTCCCAAACGCATCCTTTTATAAGGAACCCACTCCTGCCATAACGACCTACTTCCTTTATAATGACAATAGCACTAATCAATTCATGAGAGTGGTGCCCCCGTGACCTAAACACATCTTAAAGGTTCTACCTCCCAACACCTCCATATTGGGGATCAAGTTTTTAACATATGAATTTTGGGGGACACATTCAAACCATAGCAGTATGTACACCACAGACACTTGATTGTAAGAATGATAGTCAGGTGTGGCTGCCACATTTGGAAAGTTAAAATTTCTCTGCATGGTTCTTATGCACAGTAACAGCTAACAACTACAGTGAACTTGTTTGGTGCCAGGTACTATGCTAAGCACTGTACACAAATTAGCTCCTTTGAAACTCTCAGACCAGGCGCCGTGGCTCACCCCTGTAATCCTAGCACTTTGGGAGGCTGAGGCAGGCGGATCACAAGGGCAAGAGATCAAGACCATCCTGTCCAACATGGTGAAACCTCGTCTCTACTAAAAATACAAAAAATTAGCTGGGCATGGTGGTGTGCACCTGTAGTCCCAGCTACTTGGGAGGCTGAGGCAGGAGGATTGCTTGAACCCAGGAGGCAGAGGTTGCAGTGAGCCAAGATCGTGCCACTGCACTCCAGCCTGACGACAGAGTGAGACTCTGTCACATACACAGAAAAAGAAACTCTCAGCAACCCTCTGCTTATTATTATCCCCATGTTACAGATGAAGAAATTGAGGCCTATCAATGTTAAATAATTTCTCCAAGGTCACACAGGGAGGTGACAGTGCCAAGACAGTTTCAGAGTCTGAACTGTGAACCCAAACCACTATGTTATACTATCTAGCTTTACATAATGACTGCATTTGTGTTATAACCTTTCAAAGTCAATACTCTCCAAGTTATCTTAATGACACAATAAACATGTGTATTTAGAATTTTACTTCCTAGAAGTCCTCACTTTTTCAGTCCTGGGAATTAGTGACAAATACTGTATTACTCTGTTCTTGTGCTGCTAATAAAGACATACCCGAGACTGGGTAATTTATAAAGGAAAGAGGTTTAATTGACTCATAGTTCTGCAGTGCTGGGGAGGCCTCAGGAAACTTACAATCATGGCAGATGGGAAGCAAACATGTCCTTCTTCACATGATGGCAGGAAGGAGAAGTACTGAGCAAAAGAAAGAAAAGCCCCTTATAAAACTATCAGATCTCATGAGAATTCACTTACTGGTCACAAGAACAGCATGAGGGTAACCGCCACCATGATTAAATTACCTCCCACTAGGTCCCTCCCATGACATTGTGGGGATTATGGGAAGTACAATTCAAGGTGAGATTTGGGTGGGGATATAGAGCCAAACCATATACGTTCAAATATATATATTTTTACTTGTCTCCTCACCATTCCTATATTCAACAGTATATTGAAGTTCTTTAATTTCAGCGATAACACTGAGGAAAAACATTAATCTCATAGAGTTTCAATAATTATTCCCCTAATCTTCATTATTAATGAAGATGGCTGGACAGGTTTCTAAATGTGAAAGAATTAAGTTGTTTCCTTGCATTTCTGGTTCAGTTAAAATAAGCATATTGCTTTCTTTTGGAACAGAATGTCTCAGGCTGTTCCTCTTCCAGTCCCCTGTCCTGTTCAACTTGGTACCTTAAGAAATGACTCCCTGGAAGCTCAGCTTCATCAGTATGTCAAACAAGGGAACTATGTGAAAGTGAAGAAAATTCTTAAGAAAGGTAAGCACCATGTTGAGATGGCAGATACACCTTGGTACGCATTTCTGAATAGCGTTCAGAGGAAAAGGAATGTCATAAAGCTATGAATGAGTCCTTGGGGAAATCCAGAAATTATATGTAGAAATTAGATGTTCTCTAGCAGTGCAGTCAAGAGAGGTGTTAAATCCTCATTTTGAGGATGTTTTGTGTTGGGGAACTACAAGCGCATCCAACTGCTACTGCTAGGCTCCTATGGTTTCTCTGAAGTCACCCACTTTTGATTCTGCCTGATTTCTTTCCTTCAAATCTGCTC
Organism: Nomascus leucogenys; assembly: GCF_006542625.1. NCBI lineage: Eukaryota > Metazoa > Chordata > Mammalia > Primates > Hylobatidae > Nomascus > Nomascus leucogenys. The sequence goes on along the minus strand of NC_044394.1, from coordinate 8,150,326 downwards.
CATCCATTGAGTTCTCTGACACCTGTGGTTGACTAAGGAGGCCAGTGTTCACAGCTGTCCCCTTCCTTGCTCCTTACTTCCACTTGGTGCCTTTTTTCTGGGGTTTTATTGCTGAAAGATACAGGCAGATGTGGCTCAATGGCTGAAGCAGTCTTCAAAAGAACCAACAAACATGCCATGTGAATTTGGTCTGAGAAAACAAACCAAAGAACCAACAAACAAAAACCCATATGCAAACAGAACCTTTTCTGGTGTTTGGCTTCTGTTTTTTTTTTTTTTTTTTTTTTTTTTTTTTTTTGAGACAGAGTCTCACTCTGTTGCCAAATGCAGTGCAGTAGCATGATCACAGCTCACTGCAGCCTTGACCTCCACGGGCTCAGGTGATTCTTCTGCCTCAGCTTCCCAAATAACTGGGACTATAGGCGTAAGCCACCATGCCTGGCTAATTTATGTGTTTTTTGTTTGTTTGTTTTTTGTAGAGATGCTTTCGCCATGTTGCCCAGGCTGGTCTAGAACTTCTGGGCTCAAGTGATCTGCCCACTTCAGCCTCTCAAAGTGCTAGGATTACAGGAGTGAACCCAGACCTGCTATTTTCAATGTGAGCAGAGGTCCTTCTGGATCCCCCCTCTCTTTTCTTAGTATTGAAGGGGAGGCTTCTGAAATTTCTCTTTGCTGATTTGTGGAATAGTCAGGGTGACCTGGTTTTTCTCCACTTGCTTCAACAGCATTCCTGAAGACGTCCAGAAGGGTAACCCCAATTTTCCACCTATCCCACTGAACAGTTCCTCATAAAGTTCTCATGGCTGGCACAGTGGATCCCACCTATCTGTAAACCCAGCACTTTGGGAGGCTGAGGCAGGAGAATTGCTTGAGGCCAGGAGTTCAAGACCAGTCTGAGACCAGTCTTGTGAGACCCTGTCTCTACAAAAAATAAAAAAATAAAAATCACTAGTTGGTACTACACACATGGTAGTGCATGCCTGTAGTCCACTACACCAGGAGGCTGAGGTGAGATCCTGTCTCAACAACAAAAAAATAAGTTCTCAAACCTTTGCATGTACTACCCATAGGGTCCATAGGTGAAGTAGCTCACAGTGAGCTCAATCATTTATGTGAAAGGTCCTGGGTTTTTTTTTTCCCCCTTCAAAATTTTGCATTTTACTCCATAACATATCCACATATGTTTTAAAATAAAACGTTGTAAAACTCTGCTTCTCAGGCCAGGCGTGGTGACTCACACCTGTAATCCCAGCACTTTGGGAGGCCAAGGGGGATGGATCATCTGAGGTCAGGATTTGAGACCTGCCTGGCCAACATGGTGAAACCCCATCTCTACTAAAAATAATTAGCCGGGCGTGGTGGCGGGCGCCTGTAATCCCAGCTACTTGGGAGGCTGAGGCAGGAGAATCGCTTGAACTCAGGAGGCAGAGGTTGCAGTGAGCCTAGATCGCACCATTGCACTCCAGCCTGGGCAACAAGAGTGAAACTCTGTCTCAGAAAAACAAAAACAAAAATAAAACTCTGGGCTGTGCACAGTGGTGCACACCTGTAATCCCAGCACTTTGGGATGCCAAGGGGGGTGGATCACCTGAGGTCAGGAGTTCGAGACAAGCCTGGCCAACATAGTGAAACCCCATCTCTACTAAAAATACAAAAATTAGCTGGGCGTGGTGGTGGGCACCTGTAGTCCCAGCTACTGAGGAGGCTGAGAGGTGGAGGTTGCAGTGAGGTGAGATCGTGCCACTGCACTCCAGCCTGGGGGACAGAGTGAGACTACTCTGTCTAAAAAATAAATAAATAAAAAATAAATAAAACTCTGTTTCTCACAGTGAATGGTGTGGATAGACAGTCAGTAGAAGTCATAGCATACCTATGTTGAACATCAATTTTTTTAGTGAACATCAGAGTATTATGACATTTATTATCTCCTAGACATCTCCTGAATATTCTGCATCTTCAAATGCTTGATATTCAGTTAGAGGAAGGGATGGGGTTAACAGGTGTACCTGGATGTAGAACAGGACTTCATCTGTGTGTGGGAATTCCATCTGAAGCCTCAGAGTGCAGAATAAGGGGTGATAAGTTCTCCCACAGTCTAATAGAGGGCTTCTTAGGAGATGCTTTAAATGATCCTTAGATTCTTTAAAAGGTATTCACAGGGCCAGGTGTGATGACTCACGCCTGTAATCCCAGCACTTTGGGAGGCTGAGGTGGGTGGATCACCTGAGGTCGGGAGTTTGAGACCAGCCTGGCCAACATGGTGAAACCCAGTCTCTACTAAAAATATAAAAATTACCTGGGTATGGTGGTGGGTGCCTGTAATCTCAGCTACTCGGGAGGCTGAGGCAGGAGAATCGCTTGAACCTGGGAGGCGGAGGTTGCAGTGAGCCGAGATTGCGCCATTGTACTCCTCCAGCCTGGGCAACAAGAGCAAAACTCCATCTCAAAGAAAAAAAAAAAAGGCTGGGCATGGTGGCTCACGCCTGTAATCCCAGCACTTTGGGAGGCTGAGGCGAGCGGATCACGAGGTCAGGAGATCGAGACCTCGGCTTGCAGTGAGCCGAGATTGTACCACTGCACTCCAGCCTGGGCAACAGAGCGAGACTCTGTCTCAAAAAAAAAAAGAAAAAGAAAAAAAGATATTCACAGGATTAGAAAGCTGTGGCTTTCCCTGTCCTTGCCAGTCTCAAGACAAGAGGCCCTTCAGGCAAACCTCAGAGAGAATTGTAGTGCTTGCAGGCAGGAGAGATGAGACCTGAGTCCCAGCCTGCTATACAGTTGAAATATGTCAGCCTACCCAAGCTGCCACCAAAGTGACACACCAAGAAGCTGCAGTGTTCCCTGGAGTTGAGGAGGCAAGAAGACTGCTATCTGTCTCCTACTTGGAGCAGTCCTTGATGGGTGGGTGAGCATAGGAGGCTAACAGTAATTAGTCACACTTGCACCAGTTGGTGAGCATAGGAGGCTAGCAGTAAATAGTCACACTTGCACAAGTAGACTCCACAGTGGGTAACTGAGCCATCTAAGGGGATTCTACCTGTGAAGGAAGAAAGGATCTCAACAGAGAGGCTGCAGGTAGGGCTCTAGAGGGAGGGAGCTGAGTGGTGGGCAAGAAGTCAGAAGAGAGCACTGGCCTGTGTGGGGTTCTGCAGAGTGTGGTGGAGGCACTTGAAGGACCCACTAGCACCTTCCACAAAAGGACAGGCTTTAGGATAAAGCCAGAAGCTACAGGGGGCATCAGCTGAGTATGAAGGCCATTGCCTCTTTTTGTCTCATTGGTTCTCCCCCTTGCCTCAGCTCTGGAATTGCCACAAACAGGGTTGAGATCAGAGGAAGAGTGGAGAAGCAAGGAGGAGAATTAACAGAGCATTCCTGCATCCTGCAGTGCGGAGGAGGGAAGAAATTGGAATTGGCCTGGGTACGGTGGCTCATGCGTGTAGTCCCCAGCACTTTGGGAGGCCTAGGCAGGTGGATTTCTTGAGCTCAGGAGTTTGGGAATAGCCTGGCCAACATGGTGAAACCCCGTCTCTACTAAAAATACAAAAATTAGCTGGACTTGGTGGCACATGCCTGTAGTCCCAGCTACTTGGGAGGCTGAGGCAGGAGAATTGGTTGAACTCGGGAGGTGGAGGATGCAGTGAGCCAGCCGAGATGGTGCCATCGCACTCCAGCCTGGGAAACAAGAGCGAAACTCTGTCTAAAAAAAAAAAAAGAGTGTGCTTCAGGGGAAAGTTGTCTCCTGATTATATCCTACTCAGTTTAGCTCATTCAGAAAACCGATTGTTACAGATTATGACTGTGCCCTTTGGGACCATAATCCAAAAGAAGAAACAGATATAAGTTGGGAGCTGAAGTGTACTGACAAGGGCAGGAAGTGAAGTGAGCACACAAGATTCATCTGAGCCTCCTTGTCTATGGGGTAATCAAGAGAAACTTCTCAGAAGAAGTGTTGTTTAGGCCAGGACCTCAAGGAAGAAGAGGAGTTGACCAAGCGGGGTGCCATGGCACACACCTGTAGTCCTAGCTACTTGAAGACTGAGGTGGGAGAATCACTTGACCCCAGGAGTCCAACCTGGGCAACATAGTGAGATTCCATCTCTGAAAAAAATGAAAACAAAAAGAAAAGGAGTTGATCAGGCAGGAGTTGTGCTCTGAGGATGGAGAGGAGCTAGAAAAGAAAAGGGTCTGGTTGACATGAGTTGAGGGGAAAACCAATGGGGTGGAGAGAGAGAGAGAGATGTGAGATGAAACTGACAAGGGAGGCCTGGGCTGGACCAGTCAGAGCCTTGTGGGCTATTGGAAGGATTTTGGTTCGATTTAAGAATTCCCATTTTATATTGTTTTGTGTTTTACCCTCTGTTTTTTGTTTCTTCTCTTTCCTGCCTTCTTTTGTGTTAATGAAATATGTTTTAGAATTCCATTTTAACTTATAATAGGGATTGGCTTTTAAGCTATACCTCTTTACATTGTTTTTTCAGTGGTTGCTTTAGTTATTTCAGTACAGTTCACACTACTTCTCTGTGGGTTCCACATTTGTGGATTCAACCAACCAAGCATCAAAAATATTAGGAAAAAGGAAACAATTAAAAAATAACAGTACAATAAAAAATACAAACAAAAATGAAGACTAACAACTATTAACATAGCATTTACATTGTACTAGATATTATAAATAATCTAGAGATGATTTAAAACATACAGGAAGATTAGATAGGTACATAGATAGATAGATACATAGATAGATTATATGCAAATACTATGTTATTATATATAAGGGACTTGAGCATCTTTGGATTTTACTGGTATGGGAGGGTCCTGAAACCAGTTCCCCATGGGTACCAAGGGATGACTGTCTGTATCTTTAACTTTTAACAGTTTACTTACAGTTAATAATGTGCCACTTCACATAAAAGATGCAACCTTATAGGTTCATTTCTCCCCTTCTCTTATCCTTTATATTATAGAAGCCGTAGGCTGGGCAGGGTGGCTCATGCCTGTAATCTCAGCACTTTGGGAGGCCGAGGTGGGCAGATCACGAGGTCAGGAGATCAAGACCATCCCGGCTAACACAGTGAAACCCCGTCTCTGCTAAAAATACAAAAAATTAGCCGGGTGCGGTGGCAGGCGCCTGTAGTCCCAGCTACTCGGGAGGCTGAGGCAGGAGAATGGCTTGAACCCGGGAGGCGGAGCTTGCAGTGAGCTGAGATTGCGCCATTGCACTCCAGCCTGGGCAACAGAGCGAGACTCTGTCTCAAAACAAAACAAAAAAAATTATAGAAGCCATACTATATCTATGAGTTATGAATCCTACAATATAATTTTATAATTTTGTTATAAAGACTAATATAGGCTGGGCACGGTGGCTCACGCCTGTAATCCCAGCAGTTTGGGAGGCCAAGGCGGGTGGAGCATTTGAGGTCAGGAGTTGGAGACCATCTTGGCCAACATGGTGAAATCTCGTGTCTACTAAAAATGCAAAAAAATTAGCTGGATATGGTGGTGCGGGCCTGTAGTCCCAGCTACTCTGGAGGCTGAGGCAAGAGAATCACTTGAACCTGGGAGGTGGAGGTTGCAGTGAGCTGAGATCACGCCACTGCACTCCAGCCTGGGTGACAGAGCAAGACTCCATCTCAAAAGAAAAAAAAATGTTAAAAAAAGAATACAACTCAAGAACAGCCAAGGCTAGGCACAGTGGCGCCTACGCCTGTAATCCTAGCACTTTGGGAGCCCGAGGCAGGTGGATCACCTGAGGTCAGGAGTTCGAGACCAGCCTGGCCAACATGGTGAAACCCCGTCTCTACTAAAAATTCAAACATTAGCCAGGCGTGGTGGCGGGCGCCTATAGTCCCATAATCCCAGCTACTTGGGAGGCTGAGGCAGGAGAATCACTTGAACCCGGCGGGGCGGAGGTTGCAGTGAGCTGAGATCTTGCCACTCTAGCCTGGGCAAAAGAGCGAAACTCCGTCAGAAAAAAAAAAAAAAGGCCAGGCACAGTGGCTCACACCTATAATCCTAGCACTTCGAGAGGCCGAGGTGGGTGTATCACCTGAGGTCAGAAGTTCAAGACCAGCTTGACAGCTTGACTAACATGGTGAAACCCCTTCTCCACAAAAATACAAAAACTAGCTAGGTGTGGTGGCATGCACCTGTAATCCCAGCTACTTGGGAGGCCGAGGTGGAAAAAGTGCTTGAACCTAGAAGACTGATTTTGCAGCGAGCCGAGATCGTGCCTTTGCACTCCAGCCTGGGCGACAGAGCGAGATTCCGTCTCAAAAAAACAAAAACAAAAACAGCCAAAAGTAAGAGATACCCAGGGTTTTGTGTAGGTGTAGGGGGAGGGGCTTCCATTCCCTCTGGTGGCACTCCACCCTCCCAGTTCTTCAGTGTGTTCACCATCCCAGAAGCTCTCCAAACCCTATTTATGGATTTTTATGGAGGCCTCATTATGTAGGCATGATTGATTAAATCATTGGTCATTGGTGATTAAACTCAATCTCCAGCCCCTCTCCTCTCCCTAGAGGTTAACGGGTAAGGTATTAAAGGTCCCAAACCTCTATCATAGCTTGGTCTTTCTGGTGACCTACCTCCATCATGTAACACAGGTATGAATAGATTTGCATTTCCAAATGGCTGCTCTGGCTGCAGGAGGCTATGAGGTGTGTGGGGGGAGGGAGAAAACAGTAAGATGACTTAGGCTTCATTTTTTTTTTTTTTTTTGAGACAGAGTCTTGCTCTGTTGCCCAGGCTGGTGGACTGAAGTGGCGCAATCTCGGCTCACTGCAACCTCCACCTCCTGGGTTCAAGCGATTCTCCTGCCTCAGCCTCCCTATTAGCTGGGATTACAGGCATGCATCACCACACCTGGCTAATTTTTGTGTTTTTTTAGTAGAGATAGGGTTTCACCAGTTTGGCCAGACTAGTCTCAAACTCCTGACCTCAGGTGATCCGCCTGCCTCGGCTTCCCAAAGTGCTGAGATAACAGTTGTAAGCCACCGTGCTCGGCCCTAGGTTACTTTTTTTTCATTTTTGAGACAGGGTCTCACTATGTTGCCCCAGACTGGACTTGAACTCCTGGGCTTAAGTGGTCCTCTCGCATAGATGGGAGGACAGACTCACGTGCCACTGCAGCTATAGGCTAGGTTTTTGTTTTGAGCAACGTGGTTGAAAGTGATAAAAGAGAAATACGTTTGGGAGGAAGCTGATCTAACTCAGCTTGGGTAGGCTGTATTTGAGATATCTGTGATTCACCTAAATGCAATGTCAAGTAGAAGCTGGATATCTGAGCCAGAAGCTCAGAGGAGTGATCTGGACTGCACAGACATATTTTGAAACCAAGGATAGGCAAGAAAAGGCCAGGAACCCTGCTGACAGGTACCTCACTGTCTTACATACAAGCCAGCTTTATTGAGGGAGGAGTAGAATAAGAAGGAAGGGAAAACCAGGTTGTTCCCAACAGTAGCAGGGCTTGAGGGAAGGAACAATACATTCACGAATTCATTATTCATTCAGTTAGTCAGCATTTACTGGGCATCTGCTGTGCCAGGCAATGTGCTGGAGATACGGAGATAAATAAGACATATTTCTACTTTTAAAGAGCTCACAGTTTAGTAAGGGGAAGTAAATGTATTTGGAACAGAGTGAGCTATGTAGAGGCCCATACAAGGATGATTAGGGACACAAAACTCATAGTGGTCAGTGTTATTTGTGGAGGTCAAGGAAGGCTTCAAGTAGAGGTGACGTGAGCTAAGTTAGAATGTCCTGGAGTGATGGTCACACCCATGTGAAGTTGGAGAAACTGCTCAGAGGAGGCCAAGGGATGGATGGTGAGAGGTTTCCAGAAAGATTGGAGGAATGGAGAATGGAAGACAGATATAGAAGGGCCCAGACCAGAGATAGGACCCTTGGATGAAAGTGACTGGAAAGTACTTTATAAATTCAAAATATACTAGGTGGGAGGCTGAGGCAGGAGAATCACTTGAACCCGGGAGGCAGAAGTTGCAGTGAGCCCAGATTGTGCCATTACATTCCAGCCTGGGCAACAAGAGCAAAACTCCATCCAAAAAAAAAAAAAAAAAAAAAATATATATATATATGGAATTGCTCTGAACCCAAAAGATATGTCCCAGACCTGGCCAGATTGCCCCAACGCTGTCCCTTTTTCTGAAAAAATTAAGTACGGAGCATTTGGCAGTCTCTAAAGAGAGCTGTCTGAGGAGATTCTATTAGGAGAGGCGGTTGAATAAGAAGACTGACTGCTAAGCATCTTTACAACCTGATGGTCATATTTGTGATGCTGCTATAATGCAATTAAAAGTGTGGTTGATTAGAACACTGTACCCTGCGAATGTCCATGTGACCCTGTGCTTCCTGGCAGGAAATTTACAGCAGGAAGTTAAGTGACTAAAACAATTGCACATCATCATATCTGAGATGTGTTAACTGAGGTGAAATTGGGGGCTAACTTTTCCTAGAAGTAAATGGGTAGGCTTCCTCAGGGATTTAGAAGCCAGGAAGATGAGTCATTCAGACTGAACTTTGAGAGATGATGTATTTAATGCTTCATTAGAGAAATGAATTGATTGGAGACTAGACTTCTGAAGAAGACCCCTTCAGCTTACCAGAAAGAACAGGGACTTGATTTAGTGCCAGACAGGCTTAGGTTCCAACTGTGGTTCCTTCAGCAGTGTGACAGATGCTATACCCGGCATCTATGAAAGGAGAAATAATCAACTATTCTCCTTCAGCTGTTTAAAGGATTAAATGAGATAATGGATTAAAACATCTATCACTTGGCTGGGCGCAGTGGCTCACGCCTGTAATCCCAGCACTTTGGGAGGCTGAGGCAGGCAGATCACAAGGTCAGGATTTAGAGACCAGGCTGGCCAACATGGAGAAACCCTGTCTCTACTAAAAATACAAAAATTAACTGGGTGTGGTGGTGCATACCTATAATCCCAGCTGTTCAGGAGGCCAAGGCAGGAGAATCACTTGAATCTGGGAATGGGAGGTTGCAGTCAGCAGAGATCAAGCTGCTGCACTCCAGCCTGGAGAGAATGAGACTCCATTTCAAAAAAAAAAAAAATAATAATAATAATAAATAAAAGAGAAAGAAAGAAAAGAATGGCTACTCCATGGGCACAGCAGCCTGGTTGGCTACTTTGTTTTGTTTTGTTTTGAGATAAGAGTTTCACTCTTGTTGCCCAGACTGGAGTGCAATGGCCAATCTCGGCTCACTGCAACCTCCTCCTCCCAGGTTCAAGCTATTCTCCTGCCTCAGCCTCCCAAGTAGGTGGGATTACAGGCATGTGCCACCACGCCCGGCTAATTTTGTATTTTTAGTAGAGATGGGGTTTCTCCATATTGGTCAGGCTGGTCTCGAACTCCCCACCTCAGGTGATCTTCCCACCTCGGCCTCCCAAAGTGCTAGGATTATAGGCGTGAGCCACTGCTCCCAGCCACCTGACTGGCTACTTTTTAATCATTCAAGTCTTGGCTTAAATAACCTTTGAGTGGTTAGGGAAACCCTCTCCTTCCCTAACCTCTCAAATCTAAAGTAACCACTGATGGGCAGGGTATGGTGGCTCATGCCTGTAATCCCAGCACTTTGGGAGGCTGAGGCTGGTGGATCAGTTGAGCTGAGAAGGTTGAGACAAGCCTGGGCAATGCGGTAAAACCTTGTCTCTACAAAAAATAAAAAAATTATCCGGACTTGGTGGCTCACACCTGTAGCCCCAGCTACTCGAGAGGCTGAGGTGGGAGGATGGCTTGAGCCCGGGAGGTAGAGGTTGCATTGAGCTGAGATTGCACCACTGTACTGCAGCCTGGGTGTCAGAGCAAGACCGTCTCAATAAATAAATAAATAAATAGCCACCAAGTCTCTCTGTTTCAACAATGTTATAATTCTCTACATGCCTCATTATTTATCATTCTCTTGTGCACTTGTTTCTCTCTGTCACACACACACACACACACACACACACACACACACACACACACTAGAAGGTAAGCTCTGCGTGTGAGTAGGAGCTTTTACTTACTTTATTCTGTCGCTATATGCCCAATTCCTAGAAATAGTGCTTAGCATGTAGAAAAACTGGATAGTGGTTAAGATAATAAGCTCTGGCACCTGACATACCAGCTCTGTTTCAAAACTGTGTGACCTTAAGCAAGTTACCTAATCTTGCTGTGTGTCAGTTTATCCATCTATAAAGCTGGGATCATTACTAATAGTACTTATCTCATATGACGCTGGGAACATGTCAAGACCTCAGTAAATAGTAGCTAATACCTTTTTTTTTTTTTTTTTTTTTTTGGAGACAGAGTCTTGCTGTGTCACCCAGGCTGGAGTGCAGTGGCTCAATCTGGGCTCACTGCAACCTCAGTCTCCTGGGTTCAAGTGTTTCTCATGCCTCAGCCTCCCTAGTAGCTGGGACTACAGGCAAGTGCCATCACACCTGGCTAATTTTTGTATTTTTAGTAGAGACAGGGTTTCACCATGTTGGCCAGGCTGGTCTCAAACTCCTGACCTCAGGTGATCCACCCGCCTCGGCCTACCAAAGTGCTGGGATTACAGGAGTGAGCCACCGTGATCGGCCAGTAGCTATTACCATTATATATACCAGCATTCAAATATTTGTTCAGAGAAGAAATGACGTCAAATTCACCAAACATCTTTATCTTAAAAATTTAAGAAGTGTGAACTGGTGGTGCAAACATTTGGCATAAGAACCAGAGTTCTTTTTCTTAAACGCTGGGTCTCAGTCACCCTGTTCCCTTTCCTGCCACAGTCATGGTGACCTGACCCTAGCGTTTGAAAGTCAAACCCTTAGGATAGTTGTGAGCAACTGCTGAGATTAACCAGTTACCGGATCCAGCCTGATTCTAGCAGAGGCAAAGGCCCGCCCTTTCCTTAAACTGTTTGGGACCAGGCACCTTTTTTTTTTTTTTTTTTTTTTTTTTTTTGAGATGGAGTCTCGCTGTCGCCCAGGTTGGAGTGCAGTGGCGCAATCTCGTCTCACTGCAGGCTCCGCCTCCTGGGTTCACACCATTCTCCTGCCTCAGCCTCCCTAGTAGCTGGGACTACAGGCACCTGCCACCTCGCCCCGCTAATTTTTTGTATTTTTAGTAGAGACGGGGTTTCACCGTGTTAGCCAGGATGGTCTCGATCTCCTGACCTCGTGATCCGCCCGCCTCGGCCTCCCAAAGTGCTGGGATTACAGGCGTGAGCCACCGCGCCCGGCCAAAATACCTTGTAATATATCTTTACAGGCCAGGCGCGGTGGCTCACACCTGTAATCCCAGCACTTCTGGGAGGCTGAGGTGGGTGGATCATGAGATCAGGAGTTCGAGATCAGCCTGACCAACATAGTGAAACCCCATCTCTATTAAAAATACAAAAATTAGCCGGGTGTGGTGGCAGGCACCTGTAATCCCAGCCACTCAGGAGGCTGAGGCAGGAGAATTGGTTGAACCTGGGAGGCAGAGGTTGCAGTGAGCCGAGATCGCACCACTGCACTCCAGCCTGGGTGACAGAGCGAGACTCCATCTCAAAAGGAAAAAAAAAAAAAAAAAAAAGCAGTAGGTTGTAAACCTATACTTCTTATGATTGACTATACGTCGGGTGTTCCCACAACCCACTCCCCAGTTTCGATTAATTTGCTAGAGTGGCTCATAGAACTCAGGGAAACACTTTACTTAGGTTTACCCATTTATTGTAAAGATATCACAAAAGATACAGATGAGCAACTGAATGGAAGAGATGTCTAGGGCAAGGCATGTTGGAAAAAGTTTGGTGATTCCATGCCTTCCCTGGCCCACCCTCCAGGAAGCTCTCCATGTTCAGCTATTCAGAAGCTTCCCAACCCAGTCCTTTTGGGTTGTTATGGAAACTTCATTACATAGGTATGGTAGATTAAATCACTAGCCATTGGTGATCAATTTAACCTTCAGCCCCTCTCTCCTCCCCAGAGGTTGGAGGTCAGGGCTAAGAGTCCCAACCCTGTCATCATGCTTTGGTCTTTCCAGTGACCAGCGGTCATCCTGATGCTATTTGGTTGGCCCCAGCCACTAGCTACAGTCAGCATCAGCATACAAAAGATACTCATCATTCCAGAGGTTCAAAGAGTTTTAGAAGCTCTATGTCAGGAAGCAGGCATGAAGACCAAATATATATTTCTTGATTTCTTTTTTTTTGAGACAAGAGTCTTGCTCTGTCACCCAGGCTGGAGTGCAATGGCATGCTCACTGCAACCTCTGCCTCTTGGGCTTCAAGCAATTCTCATGGCTCAGCCTCCCAAGTAGCTGGGATTACAGGCGCCCACCACCATGCCCAACTAATTTTTGTATTTTTAGTAGAGACGGGGGTTTCACCATGTTCGCCAGATGGGTCTCGAACTCCTGACCTCAAGTGATCCACCTGCTTCTGCCTCCCAAAGTGCTGGGATTACAGGCGTGAGCCACCAAGCCCGGCCCCAAATAAATCTTTTTTTTTTTTTTTTTTTTTTTTTTTTTTTTTTTTTTTTTGAGACAGAGTCTAACTCTGTCGCCCAGGCTGGAGTGTAGTGGCACGATCTCAGCTCACTGCAACCTCTGCCTCCCGAGTTCAAGAAATTCTCGTGCCTCAGCCTCCCAAGTAGCTGGGACTACAGGCACATGCCACCATGCCCCACTAATTTGTGTAATTTTAGTAGAGACAGGGTTTCACCATATTGGTCAGGCTGGTCTGAAACTCCTGACCTCGGGTGATCCACCCTCCTTGGCCTCCCAAAGTGCTGGGATGACAGGCATGAGCCACCACACCCGGCCCCAAATACATACTTCACAATATCACAGAGACAGTGGTATAGTGCATGGACTTTAGAACCAGACTGGTTTGTGACCTCTGGCAAATTGATCTCTCTCCATTTCTCCATCTACAAAACAGTGATAATAATAGTTTCTTCTTCTTGTACAGTTGTGAGGATTAAGGGAATTAAAAGAATGGTGCCTGGCACACATTATTGTTAATATCAGATACTACCTCCTAGAAGGCCCACAGGTTAGGTGACTGACCCATCTGGAGGCCCTGGGCTAATGAGGGTGGTATTAGGATGTCAACATTTGAATCCAGGTCTTTTAACCTTTTTGGTCAGTCTTTGTGCCATGTCATAGCTGCCTCTGGTCACTTCTTGTGGGACTGTTTTTAGTTACCATTATAGCAGCCACAACATGGGTACAATGCTGGCTTAAATAATTATTTGTTGAATGAATAAGTGTTATTTTTTCTTAGGAAGTCTCCAAAGGGCATATTTGCTTAAGTTGTAGGGACAGAGGTTTTCACCTATTTTTCTTTTCTGCCACCTGTATCCCCTCAAGATTTGTTGCTCCGTGCCTTCCCCTAAGTGTTTTCTGATCCTTAGAGAAGCCCTTGGGGCGCAGTGGCTCACGCCTGTAATCCTAACACTTTGAGAGGCTGAGGTGGGTGGATCACCTGAGGTTGGGAGTTCACGACCAGCCTGGCCAACATGGTGAAACCTGTCTCTACTAAAAATACAAAAATTAGCCAGGCGTAGTGGCAGCCGCCTGTGATCCCAGCTACTGGGGAGGCTGAGGCAGGAGAATCGCTTCAACCCGCTGGAGGTTATGGTGAGGCTGGAGGTTGTGGTGAGCCAAGATCGCACCACTGCACTCCAGCCTGGGTGACAGAGACTTTGTCTCAAAAACAAAAACAAAACAAAACAAAAAACAAAAAGAAGCCCTTGGGGGCTGGGCGCGGTGGCTCACGCCTGTAATCCCAGCACTTTCGGAGGCCGAGGCAGGTGGATCACTTGAGGTCAGGAGTTTCAGACCAGCCTGGCCAACATGGTGAAACCCCATATCTACTAAAAATACAAAAATTAGCTGGGCATGGTGATGCATGCCTGTAATCGCAGCTACTCAGGAGGCTGAGGCAGGAGAATCACTTGAACCTCGGAGGCAGAGGATGCAGTGGGCCAAGATCATGCCACTGTACTCCAGCATGGGCTACAGAGTGAGACTCTGTCTCAAAAAAAAAAAAAAGAAGCCCTTGGAGGCCTTGGTTGATTTAATTTTTTGCCTCCTGAGCCCTGGGAGGGGCTTCCCTTGACTGTAATTTCTTCTTGTCAATAACTATAAATAGTTTGAGATTTGATAAATTAGACTGCTACATGTATATGGATGAGATTCTTAGGGTCATAGACGAATGATGGTTTATTACTCATAGCAACAGCAGCAGCCAGAATATCAGCATTTTTTCCTTTTAACTTTTTTTTTTGAGACAGAGCTTTGCTTTGTCAACCCAGGCTGGAGTGCAATGTTGAGATCTCAGCTCACTGCAACTTCTACCTTCTGGGTTCCAGCAATTCTCCTCCCTCAGCCTCCCGTGTAGCTAGTATTACAGGCGCCCGCCACCATGCCTGTCTACTTTTTGTAGTTTTAGTAAAGGCGGAGTTTTACCATGTTGGCCAGGCTGGTCTCGAACTCCTGACCTCAGGTGATCTGCCTGCCTCGGCCTCCCAAAGTGCTGGGATTACAGGCATGAGCCACCACACCCGGCTGGAGACATTATTTTTATTATACTGGATGGTAAGCATGTATTCACTTTGCTATGAATGTACATACTATCTGCCTTCCAAACTTTATTATACAAATACCTTCAAAGAGGTGCCCTGAACAGGTCAGTGCCTTGCCCCCATGACATGTGTAACTCTGAGAGATCCATGTAGAATTGTCCTTTTACTGTTCTCTGCTGCTCTTCTCTACTCTTAGGCTGGCTTGTGTTGGGCAGATAAGTGAACAAGGCACTGAAGATAGGGGAGATACACTGGGCAGTTCCTACCTTCTAGTGTAGGAGAGACAGTCTGGTAGAGGACACAGACATACCACAAATATTTGTAACACAGCAAGTCCTGAGCAGTAAGACATGTGAACCCCTCCAGTACTGCTCTCACCATGAATACTGTTTCTTTTTCTTTCTTTTTTTTTTTTTTTATTTGAGACAGGGTCTCACTCTGTTGCCCAAGTTGGAGTGCAGTGGCACAATCTCAGCTCACTGCAACCTCCACCTCTCGGGTTCAAGCAAACCTTCTGCCTCAGCCTCCTGAGTAGCTGGCATTACAGGCATGTGCCACCAAGCCCAGCTAATTTTTGTGTATTTTTGTATTTTTAGTAGAGACAGGATTTCACCATGTTGGCCAGGCTGGTCTTGAACTCTTGGCCTCAAGTGATCCACCCACCTCAGCTTCCCAAAGTGCCGGGATTACAGGCGTGAGCCCCCACACCCAGCCCAATTTCTTCTTACTAGATGTCTCAGGCTTTGATACTGTTGACTGATCCTTCTTTTTGAAACTTTTAACCTTCCTTGTCACTGTGACCCATTTCTTCCAGGTTTTCCTCTAATCTCTGCCTACTTTTTGGCTTTTTTCCTTATTCGCTTTTTTTTTTTTTTTTTTTCTGAGACGGAGTCTTGCTCTGTCACCAGGCTGGAGTCTGGAGTGCAGTGGCGTGATCTCGGCTCACTGCATCGTCTGCCTCCCGGGTTCAAGTGATTCTCCTGCCTCAGCCTCCTGAGTAGCTGGGACTACAGGCACGTGTCACCATGCCCAGCTAATTTTTGTACTTTTTAGTAGAGACGAGGTTTCACCATGTTGGCCAGGCAGGTCTTGGATCTCCTGACCTTGTGATTCACCCGCCTTGGCCTCTCAAAGTGCTGGGATTACAGGCGTGAGCCACTGCGCCCGACCCCCAGCTAATTTTTGTGTTTTTATAGTAGAGATGGGGTTTCTCCACATTGGCCAGGCTGGTCTCAAACTCCTGACCTCAAGTGATCTGCCCAGCCTCCCAAAGTGCTGGGATTACAGCCGTGAGCCACCATCCCCAGCCCTAGCTTGCCTCAAGATGGTAGTGGGCCTCAGGGTTCCAGCTTTAACCCTCTGCTGTTTGGGTAGTATGTTTGACTTATTTTCCCCCATGGATTACAATTGGCCATTGTTAATGTCCTTTATCTTCTGCAGTTCTGTTCACTGGACATCTTTACTTGGATTTATTCATTATTAGGTGCTTGGGATATTGTGGGTACACAAAGCCATTCATATAGTCTGAAACTTAAAGTCTCATGCAGGTGGCAGGCATTAATCAAATGATCATATAGAAGAGGTGCTTGATCTGCTAAAGGAGGTCAGGGAAATATTCCCTGAGACAATGACATTTGGACCAATGTCTGAATGATGAAGTTAAGCTGGGATTAGAGGTTGAGATGAGAATCCCTGTCAGGGAGAACAGCCTGTCCAAAGGCCCTGTGGCAGAAAGGAGCATGGCGACTATGAGGAACTGTAAGGCCAGAGTGTGGCTGGAGTGAGGGAGAATGAGACCTGAGAGATGGACTCGAGAGATGGGCTCGAGAGAGGGGCCAGACCATACAGGGCCTTTTAAGTGCTAGAAATACACTTACCTTTCCAAACCCAAAGAATGGGCTTAGAGGCACGAAGAACAGCGAAAGTGAGACTTTTAATAGGGGTCTTGCAAGACTAGGTGTCTGGTATAATTTATCTCCTAGCATCCAAGTCCCTCCCCCAGTTCCTCATTGGTCGAGTACTATGAGGTTACAATCTTTCCGGATGTCGCATAAGTTTCATTATCCCCCTTATAAGGTTATACCCTGTCCTCTTCCCTGCTTTAATTTTCAATTCCCAATAAATAAACTTTCTTCCCTTTTATGGGCTGACCCCTCCTCTACATTCTGTTCGCTTATTGTGACCTTCTAGGTGCATGAACTGTGCGGTTACGTTTGCAGGCCGGCTGCCAGTACTTAGATTTATTATGCTTTGAAAATGGACCATTTAAAGTATTTTCTCACATAAGTATGTAGAGAAGTTTTGTCTGTACCTTAACAAATGGGAAGCTACTGAAGCTTAAACCAGGGGAATATGTTGTCCTGCTTGTTTAAACACAGCAATGGCCGGGTGTGATGGCTCACGCCTGTAATCCCAGCATTTTGGAAGGCTGAGGTGGGAGGATCACTTCAGCCCAGGAGTTCAAGGCCACCCTGGGCAAGAGTGCGAAAACCAGAAAAAAATAAACACAGCAATGCCATGTAGTATAACAACTCCCTGGTTTTTGGGGAAGAAATCCAAAATATTTATGTGTGTGGAATTTTGATCACAGTATAAAATATAATAGGGCGCGCTATGCAAACATCACAGTCTTTGGCTTTGAATTACCGCTTTTCCTTCACTCTGGTTATTCTCGAAGGGCCTCCTTGCTTCCGATCAACGGTCCAAACCAGGCAGTTTCCCTGACGGTTTCTGGCGCTCCGGCGCGCTTTATAGTCGTCAGCGTTACGCGTGGAGGAAAATGGGGCGGGGTTAGAAAGGAGCTCCGAGTGATTGCATGTTTTGCTACCATATGTTAATTACCGTGATTGCCTAAAGTGTCTTCGAAATTTTGAGCTTATTTTAAATGCTTTTTCGAACTTTGGTAATGGAAAGACCGTTTTTGGAAAAAACACATAGTAGTATTTTCCAGAAGAAAATATGCTCACGAAATACTCACCATCAGCAAAATATGTGTGAGTTTCTTTCGCATGTGGAAAACACACGCTGAAACGTTAAGACTATACTTTCAGGGATCATTTCTATAGTTTGTTACTAGAGAAGTTTCTCTGAACGTGTAGAGCACCGGAAACCGCGAGGAAGAGACGTGGTGTTTTCTTCTGAACGTGAAGTTAGTATTCGGTGGTGTTTTGTTACAGCTGCCGTTTGCTGTTGATGATCGTTCTTTTTCTCTGTTTTCAGAGAAAGAGAGGGAGAAAACGCGGTCTGAGTGGTTCCGGTCATTTTTTCTTGTTGTGGTGTTTAAAAACAGGTAATTGGTTCGGCGTTTTATGTGCTTTTGAGCTTGTGGTTACAACGGGTGATGTGTGTTTCGTGAGATGGGTTGTGTATATGTACTTTTATAGTGTAAAACTATGCACGTTTTTTGTGTGTGTGTCTTGAGAGATGTGAGGGGTGTGTATGTGCATTTTCGTTTTTCAGTGGGGGTTGTTATTCTGTGGTTTTGCAGTGCGTTGGCGCAATTTCGGCTCATTGCAGCCTCTGCTTTTTCGGCAGTCCTCATGCTTCAGTTTTTCAAGTAGGTGGGACTAGAGGTGCGCAGCCAGGCCCCGCTAGTTTTTGTGTGTTTAGTAGAGAGGACATTACGTTGGCCAGGTTGGTCTCGAGCTCTTGGTCTCAAGTGATCTACCCGAGCTGGGATTACAGGCGTGAGCCACTGCGCCTTCTGGTTTAGGGGATTTCAATTTTCGTATTTTTTGGTGCTTTTTGGTCTTCTGGAAGACTAATTTTTTTTTTCTTGGTAGGTAAGGCATGTTTTCCTTTTTTATTTATTTTCATGGTCATGTTACTATTTTGGCCTTTTTTTTTTTCGGTCCCTTTTCATTATTCACAGACTCATTGTTTGATAGTACTGGAAATTAGTCTGTTTTGTGTATTTTGTTTTCCCTTGTCGAATTAGTCTTTACACTTTAGTAAGATCTTTTAGGTGAGGACTTGTATTCCAGTGAGCTCTTTTTGTGTTATAGCCTTCCTCCCAACACACACAGTATCTTTAGTCCCTCCCTCATCTTTTCCCATGATTGAGAACCATTTTAATCCATTTTATAATATGCCAGAGTGTGGTGAACTAAATGCTTCGATGCAACTTTCTGTAAATATTTTTGATGAATAAACACTGAGTTTGCCTTCCAGTATATCTATGTGCGACTAATGAAGGCCTTCTTTTGTACTTTTTTTTAAAAAAAAGCTCACAGCAATATATGAAAGTACACTATAAAAATATTTAATTCCCCCACCCCCCACCCAGTTCCATCTCAGGAAATTTTCTGATATTTGCATTGATTCTGATATTTCCTTTGCAGGAATTTATGTTGATGCAGTTAACTCCTTGGGCCAAACAGCACTTTTTGTTGCGGCGTTATTGGGCCTTAGGAAATTCGTTGATGTTCTGGTGAATTATGGATCAGATCCAAATCAGTAAGTACGATAATATTGATGTCTAGAAAATAGGGGTTGTGCTGTTAAGATGAGTTGGGGTGTTTAGAAACTAATTTGAAAAACCATTGGCCGGGTGCGGTGGCTCACACCTGTAATTGTAGCACTTTGGGAGGCCAAGGCAGGCGGATCACGAGGTCAGGAGTTAGAGACTAGCCTGACCGACATGGTGAAACCCTGCCTCTACTAAAAATACAAAAAATTAGCCGGGCGTGGTGGCGCATGCCTGTAATCCCAGCTACTTGGGAGGCTGAGACAGGAGAATCATTTGAACCCAGGTGGTGGAGGTTGCAGTGAGCAGAGATCGCACCGTTGCACCCCAGCCTGGGCAACAAGAGCAAGACTCAGTCTCAAAAGAAAAAAAAAAAGGGCGACTTTTGCCTGACTCTTATAGCTGTGGTTTAAAAGAATCAGAGTTTAGGCCGGGCATGGTGGCTCACGCCTGTAATCCCAGCACTTTGGGAGGCTGAGGTGGGAGGATCACCTGAGGTCAGGAGTTTGAGACCAGCCTGACCAACACAGAGAAACCCTGTCTCTACTAAAAATACAAAAAATTAGCTGGGCGTGGTGGCGCATGCCTGTAATTCCAGCTACTCGGGAGGCTGAGGCGGGAGAATCACTTGAACCTGGAAGGAGGAGGTTGTGGTGAGCTGAGATCTCATCATTGCACTCCAGCCTGGGCAAGAAGAGTGAAACTCCGTCAAAAACAACAACAACAAAAACACTAAACACTTAAAGAATCGGAGTTTAATAATTGGTCTACATTTTATTTATTTATTTATTTATTTATTTCAGACGGAGTCTAGCTGTCGCCCAGGCTGGAGTGCAGTGACGCGATCTCAGCTCACTGCAAGCTCCACCTCCCGGGTTCACGCCATTCTCCTGCCTCAGCCTCCCGAGTAGCTGGGACTACAGGCGCCTGCCACAACGCCGGGCTAGTTTTTTGTATTTTTAGTAGAGATGGGGTTTCATCATGCTAGCCAGGATGGTCTCAATCTCCTGACCTCGTGATCCGCCCGCCTCGGCCTCCCAAAGTGCTGGGATTACAGGCGTGAGCCACCGTGCCTGGCCAATAGTTGGTCTAAATTTTAATATGGAACAGTAACACAATGAATCAGTGACAGGTGAACATCTACTTTTTTTTTTTTTTTTTTCCTGACACACGGTCTGGCTCTGTCACCAGGCTGGAGTGCAGTGGCAGGATCTTGGCTCACTGCAGCCTCTGCCACCTGGCTTCAAGCAATTCTTCTGCCTCAGCCTCCCAAGTAGCTGGGATTACAAGTGCGCACCACCACGCCTGGCTAATTTTTTGTATTTTTAGTAGAGACAGGGTTTTGCCATGTTGGCCAGGCTGGTCTCGAACTCCTGGCCTCCATCCACCTTGGCCTCCCACAGTGCTGGGATTACAGGTGTGAGCCACTGTACTTGGCCAAACATCTCTTTTTGTGAAGCACTTTGGCTTTTGCTAGGGCCTTCTCAAATATTAGCTTATTTGACACCTTCTTGACAGAGAAGGGAGAGTGGGTGGTGGATATTTTTTCAGTTCCCATTAAACAGAACCAGAAGCTGGGGTCTTGAGCACATAAGTGATTACAGCTGATTTTCACAGGAATGCCAGAATATGAACAATCATAAAAGTCTTTCCCATCTTAAGGAGGCTCTGTTTAATGTACCTACTTAAATTATTGATATTGGAAGCTTTTGTACTTTTTTTTTTTTCTTGTGATGGAGTCTTGCCCTGTCACCCAGGCTGGAGTGCAGTGGCACTACTACGGCTCACTGCAACCTCCGCCTCCCGTGTTCAAGTGATTCTTCTGCCTCAGCCTTCCAAGTAGCTGGGATTACAGGCACGTGCCACCACAACCCAGCTAATTTTTGTATTCTTTTTTTTTTTGAGACAGAGTCTCACTCTGTTGCCCAGGCTGGAGTGCAGTGGCGCAATCTCGGCTCACTGCAATCTGTGCCTCCTGGGTTCAAGTGATTCTCCTGCCTCAGTCTCCCTAGTAGCTGGGACTACAAGCGCGTGCCACCACACCCAGCTAATTTTTTATATTTTTAGTAGAGACGGGGTTTCACCGTGTTAGCTAGGATGGTCTCCATCTCCTGACCTCATGATCCGCCCGCCTCAGCCTCCCAAAGTGCTGGGATTACAGGCATGAGCCACTGCGCCTGGGCCTAATTTTTGTATTCTTAGTAGAGACAGGGTTTCACTATGTTGGCCAGGCTGGTCTCGAACTCTTGACCTCATGGTCTGCCCGCCTCAGTCTCCCAAAGTGCTGGGATTACAGATGTGAGCCACCGAGCCGAGCAGCTTTTGTATTTTATGTATGTGTGTTGTGGAGGGGTTGGTTGTAAGATTGCTTAGGGGAAGAAAACTTGGAAGCTTAGCAAAGTACAAAGAAAAAAACCAATCAGTATGAGAATTAAGTAACCAGAGATAACTTAAAACAATGAACATTTTGTTGTGTTTCCTTCCAGAATTTTTCTAGACTCACACACGCTCTGCTGGCTCTACCGTATTGTTTAATTTCAAAGCCCGGAAAGAAAGGGTCAGCCAGATGCAGTAGTTCACACCTGTAATCCCAGCACTTTGGGAGGTGAGGTGGGAGGATTGCTTGAGCCCAGGAGTTTGAGACCAGCCTGGGCAACAGAGACCCTGTCTATACCAAAAAAAAAAAAAAAAGAAAAAAAAAGTGGCATGGGGGCTGGCTCACCTGATGTTTGCATATACCCATGTTATAGGGAGGCCATATTGGGACAGTCTGCAATTGTTCAGCAAAAATGCAACATGTTCTTTTTTCTTCAGTTTTTCCGACTTTTTTTTTTTTTTTTTTTTTTTTTTTTGAGATAGAGTCTTGCTCTGTCACCCAGGCTGGAGTACAGTGGCATGATCTTGGCTCACTGCAACCTCCGCCTCCCGGGTGCAAGCGATTCTCCTGCCTCATCCTCCAGAGTAGCTGGGATTACAGGTGCCCACCACCACAGCTGGCTAATTTTGTATTTTTAGTAGAGATGGGGTTTCACCTTGTTGGCCAGGCTGATCTCAAACTCCTGACCTGAGGTGATCCACCAGCCTCCGCCTCCCAAAGTGCTGAGATTACAGGCATGAGCCACCATGCCCGGCCATTTCCCACTTCTTTTAATTACTGGAACACAGTGTATAAACATCGCCTTGAGTGAAATAGTGATGACCATCATCACTTTCATATTCTGTATGACAGTATAATTCTATTCAGTAAACAAACCATTTTTTAAAAGCCTGTATAAAAAAATATAGATAAAATTTGAAACATTTTATAGTCATCTGCATTTACAACTGCTTTGTCCAGGCTTAAAGGTGATTTCTTTAAAGATCAAACCATTCAGACCTTTAATTTTCAAGATCAGGGAATTGAGACTAGCCCATAATATGGTACATAGTATTAATGACACAGCTGAGACCAGGAAGGAGCCCAGCTTCTGAAGACCTCAGAGTTTAAAGAAGTTCCCTTTTTCAAGTATCCAGGAAGGACACTTGTAATGCCAGGCAATGCCAGGAAGGAAGTGGAAAGGGACAAGAACAAGAGAGGATGGCAAATCCCTATGGTTTTGTATTTTGTGGTTAGGAACATTTTCATGTGACTTAAAAAATATCTGATGATTAACTGCAGAGAGTTACCAGGAAAAAAAGTTTTTAAAAAATTTTTTTCTGATCAAGGTGAAGGGGAATTTCTGGGAGGAGGCTTTATTCCTTTTTTTGTTTTTGATGAAGTCTTGCTCTGTTTTCCAGGTGGAGTGCAGTGGTGCGATCTTTGCTCACTGCAACCTCTGCTTCCTGGGTTCAAGCAATTCTCCTGCCTCACCCTCCCAAGTACCTGGGACTACAGGCGTGCACCACCACACCTGACTAATTTTTGTATTTTTAGTTTTGCCATGTTGTCCAGGCTGGTCTTGAATTCCTGACCTCAGGTGATTCATTTGCCTCAGCCCCTCAAAGTGCTGGGATTTTAGGTGTGAGCCACCACACCCAGCCAGGAGGCTTCTTTTTTTTTTTTTTTGAGATGGAGTCTCGCCTTGTTGCCCAGGCTGGAGTGCAGTGGCACAGTCTTGGCTCACTGCAGCCTCTGCCTACAGGGTTCCAGCAATTCTCTTGCCTCAGCCTTCCAGGTAGCTGGGATTACAGGCACACGCCACTATGCCCGGCTAATTTTTGTATTTTTAGTAGAGACGGGGTTTCACCATGTTGGCTAGGCTGGTCTCAAACTCCTGACCTCAGATGATCCACCCGCCTCGCCTCCCGATGTGCTAGGATTATAGGCGTGAGCCACCGCACCCAGCCAGGAGGCTTTATTCCTATATGCTCAGTGGAAACGCTATGATGGACTGGACGTGTTGAAGTCACAAATCAGATGCCTGCTGGACCAAGTAACTGGGTTTAGGTTTTCTCTGAGGAGAGTCAGGGATCTATTGCTGTTGGGCAGGAAAGGGAGCCAGGAAAGCCAGATCTTCCGAATTTCCAAGAGCTGGAAATCCTAGTTTTTAATTTGAAATCTCCCAAATGTTGCCGGGCTCAGTGGCTCACGCCTGTAATTCCAGCACTTTGGAAGTCCAGGGTGGGTGGATCATGAGGTCAGGAGATCGAGACCATCCTTGTCAACATGGTGAAACCCCATCTCTACTAAAAATACAAAAAAAAAAAAAAATTAGCCGGCCGTGGTGGCGGGCGCCTGTAGTCCTAGCTAACTCAGGAGGCTCAGGCAGGAGAATCTCTTCAACCCAGGAGGCGGAGGTTGCAGTGAGCCGAGATTGCACCACTGCACTCCAGCCTGGGCGACAGACCGAGACTGTCTCAAAATAAATAAACAAATAAATGAAATCTCCCAAATGTTAAATATTGCCCACTATTTCAATTTTTTTGAACACTGTGTGTACTAAATAAAATAAACTTCCGAGTTGGCTATGCAGAGACTCCAGTTTTTACGCTTTACAATAAATAAATATGATAGTACACATTTTGATACCAGGTGGACCTGGATTCTCTTGTAAGCTTAGCTGGGTATAAATCATTATTCCTTTCCTCCTTAGCATTCATGAGAAATGAGAAATAATATAATCTTTCTCCTAACCCAGCTTTCTTACTGTTTGTGGGAGGAATGATTAGAAGATGGTAAGACAGGTTGGGCACAGTGGCTCATGCCTGTAATCCCAGCACTTTGGGAGGCTGAGGCAGGCAGATCACCTGAGGTCAAGAGTTTGAGACCAGCCTGGCCAACATGATGAAACCTCTTCTCTACTAAAAATAAAAAAATTACCTGGGCATGGTGGCAGGTGCCTGTAATTCCAGCTACTCAGGAGGCTGAGGCAGGAGAATCTCTTGAACCTGAGAGGCGGAGGTTGCAGTGAGCCAAGATTGCGCCATTGCACTGCAGCCTGGGGGACAAGAGTGAGACTTCGCCTCAAAAAAAAAACAAACAAACAAACAAACAAACCCAAAAAACAAAAAAGAAGATGGTAAGACATTATACAAAGCTGTTTTTGCAGCAAGGAGGATATTGTGGTTCCCACAATGCAGTGTGCTGGACTGCTTCTCTGCTCAGCAGTGGGAGAGAGCCTACAGTGAGAACCAATGGGATCATTGGTTCCTATATGCCTGGGTGCAGGCCAGCCTCATTAGTATCACCAGGGGAATTTGAAAAACAAAACAAAACAAAATCACATTCCTGGGTCCTGTGCTTGCAGATTTTGTTTCAGTCAGTGTAAGGTGTGGTCTGAGAATCTGTGCTTTTGACAGCTATCCCAGCGGCTTATTAACTAAATTATGATATACCCATTCATTGGCATACTATGCAGCTGTTAAAAAGAATGGAGATGGCTTGTAGTTTCTCATATGGAAATTTCTCCAAGACAGATTCTTAAATGAAAATATGTAGCTGAGCACGGTGGTTCACTCTTGTAATCCCAGCACCTTGGGAGGCTGAGGTGGGTGGATCACCTGAGGTCAGGAGTTCGAGACCAGTCTGGGCAACATGGTGAAACCCTGTCTCCACTAAAAATACAAAAATTAACTGGGTGTGGGTGGCGGGCACCTGTAATCCCGGCTACTCAGGAGGCTGAGGCAGAAGTACCACTTGAGCCTGGGAAGCGGAGGTTGCAGTGAGCCAAGATCACGCCATTGCACTCCAGCCTGGGTGATGAGAGCAAAACTCCATCTCAAAAAAAAAGAAAAGAAAAGATAATATGTAGCTACAGAAGAGTTTGTATAGCGTATTCAGAGTCTCGCTCTGTCTCCCAGGCTAGAGTGCGGTGGCACGATCTCGGCTCACTGCAAGCTCCGCCTCCCAGGTTTTACGCCATTATGCCTTTTCTCGTGCCTCAGCCTCCTGAGTAACTGGGACTACAGGCGTGCACCACCTATGCCTGGCTAATTTTTTTGTATTTTTAGTAGAGACAGGGTTTCACTGTGTTAGCCAGGATGGCCTCAATCTCCTGACCTCGTGATCCACCTGCCTCGGCCTCCCAAAGTGCTGGGATTACAGGTGTGAGCCACCAAGCCCGGCCTGTATAGTGTATTCTTATTTATACTTGTATATACATAGAACATTTCCAGAAGGATACAAAAACTTGTAATACTAATTGCATCTTGGTAAGAGAACTGGGTGTCTGGAGTTGGAGGACATTTTTCTTATCTTCTCTTCATCATCCTTTTATTTTCTTTCTCCTCCTCCCCCTTCCCTCCCCCTCCTCTTCTTCTTCTCCTTCTTCTCCTCCTCCTTCTTCTTCTCCTTCTTCTCCTCCTCCTCCTTCTCCTTCTTCTCCTCCTTCTTTCTTCTTTTTTTTCCCTTCCTCCTCCTCCTATTTGTGTTTCTTTTTCAGTTAAAGAGAGAAAGTTCCCTGGTGATTCTGATGTGTAGCTAGGTTAGGAAACTAAGGCTATACATCATATCCTCACCATATCCTGGACATATTAAAGGCTGTCCCTTCATGCCTCAGACAGTTTACTGGCTTTGTTGAAATTTTTCTGAGGTGAAATTTTTCTGAGGTGTAGATCCTTGACTGCATTGCTGATGCCAAATTTTTGTGCTGTACCACAGGATTTTTTTGAGGGGCTGTGGGGAGACATTCTCAGATGAGGGAGGTGGCGCCTTAATTAGGCTGTGCTTGACTAGCCTGATCCCAGGACACTGCAGATGTGAAGACATTGTTTCCGGGCAGCCAATAAGGTGTGTGTGTGTGTGTGTGTGTGTGTGTAGAAAGTTCCTGTGGGCACAGACAGGGGCCTCACACATGATGTTGTTATATTCCTTGTCACCAAGGTTGCCTTGTAGAATGGGAGCCCTGTGTTGCACACTGAGGCCCGCTCCATGGAATGCAGGAGCATTGCCATGGACATCCATTGTACCTATCTCCCTCCCCAGCCGCTGCTTTGATGGGAGCACCCCTGTCCATGCAGCAGCATTTTCGGGCAATCAGTGGATCCTTAGCAAACTGCTGGATGCAGGAGGTGACCTGCGACTCCACGATGAGAGGGGTCAAAACCCGAAGACTTGGGCTTTGACAGCAGGAAAGGAGCGTAGCACCCAGGTAAGGGTGGGTCCCACTCTGTAGCCATGCCCACTAGAAGAGCACTGGGCTAAGGGTCAGGCTCCCAGTGGTCATCACAGAGCGTGCAGTGGCCTTAGTATTGGTACTGGAGTCTCAGGCTTGGATCAAAGCAAGTTAGCCAGCTGCGAAACTTCCAGCAGGTCTAGTGAACCTTTCTACTCATCCATTCTATGGGAAAGGCAAACAACTGTAATTTTGTCTGACCCATTTAAGCTATCACTTACCATGACTCAGATGTTTTAAATGTTTTTATATTAACTCAATCTTCATAACAACCTCTCAGGTAAGTACTATTATTGTCCTTATTGTACAGGTGGGGAAACTGAGGCCCACTGACCTTAAGTAACTTTGCTTGGCAGGTAGGAATTTTTTTTTTTTTTTTTTTTTTGGGAAGGAGTCTGTTGCCCAGGCTGGAGTGCAGTGGCGCAAGCTCAGCTCACTGCAACCTCCGCCTCCTGGGTTCAAGCAATTCTCCTGCCTCAGCCTCCTGAGTAGCTCGGATTACAGGCATGCACCACCACACTCAGCTAACTTTTGTATTTTCAGTAAAGACGGGGTATCTCCATGTTGGCCAGGCTGGTCTCGAACTCCTGACTCAGGTGATTCGCCCACCTTGGCCTCCCAAAGTGCTGGAATTACAGGCATGAGCCACCGTGCCCAGCTGGTCTGATGTGTTTTAATGAAGACTAAATAACATAATTGTAAAACTCAAAGGGCAGGTACAGTTCCAGGCCCCTGTGTGCAGTCTCCTTCCTGGGGCTCCTGCTTATTAAAGCTGTTGGGCCTTGGGCCAGCAATTTTACTCCTCTTGGCCTTGGTTTCCTCATCTGTTGAAGGAGGGAGTTGGAGGAAATTGTTGCCCTAAATCCTCTCCCTGAAAACATTCCATACCTTTAGAAAATCACCTGGGGCCTTTCCCTTTGAGAGGTTTTTCTGCTGGGGGCTCTCAGCTCCTCGGACCATTTATCTTCATACCCAAGCTTCCATTCCATTGAGAACTGGTGTGCCCGCACTGGGCATCTCTGCGATGTTTTGCAGATAGTGGAGTTCATGCAGCGCTGTGCCTCACACATGCAGGCCATCATCCAGGGCTTCTCTTATGACCTCCTGAAGAAGATAGACTCCCCGCAGCGGCTTGTCTACAGCCCACCCTGGTTTGGGGGCCTCGTGCAGGGGTGAGTACTGCCTCGAGCAGAATGGGATATTCTCCATCACCCAGCCTTCCTTGTGGGAGCCCTGCAGCATGGGTTGCCTCAGCTCCTCCACATCAGTGCTCTCTGGCATCTGGCCCATCCAAAGGGGTGAGCTTGGAAAGAAAAGGCTTGGCCCTGATGAAGGAAGGCCAGAGGATCACCTTTGGCCCTCTCTCCCCTCTCCCCGAGAAGGTGTGAGAGGAATGAGTGTGGGCTCCGGTGGAAACCACCCTGTGGTTAGCAGAAGGGGAACATCTCAGGTCTGAGGAGCCCAGCAGAAAACCCTTACCCAGCAGGGCACCTGGCTGGCTTTTTTTGTCATCTCCTGAACCATAGAAAGAGTGTTCCTTTATTACTAAGGTTGCAAAAGACCACAAATGCTTAACTTACAGTTTCTTGGGCTATTTTCAGCTGATTTGAGAGACTTGCTGCCAGCTGGTTGGGCAGCCCCCTCTTCTCCCATCACAGCTGCAGGAAGTGGGCTCCATGCTTCTCTCCATGCTCAGCTTTAAGCTTGGAAGGGAGGAGTGTCATTTTAACTTCTCTGGGATTGGTTGACTTAGGGTTTGTATGTAGAGAATCCTTCCCGTTTGGCTTTTTCCTGATGGCATCTCTTTCTGTAAGCAGGGTAGCTGGGCTCACCACACTTTTGCAGGCTTCCTTGTCCTGTCATTCATGCACTTTGAGTCCTGGCTTTCCTCTGAAGATTGGATGCTGCTGGCTTCTCAGGCGAGATGAGTTCCTGATCCCGTTAACTCCTAACTGCTGTGCTGCCTGCCACTCTGGCCAGTTTTGGCTCTTTACTCAGCATCCAGAATGACCTTTCAAAAATGGAAATCAGGTGGCAGGGTACAGTGGCTCACACCTGTAATCACTTTTGGAGGTTGAGGTGGGTGGATCACCTGAGGTCAGGAGTTCGAGACCAGCCTGGCCAACATGGTGAAACCCCATCTCTACTAAAAATACAAAAATTAGCTGGGTGTGGTGGCGCGCCTGTAATCCCAGCTACTCAGGAGGCTGAGGCAGGCGAATCACTTGAACCCAGGAGGCGGAGGTTGCAGTGAGCCAAGATCGCACCACTGCACTCCAGCCTGGGTGACAGAGCAACACGCCGTCTCAAAAAAAAAAATTACCCAAGTGTGTTGGTGTGTTCCTCATAGTTCCAGCTACTCTGGAGGCTGAGGTGAGAGGATCACTTGTATCTGGGAGGTAGAGGTTGCAGCAAGCCAGGATCATGCAACTGCTCTCCAGACTGGGTGACAGAGCGAGATCCTGTCTCAAAAAATAAAAATAAAATAATCAAATAAAAATAAAATAATGGAAATCAGGTTGTACCACTCTGCTAAAACTCCTTAAGGACCTTCCCCATGGCTATTAGGATAAGTTTAGAAATCCCTTATCCGGCCTTGGAGGCCCTGCCTCATCCAAGCCCTCCCTGTCATCTCCTGCCTCTGCCCTGGCGCTTGTATGGAGACCCCTCCTTCAGAGTTTAGACAATTGTCATAGTTTGCCATTATTTTATTTGTATATATTCTTCTCCAGTTTTCCAATTAAATTGTGAATTCTAAGAGCACAGGGGCTGTGTCTGTCCTATTCATTGCTACTAACCCTTAGCTGCTTGGTGCATGGTAGGGCTCTGTACAAGGAGAGGAGGCTCATGAGTGAGCCTGAAAGGAAAACCCAAGTGTTAAATGTGGATGAGCTTTTACAATCTTAGTTACTCATCTAGATACAGCATCTAGTTTAGAATTAGAGGAAACATTCTTACGGGGTTAGTGGAATGCTTACATGGAAATACACTCCTCTTCCCCCACTTTTTTTTTTTTTTTTTTGAGACTGAGTCTTCTCTGTCGCCCAGGCAGGAGTCCATGCAATCTCGGCTCACCGCAACCTCTGTCTCCTAGGTTCAAGCAATTCTCCTGCCTCAGCCTCCTGAGTAGCTTTGACTAATATAAAATTAGCACACCTGGCTAATTTTATATTTTTAGTAGAGATGGGGGTTCACCATGGCCAGGCTGGTCTGGAATTCCTGACCTCAGGTGATCCATCTGCCTCTGCCTCCTGAAATGCTGGGATTACAGGTGTGAGCCACCGTGCCCGCCCCCCCTCCTCTTAATGTAAAAAATCACACAAATTCTTGAAATTAGAGTTAGCCTCTGAGATTTGTGAGTGGTGCCATGTCAGATAAGATTCCTTACACGTGTGTGTTTGCACAGAGCTTGGACTGGGGAAGGAAGAAAAGCACTGAGTTGACGACCGATGGCTGTAGATGACTGGAGTTAGTTTTTTTCTCCCCTTAACCCAGCCGAGTTTAGTTATATAGATGTGTGCTGAGAAATTTAGGTAAGAGAGCAGGAAATGTTGGTCTGAACTGCAGTTGTTGTCCAGGTCACTGTTTGAGAACACTCGGCTCTTTTGCTTAGAAAGAACTCTCCCTTCCAAAGAGCCATGTACTGCCCAGAGGCCCCAGAGTGCAAGGCAGGAGGCCTCGTCACTGGTAACCCCCAGTTCCACTGCTGCTGGAGGCTGACACCCTCACTGTCAGCACAAGGTCTGTTCCCCTGGGCAAGAAACGGTCCACTGTCTCCTAGATCTTTTGAGGCCTAAGCACATAAGCCTTATTTTAAGAAGAGACTGATGATTTGGTGTAGAAAAGTGGCCTTTTTCTTATGGTCTGTTTACTCAAGTGAGAGTGACCATATAGCTTATTATCTTTTGGCTGTTTCGAGAGTGAAAGGGAAACTATCAATAATGGTGCTAAGATACCAGGTATAAATTGGGATGCTCAGTTTATCTCAGTCTAAACTTCAGAGTCTTCTCCTCAATAGCATAGCAGCTTAAAGCAGAGACAGGACAGCTTGGCACTGATGAGTTGCTGAGGAAATAGAAGAGAAGTAAAGCATTTACATCTGTTCTCTAATAGTGGCATGTGGGGCCTCACAGACCTGAGGTAGGGCTGGCCCTTAATATGCACCATCTCCCAGCTCCTTTGCCATTTGCCAAGAAAAGGAAAGTGCCTCTGGTGGCAGTAGGATGTTTTTTCCTTCAGTCTGAGCTGAAAGTACTCAATTGGCAAGCATTAACTGAGCACCTACTGCATGGCACCATGCCAGGTTCTGGGAGCCAAAGAAATACGAGGCATCACCCCTTCTTCCAAGACACCTTCAGTGAAGGGGGACCCTGATGCACAGGTGGTGGTTTGAGTGTGGAATGTGGGAAGAACAGTGGCTGGAATGAGCAACATCAGGGTCTGGTCACTGCTGCATTTTATGACCTCAGGCCAGCAAGTTTCCTTTTCCTGGACTTCATTTTTTTGCCTATATAATGAAAAAACTGGACAAGATGTGCTTATGGTTATTTCCAACACTGACCATCTGTATTTGTTATCTATTGCTGCATAATGAATCACCCCCCAAACTTAGCAGCCTCAAACAATAACATTTTTATCTCACACAATTTCTGTGGGTCAGGAATCAGGGAATGGTTTAACTAGGTTGTTCTGGCTCAGAGTTTCTAATGAAGTTGCAGTTAAGATGTTAGTTAGGGCTATATTCATCTGAAGGCTTGACTGAAGATGGACAATTCAGTTCCAAGATGGCTCGTTTACATGGCTGGCAAATTGGTGCTGGGCATTGAGCCTCCCCCTAGGGCTGCTTGAATGTCCTCATATCATGGCAGCTGGCAGAGCAAATGATCCAAGAGAGATCAGGGCCGAAGCCTTGGTAGATTTAGCCTCAAAGTGACAGACCATCACTGTTTTGCACTGTTAAAAATGAGTTAACAGTCAAAAATGAGTTAACAGGTCAGCGCCATCTGACCTGTGAGGGGCTACACAAGGTTATGCATACTGGTAAGTGAGAATCATAGAGGCCCTCTCAGAGGCTGGCTGTTACATCATCTCTAGTTTTGTAACAAAAAGTCTAGCAGTAAAGACAAAATCAACTACACCTTCTGAAAACTTGGTTCAGCATTATTATTCTGGATATGAGTGGTTAATTCTGAGTTTTTTTCCTCTTTTAAATATTTCTAGAAACCCTAATGGCTCTCCTAACCAACTGCTTAAAGCTGGAGTCATTTCTGCTCAAAATATCTACAGCTTTGGTTTCGGGAAGGTAAGAGGTTGCCACTGACAGCCAGTGTTTGCAGGACTAACTGGAGAATCATCGGGTCCCAGTCCCATCTCCCACCTTTGTCCAACTCCTGCCTCCTTATCCTCACCAAAGTGTTGTTCTTTTCTTTTTTGCCCCTATTGAGGGAAGGGTATCTCTTAGTGTTCCTGTCTTACTAACAAATTGTGAAAACCCCAGAGAATTCCCTTGGATGACCCTGGGCTACACTTGAGTTTAGAAAATGATCTTTTAATTAATTAATTTTTAGTTTTTAATTTTTAATTATTATTTTTTTGAGACAGAATCTGGCTCTGTTTCCCAGGCTGGAGTGCAGTGGCACGATCTCGGCTCACTGCTGCAACCTCTGCCTACTGGGTTCAAGCAATTCTGGTGCCTCAGCCTTCCAAGTAGCTGGGATCACAGACGTGTGCCACCATGCCTGGTTACTTGTATTTTTAGTAGAGATGGGATTTCGCCATGTTGCCCAGGCTGGTCTCCATCTTCTGGACTCAATCAGTCCACCCGCCTTGGCCTCTCAAAGTGCTGGGATTACAGGCGTGAGCCAACTCGCCCAGCCCTACTCCCTGTTCTGTTCGTTGTGCTGAGGCAGCCTGGTGGGGAGGGAGAGGAGGAATATCACATTTGGCCACACACAATCCTGGGTGCTGTGGGGGCCACAATGGGCTTCTCAGTCCCAGCCATGGCACTTGAGGCATCTGACTTCTTTCTATGAGCCTCAGTTTCTTCAGGGAAAAGAGCAAAAGGGAAATAATAAAACCTTGAAAGGTTTTTAGAAAGATTAAAGATAATATAAAGAGTTGTGGTGAGGCCTGGTGGCTCATGCCTATAATCTTAGCACTTTGGGAGACCAAGGTGGGTGGATCACTTGAGCCCAGGAGTTTGACACCAGCCAACATGGCAAAAGCCCGCCTCTATTAAAAAAAAAAAAAATTAGCCAGGTGTGGTGGTGCATGCTTGTAATCCCAGCTACTTGGGAGGGTGGGATGGGAGGATCGCTTGAGCCCGGGAGGTCAAGGCTGCAGTGAGCCAAGATCATGTCATATGCTCCAGCCTGAGTGACAGTGATACCCTGTCTCAAAGAAAAAAAAAAAAGCCCAGTGCATAGGGGTATTCAGAAAGTTGATAAATAGCAGCTATCATTCTTTTAGCTGGCTGATAAGATTCTGGATGTATTCTGCTTTTCCTCCCTTTTCCCCATAATTTGAGGCTATGCCTTGGTTTCAGTTTTATCTTACTGGGGTGACACAGATGGCCTATTTAGGATCTCTTCCGGTCATTGGAGAAAAGGAAGTGATTCAAGCTGATGATGAGCCCACCTTCTCTTTCTTCAGCAGCCCCTACATGGTCATGACCAAGTAAGTGGGGGCTGGCCAGTGGGAGGTCTGATTCAGTTTCAGGGGAAGAGTGGGCTGCATGTGACTTCCTTATGTGTGGGGAGTTTCTCCTCAAACACAGGGAACACCTAAGAACATCTGTCTAAATCAGGGTTCTCAGCCAGGACACTATCACCATTTTTGGCTAGATGATCCTTTGTTGTTGGGAGTAGTCCTGTGCATTGTAGAATGTTTAGAAGTCCCTGGTCTCTACCCACTAGTGCCAGTTGCAGTCCCTTACAGCCCCCACAGCTGTGACAACCAAACTGTCTTACAGACATTGCCATATGTCTCTGGGGGAGAACCGCTTTTCTGAAAGATTACTCATTACAATACTTTAATGTCTCTGCTTGCTAAAGAATTAGAGGCAGCTTGGTAGTGACTATCTTGCCTCTGATACAG
Source organism: Nomascus leucogenys (assembly GCF_006542625.1). NCBI lineage: Eukaryota > Metazoa > Chordata > Mammalia > Primates > Hylobatidae > Nomascus > Nomascus leucogenys. The sequence continues at coordinate 8,116,604 of NC_044394.1, read as the reverse complement.
GTCAAGGGTAATGAGGCCCCTATAGAAGCTGTTTTATTGCTGCTGCCTTTGCCCAAGTCTTCACCATCCCTCACCTGGAGTGGTCTCCTAACTGGCTTCCTATTCTCTGGACCACCCCTCCCCTACCCATTCCCCACATTGCTGGTACCATTGTGTTTTTTAATACAAACCTGATCAAGTCACTCCCTCCCTTGCATTCAGTGACTTCCCACCATCTATACCTAAGTTCTCCAGGGTGCTTTAGTACCTGGGGGTGGGTAGTGGGAGGGAGGACCCAGTAGTGCCCAGTGGGCATTGCAGGTTCTGTGTGGAGACCACTTCTCTGGTCCTTGCTTAGGAAAGCTCATTCATTGAAGGAGTAAGTGGCTGCTCACTCCTTTCTGCTGAAACTCTTTCCTGTCCTTGTAGCCTAGTGTGGAATGGGAGCAGGGTCACAGTGAAAGAGCTGAATCTCCCCACCCACCCACACTGCAGCAAGCTGCGGCTGGCCGACTTGTTAATTGCTGAGCAGGAACACAGCAGGTGAGAAGGAAGCCCAAGGCCCAGGCCCCTTATAGGTCCAGGTCTCTCTACAGACCCAGGTTCTGGGCTATTCAGCTCTGTGCCTGGGATAGGGAGCTCCAGCCGCTCTGTCTCAGCATTTCCTCACTGTTGAAATTGATTGACTTGACTTCCGAGGGCTGCCAAGAAAGAGGAAGAGAAGTTAATGAGTAGTCTGAGCAGTGGGGACAGTGGTGGTGAGGGCCTCTGTCAGCTGTCAGCCGCCCTGTAACCCATGTCTCTGAATGCTGCAGCCTCCATGCAGGCCCTTCTGGTTCTCATGCTACAATCCCTGAGTCCACCCACTTTGGGCCCTGTGCCTATCAGGACGGCATGTGGCTATCCTGTTTTCATAGAGCATGGCTTGCTTAAGATCCAGATGTCTGAGGACATGTCTGTGCCATTGAGGACAGGCTCATGGATCTCCAGACCTTAGGGTTCCTATGGCTCCAGAGTTAAGTCCTTCTGCTCTTGCTAGGACAGGCTCTTGATTCATTCATGCAGCGGACCCAGAGTTAGGTCCTTCTGCTCTTGCTAGGACAGGTTCTTGATTCATTCATTCAGTGGACCCAGGCTCATCGAGCTCTCTCCTAAGAAGGCTCCTCAACTTCTGCAGGAGGCTTGTAGAGAGGCCACATTCTTTTTGTGGAAGTCGGCATGAAGGAACCAAAGGAAGCTGAAAGAAGGAGCCTGGGCAACATAGACTTTGACATGAGACTGAGTCGGGCGTGCAACCTTGGGTGAATTCCTGACATATTTCTTCCTCTTCTTTTTTGCAGGGGGGTAGGATTGAGTCTCACTCTGTCGCCCAGGCTGGAGTGCAGTGGCACCATCTAGGCTCACTGCAACCTCCACCTCCTGGGCTCAAGCGATTCCCAGGCCTCAGCCTCCTGAGTAGCTGGGACTACTGGCATGCGCCACTACACCTGGCTAACTTTTGTATTTTCAGTAGAGACAGGGTTTCATTATCTTGGCCAGGCTGGCCTCAAACTCCTGATTTCAAGTGATATGCCCACCTTGGCATCCCAAAGTGCTGGGATTACAGACGTGAGCCACTGCACCAGGCCCTGACATTTCCTTGATGTTTGTCTCCTCTTCTATAAAATGAGTATAATGATACATTTCTTGCAGGCGGTTGTTAGGATCTAAGACGGTGTATGCAAAGAATACAGGAGCTCTTAGCCACATTGTCATTGTTGTCATTGATGGCTCTAAGCTCTCAAGGTCTCATCAGTTAGGGCCACAGATTCCAACAGAAACCCTCGCCAACACCTCATCCTGTTTTCTTAGAAAACATTGTATACAAAAGGCCGGGCGCAATGGCTCACACCTGTAATCCCAGCACTTTGGGAGGCCAAGGCAGGTGGATGACCTGAGGTCAGGAGTTCAAGACCAGCCTGGCCAACATAGTAAAACCCTGTCTCTACTAGAAATACAAAAATTAGCCGCAAGTGGTGGTGGGCACCCATAATGCCAGCTACTTGGAAGGCTGAGGCAGTAGAATCGCTTGAACCCGGGAGGTGGAGGTTGCAGTGAGCCGAGAGATCACCCCACTGCACTCCAGACTGGGCAATAGAGTGAGACTCTGTCTCAAAAAAAAAGAAAAGAAAAGAAAAGAAAACATTGTATACAAATGGTATTTGTTTAGAATGTGTTCAAAAGGCCTACGCTCATTTTTTCATCATGTCCTCCTCTCCCCTACCTTATCTGAAGCTTCTTTTCTTTTGCAGCAAGCTGCGGCACCCCTACCTGCTACAGTTGATGGCTGTGTGTCTCTCCCAGGACTTAGAGAAAACCCGCCTTGTGTACGAGCGCGTCACTATCGGCACATTGTTCAGTGTCCTTCATGAACGAGTAAACTGCTGTTTCCATGGATTTTCCATTGCTGCCCTCCCAGTTTCTACCCTCCTCACCCTCTTGCCCCAGCTGTGGCGATCCCATTTCTGCATGCATGGAAGATAAATATCTTTATTCTTTGCTTTATAGGTGCTGTATAACATGCTATTTAAGGCTGATAAGCACATGGTCAGAACTAGTACGGTTTTGTTATTGTCAGTTCTGCCTTTTTTTTTTTTTGAGACAGAGTCCCTCTGATGCCTAGGCTGGAGTGCAGTGGCGCGATCTTGGCTCACTGCAACCTGCACCTCCTGGATTCAAGTGATTCTTCTGCCTCAGCCTCCTGAGTAGCTGGGACTACAGGTGCCTGCCACCATGCCTGGCTAATTTTTGTATTTTTAGTAGAGACGGGGTTTCACCATGTTGGCCAGGCTGTTCTCAAACTCCTGACCTCAGATGATCCACCCACCTCGGCCTCCCAGAGTGCTGGGATTACAGGCGTGAGCCACTGCACCCGGCCTGTCCTGCTTTTTTTTGAGACAGGGTCTTGCTCTATTGCCCAGGCTGGAGTACAGTAGTGAGATCATAGCTCACTGTAACCTCCAACTCCTGGGCTCAAATGATCCTCCTGCATCAGCCTCCAATGTAGCTGGGACTACAGGTGCATGCCACCGTGCCCAGCTAATTTTTTTTTTTTTTTTTTGAGACAGAGTCTCCTTCTGTCCCCCAGGCTGGAGTACAGTGGCACGATCTCTGCTCACTGCAGCTTCTGCCTCCCTGGTTCAAGCAATTCTCATGCCTCAGCCTCCCAAGTAGCTGGGATTACAGGCACCCCCCACCACACCAAGCTAATTTTTGTATTTTTAGTAGAGACGGGGTTTCACCATGTTGGCCAGGATCATCTCGAACTCCTGACCTCAGGCGATTCACCTGCCTTGGCCTCCTAAAGTGCTGGGATTGCAGGCTTGAGCCACTGTACCCAGCCCCCACCCAGCTAATTTTTAAAATTTTAGTAGAATCATGGTCCCACTATGTTGCCCAGGCTGGTCTTGAACTCCTGGCTTCAAGCGATCCTCCTGCCTTAGCTTCCCAAAGTGTTGGGATTATAGGTACGAGCCACTGCAGCCAGCCTAGTCCTGCTTCTTGATCAGACATCTAAGAGCACAATGGACCCAGAAAACACAGACACCTTTGACTAACTATAATCCAGCAGCCACTGGCTTTATTTTCCTACATTTTCATTAGTGCTCTCTCCCAGTTTTTTCTATAGAGGCCTGTATCACTCCCCTCTCACCTCTCAAGTTTCCTTGGGGTTGGGAGACATCTTTGCTGGCTTGTATAGAGTCCCTGGAAAGGGTGCTTTGGTCTGAGATGTAGGTTTAGAGAGCTCTTGGAGTATTTAGGTTTTTTTCCTCCAAGACTTTGTTCTAAATACTCTGGATAGAAGTAAGGAGACCCCAAGAAGGGCTCTTCCCCCAAATGGCTTGCCATTCCTTCTGCCTGAGGACCTCCTATTCTGTTTTTTTCTGTTTTTCCCCCTTGAGTGAGGGTATTACCTTAAAGACCATTTCTCTGGGGGAGAGACGCATTAAGACTTTAGTCAGCCAGGTGCATTGATGTGAGTGAATTTCTGTCCCCTTAGGATGCACTTTCTGTCTCATCTGACTGGGGTAGGACTGAATTGGTTACCTGCATTCTGCAGGGTCCTTTGAGCTTCCAGGTTCTCCCCAGCAGCTTGGGCTTGGACAGGAAGGGGACAGGGCAGGTTTACTGGTGGTATGGGGGGACCTCCCCTGTCAGTTTTCCCCAGGCCAATCCTGAATGCACATACCAGACTTTGAGAACTTTCTTTTCATTTTTTGTGGTATGAAGCAGCTCAGCTGAGGGAAAGGAATCCAGGTTTGGATCCAGGGGGCCTGAGTCATTGGGACGTCAGGCCATTCACTTAGCCTCACTGAGCTTTAGGTTCTCCATCTGTAAAATGGGGATCCTTGGTAACCGTGAGGATCATATGGAAAGACTGGAAATCACAAAATGCTCTACAGTGTCAGGGCCCCAGTCCTTTTTTTTTTCTTGGCATTTTATCTCTTGCTTGCAGCGGTCCCAGTTTCCAGTGCTGCACATGGAGGTGATTGTGCACCTGCTGCTCCAGATATCTGATGCCCTGAGATACCTGCATTTCCAGGGGTTTATCCACCGCTCCCTCAGCTCCTATGCTGTCCACATCATCTCCCCAGGTGAAGCGAGGCTGACGAACCTGGAGTATATGTTGGAAAGGTGGGCATAACATGGAGTGGGACTTTGTCCTGAAGTTGATCTCCCTTGGGGACCTTTCCTGTAGAGACAGAATCTGATCTGGGTGGGACTTCTCATTGGTGAGATGAACCTGTCCATCAGTTGCTGAACCTGTCCCAAATGCTTTACCCTGTCTGCCAAGGCTAGAGGAATTTAGAGACATTTTAATAAACATTTAACAAGTAAGAGCTCATATTAGCCAATGTGCATAAATGCTATAATTATCCACTCCAAAATTTTCAGCGGTTTTTTTTTTTTTTTTTTTTTTGACGGAGTCTTGCCCTCTTGCCCAGGCTGGAGTGCAGTGGCACAATCTCGGCTCACTACAACCTCCACCTCCTGGGTTCAAGCGATTCTCTTGCCTCAGCCTCCCTAGTAGCTTGGATTACAGGTGCTCACCACCATACCTGGCTAATTTTTGTGTTTTTAGTAGAGATGCAGTTTCACCATGTTGGCCAGGCTGGTCTCGAACTCCCGACCTCAGGTGATTCGCCCACTTCGGCCTCCCAAAGTGCTAGGATTACAGGTGTGAGCCACTGCGCCCGGCCCTTTGAGTGGCTTTTAACACAACAAGGTGTATTTCTCACATTGCAATCCAGTGTGTGTTGGAGGCAGGGACAGTGTTCCCTGTTACTCCAATCTGTAGCTTCACCACCTTTCAGGCCTTGATCCCCCACTGCATTCTTTGCACTGCCAGTCAGCAAGCAAGAAAGAACATGGAGGGGACACAGTGGGGTTTGGGGCCAGTCTGAAATGGGTATGTTACTGCCTCCCACTTTGCAGTGGCCAGAGCCCAGTTACCTTCTACTGGAGGGAAGCTGAGCTGTGCCTTACCTGTGCATCCTGGAAGGAGAGAAGGTGATGGGTGCTGATGAGCCTAATGGTCTGTCACACCTCCTACATCTGGGCCAGGCACTGGCCTGGATACACATGGAGGGCATTCTCTGCCCTCAAGGGGCTCAGCACAGTGAGAGAGGCAGTCAAAATTCAGGAGTTGGTAAGTGGGCTTAGTTTCCTGTTGGCAAGAGTCAAAGTCTTCCTGAGAGCCCCCAAGCTTTGAGAGGCAGAGGCTCTCCCCTGCGCTTCTTTACTGCCATCCGCACCTCTGAGCCTTTGGGCCAGTATTGGTTCTGCTCTTCTGTGAGGCCTCAGCCACTGGACAGACCCCTTGCCTAGACCCACCTACTTCCTCTTACCCTTGTCTGCCATCTACCCATCACTGATGCTTTGTTTCTGGTCTCTCACCAGATCTTTGCTTGTCACATACTCTGTAACTTCTCTCAAAGATGAAAAGCTCCACGAGGCAGGGATTTCTGTTTTATTTACTGCTATATCTCAAATACCCAGAACAGGCCTTTTTGTATGTGCACTCAGCATATGTTTTTTGAACAAATGAAACAAAAAGGCTCTCACTTCCCCAGACCTGGAGTGCCTTTTGTCCCTCTGCATGGAGAGGAGGCAGAGGTCAGGTCGTGCTTGGCCTTGTGGGCCCTGGTGAGGAGTTCGAATTTTATCTTAAGAACACTGGGATGCTGTGTTCTTAGGATAGGCATTTTTGAGCAGTATAGGGTCATGGATGATTTGTAGGTTAAGATCCTTCCTCTAGGCCGGGCATGGTGGCTCATGCCTGTAATTCCAGCACTTTAGGAGGCTGAGGTGTGCGGATCACCTGAGGTTGGGAGTTCAAGACCAGCCTGACCAACATGGAGAAACCCCATCTCTACTAAAAATACAAAATTAGCCAGGCATGGTGGCGCATGTCTGTAATCCTAGCTACTCGGGAGGCTGAGGTAAAGAGAATCTCTTGAACCCGGGAGGCAGAGGTTGCAGTGAGCCAAGATGGCACCATTGCACTCCAGCCTGGTCAACAAGAGTGAAACTCGGTCTCAAAAAAAAAAAAAAAAAAAAAAAAAAATTCCTCCCTCTTGCTCCTGTGTATGGAGAAGGGGCTGTGATGGGGCAAGAGAAAGCAGGGGAGCCATTCTGGCCGGGCACGGTGGCTCATGTCTGTAATCCCAGCACTTTTGGAGGCCGAGACGGGCGGATCACGACGTCAGGAAATCGAGACCATCCTGGGTAACACAGTGAAACCCCGTCTCTACTAAAAATACAAAAAATTAGCCAGGCATAGTGGCAGGCGCTTGTAGTCCCGGCTACTTGGGAGGCTGAGGCAGGAGAATGGCATGAACCCGGGAGGCGGAGCTTGCAGTGAGCCAAGATCACGCCACTGCACTCCAGCCTGGGCAACAGAGCGAGACTCTGTCTCAAGAAAAAAAGCAGGGGAGCCGTTAGGGTACAACTGGAGCCATGGCACTTTTCTAGATGGGAACAGGCAGAGGCCAGATAACTGTCACTAGTTGAACTGCTCAGCTTCACATCTGGTCCATTTTTAATCTGAGTTAAAAGCTTTCAGGGTCTCCTTATTGCCTGCAAGATTAAGTCCAGACTCCTTTTCAGGGAGCAGAAGCCTCCCCAAGTGAGGCTCCACCTGTAGTGTCAATCTCCTAACTGCCCCGCTCTCTTCTGACCATTTGAAGGCACTTTTACTACACTGCTCTCTGCATCTGGAATACCTGGCACATGCCAATTTAGCCTTTTAAAGTCACTTCAGACACAGTCTCCCAACACTCTCTGTGAAATCTATACTGATGCCCTCATCCCCTGAGGCACTTTGCATATTCCTCTCCTCACATGTGTCACGCAAATGTACCACAGTCATTTCTATACAAGTCTGTCTGCCCCACCAGATGGGGAGTTCATCACCAGCTCTGGGTCTGCCACTTGCGGTAAGTGCTCAGTAAATATTTTTTTATTTTTTTGAGACAAGATCTTGCTCTATCACCCAGGCTGGAGTGCAGTGGCACGATCTCGGCTCACTGCAACCTCCCAGTGTCAAGCGATCTTCCTACCTCAGCTTCCTGAGTAGCTGGGACTACAGGCACATGCCACCACATCCAGCTAATTTTTGTATTTTTTTTTTTTTTTTTTCTGAGATGGAGTCTCGCTCTGTTGCCTAGGCTGGAGTGCAGTGGCGCGATCTCAGCTCACTACAAGCTCCACCTCCTGGGTTCTCGCCATTCTCCTGCCTCAGCCTCCCAAGTAGCCAGGACTACAGGCACCCGCCACCACGCCCGGCTAATTTTTTGTATTTTTAGTAGAGACAGGGTTTCACCATGTTAGCCAGGATGGTCTCGAACTCCTGACCTTGTGATCCACCTGCCTCAGCCTCCCAAAGTGCTGGGATTACAGGTGTGAGCCACTGCGCCCGGCCAATTTTTTTATTTTTTATAGAGATAAGGTCACTCCGTGTTGCCCAGGCTGGAGTTGAACTCCTGGACTTGTGGTCTGCCCGACCTGGCCTCCCAAAGTGCTTGGATTACAAGTGTGAGCCACCACACCCAGCCTTCTTTTCTGGGGGTGGGGGACACAGGATCTCTCTCTTTTGCCCAGGCAATAGTACAGTGGCTCACTACAATCTCAGTCTCCTGGGCTCAGGCAATCCTCCTGCCTCGGCCTCCTAAAGTACTGGGATTACAGGCATGAGCCACTATGGCTGGCCGGTAAATGTTTCCTAAATGATTGGATGATCTAGTTGAAGGAAAAGCTTGAAATGGTTCAGAGCAGGGTTGACCTCTCTGGCTGTGTTCAGGAGCAGTGGAAGCGAAAGGGTGTGCACTTTTGTCAGTGATGGATCGCCATCTGCTGTTGAGAGAAAGGTACCGCAGTTTATTCTCCTTTTGCTCACCAATAGAAATGTGAATCCTAGCCTGAAATGGAGCTTTGGAGATGGCCCAGCCCAATGCTGTCCTTATATAGTTGAGGAAACTGAGGCACCCAAGGGTGAAGCAATGGTGTGAAGTTACCCAACTGATTGGTTAGAGACACAGATGGGGCCAAACCAGATGGTAGAGGATGTCTCCAGGATATAGGGGCAGGATGGATTGGAGGTTGACAGGAACACCAGCCAGGAGACCATGAGACAGGGCCTAGTGGTGACCATGAAGCCAAATGGGAGGGAATAAAGTGAAATGCATGGAGTTGCTGGGGTCAACAACTGGCCAAGTGAGGGGGTAGAAGGTAACCAAGGGTCTGTGAATATCTAGGAATGACCTCAGGATGGTACTTCAGGTAGAAGTGTTAGAAATGTCAGTCAGCAAGCCATTGCAGGTGTAACAACATACCCTTCTTTGAAAGCTGATAACATGAGTTGATTATTCACCAACCCAAAATAGCCTTCAATCCCACATTTATTTTTGGTAACACTCTACTAGGGCATATCAGTTTGTTGAATGTCATTGTCAAGGATAGCCTTCCATCTCTTGGTATAAAAGTGGTACAGCAGTTTCTCCTACCCTTCAGCTCCTTCCTTTTTTTTTTTGAGACAGAGTCTTGCTCTGTAGCCCAGTCTGGAATGCAGTGGTGCGATCTCGGCTCACAGCAAACTCTGCCTCCCGGATTCAAGCAATTCTGCCTCAGCCTCCTGAGTAGCTGGGATTACAGGCATGTGCCACCATGCCCAGCTAATTTTTGTGTTTTTAGTAGAGATGGGGTTTCGCCATGTTGGCCAGGCTGGTCTTGAATTCCTGACCTCAAGTGATGCACCTGCCTCGGCCTCCTAAAGTGCTGGGATTACAGGCATGAGCCACTGCTCCTGGCCCATTTTTTTTTTTTTTTTTTTTTTTGAGACGGAATCTCACTCTGTTACCCAGGCTGGAGTAGTGCAGTGGCTCAGTCTTGGCTCACTGCAACCTCTGCCTCCTGGGTTCAATATATAATTATTTGTGTATTAAATTTGTATGCATATCCACACTGTTCACACTATACTAGGCCATAGGTGACTTTTCAGCAATATAACTAAAGTCAATACTAGCTTTTTCACCTTCATGACTTCATGAACTCACTGCCCTCTATCCAAAGATTTGCTGGAAGAAACTTTATTTAGGGAAGTTTGTTCAAAGTCTGAGAAGCCCATCTCATCCTCTAAAATCTATCCTTTTTCCAGACCAACAAAAAACTTGCTGGCACTTGCTTTTTAAAAACTTAATTCTTAATTATCAACTGCCGGTCATTAAGTCTTGACTGAATGCCTCCCATAATATTCATACTAATTCTTGACATGAAAGAGCGCTTTATGGCTCACCCAAGTGTTTCTACATCCATGATCTCATTTGATTGTCATGACAGCTGTGGGCACAAGTCAGTGCTGAGTTTACCCTGAGGACTCTTGCTGGGCCAGAAGACATTTAGGATGCTCTGACTTAGCTCTTAAGGAGTCTGGTTGGGAAGAGTTATTTAAGCATATGAGTGAACCCTTGAGTGCTAAACTGAGAGGGCACATTCCCAAAATGGCAGGAGTTCAGAAAGGAAATAATCATGAGGAGTTGGGGAAGTCCCAGATGGCTTTGATAAAGCAAATGGGGGTTGAGAGGGCGCTTGAAAGAGTTTACATTCATTTATTCAACAGCAAGCATCAAGGCCCTGGTGTAAGCCCAGAAGTACAGTGATATAAAGGCAGATGAGTTGCCTACTCTCATGGAGCTGACTCTTTAGAATGGAGGGGAGACAGATAATAAACTAAATGAACACGAATTCAGATAATAAGTGCTCTGAAACCAATAAAACAGGACTACTTTAGATTAGGCAGTCAGGGAGGGCCTCCTTGAGGAAGTGACTTTCAGACAAATATCTCAGTCACAAAAAGTAGCTAGTCACTCTAGGATCTGTGGGCAGGGCATGCCTGGCAGAAGCTGCCAGTACAAAGACTTGAAGGGTTAATTTGCTGAGGAACATGAGGTATGTTGGAGGAACTGAAAGACGGCCCCTGTGACTTGAGTGGAGTGGGTGAGCAGTAGAGTTGCCAGATGAAGTGGGGGAGAGGGCCCAGGTGGAATAGTAAGGAATTGCAGGTGTTGGAACAGCTCTGAAGCAGTGTGGATTAGCTCATTGTCTAGCTAGGTTTCCAGGAACTCAAAGAGGTTGTCAGCAAAGTTTTCACAAATGTAGTATGTTGATTAAAAGACCCACAAGCCTGGCCAACATGGCGAAACCTCGTCTCTACTAAAATAAAAAAATTAGCCGGGCCTGGTGACACACACCTGTAATCCTAGCTACTTGGGAGGCTGAGGCAGGAGAATCGCTTGAACCCAGGAGGTGGCAGAGGTTGCAGTGAGCTGAGATCACGCTGCTGCTCTCCAGCCTGGGTGACGGCAAAACTCTGAATGAATGAATGAATGAATGAATGAATGAATGAATGAAAGACCCTTTAAGGCATGAGCCCTGACTTGTGAGTTTCTTTCCGTAGCAAGGACGGAGGTGTACAGAGGGACCTGACTCGAGTGCCCCTTCCTATGCAGCTATACAACTGGGCCGCACCAGAAGTGATCTTACAGAAGGCAGCCACAGTGAAGTCAGACATCTACAGCTTTTCTATGATCATGCAGGAGATTTTAACAGGTAGATCAAGATCATTAATGGTTGACCAAAGTCCCTATTCTTAGGTTGTATTTTTCTTCCCCCACAGGAGTTACTGACTTTTATGAAAATAGAAGACTTATTAAAAAGAGACTTCTTGGCTGGGAGCAGTGGCTCACACCTGTAATCCCAGCACTTTGGGAGGCTGAGGCGGGTGGATCACCTGAGGTCAGCAGTGCAAAACCAGCCTGGCCAACATGGTGAAACCCTGTCTCTACTAAAAATACAAAAATTAGCTGGGCGTGGTGGCACGTGCCTGTAGTCCCAGCTACTTGGGAGGCTGAGGCAGGAGAATCACTTGAACCTGGGAGGCAGAGGTTGCAGTGAGCCGAGATAGTGCCACTGTACTCCAGCCTGGGTGACAGAGTGAGACTCTGTCTCGAAAGAAGAAAAAAAAAAGACTCAGCAAAGCCCACCCATCTGCTTGTCAGTGATAATGCATTTAATCCAAACTAAAAAGATTTTTTTAATTTTTATTATTTTTATTTTTTATTTTTTTTGAGACAGAATCTTGCTCTGACACCCAGGCTGGAGTGCAGTGGCTCGATCTCGGTTTACTGCAACCTCTGCCTCCCGGGTCCAAGCAATTCTTCTGCCTCAGTCTCCGGAGCAGCTGGGACTACAGGTGCACACCACCATGCCCAACTAGTTTTTGTATTTTTAGTAGAGACGAGGTTTCACCATGTTGGCCAGGCTGGTCTCAATCGCTTGACCTTGTAATCCACCCACCTCGGCCTCCCGAAGTGCGGGGATTACAGGTGTGAGCCACCATGCCCGGCCAAAGCAAACTTTTTAACTTGAATATTGGTACCAGTACTTATGATCTATGTGTGGTATCCCTTGAGAACTTGTAAATTAGGGGGAAAGACTAGCCTCTGAGAAGTAATCTATGAAACACACCCTGTGTCCATTAGATGTATAAACAGTGTCACTTGAAAGAAATGGATGTACTTCCAAATCCACTGCTCTGATGTGGAGAAAGTAGTCATATATCTGAAGATGGAAGGAATCCTTCAAGAGAGAGACATACACACACACGCACACACACACACACAGTAAAATCACATTCATTAAGGGCTGCTTTTTTTTTTTTTTGATGGAATCTCACTCTGTTGCTCATGCTGGAGTGCAGTGGCGGTATCTTGGCTCACTGCAACTTCTGCTTCCTGGGTTCAAGCGATTCTTCTGCCTCAGCCTCCCAAGTAACTGGGACTACAGGCGTGTCCCACCATGCCCGGCTAATTTTTTCTATTTTTAGTGCAGACAGGGTTTCACCATGTTAGCCAGGTTGGTCTGGATCTCCTGACCTCCTGATCCACCCACCTTGGCCTCCCAAAGTGCTGGGATTACAGGCGTGAGCCAACGCGCAAGGCTTTTTTTTTTTTTTTTTTTAAGATGGAGTTTTACTCTGTTGCCCAGGCTGGAGTGCAGTGGTGTGATCTCGGCTCACTGCAACCTCCGCCTCCTGGGTTCAAGTGATTCTCCTGCCTCAGCCTCCCGAAGTAGCTGAGATTACATGTGCTCGCCACCACACCCAGCTAATGTTTGTATTTTTAGTAGAGATGGGATTTCACTGTGTTGGCCAGGCTGGTTTCAACCTCTGACCTCAGGTGATCCACCCGCCTCTGCCTCCCAAAGTGCTAGGATTACAGGCGTGAGCCACTGCGCCCGGCCAAGGGCTGCTTTTTTATGGTGTTTGCAGTCCCAGAGGCAAAATGACAATATACGTGAGATGAATATTGGGTTCCCTTGCCAGCGGGGAGCCCGTGTGTACATGTTGCTGACACTATTGTTTCCTATCTCTGTAGCAGTGATCTCCCTGGTAAATGGGTAAAGTGGCTTCTCACTTATGAATTGGCCTTCCAGGTAGTTTTTTTGTTTGTTTGTTTTTTGTTTTCTGTTTTTGTCACTAGGCTGGAGTGCAGTGGCGCAATCTCAGCTCACTACAACCTCTGCCTCCCGAGTTCAAGTGATTCTCCTGCCTTAGCCTCCTGAGTGTCTGGGATTACAGGCGCATGCCACCACGCCTGGCTAATTTTTGTATTTTTAGTAGAGAGGGGATTTCACCATGTTGGCCAGGACGGTCTCGATCTCTTGACCTTGTGATCCACCTGCCTCGGCCTCCCAAAGTGCTGGGATTACAGGTGTGAGCCACCACACCCAGCCCCTCCTGGTAGTTTTTCTACAGAGAGAAATTAATATATAAGGGAATGAATTGTTTTTAAAGTACAGTGGATTAGAAAAAAAAAAAATAAAGGAGTTAAGTGACTTGCCTAAGGTTACCCAGCTTCATCTGATTTCTTTTCCCCTCACTCCACTCTCTGGTTTCCTAATTTACTCCTTTGTATGACTTTTTCCTTACAGATGACATACCCTGGAATGGCTTAGATGGCTCAGTTGTTAAAAAAGCCGTAGTCTTGGGGAATTATTTAGAAGCTGATGTCAGGCTTCCGAAACCTTACTATGATATTGTTAAGTCAGGCATCCACGTCAAGCAGAAAGACCGAACTATGAACCTTCAAGATATCCGGTATTTTCTGAAGAATGACTTAAAGGCAAGCCCTGAAGTTGTTGGGAGTTTATTTCTGCTTACCTAACTCAGGAGAGTAGGAAGTTAGAGACTAAGACAAAGCTAGAGACCAAGTTGTAAGAAATTTTGGAAATCCTCATTTTATTACACCATTTCTGTGTTCTTGAGAATAGCCTAACTGCTTAACTTGGTGAAAACAGCATGGAATTGAGGAGGGGAGCTAGGGAGGTTCAACACATATGCATAGTAGGGGCACTTTGTAGGCACTTAGTGGAGATTCCGTGAATGGTAGCTATTATTGCTTTTAAGGTATTGGCAATAACAATAAACTAGTTAATTAGGACTAAAGTCAGTCTACCCAACAGGAATAAGAGGGAGTTTATCAGATACTTAGATGGTTTCTAAAGCACCAGTGACATTCAGGATGACTATGTCCTTGACAATATTTCCTGTGTTACAGGATTTTACTGGAGCCCAGAGAACTCAACCAACCGAGAGCCCCAGAGTGCAGAGATATGGACTCTATCCCGATGTCAATGTCTATCTAGGACTGACTTCAGAACACCCCAGAGAGACCCCTGACATGGAAATCATAGAGCTAAAGGAAATGGGTATGGCCTTAATTCACAGGTTGTGTTACTTTGACACAAATGTGTTCTGAGAGTCATGTGAGCTGCAACTAATTGACTGCTCTAAACTGTAGATGTAACTTGTTTGTTTGTTTTGTGAGATAAAGTCTAGCTCTTTTGCCCAGGCTGGAGTACAGTGGCATGATCTCAGCTCACTGCAACCTCCACTTCCTGGGTTCAAGCGATTCTCATGCCTCAGCCTCCTGAGTAGCTGGGATTACAGGCATGTGCCACCATGCCGGGCTAATTTTTTTTTTTTTTTTGAGATGGAATCTCGCTCTGTTGCCCAGGCTGGAGTGCAATGGCGGGGTCTCGGCTCATTGCAACCTCTGCCTCCCAGGTTCAAGCAATTCTCCTGCCTCAGCCTCCTGAGTAGCTGGGATGACAGGCCAGCCACCATGCCTGGCTAATTTTTGTATTTTTAGTAGAGACAGGGTTTCTCCATGTTGGCCAGGCTGGTCTCAACCTGCTGACCTCAGGTGATCTGCCTGCCTCGGCCTCCCAAAGTGCTAGGATTACAGATGTGAGCCACTGCGCCCGGCCTAATTTTTGTATTTTTAGTAGGGACGGGATTTTGCCATATTGGCCAGGCTGGTCTTGAACACCTGGCCTCAAGTGATCTGCTTGTCTTGGCCTCCCAAAGTGCTCGGATTACAAGCATGAGCGCCACCGTGCCTGGCCACTGTAGATACAAATTATACTGGGAAAAGATGAATACCTTAGGAAAAAATAAAGATCCTTAAAATTATTAAGGTAAACTTTTGGGGCTCCATATATATACCTAACGTGGATCTAGAACTAAGTCATAATAATTGAGTTTATTTCTAGCATGATTACTCTTAAGCATTTATCTAATTGTTTCGCAAATAAAAATGCTCATTATGGAGAATTTGGAATAGTTTAAAGAAGAAAATTACCATTTTTTTTAAGAGACAGGATCTTACTCTGTTGCCCAGACTGGAGTATGAGGCACAATTATACCTTACTGCAGCCTCCAATTCCTGGGCTCAAGCCTCTCGAGTACACAGGACTACAGGTACATGCCCCCATATCCTGCTAATTTTTTTTTAAGTTTTTTTTTTCTTTTTCTTTTTCTTTTTTTTGAGACATGGTTTTACTCTGTTTCTCAGGCTGGAGTGCAGTGGTGCAATCATAGCTCACTGCAGCCTCAATCTCCCAGGCTCAAGTAATCCTCCTACCTTGGCCTCCCAAGTAGTTGGGACTACAGGTGTGTACTACCACACCTAGCTAATTCTTTTAATTTTTTTTTTTTTTTTTGAGATGGAGTCTCACTCTGTCACCAAGCTGGAGTGCAGTGGCGCAATCTTGGCTCATTTCAACCTCCGCCTCCCTGGTTTAAGCAATTCTCCTGCCTCAGCCTCCCAAGTAGCTGGGGTTACAGGCACACGCAACCATGCCCAGCTAATTTTTTTGTATTTTTAGTAGAGACGGGGTTTCACCATGTTGGCCCGGATGGTCTCGATCTTCTGACCTCGTGATCCACCTGCCTCGACCTCCCAAAGTGCTGGGATTGCAGGTGTGAGCCACTGTGCCCAGCCTAATTTTTTAAATTTTTAGTAGAGACAAGGTCTCACGATGTTGCCCAGGCTGGTCTTGAACTCCTGAAGTCAAGCAGTTCTCCCACCTGGTCCTCCCAAAGTGCTGGGATTGCAGGCATGAGCCACCACACCTGGCCTAAGAAAGTTGTTTTTTTTTTAGAGATGAGGTCTCATTATGTTGCCCAGGTTGGTCTTGAACTCCTGGCCTCAAGCGGTCCTCCCACTTCAGCCTCCCAAAGCACTTGGAATACAGGTATGAGCCACTTTGCCCAACCAGTTTTACTACATTTTAGTACACTTGAAAACCTTAGAATTTAGAACTGGAAAGGTACCTTGCAGTCATCAGGCTTAATGCCTTCATATTACAGATGAGAAAACTACAGTTCAGAGAGGTTGTAACCTGCTCAGGATCACAGAGAACTTGTTATAGAACCGGAACCCAGGCCTTCCAATTCCAGCCAAACGATCATTCACTCCGACTCTCCTTCAGCAGTGCTGGAGGCCTCCAGAGTGGCCCTGTAACCTCATTACTTTGGCTGCTTTATCCCATTCTCTGCAAGCTGTACACCTGTAAACCAGGGGTGGTGGGTGGTCAATCCTAGCATTATTTTTTAAGTTTTTTTTATTACTCCCATAATGTAAGGCTCCTTGGCTGGTACCTAGGCTACTTTTTTTTTTTTTTTGAGACAGTTTCACTCTTTTTGCCCAGACTGGAGTGCAATGGCACAATCTCGGCTTACTGCAACCTCTGTCTCCCAGGTTCAAGTGATTCTCCTGCCTCAGCCTCCCAAGAAGCTGAGACTACAGGCATGCACCACCATGCCTGGCTAATTTTTTGTATTTAGTAGAGATGGGGTTTCACCCTGTTGGTCAGGCTGGTCTCGAACTCCTGACCTCAAGTGATCCACCCGCCTTGGCCTCCCAAAGTGTTGGGATTACAGGCGTGAACCACCACTCCTGGCCCTAGGCTACTTTTATCAGATGCTCACCAAGAGCATAACTTTAACTGAGAAATAGTCAAACTCTTTTGTGTGAAAAGAAGGCTATGAATGTGGTCCTTAAGATTCAGTGGAGCTGGGCACGGTGGCTCACACCTGTAATCCCAGCACTTTGGGAGAGTGAGACGGGAGGATCACTTAAAGCCAGGAGTTTGAGAGCAACCCGGGCAACATAGCAAGACCCCATCTCTATAAAACAAAACAAAACAAAACAAGATTCAGGGGCCTATAATTTGCATGTCCTGACAGTTATGCGTGTTTGGACACACAATAAAGCTTAGAATATTTCCTCCATGGCTAGACCCCTGCCCTGACAACACTTTCTGCCTTATTCCATGTCAAAATAGGAGCTTTCGCCTAGGTGACACATACTCCCTCACCCTTTGTGAGTGTATCCAGTAGTCTTCCACAACTGAGAAGGGGGTGGGAAAATAAAAAGCTTTTTTTTTTTTTTTTTGACAATCTGTGCTTCTTGAACAAGCCAAGGCTGCTTAGCTGCCAAATATGTTCATTTTAATGAGTTGCATTTTGCTGTTTTTTTCAATAGGCAGTCAACCTCATTCACCAAGGGTTCACTCTTTATTCACCGAGGGGACACTAGATCCTCAGGCCCCAGATCCATGTCTGATGGCCAGGGAGACTCAGAATCAAGATGCTCCTTGCCCTGCTCCATTTATGGCAGAAGAGGCCAGCAGCCCCAGCACAGGTCAGCCAAGCCTCTGCAGTTTCGAAATCAACGAGATCTACTCAGGCTCCTTGACTTTGGAAGATGACATAGAAGAGCCTCCAGGAGCTGCTTCATCTTTGGAGGCAGATGGACCTAACCAGGTAGATGAACTGAAATCCATGGAAGAAGAGCTGAATAAGATGGAGAGAGAGGCGTGTTGTTTTTGCAGTGAGGATGAGAGCTCTTCAAAAGCTGAGACAGAGTACTCTTTTGAGGACTGGGACTGGCAAAGTGGTTCACTCAGTTCACTCAGCCTTCCCGAGTCAATCAGAGAAGCCAAGAGCAATTTGAAGAACAGGTCCAGGGCTGAGGAGTATCTCATCAGTAAGTGTGTGCTGGATCTAAAGA
This sequence comes from Nomascus leucogenys, assembly GCF_006542625.1. Lineage (NCBI taxonomy): Eukaryota > Metazoa > Chordata > Mammalia > Primates > Hylobatidae > Nomascus > Nomascus leucogenys. Next base: position 8,098,671 of record NC_044394.1, on the reverse strand, counting down.
TTATGCAGACAATAATGCACGAGAACGATGATAGGCTGAGGAATATCGAGCAGATATTAGACGAAGTTGAGATGAAACAGAAGGAGCAGGAAGAGCGCATGTCTTTATGGACCACTTCAAGAGAGTTTACAAATGCCTACAAGTTACCTCTGGCCGTGGGCCCTCCATCTTTAAACTATATTCCTCCTATCCTACAGCTTTCAGGGGGTCAGCAGCCAGACACCAGTGGCAACTGCCCAACCCTACCAAGATTTCCAAGAATGGTAAGAGACTTTCAAGGGGGACATTTTGGCAAAAGATCCAGGAAAAGAAATGGTTGTGGCTGGAAACCTTTCACCCAAGTCTCCAAAGTAAACACTGGGGATCAGTCAGAGATGAGCCATCAGGTAACCTAAGTGGGAGGAAGGGGCAGCCTAAGCAGGTCCCCAGGGCTGGGTTTGACATTGCCCCTAACCTATGTGGAGGGACTGACATACATATGCAACCGACTCATGCAAGCTCTTAGCTTTGGGAAATCAGTCCTCCATGATGGAATTCCAAGGTAGATACTCTCTGTCTCCCAGTTCAGACCCAACACACAGCCCATGTCCTTCTCTGTAAATTCGTGTGTATCAAATTGAACCATATTAAATTGCTGTTTTATTAGTTAAAATGGTCAAGTATTGGCAATTTTGCATGGCTCAACTTAGTGAATAAAGTATCTTGGATAGGTATTAATCTCCATTCTAAGCTGCTATTCATTCATTCACTCATTCAACAAACATCTATAGAGCCAGAGGCTACCTAGACTCTGGGTTTTTTTTTTTTGGAGACAGAGTTTTGCTCTTGTTGCCCAGGCTGGAGTGCAATGGCGCGAACTTGGCTCACCACAACCTCCACCTCTGGGGTTCAAGTGATTCTCCTGCCTCAGCCTCCTGAGTAGGTGGGATTACAGTCATGTGCCACCATGCCTGGCTAATTTTGTATTTTTAATAGAGATGGGGTTTCTTCATGTTGGTTACCACTGGTCTCGAAATCCTGACCTCAGGTGATCTGCCCACCTCGGCCTCCCAAAGTGTTGGGATTACAGGCATGAGCCACCTCGCCTGGCCTAGACTCTGGGTTCTGGTGATGAATAAGCCACAAACTCTGCCTATAAGTAGCTCAGATACCAGCTGGGGACTGAGGGACCTGGTGGATCAAAGAAAACCCCTCAGAGGAGGCGAGCAGACACCATGGGAGCTGGCTAAGAGGTATAGCTTGCAGAGAGGCTCCTCCGTGAGTTTCCTTAAGGACAGGGCCGACATCTGACTCCTCCTGTGTCCCAGCACCTAGCATGGTGACCAGTACATAGAAGGAACTCAATAAATGGTCAGTGAAGGAATGAGGGGTTGAATGAATTAATGAATTTGAACAAGTTCACAGAGAGCTGGCTGCCTCTTGAATTTTAGAATTTTAGAGTTGGAAGATCCCTTAGACATGGATTAGCCCTGTCAATTTACAGAGTGTGAAGCTCAAGCCCAGTGATGTAAACTTCCTGAGGCCCAGCGATGTCAAGATGCGGGTGCTGTAGGAGAGGTCTGCCCCATTGGAAGGCAGATGTTATTACTGATATTATTTAGAATAGCTGGCCCATGGTGATAAAAAGCAGGCCAACTTTTACTGGGTTTTGTTACTGTTTTAAAATTCTCTGCTTAACAGTTATCCTCTTTTTTATTTTTTATTTTATTTATTTTGAGACAGGGTCTCACTGTGTTGCCCAGGCCAGAGTACAGTGGCACGATCTCTGCTCACTGCAACCTCTGCCTCCCAGGTTCAAGCAGTTCTCCTGCCTCAGCCTCCCAAGTAGCTGGGACTACAGTCACGTGCCACCATGCCCGGCTAATTTTTGTATTTTTAGTAGAGACAGGGTTTCACCATGTTGGCCCAGCTGGTCTTGAACTCCTGACCATAGGTGATCCACCTGCCTCAGCCTCCCAAAGTGCTAGGATTACAGGCATGAGCCACCATGCCTGGCCATATCACCCTTTTATTGCCTATACAGGGCAGATAGCTCTCCCTGCCACCCCTCAACTTTCTGTGCTACAACCAAGGGCCAAGTTGGTTAAGGGCAGGTCTCCTGACTCCTGGTTTGTTGTTCTTTCATTGTACAATAGTGAATCTTAGTGAGGCTTCAGTCCTCACTTAGAACATTTGGAAAAGCATTGGCATTTATTTTTGCTGGAGTGAAGTGGCACTATCATGGCTCACTGCAGCCTCAATCTTCTGGACTCAAGTGATCCTCCCACCACAGACCCCTGAGTAGGTGGAACTATAGGCTGGGACTACAGGCTGTACTAGCACACCCGGCTAATTTTGTGAATTGTAGAGATGGGGTCTCAGCACGCCTGGCCGGTATTTATTTATCTTTTTTTTTTTTTTTTTTTTCCATAGACATGGGGTTTCACTATGTTGCCCAGGCTGCTCTCAATCTCTTGAGCTCAAGCCATCCACCTGCCTTGGCCTCCCAAAGTGTTGGGATTACAGGCAAGAGCCACCATGCCCAGCTGTCATTTGTTTTTATATAAAAAGAAGACACAGCCAGGTCCAGTGGTTTTTACCTGTAATCCCAGCACTTTGGGAGGCCAAGGTAGGTTAATCGCTTGAGCCCAGGAGTTCGAGACCAGCCTGGGCAACATAGCGAAACCCTGTTTCTACAAAAGATATCAAAATTAGCTGGGCATGGGCATGGTGGCATGTGCCTGTAGTCCCAGCTACTTGGGAGGCTGAGGTGGGAGGATCACCTGAGCTCAGGAAGTTGAGATTACAGTGAGCTGAAATCATGTGACGGCATTCTAGCACAGGCAACAGAGTGAGACCCTATCTCAAAAACAAACAAAAAAGGCGCAAAGAATTTACTTATATCCTAATATTTCTGTTTCCATAGAAAATTAGAGTTTGCTAGGAAACTGTTAGAAATCACTTTTTTTTTTTTTTTTTTTTTAAGACAGAATCTTGCTCTGTCACCCAGGCTGGAGTGCAGTGGCACCATCTCAGCTCACTGCAACCTCCGCCTCCTGGGTTCAAGCAATTCTTCTGCCTCAGCCCCCCGAGTACCTGGGACTACAGGTGTGCACCACCATGCCCGGCTAATTTTTGTATTTTTAGTAGAGATGGGGTTTTACCATATTGGCCAGGCTGGTCTCAAACTCCTGACCTTGTGATCCACCTGCCTTGGCCTCCCAAAGTGTTGGGATTACAGGTGTGAGCCACCGTGCCCGGCCTGAAATAACTTTTTTATGTATTATATTTTGTTATCTATTGCTGCATAACAACAACAACAAAGCCCAAAACCTAATGGCTTAAAATAACAATAGTTTATTATTTCTCACAATTCTGTGGGTCAGGAATTTGACAGGTTCACCTGAGTGGATCTTCTGTTCCACATGGCCATTGGCTAGCATCACTCACTTGTTTGCAGTCAGCTGGAGGTTGGACTGGGCAAGAAGGTCCAAAAAGCCTCTACTTACATGTCTGGTACCTTGAGCTCCTCCAGGTGGCCTCTCTTTGCACTTGACTTGTCATTCAATAAACAGTCTCACCCAGGCTTCTCTACAGCATGGCAGCTGACTTTGCAAGTGAAAGCTAAAACTACCAGACCTCTTAAAAGTTAGTCCTGACCCTAGGATTGTATCACGTTCGCTGCTTTCTGTTGATCAAAGAAAGTCACGAGGCCAGCCCAGATTCACTGGGTGGGGAAATAGACTCTAGCTCCTTATAGGAGGCGTGGCAGGGTGGACGGGAGGGAATTGATGGTGGCCACTGCTGGAAACCATCTACTAGTACATAGGATATAAAACAACGATACTATATTTATTTTTTCCTTAAAAATGTCACCCTCTTTTTCTAGCATCAGGGAAAAAGCCATCTCCATCTAAATGCATTTTTCAGATAATTGAAGTTTATTTCTTTAATTTCTTAGTTCTTAAAATTTTAATTATATTGAATGAAAATGTTACAAACTTCGTGATATTCTAAATATCTATTTTGATTATATTCTAAACATATTCTAACCTTTTCTTGTTGACAGTGGTATTTTTCTGAACACCTGTTACGGTGAAGCATCGTGATACAGGGCTGTCTTAAGCTTCTGCTCAGGAGTGTTTGCCCATACAAAGGCCTCTGGATCTTATACTTCAGGGAGCATGTAGTAATTTTTTGTGCCTCCTTCTCACTTTTACACATCTTGCTCCCATCTCAAACTCTGTATTTGTTGCTTTAATTTGCTGTAGGCTAGGAAATATAATTAACTAAGTTTGTTAAAATTATGTTAAAATTGGGATAAGTAGAGCTAATAGTCTCTTGAATAAAGAGCATAGACTTTCATTTGTTTTACTTTTGCTATTTCCTAAGTATTGTAACCTTTATTGTATTCTGTTTTATTTTCATAGCATCCCCAGTGGTAGGTATTATCGTTCTTATTTTATGGATAAGTACAAGATCGTATTTTATGGATAAGTACAAGATTCTCTTAGCGTCAGGGTGCGCTGTCTCACACCTGTAATCCCTGCACTTTGGGAGGTCGAGGAGGGTGGATCATTTGAGGTCAGGGGTTCATGACGAGCCTGGCCAACATGGTGAAACCCCGTCTCTACTAGAAATACAAAAGTTAGCCGAGTGGTAGTGGCACGCACCTGTAATCCCAGCTACTCAGGAGGCTGAGTCACGAGAATCCCTTGAGCCTGGGAAGCAGAGGTTGCAGTGAGCCGAGACCAGGCTACTGCACTCCAGTCTGGGCAACAGAGTGACGCCCTGTCTCAAAAAAAAAAAAAAGAAAAAGATTCTCTTAGGTTAGTCTGAATAACACTTAGACTAGAACCCAAGGGCCTTAACTCCTGCCACAAAGATCTGCTGTCTTCATGTTCATATAGGAGGGGGAAAATGCTCAGGAAAGTGGATTTTTTTTTCATTTCTATCTTGTCTGATTATTCTCCACTTGTATCCTGTCTGGGCTAGGTTCCTGGAGACCAACATTTCTGGGTAAAGACCTCCAGATAAGCTGGGCACAGTGGCTCACGCCTGTAATCCCAGCACTTTGGGAGGCCGAGGTGGGTGGATCACAAAGTCAAGATAACGAGACTATCCTGGCCAACATGGTGAAACCCTGTCTCTACTAATAATACAAAAATTAGCTGGGTGTGGTGGCATGCGCCTGTAGTCCCAGCTACTTGGGAGGCTGAGGCAGGAGAATCTCTTGAACCCGAGAGGAGGAGGTTGCAGGGAGCCAGGATCTTGCCACTGCACTCCAGCCTGGCGACAGAGCCAGACTCCGTCTCAAAATAAAAACAAAACAAAAAAAGACCTCCAGATAAGAGATGGGTTAGCAGATGGGAAACATGCAAAGGGAAATCCTGGTAGGTCTGGTTATTTCTATACATTTAGCAAGAATGGCTTTGAAAATAGTGTGACAGTGAAGAGAATGGGAATTCTCTCATCAAAGCCCTGAAACATGTTTATTGCTTTTTAAGCTGCCGACTCTTTGTGACCCTGGAAAACAGAACACAGATGAACAATTTCAGTGCACTCAAGGAGCCAAGGACAGTTTGGAAAGAAGCAGGATCCAAAATACCAGTAGGTGGGTCAACATTTTGTTGTTCTTAATGTCACTATGCTTTAGACTTCTGTGTGTCTCTGAGGCCACTCAGTGATCTTCTTATGTCTAGTGACAAAAGGACTGTGAGTTATGAAGAAGAGCAATGCAGACTGGCAGGTTCTCCCACTGAGTGAGTAGGAAGAGCAGTGTCATGAGAACTTGAGGAGACATCAAAGCCCAAGTGGCTGGCAGGTTAATCAGACAGAACTCATCAGTTGTTAGAAGCAAAGCATCTTGCCTTTCCACAACTGCCCAGATAGTTTTTCTTATAAAAACAAACACCAGGTATTCCATTTACCAGTGCTCCAGAAACGAAACTAATTGGAAACCAAGGTTGTTTAAAGTAAGTGTCACTGACTCCAGAGAGAGAGTTGAACAATGTCACTATCACCTTGGGGTGTGTGATTTCCAGCCAGATGAATGAAATGAATTGACTTTAGCACAAATTACTGGAAGAAGTGTGTGTGTATGTTTGTATATATATTCATATACATATATGTATATATAATATCCATACATATATGTATATGTATTCATGCACACTTATGTATATATGTATTCATGCATATATATGCATTTACACATCTATTCGTGCACATGTATACATACATACATATATTCACACATACACACATGCTGAGTTTTAAAGAACTTAAGTAAAACAGGCCAAGTGTGGTGGGTCACGCCTGTAATCCTAGCACTTTGGGAGGCCAAGGTGGGCAGATCACTTGAGGTCAGGAGTTTGAGAGCAGCCTGGCCAACATGGTGAAACCCCATCTCTACTAAAAATACATAAATTAGCCGGGCGTGGCGGCGGGCACCAGTAATCCCAGCTACTTGGGAGGTGGAAGCTCAGTAATAGCTTGAACAGCCGGGCGCGGTGGCTCACACCTGTAATCTCAGTGCTTTGGGAGGCTGAGGCAGGCAGATCACGAGGTCAGGAGATCGAGACCATCCTGGCTAATATGGTGAAACCCCATCTCTACTAAAAATACAAAAAATTAGCTGGGCATGGTGGCGGGCACCTATAGTCCCAGTTACTCGGGAGGCTGAGGCAGGAAAATGGCGTGAACCCAGGAAGTGGAGCTTGCAGTGAGAGGAGATCGCGCCACTGCACTCCAGCCTGGGTGACAGAGCAAGACTCCGTCTCAAAAAAAAAATAAAAAATTGCTTGAACCCAGGAGGCAGAAGTTGCAGTGAGCTAGGGCACCACTGCACTCCAGCCTTGGCAACAGAGTGAGATTCTGACTCAAAAAAAAAAAAATTAAATAAACAAAGAACGAACTTAAGTAAAACAAATTTATTTGGTGTGTGGGAATTTTTTTTAATTTTTAAAAAATTTATTAAAATTTTTTTTGGTTTAAATTTAGTTAGGTATTATAAGTAAGGGAATTAATAAAAGGGGACTAATTTTTTTTTTCTTTCTTTTTTTTTTTTTTGAGATGGAGTTTCACTCTTGTTGCCCAGGCTAGATAGAGTGCAGTGGCGTTGATCTTGGCTCACTGCAACCTCCGCCTCCCAGGTTCAAGCGATCCTCCTGTCTCAGCCTCCTGAGTAGCTGGGATTACAGGTGCCCACCACCATGCCCAGCTAATCTTTTGTATTTTTAGTAGAGGTGGGGTTTCACCATGTTGGCCAGGCTGGTCTTGAACTCCTGACCTCAGGTGATCCACCCACCTCGGCCTCCCAAAGTACTGGGATTATAGGTGCGAGTCACCACACCCAGCCAATACATGTTTTTCAAGGCAGACTAGTATATCAGTTTTAGTTTTTGTTTTTTTTTTTTCCTATGGATAGATGGTAGCACTAATCCACAACTTTGAAGTCAGTTCTCCTGGAAACAAAAAACTTTTTATTCCTCCCCCTAGTGGTGATTGAGACTAATGACGAGTTTGCTGTTTGTTCCATGTTGGCAAATATGTACATAAGGGAGAATGAAGGAAAATGTCCAGACATTTTATTTATTTATTTTTTATATTTTTGAAATGGAGTTTCTCTCTTGTTCCTCAGGCTGGAGTGCAATGGCGCAATATCGGCTCACTGCAACCTCTGCCTCCCGGGTTCAAGCGATTCTCCTGCCTCATCCTCCCAAGTAGCTGGGATTACAGACATGCACCACCACACCCGGCTAACTTTGTATTTTTTAGTAGAGACGCAGTTTCTCCATGTTGGTCAGGCTGGTCTCAAACTCCCGACCTCAGGTGATCTACCCATCTTGGCCTCCCAAAGTGTTGGGATTATAGGCGTGAGCCACCGCGCCCGGCCAGACATTTTAGATCAGTGGATTTTATTCCTATGAAGGGAATAATGAAGAACTACCTAGCTGGCATCAGAGTGTGTGGCACTCACACCACTGATAGAAGCAAATGGGATGACATAGCCATTAGATGACAAAGAAAAACCCATAGTTGTTGTGGCCTCCCCTGCTCGGCACCCTCTTCCCTCAGAAGTACAAAAAACAGACCAAAGAAAAGTTTAACATTTTTCTACCTGTTCCTCTAGTTTTTTTGTGTGCTTAAAAAAAAAAAGTGACAATTATGATATGTGTAAGCAATTTTATATCCTGATTTTTCACTTTACATTAGAATCTAAACATTACTCTATGTTATTAAAAAAAGAAAACCCTGTAAACTTATTTTGAAATTGTTGGGCTGGGCAAGGTGACTCTCACCTGTAATCCCAGCACTTTGGGAAGCCAAGACAGGCAGATCACTTGAGCCCGGGAATTGGAGACTACCCTGGGACACATGGCAAAACACCATCTCTACAAAAAATTAGCCAGGCATGGTGGTGTGTGGCTGTAGACCCACACCCTCTCCTACTTGGGAGGCTGAGGTGGGAGGATCACCTGCTCCTGGGGAGGTCAAGGCTGCAGTGCCATGATTATGCCACTGCATTCCAGTTTGGGCGACAGAATAAGACCCTGTCTCAAACAACAACAACAACAACAAACATAGTTGGATTTCACCTATTGTTGAATTTTACGTTGCTTCATTCTTTATTCTATTATGAATAGGGTCACAGTTACTTGTAAATAATGCTTTGTTTTTGCATTTTGGATTATTTCCTCAGGATAGATTCTCAGAAGCAGGTCAAAGGGTTTGAAGATTTTAAGGATTCCTTTTTACCCCCCTTTTTAAGACAGGGTCTTGCTCTGTTGCCCAGGCTTCCTTGCAGTGGCACAATCTCAGTTCATGGTTTTTTGTTTTTTTTTTTGTGACACAGAGTCTTGCTATGTCGCCAGGCTGGAGTGCAGTGGCGCAAACTCCGCTCACTGCAACCTCCGCCTCCCGGGTTCAAGCGATTCTCCTGTCTCAGCCTCCTGAGTAGCTGGGATTACAGGCATGCACCACCACGCCCGGCTAATTTTTGTATTTTTAGTAGAGACGAGAGTTCACCATGTTGTCCAGGATGGTCTCCATCTCTTGACCTTGTGATCTGCCCGCCACGGCCTCCCAAAGTGCTGGAATTATAGGCGTGAGCCACCACGCCCGGCCAATCTCAGTTCACTTTATGGGGCCAGTGTGTGAGGGTCGCTTGAAGTCTGGGAGTTTGAGACCACCCTGGGCAACAAACATTGTGTGACTTCATCCCTACCAAAAATACAAAAACTAGCTGGCTGTGGTGGCAGGTGCCTGTGGTCCCAGCTACTTAGGAGGCTGAGGTGGGAGGATCGCTGGAGCCTGGGAAGTTGAGCCTGCAGTAATCTGTGATTGTGCCACTGTACTCCAGCCTAGTGACAGAGTCAGACCCTGTCTCCAAAAAAATTTTATTTTTTAAAAAGGAAGCTGATCAGATCTACCCTCTCTGACTCAGCAGTCTCTCTGCTTTCTGGTCCAGCTGGAGAATAGGGCATTCTAGATAACAGGGAATTCATATCTGTGCCACAGATCACACACTTTTTTTTCTTTTTTTTTTTTTGAGACGGAGTCTTGCACTGTTGCCCAAGCTGGAGCACAGTGGCCTGATCTTGGCTCACTGCAACCTCCGCCTCCTGGGTTCAAGAGATTCTCCTGCCTCAGCCTCCCAAGCAGCTGGGATTACAGGCGCCCGCCACCATGCCCAGCTAATTTTTTGTATTTTTAGGAGAGACGGGGTTTCACCATGTTGGCCAGGCTGGTCTTGAACTCCTGACTTCGTGGTTCACCTGCCCTGGTCTCCCCAAGTGCTGGGATTATAGGCGTGAACCACTGCACCCAGCCTACACTTTTTTTCCTTTGGAAATAGAGTCTCGCTCTGTCACCCAGGCTGGAGTGCAGTGGTGTGATCTCAGCTCACTGCAACCTCCGTCTCCCGGCTTCAAGCAATTCTCATGCCTCAGGCACCTGAGTAGTTGGTATTACAGGCATGCACCACCATGCCCAGCTAATTTTTTGTTTTTTTAGTATAGAGTTTTCACCATGTTGGCCAGGCTTACCTCAACTCCTGGCCTCCGCCTGCCCTGGCCTCCCAAAGTGCTGGGATTACAGGTGTGAGCTACCACGCCCAGCCAGTTCATGCATTTTTGAAAAGTTAATTGAATAGATGATAAAATGTACATGTTCATGAGATATTTATAAACTTCATTTGTTTATTTTTTTTCTGGAGACAGGGTTTCACTATGTTGTACAAGCTGGCCTTGACCTCCTGGGCTCAAGTAATCCTCCTGCCTTAGCCTCCCAAGTAGCTGAGACTGCAGACCTAAGCCACCATCCTGGCTAGTTATGGGATATTTAGAGGAAAAAAAGACGCCCTTACGTTGCAAATGAGGAAGCCTTGGCCTAGAAAGATTGATGTTTGCCAAAGTCAGATAGTAACTTAGTGGTAGGTCAGGGTCTAGAATTCAGTGGGACTAGATTGAAGGTCTCTAAATGTTCTTCAGGATCTCTGATGCCTTAAGACTTTTTACAAATGTTAGGCCAGGCATGGTGGTTCACACCTGTAATCCTAGCACTTTGGGAGGCCGAGGTGGGTGGATTACTTGAGATAAGGAGTTCAAGACCAGCCTGAGCAACATAATTTTCTACTAAAAGTACAAAAATTAGCCGGGCATGGTGGCGTGCATGTGAAATCCCAGCTACTTGGGAAGCTGAGGCATGAGAATTGCTTGAACCCAGGAGGTGGAGGTTGCAGTGAGCCAAGGTTGCACCATTGCACTCCTGGGCGACCGACTGAGACTGTGTCTCCACAACTACAAATGTTATTGTGCTGTCACTGATACGAAGGTGGGCCTGTTACCAGAGAATTCTGATGGACAGGCAGGAGCAGAACCCTCACCTGAACCATCACCTGTGATTTGTGGCATTTGCAGGGGAGGCTCTGCAGCAGCCCAGGGATTGTGTCTTGTGAAACTGCGCTTCAACTGTGGGTTTCTTCTACCTCTGAAAATCTCCCAAGAGCACTTTTATAATCATGAAATCTAAAGTTAGAAACTAAAAATACTCTTAGAGATCTTAGAGCTCAGTCCTTTCATTTCTTAGCCAGGGAAGACCTAGAGAGTCCACTGCCCAAGCCAAAGCCACACAGTTTAATAGTGCACTCTTCACTCTGTCAAGCCACCGGCAGGGACCTTCTGCGTCACCCAGCTGTCACTGGGACTCTACCAGGTAAGGATCCTTGTGGGCTGGAAACTGGTGGTGGGGCGGGAGTGGGGGCGGGTTCTGGCACCCTCTGCTGGTGCAAAGGGGTCAGTGCAACTCTAGGAATGGCTCAGGGAATAGGGAACAGGTCCTCTGGATGGGCTGGTGGGCTTTCGGTTCTGTCAAGAACTTGAGCAAACTGATGTGTTTGTGTCCACCCCACTCCCCCTACCTGCAAAAAACCCGTGCAATTCAGGATGAGTGTGGAACCTGTTTCTTCTGAAATCTATAATGCAGAGTCCAGAAATAAAGATGATGGAAAGGTACACTTAAAATGGAAAAGTGAGTATGAAGTCATGGGTTTTATTAGACAAAATGAAATTTAAAGTATATTTCTAATGTGGTTGATATTTCTAAGTACACAACCTGTGTTGCACATTTAGAACCATAGCAATGTCCTGAATTTTTTTCTTTTATTATATTTCATTTTAAAAGCAGGGCCCTTCTGACTACAGACTTCAGAAGGGAAATGCTTTTTTTTTAAATTTCTAGACTTTTTAGGAAATATTTCTATTATATAAATGTATATTGTATAAGAAATGTAATAAAACAGTACACAATACAATAAGTCCTCACTTAATACTGTTAATAGGAAACGACAATGACTTTAAGCAAAACGATGTATAACAAAACCAATTTTACATGGGCTACTTGATGTAAACAAGAGTTAAGTTCCTATAGCATATTTCTGGTCACAAATACATCACCATACTTATAAATAAAGACCAAAACACTTCTAATATTAAACATTGAAATAAATGTGAGCTATGTACACATTTAAGAGAGATTAATAAAAACAAGTAAGATAAGTAATTACCTGTTTATTCTAGTTCAGGGTCACAGGTGGCTGGAACCTATCCTGGCAACTCAGGGTACAAGGAGGAAGCCAGCCCGAGACAGACACCTTTCCATTTCAGAGTGTACTCACACACTCCCACTCACACAGACTGGGGCAACTTCGACACACTAGTTCACCTAACGTGCACATCTTTGGGATGTGGGAGGAAACCGGACTACCTGGAAAAAACCCATGCAGATATCGGGAGAATATGCAAGTGCCACACAGACAGTGGCCCCAGCTGGGAATTGATGGGTTTTTTTCTTTTCTCATCAGAGTTACAATGAAACAATGTTGAATAAAATGACATTATTTGAGGGACTACGTAGATATTTATAATATGATAAAAGTGGAGAGTATGCAGTGTCACTATCATATCCTCTGGGCATTATTCTTTGTATCAGTTTTCTCTTATAGGCTTAAAGGATATAATGTCTATTTTTAATACTAGTCGTAAGTGACATTAGCAGAAGTGTTCTACAACATTTGAAATGAAAACATGCATATATGTATGCACTCCAAAAATATGAGCTCAGTGTAGTCTGGAAAGACTAGACAAACTCAAATAGAATCCTTTCTATTATTACACACTGAGAACCTTAGATGTCATTTTTCCTGTTAAAACTTCACAGGAAGAGGGTCTATCTGTAAGTTTTTCGCTGCCTTTCACCCTGGAAGTCAGCAACAAGGGCTGTTGTTTGGGATAACTAACTGAAATTCCCTTCTCTCTCTCTGTCATCAGTTCTCCCCTCACCTCCCATTCAAGCCAAACAGGGCAAGCTAAGGATGATGCAACTGTAAAAAGGCAATTATTGTTACAGTATGAGTTATAATAGTATTATGTATTTCTTTTAGATGAAAGCCTGTGTTCCCAATGTTTACAGTGATGTTTTAAATGCGCTTTCTCTTGTGCACAGTGGAGGTGAAAGAAATGGCAAAGAAAGCAGCTACTGGACAGCTCACAATACCTCCTTGGCATCCTCAGAGTAGTCTGACTTTAGAGAGTGAGGCTGAAAATGAGCCTGACGCCCTGCTGCAGCCCCCCATTAGGAGCCCGGAAAACACGGATTGGCAGCGAGTTATTGAGTATCATAGGGAAAATGATGAGCCCAGAGGAAATGGCAAGTTTGACAAGATGGGCAACAATGACTGTGACAGTGACCAGCGTGGCAGACAGCCCAGGCCTGGAAGCTTCATCAGTAAGTTCACTTGCGGGAATCAGGATAGGTGAACTCAATCAAGTATCAGTCGGGCGAGGTGGCTCAGCCTGTAATTCCAGCACTTTGGGAGGTGAGGCAAGCGGATCGCCTGAGCCCAGAAATTCGAGACCAGCCTGGTCAACATGATGAAACCTGGTCTCTACAAAAAAAAAAAAAAAAAAAGTACAAAACATTAGCTGGGCGTGGTGACACATGCCTCTAGTTCCAGGTACCCAGGAGGCTGAGGTGGGAGGATCACTTGGACCTGAGAGGTGGAGGTTGCAGTGAGCTGTGACCATGCTACTGCACTCCAGCTTGGGTGACAGTGAGACCTTGTCTCAAAAATAAAAGTAAAAAAAAGTTATCAACTCTCAAAAAAGTAAACCCTCTAGCATATTTTTTTTTGGTTTGGTCCTCTCTCCTTTCCTATTTTTCTGGAAACCTTGAATTCCAGGGGAAGGCAGTAAAGCCCTATATCTCATTGCATTTCCCACAGGCAAACAGATCCAGACACTGATCAGTTTTTATATTACTGAAACAGGCCCCTTTGTCCAAAGGAAGTAAAATAATCACGTACTGACCCTGATTTTGGCGAGGAATCGAGCCTTCTTTACCTGGGGATAGAGGTAGGCCACCACTGCCTACTGCCCATGTCTCTGCATTGTATTCTAAGCTGGAAATAAATTCTCCCAGAATTTATTTAGAATGTATTCTAAGCTGGCATTAAGTTTTTCCAGAGAGTCTATGCTGGAGGAACCTAGAGACACATGACATTTATTGTCATCAGTTTATAGATTTACAGGTTAAAAAAAATGAAGGCCATATATTTTCAGTTGATAATTTGCTTACAATCAGGGCATGGGATATTGTTTCACAGTTGTTTATAAGTTAAAGAAAGATACATCTAAACTTGTCATTTGTCTTAGGCAGAAAATCTATTGGCTTGGGTATTATTTGTATTTAGAATCTGTTTCTTGTCAAGCATCACTCTCAAATGGGTGGGCAGATGATCCAGGGCTGCATTTTGGGGTCAGGCTAAACTAACAGTCTCTACTCTCTGGACTGAACCTAACGTATGGGACATGGCCACTCTTGGCAGAATATGTATACATCTCTTCTCTCATGCCACCTTTATCCTCTTCCATGTTGTCTGAATATCACTGAATGACTTTGGCCCTGATTGTGTTACAATCATTAGGTATCAGGCACCCATCTCCCAGACAAAAGGACCAACCAGAGCCTAGTGAAGCCTTTCAAGCAAGTTCTGACACATTGGTGGCTGTTGAGAAACCTTACAGTGTAAGTAATACTGCCTGGAAAGCCAAGTTGAACCCAAGGATCTAATAAAATAGAACTGAGTTGTTATTATGTGTTATGACACCAAAATAATATCTATAGTAGTTCTTTTTGGCTGGAGCATGTTCCTTCATGTCACTGACGTGAATAAAATAATCTTTCCTCCTGTCTGATACTTTTTAAAAAGTCGGTTCAACTCAATGAATTGTGTATCCTGGAGATTGGGAGAGTACAGAAAAGTGTCAGATTCAGCTTTGACACATGAGTTTCTGGCATAGTTGGGTAAACAAAACTGGGGCAAAGCTCCTTCCCCAGCAGGTGACTGAGGTCAGTTAGGAGTATGAAAAGCAAGGGCAGGGTTGCTATGAGAGTACCTTCACCTGGAATATCCTCTAAGGGCCAAACTCAGCACCCAGCCCAGTGGAAGTGATGTGTTTGTGCCTGACAACCGCACCTCAGCAGGATCTATTTGCATTTCCACTGCAGTTACAGCCTTGCTTCAGGGCTTTAACACACTGTAGGCCATAGTGCAGCCAGACTAAGAAACCAACATTTTTTTATTGTCATTGACATGGGATTGCAATCATTTAAAGAATATAGACAGCAATTGAGAATGATACAACATATGAGTACAATAGTGATAAAATGTAAGGTCTTTTGACCTATTGTATTTAATCATGGCATACGAACCATTCATAAGATTAACTTATTCTTTCTCTGACTTGAGGGCTGGAAGAACAGTCATATTAAGCATACTGGCTGAGCTGGAGAAGCAGGCCTAGGCAGAGAAGTGGGGAATGTCTGCCGGAGGCCAGGACTCAAATTCAGTTTGATGAGAGGTAAAGAGGAGTAGCGGTTAAGTGCACAGGAAGGGAAGTGTGTGGCAAAAAGCAGTGTTTGAGGAAATTAGTCACAAAATCTCTGCCAAGAGATCACTGAAGGTTGGGTGTAGTGGCTCACCCCTATAATTCCAGCACATTGGGAGGCTGAAGCTGGAGGATCGCTTAAAGCCAGGAGTTCAAGACCAGGCTGGGCACCATAGTATGACCCTGCCTACAAAAAAATGTAAAAATCAGCTGAGTGCAGTGGCTCACTCCTGTAATCCCAGCACTTTGGGAGGCCAAGGTGGGCAGATCGCTTGAGTCCAGGCATTTGAGACCAGCCTTGGCAACATGGCAAGACCCCATCTCTACAAAAGATACAAAAGTTAGCTGGAGATGGTGCATGCCTATAGTCCCAGCTACTTGGGAGGCTGAAGTGGGAGGAACACCTGAGTCTGGGGAGGTTGAGGTTGCAGTGAGCCATGATCACACCACTGCACTCCAGCCTGGGGGACAGAGTGAGACCCTGTCTAAAAATAAATAAATAAAAATTAGCCAGGCATGATAGTGTGCACCTGTAGTCTCAGCTACTCGGGAGGCTGAGGCAGGAGGATTGCTTGAGCCCAGGAGTTCAAGGCTGCAGTGAGCTGTCATTGCACCACTGTGCTCTAGCCTGGGTGGACCGAATGAGACCCTGTTTCAAAAAAAAAAAAAAGACTGAAGTGAGCCATTTGTTTGGCCACGTGGTAATCAGGTCCTGAATATTGCAAAATAAGCAGGAAAAAAGGGGTGGAGCAGAGATGCTAGAGAAATAAATTTGCAGGCCGGTCACGGTGGCTCACACCTATAATCCCAGCACTTTGGGTGGGAGGATCACTTGAGGTCAGGAGTTTGAGACCAGCCATGCCAACATGGTGAAACCCCATCTGTACTAAAAATACAAAAAGTAGACAGGCGTGGTGGTGCACACCTGTGATCCCAGATACTTGGGAAGCTGAGGCAAGAGAATCACTGGAACCCCAGAGACGGAGGCTGCAGTGAGCCGAGATCATGCGACTGCACTCCAGCCTGGGTGACAGAGGAAGACTCTGTCTCAAAAAAAAAAAAAAAAAAAGAGAAATTTGCAGGCCAGGCATGGTGGCTCACGCCTGTAATCCCAGCGCTTTGGGAAGCCGATGCAGGCAGATCACGAAGTCAGGAGTTCAAGACCAGTTTGGCCAACATAGTGAAACCCGTCTCTACTAAAAATACAAAAATTAGCTGGGCATGGTGGCACATGCCTATATTCCCAGCTACTCAGGAGGGTGAGGCAGGAGAATCACTTGAACCTGGGAGGTGGAGGTTGCGGTGAGCCAAGATCGCACCTCTGCACTCCAGTCTGAGTGACAGAGACTCCGTCTCGGAAAAATAAATAAGTAAATATAAATTTGCTGCTTTTTACTATTTATTTTTATTATTGAGAGTACATTGCTGTTTTTAAAATGCTTCTTCATTTGCCTTTAACCTGTAATACTCAAGGGACTCACAGGTTCTGAGTAGCCGCAGCCTCCTCATCTGTAAGATGATGCCAACACATGGGCTATGTCTCTGCCTGTGAGGGATCAGGGTGTTTAAGTTCAGTCCTCAACTTGAGTTGACTAGGGCCTTTCTCCTTATTTAGAATATTAGAATAGGACGGTTACCTCATTTCCACCCATTCTGCAGATGATGCTGCTGAGGCTCAGGATTAGCATTCCTTCATGCTATTCCAGGCAGTTAACAGCTGCTTTTCCCCATCAGGAAGGGAAGGCAGAGGCACATGCACAAAGAGGTAGGGAGAGTCAGCTCAGAGTGTCACACTGACTGCTGGGTAGTGTTAGATAACCCCGTTGTTAACACTGCATCCAACTATAAAGGGATTTGGTTACAATGAACAGCAACTTAAAAGTGATTTCCTACATTATTAATAGCATCAGTCCATGCAATCAACTTGTTCACCAGAGTCTTCTGAAGACACAACAGATGAATTTTTAACTCCAGACGATGAATATTTTTACTCCTCGACTGCTCAAGAAAACTTAGCTCTAGAGGTAAAAAACGCAGTTCAGGGTAAAGTACCTTTTCACCTTTCTCCATTGCCTTATTTCTTTTATTGAGAGAAATAGCTTACATATCAAAGTATGTAATGTCTACCAGGGATTTTTATACCTTTTTTGGTGTCAGGAGTGTGATATGAACCCATGCATTCATACGTGTTTTGAAAAACGTGAAAAATTTTTTATTTTTGAGGATGGGAGGTCATGTGCAGTTTCTCCCAAAATTGTGGTTACTGCATTTATACAGCACTTTGTACTTTTTTTTCAAAACATTTTTTTTTTTTAATTTTTGAGACAGAGTCTCGCTCTGTCACCCAGGCTGGAGTGCAGTGGTATGATCTCGGCTCACTGCATCCTCTGCCTCCCGGGTTCAAGCGATTCTCTTGCCTCAGCCTCCTGAGTAGCTGGGATTACAGGCGTGCGCCATCACACCTGGCTAATTTTTGTATTTTTAGTAGAGATGGGGTTTCACCATGTTGGTCGGGCTGGTCTCGAACTCCTGAACTCATGATCCGCCCGCCTTGGCCTCCCAAAATGCTGGGATTACAGGCGTGAGCCACTATGCCTGGCTCAAAACATTTTTATTCATGCTACCTAATTCGTGCTTCCTAATGGGAAGGGACGAGGCTATCATTCCTCTCTCTGAGGAAGACTGGTGTTCTGCAGATGTACGGAATTAATTAGCTCCAGCCTGCCAAGTTTTAGTGATGGGAGAGCCAGGATTGAGGCAAGGGTTCAGCAACAAATATGAGACTGTCCAATATACCAAGTTTTCTCGGGAATCTGCCTAGCTTTTACAAGAACCTGGTGTACAGAGTATTTTCATTTGTAAAATGAATTTTGTTGAATTCTCTTATTTACTTATTTTCCACCCTACCTCCCTGCTAACCTGGCATCTTTTTGGGATCTTTTACCTATATGAAAGGGTGGATTGTGTCAATCACAGTATTTGACTGATAAGAATTCTAGGATGCATCAAAGATGTAATTTCAGGCCAGGCGCAGTAGCTCACGCCTGTAATCCCAGCACTTGGGGAGGCCGAGGTGGGTGGGTCGTGAGGTCAAAAGTTCAAGACCAGCTTCCAAGATGGTGAAACCCCGTCTCTACTAAAAATACAAAAATTAACCAGGCTCAGTGGCAGGTGCCTGTATTCCCAGCTACTTGGGAGGCTGAGGCAGGAGAATCTCTTGAACCCGGAGGACAGAGGTTGCAGTGAGCTGAGATCGTGCCACTGCACTCCAGCCTGGGCAACAGAGTGAGACTCCATCTCAAAAAATATATATATAATTTCAGCTAGGTGTGGTGGCTCATGTCTATAATCACAACACTTTAGGAGGCTGAGGTGGGAGGATTGCTTGAGCTCAGGAGTTTGAGAACAGCTTGAGCAACATAGCAAGACCTTGTTTGAAAAAAAGGAAATGAAACATTACTAGTCCCCGAAAGACCCCTTGTACTCCCATCCAGTCACTGCTTCTTCCAAAAGGAACCATTGTTCTGACTTCTTACCTCGTAGAGTAGTTTTGCAGACCGGGCCAGCTTTTAAACCTTCTTTAGCTCTTCTGATAAAGCTCCCAAGAACCAAAATATCTTTGTTGGAAGATTGGGATGAATAAGGATAGTGATATAAGGAGGGGGAGTCACATAATTCCTCTTCACAATGGGAGGTGAGGGAGGACTTACTGAGGAGAGGACATATGGTACAAAGAAGTACTTAATGTCTAGGAAGCAAGTTTGTGCCTTTTCTATAAAGATGCAGGGATCTTATGAAGATTTTCAAGATTTAAGAACATCAAGAAATTACTGACCTTTTAATATGTCTGCCTCCAGTGAACCTCCTTTCTTTGCTTTTCTTTTGTTCTTTTTTAGACCTCGAGTTCCATAGAAGAGGACTTTGAAGGAATACAAGGTGCATTTGCCCAACCTCAAGTCTCTGGTAATAAGCCCTTAGGGAAGATTTCTTGAGAATCACTTCCCTTCACTTTCTTCTATTAGATCACAGATGTTTAGAGCTGGGGGGATCCTGAGGGACAGCCTCGTCCAAACCTTTCATTATATGGTTGAGAAAACCAAGGTTCAATGATTTCTCCTCAATAGAACAAATCCCTTGCTCCTCACCAACCTCATGACATCCACGTGTTGTATTATTTATACCTCCCCTTGCATTTTTATAGCATATGTTTTTGTAGTCACTCCTTTTTCCCCCTTTGGTCTCTCAAGCTTTCAGGCTCCTTGGTGTGCCACATAGCAAGTGCAGTTATCTTTGCTAAGCTGACCTGGGGGATTTGCCCAAGCTATATAGCTAGTTATAACATAACAAAATTAGAACTAGGTTTCCATATATTTCTTCTCCTCAGAAGGCAGTGTCACCAGCATTTTCCTCTGCTTGCTTAGCGTCTTAGCAAAGAGTTAGTAACAGTTAACAATGCAGATTCAACTTAACATCTACCACTTGGGAGGCCTTGGGTTCTATATAACTTAGCAGGGGCTTTCTATTAGATGAGAAGGTAGCCTTGGATCAGTAGCCAGGGATATGGCACCAGACAGATATAAGTTAACTGTTGGCTTTGTTACATTTTTAAGATTGTGTACTCTTGTTCTTTTAAGGTATGTACTCATCTATTTTAAAACTAGAGTTATCCACCTACCAACCTGTGTAGCTATCCATGGTCATGTCTCAACCGTCTAAACCCAAATAGTGTGGTGTTATGAACTTACTCCCTTCCTCCACTGCATACTCCAGCTTCCAACTGTAACCTTGTGTAGGCCCCTGCCAGAGCTGGGGGCGTTTTAAGAAGCTGTAAGCTTTTAGACCAACTTTTAGTTAAAGTCTCAGCATAATATGTATTAAAAGTCTCCAGAGCCTTGGGCCACCCACCTCTTCCTGCAGAGCCTCTTTTTTGGACCTGCCTTGTATGTGACCACTTAACTTCTATTTGGAGGTGAGTTGAGTGGGATGGAAAAGTTTAGGGCAGACAGGTCAGATAACCAGAGCTAGTTTGATACAGACATCTGAAGTGTGTGAAAAAGTCTCTGATTTCTTCTGCATTCACTTCTTTCTGCCCCTCTCTGCCCCCTTTTCCATCTAGTGCTCTGATGTATATCCCCTTCCACATGAGAGGACACAACAGGGGTACACGATGCAGCATGCTAGGTTCCAAGCCCCATTCTGCCACTGACTTTTTCTGCATAACCTTCAGCAAGTCACTTCACCCCAGGGCCCTACTGTCCACTGGTATAAAGTAAAGGAGAGGGTCGTACTCTAAAGTCTCTAAGCTCTAAATGTTGCTTCTTAGGAATTAGTTTATACTTTCTGGATATTTATCATTTTAAAAGGGTCAGAGGAAGAGGAACCCCCAATGTCTCTCCACTGGTGGGGTTTCAGAGCTCCTTGGTAGCTGTGAAAGGTGGCATTGTTCTGGTGGGCCTTCTTAGTGTCTACCAGACCACCTGGACCTAAGGAATGGGATGCGGGTGGGGGAGTCATGGGCATTTGGAAACAGGGCTGTATGCTCCACCTGCCCCTTTCTTTATTAACTAGGACAGTACAGTGGTGGGAAGGAAAATGGATACTGGCCCTGCCTGCCTGGAGGTCTGCAAAGCAAAGGATGCTCTGTCTGCCCCCTGCTCTATAAACTAGGACAGTACAGTGGTGGGAAGGAAAATGGATACTGGCCCCGCCTGCCTGGAGCAAAGCATCTTACTGAGAACTGGGGAGGAGTAACTTCAGATAACTTGATGCCAGGAAGAACAGAAGACAGTTGAATTAGCTCCTCAGTACTCAAGACCCCACCCCGCCCCTACTCTTTAGGTAGTGTTTGATGGCTAAGTGGCATAGTTAAGAGTTCGGGGCTGTTTAGTTAACAAACAGTTCTGGTTTTCAACGCCCCCTGGCGTCTGTTGACAGGAACCGGCTCAGTTTGCCTTCTTAAAAAGACAAAACAACATTTGTCTCCAGAAATAACTGTGGTTATAACTGAAAGGCCAGTAAATAGCTTGATTGTATTCTGAGTGTCAGAATATAGTTCTGTGCTCTGAGCAAGGAAAATAAACTTTCAGAGCAAAAACCTCTTCTACAGCACTCAATCCAAACCCAATTAGGGCAGCACTTTGTTTATCCAGATTATTTCTAATTCTGGACCAGACCAAGGGACATTCTAGGGAATGATGATAATAATTTGGGTTGACAAAGATTCAGTTAAAAAAAATATTTTTACTTTATTCTTTCAGGTGAGGAAAAGTTCCAAATGAGAAAAACTCTTGGAAAGAATGCTGAGATTTTGCCCAGGTCTCAATTTCAACCTATACGAAGGTATGGGCTGTTATTATCTTATGCAGTTTCAAACTGATAGATGCAATGTAAAATGGTGATAATGCTCCGTGTTTGTATATTGCTTGTCTTCAAATATATTAGCTACTATCTTATAAAAGTTAGCTTTGGGCAGCTTAGCTGTGTTAGGACTTGTGCAGTAGAATTTGAGGGGTTGAGTCATCACCTTTACTTAGATCCTGACTCTGACTTTCTATTCATGTGACCTTGTCAAGGTTCTCAACCCCTCTATTCTGTTTTCCCATCTGTGATGCAGAGATAAGAATCCTTACTGAGAATGTTGACAATAGGAACTTAAAGTAATAATATAACTCCTGGGCATTTATCCCAGAGAGATGAAAATTTACATTTACACAGAAATACATACAGGAACATTTACAACAAATTTATCCATAATACCTCCAAACTGGAAACCCAGATGTCCTTTACCAAGTAAATGATTAAACAGACTTTGGTACATCCATACCATTGAGCGCTACTCAGCAGTAAAAAGGAATAAACTATTGATACATGCAACAACTTGGCTAAATTTCCAGAAAATTATGCTGAGTAGGAAAAGCAATCCCAAAAAGTTATTTACTGTGTGATTCCATTAATATAACATTCTTGAATGACAAAATTATAAAAATAAAGAACAGATGAGTAGTTCCCAGGGGTTAAGGAAGGGGTGGGGAAAGGAGGGAAGTAGGCATAGCTGTAAACCAGAAATATCTTTGTGGTAGTAGAAATGTTCTGTATCTTGACTGTATCAATGTCAATATCCCGGTTGTGATACTGTCCTATAGATTTGCAAGATGTTACCATTGGGATAAAGTGGGTAAAGTGTATTTTTTTTTCTTCTTGAGATAGAGTTTCACTCCTGTTGCATGATCTCAGCTCACTGCAGTGGCGTGATCTCAGCTCACTGCAACCTCCACCTCCCGGGTTCAAGCGATTCTCCTGCCCCAGCCTCCCAAGTAGCTGGAATTATAGGCGTGTGCCCCCACACCCGGCTAATTTTGTATTTTTAGTAGAGATGGGGTTTCACCATGTTGGCTAGGCTGATCTCGAACTCTTGACCTCAGGTGATCCACCTGCCTTGGCCTCCCAAAGTGCTGGGATTACAGGCGTGAGCCACCACATTCAGCCGGTAAAGTGTATTTCTTACAATTGCATGTGAATCTACAATTATCTCAAAAGAAAAGTTTAAAAAATTCATAATTGTTGTAATGTATCTGGCACAATAACATTCAATTTATTTTCTTCTCTCTGGGCCTCAATTTCCTTAATTATAATTATTATAGCTAGTATTTCCTAAATATCTAGCATATGCCAGGCACTCTGTTTCACTGTCTGATTTAGTTTACATAACAACCCTGTGAGGCACATACTATTGCCTCCATTTTGCCAGTAAGGAAAGCAAAGTTCAGAGAGTTTAAATATTTTTTTCTAAGGTCACTCAGCTAGTCAGTCAGGATAGACTAGATTATGCTATATATAGTAAACAACTCCCAAATTTTAGTGGTTTAAAACAACAAGTTTCTTCTTTGCTCCTGCTTCATGTCCATGGCTCATGGGTTGGCCAGGAATGTTCTGTGCTATATTGCCTTCTATCAGACTTAGGCTGAGGGAGGCCCCATTTTTGTGCTTCCTTGATTGCTAAGGCAGGAAAAATGGAACATGGTGAGTTGTGCACTGGCTGTTAAAGTTTCTTCCCAGAAGTGACTCATCACTTTCACTCATATTTTATTGGTTAAAACAAGTCCTGTGGTCATTTATGTAAATCAAGAGGGCCAAAAAGTGCTGTCGTATTATTTAGAAGGAGAAACAAACATTTTTGGTAACAGAATTAATAAAGTCACAACTCAATCCCAAATCCATGATCTTTCATTTATATCATTGGTCTCACAGGATTTTTGCAAGGATTCAAAATGTGAAGGCCAGGCACGGTGGCTCACACCTGTAATCCCAGCACTTTGGGAGGCCGAGGCAGGCGGATCACCTGAGGTCAGGAGTTTGAGATCAGCCTGACCAACATGGAGAAACCCCGTCTCTACTAAAAATACAAAAAATTAGCTGGGCGTGGTGGCGCATGCCTGTAATGCCAGCTACTTGGGAGGCTGAGGCAGGAGAATCGCTTGAACCCAGGAGGCGAAGGTTGCAGTGAGCTGAGATCGCGCCATTGCACTCCAGCCTGGGCAACAAGAGCGAGACTCCATCTAAAAAAAAAAAAAAAGTGAAAACATATGGAAGGATTTAGCGTGGGATCTGCCTTATAGTTAATGTTCAGTGAGTACTGAAATTGAAGCTTAAATATTGGTTAAAGTAGAAACGGGTCAAGTTTGTCTTCACTATTCTGGCCATTTTTTGGTAGAAGCCTCTCTGGCCTCTCCTGGTACACTATGCCAGGAAGCTTCTTACAGGTGCTGAGGCCTCGTGGCTGTGCCCCTTTGCTCCAATATCTTACCTCCCAGCAAAGTTCCTGTGCTCTGTTGATTTTCTCATGAATTTGCTCACGGTCGTATAGTCTTTAACTGATTTCAGAGCTGACCCTTAGAGAGTATTTATTCAGTCTCTGGAGAGAAAATTGAGGCCCAGACATGTCAGAGAACTCGCAGCTAGTAGTACAGCCAGAACCAGAACTCACACTTTTTTTAATCTTTTTTTTTTTGGAGACGGAGTCTCACTCTTGTTGCCCAGGCTAGAGTGCAATGGCACGATCTCAGCTCACTGCAACCTCCACATGCTGGGTTCAAGCGATTCCTGTCTCAGCCTCCCGAGTAGCTGGAACTACAGGCGCATGCTACCAAGCCCAGCTAATTTTTGTATTTTTAGTAGAGATAGGGTTTCACCATGTTGGCCAGGATGGTCTCGATCTGTTGACCCCGTGATCCACCCGCTTTGGCCTCCCAAAGTGCTGGGATTACAGGCGTGAGCCAACGTGCCTGGCACAGAACTCACACTTTCTACTCCTGAGCTTAGTGCCCTTTCCTCTGCGTCTCACACTGGGCCGATCAACTGGTTCCTTGTACCAAGTAGTTAGTGTACTTTGTTCACAGAGGGGATTTATGTAATTTTCTTACTTTCTTTCTCACAGTACTGAAGATGAACAAGAAGAGACATCGAAGGAGTCACCAAAGGAACTGAAAGAGAAAGACATGTATGATCACCAAAGAGAATGCTTAGGGATGCTTGTGTAAAGTCTTGGTTTTAAGGGAATAGTATATTCTTGTTTGTAAGGATCTTTTCATTTTTACGTGTAGACTTAATGTGAGTATGCTGCTTTCACCAAAAAGTTGTTATCAAATTGGTGATGTGATTTATAACTAATAGCAGCTTACACTCAAGGAAATGTAGTGATGATTATAATAATTATAATAATAATAATGATCATAAGTTTATGCTTAAGGTAGATTAAATCTGTTTTCCACATAAATATCCTGGAAATATGGAATATTTCATCTATGGAAATAGTTTATTTTTAGCTGCTGATACGTTTAAAGTTACAGTATCTAGCAAAGAAAGTCTCTATGGTGCCAGGTGTGATGGCTCATGCCTGTAATCCCAGCACTTTGGGAGGCTGAGGTGGGCGGATCGCCTGAGATGAGGAGTTCGTGACCAGCCTGGCCAACATGGTAAAATCCCACTTTCTCTACTAAAAATACTAAAATTAGCCAGGCGTGGTGGCATGCGCTTGTAGTCCCAGCTACCCAGGAGGCTGAGGCAGGAGAATCACTTGAACCCTGGAGGCGGAGGTTGCAGTGAGCCGAGATCGTGCCATTGCACTCCATCCTGGGTGACAAGAGCAAAACTCTGTCCCCCCCCAAAAAAAAAGTCTCTATGGTAATAAAGTTACAATCTCTTTTAAATATGTTCTCTAATATTCTCTTTAAGATATATAAGATGTTCTAAGATATTCTCTAATTCTGGCCTATTGCCACATAAAAATTTTGTTAAGATTATACTTAAAAAATACCTCTCAGGAATATATTGTTTGATTTTTCTAGCCATCTTCTCATCGTTACTGTGTGCTCTTAATTCTTTAGATCATTGACAGATATTCAAGACCTGTCTAGTATCTCCTATGAATCAGACAGCTCTTTTAAGGAAGCTTCATGCAAAACACCCAAAATAAACCATGCACCTACCAGTGTCAGCACTCCACTCAGCCCAGGTAATCACAGGGAAGAGAAGTGTTTGGGGAGAAGGACTTACAGCCCCAGCCCATTGTCTCTGGGAAGCCAAGCCATGGGATCACAGCTGGTGGCTGTGTTGTCATAGTGCAAAGGTTTTTCCTTAGGGCCAAAGCTGGGTAATCCCATTGTAGGCCAAGGGGCGGGGTGATAGTGGTGGTGATTATTGGGCAGCCATTAGGAGGTTTTGGTTAGAACTACAGTGGTAAAGCCATGCAAATGCTAGGTCTCCTCTAAGCACTACTGAATTCAGTACAAAAACATTGAGCTTTGTAGAGTTTGGAACTTAAAACAGTACCTTGTGCTTAAACTTTATATAGTTCTTAAGTCCTGCAACCATATGCAACCAGCATCAAATACCCTCTCTTTAGTGGCCTTACTTCCAATATATTTGTGGTTTAAAAAAATCACCGTTTATTTTATTTTGGTAAAGTTTAGAGGCCAAGTTTAGAGACTATTATTTTTTATACCATGAGGAGCTGTGTCTCAGATCAATGATTGTTTCAGTAATTTTTTTTTTTTTTTTTTTTTTAAAGACGGAGTCTCACTCTGTCACCCAGGCCAGAGTGCAGTGGCGCAATCTCGGCTCACTGCAAGCTCCGCCTCCCGAGTTCATGCCATTCTCCTGCCTCAGCCTCCCAAGTAGCTGGGACTACAGGCGCCCACCACCACACCCAGCTAATGTTTTGTATTTTTAGTAGAGACAGGGTTTCACCGTGTTAGCCAGGATGGTCTCGATCTCCTGACCTCGTGATCTGCCCGCCTTGGCCTCCCAAAGTGCTGGGATTACAGGTGTGAGCCACCGTACCCGGCCTTATTTCAGTTATTAACAACTTGGAAAATCCTTAGTATAGGTATAGGTTTGTGGGTTTGGATGTTTTGTTTGTTTGTTTTTTTAATAATGTGAAAGATTCATTTCTGCACATCATATTGGGGCAGAAAAAAACAAAAACAAAGGGAAAAAGGAAAAAAAGAGAAATAATGTACAGGATTCAGACAGTAACCTCCTGCTTTTCTCCAACAGGGTCCGTTTCTTCAGCTGCCAGTCAGTATAAAGACTGCCTTGAAAGTATCACATTTCAGGTTAAGACAGAGTTTGCCTCTTGCTGGAACAGTCAAGAATTTATTCATACTTTGTCTGATGACTTTATAAGTGTCCGAGAGAGAGCAAAGAAACTGGATTCTCTCCTTACTTCCTCTGAAACTCCCCCTTCAAGACTGACTGGTCTTGTAAGTATATCAATTCCACGTTACAAAGTCATGGAGACAGCCCAAAGGGCCCAGTGACCCAAACTGCCAAGATTTCTCCAAATTCATTAAGAAAGCAAGAAATAAGCTGGGTCCTCTCCTGGCTTCCCTGGGACTCCTCTCTTGAGTCTATATTATGGGAGGCTAAGTTTTGCTTCCTCCTTAAAGCCTCCCCTGGTTACTTCCCTGAGAGTTTTGATCGATCTCTACTGTTCTCTGAACTCCTGAACTAATAACCTGCAGGAAAAACACTTAATGGTATACTGCCTTCTCCTCCTCCTCTTCTTCTACTTCTTCCTCCTTTTTTTTTCTTTTCCTCTCCTTTTCTCATATGTGTACCCTCTTCAGGAAAACTACAAGTTCTGGCCAGTCATGGTGGCTCAAGCCTATAATCCCAGCACTTTGGGAGACCGAGGCGGGCAGATCACTTGATTTCAGGAGTTTGAGACCAGCCTGGGCAGCATGATGAAACCCTATCTCTACAAAAGATACAGAAAACTAGCCGGGACATGGTGCCATGTGCCTGTAGTTTCAGCTACACGGGAGGCTGAGGTGGGAGGATTACCTGAGCCCAAGAGGTCGAGGTTTCAGTGAACTGTGATTGCACCACTACACTCCAGCCTGGGCGACAGAGTGAGACCCTGTCTCCAAAAAAAAAAAGAAAAGAAAAGTACAAGTTCCTTTATGAAAAATTGATTGTCAACTTTTTTGGCATTTGGCTCAAAAAAGGTCTCACTTTGAAGTAGGGAGATGACAAGGAATTTTATGTGTTCATTTAACCGTTAATTGGATAGATTGTAAGTGCCAGGCACCATGTCAGGCCCTCTTCGAGGCATCCGAGTGTGAATAAGAAAGACATAATCCCTGCCTCAAAGGAGCTCACTGTCTAGTGAGAAGGACAGGCCTGATGTAACACAGCAGTAAGTACTGAGTGCTGAGGAGGCAGTCAGGGATAAGGCTTCCCAGGCCGGATGCAGTGGCTCACGCCTGTAATCCCACCACTTTGGGAGGCTGAAGTGGGTGGATCATTCGAGGTCAGGAGTTTGAGACCAGCCTGGCCAACATGATGAAACCCCATCTCTACTAAAAATAAAAAAAATTTGGCTGGGTGTGGTGGTATACACCTGTAATCCCAGCTACTTGGGAGGCTGAGGCAGGAGAATTGCATGAACCCAGGAGGTGAAGGTTGCAGTGAGCTGAGATTGTGCCACTGCACTCCAGCCTGGGCAACAGAGTGAGATTCCATCTCAGGCAATACCATTCAGAACATAGGCGTGGGCAAGGACTTCATGTCTAAAACACCAAAAGCAATGGCAACAAAAGCCAAAATTGACAAATGGGATCTAATTAAACTAAAGAGCTTCTGCACAGCAAAAGAAACTACCATCAGAGTGAACAGGCAACCTAAAGAATGGGAGAAAATTTTCACAACCTACTCATCTGACAAAGGGCTAATATCCAGAATCTACAATGAACTCAAACAAATTTACAAGAAAAAAACAAACAACCCCATCAAAAAGTGGGCGAAGGACATGAACAGACACTTCTCAAAAGAAGACCTTTATGCAGCCAAAAAACACGTGAAAAAATGCTCATCATCACTGGCCATCAGAGAAATGCAAATCAAAACCACAATGAGATACCATCTCACACCAGTTAGAATGGCCATCATTAAAAAGTCAGGAAACAACAGGTGCTGGAGAGGATGTGGAGAAATAGGAACACTTTTACACTGTTGGTGGGACTGTAAACTAGTTCAACCATTGTGGAAATCAGTGTGGCGATTCCTCAGGGATCTAGAACTAGAAATACCATTTGACCCAGCCATCCCATTACTGGGTATATACCCAAAGGACTATAAATCATGCTGCTATAAAGACACATGCACATGTATGTTTATTGCGGCACTATTCACAATAGCAAAGAGTTGGAACCAACCCAAATGTCCAACAACGATAGACTGGATTAAGAAAACGTGGCACATATACACCATGGAATACTATGCAGCCATAAAAAATGATGAGTTCATGTCCTTTGTAGGGACATGGATGAAACTGGAAAACATCATTCTCAGTAAACTATCACAAGGACAAAAAACCAAACACCGCATGTTCTCACTCATAGGTGGGAATTGAACAATGAGAACTCATGGACACAGGAAGGGGAACATCACACTCCGGGGACTGTTGTGGGGTGGGGTAAGGGGGGAGGGACAGCATTAGGAGATATATCTAATGCTAAATGACGAGTTAATGGGTGCAGCAAACCAACATGGCACATGGATACATATGTAACAAACCTGCACATTGTGCACATGTACCCTAAAACCTAAAGTATAATAATAAAATAAAATTTTAAAAAAAAAAAAAGGAGGCTTCCCAGAGGAGGTGACATGTGAGTGAGTTTGACTTAATCAACAAAACAACTGGAAATGACTGAGCTGCATATGCCTTTTTAGCTCAACACACATGACAGTTACCATGTTTATCTCTTCCTTATAGAAAAGATTGTCTTCATTTATTGGGGCTGGATCCCCCAGCCTTGTTAAGGCATGTGACTCATCACCACCCCATGCCACCCAGAGAAGGAGCCTGCCTAAAGGTACCCTGTGTTTAATATCAAAATAGAAGTTTATAATCAAGGAGGCTTAAATTGATGCTTATCAATCTTTGATGCCACATTAGGTTCAGACAGAAATGCTGTTTTCCCCATGATTATAAAAGTAAAACACACTCATTGTAGGAAACTTGGAAAATAAATAAAAGCTTAAAAAAGAAGGTGACTATACTTTTTTAACCTCACGTACTTTTTTTGCATATCTTTTAAATATTTTTATAAATATATAATAATATGTTTTAGCATAGTGAGATCATATTGTGTATCAGTTCTGGACTGCTTTATTCCCTTTATATATTTTGAAGCTTTTCCCTTGTTATTAAAAATTGTTCATAAATATATGTAGTAGTTATAGTCCATTCTACATGTTGCTTAACCATTTTCTTATGTTTAAGATTTATATCATTTTCCAATTTTTGCTCTTTGTACATAAATTTTTATCTGTACCTCTGATCCTTTCCTTAGGATAGATTCTTAGAAGACAGTTTCCAAATCACAAGGTCTGACAATATTAGCAGTCTTGAGGCATACTACCTTTATTACTTTAATTTTAATGTCTTCTGTCTTTGGTATAACTCTTGGAATTTCCCTCAGGGGGATAGGGATTTTGTGAATTATGTTGAGGTATTTTGGTTAATGTTATAATTGAGCACTTGGGGCAAGACCCAAAGTGTGGTTGCCTCTAAATCCCCTGGCCTGATAATATTTAGTTAAAGGCTTCCTACTTTGTGCTTTTGTTCATTTTGACTGGTCTAGAACCTCTGTATTCCTCTAGCAGCCCTGGTCCAGATTGAGCCACTTAGTAAGAATTTGTACCTTACCTCCTCCAAATATCCTTAGGAAGGGAGGGTCATAGATCAAGCAGTACCAGGGTAGGGGCTGATGTAGGAAAGGAAAGGGATTGGGGTAAAAGTGGGGAGTAAAGGCCATTCACATGTTAGGAGTTCTCTACCGGAACTATTATGTAAGAGGCTTCCTTCCTCCTTAGTTTGTTTCATCACTGAGAGAAATCCCCAGTCAAGTCTGTGTGAGAGCCTAGAAAAATTCAGTTCAGGTCCAGGAAGGTGTCGAGACATTTTCCCTTTTGTCTTTTTTAAGAACTAGTAGAAGCCTTCTCACAGCATCACATTGATGAGCTGCCACCACCATCTCAGGAGCTACTTGATGAAATTGGTAAGAGATGTTCAATACAGAATATACTTCTCGGCCCTGTTAGTTATGTCACTGACCACAGTATGGTGTCTTTGTCTCAAGTATGAACACTAGTATAAAAGGCTCTATGACAGCCTTGTTGAATATAGGAAGGGGCAGTTTTCCAAAATTTAGGAAGGGACAGTTTTCCAATAAAATGAGCCACAGCCTGGCCAGGATGATTGGCTTGTATCAGTTGTCATTTTGTTACTTAAAGGACTTATGTTGATGAACCTAAGGGGAAATAACATTCAACTGGTTTATTATGATGAATTTCTTTTATTAAAGGAGTTCTTAGCTCCTTTTCAGACCAAACCAGCCATTCCTTTGAGGCCTGAGGTCTAGCTTCCCAGGCCAAGAACCTGTGCTTTCAGTTTTGCCCTTAGCTGTAGGTATTAAAGGTATTGAAATTGTGAATAAATCCCCTTCCTAAGAACAGGGAAGTCAGTGGCACAAAACCTAAAGAGACCAGAATTTTCAGGCAGAGCAGTACCAACCAAATTTTATTTGCAGCTGATTGGCTGGCCCTGTCCAGCTGGTCTGATGCTGAAAGTAAATGTTACATGGTTATGGAAACTGGGGGCAGGTGGTCTGTTTTCCTAGGAAAGACCTGACTGCCCCTTTCTTGACAGCCTGGCCAACCAGCCCTTCACCCTCAGAAAATGCATCTCATCAGACTCTGGATAGTCCAGTTCTTGTTATGGGACCTATAGAGAATTTCCTGAGGGGCACCCCTTGGTTTTCAGGGTCTCTGAGGTTTTGTGTTTCATAAAGGAGGAGGTAAATCAGAATTTTCAGGTCTGACTCAATGGACAGCTCTCTCCAGGGTCATTATTCATAACCCTTAGCTTCTGTTCCTTGGCCTGATGAACTTGGGTGGAGCCAGTCAGTGCTGTCAGACCTTCCTTGGTTTCGTTCTTTTTTCATGGTCATAGGACCTTTCTTGCTTCACTTTACCCCTCCCCCAGTGCTACAGTGTTGCAGAGTCACAGGGTTGTTGGGTCAGGCTCTTAGAGCCCACACTCCCACCCCTGCTTTCCATATCTGGGATTCCCTAGGCAGTCCTTGCAAATTCCTCCTCTTTGGTTGCTCTTCTTAAAATAACAGAACTGCTGAGAGTGGAGATCACCCCACACGTGTCCTGCTCAGGTAGATTCTTAGTATCATTTGTTCCTCGGTCATGGTTTAAGGCAGTATTGTAGGCTCCTTTGCAGTTTGACCATAGCTGATACTTTTTCTCTGGATCCTGCTGTCTTCCCTCTATAGTTGCTGTGTAAACCTTCCACTCACCTCCTCCATTTCAGCAGCTGTGTTATCAGACTTTGTCCTGGGCTCTGGCCTTATGGTGCTGCTGCACCCCAGCACAGTCTGCAGAAGCCTTCCCTCATTTCACTTATGGGAATTATCTGGACCAGGTTTCTAGGTAATGTCTACACTTTGAGATGGGTCAGTAATTTTGCAGAAACATAAAGGGCAGAGGGCACTTGAATAGTTTCTTCTGATAATGGGCTTGCCCGCCCGATGACTATATATCATCACTCTGTTGTTTCCCCTAAAGAGACCTTTGGGGAGTTACTGGAACTCTCAATTGCTATTTTGGAGGGCTCACATCCAAAGCTCTAGGCTCCTGACAGGTGCCTAAAGTGGAAGGTTCTTTAGAACTAGGATACAGATGATCATTTAAGATCTGCATAGGACTACTTTTAACAAGGACAAAAATGGATTTTTTAAATTTCAAATTATATTAAATGATCTTATGGGGACCCTTGACACCCATGGCTGCCAGGTAGGGCTGCTTCCTGCACTGCAGGAAGGGAGAAGACCTGCACCAGCACAGAAGAGGACCACGCCAACGAGCTCAGGGTGGCTTGTCTGTGCTGCCTCCCAGCTTGCTTTGCTTTGCAGAGCACTTTGAGGATAAAGCAGCATACTGAGTTAGCAGATGCTTGTCTTAGTCTAGTGAGTATTCCTTGCCTTGCCTTTTTCCTTTCCTTTCCTTTTTCCTTTCCTCTGACAGGGTTTCACTCTTGTTGCCTGGGCTAGAGTGCAATGGAGCGATCTCAGCTCACTGCAACCTTCGCCTCCAGGGTTCAAGCAATTCTCCTGCCTCAGCCTCCTGAATAGCTGGGATTACAGGTGTGTGCCACCATGCCCAGCTAATTTTTATTTTTTTAGTAGAGACGGGGTTTCACTATGTTGGCCAGGCTGGTCTCGAACTCCTGACCTCAAGTGATCCCCCTGCCTCGGCGTCCCAAAATGCTGGGATTACAGGCGTGAGCCACTATGCTCAGCCTGCCTTCTGTCTTTTCGTAAACCAGGGAAAAAGTATGAAATATAGGTGAATAGAGATGGGGAAACATTTAGATTTGTTTTGATGTTACTAACTTTTTGAGAGACTATAAAATAGAGATTAAGAGCATAAACCTTAGAGCTAGACTGCCTGGATTCAGTTCCCAATTTTACCACTTACTGTCTGTGTGATTTTTAGGCAAGTTCCTTAAGCTAAATTTCCTCATTTGCTAAATAGGAGTAACAATAACACAGTCTATTTCAGAGGGTTGTTGTGAAGATTAATTGTGAACATTCATCCTGAATTAATGTACGCGAGTGCTTAGAAACAGAACCTGACACCTAGGGTTCTGCAAGTGTTATGTATGATCATCATCATTTCTATTTTGAGTGTTGTGTGGGATTTTGTCATACATGAAGAATTCCTTTCTAACCTGGAATGCCCTAAAGCAGTGGTTCTCAAATTTTATCAGACATCAGAATCACCTGAAGGGCTAGTTAAAACACACATTGCTAGACCCCCAGAGTTTCTGATTCAGCAGGTCTGAGATGAGGCCTGAGAATTTGCATTCCTAACAAATTCCCAGGTTATGTTAATACTGCTAGTCTAAGGATCACCCTTGGAGAACCACTGCTCTAGAGAACGGCAGGACATGCAATGGAGGAAATAAGTTTCCTTTGGCTTTTATGTTGTGACAGAGCTCTTGAAACAGCAGCAGGGCTCATCCACGGTGTTGCATGAGAACACAGCAAGTGATGCAGGAGGCACTGCAAATGGTAAGTGAACTACCTAGATCGTTTTCACCAGGTTCTTTTAACGCTGTCCTTGGCAACACAGTGGTACATATAGGAAAGTGTGACCCTGAGGTCAGGCACGACTCCACCTCAAGTCCAACTTTATAGTTATTTGTATGGCAAGCTGTTTTACTGTTTCTGAGCCTCAGTCGTCTTAATCTGTAAAATGGGGACAATAATTTCTGTCTCATGAAGTACATATTAGCTCCATGTACAGAGCCATGTACAAGTACTAACATTTTCAAATACTTAGCAAATGTTAGTCCTCTTCCCTTTATAGGACTGCTGGCAGGATGGAATGAGATAGCATATGTAAAATGCTTGGCATACATTAAAGGGTACATCCCTTCCCCACCCAAATCCCTTTCCTGGAGCTCCAACTTAGAAACATCTAACAGGTGAGAACAAGATGATCCCCAAAGTAAATTTGTGCAATTTGTTTTCATGGTTGCTTGCCTCCTCTTTTATGTGCCCTTTCTTTCTTCTGCTTCCTCTGTCTTCCTTGAGCCTTGGCACAAGCAAGGTTTCCTGTAGCTTCACTTGGCATTGAAAAGCTTCCAAGACCCCAGAAGCAGCTGCTGCAAATACACGTGGGCTGCAGACTGCCACCTGGCCCCCTGCTCTCATGGGAAGAGGGGAGCGAATGCATTGCACACTTCAGGGACCACTGATTATCCTTAATTTTTGCACTCTATTTTAAGGCAAGCTTTCTCAATTTTTTTTTTCGTTCTAATAAAGTTAATTCTTTCAACTGTTTTTAGATCAAAGGCACTTAGAAGAACAAGAAACTGACAGTAAAAAAGAAGATAGTAGTATGCTTTTGTCCAAAGAAACTGAAGATCTTGGAGAGGACACAGAGAGGTAACAGGAAAAGCTGGACTTTTGAAAGGATTTTTAAAATTGTGTAGTTTATATTAGGTTTTTTTCTAATATTGACAAATAAGAAAGGAAAAAAGTGGTCTTTTTTCATACTATCCTAATAGCCCCTATTCCTAAAGGGTTACTTTTTAAAAAGATTGCTTTTTTTGCTTTAAAAATGTTTAATTGTGATGTATATAACAAAATTTACCATCTTAACCATTTTTAAGTGCACAGTCCAATAACGTTAATAAGTATATTCACATTGTTGTGCAACTAATGTCTCAAACCTTTTCATCTTGCAAAACTGAAACTCTATACCCATTTTAAAACTCCCCATTTTCTCTTCTTCCCACACCCTGGCCACCACCATTTTGCTTTTTGTTTCTATGAGTTTGACTACTGTTGATACTTTACATAAGTGAAATCATACAGTATTTGTCTTTTTGTGACTGGCTTATTTTAACTTAGCATAATGTCCTCAAAGTTCATCCATGTTGTAGCATGTGTCAGCATTTCCTTCTTTTTTAAGGCTGAATAATATGTTTCATTTATCCAGTCATCTGTTGATGGACATTTAGGTTGCTTCCACCTTTTGTTATGGTGAAGAATTCTGCTGTGAACATGAGTGTACGGATATCTCTTTGAGATCTTGCTTTCAATTCTTTTGGCTATATACCCAGAAATGGTATTACTGGATCATATGGTAATTCTATTTTTAATTTTTTGAGGAACTGCCACACTATTTTCCATAGCAGCTGCCTCATTTTACAGTCCCACCAACAGTGCACAAGGGTTTCAGTTTCTCCACATCCTTGCCAACACTTGTTATTTTCTCTCTCTTTTTGTGGGAGTGGAGGCTTTTTTTTTTCTTAAATATGGTAGCCATCCTAATGGGTGTGAGGTGGTGCCTCACGGTAGTTTTAGCTTTCCCTTCCCTAATGATTAGTGATGTTGAATATCTTTTCTTTTTTTTTTTTTTTTTTTTTTGAGACGGAGTCTCGCTCTGTCGCCCAGGCTGGAGTGCAGTGGCGCAATCTCGGCTCACTGCAAGCTCCGCCTCCCGGGTTCACGCCATTCTCCTGCCTCAGCCTCTCCGAGTAGCTGGGACTACAGGCGCCCGCCACCTCGCCCGGCTAATTTTTTTGTATTATTAGTAGAGACGGGGTTTCACTGTGGTCTCGATCTCCTGACCTTGTGATCCGCCCGCCTCGGCCTCCCAAAGTGCTGGGATTACAAGCGTGAGCCACCGCGCCCGGCCTGTTGAATATCTTTTCATGTGCTTGTTGGCCATTTGTAAATCTTCTTTGGAGAAATGTCTGAGTTCTTTGCCGTGTGTGTGTGTGTGTGTGTGTATGTATGTATATATATATATATGTATGTGTGTATATATATACATATATATCTACATATATGTATGATCTATATATATACACATGTATACATATATATGATCTCTCTGTATATACATATGTATGTTCTCTCTCTCTCTCTCTCTCTCTCTCTATATATATATATATATATATGTATAAAAATTAGAGATAGGCTCTATGTTGCCCAGGCTGAACTTGAAGTCCTAGGCTCAAGTGATCTTCCTGCCCCATCCTCCCAAGTAGCTGGGACTACAGATGCAAGCCACCATGCCTGGCTCTTTGCCTATTTTTTAATAGGGTTATTTGTTGTTATTTTCTCTTGAGTTGTTTTTAGGGTTTTGTTTGTTTATTTTTACTTCATTTTGTTAGGCAAACACAAGTTTCAGTCTCTTTCAAAACATTTTAGTTAAAGGCCTTAGAAGAGAAAATGGGGCAGTGATCCAGACAATTCAGTCTAAAAGTACAAGGTTGCCTCCAGAAACCTGACTCTGTAGGCTGGGCATGGTGGCTCACACCTGTAATCCTAGCACTTTGGGAGGCCGAGGCGGGCGGATCACCTGAGGTCAGGAGTTCGAGACCAGCCTGACCAATATGGAGAAACCCTGTCTCTACTAAAAATACAAAATTAGCCGTACATGGTGGCACATGCCTGTAATCCCAGCTACTCGGGAGGCTGAGGCAGGAGAAGCGCTTGAACCCAGGAGGTGGAGGTTGCGGTGAGCCGAGATCGTGCCATTGCACTCCAGCCTGGGCAACAAGAGTGAACTCCGTCTCAAAAAAAAAAAGAAAAAGAAACCTGACTCTGTTCCTGATTTGGAGCTCTCTTTTTACCTGTGTTGTAGGGTAAACTACTTCAGCTCACCTCCTCTGCCTCTTGACTTCTCTTGAACTATCATTATTCGGGGCCAGGACTAGGTTAAGGTGAGCTCAGGAGATAGACTCCTTGGATACAAAATTGAAGGGAGCACCAAAAAAATTCAGTAGTCAAAATAAGTAATATTTTAGTGCAATTTTTTTTTTTTTTTTTTTTTTTTGAGACAGAGTCTCACATTGTTGCCCAGGCTGGAGTGTAATAGGGCATGAACACCACTCACTGCAGCCTTGACCTCCTGGGCTCAAGTGATCCTCCTGCCTCAGCTACCAAGTAGTTGGGTCTACAGGCTCATGCCAACATGCCTGGCTAATTTTTGTATTTTTTGTAGGATGGGGTTTTGCCATGTTGCCCAGACTGGCCTTGAACTCCTGAGCTCAAGTGATCCACCCACCTGGGACTCCCAAAGTGCTGAGATTACAGGGGCCAGACGCAGTGGCTCACACCTATAATCCCAGTACTTTGGGAGGCCGAGGTGTGTGGATCACTTGAAGCCAGGAGTTCGAGACCAGCCTGGCCAACATGGCAAAACCCCATCTGTACTAAAATTATATAAAAAAAATTAGCCAGGCATGGTGGCACACACCTGTAGTCCCAGCTACTCAGGAGGTTGAGGCGGGAGAATCGCTTGAACCTGGGAGGCGGAGGTTGCAATGAGCTGAGATGGTGCCACTGCACTCCAGCCTGGGTGACAGAGTGCGACTGTCTCAAAAAAAAAAAAAAAAGCTCTTTTTACTGATCAAAAGTTAGCTACTGTTACTGTTGTCTCTTCCTTTTCCAAAAGGGCCAGCAGTGCTGGCCACAGATAGATGCCCCACAGATGCTCAGTCATCTCAGTGCTGTGAATGATCAATCTAGGCACCAAGCCAGAGTGGAAGACATTTTTTCAGATGGGCAGGACTTTCAGGCGTTCTTAAAATACTCTACCCTGCATCTTCTAGCCTTTTCTTGGAAAAACATGGAGGAAAGCATGTATAGTTCTAGCCTCAGGTAGAAAACTGACTCAGTGACCTAGAATTGAGACAGAGTCTACCATCAGACTTGGGGAAGCAGTGATCTTAATAGGTGCTGAGGCTTTTTGTCAAGGGGTTAAAGGACTATTTTGGTGCATATTTCTTCTTTCTTTTTTTTTTTTTTTTTTTTTGAGACAGAGTCTTGCTCTGTCACCCAGGCTAGAGCGCAGTCACGTGATCTTGGTTCACTGCAGCTGCCACCTCCTAGGCTCAAGCCATTCTCCTGCCTCAGCCTCCCGGGTGGCTGAGATTACCGGTGCACGTGACCACACTGGCTGATTTTTGTATTTATAGTAGAGATGGGGTTTGACCGTGTTGGCCAGGGTGGTCTCAAACTCCTAACCTCAGGTGATCCACCCACCTTGGCCTCCCAAAGTGCTGGGATTACAGGTGTGAGCCACCACGCCCGACCAGTGCGTGTTTCAGTCAGATCTAAGTGACCTCTATGACTCCAGACAAAATCTCACTGAGCTCTTGTTTTTTCATACGTATAGTGAAAGCACAGGTTTTAAGGTCCGTTTCTACTCTAAAGTGTTATGCATCTTTGTCAAGGGGGATGGGAAATGACTGTTGTCTCCATTCTCTTCACTTGTCCTTAAACAGAGCCCATTCTACTCTGGATGAGGACCTGAAAAGATGGCTGCAGCCACCTGAGGAGAGCATGGAGCTACAAGACCTTCCCAAGGGCTCTGAAAGGTTATTGTTCCCCAAGAGGGAATCCTTTTCTTCTTTTTCAGGAAGTGGGGCTAGGTTTTAGACTTCTTGGAGAATGAATGCCTGGTGATAGCATTACATTGATTTAGATAAGCCAGCCCTGACTCCACCTGTCTGCACTCATATTTGCCCCTCTTCCTCTGACCACCCACAGTACTCAAGATATTGAT
This sequence comes from Nomascus leucogenys, assembly GCF_006542625.1. Lineage (NCBI taxonomy): Eukaryota > Metazoa > Chordata > Mammalia > Primates > Hylobatidae > Nomascus > Nomascus leucogenys. The sequence continues at coordinate 8,059,576 of NC_044394.1, read as the reverse complement.
TAGCAGATTCATATCAGTATAGACAGAGGCTTCTAAGTTTGCTGTATCTTGGCCCTGCTACCTTTGACATTTTCATCAGTCATTTGAATTAAATCGGAAAAGGCATGCTTATCAAATTTTTAGATAACACAAATCTAGGAATGAATGCTGATGTGATGAGTGATAGACTGAGGATTCAAAATCATCTTGACAGGTGGAAATGTTAGATTCTGTAAAAGATAAAGATCAAAGATCCAAAATTACAGAATGTGTGAGACCTGGTCTAATTGGAGAAGTTTTCATGAGAAGCTTCTGCTCACTATAATTTTACTGAGGGCAAGAAGTATGTCTTATTTTTGTATGCCCAGTAATGAGCCATGCATCTTCAGACATGATGAGAAGTCAAGAAGTTCTTCCTGAGGAAGGCATGGGCAATGACTCTGTGAGGACTGTTTGATGAAGTGCTGAAAAGGTCAATGCAGCATTGATGCTGGATATATAGAAATGTACTGTCCAGATGACGGTAATGTGCTGTATAGAGGAGTCCTAGGACACATGTGGGGCTCCATTCTGGGTATCAAATTTTAAAAGGCATATTAACAAACACAAGAGTGTGGCCACAGAACAGTCAGAGGTCTGGAAACCATGTCATATGAGAACAGCTGAAGGAGCTGAGAAGCTCAGCCTGAGAAGAGCAGATGGAATGGAGAATTTGATAGCTGCCCTCAAATACCTGAAATATTGCAAAGTGAAGAGAGTCAGCTTACTTCTCTGCCCTAGAAGACTGATTAGTGACTAGAAATTGCAGAGTAACAGATTTTTATTCAATAAAGCACAAACCTAATAGCCACAGCTATCTGATAAAGGGAAACAGCTGCCTGCCTTTGCACTTACTTTAGTAGTGGTTACTGCTGCTCAGGCAGTGACTGGATGATTCCCTGTCTTGGGCATTTGAATGGGGGCGGAAGATAACCCAAAGGCCTCCTCCAACTCTTGAGCCTATGATTCTATTAGTGGGAAAATATTAAGCAGGGAAAAAATCCCTTTTCACTCTAGCTGGCTTTATTTTCTGTCTCATTTTACATATTTTGTTTTGACTATCCACCAAATGAAAACAGAAGAATCCCTAAACAATGTTATTTTGGTTCAACCAGCATCCACCGAGCACCGACAATGTCCAAAGCAATGTGCTAGGGGCTAGAGGTACCACAAAGAGGGATAAGATGGCTCCGCCGCCTATAAGGAGTTTCCAGTTGGGTCGGGGGGATGGTTTCTGCTTAATAGATTGACAAACATGGTCTTAAATTTTGAGGTACTTAAATTATTTACATATTTCACTTAGGAGAGAGTTTCGGGAAATGAAGATAAGATGATAAAATAAATGATGGTTTTGAAAGGGACACCAATCAAAACTTAAGTAAAATGCCTTTTTTTTCCTTTGAAGCAATGTAGCATAGTGGTTGAAAGCAGAGTCTAAGGCAGACTGAGTCTGAAGTCAGATTCTAGTTCTAGGAATTATTAGGTGTGTAATTTAACTTCTCTGTGCCTCAGTTTCCTCATTGCTTAATGGGGATGGCAGTGGTAACTACCTTATATAGTTATGGGAGTTAAATGAGTTAAATTATAGCACTTAAACCAATGCCTGGCCCGTAGAGAACACTCTTGTTAGTGCTAGCTATTATGTTTTTTTTTTGTTTTTTTGTTTTTTGTTTTTTGTTTTGAGTACAGTCCTGTTTTCTTGGCTGTTGTGTATATGTTTTGATTCCCCAAATAATTGTTGTTACAGGGAGACAAATATCAAAGATCAAGAAGTTGGTGAAGAGAAAAGAAAAAGGGAAGATAGCATCACACCAGAGAGAAGGAAATCAGAGAGTGTTTTAGGGACTTCTGAAGAAGGTATGAATTAATGTGTGTTTATAATGTAGTCTGTAGTCCTTGGGCTTTGATGTGCTTCAAAGTTATTTAGAAATGTTTCCCAGATGCTATACATAATCCTCCTACCTTTGATAATTTATTTTTCCCTGCAGTTCAGCCCAGGTTTTCTGTTAATTGCCAATCATAGCTTTATCACAAAAACAGTAATAACATCCAATTTTATTTCCAAAGCAAGCTTTTGCCCAGTCTCATCATCATTTTCTTGCACATTGTCTGGAGAGACGTTTTGCTGCTTCTTTTTTTTTTAGACAGTTTCGCTCTCGTTGCCCAGGCTGGAGTGCAATGGCACGATCTCGGCTCATCGCAACCTCTGCCTCCTGGGTTCAAGTGATTCCCCTGCCTCAGCCTTCCCGAGTAGCTGAGATTACAGGTGGATGCCACCACGCCCAGCTAATTTTTGTATTTTTAGTAGAGACAGGGTTTCACCAGGTTGGCCAGGATGGTCTCAATCTCTTGACCTCAGGTGATCTGCCTGCCTCAGCCTCCCAAAGTGCTGTGATTACAGGCGTGAGCCACCACACCCGGCCGATGTTTTGCTTCTAATTGTCCAATGTCTTCAAAAGAGTTTTAAATTTAGCTCACATAGATGCTTCAAAATCCAGTAAGAAATCATATTTTATGGAATTTAAATGGAGTCTACAAGTAATGTGAAAATTATAAATTAACCTTAATTTTAAAACTATTTTGATAGATCTTGAAGGCGTCTGATATGCCCTTTACCATGATGCTGTCCCATATTTAAGTTCTTCCTACTCAGGAAAGTAAGAGACATTAACTCTTTCAGATCATCTGGTATTCCTTTCATCCCTTCCTGATTTCCTTCTCATTCTCCCCATGTCTGCCCTGCTTTGTGCCCCAGAATGCTGACCCTAGTGGACTGCATCTCCTGGGCCTCCTGTTTGCCAATGACAGGCCCCAGCAGAAGATTAGTGGGGCTAGAGAGAATTTGGTGTATTACTTTGCCTCCCTGCTTACTTCAGCACCTTGTGCCTGGTAGAAGTGGTGTCCCTCCACAAGTGCGGCTTCTGTAGGCAGCCCATTATTCCCAATTCCAGCTCTCATTAAGCTCTAGTAACTGACCTCTCATCTCCAACACTCAGTTCCTTCAGACTTAGGCTTCCCACTGCTGCTAATCACTGGATGCCTTGACATTCCTTGTTTGTTCCCTTAACTCTAAATAAACCTCTGTATGCAGTCACTTCATTAAGGATCTTCATTTGAGGCTGGGCGCAGCGGCTCACACCTGTAACCCCAGCACTTTGGGAGGCCGAGGCGGGCGGATCACGAGGTCAGGAGATCGAGACCATCCTGGCTAACACAGTGAAACCCCACCTCTACTAAAAATACAAAAAATTAGCTGGGCGTGGTGGCGGGCGCCTGTAGTCCCAGCTACTCGGGAGGCTGAGGCAGGAGAATCGCTTGAACCCCGGGGGGCGGAGCCTGCAGTGAGCCGAGATCGCGCCACTGCACTCCAGCCTGGGCACAGCGAGACTCTGTCTAAAAAAAAAAAAAAAAAAAGGACCAGCCATGGGTACATTCTGTTTCCTCCAGAACCCTGACTGCACAGGGCCCAGAATATGTAGGCATTTAGCTATTAATAGTATTGATTTCACTGAGAAGATAATACAGGGACTTTGTGAATTAGTGTCATTAGTGCCCATTGCTGTGGCAGAAAACTATAGAATGTTAGGAGGGGAAGCCCATTAACTGTGTTTTTAGAAAGAGTCTATCTGGCAGAATATAACAACCATTGTAGGTAAAACAGTCTACCCTAAATTAGAGGGAGCACTAATATGGATACTGGCACCCTTTGACCTAGAAATTAATCATGTTGTTTTTTCCTTCCTCTTATATTTCATCAAGATGAACTAAAACCCTGTTTTTGGAAGCGACTAGGTTGGTCCTCATCATGCAGGTAATGAGATATCAGATGTTTGTAGATCAAAAGTCATGTTTATAGACAACAGAAGCAGACTTAAAAACATTTACCAGTGTCTAAATACACATTAATGACAAAGACTCGAATTTAGACAAAGTTTAAATTTTTAAAATGTTACATTTTAAATTTAAAAATGCTCAATTTTTAAAATGTTAGTGTTTATAGTTAATTAAAATATAAAGTGAAATTAATGCCAACTTTGATTCAGTAAGTGATAGAGTCAGCATAAGAACAGTTTTAGCCCAGGCACGGTGGCTCATGCCTGTAATCCCAGCACTTTGGGAGGCCGAGGCGGGCAGATCACCTGAGGTCAGGAGTTCGAGACCAGCCTGGCCAACATGGTGAAACCCCGTCTCTACTAAAAATTCAAAAATTAGCTGGGCACGGTGGCAGATGCTTGTAATCCCAGCTACTCAGGAAGCTGAGGCAGGACAGTTGCTTAAACCCGGAAGGCAGAGGTTGCAGTGAGCCGAGATCACGCCATTGCACTCCACCTGGGGGACAAGAGCAAGACTCCGTCTCAAAAAAAAAAAGAACAGTTTTTAATATGGAGAGAATACAGAAGATGCTGCTGTCAATTGCTCCGTAGTCATTTTGCATTTCCATGACACACTGTTGGTCATAATCACCCTTGATTATAAAGACCAAAATCCCTTTCCCTTGAATTTAATTGAGTAGAAAGAGGATGTGGTTTGTGTCTTTAAAAAACATACACGCCAACTCGAAACTTCCTTTTTTGTTCTTTAAAAAACATGTGCATAGGATAATCGTGCTGGATCAGAGTGACTTGTCAGACTGACTGGAATTGGATCATAGATGGACTCCTGGCCTGAGTTTGAGTGTCCTGGTTGTAAGCTCCTTTCTTCTCTTTCTGCTTCAGTTGCTATCAGGGCAGCAGTTCCAGTTCTGTAAGTCCCACTTTGTTCAGTTGCCACAATAGACATCATCGTTTGGCCCTCTCTGTTAGCAGCACATTCAACCATTTGTTTTCAGTCAGATTTCTGAAAAGTGAGAGGTAGTTTTGATTGTAAAAATTTTTGGTTGTGCCTAGAATGGCTTTGGTTTTGTTGATGTTAACTTTCAAAAACTTTAACTCTTGTTATATAATAAAATGTTTAATTTTAATAACAGATTTCACTGTGTAAGATATATTTCTGAATTTGAGTTATTGGGAGTTGGGGGGAGAACTGCCACCCAAAGAGGCTTCAATTTCTGACAAATATGCAGCTACTGCTACCACCCATTATACATACTGGTACCAGTCATCTGTGTCTCATAACAGAACTACAGCCCATCCACTTGGCTGAGAGTGCCATATTCCCATTCCAGCTAGAATTGGCTCGCACAATCAAAGTACAGGTAGTGGCCAGATGTGGTGGCTGACGTCTACAATCTCAGCACTTTGGGAGGCCAAGGCGGGAGGATTGCTTGAGCCCAGGAATTCGAGACTGGCCTAGGTAACAGAGGGGGTTCCCTGTCACTATAAAAAATATAAAAATTAGCCAGACATGATGGTGCATGTCTATAGTCCTAGCTACTTGCGAGGCTGAGGTGGGATGATCACTCGAGCCCAAGAGGTTGAGGCTGCAGTGAGCCGTGATTACAACACTGCACTCCAGCTTGGGTGCAGAGTGAGACCCTGTCTCAAAAAAAAAAAGTAAGTACAGGTAGCAGTAAAGTCCTAAGATAGTTTGAACTCATTAAGGTGAACAGATATTATCTCCATATATTTTGTATTGTACCACTAAGATCATAGCATTGTCTCTAATTTAGCCTGTTGTGACCACTGGCCAGATGCATATGTGCAGGTTTTTTTTTTTTTTTTTTGGAGACAGAGTCGCTCTGTCACCCAGGCTTGAGTACAGTGGCATGATCTTGGCTCACTGCAACACCACCTTCCGGGTTCAAGCGATTCCCCTGCCTCAGCCTCCTGAGTAGCTGGGACTACAGGCGCATGCCACCACACCCGGCTAATTTTTTGTATCTTTAGTAGAGATGGGGTTTCACCATGTTAGCCAGGATGATCTCAATCTCCTGACCTCATGATCCACCTGCCTCGGCCTCCCAAAGTGCTGGGATTATAGGCCTGAGGCCTGGCCATGCAGATTTTTTATATACCTTCATCTACCTCCAGTTTGGAATCTTCGTAATGAATAAAAACATTTTACTTTCTTTTTTTTTTTTTTTGAGACAGAGTCTCACTCTGTTGCCCAGACTGGAGTGCAGTGGCACTGTCTTAGCTCACTACAACCTCTGCCTCCTGGGTTCAAGTGATTCTTGTGCCTCAGGCTCCTGGGTAGCTGGGATTACAGGTGTGCACTACCACAGTGCACACTACCACACCCAGCTAATTTTTGTATTTTCAGTAGAGATGGGTTTCACCATGTTGGCCAGGCTGGTCTCAAACTCCTGACCTCAAATGATCTGCCTGCCTCGGCCTCCCAAAGTGCTGGGATTACAAGCGTGAGCCACTGTGCCTGGCCATGAATAAAAACATTTTCTTAGAAGCTATGTGCTGTTGTGCGGTACTAGCCAGCTAACATGTTACTATTCTGTCTTGGTGAGTAAATGGTAGGTCTTTTGTTTGTGAAAACTGAATAGTTCTTGTTGTAGATGGTTATATTCATACTTCTTTGCACTCAGAAATTTTAGCCTGCACAGATAAAATGAGAAGGTATAAATCTATTTGACCATCTTAAAGTAAGGAAACAGTTGCTTGCTATTGTAACCAGAGGAAAACCACCGGAAAACAAATTAGTTTATAAATAATACTAGGTGAAGAAAAGTTTGGTTTTCTTAGAGGCAGGATCTCGCTTTGTTGCCTAGGCTGGAGTGCAGTGGCACGATCATGGTTCACTGCAGCCTTGAACTCCTGGGCTCAAGCGATCCTTCCACCTCAGCCTCCCAAGTAGCTGGGACTACAGGCATGGGCCACCACACCTGGCTATTTTTTTTTTTTTTTTTTTTTTTTGAGATAGAGTCTCGCTGTTGTCACCTGGACTGGAGTGCAATGGCATGATCTCGGCTCACTGCAACCTCTGCCTCCCGGGTTCCACCAATTCTTCTGCCTCAGCCTCCCAAGTATCTGGGATTACAGGCGCCTGCCACCACACCTGGTGAATTTTTGTATTTTTAGTAGAGATGGGGTTTCACCATGTTGGTCAGGCTGGTTTTGAACTCCTGACCTCAGGTGATCCACCCGCCTTGGCCTCCCAAAGTGCTGGGATTACAGGTGTGAACCACTGCGCCTGGACTTTTTTTTGAGTAGAGATAGTCTCCCTATGTTGCCAGGCTGGTCTCAAACTCCTGGGTCAAGTGATCCTCCTGCCTCGGCTTCCCAAAGTGCTGGGATTACAGGTGCAAGCCACTGCTCCTGGCCTAGGTGAAGACACTTTAAAGGATACAGGGATTTAAAATACACCATCTTCCTCTCAAAAAACATATTCTAATTGATGAGACAAAACCAACATATGTACAAATGTAAGGACCAATAGCAGACATATCATGATAAATGATGAGCTATATTATTACAGCATTAATTATTAGTATTCATAAAGGCTACAAGTCCTAGTATACAAGTTCCTGCTGATAAGGATTGTAATCTCCTTTATTCGGACTAGACTCTTCTGTCTGGCCAGTGACTGTAATATTGGCCAATATTAACGATTATGTTGGCAGGTGTTATTTATTGGTTATAGAGCAACTATGATGTGCCAGTTACGTTATATACATTAATCCTTTTCTTGCACATGGCAGTCCCACTGTGTTTCTTTCTTTTTTTTTTCTTTTTTTGAGATGGAGTCTCGCTCTGTCACCCAGGCTGGAGTGTAATGGCACAATCTCGGCTCACTGCAATCTCCACCTCCTGGTTCAAGCAGTTCTCTCACCTCAGCCTCTGGAGTAGTTGGGATTACAGGTGCGCGCCAGCACGCCCAGCTAATTTTTGTATTTTTAGTAGAGATGGGGTTTCACCATGTTGGCCAGGCTGGTCTCGAACTCCTGACCTCAAGTGATCTGCCTGCCTGGGCCTCCCAAAGTGCCAGGATTACAGGCATGAGCCACTGCGCCCGGCTACTGTGTTTCTTTAGTATGCGTCTTCTCCCACTCTCATCATCTATTTCAGACTTCCATCCCTCACTTTGCATAAACTCGACAGATGACTTTACCTTCAACTTTACAGAAAAAATGGAAGCCATCGGGTGGGAATGAACTCGGCTGCCTGCCACCAAACCAAAACTACTAACACAGCTCTATCTGTGTAGAACAGATACAGTTCTATCTGTGTAGAACAGAACAACAGTTGTCGGTGAAGCAGTCTGCCCTGCACTAGAGATGGACTTATTCTACACCTATTCTTTTCACTTTCCTTCCTGTTATACTGAGGGAGGTGTCCCTCTTCCTGTTCTACTGAAGGAGGTGTCCCTCTTCCTGTCCTTGGCCAATATCATCTTTTATCCACTCAGGGTTATCCTTCCCAGCTTATAATTTCTCTTTTCAGTAGCTTCAACCCACCCCTCATTTTTTTTGAGACAGAGTTTCACCATGTTGCCCAAGTTGGACTCAAACTCCTGGGCTCGAGTAATCCTCCTACCTCAGTTTCCCAAGGTGCTGGGACTACAGGCTGTTGTCACTGAGCCTGGCTTCTTTTCTTTTCATCAGCATTAACACACTTGGATTTTCCTAACTTTAAAAAGTGTTTCCTGGATCTCACCTACTTTTCCAGCTACTGTCTCATCTCTCTCCTCACATTGCAACAAGAGTTCTTGAGAGAGTTGTCTACACCTGCTATCTTCAGTGCTTCATCTCCCAGTAGCTCCTCAGCCCATTAGAATCTGAATTCTACTCCTTCCATTCTCTAGCAGTCATTAAGATCACAGTGACTCGGCCGGGTGCTCATGCCTGTAATCCCAGCACTTTGGAAGACCAAGGTGGATGAATCACCTGAGGTCAGGAGTTTGAGATCAGTCTGGCCAACATGGCAAAATCCTGTTTCTACCAAAAATACAAAAAAATGAGCTGGGTGTGGTGGTGCATGCCTGTAATCCCAGCTACTCAGGAGGCTGAGGCAGGAGGATCGCTTTAACCCGGGAGATGGAGGTTGCAGTGAGCTGAGATCCTGCCACTGCACTCCAGCCTGAGCAACAGAGCTTGACAGTGTCTTTAAAAAAAAATCACAGCGACTCTTACTCCTAAATCTGATGGACACTTTGGCCTCCTTGTCATTTGCTCTTTGCCTATTCCCTTGGCTTTCCTGATGTCACACACTGGTTTTCCTTCTATCTCTCTTGGTTACTCCACCTCAGCCTCCTTTGGGGGTTCCACCTCTATCTTTTGTCACTGCAAGTTCTTCTCCTAAGAGACCTTGTTGACTCCCATGGCTTCAGTTAGTGTCTATATATACACTGACAGCTCCCAGCTTTGTATTGTAGTCTAGGACTAGATTTCTCTTCCTAGCTCATATTACTACCCATATATTTGATGTCTCCGCTTGGACTGAACTCATAGTCTTAACTTTCTCCACCTCCAGCATTCCCCTTCCAATCAGTGATATTGCTGTCCAGTCAGCCACTCAAACCAGAAAATTACAAATTTTACAGGAGTCGTCTTGACTCTCCTCCCATTCCTTTACTCCTTACATAAAATCAATCAGGCTGGGTGCTTTGGCTCATATCTGTAATCCTAGCACTTTGAGAGGCCTAGGTGGGGGGATTTCTTGAGGCCAGGAGTTTGAGACCAACCTGGTCAACATAGCAAGACCCTGTTTCTATAAAATATTTAAAAATTAGCCAGGTGTGGTGGCATGCACCTGTAGTCCTAGCTACTCGAGAGGCTGAGACAAGAGGATTGCCTGACCCTAAGAGTTCAATGCTGCAGTGACCCATGATTGTGCTACTGTACTCTAACCTGGGCAACAGAGCAGGACACTGTCTCAAAAAAAGAAAAAAATCAATCATTGGCAAGGCACAGTGGTGCACACCTGTAGTTCCAGCTATTCAAGAGGCCTCTAAAATCTATGTCTTTTATACCCATTTCTTTCCGTTTCTATTGCCA